>NC_132896.1:16597708-19102708 GCF_030463535.1 Salminus brasiliensis
TCCGATCTCTTTCGGCATATGTGTGGGACACACAAACACACACTGAATCTCACATGTTCAATTCCAATTTGGGTCACTTTCATATGTGGTACTGAACTCTGACACATGGCAATGCAACCTAAATAGAATTAAATGAATTTTGGGGTAAAATAAATAAAATGGACAAGCAGGCCAAAGGAGGATGTGAAAAACATACTACAGAAGTGACTGTGGCCGAAAAACATGGCCTTACAGCGAATTCCAGCACATTTTTGATGATAAACTCAGCTCTTAGACAATGGAACTCCTTAATAGTGCTTGTGATGGTGGGGAAGATGAAGCTGAAACCTCATGGGAAGCATTGCTCTTTTGCGCATGTGCGTCAGTTTAGGAGTGAGAGCTGTTGAGAAATGTCACATTAAATAGATTAAAAAAAGGAATCGGATTTGGTGAGAAAAACGGATTTGAGCCACTTTAACTGCTGTGTGAACACGCAAACGTACAGAGACACACACACAGACACACACACACACACAGATCTTTCCACTGATCTTGTGTAAACAAACTCACCTGCACCAGAAATATAATGAGGAAGTAAAAATTGGCGATTCTTCGGAACTGCTCAAACAGGTTCTTTGGCAGAAAGTTCCATATTGTGTACTGTGGAGACAAAAACAGTTGATGCAATCATTACAATACAGATAAATTCATATTCCCCTGCCAGTGAACAGCTAAGAGCCTTATGAGTTGCGGCCATGTCTTACGAAAGAGCAGCTTTCTGAAGCATGAGAGCCAGAATGCAGCACTGTGGGTGCAAGCCTACAGGCTTGACAAAAAAAAAAAAAATCAAGAGGAAGGATTAAAATTCATTCAATATTCATCTGCTCCTCTTTTAGTCCATTTTTTGAGAGCGAGTGCCGAAGACTTCAGGGTGTTTTCCAAAGTGCCTGCAGCAGGGGAAGGCAACCCTCCGGTCCTGCAGGTATTCCATTGATTAGGATTAGTGATAAATATTTCTTTAAAAAAAAAAACCCCACACAACCAGTCAGACTCCTGAATAGAAGGGCCAGACGATGCTTTGCATACTCGGCACACAAAACATACTGATTACATTATGTGGTGTACAATACTGGAGCGCCATATACAGTACTGTGTACTACAGGTGGGGTGAATGAGAAGAAAAATGAGGTAAAAGAAGAATGGGCCAGAGACTAAAGCTGAGAGATTTATTAACGGTACTGTTTTGGTGGCAGTTTTCGGTCATTTCCATGGTGTTGTCTAATGTGAGTCATTGATAGGAGCTTCAGACTGTTCTGAAAGCACAGTTAATAATTCATTAGGACTAAATAAACAGTACGTTTCCTTTCTGGAAATCTGTGTGGAGTGATTTAAGGAATAAAAATAAATAAATAAATAAAAAGAACTTTCTTTGGTCATGTGCTCTACCAGCCGGCACCCACCATGCCAGACCAGACCACCACCGGCTCCCTCACCACCATGCCAGACCAGCTGCACTCCCTTCTACCACTGCTACCTGTCTACTGACCATGTTAAAATCTAAATGGACTCTTATATCAGCACACCTGCGCAGTCTTGGTGGTTCTGTGACTATTATTAATAATGTATAAACAGTTCTGACAAGAGGAGGATGGGTCTTGGTTCCTCCCGAGGTTTCTTCCTTCAGCTCTGAGGTAATTTTTCCTTGCCACAGTCACCTTTGGCTGCTCAGTGGGGGTCTTAGGTTTTCATGTCTGCTTAGAGTGTGTTGATTATTACTGAATCTATAAAGCTGTTTTGTAACAAAACACCAGTTGTAAAAAAACTATAAAATTTGATTTTTTGAGGTGATTTCTGTGGTAAATTCTTCAACACTAATTACATTTCAGATAGTTATTTATATTTTTTCAGTCAAACTATTCAAGTTATGAATTTATATTAAAAAAACTAAACAGTTGTACACGTTTACACTTAGCACTTCATTAGGTACAGAATACTGATACTAATAAGATAAGATTTCTCTCAAAACAGCCTTATTTCATCATGGCATGGTTTCCACAAGAAGTCTGAAACATTCCTTTAAGATTCTGGTGCATGTTGACATGATTGCACCATTGCAATTCCTGCATTATTTATGCCTTATGCTGCAAATCTCTCATCCTACCACACCCCCAAGGTGCTCTTTTCAATTCAGATCCAGTGACTGGAGAAGCCACCGAAGACCTCTTTGTCAGGTTCATGAAATTAGTTTTAAGGTGACTGTTGCTTTGTGACATTTGGTGCTTGGTGCATTATCATGCTGGGAGTAGCCATTAGAAGATGAGGAAATTGAGGCTATGAAGGGATACACACAGTCAGCAAAAATACTTAACCAAGCTGTGGTGTTCCAGAGATGACTGATCGGTATTAACATGCCCTGTTTGTGCTGTTCTTGGCTGACAGATGGGGAAGCACCTCATGTTGCATGGTGTGATCAGGCCTGATGCTGGCCTACAAAGCCAAAAATAGACCATCCCCTCTTTACGTGATGGCAATGGTCAAAAGCCAATCAGTAGCTTAACGTATGGCTCGGCTTGACCCGCCATCCCTCAATGTCCATGGAAGACAAGCATCCAGGCTTTTTTCTGTCCTGTCCTTCCTCTGGCTGTCCGAACGAGTCGCTCGCCGCCTTCAAACGCAGGCTGATGAGCCACCTCTTCCGAGAGTACTGTGGTCTTCTTACTGACTTTTGTATTTACTAGCATCCAAGCTTAGAGGTATCTTTTGAATCCTACCTAATACAAACTAGTTAAGGGTATTTTTTATGTAAATAAACAGTGAAGTTGCTCTGGATACAAGAATCTGCTATATGTCTTTCAGGTAAATATCTCTATGTGTTGTGCATTCTGGGAGGCTTTTCTGCTCACCACAATTGTACAAAGTGTACAGCAGCTCTAGAAATTCTAAACCAGCCAGTCTGGCACCAACAATGATGCCAATAATTGCATAAATGCACCGAATAATGTTCCTAATAAAGTGCCCAGGGAACAGGCTGCTTATCAGATCCAGAGGATCCTGAGTGGACATCTGCTTACCTGGAAAGCTGACCTTAGCGAGGACCTGAAAGTAACTTCAAGGTGTGCCTCTCCTACAATCTTTCCTTAGTGATGGGTTTGTGACATTTAATCGCAAATCATGTTCAGCTTCGGTGGCACATCAGCATCGGAGTCAGACAGCCTGTTATCTCTGGGTTTTCAACTTTCAGGCTAGTCTCAGATCTTCCGCTACACTGACTGAACGGGGGACACAAACTTCCTTGTTTTTTTTTTTTTTTTTCTTTTTTCTGTTTTCCAGGCGAACTTGTATTTTTCGGTTTTCCTTTATGCAAATTTACCACAGTGCTGGGCAATATGACCAAAAATGTGTATATCAATATTTTTTAGATTTTTTTTTACTCATTTATTATTTCAATTTGACATAACAATTAACTGAAATTTGACTAATGAATTGCCTTCTTTTAAAAATAGAATCCTATTAGAAACAGTGGGTTATAACAGTGGAATCGGCCATCACCAGGTAAATTTGCGATTAAATGTACTTTATTACAAATTCACATATTTTATCACTAAAGCGTATATAAAATATTTTTAGTGTTTCTAAACATAGAAAATAAACAGTCATTCCTACATTCCTGACAACAGATATTCTAAAAGTTCATGAACTGAACATTACCAATTTTAAATATATTTCTAAAGGTGCTATTAAAATCTAATTCTCACCAGATGACGGTGACAACCCATCCAATCAACACATGCAAATAAATCAAACCACAGATGTCAATAAATGAAGTTACGTGATAATGAGAAGTGACACAGGGGAAAAAGTAAAGAATGTGCTTCCTGAAATGTATTAAATGCTTTGTACAGAAGCCTTAGCTAGTGATGACAGCTTTAAGACGCCTCCTTTATGTAGAAACTAGTCGCATGCATTGCCCAGGTGTGATATTTGCCCATTCGTACACACAAACACTCTTCAAATCCTGAAGGTTATGTGCGCTCCTTCTGTGAACTCTGAGCTTTAGTTCCTTCAGGAGATTTTCAATTGGATTTAGGTCAGGTGACTGGCTGGGCTTGAGAGTTTTCCTGGCTGTGTGTTTGGGATCATCGTCTTGCTGAAATTATTTCTTCATCCTCAGCCGCAGATGTTTATCAAGAATGTCTTGGTATATTTGTCTATTTATCCTTCCTTCAATTAAATGATGCGTGCCAGTGCCGTATGCTAAAACGCAGCCCCACACCATGATGTTCCCACCTGCAGACTTCACTGCTGGTGTGGTGTTTTTGGGGTGATGTGCAGTGCCTTCTGACCTCCAAACATGGTGTGTTATGGCATCCAAAGAGTTCAATTTTAGTCTCATCTGACCAGACTATATTCTCCCAGTATTTCACAGGCTTGTCTAAATGCTGTTGAGCTGAACTTTAAACAAGCTTCCACATGCTTCTTCATTAGTGACGGATATGGTAGTTGAGTGTATTATACTTCTTGTTTTCTTTGGAACCACTGTACCTGCTGATTCCAGCTGTAGCTATCCACAGGTGGTCCTTGGCTCTTGGACAACTCTTCTGATCATTCTTTTCACTTCTCTGTCTGAAATCTTGCAGAAAGCACCTAGTGGTGGCCGGTTTATGGTGAAATGACGTAGTTAAGAAATTCTTCTGTAACCAGTGACATCAGTATGTTTTGCAACAGTACGGTTGTGAAGGTCTTGAGAAAGCTCACTAGCTTTACCCATCATGAGATGTTTCTTGTGTGGCACCTTGGTAATGAGACACCTTTTTATAGTCCATCAGTCGAACCAGCTGGTATTTGTTTGCACCAAGTGGCAGGATAGTGGCAGGTTGATTTTCCATGGCTTTTTGCACCTCTCTTTCTTCATGTTTTCAATACTTTTTTACCGTGTCATTTCTCGTTATTACACATAACTTAATTTATGGACAACTATGGTTAGATTTCTTTGCATGCGTGGATTGGATGGGTTGTCAATAGCACCTTAAAAAAATATATTAAATATATTAACTTAGAAAATTGGTAAAGTGACTGCTCTGTGTTGATTGCTATATTTTGGTCTTGAGTTAATATATATATATATTTACACATTTGTTTTAACATAATCTAAAAGTCTCTAACTTCAATTACCAGGGATATACACAAGCATTCCTAAAGGGTTACATTACCCAGCACTAGAGAGGCTGCAGATATGCCACCTGCTGCAGAGAACCAATATAAACTCCCAGCAGAGAAAGAAAGGAATCTGAAGACTTTTAAATTGGAGCTACAGTATTGAACAAAGCAAAGATAGCAATGCAATGATTCATTTAACTAAACAAAACAGGTGAACAGGAGGTGCTTTTCTATATAGTAATGGCTGCCTGCCGTCCTCATTTGAAGCGGCGGAGGCAGTGGCAGGACGCCTGCAATGGAGAAGAGAGACAGAGAAAGGAATGCAGGATGGTCCAGCGTGAAATAAATATTCAGAGAGGAAGGAGTGGGATGATGGAAGCCAGACGCATAAGGTAGAGTAAACATCACATTGCTGGCAATTAAAATGCGTTTACAGCATGATCACACGATTCCACAGCGAAGTCGTGGGGTTGCTCTTTCAACCATTACTTCTCTTGCCTGCTCTCTCTACACCCCCTGCCCCCCGCCGGCTCTCCTGCACAACCTTTCTCTGGTGTTTCAAGCACGCCTCCACTGTCAGCTGGGGGAGATTTAGGAAGTCCCATCAGGCTGAGGGGACAGATTGAATCACCCTCTCCTCTTGGCCATTAATTGCAACCGTGTATTTCTCAGGCACCCCGGCCGTGTGCCTGACAGAAAAATAAGCGGCCTCTGTCGGGAGGAGACAGGCAGAACTGCTGCTTGTGGGGGTGGTGGTTCGGGGGGTGGGGTGCTGGTGCAGAGTGAGTGAAGAAGGTGGAAAAGAAAGATTTATTCAAACCATCACAAATGTGTGCTGGGAAGGGGATGAGAGCAGTATATATAAATATAATATTATATAATATAATATAATCAAATTTTCACATTAAGTTAGATCATTCAAACCGATAATATATATATTATTATTATTATATTATTATATATTATTATATATAATATTATTTACTATATATATACTATCATTAAGTATAATACACTGATACAAACATGACCCATGGGTTAGCTTTTTTTTGCCTATAACGTGAATGTCATTTTGGTTCAGTTTTTTTTTGTTTGTTTGTTTTTGTTTTTTTAATAGTGGATACTGTGAGTCTTCTGCTGTTACACTTTGTTATGATTCCTTCTTGTCTCATTGAGGATCACTCTTTGTGCTCTTAGGATCCGAGGGAGTGCAGCAACAGTCCCGAATTGTCTCCAATTGTGGACAATTTGTCTAACCATTGACTGATGTATACTCCGGCCTTAAAGCATTGCTCTAGTGGCCTTTTCCAGCTTCATGCATATCTATAACAAATCTGCTGAGGTCTTCTAAAAGATATTTGCATTGAGGCATGTTTCCCTGCAGT
Source organism: Salminus brasiliensis (assembly GCF_030463535.1). Taxonomy (NCBI): domain Eukaryota; kingdom Metazoa; phylum Chordata; class Actinopteri; order Characiformes; family Bryconidae; genus Salminus; species Salminus brasiliensis. The sequence continues at coordinate 16,604,230 of NC_132896.1, forward strand.
CCGGACACATAGAAACCTAAAATAAATTTCTGAAATTCAAAAAAGGCAGGAAGTGGAGATGCAGGAGCATCTAAAACCAAATAACAGGCACTGTTATCCAAGTAAATTGCCCTGAGATTACACCTATAGACAGCTCAGCACTGAGAGAATTGAAGGGAGAGAAAGTGACGTTTTGGTCCAGGCTCAGCGGATGGCCAGGACAGTTTCTTCACCTGGATGAACAGGTGGTCAGACACCAGGGCTTATGAGGAATGTCTCTCGGACCTGTTCTCCAAATGCCGCAGCCAGCGCAGCTTTCTCTCTCTCGCTCTCTTGTGTGTTAGCTCACAGCCACTGTGCTGCCATGGCAGTAAACAACACTTGCTAATTACAAGCTGGCCAAAACAGACACTACTTACAAAGGGGGGAAAAAATAAAACAAGCAAACCTATTTTTTTTTATTGCCATTTCAAGGCTAAAATTCTAATCATGTTGTCCTGCACTAACATGTTTCACGCATGGCAGCTATGAACCAAGAAATCTGTGAACCAAATTTCACGAAACACAGGTGCAATTTTGTAAAAATGATGCAAAGTGGAGAGAAGCACCTACCTTGGAAGACACTATTCTGTTGTCACAGAATTTGGGTGGGATGAAGGCCTCGGTGGCCGGACAAGGATGATGTCCTACATAGATGGTTCTGCTGTCCACTCTTTTCTCATCCCCACCGAACTACAGACAAGACAGGGATGGGGGAAGGGAGAGAAGAATGGAGGGATCAATTAAAGTACACTCGATTTAACAATGCCACGGTGGCCTGTTAAGATGGAGCATTTAAACTTGTCAGGCCTGCTTCATGTCAGGCTCAGCCACTTAACCAAATGGAAGACCGATTTAGAAACACAGCGCCTTAAACACCATGTAAGGCCTCAGTGTAGAGATGACACTCCTAAGAAGAACTCTAGGAATCGAGCTTCAGGACTAATAGAGAAAGTGCATGCATTCAAACAGCAGTTATACCATAAGGAGTATGATTAGGAGACCATCTGGATTACATCAAATAATTGGGACCACTAGAGAGCATCTACATAATAACGTCCACAGGTATAATCCTTTATGATTCAGTGGTATATCAAGTCGAGACATTTTCTGATACAGCAAAAGGAAAAAAGTGATTACAAGTGTGCATGATAGGGACACAGTGCGTCTCGAGGGAGCATTGTAATCTGATCCCTCAATCCATCTTCGGAGATGGTCAGATACACACTGCTGGTCTCTATGCGTCCCAGACCACATCACTGCACCAAATGCACCGGATTCTCTTCCGGTCATTCAGAAGTTGGGCAAACAGACCATGTAACTGAAAAAAATCTCAAGGCATTTCGTTTGTTGTTGAAACAAAAGCAGCGGAAGAGTGGCGGCATTAATGTACGCCTTGCCCCTTGTCCAGCAGAAACGACCTGAGGAATCTGACCACAAGCAGTCACAGGACACAGGTGTGAGCGGCTATGCGTTTCGGCAATCATTTGTGATCGGATCACCACAAGACGCATGTTATTACCAGGTGTGAACTGGGCCTGGGAGCACCTAACACTATAAAGTCAAGAATTAACTGAAACTAGCAATCAGAAATCATCGCAATCTTGTCCATGTCAATTAGTTCAGTTTACTTTACATCACTTTACATGAGTGTAGACACTTTGCAGATCTCATATTTTAACAAAAATGTAATTTAAGTTTAATTCAGTTGCATTTAATAGATATTCAGTTGAATGTTAGCTGAATGTCAGGAGAGCATCTTCGAGGCATCTACAACGGACTGTCCAATAATACCTTCCAATAATAACCTTCCCCACTATGTGTGTTAATGTACTGTCCCCTCAAATTCCCATTGTGTAACCCAAAGCATGTAGACAGAGGATTCCCACCCGGAGGGTTCGTAAACCCTCCCCATAAAGCCCAGGCAAACCTTTTTAATAACATATTAAGCCAAGCATGACAAAGGTCAGATGGGATAATCTAACAAGCTGAACACTCGCACTTTAATGCTGGAGAAGTGTGATGATTAGCCAGTTTTAAGAACCGGAGAGTGTCACAATGTGAAGCTTTATGACTCTAGTTATCTCAAAGAGCTGATAGTCCCTCTTTCTTCACATTTCGTGAGAGAATGTGTGTGTGTGCGCTTACATGCTTAGTGGGGGTCACTGTGTATCAGGTCACTGGACAAAGCAGATCTGTCCATGTTCTCAGAATAGGAAATGCAGGTACCAAGGATTTCACAGCAGTGCATCAGTGTGTGTGTGTGAGAGTGTGTGTGTGTGAGAGAGAGAGAATAGAGTGGAAGAGGAAATCACAGTTCACACAGACACAATGACCAGACAAGGAGGAAGCAAGATTCCAGAGAGTCTTTCCTTCCTGCTCGGCTCCAACAGTGGATTGGCTGGATTAGGTTTTGTCGCAGACATGGTGGGCGCTGCATGTGTTCCGCCTTAATCACAGCCTCCCCCATCTTCCAGAGCATGCAAGTCTATGATAAACCAGTGAGAGCGCAGATTACGCTACCCTCAACACACACACACAGCTTGCTCTCAGCACCTCCACCTCACTGAAAACAACATAAGCTGTCAAAGTGTCTCAGCAGGCTCTCAGCCACTCTCTCACTTCCCCCTACCCACTCTACCCCCCCACTCATCTTTGTAGCATTCTCGGAAAAAGCAGAAGTGGCAGTGCTATTACTGCCACTGTGAATTATTCAGATAGCATGGAGAAGGGATCTTAGGGTCTAATGCACACAGCATGCACTGTTCGGGATGTTGGAGTGATTGTGTGTGTGTGGTCTTCAGAAGCTTCCCAACCACCCTCCCCATCCTGGAGGTACAGTCAGCCCTCCCAGCACTTCCCACACTCAAAAGGAAGGCTGAAGCTGGCATCAAGGCACAGGCTGGGGGTAATTTTCATATTCATGTAATTTCCTTAGCTCTTTTTCATTGACCAAACATCGGCAACCACACAGCACTCTTAAAGCTGCACTCTTATTTCTTGTTCCTTGCGCATTGAGCCACCACTATAGGACACGCTTTACACACGCATTTCTTGACAAGCTGCGAGATGCAAAACTTTCCCTGAAAATGAATGACGCATGTGAACTGTGGAGGTATGTTACCAGATTTTACACGAATATGACTATCGGCCGTTGTCCTGCCCGCTTTACCGGAGTTACACGGTGCAGTTAGCAGTTTGCAGAGCCCAGAGTAGCAACGATAGAGACACTGTTACATCCTATTACAGCCAATGGACCACTGCAATTATTTTGAAGCTGTTGTTTGAAGGTAAAATGCTACATAAATGTAGACCACACAATAGAACTACAAAGATAGCAACTCAAAGAAAAAATTGAATGTATAAATGGTTCTGCTTCTACCCGCATTTGTATTCTTTACAGAACATAAAAGGGTTCTACACAGAAACAAAAACAGTGACAGGTCAAAGTATCCTTTTTCCGTACTTATAGAACTCTACGCTAAGGTTGTATGTTTAATCTTTAGCTTTTATTTTTCCCCTTTTGTTATTGTTTTAATTCATAATAATAAAGTTTAATTTAATATTTATGACTAACAATTTAATGTGTGTAGAGGTACACACAAATAATCTGCCACCTGAAAGTGCTTTTCCAGCCTAGTGTTACTGGAAATCCGGTTCCGGTCAAGAATCATCACTCTTGAGCCTCACTAACACATAGCATTTGTATGGCTGCAGCTAAAGCAGCCCCACACATATCTGGCAATGAGAGACCACACTGATCCTACCCTCGCATGCCCATCCTCCCTGACTGACACATCTTAATATACCCCAATGTCTTCTGAGAACTCCAGCAGAACACATTAGTATGCAAGATCAGGTGGAGAGAAACGTCTCTTTACGCAGCGTTATTGACTCCCGCCTGGCCGAAAGCCGCGCTTTACAAGTCGTTTCCATCATCGGCAGTCAACAGCTGCTGCCCCTTGTGTAATTTTATTTTTAAGTTGCCATCTTCTGCCGTCTCGTGGGACCTGCTCTGGATTCGGCTTCCTCTGTAAACATTCGTGTAATGCGGCGATGTCAGCGCCGTCTGGATGTTCCGGCTCTCCTGTTGGGAAGAGCCCAAGATTATGTAAGGCTCTGTGGAGCGTGACTGCTCGTCACACACATTGGTGTGCTGGGGCTGCGGGCTCCGCTAGGCCGGGTGTGCGCTCTCTGGGTGTTGGGATGGAGCAGGCCGGATGGAGCAGACGGGCCAGCGCCGAGCAGGAGGGAGAGTGTGAGGGGAGAGGAAATGGGAGCAGGTGCCAAAGCTTTAGGGAAAGGTCCACCTCCAAATGCCATAGTCTGAGTCAGAGGACGGGGGAGTTCAGATGCAGAGTGCAAGCTTGTTTCCATCAGCAGAAATGAAGCAAGAAAAGAGGACAGAACTGACACTGGAAAGTAATTTTAAGTCCTGATGTAGACATAAATAAAAAAAGCAGCATCACAACCTTTTTTTAGTCCAAAAACAACATTCGTAAGAGCTTCTCACCCACAGACTAACCCACATAATAAATACTTCATTTAGATCTGGGATACCATTCAGCAAGGGTCCCCAATCACTTTTCCTCAAAGCCAACAACGTAAAGGACACATTACCACAACTATTTTAAGTGTAGTTAATTACAAACGACTAGCTGCAGGAACACTATATAGACAAAAGTACTGGGACAACCACGCATTCATTGTTCCTTCCAACATCTAGTGCTTTTGTTGGAGTACCTCTCTACTATCCATGGAAGGCTACTAGTATCTGGAGAACTGCTGTAAAGATCTGATTGCATCTAGGGACAAGAGCAGTAGTGAGGTCAGGATGATCACCACACCACCACCTCATCCCTAACTCATTCCAAAAGTACTGGAGGCTCCACAGCTCTGTGTGTGTGTGTGGGGGGGGGGGTTGTTATACCCCTCTAGCCCACACCTAGCGTTAGGCATCGTCCCAATAGGTTCATGTTTATCTGAGTCCTATCCTGCTCTGCTCAAACATACGTGGAGATAAATGCTCTGATAAGCAGCACTATGATCCCTTTTGCATGTCTAAACCAGGGACCACTTTTACCCAGAACCACTCCCACCAACATCTTTTATTGTTAGTATATGTTAGTGTGATGCTCTTTGAGCAAATCCGATTTTGACATTTCCAAGACCTTAATCTCAAGAGATGCTTCATCCAGAGATCGGCCAGAGAAAACGGCTGACGTAGAAGCAAGAGATTTTCACTTTAGAGGTTGAAGCTCTTAAATCATTCCTTGAAGCTTCATCAGTCTCGCCAAGAACGCTTTGTTTCTCAGGGTCACTGCGGCTTCAGACGGTGCACTTTTCTCCCTTGTAGATCTCATTTAAACGCGGCCAGCTTCAAACTTAAATATGTCCTAGAATGCCCTGTTTACACCTGGCATACTACTATGCGCTTTGTATCGGAAATTGATCTGGATTTACTTCGACCGGATTCTGTTTACACCAGAGAAGATCCCATTTTGCTTCCCACGTCAAAAACAGACCAACAACAACAATCACGCATACATGATTTTGGGTTCACATCCTGTAAAGAACTGGACGAGATCTGTCTCTGACCACCTCTGAATGTAGTTTGAGTGATCCGCTCGTAATCCCATCGCGAAGTGTCTTGGGGGTGTTTACACCTGGCTTTCCATGCGGACAACTGAAAATCGATTGTGATGCGATCCCCAAAAATGCATGTTAATGCTAGATGTAAACATAGTAATGAGAGTTCATACATGAAGGTAACACACCGTAACCCTCAAGCCTCACTGCTTCTTCTCTTCTCTTAAAAAAATACCATATAAAAAACAAAACAGGCGTGGAAAACGGACCAATTCCAAAACCCCAAAGCTGTTGTGCAACAGTCTTGACTCGTCATAATTACGGCCCTAAAACCAACATAAATCCACCCAAACTGAAACGTTACGAGAATATGGAAGCAAAGGTTAAAAAGGCTTCAAGCTAATGGTAAGCTGACCGGAGAAAGTGTCCCTGTGAGCATCTGCACAGAGAAGCTGGGGGGGAGGAGGCGAGCATCAGCAGTATAACCCAACATGCTACAATCAGCTTGCAGAACACGCTCTGAAAGGACACAAATAGGACAACAACACTTATTTTTTTTGCCATAGTACTAGCTAAACTAGGATAGGCTATGCTTAGCTATCCTACATGGCTCCTGTGAGCTGCTGCGGTGCCGTTGAACCACCAAGGAAGGCAGAGCTAACAAGGTTTTTAACTTGTAAAACCAATCAGAATTTTTCACACCAAACAAAGTCCCATACTATTTATTTAGTATTTGAGAGCATCGATACCATGACGTTTACTGACGCCCTTCATCTTTTTATTTATTTAATTATTTTACATAGAACATTTTTGTTTGCATATTTGATTATGAAACGGTTAAACAATGTTTAATAGCCACGTTAACGGTTAACCAACGTTTAATGGAACATTTACATTTACAGCACTTTTTATTTCCATGTGGTGTTTCTTTGTGGTCTTTCTTTGTATTTCCATGTGGTGTTCTAAACCACAAGTTGAGTTTAGGCTACTTGTTTAAAAGCCACATATTGAAGTTTAGTACTTTTTCACACAGAGATATGTACCTGAATGTGAAATTGCTGCATACACACTTTTTCTTTCTTAACTGCCCCTTTTTTACTGCTTTGAAATGTGACTTTTAACACGAGTTAAAAAGCTGTTTGGTGAAGCTTAGCAAGATTACACTTCTCTACTTGCAAGTGTTTCCACATTGTGGCAATTTTTACTTAACCAGTAAATTCTGTTCTTTCAAGCTTATGACATCTTATTTAGGATAAGATATAAAAAGTACAAAACATAAAAAGTGGAACACTATAAATATCAGGATTTATCAAGTCATCTATCGAGATACTTAAAAATCTGGTATTAGTATCGGAAAGGATAAAGCGGTATCGGTGCATCCCTAGTATTTATGCATAAAAGAGAACAAATATATATTTTCTTTTTTTTTTTGATGTGATGCAACATTGCACTTCTTTGGCTCAATTCAGAAACTCAGAAGAGCGAGCGTTTTGGTTTTGCAAGCTGCCAAGAAAACACCAAAGTTTTCATTGTAATTGGTGTCTTTCCCCGCCTACACAGTTTGACGCATGACACTGATTTATAAAAGGTCATTAGCACAGACTTAACAGCAGCTAACCTGCTTACTAGGCCCTTGCGTTGTCCAACCAAAGATGTCCAAACCACAGTTTTCCCCATTAAACTTGTTTAGTTCTTTGCAAATGGTGAAAAGCTCTACCATCAAAGAATGTTGTGTTATGGATGGTAGTAGAAGATCGATTGTGGGCAGCAATACAAACCTATGACTCTCTGATATTGCACAGGTTGTGGTGTGTTTGACATGTCCCCTTCATGTTAGCCACATTGTAGACCACTACAGTGTGAGAGCACAGCAAACCAGTGTGATTAGCATTGATAAGGTCTGGTAAAAATGAAACCTAGACAGAACTGAATAGTCTCTCTTTTCATCATCAACCTTTCTTTCCTTTCTTATATACATATATACACACACACACACACACACACACACACAGTCTCAAACCATTATATATGGTATATGGTATTACAGCGTGGAGTAGCTTAAGCCCTGCAAGAAAACGATCCAATCAGGTCACAGACTTTGATTTGAACACAGCACATCGCTGAACTTGCAACTATAGTGGGCCCGTTTTTAAAAGTGTGGCATCACCCATCAGTGAGCTTGCAAAGTGTCCCCACCCTGTGGCCATCTTAAGTGCACATAAATGAATAAGCTATTTTGGCCATGTACTAGACAGACACAGTGCAGAAATCGGACACAGAAGTCAGACACGTCGTAATTGTGAAGTACTGTGCTCATGTGGAGATTGCGATGTGACGGCGATAATGAGCTCAACACCGCTCTAGGCAACACATAACTGCGGTATTGTTGCCATGTAGGCTAATCGGGCAGATTCTGAGGCTTTCGGACAATCACAAAAGAGGTCACGGGTTCTTAAGAGAATATCCTGTGTGAATAATCCAATCCCTAGCCATCTGATCTGCTCACAGGCCAGTCGCAGCTGCCTCAATTTTGAATAGTCATTATTAAGCAAGTTACATTTGTACGAGTCTGTTGTCTTGGGGGGGTGGGGGTGGGGGGGTCAGTGATGAAATTGACATCAGCGGAGAGCTGAACGAATAACGGTGCTAATTGCGACAAAGGTCCTGTTTGTTCAGGAGAAACTGTGCAAAATATCTGAAGGTTCTGAGAGACGGGGAAGTTTGTCAGGTGGTTTGAGAGCGTAAGTCTGAAATGTGTGTAATGTTTTATTCAAACAATTAAAAATTGGTCAAATAAGTAATTATGTGTGGGGTTGCCCGTATCTTCAAAATCAGATAAGAAATAATAATAATAAAAATAAATAAACAAATAAAAACTCATTACTTAATATGGCAGCAGTTCTGCACTACGCGGTGCACCTCAAGGTCATGTCCCTAATAATACCCAAGCTGAAAAGTCTAATACTGGCCCAACCCTGCAGTGAGTTCATAAACGCAAGGTCAGAAAGTTTTTAGCTTGGATCTAAACTAATTGAGGCCTAAACCCAGCGACACCCAGGGCCTAAGCAAGGGGTGTTGGCTGACAGGAAAGAGCATTCTTCCGGTGGGGCTGCCCCAAGCAGACCGCTCCACAAGGCTCTTTTTGTTGGGCTGCTCTCCCCTACCAGAGCTTGTCCTTCAGCACACCACACGGTCACTCCATGTTCAAGGCTTATTCTGTTTACAGAGAAGCAACAAGGAAGCTGAGCTCAACTCATAGGTCCAAAAGACACAATCTCGCACTTTACTGAGAGATTGATCAAAAAGCAACCATAGTGTCACAGGTTTCTCGAGGATACACTGAGGATTTCAAGGCTTTAAAAACCCATCCATGGGCTGTCAGTTCAGCATGTTAAAGTTCAGTTTGGAAACGAGTGCAAACATTCTCCAGCGCGCTGGGGCTGGAGCCGGAGACAGCAGGTCCGTGAACTCTCCCTTATTTTTTATTTTTTATTTTTTTTAACTCGGCCAGTTTTTCTCCGCTCACTATCTGTGCAGCCCCCACTCTTCGTTCTCTCTTTCTCAGTCTCTCTTCGGGAGTCATTAACCACAAGACCACTGCTGTAACAGCGCTGCCTCAAGGTTACAGCTCCACTAGGTAAACACGCATGCATGCGGGCACAGATCTCTGTCGAAATCACACTCGCTGAGCAACAACACCCATATATACTTTTTGGAAGCCTTTCAGAGCGGACGCGGATAGTTAAGGGAATATAAAGCATGGGCCAAAGAAATTGCATATGAGCAAAGGAAGAAAGAAAGGCCCAGGGGGCAGGGAAGACAGATAAGAATAGCAGCATTGAGCGGCCATTGATTTTTGAAGGGAATTCAGCGTTAAATATAATGAAGGTCAGGCGCGGGGCCCCCGATTCATTTTTGCGCCGTTACGTGATTGCACTGCTCATTTTGGCGAGGCGCGTGTTCCGAGGCCAAACAATGGAGGAGCTAATGTAAGGACAAATAGAATTGACAGCATTTTATTTGCCACGGTGTCAAAAGTCACGCAGCACGGCTCAACCTCAGTAATTGGAGAGGGAAACGAAAGGGCTGGACTCGGTAGACTCCTGCCGGACAGGAATGCATTAGCGTCTACGGGAGAGGAGTGATCGATACTGCAAACACAGTTTACTCAATCGAAATGAGATTCAATTGCTCCTGAATAAACACAGCATTGAGGAATTGAGTAAACAGCAGCATTACAATATTAGATCAGGCTCTAATGACATTATGTCCACATGAAAACGGTCACAAATGCCTACACAAGTATTGGTAGCAATGTGATTTAGGTGGCATAAAGTGCTGCTCAAGTCATGTCCAAAAGAGTGACAGCAGTGAGTCAATGATCACATCCTGTAACTTGGCTTGTCACATCCATCAATGCAGGTCATAGCGGTTGGGATATTTTCCCCCCTGGTCTGTGGCCTATTTTTAAGGTGTAAAATAGGCCTCAGGCAGTTGTGTAGTTTATGGCATATACTGGGTTTGCACAGAGAGCATCTTCCTTTAATGAAAACGCTCATTACCTGCCCCACTGAATCAATGCTGATATGATTCAGAAGGCAAGCACCAGGAGAGGCGAGCTGGATGACCTGCTTTAGAAGACTGGCATGGGAGTAAACCAAAAATAAAATAAATAAACAAATAAATAAATAGGACATTTGCTGGTAGAGGACACTTCTCCAAGTAGGAGGGCACTACTCGACACAAAAGAAAAAGTTTCATGAACTGTATTTGCTTTTTTAAGCTCACTGTCCCATTTTTCCATTTTTGCCTCATCACCAAAGAAACTCCTTATGCAGAACTGTTTTTAAATTACCGGGTCTTTAAAATGTGCGCGGGTAACGCCATCACCCTGACGCAATCAGCCTGAATGCTTGAGCGGAAAGATCAGTCCCAGTGCCCCCCCCCCCCCCGCATTAAACCAGTGCAGGTTTTCCAGTCATATCATACTTGATCTAGCATGAAGCTGTGTTATAAACCATCTTCCATTCAATAAAAACTAAATGGGTTAATTGAACTGTTATATGTGGTGCCCTGAGGAGTAGGAACATGATTAGTTTGATAGTGAACCCTTCAGAATTACCTAGATTTCAGAATAGCCTTACAGTAGACACAGTAATAAATATCTGCCGCATTGTTATTAAAGCCAACAATGGAAAAGGTTTGTCAATTTTTAAAGTAATAACCATTTGAACACAGACTGACTGATGTCCAATCAGTTCAGGTCTAGGCTTGATCTACCATATAGAAACATCATGTTCGTTTCCCTGCATAAATAAACCAAAAAAAAAAAAAGAAAGCACAGCCTGTTTGCTAACTGGTATCTGAATTTTTCAGAGAACTAGTGCGCTACACTACAGGAACAATGTTCTACCGGTAGAGAAGATCAAGGCTAATCTGAGTCAACATACACAAGCGGCCCCAGCCAACGTTTTGCCCTGTTGAACATTTGCTGATACCAATACCAACGTGCAGGGCTCCAAATTTTGACAACCGATTATCAATTATACATTATTAATAGATCTACTTGCATATTGACATAACTGCCTGTTTTGAACTGCAACACTGCTTAAAGCTTCTTTAAATTAGGTGTGGTTTGTATTGCTGTTCAACAAGAGGTGACTGGCATTGAGCTCCCCAGTTGCTCAACCATTTAAAGTTGTGTGTTATCATGAGAAGCAGAGTTCAAGGCCCTGAAACGGAGGGTCCAAATAACACTTAAGCAAAGCAATGCTGGCAGACATTAATGCCACCAGGCCCTAGTGCACAGTGGTTGGGAAATGTTAATAATAATAATAATAATAATAATAATAATAATGTTTCCAGCCACTACATGCTACTTATGCTAAGAAACTTTAGAAGATGAAGGCTACAGGAACAATGTTAAAAGCAAGTACTGCGCTAAATCTCTCCATTTTGCTTGTTTCAACAGAACCATCCTTACAGGCAATGGCGACCTTTGTATAGCTGTGTAGTGTGCAGTTCAGAGAAGATGGGCAGGACAAGTAGTAGCCCACCTAATGAGGGCTCAAATGCCACGACGTCCACAATACATGTGCGAGAATAACCACACCAGATGATTCTGAGACATTTTTCAGAAGAGCTTTAGATTCTGTATTTCAGAATGTGGAAAGCAACCTTTGAAAAGCATGTGTCATCCGACCAACCTTACAGCCAGTCGTTCTTCTAGTCACTGGCCACCCGTGCCAACTGATAAGAAACTCATGTGACTTACAGCTTGATCACCGTTACAGGAGGACATTGTTTATTTGAATCTGAATTTGCATTTTGGCTTTAGCGATATTCCAAATTTTCCACCTCGCCCTAGCGTTAAAATCTGTTCAATCAAATGTTCAAGGAGCATTTTTTTTTTTACAAATTTGCAAATACTTGGTGAATGAATAACCTGCTACTGTATATCAACTCTCCATGACCTCTCCCCAACTCTGGAGCATAAACCCTAACTCTAGTGGGGTGTATAGGCTATTTAGTGTGGGCGGTGTTGCTGCTTCAGGGTCTGGACGGGTTGCAAGCTTTGGAAAAAACTGTGAATTCCAAGCTGTATCTACTGCAGAATGTCAGGGCACCTGTCTGTGATCTAAAACTCAAAAGGAGGTTAGGTTATGCAACCTTATAATAGTACAGAAAACTGGAATAAAATCAACAGGAGAAAATCTGTATTTCAGAACAGGCAAGTCAGGAATACAGATAGATTTTTTTGGGCCTTATTTGAACAGGCTTTATAAGATCTGTCGATCTTATGCAATATATATGTTCTAAGCAGCTCACAGCACTGGTCAGCAGATGCAGAACTTTCTTGGTTGGCCTTTTACCAAAAAGCAGCATCCAATAGCTTCTACATATGGGGTTTAATATGATTTATGATCTACCAGTGATAGTGCTTGAAACTATTGGTTCAATGAAAAGTTGCTTTTTAATAAATAAAGACTTTTATGATCAAATTTAAAGATTTTACTGAGATCTTCATTTTTTTAGCAAAGACAATGGTTAGATACACAACCACAACAATCCAAGAAACATTTGACTGCTTGGTCAATGAGTTATTCCTATACTATGACATGCTGGTCAAAATTTCTGTTTCTGTGAAAAGCTAGACAAACAAAACATAACCTAAAAAACAGACATTTATTACAACTTTTAAATTAGCACTTTTTTGTTTCCATGTAGTGTTTTTTATTTGGTTCCAAAAACAAAAGTCAAGTTTAATTAGCTTGTTTAAAAGCCACACATTGATTTTAGTACCTTTTTATACAGGGACGTACACCTGAACGTGAAATTACTGCAGAAGCACTTTTGTTTCTAAACTGTTATTTTCACTGCTCTGAAATGTGAATTTTAAACACCAATTAAAAAGCTGTTTGGTAAAGTTTAGCGAGATTATGCTTCCTTACATGCATGTGTTTCTGCATTGTGGCAACATAGCTCTGAAGCTTTCCAAATGCGCAGTTACTGAACCAGCAAACACTGTTCTTTCAAGCTTATTAGATCTTATTTAGGAGAAGACATAAAAACTACAACCTATAAAAAGTGGAACACTATAAATATCAGGATTTATGGCCATCTATCGAGTATTTAAGCCAGAGCTGGTATCGGTACTCTGTATCTGCAGATACTTGAAAATCTGGTATCAGAAGGGAAAAAGTAGTATCGGTGGGCTGAAATTCTGACCGGGTGCCCAAACATTTGCATGTCCCTGTATAAGGAAAATTTCTTGCAAAAAAGTCCTTTGTAAAAGCTTTCTGAAAAAGGAATCTATGAAGCACCAAAAAGGGGGGCAGAATTGTTGCGAGGCACCGAATCCTTTTTTCAGTACTACACAGAACCCTTTTACTTAGTGTAGCTATTTCCAAAGGGCCCACAAACCTCCTCTCTCACATTTCTATGTAGTCTTTGATCTGCATTTGATGTTTTCACTCATCATTTTCACTTGCCTGAACTGCTCTTTTCCAAGGCTTCTGTGCTGCTCGGTTTCCATTTTGCATAACTGCATAACAAAAAGCCTGAAAACAAACATCTGAATGTGCCTGTCACCGCCAGTCAAATGAGCCCAGCATTGGGCAAATCAGTCTGAGGGGGGCAAGAATGACAAATCACTTGACTGTCACATGCTTTGTTAGCTAAAAACCTCAGGCTCAAGGTAATACATCACAAATAGGCCTGTAAGCTTTAAAGTGCCCATGTTCCATTCTTGCCGAGTCAGTAACGTCATCATAAACCTGATTCATGTGCTGACCTGATCACATTGCTGACTTTTAGGCATCATCGGATGATTAACATTAGGACCACCCGCGCGGGCCTACAAACACAAACGCATACAATCGATCACAGACGAGCCTGCTGATGTAAACACTGGAGCAATACACTTATTACGTATAAATGTTCACACATGAAATTCTGTTCAAGGAAGCAACATTAAGGGCCCAGCGCCAAAGCATCTGTTTAAAGATTTACTGGTGTACATGCTACCCCAACAAGCCACACTCGCAGAGAGGCATCCATTTAAATTATTCAGAGTTAGCCTCTATCCTTTCACGCTGAATATTTATAAGAAAGGAACATTCGGTGCGTCTGCTCATTTCTGAATGTCTCTGATAAATGGGTGTCAGAAACTGCAGGCTTAAGCCTACAACACTGGGTGTCATATCCTCCTAAAGGATTTATACATCTACTCGCAGACGCAACTGAGCCTCTTGTCAAAGCTACAATGCCGAGATGCTCATGCCCCGTAAGCAGCGAGAACAGTAATGAACATTCTGATTAAATGTTTATTTGGTGGGAAAAACACAGAGTCAGCTTGTGATGGAGCAGCCTCGGGAGAGTGATCGATGGCACGGGTACTGAGCAATGGGATAAGAAATGCACTGTGATATTTGACTTATGAATGCTCTTTAAATGGCGCCGATACAGTTGCGGTAAATAGAAAGCGGGGGTTTGAAGGATGAACGCGTGCTCGTGCTGAGCGTAGATGCAATCTTCCATCATACTCACAAATGCTGACTTACTGACCAAACTTTTCATTACCCTATAATTGCTTAATGGACGATTGATCGGACTCAGCCCGCTGCTTTAATTTCCTTTCTCGATCGTGTCATTCGATTATGCAGGAGATTAATGCAAAATACTGGCAGCCGAGATTTGATGAGCTCAGGCCGTTTCCCATGAGAGATGCAGCGGAGAATGCAGACAGGGCGCTTTCTTGGGTACCGCAGGAGCGTCCCGGTTAAAACGGTCATTGATAGTAATATGAACTACCAATACTAATCCATGCTGTTGCCAGGTAACCAGTGCCAATCCCGAGCCCAGCGAACAGAGGCAACTCAGGGGCAAGTTATTAGGCCAACTATGCACTCCCTCGAGGAGCAGGAGGGCTAATCTAGGATCTGATCCTGCACTTATTTACTGTAGGGTTACCAAAAATGTACCTCTCGGTGGGGACAATTTTAAATTAATAATCAATATTGACTTTAACCACTGATACTTTAAGACAACAGGCTAAATGTATGTGACTTTGACTGCATTTGTCTCCGGTTATAAACAAAAAGGTTTATGTTCGTTGGCTAACAGGCTTCTCTGACACCCAAAGTCAGAGTTAACCTGAATAACCTGAACCTGAAATGCAGAGAGTGTGTTTTTTAAAACCCTGTTGTTTGTGAGTAATCAACCCATGGTTTTAAATAAGCACAGGTTCAAGGACCAGACCTGAGCCGAACATCCGCAGCATCAGGAATCGCAGACAGTTTGAATCTACTGCGATCAAGACAGATCACTGAAATGTCAGGGAGAGTGTCGTCTGTGGCTTTAAGACGAAAAAAACGGAAGGCTAAAAAAGATGGGAGGAGTCTTGTCATCTGGCCACAACCGTAGGCTACAGTAAAAATAGCGGGTAAAAATAGGCTAACGTAAAACAGTAAGCTGTAGCAAAAGATATTTACAGGCTGTAAAAGTGGGATTTTACCTCACTATACCAAAGTCAAAATGAAACGATATGGACGTAAATATTGGGACACACCTCTTAATCACTGAATTCAGGTGTTTTATGCCTTCCCTTTGCTACAGGTGTATAGAATTAAGCACTTAGCCATGCAGACTGCCTTAACATTTGTCACACAAAAAAAATCTAGTCAAATTTAATTGTATAACACACAGCTTTATAGAAATCCAGAAATAAGAGAAAACCCCCAGTAAGCAAGCCAAAAGAAAAACTCCCTCAAAGCTGGAGGAAGACACCTTGGGAGGAACCATCATGGGAGGATGGTCTTGGGAAGACCATCAAGGGGGGGACCAATCAAACAGGCCTGGCTCGATACACAATATTTATCACAATACATGTAATTACAGACTACAAACATTAGCAGCGACAGATTCTTACAAACTACCATTCAGATCCTCTCCTGTACTGAATACAGTGATTTTTATTCAACATCTGCTGCTCTTCGTCTCATTAAACCAGTCTAATTACACTGTTAGTAATGAAACCAGCAGCTGATCAGTGTTTATTAAGCACTAACAGTATCCTAACAGTATCCTCAATACGCTTAGAAAAGAGTTTTGTTATCAATGTAACATTTATCACGATACCATAAAATATCGCCATATTGCCCAGCTCTAACTGACAGATAATAACAGTGACCATATTAGAGAGCTCGGCTGTGAGTAGTATTATTGAAAAGTGAAAGTATTTTAAGATCCACAGCAACTCTGCCATGAAATGAGTTTAGCAGACTCGATAAGTACAAATTTTAAACCTGCTGTTAGAGCTGCAAATATTAATACCTATGGATGCAGGCGTCCCAATATTTATGTCCATATAGTGTAGTTAGCAAGTTGCAAGTTTCCAGACAGAAATGTTCATTGTCTCTGGTATTGGTTCTCACGAACACATGCTGATGTCTGTCTCTATGACCAGGGTTTTAGGGGGGGGGGGGGGGGGGTCATAGAGACAGAGAAATCATAGAGACATTATATAATAAATGTTGCAAATGTCTGTATTGTGATAAAAATGTTTAACTGACACAAATAGATCTTAGATGAACACTCCTACCCTGAATAGAATTCTTTGTGAAGATGGACTCTGGTTCAGTTACATGTGTTTGAGCAGAGAAATCATTGAACTGTGCTGCACTCCAGCCCTCCAGAGCTGGACAGCCCTTTAGAGAAGAGGTATGATGGTGAACAGCTGTCTCATATGGATACATTTATAACCACTAGCATTTTCTCACCGCTTAGTTTCATTTTCTTCCCTGGAATCAACAAAAACAGCCTGAAGTCATTTCTAAGTCCAGGTGCTGTAATGGGGATTTCCACCGCACAGGCTTCCTCATTTCCAACCATCCGACAGAGATAGGTAGCTTTGCATGCCAAATAAGCAGACCCCCTGTGCCTGCCTGCTGGAGTTGGAGAGACAGGTCAGGGCTGTTCGGCCTTTACCTTTCAGGCCTGGCTGGCAGCCACAGCCATGCAAGCAAAAAAAAACAAAAACAAAACAACAACAACAAAACACATGATGTGCTCCAAACTGTCAAGAACTAGTTGGTTCCCTTTGGTGCACACAAAAAAAAACCCCAAAAAAACAAGGCTCCAGCCATACTGATCACACACATACACACAGACAAAGCGTCTGCTCAGTGCTTAAAGGAGATGGGTTAAGAGGTTTGAGCATCAAACTCGAAGTGACAGACCATGAGCAAGAGAGCAGGCTCAAGTCAAGCACAAGAGACGGCGAGGACAATGAGCTCCTGAAAGCGTCCCACTCCATCACTCCACTGACAAATGACGAACGACTGCCCATGACCGGCTGAACTCCTGCAGTACGGGGCAGGTCCAACACGAGTGGCCTCTGCAAATGGAAACCACAAAAGTGCGGCTCTGCATGCCTTGCATACTCATTTACTTACGCAGGATATGCGCCTCAGCTGTGGTGCAGCCACGCTCTAACTGAGGGAGGCACTGGTTGCCAGAGTAACAGGCTCTCTCTGCACTAAACAGGTGCTATGCGATTAAGAGCTCTGAGAGAAAAGGGAGATCAATGAAAGCTTAAAAATAGCCTACCAAGTTTGTAGGCCTGGAGTCCGGCGTTCCAAGTTTAAGCGCCGGAGCACGTGACCTCAAGCTACCTGCGTCACAAACAGCGGGGCAAAGGAGAGCAAGCTCAAAGGGCATGTTTTAGTAATGTGACAGACGCTCGCGGGGTCGGCGCTTCCTTTCAAGTTCAATGGATACAGGATGTAAAGATATAGTCAACGGATCAATAAGTGATCAATTATGCAGTTAAATGAGGAAAAAAAACAAAACAACACTGAAGAAAGCCTATGGGGGGGGGGGGGGGGAGTCAGGGGTTGAAGCAAAACGCACAACCACAGGCAGTTTAGCCTCAAACGGCTCTGAATCTGCCCTAACGATGTTTAGCAGGTTTGCAATTGTTCACATTTTTCTATGACATGAACAACATAGTGTGCAGCCTGCATACAGGATCAGATCTCCTCCACTGGGGCCTTCAAAGCTCTTTTGTTTTTTTACAACAGAAAACATGGGCAGGAAATTTTACACAATAGTGGTTAGATAACTTATCAGTGGAGTCTCACGGTCCCAACGTCCTTTTATTTTCAACAACAAAATCAGTAGAATTGACTTTCTTCTACAGCCACACAATTAAAAGCGTTTATTTGCGGGTCGTATTTGACACATGACTGCTGTAACCACTCCAAAACAAAGTATCACTGTCTGCAGACCCGCTTTAAAAGCACTTTGGGAGGAAGGAAAAGGAAGGAAGGAAGTTTTTTTCAGCATAATTTTAGGGCGGAACGGGCAAACGAAGAAGCAAATGAAAAAGCTTTTACGGTCAATGCTGGAAACTTGTCAAGAAATGGCCTTGGCATCTGCAGCAGTAAATGTGCCAGAGGGACACTCACGTTAAGACAGCCAGAGAACTGCAGCAGCATGGTGGGGGTGGGGTGGGTTGGGGTGGGGTCCAAGACACCCCACCCATCTATTATTTATCTCTTTTTCTTTCTCCTCAGAGCACTCCTGACTTTCTTTCTCCATGCAGATAAGTATTATTCTATCCATACTACACAGTCTTTTCAGAGTATTCAGACCACCTACCCCATAGTGGGAATAACCACCCATGGCTCGGATGACACTAGCGAGACGTCATGGCATGGGCTGTATAAAGTAATGGATAGTGTTCATTATAGAGGTTAACTGGTCCACAGTGACATGTCCATTGTTCTGTACCACTAGCCGGAGTTGCCGTTCCCCTCTAGAATCAGTTCTTTAGCAGTTCTTGAACATCCCAAAAAGTTAGCGATGAGATGCTACCACCCTTTGCCTTGGTACCATGCCCTTTTGGACCTCGGGCAAATCGCGTCCTTTGCCCATTGGCGGTCTTCTTGCACTCTGCTACAACTGACTGGTGTGCTCGCTTATTCATACGTGCCGCGTCACCTGGAATCTGTGACGTACCCGGGAGTTCATTCGAAACCAGGGGTGATCATAATATTCTGATAGGACTGTGGCAGTGGGCGAAGGGTAGTAGCATCTCGGAAACTGCTAACTTTGTGGGATTTTCTAGAGCCACCGTAGTGAAGGTGTACTGAGAATGGTTCCTAAACATAGAGTGCTTTCAAACAGCATAACAGTTGTACCCCACGGGTCAATTCTGCCTGTACAACGACTCTGAGGAGTGGTAGAGAGAAATTGACGTGCGAGTGTGGACTAGTTAACCACACTTATGAACACCATACGTCACCTATGTGAAATGATTTCCTCATATCTGAGATCACAAAGTCAAGTGAACGGTCTTCGGGGTGTGTTTAACTGTTTTCAGGAACATTTAGTAGGCATTTAAACTCATAAAGGCATGTTGCTGAACTCGCAACTATCGAGGCATCATCAAATCAGTTCGCTCCCAGATTGCCCTCCACCTCCTGTAGCTCTCTTAAATGCATATAAGGGGAATGAGCATATATGTCACAGATAAAGAACAGAAATTTGACAAATCAGATACCTCATAATTCTGAAATATCATCCACATTTAAAGATAATATTACAATGTTACCATTTTGGGCCCAAAGACTTGTGGCAAAAAGTGGCTCATTTTGTGTTGTGTTTAAACCCAGGCTGCTAGACAGCAGTGATGTACTGTCTTGTAGGTGTCTTCAGATCCTATGCTGTGCATAAAGGGTCAACTGTTCTTTTACTCAGATTTTATGCATGTAATGTTTTATACCATGAACAGTTTTCCCAAAATCTGCAAATTTTAAAAGTCTCAAAAATCACCTTGCTTACAGTATTGCAGTATATAGTGATACGTACTGTATTACCAGATTCTTGACAATGCGTTCATTGTTGGGCACCCCTGGTCAAATTGCATGTACACATCCTCTATAGGGAATGCGGTTCTGCACATTTCATGATAAGAGATGAATTTAACACCAATTAAAAGGGTCATAACCCATGCATGTCCCTGATGGCCATAGTTAAATGGATAAGCATGTGGAAATGGAGCCACGAGTGCTTGAATATAAACAAGCCATGTGCTTTATTCATTTTTTTTTTTGTTTATGTTTGAGACACTGGACTATTTTCCAAAAGACAATGCTCTGTGATTTCCCCTCACCATCCCTTATTATTCATTTAGTTTATGAAAGTAATGAAAAACAACATGACTGATGTGTGATGTATATTCACAATTTAATAAATGTGTTTGTTTATGACAAACCACGTTTTTTGATCAAGCAAAGTAAACATCTAGGAGACGACCACATTAAACAGCAGAAATAGCCACGTCGTTGCATTGTCCTTAAGCAGCCGCTTGGCATCTTGAAGAAAGCGCTCGCGAGAAGATGCTGTCAGTATTTGAGCAGCAATGCTGCGGCAGAAGCAGACATGTTGTTCTGTAGCTTGGCCTAGATTAAGACAGCCTGCCTTTCTGAAAAGGAGGGAGAAAAATACCTCAATGGTTACAGAGCCTTCCTGTGGCTTAACACTGCGTCTAATAAACGTTTTTCTAAATAAAACCACAAGATGAGTCAACAAAGAAGACATTTTCCAACAACTTCTTTCTTGTTTCAAAGACTCTGGACAAGATGTCTCAGACCCAAGGTCAGTACATGCTTCTCGCTTATCTGCCCTCCCTGTGGGCTAGGGGGGCGGCGAGGGATCGGAGAACACTGAAAGTTTGTGGAAAACGTGAAGGAGGACGAAACAACAGGAAGCCTTTGTGCTGACCTCACCAACGTCAGCTGATGTGTCTGTACGGAGTAATCACAACTCGGACTAGAGTTCGCAAGTTGTGGCCAAAGCTTGCTGACAAACGCGGTGAGAGAAAAAAAACAAAAACCTGCTTCCGTCCAGCGGAAGGACGTTTTTGCCACATGCCCATTGCTCCATCCTTTTAGCACAACATCTGACAAGGCAGAGCTGCACAATGCTAAAAACGAAAAACCTCACCAGCACATAGTGATAACCCTACTACAAATATTCACTGTCATACACCTAGTAATAGACCAAGTCTGACAAACACCAGTGAAGCCTTGATAAAATGTGGTTGAGCGCTAAATATATCTGTGAGGGGGTTTATTTGCATATCGCAGCATTCTGTGACTATGGTGCATTCAGAAACTAAACAAATCCCTAATTCTGACCGGGATAAACTTCAAGTGAGTGTCTGGCATATCTGCAAGACTCCCATTAATTCTACACTTTCAGTGTGACCACAAGGCCTTCGGTAGAAATGTATCAGAAGCTTTCATCAGGTCAGCTTTTCTGTTTGACCGCTGAGTAAGAGCACAACTGCATCACAGACTCAGAGCGTCTCTATCTCAGACAGGCCAGAGTTAAACATGCACAGAGACGGATCTTCAAAGGTGAAGAGGAGAAAAACCCAGCTCTCGTTTTCTTATTTAAGAAGGGGAATAACTCAAAATAATAAGCCAGCACCACACAGATGGTACTCTCCAATGCATTATTAAAGGGGGAATATTCAGTGGGGAAGCAGCTCATAACTGCAATGAAAAGAGAGCCCACCGGCCAACAGCAGGTCTGGGGAGGGCGGGTGGCGGAGGTGAAGAGGAGAAACACCACAGCACAAGACCAGGTGCTACCTCTCTTTGGCACAGCGTGTCTGTGACTAAACAAATGTGTTTGACTGCACTGTAGCTTTGATCCCACAGAGAAAAAGAGAGAGACACACACACACACACACACACACACGCACACGCACACGCACACGCACACGCACTGTAGCTGTTAGTGGTCCGATATGGCGCAAGATATCAAAATGCTGACGGCCTGAAAAAGAGCTGCATCAAGCTGCTTCGCAGCTCCGCCGCTTCTGATGTTATTATCTTTTATTATGCAACCAGCAATGCTGACTGTAATTACTGCTCAATTAATTATCCCAAGTTGCATTTGAGGAGTCATAAAGCAGCCAGCTTTGTCACAAAAGCCATGATAAACAAGGATGAGTGCCGACTACCATCCTATGAGCATGGTCTGAGCTTCGACTCCATATCCAGCCATTTGAAATTTAATCACAATCTTCGAGTGCCAGCGCGCAGGCGCGAGAGCGTGCGTGCCAGTGAGTGCTTGTAAGAGGTACTTGTGATGCTATTCCCATAAGCAGCCAGAATTATTCTGGGTGTAACAGTAAAAGAAATATTGGTATCCTCCACCACAACCACCGCCACCACAAAATGTCTCACCTCCCTCCCTTCTCTCTCACACACTCACACCTTTCATCATTCTCTTCACATCTCTGTGCGAGTGCTTTCAGTGTATTGCTGGTGGCTGGAGCATGACACAGGGAATCTCTGTATAAGGCTTTATAAATATATGGATGGCGGGGAATGCATTTTAAGCGCCGCTCGCCCGGTGACGATCGGCCGAGAGAGGAGGAGGAGCGTTGTGAGGAGAATTTAAAATAAATGAGGCCGCTGAATTATTTACCGCTACAAACTGAGAATTCAGCCTTTGCTTTTAGACAGGGATGGAAAAATTGCCATAAAAAGCCACGATGCACTCAATGCACCTTCAGCTGCTCTCCCATCCCTCCCCCTAACCACCATCAACAACCCATCACCCTGCAGCATTGCCAACAGAAGACTCCAGAACGCCACAACAGGTAAAGCTATGTGTGCTGTCGTCCTCCAGCACATGCTCAGTTTCCCATCCCACACAATTTTTCCGGTGGGTTGCCTGGCGTGGATGAGCACGGCTCGCTGCATTTTCATTACGGGGAGCCGGCATGCGGCGAGAGAGAAAGAGAGAGAGAGAGAGCGAGACAGGAAGACAAAGAAGTCAGCGTAAGCATTTCTGTCCGCCAGCCAGTTGAGGAAAGGTGGAGGGACAAGACAAATGGCGGCAAAGCGGAGAGCGCCGCTAATCAATACACGGCTCTCTTGATGAAACAGGGCTGATAAATCACAGAGTCCCAGGCAGGCCTTGTATGGGCAAGTGGTCGGTGCTTGGCCCCCTAACCTCACATCTACTCACCCCAGAGGCCTACACACAAACTCTGCCGCCCCTTCGTCATGGTCGTCATCATCAGTCTCACTTCTGCATCATCGGTCAACAGGTGGGCTCGGCCATTAGGGACTCGGGACACTATCGTGGCATTCTGATGCCCCGTGCCAGGGGGGCAATCCGAGATGGAAAGAGTGCTTCAGATTGCTTAAAATGCTGTTCAAGAGGAGTGAGGATATCAAATGTTAAACATTAGTGAGCAGGCTGGTCTGTTAGCAGTGGAAAGATACCTTGTGTGGAACCCTGGGGCTATGGACAGTGCTGACCATTTCACTTTCACACTCTGCAGAAACTTCATGGCCATGCTGCCAGGCATACTCGCATTCGGGACAGCTTTCGGGATCATAGTTTCCACCACAAGCAAGGCTTTACAGTAGGTCTATTTTGACTTTGCAAGGGCCTGTTTTTTTGCAAAGCACAAGGCATGTTGTGAAAGCAAACAACCACAAACAGTTACTCGGGCTATGTCAAAAGCCACCAACAAGAAGCTGTCCCAAAAACAAACCCTCAAGATGCTCACCAGATGTGTTTGGATCATTAGACGCATCGAGCCACTGTTCGCCAGACAACTCTCAGGCCTCTGCATCTGCTGAGCAAATGCAGCATCATCAACAGAGCAGAGACAGAGGCCACGGGTCAAATGTGCAGCCTGCCGGGGCTGACCGCACACAGCAGTGCAGATGAGATGGGGAATGCCCTGCGAATGTGTGTTTTGCCTAGCGTGGCTCCCTCAGCAAACTTGAGCAGCAGGTTTTCTGGGGCCAGCAGCCTCTGTCTGACAGGCTCGCACTAAGCCCAGCATGGTCCACCTCCGCTCCTAACCCTCAGCAAAGCTGACGAGCCGTGCTGACTAGCAGCAGGGTTTAAGACGAGATGAAGCAGTGGAGTGGAGCGGAGCAGGTCTGAGGAGTCTTGCTGCATTTTGGCACGTCAACACAGGCATTCCCTCAACGGACAGCATAGACCTGAGTGGTGGGGGAGGTGGGGGAAGACTTGAAAGAGAGAAGGGGAAACGTGCTGTAGCATTCTGAGGAGCTTTCAAAGCCCACAGAAAAGAGCATGCATCCCGGCGAGCACCTGAGCGGCAATACCCCGGACGGAAAAAGAAAAAAAGGAAAGAAAAAAAAAACCCCACAAAGGCAGGAAACCCAAAGAAAGGGGAGAAATTGCTCAATCACACATCAAAAGCCTGCAGTGGGTTTTTTTTAGTACAGGCCAGTGTTAGTTAACAGAGAGTGGTGAACCCAAGCACCTCCCTCTTCAGATCTCCTCAGGGGTTCACTTCAAAAACTGCAAAGCTCCATTGCACCAAACACAGCTTTGGATTTGCCAACTTCAAGGAGACGAAAGGAAGGGGAGGCGGCGATCAGCTAAACAGGATACGAAACGTTAAACACCTTGAATGTTTGTATTTGAAAACTCCGTTAAAAATGTCTAAAACGACGCTCTAATATGGAGATACAGGCTAAACGTCATTCAGAACCCGCGCCGACTGAGAAACCTGCGCTAGACCACCAGCGTCTCAGCTGTTGCCTCAGAGTCGGTTTTTCGGGCACCAATTTTGCCTGAAATTCTCCAGCGCTAAGCCACCCAGTGGAAAAATATAGACACACCACAAGAGCACATCTTGCTTTCCACCATTAGCCAGGGCTGGGCGGCCTGGAGCAACAGCAAAGAACGGCGTGTTTAAAGAAAGAAACGCTGATGCCTGTCTGTACAGTTTCCGTTTTGCCAAAGAGCCTGAAAACTGCATGCTAACAGATTTCCGCAAAGCCTGCGCCTTCCTCGTAACACACCAGTGGCTTCAAGGGCTAGCAAGTACATCAAAGGCAACCATGTGATTTCGCATTCCTGTCATTACGATCTCCAGAGCTCCTCTGTGCAAGGCCCTGGCCCCGCTCTCCCAAAGCCTGCTTTAACGGGCTCCTCAAGACTGCGGGTGTGTTGGCACGCCACATCACAGCAAGTTGAAGACAGGGTATTCTTTTTCCCGGCATGGCTCTTGGTAGCCTATGGCTTTTCTGTGTTGTGGAGAAGTTTTTGCAAAGCACCTAGAACGGGAGTGGTCGATGGGAGTGATGAACCCAGAAAGGCAGCAATAACGGCACCGTGCTCATCAAGGACTGCAATAATGCCTGCTCAAACAAATACTGAGACACGCAGCAAAATACGGGTGCTTACAGCAGTAGGAGCACTGCAAAATTGCTGACCTGGCTGATAATAAAATCCGGAAACCTGAAGTAAGGATACATCTGCATAATGATTATACTGCTCTTCCTCTCTTACAGCTGGTATCAATACCGCTCACGTTGCTCCGTCTCAGGAGGATACTGTCTAACAGGTTATAGAGTCAACAGGTTACAGGAGAGCAAGTCAATAAAGAAGCAGTGAGGTAAATGTGCTCAGTGCCACAAGTTAGACAACTGTTCAACTTTCCAACACTCTCTCATTACAAATTAAATCAATTTAAAAAAAAATCTGGTAGACAAAGACAAAGTTCCAGAGAGGCAACTACTCAGTTTAGATATGATTAGATCTGTAGGCGTATGTACGTAATTTTTAGAGACACATGAAGCTACCCACCCACATCTTTAAAAAAAAAGAAAAATCAACACACCTGCAGGACATTTTACCTCACATGTAGTTAAAAAATAAAAAAAATAATAAATGGGACTCGCAGCTCCATCTTGATGACAGGTTGAGTGCTTAGACAGTTACACCAGCCTGGAGCCCAAGTTTCTATTTGTTTGTGAATTTGTTTAAAGATGATTCACCTCATACACCCTGTCCTGGCCTCAGGGATGTGTGTTGTACCTTTGAAGGAGGGGCAGATGGTTATGAAAACTTGCATTAGGCCACCAAGCCAATGGATCTCGTGGTCAAAAGTTTAGATATGTTGTTATATACACACACATATATACTCTGTACTTACAAATAACAAGCAGACTTGTGCCAGTGGCTGCTAGGAGGTCCCCGCCTTCATCCAGTATATTCTTTAATTAGTGAATGTGGGCAAATGAGTGGGTTTTTTTTTTTTGGAAGGGGTGGGAGAAAAATAAATAAATAAACAAAGGAAGTGACCACTTGGGTAACGGCCCATGCGCAGTCGTGTGAACGGCACACCTGGTAGCAGACAATGCCGATCCCTGCCTTGAGGACAGTTTTACATGGCTTGTACCTCTGTGAACCAAGACGTTCCCGTACACAGAACAGGGTTTCCTGAAAGTGGACAGTTTAACACTGAGGATCTGAGGCGCAGATGCCTTAACCTCTGTTCTGTAAAACACGGCCATTAACAAACAGCTGTAGGAGAAGAAATGAGTGGAGAAGGCATCAATAATAATTATGAGGAACTGCTGTTCAAACACCTTAGCTGGAGGTAAATTTGCTCACGCTCACAACTTTCTTCACAATTGAGGTGTTTCTTCACCTCAATTATGTGTCTCACACACACACACACACACACACACACACACACACACACACACACGTGGCCTTTTGGGGCATGTCTCCAAAAAGCAGACACTGCAAAGTACAACAAAATAGGCGTAAACAAAGTTTCTAAACACTGATCAGGCAGTAATGGGGTGTGTGTGTGTGTGTGTGTGTGTGTGTGTGTGTGTGTGTGTGTACTGACCACTGACAGTATGGCACAGATCTGACAGCTGTCAGAGACTTGTTGTTGTAACGGAGAAGTAGCTAGCTAGCTTCCACGCCAGCCTAACGAGGGGCATTAGGAAATGAATTATCGGCTTCGTGTTTAGCTTAGCTTGCAAGATCATGCTAAAGGTGCTGGTGTTTGATTAACGCGAGCTGGACAGTCCGATGTGAGGAGACACTGTTCAGCGCAGCGAGGACACTGCCAGGGTCAGCTCCAGCTGCAGAAGTTAGTTAGCTAAGCAGCTGCGTCGTGCACACCAAACTCTGGTCTGGGCTTTCCAGATGTCGACGTGGGGGCAATACAAATGGAGCTACTGGATCCACCACATGTAGCTACTAGCTACAGCAGCAAGGAGGAAGTTAGCTAGCTAGATACCTTAGATAGTGTGAGGTCACATTATCAGTACAGTGCACTGACCTGAAACAGCCTCCTTACATACTCAAGCCTTTCACCACGTCAGCGGCAGAGGCTGTCGAGACAAGCTTAGGAAGGCAACGTTGGCGGGCTGTAAAAACCACAGTTCCCTCCCTCTCTCCCTCTCGCCCAGGGCTAAGTTGGCTACTGTTAACAGTGGGGACGCTGCTATCTTCCTCAGCGTGTTATTAGTGGGTCTGCTACGGCCACACACACACGCACACACACGCGATGATAACGAGTACAGTACTGCCATTCAGCTGTGTGGCGTTGGGGTCCAGCCGTCGGCTACTTACCAGCTGATTGAGCCTCCGCCGTAGCATATTTGACCCCTCTTCGGTCTTCTTTGGTACCTGAAGACGCCGTAAAACCGCAGTTCCTTTCACCTCAGCCAACTACAGGCTCGTCGAGCTTCTCAGGCGATGAGTAACTTTGCATGTATGACGGCAATTACGCGTGTTAGCTAGCTAGCTATCTAGTTCCTACCCTATTTCTCCGAGCTATATGAAATGCGGCGGTGAAGCTACATCGTCTCCATTCGGTTGGACTTCTTCCCTCTCGGACCATTTGCATATTCTCCTCTCCGGTTTGCTCCTGCGGCGGTGGCGGGGAGCAGGCGCTGCTAGTCGCGGGAGCTCCCCGCGCACGAAGCTGCTGCTGCTGCTGCTGCTGCTGCTGTTCCAGTCAGCGGCATCCTGGACTCTGCCCTGTTGCTGTTGCCGAGCTTCGGCTTCAGAAAGAGAACAGACAGCTCCGCCGCCTCCCGGACCCGTTCACACGGATCAGTGTTATGCAACGCTACACACCGACGGGCAGAAAGTACACCGGGATTCAGTGGCGGAGGATGCGCTCTTTTTCATCGCGTGCCGCCTCCCTTTCTCTCTCTCTCTCTCTCCACTTCACTCTGTCAAAATTTACTCTAACCCCCTCCCCTCCGCGACGCAAGAAACAAGCCCCGCCCACGCGCGCTGTAATAGCGCGGTGTGCACTGGGAAATGTAGTTTTCCTCTTTAAGAATCGTTGGCACATAGTAATTTGTGTATATTATTATTATTATTATTATTATTATTATTATTATTATTATTATCATTTAATTGTTGTGTGAGTACGTCTTAAGGCTTCGTATTACATTATGAAGGCTAACCTATCTTAGATTCCTTAGATAAATAATCTGCCTGTTACATTAATGCTAGTTGTTAGCAGTTTAACTTGCAGCTATACCTGATGTTTATTTTCACAATTCACCTCTATTTTAAGAACATTTGGGTCTAAGCAGTTTGCATTATAACGTGTAACGTACCGTTACATGCAAAAGTTTAGGCACCCTTGGCCAGCCATTTCGGTTACTGTAAACTGAGCTGTATGCTAAGAGAGTAGAAGATCTACAGCCGAGGACACAACCGTTTAAGCAAAATGTTTGAGTATCGTATTTTTGTTTTGTACAATTTTAGAGTGGAAAAAGGGAAATGGGCACCATGCAAATATTTTGGTCTTCAGATCAATTTTACTAAAGTATCAGAACTTAATTAGCTACCTAGCTTAATTGGGGCTAGAGCCGGTTTGCATTCATTAGGAAACGCCAGGTTATGTAGATTGTAGTTTTTTGTCATTTATAAATATTCAGACTCCATCAGTCAGCAGCTATGAACACCTAGGCAGCTGCCAAGCACACAAGAAAACATGACAGTGAAAGACCTTCAGGACCATTCAGCAGACTCTGCAGTGGCGGTGCACTATTCTACTGTGCAGCAACACCTGCACAAATATGGCCTACACGGAAAAGCCAGCAGAGAAAAAGCTTTTTTTGCGTCCTTACCACAGTATTCAGTTCCATGCAGTATTCAGACACATTAACAGGTCCCCAACAAGAACTGAAAAACTGTTAGCTGCATAGAAAAACATTGTGATAAGCTGTGATATTAGCAAAAAGACTGTATTACTAAGTACTGTCCATGCAGAGTGTCCAAACTTTTACTTCTGGCCTTTTTCTTTTTTTTTTTGTTATTTTGAAACTTCACCTTTAACTTTATGTATTTATGAAAACAGGTCATCTTTTAGTCGCTTATGTATTTGACCAGAGGTAGCCAAATATTTGCATGGCACTGTAAGATCCATCAGCAGAAACTTGTTGGTTACATATAAAAGTTTGGAATTCTGCAGCCATCAGGTGTTTCTGGTTTTACTCTTTTCTTTTTTTAACAAACATCTTCTTGGACAGGGAAGTTGTGCCAGCTCAATTTTCCATGCTACTGTATATAAACACTAACTGGTACAGAATGGGTACGGAAAGCAAAGAAAGTGGAATTAGTTAGGAACTGATATCAGCTGCAGACCAGCTGAAGACCAAACCCTAGAAATACAGGATTAGAGAGAACAAGGATACCTTCACCTAGTTAGATTGTTATTGCATAGATTTGGCAATAGCTCCCCCATGTGGCTGATGCCCTGATTATACTCCAACACCGCTGCACCTTCATGGTTAGGTCTGTTTTTGCTCTGTTCCTTAAAGATAAAAGAATAAGTCCCGAACAGATTGTTTATGAATGGACATTTCTTACAATGCAGTACATGGGAGGGTCTTTCATTTTAGTATCAGTGTGTAAGTCTTCTATGCTCAAGATTCAGATTTCTTTTCTTTTTATTTTATTTCTATCTTTAATAAAGTGAGAAGACATGACATGACAAACGCGACAAAGTGCATAGCATGTCATTTTCCTGCATATCTCATTTTCTAACACATGCTAGGAACAGATGTCCTTGTGTCAGGACTACTTTTGATCAGCTACAACATTAGTACCACCTGCCTATTATTGAGCAGGTCTTCCTTGTGCCACTTACAACAGATCTGAGCATTCGAGGCATGGATTCCTCTGAAGGCGTCCTGTAGTGTATGGCACCAAGGCGTTAACAGGGATCCATTTATCCAAGTGCTGTAAGTTGCACAGTGGGGTCTCCATGGATTGCATCGATGAGCCTGCTTTTAACAAATCACCTTCAAGAACTGGCTGTTTACTTGCAGACTAATATATCGCACTCCATGACAGATGTCACTGAAGATGAGCATAATTGTTGTTATTTACTTCACCTGCCAGCTGTACTAATTTAATTGTTTTTCTTATTCCTATTATAAACTAAAATCTGTCCTGTAGTCCTGATTACATACACCTCAAACTGTACTGGTTGGCTTAAAGCATTGGATGACACAGTTACTGACCACAGTGTCCAAATTCAGTAGTTTTTATTTCCTGTTTTTGGGTGCAGACACAATGATTTTATGTCACAAATGTCAAAAACACAATTACGTACATAAATAAGTGGAGAATGTGATGCTATTGAACTTTCTCTAAACTTGCAGTTGTGCAAGACCACTGTGAAGCTGAAACATGATGCAGTTTTGTGCTATTTTTGGTGTTCTACTGATACAGAAAAGAAATAATAGTTACATATGGAGAAAACTGCAGCCATTCCTTTCCACTGTTCTTTCCAAAACAACGTCCTTGATAAATGTGACGAGGGTCCTGAGAAATCTCTAAGGAGCCCCCCAAAAAAGTTACAGAACAGTCTGTGCATATTCATTGACAGATCAAGGACAAAAGCAAGCATGAAAGGAAAGAATTCAAGATAGGAGGATCCAGTTTGACAGCAAGGTGATACAGATAAATAAAGTAGGCCTAAAATAACACAACATGAACTTGGAGAACATAGTAATACAAAGTAATTTAACATTTAAGTTAAAGTAAGTCTTGTGGCCAGATTTAAAATGGTTTAAAATGGTGAAATGTCCTGCTCAGGTTTTGTTCAGAGCAGAGAACTTTGACCACCGTCAGTTGACTCAGGTTAAAAAAAACCCAAACAAACAGTTTGTACTTCATATTTGGTTTAGGTTAATATTGAGAGTGAGAGTGAGAAGCCCTGTTTTAAAACAGCAAAGTGTGTTTTTTTTTTGTTTTTTTTTGCATTTAAAGACAACCCTGTTTTTATACAGGCAGGCCTCAACGTGGTTCATGGTAAATGGTCAAAGTTGTATAAACTGAGCATAGTCATTTATTGATTGTTTAACTTCTTAACTCTCCAAGACTTATTACACACAAGGTGTATTAGTCAGTAACTACAGGGACCTCCATAGAAACTATGGGGATAGTTTTTCTTAAATTTTTGGTAGTACAAGTTAATAACGCTTTCAGCCCGCCAACGGACCACAGGCTGTTTAAAGGGTTAAAATAGACAGAATCCCTCAGCTATACTCTTATTAAGGTACTTTATGCTATAGAATAAACACTTTGGGTTGCATAGAGAGTAATTTTTAATAGAGATGTATAAGTGTGAAGAACCTTTAAAAGGTCTTACCTCGAACCTTAACGTGATGTAAATGTTCTTTAATCCAATCTAAAGATGGTTTATCAATTAAAATGTGGCTTAAAAGTGGTTCTTCTATGGTATCCAACTTTGTGAAGAACCTTTATTTTTAAGATTTTAGTAGGCAATCATTTTTGTTGTGCCGTTAACTGTTTGCTCTCTTTCTCTCTCTCTCTTGCTCTCTCTCTCTCTCTCTCTCTCTCTCTCTCTCTCTTTCCCTCTCCATTTAGTGCATCAAGCAAGATTTAGTGAGCTAAATACATAAGTTTACTCAAATATAATATTCAGCATTTCCAGCTTTAGTCAGAACATGAAATCACTATAAATCAATAAACAGTGACTTCAGTGATTGTAAGACATGTTTTGTCATAGCTGATTAAATAAACAAAACATTTCTATTTACTTTGTAAATATTTTCATAATATTGGGCATGTGCACTATATTTGCATACACTAACATTTATTAACAGCCAGGGCTTCCTTCAAAAACATGATTTTAATAATATGTATGAAATCACGTGCACTATGAGAGCAGATTTATCAGAAGAGAAATGGAGAAGTGTAAAAGCGACTGTATTCTGCTGCACAATGAAATCTTCACCAGGTTAGTCATGTCTTCTTTTTTATGGTAGCCCATTCATAAAAAGCTACAAAACGAACAGAGTAACAGAGATGTCAGCAGTTACGCCCAAGAATGTTCTTCAAAGTAGACTGAATCAGGATCAATATTAGAGTTAATATTAACATAAGCGCTGCTGATAACCACAATTAGCTAAAGCAATGACTTATCATTTAAAGGAACAGTCAAACATTTAAAATGTAAGTACATTAATAAACAGTTTACATTTTCCCTCTCTCCGATGAGTACATGCAAAAAAAGGGTTCTCTGCATGATGCCACAGAACATTAAAGAACCTGTCAATTGGATAATCCTTTAGATCCATGGTTCTCAAAATGGAATTAGGACATATCACACATACAAGAAAAAGTATGTATAGCTTTGGAATTAGATTGGAACCTGGATTTCTGTTTTGGTTACTAATAAAATGAGGTCTGATCATTATCTCAGTCACAATTATAGACAAATAAAATGTAACAGAACAGTTGTACTGTTCATGACTTGTCTTTTAGAATGATCATCCACAGTGCAGGCTAGAAAAAGTAAGTGAACCCTTAATTATCTGGATGTCTGCATTGATTACTAATAAAATATGATCTGATCATTGCAGGCTAAAAAACGTAAGTGAATTGTGTCACTGACTTTTCCAAGTTTCAGAAGACTTCAGAAGAGTTATAGAGACGCATAAAGCTTGAAAAGGCTGCAAACACATCTCTTAAGACTTGGATGTACAACAATCAACGATTGTCTAAAAATACAGAAATGTCAGGCCTGCTACTCCCTAGTGGTGGGCGTCCTGTTGAGATAACTTCAAGAGCACAAGTGACAATCTTGAAAAAGCGAGAAAGAACCCAAAGGTAACAGAAAAACACCAACAGAAGACTCTGAGACTCTGAGAACTGAGACCTTTGTTCATTTGTCCACCATTAGAAAAACACTGAACAAGATTCATGTTCATGAAAGGACACTACAAAGGAAGCCACTGCAGTCCAAACCAAACATCGCTCAGATTTGTCCAAGACCACCTGGATGTTCCACAATGCTTCTGAGACAGTAGTGAAACTGTTTTAGTACACATGCACAATGCTATGTTTGAAGAACAATAAAAACACTGCACACCAAAACCTTCAAAAGAGAAAAAAGAGACAGGATGAGGCAATAAGACAATGAGGCATGTGTAAATCAACTAAAGAACTGGTTGAGATAGGAGAAGACTTGTGTTTTGGAATAGGCAAGTCAGAGTCCTGACCTTAACCCTGCGGCATGACCTCAAGAGGGCCAGAAAAAAGGCATCCTAGAAATACTGATGAAACTAGAACACATTTGCAGGGAGAAATGGTTCACAATCCCCCCCTCAATGTTGGGAAAATCTTATTTGCAGTTACAGAAAAAATTTGGTGGAGGTGATCGCTGCAAAAAGGGGATTTACATGTTACTAAATTCAAGAGTTCACTTACTTTTTCTAGCCTGCAGTGTTGATGTTTACTCCTCAATAGTCCTCATACACATTTAATTAATAATCTTTGCAGAAATCCAGGTAATCCCAAAGGGTTCTCTTGCCTTTTTAGGCAATTGAATAGAGGGGTCACTTTTTTGGTCTAATATAACCCTTTACATTGAACCACATGAAAATTATGAGATATATCCCATTATAAGACATAACACTCATCACTTGCTGTAAGCTGTAATAAAAATAATTTATTGTAGAATATTGAAGAATATTAAATTTGTCTATTATTAATTGTCTGTGAACAATAATTTATATTAACCCCTTAAAAGCCTGGCCTGCCGGTGGGCCAAACGTGTTATTACAAACTTCTATTATCAAAGAATAGCTCCACCAGTTTGTACAGATGTCCCTGTAGTTACTGAGTGATATGCCTTAGTGTGTAATAAGCCTTAAGGAGTATTAAGGGGTCAACTTTCTTTTCCTCAACAAGTAACAGGCATTACATCTTAATGCAAAACCATGCACATAGTCAGGGTCTGCCTTGGGAAAAATAAATAAATAAATACATAAACAAATAAGTAAACCATTAATTTACTCTTATTTATGGGTTAGATGACCCATACATTTGCAGCGTTCGATGACCTACATTTGTACAATATTAATATGATATACAACCTGCAGTCATTGGAACACATATTTTGAAAACCTAGTTTTCAAATAGTTCTGTCACCAGTGTTTAAACCTTTATCTAAGAGGTTTTAAAACTACCTTTGCTCAGTGGATCATCGGCAGTGCTCACTGAACTAAGCTGTACTGAATTCTCAAACTTGTGTACTTTTTTGTGTATTTTAGAAAGATGTCTGAAAAAAATAAGGAAAAAGCAACGAAGAGATGAATCTCCACCTTTTTGGACAGCAGATTGAGATTGATTTCCCATGAACGGCAACCGAATACAAATTCAACATTTGGAAACTCCAGACTTTTTATGTCCTTCATTTTATAATGAGGAGACAGGCCACAGTTTACCATGAAACTGCTTATCAGTTAATTGTCCAATTACTTTTGAGCTTGTGAAAATTGGGTTATTATGTCAAAATATCTGAAATTCCTAAATCATTTATGCAGTATTTTTGTTGAACCACTTGATTTAAAGCTGAAAGGCGAGTCAGTCGCATCTTGATTGCTTCATTTTAATTTCTTTGAGGTGCTGTCTCTGAGGCAACATAAAAAAAACTAAAATACTGTCCAAAAACTTATGGACCTGTATGTAATCATCGCACAGTGAAATGTGAGGAAAGGTCTCTACCCCTCCTCAGTATGCAAAGCTTATCAAAAGATACAAGAAGAGCTTCCACTGTTTCATCTGAACTCAAATCAGGGCTCTAATTTAAGAGCTAAGCATCTTACAGTGTGGGAGATCTCACAGCTATTTCATTTTATTCTTCATTTAGATGCTCTGTTTGAGGTAAGAGGTGAGATTAAATTCTGGGGTGATGTGCAGTGCCTTCTGACCTTCAAACATGGTGTGTTATGGCATCCAATGAGTTCAATTTTGGTTTTATCTGACCAGACTATATTCTCCCAGTATTTCACAGGCTTGTCTAAATGCTGTTGAGCTGAACTTTAAACGAGCTTCCACATGCTTCTTCTTTAGTGACGGATATGGTAGTTGAGTGTATTGGTCATTGGCTCTTGGACAACTCTTCTGATCATTCTTTTCACTTCTCTGTCTGAAATCTTGGGGGAAGCACCTGGTGGTGGCCGGTTTATGGTGAAATGATAAAGGCCATCAGTTGAACCAGCTGATGATAATCTGAGCTGATATTAAAGTGTCAGGATTGCTTTCTAATTACTGATAGATTTCAGCTGGTATCACGACTTTCTATTGCCTTTTGCATCCCTGTGTCATTTCTCAGTATTGACATCTGGTGAGAATTTCATTTCAATAGCATCTTAGAAAATTGGTCACGTGTTCAATACTTATTTCACCTGCTGTATATACAACCTTTTGATGAGCAACATATAATTCCTCAGGAACGCTGCCAGAAGCTGGTTATAGAAGTCTGCCTATACATCACATTTGCAGCAGCTCATAACAGCAAAAGGGGGCTCTACTAAGTACTAAAGACACTTGTCATTAAGGGGTTGAATAATTCTGAGACTGCAGTCATAATTAAATGTGGTATTTTGTGTTAAATGTGGAGAAAGCACTTGTTCTATTAGTTGTGTTGAGCTAAACGTAGCACAAAAGTGAGGAAATGTGTGTTTGGTAGATTATTTCTCTGGTATAACGATGCATCTTGGCAATAAATCGTATATTGTTGGAAAGCCTGTTCATTTTTCTTTCAAATGGTGCCACATTCGTAAGGAACATGCATGTGTGGGATGAGCAGCAGAGCTGAGTATGTGGGTTGAGGTAAGGACTTGATATGTGGCTCTAATCGATGAAATTTCTTAATATTTAATTTTAATATTTGTCATTTACATTTGCAAAATATTATTCATCTGTTTAACTAGTGGCTAAAAATTGGCTCAAATGTACCTCTATTATTATTATTATTTTTACAATTTCATATTAAGGGGGTCAGTTTCTTTTTCTTGATTAACAGCAGAGTTGCTTATAAGTAGTAAAGTAAGATTTAGTCACCAGCAGAACTTATCAGTAAGAGTTACTTATAATACACAAGTACTGTTGTATACAAATACTTATGAATGTAACTACTTTTAACTAAGAAGACTTTTTATTTTATGTATTTATTTATTTATTTTTGCAGTGCAAAGTTATTGGATAGTTCATCTCCCCCTAGTTCCCTCTCTCTCCAGCATGCAGGTTTAAACAATAGACCTAAATAGCTGCTAGGACCTGGTTTGGGTTTGAGGGGAATTAGGGGGACTTTTACATCCTGCCTGCGACTGTTTCTGAGACTAAAGTGAATGTGTACTTTCAGGAACGGCCGCATGATGGCAGTGTAATGCAGCGAACGGGTTAGTGCTGAGCGCTCCATCAGCTCAAGAGCTCCGGAGCAGCTCTCAGAGCAGCCACACACACACACACACACACACACACACACACACACACACACTCCAGTAACAGCGTAAAATAATGAAGCAGGTACTATTTTTTTTTTTAAATAAGCCTAAATTTTAAGCCTTTTATTTTTTTATTTTACCGTTTTTTTTTTTATATATATATATCTGCAGCAGAACCTTTGAAAACACCCAGCTTGTATCAGCCTGCTTTTCTGCTCTCTGGCCAGTCAGAAATCTGTGCAGATGCTGTCTCCAACTTAACAAAATGAAATTAATCACAGACTCTGAATTAGTAACACATGTAAAATCGCAGGTCTTTCCTCAGGAATATCCTCGGGAAGAAGTAAAAGTATTACAGAGGTAGGTGTACTGACCTACAGCCCATGAAGGCCGAAACAGAAGCCTTTACAACAAGGTCAAACTGAGAAGACCTTCTAGACTAGAAGTGTCACAGTATCATCATTTCCAGGCTGATATTCATCTAGATATTATCATCATTGTCTGAAGGCGAATGCCTGTTTACTCGGACAGTAATGAAGCCTAGTCTAGGATGAAATTGGAATGTCAGTGGGGAATCGTCTACAAAAATGAATTAAAATTAAAATTGTAAAGGCAAAAATGTGTCTAACTCTGAATAGAAGTCATTGTAAAATAAAGGTTGCTTTCAAGTCATTTACAGCGTTTCTATTGGTCCATTCATCCTGCATTAGAAAAAGTAGAGTAAAAAACAACAAAAAAACATACTTTGTCCAAAAAACTGTTGAATCCATAGATAGATAGATAGACAGATAGATAGATAGATAGATAGATAGATAGATAGATAGATAGATAGATAGATAGATAGATAGACAGACAGACAGAGAGACAGACAGATAGATAGATAGATAGATAGATAGATAGATAGATAGATAGATAGATAGACAGACAGACAGAGAGACAGACAGATAGATAGATAGATAGATAGATAGATAGATAGATAGATAGATAGATAGATAGATAGACAGACAGACAGAGAGACAGACAGATAGATAGATAGATAGATAGATAGATAGATAGATAGATAGATAGATAGATAGATAGATAGATAGATAGATAGATAGATAGAAAAATAAATAAATAGATAGATTTGGAAGATTTTGCAGCCCTTTACATTACACCTTCAACATTATGTAAGCTACATTTTATTGATACATTCTCCATAATCAGAACTCAAACTCTG
This sequence comes from Salminus brasiliensis, assembly GCF_030463535.1. Taxonomy (NCBI): domain Eukaryota; kingdom Metazoa; phylum Chordata; class Actinopteri; order Characiformes; family Bryconidae; genus Salminus; species Salminus brasiliensis. The sequence goes on from NC_132896.1 coordinate 16,642,168, forward strand.
CGCTCGAAACTTGTTCGTTAAACCATTGTTAGAAGTGCATGGCCTTGTAACCGACTGCCCTCATGCTGCATTCAGGTGGTCTAAAAAAAATGACAGTGATTCTGAGTTTCTTACAGAAAATCTGTAAAATGGAGTAAAATATCCATGTCCCTAGTTGTGCCTGTTTTATGACCGCCTGTTCCACTCTTATTAGATATAGGGTTTCATTTAAGGAGTGAGAAGCTAACGTCTCTGTTTTATGACACTCGGCTGTGGAGCCTCCGTACAGCAGGGGTCAAAGGGATGCAGGAAAGCTATGAGCCAGTTAAAGATTGAATGAATATTAATTAGAAAGCATTAAAGCATTAAAGGTCTTTAGAAAATCAGAACATGTCTTCTAATAAAATAAAACCATTAGCAGTGTTGTCTATAACTGAACCGTTTGACTGACCCTGGTATTCTATGTGTAGTAAAAAAGATTTTCTTTAGCTTACGTTCATCATCTGTGCACAGTAAATTTGCCAGTATTAAATCAGCACAGTTAGACCTAAATGAACACTATGGGTGTTAACATGGTCATTTAACTCTAACAGTGTTGATTTAACACTGGCCAATTTACTGTGTGGGTGAAAACGTATCATGTTATGATTAAAGAAGAAAAGAACAACAACAAACAATCTATTCATCAACTGCGCAGAGTGAGCTTTAAAGTCGGATTGTGTAAATATTTATTCTTGAAGACAGTCCTTTTTTTGATGCCTCAAGGGGTCAGGAAAACCCACCCAGCCCATATATGAGGGTCCATGAGTCCATTGTTTTCATACAATGATAGTGGAAACAAGGCAATTAGGGCTTCAAAACAGGTTTTGACAGCTTCTAGCATGTAGAGATCTACATTTACATTTGGTGGGAGTACAAAAGCATTGACTGAAGGAGATTAATAGCATAGATTCGTGTAGGTTAAAGAAACATGCACATTTCATGGTCAGCTGTTCTTTCTGAATGAGTCAGGGGACATAGTCTCCAAATCTAAAAGTGAATTCCACAGGTCTTTGATAGATTGTATTGAATTCTGCTTAATTCAGTTGTTGGGGTGTAAACAAAGACTTTCAGAAAGATGTGATGTGAAATTGGTCACTGTAGAGAAACCAACATGCCAACTTTTTCTTTAGTGACAAAATAATAATTGCTGCATTACAACAACCAAAGGTTTGGACACCCTTGTTTACATGATACGTATGACATTGATATTGGAAAACAATCTCAGATTTCTAATAATTCTCTAATCATTTTCTCTGCAGACTCTCTATTAATTTGCTGAAGTTGAAAAAAAAAACATAGCATGACTTATAAAAAGTGAAAAAAGGGTCATAATGTGCCTTTTATATACACTTGTGTCCATAAATTATTTAAATTAATTAAATACACAAAATTACAATGAATGGAAAAATAAATAATAAATTAATAAATAAATAAAGATTTAAAAACTTTTTATGCTGTAAAACAATGACTCAAGCATCAGGCATTGCATTAATAATCATCTTGTTTTAGATGTAAGTTATTAATGTTCTTGCACAGATGTGAACAATTCTGTCCTTAATGGAGCATTTTACACTGAATCACTGAATTACTGATAATATCTGAATAACTTAGTTTACATATTAATAGCATCATTTCATTGTTTATAGATAAAAAAATAAACAAGCTTTCATTAAGAACTGAATATATCATTTGTGTCCTGTATGACCATTTAACGCACTGTCCAATATGTCCTCATGGCCAAAAATACCTAGTTTCTAATTATATCCATGTTTTTGTGGTGTAATAGCAACCAACCAGACAACAAAAATGAACTTTTAATATGTTGTATTAAAATACTAATGGAAGAGCTCATATTTAGTGCTCTGTTCTGCAGAATGATTGTTTCATACACTGTGATAGCATTCCCCCTCTTGTTCTTTAGAAAAAGACATTAGCAAGTGGCACAAGAGGTCAGAAAGCAGAGCGTTTTAGAGCATTAATGTGTTCTCCCGTCCTTCAATTAGCGCCGAGGTTGAAGCAGTGACCCATTCCAGCTCACTGGGCATTCCATCAGTGGCCCTTCTCCTGGTGACTCTGCTCCAGCACCCAGTCCTGCGGGACGGTCTCCATGGAGCAGGCCTGGCCTGCTGAAAGTTGGGAAACTTCCCCAGCCATCTGTCCTAAAAGCAACCCCCACCACCACCACTCTCCCTCCCTCTCTCTCTCTCCTCCTTCCACGCATCCCTCATTCCCACACGCAGCCTTTGTCAGCAGTTCCTGTGGCTGGACGAGGCGTGGCGTGCTCAGGGGTTGGGGTGGTGAAACCGTGGGTGCTTTCATAGGCACCTGCAGTAGAGACAAAGGGCCGAGGGTGCCGGCACTGAAGACAGATTGATGCTTTGTGTGGTGGGGCAAGAGAGAGTGAGAGAGTGGAAGAGGGGGAGAGAGAGGAAGAGAGAGAGAATGTGTGTGTGTGTGGGGGGGGGGGGGTTAAGTTATCTCAGGGTATAACCTGGAATGCACTCTTACTATCATGAGTAGCTTCTCATATTGAATGGACGCAACATAAAGACTGGACCAAGAGGAACGGTCCAAGCTCTCAACAGGGCCGTAATGCTGCCACTGCAATGCCTGTTTCTAAACCCTGGTCCTCCAAAGGAACAATCTGGGCTCTGGGTTACGTCTAAGTTATATTACCAAATGTAATGCTGACGATATGCAAGACAGAGTGGTGTATGTGGTGAGGGGGTTAGAATTTGCTGGGAAGAGTGAGTTAGGAGGAGGAGGGGGTGTAGTAGTAGTGGTGGTGGTGGTGGTTGTCACTCCAGTCTGTGTGAGTCCAAGCTTTAGAGGCCTCGAAGAGATGGACAGCTTTTGTGGGGTTGCGTCGCTGCACAATAGCGGGGCTTTAATGGGCGGTAAAGCTAGAGCGGGCTTTGGCCGAGGACTGAGGGGAGCTCGGTGGTTAGTTGGGGGTGGGAGGGTGGCGGTGGTGGTGGTGGTTGGGGGGGATCCAGGGCCGGGGGCAGGGGCTGTTTTACTGCTCCTCTTAGAAGGGACCAATTCATGGGCATTCAGTCCAGCGCTCGTTATTCACTGAATGCTCGCCCCAGCGCAGGAATGCAGTGGCATCAATTAGAATGGGCCAGCAGATAGCAAGGCGCGGAAGAAAAAAGCTTTCTCTTCCCTTTTGCTCGCGGGACAACACAGGCCCACTATAGAAGGTGTCAGAACCACAAAGCCTTTTTTGTGATTCTCTCTCCATTACATTACCAGTGCAATATGTAAGGTGGGGATTCTTTTGATTCAAATTAAGTGGAAAAAACACTAAATCCTATTTTTATTCAGCAAGGATAATGGTGTTATACTCTATAAAGGTCTTTAACTACTTATCGGTGGCTTAAAATCTCCCTGGCTCCCTTTCTCTCGCCGCCACTCTCTCTGTCTCTCTCCCTCTCTTTCTCCCTCTCAGTCTCTCACCCACCGCATTATATGTATTCAAAAGGCGGAGGGTCAAAGACAGACTGTTAAACAGAGCTGCTTGTAGCATTAACTGCCGCATCACTCTTAATTGTATATCAGTGGGTCAACGGTTTGTTGTGCTGTCCCCCTTTTTTAAAAAAAGAGGGTATGAATTAAAACAGTCTCTTGTAAGCTATTGTCAGTGGTGTGCTCGGTCTGCCACTTGGGGTACTCCGGGCCTTCCTGGACAATGAGTCCCCTCTCTAACTTCCAACATTGCAAAACAAAGGAGCGGAAAGACTAGAGTATACTTTGATGATCAAATGGGGGGGCGGCACATAATTCCATTATTTTTACAACAGGAGAGTGCACAGAGGGCCTGCGTTCAAACTAATTAGGGTCTTATATCTCCGAGGTGATAGGCCTCCGTGGCTGCTGAACAGAATTGCGGTGTGTTGTCCTTTTCCACCCTACGGAAGTGCCGTGGGTTGTACAACCCCCCGTCGACAAGGCAGCGGATTGATTTTATGTGACGTTCGTGCGGCGCGGTGTATAAATCATTTTTGCACCAGGTTCGCAACGTGCTCTGTCTTTTTTTTTTTTTTTGGCATTTAGGCACTTAAAAAGTGAAGTGAAGTTCTGAGATGCCGGTAACAGGAAGAAGTGCTAGCAGGATGTTAAATGTGCTCAATTGCATCATCCATTTCCTCATCCCTCTCCCAGCAGAATGATCCAGCTGGCACATGTGCACAAATGGATTTGAGGATTTTTGTTCTGCGCAGATTTAATGCGAACTAACTAGGAGGAACCTCTCATAGCAAGGTGTTTTGCTTGAATGTGAGCAATTATGCTTCATTTGGAGCTAAATGAGGGGAATTTGCATCCCCTGAAAGGGAAGCGGTTCCTAAACTGCGCAGAAAGTGCAGTAAATTGGTGCAAACGGAGCAACATGCAGGCATGCATCTCCAGCATAATTGTATAATTGTGGAATGACTTTAAATGCAGCCTTCCAATTAAACTTGCTTCTTCGGCAAGGCAAAGAATCGGCGCTGGGGCGCGATGGAAATCGCAGAATTGCCATATTGTAAAAATTGCCTCCTTCAAGGGGGATCATTTGCACCAAAATGGGATATCTGGAATATGGACAGATGTCTTCACATGGCGAAGGCGAAATGAATTGGAGCGGCGAGGTCGGGATTGGCCTCTAAAGAGAGAGAACGTGAGGGAGAGAAAGAGAGACACAGAGACTTCCTGCCCTGTATGGCAAAATCAGGACCTCCGGGTGCTGGAGGAATGCAGTAGCCCGTAGTTGCTTCAAATAACTTCTTGGATATCCTTTCGAAAAAAGGAGCTATCCAAATAGCTACTGTTAAGTTTGCTAGTTATGAGCTGTTTATCTTTGACACTGGGGGTATGTCCCCACCATTTTCTGGAATGCCTATATTTGCCCCCCTACCCCCCTCCCTTAGCTTTCTAAAAGTATAATCAGATTAAAATCTGTTTTTATAACAAAAACTGTCCAAAAACTTTCTAAAAACAGGACAGTAAGAACATGGGACATGTTCCGAGCTCTGCTAGTTACAGAGTGCAATGATGAGAAATAAGAACAGTTGTGGGTGCTGAGATAATGGAGGTAATGGCTAAACCAGACCAGAGGTAAGTGCAGGTTGTTTGCTACCTGATAGCAACGGCTTATTGAGAGAAGTGTAACTATTCAGCATAATGTGGGGTGAGTTTCTCTTCCATTTAAAAAGAAATTTATAAAACAACTCTTATCATTAGCTTTTAGCCAGCAGCCAAAACTAGGCCTGTGCTGGTAGCAGGGTAAGCATGCAGAAAATGATTGTAATACACAGTTAAACTGGGAGGGTTTAATGGGTGCTTACTTTTCCACTTTTTGTTTGATAGCGATGAAGCTCTAACTAATACTTATACCGTTTTACTCACGTATCTGCTTCACAGTTAGGGGCCATCTAAAATTACCACAAGAAAAAGCATTGCCATTACTGTTTTTATCCTTATCTCAGTTTAGTATAATCTTCCGATGCTTCTTGGAACATCACTGAAGACGTGTCTTTACTGAGGTACACTTTACTACTACCACTACTACTAATAATAACAATAATACCAAAAAAGTATTACCAAAAAAATGTAATACCAAAAGTACCAAAATACTTTCTGCTGGATAATTTAGACAGAAGTTGAAACTAAAATTATTTTTTATATAATTATTAAAAATAAAAGAACACAATACATGCACATTAGAGGTCGGCACGGCCTACTATGCTTGCTATGTCGGTCTAATTTCAGTGTTTTGTGTGGAAGCAGAAAATCAGTCCTTCAGAAAAAGTTGTGGCTATGGTATAATGTTATGATTCACATGGTTCATAAAGTGTAATCATTCTCATAATAGGGAACAAGCATGCAGTCTTTACAGCCACCTAGCCTGACTGTACAGAGCTGAAACATGACTGTTTGAGTGGTCTGAAAATGTTTTTTTTTATTTTTTTTTTCCTGGACATAATATGTGTCTGCAGCAGGTTTAGCCAGTGTTTTAGCCTTGATATAATAGTTGGCATTAAACATTTTTAAAATCACAATAAATTATATTTTACTGTCACTGATGTGCTATTACCGTGGTAACCCCCAGTCAACGGTCACAGACCTAGCTGAAATGCACTTTTACAGTAATGATGCATAACATGTTTAGCATATCCAGCACATTACGTACTTTTGCCCACCCTGTCTTCACCTCTGCTCTTTTCTAAACAAAGCTACTCCCATGCATTTACCTCATAGCTGTATGGCAGATTCTTGCATGCAAGTTTGGCGATGGAGAAGTGTATGGGGATGACCAGGGTTTATGCTTCAGTAGTTGTTGCTGTACAATGGGCTGAGTCTGCAAGGACCCAAACAGCCAAGTCTCTGTCTGGATTAAACTCTGCTGCAAACAAAAGGGGGCTCAAGTAAACGGTTCATGAATGCTGATTAATTGATGCCATTTTTCTGCAGTGTGCCATGGAGATTTAGCCCGGATTGGGTGCAATGGGGTGGGGCTGGTGAAGAAGTGGGTCAAGTTTTTTTTTTACGTTCTAAAAATTTCCTCATATTCCCTTGTATGGTTCTATTTGCAGCTGAATTTGCACCATGTGGATGGAGGTCATCAGCTGTGAATGAATTCCTTAAATCAAACAGAAGCATTTTCGTAGAAACTGATGGTAAAAACAGCTCAGCCCTAAATCTGCACTTTGCAATAGCACTGCCTGTTCTCTCCTTGAATGGAACGAGGAGCAGTGAGTCCAAATTGGTTTCTGGACTAGTTAACGAGGGTCCAGTTAGTAGGGTTCCCACGCTGGGGGTAGGTGGGCACAGGTGTCCAGGGACAACGTGAGGGTGGCCCGGGCCCTGAGGGGCGAAGCGCTGGCCCGTAGCCCGCCTCAATGCAGGGCTCCAAGGGGCCAGCTCAATAGGGCCGGGTTCCACTTGATGGCGAGAGAAAGGGCCGTTTCAGCCACTGCCCAGCAGGAAGGATCTGCTTGTGGAAGACCTCTTTCACGAGCTTCTGTTTGTCTGAAGGCTGTCACAGCAGATGAGTACTCAGCAAACAGCGTGAACAAGGATTTGAACCAGAAAACCAACAGAGCCTTGACAATATTGTGATTGGGGCTTGTCTCCCTAGAGGGGGCTGAATGGCCAATCGAGAGTAGGAACGAGTGCGCATTCAGAGCGGGACGTGGATTCTTCACGGCCGCTTTTCAGGACGGGGCGAGAAATCATGGCAAGAACACAGAGGCCTGTGTTTGTGACAGGCAGAGTCAAAATCCCACAACATGTCTGATCCTCAGAGAATGGGATTTAACTCAGACGTTCTTCCGTGTGTCCCGAAAAGACTCATTCACAGCCGTGCGCTAACCATACGATCGCATTCAACAAAGGACAGAAATGTATTTTATTGAGCTGTAAGGCAAACTGACTCTGCCAAGGTGTTGTCAGGACTCGCACTTTTACTACACAAGCCAGTTTACTGTAATTGTCACAAACAGTTTCATAAAAAAGGATAAAAACTGATGATAAAACTATGATGAACCAAATATTTGTGGAAGGACTTGTAAATCACAGTATGGCCAGATGATCTCATCCACAACAATCTGCATGCAGAAATGCATTTTATTCAGCTGTGAGAGAAACTATTTCAGATGTGTCATCAGGACTTTACTACATCAACTATACCCAAAACAGGTCTTTAGAGGTTCTTTAGAAAAGGCGATGGTTTTGCATAGAATGCACTTGAATGTATTAATGGTTCCACAGTTGTTGCGAGTTGAAGAAGCCCTTTTAAGTACTATTTAGAACCCTTTTTCTGAGAGTGCTCAGGGAAACTCAGGGAAAGCCATTTCTTCAATTATTCATCTTCTTTTTCTTCTCATTCCTGGTCAGAATCATAGTGGGCCCAGGGCCAACCTGGAATACCCCTGGACAGGCTGCCAGTCAGTTGTAAGGTCAGTAAAACGTTTTAAGTCATTTTAAGGACATTTTAAGCCCTGCATGAGTGGCATTGGAATGATTAGATAAGGCCTAAAGTGGTCAAATCAAATCAGTAACATATGTGACATAAATATGATGTATTCTCCGTTTTCTAAAACAGAAGAGTGTGTTTGATTGTTGTAACTAATATGGATAATAATTAAACACTCTAGCACACACAGTAACCCGGTACTGAGAGACACTACATCTGATCCAGACCTATGCTCTTTTCACAAGGCCAACACCCCTGAGCAGGTAAACTGGGCATTTGCACTCTTTGCTCAGGACTGCTGGCTTAGGGGTGTGATAAGCTGAACTACATCATTTACTACAACAATTACAGCATCTATCCAATCAGTAAAAGTGTGTGAGCATCCTGAGCAATGTCTGTCCTCCCAGATGTGCAATCCATGGTATAATTCTCTTGGTCTCTTCTGTGATAATAAAATATATTGGTATATTTTGTCAGCATAATTCAATATATAAACAGAATACCAAATGAAATGAGTGCTCAGACGATCCACGGGAAGATAATGAGGGTGCTTTTTGGTAGAGAATACTACAGTGGATATAAGCAAAAACCCAAAGCACTTAAAGGTCCAAGAACAAGAATATATTGCAATTTCCACAAGAGACAAAAGGTCTCCTTGAGACCCACTGAACATCTGTTTTTTGTTTTTCTTTCATTCAAACCTGAAAATAACCATCAGGACGTTTCATCATTTTGAATAAAGGAAACCAAAGAAAATGTATTTAAAAGGAAATTTGCTAAATTACAAAATTACTAAAATAAATGATATATTTATGGTTCTGCACTTTTACATTTGTGATGTTCATGTCAACATCTTGGCATAAAAAGGTTTCGGAGCCTCATCCCCTACATAGAAGCTCATGTTCAGAAAACTCTCAGGTGGATCTGATCTGCTTATCAGAGGCTTTTGCAGAAACTGGTGAAATATGCAGCTTCAGTGTATGCTGTTATTAAGGCAAACGTGGGACACACCACTGAATGCTTAACAGTTCTGGAATTCATGTTGCAATCATCACATTTTTTGAATGATTTCACTTGAATTGAGAAAAAAATATTAAATGAGAAAGGAATGCAATATGTGTGCACTGTAAAAAACAGAACAGGGAGGATGTTGATCTGCAGTGTTTCTGAGCTTTGATTTGCTGTGCAATGTTGTTTTTGTTCACCTAAAATTACGCTTTGCATTGTTCCACTTACACTTTTTATTGGAGTTAAATTCACACACCTTTTGAACAGTGTATTTAGAACAGTCTTCAACTGCCTCATTTTAAGGACCCAACTCTTTGCTTTTGATATACCGCATGACATCCGTATCGGTAAAACTCTATTCCGCCTCTATACAAACTTGTTTCTAAAGAAAGTGCAGTGTTCCCCTTATTTTTCACAGTAACAAGCAGGTCGCAGGCCTGTGCTGGGATTCTTCTTCACATGCAGTCATTCCCAGTCGTTCACAGTGGTGGGCAGCTTAGTCTCGCTCCCTGCTTTTCCCATAATGCGGCCAGCACACAGGGAAAAGTCCAGCAGCCATGACCTCCCTGCAGCCAGGGCAGCCCTGACACCTTAATCTCCTGTGAACAGGCCCCGGCACTGGCCGTCCCGGGCCGGTTAGCTCTCACACCTGCACTCTTCTTATCTGGCAGCGATCCAGCCAGGGTCGAGAATTACGCGGGGAAGGCTCCTTGTTATTACAAGCAGTTTAAGGATCCTGTTGTGCAAAGAGGTTAGATTGAGGGTTAGGGTTTCTCTCAATAATGCCTGGCTATAAGCTTGTCAAAGCGCTATCAAATTTCTGCCAAGTGAATTTCCTGTGCTTGGGGAATGCCGCATAGGACAAGAGGATTATTTTAAGACATTGCGGAATCTGTACGTGTGTCCCGTACCAGGGGACCAAAAAAAAAAAAATGCCCTGGGAGGATTTCGCCACGTCCCTCAGCTGTTGCACACAAAAACGCAGAGGAGGCCGAATCCCAAACAAGAACGGGTCACTCATGGAATCAGCTGATTGTCTGTGGCCATTTTGCTGCCTTTTTTTGATCGACTATGCATTTATGGACCTATTTATCTGCTTGATGGCCAGGCAGAGAGGGTGACAAAGAGCAATGTTGTGTGCCGGAGGAGTTTCTGCTAACTTTGAAGGCTGCTGAAGAGAGAGGATTGTGATGGAATGGGCAGGGAAGGACTGTGACTCCTCCATTGAAAGTGGAGGGGCACGCTGAATTAGGTTGATTTGCCTGTGAATGGGGCCTTTCCATTATTCTTGTTAGGAAGCTGTCACATCGAATAGAGAAAGTGAAAACCTCCTTTTATCAACCTTTTTCCAAGTGAAACAGAACAGGCAATCAATAACTGAATTCAAACTCGGGGGAAAGTCAAGCAGAATGATATGGAGGCGTTAGAAATGCGGCATTTGTCAAATCGCTAATGGAGAAAAAAAATAATAACTGATGTCATTTTGGCTCCAATCTGAAGGCTGGAATAACAGGAGGTTAAAAATAAAGAATTATGCCCCAAAAGCTTAGTAAATGATATAATATGTGCCGGGCACATTTCGTGTGTATTAATCTGACGAGAGATTTTCTAAAGAATGCCTAAAGGAACAGTGTTGAGTTTTGTGTTATTATTAAAACACTCACTTTTGCAATTAAAATAATAATTAGTGAATATTGCTCATTTAAGAATGCATCAGAAATGTAAATCACCAAGATATTATATAATACTGTTATATACAAGGTATAAAAATATTTCAGCAACAAGCATTTATATTTAAATATTTAATGTTTTAAGCATTTCAGCCCAAATACAGTATTTAAACAGGATAAAACTGGTGCCTATGATTGGATTTAAACGATACAGATTACACATGAACCTTTTGTTCTTTGTTGCATGCAGAGAAGTAATAAGAGGTGTTCACTGGCTTAGAAACTTTATAATAATGGAAGAATGAGAATTAAATGATGCACCAAAGCCATGAACTGAACAGTGGACATCCCATTTGAGCTTTATTCTCGATTCAGTTAACGTAAAGCCTAATGTTAATGTTAATGTTAATGGTAGTACCCGATGTTGAAATAATAAAGGCACTTCCAATTCATCACATAAGTGTAATTCCGAACAATACAATTCCAGATGAAGAAAGGAGGATTTACATTTGTTATATTGAAATCTGTTTTTGTCCTAGAAAATATGACCAGTCTGTGGGTCTTCATAGGGCCAGTTTCTTAGTTTCTCTCACAGGGATTAAGCCTGTTCCAGGATTACACAGCATTCTGAATGGGAAGTGTCCATGACTAGGCTTAATGTATTGGCATGTAACTATATTTAAAAAATATTTCTTATTATTTTATAAAGAACAAAAAAATCACAGCTGTTTAAACAAGGGTCTTGTGCCTCTGCTGGCCGAAGGAATCCGATACGTCTAAAACATTCATCAACTAATTTTCACATACTGCTGCTTCCAATGTTTTTCCGCTGGATGGAGAAAATGAATCGCATCATTTAGCCTCATCAATCACCGTAGTAATTGATGCCTTAATTGATGGCAGGGTTATACAGTTAATTGAGCACCTTCATTGTGGACTGTCATTGTTCAAGCTTTTCAGATATACTGCCCAGCAACCGGCCAAGGAGCCAGAGCAGCTGGACAAAGGGGGTTTAAACCAATAGACGTGTTTGAACCAATAAATAAACGTGTGATTTGGTTTTTGGTAGGACTTTTTTTTTTTTTTTTTAAGGCAAAGATCAAAAAGAAAATAGTGGAGGAGAGAAAGTAATCAAATATTTTTTTAGAATAATGAGGAATTTTAGCACAATAGGCGTAATATTAGTAGCACAACATGAAAGGATTTTAGAATTACCATTTTAGAATTTAATTAACATTTTCTTTAAGGACGTTTCAAAGCTTTCCGGCAACTTCTCAGCCCTTGTCGTGTCGTGTGATGGCTTGTCTCTGTGGTGACAGAGTGATGGGCGGCTATGACTGATGTAATTGTCACACATCCGTCTTGCCTGCGCTGGCTCCAGATTAAAGCGGGGTTGTGTGTGTGTGTGTGTGGGGGGGGGGGGTTGAGGGTTGGGTTCTGGGGGGGGACATGAAAATCTGTGAGCTAATGAATAGCCCAGGACAGGCTTGCACTCTCTTCACTTTCTTCATTTACTTTCCTCATTTGCTTGCTGCATAGCCACACACTTCCAGAATTTCCTTCAGAATGGCTGGCAGAGACATCTTTACCACACCACTTTTTTTTCACTTCAACCCTGTGGGCAGCAGCAGGTTTTGGGTGCAGACCTAAGCGGGTAACTGGTGGGCTTTGAGAAAGTCCAATCCCAGCGCTGGGTCCTGTGTAGTTGCTGCTGCTGCAGGGCAGTGTGCTTAATTGGGTTACAGAATACTTTAATTACCTCACTTTCCCACATTCCTCACTCCTCGCCCAGACACAAAGGCGGCGCGTTGAGAAAGTGCAGCCCAGGGCCCTGGAGTGCAGCTGCAAGCTAATTATCATCAGCCGCTTCCCCGCATCTGTATACAAACAAGCCCACAGCTGCCACGCCGTTGCTGGCAGGGAAGATGCAGGGGAGAGCAGGGATTAGCTGCTGTCGGAGTGGGAGGCTGGGTGTTCACCTGTAGAGAGATACTGAGAGATAGACCACTTGAAGTTTATGCATTACAGGCATCATACAACATCAAATTTCCCTTCAAATCACACTAAAAAATTTGACAAACACTGAAGGAATGTTATATGGTGTTATTATATATGATTATATATGTTATACATAATCAGTTATATAGTCGTTTGATTAGACTGTATAGGGCTTTAGGCAGGTGGTCCATGCATGGTTTATAGGAATTAGACATTTTGTGTGTGTGTGGGGGGGAGGGGGGGGGGTGGTAAGGGTGCTAAGGGTGCTGTACTAGGAGGCAGAAGGCCTTAGGCTAGAGGTATAAACTGAAATATGCAACATGTATGCTATATAATTACATATAGTATAAACATATACCTTTCAAATGAATACAAATACATATAAATACAGTAAAGCCTCCAGCAGAGTGATTGATATGTAATTTAGAAGAATACAGTTAAAAAAGCACAGGTTTGGTTGCTGACTTCTCTGTGAACTCCAGCCAATCTATGTTTGTGTTCAGGTTCACCAGCAGCTCACCTGATTTACTTTAATAAAGGACTGATTAGATTAACTAGATGTTGGAGGGGAACTGTAAACATTAGGCCACATCAAGGAGAGCTTTGGAAATGGGTCAACTAAAACTGACAACCCACAAAAAAAACAAGGCAAAGTTTATTTTAAAATGTCATGATGAATGAATCAATAAAAATGGCTTAAAATGACTTAGAAAACGTGAAAAAAAAGGTTTTACTATAACTTGCTTCCAAATAATCATTTTTTTAGTGAAGTCTTCATTTTGGAAATAGAATGTTTTGTTCAAGCAGTGAACATTTTTTATTGTTTTTAAATAAAAGGAAAAAGCTTGTTGTCTTGATAAAGAACTTCTTCTGATATATGGCAATATATAGATTGCAAATATATGACATGTATTAGAATATATGGAAGCCAACTGCAGTGTTTTCAAATATGAGGCATGTATTTCAGTTGTAGAGCATTTCTAGTGGTCTATTACTCATGGAATGACAGGGACAGTATAAAGGACATGTGCTGATTCAAATTATGCCAAAAAGTGAAAACAGAAAAAAATGAGGTACATTTTTTTAATGTTTACTCATGTATGTATTTACCTACCAATCAAAAATACAAGTATGTATTATATAGTATATATGTGTCCAATATATTATTTGCTATACAAATGTATAGAATATATATTTACATATATTTTTCTTTTTTAACTCCTATTGTTTATTATATATGTGCATATATGGCCTCATATCAGATTTCTGTATGGGTTTACATATTATTTTAACTGTATAATGTTTTGTACAGTACTGTATATATAAATTGGTGCAAAAGTGGAGTGGCAAACTCTCTATTATTATATTAATATATGTATTGCAGAAGAAACATCGAGTGAACAGGTGTCTACAATACAGTAGTGTAATACTCCAATACTACCACTATAAAAAAAAAAAAATAAAAATAAAAAAAAAATATATATATATATATATATACATATAAGTATGTGTTATAAAGGCAAATGTAGACAGATTTCAGGCCACACAGACAGACTGACAGACAGAGTGACAGTCCTAGCAGTGCTTGTGCCCAGGCATCAGACCATTGAAGCGGTGTGGGAAAGGGCAGGATGGCTGAGGAACAGAGTGGGAGATGGGGTGAGCGGGAGAGGGCGAGGGAGGTGTGAAGAATGGTGTTTGTGATCACTGGTGTGTGTGTGTGCATGTATGTGTGTGCAAGGATGTGGGGTGTGTGAGAGGGGGGCCTGCCCCAGGAGTCAGTGCTCAGGCCCACAGTGGCCCAGCAGGACACCCGGCTGTGCTCCCAGGACACCCCGTTGCCGTGGCCGCGCCTTGGAATGCAGCGGCACACACAATGGCCAAGCGGGACTGAGAAGGCCCTCCGTCCTGATAACCACATTAAGGGCCCACCAACATCTGTTGAGGCGCAGGAGAAAGACCCTATCTCTAGGCTTTAACCCCCCAACAGCACTAATCATTAACCCCACACCCTCGGAGAGAGTCAAACAACAGCATCTTATTTGTCAGCCGTCCCGCAGAGGGATTGTGGGAGCTAATATTTTACAGCAAACAGCGTGAGAAGTGTGGTGGCGCTGGCAGAGGTGATTATGCTAAGAGCAAGATGCAGGACTATACACACAACTATCCACTGTTGAGGGCTGGCTTACTCTGAAGTGATTCACAGCATTGCCAAGTGCCTTATTTCCAAACTAGACCCATTTCTCATGTCTCAGAAGTTGTCTTGGCTGTTGGCTTCCCAACTTAGAGAACATCCCGCATCCAGCGCTGCAAAACATTTACGCACAGGGAATCCATTCCTAGATTAATAATAAGCATGCAAGCTAAGAGGTGAATAACTGATCAACAAAAATGGCACCAATAACAGCTGTCATATGACTTATTTATATTTATTACATATTATATTGATCTTAGAGTAATTCTCCAGTCAACACCTACAGTGTTAGCTTCTATTAGCCTCAATGCTTATTGTATTGGCCTTATTAAGGTAATCATGCATTGCTGGTTGTATAGTGTACAGTACTGTATTGTAATACTGTGTTGTATCATTACTAGCATGTTAGCTTAAGGCTAACATATTAGCTTGTGGCTGCAGCATTAGACCCCATTGATACTATAGAGCATTAAAACCTTTACATTAAACATGTTAAACACTCAAATCAATTGAAAATGGAAACATTTGCATGTTTTTCTCTTATATCAGACATAATTTATCCTTGTTTTAACCTTATTAATGGAAGTATGCAATCAACACCAACCAGGTGCAGGCTGGCCTTTAGTTTAGGAATTTTCCTGCTGGGACAGTTTTATAAGGTCATTATGTAAGCAAGATAGATACCTAGATGCTCAATAAGTCATCTTAGCTGCAGGAACACGATGAAAAATGTTATAGCAGGTAGTAACTAGCCTCACTACTGAAAGTATTTACAGTCATGTGAAAAAGTTAGTTTGACTATATTTAAACATAGGAACATTTGATCATCATTTAAACAGTACTAAGAGATGGAAGTAATATAACTAAACCAATACAACTGTAGAAATTGAAAAATATTTTTTTTTCTTTTTGTAAAGAAAACGTTAGGACACTCTATGCCCTAATAGCTGGTATTTCTCCCCTTGACTGAAATAACTTCAGTTAGATGTTTCCTATAATGATCTACCAGTTTCTGACATCAACTAGGAGAACGTTTTTCCAGCTCCTCCATGCAGAATTCTTTCAGCTGCGTGACGTTTCGGCTTTAGGTTTTAGATAAATGGTCTCACATTTTCCTCAAGCGATACAGTAAATAAAGAATACAATAAAGGATACAAATTCCTAGTGGATTCTATGTTGGAGAGATCTCCAAACCCTACAGCAGAAAAGCAGGCCCAAACCATGACATTTCCACCACCATGCTTCACAGCTGATATGTTCTTGTTCTCGAATGCTGTGTCTGGTTTACGCTAAACATGTCCTCTGTTACTGTGTCCCAATGATTCAACTTTGGATTGATTTGTCCAAAGCACATTGTTCCAGATGTCCTGTTCTTGATCTAGGTGTCCTCTGGATAACTTTAGTCGTGCTTAGATGTTTTCTTTTTTTTTGGTTGTTTTTTTGGGGGGTTTTTTGCACACCTTTCATTTAATTAAACCTATGTGGTCTCTTTCTGATGGTAGATGCTGTACTTTAGCTTTGGCAAAAGCTACCTGTAGATCCAGTGGTGACATTTTAGAACTGTTGGAGACATGTATTTGGTAGTCTGCTGATGGACTGAATTGCTGAAACAGCCTGAACTGGCCATGTTGGCAGTTGCTGCACTTGTAAAATATTTAGCAGACAGTGCGCCGGCTGATTTCAAATTGTTCAGAGATCTTTTTAAACCCCGTCCCAGATTCATCTGCATCTACAACCTTCTTACTGAAGGCCTCAGAAAGCACTTTTGATCTCACCATGGTAATAACACTTACTTTACCAGTCAGAAGCAAACCAAGAGCGCAAGAGCAACCAATGATTAGTGTTCGAACTGTGGTGGTGCACAGAAGGTGCAAAAAATAGACAAAAAGACACCTTGCAGTGTGCTAACATATTTTTTTAAGCAACAGTAAAAATCTGCAGGTAATAAAGGGATTAATCTATGACCGAAAATGGATCTGATTACAGCTGATCTAAAAGAATCTGTGAGGGTTAATTTGCATTTAATTATGACCTACAGTAGTCTACATTCAACAACAACATTGGAATGAGTTAGCTTCAGTTAAGCAAAAACAAGGCTCTGTATGTTGACCTATATTGAGGGGGTTAATGTGCAGGTGGTGCGTCTTCAAAAAACTGAAAGACAAGATATCGGCCAGTGGGCTTGACCGATGTGAAGGTGGAACAGGTGTCCTGCCACAAGGAGACTTCTCACACTCCAGTGTGCTCATCTGCCTCTTGGGGCCTAAAAGCCTGCCTCGCTTCCACAGGTTTCAAAGCCCTGCCAATTCCACCCCGTGAACCGGCAGACAAAGCTTGATGGGGCTTGGAGGCGGGGGCAAACGCAAACAGGAAAGATGCGGAGGAGAGGTGAGTGTCTTTTTCTCTCTCTCTTGCTCTGTCTCTCTCCGCACGCCTCATACACAACTCTCTCTCTATGTATGCGCTCCGAGAATAGGAGCTGCAGGAGGTGCCCCTAATGCACAGGCTCCTCAAGTGCCTCCACACAAGTAAGCCCATTCACTGGCAGCTCATTACATGGGCAATTAAGTGCGGGGTTGTGGGGGGGTTGGGGGTGGAGGGCTGAAACGGGAGGCTGCCTGCCGGTCCGAGGAGCCCCTTCAGAGCCCCTACCCCCCACCACCCTTTGCTTCCACCCCCCCTCCACCCCTTCTCCTTGCACCCTGCACTCCTCCCGGCATCTTCACCTGGGCCAGCTCGGGGACACCTGCCTTCCCTAATGAAGATCCATGGCCTCATTTCCATTTGTGGAGTCGTATCAGAGACGCTGGCGCACAAAACTGCGCCTGTTTCCCCCCCCAAGCCTGGAGAGGCGGATAGAATGACATGGCTAAGTGCTCTTGCAGAGCAGGGGCAGCTGCAAGGCCTGAAAATGGGATTTTTTGGTGGTGGTTTGGGGGGGTTGAAGTATGGGCTGCTTGCAACACTTTCTTCTTATTGGAGAGTCCTTCAGGTTAGGGTGGACCATAATGCCAGGCATAGCACTACCTCTGGAGCTGCTTGGTTATAATGAGGTTATCTGCAGGAGAACAAGCGGGCTGGAGAGGGATACTTACGACTTCACCTGAAACACATCAGTGCTATATATACACTAAATACAATCCAATTGCAAAAAAAGCATCTTTGCTGGATATACTGTAAACTGCTGGTAATGTCTACTGAGCATAGACTTCCCTATTATAACTCATAGCTCTAAGACAAATACCATACTCAAACTAGCAAGATTATTTGCCAATGGAACAAGATTATTTCACTTGATGCAATTACATCATAGTAAAAAAAGAGGATGTTTTCTAAATAGGTTGAATAATCCCATACCATTATTTTAACAATCTCTCATTGCGATTCAGGATACTACACACGTCGGCTACATTTTGGATGATTTCACTTGCCAAGGTGCCATTTTTGTAGGGTATGTCCCTGGTCTTTGTACTCTGGCTCTCCTAAAACTGCAGTCATCAACATTATTCATTCTAAAAGGAAAAAGAAAAGGGTCAACTAAGAAATATTTCAAACTAGTGCCGAACTGTGACTATTAGATGTCAAATAAAAAAAATAATATATGTTCTTTATATGTAAAGAATCTTTATTCTGCGAGCACCCCTGGGGGGTTCTTGTAGTATGTTACTGCTCAGCCATTTTTTTGGTCATTTTAGATTAAACATTTAAAGCTTGTGAAACTCATTTTCTGTTGTATGTGAACATATCTTTGCTGTCATACAAAAACATTTAAACATTTGACAGGGAGAGGAAAAACTTTCTTTTACTAGGAAATTATTTTATTAAGTCATTTTGGAGCATTTCTGTTGGTGCTTTCATCGTGAAATTTTGACACAATGTGAAGACCAGCTGTCAAATATCAATAGAAAATAATCAAAAAAAAAATGCAGAAATGAAGGTACAGGTTGTTTGTCTAGCTCCTGAAGGCCTCAACAATGGAGTAGTTCACTTTTCTGATATTACCCAGATACAAAATCCTGATTGCACAATTTTCCATTTGGCATTTCGAGAATTCAAATCAAATAATAGAAATAACATTTCAGTGCAAGCATGATTGATTTTTTTTTCCATTCCTAGAAATACAGTACATCTCTGAAGGCCTAGAAGACCCTGATTAATCCCCACTGCTTGAAACCTTAACCAGAATTACTGCCTGCCTGTGAAAAGACTATGTATATAGCCACTGTATATCTACTGAAGTCTTCTCATGGTACACTATGGCATATGCAATGTGGGGAATACATTTTTCAGAGTCAAAATAAAGAAAACAAACAGAGCCGGCAGGCAATACCCATAAAGAGATATCAATGCCTTAATAGGAAAACAAAATGAGTGAAAAAATGAAAGAACGTTGTGTTAGTGGCACGCTCCACACTGCTGTCTCCACCTTTCTGTGCAGTCCTGTCTTTCAGTGGAGGAGAGGGATCCTCTCTTGTTAACATGTTCAGCCTGAGCGGCTCCTCTCAGCACCTGAGGGCCAGAGGAGAGCTGAAGCGCAGGTGATGGAGGAAGAGGAAGAGCGGAGTAAAAACAAACAAACTCAACCTCCATCCATCAGCCAGACCTCTTCTATCCACCGAATGTTTACTCAAAGCGCCTCGGCTGCTTGCAGCACTGTCTCCACTGGTGCCGGTGCCTTATGGGTATATCTCCTCCGCTCAACTCATGTTGCATATTTATGGCAGTGGCAGGGAATACACTGATCCAGAAATGCATACTACTGTGAGTGTGTTTCTCCCTTTTGGGGTTTAGCCCTGTTTGGCTGCATTTTTGCAGTGATTAATGGGTGGTGTAATGTTGCAGTCTTTGGGTGTATAATACACTGGGATGTTTGAGGGGTATCTGTGTGTATATGTGTGTGTGTGTGTGTGTGCACGCTAAAAATTAAAGTATGCATTCTACCCTCTAGGCCACTATATATCTGTATTCTGTATGTGTGTGGTAATACTGTGTACAATTTCATGTGTGTGTGTGTGTGTCCTGGTCTGAGGTGCACATAGTTGTGGTCTTGGTTGTTTGTCTGTGTATGTAGGTAGTGGAGGTGGCTTCCTCATGCCTCCCCCCCTCTCTCTCTCTCTCTCTCTCTCTCTCTCTCTCCCCACTCACTCACCTGTGACGGAGCACTTCCCCTCCTCACTCTTATCAGCCCACAGAGGAAATACCTGGCCCAGGTAAACAGGACCCCCTGACCCTCAGGCTTTGGGCTCATGCCCCTGCAGAGGAGATGCTCTTTCTGCTTCTCTGCAAGACCACCCCCGACACACCCAAAGCCCTCCCTGCTATTCTGAAATGTACTCTTAGCAGGTGTATTGCAAAAGACTGCTTATCAACGCAGCTTATCATCAGCATGTGCCACACTGCATTAAAAGTGGTGTTCTATAACACATCAAATGATAACGGTATTATAGTATTCTGTTGCTGTCCCATGAAAACATTTTCCACTTTTTGTTTTTCAGTTTTGACTAAATCGGAATCTGGCAGCTGATCTTTAACATTGTTTCATGATGAACGGACCAATAGAAATGCTCCAAAATGACTTGCAATAAAATCTTTCATATTGACTTAAGCTAGGAATGTTTAAATTTAAGACATACAAAGTGTTCTGCTTGACAGTGACTGCATTCAGTATGTATATATATATATATATATATATATATATATATATATATATATATATATATGAGTAAAGGAATTAAATAAAAAAATACAAAAAAAGCAAAAAATATATAGAGCTGTTTAGCTAGACGTAGATATTTAGCTAAATCATAGCTATAAAAACAATCCACTCAAATGTAGTGGCTGGACGTAAATGCTGTCCATATATGTCCATATATATATAGCTAAACATCTAATACGCACTCAATATAATTGCCTTTTTTGTATTTTTTTATTTCATTCCTTTACTCACAATCTAATCTAATGACTCCCATATCATCCATATCATATCAAAGTATAGATCTACTTTAAATAAAAAAAATATAAAAAAAACATAAAATAATCTAGAATTATCATTAAAGTTAGCTTTATGTTTTTTTCAGAAAAGCACATTTGAACCAAAGTAAGTAGATATTTCTGAAATGGATATTTTATAGTTAGTATAAAATTTCACATTGAAAGCATTTAATATTGTTGTGTTATTATTAAAAAGTTACAAATTATTGCTACTGTAAGAAACAGTACTGACAAGAAATGTAAATGTATAATATTAAATATAAAGATAACAATCCAACATTTAATTAGTAGTTTAATTAGATTGGATTAATCATAAACAGTCAAATAATTGACAACATAACTAATTTATTACTTATTAATTCATTTAAATGAATTTGACCACTTAACAAAGTGTTTATCAAAGTGAATATGTATTTACTGTTCTCTTTGTGCAAACTGCACAATGCCACGTGATAACTGCCATCCAATGATACTATAAGCAGAGACTGATCAGAGGTTGCACATCAGAACACATAGGAACACACTCAAACACAAAAGACTTTTCAGGGACTTGGTTGTCTGGCTTTGAGTGACACTATGTCTATCTCTCATCTCTCTGGGGGGAGGGATGTGTATTGTTTCTGGAGTAGAGGGGTCAGTGGTGGTTGAGCCAGCACTGGTACACTGCTGACCTCCACAACAGCTTTTATCAGCATGCTGTGTGTGCGTGTGTGTGTTTGTATGTATGTGTGTGCAAGATGGAAAGTAGTGTGGACTGTACATGAAGCACAGTGAACCTGAGAGAGTAAATGTAAGGGAATCCCGAATGAAACCAGTTCCCTTTGCCTCTGGGTGTGTGGTTATATGCGTGAGTGTGTGTGTTTCCGGATAGAGAGGTGCTCCCTTGGGAGCAGTGGCCCTGTTAGGGGCACATATTCCCACAGTTCTATTTCTCTAAGGAATGGACACACACATGGACACAGTCATTCATACACACACACACACATACACACAGACACAATCTCCCCAGTACTGAAATGGTAAGGTTCTTGCTATACACTGCAAGGAGACCAAAAGTTTGTGATCTTCACTGTCCTGCAAAAAACATGTTTCTCCATTTTTGCATATTTTTTAGTTTTTGACATAATTTGAATCTTGTAGTGGCTCTTTTAATTGGGTCAGAATTTCATGAGGAATGGACCAATAGAAATGTTCCAAAATGACTTGGAATAAAATATTTGTACACTGACTTCCATTGAAGGTTAAGAAGGCTTTTTCCTCCTCCTGTAAAGTTGACATATTGAGGGTACAGGGTTTTTGTGTGAAAGTGACGATATGAGATGATAAAGTGAAAAAAGAAAAAATATATATTTGTTTAATTGGGGGGGGGGGGTTCTCCCTTCAGTCTTCTCTTCAGAAGGTGAAATGCATGTTCATTTGGATTAAAATGTAGAGATTGACTTGGCCACTCTAAAACTTTCCACTTTATTCCCCTGATGAAGTCCTGTGTTGTGTTTTGGGTCATTGTCTTGCTGCAGGACCCAGCTCCCTCCATATTAGATTGAATATATTCGTCTATGATTTGGCAAACGGACCTTTTCTATTTCTTCTGGGTTCATTCTGCTCCTACTGTCATGACTTACAGCATCGATAAAAATGATTGAGCCTGTTCCAAAAGCAGCTACGCAAGCCTACCTCCACCATGTTTGACCAGTGAGCCTATATGTATAAATCGTAGGCAGATTCTTTCTTTCGGCCTTTCCATCAGAGGTTAATCTTGGTCTGATCAGAGGTTCACATACCTTTATGTAATGTTGGATAAATTTACTCAATATGTAGATGTAGTGTTGTGAAGCTTTTGGATAATCAGAGGTCTCCTTATCTAGTTTAAGGACTTGAAGATGAATAAGCACCTATACCCCTTAACCCACCCTCAAACACACACACACACACACACACACACACACACACACACAAACACACATCTACACCTACCTCTAGGGCGGATGCTCACCTTTTTGAATCCTGTGCTTCTCAGGGTCAGGGTTACTCTCTCTCTCTATCCTGTGGCCATCCTTGCTCCACCCTTCCCCCACAATGTTACCTGAGCCACACATGTAAATTCCTCTTGATGCACTCTTTCCCACGGTGACAAGCATGGGTGCAGGTTGGCCCCCCACACCCTACTGGCCAGACATTGAGGACTGACCTCTTAGTGATCACACTGGGCTTCATGGAAAAGGGGGAAAAAGAGACATCCCGTTAACCACCTAAATGAGTATGCCATTATGCCAATGTTAGCTCATTTACACACACACACAGGATATAGCCAATCTATTTTAACAGAACTGCACTCTAATATCACTCAAAATATTACTAACACATATTCAATGGGATTTTTGCCAGCATTTAAGTAATGAATGTAGGGGTGGAGCATGGACAGATCGATTGTCACCCCTTTTTAGCTTGAACTTGCTTGAATTCCACAATTAAACCGATGTTTCATAATGATGTGTCTGATTTTCCGGTACCCATTTCAGATGCATGCATGAAAGCAGCATGATTGTGTAATTTGCATTAGTTTAAAATTCAGTTGCTCTTAATTGAATACAGTGGATACTTAAATTGGTTGCGATCCACAATACATCCTACTTAACAGATCACATCAGGCTTACAACCCACATGGGACAGCAGAACGCAAATTGGAACACCTCTGTGTCGGCGCCAATGCGCTAATTAGGCCCAGCACTTCCTCACACTTCCTAAATGAAGCTGGAGGCATTGAATCTTGTATTATCACCAGTCATCTCCCCCCCTTCATCAATGGGCCCCGGGTCAGCAGATAGGCCGAGCTGAAGATAAGCAGGACAATGGGTCAGCAGCAGAGCAGCGGTAGATCAGTCTACTATCTCTGACTCATCTCCCTGCCTGCCTGCCTGGGGGTCTGCACAGAGGATGTTGTTAAACTAAAGTCAAACACTCAAACATCCTGCACCAAGGAGCTCAATCGTTCGCTCTCGCTCTCTCGCTCTCACCCAGTAGCATAACGCTTTTATACCCTTCACACCTCAGTGGTACAAGGGGGGTTGTGGACTCTTCACCTTTTCACAAGGATGTTTGGTGTTATTGTGAGCATATACGTGTGTGTGTGTGTGTGTGTGTGTGTGTGTGTGTGTGTGTGTGTGTGTGTGTTTCCCAGCCGTGGTGTGTGTTTATTCTTCTGCTTCAGTGTTTGCTACTCCATTGGTATCTCTTCTAAACAGAAGTACAAAAAGTCATATACTGCAGTATTTCACTTCCTTTCACTTCCTCATGCGTCTACATAACTTACATATGTGTTTCATGTTAGTGACCATGTTTGGCATTACTGAAATGCATGTTAATTTGGGTTAAAGTGTAAAGATTGACTTGGGCACTCTAAAACTTTACACTTTATTCCACTGATGACATCCTTTCTTTCTTGTGTTTCCTGTGTTGTGTTTTGGGTCATTGTCCTGCTGCAGGACCCAGCTCCCTCCATATTAGATTGAGTGCATTTGTCTATGACTTGATAACAGACCTTTTCTACATCTGTAGATTTCTGAATTCATTCTTCTCTTACCGTCAGAGTTTCATCATTAATAAAAAATGACTCAGCCCGTTCCAGAAGCAGCTATAATGAATACAATGTATAATGTAAACAAGGTTCAAGGTTCAGTTTTTCACTCCACATATTTCATGCCATCATAGGTTTTTGTTAGTTATGTTAGAGTATGTACTTTATTTTCACAATTTAAAAGAATAGCCAAGCCAGCTGGAAATGTTTGGTTAGTAGAGCATTGCGTGGATGCTCTAAACGTTATGATTTTGGTTTTCTGGAAGTTTCTAGACTATTTTTATTTTATGTTTTTTATTGATTTATTTTATTATAATTGTTTTACTTTCTTGTTATGTTTATTTGTTTATTCTCACAATTAAATTGAAGTTTACTTGTAAACGTTTCAAGTTTGGAAAATGTTTTATGATACTTTTAATACTATTATTAAAAGTTATTTATCAGTTTTATCAAGGTTTATATTGTGCTGTACTGTAGTTTTCATTTGTACTGTATTTTAATTTTTCATAATATTAGATTTTGTCTCACTGGGAATGTTGCGTAGGAAACGTTCTAATAATGTTTTGACCATAATTGCATAATTGCATAATGTGCAGAATGTTCCTGGAACATAATTTCTGTAATGTAACAGGGTAACCTTTCAGGAACCTTCTAAAAACTAAAGATTTCTGTAATGTTCTCAGCTAGCTGGGAAGAGAACTAATTTGTTCCAGGTTTTATTTAATGTATCGGATTTGCAATAGATCAAAGGTTTGCATAAATTCACATGTAGTTATAAATTGATGGCCTGGCCTTTTTAGTAGCTTAACTTGATTGAAGACTTAGTGTAGCCTTGCACAAGCTTCTCACAAAGCCCATTATGATTAATAGAGCTAGTGTAGTGCAAGAAGGCTAATAAAAACATTTGTTTGCCCCCTTGCTTAAACATGTTTTTAGTTCAGCCAACCATTTTGCAACAGTGTTGCCTTCTCCATCACTTTTACCTTGTTGTACTTAACAAACAAACCTTTCCTTACAATTTTGGAGGAAAGCTTAGGATCAATGTCCTGCAGGAATTTGAGGTGGGTCTTGAGGTGTTGCCTCAGTGTTTCTAAATAACCCTCCTTCTTCATGATGCCATCTACTTCATGAAGTCCCTTCCACAGCAAAACAACCCTACAATAAAATGCTGCTACCCCAGTGCTTCAACATACAGTCAGGGGTGCAATGGCTAGTTACAAATTTGGCAGTTGGCCAGCCGGAGGCTTCTAAAAGTCATTATATATGTATATATAGTATAATAAAGGTGCACGTATTTGTCACTGAACAGTGTACACTGTACAGCGAAATGTGTCCTCCGCATTTAACCCATCTGGTAGTGAACATACACTCACACACACACACACGCGTGTTAGGGGCAGTGAGTACACACACACTCCCAGAGTGGTGGGTAACCAACTCCAGCGCCCGGGGAGCAGAGAGGGTAAAGGGCCTTGCTCAAGGGCCCAACAGTGGCAGCTTGCCGAGCCCGGGAATTGAACCCACAACCCTGTTATCAATATCCCGGTGCTCTAACCGCTGAGCCACCACTGAAATACATCAAAAAGTATTTATTATTTATATTTATTTATATTTTATATTTATAACTACCCTAGATTTCAACAAAGCAGATTGAGTTGCCAAATTAAGTTGCCAAAATAAATGTATGATGACATACAACATGAGTTGTGAAATATTTAACTTAAAACTTACAAATTGAGTTTGGAATTCATTACATACTGAGTTATTTAAGGCATTCAAATTCCATTCATTTTACATTGATGATCACACTTTGATCACACATGATTTTCCTTTCATTTAGATGTAAAACAATTACAAAAACATGGGCAAAAAAGTGACGTTTTCTCTTTCTGCAAAGGAAGACATGCATAATGATGATATTTATAATATAATTAATTATAATATAATTATAATTATTACTATTGCTTACTATACTTTTATCATTTAAAGTGCAGCGACCCAGACGTTGTGCTGATGCTGTAAGGAAATCAGGCTTGGACTGAATAGGAGTTTGACATAAAAGCTTAGTAGTAGGTTCTCTATCATTTCAACACTTCCACACCTTTGCAGCAAAGGGTGTGGCAGGGGTCCCTTCCATTTCTCATCAGCTACTTTGATTAAACACTGGATTTACACCAATGGTGACTCTGACTGCCACTAAAATAAGAAGCGGTACCCAAACTGGTACAGTCTGCAGGGAAGACGAACAGCTTAACAAGTTGCTTTACAAGTCCTACAACCCAGAGAGGTGATAAGGTGATGAGAGGGTAACGAAAAGCAGTGATAGAGGGGCACTGGTCTCTCCCTTGCTCTCCGTCGTTCTCTCCTTCTCTCTCTCTCTCTCTCTCTCTCTCTCTCGCTCTATATCTGTGGGTGCTGAGCGGTTGACAGTACACACGTGTGCTGCTTGTGAGGATAGGAAGCCCTGCTAGAGGCAGGTTAATATCAGGAGCACTTGACAACAATGGCGCACTATGAAAAGGCCCAGCTGTAATAAGTTCTTTGTTGGCTCCTTCCAGCTCCACCACATCACATCATTACTCATCCTGCTAACCAATTTGCTGGTCGGCATGGCAACTACCGTGGGCCCAGGCCAAGAAGCAAGACTGGATCCTCAAAGGCGGGAGAAGAAGAGTGAGTGGTGGAGGGACAGACGTTTCCAAGTGCCCTCCACGACCCTTCACTGTCCAGCAATCCACTAATTCAGACTTCAGGGGTATAGAATGAACTTTCCAAGAATCCTAATTTATTTGTATTGAACATAAAGTGTACACGGCATTTCTGATTACTGATGTTTTTATACATATACACACAAAGTATGTCAAAGTTATCAGTATTTCCCAAGATCATGTGTTTGTATATCGCCATGACATTTTAGAATGAAAACTAGTTCATTTACCAAGTAATAATTCATCTAAATTGAATTAAAATTTTATATAAATATATTGTTCAATATTGGTTTGTAATTAAAGTCTGTAAAATCTCATCAGACTAGTGTATGAGTTAAACTAAGGTTCAGTAACTAACTTGAGAGGGAACCTCATGCAGTCAGGCCCTGATGGGGGGTTGGGGTTGCCTCCGTGTGTCCACGCGGGGTGTGTGGAGGCATGCGGGACAGAGCTCGGTGGGTGTGCGCTGCAATGCGGACGGCTCGATTGGGTCTGGGCGAGCGGGTCAGTGTCGGCCGGTCAGCAGCTGCCTCCTGGCCGCGGTCCCACGCTTCCCAGGCTGGGGGAGGATTGACAGCTCGGTAATAAAATCAGCCGCCCTGGCTGAGCTCAGAGCAGGGCCCATTGTTCTGGGGCCAGACCCGCTGCTGCTGTTTACTCTCTCCCATATGCATTATTCAACGGCCCAGGAGCTCCCAGGGAAAAGGGGGCCCCATTCAGGGAGCCTCTTGCCCTTGTTTTGTTTTGCTAATTTTCAATTAAAATAAACCACGGGCGCTGGAGGAGCAGAGAAAGAGAGCGCGAGGGAGAGATAGTTTCCCCCCTACTATTTACTGTGTGACGTCTAAGGGGATTAGGGCCGATCACATAAATGACAATAAAACGCTACTTACCGAGTATTATGTTGGTGACATATCTGTTATTTCACATAAGGGGTTAGAGAGTGGGACAATGAGAAGCGATGCTGTTTCAGTATACTTAAGCCTTGATACTCGGTGTGGTGGCTGAATACCTGTCACACACTAATGAGACTGTGATTTTAATGCAAGCAACAGTTTGCATTCTTATGGTTAAGGTGTCGATGCGTAGTATCTGTGATATTCACAGTGCCAATGCATACTGCTCCACTTAAATAACTGTATATCATCCAGAAATTATTATAAACATAGCACAGTCTGACCTGTTATCAACTAAATGTTGTCAGATGGGCTAATCAATACATGTGATTTCAGAGGATCAACAGTGAGTGTGAGTAAGGACACACATCTTGGCTCCCTGAGCTCAGTGAAAGTTCCAGCAGACCCAGAGACTTAATGACCCCACAGGCCATTAAATATCAGTAACTCTGACAGCTCTGTGCTGATCAATAAGTGCACTGATCGGCTTTTATTGTTTGGCTTTTTTCACACAGGAGGGGGCTACACTAACCCTGTGGGGTTGTGCACAGATGCAGTGACAGTGGGGAGTGAGGGAAGTTAAAGATTCACCACACATCTGTTCTTCTGCCGCCGAGCGGACACCCAGGCACCTACCCCTGCTGCTGCTGCTGCCTGCCCATGGCCTGTCACTCTGTACGTCTGTCTTCCTGTCGTCTACCCCGTATATCTGCCTGCGTGCTGCCCACCTGCCTCTCTGAGCGTCCCACAGCTCAACTGACTGGCTGGTAACCTGTCTCCATGCTCACCATCCTGCCAGGCTGGGGGAAGGGAGTGTGTGTGTGTGGGGGGGGGGGGGGTACACTGCTTCAGTTTTCCTAACGGTCAAAGTGTCTCTTTGCTTCAGTTCAAGCAGCAGCCTAGGAAGCTAAGGAAAGGATTTGATGATTTTAGACAGAAAGCCAAGAAATCTTCAGGTTCAGGTTCAGGCATAGTCTGCAACACCAACACAGCAACACTACATTTCTAATAAACAGCAACTTCCAATCCAATGGGCCCTAATGACCTCATTGAACTCATTGATCAGTTACAGTGTTTTCAGGAAGATTCTGACATTCACCAATGTTTTCTTTTTGTATATACTATGGTTTTAAAACACATCATGAATCTAACGTAGACTTTTTTGTTAGGTCTCAAGAACAAGTTTAAGAAACTTCTTAGGAAGATATTGGTGAATGAGGCCTAATATGTAGGTTAATATGAGACCAAGTATTTGCATTACGGATATGTTACACTGGTAGCGTGTGGTTAAACAATTCTTCAACGTGCAACGTGCAACACTCACCAACTTATTGAACTTCAGCATTCTTACCTTAAATACTTTGAATGACTATAATTATATTTAATAACATGCTGAACTATCAGGTTCCCTGTTAACTGAACTGTTAACGGGTGTAAGGCAGTGTCACAGCTGTGTAACATAGCTTTACAAGTGTAATTGGCCTAACTGATCCATTAAACTCATTACCATTAGCTTTCACGAACAAAACAACATGGGAGTTGGATATGGAGATGGGTAAAAGAGAAACGCAAACATCAGGATGAAAATAATAACTAGCTATGACCATCAATAATCATCTACAACCTAGATATGAGAGACAGCATAATCTACCATGGAGGTTTTTCAAGGACTTTTTAGTGCACTTGTTTTATATGGAGCAATACTGAATGAGCCAGCACTATGTAGAACCCTTTGTGCTTAGAGTGTATGTTTTGATAGCTAGCCTAAATGATCAATAGTTTTGGGCACTTTTGGGACGTATTTGAGTATATGGGATATAAATAATAATACAGAAGAAGCACAGTTTCAACAGGTCCTATCTCACTAACTGCTGCTTTGCTGAACAGAGGTGGTGTGAAGTTCTTTTTAATGAAATCAGCCCATTGCTGACAGGCTTTTACCTGAACTTCTCGGAACCACCATTGAACTAGAAATTCCTGCAAACAGATCTGCCAATGACCATTAAAAAATGCCCACAGAAATGCTGAAAGGCTACCTCTAATAATCTCAAGGCCGAAACTTCTTCCAGCTCATCCTCCGTATGGTTTCCTTCCCATGCTCCACAGCAACACAAGGCAGACTTTACACAGTAGCCTGAAGAAGCCTTGAAGAGAGAGAGAGAGAGAGGGAGAAGAAAGGCAACGAGTGGAGATGAACGAAGGACACTGCAGCATGGTGGAATGATCCGGAGAGGAGGCAAAAGAGAGGTAAGAGAGAGTGGAGAGGGGAGAAGGGCCTCTTGGCTGTGCTGAATGGCTCTGAGACGCTGCTGGGTGCAGGTGAACACTCCAGGCCTCGCACCTGCCCCCTTTGTTCCTGACTGATGGCTTTACGGCGAGGAGGATCCGTCTGCCTCGTAAAGCCAGCGGGCCGCGCGCAGTAAACCCTAACTGCTGCCCGAGCATTGTGTGAGGACGTGAGAGCGTGTGTGTGTGCATGTGTGGGCCAAGCCCTGCTTAATGAAGCCGAACAGACAGATTGGACCATCTGAGAGCGTCCCACCTTACAGACGCTACAACAACAACAACAAAAAAAAGCGTGAACACAGAGACGTAATAGATTACCAGCGCTAAAATGTCAGTGGCAACTTTTTGCTTAACTCCTGCTACTCTTGCCCTAACTGAATAGAGGGAAATAGACACATTTTTACACATAACATACAGTTTACTCATGTAAACAAACACACACAGACACAGTGAAGACCTGAGAGTGTTCTTCCCACCACTGCCAGTGTCTGATTTCACACTGTTAATGACTGTGTACTGTTTACAGTGCTGCATCTCCACTTCCCAGTGTCACATTACTGCTGCCTCAAAAGTCACACACTCACACACACCTCTAGCTACACACATCCCTCCAAAAGTTAAAAGAAAGTTCCCCAGAATACATTTTGAAAAAGAAATACCACTTAAGTCAATCGCAGGATTTCAAAATTAGCACGTTATTAATTTGAAGAGCTCTCAGGCACGCAAACCTTTTCGGCAAACGTCTGGAAAAAAGGCTATAAGTGACAGGCAGAAGACCCTTCAGCTCATCGAGGCCCTCGGTGGACAAGAAGTCAATGACTATAAAATAAGCACCCACATTAGCGCTTAATTTATTCCGTTTTCTCAGGCTATCATGCAGTATCTTACTGATAAGAACCAAATTATGTGACGAAAAGGAAAGCTATGAGCAGCTTCGTGATTTGATTTTTTTTTTTTTTTTTTTTTTTTAGAAACCAATTACCACACGAGAAATAGATCATTATTTTTCCCTCAGCAGCCTGGCTTACAGGGGGGCGGGAGCAAAGGTGGCCACCAAATGGAAGGGAAGGGGTGTTTTTTCTCCCTCCGATAGAGAGGGCCAACAATAAAGACATAATCATCTCCCCTCAACTTTTCCTATCCAACTTTCAGATTTTAATTTGCCGTCTGTGAAGTGCTACCTAATTTACTTTCGCCGCGTCCCTTCAATGCGCCATTGTTGTGGCTGCCGAGGCTTGGAGCTTCCTCTCTTAGCTCACCTCGCCGTGAAATTGGTTTAATGAAGCTGAAAGGTATGAAGCTCGCACAACACTGTAGATTCCAGCGAGGCCGCTTCTTTCCCCCACCACACACCTCCTCCCCCGCTCACATTACATCCACGTTTTAGAAAACTGCGAATAAAAGATTGCTATCTCTCCCATTACATCGGTGGATATTACTGTCCCTTTCAGAAGGCTAACGGCTAGCGCTAGGCACACAGGAAAAAGTAGGGCCGCAAGCCCTGCCTCTGCGACAGAGGCTTCCGCTTTAATGGATAGGCTAACGTGAGGGAGCTGTGTCTCTGTGTTTTTGGGGGGGTTTGGTTGCTACCAACTGCCCAAGCTAAACAAGCAGGAAGTGGTAAAAGTTACCCAGCAGAGGAGCGCAGGTCTTCACACTTTTGTGCACACTGACCCTGAGAGATGGGCTCGTGTTACCCTTCCTCCTGGGTGTGGTTCTTGGTGGAAAGGCAAAGGAAGTCCAGAGAGATTGTTTTGTGTTTGGAAAGGGGGGGGGGGGGGGGGGGTGAGTAAGACAGAGAGACAATCTCAGATAGCACAGGAGTTATGGCCCAGTTCTGGTCCACGCTTACAGTTTCATCCGGCCCATGCTGTGGAATGGCGGTGATGGGCCACTGTAAATCATTTGGCTGATATAGTTGGACAGTCCAACATTGCACTTGCCATTGCCATAACTGACCTGTAAGTACATTAACTGGGCTGTATCTGTCCCAGAATTATCCCATATCTGCTAGGCCTATGTAGGCCTATGTGCAGGGTTGGGAGGGACTTTAAAGACGTAATGTGATACAGATCACTTACTACCTCTTAAAAATGTAATGCAAATCCAAAGGATAACTAAATTAAAGAAACATAATCTGATCAGCTTTGGATTGCTTGTCTTTTTAAAGCCATATATTCAAACAAAGACAAAAAAAAACTAAAAATTATATATGAATTCTAATGTCTCATATCCAAATTATACAATCTTGTGTGCTCATGAAGCAAATCCCCTGTATACTACATTATCTATACCATCACTGCTGGATCAAAAAAATCATTTCAAATTCAGCATAAAAAGGCTGTTAAAAGTTCAATCATGTTTAGATTATTTACATTGGTCATTTTATCATGAAATGTTCAAACATCCAACTGAAACAAACACCGTAGACCAGCAGAAATTGGTCTGGTTTGCTGCTGCGAGGGTTTTTCTAGCAGGGCAGTGGAATGGGGTTGCTGCCTTTTTCAGATTATATAAGAAACTAAAAATCATCTAAATGGAGTATCGGAGAAGATCTCATTATGTTAGTGACGATATATAAGATTTAGCTTACAAGTTATTGTGATTAACACAATTAGCACTACAATACTACTCAGAAAAACACCTGCACACTCGATTAGCAACAGAAAAAAAGAGTTAAAGAACAGCAGTCCAGCAGTCACCTATTCATACAGCAGTCCTAGAGCATCTACATGATTTTAATTGTGATTTCCTTACTTTTTAATGTTACTTTCAACTGGAGTGGAGTCTTCTGAAGCTTAGAGAAACATATAATAGAGAGTGATATTATTTTCCTTTTCACTATTACAAATGTTTTTTTCAAAATTTGTATCTAGTTCTTAGTGCATGATAAGCTGAGATGGTTTAGGTTTAGTCTCCACCAGAGTATCTAAAATGATGACAAGCAACCCATTTCAACAACAGTGGAATTTCACAAACACACACTAGCTCACTCATTTAAACAAAAACAAAAAAAGCTGTCATGTCATCTGCTTGTAAAATACCCTACTAGCTAATCTAAATATTCACTTTTGTACTGTAATGGTAACACATTACAGTTACTGTGTTTTCTATCCTTATTATGTAACCTGTAATGCCTTTACATCTGCAGCTCCTCTTTAGTGAGACTCAGGCAGAAACTAATAGACGGATACCCACAGAAGCTTTTATTTACCAGAAGCTGCACAGTCACGTGTGTCCAATTTCTTAAACATTCATGCAAGAACACACACTAAACCTGTCCTTTACCGACTCCAGAATCAAAGTGGGACTGGGCTTAGTTTACATTCCTCACTTCAACATGCTGATCAGCCTCTAGTATTAAGGTTGAACGTTAAACGTTAATGTTTTTAGTTTTCTCCATGAGTAAATCATTCTGAGGGGGCAGACCCATAGAAATAAAGATAAATGATTTGGAATAAACTCTTATTACACTTCCATTCAAAGTTAAGACCAATTTTGCCTTCTCCTGTAAAGTCAGCATTCTGGAGATATGTGGTAATACATGGCTTTCATTGGACAGCGACAATATCCACACATTCTTTGCTTCAACAAGCACTTGTGCACTTATGTTAAATTTAGAAATGCGTCACATTCGTGTACACTCATGAAATTCCACAGACCACACGATTTTCAATAGGATTGAGTGTAGCTATATGGCATCATCATAGTGTGATAATGGCAGCATGCTAGGAGAGGTATATGCTTGTATATATATATATATATATATATATATATATATATATATTATATGCTTGTTTGTTATATTTTCTAATAACATACAAAACATTAAAACTAATGACTAATTCTTTGGTTTATGGATCATATTAAAATAACATTGGAGACGTACACGATTTTTAAGGAAAGCCTTAAAAGGCTTTTCATGGATACTCATAATAATAAATTTAATCAAACCCATTTTTTAATAACTCTTTTCTTTGCTCAATTTGTATGACGGGGGGAACGCATTATGCTTGAAGGGCCCTGGCACGAATAGACAAAGCAAATGATCTATTAAACAAGACAGACCTTATATTTATGGCTATATATATGCTGATGGAGTGTGACACAAAACTCTAGTTCATAGTTCTACAAGCCAGTGGTTTAATGTTAAAGCAACTAGTGTGTAATAATGTTTGAGACAGAACCTCCATGACTGTCTGTACGGACACGTGCAAATGCCCCTGTTTCTAACAAGGTAGGTAAAAAAGATCTTTTTTACATACATTATTAATACACTTTATTAATTATGAATTATAAAGTACAAAATTACATATATGTCTATATATGAGACAGAATGGGTGTATGTGCCCAGAAAATGTGTGTGAATGAAAAAGAAGGACAGAGAATGTAGGTGTGTGTATGAGGGGAAAAAAACAGAATGTGTGTGTGTGTGTGTGTGTAGCTGGGCTATATTATATGATCCCTCAGCTGGTATATCGTTTACAGCTCCTTGGCCCCTTTTTGGACAATTGCATGAAAACGCATCCCGTAACGGAATATTCAGTTCCCTGCTGGTTAACGCTAGATCCAGCCCTGTTTAGCACTTTCAAGGCAACTGGAGGCAAAAAAAGAAGGAAAAAGTAGGCTAGGAGACTGCTGAGAGACAAATCAGGCCTTTTACGTTGTGCGCATAACAACACCTCTGGTGTGAGAGTAGCTGCGTGTGTGTGTGGGTGTGCTCTAGGGATTAGAATACAGGGCCTGTGGGAGAAGAAGGAGTGCTGGTCCCATAGGAAGCCCTGAGTTGCAAACGGCCTTAAGAAAGCAGATGAGGGAAATGAGCAGAGGCCTCTGTGGGTGGACTGGAATGACACACACATTACGATCAATTACAGCAAAAAACCTGACGTGACTGTCTGGGATCAAAGGAATATGTGTTCCAGGTTGTGTGTGTAAACTCTGTGTGAGACAGCGGCTCGAGGCACAAACCATGCCTTTGACATTTCAAACGTGCCTCACTGCTAAGCTTCCAGCACTTCCCCTCTGAAAGAGAGATGCTGAGGCAAAGAAGATAGCATCTAAATTGTCAGTTATCATCTTCTCATCGGCCGTGAGCCACTGTGCAGCAGCCGGCCTTCTTTTAACAGCAGAAAATTGCTGTGCTTGGATTCATTTGTTGTGCATGGAAATGGGGGCAGTTGACGCATGACATCACATGCACACACACACACACACTCTCAGACTCAGACTCACACACAGAGATGAAAGTGAGCCTAATGGCACTGTTAAACTACATAGTTTAGCCTTGGACTGTGCCAAAGCAAATGCAGTGGAATAGTCAACAGGTGCAATTGGAAGCCCTGCTCTGAAGGAGACCTCTCTCTTACTGCCATTAAATTAATAAGCGAATGATGATGATGAGAACACTGATACAGGCCTGACAGGCAGTTAGCAGGTGCAACAAATACTGCATATAGAAGAAGAATTATAATTATTATGATTATGAAGTACAAAACCATGTGTGCTCAAGGGTTTGGTTGGAAACAATATGAATTCCCTGGAAACATGCAATTTTCTTTACTGTATTTTTTCTGTAGTCAATGAGAGTAAGTTCATCACAACTGTCAGAGGACAACCTCCTGAATAGTCCCAATAAAAAGAGTATGTCTCCTCACATTAACACAGGTGTAAAGGTAAGTGACAAACTTGGTCCATCCCGCATAGTCCCTCCCAGTAGTAAATACAATGTAGTAATGTACATACACTACACATACTCCATACAAAAACTATACATACATTTTATATACACTATACAGACACTATACACACTATACATAAACTATACATACTCTTTACATACACTTTACACACTATACATAAACTATACATACTCTTTACATACACTATACATACACTTTACGTACACTATACATACTCTTTACGTACACTATACATACACTTTACACACTATACATAAATTATGCATACTCTTTACGTACACTATACATACACTTTACACACTATACATACTCTTTACATACACTATACATACATACTATACATACACTATACTCTCTATAAATAAATTACACATACACTAAACACACACTATACACATTATACATACATTAAACACACACTATACACACACTACATTCACTGTACACACTATACAGACAGGATACATTATACATACACTATACCCACACTTTACATACACTATACATTCAGTACATACTTTACATGTACTATACATTCACTACACACACTTTACATACATTATGCACACTACACATACATTATACATACACTGTACATGCACTATATTTTTAGTTTGGTTTAAGTTTTATAGTTAGTCTGTTAGCTAAGTGCTAACATACACAGATGAGTATAGTATGAGTGAGCTGTGTGTTTTCTGTGGCCTAAACAGGAGGTCTAGGCCTAAACGTCATGGTGTGCCACAATGTCTCATGGAAGAAAATGTTCTATTTTCTTTATGTCCACAGCATGCCTGCTGCTTTTCACCCATGCTGATAAAAGTATTATGCATTTTAGTTCATCTATCAGTCACAATTTTTTCATAAATAAAACTCATCTGGTCCCTCAAAACAGTCAATGTGCTCCAGAGCAGAATATGAAGAGCGCTGTTCTTTTGGATGCGGTACCACTACTTTCCACTGGTAGGTGCTAAAGCACACAGAGTTTAGTCCAGGTCATTTACTCTGTACCTTTCAAAACTAAAAAAACAACACCTTTAGTTTTAAACTAGAGCACTGTCACACATGGATATGTCAGATTTCAGCAGTTGATAGCACAGTTGATAGCACAGTGATTAAACAAAAAAAAACCTGTCCTCCAGGCACATGAAGACAATGACTGGACGGATCAGGCTGGAGTTTGTTTGTAGTCTGAGGCTGTGAGAGGGGCCTTCTTCCGCTAGTCAAACAGAAACAGGTCACACTGGGAGGGCAGATTTGGGCGTCTGTGATAGAAACCAACAGCAAAAGCAAACCTTAACTCCCAAGACAAACGGAGTAATATCAAATAAGTAGTGCCGAGAATACACAAGTGTGGCTCCTCTCACCTTCTCCTTTGTTCTATTCTAAACACTGAAGCTGGATTGCAGAGGTGAGGTGGGGTGGGGGGTGATGACTGCAGCGCTATA
This sequence comes from Salminus brasiliensis, assembly GCF_030463535.1. Lineage (NCBI taxonomy): Eukaryota > Metazoa > Chordata > Actinopteri > Characiformes > Bryconidae > Salminus > Salminus brasiliensis. Next base: position 16,679,618 of record NC_132896.1, read on the forward strand.
CTAAACACTGTGATGGTTTTGGTGACATTTGACTTAAGACTGAGGGATCTTATTTACAGCAGGTGCTGTAAAGGTAAATTAGTGGGGACTGTTTTTTTCATAAAGTTCTTAAAATATATATATAATTTTTTTGTTTGTTTGTTGTAATGTCAATTAGAGGAGTTCTAGACAGTAGACAGCTGTAATTCTTACAATTACAGTTGGGAAGTGCTGTAGATGTGCTATAATAATAATAATAATAATAATAATAATAATAATAATAAATTAAGTTGTCGGGTCTATCCTTCTCTTAATCACCCCCCCCCCCCTCTCTCTCTCTCCCTTCTCTCTGTCTCTCTCTATCATTCTCTCTCTATCTTTCTCTATCTCTCTCTCATTCTCACTCTGTTTGCCTCCCCCCCAGTAATCCCAAATTGAACTCTACTTAACACACTATTGTGCTGACCTACCACCCCCACCTCTCCTCCAACACACACACACACACACACACACACACACGCACATACAAACATACACCTGGCAGTAGACACACACCTGGCCTGCTGCAGCCTCCCACCAAGAACCCCCGTAGTGTTTCACGTTCTGACAACATGAGTTCACACTAACTAACACACACGCACACACACCCCACAGGCAGTCCAAATCCCCCTGAGACAGCCCGCCGTGAGCTAATGAGGAATTAGAGAGGACTAGGACAGCTTTACTGGGTTTACCTCATGAGAATGACTCACAGGAAGACCCAGAGGCCACAAACACACAACCATACAACACACACACACACATACTCACACACAAACACACACACACAGATGTAATGTCACTGTAATATCAATCCTCAGCATGTTTTATACATCATTTAAAATGGTTAGCTGCTCTTCACTAAGCAAGGCTTCACTAGATAAGGTTTAGATCAGTTTAGATCAGTTTAGATCTGTTTAAATCAGGTTAGATCAGTTTAGATCAGGTTTAGAACAATTTAGATCAGTTTCAGGTCAGATTAGATCAGTTCAGATCAGGCTAAATCAGGTTTAGATCTGGTTTGATCAGATTAATATCAGGTTAGATCAGGTTAAGAACAATTTAGATCAGGTTTAGACCAGAATAGATAATGTTAGGTCAGTTGAGATCAGGTTTAGATCATACTAGATTAGGTTAGACCAGTATATATCATGTTAGATCAGGTTACATCAGGTTTAGATCCGGTCAGATTTACATCTGGTTAGATCAGGTTTAGGTCAGATTTTGATCAGTATATATCTGTTTAGATCAGTTTAGATCAGGTTTAGATCTGGTTAGGTCAGGTTTAGATCAGGTTAAGTCAGATTTACATCCGGTTAGACCAGGTTATATCAGGTTTAGGTCAGATTTAGATCAGTTTAAAGCAGTTCAGATCAGTTTAGATCAAGTAAGACCGGTTTAGATCAAGTTTAGGTCAGGGTTAGCTAAGGTTAGATCAGGTTTAGATCTGTTTAGATCAGGGTTAGATCCATTAAGATCAGTTTAGATCAGGTTTAGATCAGGTTTAGATCAGGTTAGATTAGTTTAGATCTGTTTAGATCTGTTTAGATTAGGTTCGCCCAGGTTTACATGTTTTCTTCTCATATAAAGTTTTTGTGTCAGAGATATGAGTTCGTATGACAGTTTTGTAAACAGTAAGTAGCTTTAATTAAAGTGATGCTTTCATTCTCTTTCATAAGCCTCTTTAATCGTTTCAACATGAGTAAATGCGGATAACTCTCTCTCTCTCTCTCTCTCTCTCTCTCTCTCTCTCTCATTATCTCTATTACATGGACGCACACACACACACACACACACACACACACACACACAATTTTCTCAGTCTGTTTCAATCTCTTTCTGTCTCTTTCTCACACACACTCTCTCTAGTGCAAAATCTCTCCTACCCCGATCTCTCTTATTTTTTCTCTCAGACTCTCTCCCTCTCACACTCTCTCTTTCTTTAATGCTAAATCTGTCCATTCTTCTCTATCTCTCTTTTTTGTCTTTCTCTCTCTCTCTCTCTCTCTCTTTCAAGCTGAATCTCATTCTTCCTCCCTCTCTTTCTCACACACTCAGTATCTCTCTGTTTCTCTGTGTCTCTCTCTCTTTATACCTCACTCTGTTTCTCACTCTATCTGTCTCACACACGCACACTCTATCTCTAATGCTAAATCGCTCATTTCTCCTCTATCTTTCTCTCTCTCTCTCTCTCTCTCTCTCTCTCTATGTCTCTCTAGAGAACTGAAAGTAAAAGTGTGAGTAAAGGCTGAGGTTGTCAGTACAGTGTGTACAGTAGTTGGCTGGTTCTGTCTCCCAGTTCAGTAATAAAACTCATTAGAAACAGGCTCTGGATGGGTAATGTGAAATGACATGCTGTAAGATGCAATACAGAAGCCACTACAGAGTCCACGCTGAAACGAGAGTGTCCCTCATCACACTCGTCTTTAATCTCCTCCATTTCTCCTGCGCTCTCGCTCCCTCTCTGTGGGTGAACACCCTCAACAGGTATGTAACACGCAATTACCACGCCAGCTCTCTGCACGCACTGCTCATTACGTTCTGTGTCATTAAGTATGGGGGCGGGGAAGAGAAACGACTTTAAAGAGAGATGGTGGAAACCTGGGTGTCTAACAGGAAGATTTATAAGAGGTGTCAACGCTCTCACACTCCTCTTTTCCACAGTGTGCTAGCCATGGTGCTGGAAGGGAGACTAAGGCCCGGAGTGGATGAAGCCCACTGAGGTGGAATGGAGATAGGCGTGTGAAAGGATAAAAAAACAACAACAACAACAACATCATGGATGTGCTTGTGTTTATGCTTCCTCATATACCTCATTCTTGTCTGTCACATTTTCTGGCATATGTGTACTGTAATTATGTGTGTGTGTTTTAATATATGTGCAGATCAGACGCTCCTATGAGGTTAGGAAGCCATGAGTGTTCTGACATTTGAAACATTAAGCAAAATGTAGCTTTGGCTTGAGAACTCTAAGAGCAATTCTGCCATTATTTTCTGAATGTGAAAATAAATGTAACAGGTAAAATGAAGCATTGTAGTAAATTCTACACATTGTAGCAAAACCATTCTACACACCCAATACATTAAATATCAAATTTACTTTCCAAAACCACTAGTCAGCCTGTACCTCTCTGCTACAAATGACTTTTAAAAATGTGCTTTGGGCGAAAAGCCTTATTGCAAAACTGTCCTACCTGAATGTGTCAAACATCAAAGCAAAGTATTTGAAGTATTTCATGTAATAACTTTCTCTGATGTAGCCTTTAGCGGCATCAAACTCATCAGATGGTTGCCGTCACCACCACTGTGCACAGTTCTGACTCTTTTATAACTTAGTGATGGAATTATCTATCATTTTTAAAACCAGTAACTGTTCAGAAGCACTGAAGAATTTGCTTTTGCTAACCAGGTATGAGGTTACAGTTAGGTTTATGTGTGGATCAAGTATTAACAGTATTAACATTTTTCGAACCCTGTAGCTGCTCTGTACACCGTGTAAATAATTCTGGATGAATAGACCAACAGAAATGATCTAAATGACTTGAATGGACTAAACTTGTATTTTCCATTGATATTAATTCAGAGTGAAGAATATTTTTGCCTTCTCCTGTAAACTCACCATTTTGGAGATACAGAGTTTTCATTGGACAGCAACGATACGTGCTTCTGTATTGTGCTCAATTATAGTCACATTTTAAAATGTAAAATGTTTGATATTTTATATAAGCTCATATTTTTAAAAAGATTATTCAATATTTTTGGACACAGATATGTAAAACAGTCTGTCAAGTCTAAGCATTCACCCCCATCATCAAGAGACGATGATGAAGTTTGAACTTGAGCAAAATGGCCCTTGCCATGCATAATCATGGGCCCTACAAGAGGACTCATGATGGCATTGGTGGGAAGGGTCTCATCTAATAGGGTAAATAGGGTAATATATATACACTAATCACCTATCTCATTAAAACAGTGGCACCTGTCAACAGGTGAGATCTATTAGGCAGCAAGTGAACAATCAGGTCCTGAAGGTGATGTGTGTTAAAAGCAGGAAAAATAGATGACCTACACCAAATCAAAAGGTCATGTTGAGTGTTACTGGTACATAGTGGTCAGTACCTACCAAAAGTGCTTCAAGAAAGCACAATCAATGACCCGGCGACAAAGCCATAGACTCATTGATGTTATCCATTAAAGGTCTCACATCACACAATCTCACAGGACTTAAAAGATCTGCTACTAACGTCTTTGTGTCAGATGCCACAGGACTCCTGTAGAGGTCTTGTGGAGTCCATATCTTGACAGCGCAGAGCTGTTTTGGTGGCAAAAGGGAGACCTATACAACATGAGGTTCATTAAACCCTTTTTGTTAATAGTACAGGGACAGGCACCTCCGACAAGCTTTTGGAATTCTCTCACATATATTAAGATGCCCAGTTCCAATTGTTCCATCCTGGTTCCGCCTGACCTGGCTCTCTCTCTTCTCTCTCACTTCCCTGCTGCCCCCGTGTCCAGCTCTGGAGCCTCGCATTGATTCATCCTCACCTCATCTTTCATCCTTCTTCCTCACACTTGCTTATCTGCATGCACTTTATCATCAAGGTTTCTTCCTCTCAACTGAGGGAGTTTATCCTTGCCACTGTTGCAACTAACTTGTTAAAAAGAGGCTCGGACCTGGATCTCTGTAAAGCTGCTTTGTGACAACATTCGTTGTGAAAAGCACTATAGAAATGCATGTGAATTTGAATTTGTTTACTGACATCCACAATATCCTCGGAATTTGGAGTTGGAAATAGTGGGGGTTTATCCATTTTCTTTGCTTTTGGACATTAGCCCTTTAACACAGAAAGGCTCATTGCACACTAAGGTGTATTAGTCAGTAACTACAGGGGCTTTAGTGCAAACTGGTGGGGCTATTTTTTAGTAATATAAGTTTGTAATAACAGCCTATGGCTGGCGGGCTTAAGGGGTTAACTCTAGTACAAATATAAATAAAAGACTTCTACTTTCACTGAAGTGATATTTTACCAAGGTTATCTCAAAGCACAGGATTTATGTGCCCAGCGCTGAATATAAACTTCTACACTCTTAGAAAATAAAGGTTCCCTGATGGTTCTTGGCTTGGATGCATGCTTCTAGGGGAAAACAAAAGTAATTTGTGTAAGGGTGAAAGCTCTTCACACTCTTAAGATCCAATGAACAATTCCTTTAAAAACTGAGAGCAGTTTGTCGGTGCACTTGAAGTAACAACGGGTTTTGTATAGTAAAAAAAATTATTTCATAAAGATAGTGGAACCATTTTTAATGTGACATACGACCATATTTCTTTGTATATGAAGAACTGTGTAACTAGGCTAAGGACCATTTATGCATATACCTTTGAAGGCCATGTCTTTGCTCCAAAGATTTATTTATGTGTGGCTGGACATAGGTTTATCATGCTATACATACAAGACTGTGAGCCAAAAATGTTGGAGGCCTATGCATGAATGAGTGTATATATGTCTGCAGATAAGCTTTTGGGGTGTGTATGCTTTTGCATGTGTGTGCGCATGTGTGTGTTTGAGTGCTGTTAAGCCATGTCTGCAGGCTGAGGTGGAGGAGTCCTTTTTGGCAGCAGGTCTGGCACGTCTGTCAGGCCTCGACCTGTAGAGAGACGTGGAAACAACCAACACCCTGAGAGAGAGAGATAAATTAGAGAGAGACTGATAGTGAGAAATGAGGAAAAAGAGAGCAAGGCAGAGAGACCCGTCACTGTTTCTTCTCCAGCTCTAACCGGAGTCCTGGAAAGCAGTACACGAAGAATCCACAGAAGGTCTGGTGGTGCTCGCAGGGCGATGCAAGGGACGTTAAAGTCATACGTAACTGCTGTTTATTCAACATGAAAGTTCCTCTCTTTTGTTTGCATCAAAACCGCCCACTATGTGTCCATGACTGGACTTTTGAACTGCACCTGAAAAAGATACACAGCCTGCAAACCACACCAAGCTCACTGTCTGCATTCTGTTTTTCCTCTATTGAACAATCCACAGCAAACAAAGAGCGTAATCCACCTGCGTTCCTGGGCCTTTTCTCTCACAGTAGAGGTCCAGTACATTCCTCCAACTACTTCCTGAGACGAGACAGGGCTGAGAGAAAGTGTGGATTAGAAGAGAAAACATGTGAGAGAAAGACAGAGAGAAGGTGAAAAGCAAGAAAATGTTGTTGTGGCGGCCTCAGGTTTGCTCAGCTGGGTGGCATTCAGGCCCCACCTGGCCACCAGAGCCTCGTAGAACCTCTTCGTGTTTGTCTCTCATACTCTCTCTCTCTTTCTCTCTCTCTCTCTCTCTCTCTCTCTCTCTCTCTCTCACTGAGTTGATATCACCCAGGAACAAGACTTGAAAGGCAGGTTAATCCAGTGTGGGTTAGGCTTACTCTGTGAGTGGTGGTAACTGCCTCGGCTTCCACAAAAAAGGGACACGCCACAGAGAGTCGAAATGAGTGAAGTAGGACTACCACGAAGGACTATTTCCATAATCGCCCAATGTATCAAACCTCATTTAATTAATCGAGGAATCAAACAATCCATGATACCTTCTACAGTTTCCACACACCTTGCCTCAGCAAGGATCCAGGACTTCATCTGAATTTTGTACAGTAGTAATAGGGTAATAGGGCTGCCCAAATTTGGCTGACTAGGACATTTGATTTATGTCACCAGAAAGTGACCCTAACCTCAGCCCTTCATTCAATAACAAAACATTTTTTATACCACGTTACTTAGCTAAAAGGATTGTTTGACTCTGGAAACCCTTTTTGCTGCTGTGTTGAACTATTTCAGTTCTACAATTTTACCATGTATATATAGTTCCTCAAGATTTCAAGGTTTTATATAGAGCTATAAATTGACTACACTTTTTAACATGATTTTAATCTGGAAGTTGTTCCTTACATTGTCAAAAAAAGATAGCAATCATAAAGAACCTATATAACTTAACTTATACATAAATTAATATTATATTAATATCATCTTTTTATCCACTTGATCAAGGTCAGAGATGGAGTAGAAATAATTTTTGTACTTTTTGTACTGAAGTGTTTAGTACCAAAATATAGTGGTACATTTAACCCCTTAACAAAGAAAGGCTTATTACACACTAAAGCGTATTACTCAGTAACTACAGGGGCTTCTGTACAGACTGGTGGGGCTATTCTTTGGTAGTTTTATTAACACCTTTGGCCTGCACAGACTTTTTTAGGGGTTAAAGAACTTAAAGAGCCACCAAACTGAAAGGTTTGCATTTGGCACATATGGGCTTGCTCCAAAAACACAGACTTCCAAGGATTTTTAGAGAGTATTGTCAAAGTGAATCAAATTTGACAAAACTTTAAGTACTTTTGTGAATTAAATGACTTACATTGCCCATGACCCATCCCTTGTTTACAACTGACCATCTTTGTCAAGCAAGACTGCCTTTCTAAAAGAGAAGTATTGATGGGAAATAGGCAGCAAAAAGAAAAAAAGGGAAGCAATCGAGGCAGGCCTAATGCAGCGCTGGAGTACAGGGGGGCAGCTGAATACAGACGGGAAGTGAACAGATTTGGTGAGAAAGGAAGGATGAAGGGTGTGGACAGGCAGGAGAGTGCAGGTTGTGCTCTGGGGGCCAAAAGTTCAGCAGGTAGGCAGGTAATCTAAGCCTGCATGTGCCTGCTCTTCACGTGGCCCAACCTTTGTCTCTGCACCCTTTTGCTGGCCTCAGGTTTCTGGCCCTCTCACAGATGCAAACACACAGATACACACAGACTGCCCACCCCCTCCATTGCATAGCAAAATACTTAAGTAGACTCACACAGCCTTCAACAAACAAGCATCTATACATAGAAACATACTGTAGACGCACCATCAAACAAAAATGGCGACTGTCTGAAAAAACATGATCTCCTTATTCTGTGGCTGTGGCCCTGTGATGTTCATCTGGGCACATTTAGCAGTAAATCTTCTTTAAGCATAATGATGACTTTCATTTTTGACAAGCGCAGTATGAGCCCTGATGCATAATACTGGGCTATGGTAAATAGGCTTAGGGTTTAACAGAAGTAGTCCTTCTTGTTAGGTTACATACTACCTGAACTTGAAGCTGAACTATATGAAGTTGATGTTGAAACACTGAGTCACTGGATCAAACTGAATCACTGAATACATAACAACATGTAATATATATGTAACAATAACAATAATAGTAATACATGTGGTATTACATTGTAAATAACTTGGTTAACCGTTTAATAGTTACCACATGAAATCAGTTTTTAGGTTGAATTAACGAAACCCCTTTTTGCAGTGTACACAACACAACCTGTTGACATGTGCACTCAAAAATTGCACTAAAATGCAGGTTTCAGGGTAAAATCCTTACCTCTGTAAGAGAAAAGGGTTCTATATATATGTCCTTCATTGTAATAGTGAAACATATTTTGATGCTACAAATAACTATTCTTAAAAAGGTTCTGCAAACAGTCCACATAAGAGGTTTTTCTTGTACATATACTAGTGCATAGCAAAATAAAAACAGAATGAAATGTTATTTTTTGTTCATAATTTAATATTAATATATTATTAAATAATAAATATGTTATATTCATTACATGTACAGTGAAATGTTCCAAGCCTTTTCTGCTTTACTTCTAATCAGTATGGTTAATCATCAGAAATCTCTTTTGAAGTATGTATCCAGTATAGAAATACCATAAATCTCTCATTCTAGTTCAGCACACAAAACCAAAATCCAGAAGATAATCATTGAGGGAAAGCCACAGAAGGTCATTGCTGAAAAGGCTGCCTGTATCAAAGCATATTAATGCAAAGCTGTCTGGTAGGAATGTGTTATTAAAAGGTGCGCAAGTAGCAAGGATGGCCGAAGTCCTCTTTTTTTAATTTTGCGTCTCATTTGGTACGGTTCGAGAGTCTGGAGGAAGAGAGGAGAGGGACAGAATCCAAGTCTAGTCTGGGGTTTCTGCAGTCTGTGATGGGTTGGGGTGCCATGTCATCTCCTGGTGTTGGTTCAAACTCAATGCAGCTATCTACCAGGAACCTTTAGAGCGCTTCATGCTTCCATCAAGCTTAACGGAGATGCCAATTTTCACAGTCACAGGACTGAGCACCTACCAAATGGTTAGCTGACAATGATGTTACTGTGCTTGATTGGCCTGCCAACGCTCCAGGCCTGAACCCCATAGAAAATCTATGGAGTCTTGTCAAGAGGAAGATGAGAAACACTTGACCCAGCAATTCAGAGGAGCTCAAGGCCACTATGAAAGCAACCTGGGCTTCAATAACATCTCAGCAGTGCTACAAGCTGACTGCCTTCATGCCATACAGCATTGATGCAGTAATTAATGGTAAAAGAGCTCAAGCCAAGCATTGAGTGTAGAAATGAACATACTTGTCAGAGGTTGGACATTTCTGTATTGTACATCCTTTCCTGTTTGATCTTATAAAATATTCTAATAATTTGAGATACTAGATTTCTGATTTTCATGAGCTATAAGCCATTCTGTTTATGTAAAAAAAAAGGGCTTTTTCACAATATTCACATTTTTGAGATGCACTAGTATATAGAGTGATTGCCTTTTTGAAGTAACCCTTGAAGAACCCCATGTTTAAAAATGTAGGATGGTACCAAGCGGGATACATCTTGAGTACACTTTAGATTAATTAGATTTTACTGACCCCAAACATCATTGATTTCTGGACACAATCTAACCTGAGGTGAAATGTAACTGATTTAAAAGTAGTTCAACAGATCTGAAGTCACGCATGCAAATAAAGGTGCTACAAATGGCTATTTGAGCAGTGTCATAGATGAACCACTTTTGGTTCCATGAAGAATAGAGATGTGTGAGTGTAAGGAATATTTAAATTGGAGAACCTTTTCATCAAAAGCTATACAGTTCCTTAGACCTAAAAGCTTCCTCACAATTGCACATCACTATTATAGGCATGTTTCTTTATGGAAAGAAACCCTTAGCAGCACCTCTATTTTTAATGTGCTGTAAGTTGTCTTCTCCTTTTCTCATAATAAGTGTTGCTTATGTAAATTGTGACTGTTTCTGTACTTTCAATACAGTAACTTTTTCATTCTAAGGGGCTTCCGATTGTTAAGTTGTGTTGTGTTTAATCTGAATGCTGGTGCTTGTGATACAGCACTGTTTTAACTCCTTAACACTAAGATGTGTTACTCATAACTACAGGGGCTTCTATAGAAACTGGCGGGGCTAGTCTTTGGTAATAGAGGTTTGTAATAACACTTTCGTGGTAATAACACAAAGGCTTTTTAAAGGGGTTAAAGGATGCAAACAACTCACAGTGAAACCTTGCCAGGCTAAAATACAGCCACAAAACCGCAGGGTTGGCTTTAAGGCGGTGTTAAAACTCAATCTCTTGGAGAAAGAAGGGGTGAAGTCTATATTTCTCACATATAAACTATGGAAGTTTTTATCCACAGTTTCATCAGAAATGCACTACAAGCCAGTGCTGAGCTTGATTGATGAGCAATGATGATGTCATACAGGACAGCAGACAATGCCTGTCTCCGGGCATAACTCTAACTCAACCATGAACTGAGAGGTGTGAAAGATGTGATAGAGTGGGAAAGAGGGGAGTCTGCATAGCTGCATACCCACTTATGCACTTCACCAATCCTTTTGACCTGTGAAAAAGGCTGTGGTGAAAATCCTACCACTAAAATACTGCTGTTAAAAGTTAAAATGTTGTATTTTAGAGTCCAGATCCATGCAGAGCTTTGTTTCTATATTTATGGTTTCTTTCACATTATTTTTTTTTTAATTTCACAAACTTACACGCAAAGTATCCATTTCCATGGTTATGAACATATTTCTAACCCTGATGGTGTTGATTTGACCATGCCTATGTCTATAGTATCTAATAGCAAACAAATATGTTTGCAATGAAATGCAATTTAAGTTTTGCTTGGACTTATAACTTACTTATAAGGTATAGTGCAGTGGCACTGTCAGATAATGTTTACCAAAGTCTTTGTTAGAAAGGCCATATGATGCAAATTTTAAAGCAGTGTAATTATATTAATTGTATCTTACCCCAATGGTTAGCAGCTATTGGGTCTTCCTAAACAGCTGCATTCTGAAAATTTAAATAACAGATTCTCATAAAGCAGGCAAAGACTATAAGTATAATGTCATACAGTGCTTTATCAAATGATAATTAATGTGAATGGTGGAGGTCAGGTTTGGTCTGGAAAACCAAGAAATCTTTTAGAACAAAATGCAAGTCAAAACCCCTGTTTACCTCTGAAGTGGGTCACAATTCTACAACATATGAGGTCTACCAAATGGGACCTTTAAGGAACAGTCATCAGAAGAAATCCTTCCTGGTGTCCTCACAAGGGCATCACATGTTTTCAAAGGAATATCTAAGAAAGCCTGATGCATTTGGTAGCCAGGTCAAGGGTGCAGATTTTCATTAAAAGAAGTGAAGAATGGATTCAATTAAATACAAGCAATTTCTAGAAGCAAACATCACACCATCTGCAAAAAGCTGAATATGAAAGGAGGATCCAAACATTCCTCAAAATCCACAATGGACAAGTTTGCCATGGCCCTCACAGTCCCCTGACCAAAACATCAATGAAAATCTGTGAATAGATTTCTGAACCTTAAAGATCAGGGCATGCTGGATGGCCCAATAAACTCACAAAACTACAATCCTATTCCAAGGACGTCAATAACCCCCAAACAAGAATTGAGAGGTTATTTTCCTTTTTGTTATTTTTAATAACTGTAAAACGTTCAAATTTTGTGCCATTTTTAAGTTCATGTTTTTTGGAAAACAGGTATACGTGTACTAGCTTAGCTATTCACAGCAACAAAAAGTTTGAATAGGGTACCCAACTACTGTACATTACAAATACACATATCTCACTATCAGTTGTGCTATAACTGTGAACTGTATTATCTGTTCTGTAAATAAATAGCACTATGCTGGAGAAACTGCTGCCAGTTATTTACTGTTATTTTACTGGTGAATACTTTACAGTGCAAAATACTGCATGAATCACTCACACCACAAAGAAAGTAGCATACCTGAATGGAAAGATAATCACATAATGCCACAGAGAGCTATATAAGACCTGGTAGATGTTGTTTAAAGGTCAAATAGGTTTAAATAATCTCATACTTTACCCTCTTAAAAATAAAGGTTATTGCTCTTGCTCTTGGCTTGGATGTATGATTTGGGGAAAAGCCCTTAATAGGTGGGTATGTTTGAGCACATCTCATTTTTAAACATAGTTAATCAAAGATGTGTTTACTGCAGGTTGTATGGAAAACTAAATGTGGTTCCTCTATGGCATTGTTCCAGAAGTATCTTTTTGTGCATCATTTTTAAGAATGTGTTATTATTGAGAAGTGAAAAGTACTGTACTATATCCAGTACAGAAATCGACAAGCAGAAAAGGTCAGTGTTCATCAGCCCATAGCATGCCTTGCCTTGTTTTAACCCAAACCTTGACTCTCAACCAACTTCCATGTTAATTCTGTTATGATGACTCTTCATGACTGCTATCTACCTCACCAACCCACAGGCCTGCATTCTCCCTCTGTTTTTTTTTTGTTTTTTTTCTGGAAGGCTCATCTGAAATCCTTCGAATTACAACTGGCCTGGTCAGCCCTGTGCATGGCTCTTCTGGAACGTAGCGAGTCATACCTAGAGCACATCAGGGCCTCACACACATACTGCCTCCGCCCCATGCACAACTGCTCTGAGCAGCTCAATCTGTGTGCCATAGAGAAAACAATGCATGGTAATGGCTCCACAGACAGGAGTCCAGTTAGCCCAATCAGCAGGGGAATCATCTGGAGAGCAGGGGGCTTCAGACACACTGATTGCGAGGTGATTTACCTACCGGGATAATGACTCAGCAGGCCATGGGCTGACACGAGAGCACCATGCTTCTGAGGAGCAAAAAAAAAAAAAAAAAACATTCAAGACAGCTCACCCATGGCCCAGATCGTTCACCTGGTGGTGGTGGTGGTGGCTGCCTTCATCCGGGTTGTCGATATCTACTCTCGAGAGATGCAAGCATAGCCCCCAGCAGCTTACGGCAGATTTAAGACCTCCCTATTCGTTCCCCATTACAAAAGGTAAAGGGGAAAGTGACCCAGCAGGCTGCTTCCTAGAGCATGGAGAACAAACAGTGGGCAGGGGAAAACTTGCTGCCTGCTGAAGGCCACAGAGTAGGTGGGAAAGGTAAGGTCCAAGGTTTTTTCAAATGGTAAGTGTGTGTGGGCCAATGTATATGTGTGTGTTGGGAGGGGGGGTACTACATCGTGGCATGAATGGAGCTTCTCTTTGATGTGTTGAGTTCACTTTGGGTCTCTGAGGGCAAAGGAAGGGCAGAACGAGGAGGAAGGACCTTCATCAAAGCCGAACGATGGCTTTGTGGGATGGAAAGATGTGGCCTGAAGAAGATCCTTCCATGTCTGCAGGCCATTCGAACGTTAACTTTAGCAGCATCTCAATGGAAGTCCTGCTGGTACGCTAGTATAGGGAATGAAGTTCAGTCAGAAATAAAGATGAAACACAATATCCGAATGTTAAATTAGCAATGCCTCACTCTAAGGTAAGGGGGGTTTCCTTAATCAGTACACAGAAACAGTCCTTACCTTGCATATTATTCCTTGCATAAGGAATGACAAACATTACTACAAACTACTTCTTTTTGTAATTGTGGTCTGAAGCACAAGTAAAAGTTCTACCTCACCCTGAAATGCTTTGATCTATTATGTTTATATATGACATTTACTTAACCCTGATGGTTCTCTGATGCCTGCCACTGTAAAAAAAAAACAAAAAAAAACTGTATCTTCGATCTTCTTTTTTGCATCATCTTTTGCTCTTTAAACAACCTAATTTCTTTAAGGCATGGATTCCACAACATGTTGATTGCTGAAGCAATTTTAGGTTCTGGTCCATGTTGACATGATTGTGTCACACAATTGCTGCAGATATTTCAGCACTTTCATGCTGCAAATATTCTGTTCTTCATTCCAAAGATGTTCATTTGAGATCCAGATCTACTGACCAGTGGAAAGTCATTGAAGAACATTACCCTGAGTATCATGTTCATTAAACAAGTTAGAAAGTTACTTTTGATATGTGATATGGTGCTTTATCATGCTGGAAGTAGCCATTAGAAGACAGGTAAAATGTGGTCATGAAGGGATGCACATGGTCAGCAAAATACTCAAATAGGCAATGGGCATGCAAGTGATGATTGGTTAAAATGAACAGGTCCAAAATGTGCCAAGAAAACATTCCCACACCATTCCCAAACCACCTCCACCAGCCTGGAACTCTGACCGTGTTGGGTCAATGGATTCATGATGTTTTTCCAGGTTACAACTGTCCAGTTTTAGTGAGTCTGTGCCCACTGCAGCCTCAGCTTTCTGTTTTTGGTTGACAGAAGTGGAACCTGGCATGGCCTGGCATGGCTTTCTACGGTCAAGGTTGGACATGTTGTGCATTCTGAGATGCTTTTCTGCTCGCCACATTTGTACAGCATGGTTATCTGAGTCACTGTTGCCGTACTTGCCTCAGCTCAAATCAGTCTCTAGCTAATTTCTGCCAACCTTTTTGATCAACAAGGTGTTTCTGTCCGCATAACTGCCGCTCACTGGATGTTCATTTTAAATTACATCATTCTGAGTAAACTCTAGAGATTATTGCACAGAAAATTCGGAGATCAGCAGTTCTAGAAATGCTCAAACCTGTCTGACACCAGCAATCATGCTATTCTCAAAATCAAATAGATTTTTTCCTATTCTGATGGTTGATGTGGAGTTAATGTAACAAGATTATTTGCAACAAGTAATATTAGATTTGTTCATTACAAAATTTTGAGGTGGTGTTAAAAGCAGGTGGTATTTTCGAATTGTGTAAAGAAAATAGAGACACAAGGTTTTGGTTATGTGTATACATGCTGTAGCATGAAGTTTTTTATTTAAAATTCATTTTAAATACAGACTAGACTTCAATATTATTGACACTTTGATCTTTAACAAAAACATATTGAAAAGCTTTTGCCCCAAAGTAATTTTTAAACAGCTGGAAGGTTTGAATGCTGATGAGTGCTGACATCACAACAAGGAGAACAATGTGAGGTATGGTACTAGTCAGCTGTTTTGGTCAGTTTCACAACTTTTGCAAAGAAAAACTGAAAGACCCAAACAGCTTTCAATGCAACATGGTAAGCCATTAAAAAGTGACGAATAAAACATGGTCATTTATTAACTCCCCACTGTGCAGGCTCATTATTCAGCTATTCATCTTAACCACTCAAAACCTAAGGGTTTGTGCAGGCCCACATTTTAATTGAATATGTAACTAATGTGTAAGTACATAACATAGCTTTTGTAATATGACTGGTTAGCCTAGAATTTTTTTGTTGGTTTTAATAACTGAATAATAAGTCTTAAGACTTAATACTGACTTATTGTTTTTATTCAATTATTCAGTAAGTATTATGACATTAATATCTAAGTTACGTAGTCAGCTAGGAGCTAAAGTTTAGAAGTTAGGTGGCTTCAGAAAGAGACCACAGTTAGATCAGGGATGTTAGAAGAAGGACTGAGGGGTTATAGATGTAGTTTTGGAAGGCTGAGTTGGTCTATTTAGCTCCAGCAGCATAGTGCCCCCCTCTAAAACACCACGGCCACTACCCCCTCTCTCCCTACCCCATTCCCGCCCTCGGGCTTTGTGAGGCCTGAGCCAGACTCCTCCCTCTTCTGTCACCCGTCCATTCCGCTTTGCTTAGCACACACAATGGGCGCTCAGTGCTTGGCCTCCTGACACTGCATTCTGCTAGCGCACCGGGGAGAGAGATGGGCCAGGGGGCCTACCAACAAGGGGGGGGGGATATGAAGCTGCACTAGTATACATCATGTGACTAAATGCCATCCTGGGACCCCCCACCCCACCGCCCCCCGCCGGGCCCTCTTGGCACCCCTTAGTACCGTGCGCACACAGATGGAGAGCACAAAACAAGTTGCCATTTGAGCAGAGCATGGCACTCGGCAGAAAAACAAGCCTAAACAAACAAGGGTCCCTCCATGGTGGATTGCACAGTGTGCAGTTGCCCTGGTCCAGACTAGAGCAGCTCAACTGAAGCATGACTGAGCCTAGCTACATATGGGTCCCCTCTTTATCCGTAGGCCGGGCCACCGGGCACTCAGCCCCCGCGGAATTTTAAAACCTGGCCCTCAGAGACTTTGCTCAGAAAATTAATCCACAACGCGGGGGTGAGAGTGTTCATTTGGAACAATTAGAGCATTTCACGCCCCCCCCCCCCCCCACCTCACCAACCCCCTTGACAAATCAATTCAAAATAAGCATATTTTTAGAACCTACTGCTGAATGTGACATGTCTAACAAGTGGGAATACTGGTTGTGGAATCCAACAGGTTTAGCAACTGCAGGAAAGTATCACTTTAAGGAGCTGCTCATGTTGGCACATTCCTATCCACCTCTCTCCTTTGAGATCAAGTTGGTAAACTCTAATTAGAAATGCACTAATGCAAATTACTTTTGCCATGTCAATAATGTATATTTGTATTCAGTTTGATATATCACATTTCTGGAGTAAATACAGGATGATTCCATGGCTTATGGCACATGATGAAGTGCTTACAAGGATGCCCTCACTAGCCTCACAAGAGCTACACTACTAATGTTTGTGGACACCCCTTTTAATGAACGCATTCAGAAACATTAATGTACACAGATGTGCAAATGCACACACAGCTTGGCTAGTCCCTGTAAAGACATATTGCTGATAGGACTATTGGCATAGGGGTATAAGGCCCCCCAGTACTGAGCTGTGGAGTAGTAAAACTGTGTTCTCTAGAATGATGGTGCTCCCTCCAGCACTTTTGTGATGAGTTGGGGATGAGGTAGGGTGGTTATTATCTAACATCTCCTCAAAAATGCTCTTTTTGCTCTGTACAATCAAATCCTCAAAGCAGTGCTCAGTGTATCTCAGTGTATACTCCTTTTGCTGCCATTGTGTGTTAAAAGGGAAATCTTCAAGGAAGAACTATGTAAGACTCTATGTCACTGTGTCTAGGTCATTATTCAAATTTCAGCAAATCTATGACACGGATCATGGTAATGTATTTTAGTCATTTCCTTTCTGTTGAAGCTTGTGTCCAAATGACTCAAGGTTAGATCTGCTTATCAAAGGCTTTAGCAAAAATTTGGGCTTGAGTGATTGAGAATGAAAAATTTAAATTTATGAAAAAACAAATTGCAAGATTATTATTTTCACTAGAACTCTAGTCCCAGACTTTCCTGTGGGAATGCTGTATAGAGCCATGGCAATGTTTCTGTTTAAATAAAATATACAACTTTTTAATGAAAGCCCTTGCCAAATAGTCCTATATAGCACCAAAATTGATCTATTGCTAAAAGTCAACAAGTCAAAGAACTGATTTACAGTTCAAAATAGCAAACATTTTTTTCCTAGTTTTCATCCTAGATCAGTTTACATGCTTTGAGATGCTTGATAAATATGGGTCCATCTGTATGTGTGTGTGTGTGTGTGTGCGTGCACTTGCACATGAGACTATGTATGTGTGTGTGTGTGTGTGTGTGTGTGTGTGTGTGTGTGTGCGTTTGGAGGAGGGTTCCGTTGGAGTTTCAAAGCGACTGCCTGTTCGCCTATATTTCACACCACAGTGACATCTTAAAGGCCAGACAGGCCTGGCTGCTTCACCCTCTCTTTGACATTCGGAGGGAAATAGAGAGAGCTGGGAAAGGACGGGAGGGGGGCCGAAATATATGCAAATAACCCCCAAAGGGCATCCGAATTTTATGGGGTTAGAATTTAGTTCATCCAACCTGAATAATCAAATGTGGGAACAAAAAAAAAAAACCTCACTGCTTTTTCCACTAGCTGTAACCTTTAATCCCCCTCCTCAAATCAACAGAATCATCTCTGCTCCCATCAACTTAGCCTCCGGTCAGAGACAGCAACAGGATGAACAGCAGCAGAGGATCAGTGTAAATTGCCAACGGAGCAAGGAGAGGAGGATGAGGACAAGGCATCCTGAGGAAGGCAGAGAGAGACTTCATACCTGATCAGGCAGAGCGGTGGGCTCCTGATTACGACACCATTTTCCCAGCAGGCCCCCTGCCTCATCCGGAGCTGCTGAATATGGAACAGGCCGGCCGGCCAATCCCCGTGTTACTCTCTCTCACCTAATGACAGAATTAAGGCCATTTAGAGCCATTTTCTCATAGTTTATAGGCTTTTCAGAACAAGCTCTGCCATGAGAAGACTCTGCTCTGTATTATAGTGTGGGAGGTCTGGCATGCGATGCTGCAGAACGCACCATGTGACAGAACAGTTACACACTGAGGTAGCGACAGGGGTGCATTCTGACAGGACCTGAAAGCATTCCCGACCCCAAAGTAGCTGTTCATGCACTGAAATTATTACACAGGGGCATGATGCAAGAGCATGATACCTGTAACTGGCTCTTTACATGTCATACTTAGACATTTCAGGAAATTGAGCTTCCAAAATGGTTCTAATTGGTACACTGTAGAATCCCTGCATAGAGTTGAGCTTCTTAAAAATGTAGAAAGATATTTGGGGCTATCATTGACGCTATCATCTGGAAACCTATGATAGACTTGCTATCCTCCATTACTAGCTTGTCATACTAAGCATCTAAGGTTAGTGTTCTCTTCCAAGCATGTTGAACTACCCAATGCTATTGCAATACTGGTAGTTTAAAAAGATGGAGATTTGGAAAGAACCCCCTCCTTTCATAGTCACATCTATTTTTAAAAATATTTCTTTAAAGAGCCATCTATTGAAAAGTTTTTTAAGAAACTAAAAGTGGTACTTCTACAGTACCTCGTAAAGAAGTGTTTTGTGGAGGCTTTATGTAAAGCGCGCAGGTTCTATTATGTAGAAATACACAGATCATCCAGAACATTAAAAACAAATGTCCACATTGTTTAGGTTCCCTTTGTACTGGTCTACATGGACTCTGTGGTATCGGGCACCAAGACTTTAGTAGCAAAGTCTTGTAAGTTGTGAGGTGAAGCCTCCATGGATCACATCAATAAGCCTTGAGTGCCCATGACCCGGTCACCAGTTCACCAGTCATCCTTCCTTGGATCACTTTTGGTAGGTACTAACTACTGCATATCAGGAAAATCCCACAAGATCTGCCGTTTGGAGATGCTCTGGCCCAGTCATCTGGCCAGCACAATTTGGCCCTCGTCAAAGTGTTTCAAATTTTTACTCATGCCCACAATGTTTTATTTAATTCACGTGTCAGTGGCTTTAATGTTATGGCTGATCAGTGTATGCTAAATGTCAGCACATATGAAACAATGAGAAAACCATCATCTTAAAGTCATTATAAAGCTATCACTCTGGCCACATGGGTATTAACTGACTTTCTGGTCTTATTATGACTTTGAATGGATTAGGGGAGCAAACACAAAGGGTTATGACTCTTGAGGACCTCGAGGACCAGCTGGACAAATCCCCTGAGCTCTGTCAAACTTCATTATAGATTTTCAGAAAACACTACATGCATTGTTGTAACTGACAATTCTCCTAAAAAATGAACATATCATCAGTGTCACATAAAAAGTTTTATTATACATCATATTTTACAATGATATTATGTTTGACCCCATTTAAACCACTGGTTGTCCCTTAGATTGTATAAACATTATATGATGAATAGATCACAAATAGACTAGAAATAGTCAGACAATTCTACAATAACATGCAATAGTTTTCCTTCTACAGTAGAGTAAAAAAAGTTTCATTTCAGAGAATGATACATTCACAACAATGATACAGCCACTGAAAATAACTGAATTTAAGCATAATAGTTTATTATCACTGGTGCCAGCAGTTGTAATCCTATGTGTACCATGTGGACCTTTTTTATGATTGTGTACATTGTTTTGGGGATTGTATTTAAACCATTCTCTATTGAAACTACATTTGTGACAACAGCACACTATTTGGATTTGTTTATTGAATAATATACTAGAGAAAGAGATGCATTCTTGGCTGTGTTCACTCTCCACTCACAATGTTGTGATGCAAACACATTGAATAAACAAATAGTACAGTAATATTTCTAGCTTGTTTGATAATCTAGAGTATCAGGTAGGTTTTCTGGTGTAGAGTTCAGGCGTTCATTGGCTAATGTTAAATAATGATTATTTTTCTTATAATCAATGCTTATAAAGGTCTGTTATTTTGAGAATCATAATTGATCATCTGGATCCGGCAAACATGCTCAATGTGCCATCACTCTTGTTTCTGCATGTCTTGATTTTGATTTTGAAATGGGTTAGTTATTATTATCATTTCTCAAATAGCAGCAATGTTTGGGTTTGCATCAGTTTGCTTTGTTACTGCTTACTGTTTATCTGTGTCATATATTTAATATAGCACACAATAATTTTATGTATTATTTAGCATTTAGACTTATTTAGTATTATTTAGACTGCTGTTGTTTTTCAAGCCTGTTGGCTGGTCTTTGAAGTGCATGCGGTAGGGTAATAAGAGTTTTATGGTGTTGTAACATGCAAAATCCTAAATCAATCTCTCTCTCTTGCTCGCTTACTTGCTTACTGAGTAGTAGTACTGAGTAGCATATGTTGGAACCTTTCAGGTAGTCTACACACCGTGCAGTTCTTGTGCATTGTATGAAATTTATTTCAGCTGGCACCGCTGTTTATCATAAACACTGAATAAGTGGAATTTGTAGTTATAGCTAGTAGTCATTGGTGCTTACAGCAGGTTCATTATTCAGGTGTTAAATAAAACACTTATTATTCAGTAACTGATATATATCTACTTTAAAATAAACCCAAGAAGAATTGAAGTGTGGTCCATTTTTAGAGTTTACAGTGTTAATCATGGTTCTTTTGCCCATAGCTGCCAAACATTCAGGTGAATTTATGTTTACTAAATGTTTCTCAAGTGCACCTGTGTGGTCCAAATAAAAGACAGAACAGCATGGAACATGTAAAACAATCAATCAACTCATTTAATTGTACAACACATTTCTGTTTAACCATTCCATTCGAGATTAGAATCACAATATACAGCCTTAAAACAAAGAAGCCATGAATTTTCTGAGTAATGCCACCTTTTCGTTCCCCAAAGAACCATATTTGAAAAGAGA
Source organism: Salminus brasiliensis (assembly GCF_030463535.1). Classification (NCBI taxonomy): domain Eukaryota; kingdom Metazoa; phylum Chordata; class Actinopteri; order Characiformes; family Bryconidae; genus Salminus; species Salminus brasiliensis. The sequence continues at coordinate 16,700,879 of NC_132896.1, forward strand.
TTTGTGAGGGTGAAGAAGCTTACGAATTTGGTTCCGCTTTATAGTAATGTCTCTAGTAACTGTGTGGTTACACCTTAACAATCCATGCAATAACAATGTAATCACTGGTGATGTATTTGCTTTTACAGCTTGTGGAATTACATATGTATCTCAACACATGTAAATGGAATTACACTGTATCTCAATAGCTGTAACAGAATATACTGTCTTATGTGGTTATGCGTGTGTAAAATGATAAGGGCAATTGTGTTCATGTGAATTGCTGCTTTTCCTGTTGTAGCTATTAATGTAATTACATCTCAAATGAAAGCTGCTACATAAGTTTAAATATACAAGCTGTACGCTATCTGTAACAGCCAATACATCACCAGTAATTACAGTGTTATTGCATGTTTTATGAATGTGTAATTACACAGTTATTTAAGGCACAATATAAAGTTGGTCAGAACCTATGCATAATATAAATGTTCTATACTAATATAAAGATGGAAGTTCTTTAAACTTTATAATAATCATCACATATTTACAAAAAATGGTTGTCTAAAGAGCCGTCCATTGAAAGCTTTTTGGAGAACCAAACATGGTCTTGTATGGCATTATACATTCAGAACAAATTAATTAAATTTCCACATATTTTTTAGTTTCAAAGTGTTAAACAACCCCCTCAGGCCAGTGTTGTGAGTGATTTCGCTGCCCTATTCTATAACAGTGCCAAGATGTTATTTTGGAGCGATGCCATACACTCTTAATAAAAGGTTCTTCAAGGGTTCTTTAGTATAGGCAATACTTCTACTGTATATAGATCCATGACTCCATAACTCAACTTAAATAGATCTTTTAGTGTTAGAATTTGTACATATTGTTCTATGAAGAACCTTTTATATCATCATTAAGGGTTCCACTATTGTTTTGAGTCAAAGACCCATACCAATATATTTTTCAGCATTACAAATATCTTATTTCACTAAAAAACTCCAAAAATCTATTGGTTCAATACCAATTTAGGTTTTACCTAGAACTACACAACCAAGCCAAAAATAATTTAAGAAACTTCTTTATTGTTTCTGATGGCACAAGAGAAAGTGTGCACAGAGAGGTTCTGCCTGAAGCAGGCCGTCCATGGCCCATTGCACACACAGGGAATGGGGGTGTTGGTGTTGGTGGGCTGATCTGCTGGAGCTTTTTCTCCAGAGCCAGTGGAGGAGCAGTAATGACCAGAGGCTAAGACACCGCCACACTGAGCCAACTGATGCAGCTGTGCTTACTGAAGACTAGGTTAAAAAACACATACACACTCACACACAAACTCACACATATACAAGGCACACATACACTTAGTCAACCTCCAAAGGTTTTCAAAACTTCACAGAATCAATGTAAAGAGGAGTTAGCAACTGGGCCCCATACAAATCCCTTAGCTGCCTTAAATCTCAAACTTTGACCTCTAACGTCAGTCAGTGGAGGTACTGCCACTGTGCTTCCCTCCATGAGCGGCAAAACACTCCCAACCAAAGCCCTCTTTTACATCTCAACAGACATAAGCTGAAATACTAATGACTACCTGTCAAACGATGGCCAAATACCCCAGCAGAATTAGAGCCTGTTTAGGTCTCTCTGAGAATCAATGCAATGTTTTAGTATTTAGAGACTCAAACCTGGTTAATGAGAAAATAGAAAAGCTTAGTTAGTACATCAATCTCTTGTATCAAGTATTTTTTGGAACTACTTCAACAGTTTTAAAAATAAAGGCTCCTAAATGTTGACATATCTTGCATGTACATTCTTAAAAGGCAGGTTGCTTTGAAAGTTCCTAAGCAAAGGTAATGATTTTATATATAGAACAATGAAAAACTTCATGAAAAACTCATTTGTATAGGATTCACAACTTTTAAATTATGTCCGCTGACTGGTCCAGTGAATGCTCCAGTGGTTCTTTGATAAAAAGCGTTCATTTCTATGATGGAGTACTTCTTCTAGATGATTATTCAAAGAAAATGTAAAAAAAATGGTTCTATGTAATAACAAAAGTGTTTTTACCATTTTAACAAGTCAAGGAATGCCTTTTTGCCAAGACTGTGCTCTCTTCTGGGACTATGAGGGTATAGCTTTATTAAAAACACTGGAAACACAGAACATAAAATCTGACAAGTAGTAACATGTAAGATAGAAACATAAAGAACCATGGCCCTGTTATAAGGGTGCATCAAAAAAGCAAGTATGATAGTGAGCATGTGTGAAAACTTGTTAAACATTACCCTACACTTTAACCTATTTAGAGGTTGCATGATAAGAGATGGTTTGTGGAGACATTTCCACGTCACTCAACCTACACATGCACACCTACTCTATGTAATCTGCTGTAACACACCTGTAGGGACAGGAATAACAAGATGCTCAAGAGAAATTGCCCCATCAGACAAGATGGCACCATATGGCTATAAGGCAACATCACCTTTCAAACCTAACACCTTGTGCAACACCTTATAGAGCATTCATATTAGCATCCATGACCAACACAAGTCAAGAGTGAGCCCAATAAGTACAAAGTCAGGTTGAGAAAGAAGAAAAGACATAAATGGCAAAAAAAAAGGAAAAGCCTTAAACTAAGGGAGATCGCTCCCATTTACATGACAACTTAGGAGAAATGCTTTTTTATGACTCATTCAGGCCCTAAATCACTTCTTTCCCTCTTTTTTCTCCCATCGCCTCGGCTATTAAATCAGCATCTTGACCTGCTGACCCAGGGCCTAGGCTGTAAAAAAGCCCCCCGTGGGTCACAGGCCTGATTGCAGCATTTAAATATGAAATGGCCTCGGCGGGGCATGGAAACAGCCCGGCAAGGCGAGAGCCACGCTGACCCCCAAGCGAGGGGCCCACCGATCAGTGGCTCACAGGACAGGGGGCTCTGTCTCTCTCTCTCTCTCGCTCGCTTTCTCTCTCTCTTCCTTCCTTCTCTCTCGTCTCTCTTAGTATGGATTTACTTGGCCTCGAGGAGGGAGGAAGAGTGAGAGGGGATGAAGGGATGGAGAGTGAGGGAAAGGAGAAAGAGAAGGGGAGCATTTGAATAAGAGAAGAGGCAATTCCCGTTAGCATGACAAAGGAGGCCGCCATCGTCCCTGATTGGTGTCACAGTGCGGCTCTATAGCTGGCCAGGCCCCCTGGGTGGGTTGATGTGTGCAGCTCAGGCATGTTTATGCATCTGAGGTGTGATATTTGCCAGGGGTGATGGGGCGAAAGGGAGGGAGGGTGCACACAAAGTTCCCTCAAGTTTTGGAGGTGCATTTGAAGCAAAAAAGTGCACATGTCTAAAGAACACAACGATTTACAAGTTGTTTGCCTGAGGCAATGGTGGCTCCTTTACATCTCAAGCCAAGATACTTAACGGTCAAATAAATGGAATTTTAAAACCAAAGGAAGCCGCAAACCTAATTATCAGGCACCAACACCATAACGACACATAGAACAGTGAAGCTGCTGTCAGAGTAGTCTACTGATGATGCTGCATATTACAAAAGTCAAACTAAAGCCCAATTAACATAAAAATGTTAAAAATGATATTTGTCTTTCTAATGTGCACTTTTGAGCAATAGTTGTGTAAAGGGGGTGAGAATTCACAATACAGGGGTTTTACATTTTTCAATATAGCATATGCAAGTGCCTGAAAATGTGCTTTGCATACAATGTTTCCATTCCAACCTTATAAAAGTATAATATTTTGTAACAATGCACCAGTCACAAACACATATACTGCTCCAGGCTGTTTAATGTATTGATTGATATCTGAGCATATTGACTTGAGAGACTTGTGTTCTACACAATAAGCTATACTGTTACGCTTTTGAAACGTTCTATTTAGAACATTAGTTATGATATTCAAAAATAGTATCACTAATAGTAATTGTTACATGATGAGGAAGTGCCTTCCTATTCCTATAATGCAACAACCCATGTAAAAGGTAAAAGTAAAGGTGCACGTATGTGACCAAACACTTGATAAATCTCAACCCAGGAAAACAGAACACACAAGCAACTTGGGAAAAATATTATTCAGCTAATACTTTAAAAATGGAGCTTTACTGAGCTTTAAAACGCCCTTAATGCCGTTTTGACAAGCAGAGCCTCAAGGCAAAACCTGTAATGCCACACAGTGCACTTGATGAGATGAAAGGAAGACAGGGTAAAAGTTGAAGACTTAAGAATACTCGACTGCTGGTGTCTCAGAATGAGATTTATTTTTGTCTTCTACTTTCTACCTCCAGCAAAGTGCCTGAGTAGCTTGATTGCACCCCTGGAATAAAGACGAAGCAGTGGATGCAATGAACGTGAATAGTAACTTAACACTAGATGACCCACAAAGAGGGTTTTTGATTTTGAAATTTGTTGGGTCTAATTAAGTTGCCATGGGAATTGTGTTTTAATGTTTCCAAGAAGTAGATTAGGGAAAGCATATTAGTTATATTATTAATCACATTTCTTTTACATTTTCAACACAGCAAAATTAAGGAGCATTTATCGTTGTAAACATTTATTAATAATGCATTAGTCATGAATGTATATCAATATATCACAAATCAATATATATAATTAAGAGCAACACTCACATACACCAACATACACTAACCCCTTTAAAAATCTATCAATACACTATAGCTACTAGTCAAAAATTGAGTTACCATGAAGAAATAAACAACAGCATAAACCAGGCCCAAGCAAAAACCAACAAGATTGCCATAGGATGATCGCAGCTTTCCGTACTATTCACAGACAAGATCTGGGTTCTGAAGACAGCAGGAATGGTTGGTGCGTTCCAACTCAGAGAACCAAAGCCTGGAGTTCAAGATGTTTGGTGAATAAGACTAATGTACCTATATGTTCTCCATAATCCTGACAATATAGATATGATCAGGAGTTGTCATATTGGGTAAGATGTGAAATGGGCTTTGTTCATCTGTCAATCTCAGTTTCTTCTCAACAGCCATGACCAACACCAATCAATATTTGTGGCCTAGATGAGAGCCATAATCTCCGCCTGTCTCGTCCCCATCCCCCTAACCTCTGTACTGTCTGCATTGTCTCTTTACAGTCCCATATTTGTTTCACTGTCACTGGACATAAGTGCCTCACATCAGTTCCTAAACACATTCAGTTTCTCTATTGTTCAACCCTCATGTCACAAGATGGTCAGTAGCTAAGAGGATGTATAGACAATTGAAGATGTATGGATGGATGTATAAGGTTTGCATGCTTCAGTGTACACTGCACCAAAACAGGCCTAAAGCCACGCCAGCTGGAGCTTTAAATACACCTGGCGTGGTTCTCTTTTCATCATTTTCCAGCAAAGGTTGAATTCTTTACTATTACATTGGGTTACAGCTTAGCACAGTGAAACCTGTTTCTAGCCTACATCAAAAAGGTTCTTAACTACTCCTCCCAAGAGCACTCAGCAAATGACATGCCCAGGGTAATTTTACACTGAAGACAAATAATGACAGAATTCCTGTGGGGAAACAACTTGCCACACTCTTACCACATGTATTCATGTATCCGTAATACATTTACATTCATATTTGCATAAATTGTCAGGTGCTTTTATCCAGAGTGCCTTTGAACTGTGTTTTGTTGTCCACCTAGAGAACGTATCCATTGCAAGTACAAACAGATCAAATAGATTTGATCTAATATACTTTTTAAACTGTCGGATAGAAATAAATGCAAAACATAAATAAGACATTACAAAATATTTTAATAAATGCAATATTTGTTTAAATGCTTCTCAAAGAGATGGGTCTCCTGTCAATGGGTTTTCTAACTAGGACAAGGACAGAAAAGTGTCTTGATGTTTCATGAATATTCTTTTAGTCTACTTTGAACATCCTATTAACTTATTCCATCATTGATTGTTTAAAGACTACATGTAGCCTCATAAGGAGGTTTGGGTACCAATGGCCAAATGACACATTTTGTTGTAATTATAAAGTAGCCACACAGCCACTGTAACTTTCTTACCACAGTAACTTGTAACTTTTTTTAGATATCCATGGGTCCTGAATGACATTGACATTTGCATCCACTATTTGCTGTTATTTTGTGGAACAAATTCTTCTCTCCACCTGTGCAATGTCACTGGCAGCAACACAACCCCAAAGCATGATTGATCCAGCCCCAAGCTTCACATGTGGCAATGTGTTCTTTCATGAAATGCATGTTCCTTATTTCCTTTGAAAGTTGATTGCTGGTTGTGAATATTATGCTAATGCTTTTACATACACTGTGCATCACCCTCTTGACTCTGGGCTAACTTTTCATGCAGTTTCTTGGAAGTTCAGATTTGCCTTACCAACACATGCACAGAGTTTTCTTGGTCTTCCAGATTTCCACAGTACCCAAGAAATGCTATTCCTTAACATCATACATTTGTTTTCAGATCTTCAGACAGTTACTTAGGGCTGACAGTTACTTACAGTTTTTGCAATGCACAGACCGCAAAGACAGAGTAACTGTGCATTCTGATAATATTGTGATTAGCTATAGAGGCTATTTACTCATTTCCAATTCAATACAACTTGCATAAACATTGGCATAAGACTGTAACTATTGCTTTTAATGAACAATTGTCTTTTCAAAAGAATCCTTGAAGTACCGCCTTTTAAGGGTTAAAATAAGAGTTTTAAAATAAACTCATTACATAAACAATTATGGATTCTTTAATAGACCACAAACACTACAGTAAGTGATCTGAGAAGTCACTGAATGCTTTTGTATGGTATGAGTGATAGTTTGGGTTTTGCAAATATTTTACTAGTTTTTGATGTTATAATATTTGTACTAGTTTTTGATGATATTTCATAAAGGAAAATGGAAGCGGTTCATTCTGTAGTATTCTGACTGATATCTGGATTGATGAAAGTACTACCACTGTGCCCTAGAGCCATAACCTTCACTGAATTTCTACAAATACTTTGAACACTAGCCAAAAGCAGTCTGTCCATAGAATGAAGATATTTGAAAAATACATAAATTACAGTGCATGTCACATTATATGGTGAAATGACTCACTTAGAATGTCTTATAATGGTTCATTAGAGTTTCATAACTGTTTGCTAACATTAGTGCAAGTCTTTTGCTCCTGTGCTCCAGGGCTGGACCTGATGTGGAACAGCAGCCAACCTTTATACCTCTCACTCCCAACATTCTTTGTGGTTGTGATACACTATGGAGAGTCAATCATGGCCATTATAAACAGCAGACATTAAAGCAAGAGCACAAGCATGCTGGCACACACACACACAAATCCACCCATGCTCAGCCTGAGATCAACTCCAACTGTCAAACTATGTTATAAACTGAAATGCATATGGTAAATATTCATACCCCCAAGCTTGCAACCTTTTAATCTTGAGGCCACAGACAGTGTTTGCAAGACAGTAGAATGTATGCTATGGTTCTGGACAATGCCACAAACAGTTGTCATAGACTTTAATGTATTGTCAGAGTAGAGAAGTTTAGATTTTCTAGTAAAAGGTGGAGGTAATAGTGAACCGTCAGGTCTATCGCTAGGTAATAATTCCCTGCTAGATCTGTAGGCTAAAAGACATACATGATAATGCCAATGGGTCTGCGATGACCTCCACCTAAATAAAGTGCAGGAGAATGCCCAGCTCTCCGCGATAGGATGAGTCAGTAAGGGTCAGCTCAAAGCCCTGACCCCATGAGGATTGGATGCCATTTTCCCACGGCAGGAGCTGATCTGAGAGGGGCTCGTTAACAACATCTGCCCCAGTTCAGGGGGGATTAACCCATCCCTCCACCTCCTCCACCCCATCCTCTCAACTCTGCTCCACTCGCCTGTCAGTCCCGTGGCCAACGGTGGCCTCAGTCCAGTGGACAGACCTGATAGCACTGCCTGGAGCCAGCCTGCTCCTTCATAAAGCCCTGCTGATCAATACATTAACCCTGGTACACCACCCGGCCGCAAGCGATGTCTGGCACCCATGGAATACCACAGAACCAGTTCAGACAGTTGCCTATTTACACTTATCCACTTGGTTGATTGATGAGCTCTAAACTAGGAGCAGGATGATTCTAATGGCAAATAAACACAACAATTTCAAGCAAGGTGTTCCCAGTAGGACATGTAAGACAGGCTTGACAAAGGAAGTTAATTCAGGCATAACTATTTGCTTTACTTAGTTAGACAATACTTTTCTACATATTTTAAACCAAGTAGGATGTGCGTATATCTTAGCAACCAGAAGCAATCAGAAACCAAAGGTGATTGGCCACATTCTGATAGAAAGGACATGGGGAATCGCTACTCTCATGCATACTCAGCACAGACTGAGCTGTGTGCGACTGCACTGGGCTGTAATTAGGCTGGTTTGGAGAGGGGGTTAAACAAACAGCCCCAGTGAGGTCATAGGCAGATGGAAGTGAGGATATGCCTGCACTTGCTGAGTGGGCACAGCAGTGCTTCACATGACAGTGAGGGGGGAGAGAGAGAAAGAGAGAGAGTGAGAGACAGAATGATCGGTGGGCCCCTCTCTTGGGTTAGGGTGGCTCTCGCCTTGCCAAACTGTTTCCATGCCCAGAGAGAGTGAGGCCCATGGGTTTACCACCACACTGCTTCAGCTGTGACTGCAAAACTTAAACAAAACAAATAATGTTATTCTCAATCCTTGTCAAATTAGAAGTTGCCACTAATCTGTGCTGATGAATTCTGCCACTGAGGTACATCTTAAAGCACAGGAATTCCACTGCAAACATTCACAGACACATTTCCCTCTTCAAAACAGTCTTAGACTGTGAATGATAGATTTTGCCTTAATAATCAGTTGACAGTTTTCTGATGATCGCACACATTAAAACACAAGAATATTATTTTTGGGGTTCAGTTAAGTTGCGAGTTTAATTCTTTTGCAATAATGTTATTGATATTGGTATTTAGGAAAAGCTATGACACCTTTAATGTTTGATAGATAATGTTTGTATGTCAATTCATACACTTACAATTGACTTTTACAAATAGCTTTCAAAACGCTGCTACTTTTGACTAACACTAACTAAGTTACCTGGTTATACCAATTTTACCCATACAATCTAAAATATAATTTCATAAATGGATATTAGCTTGGGCGTACGGTTCAAACATAAGCATTTAAACAATGTACTGTATAATAAGTCTGAATAATAAGTTACTTCTGTAACTTTAAACGTGCATCATGCATTTCATTTACAAAAATAGCTGTCTAAAGAAACTCCCACTGAAACTGTAAGTGAACCAAATGCAATTGTTTTATGGCACAGCTCCAATGAACTTCTCAAAGACCTCACCAGCACATACTGTTACATCAAAGTACATCAGGTGCCCCTCCACCTGAGGGTTCTTACAGAAAGAAACAGCAAAGCTCTGGAATCAGTTCACCTCAGACAGATGTCCCAGCAGTACTATTTCCTGTGCTCAGAGCTGCACACAGATTCAGACTGAGCCCAGCCGTGCTACCAAAGCTGCTTAATTGCAACAAAAAAAAATGAGCTGGAGAGTGTGATTAGCTGACAGGCAGCAGCTACCGCGCTAGAGTGACTTAAGACCCAGCAAGTGAATGCAGGGAGGTCCATCTAATCTTTTGCCATGCCATAGAGGTGCAACGGGCTAATCCCAGTGCCGAGATGAGCCCACAGATCAAACCCAGTGGTGAGTGTGGGAAGCCAGGCAGCTTCCACTCGGCCCCTCTCCGTGGCCCAGGGGAATGGAGCTGAGGGCGCCCTGCAGCAGGAGGTCCTGGGTCTGTCCCAGCACCCTGCTGTGAAGGTGTCAGGTGCAGCAGCACTATTGTGCTACTGCACAGTAGCCAACGCGCTGTCACTTTGATTCGCCAAAGTGACTGCTTGTAGGAGCAGATTTCTCCAGGTTTTCTACAGATTACTGGAATCAGAACTTTAACCATTAAAAACTTTTTAACCTAAAAAATTATATTGAGGCTATAGTTCATTTTAGATTTCTTCAAACTTCAAATAATATGTTGATTGAATATTTAATAATGTAACACATTGATTACAAACGTATTTTATACATTTAATTATACATAAGAAATGTAATAACATCAAACTTAAGTCGCCCGGGTACTTTTTCACAGTTAATGAATCTTTATTAATATGAGCATATTTTGTTTATATAGTAGAAGGGAAACCTGAGGTCTTGAAAAGAGTTATCTACATCAACTGATTATGTTTAATTTAGTCTATGAAATTATTTTTCTAACATATTTTGTTTTTATTTAGTGTCATTAACTTTAGGTATAGCTGATTCTGAGGGAGCACTTTTACAAATCAAGGCGCTGCAAAGGATTCTTTGAGAGATGACGTAAAAGAACAATTTTTGGGGTTCTTGAATTAATTTGTTTAGGACTGTATGTGTATGTGAAGAATTTTAGACAAAAAGATGTTATAGAACAAAAAGGGTTCTTCTATGGCATCATTCACAGTACCCTTTGTAACACCTTTATTTTTAAGAGTAAGTAGAGTTTTCCATTGAGCGAAATCCAGTGAAAATTCCTACTTTTTATAAAGGAGGATCTCCTGTCAGTACCTAATTAATGTAAAGTACTGAATATTGGATCAAAATATTTAATTGTTTGTTGTGTGAAAAAAGACATGATCTTAATCTTATTAAAAAATCAATATGAATAAAAATCAGTTTATTTATTGATTGTCATCCTGTTGTTTAACTTGTGGTTAACCCGGGTTAACTGACCACATACGGATGAAGGTGGATCCAGTTACAGCAATAAACACCATTAGATATTTTAGATTTTGAAATGTTCCTTTTAAAAGTCTATTTTAAGCAATAAAGCTGACTTTGAATCATTTCTAATTTTTTTGTATTTTCCTGAATCAACAAGTGAGAATGAAAACCAGCAGATCTTTTCTCCTTTTAAATGTATCAAATAAAGATTTATATAAACTGCCTATTAATCACCAAATAAATTGGAAATGTTTCAACTGCAGTTGACAACACAGACTACATTATATGAAAGATTGCTTATTCATTCCTCAGGGGGAACAAATGCGATATTAGGACCATTCAGATACTCTATTAGCATTCACAAAGACTGAAAGTCATTAAAGAAGTACTTCGCTCGGCTTTAGGTTCACAATAGAATAAGAACAACGCAGATGAGTAAAAGTCATTTTCGGCATCTCAACGAACTTTGCGTAGAGCAGAGGTTAACCTTTACCTCTGCTTACTTTGGCAGCAGTGTAAGCTCCAACAGTGTCGGACTCAATTCAGATTTTACACACTTCATTTAACACATCGCTGCAAATCACCACGTTTGTGTTTCAGCTTCTTAAAAGGCATATTTCTCAGTCACAATCTGCAGATTAGAGATCGATTAGTTCCAGATCCAGTCCGTTCAGAGCAAAATAACATTCTTGACATGAGTCTCATTTTTGTACAAATTTATTCGGCATTTTGAGAATAGAGGATGGTTTTAAAATAAGTAGAAACGTCGGTTTAAATAAAACTCTCCGTCCCACAAAATGGGTTAACCTGATACTGTCCAAACATCACAGAAAGAAATGATTCACAACAGAAAACAGAAAATGGGACATTGTTTTAAAACGACACGTCACAAGCTTTAAAAAAAGGAACAACGTACTATAAATAAAAACAAACTTTGCGCTTGCGACCAGCACATTCTTTCATTTCAATAAAACCTAGCGCACAAACGAAGAGCGAAAAAGACTACACAGATTTGGACACAGCCAACAAAACTGACATTCTACAAACGAAGTGTAAACATTGAATGAGTGAACGTACTCTCCCTCCAGTGGGTTTATTTCTTTTCTTTCTTTTTTCTTTTTCTGAAATACAACAGCCTCTTCACGAAGCCACGAGCCTTTTTTCATAGACAGAAAATCTAATGGCATTTTTAAAAGTCAGAAGTCCAGTTCTTCTGTACAGAAGTTTTGATTGCGTTAGCTTTTTTCTTCTTTTTGAGGGCAACATAAAAAACAGCGTTCAGTCCATGATATGTCGTCATAAAATTCTTTAAAAGTTGACAACTCGTTGAGATTAAAAATAATTTCACCTTTTTAACAAAACGGAACTTCAATTTTTTTTTTCTCCTTTTTTGCAAATCATAAATGTTCAAGTATCCGAAGTACTTAGTCCTTTTCACCCCCCCCCACCCCCACCACCCCATCCCACCCGATTCTGTCCCATTTCAACCCAAACACCCACCCCACCCTTCCCGACCCCCTCATTTCAGAAAGTCTTTCAGATGTGGGTCAGGGGTAGAGTCCCGTTCACGCCCGTGCCCGCGCTCTGGTAGTGCGGGTGCACGCTGTGCAGACGGCTGCCCTGCAGGCCCGCGTGCTCGGCGCTGTCCCCCCCGGGCGGCAGGTACATGCTTATCATGTCCCTCAGGTCGCCGAGGCACGCGCGTTGCGAGTGCGTGGCGACGGCGGGCGGCGGCGAACTGGGCTCCGTCTTGCAGGCTGAGCCCACGCCGCCCAATCCCACAGCGCCCGCGCCCTGCTGCGCATACGCGGGGGCCACGCTGCTGTACGTGGGAGCCGCGCTCATGTACGTCTGCGCTGATGACATCATGGGGTACTGCAGGCCCGTCACGTCGTAGCGGTGCATGGGCGCCTGCAGCTGTGGCGCGCCCATGCCGTGATGCTGCGGGTACGCCAGCTGCTCCTGCATCAGCGAGTACGCGCCGTTCGCCCAGCCGTTCACGTGCGCGTAGCCGTCCATGCGCTGCGCTGCCGCCGCGGCCGCTGCTGCCGCTGCGCTCCCGACGCCTCCTGCGCCGCCTCCACCGCCCATCACGGCGCCCGCGCCCGGAGCCAGGAGCGCGCCCGGCAGCGCGTACTTGTCCTTCTTCAGCAGAGTCTTGGTCTTCCTCCTCGGCCTGTACTTGTAATCCGGGTGCTCCTTCATGTGCATGGCGCGCAGGCGTTTGGCCTCGTCGATGAACGGCCGCTTTTCAGCGTCGGTCAGCAGCTTCCAGTCGGCGCCCAGGCGCTTGCTGATCTCCGAATTGTGCATCTTGGGGTTCTCCTGCGCCATCTTCCGCCGCTGGCCTCGCGACCACACCATGAACGCGTTCATGGGCCTCTTTACACGGTCCTGGTCCGTTCCTCCGCCGCCACCACCGGAGCCGCTCTTCCCACCCGGCCCCGAGCCCGTGTTGGTCTGCGGCGGCAGGGGGGTTTTAATCTCGGTTTCCATCATGCTATACATTGAGACAACTTTTTAACACGCCACTCGCATGCGGGAGAAATGTACAAAAAACAAAAACAAATAAACAGCTGAAGCTTTAGAAAAGTCTAAAGCAGATGCCAAACAGCGAAAAACCAAGCAAAAGTTACGCGCTGAAGAGCTTAAGCTGCATTAGTCTAAGTGAAAGTCCCTGCGGAGTCTCTTCCTCCCTTCTGGCTCGCTGCTGTGCCTCACAAACTCTGCAAAACTCGTAGGCCGAGCTCAGCTGTTAATAGAGGCCCGGCCATGTGATTGGGACTGACAGCATGACAATAAGCCGCGGCGTGGACCAATCAGAGCACTCCGTGCACTTTACACACACACACGCGCGCGCGCACGCACACACCCACACACACACACACACACACACTCGCCACTGCAGTGGTTGGCTTGTTCAGGAGAGTTACAAAGAGTTTGGGGATGTAGCCTCCACTGCAAATAAACGCTACCTTTATTAAAGGTGTTGGTTTAACACCATTTATTCAGCAACACACTTCTGCAGAACTTTAAAAGCAGTCCATCAGCAGGTTGAATGAAGACAAAACTCACTTGAGTTTACTTTAATGCAAAGACAAGGGTAAAAACAACTAATACCAACACTGAAGACTGAAATGAATTGAGAAATGACATTTGAAGTCGCGGAGTCGTTAACGGTTAATGCTAGAGTTTAATATGATTAACATTAATATGATTCACTTCACTTTTTGCAAATCAGATCAAACCAAATAATGATGTGTCCATTTGCTTAACTGTAGGAGAGCTTGTTTAAATTCTAAACAGGCATTCTTCTGTACAATATTTCCCTCAAAAAAGTGGACAACACATTTTGAGCGTCTTTTGATTCCCTTTGCGTTTTATACATATATATTGCGTTTTATAAATATTTTGTTATTATTTTAGTCCGGTCATATACAACATTTACATATACAATTTGCTCACGCAGTCTAATGTACGTGGGAACAAATTAGCAGCAGTTTTACAAATTCTACTACAAATAATCTACTTCGATTTAGAATAGAACACTCCGATTATTCCCACAGATTAACCAAGATCTATCTGATGTGTGGCTAATTTAACTATATTTGTTGGAATAAAGTCTGAGCACTCTGATCGTGAATTCACACTTGATATTAAACGACACGCGAGCCTACACTACAATAACAAAAGCACATCAGAAATGAACGTTTTTGTGTGCGAACATCAATAATTAGCACCGTTAACGATTTCCCCCAGCGGAATCCGAGTCTCCAACCACCCGTGAAACACCAGCCTAAAGAAAATAATGATGCATTATTGCCCTCTAGTGTGAGGATCCGTAACTACTCAAATACCTTGTTTCGCGCGTTTGTCTTCGCGTTAACTTCTCAATGCCTGGGGGAAATGAGTAGATCAACACACACGTGTTTACTAGGACCTCAGTCTACATATACTAATAAGATAACCCATGAGAGTTAAGGATGAGGCCTTTACGTGCCTTACAAATGAACGGGAAAATACGTTGATTTCTTCAGGGCGAAGAAATAAGCCTGCAAATGACGACGAGTGCCCATCGACACTGCTGTCAGTTATCACACGCATGCACATATTCACGACGCACAGCACGTTTCACCCCACAGTGTGAACTACCAAACTCTTGAATATTCAGCTCGGCCTCTTAGCACCTACTGCACACTAATTAGCTTGTGTTAAGAAGTTTCCACGAAGTCTACACGAGTCTACACCAACTAGCTTTAAAATAAATGAGCCATGAAATAAATAATTCGCGTTTAAAGCTCGTTTTTGCTTCAGCCCTGACTGATTAAGCAGAGTAAAATATTTTGTGATCTAGGGATTATTATTATTTCACTATTTTAGTTTACTTTAGTTTAATTTTAACTTTTTATTTAATCGAGGTTTCAAGGGTAAAAAAAAACTGCTGATACTGAAATACATGATGTAAAATATTCAAGAATGAACTGACGCCTACAACACTGTGCAAGTTGGACGGGCTACTAAATTAGGCTACAGGCTACTGTAGGCTACAGTGTTCCCACTTCACAGTTCCAAAGCAGTAAAAATCTAAATACCCCAAATGAAAATGACATCTTAAGCATTAAACAGCAAATGAGAATACCTCGCGTGGGCTTTTTAACTGACTTCAAAACCACCATTAAAGACTGAATGATAATAACTGTCAGTAAAACCAGATCTTCCTCATATGGACGTTCTCGGTATAGCAGGTAGATTTGGGTCTACAATTGCCATTTGTATTATACTGTATGACAACACTAATGTGAATCCAGGTTGGTCACAGACTGAGCGGCAGTCCACTAAACTTCTCCAGAGTCGCAAAATTCAAACTCATTTACCAAAGCTGCTGATTTATCCGAGGGGTTTCAGGAGCAGATCCACTTGTAATCTGCTTATGGAAATGGAGGAGCCAGCGGGAGAATGAAAACGCCGAGCTGCCCCGGGGCTCGGTAATGAGGACTTCTCTTTCCCAAATTTCCTAATTAACCAAAGCTATAAGACTGAGGACCACCAGCAAAGACTGCAAGGGTTCGGCATCACTGAGCTGTGGGCTTCCGAAAGCCACTCACGGGTGTCGAGGCAAAGCAGGGAATTTTCAATTAGCGGCCTATTCAAGTGGAATCAAAATAGTTCTCATTTGCTGCACAAGAAAAATAGACAATCTTTAGGTCATTGTGTGCAACCTGAATTATTACTGCAGATAAGAACGCTGTTGCTTACCATTTACCCTGCAATAATGTGCCTGATAGAAGTAGCCCAGCATACATAATTATCTGAAATTGCTCTTATCAGATTTCCCATCTAGTCCTACTACGAATGACAGCTGATACCAAGGATCCACTGTTTGCACTTCATTAGACAAAATACAGGTAAATAAACGGTTCAGAATTCCCAGTAACGATCGATCTATCCGTTTGGTTCTTTTTTTAACTAAGTTGATATTTTAATTGATGGTTTAATTAATTACATTTAATACATTTCTAACACAGGATCTCTACTAGTTTCGCTTCCATTTTTCTTTTTTTATTTGTAATCCGTTAATTAGCAATTCACTTACTATTAAGAAAAAACTAATCAGTACAATAAAAATCTCCTCAGAATAGCTGGGCTATTAGTGAATGGTAGACGTTACTGTGTTGGACAGAAAGTATATTATGAGGAGGATAGTAATGAATGGTGCAGGTATTTACTCTGTAGAACAATTATCCTTTTGGAGTTTCATTATATTTAATCACAAATACACACACACACACACAAACGCTCAAAACCGTTTTGTTAAACACATCATTTCTACATCATATACCCTACATGAGATGTAATGTTGGATTCAAGGCTAATACAAAATGTACACTATAACTATTTTTATACAATTAATTACAAAATAAAATATAGTACATTATGTACTTTATCGTTACCAAATTACCTGCTTTCTAAACTAGTGGTGAGTCATTTATCCCCAAATATATGACCTATAGAACACAGCAATAAAATTCCTTCATCATTTCCACTTTTGGATTTGGAAATGAAGCGCACACAAGAACAGCAGAAAAAAAAACATCGCTCAAATGTCCATTTAAACCCCAACAATCAATAGCTATTTTTTGTTTGTTTGTTTCAGCTCAGTGACTGCGGACCAGGTCTTTGAGCCCCGTTAATTAACCAAGAATGGTTTTTCAATTGCAGCCACAATGGAAGCAGTCTCATTAGGATTTGCATGATTTTTTGGACTGGCCATGCAAATGAAGATGCGACCAAAGCCCGGCTGCTCTTCTTATTGTACCGGCCTGAATGGTCGCAGTGCCCTCTCGTTTAGACGCAGGTTCAAGCAGATTCTTCAAAACTTAAGTGACTTTTACTTCTGCAATAATGCTGGAATCATACAGTCCTACATAATTATCACGTCTTTGAAATCACAATGAATATTTTGACGAAAACTAAAATTGCGGCTATTTTCTGTGCGATTCGTTTAACAAAAAAATCAAGTACAAATAAAGAAATAAAAATAATGCATGTATAATACATTATATATTTTTATTATATTATGTAATATATTATCTAAATGTAAATACTAATTATTGTTCATTATCAGAACGTGAAATCTGTTTACAAATATACAAAGAAGTACCAATTTAATAAACTGCTGTGAACCTATATGACAAGAACTAGAATTTTAGTAGTCAGGGAGAAAGGCGCCATGTGTCATATTACGATCTCAAAGTCGAAACAGTATTTAAAATGATAATAATGATGAAGTAATTGTGGAAGGAAACTAATTGTAATTTTAGTTCAATCTTTTAGAGTGATTTAGTCTGAAATAAACATATTATTTGCTTTTAATGTTTCACAAGCCTTTTAGCAGGACGAGCGCGCTAGCATTCATTTTGGCCACATTCTTTCACCTGAACCTCTTTACGCGTCCATTCAAATTGCCTAGCAATATTTCTGAAGCTCCAGTCTACTTGAACTGCACGTGAATATGAGGGCACTTCTATTAACGTTATCAAATTACAGCAATGGCAAGTGGACTGCAATGCCCCCCCCCCCCCCCACCCCCTTGCCCCCCCCCCCAAACACACACACACACTTGAATTAGGCTAAAAAGAAACAGTAAACTGTCTTTTTACAGACAAACAGTGAAAGTCTTTAAAAACTTCTTCTCCATGTTACAGAACAGTCTGATACTGTGCCACTGTTGCTCGTGATTAAACTGTAAATAGTGTATAGTGTTTTACTGTCCCATTACGTCTTAGAAATCCTGGGTATCACAGAGACTTTAAGAAAAACCTCCCAAAAAAATCAGACTCACCTGTTTTTTATGTTAAAGGAAAACAGCTTTGCCCATAGGTGCTGCCATGAAGTCATCACTTCCTGCAAATTAATGAAAAGAAATGGATTAGCATAGCTAAATATTTGCCTGTAACTCATGAATTTGAGTTTGTGAAATACTGTGTGAATGAACAGGCACTTTGCTCCTGTTCTGCAATAGTTGCCAAAAGTCTGCACACTACAACGAGTGGCCAATTCAAAACAAGTGACTGCAAGCCCCACCACACCACCCATCACACCACTTCCGACTGTAATTGTGCATGAAAAGTGCCTGACCCTGACAACTCTTTTTCTCAGCAGGCCATGCATATCTTTGCTCATTATTTTACAAGACTAACAGGGGTCGGGCAATGTCCATGGTGCAGGAGCCGTTGTAATCTCCCTAACCCACCAGGAGTAAGGGGAGACGAGGCGTGTCTGAAGCACTAGGGGTGAACATGTTCAGCACCGGCTTCATGACCATGTCTCTCTTAGTGGCTCAGATAACACAGAGATTCAAACAGACAAAGCTTGTAAAGCAGAAAACACAAACCATGAGAGAAAAAGCAGGCCCTACAAGAGTTAAAGAAGCCTTTGAATAGTTCTTCATCCAGCCAGTGATAAATAGGACCCCTGATCTAATGCAGCATGAAGCTAATGTGCCCACATCATTCGCAGGCACATTAAGACATGCAGCACATGGGCTGAATACACAATCTCTATTTGCTCCTCAGAGGCAACATTTTTCTGCAATATCTTTAACTTTCAGGAGGAAAATTCCAGAGAAATTCTAATACCAGCACATTTGGTACATGATGCGTTAAATGAAAATAGTTCTCATAACTACATTTATTCTTACTGACTGAAAGCTAATTTAAATTGAACCACTGATTTAATTAAGCAGAAAATTACTATAAATATAGTTTTGATTGGGCCACCAGTCCTCGTTACAACAGATTGTCTTTTGAATTAAGAGATGGCCACAGCAGGATTACACCGGTGAGATCATTAGGCCACATTCATGCAGAAAGATCTATACAGATAACAGCACCTCAGTATTACACTACTGTCTTTACTATGACTGATGGTAATACTATTCAGACTGTGCAAAAGGCCCCTGAAACACTAAAGGAGTGCACCTAAATTGAATGTCAGATGCTATTTATAGGTGTTTTTTTTATAGAAGATCGTACAGAAGGAGATAATCGTTGTCTTCATCGTTTTTGTCAGTCAAACTTGGGTCTGCAAAAAATGGATCAGAATTTAAATGCCATTACTGTCTGCAAGGCTAATTACAGCCCTCATTATTTCCCATGTATCTTTTGAATCATTGCCATGTAGTACAGTTTCTCCAAAACAATGGAAACTTTCCCCTTTTTTTGTTTAGGCGAGAGTGCTGAGTGGTCTGATTTTGCTTTGCACCAAGCTGGGGCAAGCAGTTGGCTTTTGTTTTAAACATAATTGAGATCCCACTAATCTGGGACCTGTTTTAAAAAATGAAACACTGGCTTTGTCAAACCCTCATTAGTTAAAGATAATATTGTGGGAAGAGTGCAATTAATTTTGCAAGGCATATCTTTAATTAATTAATTAAATACGCCCAATTTTGTAATATGATTAACGCCACAAAGTTTCTATCAGTAAATTATTTTAAAATTAATATCTAAAGATAGTACTTAGTACGGGCATTAATTGCAGAAATCAAGGCTTTGGCAGCAGCAGAGGCAGGCTGAACTAATTACGGAAGGTAATTTATTAAATCTGGGAGAAAGAAACAAACAAGTATAAATTGATATATTAATCATGAGCTCCATTACGTCTAATCTGGGAGTGATTTGGGGTGAAAAAGACAAATCTCTGTTGCCTGCCAAGCACTTGATAATGGAGATACTGGTCATAAATTTAGTCTGCATAAAGGTCTCATTAAAAGAGGCATAATTTAATTAAGAGTTAGCCATCGCCCTCCAAACGTATTAATTACCTTGGGCGTGATGAGATGAGTGTAGGGATTACTGATGAATTCATTATGGCCAGTGTTCTGGGAGCCCTGCAAACTGTGGTGAAAACCTGCTGCTGTTGACAAGATAATGGATTGTGTGGTGGGAGGCTGGTGGTCACCTTGCCAGAGGTAATGGAGAGGAGACTCAAAGGACTAGACCGGACCTTCATTTTGAAGTAAGAAGAAGCCCACAAAATGAACCCAAGTTCTACCTCTAAAATCAGTGGAAATCTTAAAAATCAGCTGAAAGAGATGTAAAAGCCCAAAGGATTTATGGCTGGACTGCCTTTCAGTCTACAGCCTGATCTTTAATGTAAAACAGCAGTTGAAAGTATTACCTAAAACAGCAAGAACATCGACCAAAATCATTAAAATACTGTGAATTAATGATATAATAAGAGAAGTCCTCTGTTATGGGGGTGTTAATTTCGTCTCTACACTGTCTGTAGATTACTGGATGCAAAATAGATGTTTGTTGTTGTTTTTTTGTTGTTGTTTTTTGGTCTTAGCTGTATTAGACACGCAGTGCCTTAACTTTCCTTTCCATTAAACTGACTATTACACTGAAAACAGTATGCAAAAATAACTGGAATTGCTTAGCCTCTTATCTTGGCTTGAATGCTCTGTCTGCTAGGCTAACTGAACATTCTTTGCAGACTGTAGAGCCCCCAACTACAGACACACACTCACACACTGCAGGGGTGAGAAGAGTTTAGAGGGCTTGACAGCTGAAAGCCCTGGAGACTGACATGTCAATGGCAGATACAAGCTGTTGCTGTTGCACTGGAGAGGACACGTCTTAGACAGCTACTGCCTTCTCTAAGTGACAGGCTGACAAAGACATTTCCCTTCCTCTCACTGGTCCCATACACACACACACACACATACTGTACCCCCCTCCCCCCCCTCACCCTCACCCACCCACATAAATGAGCACATTATGAGATGTTGTGAATGCACAGTTCCACATTTTTGGCAGGGGGTGTTTCAGACTTCTTTATAAAAAATGATGGTAAACTGTGTCAAGACTATTTTATGGGTCATAAATATACATAGAAATATGTTTTTTTAGTACATAATTTAAAACCTAGAGCAATCTAAACTTTTGGGCTACTTCAGCTAGCTACATGTTAGCCATCCAACTAAATTCCTAAAAAAAACAAAAAACCTAAAAATATCAGTGCCCTCAACAATCATTTATTCATAAATGGGATGATATTATTACTGACACACGAAGCAACATTCCTCTGATTTCCCGTCCGTTAACCGCTCGCTTCAGCTCTAGTTTGCAGCGCCAGCCTGTGATGTAAAGCTAACCCATTAACTAACGCCCCCCGCCCCCCTCACTCCCATCGCTGCCTCAGCACTTCAGCCTCCCAACAGCAGTTTCCAGAAAGACGCTTACCTCCGCGCGCTCGTTCCTTTCCATCCCTCTCTCCGTCCGTCCGTTCGTTCCAGGGGGGGCTTGTGAAGACCCTGGGAGCAGAGCTGAGAAGCCCGTGAGAGACCCTCCGGCTGTGCGGCTCAGAGCCCGAGAGAGAGAGAGAGAAAGAGAGATAGAGAGAGCAAGAGAGAGAGGCAGGAAGACGGGCGGCGATCGTCGCCCATCCCGCGCCCTCCCTGCACTGCGAGCCATCGCATTCAGCCAAGATTGCTTCATACAAAAGTTGACAATGCCCCAGTGAAAGCCATTGTTGATATTCAACATTTTTTAAATAGCTGAGCAGAATGGACAACATGGCGGCCTGCAAAACTTGGCGAGGGAAATGACCCGGAGCTGCTGTCTGAAAAGGCTTCAACACATGAAAAAAGAGAAAAATAAAGAGAGAGAGAGAGAGAGAGCGCAAGAGAGAGAGAGAGAGAGAGAGAGAGAGAGAGAGAGAGAGAGAGAGAGAGAGAGCAAGAGAGAGAGAGAGAGAGAATATGCATGTATGAATGGACCCACAAAAAGGAACTTGTCTCTTGTCTCTTTAGACAATGGTCTCTGATGCTGTTCTATAACACTGAGACTTGGAGCCCACCACAAATCAACCACAGACACACACACACATGCACAAAAACATCAGCGGCGATGGATGCTATTTCACAACAGCTATGGATGCTATAAACACAGATGCTCACCAAAGCCACTGATCCACATAAGCAGAAGATGGGCCTACTAATACTTCTTGCCCTTGGTAACAGTATCGGCTGAAAGCCTATAGCATCGTCTCTTCCCCATTGACCATCATAATGGTGATCTTCATGAGGTTCATTCATTTCAGCCTTTAATTGTTGTTCAGATTGCCTTGATGGCTCCTGACAGCTAACAGTGTCCTGTTTCCGTCTTTGTCAAAGTGACAGCTGCAGATTAATACAGACATTTAGCAAGCCTTTAACCTCTCATCTGTCAGTATACAGCTTAAGAGGGCCAGAGAGAGCGAGAGGCTGAAGGCTTCTTCCTAATGCGCTTCTAATGAGAAAACATGTACAAGAAAACACTACCATACATCCAGCAAATACACTTACCATATGTCTAGCAGGGCTGGGGTATTGCAGTAACTTTGGGATGCTACATGCATCAGGATACAGGATAGTGACATGATGTAATAACACACAACAAAGGACAGTGCATTACACACACACACACAAACATCCCTGTGTTTTTTAAACAGGGTTATAACTACATAAAATGCATGCAGGCCCAAGCCATGATAATACTACCTCCACCAGGCTTAACTGATGAGCCTGAATATTTTAAATATCAAGCAGATTTTTTCCATTACTTCGATAGAAGTTAACCAATGCTTGGTTTCCTCAACCCATTTAGAATAGATGTGGGTTCTCTGCTTTTCCTTACAAATTTCAATCTAGCCATCCCATTTTCACTGCTGAAGAGGGATTTTCCTCTTGTGCTATTGTCTCAGTGTTTCTGCTCTCAAAGTCCTGGTGGATTGTAATACCTTTCCTCTTCATTGTAGACATTGTTAGTTATGTCAATGACTGTTAGTTTTGGGGTTGGGTGGCGTGTTCATAGCACAACAAAGGTTTCTTTCTTTCTTTCTTGTATTGTTTCCAATGCTTGCACTGAGGCTATGGTCAATTTCCCTTTTTCTAAGCTTCAAAATGGCTTGCTTTTGTCCCAAAGTCAACTCTTTGGTCTTCATATTGGTTTATCCTTTTAACTACACATTTCTTTGCAAGAACCCTGGACCTAAACCAAGACTAGACATTCAGAGGCATAACCTGTTGTTTTTTATTATTGTTATTCTAGCAGGGATCATATGGACAACTAGATTCACCTGTCAATCACATGTTCCATTACTTTTGCTCCAATGACAAATGAATGGGTTCCACTGAAAAAAGACAGTAAGTGCTAGATGTACATTTTTCAGCACAAGGAAAGAAATAAAACATATTAATAAGAAAACACATTTTTTAACAGATATATACACGTTTCAACAAGCAAAATAATATCCCATTTCAGTAGTGTGTGCACCCCTTGCCTTTATTACAACTTCAATTCTTTTGAGGAAACATGCTTTTAGTTTTTTTTTAAAGAAATCTTCAAGAAATCTGCTTATCATTATTCAAGTAAACTCACACACATTCAGTGATGCTGAGGTCTGGATTCTGAGTCATTAGGCCATTGAGAGCTGCAGAGGTTTTCACACACATTTTCAGACCAACATATTGTATTTTTTCCCAGATCTGTAGCCTTTCAAAGTGTTTTGTCTGATGGGGGGCAGTTTGTTGATCTGCAGGCTCTTACGTGGATGTTAGAAGTCCCATTTACTCTGAACATCTTTGCTTTTTTCACTGTTGTTCCTTTGTCTTTACCCTTCCTTATGCAAGTGAATTGTGTTATATCTAATCTCACCTTGTTGATTGGAAATGATTTAAGAGCAGCCTCTTTTTGAACAGTACTGTAGGTCTGTATGTATGCACTAATACATGTATTCATGTATGGGAATATTTGTCTGTTCTTTGTGTGTGTGTGTGTGTGTATGCATTTCATCTCAGGGGGAAACTGTGAAAGAAGTATCAAGATTCTAAACAGATGAGAACTGATTGTTCCTTTGAAGCTGGAACAGACGCCACTGCCAGTACCTGTGACCCCACCCTGAGATCTTTCTCTTCTCAGCACAGCATTGTCTGTCCACTCTCACAACCACGCCCTGCCCACTTGCCACAGGCTGTTAGCTTTAACCAATATACATGTCACAGTATCAGCATTTGATAGAAATCCATGCCAGGCTGCATTCCCACCGTATGTCACTGTGTAATTATTCTGTTGAATAAATGTATGTTAAAGCCCATATGCACACCTATGGTGTACACTTGTTGTATGCTCTGTTTTGTGTCTGCTTATGACATACAAAGGCAAGAAGTTAATTGGGGTGAGAAGGATTACTCGGCCAGAGCGAGGGCACCAGGCTGGCCATTTGAGCTGGAGGAGGGTACTGGAGCTGCATAATTACATTGATCAGGGAGAAATTACAGCCCTGACAGCAGAGGTTAGCTGAGTATAATCTTACAGGTGTGTCAACACCATGCTGGCCGGCATTAGAGCTAGAGAGGCAGGGGAGAGTGGGAGGGAGAGACCCTGCTGTTTTCTTCCTGGAAATCCACGTCAGTAGCACCCATCTCAAACTATTACCTGTTATCAAAGAGCTAATTTTACTCTAGCATTACTGCCTGTGCCTCCCCACCTCCCCTGGTCCAGCCCCCCTCCACGCTGGGGCAGGACGGAGAAGCCTGGTGGGAAAACGACATTCAATCTGCTGCCTGGCCCCATTCAGACCAAATTGGCAAATGACAGCTCTCCGCCTCTTGGGTTTCGGGAAGTGAAAGTTGCCTCCAGTCTAGACCTGAGCTGAACAGGGACTGACAAGAGGACAGAGCAGAGAGGACAAATCCCCACATCTCCTCCCCTGTGTCCACTCTATGTGTATGAAGTGGAGGTAAAGAGGGAAGAGGAAACAGGCTGCATCAAAAGAGCTTCCGCCTGCCCGCTAAATAAAGCAGCTTAAACCACATTCTCTGATAAGTAAAAGCCTCACAAAGAGCAAATGTTCACTAAACATCTCAAGAAGAACAGGACAGAGCGTAATGTAATACAGTACCCTCCATAGGTGTTGAGTCACTAGTTAAGAATCAGGCAAAATGCTGAGATAATTTCTATGAGGGATATTGGAATAATACCACTTGTGTCATCCTTATGTTAGTTCTTAAAAATAAATACGCCAAAATGGGGAAAAAATACTTTTACTTTTTCTTCCCTAAAGAGGTTATACCTTTATGAAAGAGAATGTATGAATGGATGGCACACCATTTTAATGCTGAAGGGAATCAACTGAAATTACAAAGGTGAGTTTATCAATCATCAAATTGAGACAACTATAGATAGTGGTGAAAAAATAACCAGCAATTCTAAAATTCAGCAATACTAATTTAATGATCAAATAATAAAAAGAATAAGCCAGTGTTATGAATGTATATGATGATGTGCCTCTGCAGAAAATTAGATGCATCATGCATGAAATATAGAAGCATGGTGGAGGTAGAGTCACTAACAGCTAGTGAAATTCAATGGATACTGAATAAAATATTCTTGACGATATTTAAATTCTCCAATCATGTTGATAAAGCTGTGCATAAACATGTTAACAATAATAACTGGTTTAAACATATATGGAAACATATGGACTGCTCTTTTTAGCGCTTAATTCTAACCTTACTATATATACTGTAGACTGCCTAGCTCCCGCCATGAGCTATGTACATGCTTGAAAATGGTGCAGTGTTGCCTACAAATAGGTGTAAATGATCAATAAACACTTGAAGAAACACAGATAATGCGGATATAAGAACAATAAGACATTTACATTTATGGCATTTAGCAGACGCTCTTATCCAGAGCGACTTACAAGGTTACTCGTATTACAGAGGTGGGTCAGTGTAGTGTTAGGAGTCTTGCCCAAGGACTCTTATTGGTGTAGCGCAGCACAGTCACCCAGACCGGGAATCGAACCCCAGTCTCCCACATGATGTGGTAGCTCAGTGGCAGGTAATGGTGTTATCTGTTGCGCAACACCAACCATGACTAAAAGCATATAGTACTTGCATTTAAATAACTGCATAAAATGTCTAGGTTATATTTTATTGCATGTTGGTTTGTGGCCCAGTCTCTCCTGCTATGATGACGTACCTCCAGTGAAAACAGCTCTGAGCATGAGACTTCATAAGACAATGAACTGCAACTTCCCAAAGCTCAGCACTAAGACGAACATTAGATGAATGCATCAAGTTCCTTGGCTAACTCACCTAACAGCCAAATTGTCCACAAAGAATAGAAGACAACAAGAAAAGCGACCATTCTGCTGGCCTTGAGCTTCTGAATCAAAGCCATGGCATTGTGGAGACAAGACTTATAAAGAGCACACACATGCACACATAGTCCACAAAACAGGCCCAAATACACAAACACACATGTACAAACAAAGGCCACCTTTTCAAGGCCGCTTGCCGCGGTGTACAGAGAAGATGCAGCCATACTGTGCTCAGTACAAACACACACATACACACACCCCCACCGAATGAAGGGTGCTCTTCGTGCTAATTAAGTGCTAATGGTTGTGGCCCTGCAGAGAATACTAATTAGGGTTTCTTTTCTCCTTTTGGGCGAGCATGTACTTCAACACAGCCTAATGAGGGGAGGCAGGTATGTGTGTGCTGTGCTCTAGGTTAATAGGCTAGCCGCACTCAGGTCTTGGAACTGCGGGTTGAAGTGGGGGCCGTTTCCTGTGCCTTGGCCTCTCGCTTGGCCTCTATACGCTGAACACACTCACACACACTTATGCATATACACACACACAATAGAGATAAGTCTGTAGAGAGGAAGGGACATACCTCAGATATTCTCTTTCTCACTTGTACATCAATAATGCACTTCCGCTTTCATCTCTCCTTCTCTCAAAACAACGTTCACTTCAAGGTAAGGCCAAAATATGCTGCAGTTCATCAATGTCAGTCCATAGGTGCTGATCAAAATATTCAAGATCAAAATATTAAATAGTGACACATTGACACACAGGTCATGTAATTACATACAGAAACAGTACAATTCAGCATATAGATGTGTAGTGTATATATGACTGAACTGGTTTTTCTCTGATGATTTACCTTTAGTGGAATACAGCACTGAACCTAGCCAAATTCCTGAAACATTGTACTTAATTACCAATGACGGACGACAGCCAAGTAGCTCGTACAAAAGTACCACCAGCAGCTTCTGTAGTTGATTTTTTTTTTCCTTTTGTCAGTAAAGGCTTTGTGATTGGATACACATCATTTGAGATTCACAGTGATGATTTGTCTTCTCACAGTGGAAGGATGGACAGATCACCTGTGGATGTTGGCAGATCTGAAACAACAGCAGTGCTTGATTTTCTCTTCACTCTCAAAGATTAAAGCTTTAAGTACTGTTTACGTTTCTGATCAGGGTGGTTTTGGTGGTTGATCAGGTCTGGCTTGGTTGTTGGGAGTCCCATTTTCTCCCTCCATATGCGAGTGGATTATCATGCATCTAATCTCCTTAGAAAAATTAATGCTTTGTACTTAATGGTGATTTTATTAACATTGCAAAATGAATTGTGAAATGTAATAAGAATATATAGTGAGTGGTGAGTGGTATAACCATGATAAGAGCCAAAGATTGATGCATATGAGTCTGGGAAGGGATTCAAAAAATATCTCAGAACAATTTGAATTTAGCCATTCCACTGTCTGGAAAATAATTTACAAGTGGAAAACATTTGAACAACTGCCCACATGGCCTGCTTAGGCTGTCCAAAGGTTGCCAAAAATCAGACTACAAGATTCCTTAAAGCAATCCTAAAATGTCATCATGGTGATGTCATTTTGATGTCAAAGTACAGCCTCTACACTTAGAAAGAGACTGTACAAGTTTGGTTTTAATGGGAAGTGTGCAAGGAGGAAACATTTGCTTTTAAAAACATCAATGCAAGCCCAAGAAGATCTAGACCAAAAACGTCTGGAAAAACACTTATTGGACAGATGAATCTTTTGGGCACAGTCACAGATGACATGTTTGGAACACACTGAACACAGTGTTTAAGCACAAGAAGCTTATGCCAACTGTGAAGCAAGTGGAAACCAAGGTGGAAATGCCATGGTTTGAGGCTGCTTAAGTGCAGCAGAGCCTGACAAGCTCTCTATCAATCAACTACTGTGTGAATTCATTATTGTATCAGAGGGTGCTTTAAGTCCTTAACGCTTATTATGCTTAAGGCTTATTATATGCTAATGTGAATTATTCAGTAACTACAGGGACTTTTGTACAAATAGGTGGGACTATTCTCTGGTAATATAAGTTTATAATAACACTTTCAGCCCACCAGTGGGCCATAGGCTATGTAGGAGGTTAAATGGGCTGCATCTCTCCCATAATTATCTGCTACCCATGTAGGCCTATGTGCAGGGTTGGGAGGGTTATATTAAACCCTTTAAACAGCCTATGGACCGCCGGCAGGCCGAAAGTGTGTAATAAGCCTTTCTGCATTAAGAGGTTAAATACGTCATCAGATACAGATCACTGACTACCTATTAAATAATTGTAATGCAAACCTATGTTGGCCATAGTTCTTATTTAAGGGATTAAGGACAATTGAAGACCATTTATCTAAAAACTGAAGCTGAAGCAGAAGTGGACCATGCCACATTACAATGACCAAAACATTCCAGTCAACTCACCAAGGAATGGCTCAAAAGGAAGAAAACATAAATAATGTTTAGGAAGGGCCCAAATCTTTTTCTTGCATTCAAGAAACCCCTCAAGCATTACACAGCTGAAGGAATTCTGAATGGAGGAGTGGGTTACAGGAAACGATACCAACTATTAAGGCATAGTAATTTTTTCTTTATAATAAAATTGCACTTCTCAATACTTTTACAATAAAATCTAATGCCTAAATGTTTAAAATGTACAACATAATAATTACTCATTTTTCACATGACTGTACTGAAGCAGAAGTAAACGTTGTGGCATTGTACATTACTCAGGACAGAACAAATCCATCAAGCCAATAGTTGAGTACATGTAACAGAAAATGCAAATATAACAGGGAATGCACACAGTCGCCGGCGTCTGCTTACTGAAGAAAATGCGACAGAAGATACAATAAAATAGTTAGACTCTACTGGCTGCCATCAGCAATTTCTCTGCCTTCTTTTTCAAACACTTTCCTTCACATAAACACTTTGTTTTTAACTGCTGTGCCAAACTCTGGCAAACCGCGTGAATGCAGCGCGCCCCAAAGCGACGGCGACTTAAACGCAGATATCAGCACATTCACAATGAATAAGTCAAGTTCCCAAAAAGGCGCGGGAGCCGTCGTTTAAAAAAAGTGCTGGCCACAGAGAAAAATGATGCCATTTGACCGAAACGTCCGCCTTGTTTACGGGCGACGTGAACAGACAGAAAAAAAAATAATAATAGTAATAATAAATAAATAAATAAGGCATATTGTGCTGAATGGCAGTGGAAGCGGAGGATCTGATTGGAGAAAGTGAACCGCAGGTGGAAGCGTGAGAACATGCGCGCGTGCGGGAGTAAACACAGATTTGGGGGTGGTATTGGAATTACCTGCGAGAAATAATGGTGCTGCATTGCCGATTAACTTCCGTCGCTTAAACGCGACACATTTAGGTAATCTTGTGCCCCCCACTCCCCCCACCACCGCCCCCGCAACACACCCTCCTCCCCAACACCGCCACTACCCCCTCCCCTTCCCCCCAAAAAACATGTCAATGGCTGAAAGGCTGCTTCAGCGCTATCAGGAGCCTCTGGTCCCCCACCACCGATGCAGCTGGCAAGAGGCTACCGTCGACTGTCAAAACGCACGGCGAGATCTAGTTATAATATAATTGAATTTTCATATCAGAGGAGACCAGAGTCCCGGCAGACAATAGGAGTGCTGAGTCCTCTCTGATATTGGCACAGGCCCTTTGCCACGCGCATGAAATCAGTATGTTAATGTCCCCGCATTTTCTTTTTTAAGGGCACTTGTGCTTCCTGCAATGTACTACCGATGTGGTTTCAAAAAATTGCAACTATTGATAAGTAGGCAGCCAGCAACCCTTAGACCACCCCCCATACACACACACACACACACTCCTGTGCTCGCCGTCCGCCCAACCGCACTCCCAGACATCACTGCACCTCATCCTACAGCCCATTATTAAAATTGTAATTTATTTTTTCTGAATCAGAATGACAGCTTGCTTTCTTTTCTGCACGGCAGGCGCTGAATCAAGCCGCTTTAATTACTTTCGTAACTTCCCTGACCCTGGGAGTGCACGCCTTTCCGCCGAGAAAATGGGCTCCCAACAAAGGCCCTCCACAAGCAGCGGGGGCCTCTGTTCATTTAAAAAAAATTATCGAGCTCTGGGTTTTTTTTCTATGATTTTGTTACCATTTCGCCTCCTATCTTTTCACAGCTCCCTATTCGACCTTCTCAGGCCCGAACCGGACTGCCCCCGCAGACCCCCAGCCTTCTTTCACAAGAAGTTTGAGAAATCCAAGGATTCTACCTTTAACTTAAAGCTGCACTTCTTGTTTATGTGAGTGTGTGCATGTTTATGTCTATTTAGCTTCTCCCAAGGGCCACATGTTTACCTCGGCCTCTTTGTAGTCCACCAAATCCAGGCCGTGGCCCTGCCAACAAAAAAACACGCAGCGGAGGCCTGGGCTTCACAATGCATGAATCAGCAGGATAAACAGTGCACTTGATCTCTCTGCAGCCCTTGGCCAACAGAGGTCAGGGTCAACCTGCAGAGGAAAAAGCACAATTAGTGATGAGTGTTTCACAAGTCACCCAAGACAAGAAACATACAGAACAACCAGACTGTACCACACTAAATTACATTTCTGTTAAAAGATACTGTTTCGAATGTCAGCTTCAGTATTTTAATTGGAAACTTTCCAATCTTAAGAATCTAAAAGATGTGTGTCATGAAAAAGTTGATAAAAATAGCAACAAAATGTGGTAAATAAGTCATGTATAGGCAGGTCTGGATATTCTTCCAGCTGTAAAGTCTTTAGATCTTTGGATTAATTGCCTCATTGTAACTGGTCAACTCTTAAAAACCTGATACTCAAAAACCATGAGCTCTTTTAAGCAGCGGGCTGGGGATCTGAAAATGAATTTCATTACTATCCCCTCATAACAGAAATCCCCAGAACCTGCAAGAAGGTTTTGCAGGGTGGTGGTGCACTGTTCTGTTGTTCAATGTATGAGCTATGTAAAACTATCCATAGTAAAGCCAGGGGCCTTTTGATAAGAAGTGTTGTGGACTAGTCGAGTTAAATTGGAACTTTTGTTTGGAGTAAAAAGCAGCCATTTGAAGAAAAGAACCCCTTGCAAACTGTTAAGTATGGATGTGGATCGCTTATGATTTGGGGTTGCAGAGTAAACGCTGCATGAGTAGGTGGTAGGTATATATTCTTCAGAAAAAAATGGAATCAAATCTGAGTGATAAAAATAAAGCTGGAAAGAGGTGGGCAAGAAAGAGAGATTGAAAGTTTTTGTTGGCTCTTCTTGATTCAAATATTTAAGTCAGATTCAACATTTACAAGTCAAAGACATCAAGCATTTGTGTTGGACACAGATGGAATTTGGCCTGCACCTTTAACCCATCCATGCACAACACACACATACACACTAGTGAGCAAACACACACAGTGATTTAATGAGCACACGTGCCCGGAGGGGTGGGCAGCCATTGCTGCGGCACCCGGGGAGCAGGGAGGGTTAAGGGTCTTGCTTAAGGGCCCAACAGTAGCGACGCTACACCCTTGTCAATAGCCTGATGCTCTAACTGCTGAGCCACCACTACCACTATATATATATATTCATAATTTTTTTAGGACGAGTAGGAGTAACGTTGAATCCATTGTGCCTGCAATTACTATTAATTATTCACAGTTTTGAGCCAGACCCTAAGGAAGTGAACTCATGACCTGTGAATAGACCCTTGTAGTTAGAGGAGTGTTAGGTCAGAATGCTTACCTCCACAAAAGGTTTTCAAAAGTTTTCCACTCCTGGGTGGTATCGCTACACCTCCTTTCTTCAGTGTAGAGTGGCTACACTTTCCAGCAAATACAAAACAGAGCCAGTATAAATTGACTTTATGACAAACACAGTGAATTTAATGCTGACATGACTATGCACGATATTAAGAGTCAATCAGGTTTGTTCTAGTGCTTGGTCCTATCAGGTACTCATGGAGAACACATCCACTCAACCAGTGCTGCTTAAAGATATGGTTCCAAAACTTTCAGAGGGTTTCTGCATGCAGGTAATAACCCTTTGTGAGCTGTGTGTGATTTGTTCCCCCAGACGAGCAAGGTTCCGCATGAAACTGGATGTTTGTCTGTGTTATTAAAGGCACTAATATGGTGTAATCCCCACTATCACTCTCAGCTCCTCACTGGCACCTCTGTTCTGGCACGGCCACTGGCGGACATGCAGGGGTGGCTGGGCAGGCATCGCCCCGGGCTGACGGTCTGATAATTGAATGAGCGATTATCCATCCCATTAATAGACAATGATACAGAGCATGCGGCCATATGTCTGGAATATTAATGAGAGGCTGCAGGGGGGTTGATAAGAGGGAAGCGATGCTGCTGCTGTATAGGGGTTAAAACAATTTGCCCTGGGTGGGCAGGTTGGGCAATTCACGGTGGGTTAATCCCCAGTAAGCCTCGCAGGCAGCCCTTGCTGCCATGTGTGGTCACCAGCCTTTCTGACTCACACACTGCCCTCAGACTTCTGGCATTTTCATACCAGCAGTGCAGAAAAATAGAAAATCCAGTTAGTTAGCAGACTTATGTATTTCCTAATGACTACAATGACTTCTCTTAAAAAGAAAAGGGTTAAATGTTCTTAGCGGTGAAGCTAAAATCACCTGATTCCATTAAGAAATCTTCAATACATTCAGTATTGAAGTGAGTGTGAAGAACCTTATTACTGAGTATTGAATCAATGATAAATAATGATAATCCTATCTACAGACATAATAATAAGTATAAAGCAATGTGTTTTGAAATTCTAAAAATTCTCATGATGCCATAAACATATACATCAATAACAAATATGGCACACAGAATAATACTTTCCTAGCATATTTATTTTTTTGAATTCATAATTTAAAATGATCTGTGAGAGTCTGTCTAATATATTGTTATTGTTTTTTATCATCACATCAACATAATAATGTTACCAACCAGAAAATGTCAAGTGGTGTACTTGTCAGTACTGAAATGTATAATCTAGTGTTTAAATCTGAACATCATTCATCATTCAAACTATTCTTGAGTTCATGCAGACATTTGAAATAAATAAGCTTCATAAAAGAAAAATATGATAAAAACAATAGTCACACCATTCTGTGACCTGAAGTTTTCTAACCATGCCTCAAAAATGACCTTACCAGAAGGTCACTTAATGCCATAACTTGCCTAGTCTTTCATAAAAGCATGCCACAATAAACCTCATTGATTACAAAAATCTTGTAATTCATGAACAAAAGTTTTAAGGAATTGAACAATTTTAGTTGGTGGCCTACTTTGCAACATGTTATAATTAAATAAAATAATTAAGTATTTTATGTTGAAATTTATGTGAAAGAATAACTTTTGTGATAGTTGAGAAATCTGCATGTATGGTTGATTGGTCACTGACATCTTAGACTTCGGGAGGCATAAAGGCCTAAAATAAATGATGCACTAAAAATGTTTTCACATAAAGGAGGTATTGTAGAGAAATGTGATAAATGTTGTGTATTTATTCATGTAGTTATTTAATAGGAAAATAGACTTTAAATGCACATGCATAGACTTTAAATGCACATGAGTCATATACATGCTATGGGTTCTACGTATTAGTGAAAAAGCTTTTTTGACTAGACCTTTTAGTGCTATATAGAACCATTTAAATCTGCATACAAAATCACAAATACAGTTATATTAACTATTTAACTTGGAAAAAACAGTCCTTTGAGTGGCAGTGGTTCTGTGTAGGCCTGTTCTAATGAAATCTTAAAGAATAAGGGCAAGCCAAGCCATCTGTAGGTCACTAAGTCTCCTCCTTATTACTAAAGCTTTCAGGTTAGTGAGACAAATCTATAAGTGGATAGTCATTTATTACACACTACTTTACACAGCATTGACATGCTTCTTTACGCTGTCACAGGTTTGAACGTTTGACTGGCTTAGAACAATCCTGATATTATGGACTGCAAAACGTGCCACATCAAATTCTGCTGCATAACTCTGGTCACACACCACAGCATTCCGAGAAATACAAGATTATGATAGCAGATTTTCAAATATTCCCACACCAACACCAACCAACACCCCCCCCCCCCCCCCCCCCCAAGCTGCATTAGAGGAGCAGGTAAAAACACTGATGGTGGTGACTCAGCCTAGAATCACCATGCAAATCAATATGTGGCATCTATTAGCATCAGAAAGCAATATTTCCCATTTTACCCTGCAATAATTGTGCTTGCTGCACCCAAGTACCTTATCACAGGTTTGTCAGAGAGAGAAAGCCTCGTTTCCATGGCAACAGTGAAAGCCATTGGTTTCCTTTTCAGACGGATAATGAACTTCTCTCCTTTTTATGTCACTCTTCCACTCCACTCGCAGCTTCTCAGATTAAAGTCTGTGCGTCCTTGAAATCGCTCATCTATTCCAGAATGTGACAAACAACAGAGCAGAGAAACCATGAGTGGGAAGTCAGCGTGCATTCCAGCCCACAGCAGGATTATTACCACCACTGTGGATCCATGAGTGCTGCAGAGTAGACTAATAGATTAATTAATAGAAACATTGGCCAAATATCAAGGTTAAGTAAGCAGTGTGCAGATATAAATGCATGTAGCATAAAAGAAAAAATATATTCCAAAACAAAATTAATAAAGATATCTATCTAACACGAGGTTTCTGTATTCAGAATTCAGATCATTTGATTTTCAAATGATATTAAAAAAAATACAAACAGTATAAATCTATAGAAAATATGCAGAAAATGGGTGTCATAAAAATATGGTTTGAATGAAGAATGTCAATTCATATGATATATACATATATAATATATGTAATAAATCATAGAAAATAAAGACAACAAAAATAACACTCATAAATAAATGTAACGTTTTTAACAGTAAGAATTTTGCATTTTATGACATTTATGACATTTATGACATTTATTAGACCCTAAAGATTAATGTTAAGTAGTATACTTACTATACTATACTCTATTATTATAAATCATTTACATATTATTTAAAAAAAGTGGTCAAAAGGGTCTTTAATGAGGAAAGGAATGAATATAGCATAAACTCATAAATATTAATCATCAAAGCAACATGTTTTCAGCAAATTAAAATATTTCTGAAATGTAGTTTTTATATATATTTAAATATAACATACTTATATACTTACATATATATCCTTATATTTAAAAGTATAAGACTTAACAGTACATAAATAGAATACATAAATAGAAGAGATAATACTGTTTGCTTGTATGGACTGTATATTCTATACGATCTGCACATCTGTTATTATATTACTTTTTGCTTTATTTTTTGACAAAACCTTGTTGCATCCACACTACATATACTACTATACAGTCTACAAAATGAAATAATTACAAATATACATTTTCTCATAAAATATGCTTTCAAATATAAATCTAACACTATTTAAGTATAATCCTTAGTGAATAAGCAAGCAAAGAAGCTGTGTATGATAACCAAGCAGGATCACAATAACCACCCCTCCACACTGTCTGTTCGTCTAAAAAGCATTTAGATCCCTTATCTCTATGATGACTTATTCACTCTATCCCCTGCCTCTCTGGTGACCCCTGCAACTCAGGGCCCACATTTCTGATGAACTATAATCCACTTTAAATTCAACATTCTAGATTCCACAAAAGCCAACATATCTCAACCATTAAGGACAAATCAGTTTTTGCAAGTGCCAATTTTATACATTGAAGAGACTTATTTCATATTTCAAAAATTGCATGTAATTTTCTCCCCTAAATCCATTTATATACTAAAAATAAACCATTTTCCCAATCAATAACTGATATGATAC
Source organism: Salminus brasiliensis (assembly GCF_030463535.1). NCBI lineage: Eukaryota > Metazoa > Chordata > Actinopteri > Characiformes > Bryconidae > Salminus > Salminus brasiliensis. Next base: position 16,737,134 of record NC_132896.1, read on the forward strand.
TGCATGAACAATATTTCCATCCAATATGAATGTTATTATCTAGGTTTGATGTTTCCATTAGTAAACTCACATTATCTTAATTCTAGCAGTAATATTCTACTGACACCGTAATGACAATATGGGAACAAGAACATGCATACTGGATAAGTGAATACTGCATATATTGTTTATTCACCTTCTCCCTGATCAGGATTATGGTATGTGTGGAGCTTACCTAGGTTATCACACTCAAAAAAATAAAGATGCTTCAAATTGATCAATAAGTGTTTCCATAGAAGAACCGCTTTTGGTTCCATAAAGACCCATGTTTGTACTAGAGATGTGTGAGTGTGAAGAACCTTTAAAGGTCTAATAACCCTTCACTTGATGCAAAGGTTCTTTTTCAAGGTTCTCAATTTAAAAGTTCTTTAACCTCACATCTTTTACAAACATGGTTCTACAAAAAGGGTTAATCAATGGCAACACTTAAAGATCCATTAGAAGCACCTTTATTTGTAGGGCAGGAGTACCCCCTGGATACAGTGCCAGTCCATCGCAGTATTAATAATGGCAATTGTAGTGTAAAGTTATTACAGTAATAAGAACATGGGGTTTAATGCATCTAATTAGTAGCTTTTCCACTTTAGCAGCAGTTTATAGACACAGCTCTAATTTTATGGTTAAACACCCTAAGCCTGTAATGGACACATTAGACCCACTGTAAAACAACATTCAGGGTATACCCTTAAAAAGCCAAGTGAAAGTGTTATTACAAACCCCCACCAGCTTGTAGACTGCAGACTGCAGTCCCTGCAGTAACTGAGTAATACACCTTAGTGTGAAATAAAGCTTGGGAGTGTTAAAGAAAAAATACATTTAGACATTTTACATCATTTCATCAGCAAAGATATATCAGGACTCAAGAATTGAAAAATAAATAAAACAGTAAAAATTTATCAAATTCTACTGAAATAAACACAGATTCAACAAATGAGATTCTGTTACAAATAGAAAATAAAACAACAACAACAAATTACATGTAAATTCCTCTAAAAAAAGATATACTTACTTTCAACACATATTCCACTACACAAATTTAACTAATGATACTAACTGTAAGTAAACACAAAGTCCACAAAAACAAATTATGAAGTAATGAATAAAAATACATTAAAAAACTAAAAATTTCACTTAAATTCAACTAAAAGTTCACTAAACATACATTCATACACAAATTTAACAATTTATCTAATTAATAATTCATTTTGCTAAATGTGGATGAAACACAAAAGAGTTTAATGCATGGTTATACATTTAAGAAGAGATTCAATACCAGCGATTTTAGATTATCATACTAGCAATGAAAGATTTATTAATTGATTTCTGAACACAAAGAGTATTGTATATTATGTTATGAAATGTCACCAGGTCAGGAAACATTCATTTCTTTTATATTTCTCCTACATTTCTATTATTTGCAGGTTAAGAGGGCACATATGCACTTTTTGGAGACTTACAATAATAATATTGTCACATCCCACCACAATGTCAAATATTCAGAAAGTAAATCAATTCAGATCTTCTTCTCCTGAGAAAAATCCATTCACATCAGTCAGTGCCAAAGTTTCCTTTCAGTCTGACCTGCAGCGCACAAATGAGGATTAGAAAGGTTACCTATGTCAAGACCTTATTGGAAATTAGTCTTTGCTTGACAGTTTGTTAATTTTTTTCCCTTCTTTTTTCTTACATGTCTAGTATTTTGTGTCTCATGGTTCACATCATTGATTTTTCTTTCACTGCACAATGTTACTGTCCTTGGGCGCTGAGGCCTGCTTTAAAAGGAAGAGAGGGGTGAGAGAGTGTGGGTAGATGAAGAGAGAGAGAGAGAGAGTGAGAAAAATAGAGACTCTCTCCGTCTACCCATGGGAGGTCAGACTAATAAAAACAGTATAAAAGTACAAATATCAACATCATCTGTCTTCTTAAACAATGTAGCTTCAGTTAAATTGCATTACAGTCCGAAACGTCAGTGACATCTAGTAATATGAACGCATGAAGAAGCGTAACTAATCCATACATCTTACAAGAAGCAATATTTTGCTGGCTTTGAGAGTGTGTGTGTGTGTGTGTGTGTGTGTGTGTGTATGTGAGTGTGTGTGTCCAGGTCTGTGTGTTTTTGATGATGATAATTCAACAAATCACAACCTGTTAGACATGCATCTACATTGAAAACACCAATTCAATCCACTGCATTTTAATAGTAAATATATTACCATTGACTCCTGCAGTTTAAAAGATCAATATACTACATGTTCTTTGTCTTTTATCTATCACTTATAATTAAGCATAAACATGCAGAGCAAACTGCTGTAGGGTAAACATTACACGTAAAGACATGGTTTGTGACATCACTGGGAAAAATGAATTACAAAAATGCCTATTTTCCCTGCATATATATGGAGATTGAATAGTGCATTTAAAACCTTTACCAATCGTTACATCATACACTGTAAGAGTTCTTCTAATTGACAAGGCACTGGAGATATTTAATAATGTAAATAATTTTCTCCAATCAGTCCATTGTCCAATCAGTAAGACATTTAAGTTTAAGTTCTTCTAAATTAATATTTGTAGACATTTTTTTTGTCAAATTAAAAGCAGTAGTATTTTTCAAATTTCTCAAATTAAATGGTTTAGGGACTAAATACTATGCTCCGTATAAGGTTCATGAATGTGTATTGTGTCAGGGCCCTGACTGATTTCCTCATAACGTGGATGAAAATTCCCAAACAGAAAGTCCCTCATGAATAGTCTTTTCCCCCATCAGTCTTTAACTCTCCTTGACCTCAAAGCCCCTCTTTTCTCCCACCTTACAAAAGCAACAGTCAACAGGTCTATTTATCACAGTCACAGTGATTAGCCGAAGAGCTTTGGGACTTTAGATTATTTTAGCTGATGGCCGCTCACTTTTGAAGATGGCAATAAGGACATCTGCTGGCCAAAGCAGGGACTGGATTGGCCCTGCAAGACTTATTAAACCAATGCAAATATGCACTGTAACTGAAAAACAAACGGCTATGCACACTCTTTAAAAAAGAGGGTTTTTTAAGGGTTCTTTACTAAAGACAATGATTTTATACCGAACCAAAGACTCTTTACATGGTCCTTTAAATACATTGAAAAACATCTTGCAGATGAGTCTTTGTGAGATCATTTAAAAATGGTATACATGATACAATGATAACAGTGGACATCATGCAAACAACTGCAAATCAGCATTATTATAAAAATTATTAAATCATTTTCCTATTTTTTTTTATTGTTTTTATCTTGTCATTCACTATGTATAAGAATTCTGGCCTAGATCATGTACAAGAATCTTGTTATGGACCATGTACAGGTAAGTTAACAAACTAGCTAATTCCCATCTACAGTACCTTCAAACCAGTAGCTTAACACTCTTGAGAACAAATATGGGATATTTTTAGTTGCAGTTGTTACTGTTAACAAATAGGTAGTGTTGGTAGATTTTATCCATTATTATTTATTTCACTTGCTTATACTTAAGTAACTTAATTAAAAATGCATGGATTATATATACACCACTCCCTAAAATCTTTTTTTACAGTCCCATAGGCAAGTAAACATTAATTAATCACACATTCCTAAATCTAAATTCTTTTCCAGTCCCCCTTCTCCCCCACCAAAACACACATACATCACTACAATACATTTCCTCCTAAACTGTACAGTATATACAATCATAAAGAGATAGCATAGATAATATTTAGTCCAATTCAATGACTCCCTCTTTGAGACTGGCTTTGGTGTCCTCAGAGCACAGCTGAACAAGGCCCGTCAATGATGGAGGCAGCATTCGCATTATCTAAAATGCCATCACACAACCATTTGATACTGTGATATTGTTTTTATTTTCTATTTAAAAATGAATGAAAAAGTGTTTTAAGTGGCTTCAAGGCTTCTTGATTTATTTGAGACCACAGCACAGCAAAATGAATAGAAATAAAGACAAATAAACATTGTATTTCTATAACCTTCTTCTTCTTACTATATGACTACCTTGTACCTTGTGCAGAATAGAATCCCCAATATATCATTTTAATCAGCATTGCAGGAAAATCTCTATGTTTTGATTAATTTGTGAATACATTGAAATTGTTGTTCTACATTCAGGTCTAAACTAGTCACTTTTCAACTTCATCCACTAGTTTTGAGCAACTTGCACAGTGTCGTCCCCACAAGTTTACAGGAGTATGCCATCTAAATCATCACAACAGTGCAAGATCGTCGTTTATGCATATACTAAAAAGAAGCTTGGTTGTAGAAAGGAACCCTGTGGGAAATCTGATCCCAGTGCAAGCTTTAAGTGATGACAAAGCAGAATTTATCAGCATACATCCAGAGCGACCTGAAAGATATGAGTTTTTCCAGTTTTGTGTGTTTATTGAAAGTTTACATTAAGCTAATCTGGAAAGGTTTTGACAATTGACAGTATTAAAACTTTATTCCAGATCAAAGAAAACCCCAACCACCTTTGATTAAGTATAGTAATATGCCCATTGAGTCTATATCTATAACCTAAACAGCATGGGGTCATAATCAATCTGTGCTACAATCTGTTAAGCAAATACTTCTAAAGTATTTGAGGTGTCAGACAGTATAGTAAATGGCTTATGTATAAACATGAATAACAATAATTAAACTATAGGAAATAGTCTATTTCTTCTTGAAGACAGATTTATTTTGTAAGTGAATAAAGTAATTTTTTTCTAAATATCACACTTTAATTTCAGGGTCCCCTACAGATTATCTGGAGGTGCTCAAATTCAAACTGTTGAAATCTGTTGAAATGTTAAAGTTAACGTTACAATTAGGTTTAAAGTTTGATTAATCTTACATTCAACTCAAGTTCAGTTAAACATAAGCTGCTCATCAAAAAAAGAAACATCACTAGGAGACAATCAGAATAAAGTGGTTGGCTTGGTTGTCATTAACTTTAGACTACCTTTCCCTGGGTGTTTACCTGTATTCTATACGTTAGGTCACTGTCTGACATCAGTGTCGAAGTTACTATCTTGCTGAGTGTGTCTCTTTACTTGCTGGGTGCTGAAATGACCACTTATGCAAATCAGGATTTAACCATCAGCATTTGGTGAAATGTTGGTTTATAAATAAACTAGTATTAAATATTAAAGTATTAAGATATTAATTAGCAGAAATTGTTGTAGTCGATTAAAATCATTCTTAAACCGCGAATTTGAGTAATGTCAACTTCCAGTTAGTTTGCTTTACTTACTTAATTTCACTAAACACAGAGAACACCTTGTTGAGTTTTAAGAGATGCCATTACTCAAATTTGAGAAAATAGAGGAAGCTTAATTGTTAATTAAAGTGAATTGGATTATTTGGGTAAGACTTCATTTCTGCCTGAGAAACCAGTTCAATATTTAAAAAATGAAATCATTCAGTTTCAATTACAAAACAGAATTTGCTTCAGAGATTGAAAATAAGATACTTATTTTCAGATTTTTAGACTTCCAATATGGTCACAAAGTGTGGTACCAATTAATTGAACTACACTCTAAGCAAAAAGGCACTATACAATCATGAAAAAAAGAGTTTTGACTAAAACAAAACTGGGGCTATACAGAACCATTGTTTGAAATGTTACAGAGAACCATCTACACAAGTTTTCCTTGTTTTTACAGAACAATTTAAGTCTGATGATAATAATAAGCAATTAAATTGTTATTTACTCCATTGCTTTTGGTAAATAACCCTTGAAGAACCCATTTAACAGTGTACATATTAGCTTTGTCGTAAAAAGTAACCCTGAGGGAAATCTGATCCCAGTGCAAGCTTTAAGTGATGACAAAGCAGAATTTATCAGCATACATCCAGAGCGACCTGAAAGATATGAGTTTTGTGTGTTTATGGAAAGTTTACATTAAGCTAATCTGGAACGGTTTTGACAATTGACAGTATTGAAAACTTTATTCCAGGTCAAGGAAAACTTCCCCAACCACCTTTAATTAAGTATAGCAACATGCCCATTGAGTCTATATCTAGAACCTAAACTGCATGAGTTGCAGCAACCATTCATAATCAACCTGTGCTACAATCTGTTAAGCAACTACTTTTAAAGTATTTGAGGTGACAGGTAGTATAGGAAACTGCTTATGTATGAACATGAATAACAATAATTAAACTATAGGAAATAGTCTATGTCTTCTTGAGAACCGATTTATTTAAGTGAATGAAGTTTATTTTTTCGAAATATCACACTTTAATTTCAGGGTCCCCTACAGATTATCTGAAGGTGCTCAAATTCAAACTGTTGAAATGTTAAAGTTAATGTTACAATTAGTAGTTTGATTAATCTCACATTCAACTCAAGTTCAGTTATAATAAGCTGCTCATCAAAAAAGCATCTCTAGGGGCAATCAGAATAAAGTGTTCTGGACAGTTCCTTGGACAGGGATTACACCTAGTCATGAACTATATTTCCTCTTCCATATATATTTTTTCAAAATTATTTGTGGTAAAAGATTACACTCTAAACTGTAAATGTCTTTACTAAAATTATTGATTAACCTAAACTTATTAGTAATCCTTAATTCTAACCTAATCACATTAACAGACATAAAGGCAAGTAAAGTATTGTTCCTCCATAAAGTAAAGTAAACATTGTTCCTTGTAGTAGTAAATACTCACATACATTTAACAGTGTACATATTAGCTTGTTTTTCAGGCATGTTTCATGCAAGGTTACATAATTCTAATTAGATCAACTCCTTGCGCCTTATTCACCAACTGTTTCTAATAAGAAATTTGTGCTTAAAACCCACAGAGTTTTCTTTAAGATTCTGGCATTCACCTGTGTTATAGAATTTAGACAATGGGACCCATCATTATAAGAGCAGAGCTGTGTAAAATTCTGCTGTTTAAAAGCACATGAATGAATAGTAAATGAGAAGTAAAACGAGAAGTATATTTTTAGACTAAACTTCCTAACCTTTATTACAGTGTAGGTGTTACGCTGTGGTGTGGGGTTTGGACTCAAGTGCAGTTAAAGTTTGTTTTATTATTGTCAAATGAGACAACTCCTTTTGTGGTGTGTGCTTGTTGACTGTTGGGCTTGAACTCCCAACCTTGGTAATGGGAGCCCAGTGTATTTCCACTGGGCCACCACAGCTGGGAGGGGTGGCAGTATAAGCACTGATCGTAAGCAACACAAAAAGGCGGGAAAACAAACTAAAGACAACTCAAATTCTTTTCTCTTTTTCGCTTTTCTCTTCACAGCTGTTCACTTTTCTCTTTTCTGTTCACAGCTTAAACTTCTCTTTTTTCTTTTTCACTTTTTTTTTTTTTTCCCACAGCTGTTCACGCTTCTCTTTTCTGTTCACAGCTTAAACTTCTCTTTTCTCTTCTCAACATAAACCCACTGTTACCGTTCGCCCCTCTACAAAGGTGCGACGGGGAGGTGTGTTTGGCTAGGTGTATTTATACCGTGCCTCACAGGTGGGTCTGGTTAGCGTTGATTATCGCTGGGAATTCTGGGGCTTGGAGTTCTTTGCTCCAACCCCACCAGCTTTCCTACTTTGCTGGCTGGGCTCCCTGCTGGCAGCTGGCGGTACATGCTGCCTGCTCACAGTAGGTTTCAGATTTGTAACAATTCATAATACATATATTTGTTATAATCTAATAAACAAATTATGTGGTCACTCATGGTCAGATCTACAAAAATGGAATGTTTCACAACAAACTACACTAAGATCTGATGGCCAAAGCAAACATTTCTTCACATGTGATGGCAACGTACACATGGTTTGAACAGCTTGTTTTTGGGCCTAATGCATATCCTCTCAAACTAAGGTGAACAGAGGATTATTTTTCATCGGCTCCTGGAAAATGACCTCTTTCTAGAAAAATTCCTGTCTCCAGTTACAACAGTCAGGCATTAGTTATCTCGCTTCCCTACTTTTTGTTATTTCTTTCTCCGTTCACTGGGCTTCCTGAGATCACCATAGCCATGATTAATGATGCATACACAGCCCCCGCACCACGTGGTGCACAATGTTTTCCCCAAACTTATACTGTCTTAGAGAAGGTGCACATATTTCTATATCTCCTCATCCAATCAGAAAATGTATCAACAGGTCAACAGTGATAGTAGTGGCATCCAACAACATACACATAAGATTGCAAATCCAGTCAGTAACATATTATGGCAAACCATTATAACTAGTTTTCATGTATTTGAATGTACTTGAAATACGAGCTATTTCAATATGCAATATGAGCTATTTCAAATATATGATTGCTAAAATATATCATATACAGTACACAATTTCAGCAGTATACAATAAAAGTATAGATTTCTGATACTTTAATCTTTATACAAATATAAATAAGTAGGCAACACACACTTTCACATTCACAATATCAGCTTTTTCCATTAAAAAAACTGCTTTACATCAACTGTAAATTTATGTAATTATCTACAGAAATAAGCAGTTATGCATGCTTATGAGAGTTTACAGAGTGTTTAATTTTTTTTCTTCATATTAAATTGTATATAAATCCACTGTTTACTTCTTGTTTACTATCTGGAATATACCTTATATGGACAAAGATATTAGGACACACTCATATATGAAGGCTTGATTTGATTGCATTCAGCGACAAGAGTGTTAGTGAGGTCAGAATGTTGGATGATCACCACCCCACCTCATCCCTAGCTCATACCAAAAGTATTGGATGGAGCACCATCTTTCCAGAGAACGCAGTTCCACTGTACAACAGCTCAGAGCTTGATGGCCCCTATAGCCCACACATGGAATTAAGCATGGTACCAATAGGTTAATGTTTGTCTGCTCCAGAGAGTCCTAGTCTATACTTCTCTACAGGGACTAGACAATCTCTGTGTGTGCATTTGCACAACTGTGTCTGCAACAGGTGCAACTTCACTGAGCTGAATGGATTCATTAGAAGATTGAACATACAGTCAAGCTCTAACAAATTTCTGAGCAATTTCACCAATGTATTGTTCTAAAATCACAGAGCTTACATTTAAATGGGTGTATTAAGGAAATCCGACTGTGTTCAGCCAAAAGGGAGCTGAGAAAAGCAAAGGAAAAGCCCCCTCATGTTTCCCCAGCCTCTTTTCCTCCACCTACTTCTTGAGAAAGCAGAGCTCCTCTGCTGAAGGACAAAAACAGCTGGAGCACCAAAAGCTGCCAGGAGTGATCTCGAAGGAACGTACACTGTTTCTGTTGATATACACAGTCTGCTTCACCACAGAACTCCTCCACACCCCCTATTCCTCTATCCTCGTGACCATACAGCCTTCAGGTCGGCTCATTCTACTTCACATTAAATCATGTCTACCTGATGCCCCAGCTATTCTCCTGTGGGATTGCTTTTAACTTTGAACCAAATAAGGCAGATAAGGAACTTAATCCTTGTACAAACTGTAGAAAGTGATTATAAGTGACTATACTTCTCAATCTGCTTTGTCATCTGAAGTAAAAGTAGGAATGGAAAAGAAGTTAAGCTTTATGCACTCAGCTTTATATTAAAGGGGAATTCAAATGATTCGAAATTCTGCATAATTCAGCTGTTGAGGTGTAAACAACGTCATTCAGAGTGGTTTGGTGTGAAATGGTTCATTGTAGAAAACCTTTAGATGTAGGCATCTAGTATTTCTTTACCATAGTGTTGTGAAGTAGAGACACAAATACAGGAAATACAGGATTTACTATCCAAAATTGCCAGTGAACAAATACCAATGTATCAGTGTGTCCTGAGTTTGATAAGTTGTTATATGTTGTTAATATGTTGATAATGGTAAAACAGTGGTAACTTAGAAAAGGTACATTTTCCCTGGGTTCTATTTTACCACACAACGCCCTGCATGTGCCCCTTTCACAAAATATGGAATTAATACATATTTTAGGTCAAAACATTATCACAGAACTATCACAAAACATAGGTATTTGTGTTTATTTCATGCGGTAGTTTTCGGTGATGTTTTCCCACTGTGAACACTTTCTCTAGAAAGTTCCTCTAGAATGAATAATTTTACATTAAACCCTTCTGAATGACTTTGTTTATGTCTTTCCCAGTAAATTATCAAAGGTGTCAAAAAGTATTCACATTCATTACTCAGGTAGAAGTGTAAATATTAGGGTTTAAAAAGACTTCTATAGAAGTTGAAGTATCAACTTAAGCTTTTTACTCAAGTAAAAGTGGAAAAGTTTTTAAAATTATGAAAAGTATAAAAGTAAAAGTAATGTAAGAAAAGCAAATGCCAAAAGCTTAGACCACGCCACAGGGGTCTACCACACTACCCCACCTCCCCAAAAAACATTTTCCTAAAAGCCATAATGACTATAATGTTCTATTAAAATGTTAATGTTGAAAGAAATTGGGATGCAGTACACTACCTGTTTCAGCTATTAATATTCCCATTGAAAATGAATGCATTTTAGTAATATCAAATATATTAATGTATTGTAATGGTGTAACACAACCACAATCAAATTCACACTTTCCAGATGGTGTGATTTATCTGGATAGGATTTTTTTTGTTGTTTTGATTTTTTTAACAATGACAAGCCTGAATGAAAGCAAACCGAAATGAAATAGGAGTAACAAGACAAGATTTTTTTAAATGTAAGAAGTAGAAAGTACAGAAGTTATGAGAAAACGTAAGGAGTAGAAGCAAAAAGTTGTCTGAAGAATAATTACTCTAGTAAAGTATAGATAACCAAAATTTCTACTTAAGTAAGGTAATGAAGTATTGGTTCTTTGTTACTTGACACCTCTGTAAATTATGCAGATCTTTTGAAAAACTGGTGGAATTTCCCTTTAACAGCAGTCATGAGACTGGCTGGAACATTCATTTGGAGTGCCCACAGGATGTCTAAACCTCATCACCTCCACAAAGGGCTGCTCTTCTTTCGTGCAACTTTTACTGTTTACATCCAGACTTTGGGTTTGATGTGTTTGGCTTTAGAAGATTAGATCTTCTTGATGGTGAACATATGGCATCTCTGGAGTATGACAATGGCCATTCAAAATGGTCCTTTCTGCCTACACTGTGCAGGTCCTGGCATGCATTTTTCCTAGCGGTCAGATTCACTACTGCCCTGATTGTCTGGGCTCTTATACACCAGGGCGAGGTCATTCTTTTTGGCAGCAGGAGACTGCAAATATTCAGCAGATCGGCCAACTACCGGTTGCCTGTTGAATGCTCGGAGGAGCCTGGAGCGGTAGTGATCCCCCGCCAGGAAGTAGAGGATCGGGTCCAAGCAGCTGTTAGAGCTGGCTAGTGGACGGGTGATTTTGTATGTGAAATTGACGATGTTGAGGAACCAGCAGTCTGCCTCCAATACACGGTATGTGTAGTAGAGAGTGCGTGTGACGTGGAACGGGACAAAGCTGATGGCAAACACAGTCAGCACCATGATAACAAGTTTGATGGACTTCCTTCGGGATGAGCTGCGCCCCTGACCGGGAGAAAGGCCCTGCCTGGGGCGGCAGAGCGTCCGCGCCATCAAACCATAGCAAACCATGATGACCAGGAAGGGCACACCAAAAAGCAGCACCATCACCACTGAACTGTAAGTGACATAGTTCTGAAAATCATCGGGGCTGCTGGTGTCGTGGCACAGCGTGTCATTGTCCCGCTGTGTGGTGGTCACAAAGATGAGGTTGGGCACCAGGCAAGCGGCCACTGTGGCCCACACCAGGGCGCACACCAGGTGAGCGTGGCGTGGCTTCACCAGCGTCAGCGAACGGATGGGGTGGCAGATGCCCAGGTAGCGGTGCACGCTGATGCAAGTGAGAAAGAGGATGCTGCAGTATAGATTGGCATAGAACAGGAAGCGTACTATCTTGCACAAGGCCACGCCAAAGGGCCAGTGACTGCGGTTGGCATAATAGTAGATGAGCATGGGCAGAGAGAGAACATACAAGGTGTCCGACAGTGCCAAGTGGAACATGTACACTGTGCTGGTGTTCCAAGGACGCATCTTAGTCAGGAACATCCACAGAGCCACTAAGTTAAGTGCCAAGCCCAGTAAAAACACCAGCGAGTACGACACAGGCAGCAGGATGTATTTGAACTCCTCGTCAAAGCGGCAGCTATTATACACATCCACTGAATCCACTGGTATTGGCGTGGTGAGCGGGACGGAGAGGTTTCTTGAGAAGGGTTGAAGGAGTAATGAAGCCATCTTTTAGCTGAAAACAGAAGGGCAACATTTAAGAAACAGAACAATAGCAGCAAGCTATTAAACTGCACAGGCCCACATATAACAGTAGAGGGCTACAAATACAGTCAAATAAATAAGATGGAGTTATTAATTTTAATTTTAACTACAGAATCTGCTCTCCACTTTAATCAATACAATTCTGGTGGCAATGGCCATCTCTACTGATTAGTTTTATAGTACTTACTGGATCATTTGTATTAGTTACTGAATAATAAGGCTTAAGGCTAGGAACTGAATAATGACCATGGCGACTGAGGTGCTGTAATACTGCAATCCATCACTTCACTCAAATTGAGCGTATTAACTAATGTTGAGACTTGACGGATATAGATATAGTAATAATACAGCATATCATATTATTCCATATTGCAGTGTTTTGCACAGTACTGTTCTAAGTGAGTGTGTTAGTTTGTGGCAAGTTTGTTAGCATGGGACTAATGTATTGATTTCTGACTATGGCATTAGATTGGGACCTTTAAAGAACAGTTTCTGTTTCAGATGTTGTTCTTTTATAATACTGAATTCTCTAATGAACTAATATGTTAGCATCAGACACGTTTTAAGCCATTCTTTTTGCTGTAAATAAAAAAATCTGAGATCTGTGTTTAAGAGAATATAGGCTAAAAGTGACATTTAGGGAATATGCTTGATACTTGACAGACATACAGTACAGGCTAACTGACACCAAAAAGAATAGCTGCATTTCTCTCACCGCAGTCATCTTCATTTTCACCAACTTTGCTGTACATAAACCAGCCAACCACTGTCAGACACTTCTGCCAGTTCAGCATCTTAAACTAGACTATCCTGAGGCAGCATATGAGGATTACTGTACCTTGGCAAAGGGATGACAGTATAAACAAACAGGCATATTGGTTTCTATGGAGCACAGGGACTAACAACTTCCCCAATCACCCTTTAGCCCAATGCAAATTGACTCAATCAGTCCTTTGTTATTCTGAAATTACAGAGATTATAGAGCACACCTACCCATTTCAGAAGGCAAGAGGCGAAACTCAAGCAAGGAGAAGTTGCTGAGGGACACATGTTAGATCCTCTCCAGGCATGTTGTAACTCTCCTAATAGACCTACTACAAAGCCTTTTTCCGAATAATGTGATGTGAACAGAAAAATACGATCCCCCCTGATCTGTAACTCGTTTTCCTGGAGACCTACAGCGAGTGCTTGTCCGTGTGTGTGTGTGTGTGTGTGTGTAGCCCAAGTTTCCTCACTTCGTCTGTCCCGCCGTTTTCATTGAAAACCTACAGTGGTGTTTTCAGGGTAAATGTGCTGGCTATTTAAGCTGAGCCACACCATGGAAAGGTTCAGAATGCCAGGCTGTATCTGTTAGACAACTAGAACAAGATAAGAAATACCTGACAGACAGTCTTCCACTCGTCGAATGTCCTGAGGTTTCTGAACGTAGTTATTCAGGTGAACAACGGTGAGGTGAGGTAAACTCTCTCCGAGCTCGTCGTCCAGTGTGAGTGATGATCGCAGCCATTCGAGTCGTGGAGGGAACGAGGCGCGCGCTACAGCTGAACGCGTGTCTGTCTGCAGGCTGTGTGTGTGAATGTGAAAGAGAGAGTGCGATAGGGTAGTAAGTGCCCCCGCCCACAAGGCACATAAAGCCCCCCCTTATATGACCACAGTAATTGCCACTGTTTACATCCAGCTCTTGCTGATTAAAATACCTTACAAGCAGAAGTCCAGAAAATTCTCAATGGTCCACTGGGAGAGATAAACATGCTATAAGTGTCTCGACATGTTCCTCCGTTCTTTTAATACATCGATTACTTTTAGTCATATGAGGATTGCAAGTAATGGCAGTTTAAAAAAAATGTAAAAAAAAAAAAAGAATTTTCTGTGTGAGACTAAATATTTCTTTTATTAAAAAAAGGCACTTATTTGCCATTTTTATGTAACAACCTAGCAAGTGATGGGGGGAGAGGGAGGGCCATCCTGCTCACCCAAGGACAGCCTTCCTTCCATAACACAGATTGCTGTGGCATCACCGGGGACACAACAACAAAAATATAGAGAAAAAACATCTTCATAGCATTTAAGTACAAATATACAAAATATTTATAGCATTAAAGTAAATAGGACCTTAAAGAATCGCTTTGAAAAAAAGCAGCATTTCAAAAACTGCATGCAGTCTAATAAACATTTAATAATGTAGTAAATAAATAACACGTCAAAAATGATTGTACTGCTTTTGATTTTTGTTGTCTTATATTGAAGTGCATTTTTATTGTGCTTTGATTGAGATATTTTTATTTAATATAATTTAGATGTGATATGTATTGTCAAAGGTGCATTAGTTGATTTTGCCTGTGATGTGCAGAGTATGTCAGATAAACAACAAAATGATGTTATAGGGAAGCGATTTTAATCATAGGACAGATTCTGTTACAACAGATGTAGTTAAAATTTGTGCAGCTCGAAGATAAACATGTGCAGAGAACTGAAACAGGGAATTGCTACAACTGTTTTCTCGTTCTTAATCCTGAAACTGAAATAACAGATCACACCAATTCCCAGCCAAGATTGCCAGCCTAATAACTAGTAGAAGTCTGGTGCTTCTCACCACTTAATATGGCCATAAACTGCCTATTTAAGTTGTAAATAGGGGTTATCAGGAAATGTTTACAGATCTGGCTGTGTTTACATAAATCAGGGACAAAAACACACAGCAATATTTGTCATTTAAATATTTTTAGAGCAGAAAGATTGAACAACATACATCATTAATAGAAAAAATAAGTATTTTGTACACAAGCTTTCCTTTTTTGAGAAGTTTCTCAACACAGATCATACAGGGTTAAATGCATGTGCGTCCACTTTGGTTATTAATTCAGTGGTGCTGAGAGCCTCTTAACCTCCTGCTAGTGATCATGATTGACTACAACTGGTAGCATCTCAGTAATCATATAAAAAGGGTTTGTTTGACCAGCACACAGTATGGTGGGAATGTCCAAGGAGCTCAGTGCAGATCTGAGAAGGATGGTTGTGGATTTGTGCAGTTAAGGAATGTCTCTTGGAGCCTTTTCTAAACAACTGCAGATTCCAAGATCATGCCATGAACTGGAAGCTGCTGGAACATCAGTGAGAGGCATCTCAACTACAGTTTACAGCTGACCACATGGACAAAGAAAACTTCTTCTGGAGAAAGGTTTTAATGTCAGAAGAGACAAAGATTGAGTTGTTTGGACACAATGACCAGAGGTATGTTTGGAGGAGTAAGGGTTAGGCATTCAACCCCATAACACTGTACCAACTGTTTAGCATGGTGGTGTCAGTGAAACTGGTACATTGCACATGGAAGAAAGAATTCTTTAGCATAACTTCAAGCCGTCTAGCTAGACAGTTAAAACTTGGACACAATTGGTTGTCCAGCAGGATAATAACCCCAAACACACATCAAGGATGGTTGTGGACTGGATAAAGCAGGCTAAAATTAAGCATTTGGACTTTCCAGTCCTCATCTCAACCCTATCAGAAATATGTGGACTGTGTCGGGTCAATGACTGGACCAACAAATTTATCTGCCAAGGAGAGTGGTCCATTATCCATCCAGAATTGTTCCACCAGATGCTTGTTAATGACTTGTATTTATTTATTGGGTGAAGCACTTAAAATTGCTTCAAATTTGAGCTAAATATGACTTGTGGTTTAAAAACCAACCTTAGTAAGCCATTGATACACTGACACACTGTAACTGTAATGAATCAGACTGAACAAAGTTGTCCAGAATCCTTCCAATATTGTCTAGCAGTTACAAAAGTGATCTTTGAAAGCCATAAGTAATTTCCTAGAATCACCTGACTAGCAACATATGTAACACACCCATAAAGAAATAAACATGATGGGTGAGGCACTCTTTTATGCCACCTTAGATAAAAGGTTAAATCAAAAATGAAGTGGCAATGCAGCCATAAAATAATCCAGTCTCTGAAACAATGGTGTAACACCCACCCACACATCGGTGGTGGTCATATTCAACTCCACATTCAAAGCATTGGAATTTGTCTAAGAACGCAAATCATTCAGGATCCTAATATCAAGACTTGCAGTGCTTTATGAAATGGACAAGGAGAGTTACCCCAAACACTGATACATAAACAACAACATAATTCACCCTCAGAATGACCAGGAATGATTGGGCTCATGAAACAATAACCCAGCTACAGATGTCAGAGATGTCAGTGGGAACATGTGGTCTGAGCTTTCAGCTGCGAGTGGTTTGGCATGCAGGCAGGGGGTTAATATTTACTCAGAGTGGACAGTCGGGAACGTGGAAGAGCAAACGTTTGAAGCAAACCCTGGCAATGCACACTGAGGGAAAAGGGCAGGATGTTACATGGGGAGATCTTTATCTATCCATAATCCCAGAGAAAAGTGAAGACGTATGCAACCTGTCAAAGTTCATGCTGTGTCAACGGTGTGCAGACATTGCTTTTCACTTTGTAGTAGGATTTGCAAGGCAGTTTAACATTTGCATTCAAATAAGTACTGCAGTGCCTTACAGCACCTCAAAACTAGTCTTGGGACACTCTCTGAATTCAAGTTAAGTCATGTTTATTTATTACTTTCCACCCTAAGTTATCATATAGTTACTTTAAAATATACAGTTGCAAGGAGAAGTAAGTGCACCCATTAGAATGACCTG
Source organism: Salminus brasiliensis (assembly GCF_030463535.1). Lineage (NCBI taxonomy): Eukaryota > Metazoa > Chordata > Actinopteri > Characiformes > Bryconidae > Salminus > Salminus brasiliensis. The sequence continues at coordinate 16,754,087 of NC_132896.1, forward strand.
GATTTCTGCATTGATTACTTAATAAATGTGGTCTGGTCCTTATCTAAGTCACAGTTATAGACAAACACATCCTCTCTACAAATTGTTGTGTTTCAGTTGATCCATATCTCTAGGTGCCTTGCGTGTACAGCCCACTTTAACGTCATGCCACAGCATCTTGATAGGGTCAAGGTCAGGACTCTGACTCAGCCATTCCAAAATACATATCTTTTTTTCCCAATAGTTCTTCAGTTGATTGCTGTATCATCTGACGTCTCTTCACCTTGAGCTCATGATACACATTTGAATTAATTGTTCCCCTAATGATGCATCCAGACCCCGAAGCAGTTCCAAACCATGATTCTCCCTTCCTCAATCTTCATTAGTAAACATTTAGGTGGTCTTGGGCAAACCTGAGATGGTCCACAATGTTTGTATAGGCAGCAGTGTTTCATGTGTTTCTAAAAGTGAATTTTTTTTTAATAGTGAAAGTATTCTGAGATTTGTTAATTCCTACATTGATCTTTTGCTGTTAATGTTGACTTCTTGCTCACCTCTTAGAATTGTCTGTTAACAGGACATCCACTCCTAGGAACAGTAACAAGAATGCCGAATTTCTTTCCATTCACAGACAATTTGGCAAAACATTGATTGATGTACACCCACCTCTTTAGTAATGCTTTGTAGCCTTTTTTTTAGCATCCTGTGTCTCTATAACATATCTTAGAGTCTTAACGTAACAAGGCTTATTACACACTGAGGTGTATTATTCAGAAACGACAGGGACTTCTGTACAAACTGGTGGGGCTATTCTCTGGGAATAGAAGTTTGTAATAACACTTTTGATTCATGTCTTTTATCAAACATGTTAAATGAACATCCACAGTGCAGGCTAGAAAAAGTAAATCTCTGTGTTCAAAAAATAAATAAATAAATAAATAAATAAATAAATATATATTATATTACTGTTTACTGTTAAATGCTGTCTGATTTTTTTCAACAGAATTATTACTAAAGAAATACTCACAAACTTCATCAAAAAGTAGTAACTCAAAACCTCAAAAGTGAAAACCTCAAGTCAATGTACCTCTATTTTAATCAAATGAGTTACAATTTTAAATGAAAACGGAGGGACAAAAAGTCCTTTTTAGATTTACAGCATTTGGCTAATATTATTTTATTTATTATAACAGAACATAGGCTGTTTAAAGGGTTAACACGGAGGTTTACTTCCTTTTTCTAGCTTGCACTGTAGAATAAATTCAATGTGCTCGATAAAACATGAACTGTACAATTATTAGTGTGTTTTTATTTTAGTTAGGCTGTGTTTGTCTGTAATTGTGACTTGGATAACAATCAGACCATGCTTCACAAGTAATCAATGCCAAAAGGTTTACTTACCATTTTTTTGGAGCTGCAGCTAAAATTGTGCTTTTGAATGTGGTAAAGAACAATTTCCATAATACATTTTAGTTAGCCATTTAAATTATTCTTAAAAACAAAACAAAACAAAACAAATAATATGTATTTTGGGGTGGTAAACACAATGCAAGCAATGACATTATGTATGTACGGTAAAAAAAATAACTGACTACAATCCATTACAGTTAGAGAAAAGCAAATCAATATGCATCTGCTTTTAAAAATAAAGCTGATTATTTAGGGTTAGATTCAAATATTTTAACAGAAAAAGCAGCTAGTAGGAAAAGTGTTGAGGTTATTTTTTTTACCAAATCATAAAAATGTGAAGAGCAAGTAGTGGGAAGGCATTTAAGTAAATGGAAATCCAATGCCTCATTTGAATACCTTAATATGCATGCTGAGCACAGCTTTAAGAAATCTTCCCTTTGCCCTACTTTACATACCACAACAGTTGTTTGTAACTGAGTTGTTAATGTTATTCCTCTTTATTGTTGTGGTTTTACAGTAGTATGCAATCTTTTATTGACCAAAGATTCTACTGTAAATCATTACCTGTACAAGCTACGAGACTAAAATGCTCATGCCCATGGCATTGAGCCTCCTCTGGCCTGTCAGAGCTGAATGGAGGTCCGGGCAGAGAAGCAGTGCTGGGAAAGTGAGTGAGTGGAGTGGGAAAGTGAGCAGAACAATGATTCACTGAGCTCATCTGGTCTAGGTGGACCACCGGGAATAGAGTCTGCTCAGTGTTAAACCCTCCCTCACTGCTTTATGTAATAGCTTTAGTCAACAGGGCTGACAGTTGAGACCAGTTAAGGCCCTTACAAAGCAAAACTGACCACGACCAAGCCTTCACTCTTCACCCACTTCTGCTTGTGGTCGGACAAGTTGGTGGAGTACAGTCAAAACAAAAAGTTGTTCTGTTCTGCAGTAACTGTAGTGGTTTGTGACATTTGAGCCATGGCCCGTGGAGTGATAGTAAAGGGTATCTTGGAGGGGAGAGGGAAAGAGAACTGGGTAGGCCATTTTACTAGAAACAGCGAAGCTCCTGTCTTGCAGGTTTATCAGCCGTGGCATCTGACTCACACAGAGAGCACACAAAGACTTGTTAGACCATGTAATAATGAGTAACTACCATCGCTTTCTCTGTGTCTCTATTTTATTTGCTCAGAAAACACACTTAAGTGGCAGTTGTGTTTTCTCTAGGCTGTGGCATTCCTTGAAAGCAGAAATTCCAGCATAGTTGTTTGACTATAAGACTACATGAGCTAGAATTTGAAATTCTGAATTATACGTAAAATCAAATCATAACAGTTAGTCAAAATGAAAGTAAATGGATATGAAAAACACAGTTGGATAAATTACCACCCACATATTTCTGTGTGACACCAACTTCCCTTACTGTTCATCTGTGACAGCAACTGCGCACAATTTATTAATACATTGCAATTTGTTGCAAAAGCATGTCATTTTTTTGTCAGTTTAGGTGTCCATGCAAAAGTAGCAACCCCTATTTTGTCATTTTAAAAAAATGTAATGCTGTGCCGTTTTCTTAAAAAATTTACATCTGAAGAAATAATCACAAACTTTATCAAAGAATAGTAACTCATTTTTACGTAAGTCAACAACTAAAGTCAATATACTACTGTTCTAATCAATAAGTCTTTTTTTTTTTGGAAACAGAAAGGGCAAAAGCCTTAGGTAGGAGAATGCAGTGTTAGGAGTCTTGACCAAGAAGGGAATGAGTCTAGTCTAGTCTACCACAGGGAAGGCAGTGTCTTAAACACTATGCCATACCATCCACCAAACAGTAAAGGATTATATATATATATACATATACATATACATATATATATATATAGACTCAAGGCTCTTTTTGTTGAAGGATGGGACAGACACTATGTTAAGCATTCGAGGAACTCGAATACGTGTTTCAACCAGTGATCCATCTCCTCATTTAACTGTCTCTGAATAAGATCAAGGGGGCAGCCACTGTTGTTTTGTGCTTTTGCTTTATTACTAATATGTTAATAGAAGTTTCTCTCTCAAAAGCAAAATTCTAGGAACGAAAATTATTACAATTAAGTAGCTTCATAGATTTGCCAAGGTCTCTAACCACTGAGCCTCCACTGCTCTGTACCTTATATTTCCCAAATTTATAACACATTTATTTATTTTTTTTTAAGTTAAAATAAATGGCAAATGCTTGACATGTCATATTCTTAATTTGAAGAAGAAAATAATTTTAATGAAACACATTTTTTGAATTACCAGTTAAAATGATTAAACTACTAGTTTGAATGGTGTACAGCAGTCATCAAACTCTTATGAGCAGGATTAAAAAAACAATCTTTTTTCAATTCCTTTTTTTTTCCGAAAAGATTATTGGAAAGTACACATTGGATGTGCAATCCCTAAATTACTAAATGTTCTCCAATCTTTCATGCAGGCTGCACAAACAACCTTTGTTGTACTGCTTGTAGCTAAGAGCTCATGCTCGCAATGATTTCACACTCACCACTGAACTCAGATCAAACGACCAGCCGAAAATAAAGGTTTTACAGTGTAATTTTTGTGGGATGTGGAATTAATGTCTTCTCATTTTCTCACAACTACTTATCGATTATATTGACAACTGTTGTGTAGAAATGTCATTATTTTCACAATTTTAAGGTAAAACTGAAAACATTTTCCTTCACATACCAGTCAGATATGGGCTTTCATACAAAACAAAGGTGAGTAAATATAATCCACGATTCAGTCCCCCCTCCCCCCAACACACACACACAAGTTTTTGTAAAGTGTCAGCAATTCACACCTCTTTCAAATGTGCCCCCAATTGCAGAAATGTTTAAAAAAAGAATGTGAAATGTATTGAAGTGGAATTTGATTGGATGTGTGTAAACACCTCTCTCTTAACTGGTGTTAATATAATTTACTAGGTTCCATTAAAGAAAACATTGCTGAATAGTGTTTAACACAGAATATAGATCTATGAGAGAAAATGCTGAAGGCATCTGGGTTATGGTCAAGGAGGAGAACTTTCTCTTCCTATGATTCACAAAAACTCACATTGTAAAAATGGGAAGGATCCAGTTGGTCTGGTTAGGTTTTATAGTTTTATATGAAGACAATGCAAACAGAATGGCACTTTACAGTCTGCCATTTAATCCCAATGGCACATATCATTCCCAGATACACCCTCAACCTGTTGGAAAATATGTACAGTGCTTACTTTATTGTGCATTTTTACAAGTACTTTAATACTATATCCATAGCTTGTTCACACTGTTTGAAATCGGGCGAACTGGACATAATTATGTTTGTTCAATGGACACTCATGGTTTAATAAGCTGATAGGGCCATCGTCCCACTGGCACAAATGTTAAACAGGAACAAGTGCAAACATGGCATCCCTCTTAAAGAGGAGCCACAGATATGTTTTTTATGCAAACAGTTGACTCACAGAACAGGTTTATAAAAGGTAAAGAACAGAGTGTGTGCATGACAAAGGATGACATCTTTAACCAGTAAATATAGTAAAACTCAGGAGGAGAACTGGGATTTTATAGTTCTTGTACACATGTGACATGGGCTTCCGTAGCACATATGAACTGTTCATGTCTATGTTCCAGTTACTGGGAGTTCAACTGAGTTATTCCTCACAATAAACAATTCAATGTTCACCAAAAGCTGTTGTTCCAGTTGACGAGGGATAACATGGGAAACATATGTGGTGTTATAAAGACCACATTTACTACTCTCATGCAAGTGAGGCAAATCTGGTCTGAGCAGAGAACATTATCATAACTGACATTTTAGAGAAAAGACAGGGAATAGGGCAAACTCAATTTGTTGTGTAAAATCAGCCAAAAGTTTGGACACACCTGTTTGAGAATGTCTGTTTTTCATCATCTTAATCTTAATCTTGTTTTTCATAATTAGAAATGTGACCTGGAGGCTTCAACGAGTAGTTTCTGCTAGCAGCATGTTTGTTTCGGAAAATTCAGTTGAAAAATCATCCCTGGTATCTCACCGTGATGCTGCTAGAGGGAATGGTAAAAGTGTTCAAAGTTGCATCAGTGTAAAGGGGAACTACTAGCCCAAAAAGTCAGACAGATTAATAGTATATGTTATTTCATTGTTTTTATGTCTTCCCTGTAAATTTAAAATGTGGAAAATAATAAAAAACAGCAACATATTCATTAGTAGGTGCACCCAAAGGTGCACCTGTAGCCATCACTGTCTCATGTTTAGTCCCAGATCTTTGGCAAATTCTCCAGGATTCTCCTACGGTGAGATGGGTTTGTAACTCCAGAAGCACGCAGGTCCTCCTCAGTAATTCCACTATAGAGAAGCAACATTTCAGACACATCAATGGTTAACAATTATATCAATAGTAAAGAGCTATGAGCAAATGCTCACATTGTGCTCCAGGATAAAGCCTAATTGTGGACTAAAGTTCTATGTCAAACGCTTTTCATCATTAGAAATATAATTTGTTCTAATCTTAGTCTTATTTTGGGTCTGGCAAACCAGCTCTAATTCTATGATTCTCTGCTCTACTTTTGGGAAACCGCTATCCTGCACAATTCCCTGCGCCAGTACATCGTATACAGCTCATACTGGGTTAGATAATTGGGTGATAAATTGGATCAGGTACTGAAACTGCTTTGCAATGGCTTCCCGGAGCAAAACCCAGTCTGAATGCCCAGAGCAATTTGCTCACCTGAAGTAATCCAGGTCATCCCAGCCATTGAGACTAAGGCCATGAGTGTAGCACTGCAGCCCCAAAGTACTCAGCAGTTCTCGCACTGTCTCTGGAGCACCACGTAGAACTGACACCTGTGCACACCAACATTTCAGCAATAAAGCAACATTGTAAGACTACAGAAAAATGTATGTAACAAATAGGTAGGTAGGTCAGTAAATACAGTACTGAGTAAAAGTCAAAGCCATTGTTTTGCCTAATTCTTTTACAAAATGTCTATTATGTAGACATTCTTCAGTTTTCTGCACTAGGTAAGAAGCAGAAAACATACATTCGCCAGAAAATGGCACAAAAGCCTCAACAAATCTTTCAGTCTTAGAAGTTGGAGCATTTTCTGCTTCCTCCCATCCAAGTAATCCCAAACACATTTAATGATGTTAAGGTCTGGACTGTGTTTAGGGTGTTCAGTCCATCGTTCTAAAAACACCAGCAGCTTCAGCATTTGCTTCCAGGGAGTTACATTTTCCCAGTATCCCAGTTGTTTAACTTTCTTTTGGAAGCTCCTGTTTTCACTCATTTTCAAATTCCTAATGCAAGTGGATTATCACATGTCAATCTTCTTGAAATATCTCCTGAAAAACTTACTTAATGGCCAGTTTGACTTGAAATTAAATAAATTAAGGCTGCTCTCTGACTTTTTCACAATATTGCACAACACTGTGTGATTAGATAACTAACTAAACTAACTACAACACTGTATGATCCATAATGTTTATACAGTACCTCTTTTTCCCAGCAGTAACTCGCCTCGGATGCTAAGGCATAATCATAGCCATAATGCCTTGGCTGGACAGACCTGTAGCTTGAGGGGTACTTCTTATCTGTTGGCAGAAAGTCCACCTCACTCAATGATTTGGCTATCTGTAGAGCAGTAAGTGAGTTATCCCCTGATGCTGCAGGTGGTTGTTCCACAATCCATGGAGCGGATGCCTCGCAATGAGGGACCCTTGTGGACACGTACGGGTACAGTTTTGGTCCATTGCGTACAGGCACTGGCCGCTCCTGGTGCAACCTGGAAAACTCTTTCTTAACCATCTCCTTGTGTGGCCTTTGCACATCACGTGCAAAGACTGAATGGTTCATGTGAGTAATCCCTAATTTCTTGACAGGTAATATGGACTCCTGAGTTACACTAGGCCTTTGAATTTGTGACTGGAAAGAAGGATTTGACATGCTGTTCTTTTGGTTTTGGGCAGGGTTTGATAGGTTCGGTCCAGGGAAAAGTTGGTAGGACGAAGTCGGTTGAGGTGTCAGTTGGGTTGGCCGGTCAGAAGGTGGTGTGTAAGGTGGCAGAGAGCCAGGAATCTCTATTTCTGTGAAGTCACACCTCCGGGCAGCTCTCCGGTCATGGCTGTGTCCACCTGTGACTTTAGGAAGCTGAATCGCTGAGTCCCTGATCCAAGCGCAGGGCTCCTTGGGCAAGGAGACGTCCTCTACTTTTCTCAATATGGGAACACCCTCAAACATGAAGTAGGCTGGGTTAGTGTAGCTGTTAGGAGCCACACTACGAGTAGCTGATGGACCTCTGCAATAGAGCCAGAAAGCAGAACTGTAAAAAGTCAAAAGTCAGTTGCGGAAAGTGCTATGATTGGAAAAAGACTATGTGAATGCCCAGAACACCTACTCATACATGAAGGATTTAACAGTTTCACTTCCTATGCATGTTCTATCAACAGCAAAGCAAGCTACTCACTGACTGAGAGGTGCACGAATGGGTGAAGGTGACCAAGGGCCCCTAACTGATCCCTTATCATCCTTTTCAATGCAGAACCACTCTGTAACAGGCAAATAAACACACAGTTCATGCCAAGGGGCTGTATAAATAACCCAGCTGTCTAGGGTAAAAGCCTGAGGCATACAGAGAGAGTGGCACACTCACGCTCAGCGTCCTAAAGGCCTCAGGATGCATCTGGACAAGGTCTGTTAGCAAGGAGCCAAAAGAGGAAGCCATAACAGATAAAAGAAAAAGCAGAGCAGAAACGACAGAGGAAGCAAAAGGGGAAGAGCCATGGTGGGCGCCCAGTGAGCAGGTTGAATATAAGGAAGCGATAGAGCACTAAAAAACTGATTGAAGAGCAGAAAGGACAAGAAGCTGACTCACCATAGACTCGCTCCCGGGTCCGGCGCCTGTTCGGTGGCACATAGACCTTAATTTGGCCTCGGATAGAGCCCATCTCTTCACCTCTATGGGTCAGATATGTCTCAAATGACTCCAAGGAACTGGTTATTACTGACTGCAGAGCCACACAGCATTCACCTGGAACAACACAAGTGCCTCAAAACCACAAACAAAAACACTGTCACTGTCATAAGTACATTTCTAACAATGCTGGTACACACCATATGACTCGAAGCCATCACATGACTTCACAGAAAGCAGCAAGTGCTGGTCTCGAAGATACTCCATATCTGATACAAGGGGATGAAGCTGTAGAAAGAGAAACAGGGAGAGAAAAATCAAGAGTTGTTTTTCCCAAGGCCACACAGGCTGAGCCAGTATCAGATAATTTTTTACTGTTTTCAAGCTTTGTTTGTAAATGTCAGCTACACTTTGTATTATGTGAAGATTTCATAAATAGATGAAATGGCCCAAACTCAATATAAGGCAATATTCTTAAATCAACATCAGCATTTGCTCACTCATTAACAGCATGTTTACTAGCATGTTCAGCATTTTGTGTGGTATCACTGCTCTTCTTCCTCATTCATAACAATCATTTGTGCTGATGGCATATTGCACAAATAATTAAAATTCATTCAAAAAAGCATTAAAAAAGGACTGAAGTGATCAAAGTTTCTGCTTTGTCATGTTTTAAAGTAAGTATTAATTCATCCTATATTCAGGTATAAATAATACATCATCCAGTTTGTGTCAAGCTTTGGGACTCTCTGTACATATAAACGCTTTATCTTTTACCTTGTTTTTCTTGCAACCATATTTAACAACGGCTGGATATTATTACTATGATTACTATGATTAATAGTACTTCATTATTGTCATTGTGGCACCCAATACAGTCTCTGAGCTTTGGTCATTTTTATACAATAGCTCATTAACATATTGATTTTGAGTAGCTTTTATCAAGGATATATGTAAAAATACCACAGCGGTAGAGTGGCCACACCACACTGGCCACCACCACAGTGACTTCACAAACTGGACTTCATTACCACTCCCCAACCAAATCTGGCTTTTTTTACATTAAAACTACTGTTTTATGATTCTGAGATTAGTTACAACAACATCGTTGTATATCTTCAACAATTTCTAGTTGTACAGCCAATCTTATCACTTTACTTTAATGCCTCCTAACAAACAGGCAAGCTAATGTATATATAATGACTGAACCTTGGGAAGCTGTTTTGAAGACCAGCCCAGTTTGAGGAACCCTGGCACCTCACAGCTCTGCGAGTCATTCTCCGTGGAACGGCGTGGCTCTACACAGGAAGAGGGCAAAAACAGAAAAGAAAACAAGGAACTCCTACATGTATCTTATGACCCGTTGAAAATGTAACAGAAACACGCCAGACATACAGACTTTCGAAAGCCTGCTAAGCTGATGGAAAATGGTGAACAAAAGGCACCTCCTAGACAGCGAGAGTGGAACTCAATGAAAAACTTGGCTTTGCTGGCAGTCTTTACTATGGCCTCAACAGTCTCCAGTTCAATCCAAGCCCGGTCCGAACATGAATCTAGTTGCAAGACAGAGACGGGTGCATTTGTTTAGCAAAATAGTTGTAAAACCATCACAAATGTTGTCAAGGCAGCTGTCTTTTCCAGAGCATTGCCCTATAGCATGTTGCAGAGGTTGTGAAGGTTACAGAGATTACATAGTGTGGCAGCAAAATACTTCTTAGCTGTGATTGTACAGAAAGCATCAATTACACATTATGGAGAACTAAGATGCTGTAAAGGAAATGTCCTTCAGAGAACTGCATGGTCAGCCAACTCCTGATAACCCCAGTTATTGCAAAATGAGGAACGGGGAAAGAAGAATGTACAAGAGGCTCAAACTGAAGGAGAAACCAACAGTATTAGTTTGATGCCGTTCACAAACCTTGCCTGGGGAACTGTGCAGTCACACCGACTTGAAATGTCGCAAAAACAGGAGAATGGTCACTGGTGAAGATGTCATCAGTGCAGCCTAAGATAAATGACTAGACTGATCACCATAGAACACAACACCAAAGAAATACAACAGACAGCTGAACCTTACACACACTATATGCACTATGAGTGACATTGCTGAGGAGGACAAATTGTGTAGACTTGTTCATTTTTAGAACTGCAAAACAGACAGGATATGACTTTGATGGTGGACCACAGGCCAGCGGCCTCTGCAAACATATTCTAAGAAAACCTTTGTAGTCTTTATGTTATTCATTCTGGAATGCCACTGAACTAACAGCCCAATGCTTCTTCTCCCCATATGTAAACACAAACGGACTGAATGGTTTTCAGCCTGGTAGCCATCCTATGACCATTTGTGTTATTTCTCAGAGGCTGATAGCTTGAGTTGATGCCTCTGACATTATGTTCTAAAGTTATTTTTGCCTAAAATGTGCTTATAAATAATGGTGGAGAGGTAGATGGAAACTGACTGTATAGATATACAGTATCTATACAGACATTTCATATGACATTCAGAAAAGATGTGTACATTTACTGCTGGATAGTAAATAAATGGCTTTTTTCCATTGCACACAGTGTGACCCCTGGTTCCTGTCACCACAATAGCAAAGAGTCCGTAGGTTTTCAACAGTGAAGCATTTTACCACCCACCATTAAACACCATGAATGACTTACATTCCAACAAATTATTCAGGAAAATTTTACAGAAATGTACAGTTAATCAAATTGCAAAAATATATTTAAATTGGCAACATTTTCTATTTGGCACGTTTTAAAACAAGTCCCTGGTTCATATGTTTCAGTGTTTATGTGTGGTTCTGTGAACTTTTTTAACAAAAACACCAAGTGTAGCTTGTCAATAATTGCCATAACTAAAGCTCACACAAACTAGTGTTTATCATACCATACGAAGTACAAGTGATGTACGTTTCTGGGTATGATTTCCACAAAACACGGTCACACCATGAAGGCCCATTCACTCGCACCTGAGAACAGACAGGAGAAGCAGATCAATTGATATAACTTTTTCTGCCAATGGAATAAGAAACTGTCAGTTATTAGTTACACACCAGAAATGTCTATAAATGATTTGAATAATAATATTATGTTCTCACGCCATTGAAGACGATTCCACTTGATGAGATATCAGACCATATCCATAATGTTTTGGCATATAATAATAATATGTGAGAACACTTGGGCATTAGCTTGTATGCATTTGGCTCTTATCCTAAAGAAAATTATATTCCCTTTCACTGACCTGAAACATCAGACATTCTTTATGCCTTAAAGACTGCAGCATCTGCTCCCCTTATTTAAGCACACAGGCATTACTCAATCCAATTTTAGAAGTCATGACATCTGACCTAACAGGACTGTGGCTCAACCCTGGATTGAATATGTTCCTATTTTTGAGCTTCAGGCACTGATAATTAGTATTGCTAACACTGTGTGGCCAGCAGTTCAAAACACCTGCACAGCACTACTTACATGACATACAGCTCTCCAGACTGGTGGTTAATGTCTGGCTACAGTGTAAGTGGTTTATGAGGAAAACATATGCTATATCTGGAACCATGAAGAGCTGTATACAGTATGTTCAGCCACCACCAGGGACTAATGGTCAAACATAAAAGCTTAATGTATTAAACACATTACTATGAAGTCACACTAGTAAAATGACCAACATGTCAACAAATATTTTATCTTGCTAAAAATTATGTCACAACTGAAGACTTGCGGATGCAGATCATTTTGTTTTCATTAGCAAATAATGCTTGAAACAAGAAAACTTGTCTGCCAATGGAATAAGACACTTTCAGTAGATACAGGTACTCAAAACAAGCCACCAATATTATAATTTCTTTAAAATGCATGTTATTATTACACTATTCTTAGACTAAGACACTCCCAAATACAAATATATACAAATATTAGACATTTAGACTAGATTTAAGATTAAAATTTCACTTGCAAAGATTTCATACCATATACATAATTCAACATACTACATTGTCTCTATCATTCAAACCAATTCCATTTTCTTTACATTTTTCTTTTTTTTTTGCATAATGATAATCTGGCAGCTTTATTTTACATTGTGTCAACATTTGAGGATGAACTGACCAATAGAAATAGTCTGTGTTGACTTCCATTGAAGTTCTATGTACTTCTGTACAGTTGTCATTTTGGAAGTACAAGGTTTTGCGTGGCAGATATATATAGAATTAGTGAATTTAGATGCAAGAATTGGAGCAAGTAAATCAAGACTGAGTAGTCTAACAGACTAAGGGTAACTGAAATGAGGAAAGTTCTACCCCACTGGTCTTGTATTTCTGCCATAGGTAGCAGTCTCTGGAGCCACGCTCATACCGGTAGGTGGGTGGAAATGTGATCTTCTCCTCCTCTGAGAACGGGAAAGAGCCAATATGAATTGGAAACACTGAACACAAACATCAGATTTGCTATCAGAACTGTGAAACTTTCTATCAATTTTAGTGTGGTGTTTTCTGATATTGAGATTAAAAGAGAACCATACTGAAGCTAAAGAAGGCCTTTCTTTTATGTCGCTCTCTGGTCAGCTGGTCTGCACACATGAGCTCGTCAAACTCCCGCTTTGACACATGCTTTAGAATGTCCTGCAGGAGAAAGAAGGGGAAAGATTTGAGTTCAGAAACTGAGAACAATAAATGGCATCTCACAGAGCAACACAAGGTCTGTGCTAAAGTTCAGGAGATACTGCCGTTAACAGCATAAATAATTACATTAAACTGGACTGCAAGGACATAAGCACCAATGGCAAGAAGAGCCAAACTGAAAAAGTAGCTTAGAAGCAGTAGAAGTAACTTAGGACAACTGTGTGACCTGAACATCAAGGTCCAGGCGGTAATTGAGGTCCCCACACCAGAAGAGATGTGTGAAGCGAAGACTGATGTCTACAGCACCAAGCTGCCGGTCCCCCAGGGACAGCAGTCTGAGGATATCTTGGAAGTTCTGGTTCCTCCTAAATGTATCAAAAAAATAAATCAACAATGGTTCTTGGAAATACCCACACTGTATTCATGCTGCTTACATGCCTAACAATGTAACACCACAAAGGCTCAAACTCCAGTCCTGAGGATAGCTCTATCAGACCTGATTCAACTCGATAACAAATTATCAAATTATCATCTAGATAACAAATTATCAAGATGTGTAGAGGCGCAAACTGGGAAAAACTCAGACCTGAAAAAAAGAACTATGGCATTATGTTTAACGTGGGGGCGCTGAGGGTGCTCTAGTCAGTTTGCTGTAAATGATCCAAACTTTACAGATAAAGGGGAATTTCTCATTGTGGTTTGATATGAAAAGGTTCATTGTAGAGACGCATACAACTCTGATTTCTTTACAATGAGCGTAATTTCATTTCATGACTATCCAAAATCAACAGTGAAAACACTTGTTTTATGTGCAATATTGATAATGGTAAAGTAGTAGTGAATCCAAAAATCTATTTTAGAAATTCTTTCCAAAACTAGCTAAAATTTCTAAAATATATACCGAAAAAAATCATGTAAAACAATGTAGTGTATTTGTGTCCATTTCATGTAATAAAGCTGTGTGATGTAGCTTTTAGAGCCATTCACTAATCACCACCATGATCAAAAATTAAGGCCTCCAGAACAGAGCATTTCATATTACACCACTCTGAATCTTTAAATAAACAAAAAACAAAAAAGATCACATGTATATGTAGCTTTATGACTTTTCTTTCTCAAAAAGAACACAGCAACCGTCCTTTACACTGTATGGAAATTTCATTTTGAACAGGCCAACAGAAATGCCCAACTGTATGAACTCCAGTTACACTGATTTTTTATTAATGGGAACTTTTGCATTCTTCTATGAAGATTACTATTTTAGGAAAACATGGATTTGTTTTCAGCAGCTCTAACCCCAACCACTTTTCTGTGTCTCTGCCTTCAAGACTGAAGTTTGAGTGCCTGAAGCATTAGTGTACATTCTAGGATTGTTGAATAAGCAGGAAAGGAAGTCGATTAAAAATGGCACCGGATGTTGTCTGATATGGGAAGAGTGCATGGATGTGGGTGTGGGTGAATACCGGAGTGCCTTCTCACTGCCGGATGTCAGGTGACAGTTCACAAAGCCCATGGACGTGCCATTAAAAAGGAAGGAGATGCCCACAGCCCCTTTGTTTCCTGCAAGCATTCAGACAAAACACTGTACTGCTTCTATAAACTTCAGTTGAATGGTCTGTTTCTTCTCTCTTGGCATATTTGGCTGCTGGCCATAAGGCTGAGGAGAGGAACTGAAGAAAAGGGGAGAGGGAGAGAGACAAAGAGAGAGAGAGGGGGCAAGAGCAAAAGAGAGAGAGAGAGAGAGAGAGAGAGAGAGGAAGAGAGAGAGAGAGAGGGAGAAGCCTAATGTATTTGAGACTTTGTTAGTAATGACTGTACCGAGTGTGTTCCCCAGTCCCGTCTTTACACTGGCTGTGTTTACTTGGCTGATGCGTCCCTCATGCTCAGGCCTCACGAAGACAGCCAATCTGATGTTCCAAAGACACTGCAATGCCACCTGCAGGACGTTCACACACAGCACAGGCTCAGAGGAAGCAGTTTAAAATACAGTCAAGTCTGTTAGTGGATCATTTTTGCTCTGTACACCACCTCAGCAATTTGAATTAACCCCTTTAAACCCCTTTAAACAGCCTGTGCCAACTTCTATTACCAAAGAATAGCTCCACCAGTTTCTATAGAATTCCCTGCTACTGAATATTACACCTTATTGTTTAATAAGCCTTTCTGCGTTAAAGGGTTAATGATGTTGATAGAAGTAGCAGAAAAAAATAATAAATAAATTTTGTTCATTTTGCTGCAAAACTGATTGTATTGGAGCTTCGCAGTAGAGATGAATAATAACCCAAAACATACAGCATAAGTAACTCAATAGCTTCTTAATATAAATAAATGTTTTTAATGGAGTCAAACACCTGACCACAACCCAACTGAGCATGCTTCTCACTTCCTGAAAACAAAGGCAGAAATACCCATAAACAACAAGTTATTGATGGCAGCTACTGTAAGTACCTGGCATCTCATGTGAGAAAGGCTTTTTGTGGCATCCATAGGGTCCAGACTTTAGGCAGTCACTGACAAATGTTTTGCATCCAGATAGTTAAAATACTCCCCTTTATTTATAATTATGTTAGTTTGTCTAGTTACCAGGAGGGACTATGTAACAGTGGCATTAACTGCAATATTAATGCAATATTTTTTGTTAAACCCCTTGAGTTTATCTTACCCATCCTTTAATTAATAAATTTAGGCGAGCAGCTGGTGGAACTGAACTAATCCATTTAATAGCTGAAGTTGCTAAAGTCAGCAACCAAACCTATGTTCCTATATCTGCAGTTCTATAACCATAAATAAGTATAATCATGGTACTCAAAACAAGAAAATATTTTTTTACTCCATTTCTCCATTTGTTTATTATTATGCTTAATCCACTGTTAAGAGAAAATATGTGTATATATATATTATAAATATGTATATATTAACATTATGTAACATTTTCAGTAGTTTAGGTGGAGGAAGGGCATTACGTACACTGATAATTAATCAGTCGAGATGAGGCCTCTAGTTTTGCTTGAGCACCAGCCACAGGTATCATCTTTATCCATTAGTTAGTTTGTCACTTTAGCATGCTCAGCTAACTTGTGCAGACAGTGGACAGTGTGGTCTCACTGTTATGTATTTTCCAGCTGGGGCAGTAATACAGTTGATGCGGGCAGTGCTTTGCTGCCGGGACGCATCAAGGTGCTCAGGCTGCTAGGATTCTTAAAAATGCATTTTACAGGATTTTTGTACGGAAACAAAATAATAAACACTTTCAGCAGTTTATACAGCGAGAGATAACGAATCACTTTCTTTCAATGCCACAAATAGCACTGCTTGGCATAGTTTCAGCTTTTAGATGTAACACAGATCTTCACATTCCAGGAGGCTCTCACCTGCTTGAAGTCGACCTGAGAAGCGCTCTTGAGCGTGGCTCGGATATGCTCCACCCACTCTCTCTCTCCCTGTGAATTGTCTTGAGTCCCGAGTGCGTAGATGTCATGAGGCAGTGAGGAAATGGACTCATCAGGGGTCAGTCCCAGACCACAACAGGTCACCCAGGTCTGCAGATTACGGGGTGGCGGAGATCCACCTAGAAAAATACAAAACCACACCAACAAGATTATCAACATTCTCTTTACAGTCAGACACAGAACTGAAGATATAAACACAATATGCTTTTATTTTGCAGTCTTTACAGTCTGCTTTATGAAGTGTTTGACATATACTTCAATCGAGAAGACAGGCCTACCCATGTTCCATGTGCCCACAAACACAGAAATGATGTCCGGCTCGCTTTGTTGGGAATGGGTTGTCTTCATCAGCTTCAGCAGCTGGCAGAAGGCCTCTCTTTTCTAAAGGAGACGATCACATAGTTGCATTTTCTGTATGATTGGACTGCTTTTTGAATCCCTGAAAACTGGCATGATATTGATATTAAATTATAACAGTGTAGTCTTTTTTTAAAGGTTGAATTATTTTTTTATAAGACAGCTTCACCTTTAATTGCTGGTGAGCAAACATATTGTAAATGCCACTTTGATTACTTTGCTACTAAAAACATTTTCTACTAAAAAATTAAAACTGAATATTAAATATTACTCAAAATAACATCACTATAAATCATTGTTGCTAGTGGGTTTCATTTTTTTGCGTTTATAACTGATTAATCTTTCTTAATTTATTGGCTAACCTTTAAACTCTCAAACAGCAGTTCTCGTGGAGGGTTGTGGTGATTATCAACTACCATCCTCAGCTTGGCCGGGCTGCTCTGAAACTTCACCAGCTGCAAAACTAGCATCAAAAAACATATTATGTTAGATAGCAGAGCAGCTTCAGTCCTCGATGGACTTAATCCAGCACAATTTGAAAATTTACCTGCTCAAACACACACATCTGAAACCTGATAAGATTATCTGCCTAACCCCTTAAACAAAGAAAGCATTATTACAAACTTCTACTACCAAACAATAGCCCCATGAGTTTGTACAGAAGTTTCTGTAGTTACTTTTGCTGCGTTAAGAGGTTGAACAGGTAAATCATCACACTGTGCTGTACTACAGCCCTCGAGGACCAGACCTGACCAGAATAGGGATTAGGGAACAGGTTCTGTATGAGACTGGGCCGTAACATACAGCCTAAAAAAATGGCACAAGATAAACTTACTCCTGTCGTGTGAGACAGTCTCTATTCCGAAAGCACCGATTGTCTTGTCAAAGAGGAGCACCCCATTGTCCACGTCTACAGACACTGTCTGCCTGCCGTACCTGACCACCTTCACCTGAACATGTGCAAAATTAGACAGAGACAGTGTCTCAGAGACTCACTGTTTTGAGTATGTTGGTAGCATTAACATGCGGCTCGGGTGAACAGACCTCAAATGACTGCCAAAAACGCACAGCCATTCACACCTGGCATTTTCATTGTGTCTCCAGTAAACCCATATGATTAGATTTTTGCTGGAGGAGGAGCATGGCCAACATTAATAATTAATTGATGAGATGAGGAACCTAGTTTCACTATGGCACCAGCCACAAGTATCATCTCCATCCATTATCAGTTTGTTATTGTCGCATGGTCCGCTAACTTGTGCAAAGGGTGGGTAGTGTGGTCTCACTGTTATGTATTTTCTGGCTGGGGTAGTCACACGGTTGATGTCCACGAGAACAATGTGGTCATATGTGTCTCTGACCATCTCTGAACGTTGTTCACACCTGTACTTTGTGCTGGCCACTCGGATCACCCATGATACATGTTAAAGTTAGGTGTGAACAGGGCCAGAGTCATGTTTTTTACAAATTAGCTAGATATCAGAATCTATAAGAATTCCCATGAATAACACAAGGTATATCCTTCATAGTTAGGCTAGTGGATAAGGAGGGATATCTTGCCTGAAAGCTGTGTACAGGGATGGGTTTGGTGTGGTGTTTTACAGGTGATGCTGGCTCAGGTGCAGGTACTGGCTGCACAGATAGATTGTGATTGGCCACAGCCTCTTGAAGGGCCTTAAGAACCTATAAAAGAAACGACAAATATGACAAAAAGACAAAAACTGGAGATGGAAAACGTAGGTTACGAGGACATTCAGAAACACAGCATGACTGATCTGTCTTTTTGTTGTACCCTCTTCTCCAGAGAAGACAGCAAGTTACACAGGGCAGTTATCTTGTGGAGCAGAGTATCCAAGTTATCCTCAGGACCCTTTCCCAAATTCTACAGAACAGAAGACAAGACAGCAAGTTTGTTGAATGCACACAGGTCTAAACTAGAGCTACTGCTATACTAATCTAAACTTCTCCAACAAATCTCATTAAGTAGCCCTTCCTATGTAGATATGGGGATGCTAGAGCTGGGAAAACACTGAAATGTGCATGACAGGAGTAGTCCCAAGAGTCCTAAACTCTCATTAATGAATGTACCTTTGTACCAGGGGCTTTCTTAGTCCTGGAGACCTCATATGCTCTGCATGTTTTTGTGTTTTTCATACTCTGGCTCACCTCATCAAGCACACGAGAGGCTAGTTAACTAGTTAATTCACTAATGAGTTGAATCGGGTGTGCTAGATGAGGGAATGCACAAAAATGTGCATAGTGTGTGGTCGCCAGGAGGCAAACCTGCCTTAGACTGGAATGAGAATTTAATACCTATGTAAATCACTAGATGGCGCAATTTTGCATTTACCACAGTGGAGCCCTCATTTTAAGTCCCAATATTTCTTATATTATATTAAGTAATATAAGTGGTCATTTTTACCTGGATTTTAGGGCAGGTCAAGGGGCAACTGGGATGGTCAAACACTTTAGCCAGAGTCTCCAGACTGGACATGGTCTGATCAATCTCACTGCCGGAGGCAAAATCAAAAATCCATATTTTCTTTAATACAAGTGAATAAACATCAGCACCTTTACAGCTACAGGTAACTGCATTAAAGGTGAGAGCTCAGTGGGTTATTGGGAAACTGGCATTTTAACATGTCATTTGGTGATGCAGGCAGTGATGTGGTACCTGTGCAGCCTATGGCAGGTGGTGGAGAGGAGTCGCTGGAGGAAGTGCAGCCCTGAACCTCCTTTCCTCAAACTCTCCAGATCCAGAGTTACATCACCATGCAAGTACTCACTCAGCAGTGCTACCATTTCAGAGGCCACACTGTTGAAAAAAAGTTACCACACCACATTCAGTCACTCACCAGATAAAGTCAACAGTATTGCTTTTTTTATTTGAATGATATGAATGTCCAACTTGTGGACTGCATCTCACTGCAACCACACACAAAACAATTTTCAGGGTATTATTTGAGTCTTTTTATAAGATTAGTAGCTACTTTTTTATCTTGAAAGGCAATACAAAATTTCACAATTAAATATTACAAAATTACCATCTTATTTCCAACAATTGTTTTCTACAGCTAAAAATACTCAACCATGCCTTGTTAATTCATGAATCTGGCATAAAGAATTTCACTTCACTGAGGCTCAGTGGTACCTCAGCGATTATAGCTCGGGGCTATTGGTGAAAGGGTTCTAGGTTCGATACCCGGGCTCAGCAAGCTGCCACTGTTGGCCCCTTGAGCAAGGTCTTTCACCATCTCTGCTCCCCGGGCACTGGAGTTGGCTGCCCACCGCTGGAGGTGTGTGTGCTTACTGACCCTAGTTCACTGGTGTGTGTGTGTGTTCACTACCACAGATGGGTCAAATGCCGAGGACACATTTCACTGTACATAGCCGCAATTTTTGGTTTCATGCTACGTCTCATAAGATTTCATCAGTGAACAACTGACTAAGCTTGAATATACACTAAAAAAAAAATATGAAGGGCATAAATAAGATGTTTGACTGTTGAAACATTGTTATTAAGACTTGACTGCAGTTCCACTGTTCCACAGCCCAATGCTACTATTTCCCTTTGGGAATGGTAAACTTACACTAACATGCAGCTGCTGCAGTGTCCTATTCCACTGGCAAAGCTTTTCTACTGTGGGTTATACAAGATGTGTGTACATGCCATTGAACCCTTAATTAAAACAACATTACTTTTAGAAATCAGCCAAACAAAGTTAAACTCTCAGCTTGGCTGACTTGTTCTGTACTTCACTAAAATTCTAGAATTCCAGAATTCTAGTGTGTCTGAATGGGTGTGAAGTGGATCCAAACACAAAACACAAGTTGGACTTGACTTACTACTTTAAACTAAGTGTCACCTGGGTGTGGTGATGTCCTGCAGTCTCTGCAGCAGTAACTGAGGAGCTGCAGTTTGGGATGAAGAAGGAGACTGGCCTGCAGAGGGCGCTGAAGCCGCAGGAGGAGAGACAGGCATGGGGCTCCGCACTGACCCCTGAGCCGCCTTCTCATCATCTCCATCTGCAAGGTACACATTATAAAAGCCACAATGACAGATTTGTAAATCTTTTTACCAAACGCATCTACTCCAACAAGCCGTGAGCCAAACAAGCAAGGGCTTCGATTCTGCTCTTTACAAACATTGCAAACATAAAGAAGCTTTCTAGAGCGTTGAAATATGATTAGGAAACGTTTCTTTTTGGAAATCCCAGAGGCTGTCTGTAGGCAGCAGTCTACTTTATTTAAAGGTGTTTTTGGCATCACAACACATATACTAGCTATTAGAAAGTCGCAGAACCGCCCATTTGTTCAGTAGTCCGCTGGTAGTGCGGCATGGCCTGGTTTTCTGATTTAGCCTTCTTAGCAATGACTTTCTTACTGTCACCTGACCCTTTCAAACCTGCAGCCTCTTCTCTTCACAGCTGAGACTTGGCCCAATGTTAAGCTGAGCTATGTTTCAAATGTTAAGTCGTCTATCACACAAGCTGCTGACTCTCAGAAACTGGTCTTCTGAAGCTGCTGAGGATTTAAGTGTGTCACACCTCTTTCTGTACCAGATCTCTTTTCTCTCTTTTCCGAGAGCAGCTTAAAGGTGTAGAAACCTGTACTTACAACAACCTGGATTTATCTGTAATACCTCTGAAGGATTATTATCACTTATCAGTTATAATGGTATTTCTATGTTCATTGCCCTTGTTAATGGCCTTTTTCTAGTCATTCTGACAGCAATCCAGATGTGCTCTTAGACGTTCTCTAAATAATGCTGTAGAGAGTGCAGCAACACAGTCCAGTGTTCCAGCAATGCTTTTATACAGATAAAAGATTTGTAAGTAATCAAAATCGTTTGGATGTTCAAACTGCTTGCATCATTTTTAGAGCTTAATTTACTTCAATTGTTACAAACCAGCTGGAAGTTGGTTCGTAGCAATCCAAGGATTTATTTCCTGAAAAAAGGAACAAATTATTAGTAGTCATTCTGATAATAATTTGTAATTCAGTGACGATTTAATGAAGATTTCTTCAAAATAAGAAAGATTCCCAGCATTTAGAAGCATAGGAGAGAGAAAAAGTCTGTAGTTTTAGTAGATCCAAAACACTCTGATTCACTGAGCAGTGTGGTTATGGAAGATCTACCATATAAAACCAATAATCTTTTATATGGAATGTGCAAGCAGTCATGTGTCTGTGTGTATGTGTGTCTTACCAGAGCTCTCATCAGCCGTTTCTGTCTCGCGTCCTACTGGATAAAGTAGTGGGGTCACGAGGCCTTTATGAGGTTGCTGGTATCCCAAAACTAAATCCCCAAGCGAACGGAAACAGTTCACCTGCACTCCCTGCGTGGTCTAAAAGAATAAAACAGCAAGTGTGAGGAGTGGACATAATGAATATTAACTGATAAACAAGGAGCTGTTAAATCAAAAATGAGTATAAGTTTGTTGACTTGATAAAAACAAACAATCAATTTAACCAAACAGTGTTTATCCCAGTCACGGTTTATCATTCATCACCATGGTGGTTAATATAGGAGTGTAAAACAAATATTACAAGATTTGTATAAAAATGTGATGCAAAGGGACCTTTTTATTTAACCTCTTAAACAGCCTATGGTCTGCTGGCAGGCTGCATGTGTTAGTACAAGCCTCTATTACCAGTGAATAGCCCCACCAGTTTGTAGAGAAGATCATGTAGTTACGCAGCAATACACCTTAGTATGTTATAAGCCTTTGTGCAATAAGGGGTTAACTTTGCTACTGTTTATCACATTTATTATTTAACATCAGTCCTTTGTGTTACGTCTTCTGCTCAAGGCAAACAGACAAGCAGAGAGCTGGGCAGCACTTTCTGACTGGCATTTATCGTTGAGAAGCCAAAGTAACAAAAATGTTAAACGTTGAATAAATCAAATAATTATTTTTTTTTAGCAAAGCATTTCATAATATAACACTTTGCAGGTGTTATATTCACCTGCAATCTCCTCTGTTCTTAGCAGAAATGTGTTATTTCTATTTGTCTTTTTATATGAACTCAAATGTTTATTGTTCTTATTTCAAATTCTCATGCCTTTTTATTGACTCTATTTTTAGAGCCCATTTTCATTGATTTATTTTTTGCTACATCCTGCCGTTACACACATGAAAACACACACACACATACACAGTCATGACTCATAATGACAAAACGCACTTAGATGTCAAACAACAGAGATGAATTTCCCCCTCACACAAGCACACAAACACATCATGATTAGATCCAGTTCTGACTTTTTTGAACATTCATTTTTTTCAAGGCACTGACCAAAAAGCTAGTAGTTGTGTTGGTATGACTGGAAGATGTTCAAAATGTTCAGTTCTAAAGCAACAGCTTCTCAGGAATGTAAAGAATTTTCTTAATGAGAACAATAAAAAGGCCATTCTGGTACACAGCAGCACATTATATAAACCTTCAGGTCAAGAGCACTTTCAACAAATTTCAACAGGCAGTGTCACAAATCAGCTTTACCAAAATCCACATCTGAGCCCCTACTGATTAAGCCACTCTCTCAGAGCTGGAGCAAGAGGAAGAAACCTTGAGAGGAACCAAGACTCAAAAGAGGAACCCGTCTTTCTCTGTTCGACAACACACAGCAAAACAAGAGCACAATCAGAGCAATCAGAAAAGCCAATGAAGCAATGACTAATGAATCTACAATAATTCATGAATTACTGAAATAAGAAATAAAGAAATTAAATGATATATCATTATGTATGTATGTAATGATGTATTCATTAAATCATCAATAAGGTCCATAAATGATATGAGGACATATCGGTATGAATAAGTAATTTACTTCATTAGTTACGTACTTTTATTTACATATACACTTGGACAGTAAAAGAACATTTCTTAGAAAGTCGTGGTCAAAATGCAGGGTATGCCATGCTATGGCACAGGTGGGTTAAGGAACCCAGGATTGGTTACCTGCAAACAACGCCTCCAGTGCCCCATGTACTTACAGTACATAAAGTCAATTCAGTATTAGTGTTATTTGCAATAACTTTACGTAGTCAAAGTAAAAGTTCTCAAATTGAAGCACCTCCTGTGACCAGCCATCTATAAAATAAAATAAGTCCCAAAATACAGAACCCCTAGAAATCAGAAGTAACTTCAGAGAAAAGGTGAGTGGGTAGTGTTAATCCCTCCCCCCTTCCCCCTTCCCCCTCTCTTCACTCTGATGGGATGCAGCTAGAAGCAAGGGTTTGATAGAGAGCAATAGATGTTACTGTAACTACATTACAGCATGATGGAATCGGGCCTATTTTCCTGCAACTGCCAGCAGGCTTGAACAAATATTTTTTTCTTGGCAGAAAGTCAGTCTGTCCAGTAGAATATCTGAATGTCTATATGCATCACGCATCCTCTACACTCCTACACTCGCTCCCATACACATACACATATATGAATTGCCATACAAAGCCACATCGGACAGCAGCGTTGCAACTAAAACATGCAGTTTCCTGAAGGGCTACTTTTTTAGTTGCAGACTGTGCTCTCCTAGCATGGTAGAAGAAACCATTTTGGCAGATTGAGTCCACATTAGCTGCCAGAAAATCTTCAAATAGTAGCATTTTTTCCTCCAGACGGGAAGAAAAGAGCCGTCTTGAAAAGCGATTAAAAGGAAAGAAAGGAGCAGTGGGAGAGGCTGGATATTCGGAAAATGTCTGCCTCCTCAGTCAAATGAACAGACAAAACAGCTCCTGCTCCTACTTTTAAAGACAGAAGCGACCACAAAGCAATACTCACAGAAAATGAGAACGCATGTGTGTGCATTTGTTTTTATTGCATAGTGGGGTCCGCCATTCATTAGCACACTTGGCATTAAAGGGACCAGAAACACAGTGTGGTTGGTCCCCACACCATTTTTTCATCACACTTCATCAGAAGCCTTAAAAAGGCCAAGCTGGTGTGTTTTTCCTTGAAGTACCTTACAAAGAAATAAAAACCTTCAGAGTGTGTGTGTGTGTATATGTATGTACTGGTGTGCATATGTGTGTGTGTGTGTGTGTGTGCGTGTCTGTGATTGATTAAAGTCAGAAATGCTCTTATTGGTTTTGTGGTGTTTTATTTCTGCGACTGTTGTGTTTGCCTCAGCGTGTCTTTAATAAAGAGCAGCAACAGAATGCCAAAAGACCTCCGGTTCAGATACATACATCTCTGTTCCAAACAGGATCAAAGCTCTGCGAGGAATATCTGCAAAACCTATACACAAATAAACTTGTTCACATGCCATCATGCACTAATACGCATGCACAGTCACACTCTCACAAAGTGACCATTCCAGCCATTCTGCAATGGATACTACATGTGGGTGTTGGAGGAATCTGTGTGAAACACATAATTTACTCAGAGAGCCACTGAGGTCATTCTGCAAACATGCCGCTACACAGAGCCACACACACACACAACAACACACACACAAACACAACAAGCACCGCTGCCACCATAGTAATAACCAGAACATGTTGGGAGTACAAGAACTACACTGTTCCTCTTGCCATACGTCAGCTCTTCCTGCTTAAAGAATTGAAAGCAGCTAAAGGTCACAATTATGCAAACAACACTGCAAACACTCACCGTCACTAAAAAGAAAGTTAAATGTATTTCTATGAGTAAATAATCACAATAATAATAGCAATAATAAATACTTTATATGACACACTTTCTCACTAATGCTGTGACTTTAGAGAGGCATTAGTAACTGAATTTTAATGCGTAATGCGTAGGAATGTGTCAGAGCAACATATTTTGGTCACTGCTAAATGATAAATGTTGTAAAAGTATTTCGGCAAGAGGAATTATCTTTTTTTACATACCTACACATCTAAAAGTATTTTTTAAGTGTTATTTGTAAGACAGGGTGCATATATGTGTCTTTACCCTACAGGTGGGTTCAACTGTAAAAAACGAGTTGTAAGAGCTGCTAAAAAAAGTCATAAATGAAACAAACACAAGTAATTCACTGAAATTGAAGGTTGTTTGAATTATGTGAGTCTTTAGACTAAAATGCTACCTAGATTATTATCAGCAAAATGAATATGAGCAGTAAAGAAAAGTGAAAAACAAAAAGTCCTTTTTTTGATGAGTAAAAAGACCTCCTTTGAATATATAAGGGAATAACTCTCACTGGTGTGTAAACTTAGGGGGCTTAGTTACAGTATGTTAAAGCTATCCCCAGTCTCGCTCTTACTGTGAACTTAGGTGTGAATTATCCGATTCCTGCACATAACTAATCAAAAACACAACACCAAACAAATTACTTTTAAATAAATTCTGAAATGAAGTATATACACAGATGAGTATATACATATACACATATATACACACACACACACTATATATATATATATATATATATATATATATATATATATATATATATATATAGATAGATAGATAGATAGATAGATAGACAGACAGACAGACAGATAGATAGATCACATGGCTGTTTGACAGGTAACATGTATGGAAATATGTTCAGCTTGAAATTGGGCATGTTACATTTTACCCTACGCCAGTTTGTGTCCCTTTCTCCTTTCGTCCAAACGTGAAGTTATGAAAGTTGAACCAGGGTTTCAACATCTTTGAAACAGTTGTAACGGACCAACACAGGTAAAGTTGTGAAGATGATGAATAGCATGAAATCAGTTTTTATTGATACTGTCGTTTGCTGAAGGCTCACATACAGCTGAAGTATCAAAATAGAAGTATGTGTGCAGTGGTTTCATTGTTGTGGATTATTGACATCTAAAGCAGCTGCTGTGGCTAATAAAGTGCTCTCTCACCTGGACAGCCAGCAGTCCGTCTGCATCAGGAAGGATGCGGTAAGTATGAACGTGGCGCTGGAACCTGCAAAGATGACAGACGTTCTCTTTAAGGGAAGGGAAGGGAAACTACATGACCAAGAGCATTACCACTAAGCTCACACAACAATGGAACTGTGAAAACCAACAACCCTGGGAGCCTGACAACCTATTTATGTGACCACATTAACACATCAAGGTACAAACTAGCAGAGCGAGCAGCATGTTCTGGCTGATGCCACGCAGCATAGTGACCCAGTTACTAGCCTTTGTGACCTTCATCTGCCATCCAGTTATTTCTGTCTCTTGTTTTCCCAGTCTTCGTCAGAGCACAAATGAACCAGAAAATTGCAGCCATTCAGGCATTCTCTTTGGCTGCACAGGCAAGTCAGGCTTCTGTGGGACAGATTTAAAATGCTGTGAATTTTACAAAGCACAAATAAAGAAAACAAAGAGCAGAGATGTGGTGGAAAGAGGATGTGAATTATGTAAGGTGGCCATGAATAAAAAAAAAAAGACAAACAGAATGAGAGAGGGAGAGAAACTGAGAGAGAGAGAGAGAGAGAGAGAGAGAGAGAGAGAGAGAGAGAGAGAGAGAGAGCATGAAAGAGGGGGAGAGCAAAAAAAAAGCAGTGAGAGCTGCAGGGCTCAGCCTTCAGGAATGTTGCTGGCGGAGAGCAGAGAGAGAGCGAGAGAGAGAGAGAGAGAGAGAGAGAGAGAGAAAGCCGTGTGGTCACTGGAGCTCACTTGCTCTTCCAGCGTCCAGAGGGAGGAAGGGGGCGTCTGGAGCCTGAACCATTCTGACCTACTGAGGGCCAAGGAGGGCTTAAATTGGCACCAGCAGCAGAAAAGTGACAGAATTCTAAAACAGTGGATCCCAATACTACAGCCAGGAGAACCACTGCGCTTTCTCTAGCCTACCACCACATTCACTTCAACTCAGGAGGAACTTTAAACCATACCATACATCCAGCAATATATTAGGCGCTGTTGTGGGCAAGTATGGGCAAGACCACAGTGGGCATAGTAAAATGAACCTACGTGTCGAATTCTGAGCTACTGAGGTTTATATCGCTATATAAATGAAACACAAGTCTAGCCTTATTGTTGGACGCACTGCAATCATTGCTGAGCTGAACACGATTCAGATCTATAAGCCCTAACTATTAATTGATTGACTGAAGTATGAAGTATATTCCTATTCATGCATTAGCTTGCTTAAAAAGGTAGCTTGTGATAGAAACCAAATTAAAATCTTTGAATTCTTAGCTTTTATGTCAAAGTTCTTTACACTAAAACAATGCTTCTGTTTCATTAAGAAAATGAGACTAAAAATAATGTATTAAATAACATATTGCTACACATTCCTTGTGTAATATTGTACCAAAATAGGCCTTCACATGTTGCTGGAGACTATCTAACCCTTCACACTCATTAGGAATAAAGATTTATGAATATGTATGATTATAACAAAAAAATGAGAATGCCCACATGCCCTCCCATCATCTTTTCAATGGAACAATGTGACATTTAACACGGGTATCAGTCGGGTAACATTTTCTTTATAAACCATCCAAGAGAGTTTAAACATTTAAAAAAGGTGTTTTGAGTCCAGGGGATCTTAAAGAAACCCCTAATGAAAGATAAGAAGGAGAAGAAAAAATGTCAGCCCTTTTGGCACCTTTATAAGCTGAGTAGGAAACAAGCTAAATCTGCAAGCTAGAGGCACTAAAGTACCAAAAGCGGTGACTAGCATTGTAGAACTACCACAACCTTCTCACAGGCAGATGTTTATAGAAACCTTATGTGTTGGCCAGAGAGAGGAACTGCTAAAACACAAGCTAAAACACAGGATGCTGAACGACTGGATCATGTAGTAGCTTGCACGTGGTTCTGTTAACATACAGTTCCCTCTAACGTTATTGGTGAGGAGCACTTTGCGTGCACAATTAAACGGACAGTTTAAAGGGATGCAGGGGAATGCTGCCAATAAACAAATGGGTGTGGTGACACACTCACAATTTTGGAAGAATTACTCCCAAGAACAGTCCTGTGGGTTTGCGGCAGGCAAGGACATACTGAAAGAGAGAGTCACATCCTGCCCCAGCGAGGTAAAGGTAATTTCCAAAGTGAGCCACAGAGCCACAGTCGGGTGATGTAGCCTCTGGGTGATAAAAGCAGTTAGTGCTTAGTGATATGGAGTGGGCACACCAAGAGTCAATGTAATCCAATAGTCAGCAGTTTCAGGTTTGAAGAACCAGAGTTCAGCACAATTTGTCAGTTTTCCTGATCTAAACATAGCATTTAACCAATAAGCTGAAACAGGTGTAGATAACATAAATGTGCTGCACTAAGGCCTTCTAGGACCAGAACTGAAGACCCCTGGGATGTAACAGGAGGCTGCTTTTTGTCAATGAAATTTTGACTACTCAAGTATGACACTCAATATCTCACAGCCAATGAACATCAAACCCAAAATCAGTCCCAGATGTAAAAGTTTGAGGTTCGTGTTGTTGTCAGCAAAGAGAACCAGAGGGTGATGGTGGTCTGCCGGAATGTACGCATGTGTGTTTGTGTGAATGTGAATGAGTGACTAGGTATTACTCACAGCACACACAGCGCATAGGCACCAGGCACCGACTCGCTGTCACGCACAAGGAAGCTGCCATCCCGTCCAGCCCGAGCAAGCAGCTCCTCAGCCAGCACTCGGCTGATGTCCCGGTGATACCACGCTGCCATCGTCATGACGGCCAGTCACGGCCACTAGCGACAATGGAGTCCTTATGTCCAAACAACAGATAAAACAGAACTATATATATAGGTGACCAAGGTACAAACTAGCAGGGAGACAAAAGCATGTTGCGGTTGATGTCACACCAAACCATGACCCAGTTTCTGGTTATTGTGGTCTTGTTCATGTACCGTCAGCTTATTTCTGTCTCTTGGTTTTCAGTCCTCATTAGAGATCAGATGAACAAGAAAACTGCAGCCGTTCAGACATTTCTAGTTTAGTCCACGAACATAGAGCTGGGGTCCCACATAGATGAAAGATGTTTTGGTTTTTCCCAACGTACAAAAACGAACCAAATATCCTAGAAGACTAGTATAAAAAATGTCAAGGAGGAGGTCACACGTCCCCCACCTGAGATGGTAGGCCTCCACAATCACATATCCTCCATCGTCAGAGCACTCCAAGAAGCAGCAGCAGCTTTTAGTTCCAACTGCCTTCAACAACCAATCACTTTGTTTTCACAGCAAACTCGTGCCACAGCAAAGGTGCCTCCGGGCCTGCTTCCTTCGGGATGAACTTTTGACAGTTGTTCAAATGAAGGATGACATTCTGAGAAAGACCTGGGCTGTACTCTTCTGCCAGCAGTCCAGCTCCTTCCAGAGCAAAGCTGACACTACAGAGACACAATAAATGTTTACTGTGCTCATGCACTCTTTTCCACGCTGAAAAAGTTGGTATTGTCCCCTCTGTGCAAGTGACCAGAATGAAAACCCTTCCAAGAAGAGGAACCAAGAGCAGACTTCAAAAAAAAAAAAAGAAAAAAAAAGAAGAGCTGGTTCGTGATCTGAGAGAGCAGCGGAGCAGAACCAGGACAAAATTCAAATGATTTTCCACTCAGTAATTTTAGCCTTATAAGGGAAAGGGGAGGGGGAAAGCTGTGCACCCCTCATAGAAGTTTAGCTGTTGTCTGCAACCTCCTCCACATGTCAAACGCAGCCAGAAGTCCAACAAGAAACTGTTTCAGTGAAGCAGACATGCTTGGGCTTCAGAAATGGTTTGTCCCTGCACTGTCCCGTCTTGATGCCCGCTTCCCCCTTAAAATGCTGTCCAAGAGGAGAAGGGGCCACGGCCAACAGCCCCCGCCAGCAGACGGAAGTGTTTCACTGCTCCAGATGGTAAGGGAGGAAGAGAGATGAGTGAACAAAGAGCAAAAAAGCACAGTCTAGAGAGAATTCCTCTTAAGTGACTTTACTTCATCACTGGTGTGTGAAACCAAGCCCAGCCCACTGAGGCTCGCTCATGCGTTTCCAAAACTTAGAGAAGCACCTCATCCGCACTCTCGAGTACAAAGAGGAACCAAGCCAGGTAGGTACTGTCTCTGACTCTTCTTTAGGTCGACCCTGGACTTCTCGTTTTATTAGAATGCCATTACGTTTCTTTCCCTCGTTGCCTCTCTCTCTCTCCCTGCCTCTGTTTGTCTCAGGAAGTTGAGGGAGAAGCCTCCTCCTCCATATGGATATGATCATTCCCCCCTTCCCTCTCTTTCTCTCTCTCTCTTTCTATACGCTTCTGTTCCGTCCTCCTACAGCTGTGCTCCTCCTCCTCCACCCCTTTCTCTTCTTTTTTTCCTTCTCCTCGCAATATGGAGCTGTTTCTCCATAGGCAGCTGTCTGACTCCTCAGCCTGTTGCTTTTATAGCAACGATCCTCTGTCTAGCCCTCGACCACCAAAGCAAAAACAAAATCAAGGCACATGCACACACACACACACATACACACACACACACATGCCCCACCCCTAAACTTCTATTAATTGTTTGCAGCCAAGAAAAGTTTTTTTTCATTCTTAATAAGTTTCATGAAGGAAATAAGGTTTAAGCACCTAAGGGCACCCACCTCCAGCCAGTGCCTACAATATGCCACCTCCTATTCTGTCTACTCTGTTGTGGAAACAGACCACAGAGGGCCAGATGAGGGTACAAGTTTTTTAAACATAGTGAGACACAATATTATTGCAGCACAGCACCCCCTTGTGTCGAGATGCAGAACAGAGGAGTAGTTTCTTACTGCCTGAGTTTTGTTCTTTTTCTAAAAAGAAAGAAGGAAGAGTACAGTCTACAAATAACAGCAAAGAGCAGAATACCAGCAAGTAGAACTAAATTCATTTAACAGTATAAGAGTTGACATGACAGTATTTGAATTATGTGTTATATAATGCCATTATTGTGAAATATCTTTAAATGTGACATACTTCTTTTCTACAAGTTACCACAATTCCCTGCATGGGTTCTTATTGAAATGTCAGTGACATATCTTGGTCAAAATACCACAAGAGTTGAAGCACTAAAGCCTTGTTCAGAGTTCAGAGTTTGAGTGCCTGTTTCTTTAAATGATAATGCATAATAATAATCTTCTCTACAGACTATATGAATTCTTAGACTTAGTACTAGCGACCTAATGTTTACTTCACCTTGAGTTCAAATCTCTCTCTCTCTCTCTTAATGATTATAATTCAATAAATCAATTAATTATAAGATAAAGGCAACATTATTAAATACACAATGTAAACAATTACACAATGAGAAAGACACTGCAAAAATTATCTATGTAAGAGAGCAAGGTGCAAACCACTGCTGACCACAAAGAACACAAAGGCTCATGTCACATTTGCCAAAAAAATATCTAGATGACCCTCAAGCCTTCTAGCCTAATATTGATGAGCCGAAGGTGTAACCTTTTTCAAGACATGTTTCCCGTTACATCTGGTGTAAAGCTCACACCGCATTCTATCATAAGAACATTATACAAACAGTGGTTGGTGTGGCGCAACAGATAACACCACTACCTGCCACTGAGTTACAACATCATGTGGGAGACCAGGTTTTGATTCCCGGTCTGGGTGACTATGCTGCGCTACACCAATAAGAGTCCTTGGGCAAGACTCCTAACACTACATTGGCCCACCTCTGTGATATGAATAACCTTGTGTGTCGCTCTGGATAAGAGTGTCTGCTAAATGCCGTAAATGTAACGTAAATGTCATACAGAACATATCTATCCGAAATTCCTGAATGAGCATGTCACATGTTAGTTTGTGATCTAAAGCTCAAGTGCAGTTGGGTTATGCAGCAGAACAATGATCTGAAGTACATAAGCCCACAAATCCACTTTTGAATGACTCAAAAGAAACAACATTATGTTTTTGCAGTGGTCAAGACAAATTCCTGATTTGAATCCCATTGTAAAGCTGAGAAAAGACCATAAACAGACAAAAAACTTTTCAAAAACTTTTCAAAAACTTTGAAAACCCTCCAATGGGTCAAACTTCCTCCTCAGCAATGCAAAACACTATCAAGTTATTGCAAAAGTTTGAGTGCAACTGTTACTGTCCAAGATAGCACAGCTAGTTAATAGGATTAGGATCAAGTTTTTTTTCAATAAATGGAATGAGCACTGAAAATCTCCAACGTGTGTTTATTTGTGTTGTGTTGTTAAAATTATATTATCTAAACTTTACATATTTACATGTAACAAATATGCTTGGGAAGAGGCAATACGTTTTATTTTCTGCTGTGTACAGTCAATAATTTTCTGCCTGCAGTACAATTCAAAGTAGGCAAAAAACACACACCCCACAACCTCACAATTGTGACCCGTGGTGGCCTTTTAAAACCCTGCTTTTGCAACTGTAGTGGGTGGAGCCACTCAGACAGTTGGTGGCAGAATTCTAATGAGACAGCTTGTGATGTAGAAAGCTTAGCCAAATCAGAGCGCTGTGCTTTCTCCCCTAGGCAGTTTCCGAAGCATAGCAAAATGCCTCCAAGAGTCATGTCTTAAGGCCATGTCTTGTCCCCGCACTGCTACAGTCTCCATCCAATTACCCGAGCAGTTCTGTTTACACAACACAGTACTGGATTATTGTCCACCCCTGACCGAAAGGGCTAATCTACTCTGCATGCATGCACACTCTCACACTGCCCAGCAATGAACTCTCACACTCTCGCTATCAGCTGCTTCTTGCTTCTGCCATCTGAGAACAGTGATGCCTTAAATCTTCACAACTGAACAAGAAGCAACATTAAATATCTAGTATACTTGGTGACTGACAAGAGAACTTACTTAATTGACTAGGCCATCTTAGCAGTGGCCTCCAGTTCACTCACATTCTTGGATTTGTGTGCTGCCACCACCTTCAAAATCCACCAAAGGTCTTCAATAGGGTTCAAGTCAGATGACTGTGATGACCACTCCAGAACCTTCCAGAATTTCTTCTGAAACCAAGTCTTGGTTGGCTTCTGATTGGGATCACTGATTGGGAGTCTGTGCTTTTGGGTCAGTGGAGGTGTACAGACCTTCAGTATTTAGTATGCACATTATTGTGCAATCTGAAACATCAGTGTCTGCTGCCACCAAATCTTATCTGCTGCAGATCTTTTGTAGTCACTAGAGGGTTTTTGAAGCATCTTCTGTCTGCCACATCCAGGTAGTGTAGCTAGTGTTCCTTTCACTTAGTACTTGTGAGCTATGCTTCCATCTCTATCTCTAGGAACATTCTGTGCCTTTGATACCTTTTGTATTATTTGCCTTGTTGTAAGGCAATGAGCTCTTCTCTGAACTTTTTGGCTAACTTTTGACAAACCTCTAAACATTGATGTGTGACCTCAAGAGTATACCTGATGCAACTAATGAAGCCCTTGATTTGCCACCTAATTTGCTTTTTTGAGAGATTCCATTCAAGGGGTTTAATAATTCTGAAATTGCAGTTCTCTGTGAATGCTAGTGGGAATGTAAGCTAGTAGTAGTCTAAAAAACAGTTCTGTGCCAGTACTCTTTGCTGAAAGACACTGTTATCCTGTCAAACACATGCAGTGTCTTTCACAAGCTTTGAATATTTAGCGGTAACATTACTACAATATCTATAGTGGTTCTGTAGAGTATGTCAACATTATGTGTGTGAATAACTATCTTGAGACTTGTTATTTATGTATTATGACCTATAGCTCATTTGTTCTCTCCTTGAACAGTTATTTTTGTCATATACATATGTCCTCTCTCTCTCTCTCTCTCTCTCTCTCTCTCTCTCTCTCTCTCAATATAGGCACAGCTGTTGGCTCATGTCTGTACCCTATTTGGATATGTACCAACAGAGCTATATACCTTTAGAGTGCATATTATTATTATTGTATTACATATACCTATATATTGTATTATTTTACTGCACTGAACTACATACTTATTTAAGCTAGAAAAAAATCCTGTGTTCTGTGGGTCAGTTTTTGACCTAAAGAACGAATTCCTAGCTGATTTAGCTGACTCTACAGCTGAATAAGATGTGAATCAGAATAATAAATTACACACCATTATGTTTTTCTGAACAAAACAGTATTAGGGAGCGTCTTTGAGGTAGATAGATACCAAGAATAGCTCATGTCAGTCGAGGATGACTGAAAACATTCATGAATCTGCTTTGTCTACACATCCAGCCCAACAGAAAGCTCTTTAACGTTTGATCTCATCACACAAAGAAACAATTAACTGCACATGCTCCTTAGCCCCACATGCTTGTTTAGCTGCACGCAGACACAGAAGGCACAGATGCGCGTTCATCAAATTACGTGTATTCTAAGAAGACCTACAGCAAAGGCATTGCACTGTGGAAATTCTAGGAAATGTTTTTGGAAATTTACTTGTTTTTTTACCTTAGAGAAAAGGGGGGGGGGGGTGGCAACGATGTGTTTGTGTGAACTCTTGCTGACCTTTGCATGCACGCACTAAGGATCAAGATTATAATAGGATGTGTTTAAAGGGATCGTGCACATTTAAAGTGCAGGTTGCACTTGGCAGTATTCATACACAGCTGGAGTCTCTATCCCTTGCCCAAGTTCAGTCACATTGGTACTGTGTCCTGATGCCAGAGGCATGCACTCACAGGTCCAGGTTAACTTGTTGGACGCTCACTTTATAATACCTCAATTATTAACTGTCAAAAGATTACAAGCCATATGGACGGGGACTTCATCCCTTCTGTGGACCATCTGCTGAGGCAGCTTCCAAAGGAAAATACAGCAATCAGGCATGATCCTCTCCCACTAATCTCCTATAACCAAGAAAACAGCGATGTCACCTTAATGGCAGCACATTCATTCATTGCTGTAAATAAAATCCTCACCACAGATGGACTTTTCAGCATATTCACCTGCTTTGTGAAATTCCCTACATTATAATCAACACTGAACATATTACTAGAAATTAAATCTCCATCATTACAACTGAAGGAACAAAACTATCCAGATATTCAAAACAATCCAAAGAGATGTTAGTTCATTTCTAGTTTCAGTGTTTGTGATCAAATCACTGTCATTAACTGTGAGTTTCATTAACACAAAATGTTATCTATTTTTTTAATATGGCTACCTGGCTACAATTTACTAAATTAGCTAGCTAGCTGGCTAAGCACATGCTGATAAAGATGACACTCTTTACACAATTTATATCAAAAATACATTCTAATACAAATGATTTAACAGAATAAAGTATTTAAAATGTATGCTTGAGGAATCCTGTTAAGAAAGGAAAAAATAAGAAATCATCAATGTTAAAATAAATGCAGAATTTATCAGCTTTTGGCCTAAAATGAGGTCACTTACTCTTTATCCTTATCCTTATCCCTTAATTATTATTATGTCAAAATAAGTTGAGGGGCTTACACAAAACACAAGGGCAGAGATCATTATAATATTTAACTTTAAAGTAATATGTATAATAGTAATAATAATAATATGCTGCAAATATTAGATGTGTAAGCACGTAATTCCTTTATAGCCCCATATTGTGCCTATTTTTATACACGTTGTAGCCAGGAAAAGAACACGACTAATGAAGTAATAGGATTGGCACCAAAAAGGCCACTCCACTGTATAACAGTCTGTGTGTTTACTGTGAAGGAGGGAGGAGAGCTTGCAGTATAAAGGCAGATGGTGACAGAAGCGGACGTGATTTACACTTGGTCAGAGCAAGCAGTTTGACGGATTACAGCCAGAGCACAGGAGCAGTCAGCCAGCCAAAGGAGGTAGGAGAAAACTCGGCCAAGGTTCCAGCTCTAATACAATTACTACAACTCACAGGGACAGCAGAACAGCAATGGACATGGTGGATTTGGGTAGAGGACAATCTGATGAAAGCCAGAAGAGTGAAAGGTGTAGCAAATATAAAGAAATGGGACTAGACTAGACTCTGTTTGTTATCAAGCAGCATTGTTGGTATGGTGGTGTACACATAGCCATCTAGAATGTAGAAAATCTGAGGTTTATAAAGTGGAGTGGGGTGAAAGCACTTACATTGTGTCTGAATATGAGAGAATAATTAGTTTAGGTAATAGTGGTGGTCATTTTTTTATGCTGAAACAGAACACATACTATTCTAATGCACAGTTTCTCTGTCTTTTATAAAAAACCTAATCATCAATGTGACCTGTGCAAATGTGTTTGACACCCTATGCACTGCAAAGGTTAGACCTTCATTAGCAAGTGAGGCCTAAGGCAAGAGGAGCTGCCAGTTAAATCAAATTTCCAAGCTTTTTAAATTCTAAGACATGTTAAACCTTGGACTTATTTAAGCAACTCTCTTAATATCTAACCAATGCCCACAAGGGAGGGCAAAAGAAATGCGGACTGTTATTAAGAAGGGCAGTTAATGGCAGTTCATGTGGAAGCCCAGATAATATTTGAATGGCCAAAGACCAAAACTCCCATTTAACTGTAAAGAAATGGTGAAAAAAGAGGGTGGTGTGCAGTTGCTTGCACAAATATAACCTTATGGAAGAGTTATATAATAAATAAACCATTATAGTCACAATACATACCATTTGAAGTATGCTACAGCAGCAACTACATTTTGGAGACTGTGGACTAATGAAGTTAAAATAGAACTATTTAGTCACAATCAGAAAAGGTACATCTGTAGAAAAAAAGAACTGCATCTCATGCAAAGATCACCTTACCAATTAGTAAGCATGGGGGTGGATCAATCCTGCCCTGGGGTTGTGTTGCTGCCAGTGGCACTGGCAATATTGCAAATATTGCAAATTCTGGATGCAAATGTCAAACCATCTGATAAAAGTCTAAAGCATAAAAGAGCGTTTTCTACAGCAGAATATGATCTAAATATACCTCATGGACTACCTGGGGAGACATAAACAGGCTGTGCATGTAAGAGGACCAAAAACATCTCAAAATGAAGCACTTCTGCAAAGAAGAGAAGGGAAAATACAAGGCCTACAACCATTCTTGAGAGATTTCTGAAGCCCTAAGTCTGTAAGGTGACCAAGCATTTTCAGATAGACCACAATAATGTTATTAAAGACAGAGTAACTGTGCATTTATGTTTTATTTGCTACAGAAATTAAAAATGTGTCATTTGGGTTCCCAAACTTTTCTAGAAGATTATAACTCTTATTTAAAAGCCAACAGAGCAAATTAAGGATGGGTGGATGCTTCCAGGTCAGTAGCAGTAGCTGTACGTAAGCAAAAACAAAGGCTAGTAATAACAAAGGCTTAATAAGTTTAGGTTGCACCATCTGAAGTATCATATAGTATTAGTTTAGGTACATTTGTCTTGGTATTACTTGGTATTGGATCCAAATCAATGTATGGTATTGCCTGTCCCCACTTATAGCCATAGTTCAGTCGCACCCAGCAGAGGCAGAAACTCTGGATTTATGTTGCTTTTGTATCAACTGGACAGAAAAAGTAATTAAAAATAATTTTAAATAAACCAAAGTTGTATCAGTTTACATCTTTTTCTTCTATGCTGGATATATCAGTCTTTTTATGCTCGTATGGCACAAGTTTCAATATCAGAGTGATTACTGGTTGGTTTTTGACTTGAATCAGTGGTGGATCAGTGGTGTGTTTTAGTAAAACTGCTGCAAATTAAGGACTTAGTAAACACTTTACACACAAATGTATGCATAACCAGTGCAACCAAGTCCTTATTACAAGGCTCACACGGCACAAGGTTTCTTTAATACTAATGTAAATACTTTCAATTAACAGTTAGTTCTGACCCCGCAACGTGATTGGCTGAGAGACGTTCTATGAGTGCCAGTATAGCATGACAATGGCACTGACCAAAGGTCTTTAAGCATTACTTCACCACATTCACACCTAACCAAGCAATGACGCCAGTGCTTACAAGACAAAAACATCATCCATAAAAAAGCAACAACGTTATAATTCTACAAGTAAAATAATATTTGTGATACATTTCATTTGTTACAGTAAATATCATAAATGAAAACTAAAAAACTAAATGCTGAAGATTTTATGCCATTATTTGCATGGCGTCCCATACTGCCCATACATGCACTAAACACAGAGCAATAGTTGCTAGGCAGGTAGATAGGTTTGAGACACGGAATTCAATCATCCAATCAGAGGGAGCATCTACTGCACCATTCATTTGAATACCAAGCATCTACTGCACCATTCATTGATCATTTGAATACCAAGCAGGTTATCAGGAAATACAGTCCATCTTTACATAAAAGTAGGATCTCAATATTTAACAGTTTTGGCAGTGTGTGTCACCATAGGATTATGTATAACATAGAAGTAATGTAATGTTGTCAATGGAATGCTGATTGTTTATTTTATAATCTAACAATAAAGAGATATCAAATAAAACTGTTCAAAATAATCACAATAATACACTTTGGGTTTTGGTTCATGCTATAACATTAAATACTGGCACTAGTGCACTGATCTTTGGCACTTGGCCTGCAGCCCAGTGCCAAAATCATATTATAGCAATCCATCTCATGTATTATTGCTTAGATACATTTTTTGATAGTTTTCACTTTGGAAATCACAAAGAATTGTGACCTTTTTTAGACACATTTAAAAGTATTGATATTGTATTGAGGAGTTTAGCCTTGGTATCACTTGCTATTAGCAAAGTTAGCAGTATTGCTCAACCCTTGGAAAATTATTATTAGAAAACTGAATTATTGCAAATGCAAGATAAACAATAATATTACACTGGAATGAATATGGGTAATGGTGGACACCAATAAGAATTTAAGTAAATAAATATCTGTAATATTTTATTATAACAGAACCCAAATAAAAGCAATGTAAGCATTATCTAAAAGTATTTAATGACTTTTATTATAACATTAACTATATATATACACATACGTATGTGTGTACATATGGAACAAAATGATCAGGGTTAAACTGAGTGGACCCATGGTTCAACTGCTCATAAATAAGTATTCCTATTGCCAGAAGCATCAGGCTGTCAGTGCTTAAGAAAGCTGGGCCTCATCTCTTGGATTAAGGAGCAGGCATATTAGCAACTGGCAAGAGCTTATCCTGAGTGCAGCATTCGACTAAGATTAGCAGACAGTCAATCGTCATGTTAATCTCCTACTCCCAGATTAGCTCCACTAGATTTAAACTCATTGTTTGTGAGGCCATTTTCATCAGCCATTTTAATGAATGCAAAACAAGAAATTGGCATGGATGCTGTTATTCTGACTGCCTGCTCTCTAACACAGCTTTAATCTTTTCCATTTTAGGAACTCAGCAGAGTAACTGCAACCATGGCAAAGTAAGTTCCAGTAGATTAAGCCATTCACATCTGCCACAAAGACAAGTACAGTGGTTTGGGGATGTGCTGCAGAAGCACTATTCAAGGCTGACATTATGCAGTTTAGCAATTTCATTAGATATTTTTCTTCCACCCTGTTGCACTATAAGCAGTCTAAGCATTTTAATGTCTATACATTCTGTCCTCACACCTGTATTATGTATAAGAGACTTTTAGGACTGTGGTATAGGTGGATTAGCAGATTGTACTAAATCCTTCTTAGGGTGGATTTACTGGCTTAGTGAATATAAATTTAAAAGTAACAGTGCAAAGCCTGATGTATGCGTCTGGCTAATCACCTCAAAGTAACGAGCAAGTGCTAAGCTACACATGCAAAGTTAAGCCTTTTTGCTTATTTTACCTTGTAAGTAGGAAAAATAACCTAAAGGACTACTGTTTGCCTTGATTGACCAATATTGGACATATATATAATGGATATAATGGATATAACAAGTGGGTATAATAAGTGTTTCATGATTGTTGTTGTCAAGTGATGTTAATGCATGCTGTTTATGCAAACAATTATACACTGATAGATTATTGTCATAAGCAGGCGTAGACAAATTGGGCTTTAAAAAATAAAAGTCCTGCTAGGCTTCTGATTACCTGAATTCACATGGTTAATAAGTAAAATCAACTCTGTCTGGGGAACTGACATCTTTTTAAAAGGCAATTCTATTTTGTGTAAGAAAGATATGCTCATTTTAATTGTTGCAATGGAAACAAAGTCATTCAGAGTAGTTTGTTGCGAAATGCTGTATTATAGAGAAACTTTCTACATCTTCTATCAATGCTAGCCACCAGGGCTTTTTTATTTTTCTATCAAAAATAATAAAGTTTTTATATGTATTGTTAATGCTGGTTATTTTATATGAAAGTGGTAAATCTGGGGGAAAAAATTTCATTGGGTATTAATTTGCCTTAGAGCATTATAGTGTGGGAATTTGTATTTTTGCTCCTGTGCTCCCCCTACAGTTGGGGAGTGTAATTCACTTTTACATTACTGCAGTAAAGACAAATAGCACCATGCGCAACCTCATGTGGACAGTTCTGAATGAGCATTTCTTGACAAGCTGAGAGATACAGATACAGTGTCTGAAGTGAAAGAAACATGTTGATTGACGAGGTAGAGTAATACTACGGAATTATACGCAGTGTTCTTGCGAGAGAGGCTCCATGTTAGCAGCCATTCCAGGCCTGAAGTGGCAATGACAGAGATGCCTTTCTCCCAATTACAAGTCAATGTGCCACTTATTTAAAGCTGTTATTCTTCTGTTATTTATTATCATAAGGTGAAATTGCTTCATTATGTCATTTTAAAACACCCTGCATATGTTCTTTCAAAAATAAATTTTAGGCCAAAATTTAACAAAACTGTTCTAAAGCACTTTTTGAAACGTTAAACACTTTAGATGGTTCTTATCATGACCAATGCGAACAATTCTGTTCTGAAAAAAAAACTCTATAGTGGAGCATTTCACACCAAACCACTCTAAAAGACTTTAATTGCAACCTAACAATTCAAATCTGCAAAAAGTCTGTGGAGATCTACTTCATCATTATGTGATATGAGAACGTCAGGCTGGCACCAATGTTCCAATTGCATGAAAGAGAACAGTTTGCGAGTGCATGCAGACTATTCTAATTTGGTATCTTCCTTTGAAATACTGCAGCTAAACTACTCCACGTTTTAACAAGTGAAGAAGGTTAGAACTGCTCTACACTGGGGCTTAACTATGAGTATGTACTGAATCAGAAATCAGAGATTGTTGTGTTTAATGTATTTCTGTGTTCCATTTGATCAGAGTTTATAAGAAGACCAGTGGGAATGGTTCGGTAAGGGGATTCTCTTGTCATTACACTGAAAAAAAAACTTGGTAATTAAGAAAATTGTAGCAGCCTAATGAACCAAGCTAATGATTTCAGATATGCCTCTACTTGGGGAAGAGAGACTTTGTAGACCATGTGGACAGCGTTGATGTTATTGGTATGTTCTATCTTTATAGATGACAGAAATATATCAAAATATTGGACAATCACACTATTCAGAGGCACACATACATTCTGCTGGATAGCCCTTGTAATTTCATTTGCAGATGGGGTGCTCAAAGTGGACCCTTCAGAGCTTGATGGAAGGAAAGGTAGGAACGAGAATCAATTTGATCAAAATGTACTGAGAACAGTTCACCCCAGCCCATGTCCTGCTACTTTGGCCATGTCTTGGGTGATCCAATCATAATGGACTGCCAAAACGCATAGCCGTTTAGACCTGCCATTTTAAAACCTCTGCTTAAAAGATTTAACTAACTTCACTTGAGCTAAAGCAGTAAAGGTATGGTCTTCAAGATGGCACGGGTAATGCCTCCCAAGGACAGGGGAAGTTGACAAGCACATGTTAAAACCAGTAGTGAAACAGGTAGAGGTAGTGGTCCAGATCCTGATTAAGCTACTTCTCATTTGTACAGTCTGGGTGCAGCTGCTCTGCGCTTTCCGCTACGGACGGGATGATTTGGATGTGATTGGACTTTCCTTCAGGAAAGATATCTGGATACAGCACATTCAGATCTACCCTCCAACAGCTGGTAACAAGCCAGCAAACACACCTATGCAGGATGCCCTCATGAGGAAAGCTGGCGATGAGGGACATCCTTTCACATTTAATGTAGGTGAACCTACTGATCGCTGTGTACTGTGTAATGCAGGGGTTTAATAGTGAGAGATAATAATACCTCCATGTCTGTTTCAGATTCCCACAAATCTGCCATGCTCTGTAACTCTTCAGCCAGCACCAGATGACACAGGCAAGGTATTATCTTGCACACCTACAAATATTTACAATAATTTATTTTTGCTCTCTGCTTATGACTCACTTTAATGTTCTCTTCCTCACTACTGCAGCCTTGTGGGGTTGACTTTGAACTGAAAGCCTACATTGCCAATGAGGCAGACAACCCAGATGAGACAATTGCTAAGAAGTATGCATTGATGCATTTATCATCTTTAGAGACTACAGCACAAAGTAACCCAATAAACATTTATACTCCCATCTCTTACTGTATAGGGACACTTGCCGTTTGGTCATTCGTAAAATCCAATTCGCACCAGACAAGCTGGAGGCCGGGCCCAAAGCCAACATCTTCAAGCAATTCATTTTGTCAGACAAAGCACTTCAGCTGGAGACTTCTATTGAGAAGGAGGTACATCGTTTGACACATAGGTTTTCTGTGAAATGGAGAATAATATCAGCAAACTTGTCAATCAAATACATTAGATGTTATCTTTCTAAAATCCAAATCTTCCTAAAGGTCTATTACCACGGGGATCCAATTCCTGTCAAAGTGAAAATAAACAACGAGACTAACAAAGTGGTTAAAAAAATAAGAATTTCCAGTAAGTAAATATTCAAAAATAAAGACAAAGATTTATTTAAAAACAATAACTGAATAGTCACAGCATACCTTGTTTTGTGATTTTGGTGCATATCTCCTACAGTTGACCAAACAACAGATGTTGTGCTCTATTCAGCTGACAAATACACTAAAGTTGTTCTCTTTGAAGAGTTTGGGTAAGTCTGAATGTCTTTAAACATTTCATATTTGCAAAGACAAGATATCATAATTTTACATTCTACAAAAATATTCATATACAATTACCTTTTACATTGGGTACATATTTTAAACAAAATGGCCAATAGAAATGGTCCAAACAAATACTTTTTTAAGAATACCTTACATTAAAACATATTTTATTGTCCTGTAAAGTTACCTTTTTGGAGATGGTGGAAAATTAATTTCAAACCACAACAATTTTTGCTAATAATCATTATGTATTATGTTAATAATTTTTTAGGGACCAAGTGAATGGCAACTCCACATTTGAGAAGGAATATAAAGTGACTCCTCTATTGGCCAGCAACAAAGAGAAACGTGGTCTAGCGTTGGACGGCAAACTAAAGGATGAAGACACCAACCTTGCATCTTCCACAATGTTAGTCAAGATTTGAGCACGAAATTCCACCCTTAGCCACCAATCCTACCAGCTTTGGCTACTACGAGTATTTTTCACCCCGGGTGTTAATTATATATATATATATATATATATATATATATATATATATATATATATATTATTTAAAATACTCAAAATACTTTCAAATACTGCATTCCAAAAAAATAGTATCTTGGCAAAGAAAATAAATTAATAAATAAGCCACACTGTCTGCCAATATAATGATATAATTTCAATTAAACTTTTGCACTTCTTTTACGTATTTTTGTCTGCAAGGTATCAATTATGCTTTAGGTCTAAAAGTGTGTAAAACACTTCATTTCAGTAAAAAACAACTTTTTGCTCCTCTGAAAATTTGCATTTTTTGGCCACACTGAAAGATATAAATATAAAAACATAAATCAGTCGCTTGTTTTGTTTCATACAGAGTCACATTCTAAAAAAAAGACTGTCCCCTGTCTCCCTCTGCAGCCTGCGACCTGGCATGGACAAAGAAGTACAGGGCATTCTGGTCTCTTACAAAATTAAAGTTAGCCTCATGGTGTCCAGTGGTGGTCTCTTGGGCAGTCTTGCGGCCAGGTTACTGACTTTAATATTCTTCTGTCAAATAAATGTAGTGTAGTGAGATCCTTGAACACACTAATGCATGGAATTGATCCATGGTTGACTTTTTACAGTGTGA
This sequence comes from Salminus brasiliensis, assembly GCF_030463535.1. Taxonomy (NCBI): domain Eukaryota; kingdom Metazoa; phylum Chordata; class Actinopteri; order Characiformes; family Bryconidae; genus Salminus; species Salminus brasiliensis. The sequence goes on from NC_132896.1 coordinate 16,798,745, forward strand.
CTGTTTCTGTCCACAGTGATGTTACTGCAGAGATACCTCTGGTCTTGATGTCACCAAAGCCCGCAGGTAAGGCACTGATCCTTTAAATGTCTAAAGGTTTGAGGGTTTGAAGATATAATGAACATTAGATCACTGATGAGTTTCACTTTCTTTTCTTCCATATTTCTGCTGCATCTCAATGGAATAGATGTGTAAGTCTAAAGCTTAAACCATAACTCCTTTAATTGATGTTCATAGTGATGTACAATGTTTCCTCACGCTAGACCTTTTTTTTCTTTTTGAGGCAAGAAAAATGCAAAATTATGACCTAGCTGTATGTTAAGGCATCCAATGATACTTGGTCCATGAAACTTACTTCAGTAGTGAAAAACAGCTGGTAGCTAACTAACCTCAACCTAATGCTGCTCTTATATGTGTTTGTGAATTCTATTATCTGTAGTAGTGTAGAATAAGTTACCCAGTAGTGAAAGTGAAGACAATCCCAATGTTATGCATTTCTGTTTTTTGTAGTTCAGTTTGTTAGACAATGTATTACAGCTCTAAAGCTTTGTTAATCACTTATGCTCTATAAGCACCTTGACTGGTTTTATTAATGTTTGACATACTGTGCAATGAATAAGCAGGTGTCCAAATACTTTTGCCCATATAATGTATGTAACACATGGACCAGAGAAGTTGTATTGGCGTTCTGTAGTCTGCATCATGCTCATATTAGGCATATATTTTTCTGCAGAAAAAAAAAACTGGATTTTCGAAACGATACTGGGACATGTTAAGATTTCCAGTCTTATGAGATCTGCTCGATGAGCAACAGTGTCAGCTCATATGTAGCAAAATTCGCATTTGACAGTGCATCCAGTGACATTTAGGAGACAAATGCACACAGGACAAACCGTACCAGGTTTGAAATGTTTTGTTTAGCAGCGTTTTTCTAAAATCCCCTTCATTTGTTTCACACAGAGGTCCAGCATAGACCCTGGAATTCCTAATACAAGCATGATGCCATCTACCGAATGACGACACGACTTCAGTGGTCTATTAAAGGATTTCAGAGATTGGAGGCTAACCCTCATGTCATGTTAAAGCATGCCTTGAGAGCACAGTGACTCATGCATGCTGCTTGTTTTTGCATTTTTCATGGATCTCAGCACGGACATCAAACTTGAATAGATTCCCTGGCAGATGGCAGGGAAAAACAACTAAGGAAGAGAAAACGGAGAGAAACAGGAACAGGAAGATGCACATACAGACATAAGGCATGGCTGTGTAAACCCTGGGCAGCTTGGCTTCATGTTAAAAAGCCGTGTAGGATCAGAGCATGTATTAACAGCTATGGCCTCTAAATTAAAGCTACCACTACCACTAAATCTCAGGCTTCTGTGCTGAAACTAAATTTGCTTTTTGTGTTATTTCTGCCTGTATCATGTAAAGTCATGTTGATCGTGTTACAACTGCTTTATTTTTATAACTCAAACTATTCTACATTATGTAATACAGAACCTGTAATAGAGTCTCGAAAGCAGGTCAGTTAGTATTGAATTTCGATACCCCGCAGTACTAACAAACGTTGACAGCAATGATGACTGATATTCTTGTATTCTGATACTGATACTGATATTGTAGCACTGTGAAAAGATGCTAAACATGGGAGCAGACCAACACACTGATTCTATTTAAATAGCTCAATAGCTCAGAAATGCTACAAAAGCACTCTTAGCACCTGGAAAGTTTGAGATTAGTCTGAAAACAATATAATTCTGAAAGTAACAAATGCATTTGGAGCAGAAATACATCTGGAGACTTGTAATTTGTGTCTTAATGTAAATGAAATTTGTGTTTTTACAATTTTTCAATATTTCATTTTTCTGTTTTTCTGTTATTTTCAACATTTATGAAGGTCGAATGATGTAAAGTGAGATGAACAAACATGTGTTTGTCTACACTGATACATTTGTCTACATCATTTGTCTAATATGAATACAACATATTCCATTTTTCTGATCTTAAATAATTACTTTCTCACAGAAACGTTTCCCCACTGCGGGACTAATAAAGGATTATCTTATCTTACACACATCCATTCATTTACATTTTACAATTATTTATTTTTTTATTCAAAAAAGTACATTTAGCTTGAGGTTAACATTTTTGTAATGAATGTTATTGTTTTTGGAAATTGTATCCCACATATATAAGCACACAATGAATTAATTCATTTACAATTAACACTTTAAACCTGTTCAGTGGTTCATGACTTTGCACTGCAAAACATAAAAAACATATTCATGCTTATACATTCCCATGTCAGCAAGAGGTCAGAAAGTTCATTTATTGTTTTAGTAATACATCGCAACACTGTACTGCTAGTTTCATTTTTTATTTTTCATCTCATTTCTTTCATTATTTTGAAATGTTTAAGCTAGTAAATTGCTGTAGAGGAGCAGGGTGTTTCTATAGATATTAATGGGAAATTCATTATTAAGGTATATGTTGTAACAGCACTGCACCACATTAAATGTAACCAGTCTTGAATAAGGACACTGCAAAACAAGGAGGAGCTTCAGCAATTAAACTGATGTGTTCATTATAGCACCACCTACTGGCTAGTTTGACAACAGTTAACAGTAAAGGGGGTTGCAGTGGGTTTTGTGTGTTATTACCTTTTGTGATAACGGGAGAAATTCTGCAAGGTGTCAATAAAATAGGTATAATCTCAAAGGGGCCTGCTGTGTCTACATAGCATCCATAGCTTAGTCTAGTGAGCTACAAACCGAAGTCTGCATATAAAAAATGACAAAAAAATATATATTAGCAACATTTTATGTCGTGTTATATTATTATCTTATTGTTACCCGTTGGTATTATTGTTATTATCATTATTACTATTATAAATGTTGTTGTAATACTGAGGAGTGTCTACCACAAACATTTGTCCCATAATGTTCTGCACTGTCTCACGAAAATAAAGTCTATTTTGGAATTATGAAGAGATTGTCAAGCTTGTGGATCAAATCACAGAAAGCCCACAGACTCCCTAAAGGAGAACAGGGGCTGTATTGTAATATAAAACTATATAAAAAATAAACCTTTATTTCTGAAAAGAATAGATGTGAAGAAGAACTTCTCTAAATAGGTCCTCTCATGCCTGACCTGCTAACGGCCGGTGACATGCTTATTAGTGTGTGGCCCTGTCCCATTATTCGCACTTGCTCCCTCGCACCCCTCGTTTGTGAGTGTGCCTGCCAGGTGTGCATTTCTTTACATTTCCCTAACAAGGGCGCGTGCTATTGCCCCCTATGAACACTTGATGCCCTGTGGAGGCAATTACCCATGTTCCACTGCAATCCAATGACGGTCCTCGCCTCGTAGTTATATTAACGTTTCACTATCTTTAAAAGGGGTCTCTGCCGCCGACCACTTACCCACTTTATCAGCAGCTCAGTGAAATAGCCGCAACTGTTAAACCCAGCATCGTGGCAACTGCGGTATTTGGCGTTTAAGCAGCAGAGTCGTGTACAGGTGAAGGGACATGAGGCGCCGTGCGTCCCAGTTCTCCGACACCCTAACACTCACTACCCTTTTACCTCCCCTTCGATAACTCAATAAATGTGAACTTCCTGAAAGGGCATAGGCAATAGGGCGAGAATTGGGACAGGACCAGTGAGTGTGAGTTACGAGCCAAGCTCATGATGTGGTGCTTCGTATATATAAATAATTATAGCAAGAAAGACATTTAACTAGTCTGAGACGCCTGACCTGTATGTGTGCATACAATTCTTTTGAAAATGAAATAGTTGAATATAACAACCCGACTGGACCTTCAGATCATATTTTTGTCATGTTACTGTTTCTATTATTACACTATACCTACTTCAGATGAGGAAATCACCTCACTTTCAGATTTTCTACTTCAGATTTATATAAACTACAGAGGCAGGATTATATTGTTTTTTTTATTCAGAAAAAAAAATTAAACGGATAAATAACGTTTAAAAAACATGAACGAAAGACAGCAGCTCATCAAATGTATTTCTAGAAATTTTGAAGGGGTTGTTTCCCAGTTGCGATCCAACTTTCATGTGATTATCAGAAAACATCAGAAAATATTTTTCCCATAAAACGTAATTGTAGTATTAACACATTTATAAAAAAAAGTGAAAGCGTTTCCAAACCTTGATCCAGCCTGGTATCAGTATGGTTCTCGCTGTACATATTTTTTTATTATTTAACTTTTTACTTTTTATTACACTATTTTCTTCTTTAATATACTCTATTTAATTACTTGTGTGTCTCAATAAGAGTTACTGTGAAATTCCTTGTCTAACATGGCCAATTAGATGCAGTGTAACTGACTCTGTAGTTGCTGTAAGATTGGAGATGAATGGCTGTGGCCGGATTTCGGGTTAGCCTCCACTGTGGAGAATTAGCATTAGCTCAGATGCTGAATGTGACCGAAACTGCATCAGAGGAGCGCAAAGTCGAGCGACCGCAGTGGGGCTTCATCCACTCACGAAGACGTAAACAGTCGGAGCTTTACCCGCAGCAAGGTAACATTTACAGTGGATGCGGGGCATCTGTTTTACTGGCATCTTGTTTTGCTCTGTTTAGGGACAATATCACAGCGTTTGAGTGCAAATGGTGGTTTTAAATAAGCCTGAATTATTCAATTCCAGATGGCAGGACTGCGTCACCCAGTGAATCAAATAACCTAGCTTAGCTGGCTAGCACCTAGCTACCCTGCTCTCAGTGTTGTTCGTTAATGATCTAGCCAGTTAGCCAGTTAGCATGTTAGCTTGGTTTACGTTCGAGTGCGTACCGCGGATGGAGCCTTCGCTTTTGTGCACATGGCTAAACATGACATGTTAACGTATCTAGCGTGTTTGGTTTTCAGTTGTTCTGTTGCGCGTAGCTACATCGTGCGATTGGTGTACAAACAAGCCCTGTGCTATAGAGCTAGCGCTAGCTAGCTAGCTTGGTGGGTTTCGTTAGCTAGCACTGACAAGCTAGCTAGCTAACCGGTGATGTATGCGATAACACACATTCCCACAACAACGTGCGCCCTTTGGTTTCCGTTCACACTCTCACTGAATCCCTGATCGATCCGCGTAACCAATAACTAGCAAATTAGCTACTCATTTGGCCATGAGAATCGTGTGTTTTTTCGTAGGAGCTAACGATGCTGCTAACGAATGAATCGAAACCTTTCATATGAACTTCACTAGCTCTACTTTAGCTAACTAGCTATAGCTACATTTATCCAGCTCAAGTGCACATCCCAGCTGTTTGAATAGGGTCGTTTGGTTAGCTAGCTGGCTGGTGTTATTTAGTAAACACCTTGTTGTTATTATAGCACCAGTTTACATGAGCAGTGATTGGGTTGATTTAAAATCAGGCGGACTTGCTAGCTACCAAACGGTCCTTGTGGTGTAGCTATGCTAAGTTTGCGCGTCTAGATGCCTGATGATGCACCACGCCGGCAAACTTATCGGCTAAATGGGACAATTTTGAAGTACTGTTGCTGCAAGAAAGTGTTATTGACGTGTAGCTTCCCACTCACACTAGAAGGGTAAAGTAACTCGCTTTCCACGACTTCGAGGTGTGAAGGGGAAAGCTTGCTAGCTAGCGCTAGCGAACACATACAGTCCTATATTAGCAACCGCGAGTTAGCCTAGCTTAGCGCAGGCCACCATATTTGAGGTTCCCAGGCTGCTGTATTCAACTCAGCCCATAATAGGCGGTCCAGGAGAGGATGTCGTGGCAGGTGGCTCCTTTTAGACCTTTAACATGGTGAACTCGGCCTTTCGCGTGGACGAATTCCGACAGAACTTTGAAAGCGACAAGCAGTGGTTAGCTAGGAAGTTGTTCATAAACAAGCACATTGAGAAGTACGAAGAAAGTAACATAGATCAGCTACTGTCCCTGTCGATGGTGTGGGTCAACCATGTGTTCATGGGATGCAGGTTGGACGGTTTTAAATGTAAACTAGGTGTTGTAATTTATGGGCATTGTGTAGTTTACACCAGTAAGCAGCAACAAAATTTCAGTACTTCATCAGACCAATGCACTCTTAACTTTTTTTAGTCGGCATATACAAATTTTACGTATTTGCTCTATCTTGCAGGTATGGCCCACAACTGATGCAGAGAGTGCTTGAGATGGCAGAGGGGATTCATGTTGGCGAAATGCCCTCCTATGAACTAGTCCCAAGTGGTGAAGCAAAAAAGAGGCCGAATTCGTCTGATGGAAGTAAGTCCAAAAATGTGGCGTGATGTTGCCTCTCTGACTTCTTTTGAGCGATTCCATAAACTTCAGTGCTTTGTTAAGGGCAGTGTCTGAAATGTTTAGTCATTGACTGTTTATGGTTATTAAGTGGGATCACTGTACCTTGATATGAACTAAAATCATTTGTCTGTTCATTTCAGGAGAGGAGCCCATGAGGAAGATGCCGGTGTCCAAATTTGGCTCAAGACCTCGATTTGAGCCAGTGCAGTTTGTCAGTAGCAGCAGCAGCAGCAGTTGTCTAGGGAGTACTGATGAGAAGGAAAACGAGAAGGAACGCAGGAGTGGAGAGATGAACAGTGTGAGGCAGAGGGAGCTCGATCCACCGTACAACAGTGGCCGTGGCTACAGCTCTGCATCTGCCTCTTCTTTTGACAGGGGGACGTCGCATGGTTATGATTCTTGGGCCGATCGTAGAAGCAAGGACATGTCGTTCGGCAGCAAGAGTGGTCTCGGCTATGGCAGCAGAGGGTCTCCCTCAAACTTTATGGGAAGATTGCAACAGGAGTACACTGCCAGATATGAGGCGCACAGTGCAAGACCGTCAAACTCACCTTCTCAAGCCAGTAGATTTGATGGATATGCAGGGGGTAGGCCTGGAGGCTGGGATTCTGGACGCCAAGGGTTGGGTTATGGACACCAGGACAGACCATCATCTAGCAGGGCTTTTACCAGAGTCTATGACAGTCCAAGCAGGAGCAGCCCTGGCCTGCTACCAACGCCATCCATGCCAATCCCAATTCCCCCAGCAACACTGGAGGAGAAGCAGAGGCTGATTGCCAGGGTTTCATCTGCCGTAGCTGTTACTCTCCGAGATCCTGCATTCGTGGGAGGACCTGATGGTCCAAATTACAATTTTATTCTCAGCCGCAGCATTCAGGCATGTAAAACCAACCCGGAGTACATCTATGTCAATTTGAAGGATATTCCTCCAGCTGACCTGCCTAAGAACAGGAAGGTGCCATCTGAGGGATATGCGTGTGAGCTGAGGTGTTCGTGTGTGTACCTTGCAACAGGGTACTCTGGAAGCAAAAATGGTGCCAGGGATCGTGCGTCAGAGCAGGCCGTCAAACTTTTTATGAAGCCAGTGGAGGTTCGTGTTGTACAACGTCATTATAAGCGGAATTATGTAAACGACATGGTTGTGTGCCAGTTAAATGCCCCAAACCCAGCCTTAGTTCCACCTCTCCGCAATCCAGAGGATAACCCACCACCCAATACCAAGGGTCAGTATGTGCCTGACAAAAGTAAACATTGGTCAGAGTTTGTCCTAATGGAGAATGCCCATGATGCCATCTGCATGCTTAACAATTCTGCTGCCTACAACCGCATGAAAATTGATTACACGTTTGACCCAATACCTAACAGCAATCTCTGGCTGTGTAGCGTATACTTGCAAGACGAGTTTGTGGCTCAAGCCAGGGGGACTAAAAAGAGCTCCAAGCATGCTGCGGCCGAGGAGGCTGTAAAAAAGCTGCGAATGAACCAGGCAGCCCGCCAACAGCAGGAACATCAGGAACAGCACCACCAGCCACCGCAGTTTTCCCAAGGGATTCACAATGCTGAGCAACCCCCTAGCCGTTTTAGCCAGCATAGTGGCCGAAAGAAGCAGCTCAGTGAATTGGTCATTTTAGAAAACTCTGACAATGCCATTTGCATCATTAATGACACAGCACAGTTCAACAAAGTGGCTGCTGACTACAAATTTACTGTGCTACCAGACCATCGCTGGAGGTGCGAAGTTTACATAGAAGGTCAGTTTGTGGCTGCAGGCATTGGACCCAAGAAGACGGTTAAACACATTGCAGCGGAGGAGGCTATTGCCACGCTGAAGCGGACACAGGCAGTGGTGAAGTCCAACCTCAGGAAGGAGGGGCATGTGGATGCCATTTCCCGAAATCAAATTATAGCTCGCTCTGGGGAGGAATCCATGAGACAGGAAATCAAAGAGGATAACATTGGTAACCAGTTGCTCCGCAAGATGGGCTGGACAGGTGGCGGGCTGGGTCGAGAGGGAGAGGGCATTGCAGAGCCAATCATGGTAAAGGAACAGTTTACCAGGGAAGGACTGGGTATGGATATGGACAGGCATGGCAATCAGCTGAGTAAGCGCGATATTGAGGAAATCATCCGTAATTACGCTTGCTCTGATCGACAGGATGACCTGCGCTTCTCCACTGAGCTCAATAATGATGAGCGCAAGCAGATCCATCAGGTCTCACAAAAATATGGGCTACGGAGTAAGTCCTACGGACAGGGAAGACAGCGCTTCCTTGTGGTTAGTCGGAGAGTGCAGAAAGAGCAGCTAATTGGTCAGCTGTTGCAAGAGGGCCAGGTGGGACGATACGAGCTTGTGAAACCTCAGGCCTCTCACTGACTGGAAATGGCAGATCTCAAAGCAACCTTTTATGTAACAGTATTTTCCCAGTCCTGTTCATGGAGTACCCGTGCACTGCACATTGTAGTGGTTTCCATATTCCCAATGCTCCTGCTTAGCTAAAAATTGAAGGGCAAGGATACTTTAATGACCAGGATTGGGAAGCTACTGCTACATATTAGTGTTGCTATGAGTAAAGCAGTTGTACTTTGTTTATTTGCTTCAAAAAAGTGTAAAATGTATTTTTCAAAAAAAAAAAGAAAAAAAAAGTGTGGAGTTGCTTCTGCATTCCTGAGAGAATAATCATTTTCAACGGGTGGCACACTCCTCTTCCCTTTCATGTAATGCCATAGATTTTGTCTACTGTAAAGTTTGCGCTAGGCTAACTCAAGGCACTATGATGTACACAAGCTACCTTACTAACTGAGGTTTGTCATGTTGTATTCTGTGATTTTTAAGGACATTGACATTAGTAGTGGGTCTTAGGGCAGCATGTGCTCCTTTCAAATTGAAACATTCCATTTTCATCAAATGTATTCATCCCCTCTTCATCTGCAGTAACTTAAATGTTTAAATTATAAAAGTAAAAAAAAATACAATATTCAAGGGAGGAATTGCTATCACACTTGTCACATTATGATCAGATAACCATTGCTAGCAGTATCTTAAAAGATCAAGGGCGTCTTTGGAAGCTAGTTCAGTGACCTGTCTTCCTTTGACAAATGCCTCAGCAGCAATTCTTGTTATTTGCTTTCCTGATGTCTTTAGGTTTTGTGAATACTGTTAAGTGTCAGCTTGTTTTGACATATTAAACAAATTTAATCTGTTTATGCTTTGCTGGCAATCTTCTTGAGTGATTAGAAAGTACCCCTGAAACCATTTCCTCCTTTTGGCTTTAATAAAAACACTTATCTTATTTTACTGTTTATTTACAAGAAGTGAGAAAATGTACAGTTTCTTACATGGATTACTAGTGCAAATCTGACACTCGAACTCAGGATGTGCATTTGAAAAGAAAGAAAAAGAATTAAAATGGACATTGCATTAGAACAAACATAAAACAGCATCATGCCCAGGCAGTCAGAGGCAATCCACATGTGAAAAAATAAAGACTCAAATTATAACTGAAGAAAATGGCCAACTGTCATGCAATGGCAGAATGGTGTGAAGATGCATACAGTCTGCAAGTACATCAGTACCATTTTGTTACATTCTAAGTCATTCCTAAGGTCATGGTAGGGGCTTTGTGAAATTGCAGATGTGATTCCTTTCAGAGCAGTAGCGCACTCTCATTTCATTTCGGGTATAAAAAAACTACTCTTTGTATTAAATACCTTAAAATACATACATAAACAGTTCTGAGATTTTAAAAAGAGCTTAACATTCACATCTTGGTACAACTTTAGTCTCAAAGAACCGTGTCTTTAATTTGTCCAGAACGTGGGGACATCTGAATTTCTAAAAAAAAAAAAAAAAAATCTAATGACACAGAAAGCTGCTTCGATTATCCTGCCTTCTGCAAGACATTCTTGCAGTTCCTTGGTATTTTAATTGAACTTGTGGGGGAGCAAAAAAAAAAAAAAAAAAAAAAAACCACAAAGGATTTAAGTAAAGCTTAATCCACACTGGAAACCACAACCTGAGCAACCACGCGAGTCCTAAATGCAACCAGCCCACACTACAGGAGCAAACCAAAACCAAACGGCGCATGTTGATGACCAACTCCTGCTTGGAGACGTTTTGAGGATAAAACCAAAAGAAACTCTTACAGCAAGTGACCTTGAGGCAGCAAGGTACATTCTGTTGAATTAGGAAACGTCCGTATCCAAGAGCAAGATTCAGCATGAAGAGGGAGACCACAACACAACAGCACTAACTTTGCAACAGCTACAGAACAGACAACTCTACAGAGTAAGTGGAGAATTCAAAACATGATGTGTATTTATTTTATTCTTTGCGCAACGGCTTTCCTCTTGATGGCTGAGGCCAGGCATTGTTCAAACTTTGAACGGTCAAGGAGGGGACGGTCGGGATGAGCAGGTAGGGTCAACAATCACGCCAGCTCTGTTCCACGATGGCAGACACGCGCTTCTCATACTCTCGTTTGTTCTCTTGGTACAGCTGAGCTGCCTGGCTGTTGGCAGGACTGTTTGGATTCGGCTCGTCCAGTAAAGACTGCAGTAATTGAAAATACATGTAAATCCTGATTCTAAACACAAAGCATTCTTCTTAAACATCTGACTAGACTTCCAGTATTACACATACACACAAAATAGTGTTTTACGTACTTGTATAGATGTTAAAATTGAGGAAACGTCATATGTTGGACTCCAGCGGTTCTGAAGAATGTCCAAGCATATACTACCATCTGCATAAACTGAAGAGATTGGAGAAGAACAGGGTTTGTTTAAGTTTCACAGTCACACTTCTCCAAAACTAAAACCTATGCAATAAACCGCTGCATGCTGGGGAATTAGACCAATGCTACAGGCATTAATGAAGCAACTGACAGCAGATATCTGAAATGAAAGTGATGCTGTCAAACTTACCATTAGGGTGAAACATTTTGGATACAAACCGGACTGTGGGAGGTTTGTTTGGATATTCCTCTGTAAATTCTATTGTGAGTTTGAAAGTTCCTGGAAGACCAACAAAAACAAAACCGATGGTTACAATTTTAGAGACACAGTTACAAACACAAACACTTCTGCCATTTACTTTTTGTCCGCAAGTGAAAAATCATGATACATTCTTGTCATACTGTTGTCATTTTGTGAGGAAACTTAGATGCGTAGATATATTTTAGTATTTGAGGTGTTTACACTTAAGTGAAAAGCAACATATAGACTCCAGGCAACAAAATCTATTAAACCTAGGGCTGAGCAATCTGATATTTATTGATATCAGGACCCATGTGCTTTTTTGAGTATATCAAGGATATTGTCCATACTTGGTACACTGACCAATTATGTCATTACAAAGACAGCACAATTAGTCCTGGTTAACTACATTTAATGCAATGCAGTTTATGAACTGCCAATTAAAAGTCAACCTTTTTATTTTTGATAGTATTTAATAGTATTTTAAAATAGATTTTAAATATGCCACTACTGGATGTTTTGTGCACCAACAAATTTTGGAGAATTTCTATCATTAATTGTTTATTCAATGTAAAAGGCAGCTGCCGCGTTCAAATTATGTAAAAACAAATCATCATATACATTAAGATGTCAGCATCTTACTTGCACGTCATTATCAAGATGCAGACCTTACTAATTTCAGACTACAACTAAGCACTACAACTACTAACCATTTCCAAAATCGATTATATGGTCCATTATAATTTCAATTAACTGATTTATCAAAAAATAAATAAAAAGAAAAGCACACTTGTTAGACTGTCAATAATGTAATATTTTAAATTCAGAAAGAAGAATTCTTGTCTTTTAGTGTAATGTACTTTCAAACAAAGCATCCTAAATTTTCCTAAATCTTATTAGAACTGCTCATTTTTAAACATTATCAAAACAAGAAAACAGATCTGCATTGCTCCTAAAAAAACACAGGCATACTCTGGCAGGTGCAAAATGCTCTCTAGATGCTCACACAGGACAGAGGTGCTGACATGCCAAAATTACAATTACACAGCTTACAGCATCATCTTTTAAAGCAAGGTTAAAACACACTTTCATTTTATTTATGTTTTTTTGCATAACCTTGCACTGCTGTATTTTCACTTGTCTCAGTTCTCTGATGTAAACAGGACATACAAACATCATGATTAATCACTGAATCTTGTTAGCTTTTAGTTTTAGGAAACTGATTTTCACGATTTACACTAAAATGACAGTATGTAATACGGAAATGTTATGCCAAACTCTGGCAACCATCCAACCTTTTAACAGTCTTCTTTTTAAACATTTTTGTGGGTCTTAACGTTTTTAAAACATCTAAACTGTCACATATGTGATGCCGCCATGCTGCTGCTAAAGGAGGGGGGATTACATGAAAGACCTAATCAGTGACCCGTATGGCATTACTGCATGGGCAGATAGAAAATCCCCTTTTGGACCCAAATACCCCATTAACAGACATGCCTCAAACACACCAGCAGACAGTAATCTAAACTAAACCATGCAACGGATTAAAGGTCAGTAAAGAGCACTGGGCACTTCTGTCCGTATGAAAGGCCACCTGAGAATAAATGAACAGTGAACTCACTTATTCTTCTATTAACTGGCAACACTAAATTATTTGTCCCCTCTCTCACACAACTTTTATATGTCTGGATTTATTCATACTGGATGTTTTGTTTTTTCCTTTCTAGAAATTTAACAGGAGATCACAAGGAGACCCGTGAGAAACCACCTAAGGAAATCCCTCCAGGGTCAACTGATAAAGGTCCTGAAGTCATCTCTACATGCTTGTATTCAAATGCATAGATCATTAAGTACTGATCAAATCTCAGCCATTAAACCCCACCACTGCTATTGACCACTGATAGGTTAGAACAACAGAAATAACCTAGATCAACGCACAGAGCCGCAGTGTTGTGGAGAACTCACCGTCTTCAAAAGGTGTTCCCTCTGGGCTAAAGACGGAAGAAATGAACAACGTGTCAGATTATTCATCCCACAGGACTTTAACCAGCTAAATGCCATACAAACCTGAAGTTAACTAATAAATCCTCACACACACAGCAGTGTATGAAACGCAGACAAAAGGCTGAACTTAACCAAGTATGTAGCTTAGATGATAAACATGGTGTCCATCACTGACTCAACAGCACTAACGATAGCTACTTAGCCAACAGTCCCACAGCCTTCAAGATGACAGGTAAAGGTAGATACTAGCTAACTCTGACAGATGATAGCTATACGCTAACTGTGGGTTTATAATACAATTCAGACACAAAAATGAGTGAGAACTTTAAAAGCTGTGAAACAGTCGATGACATTTACCCAAAAATGACAGCATTCCACACCATGATGTTGTTTTCTGAAGGGGCTCCGCTAACTCCTGCCGGGGGATCCTCCTGCAGTCTGAAAATAAACGCAGGAAAAACGGTCTCTTCTCTGCATTCACACGACAATTACAGTAAAGAAGTGTAACATACACACATTCACGAACTGAAAACGACCACATAAGCCAAATAGAGCCACTGGTAGTTTCGTAAAAAGTCGCCATGTTTGATCTGCAAAGCGAGCAGCCACCCAGCCGGCTTCCTCAAACACAACCGAGCGGCCTGCTTGTCTCGGACTTACCGTTTAAAATCTCTCATCAAACGCCGTCGTGCTGGGGTTGACATCTTGATTAAACTGAAAATAAAAACCTCACCATAAGGTATCGATGGCGGCTGTTTGGGATCAGGTTAAAATGTTGGGGTTAGAGAGCGGCCGGTGTGTAATTTGGCGTTAGCTGACTTGTTAGCTGTAGTATCGTTTCTCCTGTTATCTGAAGTGGGGCAGCCTCTCGGGCCTGGGCGATACCATGTCCTGGGGACGGCGGGGGAAACGCAGAGGCTCTGGGATTACAGCGAATTAGCGCAGGAGTCAGTAGGTCAGGTCACATGTGGAAAACATTGCTACATTTATCTAAGAGATAGTATACGTTAACTTAAACGTTGCCACTTTAAATTAAAATAATGTAATTTATCCTAAAAATATTAGTGGTCACCCTTAAAAGTTAAACCAGTTGACGTTTGCCATTTTTACTGTACCTACGTCACCATTTAGTCATAATTTGGTTTTGCTGTAATTTCTATTTTTTCCTGAGAACATGTTGTATCCAGTCCGTCTCTACTGGAGCCTCATTCAGCCCACACAGCTTTAGTGTACTGTACTGGAGTATCTTACTGCTGTAAATCAGTATTTCACAGGCTTTATATTTCTCAGGTGTTCCCTGGTACACAGGGGTCACCAGTCTTATACACGAAGGGCCAGTATGTTTCCGGTCAGGCAAAAGCTTCTCTGATATAACTTAATTATATTCCATGTCTGGTTAAGTGTTCTGCTCCAAACTAACCCTTAAGCTCCCAGCTAATTAAAGTGTTAACGTGTGGCCAGTAGGTGCTGTCTCCTCTCTACAACATCAGTTTCAGAACAGTGACAGGAGTGTGTTCCCCTCTCAAGTCACAGTGGACTCTCACACACACTTGGACACACACCTCATCCGTTATGAACCACATTAACACCACATTAATGGATTGACAATGTCAACTCTGTCAGACATGTAAAAATCGTTCCTAATCAGAAGCCTTGGATAAATGGCGAAGTTCGCCCACTGCTGAAGGCACGTGACACTGCTTTCAGAGCTGGTGATACTGAGGCCTACAGCACAGCCAGGGCAAACCTGAAAAAAAAAAACCCCAACGCAGATCCAGATCCTCACAGACCACAAACTATTGCATGCAAGCATGCAACATCATTAGGGACTTCTCACACACAAGTTACTTACTGTATAACCTCCTACCATCGGGGAGGAGATACAGGAGCATCCGTGCCAGAACCAGGAGCAGCTTCTTCCCAACATCCATTATGAACTGAACTCCTCATTACACTAACAGGCACAAACTATTACACTGCACTGAACCTCACCCCACACTCGCTATACTACTGCCTCATTATACTTATTATGCACTTATTATGCACCTTATTATCTAATTACACTTTACTAAATGTAAACTTAAAGTAGTTTCAAGGTCAATAAATGAATCTCTACAAAGTTGATGGGAAGACATAGAAGGACCAATCAAATAGCCTGGATTTGCTAATACCTAGGTTCACTACAGATTTCTCAAATAAAAAGGTAAAAAAAAATAAAAATAATAATAATACAAAAATACACATTTTGTATCCGAGTTTTGATATGCATATATTCATGGACACATTCAATTCAACAAAACAATGAAATAAAGAAATTTTTTTTTGCAATGCTTAAAGTTACAATGGTAAATGCAACATATACAACATTTGTTTTAATAAAAAGCTGGGCTGCAGCACATTATAAAAATAAATAAATTAAAAAACAACACAAACAATTATGGAATGTATTGATGTCCGTTTTGTTCAAACACTGGTCAGTTTCTGACCACAGGATTGCTATGAGCCAGATATTAAGTTAGTTGACTATTCTGGATTAGTTAAGTTATGACTGAAACCAGGCTGGGTTTCCTAAAAGCATCTTAGAACAAAGTTGATTCTGAAAATGGCTGAGCAAGCATCCCACTGAAAACCCACTCAAAACGTTAAGATGAACACTACTTTTGGTAAACAGCCCTGGTCGTTAGCTATTACCTCGGAATTTCGTATGTGTAACAGTAACAAAACCAAGACATTTTCAGACACTTTCCGAACTTATATTTTCATTTTTAAAATACCTCAAGATAAGACTTGAAATCTACTAGATCTTTGTGAACTTTCCGGAGTAAGAATGCTGATCTAGGCCTTTTATATGACACTGAATAGAATTACATTGAATAAATCAAGGAACTGATTTATAAACCCAGATGCTTCATACATACAGGCTCATGAGCAACAAGTCAACTTTCAGAAGGCCTTGATTATTTAATCAGGGTTAGGTTTACCAAAAACATCTAAGCACAATGATAATATTTACACTAAGATACATTGGGGAAACTGAACTCCACAGGCTTTTAGAAATCCAGGTGGCAGATTAGCGAGCACTGGTTAACCATATAAAGATACACAGTGTAAAAATAGTTTTTAAAAACCAGTACAAAAACATGATTACAGTTTTAAAACCTGAGTGACCAAATTTCCTCCGGCATTCCCTGTCAAGATCATGATTATAAAACTTACAATCAACAATCATACAATCAACATTGGAGAGTGTCCATTGAAAAAGTGTCATTTCCATTTAGTTTGGATGTCCCCTTAAAGGCATCTTCTCCAGCCAGGAACTCATTCAAAACATACAAGAGCAGCCTCTAGAATTAAAAGTCAGCGGTTACAGAGAAGAATAATACTGAAATTTTTATAAATATAATACTGAAACCAATAATGATGTATACAAGTACAAGACAGCACTCACATAAACCAGCTTCTTATTTTCCTCAGTGTCCTGCAAGATCTTAAGCATGGCCTCCACGTCTGCTTTGCTGAAGATTGGATATCCTGCAACTATCCACAATACAAGATATCAGTCATTTTTAAAGCATGAACCTTCTGGTCAAGAGCTTAAAGTGATACGATACATACGCTTGGAAGAAATTAGGTGCATAGCTTTCTCTTTGGTCTCATTCATCTCCTCACTGCTTCGAAGCTGTTTCTGGGACGTGGCCTCCTCTGGCCACAAGAGCTCACGAAGATGGTCAATGTATTCTGCTGTCTGAACTTCAGAAGGGTTCAACTTTTTTAAAAAAGTGTTCACTTTCCTGAAAAGCAAAATATAATTCACTTTTGGAGATTAAGATAAGATGCAGATGCAGATGCTTAAAACCACACATTTAAAAAAGCATTACCCTATTTGGACAATAGAATTGGGACACCTGCTCATTCATTGTTTCTTCAAAAATCAATGGTATTACAAGACTGTATCATGCTTTTGTTTGGTTAACTGTATCTACTGTACAGGGAAGGTTTTCCTACTAGACTCTGGAGCATTGCTGTGAGGATCTGCCAAGAACTGTAGTGGAATCAGGATGCTTTATGATCACCACCCCACCTTATCCCCAACTCAAAAGTATGGGATGGAGCACCATTATTCTAGACAACAGTTCTGCTCCACAGCTCAACGCTAGTCAGCTTTATACCGCCCTAGCCTGCACTTGGCGTTAGACATTCTCAGTCATATTCCATTGGCAGCACTTTTCTACAGGGACTAGAAAAGATGTATGTGTGTGCAAATATTTATTGCATAAAAAAAAGATATTGGGGCACAAACTAATGCAGGGTTAAATGTAACACTTTTTATTTTTATGTAGTAAAACAGATTTAAAGAGAACATGATGTGGGTGTTTGATCATTTTCTCATATCAGTGTTATCTGTGAATTTTAACCATATTGAGATTAATCCTGAAGACCAGTCAAAAAAAAAGTTCACAATTTACACATATATTATTATTATAAATCACCCTCCCGGGGGCTGGAATGTATCACTATTAAGCATTTAAACAACAGTGAAAACTAGACAGGTTAAAGTACAGCCTCCACATTGTGGGGTTAGGTGTAATGCAGCGTAACAGCTTAGCCTCCCCAGAAAAACAAATATTATATCAAAACCATAGCCCAATCACTGGGCACAGTTTTGCCATTTCATAAGAAAATGAGAAAGGGGGGGAAATCTGGGAGTATCAGAGATATTTTAGCATCTTAAGGTTGTCAGTTTGTGCCTACTGAACAAAGGTGAAAAAAGGTTGGCTTTGTAGAATTTTATGGCTAACTACTTGAGCTGAGCACAGAAAATGCAAATGATATCATACAGTACATTTTCTACAATTAAAAGATAGCAATCCTAAATCCTGCCTAATATTTATCTTTTCATCACTGGTTCAAACTTCCATACAGGAAGAACAACAGAACAGCTCCAGCACTGAACAATACGTGTCAACAGAGAAAAGGAAAACTTTTGGAACTTACTTCTTTATCAAAGGCATAAATGGTGTTAGAGCAGTCTTGACGATTTTAAGGATGCAGGAATTACCTGTGGAAAGAAATAATAATCATATTAATCCATTAAGGAACATTCTGATTTGAGCATTTAGCATCTAGCTTGAAATTTTTGTAAACTAGTAATGTGCACCAAGAGTATACAAAATGTATAAAGGTGCTACAAAAGGGTTGTTTAAGTTATGCCACAGAGGAACCTTGTTTAATTCCATAAAGACCTATTTTTTACCAATTTTAAAAGCTTCTTTTCACTCATCTTTTTAAAAATAAAATATATGGTATGTGTGCCTCATAAAATGACCAATTTGTGTAGGTATGGCAGGCAAATCAGTGACATTATTTGAATATTATTGTTATAGTCATAAAGACACACATTTGATACCCACCAGAAATCTCCCTTAGTAAATCAAATATCACTTTATTGACTTCGGGTTGTCCCATGTTGGGCAAGGTGGTTGTTTTTTTCTGTACTTGCGGCACACTTCTCAGCTCCTCTTTGGGGTGATTTAATTTTTCCTTTCCTTTAGGCTTGTGTGTTCCTGATGACTTTTTGCGAGAGATAGGATCCTTCTTGTTCACATTTTCATTGACACGCAAGTCTGAGGCGCCATCAGTTACAAAATGGTCTACATCATCACTGTCAAATGAGCTAAAGACAGCTGGCTGCTTTTTAGGGAGGACTTTTGTCCTGGCTGCAAAATGTGCCAAATTCTCATCAACACTTTCACTTCTAGTCGAAATCACCCGATTAGAACCATCCAAGAGATAATCTGTATATTCTGTCTGTTCTTTTTCACTTGTGGAATCATCCGTCTGGTCATATGAAGGTGAACGCCCTGAGTCTGTGACCAACAATTCTTCCTCTGCTTCCTTATTTAGTCTTTGATCTGTGTCCATACAAGCCACCTTAGCACGAGCTAGTCCATCATGCTGAGGCATGGTCGCCAATCCACTGCACTCCTCCCCTTCCAGGGTGTTAACCTGAGGATAATATAAAGTGCCACATCTTACATCATCACTATGTGCTCAAATAACCACGGCAGGTCATTAGCCTATTTTCCAGATTTCTGAATTGGTTTGTGATGGAGTCACCCTATTAAACCACTGTCTTTTTTAACATATTTAAATATCTGGACATTAGATCTTAACTTAAACAATATTGAAAAGTGCCTTGCACCTGAAGTTCTGCATTAAAAGTGTGCATGCTCTAACGTTATCCAAAGAAAATTGTATTTCTATTAATTACATCATACAAATGTAATAAATAGACAAAATGTTTTATGTTAGTTATATTACCTTAATCTCTCAGTTTTGTTAAACTGAAGATCAAATTGTCCATATGTTTAAATATGTTTAAGACAGGAGTTTTATGAGTCTTAATTTTTTCCACATGATTGTAAATCCAGTTGTTTTCTATACTAAAGGAAATGCCTAGCATTGCATTAGCATTGCAAACTCTAATTTCTATCACAACCATTGTAAAGAAATATGTTGATAAGTGTCTCTGCAATTCACATCAAAATCACTCTGGGCCAGGTTCACCAAAATCTTCTTAACACAAAGATTATTCTAAAAGGGTCGATCGAGCATCACACAAAACACAATTACTATGATTTTATTACTAAGATGCTTTTGGGAAACTGGGCCCTTAATTATTTTATTTACATCTCAGTTAGAGCATTCAGACAAATCTGTGGAATTCATCTTTAAGGTTGTGTCTCATTATCAGTGTATTAAGTAAAGATGAGGTCAAGTTAAACGTGAAAAAATGATGTATTATTTTATTATGGATATGTTGTTTTCCTAAATCACTGAGCTGTATTGTGTAGCTGTTTGTTGTTTTCCTAAATCACTGAACTGTATATTTTACACAAGAAACATGCTGTCAAAACCAGCAGCAAATAACATGAACAAGGATAAGGATAACAAGGACCAGGTGTTTGACCGAGCTGAAATGAAATATTCATTAAAGTAGAAGTAGTCCCGATTCCAGCTAGTTCCACAACAGTGCCCGGTACTGACTAAATACATCTGTAAATTCTAGTGCTAAATGTGCCTTTTTTTTTAGTTATCAGTGTTTAACAAGATCAGCTATGAGCTGTGATTCAGTGGGATGATTGCAACATTTGGCGCATATACTTGCCTCATCATCGTCATGGCCAGGAGTCAGAAAAGATGCAAGCCCGCCCAAAAGAACCCACACCCCTCCTTCATGTTCTTCTTCCTTCAGTAATCTGCGCAGTGGACAGAGGAACTCGAATACAAGCGGAGTGGGGCCTAACTCTGTATCTGCCACCACCGCCTACAGGAATGCGAAACATTAAAAGGTGGTAAACATAATTAAAAGATGGTAAACAATACAAGATCTATGCTGATTGTTATGTTAATCTGTTTTCAATAAAAATAGAGCTTACTTGTAAGAATTTCTCAAAAGCTTCTCTTGCATCTTCTTGGCAGTGCTCACTAAGCTCTAAGGTTTCTGTATTCTCCTCCATGGTTAATATGGGGGGCAGATGAGGCAAATCCTGTGGAGATGTTAATAATGTTCATATTAGTCCAAATTGATGAAAATGATGAAGTGGCGGTGCAAATTAATAGATTAATTAGTTAGGGTTAGGGTTAGGGTTAGATTAATTTAATAGATTAATTCATTTGAACACACTATTAAGAACCATAAGAAAACCTGTGTCTTACCTTGCAGCGATTATAAAATTCAACTAGTTCTGACTGGGTCTTTTTCACATCCCAGTGGAGATTCTCACAGTTGTTTTTCTCTTCCAAGTGGACTGTGAAACACAATGTGTCCTCTTCCATTTCAACCTAGGTGTAGGTTAAAAAAATAATTTGCAGCAATACTTGCTGCATGCTATTTTACAACCTAGTCTCTATCTGGTGCATCGGTACCATATGGTTGATGAACAACATTTTCCTGCATATCAACTTAAAACATACACTATATGGACAAAATGACTGGGACACCTGCTCATTCAACAGGGTTAGTGAGGTTGTTGTGATGTTGGATGATCACCATTGTACAACCATTGTTTTTCTGCTTCAGAGTCCTATTCGATTGGCAATACTTCTACTCTTCATGGCCTAGACAAGCAATGTGTGCACATTTGTGTTGACATCTGTGCTGCAATGGGTGCAACCTGAAGTAACTAGATGCATTTATTAGAAGGGGTGTTATGTGGAATTATGACCACGTCCACAATTATAATGTCAGGCCAATAAAGCAAAGACTAAATGGCAAGAACCCAGCTGGACCGACTATACACATAGTGAGTTCCATCCTTTACCATCCAATACCATATATCAATTAACCTATAATAGGCCCTACTCAATCAAGTAGTATAGTTGCTATAGATATATAAATTAAGCATCAAGTGTAACAGTTAAGACTGGAATTAGTGTATGCTTCATTCTGTTGCTCAGTGCTGTTGCTGGCTTTACATGTATCCTGACATGTGAGGAAATGGGCAAATAAATAGAAACAACAGACTCAAGTAAAATAAACTCACATTAGTTACAGTTACAGCCCACTTTCCAACCCGCCACATCTCAAAGGATAGCTTGAACTCCATCATATCTTCCTGGAAGCTGCTCACGCAACTCTCCACATCACTGTCATGCTAATAGCAAAAAAAAAGAGAACGACCATAATATAAGAAAAGCTCAGAAATAAAAGGTCTGTGTAATTAAAAGTAATGTTTTACTTGCTCACGCTGTCAAAGCTGGAGTCCTCACAGCTGCTTGCACCATCAGCCTCTATTACAGCAGGCCGGCGTGATAACAAAGCCTGCTTCCTTAACCTTTTCTGTTTCTTTTTAATTCCTCTCTTCGGATTAAGAGTATCAAACAGTTTGGAGAACTTTTGCTTCACTTTGTTGCCTGCATAAAGACAAATAACATTTTAAAGGGGGAAAAATTAGCTAAAACAATTAATAAAATAAACAAAACACTCCAAAATCATCTCAGTGCTCACCCCTGCCTGTAATTTGATATAAAAGATAACACTGCACCTGTCTTTTTTGATTTGATTTCTTCATCTGGAGTCTCCTCCACCTCTTTTTGTAAACTGCAAAAATTGATGGAATCATTGTGACAAAATGAGATCAAGACAAATTCAAAATTTTACTAGTCGCAATGCTGTGAAAGCAGAAGTCACTCACACTTCTATGTTGTGACTCTCGGAAGAGGAACTACAGTCTTCTTTATCTGAGTCATGCACGTCTTCTACTGCATTCTCAGGGGGTACTCGATCCAGCTGACAAACCACCAGACGGTTCAAGTTGTCTGGGTCAGACAGCAACATCACAAGAGCCAGCACTGTGAAGGGTGAAAGAATGATTACAGAACATATTGTACTCATACATACTCTCGGCATTGTTAAGTTAAATAAGACAAAATGAAACCGAACAGCCTAGTTAAAAATAAAGAGACAAGAGAGGTATGGACTAGTTTTCCTTTTCTTTATATTTAAGAACATTTTTAAGTTTGCTTTTTTCAAAAGAATCAATATCACACATCTCATAAGTGCCTGGCTTCTTCTAGTAAAATAAATCAGACATTGAATTTTATTCATCATCATTCATTCAATTCAGGGGAATGTTCTGGTCATCACCATCCTTGCCAAGAAGTATATAGAAATGTAGAAACTCTACAGCAGGGGTCATAATGCCTGGTGCTGGACTCTACTTCCCCAAGACCAGAGCTGATGACCCCAATGAGACATGCACGGTAAGCAGTTCATTGTGAGGAACCGGCAAGTTTTCAGTGTGTTGCAGTGAAGCAACATGAAATCAGTCAGTGTAACCATGCAACATTGTTAATACTGCTAATAAGGCTATTTTTAAATTACCAGGCTGTGTGGGTTTTTTAGGACTGTGTGGACATGTCAAATCCGATCTTTTCAAATCAGATTCCAGTGAAGTGGGGTTCTGTTTTGGATACATATTCGATTAGTGGGAATGCAACATAAATGTGCATGATCAGATTTGTGCACTTCTTGCTGTCACCACCATCAGCACAGGCGATATGCATAAACGTATCAATGTGGGCAAAGTCAGACTCCAAACTTAACCATGCCCAAGACCAAAGAGCTGTCGAAGGACACCAGGAAGAAAATTGTAGACCTGCACCAGGCTGGGAAGAGTGAATCTACAATAGGCAAGCAGGTTGGTGTGAATAAATCAACTGTGGGAGCAATTGTAAGAAAATGGAAGACATACAAGACCATTGATCCCTTGATCTGGGGCCCCATGCAAGATCTCATCCTATGGGGTCAGAATGATCATGAGAATGGTGAACAAAAATCCCAGAACCACACGGGGGGACCTGAAGAATGACCTGCAGAGAGCTGGGACCAAAGTAACAAAGGCTACCATCAGTAACGCACTAGTCAGAGAGGGACTCAAATCCTGCAGTGCCAGGCGTGTCCCCCTGTTTAAGCCAGTACATGTCCAGGCCTGTCTGAAGTTTGCCAGAGAGCAAATGGATGATCCAGAAGAGGATTGGGAGAGTATCATGTGGTCAGATAAAACCAAAATAGAACTTTTTGGTAAAAAATCTGCAAAGGGGACAAGACGACTGATCCGTGTTAAGGGAAGACCGAACGGGGCCTTGTATCGTGATATTTTAAGCCAAAACCTCCTAAGAGCATTGAAGATGCAATGTTGCTGGGTCTTCCAGCATGACAATGATCCCAAACACACCACTCAGGCAACGAAGGAGTGGCTCTGTAAAAAGCATTTCAAGGTCCTGGAGTGGCCTAGCCAGTCTCCAGACCTCAACCCCATAGAAAATTTGTGGAGTGAGTTGAAAGTCCGGGTTGCCCAGCGACAGCCTCAAAACATCACTGCTCTAGAGGAGATCTGCATGGAGGAATGGGCCAAAATACCAGCTACAGTGTGTGCAAACCTGGTGAAGACTTACAGGAAATGTTTGACCTCTGTCATTGCCAACAAAGGTTATGTTACAAAGTATTGAGCTGAACTTTTGTTATTGACCAAATACTTATTTTCCACCATAATTTACAAATAAATT
Organism: Salminus brasiliensis; assembly: GCF_030463535.1. Lineage (NCBI taxonomy): Eukaryota > Metazoa > Chordata > Actinopteri > Characiformes > Bryconidae > Salminus > Salminus brasiliensis. The sequence continues at coordinate 16,823,075 of NC_132896.1, forward strand.
CTTTAAAAATCCTACAATGTGATTTTCTGGATTTTTCTCATTTTGTCTCTTATAGTTGAAGTGTACGTATGATGAAAATACAGACTTCTCTCTTCTTTCTAAGTAGGAGAACTTGCACAATCAGTGGCTGACTACATACATTTTTGCCCCACTGTATTTACCTTGTCTTGTCACTGACAGATGAACTGAGAAATTATTATTTTGAACTGCTGTCATCCTATCAGCATCATCTGGTAAGTCATCTGGTAAGTCCAACAAATAGCCCATAGGCTACCCTGTGCCTCCAGAACACTTCTTCAATGGTTCCTGGAATGCTGTCATACTGGTTTATGTAGATGGATATTGAACCGTTTAAAAAACAAAAAACAAACAAAAAAAACATTACTGAGAAATGATGAAGGTGGATATCCGCTTGGTAAAGCCAGGCTACTTAGGTGTAATAGCCCTTGGCCATGCACTGTATGATTGTTCTAATGGTCATTACATATATACACAGGGTAGTCATTAACTGGACAGTAATATTGCATCATGCATTGCTACTAGCCAATAAAACATTATTCTTTTCTGCCCTGAAAAAAACGATTCAAGTTATCGTCCTGCTGCAACATGAAGTCCACTCAATCTGAGACACTCAGCTGGATCTGAGTAGTAAAGATGTGAATACAGACAAGGGAAACAGAGGCAATCATTCAACCATGTCACCATGTTTCATACATGTCTCTTGTGGATCATGCATAGCTAATGTTCTCTACACTTACATACTTTTTTTTTACTATGGTACAGGTTAATTGGGGTCTCCTCTGTCTAAAATACTTTGTCTGAAAGCTACACAGTCTTTTCAATCAACTTCTCAACAAACAGGCCTTTCTGCGGTTAGACACAAGTCATTTGCATCCTGTGGTAAACACTAACTTCATGTTGACGTATTCTTCTATTTATGGCAATTATATGCCTACTTCCTCAATCATGTTTTTTTATTCCTCAGTCATCCAGTACCGCATGTTCTGACCATTTGTTTATTGGATCTTTACCATAATAAGTAAGTTATATAACTAAAGTATAAAGATAATGAAATGTGCTAGAAACAATAAAAAATGTGCTAGAAACAATGCTTGCCTCAACCTCTCTAGGTCTATGAGAACCAAATGTTCCACTAAGCATCAAGTCAAAGAAATCTACTGTACTAGAATTAGTTATGCTTGCTTAACTAGCATTAAGTCAAGGATAATCGGCCTGCGATCAGAGAAACTGACCTCTTCCACTGACATGTTTCTAACTGGAAAGGCAAATGATAGAAAAAGGGAGGGCCCTTAATCTATGGCAAAGGATTTGAAGAGTCAAATAGTTGTATACAAATCACTAACCATTGGCTTCCCAGGGCAGACAACATGAATAATAAAACTATTATTATTATTGCCACCATTAACCATCACTACTATGATTATATTATAGTATATTAGTATATAGTATAGTATATTTTGAGTTTTTATGATTGTTATATTATTCAGAGGTCTGTAATTTTCATCATAGGTACACTTCAACTATGAGAGACAAAATGGAAAAAATACCATGAAATCACATTGTAGGATTTTTAAAGAATTGATTTGTATGTAATTATGGTGGAAAATTAGTATTTGATCACCCACAAACAAGCAAGATTTCTGGCTCTCACAGACCTGTAATTTCTTCTTTAAGAAGCTCTTCTGTCCTGAACTCATTACCTGTATTAATGGCACCTGTTTGACCTCGTTATCTGTATAAAAGATCTGTCCGCAGCCTCAAACAGTCAGACTCCAAACTTAACCATGCCCAAGACCAAAGAGCTGTCGAAGGACACCAGGAAGAAAATTGTAGACCTGCACCAGGCTGGGAAGAGTGAATCTACAATAGGCAAGCAGGTTGGTGTGAATAAATCAACTGTGGGAGCAATTGTAAGAAAATGGAAGACATACAAGACCATTGATCCCTCAATCTGGGGCCCCACGCAAGATCTCATCCTATGAGGTCAGAATGATCATGAGAATGGTGAACAAAAATCCCAGAACCACACGGGGGGACCTGAAGAATGAACTGCAGAGAGCTGGGACCAAAGTAACAAAGGCTACCATCAGTAACGCACTACTCTGAGAGGGACTCAAATCCTGCAGTGCCAGGCGTGTCCCCCTGTTTAAGCCAGTACATGTCCAGGCCTGTCTGAAGTTTGCCAGAGAGCAAATGGATGATCCAGAAGAGGATTGGGAGAATATCATGTGGTCAGATAAAACCAAAATAGAACTTTCTGGTAAACATTCTGCAAAGGGGACAAGACGACTGATCCGTGTTAAGGGAAGAATGAACGGAGCCTTGTATCGTGAGATTTTAAGCCAAAACCTCCTAATGATAGAAAAAGGGGGTCCCCATGAGGAGGGCCCTTAATTTATGGCAAAGGATTTGAAGAGTCAAATAGTTGTATACGAATCACTAATCATTGGCTTCCCAGGGCAGACAACATGAATAATAAAACTATTATTATTATTGCCACCATTAACCATCACTACTATGATTATAATATAGTATATTAGTATATAGTATAGTATATTCTGAGTTTTTATGATTGTTATATTATGATACTATGATTATGTTGCACACCTGAGCAGTAGAACAGTTTCTATGTGGTGATTTGGTTTTTATCAATAATTCTGGACAGATGAGGATGGGTCCCCCTTGTGAGTCTTGGGTCCTCCCAAGGTTTCTTCCTCCAGCTCTGAGGGAGTTTTTTTTGCCACTGTAGCTTTTGGCTTGCTCACTTGGGGTCTTATGTCTTGTTGATCTCTTGTCCTCTTACTGATTACCGATTCTGTAAAGCTGATTTGTGACAACACCAGCTGTAAAATGTGCTATACAAATAAATTTGATTTGCATGAACTAAAACTAAGCAAAAGGTACATTCTGTCCCTCCTGTACCTGAAGATAATGACAGAATAATGTGGTCATGCAAGTCAGCTCATGTAATGAACATACTCAGTGAAAAGCCACTATTACTACAAGTGAAAACAATTCACCCTCAAGATACTATCTAACAGAAGCATGCTAATGATTCACTCTGTAATTCTGAAGATTTTAAAAGGAATGTTCTTGGTCGAAGCAATGCTGGAACAAAGCACACAGGGATAGGAAACAGCTCTAACCTTTCATAGCCAGAATCTCTTGTAAAGCACAGCGGTAAACATCCGTCTCCCATAGGTGTTGAGGGAAAAGGTTGAGTATGAGGGCTTCAGAGAAGGCTCTGAAGGCTGCCATTTCCTGGGCCTTAGAGCTGAACAATGGGGACCTAGGAAAGATAATGGCACAAAAATGTATAAGAAACGTATAAACACATAAAAAGAGATTTTACAAGCAGTAATGCTCTCTGAATTGTCTAGATCACCAGTTACACATTTACAACAAAAGGAACACTGCCTGTGGAGGTTACATCAGACTACACTGGCCACACGAAAGAGGTAACCAACAAAAGAATTATGATCGCATGATGTGGAAGCTTTACTGAGAAACATGCTTACCTAGCTGACTGCTTTGCACAGCGGAGGTGCTGGGTGAAGATGCTAATGCAGCCCACGCTAGTGACTGAGAGGTCAAATTTCCTGGCCTTGGAAATGATCTTGTCCACAATGAGGTCAAATTCGCTGAGCAGAGCTGCATGTAAAGGCTGACTTTCTCTCAGTTCTGGGACAGTGTACCAGGGCAGGACCAGATGAACATACGCACACTTAAACACTACAAAAAGACATGTAGCTTTAGGGCACTTTAAATAGACAGCACACAACTACAACTACTGCTAAACAACTACTGCAAAAGCATTTCTTGTGCTATATGCAATTTCCATAACTGTCAAACCAAGAATCAATACCACTTCCTATAACTCATCAGACAGACCGTACACAACTAAAACACAGATGGCAAGTTGGCACATGTATTTTATTCTGAGAAGTCACATGGCTGTTAACTTTTCTCATACATTAAAAGAAAGTGAAAGTTCTTACTTACACTGGTGAAGTGATCTCTGAACATTTGGGTACTCTGATCGGTTTAATGTTTTTTGGACAGTAGAATCAGTCTCATCTCTTCCAACCATGTGACCAGTGTCACTCGACTGTTATAAAACAAAATATGATAAAGGCCATAGTAAGGTTACTTGCAAAGTTCAGCACGATTCTCTTTTACAAGGACAAAAGTCTCCTAACCGCTTTCATACTGGGAGTTCGGATCTTGTGGTGCTAAAATACCATAGAAAGTCCCGCATTCACAAGCAACAACATGCTTTATATGCTTCTTCTGAGTTACATGAAGCCAACCAATTACATCTCTTCGAACTATCGCTACTGATGTATTACACAACATCACTGGACAGCCGAACACGCTAACTAAACTACACGCTACAGCCGAACACGCTAAACTAACTAACTGCCAGCTAGGGCTGGACAACAGGATGATATTTTATCATATCGTGATGACTTTTGTTATTATGATGAACAATATGCTTTTCTAAGCACATTGAGGATACGGTTAGTGCTTAATAAACACTGATCAGCTGCAGGTTTCATTACTAACAGTGTAATTAGTCTGGGTTAATTAGATGAAGGGCAGCAGATGTTGAATAAAAATCACTGTATTCAGTACAGGAGAGGATCTGAATAAGTAGTATTTAAGAATCTGTCGCTACTGATGTATTTAGTCTGTGATTACATGCATCATGATAAATATTGTATATCGTGAAAAAAGTCTTTAAACATGGTGATATAGTATTTGTACCATATCACTCATCCCTATTCCCAGGCCTGTTACATTAGCTAACAGACCCCCACACTGGCTAGCACTGAAGTGAAGGGCTCTCCCTTCGATAGGGCCCATGTTTAGATGGTTGTTAGCTGTTAGATGTTATTTACCAGGGTTCTCCGGTTATGGTCCGGGAGGTCCAGTACTTAACCGCATGTTGTTCGAACACATCCGTTTTGTAGTGTACAAAAGTGTACACAGGGTTACCATACTATCCTGACACACGAGTCAACGTCAGAACACAAAGCAGTATTTAACAGGAATAACACTGTCATACATTTTATAATGCACATTCAGGGCAATCCCCTGCATGTCCCACCATAGAGGAGGCACAATGATTTGCCATATGTAGAAGCTGGAAAAATGTCAGGAAATGTCACCAACCCCTAAAAATATTAGACTTACTCTGAAAAATACAACACTCAATAACTCCTATAATCTCTGACTGGAATTCTCAGTGTGATCAATCATGACAGATGGGGTGATAATGAAGCAGAAGGTTGAGGAGAAGTTAACTAAGTGCATGGCACTGGTATGCCCATGGTTCGCTACAGGAAATACGGTTGAAAACAGCTGTTTGCAACATCAGCGATTCATTCCGTTTCTTGGATTGCGCATCAAACAGTGATCGGTAGTCACATGCGTTACTGACTACAACCGAAACCCGTATTACATTGACAGGATTTGTAAATGCATGGAGGCTTCTGGTCTGAAGTCTGCTTGAGCTGCCAGGCGCTGTCTGACACTCTAAACGTGGGCTCTCTATAATAATGCAGATGGACACAAATCACATACTCATACGAAGAGGTGGAGAGCTGATGTGTTCACTCAAAACAAACACAGCGAGATCACTGATCACACGGAAGGTAAAAAGGTGCTTAACTTTGAATGAAAGTCAATGTAAAATGAAAAGTTTCTTCCAAGTCATTTACAGCGTTTCTCTATTGGTCCATTCATCCTGCATTATTCACACAGCGGACAGAGCAGCTACAGGGTTAAACCATGGAGAACACTAAAAATGGAGAAAGACAAAAATGGAGATACGTGGTTTTCACTGGACAGCAGCGGTATGCTGTTTTCGACAACCAGGCCAGAGCTGTGAGATTGCAGCAGCTGCCAACTGGTGACACAGCTGAACAGAGAGAGCTGTTGCCTGAAACCCACAGTTATCTACCTCAGCTGAAGTTTCCTCCGCGGGGCTGGTCGTCTGGGTGCCTCTTTCACGACTCCTACGGGCAGAAGGGAAGACGGGGAGAAAAGACAGCAGACAAATGCCCGCCTGGAGCGAAAAGTGTCCAAAATCCGACAAATACCCAACCAGACTTAAGGCGGTATCCACCAGGTAACCCCAGAAGTACATTTTCGTCTCTGTGGAGATTACACCGATCACTTGAAGGTTTCGTGGTCATGCCGCCCAGCCTCCGCTCTGAGACTCACACAGAGCTCAGACAGTATCTCTGGAGGACTATAACCGGAAGGTGAGACCTGGTGAAAGTGTATTGTGATTGGTCGATAATTAAATATTCTCATATTATGGAAAACTTTGTTTTAAATAAATTAATGTCATGTATGAACATTAATATTAAAATGTCAAAATGTACCGTTACCCCCCCCCCATCCTGAAAAATAAACAGCAAAAGCAGCAAAAACAACTTCCTGTTTTTGTAGGGTTACAAAAACCAGCGTATATCCACCTGTTTACCATACAGCCATTTAGCCCCGCCTATTCAAATTGGGAGTTAAGTGTTTCAGCCAATCTGAGCAGAGCTTATTTACATATGTCCGTCCTAAAGGTACATTTACAAAAAAAATCATTTGATTCATTTCTAAGGAATAAAGACGGGTCAAATGGGTTTGTAAAAATGAATGGCGACTGTTGATACACAAACCCACACAAACGCCCTTTAAAACACAACACAAATGCAACCTTACATCTAACTAGTGGTTTCTGTGATGTACGAGATTGAAGATTGTATGTTTTTGACTCTGATTTGATGCAGCCAGTTTAGGTACGTGGGTGTTTTCAATGTTCTTCATGTCATGTAATTTAATTCAACCCACATTCCCTACTTTTAGGATCGCCTGCTGCTCCTTGTATTTGCCACAAGATGGCACTCAGCCCATGTATTACATTCAACATCATTTATGAATGAAGGAGAGTCTCCAGTTCACATCCTAGTCCAGAGGATCTTTGCTATAATTTTCCTATGGAATATACGTTCACATGTGTTGGGGTCTATTTTCAGATTAGCACGCCCCCACTGAATAGCAAAAGCCAACACGTGAGAGCAGCCCCTCCACCCAGCTCCACTGGGGGCGAGGGGGCGTCTGGAATAACTCGCCCAATCTACATGGAGCGTAATCCTAAATACTGTATTTTTCATTCGTTACTTGTCAGCACAGCTGATCATCCATCACATTGCAACTTACACTCTTTAACCAGTCACCTCACCCAGAGACGGAGTTGATTCCCTGTCCATCATTAACCCTATCGCAAGACAAGGGCCTAGTATGGTCTCTAGTGGGGCTACGTGTAGTATATACACACGTAAAAAGGGTCACTGATCAACTAGGAGCCTCTAAGAAATAGCCCATAAAGCGCACTTTAGACTGCTGTATAATCTGAATCTACCCTATATGGTGTTGGAAAGCAGTGTTCTGCTGAAGAAACATCCTCCATGACCAGGTTTTACAAACTTGTCTGAAGACAACCCACCTGACTACATTTGTGGCACGAGTAGGCCATCCAATCTGTCCCACCAAATAGTATCCAACAGCCTTAAGGACACTCAAGAAGCACCATGATAAGCATGCTCCCCACAGCTGTTCTTGGCTTAGCCCCAGGCACAAGGCTGGGCAACAGCCAGAGTATGAATTTACAGCTCATGAAATAAGACACTGCCTGCCTGTCTTGAAGCACTAAATCAGAGTTACCACTTAACACTTAAGACAGTTTTGGCCTTCTCAGCCACAGATTTAGTGATTTAAGTTTGCTTAAATTGTTTAAAACCAGACCTCACAGCACAAATTAACACAGCACAAACTGAGTAGGTTCGGTGAGTCTTTATTGAAGTGTAATGCATAAAAACAGACCGGCTGGGTGGCAGGTAGGTTTCAGTACCTGGCATGGCTTCTTTCTCTTGGGGAATGACATTGTGAACAAAAAAACCAAACAGAAAAGGGGTCAAATTAAAAGCACAAAAATGAACCCCCCCAGTTCAACTAGCACTGACACTAGCTGGTCCCTATAAATAAGGCGGAATTTGAGTCCTTCCAAATGTACAAGTTGTTACAGTTAAACACCACAACATTAACGGCCAACAAACATTTTAGATGACTTTCTTCAGCTCATCATACAAGACGAGCACAAAGGCACCACCCATGCCTCTGAGAACGTTGGACCAAGCACCCTTGAAGAAAGCTTTGCCACCCTCATCACGAGCAATCTTCTTCCAGCAGTCAATCGTGCCACTGTACATGATGTCAGCTGCAACACAAAGAAAGATGCATGTTACTCAACTCATTTAAATTGCACAAGTAAAGCAGAACAAAACCACTTCAAAGAATAGTTACCTCCTTTGCGTCCAGACTGCATCATCATACGACGACGCACTGTGTCGAAGGGATACGAGGCAAGACCAGCAACAGCCGTCACACTCTGAGCAATCATCCAGCTGACAACAATGTGGGTGTTCTTGGGATCTGGCAGCATACCTGCAAGCAAAGGGGGGGAAAACATTAATAACCAGCAGCCACAAATCTTCATCTCATAACCCTTATATTACAGAAACACTTACCCTTAGCTGTGTCATAGATGCCAAAGTAAGCAGCTCTGTAGATGATGATACCCTGCACAGACACATTGAAGCCCTGGTACAGACCCTTCAGGCCATCAGACCTGAAAATCTTCACCAAGCAGTTACCCAGCCCAGTGAACTCTCTCTCGGCTCCAGCTTTGCCAACATCAGCAGCCAGACGGGTTCTGGCAAAGTCAAGAGGGTAGACGAAGCAGAGGGAGGTGGCACCAGCAGCACCACCAGAGGCCAAGTTACCAGCGAAGTACCTCCAGAACTGGGTGCGCTTGTCTACACCATCAAGGAAGACCTTCTTGTACTTGTCCTTGAAGGCGAAGTTGAGGGCCTGAGTAGGAAAGTATCTGATGACATTGGCAAAGTTTCCTCTCCAGAACGACAGGAAACCCTGCTCCTTGGGAATACGGACAACACAGTCCATGATGCCCTTGTAGTGCTTGTCAGCGGTGATCTGCTTGCTGGCATGTTGCACCTGTGAAAAGCACCAGATAAAAAAAACATAAGCAAACTATTGAACATGTAGTGTTACTATAATCACATCAATTACTACAATCTAAACATGCATCTCCATGTGCATCTACAATGAAACTGCTGTAAATTAGGATGTCTAAATATGCTGCACGTGAATGAGCAGCAAGCACAGAGGAACATGGTACCGGACCTTCACAGGCCAACGAGTTTATGCGGGCACAAGCTCGAGTAGTATTAACACTGAGAAAAGGTCTACAAAAGAACGACGAGCGAAGCACTAGCTTCAGTGTTTCAAGCTCGTAAGTACTGAATGACTAGCAAGGAAACCCGAAGCAGAAGGCCCCACATTCTTACGACCTTGGCAACGTATAAGAGGAAGTCTAACGTATGCTAAGCTAAACAACTTGGATCAGCAATAAACAGCTATCTAGCGCTGGCTAACCAAAACTTTCTTTCACAAAGCCAGTGAATCAACTGGCTAACTACAATACGAAGTATTTCTTTTAAGCCATGGCTCTAGCGCAGCATTTAGCTAGCTAAGTTCTTTATCTACAAGCTGTCCCCAAAAAGAAGCAAAAAAAAAAGCACAAAAACTTGTGGACCAGCCAGAAATACTGCAAAAGAAACTGGTTGAGAACATTAAGTGCCGGGCTGCATCGTCCTCGACAGCCAAGCGGCTTTGTTCGCTAGCTAGCGTGCTAAGCTTCGATTGACTTTAAGGAGACCTTCCGCTAGCTGGCTAACGCTCTCCGGGCTCCGCAGCTAATCTGGCTAAGGTCACACTGCATAGCTAACGCTAGGAGCGTTACTGTTCACACTCGACCGCCAGAATCAAATGACTACATGGCTCTACCAATAAAGGACGACTCAATTGTTACCTACACGAATAACTAGCTACACCAATAGACGCGTTTCAGGGCTAGTTTTTTTTTCTTAATAAACCGAAAGCTAGCTAGATAGCTAGTTAGCTTTACATGCTGTAGCTACGTAGCTAGCGGCGCGACGGTCACTTTCACAAAACTATGAATAAAACGTAGCTTCTATTCATTCACGTTTAGCGCTCACTTTCCTGTTTTCTATAGCGAGATAAACTGATCCACACCGCCGCCTGAAACAAATCAGTTCACCCAGCTAACCTGGCATTGATGGCCGGCTAGCTAACGCTTCCGGAAGCCGCTGTTCACATTAAACCGGCAGCTCAAATCTACCGTCTTAAACCGGCCCGACTCCCCCGTTAACTCACCTGAAGAAGAAGCTTCACTCTCTCGATGGGAGCGACAGCTGTTTTGGAGATGGCAGCGGCAATGCCACCGGCCAAGAAGTCCTTGGCGAAAGAAATGGCGGTCTCGTTCATTGTTGGGTGGTGTTAATGTGATGTCGTGTGAAGGAGACAAATCCCGCTCAGCCGCAGGACGTACACGGAATGCCGGCCGGGTCGAAATGGCCGATCGACAAGAGAAGAGCAGAATTTAAGCGGTGCTGCTCGCGAGACAAAACGCGAACACAAATGACTCGCTTTGATTGGTTTCCTGGAATGTCGGGGCGGGGCCAAGTGTACTGTACTGACCGTACTGAGAGATGGGGCGGGGCTTGAGATCACGAGGGCAGGAGAAGGAGGCGTCATCAGAGAATATTGGCGTCATCACTACGATTCTCTTTTTTCCACTGTTTGAGTCTCGTGAGGAAAAAGAAATAATATCTTCAAATCTGGGCGCTTTCAAATCAAAACTCATTATTATTATTATTAGTTTGAGTAAAATGGCAATTTAAGTGGGGCTATACGAGAAAGCATCTGAGAAGTGGTCCTCGTTTTGTCAGTCAGTTCAAACAACCCATTCTCTCCGACCTAAAGTCCTTGACGTGACTTACTTTACCGCACAAATCGATTGTACAACACAGTGCTTGTGATAAGCAGCCTGTCTTTATCACGAGAGACAGATACACTGTCCACCTTAAAATCACAAACATTGAAAGCTATATTATCCCGATGGTCTGTGATCCTAGACCGTATCGATGCAAATGCTACTCGAGGGCTTTATACCATTCTCTAAGAAATGGGTAGGGACTTAAGAAGAAGCCTATTCAGACATATTTTGTGTGATTTCAATGTTTTAAATTAAAACTTACAACTCATTTGAAATATTATTTACACATAATTATGGATGATCTGATTCGACAAAGGCATTGAGAAGTTTATTTGTCCTACCACTATAGTCTAAAAGACATGGTCAACAGTGCTATATAGAAGATCCCAAGAGGACTTGCCTACAGTCAGTGACGCCTATAAGGACTTTGCCACAGTTAAGTCAGGTTAAATGAGACAAAGCGAGGACATTTTTGTATTTATTGTCCTTGTACTTATTGTCCATGCACCCCGTCTCATGTTTTGTTGATTGTCCCTGCACTATTGTATGTCCTACCTATTCTGCACCGGAGACTTAGCCCAAAAGTGTTTGGTTATTCCGTTGGCCTGTATTAGTATAATGACAATAAAAGTCTAACAGAATTGAGTTGAATACAGCAACATTGGACAACTGAGGACAATGATCAGTTTCATATTAACATATCATTTACTCATCGTTATCACGGCTACCAATACAATTTAAACAAATAATTGTACTACATAAAACATCATCATTTGTACATGCAGTACTTTGCAGAACATAAGGTAAAACAGTCAAGCTCATAAATAATGAAATACAGTTAAAATCTAGACTGTGATCGGTCAGACAAAGGCACTGAAGTAATCCGTCTGGACTGGCCCTTAACTTGCCAGTGAGATTCTTAATAAAAGGACAGGATACTGATATAAATATTTAAAAAATCAAATACTGTCTGAAAAATGTGTGATCATGGTTGATATACCACTGTCAAAAATGATCTGAGGTATGTGCTTCAAGTATACTGGGCCAAGATCTCTAACATGGCAAAGATTGTACTGACTACAGTAGCAGGCTCAATAACAGCATTTTCACAACTGAATGTTTAGCAGCAAGTAGTGTTACAGATGTGATACGCAGTGATTACCATCGTCAGTGAAACCAACAATCAATTCTGACCCAGGCCACAGGAGAAAGTCCATACTGTCTACTGAACACTGATAGCATCTATTCTAAGTACATCATACTGAACACTTCTCGGGGCAGTTGGACCAGCGTCCAACAAAACGATGCGCTCAGTTTAAACCATAATATAGACATTAAAAAAAGTAAAAAAAAAAAAAAAAGACCATCCACTTCCTGAAAAGCAACCAACAGATATGTACCAAACTCTCACAACCATCAGATCTCACTGCTCTGGACACTGTAATGTTAAATTTGACTTTTATTTTCTAGTATTGTTACACTGTCGCTTTAAATGTCCCTAGTTGGATCTGCAGAGCTGTAGGTAATTTGAGTATGTCTTTTAAAGGTGTAAGCTTTCAGGGGCCAGACTCTCAAAGCATCATGGAAGTTACTAATGGCCTTAAAGACTAAGGACCTTCTGAGCCTAAAACTGCTCTGTAACCAACAAGCTTCCCAGTGATTCACTTAGCACTGGGCTAAACTGTAAAGGAAAGGTGACAAATCAGCTGTTCTATCACACATACAGCCAATGAGAAGTGGAGTGAAAGAGAAATGCAAGCTAGGTCACTGCTCTCAAAGTAGTATCAACAATGTTGAGAATGAACATTTCAGCTGATTTCAGTTTGGTTTAAGGGTTAGAGTGGGAGTAGCTCTTTCATGTTACATATGTGAGATGATGAATTTTTCACATTTCACACTGGAACTGCTTTTAAGCGATCTTGCATTTTACAACAATTACCACCCAAAGACGTTTTGCGGACTGCTGTTGCCTCCAGTTCTGGACGAAGACTCATGAGCTCTCATGAAAGCAAGAAGCTGAAACGTCTTCTTGATCTCGGTCTAGCTTCTTGGCACTTTGCCTAGCGTGACTTCAGAAATCAAAGCTCCAAAGTGCCAGAAAAAGTGATGGAGAAAATTCCCACACTGTCTTATTTCTTCTTCTTCTTCTGTCCTCCTGTCCTCCTGCTGTCCCTCTGCTCATCTCAAGGGCAAGGAAAAACATGTTCACCAGCGATTTCCCATTGATGAACTTTGTGCCTGTAACTTCCTGTTTCTCAGGTAACGTTTAAACTCCTGCAGTTCATGTGGGCCCAGGCTTTGGTCGACTCCTGGTTTGAGTTTGTAGCTCAGCGGAGAAACAATATAACCATTTTGGTAAAGACAGATTTGTTTACACATTTCAAAGCAACTGAAGAGCAGGCCGTAGTAAGGGACGATCTGTACAAGACACAGCAAACAGGACAATTAGAATACACCCAGCACACAAAAACAATGCAATGATGCTGTTTTCAATGATCAGATTTACAGAATGACATATAATTAACATCGACCATAAAAACAGACATTAGCAGGTCTCTGAATACCTTAAAATGAATAAAATGTTTTTATTTGCTCTAAGCAGAACATTTCGCTGCCGTCTACTGCAAACCATGCATCTCCATTTTTGTCTGTTTTTAGTTTTCTAGTTTTAGTTTTTTAGTTTTAGTTTTCCATGTGTGTGTGTATATATATATATATATATATATATATATATATATATATATATATATATATATATATATATATATATATATATATATATATGATCTGAGAGCACTGAGAGCAGTTCAAGAAGGTTGCCTGGTCTGATGAGTACTATATATTTTAATTTATTTATTTTTCTTTCTCTGAATCATGTGGATGGAAAGGTAACATGTGCAACAAGTCTGATGCGAGGTGGAGCCACCATGTAACTTACTGGACTTACAGGATCTGCTGCTCATACCTTGGTGTCAGATACAACAGGACACCTTCAGAGGACTTGTAGACTCCTCTGTTTTGGTAGCACACAGTGGATCAACAACGTATTAGGCAGATGATCATCTTGTTTTGGCTCATTTTATATAGCCTTCTTGAACTGCTCTCAGGTCCAGCTCCAATGCTTGCATGTACATTGTACATGGTCACTTACATGGTACATTATCATGGTCACTCTGATTTGTGGCCATTAAGGCCTCTATACAACAGTGCGATGCACTTTCTGTGACTTCTGTGCCATAGCAAACCACTTGTTGGTTCAGTCCAACTGAACTTCAGACTGGATAAGCGGTGCTCGTCTTTGTGCACTGTTAGGCATTTGCCACCAAACACCCTGTCACAGGTTAATGGTTTGTCCCTGTTTGGACCGCTGTCAGTATGTAGTCACCACTGCTGACTGGTCGCAATCCTTATGAAGATGCCCCAACCCTTTTTTTTGGCAACAACGATTTGGCCTTTTTCAAAGTCACACAGTTCTTCTTAGCTGACCATATTCCACACATCAAACAATCCAACACACGGTTCAGGTTCTATGTAACTAATAGATAGAATAATGCACCAATGAGCAACACAACAAACATTAAATAATGGCTGGACATTGCTTCACCTTAGTAAAGTCCAGAGTTGCTGAGGCCTATACCTACAGTAATTACCATTAAACATTTCACAAGGTTTATCAAAAATTATAAGCATACTTTTCTTACATAACGCACAACTTGAAGCATCCTATTCACAAAATTTTGGTTCATTGCCTTTTGAAGCTGACCATTTGAATCAGGACTGTACACACAATTCACATCCATTCATTGATCAAGACCCAATCTGTCAATCATGCAGTTATGCATGGTCACTTGATAAAAAATTGATTAAGCTAATTGGCAAGAGCATGTTAGAGGTCATAACAGTTACTTGCCCAGAGCACTCTCAACTAACCTCAAGTTTTATAAAATTTTTATTAGGTTTATTCAATTCTGATTTGCACTGACTGATTCAAACATCACCACAGTTTTAATGATTAACCTTGAAGGTAGGGCTGGGCAATATGGTAAAAAATATTATATCCTGATATTTAAAAGTAATTTTCACAATACACTATATTAATTTGTGATACACATGATCACAAAAAAAAATTGATAACGACAGATTCTTAAAGACTACTTTTCTCCCATACCGACTACAGTAAATGTGAGATAGATCGGTGGTCTGACAATATCCTCAATATGCTTAGAAAAACAGTGTACAACAATAAAATGTACTAGGATACAATAAAATAAAATAAAACTAATTAGTTATTAGGATACAATAAACTATTGTCATATTGCCAAGTCCTCCTTGAAGGTCTAACATCTGTAGGACAATGCACTGTCCTGAGGATTGGTGTTGTCTGTGCTTTGATTCATTTAAAAAAAAAGGACAGAGTTAGCTGCAGGCAAATCAATATGAAATTGACTCTCGATCTTTGAGAGGTTGAAGTATATGTGGGTTTTATTTGCCCTTCAAACAAAGCTAGTTTAAGGATAGACAAAGATATCCTCAATATTTCAAACTGCTCATGTAGAGAAGAGAAAAAAAACTCATTGCAGGTTCACGGGGGGCTGGGCCAGCAGAACTGGAAAAAGCATAGTCTTTAAAACACCTCACCTTGACTGTGTTGGCTGTAAAGCCACTCCAAAGAGACAGCATGCCCTTGGTTTTGATGACCTCTTTAAAGCAGTTTACCATCCCAGTAAAGTGGACATCAACTCCTCCACAATGTGGCAGGAAAGGACTCTGGGCCTTAAATGTGAAATAAATCAAAGTTGTTAAGTAAAGATTAACTCACAAATACACTGAAATTATTAAACGGAAACTCTGAAATGTATTGAAGGACAAAAGGACAAGAGGGTGTTCTGTGTGTGTACTTTGGAAGAAGGTGGATCCAATGTACAACACAGTAAATGAGTCACAGGGTCAAGGAGTTAGGCATCCGGAGGTTTCGAGTTGCAGAGCTGGAAAACGTCACTGCGAGGAATTTACCACTGGCACATGGTACAGTGTTACGTGGTGGCTGTAGTAAAAGTCTGTACTACAGAGTCTACGAGTGAGGAGACTAAACCACAACTTTAGTCCTATAGACACATCAACTTTAAACCTTGTTTTTTTAAAAGGATAAGATCACTATAGTGACTTAATCCTGTTCTGCAGAGAAGAGCTCCAGGGAGGCTCTAAGCTTCCTTAAACACTGTTGGAGGCGCTGATGGGGGTTGTGCTGGTTTCTATAGACACTTTTGTGTAGCACCAAACTGCAGGCTTTTCTTTAGCAGGGTAATGGCAACTTGGCAATTGCTCTGCCTGACAATCTGGTTTAACCTTTCTTAGTGTTTTCTCTAAATGCAGAATGCAGACATATTCAAACTAATACAAGGAGTTTAATTTTTGCAGTAATAGTAATATGGGAATAGTGTGACGTGTCATTTATTTTTAATGAACTTCTCTTTAGCTTCAAAGCATTATCTACTTTCCCAGCTGCTGCAGCCAGTTGTTCTCTCTAGTAATAGATTGTGTCATGTCATGCTTTCCAACACCTTATATAAAAGCTTTTTATTTCTGATATTAAAACTAATCAATACACAAGAAGTTTTTTTTGATACTTGATAGTTGGAAGGTCTGTGATTGTTGCACAATTCTGCCATCAGGTGGTGAATAAACATATTACATCTAAGAAAGTATCCAATAAAGAAAATAACATTGTGTTAACATTTATAGGCCTAGTGTTGAGCATTTAACAAGGGCTTCAGAAAACTAAGTTTTAGAATCCTAATATCTGTCTATTAGCAGCCATAAATTGACCTTTTTGTACTCCTGTGCATCAGTGGCATTTTGAGTCATGTCCTTGTTAGGGTGTCAAGAGTTGTTTTAAATTTAGCCTGTGGACACGCCCCACACTCCTAAAGCAAGGAACCAAGGACCAAGAATACTGTGCGGTAAAAATAATAGCCTGTAAGACATGTATGTAGCACATTCTTTGCATAGAGCAGTTTTATTTGCATTAGGGCTATTGAATGCTGATTAGGTAGTGTGCAGTATTGTATTGTATTGTGCAGTGTGATTCACACACACTGGCATTATGAATGTACATAAGGCTTTGTTAACTTTCATCAAAAAGCATTTCAAGTATAGTGCTATAGAAATTATTATTCACCTAATAATTATTATGTCATCTAATCTAATAGCATATTTTCTTTATTATTGTCAACATATCTACTTACTCATGAAAAATATATCCAAGTAAAAACAATTGCTACCTTAACTGAGTCAAAAGAATGCAGACAGTTGTCTGTGATGCAGTTTTTAATTAACCGAGACATAAAAATAAGGTGAATTTAATAAAACGCCATACAGATTTACTATGATTTCCAATCTTCGGACCTCTCTATTTTACTATATTATAGTATACTATTAAATACTCAGAGGTATCAAAAGCAATAAGGCATTCAGACATTATTGCTGGATGCTGCTAGTGAACTACCAGTGAAATATAAACACTGGCAACAGCATTCATACTTTATGCATAAACAAGTGTCATAAACAAATCATAAAGGTTTGCTCTGGGGTAGGGATGATGTTTGATTGAAACCGCAACACATTTTGTTATTGTGATACAGTGGATATCGTCAATGCATAAAGAACACTGAACAACATTAAAGAGAGTGTAATCATGCTGTTTAATTAAATAAAATGCAGTATATGAATATAAATCACTGTACTCAGTATGGGAGAGGATTCTAGGTTTTTTAAATCTGTCGCTACTGATGCATTTTGCATGCATTGTGTATCATGAAAGAATTTTTAAATATTGTGATAGCATTTTTTAACTTGTCGCGGTTGTAAATACTTTACCGTTATTTAGTTTAAATCTTGCTGAATTCTTTTGAAAAAGAATACATCATCCAAAAATAGAAACTGAATAAACCCACGCTTCCCCAGTTAAAGGGAGTGTTATTTCCTGGATAGCAGGGAATATATGAAATGAATGTGTATAAGAGCTTGAAAAAGCAAACAGGAGAAGTAGTATGTAATGCTCACCTGCATCTTTCTTTTAATTGTTTCAAAAGGGAAAGAGAGAGTTTGAGCCACTCCTGCAGCGAGACAGCCATTGATGAAGTTCTGAAAGGAGCTAAAACGGAAGTGGTGTTCCTGCCACAGTTTATCCAGGTTAATGTAGACTACATAGCAGCCAATGGAGAAGGGCACTGCACCTATTCCACAGAGATACACAATCATAAGAAAACTTTTAGCAATCTTGCTAAAGTATTTTGTCCTGGATATGTTTTGACATCTGTATAAATAAAAAGATGGAAAAACCTTAGAGACCTTAGAACCTGAGAAAACATGTGTCACTACTATTTATGTCTGTTCATATGTGAAGCATATTATGTAATATTTAACAGTTTAAAAGGAAAACTTCACCAAACAATACATTGCCTTGAACTATCTAGGCAATTTAACCTTACTCTCGTGAGTGCTTAATAGCTTTCAGTAGACTGAGGTACAGTGAAGGCCAGGCTAACTGCAGCCTATCAAATGCACATGACCCCCGGTATGAAACAAGGACAGCATAGTATGCGACTCATTACTTCTATAACACAGGACAAGGTCCAAAAACCAAGTTCTAACAGCGGTATGAAATATGTGACATATCTTACCCTTTATACACACACACACACACACACACACACACACACACACACACATACACATACACATACACACACATACATAAAAAAATGAAGAAAAAAGCATAGATATCTATATATCTATATGCTTACTGGACAAATAGAGACAAAAAGCATACAAAGCATACCTAAAATAGTAAGGGAAAAGCCCCGGTAGAGAGCAAGGAACCCCTCCTTTTGGTAGATACTGGACAGAGCGTGCAGAACGCCTTTGTATGTGGATTCTCTGCAGTTCTGAGCAATCAGCCTGGTTTCAACCACTTCTAATGGATATGTAAGCAGAGCAGCAGATATACCAGCCAGGCCACCCGCCACAATGGCCCTCCATTGTGAGATACGACCAAGCTCATCCATGTGGAGGTGGACAATCCTATTGGACAAAAGAAACGATCCAATTAACAAAACAGTTCAAGCTCTGTTTCCAAGGGCCTTTTGTAAATACAGTCAAGCTGGAAAGTCTGCAGACTTGATCTACAATAAACTGAGTTCATTTTGTGTCACAATATTCTAGCCCACACTGACAGAGTGAAAGCAGGAATTTGTGCTAGTGTATTAAAAAGTAAAATGTAAAATATCACACATACACATGTGCACACCCTTTCACATGACACCCAAAAGTGAGCTGTGATACATCTTCTTTCCACTGATTCTGCTTGAAATGTTTCTACTTAACTGGAGTCCACCTGTGGTAAATTCAATGGACTGGACATGATTGGGGATTGCAAACACCTGCCTATAAAAGGTCCCACAGTGCATGACAGAGCAAACTCCAAGCCATGGGGTCAAAGGAATTATCTGCAGACCTCAGAAACGTAATAAAATATGAAGTGCTGTGCAGACTTTGTTCTACTTACAAATTTTTATATAAAAAACAAATCAATGGTGATTTAAATACTGTTTTAGGCCATTTAAAAAAGTATTTTTGCAACAAGAACATTTGAAATATAGTATCAATTTATTATTTATTTATGATTAAAGATTTTTCAATCAAGTTGAATGGCATGTTGTGGCACTTTTAAAATATAATGCACTATAGATAATCCCTTTATAAGGAGGAACATAAGTTACATTTACAAAAAATACATTTTTCTCTACCGTTATCTCATTAGCCCAACATATTCTTCTTGTGATTAAGATAACAGGTTTATTTCTTCAGATAAACTTTTCTCAAGATAACAAAAGTTGTTTTCAAGATAACATATTTTCTTATGATCTAGAGATAAAACATTTGGTCACGATCACAATGTATATTTGTTTTCTGAAGAAAAATCAAATAAAAAATATTTTTGTTATCTTGAGATTAAAAGAAAAATAGGTTGTGGTCGTGAGATAACAGTACAGAAAAATACAACTCATGGCCTTTCTGGACTTCCACAATTGTATCACTTCCATATCTCTCACCATACTGCTTATAGGCCTATATTATGGAATTACTGATCCCAAACTTCAGCAAGTGTGGCTACCTTGCAAAAACACGTAGGCTTACTGTAAATCTGACCTACAGAGAACTGAAAACACACAGCTCTCCAATTTCTCAGCCATAATTAATCAACAGCACAGCACTGGTCTTTCGCAACACTGTTCATGGCACGCTGACTCCCCTCTTTCCAAGAATACTGTATATAGAACTTTCCGTGTGTATGCCTGCGACCACGTGACAGATATGATCTTGCACAGTCTGTTCTTTCTACTGGACAAGTCAGAATAAGCTGATTCTGGCACACATGCCTGAAGAGGGTGGTAAGTCACTTAATTCGTCCATACATTTGAGTCATACAGTAAACGAGTCCTCTTCCCCAAACGCCCGCTCCAACAACCAGTGACGTCACGGTGTGCTGAGGCCTTCGGGGCGCTCGGATTGGCTGAGCGAAAAAGGCGTGATTTCACGATGACGTCTTTCTGAACGGAGGTAAACTTTGAGAGCTGATGCCAGCTGACCATATGTTCAGACCTGACCTAAATCGACGCCCCATTCGAGGCACAGTTCATAAACAAATGCATATGATAACATTAAAAATGTTGCTGCGGCTCTTCTGAGGTAATAGAGAAACCCTGGGGTAAAGAGCCGACTGTGTTTCTGGCTATCCGGATGACTTCCTGCACCAACGAATTCAAGCTCTCCTCCTCTGCAGGAATGGTCGCTGTAAATACACACCTGTATATCAGAGTAGTTCAGAGTAGAAAACAGGGGGACTACTCACTTTTTGTAGGTTCCCAGGTGTATGGCGCTGTATGGGAACAGACGAAGGCAGGAGACCGAATTTCCTTTCCAAAAAGCTCGCAGACCTTCTCTGTTGTACAGCAACAGAAAGCTGTTTATAAAGCCGCGTTTGCAGTGAAACGTCCCCACTTGACTCAAAATCTTTACCACCTCAAGCGGCGATGTCACGGTTTTGCTAAAAACACCGGCAAAACCAACACAAAGGAAACTTTGAGACCTCGTCAATCGGTTGTCCCGTTTAACGGTCGCCATGTTTCGACGATTACAAGCATATAATGAATACTATGCAAAACGCAGCTCCACTGTCTTTCGAACACAACCGGTGTCTGTCTGAAGACTACGGAAAATACTAATGTTTACCACGACACCTGAGTGTAAACTGCTAACCTAGCTGGGAGCGCTACTGTTGGCTGCCTCCGCGACAACAAGCCCCTGTGACGTCACGAGTGAAGAGTCTGGAAGCCACCATTGGTGGGTACCGTTCCGCGGGTGGGTCAAATGTAGGGATTCAGTCTTTTGTATGAAGACCCGTCTCACCAAATCTTATTTCCTATAATTCTAAATATAAAATTCTCTGTTCCATCCTCATAACCTGTTTTTCCAGTATCATGAGGGGCAGGTACATTAGAAAGTATGCAGATGACTCAATTAGTGTACGTTTCCTTCAAAACATTGAGGATAGGCATGGTCAGATTGCAGATGAGTTTGTGCAGTGGTGTGAGGGTTCATTTCTAAATATCACTATTGATAGAGAGAGAGAAAGGTAGACAGACAGACAGACAGACAGACAGCTAGATAGATAGATAGATAGATAGATAGATAGATAGATAGACTGATAGATAGATAGATAGATAGATAGATAGATAGATAGATAGATAGATAGATAGATAGACTGATAGATAGATAGATAGATAGATAGATAGATAGATAGATAGACTGATAGATAGATAGATAGATAGATAGATAGACTGATAGATAGATAGATAGATAGATAGATAGATAAATAGACTGATATATAGATAAATAGATAGATAGATAGATAGACTGATAGATAGATAGATAGATAGATAGATAGATAGATAGATAGATAGATAGATAGATAGAGAGACAGACAGATAGATAGACAGATAGATAGATAGATAGATAGATAGATAGATAGACTAATAGATAGATAGATAGATAGATAGATATATAGATAGAGAGACAGACAGACAGAGAGACAGACAGATAGATAGATAGATAGATAGATAGATAGATAGACAGACAGACAATAGATAGATAGATAGATAGACAGACAGACAATAGATAGATAGATAGATAGATAGATAGATAGACTGATAGATAGATAGATAGATAGATAGATAAATAGATAGATAGATAGATAGATAGATAGACAGACAGACAGAGAGACAGACAGACAGATTGCACTGATTAATCAGATATTGTGCAGTGGTGTGAGGGTTCATTTATAAATATCACTATTGATAAGACAAATGAGAGACTAATAATGTTCATCCAACAATGATCGGCAGTTTACCAGATATAGAGAGAGAGATAGATAGACACACAGACAGATAGACAGACAGAGAGAGATAGATAGACATTCAGACAGACAGACAGACAGATTAGATTAGACAGAGATAGATAGACAAGATCTCCTCAGCAGTAACCTGCCACTGGACTTACTCTTCCGGTCCATAATGATGCTGTGCAGTGGATGGGCTACATCATCCATGGTAGAGAGCAAATTGTTCAGTGTCCTCCTCTCCGCCACCATAACCAGAGTGTTAAATTCCACCCCCACCACCGACCCTGCTTTCCTGATCAATTTGTCCAGACGTCTCTCATCTCTCTTTTTTATGCCTCCTCCCCAGCACACCAGTGCATAGGAAAGACAGCTAGCCACAACATATGGTAGAGCATTTGTAGTAACTTCCTGCAGATGTTAAAGGCCCCCAGCCTTCTCAGAAAGTAGAGACGACTCTGTCCCTTCCTAAAAAGAGCCACAGTGTTCTCAGACCAGTCCAGTAGAAAAGGTTACCAGCAGAAAGGATTAGCAATTAGGCCAGTGGTGGCTCAGCGGTTAGAGCGCCGGGATATCGATAACAGGGTTGTGGGTTCGATTCCCGGGCTCGGCAAGCTGCCACTGTTGGGCCCTTGAGCAAGGCCCTTTACCCTCTCTGCTCCCCGGGCGCTGGAGTTGGCTGCCCACCGCTCTGGGTGTGTGTGTGTACTCACTGCCCCTAACACGTGTGTGTGTGTGAGTGTGTTCACTACCAGATGGGTTAAATGCGGAGGACACATTTCGCTGTACAGTCCACACTGTACAGTGACGAATACGTGCACCTTTTATACCTTTATACCCTGGTACTGATGTTAGCTGTGATTTGACCAAAATACCTAGAGTTTCTTCTTAAGAATGTTTAGTGCATTTTAGATGTGCTAAAAATATCTGACTATGACCTTTTTGTTTTCTTTTTTTACATTTGCATTTTGTTGTTGAAAATAAGAAGTAATAATAATAATCATCATAATAATCATAATAATAACACATGGAATTTGAATAGCCCTCTACTACTGTAAACATTTGAACATCACAAAACACTCATAGATTGAAAATCGACATAGCAAAGGAAATGGCACGAGTTCTAATAAACTCAAGGGATGTTGCATTCAAAAGGAAATAGATAGAAAAAGGCTGGAGTTGGACAGAGACAGAGAGTTTGACTGTTAAATTTGTGATGGGAGCATGTTCCAGAGCAAGTCTGGAGAATGCTCAGTCACTAAAGCTATGGAGGTTGGAAAAGGGAATGGGAAGCAGACCAGTTGAAGAAGATCTGAAAGTGTGCATAGGTATGAAAGGTCAAAGAAGTGGAGCCAGTGGAGGTAATGTGGTGATGTGATGATCTGAACCATCTGATGTTTATAGAGTAATGAAAAGCTAACACTTGTAAGAAAACATCTGCAGTAATCTAGGCAGCTTGAGATGATAGCATGAATGAGAGTTTCAACATTGCATGTCTGTCTGCATTATGCCAACTGTAAACTTTGGTGGAGGAGGGATAATGCTATGTAGTTGTTTTTCAGGGGTTAGGCCCCTTAGCTCCAGTGAGGGTATCCTATTGCTTCAGACATTTTGGACAATTGTAAACGTCCAACTTTGTGGAAACAGTTTGGGAAAGTTCTGTTCCAACATGACTGACTGTGCCACAGTGCACAAAGCAAGATCCATGAAGGCATGGTTGGGTGGAAGAACTTGACTGGCCCACACAGAGCCCTGAACTCAACACCTTTGGAATTGACTAGAATAGAGATTGCGAGCCCTCTTTTCCTACATCAGTGTCTGTCCTCATAAAGGCTCTTCTGGATAATCAGGCAAAACATCCCACAGGCACGCTCCAAAATCTTGTAGAAAGCCTTCCCAGAAGAACACTCCATATTAATGCTTCAATTGCACAGGTTAGAAGAACGGCATAAGGAATGAGAGAAAAGAGCAAATATTCGTACCATTAGAGCAATTTTCAGTTCAGCCACAATAATCATCACTGGCAAAGTAAACAAGCTTTTCGGAAACAAAACCTTCATAATAGCATTGTTATAACCAGCGACCAGCTCATTGGACACCAACGCCAATGTGTGACTAGCAGAGCTGATTAAAATGACAAATCCAGCTCTTCCTGTCAGGCACTCAATACAGATTTCCAAAGTATAACAGACTTTAAAAACTCCTTTATCCCTATAGTGCGATTAGGCTGTTAGCCCCTTAAAAAGCCTATGGACCCTGGTAGACCATAGGTGTTATTACAAACTCTACTATATTCTATTACCAAAGAATAGCCCCACCAGTTTGTACAGAAGTACCTGTACCTGCAAAGTAATTTGTGTTACATTAGTGTGTAATGAGCCTTTCTGCGTTAAGGGGTTAAAGCAATAGTGTGTAGCAACTACCTTAAAATGCTCCACTGACTGTAATAGGGAGAATATAGCATCCCTGTCAGTCCCAGAACGGCCTGGAATGCTCCTACTGCACTTTGGTGGCGTACGCACAAGACCTTTTGCAAGATCGCTGCGTAACCTGAGTCATTCCTGTGTAAAATCCTGAAATATTACTGTACCGCCTCAGTCCACATGCCTCTTTCACTTCAGATGCCGGTTCTATATCTCTCAGCTTGTCAACAAATGCACAATGATAGGGGATGGGGTTGCTCATAGCATAATTTGTACTGTATGACAGTGGTGTAAAGGTGTAGGGGGAGGCCAGGAGCGAAAAATACAGATTCTTGCATGATGCTGCTTTAAGAAATAAGTATAAATGAGGCAACCTTTTGGTGTCCTATATGTGTATTTGAGTTCTGTGTGATTTTGTTTTTGTGTTGTTTTATATAAAGGAAAGGTAGAAAGAATAAATGATGGGCTGTCATTTCCCTGAGCATTCCTAATTTGCCCTCTATTAGATTATTCAGAGTGAATTTACATTACAGTTTTATTCATTGTAAAAAGCACTATGGACATTGAAACTGAACAGCAGGCTAAATAAATCCACAGTATCAGATAGAACTCCATGATTATAAGTGATATATAGAACATAGATATATATAAACATAGTCTAAGCCGCAAAGCACAAAACGCCTTAAGGCCCAAATGTATACTATACTGTTTCCATTTACTTGATTAACCTCTTATACTGTTGTTCTTCTGATACACTGTGACCAGCAGATACACTTCCTTTACTGATGACCGTCCAGCACCATGTTAAACACAATAGTGCCTTCATGTCTGCATGTGTCTGTTCCTTTAAAACAGCAAGACACCTGATGGCAGTGATGACATCAACCAGAACATTAGGTTGTGTAGGTGTTATGTTGACCACGCCCCCTCTATTTGCTTTTTGGAGGTTTAGAAAACTGCCATCAACGTCAGGTAAAAGACTTTTACTTATGGACTACCTGGCCTAAAAAAGTCACCACCTGGATTTAACAAAGCAAATAGGTAAAAGCCTTTCATTGGATAATTACTGCATGAGTGATTATGTTTCAGCTGGCAACAATTTATTTAACCCTAACTGATGCAGGGAATAGCTTCTCATTTGTAAACAACCATGTTGTGGAAAAGATGTTAATCTGTTTCAGAAGGGTCAAATTATTGCCATTCATCAAGCAGAGAAAACATCTGAGGAGATTTGTGAAACTACTAAAACCGGGTTAAAAACTGTCATTCATTATTAAAAAGTGGAAGGATAGTGAGGAAATCATCTTCGAGGAAGGATTGTGGTCGGAAAAAATCTCGAACGATAGTGATGGACGATTACTGTAAAGGTTTGGTGAAATCAAGTTGTAAAAAACATCAGTAGAACTCAGGAATATGTTTAATAGAGAAAGTAAGAGCACAATGCGAAGTGAACTCAAGGAATTGGGACTTAACAGCTGTGTAGTCTTAAGAAAACCACTTGTCAGTGAGGCTAAACAGCAAAAACGGCTTCAATTTGCTAAAGCATAAAGATTGGACTGAAGAGTCCAGATTTACTGGGGGCAACAGGAAGAAGAGTGGCGACTGAAGTGATGCCTGTGGGGGCAGTGCTTTGATCTGGGGTCGCTGCAGTTGGTCAGGTTGAGGTTCAGCAACGTTATGTGCCCAAAGAATGAGGATCAACTACCTGAACATACTGAACAACCAGGTTATTCCATCAATGAATTTTTTCTACCCTGATGACACGGCCATATTCCAAGATGACAGTGCCAGGATTCATTGGGCTCAAATTATGAAAGAGTGGTTCAGGGAGCATGAGATATAATTTTCACACATGGATTGGCCTCCACAGAGTCTGGACCTGAACCCCATTGAAAATCTTAGGGATATGCTGGATGCCCAGTGGTCCAAATCTCCCATCAATACAAGATCCTGGGGGAAAATGAATGCAACTCTGGATAGAAATAAATGTAATGACATTGCAGAAGCTCGTGGAAACGATGCCACAGCGAATGTGTGCATCAATCAAAGCTAAAGACTGTCCAACAAAATAGTCTTTGATCTTTTTTTTTGGCAAAGGCAGTGTATAATGTTTTCCCAAGCAATAAAAAGGGTAGCATGATGTGCTCTATAAAGTCCCAAAAATCAAAGTCTCTCTTGGAAATCTGGTTTAAGTTCTCTCGGCTGCTTTGCATATAACACTGCTCTTATCTTACACATACAGCAAACACCAATCCTCATTAATGAGCCGAAGCAATCTTTCTCACGCTGTATGTGGTAATGGAGGACAGTTCTAGGGCTGAATTCTGTTTTTATGTACCCCAGCAGTGTCTGCCTAAAAGTCTGGCATGTCTGTGCTGTTACTTACAGTCAGGAGCAAACATTTGGGCACCCCTGGTGAAATAACGTTTGTGAAAAGTGAGCAAAAACTCAACAGTCACATTTTGCAAAACTGCTGTCCATTTACTTAATTTAACATCATGAGGACAATATTAAAAAATCTCATGTACAAAAAATATCCAACTTCATCTATCATCTGCTTTCTAAAAAGGTCATAGTATGTAAGAAATACAGAAATAAGTACGAGTAATGAGTACGAGATTATTATTTAATAATGTATTTATTTTATTTTAATTTAAATAGTTAAATGTAGGAAATTGACATGACGTGATTAATACCTAACGAAATTATGTATTGACAATACACACAAAGCAATTTTAGTAAATTGACTGCATTATGGCGACTAGCAAAGAACGTTATATGAACGTTTAGCAATGTTTTTAAAAGGCAGAGGTGTCAAGTACGTAAGTAGAAATTTTGGTTATCTATACTTATATTTACATACTTGATATTATAAGTAATTATGTTTCAGCAGATTGTTTACTTCTACTTCTTACATTTTCACGCAATTATCTGTATTTCTACTTCTTACATTTTAAAAATAGCCTCGTTACTCCTATTTTATTTCGGTTTGTTTGTCATTATTAAAAAAAAAGAAGAAAAAAAAAGGAAACAACAACAACAAAACATCCAATCCAGATAAATCGCGCCATCCTAAAAGTGTGAATTTGATTGTGGTTGGATGAGAAGTATAAAACATATACCATTCTGATCCCCTATTGGATCATAAGCGATCCATCGCATCTGCACGTCACGTCACACTCCAGCAAGGACATAGCAGATGTATGTAGCCTAGTATGAAGATGTCCGTGGCAGAGACTCAAGAGACCTCGAGTGAAATGTCCCAACTAAGCTCCATATTTACATTCCAATAAAGCTTATTAAAAACATGCCTCTGAAGTTTGACTTTTTGCACCATTACAAAACTTATAGGCAACTACTCATCATATGTTCTGCTCTATGAAACACGTTAGTGCTCAGTAGTGCACATAGATGCTCCTTTAATATATTTGATATTACATGATATCATGATTTCTATGATATTACATAGAAAAATGTTTTTGGGGAGGTGGGGTAGTGCTCTATACACCCCTATGGCGCGGCCAAAGATTTGTTTTCCTTACATTACTTTTACTTTTATACTTTAAGTAGTTTTGAAACCAGTACTTTTACAATTTTACTTTAGTAAAAAGCTTAAGTTGACACTTTCACTTCTATGGAAGTCTTTTTGAACTCTAATGAATGTGAATACTTTTGACACTTTTGTTCAAATGTTCCAGGAAGGTTCACTTGTAGCGTTCCATAAATAATGTTCCAGGAACGTTCTGAAAACGTGTGACGTTATAATGGCTTGCATCACACCGTTATTGGAACGTTTCTTACACAACATTTCCAGTTAGACACAAACGAACATTGTAGAAACGTCTGAATGAACTTTCCCAAAACTAAAAATACAATACATAATAAACAGTACTATAAAAGCATTGATACAACTGATACAAAATTAAACTGATAAATATATCATAACGAATGTGTCGAAAAACGTTTTCCAAATGTAAGAATTGGGACATTATTTAAGAACTTGTGTAACTTTTTAAAAATATGCCTACCAGAATATCGTAAATTAACGTGAGAATTTACGTATAGAAAAGTTAAAGGATGTTTCAGAACGTTCACGTAACGTTCTACTAGGCAGCAGTGTCTACATGGGTGTTCATTCTTCATGGGAGGTCTTCAAAGCAAGGGACTAGATTATGAGAACTCACTCTGGCACATGTGAAGCTGTATCAGCACTGACCAGCAGATGGCAGCCTTTACTCAGTAATAGGAACGAGGAGGTTGTGCTTTAGGATCTTCTCAGCTTCTGTTTCTAGATCAGTGGGTTTTTTTCACCAAATAATAATAAAATAAAAATAATGTTTTTGCAACATCAGGCTTAGCATTCCTATGTCAGCTAGATCATCTGTAACATTTTGATAATGTTTTAAGGTGCCCGCTGCTGGTAGAGAACTACTGGCTTGTTTCACTATTTTGAGAGTGGATACACACGGAATAGCAGAAGACTAGAGCATCACTTGATATACATTTAAATGTTTTTAAAAAAACATTATGTGTATTATGATGTGCGTTAAATATTCAAGATTATTATTTTACATATGAAATATCATTCATTTAATTTCCTTAATTCAAATATGTTGATTATTTCCACAATAACAAACACACTATATGTCCAAATGTTTGCGGACAACATGATAAATATGTAAAACATGAAGCTATTGGCACCATGCCTAATGTCAGGTGTGAGCTGGGGGGGGGGGGGGGGGGGGGTTATAGCCCCCCAGCACTGAGCTGTGGAGCAGTAGAACTGTGTTCTCTGGAATGATAAATTGTGCTAATAGTTTTGGGGTGGGTTGGGGAGTTGGGGATGAGGTGGGGGTTGTGATCATCCAACATCCTGATCTCACTAATGCTCTTGAATGCAGTCCTGACAGCAATGCTCCAAAATATGGTAGATAGCCTTCCCTGGACATCCAATCCAGATAAATCGCGCCATCCTAAAAGTGTGAATTTGATTGTGGTTGGATGAGAAGTATAAAACATATACCATTCTGATCCCCTATTGGATCATAAGCGATCCATCGCATCTGCACGTCACGTCACACTCCAGCAAGGACATAGCAGACGTATGTAGCCTAATATGAAGATGTCCGTGGCAGAGACTCAAGAGACCTCGAGTGAAATGTCCCAACTAAGCTCCATATTTACATTCCAATAAAGCAAAAACATGCCTCTGAAGTTTGACTTTTTGCACCATTACAAAACTTATAGGCAACTACTCATCATATTTAGTTAGTGCTCAGTAGTGCACATAATATATCCTTTAATATATTTGATATTACTAAAAAACATTAATTTTCAATGGGCAGATATGCAGCTGAAACAGGCAGCCTAGTGCAGCCCAACATTTTTCGACATTAACATTTTAATATAACATTATAGTCTTAATGGCTCTTAGAAAAGGTTTTTGGGGAGGTGGGGTAGTGCATATGTTCAACATAGCCAGTACATGGCCATGGACAGTAAATGTTCAGTCAAATAACTATGAATAAGTAGGTGTCCTAAAACTTTTGTCCATATACTGTATGTTATCGCAACATAGTTATTTAAATAGATAAGTAAATTGTCACAACCTAGTGCTTCTATAAATGATTTTGTTGTATAAATATATATACAAAATATTTGTAATATTTTTACATCTCTGCCTAAGCTAACAACCCAGTAACCAGAATGAGTAAATATGTCATAAAACATTCAGTGTGTCTTCAGTGTGAATACTTGGCTACAATTCACAGATACTATTGCAATGAGAATATGAGGAGATAACCAAAAATATTCCTCAAACTTCAGGTCTTTCCTCAGATTAGGTCAGTTTATGAGGACTGGTACCCAGCAGTTTGTCAGCTGATTTGATTCATGTATTCATGTAAATGCCTGGATTTGATGACCCCTGATTTGACCTATTAACGGTGAACACTAGAGGGAGACCTAACACTGCTGCATCCTTGACAAGCTCAACTGAGCCCTCACATCAGCAATTTGTGCAACAAATGAGAAAGCTGCATTGGACTTGTGTTGTCAATGAATAGGTCAAAACCTGGACCTATTATTTTCACACTAATCCCTACCCAAGAGGCATGTGTTGCAATGTACTGTATGCAGCATTTATTAGAACGGGTTAAAAGACAGAAGTGACCATCATTTATATTAAACTGGTGGCTGCTGGTTCAGTCACTTCCTCTTTCATAACATCCTCTTAGTAAAATATTACATTCCCTACACCCACACATCACATACTAAATTATATTTTTAAAAATTTGTAATGTAATATTTTATATATTTAATATAATATTTTAATATAGGCTACTGCCAACTTACAACCTTTATTATGGCCATTTATTTTAATATGTGTAAGCGTACATTGGGGCTCATTTGCCCAGCACATGAAAGTAAGTGCATGAGCTGTCCCTGTATCTCAGCAGGGTCTTGTAGCTTCTTTCCTGTCGGGGCCGGTGTTTGTTTTTGGCCTGTGTCCCTTCGCGAGGTGCACCTCCCTCCCCTGCTGGGCTGACAACCTCAGCTCCCTGTGAAGAGCCCACCTCCTGTCTGAGGCTGGACCACTTGGCTTCTTCACAAAGACTACTGGAATAACAGAGCCCCGAGAAGGAAATGACGGCCTCTTCAAAAGAGCACCTTCTCTGAGGCCCTGTTCTGGGGGGGAGGGGGTCTGGGGAGGCAAAGAGAGGTGTCAGGGACACACTTTATCATTGCTCATCTACTGGAAAATCAGAAACTCATCCTTGAATATTAAGTTATATTATATAATATATATAATATATTATAATATAAGTTTTTTATTGAATTAGATTAGGCTGAGGTCTTAGATGAGGGTCATATATGACATGTTATGATATGTAACACTTCTTTGGCTGTTTGGTTGCAGTGAGAGGGTATAATCCTGTATGTTTGTATTCTGTGTGTCTGGAGATTCTCTCCCAACTGTCTGATAAACACACATACACACTGCACTATGACACCAAAAGGCTCCACTTCTTTCATTGTGTGTTCCTATCTGGACTTCTGCTGCTTCATATCTATGTTTAGTATCTACAGTGTCTCATCATCTTGGGCATGAATATCATGGCAATATTGGGCTTTCAGTGATTTTTTTAACTGTTCTTTTTCTGGGGCAGGGTGAATGTACGACATACATCAGAGGGTCTTCTGAAATTAACACAGGGTCAAAATTATACATACTTAGCAAGTTGTACCTTAACCAGATGTTTTGGTAACCACCAACCATACACAAGTTTTTGACAGAATTCTGGTTGATTATCTTTTGGTAGAATTGGTAAATCTCAATGAGAATTGGTGTTTTCCTAGTATGAAACCTGACTTTCCATATATTTTTAGAATTGAGGTCAGGCCTCAACCACCCATTGCTTAAGGTTGTGTGTTCTGTTGGAACACCCAATTGAGTCCAAGTTTCAACTGTTTAGCTGATGTTTTCAGGTTATGCAGAAGAATTCTGAGGTAGTGCCCATTCTTCATTATTTCATCCACAGTGCAATGGACCAGTTCCACTGGCAACACAATAGCCCCAGAGCACGATGCTACCACCACCATGCTTAATAGGTGGTGCAGGATTCTTGAGGTTGAATGGCTCACCTATTACACCTCTAAACATACCTCTGGTAATCTGACTCTTTCCTACAGAACACATTTTCTTTGACGATAAAGCCTCTCAGTCCATGGCAATGTAAAATCTACTACTGTACACAGTGATGCTGGTTTTCCAGTTGCTGTCAGTTCATGGCAGGCCTGTGCCTTGGTGGTTCTGGGATTATTCCTGACCACCCGCACCAATTTTCTCTTTGCCAAGGGTGACAGCTTGGGTCTTCTTCCAGATCTTGGTAAAGTGGCTGCACCTCCCAATAACTCAAACTGATGATCATTTGATGAGCAATTGTTTAGAAATGGCTCCAAGAGACATGTATTAATAACTATGAGCATCCCTCTCTGATCTGCACTGAGCTCCACTGACAAGAACTGTTACTGTGCCTTTACACAAGGTGTTGTGTTACAGCATGATGAGAGCTGCTGTAGTTAATCTGAACTGTTCCACTGTTTATCTACGACTGTAATGTTGCTTTTAGCTTAGTGATAGTTTATATGATAGTTGCTCATGTGCTTCTGTATTCGGTCTTTACACTTCTGCATTTGTGATGCATCTTATTTCTCACATAGCATCTGGTGTGGAAGATCACAACCCAGTTTGCTGTACTTTTTCTCTGCTGTCCAATGAAAGACATGTATCTCCAGTTTTGCCCATTTCTGCTCTGTTCACTGTGTAAATATTGGTGGATTAATGGGCCAATAGAAATGCTATAAATTCCTTTTAAAAAACTCCTATTATCAAAGAGCTTCACCAGTTTGTAGTGAAGTACAAGCCTTAGTGTGTAATAGGCATTATTGCATTAAGTGGTTAAGAACATTTTCCAGTGAAGTCAGCACTTTGGAGCTCCACTGGACAGCGACGCTGATGCACTGACAATAATTCTATTCTATTCTACTCCATGACACATCACTAAGCCAGCTGAACTTGTAGCACCATTAGGCTTTAAAATTATTATCAATACTCATATACTGGTAAATACAGTGTGGTATGGCAAAGACTGCTTGTCATGTATCCATAACAGAATTTCGGACTGCTACATGAATAGATGCAGATATGAACTGTATGTAGATTAAACGGAAGTGTAGCCGTGAGAAGAGACTGGACGTGTGAGGAATTTTTCTTGACAGTGTCACTCTGGCCTGTTAAAGAATGTCAAAGTGGGAATAAAGAAGATTCTCCAGTCTCAAGAGCCATAAAAGTTGCAGCGCTTCCTTTGAACGTGCCAGGAAAAACGAGCCTTTGATCTCACTGTCATATGCATGTGGCTCCTAATACAAGATAATGGGGCGATGCTGGTGCCAGATAACTAGTGTGAAGTGTGTGCGTGTGTTGCCTCTTATCAATTAGGGGCTGAGCCGTTTAACAGGGTTAGCTTTGGTATGTGTTGCCACAAGGTCTCCACTGTGGCTGGACTGATCTCCTCCCCTGTCCTTCTCCCTCTTGCTCTGTCTCTTGATCTTTTACTTGCTCTGTTTTGCTGGCATACATTGTATGGAGGATAGGGCCCCGACTTCCTCCCGAATGACATAGTGTCCTCCCTGTTTGCTGACCATCTTGGAGGCTGCGTATCCTGGATTCATTAACCCGAGAACTTCCAAAGCTCCTTTGTCTAAAGGGTCCCTCTCTGTGTCCCGGGAGCCACAGGTGGAAGGAGCAGCCATTGTCATTCACCGCAGCTCATGCGCAAGTCTGCTCTTGATCCCTAGCTTTGAAATGGAGCACTGGAGGAAGAGAGAGGGCTGCTCTGCTCGGCCCACAGCTTCCCACACCGGTCCCTGACCGTTGACCTTGACGTGTGAAGTGTGAATCTGAATTCATGCATGTTCAGATTTTCCGCCCCAGTTCAGCCCTGCTTGAAGTGCTGTGAACATGAACACTCAATAGAGGGAGCTCTATGCCATTCAAAGCAGTTTGGCTGGGCCTGTCCTTGCTCTCGCAGCCTGGTGCCGGGCCAGGAGGCCAAGGGGCCATAAAATTCTCGCCCCATTATCACAGTCACATCACAGTCCTGCGCCGGGAGGGGACAAGAGAGAAGAGAAGAGGAAGAAGGAGGGGGGCACATGCTGACACCCTCTGCCTAGCGCGAACACAGCTAGGGCAGGCTGGCTCACTTCACAGCAAGGGAAGAGATGTGGTGCACAGAAGCTCTCTTACACGTTTAAGTCTTTACACATTTGAGCCATTACACATTTAAGAATGCATCTTTCACTACATTCCTAGTGATGACCTTGATACATGTTAAATATCACCTGTTTAACCCTTTAAACTCTCCCATTCTTCGCTCTCTTAACTGCATATTACATTACACTATAAAAAATTATGAATGTAAATTATATTTTTTAATATGAATATCCTTCTTAAATATGAATGATTAAATCTCTATATAAAGGATGTACCCATTTCCAGTCAAAAAACATGTATTAAACATCTCAATAAAAACTATTTTATTTTTAAGTGGATTATGCTTGATGTTGGCAGAATAACAAGCTCAGGTGGGTTAATTGACACCATATTGTATACATTATCACATCAACATTTGATTGACTGTTAATGACCTTGATATACAATTTTACAATAATATACAGCATAATGAAAATGTTCTAGGCATAGCAATAAAATCCAATGCTTTCTCATGGCCGCAATAAAATCAGCAGAAATTTTTGCAGGTTTAAGTATTTATTGCTTTAACAGTTAATAACTGAGAAGTTATATAACCACAATTTTAATTCACACAAAATTGTTCTTGGTCTTTAACTTGCAGAAATTAATCCACAAAGCAGGACCTATTGTCTTAAAGGGGTTGGGGAAAGCATTAAAAAACAGCAAGCCGCTGGCAGCTGGTGTCCTCCTATCTTCACATGTACAGCCAATAAATCAATATCAAATCTTAAGTGCAGGAAGCCAGATGGCCTTCCTCCAGACCCAGCTCAGAGCTCTCTCAGAGCCAGCATGGCTACTGTAAGCCAGGCCCACTGAGAGAGAGCCCTTTGAAGGCTTACACATTCAACAAGGAGGCCATGAATGACTAAAGGGAACAAATAAGCTGTTACGACTCAGGTCAAATCAGTGTTTGTGTTTCTCCCAACATCAAAGGCCTGCGACTGTTTGATATGCAGCCCCCACACCTTGATCCAGAGCTGGGACAGGTAAAGGGGTGGAGCAGTCCATTGAGAGAAAGAGGAGGAGGGTTTGTGAGTTTTCTCTCTTAGCTCTTGCCATAGGGCGCTTGACTCAGACAAAGAATTTTTTGGTGCCTCCAACTCCCTACAGAGCAATCAGGCCCTCACACCTTCCTATGTCTGAGGATGTAGACTATGTTGGGATTCTGATGATGGTTGGCACCCTCCATGTCTCCAAAGGTTAGAGCACACTGACCCAAAACGTGATCAAAGATTGGGTTGATGTACCAAACTCGTGTGTTACTCTAAAACAGGGCTGGTGCGGGTAACTCTTTATTGTAATGGTCCTCTGCAGAAACTTTATAGATGATCAACCTTTTCAATCTAACTAACATTCATTTAAATATCTATTAAATTCTACTGGAATGTAATAGATTCTATTAAACCTAAGCCTAAATCTAACATCAGCTTCAACCAAAAACCTAAACCTATTCCCATAATTAACCATAACCATTTTCTTGTTAAGAATTAGATCATTTGTTAATAGTTTGGCATCTATAGACAATCTATAGGGGTCTTTCAACGTATTTTAGCAATACAATTAATTTCAGAAAATTATTTAGCAAAAACCTGGTTATTTATATAATACGTATATTTATATCACGTTTATTTATATGTACATTATTTGATCTTTTTGGCGCTCAGTCCATTATAAACAAAAAAGAAGGCACCCCTGCCCTAGAATGTTTTTTTTTTCTAGAGTTCTCTTATTCACACTGTTCTAGCATACTCTCCCTCCCATTCATACCAGTTAGTTTGGCTTGTCAGCTCTTAGTCTAGAACTTCTAACATTCAACTATTGGGGTTGGTTGGTTGGTTTGGGTCATTTTGAGTGATTTTGGATTCTTATGTATTTCCAATAATGCCATGATCATAACCACTGTTATTATACCCTGAATTCTATTTATCTTATCTTCCTCACCTTTGCCCATGCAAAAGAATTTATCAAGCATGTTGGAAAGGTATGGGACGCTCTTCATCAGTGTAGCACAAACAGGGTCACAGTTTCAAACACAACCCAACAAACCCATCTCGGTTTCTGTGTGGGCCAGGGCTTTAGGTTAAACAGTAGTTTCACTGAATGGCTGTTCGCAGGTCGGTGTGAAATGCCAGTGCTGTGGCGAGGTGTGACCGGGAAGAAGCAGGTCTCAGGCTCCTTTGTGCTGCTCCCGGGCTGAATGCGCGGTCCCCATTGTTCCGGGCTGACCGTCCGGCCCCTCAGACTCTCTCTTGCGCTGCTTTGTCTTGAGCCACGTGACCACTTCCTTCAGCCAGGTCAGGGCAAGGTCGCGACTTTGGAAAGCTGCCTCTCACTGTCTGGCTGTCCAGGAAAATAAGAACTAAAATGCACATGATTTGTTGGTCTGACCCTGAGATTTGCTTGAGAGCACCTCCACTTGTGTCAGGAGAATATTTCAAAACAGAAAGGAAAACAATCAAACACTAGCTTTGCCACACAATCTGTGAGAAATGACAGTGACAGTTGACTCGTGTTTAATGACATATTAATTAAATCGCTCTAAGAGGCATCGGAGTGCTAGCGAGAGCACTCAGATTTACTGCATTGAGTTAACCTCCCAGTTAACCTTAATGGGGTCAGCTATTTAGTTGTAAAGACACAGGGCAGTCTGACCTCTTCCCCCCGTCCTGAGGGAAAGGCTGTCTCGCCGGGCTGTGTAGAATGAAGCCCCCGCTCTCTTGATAAGAAGAAAAAAAAAAAGAAAAAGAAAGGCCAATATGCCATCAGGCATGGTGTTTGCAGGCCAGGTCGGCCCAGTACTGCAAAAGGAGTACTGAGTGGAGAAAGAGAAGAGAGATACTGCCTGATAAAGATCATCATGGACCTTTGATCCTTGAGGAACTGATAAGATGTTACACAGTGACATGCTGAGTGGACAAGCAGGGCGACATGGCAGGTACAAACAAGCATGCATAAGGCCAGAGGTGGAGATGGCTTGGAGCAGACACAAATAGCCGCATAAGAGGAAAGGCTGGTGGGCGGCTGGCTAATTTGCCAGAATGGAGTGAAAAGTAAATTACAGGCTTAACTTTTCCTAGGCAATATTACTTCAGGCAAATGGCATATGTAGCAATCCTAGTATGGGTAAATTCCATGGCAAAAAATACAGAGCTCACATTGTTAGTGCTTGCTTAATAATAAAAGAGCAGCTTAATCCATGCTTTTGCAAACAGAATGGAATCCACATGGGTGGTCATGTGACATTTTTAATGTCAGGTTACACAGATATTCAGATTGAATGCTGAATTAAGTCCATTGAGACAAACACAGAGTAAGAGACATTTGACTTCAGTCATTTTTGTCATATCTATGATTCCACACTGTTTAAATGACACTCAAATGTCACAATAAAGCTGGTCGGGGGAGGGCCGTGTCTGAGCACTCCCCAGGCACTGATTTAGGGCCTGCATGTGGAGGCCAGACAGGACCTAAAGTCGGGGGTGCGAGCGATGCTCTGAAACAGATGCCTGGCTGTCTGGCCCGTGGAGGAGGGGGGCTGGACTGAATGGGAAAAGAGGAACGGCCCACCGAGTTAATGTGCCTCCACGGGGCCTCCTAGCAACAGAGCAGCAATAGAGCTCTATTCAGTGCACCTGCAGCCAGGTCCACACGTGTGTGGGTGTGGGGACTCATAGAGGTCTAGTGGTGTGCCTATGCTCGTAACTTTAATTTCTTTAGAATGCAAGTTATCTGCACCAAGAGAAAGTCATGGAAAGAGGGCATGCCATCAGAGATAATGGAAGATCATGACTGGTTTAAAGCTTTTAAAAATTATAGGCCTCATTTTTCTAAAAATGTGACTCTAAACTCTAAGATTCTCCTCCATGTCCATACTTTAATGACATCAATACCATGTGGACATAAAGGGCAAGATACCTTGAGGCCATTAGGTTCAAATGTGTGTATTTGAGAGGAAATTGTGCAATGTACAGTCTATACAGTTTGAGGTTCCCAGCAAAATGATATATCACCTGAAATCAGCAGAATATCATCAGGCAGCTGATATGATTGCTCGTCATTCTTATATAGCTGATACATCAATAGGAATGTTTGATAGGAGGCCACTGCTAGGTGTGCATTAATATGGTTCTAGCCAAAAGGTCAAACTGAGGGAACATACCGGGCACTTGTGAGCACCCCTATGAACACAATTATTGGAAATGGGATATCATTCAGACTCATGGTCGTCACAGGCATGAACAAATGAGGACTGCAAGTGTAGCAGTTAGGACACATATTAAGATTAGTAAGCTGAGCCTGTGGAAAAAGCCTTTACAGCCCAAACACTCCCATTACAATGTATGTCAATCAATCCATTCATTCACCTATTTATTTATTCATAAACTACATGTCCAATGTTTGCAGACACCCCTTATAATAATTGCATCCAGCTACATTCAGTGTATTTAGTCTAGTGCTTCTTGCTGAGACAGATGTGCATACACACACACACACAGCTGGTCTAGTCCCTTCAGAGAACCACTACCAATACAATAGGACTTTCTGAGCCCATTGGCACCATGCCTAATGCCAGGTGTGGGCTAGAGGGAAATAAAGCCCTCTAGCATTGGGCTGTGGAGCAGTGAAACTGTGCTCTCTGGAATGATGGTGTTCCATCCAAAGCTTTTTGGATGATTCAGGGAGTTGGGAATGAGGTGGAGTGGTGATCATCCAACATTCTGACCCTACTTATGTTGCTGAGTGCAATCAAATTCTCAGAGCAATGCTTCAAAATCTAGTACAAAGCCTTTTTCCTGGATAGTAGAGACAATTACTCCAACAAATGCTGGATAAACTCTTTTTTAATACCCTTCATTACGGAGGAAACATTGAAGGCGCAGGTGTCTCAATACTTTTGTCCATATAGGATGTAAACCTCACAGATTTGAAGTATGTTCTTAGATCATCTTGGCTTGCATGGACACTCTCATCAAAGAGTTCTATGTAGTACTAAGATGAGTTATTTGATAGGTAACAATAGTGGAGCCCTTGTGGCACTGTTTAGGACACTTTTTAAAGGTTCTTCAAAGAACCATATACAGGAGGTTCTCTATCCCTTCAAGGACCTCTTTTTACAGGTTTATGTTCTATGACAAACCATACCTTTACTATATGTCGAAATTCCAAAAGATTCTGCTTATCTCATTTACCAACATGGTTATTTAAGGAACCATCTACTGAAGGTTACTGGAGTGGTTGTTTAATAACAGTTATGAGAATAATTAATTACATTTTTAAAAAACAAAAATAGGTGGTAGGACGGTAGGAAGGGAATCCAAAGTGGTTCTTCTACAGCATCACTTCAATTTTAAATTCAATAGTTCAGAGAACCCCAAAATCTATCCAAACATCCCTCCATACAGATACCTCATTACATACAAGAGAATCGGTCATAAATCCCCTCTCTTAGGACACAATCAGCAAGATAAAGCTTGACCAGTGCTCCAATTAAAAGGATTAAGATGTTAGGATCTCCATTATCAGCTCTCTTCTACAGACATCAAAGAGCACATGGAGTGAGAGTGCAGCTGGCCTGCTGGTGTGAGTTTTTTCTCTCTCTCGCTGCTGTTTGTGTTGAGGATGTTTACTGATCCCAGCAAGGACAAACAGGCTTGTTCTTGTTTGGAAGGAGCCCTGCTCAAACAGACAAGCTTGTGAAGATGTTTCAGGCAGGATGTGCCTTGCTGTGGGCTCTGTGTGGTTACTGTCTTTATACACTAGCCTCAAACATTTCCATCCGCAGAGTTGAAATCACTAGACTGGCTATAAGGTACTTGGCTTTGAGCTGATATATTAACCCCTTAAGGCAGTAAGGCTTCTTAGACAGTAAGGTGTGTTACTCAGTAACTACAGGGCTATTCTCTGGTAATAGAAGTTTGTAATAAGGGGGTTAAACATATCCTGTATCATGTTTTTAATGTCGCTGGGGTCATGCAAAATAGCAACTTTGCAGGAGAATGAAAAAACTATAATAATAATAAAGCTTGGAGCATTTCTATTGGTCCATTCATCATGCCATTTTGACACAGTATAAAGAACAACTGTCCAATATGCATTACATCAAAGAAAATGAAAACAGTGAAGATATGCTCTTACATATCATATCCATTTAAGCAGTGTAGCATAATGTAATTCAGTGTAATGTATATTTAAAATTTGCATATTGTTCTTTTACATTATAGATTGTTGGAATGATTCCCCATTGAAGGAAAACTGAGAATGACGGACTGTTTTTTAATCCCTGTTCTTTAAACACTAAAGTGTTTTATTCAGTAACTACAGGGACATCTGTACAGACTGGTGGGGCTATTTTTTGGTAATAGGACCTGCTGGTAGGCCATAGGCTTTTTAAGAGGTTAATAAAAGCAGCACTTACCAAACATCGTGTCCTGCAAAAACACACCACAAGGTGTCACTCTCAAACACTTCTTTAGACTCAGCAT
Source organism: Salminus brasiliensis (assembly GCF_030463535.1). NCBI lineage: Eukaryota > Metazoa > Chordata > Actinopteri > Characiformes > Bryconidae > Salminus > Salminus brasiliensis. The sequence continues at coordinate 16,864,212 of NC_132896.1, forward strand.
CTGTTGGCAGCTGTGCAAATCTGCAATCCACACAGGTGTGCCATTACACAAGCCAACAGTTTGATAAAGCGCTTGGAAAAGGTTACAGTCTGTTAATCATTCCACAGAGTGAAGACGTTTCTCTGGCAAACGCACCACACACCAAACACTAGCGTATATGTCAATAAGTGTGCTGTTGTGTACTGAAAAGGTCTGTAAATCAATAATGTTCTTAGGAAAAATGACAGAAATCAGTTTTGAGCTGGTTTTATAACATCCATTACCTGGAGCACTAGTCAATTCAGCACCAGATCCATACTGGAACAACAATAATGTAATATTCAGTCATTTCAACTTACCAGATTTACCAGAACGGCCTTATACCACCCCTACAAGTAAAAGTGCTGTTACTCAAATGAATGAATTATGAATCTTTGAAAGAATGATTCTTTAAGAATCATTTTGTAAGTGAGTCAAATGTAAAGAATCTTTTTAAACAACCTCCATATAATGTAAAGTTTCTATATGACTACAGAGGTTTTCCCAAGAGTCATACATCCAAACCAAGAACCGATTATTAGCTTGTATTTTAAAGAGTGTAGCTGCCAAGAACAACTTGAATAAAATATGCTCTTCAAACTAAAGAACCAAAAAATACAGAACCAACTCTGATTCCCGAAAAACAATTCAGTGGGTCTTTAGAGAATCACCTTAGTAAATGAGATGGATGAGTGTACAAAAGGGAGGAACTCATAAATTGGTGTAGAACTTTTACATCATGAAAAGGGTTTTAGGGCCTTTAGAAGGTTCTTCACACATACAAATCTTTTTAATTAATGAATCTCGTTAATACTTTCGAATATGGTTCTAAAGGGACCAGAAATGTGGTTCTCTATAGAACTGCAGTCTAACTTATTTTACACTTAGCATCTATAACCACAGGAACTGAAGCTAACCTTTAAAAGAATGGGAAAAAATTAGAAACTTAATCTGCATTAAAAAATGGTGTCCTAATAAATATACTAGAGTAGAAGTATCATCATTTAAATAGACTCAAAGTACAAAGCACACAAAAACTGAATTAAATACATAGACATTTTACAGATTTCTGGTACGTTTGAAGCATGCTGTCAAATCCTTTCCATTTTTGTGTTTTTATCCTATCATTTTATTTTTTATGTCAATATATCAGGATGTTTGGATCGACACAAATGTTCCAGAATGATATAAATAAGATCATTAAATTAGATTACATTAACTATCTAACATTAAAAGCTAAGAATGTGTTTCCTTTCTCCTGTAATTGTATTTTTGCTTGGAATCTATAGTGGTTGGATGGTTAAGCAATTTCAAGGTGGGTGGTGGGTTTAACAGAATGAACACGGGGAAGAGGAGTTTTAAATATGTATAAATACTTATTTATCACAAGACATTAGTAATTAGATAAAAAAAAATTAAATTAGAAAAAAACAGACCACAGAATTAGAGTCTGATATTGGGTTTGCAACTCCATATTCCTGATGTTTCTATGGGGTACACTTTGCACACCAAAGGCACATCACATTATTAACAAAAAGAGATATTAATGGACATTTTATAAGTATTGGGAGTCTTTTTCAACTGGTGGTGGCATCCACATGCACCCTCTACAAAGACATACTGTTATTGTTACTGACAACTAAACTAAAAGAGGAAAAAAAAAAACTTGAACATGATTTATTTAATCAGCAAATGTCATCTTCTGTGCTTGGCCACAGGAGTATAAATCACAATGGAACAAGCCTGAACAGAGTGGTTTTATGAGGCTGGGTGCTGGGGGGACTTCCCTTGCATCCTGCAGGGGGTTGGAAGCTGACACTGCTTGAGTGTCAAAGGCCTTTCAACTGGCAGAGACCCAAGCAATGTCTTATTACTTTATTGGGCATCATTTAGAGAGCTTTCTTACACTCACTTCAAAGAAAGAACGGGAATTACAGAGAAGTATTCATCGAAACATCTGAAAGATTTATTATTTGATGTTCTGTTTAAGGACACGGTCAAGTTAGGATTGTTTCCCATTATAAGAGACACGATGAAGAAGATGCAGTAAAGCTCATTGCAATTAATTTGGCAATTAAATGATTGACTCATAAAACAATTACACACACAAACTCGCAGAGAAAAGACAGTTAAGACACTTGACCATTGAACTTGCTTATTACTCTAATTGTGTGTTGCGTGAGTTTGTATGTGTCTGTGTGTGTGTTTGAAGTAACTTCCACAGAGTAAGGGTCTGTATTTTGTGATGGATCTTGTCATGCAGTTGTTGTTCACAGCCTAAACCTTTATTGTAAATCTGTTGATTTAACTCATTATTGGTTGAAAAAACCTGCATGAGGTGTACTTTGTTTGACTATGCACAAAAAAAGTAATTATGAAGACTGACTTTTTTTTGTATTTTGGTCTGGATACTTTGGAGATGATTATCTCATGCAAGACTTCCCATCCTCCCAAAAACATTTCCCATCTCAAGCAAAAACTACTTTTTAATTTTATTAGTTTTATTTAGACATGGGAGCCATATGGGAGTCAACGTTCTTTATGGCACACATGCAAATCAATTCAAAATATAATTTTGATTTTCTTTTAGCTTTATGTATTTTGCATGACTGGGTTGTTAGGTTGAGCTTGCCAGAGCCTGTCTAACATAACAAAGAAACAAATAAACAAAGTAAAAGAATGTCCAGTGTTTATCACTGCTGCTCCAAAGGCTCAAATGATGTCACTTCCTCTTTGTGATGTCATTTAAAGCAGCAGTACTATATTGCTGCCTTCAAGTCCATCTTGTGAGCGATATTTGTATGTAGTAAAAAGTATCAGTGGCATGTACTTGTTTGTTTTTTTCACGTGTGGATAAGAGTTAACCATTGCAAACAGACTGCAGTGCTGGTAAACAGCACATAACCAGTGTATACAGTTTTTCTATTGACATGCTCCCAACTCTGAAAGAGTTTCTTACTCTTAAATACGAGTTTGTGGTGGCGTTCATGTGCACTTATCTCATAAATACGACATGACTTGAAGGGAGAATATTTATAGACAAAACAAGTTGGTGTGACGGGGTGTCAAATTAAGGGACACACGCATATCATAAAATATTTACATTTAAATTACAATTACAACAATATACAAAACATTTTTATTTTTAATTAATACATCATATGTAAAGATAGGCACACAGATAATGCTGAAAACAATAAAGCTTTGATAAAAAATAAGATTAAGTTTATATATTTAGATGCAAATGAAATGTTGGTAAATACAATCATGTAAAATGAAAAATGATCAACCATATCAACCACTAAAACTATTATTCAAAAATAAAATAAGCTGTATCAGATGACTCAGAATTACTCTTCCAACCAGACAATGGGCAGAAGACTTAACCTAACACAGATTTATGGACTGAGTTATGTAAGAATAATCACCACATACCCAGCAGTACTAACCTAAAACGCATCCATAGAGCACATTACACCACATACAAGATGTTTATAATGGGATTCATAGTAATATGTACATACTGCACCACAAACACTGTAGATAACCATATCCACGCCAAGTGGCACTGCACACCAGTCAACCAGTTCTGGGAAAACATTGTTACTTTCCTTTCGAATGCCTTAACCAGCCCTATCCGGCCATCAAGTTATCAAATACCATGGTGAACAAGTACCAGAATCCAGTACCAGTACCATTCTGAACAAGTACCAGTATCATTCATGTTTGTATCCTATCGTTAGCAAAGAAGAGAAGCAAGCTGCAAATAGCGGGCAGTTAAAGGCAATGTTCTGTTGCTAATTAAATTACAATCACATATAAAGCATTAGACTCACAAACCAGGAGAAAAGACCATTGAACCCGTGTGTGTGTGGGTGTGTATGTATTCGGAAATTCTCCTCAACCTCACCTTAGGTCAGAACACTGCAACTCGAAATGTAAACAATAATTTCATTTTTGCATTTTTGTCAATAGTCGCCTGATACATACAACACTGTTTGCAAATGCAAATAATCAAAAGTAGAAAAACACAGCTCAGAACATGCATGTGTGCCTCAGTCTATGTAGAAGTCAGGCCTGTTTCTTTATGAAATATTACATCCAATAAATTATGAAATCCTGTACAGTACTATGCTCATACACAGATTCCATATTGACAGATGGGCAGATATATATATACAGACAGACAGACAGACAGACAGATAGACAGACAGACTGATAGATAGATAGATAGACAGATAGATAGATAGATAGATAGATAGATAGATAGATAGATAGACAAACAGACAGACCGACAGACAGACTGAGATAAATCGATAGACGGACAGACAGACAGACTGAGATAAATAGGTAGACGGACAGACAGACGGAAAGATAGACAGACAGACAGACAGATAGACAGATAGATTATAAAAATCTCCCTCTGTACAATGTACCTCATCCCCTCTGTCTGCTTTGTGCTTGTGCAGTCCGAGCCTCCATTCAGATTAATTATACTGTGGCCTGCATGGATGAGAACAAAAATCCATTTGAATCACAGAATCGTTTTGTTCGTTGAAAATGGCCGTTCAAAAGAGTCGGTTCTGAGCTGATTCGAACTTTTCATCACTAGTCCCTACCTGCACACGTTTCCTCCACGACGTCAGCGCCCGTGGGCTTCGCTCACCGAAACTGATAATATTTCGCGCGTTAAAAAGAACACACTGAGGAAAAAACGTACACAGGTGTCAGATTGAGCTGTAGCATCTTAATATGTCGTTGTTTTCGGATTTAAGTTACTCCTAACTTATTAGAAGACCTTTTTTCACTTCACCTCTCCTGCGCTTTGTTGAAGGCTATTAGCCACTTCCGGAAAGCCCTCGCAGGTAAGGCTGGTTTCGGTGTTTGCTGGTTGAGCGGTGGCTCTCGCTACTCACCAAAACCCACCAAATCCTTTTAATATAGATGATATAAATTCAGAGAGAAGACTCAGGATAGTCCTTCAGTTTGGTCAGAAAAGACTTTGGTCAGGTTTAGAGCCACCGAGGGGGGCGTTTGTGGACGGTGGGCAGGTACACAGCGTGCTGAATTCAGGTGTCTGAGGTCTTTGTGTTGGTCGGACTAATATGGCGCTAATTGACGAAAATGAGACGCTGCCCGAATAAAATAACTCTGTTAAAGAGTTTTGGAGAAACAGTTTTACTATGTTGGGACTCTAGCAGCTTCTGTAGGCTGACACTAATAAATCATTTATAACCCCACACTCAAGTGTCAGGTCAATGACATGGAGAGTAGGGGCCCACGTCACTTCTAATACATGCCATCTGTCAATAATCTCCAACCTGTTGTATTTAGCAAGTGCTTAAGCATTGATAATATTATACTGTACATATTTAGTGAAATATCATTTTCAGGCACCACTTTGCTGCTGTTTTTTTTTGTTTTGTTTTGTTTTTTTGTTTTACTTTCTGTGTCTAGCTCGTTGTTATGTGTTGCGTATTATAGGGGTTGATCTTGTTCCACCTGCAGTTCAATGTTTTTAACTGCTAATTTTCCTGCTTACGGGGTGGAATTTTAAATTATTATTTTTTTTGGTCACAGCCGCTGTAACTGAAACCATTTTTCCCCCAGATATGACCCTGTGTTTAAATTGTGCTCCTCAGCTGTCTGTATTAGGTTGTTGGTCTGGGATGGTCTAAAAATTGCTGTTCACAGGAACTTTATTGTAGATCACTGCTTGTGGTCACTTCATTTAGCCTCTGGCTGCTAACTGACAATCAAATATTGTGATCATTTAAAAAAACTGCAATCTTTTACTTACCACACAATATTTTTACTTCACCACTCCATTTACTTTAGCTTACTTTTCCATTTGCACAATTTTTCTAATCTAAGGTAATTACAAAATGCGTGAAACAAACATTACAGGCCATTACAAACATTACCAGCTAATTCACTACATACATACAGTCATTAGATTTCTAGATTACAATCAACCAAACATGAACAGCCCTTCAGTGTTAACAGTGTAAAATGCTGTCTGTGCAGAATGTACAGTTGTATGCGAAAAAGGGGCAGTTGGCCACATTTGCATTTAAGGGATTTAGCAGACGCTCTTATCCAGAGTGCTTCGCTGTTTTCTCAGCTAGTTCGCTGTTAGTCAGCTAGTTTGTTTAGACTAGGATCCAAAAGAAACCTCTAAGCTTATGTGCAACAAACTACAAAAGCCAGTATGGATACCACAATGTGGCAGAGTCGCTCGCTGTCTTTCAGTACTCTTGAAAGAGATGGGTCTTTCAGTCAGCGTTTGAAGACAGCGAGCGACTCTGCCACAGTACACTTTTGGTCTTTTCTTTTAATAGTAAACAGCCTCTGTAGCTGATTAAACATAAAATATAATATTTTTGCAAATCAGAATATATGCAGAGCTATTTTTTCATAACATAAGTTTTAGTCATTAATATAGGCTGTGCAGAGGTTTGTACACCTTACAGAGACACTGCCTAGTAACACCCCCTTTGGCAGAAATCTCAGCTTGCACTTCGGAACAGCTAAAAGTCTTAAATTTCTTGTAGCCTGTGAGGGCCATTCCAGAAGCTTCAATTTGTGTCTCTTCAGGTCGATTTTGAGGTATGTTTTGGATCACTGTACTGTTGTAGAAGCTTATCATCTTCACAGTTTCAGCCTTTTAAGAGATGGTTTAAAACTTTCTTTTCTCTCTTAATGGATCTTTGCTGATTATGGCCAGATTTTATTTATTAATTGTTATTATTAAATATATATTTTTTACTAAATCTGTTCACAGCACTTGCTACCAAAACCCATCTGGTTTGTAACATGCTTCAGACATTACATTTTGTGATGAAGTTGCAGGTAAGTTTCACTTCTTATGACTATTCCTCGATTATATGTGCAAGCAGCACTGCATAATGAAATGGTGCACCACCATTTCCTTCCTGCAAGTTCTTGCCAGTAATATCAGAGTTTTGATTTTCCTGTCTTCCAAGCACATGAGCAGTTCACTCCGAAGTTTTCTTAGTCTTCTCAGTCTTCTTGGTCAGATCTCATCTTGACCTCCACAATTTCCCTGAAAGCTAGTTTCTTATTAACATTTCGCTTTCTGTAGAGCAACGCTTGAAAAAGCTTGGCTGTCTTTTGGTAGCCTTCCCCTGCTTTGTGAACCTCAGTTACTTTTTTCAGTTTTTTGTTTCTGAGACTGAGATAAGCCCATGTTTGATGAACATGTATTGCAAGGTTTGCAGATTTTAAAGCTTTAAAATTTTTATTTAGCTGAAAGTTAAGTTTTTTGTTATGTTATGAAAGAGAGTGACCGATTCTGTGTTCACTCCCAAACCAAAAAGAGTACAATAATAATAATAATAATAGTAGTAATAATAATAATAATAAGTCTGCAGGTGATAATAGGTTTGTCTAGATTAAAAATACCGTACAAACTAGGCAAGTTGATGTTTGCTATATTTTAGTCCCTGAATCTCATTTCACTCACACACACTCTAGGGTTTTAAAAATAGGCAGCATAGGTCTCTATTTAGTACTTTTATCATCGTTCTTTGAGTTGTCATGGTTCTAATTAGAAACATTGCCTTTACTAAAGAACCCTTGAAGAATACTTACAGTATAGGGATGGGCAGCATGATGAAATGTCTTATTATTATAAATAATGCTACAGTATGCTTTTCGTACATTTTAAGTATGGTCAGTACTTCCAAAAAATTAACGCTCTAGGTATTGTATTTGGAATAAAATACAATTGTTTTACATTTTTACATTTGTCTTTATTACCTACTTTTGGATCCATTAAGAACCATGTTTGTAATAGAGATGTGTGAGTGTGAAGAACCTTTTAAAGGCTTAAAGTACCTTCACTTCTGCCCAAACATGATTCTTTTATGGCATCAAAGAACCATTTGTGGCACCCTTATTTTTAAGAGTGTAGGCTTATAATGAAAGACATTTTTATATTTGGACTGTGTAATGGACTAGGTTCTAATGAGTCCGTAAACAACAGCCAGTGTATAGTTATTGATAAGATAGACTGGATGCTAGCCTGGTGTGCTGTTGTTTATAGCCTTTTTTTGCGACACATGCAGATCATGTATTCTCAGAATATCTTCAAGCATCATGGTGTGTTAATTTTGCCACCCATAGTTTATAGTCTTCCTGCCCTTCTTTCACAATCATGAAAGGTAGCCATGGCGCACTTGTTCTAGGTGAACTCAGCGGCGCACGTTTGAACCAAACGCAGCCACAGCTGCTGTAGCGCTGCCCACGTATTCATTGTATAAGGGTGTGGTGGGGAGAGTGATTCATGGTCTTCAGGGCAGTCAGACTGGGGAGAGCGTTTCAAACTGGGTACTCTCATTTACGTTGATTTACTATTTACTCTATAGGTGGTGGACAGCAGTGTTGTTGAATTATTAGCTTACACCACCTCCCCTTCAAATTGGAAAGCTAGTCTGTATTGACTGTTGGTTTAGAGAATAGACCGTGTCCATTGATCTCACCAGGCCTGAATACAGAAAAATAAAGAGGCCATTGTGTACATGGAAAGTTGTGTGTATATATAATGAGGTGGATTGATTGCTAAAGATGCGCTGGTATCAAAATTTGTATTCAAGTTTTAGTTTCCTGGTAGTTTTCCCTCACATTTTGATCTACAAAAATGTCCCTTCAGCCTAAATGAATGGGTTGTGCTGTGGATCATGCTTGTAAAGCTACAGAGTAATACCATTTTGTCCCATTATCTATATCGTTGTGTTTTCTTGAAGACAGCTTACTTGCTTTTGAATGATACATTCTTAAAGTCATTTTATACACTTAATATGTTCCATTGTTCCAGGTCGCAGTGGTTTATTTCATTTGTTCAGAATTAGTGATAATGGATGCAAAGTAATAACATTTCTATAGTAATCTATACGCAAATGTACTCAAATAACAGTGTACCTTGAGGAAATGGTCAGAATCCCTTACATTAACAGTATTGAAGTACCAACATTATTTTTTGTCCTTATTGATCAGCATTTGGTGAGTGCAAGGCTTGACCGGAGTGTATCCTTGAGAGCCACTGTATCATAAAATGCTGCATTAGTCAAGAAGGGCCACTGGTGCAGCTCTAAACACCCTCTCCTCTTTATTAGCTGTTCCCAAGAGCAGTCCCATCCATCTTAACCAGGGTCACTGCTACCACCTCTTATAAGCAGAGGCACCAGCGGTACACACTGTACATCCAGTACATAGGGTATAGGCCTTTATAGTTGAGATGTGGAAGTAGAAGCTTTAGAGTAGAAGGAAGAAAAAAGTGTTCTGCATGATATGCTACTTTCATATGCACCCACTGCTGACACATGTCTTCCTCATAGAAAAGCATTACCATTATAATGGAATACTCTGGAGCAGTCGTATGTGAGCACAAGGTCACCGTGAACAATGTCAAACATCGCCTAGAGGGTATAAAGCCCCCAGCTTTGGGATGAGGAACAGTGGAATTGCATCCCTTAGAGTGATTGAGTACCTGTAGGATGAGTAATGGAGGTTGTCATTCCAGAACTGATCATACAGCATCAGTACCTGTCCTCAGTAATGCTCTTGTGGTTAAGTAGAATTAAATTATCTGAGCAATATTCCAGTATTTAGTGTAAAGCTTTCTGAGAACAGTAAAGGCTGCTGCCACAGAAAGTGGGGGACCAACACTGTTTTAACATGCTTGATTTCAGACAAAAACATATGAATATGCAGCAGTCTACAAACTGCCTATTGTGTTTTGTTCAAAATATGAAACATATATATAAAATATTGAACACAACCTGAAAAGATAACACAGATTTTCAGTCTAATGATGAACTCTGGAGTTCATGGAAATGAAACAGCTGTACATGAGGAACTCTCTGCCAGAGTTTAAAATGGACAAGCTTGTCCAGAAGAAGACTGTCAACATACCAGGTTAGAAGGTTTTGTTTATCTTAATAAATTAAGTAATATTAAAAGCTAGCCCATTTGGTAAGTATATGGTAATTATATTAGATTTGGAATATACTGCACATTCTATTTTTATATTGGCACATATAGTCTGTAGTAAGAAAAAACCTTTGGAATTAAAAGGGTAAATAGCAGCCGGGTGTTGCTAATCAAATGCCATTGATTAGCTGATCATCAGCTATACCTCTATAAAAACCTCTATAAAAGCAGAAGTTTGGGTAGTTTGCTGGTCTGGAGCATTCAGGTATGTGTTTAAACAATGCCAGGGAGGAAGGACATAAGCAATGATCTTAGGGAAGCAAGATGTCCATCAATCTAGGAACAGTTATAAGGCCATTTCTAAACAATCTAAAAGCATCATTCTAAAGTAAGAAATATTATTTACAATTAAGTGGAAAACATTTAACATGGTTGCCAATCTTTTCAGGTGTGGACGTCCCAGCAAATTTAGTCCAAGGTCAGACCATGCAGTGCTAAGAGATACTGAAAAAAGCCCAAAAGCAACATCTCTGAATCCACAGGACTCTGTTAGCATGTTAAATGTTTAAATTCATGACAGTACAATTAGAAAAAAGACCAAGAACATGTATGGGTTGTTTGGAAGAATTGCCATGATAAAGTCTCTTCTTTATAAAAAGAACATGGCAGCACGTCTTAAGTTTGAAAGGTTGCATCTGAACAAACCACAGGACCTCTGGAACAATGTCCTTTGGACAGACGAAGACCTGGGCACTTTGCTGTCATTAAGTTAACCATGAACTTCTCTGTATAGCAAAGTATTCTATAGTAAAATGTGAGATCATCTATCCAACAGCTAAAGCTTGGCTGAAATTGGGCCATGCAACAGGACAATGATCCCAAGCACACAAACAGAATAGAGAACAATCTATCAATGGGCCAATCAAAGTCCAAACCTTAAATGAATCAGTTGAAATGCTGTGGCAGGACCTTAAGAGAGCTATGCATAAACAAATGCATACAAACCTCAAGATATGTTGTAAAGAACAGTGAGCCAAAATTCCTCCAGAACAATGTAAGAGACAGGTAAAGTCAAGTTATAGCTGCTAAAGGTGGTTTTACAAGCTATTGATTCATGGGGTGTACTTAACTATTCTTAAATAAATAGTGACGGTGTTGAATTTGTTGTGTGTTTTTGTTCATCTGAGTTTGTATTAATCTATTTTTAAGACCAGGCTGTATGCAAAGTGGTACTTAATAACTGAATTTGAATACTTAGTAATAATATTGTTTTTTGCAATAATTTTGCTGCTGTAAATTTGTGGTCTAGGGTGTCCAAGCATAGTGTGTTTGTAGAAACTTAGTAGTAAAGACATAGTCCATAGCATATCTCTTACATAACCTTATTCAGGGGATCTGCTGTGAAACGTATGTGTGATTTGACTTTTCCGAAACTTGAATGGGTTGTAAATATATCTGTCTATTTTTCCAGAATTTTGTATGGTTACAATTTGTTTTCAGGAATGTCTCCTGACCTTGTCCGTTGCAATGTTCAAAGTGTCGGAAAAAAAAAACAAGGGACACAGACAAAAAAGACTGTCCTGCTTGACCTCCGACAGCGTATTTACATATCTCTGTCTCTGACACACCAGCACGCTCCCAGAGAGCGGTGTTATTGGTCAGTGGTGGTGACGGCCTCTTGGAATGCGCTGCCTGCACTTGTGCGCCATCAGCACATAAACTCCCCCTTCTCCCTTCCTCTTGTGCGCGCACACACACACACACACACACACACACATATATATATACACACAAACTGCTGCTTCAACTCCTCCTCCTGAGCCCGTATGGCCAGACACTGAACACCTCTCTTCACTTCACTGATCTCTCTCCTAGCTTAGTCACACGGTTCTCTCTGGCTGTGTGTGTCCTTGTGTGTGCATACGTATACACACACACACACACACTTGTACACACACGCCAGTGGAGATGAAGGAGTATAGTTTCAGTCAGGCTGGAGGCAGCCAGCACAGCTGTTGAGTTTGAATTTCTCTTTTGCATGCAGAGGCTGCTGGGAGTCTACCGTCTCTGCTGTCAGCATCTGAGGTGGGTGGCAGAAATGAACGGCAAATGGGATTTGTTTACCGGGCATGCAGTTTTTGTTTAAAGTTGAAGGAGCGGTGGTTTGTCATGTGGTTTGTCAGGTTGTTGTGAATGGAGGTTCCTGAGTAGTTAGGCTTGAGTTTTGTAAGTTCATATCTTTGATTTATAAGCAGTAAATGCAAGATGTACTTGGTGTGTGTGCGATGGACTGGTGCCCTGTCCAGGGGGTATTCCTGCCTTGCACCCAGTGACTCCGGGTAGGCTCCGGACCGACCGCAACACTAACCAGGAAGAAGCAGATGGGAAGATGGATGAATTGATTGACTATTCATTTACTAATTTTTACAACCTTCTAGTACATTCTTACTAGAAGGTTCTTCGAGACAGTGATTCTATGTAGAACCATCGGATCTCAAAAAAAACATTTTGATGCTTTACTGGGTTTTTGGATCAGTGGGAAGCATTCTGTAGGTGGTACTATGTAGGACATTTTAAAAGTAGTTCAGTATGGCAGCAAGAAGGGTTTGCAGTCATTACAAGTCAAAGTGCCCCTTTTCAGTACCATGTAGAGGCCTTTTTTCTTTGAGTGTATGCTTTGATTTAGACCTCTGGTAACATTTTGTCTCAAGTTTTTATTTACTCCACATTCTTAAGCTCACTGGATGTGCGATAAGAGTGACTGTTTAGGGGAGTTTTGCTGCATAATCTTTTTATTGTAGGTGGAATTAGTAGCGATTAGGACCTTCGCAGAGGGAAGGAGCCTACTGTTGATTGGCCACGAGGGGCTCATTAGCGAGATGGCTGGAATTTTTTGGCACAGTTCACTCCCGGGTTCTCGTTTTCACCTAAAGCTGTGCCTTTGTTCCCTCTCGTTAGGTGAGTTTTGACTGTTGCTCACAAATCATTTCATAGAGCTTAACCTCTTTAATGAAGTGAGCAGCGACACTCGTCCAAGCCAGGAACCGGGCTACAGAGGAAACTTGTGCGCAGGATACAGCTGCTGCTCTCTCTCCCCCCAGCATATTGTTGCTTTGTTGCTGTGAAGTGGATTTGTGTCATTTCCTGTATAGCCAGCCCAGCACAAGCCAAAAAAAGAATGAACCCCCACCAGTACTATTTTTTTACACTCATATTTTTTTCTTCTTTGTTCTCTTTTCCAGCAGAAATGCGAGATGAGAAGACCAAGGGAACGGATGTCTCTTTCTTCACTGGACTGAAATAGCTCTTCTTGACAAAACGTTTACGTCTAATGACGGCTGGATAAGCAGTGGGGGTCGAGCAGAGGACAAACGCAGACATCTCCAGCACGCAGCAAGTCGACAAACATGATGGAGCAGAAGACGCTGGCGCCAGCGGCCGGCCTGACATGGGCACGGGTGTGTAAGGACTGCGGCCAGGGCCACGAGGGCCAGGATAGCCATTTATATGAGTATCAAGACGATGTGGACGATGAGCTGGTGTGCCACATCTGCCTGCAGCCCCTGCTGCAGCCCATGGACACGCCGTGCGGCCACACGTACTGCTACCAGTGCCTCAGCAGCTTCCTGCGAGACCAGGACTTCTGCCCTGTGGATCGGCAGCGGCTTCAGCTGCAGCAGTGCCGTGCCTCCAGCTTGCTGGTCCGTAACCTCCTGGACAAGCTGACCGTGTTCTGTCCCTTCCACAGCGAATGCCAGCAGAGCATGCAGCGCTGCGAGCTGCAGCCTCACCTGCACAACAGGTCGGTGCATTGGTCAAACACGAGTGCACCACACTGGGTTTCTTTAGTATTTAATGTTGAATGTGTTCATTCTTAAGTACCTAAAGTTATTAAAGTACTCAAAGTCAGTGCAGCTGGTATTGACTACTAAGGGAGGAACAGAGGATGTGGGTGGCAAACTAATACTAGGGATGCAATAATATGGGAATTGCTTCAATGCACCAATATGGGGATAATGACCTGATCCCAACATTGGATATATTTGAGTAACTCCAGATATAACTATTATATAACTATTCACTGTCACACACTCTGACTATCACACACTCTGAGCACTAGGACTCAGGTTTACTCAAAATCTTTTTTATTTATTGATAAATTCTCAGCCAGGAAGACGCTCTTAGAAAGTACCCAGAGATCTCTGAAGTCCCAGATGGGGTGTTTACATGCATTACATTAAATTTCATTGGTTAACAGTGAACAGAGAACTTACAATTCATTGGTTAAACATAGCCGTGATATTAATAAACAAGAGTGTTAACATATAAGCGTAATTAATGACCGGGCAGGAAACCCATATTTGGCCAAGAGAGCCTTCTCACACCTGGTCTCTTTGAGATGAGCTAGCCCGCAATCTCAAGGCAACCTGAACAATGATTCACTGTAGCTTCTATCAGCTAGCTAGGCTTTGGAAGAAAAAAAGAAGATAAGACCTAGACTCAGAGTGTGAGGAGTTGCTGATCTATGGCCTTCCTTTGATCCCACAAACATTCAATTTACTAGTAACCCACATAGAAACAAAGAAAACGTGCATATTATATCATGAGAATACAAACGGTGCACCGGGTTCTAGGAATTCTATGTATCATAAGTGAGATTACATTGATTACATATATCATATGTGGTATTACTGGTTACATAACCACACCAGCTGTAGAGTATACAGTATGGGCAATATGCAAGTATTATTGGCTTACATATAAAACTGGTGCATTTTCCTGAGTGTTAGTCTACATGCAGAAGTCACTTGATACTTCTATATGGAAATGTAAGCTTTTCATTAGGTTTAATCATAAAGTTTTATTGTTAAGTGTGCAGATCCAAGAACAAGTGCAGGAGTTTGCAGTCATACAGGTTGAAGGCATAGAAATTGATGTAAACAATTTTAGCTCACCCAGGGCATGATGAGAGTATGCTGCTAATGGGGTACTGCTTGAATTCAAATTGAGAAAATCTAATTACACTTACCCCTGTTTTGGCAGTGTACAAAGAAACAGAAAAGAAACTAAACACAGTAAATTCATTTTTTTAATAGGGAAACATTGATTGGGAATATGCTGCTCAGGCATGTGTGGAATGAGGTTTATCCGTGCCTGGTGGGAGCAGAGAGATTTGACTAAGCTTAGTTGGATTAATGAACAGTGAATAGAGCAGCTCACAAATGTGAGGGCTTGACTTTGGTAAGAACTATGTGCCTTTTCGAGTCATGGAGTAAATTAGCAGTCATATGACTGAGCACTGTGACATGTCTTATATTGCAGATTATGCTTAACATAGGGGTATGTAAGGAAAGTGATTTTTGGGCATGTAGCGGGTACCGTTACTGCTCTCCACACAGCAGACTGGGGTTTAAGTCCCCTTTCAGTCAATCTCATTGTGCATTACAAATAAGAGTCATTGGGCATAGAATGCCTTCTATGTAAATTCAGTGTAGAGGAGGTCATATTATTCAACCATTCGGAAAATTTCAATGCATAAGGCTCTGTGTAGCAAACATTGGATCTAAACTCGCCGTATCCTCTTTGTGGAATCACGTGTGCTGCATGTGGATTATCACTGGAGGTAGATAGAACCACCTTCTAGTGCCCCAGCGTTCATCTCCCTCACACAGGTTGACTTTCTGCTTATCATCTGAGCTGTCAGCTGTGATGTAATGCTGAGGTCTAAAGGTTGTTTGGCTGGTAATTCACGTGGGCTAGAGAGGCTCAGTGTAAACACCGCGAAGTAGGGAGTGTTCAGAGTGGGGGAGGAGGAGGAGGGCGTTGACTCGGTCAGACCTGATTCTGCTCTGGACTGACCTGTCCCCTCAGCCTCTCTGCAATGCAGCAGAAGAGCCGTCCTCATCTGCATAGCTCCTCTCTCCTCATCCCCTCACCCTTCTCTCCCTCTCTCTTTCTCACTGTATGCCTGTTAAGCCCTAGCAAGCCTTCCTCACACCTCACCCTCCAGAGAGGCAAGGCCTGTTAAAACAAATGCTGACATGTGCTAGCACGTTAGCATGTAGCTCCTTCCAGCTGAAATTGAGCATTGATTTTTTTTATATATATATTTTTTTTTTCTCTGACTCCTGGATACGAAGCATCTAAAGCACCAGGCAGATTTATTGTAGGTTATTTTTAGTTACTTGTGCTGCCATCCTGTAATGAATGTCTTGTAGGTTAATTAACAGCAGACCACTGAGTAATGAAGCGTGCCTGCTAACTGCTTCCCTCCGCTCCAGTTCCCCTCTTCCTGGCTCTCTGCTCTCTGTTAACTCTCTCTCCCCCCTCTCCCTCTCTCTGTCTATTCTCTCTTTCTGTTTTTCTGACATTCAATCTCTCTTTCTCTCTCCCTCACACACACTCTCTCTCTCCACTATGTCTGTTTTTCTCACACTCACTCCCCACCCTTCTTGTTTGTGTCTTCTCTTTGTTGTTTCTCTATCACTCCCTCCTTCCCAGATGCCCTGCGTTCAGGCGTCTCAGAGAGGAGGCAGAGAAGAGGAAGAGGCCCTGCTGGAATGAGCTAAAGGGAATTAAGACGGAGGGAGAGTCAGACACAAAATCCAATCCAGCACTCACACGCGCATTCAATCCCCGTGGGCCTCCGGAGCCCGGCCTGGTCAACCCCGCCTTCGAGGAGGGAGAGGATGGTAAACATGTCTCATTCGGTGTTTTCCCAAACTACGTTTAGGTTGGCTGAATTCCATAGTCTTTCTTGGGGAGTTTTGGCATAATTTAAGACGTCTTCTTAGGTGTGGGCGATATGGCAAAAATGTGTTTTCACAATACACTAGCAAAAACACTTACTTCTAGCGTGGCACTGAATCTATTAAAACCAGATTAATTACTCTCTGAAACATGCAGCTGTTCAATGTTACTAATGGTAACAATATCCACAAGATGCTCAGGAAAGCATATTGTGCTGTAAGTTATCACACTAAATAAGTCAAATACACTGATATCGGCCACCTTTAAACGTCTTAAACATGTGTATTGTAGGGGATTTTCCTTTGTTTACAGAAAATACATTAAGGGGGTCATTGGTGGTTTGGGAAGCAGTGTGTTTTGGAAGAATGTCGCACGGCTTGCTGCTCTGTGTCAGTTTAGAGGAAAAGGTGTGAAGAGTTTACAAAAGTCGTCGGTGAAAAGCAGAGGAAATGGATTTGCAGCTGTGTTTACTCTTGGCTGGAAAACAAAACAAAAGTTGGTGCCTTTTGATGAGGCCATTCCTTAAGTGATGGAGGGAAATCTCCGTGATATCATACTGCTGTAGGCTGTGCAATTATAGGCAACAGTCATCACATTTCCACCGTCTGCTCCCTGTGGACATGTCTACACCTTTACATTGACTGGATTAAAATTGTGTCTGCTAGTAGTCACAAACCTTGTGATATCTGCCATCTGTATTCATGGCCACACAATTATTCATCACAGAATTGTCTGGCAACCGCCTCATGATGTTAGCAATTATGACATCATAGTTGTCTGTTGTTGAGCGACTGCTTGGAAACCGTAATAAAAAAACTGACTCATCATTTAATGGCAGCTTATTAGCTCTGCTTGAGGCTTAATTTGTCTGTTTTTAGCAGAAATAGCAAAAATAATGTATGCTCTCCTCTTTCCCAGAAGCCCCCCTCAGGTCCAGTCTTGTGGCCGAGGCGAACGTTGTGGAGCTGTTCCGAGAGGAGCCAGAGGAAGATTTGGGTTTGCGCATAGTGGGGGGGAAGGACACGCCCCTTGGGAGCATCGTCATCCAGGAGATCGTGCGTGACTCCGTTGCCGCCCGCGACGCCAAGCTGGCCCCAGGAGACCACATTCTAGAGGTGAGACGCATTAAAGCTCATCATATAATCAGTGTCTGTTTAGAAGACATTAAGCTCAGTTCACTGCAGATTTTATCACTGTGTGTTCTCTGCAAACCATACCAATAGCATCTCTCTCTCTTCTACCTCATCATCTGTTGTGAGTGTACACACCCAAATGTTGGTGTGTTTGAATTCCAGCCATGACCCAGGACAAAGGGCATGCCTTTACTGCATGTTGTGAAACCTCCCCTGGTTGGCATTGGGTTTGCCATGCAAACAGGAGACTGGCTTCAGCAATGACTGACGAGACAGTGAATCTGAAAAGAAAAAAAAATAGTTTGGTTCATTCAGTAGCCCACTGCCCCTTTTCCATCCATGTGTGTGTGTGTGTGTGTGTGTGTGTGTGTGTGCGCGTGTGTGTGTGTGCGTGTGCATGTGCGAGCGAGAACTATATGTTTAAAGTTCTGAAATCTGAAGATAGCTCCTTTCATATTGGCAGTATTCAGGAGGTTCTTTGTGTAAGATGGGTGTTTCCACAGTGATATGTTGGGTGGAGGGAAAGGGAGCTTAAATGTGATATTGTTGGTTAATATCAATTTCTCCCACCTACTGCTGCTTGGTGATGTAGCCAAATAAAACAGGACACACTTTAGAGGCAGGCAAAAGTCATTGCATTTTGAGAACAAGACTTGTATATTTTAAATGATATTCTATGAAGACCTGTGCTTTATAGTGAAGAGAAGTACTTTACTGATACAGAGGGAAACTGCAGTGTAACAGTAGCAATGCATAAAACTGCACATAAACAGACACAGTACCCCAATAGAACAGGGCAGAATGGGTAGATATGTACATATATTGCACTGAATAGTAGGAGGGTGTGTAATCTCCGTTATTATTGGTGAGAGGAGCAGCAGTATTGTACGTGTACAGTATGTAATGAAAGTGAGAGTCTCACAACAGTAAACGTGTGATAACCTTAGAAGAAATACAGCACAGTGCATTTCAAGATTCTGTTTACATTGATCTGTACAGTGTAATTCAGCACAGCTCAGTCAGCAGAAGAGCAGTGCTGTCCCTACGGTCAGGGGACTCATGAATGATGGATCATATGATTAACGTAAACCTACGAGGTCAAAAAATGAATTTTGTATTTAGCATGACTTTAACTGTTCTCATCTTGGCTTTTTCCACACTGGAAATTACATTCTGGTCTAGAGTCCTATTGTGCTGTTCAGTGTAGTGGTGAACGACTCCATTCAGATTTTCCTTTGGGCAAATATTTTCCACATTTCTTTGAAAGCCTTCATAACATGTAGGACTTTGCTATTCCAGGTGACCCATTGCAAATGTAGTTATACAGTGACTCATGCTGAATGTCAAGCCGTATTGGCTTTCTGTGGTTTGGTACTGTCTTGACATTGCTAGGTTATTCCTCATTGTGTGCTGTATTGATCAGCTTTGGTTATGTAAACTGAGACAAAATGTCAGTGGAAGAAATTCTGTGAAGGTTTTCTTATTTTAGACTCAGGAGAAAGTGTGTCCCTGTGCTGTGGGACACCACGTTTCACCTTTGGTCTCCATCCTTACTTAACCGCTCAGTACTGGCCTGTGTAATGTACTGGACATAGATCAATCATTAATTATGAAGGCTGTGTTTGTACTTGCTTTTCTTGGGAAATCGGGTTAAACTTTCATTTCTGTGAAGTTTATTTTTGCTCTGCAATGTTGTCCTCTCCTTCCCACAATCCAGAGCTCTCCTAGGATTTCTGCCCCTGTTAGTCCTGGAATGCAGTGCCAGAGAAAACTGAACTAACACGACTGGCTCCACATTCAGCTCAGGAATCCCAGGCAGCGTGAATGAATGAAGGCCTTTAGCTCTCGTTTGTCCAACAGGCTGCCTGAGGATGAGCTGTAACCCAAGTGGAGCTCTTTGACTATTGTGAGAGTCAGTAAGGAGATCTATTGGAGGTAGTGAAGATTAGATTTCTCATTTCTTGAAACGCTGTCTCCCCCACCCCCGGCTACTTCGTCAGTGGATTGATTTTCAGTATAGGGCTTTTCTAAGCCTTGCCCAGGAATGCTTGCTTTGCAGTACATGAGCACAAATTGTTTTAAGATGTCCAGATACTGTTCTCTTCCCAGGGAGAGAATGGAGATAATGGACATACTGTAGGTAGCAATTTCCACAGTGGTAGATCATAACGCAACACTGACTCCACTTGTGACAGGTTTCTGCCTGCCAGTTACATTACTGGCAAAGTAATGCAGAGTTAATACTACAGCATTACGCAGACTTAAGGAAAAAAAAGCCATGCTATTAGACTGCCCTAAACCAATAAATCAACGTGACAAAGGAAGACCTTGGACTATGTTATCATTGGCAAAAGGACTGCCTAATGTATGAGGCAGGTTTAAACTGATCATATAAAATTGACTTGTCTTCGCAGGTGAATGATGTCAGCCTGTCTTCTGTCCCCCACACTCACGCCATTGCTGTGCTGCGACGGCCGTGTAGCGTACTCAGGCTCACGGTCATGCAGGAGAAGGGTTTCAAACCACGGCCCGAACACCACCCGCACCCTTCCACCTCTCCTCCAGCTCACCCAGCTCACAACCTCCACAACCCGGGCACGGTCATCCAGGTGACTCTGGTGAAACGCGATCGCTCCGAGCCTCTGGGGATCAAACTCATCCGCAAATCCGAAGAGCCCGGAGTCTTCATCTTGGACCTGCTAGCAGGAGGGCTGGCAGCCAAGGACGGCAAACTGCGCAACAATGACAAAGTGCTGGCCATCAATGGCCACGACCTGAGACACGGCACGCCGGAGAGCGCTGCTCAGATCATACAGGTACTGGAAGCGGGAAGCAGCAAGAGCTATTGCATAAAATGGTTTGTGAAAGTGACAAGTTATGAAAAGTAAACAGAAATTCCACATTCCACATGCTTATTCATTGTTTTGTTTTTTTTATATTTTCAAAATCAAGGATATTAAAAAAGGGGGGGGTTCTGCTTTTGTTAGAGTAAATGTCTCTACTGTCCAGGAAAGGCCTACTAAATTTTGGGGAATTGCTTTAAGGATTTGATTGCATTCACCATTGGATTGGATGATCACCACTGCACCTCATCCTCAACTGCCCAACTCATTCCATAAGTTCTAGATGGAACACATTTCCAATGCTGCACAGCTGGGGAGCCTTAAACCCCTGTAGCCCACACCTGGCATATAAGGCATTAAGAATGGTGCCAAAAGGTTAATGTTCATCTGCTGAGTCCTATTCTATTGTCAGTACTTCTCTACAAGCTGTGTGTTCATTTGCACATCTGTCTCAGCAATAGGTGCAATGTATTCCTTAGAAGGAGTGTCCACAAACATTTGGACATAAAATTTTGTTTATCCTTTATATGGTTTGTAGAAAAAGTGAAAGTGTAAGATCTTGATGCTGGCGTGGGCCATAAAAAAATGTTAATTCATAATTTAAAAAAATATAAATATATATAAATTAAATGAAATAAAATTGTTTTTAATTACTGGCCTGGACTGGTGCATCTTGTTTTTGCAAGATCTTTTTTTCTTTTCAGTAGACTGCATTTGTAGTTGTAGGCATTGATTGAATTTTGTTGTGTATGAGCAGGCGAGTGAAGTACGTGTGAACTTTGTGGTGATGAGACAGCTGGACTCGGATGATGAGGGAGGTGATGTGCAGAGCAGAGGGGCCAGAAGAGTCCATGATGCTCAGTACTTCAGACGGCGCTCCACATTCATGAAGGTAAAGAACAAGCAGTGGCTCCAGCTTAAGGCCATGAACCCAAGCTCTGATCGTCTGTCAGTTTTATTATTGAAGGAATGTTCTGATATTTCCAGGCTTTTTTTTTGGTCTGCCGCGTCTCTTTCACAAGGTCTCAAGGTCTCAAGTGCCAGTGTCTCATCCTAGCCCTTTTTTTGCTAAGTCAGTTTGAAGTCAGCTTTTAAGTACTTTTTTCAGTACAGGGAAATGTATTGACGTTATTGTCCGTGATAATAAACAGGGCGGTACAGAAGCAGCAGTTAAAGGTTGTATACAAAAACAAAACAAAAAAAAACAGAAATATTTCTTTAAGCTCCACTGTTGCCATGTGGCAGCGCGTGTGTTACCTCTGTGTCCGTGAAACCACTCTTCACACTGCCATCCATCACACCCTGCTTCCGTGTCACTTCCTCACTGGTTCTGCGAGGTGAAAGCCTGAGGCAGCAGATGCAGGCTGGTCACGGTGAGATTAAAGCAGGCTGTCTCTATCTCTGGACCTCTCTCTTGATCAAAAGGCCCAGGGTGCTGCTTTCTCTCTGTCTTTCTCTCTCTGCCTCTCTCTCTTTACCTCTGCTGATGCAGTGTTTGTTTGTGGCCAAGGATCAAAGCTGGTGACAGTTAGCTTTCGCCTGGGGAGTTGAAGCCTTTAGTCTTGTTGGGAGGGAACGCCCCCCTGCTGGGGAGGAAGAGCCCTCCCCACCCCCCTCTAGGGGCAGTGGGAGAAGATAGTGGAAGCTGTGGCTTTTGCCACTAGCCATGAGTTATGATGGCAGAGTGTCAGGGTCTTCACATTATCACTGCGCTCCGTTTGCAGCAGGATCTGGAACAGGGAGCGTTTGTTTTTACAAATGTTTTCACCACAGGAGTCAGACACATTTCTGTAGCTTTCACTTTTCACTTTTTGTTTTAACATGCGCTTAATGGCCACTTTATCAGAAACCCCTGTCCCTACCTAGCCCTTCACCAGTGGGCAGCTGTTGACTACAGAGCTGCACTTGGTTGGATATTTTTGAGTGGCTGAGAGCTGTCAGCCTAACGGTGACACTGATTTGTGGCACTGATATTGTCCCGGCAATCCATAATCAGTGACGTCTTTGTTTTTTTTTGTCGAAGTAAAGGATAAATGAAAATATATGATGCATATGTTGCCTGTGTTTAGGATCCTCCTGGTGGATTCTCCAGCCAGGAGAAAACTGTGAGTCTGAAGAAAGAGCCACGTCACTCGCTGGGCATCACAATTGCAGGAGGGAGGGACTGCCGCAGTCGCTTGCCTGTGTACATCACCAGCGTGCAGCCTGTGGGCTGCCTCCACAGAGATGGCACCATCAAACCAGGTTCAACATCCTGAGTCTCTGTCTATTTGGCTCTTGGTCCACTTTGTA
Source organism: Salminus brasiliensis (assembly GCF_030463535.1). Taxonomy (NCBI): domain Eukaryota; kingdom Metazoa; phylum Chordata; class Actinopteri; order Characiformes; family Bryconidae; genus Salminus; species Salminus brasiliensis. The sequence goes on from NC_132896.1 coordinate 16,887,202, forward strand.
TATATCAGCAGCCATGGTAACGGATGTGTATGTTGTCTTAGGTGATGTGTTGCTAAGCATCAATGGTGTTGACCTGACCCAGCTGACCTATAATGAGGCAGTGTCTGCACTGAAGACCCAGACAGCTCAGAACACAGTGGCGCTGCGTGTCATCCGGACTATCACTGAAGAGGAAGAGGACGATGGAGATGCCGCCAACAAAGAGGAGATGGACACACTAGAGAACCCCAGAGAGGACGACATTAACTGGTCCCCGCTGTGGACCCGCTGGTTGGGTCTGCCCAGGTGAGGGGATGGAATTTTACACCACAGTATCATGTACTGTGATCTTCCCTCCTGGTTGTTTTTGAGTCTTTAAACGCTTATTATCATCGTCACAAGGCCCAGAGAGCGCACAATTGGCTTTGCTCTCTCTAAGGTGGGTAGATGGCGCTCTCCCCCCACACCGCTTCGTTGCAGTGCTGGCTGTCACTGGCGTCAACAGGCTGGTGCGTTGAAGCCGGGTACGCTGCGCTTCCCTCCAGGTGCATTGGTTGACCGGTGATGTTGCTTCTGCGGCACTTCGGAAAAATGACCATCGTCATTTTCAACTTCCATAAATACTCAAAATTGCTAAATTGTAGCAGGTGTTGAAAGTGCTCCATTTCTGCCTACTTCTAAATAAATGTCACTAAAACATAAAACATTTTCCAAATCCTCACACTGTACACAAATCTGTATCTTAGCATCACTGTGTTAACAATAGTATTTTACAGTTTACAAGTTAAACATTCCACCTTTCTGTGTTTTAGAGCATTTGAATTTGTAGATTTGTGAACATCTTCATCTTCATTTGTGTGCAACTTTAGTTTTTGTGATCTAGCTAGCCAGATAAATATCAGGCCCTTTTTGGGTAGGGAATGCGATGAAACTCCAGGGCTTTTGCAAGCTTCCTTATAATACGTTTAGCATATAAATTCATGCTAAACTGTTTTGTATTACTTTACTATTCATATAGTATATTATAATAAGGTGTCAGTGTATAATTTATGTGTATAATGTGTATTCTAGACTAAAAGGAATGCAGCCCTTTCCCGAATCCAACCTCAAAACTAAATATATAAAGCATATATTGACTTGTTAAGGTCAGTGTCTTTCTGAAATATCACAAAATCAAGGCTTGGGTCCCTGATGGTCAAAAATGCTGCCCTTTACGATGTGTGAACATTTCATGATTGATGGAATTACTCTGAATAACACCTTGTGACCCTTTCTTTCCTTCTCTTTATAAGTGACCGTTTATAAATGATGAGTTCTTCTTTTGACCGCAACCTAACCTAAATACATATATATTTTCTTATTTACAAGCCACATGCACTGGTGTCGTGACATTGTGCTGTTGAAGACCAACAATGAGAGTTGGGGCTTCAGTATAGTTGGGGGATATGAAGAGAGCCGTGGCCAGCAGCCTTTCTTCATCAAAACCATAGTGCCTGGAACTCCTGCCCACTTTGATGGGCGTCTCAAGTAAGCCATCTGTCTTAAATTATTTGAGGATAGTTAATAAAAATGCTCATATTCTTTTAGTTTTCCAAAGAATCCAAAGAAATGTTGAACAGAGATACTGGGTTTCACTTGTAGCTTCTCTTCTTTGAGGAAATGCTACACTTCCTGAGGATCTTTTCTGCCTCCCTGCAGGTGCGGTGATGAAATCGTGGCTGTGAACGGAGCCACAACAGTGGGAATGAACAACTCTTCGCTGATACCCATGCTGAAGCTGCAGAAAAACAAAGTCACGCTCACTGTGGTGTCCTGGCCTGGCAGCCTGGTATAGGGTCTAGTGCACACAGCACAACACAAATCAACACTGATTGAAATGACTGTGATCTCCCTCGACTGCTTAATGATGGCACACATATGATCACAGACTATTTGAACGTTTTTTTGTTTTCTTCTGTGTTCTTCACAACGAGTGAACTGCACATGCAAAAGGCACAAGGGGCAAATCAGGAAAGTATGACAATCACTGTCCATGTTTAAATTGAACCGAAATGAGATTGCATTCAATTTGGCATTGTCCTCTATTGTCTGGAGGACGATGTTGTAATCACCTGGTGGTGTTGGAAAAACCCTGTTGGACTGTTTCACTGAAGCTGCTTCTAAGCACATGGACACTATTCCGAAGACATCTTCAGTTTTTATTCAAGATTACCATTAAGCATTGGTCATGGGTATTTTTGGAGGATTTTTTGATTTGTTATCCTTGTGTCGTGATCAGGACTGACCTACATAATGACCATTTTGATAGCTTGACAAGTTGTGGATGCTTATAATTTACAGTTCTGACACTACATGGGATGGGACCATACCAAAGTCTTGTGTACTTGGCCTCTCTGATTGTACATTTATTTTCTGCTTTTATTTTCTCTTTTAGGATTTTATGTGTACCCCCTGCCTTCATAGCTGCTGGGTGTTGGCAATGACTGTTGTTAGAACTGCCTACTATTCTGGGCCGCGTTTCCGGAAAGCGCCTTGGCTCAACAATGATTCTTAAACAGTAGCTTGAGCATCTCTCGAGTAGTGTGTTAAGGTGATGTTCACACTCAGATTGGGAAACTGGGCCCTGTTTGATGAATAGTAAAGAGTCCATCCTGCGATTCTGGGCCGTGTCTCCTGAAAGCGCCTTGGCACAACGATGATTCCTAAACAGTAACGGAAGCATTACACTGAACACAGTGACATTCACACTAAGATTGGGAAACTGGGCCCTGTTTGATACATAGTAAAGAGTGTCTTGATTTTTCGGGTGCCTTGCATATGTATACGAACTAGATCAGTACACGACTGCCTTAATTGCCACCATATTACCACCTCTGTTTAAAGATATACAGCTGTATGCATAAGTGTGGACCCCTCTTGTTTAAATGACTTTGTTGATGAAGTTGAAACAAGTTACATTTCCTTGCTAATTTTAGAGCACAATTTTATCCATATCGGTAAAATGTAAAATGTGTCGTAAACTTTATTTTTTTCAATTAAGACAATAAACAACAATTCTGCAGTATTGTTCTTTTGAGGATTTGTACTTTTCACTTTCACATCATTTAAACAGGGATGCCCAAACTTTTGCTTACCACTGTTTATTCAGATCTATGCTTGTTCTTATTTGAGTCATATTTCTTTGCAATATTATAACTCCCACAGCAGTGGAATTGTATGCTGGTGTTGTGGATACGTAGTAATTCAGGCTCTTTTATATGCTCACACCTAATGGGCCTTTGAGGTGGGAGTCTCTATCTCCATTGTTCTCTTTTTTTCTCTGTTTTTTTTTTTTTTTTTTTTTTATTCCTGTAGATATTCTGAATATATTTATATACTGTATGAATATACATGTACACCGCTCTCGCTTGACTAATGGTAAGATATTTTTGTGAGATCTGTGATTAAAGTTCTATATAATAAAACATAGTGTGTTTTGAAATCTGTTTTCTTGACAGGAACTTTCCCCAGAATCTAAGGGCTAAATAGTCTTGAATATTATGTAGGGATTGAGCTCTACATTAAGCTGCCCCTTAAGCTGATGGAATGGTTACAGGAAGCAGGAACACCACATATTCTTCGCAGTGTAAATCATAAATCATAAAATGCAAACGCAAAAGTAACAAATGTCTTTGGGACACGTCTTGCCTGTAGCTGCTTTACCTACCTGCATTTTTGAATTTATTACTCCTGATAAATTGTTGAACACTTTGCCCTACAAGCCTAATCCTGATTGTAAGCTAGCCTGCCACCTTCAGGCTGACAGAGAAAGGTTTTTTTATTTAGCTACAGTTTTTCCATTAGAAATCCAATTCCCTTTCACATAATGGACGGAAAAGTAGCATAAGGCATTATAGGCGGCCACGCTGCAATGCAGTTAAATAAGAGTTGCTATTTTTATATGCTGAGTGGAGCTTTCTCCTAACACATCTAACATACTCACCCAGCTCTAATGACCCTTACACTGGAAATGAATGGTTGATTCAAATCTATGGGTCACTACATTAACAAAAATATTTAACAGATTCAGATCATTTCTGATCACCTCAGTTAGTTAATCTGACCTCAGAAATCCAAGTAGATCAGTGTACAACAATAAGTAAGTGATAAAACTTTGTATTTAACCAAATCTACAAATTTCAGTAACCTAGATTTTGCATTAGAGTTGAATTTCAATTCGATCAAGAAATTCATGTGCAGACAGTGACTAAGTAAAACCACACTTTGCAAAGAGGACAACTATAGAAAATGAAATCAATAATCAAGAATTTATTTATGCTTTCCATAGAATTAGGTAAAGACAAACATTTACAGGTACTCTGTAGTAGGACCAATAACAAGAGAAGATTTTCCTCTTCCCATATGATTAGGCAAAGTATACACATTCTCAAGCACAGCTCTCTCCAAACATTATCCACAGTTCCAGAGGCACTCTAATGCAGCAGGCTGACTACAAGTTAGGGGAGGGGGAAAAAAACAAAAACTATGTGCACCAAAAGGGGAGACCAGGACGCACAGGCAGAAGACAAACATGTGAAGTCGACCTCAGCTAAAAACAGTAATCTGACAATAAAGCTACATTGTAAAAAGTTACAAAGCAAAAGGAAAGGAGGTGGGACAGGGTTCGAAATAATGTTTCCAATAGAAATACAATTGATGAATTTCACATAGAAACAAATGACAATGTTCTTGACAAATCGGAATTGGCAAATAATCTTTAACACACCAATTTATTCCTTTAGTGCACACAACAGTACAAACAAAAAAGAAAAAACAAACCAACCAACCTCAGGGACAATCAACCGAAAGCCTGATGTCCACATGTGCTCAAGTGCAATTTTCAGCCCTAATTTGACTGGCATGTAGTACATACGTTTTTATGGCTTACTAGGTAAACGGGTCCATATAAACTGGAAAGTTACAGAGACGTAGTTTATAAACAAACTATGTTACAATAATATATTGGCGTAAACTAACCACCGGCTAAATTACATTATGTAAACATGGCATACCACACTGTACATCTTGTCCAAAACTGATATTTACCAGTCAGATTTTGTAACCTTCCCCTGTATAGAGGACAAGCGCCACTTAAGTTCAGGGAGGGAGCAAATAAAAACAAAAATAAAACAAACAAAAAAAAAAACAACAAAAAAAGAAAATCCATGCTGGCAAATATTTCAGCTACTTTAAACATCCTACCCTTTCCATTAGCTGCAAAAAGGTAAAACTACAAAACGTTCTATGCATTTCTGTACCCCGCACGTGCACCTCCAAAAACCTCGGATTTTTCAAAAAAAAAAAAAATAAAAATAAAGTTTACTTTTTAACATAAGGCAAATGCACACTCTAAGGTGCCTTGTTTTTACCAACAATATCACCATGTGGAAGGTGGGAGGACAGGTGGCTCTTTGGGGTAAATGCACTTTTAAACAGTATCATTGTTTCTTTTTTTATGTTTTTGGTTTTTTTTTTTTTTTTTATGTAACAAAAACATCCGAGTGCGTTTCACAGGAGCTTTTCTACTACATCAGGAAATGTGCAAAATCTGCTCTAAAGCAAAGTGACAGTGTTGCGAATTCTACTGTACAAGGTACTGGGAGCAGAAGGGACTCACTGAGACACCTGTGAAGACCCTCAATCCAACATATATACAAGGCACTAAGGAGAGGAATGAGAAGCCATTCACCTGCATCCCCCCAACAGTCCTCTCAGTCAGGTCTGAATATAGGGTATTTGGGTAAGAATTCTATAAGAATCACCTGCGGGAGAAGAGGAGGAAAAAGGAGGTTAACATTAGGAAGCACACAGAACATGTTTCTAATAATCTCTGCAAGATTCTCCCTTGTTTCTTTTATTTAGTGATTAGTTTGTTTTATGTGAGAAGAATAATGGGTTAAAATTCATCATTATGGCTGATAAAGACGTAGTACAAAGAACTCACATATTCCATCATGTTATTACTCTCACATTTTCTTTTGCTGAGTTTCCAGTGCAGTCCCAGCTGGTGAAAACAAAAACTGGGCATTATTAAGCGTGCCAGAGGTTCCTCACACGCACAAACACTTCAGACATGCAGACAGGCTTTACACAGGGGTTCACTGGGGTCAAACTGTAGCGAGTGCTTTAAGCAGATTCCTTTGAGTGCTGGTTGCAAAGTCTGTGCAGCTACTGTCTGAGATTTTTTTTTTTTTTTTTTTTTACTGCTGACCTCTGCACAGTCTGGTCAACTTCAGCACTTTATCAGCAAATCATCCCAAAAAAGGACTGTAGGGGAAACATGTCTTCACAGTTTAGCAGCTATGTTTACAACCATTACTTAGCACACAGTGAAACCTAAACTCTTCCTTTACTACAGCTTTGAAAATGACTGCCCATTTTCTTCATCAGTCTTAAGTGTGACTGATGATCTGTTAGGCTCACCTTGTGATATAGTCGGTTGTTTTCCCATTCTAACAACTTCTGAATGGATCTTCGTGTCTGTCAGAAAAGAGAAACACACAATGAGTTTAAAGGTGCCAATAATCACCCTATCAAAACCTTCAAACAGGTGCTTAGCTAATGCCAATAAAACACCCGGCATTAAAGCTTCAGAGACATTTACAGACTGAAGCCCTTATTTAGGCAGCTCGTAAGTTGCACGTTACAGCCAATAACCTGGCATGGAATCTCAAACTTTCCACAAATTATCTTTCAAACAAGCTGATTTAATGAATCAATTTCACACCATCACTAATTAGACACCCTGTTATTGGAGGCCATATTAATGGTGTGTTTAAGGCTAGTAAACAACAGACAAGGTTGATTTACAGAAGGTCTCACCCGCTTGTTGAGGCATATGACAGGCCATAGACTGCAGCCCACAGTACAGCAACAGCACAGGCAGCCACAGAGCAACCATTTCACATTGATAGGCAGGTTCTTCTTCAGGCAAGCGTTCACCCGGCTGATACTGGTCTTAAACTCCTCTGGAGCAACCTGTAGGAAAGCAAAAAGGTAGCACATATGAGAGTGGCCAACGTCTGCCAGAAAAGAGTTAAAAGGAGTTATATTCCTTTAGCTTTGCACTGACTGGACACAAAGTTATTAAAAAGAGTAAATCCACTAGCATTTAGGGAGAAAAACTACTAACAGACATCCACAAACTGAAAGAAAAAGGAATCCTGTCCAAGGCCAATCTTTGCAGATGCTCCCTACTAATCAGACGAGATCTCTTAATTGCACGCTTCTAACTTGCCAACCAAGCTCCAGGACTTTCAGGGTAAAGATAGGACAAAAAAGAAAGATAAGCCTGTGGCCTGTGGCTATGCCATCCAAACAACATGAATGGTTGCTCATTCCTCTCTGGGTATGTACACCATAAAACCAGGGTCGTAATCTTTTATGACAGGATGCAAAGGTCTCTTTGCAAACAGTGAAAGAGCTCGGAGTAAAGCCCAGCAGGCCTGATCTGCACCCTTCTGTCATCATAATCCTGACCTCATCCATCACATGTCACCCTGGGTCACAATACTGGAGATACATTTTATTGCCCCGCACTTCCCTCAGCCTGCTCTTCCCCCTGCAAGCCTTTTTGTGTTTCTGCGTCCGACCCAGGAAGCTTTCCTTTCTTGTGCATGGCAAAGTCTTTATTTCATTATTGTGTCACCTGGAGCGGTGTCCTCCCAGCACCAGGGTCCTGCCAGCAAGGCCTTACACGGCTTACTCATTGACGCGCACTTACTTCAGGACATTCAGCCCACATTAGATGCACTATGCTGCACTAACTGAAATGCACCGCTCTTGGTCTCGAAAAGACTTCTGCAGATGATCAAAAACACTTCTGCAAGTTAAATCTTTACAGTTCATGAAACAAAACAAAAAGGAATCATCATGTAGTTTTTATTACCTTTCCTGTAAGAACAGAGGGGAATTCCGTGTCAAATTTGTTGCTGAGTCCAAACCTATAAATACAAAAATAACATGGTCAATCGGGTTCTCTTATATAAGTTTTAAAGGGAGGAAACTGTAACTTATGAAACGAAAGCTTCTATATAGTGTTCAATTAATAAAAACAGACAAAACCCCTAAACCCCTTTACTAGAAGCCTTCCATTTTTGTTGCAGCATTAAATATGAAACACAGCAAAGCTAAAAATAAATAAAGCTGAATTTAAATAATAGCTTTCCCAGCTTTAGCTAGAGTTGATACTGAAAAACAACTGTACTGATCATCTACTTTTCTGAAGGAACAATGCAACTATATGGCATCACAGTGTGACAGCAGTGACCTGCTAGGAAAGGTTCTTCACTCATTTCACTTTTTATATTTAATTGAATCCTTTTATTTATTTTAGTGGGTTCCTGTATGATGCCAACCTTAACCTAAATCTTAACCACACAGAACTGCAACAGGACCCAACAACATTTCACATGACCGGGCAGAGGAGTGTTTAAAGAATCCATGAACCCCAATTGCATAATAAATCCACCAAAGACCAGAATTGTAACAATATTATTTCATACATTATGAATATGATTGGGGGGCATAATGGGCTAAATGAGGGTAAAGGCCACAGTCCATATTACAATACAATAACAGATAAAGCTAAGGGAAGGGGAGAGTGAACACGTGAGGTGGCCTAGTGAACAAACTGATGGTACATTTGGCTCCTACTGTAACCATGACTGGAAAAAATGGGTCTCCACAGACTGTAAGGATATAAAATACTGATAATACAGATATGATGTTTTGAAATGAAGTCAGGATCATCGGGCTTATTTTGCTTAACCCAAACCTGCCATGACTCTTTTTTCTACATGTCAGAGAAACGGGTTTAAAGACCGCTTGTAGAGCTGAATAGCATTTTTATGCACGTGATACTTCTGGCTAGTGTCTCTGTAGCTCCACTGCGAGCAAACTTCATACTGGATGAACGTCCGAACGAGCCTAAACAGGACGGGACGACACAGACCCCAGACATTACACCCGATAACACGGCTCCTCTCTCAACGCAGCGTACAGGCACAAGCCTTCCTGCCTGTCCAAAACCACTGCCTGTAAACAAGCAAAGCCAGCGCTGTGAGAGGTTTGGCCTACATGTATTCTGATCCCACCAGCGAGCGAAAACACACACACACACACACACACACACACACACACACACACACAGCGCTAGCATGGAGGCTACCTCGGCAGAAAGGAGAAAGCGGCATGTAGCGAAAGCGCTACAGCGCTGGGACGCTTACACGGTAATGTGCCCAGCCCCTCGCATGACCACAGGTTCGGGGCAGTATCTGGCGAGGTGCTCTTCGCTCACTATCCGCTCGTCTTCCTCTTCTAACTCATAAATGGTATCAAAGTCCGCCATGTTGGGCAGTAAGACGCTCATGACGTTTCTGGCTCTGCGTGAGTGACGTCAGAGCGAGCGCGTGCACAGAGAAGGCAGAAATCGAGGCGGGAAAACGAGCTCGAGGCTTTCCGTGCTAACGCAGAGAGGACGACGCCACAGGTAGCAATGTCGTGCTGAGGTGTTTAGAGATGGGAAAATGAGGGGAAAACATAGAATCCCGAAGTGTAGGGAGGACGTTTAAGGAATGAGCATTTCTACTTAAAGAAATATCTCAGAAAGAGGAGAGGAGATAGAGCCTTATTGAGACAGGTAGCTAATGTTGTGTCCCAGTGAAATCACCACTGTAGTCTAGTACTACCCTATAGCTACATATCCCTTCAGAATAATAAATACATGATAAATAGGATATTATGATACGAGTCCTTCAAATCAGCCATACATGAGGAAAGAAATTAAATTGAAGGTTATATCGCAGTTGATTTGCTATTATAGCCTAATAATAATTCATAAAACAATCCAGGGAAGAAGAATAAAAAAAAAATAAAAAATGACATTTCCACGAGTCTATGAAACGATTCCACGAGTCTATTAAACGATTCCACGAGTCTATGAAACGATTCCACGAGTCTATGAAACGATTCCACAAGTCTATGAAACGATTCCACGAGTCTATGGAACGATTCCACAAGTCTATGAAACGATTCCACAAGTCTATGAAACGATTCCACGAGTCTATGGAACGATTCCACAAGTCTATGAAACGATTCCACGAGTCTATGGAACGATTCCACAAGTCTATGAAACGATTCCACGAGTCTATGGAACGATTCCACAAGTCTATGAAACGATTCCACGAGTCTATGGAACGATTCCACAAGTCTATGAAACGATTCCACGAGTCTATGAAACGATTCCACGAGTCTATGAAACGATTCCACAAGTCTATGAAACGATTCCACGAGTCTATGGAACGATTCCACAAGTCTATGGAACGATTCCACAAGTCTATGAAACGATTCCACAAGTCTATGAAACGATTCCTTCAGCAAAGAGGGAACGAAGAAAAACAATATATCCAACAATTTAGCTGGGAGACAACTCTGTCCAGGTCAAAGTTGTATCACAGCTGATGAGCTTTTTTTTAACCCAGTAGCCTTACAGTAATATACTTTTAGAAAGGGATATGTAAACAGTGAAAGTTTATGGTCTAAGGGCTTCCTACAAATGACCTAAAGCAGCCCATAGTAAGTGCACTTGAAGGCTACTGGATATGACAGCTAATTGTAGGCCGAGGCCCGACATGACTGTATCAGTCCTCTCAGCTGAACGCCACGTCTGGCTATTGTCTTAAAGGCTGGCTAAAATTATGACTTGGTTTCAGAGTTGTAGCGTCCATGTAAAAATCGTGCCTGTTTCTGTCAGACGGTCCTATTAATATTAATATTTCACTGAAAAACGAAATTTGTCAATTCCACAATAACCACAAACGTACCCATTCAGTCAAGACACATTTGGTACCTGACGTTTGATTCTTTAAGCGTATATATAAATTAGATTTATAGATTTTCCTAATAGCTTTTCGTTGTTTTTAGCTGGTAGGAAATATGCGAATGCCTTTTAGCAAGTTAGCATTTTTTGTTTTGTTTGTTGGCAATATCCGAATAGGACTTTTCTTTGCGTTTGCACAAATAAATACGAATGTACTTGTTTTGTGGACATAATGACATGATCCCGTGATATCTTATTTTCCAAAAAACAACAATTTTATTTACACGACGTTGTATTCACACGTTTCCCCCCAAATCATCCATGTATAAAATGTGCTTTTTCTTATATAGAGCTGCTAAAACAAAGCAGAATGAACTTTTTCCACATAAAAGCATTTTCATTTTCAAGGTAAGCATCATCATATCTTTGGAGAAACATTGTAAGGCCTGAGTCATTTTATTTACAAAAACGCATACACTCACCACATACAGAAAAAGATATTTATATCTTAAAAGATCAAAAACACAAACAAACCATTAGAATATTTAGCTTCTGGACCAGACGAACAATGTGTTTTTTGTACGTTTCTTTTTTTACTTTAATTTTAAAAACTATTCTATTTAAAACAATATGTGAAGAGCCTCCAGCATTTCCGTCGCAGTTAAAACCCGAGAGTCCTCTCTGCTGTGATCCACAACACCCTCAGGACGCCTCATCCGGGGCTTTAACTTTGTTTTTTTTTTATTATTATTATTATTATTATTTTTAATATTATTAATAAAGTCTGACCGCTGTGTGCGGCTCTGGTGTCCTCTCAGCGTGTTGGAGTGCTCCGTTTTAAAGGTGGACCTTCACCAAGTTCGAGTTCACTGAGTGACAGTAACCTGCTGTATGTTCCTCATGGACGGTAAGGTGTTCATGCCGGGTGGGGGGTAGAGGGAGTTGTGTATTTCTGAGGGGCTCAGAGAGCCGGGCACGGGGAGCGGACTGACCGAGCCGGGGTCACTGTGCACTGAGCCGCCGCTGCCGTCAGACTGACCCATTTTCTTCTTTATTAACTTCCGCTCTTTGGCTCGGCGGTTCTGGAACCAGATCTTCACCTGAAATAAAGAGGAAAGAGGAAAGAAGGATGTCAGAACAGGTCCATAACGTTGCAGTTAGGGGCTTCTCTCTATACTGGGGGGCTTCCACTCACTCGACTAATAGAATAAATCAGTTCAGAAATGACTGCAGTAATAACATCAGTAGTACTGATTTATAAATACTGACTGCAGAAGAAACATGCAACGGTTGTCCATCTTTAAACAACAGAATTGTCAAAGTTGCCTCCATGCTGTGAAGATCGGTGTCTCCAGCAGAGGCTTCGGGCCTGCAGTCTTACCTGTCTCTCTGAAAGGCCGAGATTGACCGCCAGCTCGGATTTTCTTCTGATGGTGATGTAACGATTAAAGTGAAATTCCTTCTCCAGCTCCAGCCTCTGGTGGTCTGTGTAGACCACTCTGTACTTCTCCTTTGTTCTCGTTTTACCTATAAAAAAAATAAAAAGATGACTTAGCTTGAGGGCAACAAATAAGAAACTATTAATGACCTAAAGAAAATAATAAAATAAGCAATGAACGTATTTAAAGACTGAATACGATTATTAGATCCAACCCCAGCAAAATTGTACAATTTGACCCAGTTTATTTATGCTGTTCACACGAGCTGAAAGCAAATTTAGAACCACTTTAACTCTTGGGGGAAATAAAAACGATCTGGTTCCTAAACTGGTCTGAAGGAGTGAGACCAGTGTGGTGAGAGCACCCAGTCAGTGGCCCTGAGGAGGATTTTTTATCTGTCTGGATCAAGACATGTAAATTGCGTCTCTGATCTTCTTTTACGGCACTTTTTTCTACAAACTGCAGAACAAAGAGCTGCAGAGATCTTAGCTAAACGCCATTCAAGTGTTAAGAGCCAATACAAGAGTTAAAAGGCTTTTACAAGGAGAATCCCATCGAGGAGGCTTTCTTCGAGAGCAGGCTGCTCCTGTTCCACTTCTGAACCACACATTAGTAACCATTACGAGTTTGAACACAGAAGTGCTGTTACACAATTCATATATGACTAATAAACAAGTGGTCATTTACGCTAATTCATTTGAATGATCGGTAAAACGTTAGACGTAATTGACAATCCTATAAAACGTGCAAATGTAAGTTTAGTGGGATTTCTCTGTAAAAGTTAATGTAGTCTCTCTGCCTGACATTCTCTCAATCACACGAGTTTACAAATGTTTAAAATGTCCAGGTTACATTCTGATGAATAAATGCAGCTTTGAACGCTGTGTGCACTGTATTGCAGTACAGCCCCTGTTCTAGTTCAGCTGCTGTGTTGTTTTAACCTGCGCCCTTTTATTTATTTGCTGTGAATTCTCTCACTCCTGCCTCGAAAAAAAGAGGGCGAGGGGAAGACACGCCGCTGCATATCAAAGTGGAGAAAGGTGTTGAAAGGAGTCGCCGCCTGAATATGACAGATAACCCCGAAAAGAGAGAGAGAAAGAGAGAGAGACAATGTAACAGGAAAAAACGAGGAGCTCCCATCTCCTTTACGCGCGCGCATTAGCATAACAAGCCGCCCTGGCGCCACTTCCCAACACCTCCACCTGCCTCTGCTCACATTTGCCCCCACCGAGTTACATTTGCTCCAGTTACCCGAAAAACACAGAAATAACTTCACTGCAGTAATACAGCGGAGCTCCCAGTGAGCCCCTCTCTAAACAACGTTGGCTCGTATGGAGTGTACAAATGAGGGCCTCAGTTTGATCCGAATTTATATGACCTCCTCACAGCAGTTAAGATAAGCCCGAGTTTTAAATCGATTAGAAATGATATTTTAATCCCTAATGCTGAATATTAGGTCTAAAGAGTGTAGAGGTAGGAGCCTGACCTTTTAAATCTACAACTGAATACATACACTGCACTGGAAAGTGTTCACACTTGTTGCTTAAATTCGTTGTATTTTAAAATAAAATTCGATTCATTTGAATAAAGATTATTTCAAAATTGGCTTTTCGAGTCGAATTTAAAATCGAGCGAAACGAAAAGTAAAGAATGCGTTAATATAATACTAATAATATATATATATATATATTTTTGTTTGTTTTTTTTTTTTTTACAGTAAATCGATAACCCAAGCTTTCCATTCGGAACCGCTACGCATTACTAATTTACACCATATTAAGTATCATGAAATAAGCCTTCATGACCCAGCAGAGCAGTGTGCAGTGAGTGAACGTACCGGTGGAGGAGGACTGTACGGTTTTGCTCATCCACTGATAGGAGTTGCGTCGCTCTCTGTCCGGGGAAAGAGGGGGTACCGAGATGTTGTCTTGCGGCGGTGGGAGCACGGCGGAGGCCGGGTTGTGCATGGACGGATACTCGGGCGAACAGTAAGAAACCTGTCCGGGAGAAGAGTTGCTCATGGGCGCGGAGATGGTGTTCGGGGGCCCGAGGCTGTAGGCCCCCCAGTCCTCTCTCGGGGCTCCGTAAGGAGCGGCCCAGGGCCCCGCGGCCTGCGCGTGAGGGTCAACGCCGGACACATGGTGGTATCCGCTAAAATCAGAGTACTGCGGGGTGGACACGAAGTTCTGAGGCGGAAGGTTGATGCCGGATCGTCGTACAGGTCCTTGGTGATACATGCTGCCCTCTTTATCCAACAGGTATCCAACATACATGATGCGTAGAAAGGAAAGAGAAAATCACCCCAAAAGACCGTCTTTAAGACGACATACTAGCCATGCACCATACTGCTGGATACTGCCCGAAATAAGCCCGAAAAAACAACAGCAACCCGAGCAGGCCCTGGAAGGCTTCTGTTCTGTGGTCAGATGTGGTGAAAGGTGGTAGTCCAGAGAAGGTCTCCAGCTCGGTGATGTGGTGTAAGTCCGTGACGTGCTTCAATCAAACATGATATGAGAGTGTTGACAAGGTGCTGCTGGTGTAGGTATAACAGGGCCTTTCTGACGTCAGCCGAGACTTCAAACCCTGCAGATTTGCATTCAAATGACGAGGCCAATAAGGCCGCCAACCCAGCTCTCTTTTACCACACACACACACACGCACACACACACACACTCACATTAGGAACACTACATGAGGAAGAAACTGTAGATTGGACTTTAGTACACAACACACGCACACATATCGAAAAAGAAACTGGTAGAGATTCAGTACACACGCATGCATTTAGTTGAGAAAAAAGAATGACATTTCAGCTGTAAATAGACAGACCTAAAAAGTGAAAGCACATCCACTAAGAACACAACAACAACAACAATACTTATTATTATTATTATTATTTTAAATAAAATGCAATGAAAATATAACATTTTATTCATATATTTCTTTCATTATTGTGTTTGTTGGCATGAATAATAGTATTACGTTGGGATTTCGTTTCTTCTTTTCATAAAAATTAATTTTATTTATTTTAATGCTAAAGTTAATTATTATTACTATTATTAATAGTTATATAGTATTTTTTATAATATTGTAATTAATGTTGTTTATTAATTTATTTATTTGTTATTATTATTATTATTATTATTATTATTATTATTATTATTATTATATAGGCTTGTTTCACTCTATAAAACTGGGAGGTGTAAAGTGTGTGTGTGTGTGTGTGGCGATACTGTAGTGAAACCTGTTGGGATGGGAAAGCTGTGTGTGTGTAGTCCCCATGCCGCTCTGTCGCCCTCAGTGGCGCGGGTTTGTTGGCGCTGTTCGACTGAAAGAGGTGTGAAGCGTGTTAAGCTCTCTCTCCCTCTCTCTCTCTCTCTCTCTCTCTCTCTTTCTCTATCTCTGTTCACACCTCCACACTCGGACAGGTCACTCCACACTCGGACAGGTCACACTTCACAGCTAATTCCGGTTTGAGGACTGGTCGTCGATCAGTCGCTTGTTCAGAGGGGCGCGCGGGCCGTGCCCTGATTCAGGCTCTTTAACGAGTTGTTAACTCTTTTAGCTGCGCGGGTTAGACTGCACGCTGCTCCCCTGCGACCCTCTGCTTCACTCAACCCATATTCATGAGTGAAGCTCATCACTGAGCTCCCCCTGGTTCTGAGGAGACCACACTTCACAGCTCAGAGCAGCGCGCTGGATCACGTTCCTCACATTTACACTCAAACACGTGAACCAGGCTCAAATGTGTTAAACGGTTGCGCATGAATAAATGCTAAACCCCAGTTAAAACAATAAGCTACAAATCTGCCCGCCTGGCTGGAAGTGTGTCTGTATGTCTACAGCCTAGTGAATAAGTTTAACATATTGAAGCACATGGGCGTTTCATCTTCATTTGAACAATATTTAGAGATGGAGGCAAAAATAACTAACACATGAAACTGGTGCAAATGATTAGAACAGTGTTGGGGAGGATTTTGGAGGAGACTGTCTTAGCTCTTTGGGTCTGGCCATGGTGAGACCACTTCAACAGTCAAGAGCAAACCAGACTAAATGTCTGAATGTTTAAAGAAGAAGATTCTTTCTGACCCTGTTCTGATCATTTGCAGCTGATGTGCTGTACCTGATTCATCTGTCTGTCTGTCTGTCTGTCTGTCTGTCTGTCTACAGGCTATTTAAACTATACTAGTACCAAACACATTTTCCAGTGGGTAGAGGTGTCCACTAAATTGTTCATAAGTTTAACAGGCTGCATATTGCTGTCATATTTACCATCATCTCTGTTCTTGAACCCTGGATGTTTTCCTATGATGCTATGAAAGTGGCACACTATGTTTTTATTATCTTAAAACATGGGCACTGGCAAATTCTTTAATGTTTCTTTAACATATTTATTATTTAACATATTTGTAATTATTTATTATGTTGGTAAATGTGTTGGTATCTGTTTCCAGCTTGCTTTGTGGTTTTCAAGAGGAAGTCCAAACCTTCTGGCGTTCACAAGTTACCACTGATAACTAATCATTAGTATCGATGTAAAAAATTAAACCAATACAGCGGCCTCTAATAAGCCACCACTTTCTCAGACTGTCCCAGTTTACCCTCCAACACCCTGTGCCACTTTACCTCTTAGCGCTCTGTCATTTCACTTACCTTTGATTTTCACAATCATAGTTTGAAGGCGTCTACCCCTCAAACATAGAGCCCACCAGTTGAATCGTTTAGGAGATCACACTTTACCCTTTGTTCTGTGTAAAGAAAATGAAACATAACGCCATTCAGGCTTGTTTTAAGCACCATTTAAACACATGGACCTAATTGTGCGTTCTGATTTTGCAAAATCAGAAATCAAGCCTGATTTGGATATGATATGATATGCTGGTGATTCATTCTGTTTTTCTAGATCTCCAGCAGTGGTTCTGTCTAACTCCAGTCTTGGACGGTCAGTGTTCAGCACAGTCTGGTGATTTCCCTTCTCAAGCACTCTTACCAAACCTGAATTTGAACCAGTGACTTGAATCAGGTGTGTTTGAGCAAAGGAATCCAAATACTGTACTGGATACGGTCCCAACAAAAAGCTATTTAACCAGTTAAATGTATCATGAAGAAATGCAGGACCCAACCAATGCAATGCAAACCTGAACAGATGAACAGATTAAGGAAATACTGCTATTATTGTTTTCATTAATCAACTTCTGCCTTTGTCTACTTATTACACTGTATGTGAGATCTGTATGAGGCTCTCTCTCTCTCTCTCTCTCTCTCTCTCTCTCTCTCTCTCTCTCTCCTCTCTCTCTCTCTCTCTTTCTTTCTCTCTCTCTCTTTCTCTCTCTCTGCCTATAACCCTTCTACTGGCTGAAATGCAACGTCCATAACTGCCTCTAAGCAATGCCCTCTGTGCTTGTGTACCAGATGTGCCACAGCAGCAGAGGTTGGTTTCTTTAACAAAAAACACACCAAGGAGGACCCCTAGTGGCCAGAAGTGTGACTGAATGACCAGTTGCCTAGTAAGTGACTAATTAACGCATATTATTCCATGTAGTTATTTTCAGATTGATTTTATTTCTCTTTCATTTTCACTTTTCTTTAAGCTCATTAAGCTCTCTAGTTCTGTTCGAGTTAAAATAAGACCTCTTCAGTTTGGTAAAAGGTTTGAAAGGATCAGAAAGGAGACTCCCAGAGACGTTTCAAACACGCCAGACCTGTAGTAATGACCAACAGCCGAAAGAGGGCGATTCAGTCCTTATAATGCAGCGCCATCAACGCACCCAATAGGCTGGGAGGCCTCGGTAGAGCCTGCATGCGTTATAAGTAATCTTATTAAAATGTGCCTTTTTATATCATTGTATTACTTTTCCCCATTAACCTTAACCAGCTTTTGTGTATTAAGCTCATTTGCAACTCACTTAGATTTCTGTGATCTCTCAAAAACTCTCTATAATTTAATCAGGAGTGTTTGATGTGAAATGGGTCCTTGTGGAGAGACCTGTTGACCCTGATGTCAGTTTTACATACTATCTAAAATGACAGGTGAATCTATATTTGTATATATATATATATATATATATATGCATAAAAAACTCTTAGCAGGGCATGGATTGCAATTTACAGACAATTGTTCCATTAGAATAATCATAGTATGATGTAATATAAAGTTAAAGATCATCACATGGTTGCACAGATGCAAGAGGATCCAATCTGTTAATCACCACATTTCACTCTTTAGTAGGACATTCATTACATGATGTTTTGCTGATGTTTTCATGGGATTTTTTGCTGAAAAGCCTCTAAGACAGAATTTAGTTACACAAAAATGCTGAGACATATGCTAGTCATCGCACACACTCTGCACATTTTAATTCAGAACATGACTTTTCCATGCTGTCCAAATCACAAGAAACATTATTCAGCAACTGCAACAAAGTGGCAAACAGATTAAAATGCCAAACGATTGAGCTGTTATTAAGTTGTAAGCTTGGAAAATGGAAGTGAACTGCTTTATTAACCTCTTAAAGTCCTCTGGATTGCTGGTGGTTCCTGGGTTTTTTTTATTACTGTTATAACCTATGAAAACTCTGATTGTGTTGCTTTACGTGTTGTTCCCGATTATTAATTAGGGTGTAATTAAAGTAATGAAGCAGAGGGTTAAGGGTGTTAAAAGGAAAAGCACAGCATCCTCAGAATATAAGCACTACACTAGAAATGTTTAATTAACCAATCAAACAAGAGCAATTAAAAATAGCTGAATGCAACTAATAGAACCAGTGCTTTTACCACATTCAAAACAAAATACCACTTTTAATGACCACTGCAGTCTCAGAAACCCCTTTATGACAAGTGTCCCCAGTACTTGCTGAGCTGAGCACCCTTTTGCTGTTATGCCTTGCTGCAAGCGTGATGCATAGCCAGACACCACCTTGTGATAATTGTCCAATTGGAGGGTCAAATGATGCCCAAGCTTCAGCATCAGGAAAGCCTGATGTTGTCTCCTAGGATTTCCTGATACTTGATTGAATTCCTCTTGCCCTCCTGCCCTCCACACACTGCAGGATTTCAGTGTCAGGGTAAACAAAGCAGCACCAGATTATGTGCCCATAACTCACGAAACCACAGTGAATGACTGCTAACTGGTGTGGTTTTGTTTTGGAATTACTGAACAAAGATATGAAATTATTTTACCCCCATCTCCCAATATTGATGTTTAAATCTGCTAAAAATACAAATGTCTTAATGAGATGTCCCAATTTCTTCTGTAGGCTATTTAAACTATATCAGTTCAAAACACAGTTTGCAGTGGGTGGAAGTGCCCATTAAATTGTTCATAAGTTTAACTGGCTGAATATCGCTCTCTGTGCACTATGGATGTTTTCCTATGATTCTTTAATGAACATATTTGTAATTTGCTAAGGAACCTTCATCTTGGCAATTAATAAAGGCAGCAGATATGTATCCTTCGCTGACTTTTGCATCCCATGATCCTCTGGGTTAGCGCTGGCTCGCCTTGAGAGAAAAAGCAACATGGCGGAAGCAAGCAGCAGTCTGTACAAGCCTTCATTCCCTGTAGCGAGTGGGCCAGAAGAAAGTGGTGGGTTCTGGTCAGATCAGGACTGTATTGGTTCATCCAGTGACAGGAATGAAAAAAAAGAAAATGCTCACATCACATCTCATAATCTCAAATATCTCACATCTCAAATATCCACCTCATGCAGGTCTACCCCCTGCTGTCTCCACATGTAAATATTGAATCTAGGTGGCACTGCTGAGTAATTCGAAAATGTATTTAAAATAATGAACAATTATCAATAATGAACATATTTAGAGTGATGAGGAACATTCAGGGGGTTAAAGTCCTCCCAAAACTGTCCAAGTGACGCCCCTCTCATCCACCACGATAATAGTTTCATAGAACTTGAACACCCAAGGGATGGCATGTCTGCCATGTGTCTGGAAGCCTGTGCATACATCTCCACGTCTTCCCATTTCAGTGGAATAGCCTATTTTTACAGAGCAATGCTGAGAACCTAAGTGGGCCATGGGAAACAAAATCAGAGATGACTTGCTTGTGAAGAATTCTGAATTGGATGGAGTTGTTTATGAGCACAAACACATGGTTGTGGTGGGCTGTAGTGTCAAGCCCACCCCAGATCCCTCAGATCCCATCCTGTGGTGCTGTGGCCTTCTATTAGTTTTTATAGTTTTTAGATTATTCCTTCTCCAGCAACCCTTTCTTTTTGTCTGCAGTGACAAATCTTGGACGAATCTTGGATGGGCAAACGGTTCTCTTTAATGGGTATATAAAGTTTATGTACACTTGTAGCAAAAAGGTTCAATGCAGCACTTTTTAGTGGAAGATTTAAAGAAAATGTTTAAAGAACCTCTGCTCTCTTAAAAAAGGAATTTTTCAAAGGTTCTTTAGTTACAGCAGTAGAAATGGATATATGGTTCTCCATAATAGTGAATAACCATTTAAACGTCTCATATGATTTTTTTTAAATGGGTGTATAGAACTGCCTTTACTAAAGGCTCTTGGAGAACCTCTTTTTAAGTATGTTGAGGATCTTTAAAAATGATTCATTTAAGAAAACATCACCTGAACGTTATTTTTATAAGGAATGAAAGGTGGTTCATTGAGTTGTGCTTATATCCGTGCTCAAACACACCATCTCTTAATTATCAGGTGTAATAAGTGTATTTAAGCAGGAAAGTCCCTAAAATGCTAGACATCCAGAACGCAAGAATCCTGTCCTACTACATCGCTCCAGAGAATGCAATGACTTGTGACTGAAATGGGTCAACTTTGCTATATTGAACATAAAGGTGTAATATCGTTCTAAAGATTGTGGTGGAATTTGATGGAAGTAGTTGCTGTTCTTTGTCATTGTAGGGTAGTGTGGGTCCAGAAACATGGTGAAGCTGCAGTGCTTCCTGTTGTCCGTGACCATAGGCCCCCCCATCAGCTTTACTTGTAAACAACGACTCAGACTGAGCTTGGCCAACATCTGCGGTTGTCTCTTACTACCATACATAATTCCTGAGTGAATGGTTGTCCTTTTTTTGTTTTTAGTGGCAGTATAAATCTGGAGTCCGTCGACTTTTTGTCAAGTGCAAAAAGAGGCCTGGATAACTTAGTTCAGATGATGTGCCCCAAACGTTTCCCAAACAGTCTCTGCTGTTTGGGAAATGTCTCCTGCTTGTCTGGGTCGCTTTTCTGTTATTTCATTGACAAATATTTCTATTAGAGCAGCTCTGTGGCAACACCATAGAGTCACAGCTATTTCAGTTCTGTTTGACAGACTGTCAGGGTTAGCGGAATTGTATGGGAACAAAATGGACTGTTATAAATCTGAGCTGTGTGGACTTGAGATACATCATGTGAAATCTGGTCAAGGAGCTCTATTCTAGCTCCTTGGAGTAGGAGGAGCCTTTCCGGACATATTTTTTGTGTCTGATGCTTCCTTGCTGGGTAAAGGTGGGGTAAATAACGTCGACCTCTATGACTACATCCGTCCTATTGTTCTAGCTCTGGGTGAGGGGACGTGCAGACTTACTCAACACACAGTCTCAGGAGTGGTCTGGATTGAGGACTGGGGAATGACAGGAATACAATGCCATTAATAGCCGTTATAGTGATGGTGTTTGTTGGGGGGAATTATAGTTACAGAGAGTACAGTTGAATTTTTAGCTTCAAGGAATTTTGCCTTTAATTTGGCTCACGATGTTTGGCAGGGAGTCAGATCCTCTGGTGTACCCCCTCTGGTTTTGTGATTAATGGAGCATCCTGCCACTGGTGGCTGTGTTTTCCTTGGGAAGGCCAGTGGAAGTGGCAACATAGGGATTTGCATACATTCAATTGTTGCTGCAGAGAAACAATAACATATCCCAATAGGTGAGATACTTTAATTAGATGCACACGGGATGTTTTTCTTGCGGATTACTTTTACAGACTCCATTGTGTTATAAAGTTGGGGGACGAGTGGCAGATCACCATCAGAACAATGTCATTGTGTTTTTTTACAGTGTAGAAAACCCAGCTCTTTGCCCCATTTAGTTCTATTTGTAAGTCATTCCATTAATTCAGAACCGCTACTCTACTTCTCGGCATAAGATCGGCATGTGTTGTGAGAAGTACATAATATAACCTGTGAGATCTGCACTGAAATGCACTATTTCTGCCTCCATTTATGATATGCAGAAATGTACAGAAATATGTCATATGTGAAAATGATATGGGTAGCTTCTAGGTTTTCTAGAGAATAATAGAGCTCTCCTCAAGGTAGGAGACTCCTCAATAGTAACACAGTGATCATCCAATACCTAGTTCATTTAATCAGTCTTGATTCAGGTGAGCTGAGGTTGGAACTGAATAAATCCTGAATAAAAACTGAATGAATAAAGTGACTGGACACAGCGACTGCTCTTTACTGTGTTTTTCTAATCAGTAAGTCATTAACTTTACTTAATTGATTTCTATTCTTATTTTTATTGTATTTATGCTCATTAGTATCTGTTATTAGTATCTATTGTAATGTTAGGATGGCACACTGGTGTACCCGAGCAGGTGGTGTGGCCTGGGATTGTGAGTTTGACCTTCTCCCTGGTTACTGTTTGTGAAGATTTTTGATGTGTTCTCCCAATGTCCGTGTGGGTTTCCTCTGGGTACTGCAGTTTCCTCCCCACCCCCCAAAAACACATGGTAGGTAAAAAGGCTAAGGGTGGTTGTGTGAATGTGTGTAACCCTGTGATAGACTAGCACCCTGTCTAGGGGATGTTAGTGCCTTGTACACCATAATTCCGGGTAGGCTCCGTACCCACAGAGGCCTTGACCAGGGGAAAAGCATGTAAGAAGATAATTGGATGGCTAGATATAATGTAATGATTATGCAGGAAAGGTTTGGATGGCCTATTTTTTGTTAATTTGTAAAAAGCTCTCTACTAAACCATAGCGTTGCATTGGTCAGTCAATGTATGAAGGGAGAACAGGAGAGGTATTCATACAGTATATAGTAGCTATCTGTATGTCTAGCACTGTAGGTGTCTCTCAGTCTGCAGTCCTGGTATTTCTAGCGATCTTGTAGACTTGCTTGACGTCATTGTCCACCATTCAAGGACAATTCCAGTACTAAAGGACAGAGTACTGGGAACAGTTAAAATTGCCGGAAACATTCTTGGTTTGGCCCAAATACTGATGATGCATCAGTTGGTAATTTGCCAACATGAGTGATCTGAAAGTTTTGTAATTCATTGTAACAGTGTTGCAAAGGCGAGAGGAGGAGAGTTAGATCCTTAAGCATTCTTTTTCCTTTCCCAGTTCAAAGTGGATGTAGCAGAAATATACTTGGGTGAAAATGAAAAGGATCCACATCTTAGCAAATTAAAGTACATAAAAGAGAAACATTTCAAGTTTCAAGTTTCAGGTTTATTTGTCATTTGCACGTCAGGACATTTATGCATTGAAATGCTTGTGGTGAAGCTCAGGTTGATGCTCTACAGGAGGACAAAACGATATACATACTAAACATATTAAAATAAAGGTATATAAAAAATTATAATAAAGAAATACAAAATACACACAACATATACACAAAATACAGAATATACAAAGACAGGAGGGATCTGTAGAAATTCTCTGATATGTACATTAATGAGACAGGTATAGTCTGAGAGAGAGTGGAGCTAAATATAAATATGTATGTTTATGTCTATTCCTGTTGTATAAAGTGACTTAGTGATGTTGTCCACAGCAGTGATATATAGAGTATTAATAATAAAGTGTCCGAGTGCAGTAGTGTTGGTGAAAGGTTCACAGCTTGTTCAGGAACCTGATGGCTTGTGGGTAGAACATTGTGTTTGAACATTTTTACCATAAATTGGAAGTTTTTTGGTAGTGTGACAACTAATCAGCAGTACTAGGTAAATGTGCAAACTTGTGAGCAGTTTCATTTTATGCAGATATCAATTTAGTTGGATTTTTTTATTTAAAAAAAAATTATATTTAAATGAAGTAGAAGTCAACTGACTGGCATTAAAAAGTCTGTACAAGCATGAGTATAAACAGCAAATGTCTGTAGTTAGTTTTATGTGATAATGTTTTAAATGTACAGTAACTTACAATTGTTCAAGTATTTTCAACCTCAGATTTTGACAAAGTGATGAAATCTGTATTGAAATCTCAGGCAAGGAAGAGGCTGGCATTCACATTTAAACTCAACAGTTAAACTCTTCTAGGTGTGTTCTCTGTTCTCATGGTCTTGGAAGCTCATTCTTGGAAAGTAACTTGGCAAAAGGGTTCTTTCCAGGAACACGTAAACACAGTTTTTTGTGCTCTTTTTTATTGGGAAATGCCCCCAGTTGCACAGTTGCACATTGAAAGAAATCAATCTGGGCTGATGGTGCAGCTGATAATATACTGTACTCAGAGACCTAGTTAGGTCTCTAGGTACCTAGGTGAAACATGTCTAACAGAACATTTACAGAGATGCCTCAGCAACTAAATATAATATGAGATTTTCCAGTATTTGTGTTTCCGCTCTTTACCTTCACTACAGCTTCCATTCTCTACAGAAGGCATGATCACGTTCAGTTCTACAGAGAAACCTGCAGGGAGATTTGTCCACACCTCTAAAGTTTAGTTGTAGATAGAGTTAGAGCATTATCTGCTTGTTACAATCCAAGCCCTAGACTTGGAGTGGTCAGTCTGCTGTTTGGAAACAGCAGCAGCTTAAGCAGTTTCCAAAAGTTTCTTATTTTTCTCTTTGCTTTACTCTGTAGGAGCTTCATGATCACTGACTCATCTTCTGATAATGGATAAAGGGACAGAAACAGCTGTAGATGTTTTCTCCTCTCTCCCAAAGATGACAGATTTAAGTCCTGTTTATCTGATGGGAGCAGTTCAATCTAATTAAAAATCCCATATTTATCTGTATCTGTTGTGGATAATCTTTTATCTCATCTCTTCAGAAATATTTCCAGCAAAATGATTAATCTGGACCTAGAAACTGGTCTATTGTGTTTGCACAATAATGTTTATAGGCAGATCACAGTAAATGCTGTAGAGGTGCCCTATACAGACTGATGACTGAGTGGTTGGTGTGGCGCAACAGATAATACCACTATTATCTATTATCTGTTAGCTACCTCACCACATGGGAGACTGGGGTTTGATTCCCAGTCTGGGTGGCTATGCAGTGCTACACCAATAAGAGTCCTTGGGAAAGACTCCTAACACTACATTGGCCCACCTTTGTAATACAAGTAACCTTAAAAGTCGCTCTGGATAAGAGTGTCAGCTAAATGCCATAAATGATGAATGACACGTCTCTTCTATTTTGCAGATAAGATGTGTTTGTATGGGAAAACAGTAGGTGTATGTTAATATCCAGATAGAGATTTCTGAAGCTTCCCAACATCCTTCCCCTTTTTGTTTGCAATTCACTTTCCTAAATCAGTTTACATCTTATGCATCCTCTGCAGTTGGGTGTAACTTACACCGCTCATCTAAGTCGGTCTTCTATTTTCTGTTTAATAATGATGCCACATTTCTAGTAAATACACTAGATCTTTTTGGACACGCCCAGTATCATTGCTGGTGGGCACTGTTGTCCCAAAGGAAACCTTGTGTTGGGACGGTAATGATTAAGAGAGCCTTCCTTTCCCACTGGAAGAGGTATTGTCCTGGTGACAGACAGACTGCCGACACCTCGCCCCACTCAGGAAGTGTGTCTCCTTGGCCAAGGAGCTGGAGGAAGGGCCCACACTGGTGACACACGGCCTGACCACCTTCCAGTCTAAAAAAAACACTGAACACGATTCAGTGGAAAGCTGTACAGTAATGAGATGCAGAAACTGTAGCTATTATACGGGAAGATTATTATCTCAAAAATAAAGCATCTCTAATTCCTGCACCGTGTTTGTAGGGTCAACTTGCCCAATGACAATACTCAGCAAGAGGGGCATAAAGTCCTCAACACGATCCAGTGGAAAGCTGTACAGTAATGAGATGCAGAAACTGTAGCTATTATGCATGAAGATTCATTTGCTTCAGATTTTTCAGAACCAAAGCAAAAATACACCAAAGCTTTAACATATTCAGACTGATCGAACATGAGTCTCACCGGCCCAAAACCCGTGCTGCGCAAAATGGCAATGGAGCTACTGTGAGCTTTAGGATGTTCCAGTTATGATTTACATTGTTCTTTTCTTTAATTTTACCCCTGAGGTCTAAAATTTCTCTTTATTGCTTAGGATTAAACCGGCTGTGCTTTGATACTGGGCTTTTAAGACTGATTAGCAGTACTGTAAGTCAGACACCAGTCTTCATTCATCTAATTTCCAGTCAAACAGGTCATTCATTTTATAGGAGATTCTTCTGAGAGGATTAGATACTCAATTTGCACAAGGAAGAGGAACAGAAATAAGTGAAAGAGGTTCAATAAAGTGTTACAATTATACAGAAAACGTAATTCTAACAACCTTGCAAGTCTCGGTGGATCACAAACACTTCTACAACTTAAATATGTTCACCTTTAAGAGAGAGGAGAAAATCAAGAAAACATCCACAGGTGTTTCTGTTTATCCTCCCACTGTTAAAAGACAATCAACAATGTGAGTCTGAGTCTGGACTTTAACATTAGTAAATGTGTTCAGGATCCCTTGGATGGTGAGAAGCAGAAAATGCTCAAACTTCTAAGGCTGGACTTTGGAGGTGTGGAACAATCTCCCTGCAGATTTCTCTGAAAAATGAGAGACCCCTTTAAAGAACAGAAGCTGTGTTTATGCATTAATATTTCATGACAAAAATGAACAAATTCCAAATTCAGTTTTCTGTGATTTTATCAAAAAATGTAAAAAACAACCAAAAGTCATTTCCAAGTCATTTCTGAGCATTTGTATTGGTCTGTTTGTGAAATTTTCACAGATTTAAATGTAGGAAAAAGTATAAAACAGCAAAAATGGAGATACAGGTCTTCATACAGACCAACAATGATGTGCTGCTGCCTGTGTGTGAGTGAGCATTTTTAAGTAAATCATTAGGCTACAATATGCTGTTATATATAAATATATAGATCTTTATTTATGCTTGGTTAATATTAAAATACATTTATAATGCAAAACAAAATACATAGAAAATCTCAGTGCATACATTTGACTTTTTTTCAATGGACACAAATCAGTCATCAATAATACAAATATTATTTGGCAGTACATTTGGTTTGGAAGGTGGTCTGATCAACCACTGAATGCAATACTGGCAAATACATAAAATGATACAAGTAACAAACATGGAGTAACAGCTCTCTCCTTTGGCTAGATGGCTACAGTCCTGGCTTGACTAATGCAAGGCCACACATCTCTTTAGTTCTGTACAATCGTTACGACATAGTTAATACTGGCATTACCTACAAGTGTGCACACGCTTCTGCTATAATTTATGATGACCATTAATATGTA
Organism: Salminus brasiliensis; assembly: GCF_030463535.1. Classification (NCBI taxonomy): domain Eukaryota; kingdom Metazoa; phylum Chordata; class Actinopteri; order Characiformes; family Bryconidae; genus Salminus; species Salminus brasiliensis. Next base: position 16,914,925 of record NC_132896.1, read on the forward strand.
GTGACCAGCCTGTTGATATTATATGCATTTAGTATTCCTTTAGCCTGCCCTGCAAGCCCTAGTAGGATTATAACACAAACATGGATCAATTGTGTTCCCATTAAAGGTTCTCGATAAACTGGTTAATAAGTGGAATATTACCATTTCCCGCAGTTATCATGTATACAGTGTAAACAGCCTACAAGCCTGGTATTAGACAGTGAAATGTGACCGTGTATCAATGAAAGGCAGGACAGACAAAATCTTTTAGTGTGATGACTCTGCGTTTAATCTTTCAGAATGTTTCACATTAAAGGTGCATGGATTAGTTACTCTATCACTACTCTGCTCTACTATTGAAGATTTTGTTAACAGTTTGGGCAGAAGCTGTCAGGTACAGCTAGACACACTAAATGTCTGCTAAAAATCCTTCATATTAGGAGCATCAAGGACACAGGACAAACATTCGACCCTCAGATCAGGTTTTATCCACCTGCAAACTCTTGTTTTTTGCCCCAGTCAGTTAAAGCACAGTGTTAATTTTGACAGATTCGAATTAGAATCTAGAGGCTACTATATGAATTGCCATCATAAAAAATAATGCAAATATAAAATGCTGAAGCCTGAACAGAAAAACGTGTACAATTTTAGCGAGTCAGGGTTGTTTTTGTATCCAATGATAAAAAAAACAAACATTCAAGAGCTTAAGTACACATCGAAAAATAAAAAATCTAAATAAAAGTAAAATAAAATATCAAATAACTTTCCAGTTTCTTAACATTAAAATAATCAGATTAGTAAAGCAATAAGGAATTTCTTATTTTTTCCATCCTGACTGCGCGAGTCATCTAAAACACCAGCCACCAGTCTGTAAGACGATGAGATCTGACTGAAGAAATGTATGCTATAGCTGAAACATGTTGTGCTTCTCGTGTTCACAGTAGATAACAGAAATACCTGAGGTGGTCTATAGCTGTATCTGTGGCTATCACAGTGGTGCAGGGCGACATGGTTCAGCAGCTTTTAGGAGGCAGTACACGCTCTTATTACTGTACACCGGTGGATCTCTTTCAGAAAAAGTGCCAAGATACATGTTAGGTAGCAGTACTAAGGCCTTTTTCATCAGCTATCTTACTGAGCAAATGACATGCCATCTTTTTCCTGGCCTAGTTAAAAAAAAAGAAAGAAAATGGATTAAAAAGAACCAATAATGTCTAAGGGTCAGTCAGCGGGGTTTGCCTGGGTTCGGTAAGGGATTGCCGAGTCCTGGTGGCCTTCGGGTTGAGGCAAACTCAGACGGGTGGGGTGGAGTAGCGAACAACATAGTTGTAGTCAGGTGGTGGGCTGTGGCACTCCAGCTCTGGATCTAGAGAAGAGTCTTCCAGACTGAAGTCCAGCGAAGGGACAGGAAGTGGGTACTTTTCTTTCTCCCCCTCTAACAGAACAGACTCCTTACTCTTGCTCTTCATCCTGAAGCAGGGGGAAAACATACAGCACAATTTAAGTACCTTGTTTATCAACACTGTCATGTGAAAAGCTTGCATTTACTATATTTGTACCATCTACCATTTTACCATTTTAAATCCAATAAAGTCATCTGCTCTTTTTTTATGATAAATGGATCAATGGCATTAAATTTTTTCTTACATTAACAGATGCGAAGAAGTTTTTCCTTATCCTGTGAAGCTACATTTTATGTCCAAATGCATGTATTTCTACTTAATGACAAATTAATTAAGTCAGCTACTTTAAGCATTCGACTGCACACGCACAGCTTGTACAATCTCAATAATAAAGCATTCCTAATTCCTGCAGTGTTTGTAGGGTCAACCTGCCCAATGACAAGCCTCAGCAAGAGGGGTATAAAGTTCACAGGCCCTGGACTGTGGATCAGAGGAGATCTCTGGAGTAATTGAGCTCCATACAGTACATTTAGAATTAGAGTTGGAGTGGCGTTTGTGATCCAGAACTGATCGTCCGACATCAGTACCCAAACTACTTCAGACGAAATACTGATTAAGAGTCCAGAAACTTATGGACAAAGGTTTAGAGGTGTAAGTAAATATACTGAAGTATTGGTTCTTAGAAACACAGTTTTACTTAGAGTAAAAGATTGGTGGCAGACAGTGGCTCATTTTGTCTTCGGATCTTGTTGTTCTGACTGTAGGAAAATGTAACTTTTCCTTTCCATCTGGTTGTGTTTTTTATACTCTAAAATGAGTTTTTTTTATAAATCACAATATAGTGTCAGCTTACAGTATACTGAATATATTGAACCTCTGTATTGTGGTACATATCATCTCGCCAGGTCCTTATCAATACACAGCTGAATCTAGTGTATGCCAATCGCACAACGTTTGAGTTATATGTTTTTTGTGGACGTTACAATGTGTAAACTCCCATGCGCACTTCATGACAGTTAAGGAGTCACTGAAATTGAGCTGTCTCTTTGTTGCTATGGGTTTCTGAAACAGTTGTCCCCTGCCCCCAAAAGGGCACAGGAGTAAATGGTCAAGTATGCAGTGTGATTAGTCAATACATGGACTGGCATGTTTTTGGAGGTGTATGCATTCTAGGCCTTTCTAAGAGCACATATAATGCCTTGATACATTTGCTGTCGAAGCACATGCGCCTACTGAATGGAGGAGCACCAGGTGGAATTCACCCACACAATGCAGAGGGCGCGTTACAGGGGAGCTGAGACGGGCCAGTAAAGCTTTAGAAGGTCAAAGGTGGCAGTGATCGAGTGGTCTCTCAGCAGGGGCCACCTTCTTACAATATATACATCATTCTGTGAGGCTCTTTTTACCCCACAGGGGAGGCTTTGGCAACATGGGCAAGATATTGCCAACTGATTGCGGGCTTCAACCAGCTTCTGTATGTCAGGCGTGAGGTGGAAGGGGGAGCACTGTAGATGGAATAATGCGAGGGCCGGAGAGACGATGGCTGCGGGGAGGCTAAGTGTTTTTAATGAAGTATTCCCTCCCTGCCTCATTTATCACATGGAAGACAACAAAGGCCGTAAGCTCATATCAAATTTCAGGAGTGCCTGTTTTGAGATTAATTACATTTTTTTCACGAGTCAAGACAACTACAGCGGTGGAATGAACACACACATCTGACTAAAAACGTAGAGCTGAAATAGCCTTGTAGAAAAATAGAAATTGAAAAAATTGAACTAGAAACTTTTCTAAACTGAATTTAAATGCTTGTAACTATGCACCTAGCCAAAAAGCTGGGACTAATCTTGTATAAATAAACAAGGAAATTGTATTTTTTTCTCAAGAGACATCTGATAGTAATGTTTATTAACACATTAAATGTCCACTAATTAAGTAACTCTTAATTCTGAATTTCCTGCAGAGTTTTACTGAAGACGTAATTATATCTCTCATTCTTACATTCCGACTCTTGTGGGCATAATAAATGAAACTAGGTCTGATACACTACAACTAGAAATACACTACACTGATACACTAGAAATGTCTGAAAAAGGGAACTGCCATGTCTCCTTTTAGAACAAACCATGTAAACATACCCTCATAAGGAACAACACATTTCAAATGTGTCTTAAATGAAGCTACACAACATTTCCAGTTATTTACTATTTATTGTCGCATCAATGCAACTTACAACAATAACTGCAGCAGAATTGGGTAAGATTATGGTCCACTTATGTTCGAGGATACCTTTTTTTTAATAGTCTAAGAGTGTATTACTGAACAGCAGTAGAATATTTGCTTAAATTAGATTTCATTAAACCTCTTAAACCTTAGGCCTTTATTATGAGAGCATTTAAAGCTACTGCCTGCTTATTTCTGGTTACTGTGTGTGACAAATTGTGCAGTCTCTTGTAGGAGTCTCTCTATCTTTCATCAGTCCAGCAAAGGCAGAGTGAATCTATAAATAATGTAAACCAAGACCTTTTCACCAACTAACAGAGCTTTCTCAATTTCAGAGCCCACACTAAAAAAGTGATGCACTGAACTGATTCAGATGTGTATACATGGATAATGACATCAACACAAGCTTGTATTTCAGTGTTCTTGCTTTTGACAGTAATTGTGCTGATGTCATGTATTTTATTTCTTGTGCAAGTGATGTGTGTATTTTGAATTGAGTCAATACAATGAATCTTTTTCAATGAATTTTTTTGAGGCAAAAAGCCTATGTGGACTTGATAACATCCATTAGGCACACTCACTATAGTGTGATTTGTGCAAGCCGAACTCCAGGACTTTTCTATGATCTTCCAAGTGCTGCTTGCAGAGTAATGAGTAAAACTTGCCAGACTGCAGCAAACGTGGACAGGCTCCTGGCAGGGGATTTAAGCAGGCGACGTTCTAGTGTTCCTCATTGATTCGAAGCGTTCTGGTATGAATGCATGTTTTAAGTTTAGTAAGTGAGAAGCCAGTGCCTTCTAGGCGGTGCAGACAAAGACGTTAGTCAGCAGTCCTTGTAGCTGGCTTTAACGAGCCACACTTCCAGGCTCGCTTTTGTTTTCTAGCTGCTGGGTTTGTCACCTTGGGCAATATCCCTCCACTGTGCCATTGTCTCCGAGACTCTCTCGCCCAGCCACCTCTTAAAAAGCAAGAGGCAGTCACTGGAGTCGGGGTAGAGGGGGGCTGCATTGGAGGGGGACAAAAAACTGTATGACAATTATGGCATCTACATTCCATCCCAGTGGGGGGGTTGCCAGGGATGGGCCAGTGGCCAGGCCTCTTCCTGTGGCTCTAGATGCTGCGAGTGACGGGGCTTAGTAGAATTACAGATTTTGCACTTACGCCAGGGCCATGATGCTTAAGGGTCGAGTCAGGGACTCCAAATGCTTTAGAGTCTTCAAATCATCTGAGGAAAAACCCATGCCACTGTCTGTCTGACCTCCCTGAAAATGGACACATGAGAAAACACAGTCAAAAATAAGCAATTGGTTAATATATTTACCAAGCTATCGAAATATACTGCAGGACAAATGTTTGGAAGCAACGCTAATTTTAATAAACATAACCATGGAAATATTATACCAATATTATTATTCAATTTGATAAGAATATAAACTCTTGGATCCCACATTTACATATTGTAACATTTAGCTCATAATTTGACATTTTATATAAATAAAAAGGTCAATGTTACATTTAACATAAAAAAATATTTTTTTTGATGTTTTGGTTGCTAAAATCTTTCTAAATTAATGATTTCTTACTTAATGTTGGTCTGTAGTGGAGGTTCAATGTACATTTTTACAAAATAAAGTTTGGAGGCCAGCACAAACACTGCTGTTGCTCTCTGTATAGCACTGCATTGACAGCACGAGGTGCTTTGTATAATTGTTGGAGGCCACTTTTATGAGGGTCGTGTGGGGTTTTGTGTGTGAGGGGACTGTGAGAACAAGCTTCTCACCTCATGGATGTCATTTGTTCCATTCTCCAAGGTTACCTCATCGAAAGTCTTAACGCTGTCTGGACGAATCTTGATGTTCCTGAGGAAATCAAATGATCAGATTACCACAACAGTGTTTATGAATTAAAACGTTATAGTCTCTGTTTAAAATGTATATGGCCCCTCAAAATATTTAGGGTAATGCTGCACCATAAATAAATGGTGCAATGTGATTTCTTTTGAATTTATATTTTGCAAAAGTTCATTGGTCTGGCACACTGGCAAAGTTCAAAGGCCATGAATAGATATCATTTCTGTAAGAATAATATTTACATAACTAGTGTGACAGAGATATAATGAATACATTTCACACACAAAACAAATTCAATCACTATATATGAACAATTTTCTAAAATGTAAATAAAATAAAAAAGGAGAAACACTGAGAACTAATTTGGTGTTTATGCTGTCAGTGGAAGGCCTATAAAAATAAGACCATTTTGCTCCACTTTTTTTCCTAAGTGTCAAAGTTATCAGATAGCAGCTTAATTCAGCGTTAGCGTTAACTGTCATTGCTGCATTTCAACACCGTCCTCAATAAATACACTTAGAGGACCTGTGAAAATACAAGAGTTGAACAAATATTATCTTAAGCAGACATAAATCCTGAGGCAGCGTTTGTGGCTGGGAAGGAAATTCCTTAAGGGGCCCATAGAGTAACCAGCACATTCAACGTGGGTCTACTGGTATACATGTCTTATCAGGAGCCAATCAGGGCTCTCTTTGTCTACAGCCATATCCTAACGAACTCAGGGAAACCCTGCAATGGAGTGGTGGTGAGAGGCATAGTGCAAGCTTCATTAGTTTCATATCTTCTGAAGTTTGCATTAAAATTAGGAAAAAACTGCTTTGCTGTCGATAATTTCTAGACTTCTAGACTAGAATTTTGTTTTGTTGTGTTTTTTGCAGAGTTGGCTGAAGAGGCTGAAGGTGCTCTCTTCACAAGCGATCCTTAAATTTAAATAGTTATTAATGGTTAAAGAGAGCAGAGAAATATAGGGCATGATTCCTGTGGTATTTTGCCTAATAAATATGAACTATATATGAAATACAAATTAGATAAGCAGAGGGATCCAAAAGCATAGACTACATATCTGTTTCCATTTAAAAATTAGAAAATAAACAACAATAGGTTAAGAATTGGGGAAATATCCAAGAATACTATTGAAATGTTAGTAAATTTATGACACTCGATGCGCTTTGAACAAAAAGAACAGAAGATGTTGTTTTACATGTTTCAACAGCCATACAAAAATAAATTATGTGAAATATTGGTTCAAATGACCATTTATTTATTTATACATTATAAACTATATAACAGTATACTTACCATGAGCTGCCTGAGTCTCTGAGAGAGACAGTTCCCGTGGAGGTCTCTTCGATGGGGTGTGGGTTTGAGGGATCCACTTTGGTCAGCAGGGCTGTGTTGATAGGAATGTAATGCTTTCCCTCCTGATAGAAACACAGAGTGAAACTGTTCATATAGGCCCCCTTAACAACAATGACATCACCATGCGTATGCTATTGTAGTATGGTGTAATCAGGAGTTGGGGGAAATCGGACCCTCTGGATATGACCTGTGGAGACATCCCGTACGAACAAGACAGAGGAACTTCAGCAGACAAAAGACAAATATCAAACTAAATAAATCCTCTTCATACTGAAGTGTTGACTCCTATATATCCAGCTTAGGCCGGCCTACCTTAGATGGACTGTGAGGTCCTGGATGGGATCCAATGTGTACAGTTCCAGCTTGTTTTGCCTCTGCACTGGTTTCTACTTTAATATAAGACAACTGCCCCTGTTCCTTTATCAACACTTAACAGTGGAGGCTTTGTTCATTTCACACTCCTCCCTTTGAAGTGGCCCTGACTAATGATGTGCCAAAACCCACATCTCTTTCATCAGGTTCTAACTGAAATTAGTCTGAAGTAAGTGCTTCATTAATCCTGTGGCAGTAAATGGAGGATTAACACTTACATTTTTGGGTTTAAGATAATAGAAGCCCAGAGCTAGGTGCAGTCGTTTAGTCTGGGCTTCAAGGGCAGATTTCTTGGGTGTAATCTTTGGCCACGCTACGATAAGAACACAGACTTGACTTAATGTTTTCAGCACCAATGTGGACGTTTTGAACACTTTTATTTATCTTGTACTGGGGCACTTCTTCTCTTCTTTCTTTTGCCAAAGGGAAGCGAATGAGCTTGTTGATTGCAATTTCCCTTCTCAGTTACTCTAAAGCACTCTCTTGGGCAAGGCTCCTCATCGTGTCCTTAGAGCACCTAGGTCCAATCAAAGCTGCCGCTTCCTGAGAGCGTACCGAGCACAGTGACTCATTCACCGGACCAGTGACTAATCTCATTGTTAAATTTTTTTTTCTCTAAAGAAATTCTGGATGGGGCTGGATTTCCTCCTCCTAATAAATGGTCCTGCTTTTGGCTATAGATCTGACCACAGAGACATTAGGTTGTAAAACTGAACTCCTCTGAATGAAAGTAAAGAAATAACCAAATGAGTGGGTGAAAAAAGGAATAAATGAATGAATGAATAAATGAATGAACTGATTAATGGTCAATCAGGTGTGGTGTGATTTACTCACCTGTTGAACACTAGCCTGGAGCAGGTCACCTAGCCTCTCGACCAGCTCTGTAAAAGTGGGCCTCTGCAGTGGCTCTCCATGCCAGCAGTCCAGCATGGTCTGATAACTACAGAAAACACACATACACATAACAGGAGTTCAGCGATAGTGTCTGTTAATGCAATTCATACACTGCAATATAAACTAACACATATGACCAAATACAGTTAAAGAAATCCAAAGTATCTTTTGTTTTAGATTCTTCAAAGTAGCTTCTCTTGTGCTTTGAGGCGTTCTCTCATCAGATTAATAAGGAGCCTCCTGGGATGCTTTCCAACAAGTTCCCCAGGCTAAATATGCTACAAATGCTGAGCACTTGCTGACTACCTGAAAACACTTGGTGGAGGAAAAAAAGTTTAGACAAGCAAAAATTCTATGCTGATCTAAACTGGTTTATGCCGGTTTGTGGTGCTGGTGTTGTGTTGGCTGACTTGCATATCATTGCTGTCAGGCAAACACCTATTATTTCCTAACTTTATATACAATTCAATGTGAAAGGTTTTTACTCCAATTCTCTTCGGAGCATTTTTGTTGGTCCGTAAAACTAATCTTACACATGTAAAGCTAAACTGGCAGATTCAGCTGACATAAAAAATAAGAAGATTTTGCATTACAGCAATGTTATGCTGGTGTAATCTGGTCTGTTGTTGTTTGGCCAGCAGACCAGCATTCAAAACAATTAGTTAAATTTTTTCGCAGGTGATTAGGAGATCACAAGATATTGTGATCACGAGAAATCCTTCAGTTATATGTGCCCAAACATTACACTACTAGCGTACAATTCATCAACACAATTACTGTCAAAAGTAAGCAAACCAAAATACAAAATTAGTAGTGTATTATTATTGTGTGGAAAAGATGCACCCAATTAAATATAACGAGTCAATTCTGTGTACATTTCTGAGGTGTTTTCCCACGTAACAATGGTGAGCTATGAATGTAAAGTGTCAGACTGAACTGGAATTCAACAAGGCCTGACACAGCTATCCATCAGTTTCTCAACATGTTAGTCCAGAGAAGCCCACCATAAACGCACTCACACAGTGTTGTGTGCACTGTGGTGATAAATCTCCTCCCCGCAACAGCCGCTCAAACTCGTCTTGAGTTACCACCTCCCTGACTCTACCGGCGATCTGACCTGACCTTTACGTTTCTGCAGCTCATTTGGCTTTATCCAATTATGGCCAGTCATTAATAATTTTTTGTGGGTTCCCTGAGCGACCCGGTTGTGTTCGTTCTGCTGGTCCCAGCGTAAGCATTAGTGCTGAGCGGTGCCTTCCTTGCTTTTGACGAGCTGTCATCATCTTGTTCCATGTGGGATTTCACGGGCCAGTTATTAGAATTTTCATTTGTTGAGGTCTGTAATGGTGCTGGAACTCTGACAAGGAGGCTGTAGTTGAAGAGGAAGCCCAGTATGTTGGTAAATGAGAGCGGGAGATGATTGAGCTCCATCCTGTTTTATGGGTGGTGTTGCACTAGGAGGTACAAATACAGTCCGCTCTCCGTTAAGGGAGGGCAAGATGGTGGAAATATATCACGTTACCTTGAGACATTTTCAACATATGCGATATGTATCATAATATTTAGTTTTTCTTAGGTTTGTGGAAACTGTTGGGATGGACAAAGTGTGCCAGAAAAACTGATCTGCCTCTTTAACAAATTACAAGCTATAAGAGCAATCTTTTGATGTAACAGCCTTTTTAGATTAACAGTTTAATAAAACTAAGTAGTAGATGTTTAAAGATGGGTAAACTGGCATTGTCAAAAAGCAGCTTTACAGAATCAATAATCAGAAAGAAATCAACAACATGAAAACATGATGACATGAAAACCTAAGACCCCCAGTGAGCAAGCCAAAGGCGACACAAAGGAAACACTCCCTCAGAGCTGGAGGAAGAAACCTTGAGAGGAACCAAGACTCACAAAGGGGACCCATCCTCCTCTGGCCAGAACTGTTTATAAATTATTGATACAAGTCACCGAACCACCACATAAGACTGTTCTACTGCTCAAGTGTGCAAAATAATCATAATATCATAATATAATAATCATGATATAGAATAACTAATATAACCATAGTAGTGATGGTAAGAATAATGAGAGTAATGATGGTTAATGGTGGTGATAATAATAATAGTGGTGGATAGTTGAGACATATGGTCACACTTCTACTCTTCCCAATGAAATTTAACATTAACACAAAAGCATAGCATATATAACATTCCCTTACATGATCTGATCAGCTCTGCTTCATTTGACCATATGGTTATAAACTAACAAGAAAATAAGGTCAATTTGGATTTCAGATTAGACTTTTTCGCTGCCTTTTGATCAGTACCAGAGTGGACCAATCAGATTTTTGAGGAAATTATTGTACAAGTATATGTCTCACAACTTACTCCAGCTTCCCTTACTTTGCCCATGTGTGTTTATGCTTAGAAAGAATGCATGAATGAACACATTCTTCTCCTGGTCTGCAGAGCTGATTAGCTGGAGGAAGTACTTCTACTCGACCAGGTAGTGAAATTCCTGACTAACAGGAAGTCTGGGAAATGGTGACTGGTGGTTCCGCTCAAATCAACAAGATATCAGGACATTCATGGTATGTGCTCTCACTTCCCCCATAGCTTATAATGAAGACAAACTGAAAATCCTTTAATGGACTTTAGCCTCAGATGGTCTCAGCTGAACCTGTGGTTTTCTGCTGGTCGTGGCTCATTTGCACTGAATCCAGAGAGCCTTGGGAGGTCTGCGCTCTTTTCTTCTTCCAGTTTTTTTCACCTTTGACTGGTAGACTGGCCTCTGCACTCTTGATAGAGTGAATCAGACTGAGTGGATGACTCTGCACGGTCCAACCTGATTTACCGCCCAGGATCACTTATCCCTTTTATTACACACATAATGAGGAGGGTTAGAGCAGGGTCAGGGTCAGGGTCATAGCAGTTTACTGGGGTGGCGGCCTACCCATCAGATCAATATCTCACATTTTCTTGAGGCTAGAGTACTACACTAACAAAGATGTCACAGATGATGATGCATATGATATTAATCCCTGAAACTATAGATTTATTTAGTTATTAATCTTAAGATTGACTATTCTTTACAGCAGTCTAAGACCACCTTGAAAATCTTTCCTGAAAGCAACAGCAAATTGTAGAATTCTGAAAAAATAAAAACAACCACTGGTTCTCACAAGTAAAATGAAGAAATATTCTAAAAAAAAAAGTCAAATTCTTTTTTATTTTTAAGTAAATATAAAAATTAAAGCAAATACATAACATTGATGTCCTTAACGTTAGTGTCTCTGTGGTGAATTAGATCAAAAGGATTTTGCACGCAGAGTTTTAGAAAGCTATGTTGTGACAACGACTGTCACAATAATTGAAGGCAGGATTGAAATTAACTATAGAATTAAAGCATGTACCTACATATAGACCCTTGTCATTTAAGGGGTTAACCCTTATCTGCAGCTGAATGGAAAGACTTTGCTTTTTGGTGTGTGACAGAGTAACCAGGTCACAGCATTCAGCCGGACGCCTCACCTCTAAAGCCTGACGTCTGGACCACATTTTGCAAGTCATGTCCAATCATCATCTCCAGGCAATGGCCTCTTTGTATGTTCATTTGCCTTCACCTGGCAAGCATGGCTGCAAACGTGCGACCTCTTAACATTATAGGTTATAGTGCATAAAACACTGAGTTTAGCCTTTCCAAGCGAATAAGACGGTGAAATTGGGCATAGTTCAGTTGCATAACAACTAGAGAGTGAGCAGCTTGCATGAGCTCGTGTTTCAGAAACGTAGATTGAGTGCAGTCCTCATGGGGATGGCAGCAGGGCTTTGATTAGGAACAGGCAGCAAATGCTCTCCTCTGATTGAGCTGTAGCCTGAAGTCCATGAGTAAGGCCATTCAGTCTGGATGCAAAAGCACCCCCCCTAAAATGCCTCTTAAAAGCACCACCAAATGACAAAAAAGTTGTCGAATCCACTTCCTCTCCAGAGTTAGAACAGATAACCTTTCATATATTGTTACATCAGACACGCACGCTATACATTTAACTTTGTACCCACAGTGGGAGTATCTTACCCACTCTGATGCCCCAGGGTCCAGTCACTGTGCCTAGCCACCCAATGCTACCCAGGTGGGGCAGAACTGGATCCCTGGCAAGCAGCCACTATTTTCTGAACCGCCTGTCAATCAAAAGCTCCACTCTACTTCTTGCATTCTGTGGGTAATTGCCCTATTCCCATCTACATCTGGAGTCTTTGATTTCCCTGCAGTGAAATCAGATGCTTATGTTCTTTTCAAATGTATTGATACGAGGAGCCTTTCTTTGCTTGAGAGCACAGGTCTCTGCTAACGACCCTGAGCAGTTGTTGTTCTGGGGCTAGGGGAAAGAGAGAGGGGGAACTCCCTTTGTACTCAATCCAAGTACTCATAAAACTCCTAGAGACTGTTCAGCAGCACTGTGGCAATAGGATCCCCCAAAGAACCATTTGTATCTTAAAGGTACATTAAAGATTGCACACACATATTGCACCCTGGCAGGTGAGTCAAACCAGACGTTTTTTGAGCTCATGTCAATTCAAAGCTCTTCAGGAAAGGGATGACAATATACAGCCAGGTTCATAAATATTTGGACAGTGACTCTGTACATGATGAATAATGAATAATAAAAAAAAAGAATCCATCAAAATTCTGCATCAATTAATTTAGTGAGTACAGACTGAGATCTGGAACCCATGGACATCACCAAATGCTGAGTTGCTTTAACAGACCACCGAAACTGTCAACTGTCCAGCTACTTTTGAGTTTCAATCACATTTTGATAGATACATTTCAAATGCATTGTGATGATGTACAGAAGCAAATTTACAAAACAATGTGTCCCTGTCCAAATACTTATGGACCTGAATATATATTAAAGGAAGAATAGAGAACAAATGTGCTGCAGCTGCATTAGAAAAAAGAATTAATGAAGACTATTTCTTACATTTCAGATGAAGCATACTCTGGCGCTCTCATCCTAGTGCCCTCCTTCAACCGGCAACAGAATTCCTCATCAATTTGTACGCCAGGGTAAGGAGAGGCACCTGGAGAGAAGAAAGAGCATGGAGAGGGTTATCAAGACATCTCCCAGACGCAGAGCACTGGCCACTTCAAAGAGGCCTGACGAGAAGCTCACTAAATTACGGAGTGGGTTTGGAGCTGAGACAGGCTGGTGGAGAGAGCTGGACCAGAGATGTGGACTTTTTTATGTACTCATGAGCAAAATAGACAAAACTCGTATTTCATCTATAAATATATACTTTTGCGGTCTTCTAGTATAAACACCTTTAGTCAAAATATGCATGAATTAGCAGCCACTGGACGTTAGTACTGTTACTTTGTTGCCCACTTGAAATGTCCTGCCTTATAAAACAATATTTTTCTGTTCCTGCTTAAAGAAACTTGCAATATATTCAATTACACTCAAATACGTATATCATAACACAAAATCCTCAAAAGATTAATTTTGGATGATAAAATGATTTAATTTCCTCAAGCACTGAGTAAACAGTCATTAAAAACAAACATACTGACAGTACCTTTAGTCTCCTGCAATATTGGGAACAGAGTGCAATAAGAGTTCTACTGCCCACAAAAACAAGGACGAGAAATCCAAAACACAACACAAAACCAGGATATCTAATAATGTACATGAGAGTGTTCTTTGGACCTGATAGAAACTTTTGACCTTTCAGAATTATTTTAGCAAGTTGCACAGCTGTTTGTTAGACACTCTTAATGCTTTAGTCTATCTAGTTGAGATCGACAGAGTCGAAGCAAAACACATGTTGTTACTTCCAAAGCATGGCTTAGTGCCCACCCCTTTCAGTATATGCAACAAATTGTTAAGTTGTTGTTAAGACTGTTCAAGAGGAATTCCACCTTACTTTTTGGATTCTTCATTATTAAATGGTTATAGCAATTTAGATAATTAGGTACATAATAAGGTATAAGATGCTTTGTTTTTACTTAATTGTTTACACTAAGAAATTATTTATTACTGCTAAATGCTATGTCTCAGAAGGTTCTTACAATAATAATAAATAAAGAAATAAATGGTTATGCATACACTACCAGATGCCTGAGAAATTGTTTAATGATACTTTTGAGAAAAACAGTATAAATGTGTCCCATTAGCACTAGTTTCTAAAAGTAAAAGTTTCTCTACAATGCATCATTTCACTCCAAACCACTCTGAATTACTTTGTTTACATCTGAATAACTGAATTATGCAGACATTTGGAAAAATGTGTGAGAATCCCTACAGATGGAAGTCTACAGATGTGCATGTTAGGCTTTTTTCCATTGGCCTTGGCAGATGTAGACCCTCATATAACGCATTGTACTCTTAAAGGTTGCAGTGGTTTCACAGTTGGTGCAAACATTAACACTGAACGCTACATGGTAACATGGTTGGTATTTCCAGTTGGGAAGAAAGAGTCTGTTTAATTTATTTTTATTACCTACAGACAGATCTCTCTTCTGAAGATCCAGTGCTAATGCAAAAAACTTGTTTTCTCAAGCTGACAACATAAGTAATAGTTTAACGACAGATCTAAATGTGAGGGATAACTCAGGGCATTTCTACTAAATGTCTTGCAATAAAGACACTCTAAGATGTGATTCTTTCCATCTAGATTTGGCGGATGGTAAAATGCTTTCCTGTTTGAATGTACAAATCTGCTTGGAAAAAGAAATACTGTGGGAGCTGTTTCACTGGCATAACATTCAAAGAAGCATTAAAAGAAACCAATAATGTAATTATTTTCTAAGTTGTTTAAGGACTTAACACTGTAGTGAACATAGTTCTGAGAACTTTAGGACAATGTGAAAGGGTTTCATTGCTGCATAATCCAGTTGACTTAAAATATTAACTCAAAATATTCTGTCATAAAACATTCAGCGAATTAGCACTACTAGAAGTACATAAACCCTGGTGTATGGAGGCGTGTGTACATTGAGCCGGTCATGGTAAGGGTGACTGTAATGGTAAGGGTTAGGCTCTTGAAGACAGCACTGATATTTACCCAGTGAGAAAATCTCCCACATTAGCACACCGAAGGACCACACATCACTCTGTGTAGTGTATATCTTGTCAAATATGGCCTCTGGCGCCATCCACTTTAGAGGAAGTCTGGCCTGTGGAAAGAAATGTGGAAAGATAACCTTAGATGAGGCTTAACAGAATGATGGGTTGAATGTATCTGATTCAAATGTGCACATGATTTTCAAATGCATAAAAATGCATCTACACTACTGTTTTTTTAATTGTTCTCATATATGTGTGAAAATGATCAAATGTATCACTTTTATTTCCAGTGTGTGTGTGAGAACCACTCCCTACACCAGTTCCCATCCAGCACACACAGCCTGTGAAATACTGTAAACTTGATTATGAATTCACCATGATGCCCCTGACCACACTTGACCACAAGCAAACATCCTATGAATAGGACAACATTGTCAATATTGTGAACTGTTGAAAAATGACTGAGTGCATGCCAGAGACTCTTGGCATTAGCAAAATCGCTGACCTGGTATCAGGTTGAGGCTGTTATTAAACCTCTCAATTAAGTGATTTAATAACTATTTATATGATTATGTGTATCTCTCCACATTGCGACCCCACACTGACAATAGAAACATCTACTGCATGTGGTACAGTATAGTGTTTAATATTGTGTTTATCATTATTGCAACATCTGCATTCCCAATACAAAAACGTTTGTGTGTATATGTGCCTTTAACTGCTCACTATGATGCTAATATCCGATGTGGACTAAACTGCACTGCCAATGGTAGTCTAGGAATAACCTTAATCTGTTGCTCAGAAACCATCCCATAATGTTTAGTGTAAATTGTGAGCATACTGACCAATCACAGATGTTCTTTAGGAGTTAAGATGAGAATCTAAACAGTTCTTTGACCAATAAACATTATCCTGGCCAATTTGTTTTTACAATTCTCTATCAAATATGGGCTGGTGTGTTGTTGCATGTATTGTGAGGGATCTCACAATCACAACATGCAGCAATATTATCCTATAACACAGTATTTTGGCAAGTTTGCAGTAACACGGTACACTTACATCTCCTTTACGGACGTAGTCTGGGTCCTTGTACACGTCTCTGGCAAGTCCAAAATCACATATCTTCACAACGTTGTTTTCAGACAAGAGAATGTTCCTCGCTGCCAGATCCCGGTGAATGCACTAGAGGGGGGGTAGGGGTTGCGGGGGTGATGGAAAGAAAGGAATCAGACTAAACGCTCCATCAATAATACATTTCAAAAAGTGAAGAGAAGGAACATTCTGTCTTATAGAAGCACATATTTCTTGGCTTTATATGAACCATGTGGTGTATAGCCATTGGAAACACATGGAGGAAAGGTGTGATAATGTGGAGCAGCTGATGCGACTGTGTGGAACTGTCATCACAGGTGTAGTGACGTAAGGCACTTCACACCCCACTCAACCACACACTCCAGTCTGCATACTACCTGTACATCTACACCTGTGCTAATGAGTCCCATCCACGTGTGCGTGTTATTGTGAGTGTGGGGGTGTACTGAGAGTGCAAGATAGATTGGGAATGTCTGGTAGTGCCTTTAAACATAATTACAGAGTCAGGTAAGGTCAAATAAGCAGAAAAATCATCACCTACAGCAGTTGAGTAACTGGTCACAAATAACTGAATGCTCAGTGTTAATTTACCACTCTGGATTTAGCTAAGTAGGATGTGCCGCATTAAGAATGTAAAAGCTAAACAGAAAGCTGTTGGACGAGTGCAATTTGAAACCGAAACTGCTTGTATAGCAATTGCAGTAATTTGTCCAAGGTCTTACTTTTCGCGAAGCCAAGAACTCCATGCCTTTGGCCACTTGAAAACTGTAGCAGATTAAGTCCTCAAGGGTGAGCACTCTCTTATACAGGTCTTCTTGCTCTGGATGAAAAGGTAGAAAAGTAAAACACAGTCAGCTATAAATGGAAAAACTAGGCACTACAGTTACACTTTAGTCACTACAGAACCTTATGAAACCTGCTCTTCCTACCAAGCTTCCACATTTGTCTTCGCAGGGGTTTTCCTCAGATGTTCCTCTTAATTTTTTTTTAAATTATAGTTTTCAGTGAAATTTCTTTATTTTTCTTATAAATATTAACTGTTGATTCTGAACTTCAGAATTTATCCACTATGTTATTTAGAATAAGCCGCTTATGAAGTTCACCTCAATATGAAGAAATTATTCATTAACTTAACATGAGGCATTTTTAGAGCATTTTTAAAGTAAAGTATTACAGTTTACAGTGCAGGTAGTGTTAATTTAATGCACATACCTACATTGACCTTATATGTAAAGTGTGTGTGACTTGTACTCTGTACTCTGTTCTGTACTCTACAATTTCTCTGTATCCTAATATCTAAGACCACCAGTTTAGAATTTATAATGAAATGTAAATGTAATTAAGGCTTTTACTTTAAGAAATTGACTGTGCACAATCAAGTCACAATTCAGTCACTGCAGAACCTTAAGGAACCTGCTCTTCACAAAGCTCTTCCTATCCATCAGTGACATGCAGAAGAGAAACATTTCCTACTGTGCTTCCATGTTTGTATTTGCAATTGTCTTGTTTTCCTCAGATGCTCCCCTTATTTTTAGACGCTGCCTGAAACGTGCAGTTTGTATATGATCCTGGGTCAAGGGGGGTTAGAAGGAGGAGGAGGAGGAGGGGGTGCGGGTGGGACCCTTTCAGAGTCCCACCTGAGTAAACAGTTTGTCAAACCAGAAATAACAGTCAAAGGACAGCATGACCCAGTGTACCAGGACTGCTGGACAGGAAATAAAAAAATAACAAGCTGCAGGCACCATGGGTGACAGTGGCACGCACTAAATATTGATTGTATGTATGAATGTCAGAGGAAGCCTCCTATCAGATTGAGAAGGTGAAAAACAGGCAGAGAAAGGAGGGTGGGGCGGAGGTGAGGGGAGTGGGGGAGAGGGTGAACGGAGAGGAAGGAAGACACTCAGCCGCTACCTTCTTCCTCTTCCTCCGAGTCGCAGTAGCTCTTATCTTCGATGAAGCCTGAACTGGCTGAACTTCCAGTGCTGGCCACGCTTTCCAACCGGCGCTTGATCAGCTCACTCAGATCACAGCCCGAGCTCGAGCGCACCGCCTTGCCGTCCTGTGACTGACGGAGAAAGACATGTCAGGATGGGAACTTAACACAGTCACCAAATAGCAAGTTCAATTGAACAGGTATTAAGACTTTTTTGTGTCATTTCAAATTTATTTTTGACCAAACTGACATTTCACACAAATGTAACTAAACTGCAAATTACTAGTAAACACTACTTACTTCAAACATTACTCTAGCAAACTGGTCCCTATTACTTAAAATAAATATGTAGATTAATGTGACGAAATGAGTCTCTGAACCTTTTAAAAAAGTAAAATCAATGATTACAGTTTACAGTGCAGGTAATGCTAGTTTAATGCACATCCCTGTGCTACACAAGCGTCCCCATATTATGTAAAGTGTATGAGACTTTAAAGGATTTCTGTTCTTGTTTCTTTTTTAAAATTTAAGACCTCACAAATTTGGGTTTCAGTTCAATTCAAAACTAATTACTGATTTTAACTTATTAAAGGCAACTGTAGTTTTTAATGACCTGCACATACTTTTTTTATTTGCCAAAAATTGAACATAATTTATTGTTATAAATGTGTTAAATCTACACAGATCATCATTCCCCCTTTGCTCATTAGCAGAAGAGTTGAATCAAGTGTATAAATGAATTGCACGCTTAAAAAAAAATAATAAGGTTTGGCTCCTTAAAAGAATCATGTTTGAAAAAGAAGTGTCAGTGAGTGTGAGGAGAGGGTTTAAATACCTCCCACATAATGTTTGGGAGTTCTTTCTAAGTGTATTCTAACCTTTATATGATGTGGAGGTCCTTTCAGCTTAAAACAGTTATTTATTCACACCTTCTTTACAGATGTGTTTCTCTAAAGGACTGTCCATTGAAGTGTTCCTAAGGGAACCACCAGTGGGTGTTCTGTGGCACCCTTTTTGGCACATTCATTTACAGTATGCAGTGCTGTTGTTCTCTCTTGTTTGTTCTCTGCTTTATGCATTGTATATTATTTGCTTATGCCATGCTGCTCCTCTACGCGACACTGATTCTGTAAAACGTTATTGTTTAATCGATCAGGAGCTTTGTTCTACATACCTTGTACACAACAAAGTCTCCCCGCTTGCTCCTCAAGTAGTTGGAAAGGTTTCCATACTTGCAGTACTCCACTATTATCATCAGTGGGCCTGAAACGAGGACATAAATAACAGGAGCTCATGTCTTAAGCTTGCTCTGACAAACGGTTCAGACCAAGTTGCGAGGAGCAGTCGTATTATTCTCACCTCCTTGCTTTGTGCAGGCTCCCAGCAGATTGACAACATTGAGATGGTGGCCAATATGGATCAGGATTTTCAGCTCAGACATAAGTGCTCTCCATTCATTATTTGTAGCACCGCCTGTTGCACAAGGAGAGAGGATACAGAAGGGGGGAACATCTTTAACAGCTGAAACGATTCCAATGAGGGATGCATTGCTGGCGGTTAGGCCTGAACTTGAGCCTCTACTTAAAACAAACACATGTATGTACTTAAAACAAACACAGAGCTCTGTTTAACTCCCAAAGATACCATAAGCTGCCTTTAAATTGCCGTTATCTGTGTTATTCCAGTCTTATTTTCTATAGATATGGAGTAGCTCCAAAAGAGTTTCATCCATGGAAATAAACTGAGATTCCTGAGTCTATGTAAACACACAGGGTAACTGGGCTTTGCCTTTAGGCCATCAGTTTGTCTACTATACTATAACATGAAAACAAAACCCTTTGAGTGCTTTTTGATAGTTTAAAAGGCTGTAAACAGAGATCATCAATACATCAGATAAGATACTATGGTTAAGGCTGTGTTACATCTGTCATGCAATGTGTTTTAAACAGACAGTACAGCACATGCTACACATTATGTTATAAGTATTGAAATCAACATCTGGAGGCAATACATGCAAGAAAGACTTCTATAATGAAAAAAGGAAGAATTTTATTCTCAGAGCTGCACATATTGGGAGAATCAGAGACGTAGGTCAAAGCGTGCCGTCCCGGTGACCCTAAGAGGTCAGGGAGTCATGGAGGGAGGCTGTTTGTCTTAACACGTAAGGCTTCCTACAGCTTAACTCCATCAAAGTGACACACAAGAGCTATGTTCAACCCTCAGTAGTAAATTAAACACAACTGGTGCCTCTTCCCAGGACTCCCATTGAGAGGAATCTAAGCATTGTTCATATTGTCGATGAGTTGATGAAGGTGAGGACACTGCCTTTCACTTTACTGGTTTTTATAGTTTTGTTGGGATAATATGTATGTCTTTATGTTATTTTATTTGCCCAAAAATGAACTACAGGCCCCCTGCTGATCAGAGAGTTCCCATCATGTTGTGGAACAGCGGTGCAGACAGTGCAGTCCCATAACACACAGGAATTTTAGAGAAGTGCACTGCTTTTCATTAGGAGCTGACCCAGGGTGTACAAGGCAAGCCTCATCAGGCAAGTCTCTCCCTCTCTTTCTCTCTCTCTCTCTCTCTCTCTCGATGATTAATGCTAAGGGAGGATTGATAATGTGACACCAATGGAATTACGTATCTAGAGTGCTCTGATTTATCATCATCACACAGCACTACCACTGGGGCAGCGCTCATAGCTCTTCCCAGCAGCTGATTGCTCTCCACAAGCTGCTGGCTACTCAGTAAGAGAGTGGGGGCGAGTTATTTTGACCAGGACAACCTCAGGCAGATAATGTCCCACTAAGCCTAAAAACATTTGTTTGACTTCGACCCATTAAGCAATCTCTGCAATGCAGTTACATGTGCATATCTGGGCATGTATTTTTTTATGGGGCACGTGGAATTCATAGAACTTTCCACATTTTGCCTTAAGCACTACTTGAGTTTTGGAATGCTGCAAAAATATATATAATCATAAATCCAAAAAGTGGAGATGTAACTTTGTAGGATTAGGTTCACACAATCATATCATCTCTGAAACATCTCCCTAATAGGTTAATGTGTACATGAAAAGTTGCACATAGAGTCCATTTCTACCTCACATTTGTGAACCTTAGGTGATCCTGGACATTTATTTAAAATGTAATATCCTCAGATGATCATAATTCTTAGGACATTTGGGTCCTCAGCTGTAACCTCTGTGTGCAATGGCTCAAGCACAACTGTTAATTTTGCCTGCATCATTTGATAATGTTCATGCAAGAGTGAGAACGATTTATGATTGTTTTACCTCAAAACAGTGTCATTGTTGTTCGCTTTATGTTGGACAGATTCAAGAGCTCATGGGTCTGATCTCATGCTGCAAGCTCATATAGACTGACATACAACCTAACTGCTCTACTTCATTTAATAATTAAGTTAAATGGATCCTGGCATCATTTACTTGTATACTAGGCAAGTACACCCCCCCCCCGCCCACCCCCCAACTTACCATCATTGTGTGTTCCCCCAAGCTACCTACCCCATATGTTCACTTATTGCGCACATATTGTATTGTAGTTGACTGGTCTCAATGTTGAAGGCTGTGAGAGAGCAAGTTACCACTTTCTCTGCTGCTGAGTGTGGCTATGTGTTGGCTGAATGCTACATGCTGAGAACTAATGCAGAATTAGGTCATCTGCATTTGTGAAGTTGGCATTTGTTAATAAGTTAATGTGTACATGAATAGTTGCATGTAGAGTCCATTTCTACCTCACATTTGTTAATATGTCAGTTAGTTAAAGTCCTGGCAGTATTTCACTGTCTTAAGTGATATGCAACTAGTGAATTTGAGGAATGTCAGCTTAAATGGAGTTACAATTCACTTATTTGCATTATTTGTACTCTGTTCAGGCAAATTTCAAAGGTTTAAGGCAATCCGTTCTCTCAAACATTGTGTGTTCACTTAACTCATCTGGTTTTACAGCGCAGAAACAGGGCAAAAGGAAAGATTTGTCACAAATACAAAAAAATGATTGAACTTACCTTTTAGCATTTTAACAGCAACTGTTTTGCACGTGGAGAGCTTGTCTATGCCAAAGGCAGAAGCCTCCACAACCTTCCCAAAAGCACCATGGCCCAGAGTTTTACCTATTTCAAGATGAAAATACAGAGGAGAAGAGAGCCATGAGTTTGCCAGTGTGCCTTTAAGCTCATAAATCAGGCTGGTTGCCCTGTCTAGAGAGATATGGGCCTGTAATTAAAACAACCTGCTGAGCTTGGGACCACTTGGTTGGCCCTCCACAGGGAATTTATGGGGTAGTTAAGACTGGACGACAGCGTCAGGTCGCTGATAAATAATGGCACAATATTGTCATCCCAAAAAGACAGAGATACCTGATGCCGGCCATTCAGGCACGTGAACCCAGTAAATGTTTTCTGGATCATTTCAGACAGGATATAGTAATACACTGGCAGTCAAAGGGAATTTAGCAGATGCGCATATGCCATACTGTGATGTTTAGCAGATGTTTACGATGTTTCTGAAGGGATCCATCTAGGTGATGGTCATGGACAAAACAGATTTGTCCGATTTAAATACTGCTGATAACGTGTGGGAGTATGTTGAGAAATGTGTGACGAGGAAAATCTCAACCACTATAGGAGGTCTGTGGACAGCAGTAAAGAATGTGTAGCAAACTGGTCATTTAGATCCTTTATCAAAAATCTGGTAAAGCGGAGTGAGGCAATCATCAAAGTCAGAGAAGGGCAAAATACTCATTTTTTTCCTTCCAATGTATTTATACTCTTAGTTTTGCAGATGTTGGTTTTTCAACAACTGATAATGTGAATGAATAATGTAAAAGCATAGAGCTCACCCAGTCTGAGACGATCTCTAGGGAACTCCCACTTGCTGCTGTCATAAGGCAGACGGTCACACTGCTCATCAAGGGGCATCTGCTCTGGATCCATGATAATGGACAGATAGCCTGTCTTTAAATCTGCAGAACTTGGCTAGATTAAAGCAGAGAGTGATAAGTGATAAGTGTTCATTGTAGTTTCATAGCTTCCCATAGTTTCCATTATAAGTTTTGCTCTAGTGTTAAATTGCCTTATACTCAGGTGAGTCAAAACATATTTTACCTCTGATGAGTGAATAACGTTGATCATTTTGCAAAAATGCCACATGTCAAGGTCTGAGATGGGGTTCTCATATTTAACATGTTGGATGTAGTAGAAATGAGCAGCCGTGAAGATGTAAATGAATTTGGTGAGCGGCTATTTAGCCACATATTGGTCTGAGTGCTGAAGCTAACCCTTGTTCACCACTGACAGCTCCTACAATAGACATGCAGGACATGGAGCAATGGAAGAAAGTCGCCTGGTTTGCTAAGGTTGTTTACATGTAGGATTTGCTAGAACACCAAAACTGATTCACAGTGGTCTGCACCTTGCAACTTACAGAACTTCTGCTGTCAAATCAATGGGGCAGTGGTGGCTCAAAGGCCCCAAAAAGGACAAATTCCATATGTGTCCAACACAAATGGTGAATATGGTTGTCTTCGATGTCTTGTCTCCCTTCAATATCTTGGTACCAGATACCATAGGGCACCTTCAGAGTGAACAGTTTCAGTGGCTCACGGAGGAGCAACAAGATACCATATGTTTTGTATGAACACTATTAATTCTAGTCAAGTGGAACACAGATTGGAAATCTGACCTAATCTAAAACTGCATGATTAAGCAATAAGCATTTAGTCTATTGCCTAATACCAGTAACACAGAAATTTGAGTACTTTCTAGCATATGTCAGCTGACATTTGAAGAATTTGCCCACACTAGTGCTTTGCAGAAATAGTAGCAGTGCTGACCAGAAATGAAGTAGTCTTTACCGTTCTCAGTTTGCGGATGAAAAGGATAAGCATGATCCAAAGGAAGGTGGCGGCCGCTCCAGTGCACACCAGGATGATCACCTCAATATTTGTCTTGCCCTCATCACCTAAAGTTATGCAAACACGCATACATGCAAAAAGGCATTTTTAAGACAAACAGTTCACTGACATGTCTGTTGACTTTACTGGCATTTCTGTTTTACCAACGTTTTGTATACGTGTTGGACGTGAGGACACATGGCATTGTTTGTGCAGTGTTTATTTAGGCTATGAACAGCACATTATTTATCGCATACTCAGCACTCAGTGATCCATTGCAAAAATTCCAACAGTCAGCAAACTGCCTAAGCCATTAGGAATTTCGATTTTCCAAAAGGAGAGGAGAAACAAATGGATAAAGCAATCAAAACACTCCCTTCTCTGCTTGAATGGGAGATGTTGGCTGAGCTTCATGCAGACACATGCAAATATTTCCCAAATTCATTCAGTCAATTTCGCAAGCCAGCTTTTGCCACTTTGAAAATGGAGGGGAATGTCAGAGATCATCTATGGGAGAGAGAGAACTTGAAGGGATGGAATGGCAGAGGAAGTGGTGGTAACGGGCCTGATTGAGTACTATAACTGGTCATTTGTCTCTCCTTCGGTGTGTTTCAAGTTTCAAGCCCTGTGCTCCTTTTAAGAAGTCGCCCTGCCAGTCATTAGCAAAGCTTCTTGCAGACAGCGCAGAGGTCAGCTCCCATGTGAGGAGACCCTCTCTGAACCCCGCATCATAAAAACTGCCCTGGAATCTGCATGTCATTCCCAGGAACTTCAGCCTCCATCTCATGGGATATCTTAAATAGTAAAGTTTGACTAAAACTACTTGCCCTATTGAACACATGGGAGTCTGGAGAAAAGCTCTTTTGGGACTTCTCAATTTGTCATGCATCACAATGTCTCGCTGAAAGTTTTTTTGTGGCTTGCTACTGTCTAACCTGAATTACAGTAGCCCGTGCCACAGCTGTACTAATTTACAGAGCTTTGTTACAAGAAACGGGAAGAAGGTAAAGGTCAGCTGATCTGTTACTCACCCAATACAGTAATGACTGCACTAGAGGTTGCCACTCCTTCCGCATTACTGGCCTTACACTCATACATTCCCTCATCCTCTTTCTTCACCCTCTGGATGATCAGGACCCCATCATCTCTCAGGGTAATTCCTGAGTTTTGATAAGAATAATTATGAGTCATTCACCTGTGTGACTTGCTGTAACAGCATTTATTAACCAATAAGTTCCTAAATGTGTGCAATCTTCAAAGGAACTGGTTCCTCACATTAGAAATCTCTATATTCAATGCTATAAGGAACCTAAAGATGACTGGGAATGATTATTTACCTGGTCCTTTGGTGACAGGAACCTTGTCTTTGTACCACGTGATGAACGGAGGTGGAACACCGTGAGCCAGGCAGGCCAGTGTCAGAGTGCTGCTGCTGTTGACATCCTGATTGGTCAGGTTCTGCTCGAGCTTGGGAATGCTCCTCTCTGCTCAAATCAAAGCCGGGTTACAAAATAAGCACACTCATCTGTAACCGAGATCGATTCATTGATAGCAGCAAGCGTGCCAAATTCAAAACAGTCAATGATCCAGATGTTTTAAAAGAGAACGGATCTCATACTAGAAAATGGAAATGCTGAGTAGGCTGAATGAATGAAGACAGATGTGACATGGAGAAAGATAAAGAACCTGTTTGTTAAAGGAACTCACCTTCAATTTCTAATGTAGAATTTGTGTTGACCCGTTTGTTGGAGTTGAGGTAGACTGCCTTGCACTGATAGCCTGCTGTGTTGCTTTTGGAGACATTCTTCAGTTGAAGTGACAGAGAGACGGAATAAAGACCGACCTGCTGAGTGAAGCTGCCATGGTGGACCAGGCGATTCTGAGAATCATACCAACCCAGACGATCATAGAGAAACCGAGTGCCCCGGCAAGTTAGGGTGACGTCATCTCCCTCAATGGCTTTCAAGGGTTCTACTTCAAAAGAATGCTGTTGATCTAGGAGACGAAAAGAGTTTACACAGTTCAAAGTGTTATAATTGTAAAATTATTGTAATTACAAAAACATTTTTGATGGAAGATCTAAATGCCTAATAACATTTTATAAACTTAAATCGCTATAAACAAAAAAAAAGTTGCACATCACTGAGCCAGGAATGTCAAATTTGCAGTTATTTCCTGTTTCATCATTACTAATTGGAAGCACGTTGCTAGTGGATGGCGGCGGTGACGGCCAACCTGAGGCGGCTACAATAGGAACCAGGCTGAGGCCGGGCCTCAGGGGAGCTGGAACACACTTGTTTATTCGCAGCGCTGGAGAGTGCCTCGCGTTCCGTAAGAGAAGACAGCTGTTATTATAATTCAGTCTTGCTCACCAGCATTCCTCTGCTCAGAGTCATCCCCACCTCAGCAATAGCGCACATTATTCTCAGAGCCACTGTATTCTCTTCTCAGGCCCCCTGCAACCTGTCATCTGTAGTTTTACCACCTCTATGCTTTCTACCACATAACCCCCCCTATTATTGGCTCAGTTCCCTCTCTTTGTCAGCCTGATGCTGACATGAGCTATTCTACAGAGTAGCATGGTAACATTGGCACATTGGTACTACTTGCTGCCTGTACCTGTTTCATTCACAGTTATCAAGATTAGTGTCTTTGTTTGTCCATATTCCAAGGATTATCATTCAGCAACTTCATGGAAAACATAAAAAATATGCATTGTTAAATTAAAAAAGAGTTATTGTTAAGTTCTTGGAGTAAGTAATGGAAGTCTGGAGTTGCTGACAGGCCAAGGAACATTAGTGGTTTTATTTTTCCTAATATTTCCAACCTAGGGTGCAGAGGCAGCTGACATACTCTCGATTACATAATTCCCCAGCTAAATGTTTTCTTTTTTCTTTTTTGGGTTCAGGAACACTTGAACCTGGTCAGCTGCATATAAAAGCTAATCGCATTGAAGCAGGGCCACTGGGAGAAGAGAAACAAGCTGCCTTGCCAACAGTTGCAGCGTAGTGACATGGTTTCAATTAATGCCCCCTACTGCTCTCCATATTGCACAATCCAATGTGGGCATTCTTGGGTGTGTTAAGCAACTCATTACATATGTGTAGGTCAATATAAACCACATGACCACTTGTTACAGTACATTTTGCCATAAACATGAAACCCAACAGAGCAAATCTCATTGAAATGTCACCTGTGCCTGTTGGAAAGAAGTAATTATTGGTCTTAGAACCCCTCATTATACATGGCTAACTCACTTACCATCCACAAAGAAATAGGTCTTTATGGTCCGTTCCCCCACCACGTTGCTGGCTTTGCAAGAATAGACTCCTGACACGTTAGCTGTCACAACCAAGGTGCTTATGGTCTGTGAGAATAGATAAAGAAGATATGCTGAAGAAGCATAAGCATTGCAATAAACAATACCTCAATAAATATCTGCACAGCATTTTTTTTGGATGGGTGTAGGTTACCCAAATTTCTGTCCAATTTAGACACTGAGAATAACCATCTGATAGCGAGATCATCACTTAATGCTACCAAGCATGGAGGGGGAATGATAGTCAATGAAGCCAGTCAACGCATATTTTTAAACTGTGGCTAATGCAGCATCATTGTACAGCTCATCATGCATGGTAAGAGAATGCTAAAGGCCAATTCTGTTGCATCACCTGACAGACGCCCACACTGGCTAGCATTGCGCTATCTGGTGGATGTGAAACCGAGGACCTTCCTATCCACCCAGAGAGCTTTATCAGGGATAGGACTTCCAATCCTTCAGGGCCAGTGCTTAGATGGCTGCGGTATTTCTAAAGGCAACCTGACACAGTCCAGCTTGCAAGCCTCAGTAGGCTTCCCTGTGTGTTAGTTCTGAGAGAAAACTCCATCAACCTACTGCTAAATTTGCCATTAACAGGTGGGCCATTTGTCTAATCGGAACCTGGCTTTTTTCCACTCTTCAGCCTTCATATTAATAGATGGATACATCTGGAGCTTTTAAGGCCAATTGCACTACTGAGAGCACAGCTGAGAATGAGTGCCTGGGTTCCATGTCATTTCCTGATGCACTTTGACAATGCTGCACTTGTAGATCCTGTAACTATTCAATGGAACCCATTTAAATGGTGAAGTAGACAAAATAATAATATTTTTTTGGCAAGGGACCAGATGTGAGCAGCCATCACATCAAAGGTAAGGCGTTACACTCTGTTTTTCAATGTAAACTTCCTGACATCGCTCAGCTATTGTGTTTGAGACCTGTTATAGCTGACACTCAGAGAAAAAATGACTCTGGATAGAAGCGAGTGATACACTTAGTATTTTATCATTTTTGTCAGTCAGCTCATCAAGTGCAAGCAATGGAACGGTTAGATTTCAGCTCTGAGCACTGAGGATTTCTTCTGCATTGGTTCTGCTCCAGAGGACCAGAAAAAGATCCAAGAAGGCTTATGGTAATCTGTATTCAGTAGACATGTTTTAGAGTCCTTTTGGAAACAAACGCTTGTCCCTTCCTCCACATTTTCAGGTTCATTATAGAAATTAGGATGTTAGCAGATATAAATAATAGCATATGGTAATGTTATGGTATCAGGTTGCAAGAACACTCCATTGCTTCTTGAGCTGCATGCACACCCAACTATCACTAACTATACCTAAAAGAAATCAGTCGCTGGGCGACAACCTGGCTAGGCATTTTGAGTGACCTCGACTTTCCCTTTTTCCTACTGGTCACTGTGACCTGCCAAGTCCCCTCTCCCTCTCTCTCTCTCTCTCTCTCATTCCATCTGTGGCTCTGGGCCATGGTTTGAAGCAGACTCTTACCAGCCTGTTGATGAGGGCAGGGGAATTTATATGAGGTGACAGAAAGGAATTCACTCTCAACAAATCCCAACCTTTTTAAACTGGCCATTGTTATCATTGACCTCAGGGTCTTACTCCCATAAAGAATCAATGGCTGAGCCACAGGAGCTATGTAGTAAATATGGCTTCCATCTAAATTTATGTGCATTAGAGACTAAAACACTCACTCAGGAAAAGTAGGCGTGGCGTTTATGCTGCGAGATTCTATCAGACCAGCAGAACGGAGGAAAATAATCTTAAATCTTTATCACAATTAGAAGGGTTGTGTGTTTTGGCAATGAGTTTGGTTCACTTGTAAGTCACTGAGGTTTTATTTGATGGGCTGCTTTTGGGTTTTATTAGGCTCTTGTTTGAGTCAATGAGTTGAGTGGGTACAGAGTCAACTATAGATCCACTGTAGTGGAATGCAGCCATATATGTGAAACTTAAACAAACCCAGATACAAAACCTACATATTTAGACAGCAAATGTATGTATGAATAATATACAGCATTAGAATAAATACAAAGAAAAAAGAAAAATACACAGTACAAATATTTTCTGGTTCAATTCCACCACAAGCACACCTGATTGTATAACTTAAAATAGATGTATTGATAAGAGACAAGCAGATGTAGCAATTGTGAATTGACATATTGAAACACATAAAATGACACGATATTAATGTTTATTTGTGTTTCTTAACCTTAACCCTGCTGTTATCCTCTGCTTAACCCTACTTAACCTCATCCAAGTCAAGCGTATTGACAAATAATGTGCCTAAAATAATAACACAAACTCATAGTGCTAGTGGATAGAGTATGTAAACCCTTGAGATAATGATTTAAAAAAAGCTGGAGTCAGGTGTTAGTATAACTGGAGTCTTCTTAAGAAAATTAGTTAGGAGGAGCTGTGGGCTAGAACTACTTTGACTGACAAAAAAGCCATGCCTCACCAAAAAGAGCTTTTTAGAGCTTTATGTGTACAGTCCGTAAAACTTTGACCAAAACACAACATGATGTCTTATGAAAACCAAAATCTGCCTTTTGGAGTGGCCAAGCCAGAGTCCAGATCTCAACCCTACAGAAATGCTATGGACTGACTTGAAGAGCCGTACACAGGAGAGGCATCCGAGGAACATGACAGAACTAAAGCAGTTCTGCCAGGAAAAATAGGCTACAATTCTTCCTGAATGATGTGCAGGCCTGATCCACAGCTACAGCAAGTGGGGGGGTCTATTAACCAGCTATTCATTCCAAAAGTACACTTACTTTTTCAACTACCACTTTGAATGTTGAATGAGTGTGTTCAATAAAGACCTGCAAGATCATATATTTTTTGTGTTATTATTTCAGGCACATTATATTTGTTAATACACTTGACTTGGATGAGGATCAAATTGCATTTTATGAAAATTTGATTTTTATAAATTAATGCAGAACACCATAAAATTCCAAAGGGTTCACATACTTTTTCTTGACTTTTTCTTATATATAGACACTATTGCTTTAAACAGAATTTCAAGTGGCCAAAGTACTGAGTGCACAGTACTAAATACAGTATGCCCGAATGCTACATATGAAAGCATGCACTTCATTAAGTCTAGGGAGAACACTTTTGGTAACAAGGTCCCCAGGGATATTTCTGCCTCTACTGTATAAAGAAGTGTCTTGGCAATACAATCAAGGGAGCAATCAAGGCATAGTGGAAAAAAGTGGCAGACTTAGCACCCCATTAACTAAACTATAATGCAGTTGAATATGCTCTGATGTGGTGCGGCTATGTAGTTTGCAAAGGCCTTTGATGGTTTTCCCATAGTATTGTGTGGCATGTTTTTGAGAAAGGGAAAGGTTTCTGTAGTGGATCACCTAGACTAATAAAAATGTTCTCAAATTCAAGGAAACTTGAAAAACTAAAGGACACGGACAGTGCTTAGCTACTTTGGCTTGGACCATTGTCCTGTTTAATGAGGATTCCACTGGCCTGTGAAAGTTCATATGATGGACTAATATGTCTTCAAAACAGGCTGTCTTCTACCACAGCTGCCCCATTACGTGCCTCTGTTTTCCATTAAAGGGTGATTGACAGCTTTTATGCAGTAGAGTGAAAGAAACTGTGGCTATTAGATCGAAGTGTACTGAAGCACACACACACACACACATGCTCTGACATTTCTACGTTACCTAATAAACTGTGGTCAGGAGCCAAACTGTGATACAGTCCAAGAGCAAAGTGGTATTTCAAATAATTAATCAGAATCAGAAGTGGTGCTTCAAAATACACTACAATTGCTGTTCAACTGAAGTTTTGGTATGATTTTTTTTTGCTGTATTTCAGGAGACCTTCTGTTGTCCTTAAGCGTTCCATATGATTTTGCAATATGGTACATGTGATTCAGATTTGCTCCCCTCTTTGGCTCTGAATTCAGTTCCTCTCTACAAAGACACACTTCAAGGTCAAAATCAGTCGCAGTTACTTTCAGCTAAATTAAAGCAGATTGACTGGATCATTTTTAGTCCAAATAACAAGCCATTCCTGCCAGTATGATGATTATGTAAATGTACTGTTTCCACTCACAAAAGAAAAGGTTAGTTTGACTTGCCTTTCCGTAGAGTCATCATGTTTTTTGATAGTAAAAATAAGTCATAACACACGCTCACCTTGTTTTTGCCTTTTAACACATCAGACCTGGTGGAAACTTCATTAATGAAGTTTAATGGATAGATGGAGTTTGAGTCCATGCTGTCCTGAACAGTGATTGGAGCTGTATAAAGTCTGCACCTATAAGGTAAGGTAGAGGAAACAGGATGTAATTGCCAAAACAAGGTTAAAATATAGTTTGTTTATACAGCATACATGTTTCATTGGTTCCATTTGCACTTTTTACTGAATTGTGTCCACCAGCAGAAGACTTTACTTTCCTGTGCATCAACCATACATTGTTTCTCTTAAATTGTGTGCAATGTCAAGTCTCACTTCCTTAAAGAACCTTTCCATTGACTGTTCTTACCATTTTGCATGAGATGTGAAACAAATACTTTTAAAATTTGAAGAACGTCCAAATAATGTTTCATAATATTCTCATTTTAACCCTTTCTGCGGCAGTGGTGGGGGCCTCTGTTCCTGGAGGGCCATATTACTGCACAGTTTGGTGATTCTCCTGCTCAAATACACCTGATGAATTTGTTGATTGTCAGGTTTACTTTGTGTGTTAGAGAAGACAAAGAAAATGATTTCCATTTACACTTGGTTACACATGACTAAGAACCATCTCTGACCACCCCTAAATGTGTTTTGAGTGATCTGATCCTAATCTAATCACAATGTGAGCGGGGTGTGTTCAAACATGGCTTTTTGTGCAGTAAAGTGGAATCCAAATGTGATCTCATGACCAAAAATTATATTTTTTTCCTCATTTTCCCCCCAGAATTTAAAAAAGGACACCTCTCATTTCAGTTTTTCCCCATTCCAAAATGTTATGATAAATAGACCAAAATAATTTCAAGTCTAAAATGGCTTATGACTTTTAAATGTTTTTTTGTTCTCCTGTAATGCTGCAATTTTTTTTACAATACACGGAATCTAGATTTTTGTTCCTAGAAGTGCAACAACCTAGCTGTGTCTGAATCTGGCCTGGTCCAGCAAAACCTGATCTACAAGTCATAAGCATGCTGAGTCCCTGGTAAATAATGTGCTAAAATTACTTTGAAATCTGAAGGGTGTGGACAAATCTGAAATATTCAGACACGCCTAGTCTCCTGGTCTCTGGCTTGGCTGCAGAAATCAGCAACCTCTAAGAAAAGGAGTTGCAAAGAGGATGTTCTTGCCTTTGAACATAGCGAAACGCACACAAGGAAATACCAGAGCATGAAGCCACAGAGTTGCACAGAGGGCATTTTCCCTGTCTTTCTATTGATGAACAGTTAGAAAACGAGTTTCCTTCATAAACATCTGGTATGAAAGTGATGGGAAAAATCAGCTCTTTTAACTGATGCCACTCAAGATTGTTTGCCTTTCGCCATTGACCCCAAGCTTTAATGGGCACTGAGAAATATCTGCTTTTTTGTTGTTTTTGTTCTGCCTCACTGTGTTTAAGTGTAGCGTGTCGAGCTGCCTGCCTCAGTCCTTGGGGTCTGAAGGACAACAAAAGGCTACTCGGCATCCTTCTGAGGAGAGCAACAATTGGATTAATGAGAGCAGAGGCCAGAGAGGAAGCGACAGCATGACAGGAAGGGTTGAGTCATGCGTCACCAACAGAGGAAATACCCCCGCTTTCTGGCTGCCTGAGATAAGGCTGATCCCCAGACTCTTCTGGTCAACAAGGCACGGCTGATAACTTCTCACCCGCTTGATTGTAAGAGACCCTGGGACGTTCTCCCATCAGCGCTAGTACAGTCACCTCCATACCCCTGATCCTCCATAATCATTAACACTACAACCCTAAAACCAAACAGTCATGACTTCAGCATCACTTAAATATGATGGATTTGATTTAAAAGCTGCAGACATTAGTCGTTTTTGCTGAGACAAAGCATTTATACTGCAATGTAGAGGAATGTTTTTTCTCTTCAACTACAGCAATTAATCTGACAGATGTGCCCCCCTCCTCATTAGCTGCTGAAAAGCAGGCCTCTCCAACAGCTACATTTATGTGCTATTGTTTCCACTGCCATAACTGATTTTCTTTTATTCTGCAGAAAAGAGGGCCCTTGGCATAGCTGACCCTAAATATTATTTCTGTCACAATTTTGGCAAATGTGTCCCTTAACCAATAATTACTTGTAATTAACAAGAGTACTTGTCAAAGCACACTGCCTGAGGTGCAAAATAATTTGGGTCTTGTGTGCTTTCCAGAAATTGCTTTCATTACAATTTACTGCTTCAATAACCCAAGGGGTAATTGTCTATTGTTTGACTGATCTTGCAAATCTATGGCTCTCGACAGTCGGGTGCACTGGGAGAATTCATCTGGTTTTTGAAGGTTGCAGGCTGATATTCACAGCAGATAGCAGCACAGCACTAGCTCAGGGACAGCGCAACTCATTTATCCTCTCTGGCTCCACAAAGCTAATGGCTTTAGACTTGAAGGAAGTTGTGTAGTTATAGTCTTGCTTTATTTTGTGTGGGTGTCAAAAGGATAGACTCGGTTCACTGGAAGAGAAGCTGTGAGTTATTCTGATCAAGAGAGTAGCAGTGGGTCATTCAGGGTTATTATTATTAGCGAAATAAATAAGGCTTATTTTTGTGTTTTCAGTGTAGAAGGATAGTCTAGAAGTAGATTCCATGTTAAAGCCTGGTAGTAATGGTCACATCCTTGAGCTGCATGTTTTCAGCTAATTCAGCATGGCAAAATATTCACAATAACACTAAAAACCTGAAATAAATATTTAAAAGAAATAAAAGTAAGTAAATAAAAAAACATGTCCTAAAGTAGCCTGGTCCTTTAGTACAAAGAGAGAAAACATGAAATATGAGAAGTGAAATAATAATGGCTTACTTAGGCACAGCAGGCAGTTAACTATTCGACCCCTGGTCAGATTCCTGATGTCATTTATTTTATTTTCCAAAGAAATGAAGAGACTTAGTAAACACTCTTCACAACAAACACAAAGCACTCTGCCCAGTCAGACATGAGACACCCCAAACAACCCCTACTTTGTGTTTAGCGAAATCAAAACAAACCTCCAGTCCCTAAAAGCCCTAGTCAATTTCTACAAGGGGATCTTCTGGTTCTGAGAAAGTGTAGACGACAACTCTGCAATGCTTGTTTTTTGAAAAGGCAATGGCTAATTGCATCTTAAGCTGCAAT
The DNA here is from genome assembly GCF_030463535.1 of Salminus brasiliensis. Taxonomy (NCBI): domain Eukaryota; kingdom Metazoa; phylum Chordata; class Actinopteri; order Characiformes; family Bryconidae; genus Salminus; species Salminus brasiliensis. The sequence goes on from NC_132896.1 coordinate 16,949,650, forward strand.
GCTGACTCACTCTGTGAGCTGGGGGTTAGATTCGCACGGCTGCCACAGCCAGGTGATGTTGGGCATTGGGTTTCCATAGACAGTACAGGTGAGGTGGTGCTTCTGGCCATGTCTGTAGGTCTGAGGGCCTACAGGAGCCACTTCTTCCTCAGAGATCCTCGGCTTGACTGTGAACACACAGAGACGTTGGAAAAATGTCACCTTCCATACTGCTCTATGAAAGTGCTTATTGCTAATACTGCTATTATTAGACTAGGGTTAGAGTGGAGGTGAAAAGGTCAGTAGAAAGACACTGTTGACAATAACAGACGAACAATCGTGACTTCATTTACACAAAACAGATGAGTGGAAAAAAGAAGCAGCGCGCGAGAGAGAGAGAAAAAGGGAGAACAGTTTCTCTCACAGTGTCCTTGTTTGAGATACTTTGAGGATTGTTGTTTAAAGCTGTTTGATGTAACTCCTAATTGTTACCAGGAATCTCTGAATTCGGCTTCCATTGTTTGTGATTGCAGGTTGTTTGGGAACTCTAATGATGTGTGCCAAGCTGGACAATGTTCCACTGCTGTACAAATTCTTTTATATGCAACAAAAGAGAGGTTCTTATTCTCGTATGCTGTGATCAGAGAATTCCTAGAAAGTATGAGAGGACGGAAAGACTGAGGACACATTTTTCTTCTCTCAGACTTCATGGAACATGCCAGCGTACTGATTTGAACATGGGTAGGCTTCAACATTATGTATCATGAGAATTTCTCATTATTATTAGGTGTGCATATGCATATGAGTCTTGGTGTATGGAGTGACCTGCTGAAAGTAACCTACCAGACCAAATCTTAAGGCTCTAAAACTCTGTTTGCATGCTGTAATATGGTCAGTGTATCCAATAAGCCAGTAATCGCTAGGGTAAGTCCAGTGGAGACTGTGGCTGAATTCAGTGTACAGCGATCGAGACCCACACATCCCCAAAGCACCTTCAAAGGCCACTAATTAACTCCAGCTGTGCTCACTAGGTCAACCCAGCCTGTGCAACAGCAAGCCAGAAATTCCACTCTTAGCAGCTACCTGCAGTCAAGCCCAGAGGGCAGGACAGAAAAGGCTGCTGAAAAAACTTGACAACTTGACAAACGTGTCAACAACTTCCTTGTAGTCTGCTTTGGCATCTTAATCATGCATACCATTGACTAGAAGAGTGTAGCTGAGGTTCCTCTGAAGCCCCTTCTCCTTGTTTGCGATCACTATCGTGAAGACCCCAGCATCCTTCTGCTTCACCTCCTTGATAAGGAGATTAAAACCTGTTGTCTCATAGCATAAGGAGTCTGTGATGGGGTTGCCATCCTTGTACCTATAAAAGTGAGCACAGGACAAAACAAGGAATTTGTGTTTACACTGTAGATATTTGGCAGGTGCTCTTATCCTGAGCATTTAAGCCCATGTTACAGAGACAGGAGAGTGTACATTGTCAGAGAAAAATAAATACTGTACAGATACTACAGGTGAATATAACCTCAAAGGTACTGCAGTATTGTGTCCAATTTTTAAAAGGTACACCACACTTTTCCAGGGGAATAATGCATATTTGGACCTTTTCAAGTCTTTTTTTTTCTAATAGATACTGATAATACAAAGATTGGAGACAAGACAGAGGGTATGGCCCACAAATGAATAAAGTACAGATTTAGATTTAGAACTAAATGTATATTTTTGACAGTGAAGCCCAAGGATAGGATGGTGCTTTTGGCAAGACAGGAAATGAAACTCTAGTCTGGCAAGGGGAGGACAGTGCTGCTACCCACTTCACTATTCTAATCTCCATTTTTTCTTTGCAGTACAGTTTTATGGATGGATACACTGATGTGCGAATTGTGGACTGATCCCAATATCAGAATATTTTCAGGCTTGTATCTGTTGATGCTGATCTTAGTCCTTTTACTAATTTACAATGCAGAGGAATACAATGCTTGTATCAGGTGCTGACATTTTAGTACAGTAGCCCAGTCACTTCTACTTTTTCAATAAATGTAAAACCTTTGGTATTGAATTTTGGTTTGAAATATCAGTCACATCCAATTGTTTGTACCATTATTTTAACAATTGCATGTGTAAACAGATGGAGAAACGTATTTACAGCCTGCAAAACAGTTGTTACTGGTGTGTATATTTGTATGACCTTACCAAACTATTTTGTCTGGTGGAGGTAGGGCATGGACATGGGGCACAAGCTCCAATTTTCTGCCTTCTATAATGCTGATAACCTCCTTACGTTGACCTCTGCTCACATTGAGGAATGGATGCTCTGCAAAGAGTCGTGAAGAAAATTGCATTTGTAATGACATGTCCTGCTGTCCAATCTCAAAAGAAGTAAAGTGGTTCGTTAAGTGATGCCGTAGAAGAACCGCTTTTGGTTACATAAAGAACCATGTCTGTAATAGAGATGTGTGCATGTAAAGAACCTTGACTGATTAAAGGTTTATTTGCCAATTTATTATCTTCACATTCACATACACACACTTTTACAAACATGGTTCCAAAAAATGGTTCTTCTATGGCATTTCTTTACAAACCATTGTAGCATCTTTATTTGTCAGAGTGTATGGAATGAGTGATACCACAGCATTGTCTTTAACATACTCACCATAGACAGTAAGCTTTACAGTATCATGCATCACACGTTTTTCAAGCATCGCTGTGCATTTGTAGGTGCCCTTGTCTTCCATAGTAATATTAGGTATGATTATTGCCTTAGTCATTACAGTGCTTTCGCCAGGTTCCTCCCTTGTCTTCTGTGTTTTATGAAGACGACTGATCTGGAGGATAGAAAAATGTTTTATGTTTATCCCTCTGGACACTGCCACTCTTGAAGCTTTACATTCTACCAATACTAAATGCAATATTTAGGGTGATGGTGTGATTTCATATTTCTTGGTGTGTATGCTTTAGAGAGGTGCTTAGAACTCACAGGGTTATTCTGGAATTGCCAATCAAATTCAATCCGGCCGTTAAATGTGGTCTCTCCAGAGCAATTGAGGATCGCAGTGTCTCCAACCAAGACTTTTTGAGGCAGTGCAGTTGCAAAAACATTCTTCAGAATAAGAGCTAGATACAGAACAGAGTTGTGTTAATGAACAATAGGGCTGAATGCAATTAGCAAAATGCTCATTACATTATTTGCTGTTTTAGTGATTAATATTGTCATTATACTGTTGAATTATGGCTGATTAAAAACAGAACTATCACAAAAACGCTTTGATTTACAGATGGCAATACCACCAAAACATTACAGATTGTCAGGTTTTAGACCACCACTGAACTGTGTTGAAAAAAAAATGACTGGGAAAAATTAAGTTAGCACATTCACAAAACTACAGAATAAGTTATTTCACAAAGGTACCCTACAGTAAACAAAATATATCTGTTTAGAGTGCATTACACTGTACATACAGTCAGGCTCATAAGCATTTGGACACGCAAATTGTTATTGTACCATTTTGTAGATTGTACAGTTGTAAATGTAGATTACAAAACAAATGACAAAAAGTATGAAAAGTAATGTTACTTTGTTAATTATCATAAGCATCATATTTGCTCTTAGTGATTGTTTCTCCAAACAGAGCCCCGCTGGTGACATCCCACATAAATAAAACCTCTATAAATAAAAGTTGTGGCCACAACTTAGAAAGACATGGGAACAAGATTATTAAGTTGTGGCCACGACTTATTAAGGTGTGGGAACAAGGCCACAACTTATTTTCATGTGGGATGTCACCAGCGGGGCATACTCATAACAGAGTGTATCCAGTCAGGACGTTCACATTTAGATTATGTGGATGCATTACCTATGAAAACATATGTTTTTTAATTGAAAACATATGTATTTATGTTTCCAATGAATGTAAAAGACCTGTGATTGGCCAGTTTACTCATAATACACAATAAGGCATTCAGTAAATATCATTAGCATGTTTGGTATTTAATACACACTTCTGCAATTTCAGTATTGCTAAGACTGATGTTTCCATGAGGGTGAAGACAATACATTATGCAGCCTTTCTTTACATTATTCAGCAAATTCAGCAAATAACAAACAGAAAGGTCAGTTTATGAACAACTACACCAGAGCACTGCATGTTGCAGAATGACACCATTAATAAAGCACTCACTGCGGCGCAGCTGGATGAAGTTTGATGTGAATTTCTTGCCGTCAACATTGGTGGAACACAAAATCATGGTGTAGCTGTCATATGGTCTTAGTGGAATCTGGAAACCCACTTTTGGGTCCCACTTAACACCTTGCCGTATTTTGGGGACCATGGTGGGTCTCTGAAAGAAAGAAAGTAAGTAAGAAAGACAGTTAAAAAAATCTTTTATGACTTTTTCTCATTAAGGTAGTAGTTCTGTTGCTATGAGTGCATGTGCATTTCACAGACAACTAGGGACGCTCCCATGACCATGATGCTAGAAAAGGATGGAGGGAAGGAAAGAAGCAGCTAATATGAATGCAGCAGATGTTCCAGTAGCCGGAAAGTAACGCAACTATCTGCACCACCTGTCTGGGACGTGTCCATGGCAAGGCATTGTGGGGTACAGCTACAGAGCTCACTGGCATATTTAACACAAGGAATGCCAATAGCACCCATCCGCTCTTCCTGAATACCTTCATTGGAGAATGCATTAAGATTTAATCAACCTCCCTGACCTCTTTAGCCAACTGTTTTTTCCTACCTGTATTTCCTATGTATAAAACAGGGCTCGTATTTATAGCTAGGAGCTTCTATTCCTGGTCAGGGGAAAAAAAAAAAGTCTACGACCACTTTCCTGTTCTTACAGGATGCAGACAGGATGACTCCTCGGCCCACCCTGAGCTTCCCTGTGCCTCTGCCACTGTCCCTGTACACATCCGCATGCTTCAGGGAGGGTTTGAAGGGTGTGAGAACCTTAGAGACACCCATGGTCCCATGTACTCATCAAGCACATCCTAAACTTCTCTTAAAGGGTAACCAATGTCAATGTCAACAATGTGCACGATGTGAACAAATACTGCAAATCAAGAAATCCCAAGTCCAGTATAAGCCTTCTTCCCAATAAAATAAACCTTCCCCAATTTAGTCTTGTCCAATTCCAGTAACTAGCTGGAAGTGCCTCCGCATTTTCAAATGCTAATGCAGCTTCACAGGGCAGCATAACACACAAGGAGGAAAATGCTAGCTGTACAATTCTGTTATGTCAGCTAACATTTGCCCACATTGGTTAGCGTCATGCTGAGTGACGGGAGAGGGGCAGGGACCTCCTACCCACCCAGAGAACGTGAGGCCAATTATGGTTTCTTAGACTCTGGCCACAGATTGCTGTGGCATCGATGATAGGGCCAACACTTACAAGGCTGTACCACTCAGACGTCTCAAGACATAAAACAAACAGAAATTGAAGAATAGAATTAAATAAAATAGCAACAATACAAACAAATGGCCCGGAACATCATCATAATGCGTGAAATACTCACAGTTTCCAATGTGACATTTTGGCCAGGAGATGTTGTTCTGCAGGGGACCAACAGCGTTTCATCGTCTCTATACGCAAACAGGACTTTTGTATTGAAGATCTCCACAAATGGATTTTGATTATCTGTGGACAGAGTAAACACATTTATGTAAAAATGCTCACTGAAGCAGATTGGCACCAGACATTATTATTATTATTATTATTATGTAAAACCAAGCAAAGTTCCCAAACACACGATTGTCAATGGCATTCAAATGTGTGGTATATGGATTTTTTTTTCAGTTCCAAGTCAAGCATATTCTTTCTTTGATGCTAATGACTTAGCATCAGGCTTCATTTGTTCAACTGTCTGCAATACTAATATGTTTTCTTTAAACCAGAAATCCAACAAGGATTCAAGGCAACAAATGGGCTTTCTACACAGAGGGGTGATATAGTGTCCCTGACTAAGTGAGATTGGTTTCTTCTCCAAACAGCACATTAAGTCTCACAGAGAGCTGAGTCAAGAAACAGGCCACTGATTAGGCCATTAAAACCACATCATTCAAGTAAAGTAAATCCTGTATGGTATAATCATGCTGTGAGAATGGTGTGGTAAAGAAGCACAATAGTATGTGTTGATAAGCACAAGCATACAAGATCCTACAAGATTGTTTTTTTTAAAGATTTAAAAGTCCTCTGTAAGATAACAGTAAGGGAAACTGAGAAACTGATTGGTAAGGCACTAAGTATGACTATTGAAAAACGGTCACGCACTCCCGGTAAAGATCACTGGGCATAACATTTCTGTGGGCCATTTTGGGAGGTCTTGGTCGCACATCCAGTCACACGTTTCGTGCTTCATTGAGGCTTCCAGAGAAATTGGAAAAACAGAAGGCCAAGCAGGAAATAATAGCCACTGAACAAGGCTTCCGACGCAATCACACTCTGCTTCCGTCTCCTAGAAGAAGTACAGCCCTGCATGAATGCCTTCCTTTCTCTGCCTCTTTGTCTCTCTGTCCCTGGACAGCTGAGTTCCGTCTGTCTGACCTGGTATATTAAATCCCTTCTCTGCATGTAATCATAGATGTGTAATTACTAACTGGCCCCATTGCCAGGTCGGCTGATTTATGGCTTTGTTGGAGCCTCAGTGAGGTGCGCTATGGAGCCACTCATTAAGTCTCTCTCTTTTTTCGTCTCATGGCTTTCCAAAGGCCTGGAGCTCTTCCAGGTCCTGTATCACGCAGAGGGACATCAGATTTCTCACTGACCGTGTCTCTGCCCTGGCAATTAACAGGAGCTAAAGCGGTGTTAGTGTTTTTTGGCCCATTGTGTGTGCTGAAATTTTTGTGTGTGTGCTACCAGACAAGTTGTGCTGGTCCAAGTAGCAAAGGAGAAACAGCATGAAAAAGAAAAACAGTTGTATACACATGGCAGCCTTAGTAAACAGAAACAATGACTGGTTTTATCTAGAGAAAACTCTTATCACGTTCACTGTTTCTCACGGCCCGAATGTAATGGTGCTGATAGTAAGCAGCAATAAAAGGAAAACACCTGAGAGTGTGAACAATGATTGTTCACACTCCCAGAGAAATGAAAATACTACCTGCTTAGTCCTACTTTACACTAATCCTGCATGGGCAATATGACAGTGTGTTATTTTTGATGTGATAAATTACCTATCACAAGTACCTCCAGTACACTGATCAACTGGTGTTACTGCACTGCATGACTCTGCTTGTGACTGTTTATTTGCATGGACTTTATCATCTCACTCATGTTTTCATCTTTTATGGCTTAATAAGTTAATATAAGTTAATATATTAAGTTATATTCTATATATATTCTATAATTCAGTATAGTTTTATTGTTGTTTTTATTCCTGCCTTGCTTTTTTGTTCAGAGGAGGATGGATTCCACTCAAGGTTTCTTTCTCTCACTCCGAGGGAGTTTTCCCTTGCCACTGTTGCCACTAGCTTGCTCAAAAGAGGCTCGAAGCCGGATCTCTGTAAAGCTGCTTTGTGACAACATTCATTGTGAAAAGCGCTATAGAAATACATGTGAATTGAATTAAAGTGTCACAAAAAACTGACTGGGTTATTTTTTACTAGTTATTTCTGATATCAGCCTAAAGAGTCTCGGGTTTCCAAATAGGCTTAAGTAATAATAAATAAATAAACACAGAAATGTGTCCACAAGATAAAGGTAGGCGTATGTTGTATCTCTCATATAAGACAGTCTTGTGGTCTCCCATCACATTAAAATGTTTGAAAGCTTACGTGCTATACTGGCTCATGGGAAAACTGAAATGGCTCCATATAGCCTATGTAGAGCACGGCAAATTCTACATCTTGAATAATGCACTATATGCAGTCTTAGGTTTTTTGTGTATAAAAGACTCACTGTTACTTAATGTGATTTAATTAATGCCCTGTGTAGGGAGGATTTTTGTGATGAAATCTTTTATGCCCTGCGTTAAGTAAGTGCATAAAGTTAAAATGAAAAAAACAAATTGAGTGTGTGTGTGTGTGTGTGTAAAGATTTTTTATCAGTAATTATAACCAAACTTCTATGGGGCAGTGGTGGCATAGCAGTTAGTGTCCAACACAAATGGTGCATATGGTTGCCGTGTCTTGTCTAACTGGTTCCGGTCCACTATATGATATTGAGGGGTGTGTGCGAAAGTGAAATAATACTACGTTAATACTATGTATTAAATAAAATGAAATTACCCATCTGACCAACACGTCTGCATCTGATGACTTACCTTTAACAAACACATAAGTAGAGCTCTCATGCTCTCTGGAGTTGCGATGACTGCATGTGTAGAAGCCTGTGTCGTTGTGCCTCAGGTTGTGTATTATGAGCTTGCTGCAGTGCTTCCCACAACGCTCAACCTGCACGTCTTCAGAGGTCAGATTCCTGCTAGCCAGGCTCCACTGCAGACGGGTGGACCCTCTAATAAAGATGATGAAAGATGACTATTAAGAATCATAGGTGTCACAGTTGCACCAAGTCACTGTACGATTAGTGTAGCATCCCAATAATCGTGATCAGAAGAAAAATAGGTTATTTCCTGAACTCGTGGAAAAAGGCTTTACCCTTAAAATACAAAGAAGAACACTGGAATAAGAGCAAGGAATCTCAAAAGAATCTCAAGAATCTTATTTTAGTTGTATTTTGTTTTTTTTTTGGTATTGTTTGCAGCTAATAACTTCTACAATGAATGTAATAGTTAAAGAAGTTGAAAAAGTATACTGCAATTATCTGTTTATTGTCATTTTCAGATTGGAAATTTGATCAATTATTTCCATGTGATAATTTTAACATTTTAAACAATATTTTAAACATTTTACACACTTTTCAGCAACCACGCATCTATTATTTAATGGCAAATGGTAAATGGGAAAATGGTTCTGCTCAGTCTGTTAATTTGTTTTAAAGTGCCATACCATTTATCTTGCTGGCATGGCATGCCAATGATTTCCCATCCATATTCCCAGGATATTTCCTTATATTTATTTTAAAGTGTTTGACAGTTGCTCTGTTAATCTCATGTCATCTGATAAGTCCAACTTTCACATGGGAACATGGATTTCTTGGATGATGTGTTCAAATAATGCATATTTCCAACAACATTCATTTCGAAAAAGGTCCCATTTAAAATGATCCCAGAGGAGTATCAAACATGTCTGACATACCAGTGGCTTTGCCTCTGGACTAAGGGGTCAAGCAACTTCAGCCCCTCATCATGGGCCAGATAAAGAGGCCATATCCAGAGAGGCATTTATTACACATGGCCTTGTAGGGAAGTGTCGCATTAAAACAGATCCACAGGGGTTAGCATTCCTGGCGTGGCTGCAATGTGATGCAAGTCTCCTCAATATTAAACAAATGTGTATATTTCTGGCAGTCTGGTCTAAATAAAATGGAATCTAACTGATTGTTTTCTGTAACACTGACCGCACTCCCTAGGGTCCATTCACATCTGTGCTAATTCTAAGAACGTGCAGTTCTAAGAATAAATGTAATCATTTTTACATTTATTTTGCTGTTTTGATATTTGAGATTTTGGTGGCATCAAGTGAAAAACTGTATTGTCCTTGCCATAGAACAATGAGAGTTCAGTGCATGGAAGTGGCGAGCCAGAAAGATAAAGCCAGAGAAGTCAACTCTAAGGTAAAAGCTGTCCTTAGCTCGCAGGGGCAACAGTCAAGGAGAGAAAACCACTATGGAGAAATGCTAAAAGCTAAACCCTAGCTGATATCTCACCACACCAGAGGACAGAAACACTAACTGAATGAATAAGACTCATGAATAATAAAAAATACATAAATTAAGTTTCTTGTAACAATGCTAAAAAAATGCTAGACTATGCTCCTGTGAGCCTTAGTGGTGCCATAAACCTGCCAATAAAAGCAGAGCTTATATCTCTTTTATAAGTATAAATGAAAAACTAATATTCTGTAGTATTTTTCATACGACAAAAGTTAAATTATGCAATAAATGCATTGCAATGCAATGACACTGTATGTATTGTAAGAGACACCTGAGAAAAACGGGTATTCACACTAGTTATTCTGCCTCTTTTGAAGCCTCTTCTGTAATTATACAATACACGATACTAATGTGCTGGCATGCATCCTGCAATGATACAAGATACAGGCTGATTTCAAGAGCTATGTCAAGTCAAGTCAAGTCAAGTGGGTTTTATTGTCATTTCAACTACATACAGAGTACACAGTGAAACGAAACAACGTTCCTCCAGGACCATGGTGCAACATAGACAGTGCATACAAGACACAAGTGCAACACAAACAAACAAGTGCGGACAGACAACACAACACAGTACAGACCAGAGAATAATAAATAATTGCCGGCATCATACACATCATACGATCAAAAAAAAAAAAGGAAAAGTCCCTATAATAAAAGGGAACAATATAAGGGAAAAAGCTCCTGTTTTGGTGTTTGAAGGCTGAAAATTCTTTGGAAATGACTACGGGCCTCTGCGGCACAATTCCCGGCCTCATTGTGTGTGTGTTGTAGTAGTGAGTGCAGTGGAAGTAGTGTTTGTAGTTTTGCAGGATGTGTGTAGGAGATGAGAATACAGTACCTGCACATGAGTGTGAGTGAATTGCCAACATGCTGCAGGTGTGTGTCTCCACCAGGAAGCAGCTGTGGATCTCCCTCCAGCAGGCCTGCAGGAAATACAACAGAACACAGGGCTTCAGAAACAGAATGCCAGTACTACCACCCCTCATTACTGGCACAGCTATACATATAATAAGGATGAGTGAGTGTGCCCACAAGTAAAACAGAGCATATCTGCTATCATATATATATATATATATATATATATATATATATATATATATACATACATATGCAGATATGCTCTGTTTTACTTTATTAACTAATTCTTAAAGTAAAACACACACATCAGTTCAGTTCTATATTAATGTTAGCTATTAAAAATGTTCAATGTCCTGTGCAATTAATGGAGTAGCCATGATGCTACTTGAAAACTATTGTCTACTCTTACCAAACTTCAAAATGTGGCTGAGGAAATGTTTGTTGCATTCTTTTATTAATTCAATTAAATTCTAATTTCAAAATAAATTATGCACTGAATACTGGAACATTTGATCATAGCATATTTTCCAGCAGTTGGGTTATGCATAATAACAGTATTGAATTATGGTAGCATTACTCACTTATGATAATAAGTAATATTATCTCATGATTAATAAGTAATATTCATATTATAATAATATACATAAGAATATGTAATATTATTCATGTGGCAGATTTTCATCATGTGCCCCTACAACAAACACAAATGCTGCATCCCAGGCCCCACACTACCTGAGTAAACAGGATGCAAAACTAGTGCACCACCATTAAGGATTGCAAGGATTGGATGCATTTGTTAGTGTAGATGTTTGTGCTTTGGGAGGCAATCTGTACAAAAAGATTAAATTATCTTATGATTAGAAAGTATCTGACCGCTCTGTCGTTGTCTGTCATCATCATTAGTCAAATCTCTGACTCCTAACAATCTTTACTTCCTAAACTGATTGATGCAGGACATTCTAAGAGGTTCCAATGCAAGTGTTTTTTGAGCTCATGTTTTTGGAGCTCTGAGTGCTTCTACTTGTTTTGTAGAGGTGTACCGTCACGCAAATCATTTTTTCACATAAGCAGCAATAGTTTTACTTGAGTCTGGGTTTAGACTACTCTGCCTGTATCTGTTTGTATAAAAAAAAACACAATACCCTCTAGTAGCATTATTTACTAACAGTACTACAGATTTAAGTACAGGACCATGCATTATGTTCTGAGTAGGGCTGTGAATTGGAAAGAACCTGACCATACGATATGTATCATATTACAGAGGTTACAGAGGCAATATATTGCAAAACTGTAAGCAATGTTTTTTTTTTTTAACTGTAAGAAAACTGTATTTTTTTTATATTTTATCCAATCAGAACAGTTGGATCTAAAGACTGCTATCTAGAGGTTGAGGTTTAAACACTACACAAAATAAACCACTGTCTGAGGCCAATCTTTTTGAAAATCGATACAGTATTGCGAAACATAATATCGTGATACTTTGATATATATATATATCGATATTTTCTTACACCCCTAGTTCTGAAAACTACACTTCTCATTCCACATGAGTAAAACTGGAATTTAGAGTTGTTAAGAGACACTGCTCTTCTGGAAATCACCGCAAGTTGAGTGGGTCTCACATCAAGCTCACCAAAGCATGACTGTTTTATGCTCTGATTCACTGTTACGCAAGTACACTTCCGCTCCCATGTGGAGCGCTAGGATCCGGTTCAGTAGAGTCCTGTCCAGTCTGCTCAGGACAGCTTTACGCTGGCAGTACAGTGGAAGCAATGAGCCTCATTTAACAAGCTTGTGCAGGATCAGATTTTGATAGTAGAGTGTGTGTGTGTGTGGGGCGATTCATCACTTTGTGACTGGCCTTGGTGCTTCAGTTCACACTCAGGTGAAATGTATCACCAGATGGGCCCATTTGGCATTCAAATCTGTGGTTCACAGGTTTGTTGAACCCACTTGAGATTTCTGGATGATTTTCATGCTCAACCTACTCATATTTCATGTTTACTAAATCAGGCCCGGCATACGCGTGTGTGTGTGCGTGAGGACACGCTGAAGAGGTAGGGAGGAAGACCAGGGGTGCAGCTGTGCCCCCACTACAGAGAGGTCACCTCTGTCAGCACATGTGTGGTCAAAACCGGAGAGAACCAGGCAGACCCAGATGAGCCTGAGCAGTGTCCTCAAGCACTTCCTTCAGATCACTCAGTCAATTCAGCTCCGACTACCTTCTTTTTCTGTCCCTTACATAATGCCACCCCCACCTTTTTTTTTTCTTTTCTCCAATGGAGCTTTTCATTGAGCGCTGACCTTGTGTGGTCTCTGCTGCACGCTATTATTACTTGTGTGGAGCTGAAACATTGTTGGACTGGAGAATCACGCTTGGTGTGAGGCCAGTTCAAACTGCTGATGGGCAGAGGGAGTAGCGCTCAGCATAGGAAGCCCTGGCGGTCTCCCTGCTGCCCAGGGCGGCTGACAGTCATATCATAAGTGATTTCCTTCTTTTGATTCTACTCCCCAAACGGCTCTTGTTTACTGTGTGTGTTGGTAGCTCATGCAGCTAGGCAAAAAGGCACCTATTTTAATGTGCCATTCTAAAGAGCCATTCTTATTTTTCCTGAAGTTCACTTGCATCATTTGTGGGGTTTGATGTACCAAAATCACATAGAATTCATTTTTACAAGACTATTTTCCAACCGCTTTTTGTAAAAATGGCAGTTTTTGTAAAGCATGCTTTGTGACTGATATATTTAAATGACCTCTCTCGAGCCTCATTCAGAGAGCAGTCTGGTCTGAAATATACTATAACTGAACTATACAGTAAGTTTAGCTTCCATATGCTCCTTTTCCTTTCCAACCATGTCCCTAATACTGTGTAGTCCCCCGCGTTCTTTTACCTGTCAAGGCATGGACTGTGTAAGTTGTGTGATGGGGCCTTCATGGATCATGTCAATGTTGGGCAGTGTTGGCTCAGCGGTTATAAGGGTTATGGGTTCGATACCTGGGCTCAGCAAGCTGCCACTTTTGGGTCCATGAGCAAAGCCCTTCACCTTTTCTGCCCCCAGTTCACTATAGACACCATGGATGGGTCAAATGCAGAGGACACATTTCGCAGTACATATTATAGGGACAAATACTTGCACCTTTACCTTTAACCACTGCTAACTAGGAACACCCCACAAGACCTACTCTTTTGGAGAGAATATGACCCAGTGCTCTAGCCATCACAATTTGGCCCTTGTGGCTCAGATCCTTACGCTTGCTTAGGCTGTCAGACCTGTCAGTGGTTTTAATGTTATGGCTGACTGGTGTATATATATATATATATATACACAGTACATGCATTAACTGCGTAAACTGTGTTTACATACAAAATTAAACTATTTTGTTTAAAAATATATATTTTTTAACATTCACCACTACTCACTCTCACTTTTTGGCTGTCTTGCGTAAACTCTTACACTCTGACACACACATATACTCAAACACCTTAAACTTCAGTTTTCCCTTTTCCTTATGATCATGCAGACATTTCATTTTCCATCAAAATGAAACTGACCCAGTCATTTCCTCAACTTTCAGCCTCTCCACCCATCCTCAGTCTCGCACACAAGAACACCTACAAACACACTCACACACACCCAAAGCAAAATAAATCTCGTCTGTGTAACGGGAAAATATGGAAACGTATAAAAGCACAGCTGAATGAACTCGCCTCGCTGATGTTGCTACTTAAAATGAACTTCCTCACAGTATGCTATAACATCATTGTTGTTTTAGAGTCCAAGGTTAGATAAGAGGAACGGATGTTTCTCCACTTTTTCACACAAAGTCCACACCTCTCTCAGCTGGACACTGCCTTTTTGCCCAGAACTGCTCACTTGACTGCAGTTGTATTAGTCTTGTCACCATCTAATACAATGGAGGATGGATGCTATTGACAAACTATGGAGGTTTTATTGGTATCTCTGAAAATATTGGGGATGATGAGCTGATCATTTTTGTCCACAGCATCAGTGAAATGAACTTGCAATTTCTAGATGCAAACTTTGAATGGCTGTTCCAATCGATGTGACTTGCCCCATATCTAACTATATGAGAAATACACTCAGCTGTAGCATTAAAGCTGAATGCCTAATATTGTGCAATGTTCTCTTTGTGCCAGCGAAAAAGCTCTGAACCACTGAGCTATGGACTCCTCAAGACCTTTGAAAGTGATCTATGGTATCTGGCACCAAGACGTTAGCAGCAGTTGCAAGTCTTGTAAGTTGGGAGGTGGGGCGTCCATGGATTCCACTTGATAATATGGGAGGAGTTTGTAAAAGAGGGAGGAGAACTCGGGTTGAGAACGTTGGGTTGAAGTTCATGCGGCTTCTGCTTTATGGTAGAAGGCAGGACCCCCACCTCTGATAAGTGGAGCTAGGAATGAGAGATACTGCAGAGGTTAAGGGAGGAGACAGGGTGGTGGTGGGTTGTGAAAACTTCGTAGTTAATATGTGGACAGGTAGGGATGGAATTTATAAGACGTTAGATTCTACTTCTCGTCCCAAAAGAGATTTTTTCAATTGAAAATTTAATTAAATTCTAATTAAATTACATAACTGTTGTTTTGGCAATGCAGTGTGAACTTCATGCAGCAATTATGTTTAAGAACATGCAAAAACCTTTCATGTTTCTGACAAAACATTGAGTTAAAATAGTGACATACTGCATCTCCTTCGGTTCGCAGAAAAATAAAGCTCTGGAGCTCATATTTATGATGTGTTCCATATGTTCTGCAAGTCATTTGTCAACCAGAGATTGCCTGTGGCATGTCTTTATATTAAAACCTTATGAGAAACATCCTCTTTAAATTCAGAGTAGAAACCGCCTGAACTCTAATGTTACTGCAAGCAAAGTCCCAGCACCCAGACCGAGGCTAATTAATCTTGGCACCTGAGATGTGCCTATGTCATTCAGTAGCTTCAGCACACGTAATAGCTTTAGGATTGCCGTCAATTGGTAGTTTTGCACATGTGCTCTCACAGGCGCCCATACGCACGCAGCCACACACACGTTCCCTCTGCCTTGAGTCCTTCCTCACAGATGTGGACCTCCACACATACACTTGTGAGGAGCAAACTCTCCCCTCTATCATCACAGCTGGCCTGTTTGGCAGGGCCCCCAGCAAAACTTAAAAAGAGTTCTTTCTCATAAAAGCCCATCGTCTCTGTCTCTCTTACACCCCCACCTGCCCCTGACTCCTGCCCAGCGCTGACCTCCTCAAGCCGATTCGCCCCCTCTCCGACAGCTGTGTGCTGCATTCCTCCAGCGCAGCGCCTGAAAAATGCCAGAAATTGAGCTCGCTGTGGTGCTTCAAGGGGCCTAGGATGTGGTTTCCATTAAAGCCCATTAAAGCCTCAGGACAGGCATGAAGATATGGGACGTGTGGTGCTGGTGCTGCATGGGTTGCTGTATTTAGCAAGCTTGGTCGGGCTCCAGTGCCAGCTGTTAAACTGCAGTGATGTGAACGGAGGCTGGCTCAGGTACTCATTCATGACTCCTCAGTGTGTGTGGAGCCACTCTAATCCCACGTGCTGCCCCTCTTAAGGTGATGGTACAGTAAGTACATTCACATAGTGCTAGATAGATTGCCATTCGTTTCTGTCTAGTCCAACCACGTGGTTACTGACTGTGTCACAGTAACAATTCTGCCAATAGGTCCATTTTCAGAATGCATCAACAGTACATGAAGAAGCCAATTAGAACAGAGTCAGAACCAGGGAGAATTGGCCTTTCATCGGGCAGAAGCACAAAGTCATGGCTGCCAGGACTTAGTAAGAAAATATTTTACTACTTCCTAAAAAGTGAAACCTAGTCAGAGTCAACTGTTTTTGTATTGATATGTGACTGATAGGATTAACGTTAGCTTTCTGTAACTTGCAAAATATTAGGTAAGATTAAGCACACTTTACTGCCATTGCACAGTACAATGGAACCTCCACATTTAGCCCACTTGTGGCAGTGAGAACACACCAGGAGTGGTGGGCAGCCAACTCAGCACCCAGCTGGATGCCAGTCCAGGGAACCAAATCAGCAACCTTCCAGGCCCAATACTGCTTTGCTAACCTTTAGGCCACGGAAGCCTACGCTTGCTATAACATTTCCATTGTGTTTGGATTCATATATAAACAATAGTAGCAACCACTTTAAAGCTTGGATTTGGAAGGTATCAGTAATCACAAAAGCAGACCTATTTAAGATGGCCTTAAATTCCTGTGGTATGAATGAGGTGACACAGTGCTAACTAAGAGTGAAGTTTAAGATTCTATTACTTGTTAGATACTTAGAGCAAAACTAAGAAGCCAGATTCGAACCCATAAACACATCTTTGGCTGTTCAACTACACGAGGCAGAGATATATTTGTGTAAATCTCACTTCTCATGAAGCTATCTAAGTAATACAAGACGGGAAACATTCGGCCTATGGGACATATGAGCATTTAAGGAATTCTTCCCCAATGAGGCATTAAATGAAACCAAAAGATCATTTTTAAATGAACCACAGAGACAGAAATAGTCTCCACTTCCACTTGCCAATATAGTTGGGTCATCTGACAACTATCTCAATGTTAGGGTGGGTATTATGGGTCCCTAGTGCATCGCTACATTACTACAGGGAGGCCAGAAACTGACAGACTCAATCCAACAAGTCAAACTCTTGAGCAAAATATCTGCAGTTTTCTGGCAGCAGTAGTGCAATTCAACATTTGTACTATATAAGTTTAGTCATGTACTATCTGTGCGTGATGAGGAAATCCCCAGTCACTGCCCTGAAAGTGCCAGGCATAATGTGCGGAATTCCCTCTTCTACAGTTGGTACAGGACTCCCTGTGCTTCCCGTCCACTGACGGCGTGATACACTTTGTCCGTAAAAGCCGTCTCAGAGGAGGGAATCTTTTTTGGGGTGAAAAAAACCCAAAACAATGGAGAATCATGGTTCCTTTAGCCTTGGAACTAAATCCAACGTGATCCTAATATTATGAACAAAAGAGTTCATAAGAGAGAAACGATACAGGCTTCTCAATAAAATAAAAAAAACTCGCAATAATGAACGAGGCCACAGACAATGAAGAAAACAGTAGTTAACTAACAGCAGTGAGGAGGCAACCATATTTTGTTTCCTGTCTCTTTTATTACTGTCTTTCAGAGGGAGGAAAAACCTTGAGGGGGTACTTAACTGCTCAAGATTTAGCAGCTGATGGCACGCATTTTATTTCCACATATGCCTCATATGAAACATTTATTTATTTATTTTTGAATTTTTCTTTCCTTTACACACGACTTGCTCCAGCTTTGCTTTCTGTTTTGAGTATTTCATGGTGAATTATCTGTGGGTTCAGCTCTTCAGCCTAGATGACAGCAATACAAATTCACCTGATGCCTTTGGAGCTCACGGTTGATTTACAACTCCAAGGTCTCGAAAAAAGTCCCGACAAGACTTGGGACCACCTGCCAAAACAGGAGGCAGCTACTGCATCTCCAAGTGCGAGGCCTGCTTCTCGCATTGAGGAGGGTACTCATTTTCTTACTTATACTTCTGTCTAGCTGCAAGGTTAAGACAACAGAAAAGGAGAACAGTGTTTTTATTAGCTTGTAGACTGGTCCCCAACCTCAGTTTACGCAAGAATGCGCACAATAATAAGGGAATAGAAAACCATATGGCCAGATTGCGTGGCTACTTCAGTTAGGTTTTACTGGTTATAAAAGCAGGTTCTGAAGACTTGGGAGAATGACAAACAATACTGATATCCTGCAACAGGATCCTGTAACCTCTCACAATATGCTCTGAATCCTGGGGGGGGGGGGATTTGTGCCGCAGTTCAAAAGTCCTGGTGAAGGAGATTCCCCTTGAAATTGCAATATGGCAGCGGATGAAAATGCATTATGGCTGGCTCGTAAACCAACCTGTATATCACAGGGGTGGAGGATGACTATGACGCTGGCATCATCCCTAATACTCAGGGCAATTACAAGAAGGCATCTGCATGAATTATGAAAATGTTTTCACTAGTCTAGCGTCTACAGCTATAAATCTCAAAGGCTGTCAGCCTGTCAAGCACTGGATGGTTGAAGAGATACGTTAATGGCCAACATTAACAACTCCGCTAATATTTCACTAAGAGAAAGCACGGCTCTGCTGTTGGCTTCTCACCCAGCGAGAAAGGCTGTGTGTGTGCGCAGTCTGTGCTCGCGCTCCACTCCTCCGCTGAGGGATGATCGTGCTTTGCACTTGGCTGACCCCTACCTACTGAATGCCTCCCAACCTCCCATGTTGCTGCCCTGCAGCCCACTATGAACTGCCATACAGTTTAAAAAAAAAAAGGGGGGGGGGCGGCACTGTCCTGACCAAGCTTGGTGTGCCAATGTCTGTAATGTGACTCCAAAGTGAAACCAAATTTCACATTTGAATGAAATGGTCAAACTGTGAACTGCAGCTGATGCGATCATATCAGGTAAAGCAGAGGTCCACAGTTCATCAATTCATTGTGGTCCTGGAGGGCCAACATCCAGCACAGTTTGCTGATTTCTCTGCTCAAACACACATACTAAACCTGGCAATTTGGAGTTAAATGAGGTGTGCTTGAGCAGGAAAATCGGCAAGCTCTGCTGGACTCCAAACCTCCAGGACTGGAAACGAAGACCACAAATAGAGAAAAACCATCTCAAGTGATGATTTGAAAACAGGCAATTATCAGCATCACCTTCTACACTGTTACATGGATGAACGCAACACAGACATCTCCACAGACATGCTTTATCACCCCATTGTACTGTGGTTTTATTGGTAAATGTTCGGAGCGAGCAAGTTCTCAAGGTGTGACGAAGGCTCAAGGCCAAGTCTGACTTTTAATGAGAGAGTTGTGATGAATCATCCATGGGGAATTCTGTTCCTCCACGGTGTAATCTACAGTAAATAGCAAGTTATTGCTCAGACAGAACTGTGACTGTGCAGTCATTACCTAACCAGGCAAATAACGTCTTTTTTAGAGTACAGCAATTGTGCAGGCTACTGCTGTAAAAGTAAACACTTCCAGACTTGAAACACAAAATCATGTGGAGAGTGAATTTCACATGAAAATTCCACATTAAAGTGTTTATAGTAAAGGTTACACAAGTGACAGCTCATAATCATTGGATGAACGCGACCCCCCACCAAAAATGGAACCAAAAAAGCAAGGCATGGCTGTCTTGATAAGGGAACAGCCAACCCCTTCCAAAGGCCACTACTAGATAATATATTCAACAATGAATCAACAGAAAATCAATAATTGCATCATAATCAGGATGCAAGCACAATGATGGCCTCTTTGCTTCTCAAAGCCAATCACTAAAACCCTCAGATAATAGAAGATTCGATTCAGCACAGTGCACTGATCTGTAACTGTAAGGAAACTAGCCCAAGGTGGCAACAGAAACAATGCAATTCAGAAAAATCTGCCGCTGCCGTTAACTTAACTTGGGGCAGTGGTGGCTCAGCGGTTAGAGCGCCGGGATATCGATAACAGGGTTGTGGGTTCGATTCCCGGGCTCGGCAAGCTGCCACTGTTGGGCCCTTGAGCAAGGCCCTTTACCCTCTCTGCTCCCCGGGCGCTGGAGTTGGCTGCCCACCGCTCTGGGTGTGTGTGTGTACTCACTGCCCCTAACACGTGTGTGTGTGTGAGTGTGTGTTCACTACCAGATGGGTTAAATGCGGAGGACACATTTCGCTGTACAGTCCACACTGTACAGTGACGAATACGTGCACCTTTATCCTTTTTAAGCTAAACTTCAAATCCGTGCCTTAAAGCAGGGTTTCCAAACCTAACCGGAAAGGATTTCGATTCTGACCAATCAGAAACACGTATTATCAACTATTAGTAGACTAAGACTACAAAGAAATCAAGTGGAACAAGGTATACTCTGGCTTGTTTGGGATGAATACCTGTAGTCACATTGGCCCTTTATGGATAAGATTGGACACTCTTGTCTTTATGCAACTCTTAAATGATGTGGACCAAGTTTCCCAAAAGCATTATTGTTAAGATCATCTTACCCTTTGGAGAGAGTGTGTTTAGTGTGATGCTCGCTTGACCATCTTTGTGCTAAAAAGATTTCAGAGAAACTCATTTCCTGCCTCAATTTACCAAAAAGCTTGTGTGTTTCTCTGCTGATTACCTATTTTAATTTAATCATAAATTTGGGGCCCTTGAGTGCTCTCGTGGCTCAGTTGTAGAGTACCTGTCTCTAATGTCAAATGTAAAGATTGCAAGCTCAAATCACAAGTCTCTTCATTAAAATCAGGAGGTAAAATTTAGGCCCTTGAAAAACAATGCAATTTCCACACCGAGTCATTGTATTAGGCAGAGTCTGACACACACTGGAAGCCGATTGGTCGTACAAGAAGCTTGGGGAAGGAATCTTTACTCAGGTAGCGTGTCACGTTTCCCTGACCTCTGCCTGCCAGAACAATTCCAGGGTGCCTCCTGCCTCTCCGTCCGCTTCCTCCATGTGTCTTTCCCACGCTCGGCATGTGGATAGTGAAGGAAATCTACTTGGAAACCTTGTAGACAAAGCTTGAAGATCACAAAAACAGTGGCGGGGTGTGTATGTGTGTGTGTTGTGTGTGTGTGTGTGTGTGTGTGGGGGGGTGTATTTCCTCTGTTTGGATCAGAGCATGAGGTTGCTGTTTATTTGGACACCCGGAGGAAGACATGTATCTGCGGCGCAACAGTTATGGCACAATGCACAGCGACATCCACCTTTTATACTCAGTAATATTTACGAGGCGAGGCAGGCAGGCCGTCAAGCAGCCAAGTATCAACAATGTACTCTCTCCTCTAAACAGACATTCTCCTCTCAAGATGGAGAGCAACCTTTCACACTGGATACTGCTACAGCCATTGACTAGAAACTGGTTTGGGCCGAAACTGAAAACACTGCATGCCCTTTATTTCTCTGAATGCCAAACAATATTTGGAGGATGGGATAACACAGCATACTCAGCATATTCATTAACTGGCCACTGACCGACCATTCACCCATAATAAGGAGCGTGCAGCATGTCTAGTAACTAGTTAGACCTATGTGACCTCTTAGTTAAGCTCGTTTTTGTACTTAGGTACATTTCTTTCTCTCTCTTTTTTTTTTTTGTTGCAAATGGTAAAACCTTAATTTATTCACACACTTATTCTTGATTTGCAGATTTCCTTATTTACTTTGAATTATTTTATTGACTTCAAGGCTTGATTGCATGTAAGGTAATATTCAAATATATCTACTACCTACATTTTATTTCCATCTCTACTATAAAAAAGTAGCTATTATATTAATAGTCTGCTACATCTGATAACCCAAACTTAGGCTGAAATCCCTGAAAGTCTAGTCATTACAACGTAGCTAAGTGCACCCATATTCCTCTTGAAGTTTAATCATTTGACTTTAAAAAAAGGTGGTTAGAGGGGTTTTGGTACCTTAGCTCTAGTATGAAATGTATTGATATTCATTCAATGAATGAACAAACCTCTGAACAGGTACGTTTTATCCACCAAGCTTAAAAATACATGTGCTTCAGTGGGGCTAAACCCTGAGCAGAGAGAAGAGCCTGAGCGCTCCACCAACTCCACCACAGCATCCAGACGGAATTCCAGACACACAGGTGCTAACGCCCGAAAGACCAAATGATTTATTTACATATTTAATACTGTTCACGAACAACGACTCACGAAGCCCGTCTGAAAGCTGGTATTTCGGTGTTTTAAGGACAGCTGTGTGACAGCCATCACATTCAGATGTTTTCAGAGTGGCGCTGACCCGTCAGCAGGGCATCAGAGCGCGCGCGGTCACGCACAGCCCGAGAGAGGAGCTAATGCTAATAAACAAAACTGAGCCCAAACAGGAGAAGTTAAAAAATACCCGGGAAGTCGACTCACCGCGTGTGGAGGTGAAGCAGTAAAAGAGCACGGCTATGAAAACTGCTGTTTCTCTGGGAGTCATTCCGTCCCCGGTAGCCCACACGGTACTCCAACGGAAAGTCACTCACTCAGTAGCCGATGCGGCTCAGCTCCCTCTACCAGCAGTAACCTCCTTCACTGGATGAGCCGCAGCGTTACGAACCAGTGGAGCTGCTCCTACAACCAACACGCTCTTGTTTGGTAGATAGCTATGTTCAAGGTATCAGGACCGTCAAGGTATATCCCATGGTGTTCAGCCAGCCCCTCAGCTCTAGTTTGCCCCTGTCCAGGTGGGGGTAGGAGCCAGTCCTTCTGGGCAGGTGCGATGGAGATATATTCTCCTACTGGAGAATCAGAATATTCAAAATGTATAAATACGATATGTAGGAAAATCAAAACAGTCCCAGAGAGGGGTTCCTTCTTCTTCTTGAAGACCTTCGAGTCCGACTCAAAGCTAGGGACTGAGCTGCCTAGACTGCAGTAGTAACTAAGTGGAGCTGCTCTCCTCCTGCTCTCCTCCTGCTCTCCTCCTGCTCTCATCCTGCTCCAGGGTTTTATACTGAAGGAAGGACGCAACGTCACTGTGCACTGGGAGCCAGGGGCACTTTCTCACACTGGGTGTTTTTAGGCAGTCAGCAGCTCAGTGTCAATACTCTGTTATAGCATGTCTATAGGATAAAATACTATACAATCGTATGGAAAGTTTAGACACCCCCTTACATAACATAAGACCGAAAATATGTATTACACAGAAGTGTTCACATGTGCAGTGAGGGGTTTTTTGTGATCACGTGGCTTTCGATCCGTGTTACATATGAAATTAGTAGGAGTATATTTTGTATTTCCTTATTATTATTTATTAATTGAATTAGCAGCCTAAACAAATCATCTGCAGAAAATTCTAAATCATTGGGCAAGACTCTACATTCACCGAACACTACATTCCCCTACCTGTGTCACATGATTCAAATATACATCCCTCTGAATATGAACATCAGCCAAGTGGCATACTAGTAAATGTTAAATTAACAATTTGGTACAAATGTTTCTATTGTAATGTCTTTCAAATGGTGTAATCAAATCAAATC
The DNA here is from genome assembly GCF_030463535.1 of Salminus brasiliensis. NCBI lineage: Eukaryota > Metazoa > Chordata > Actinopteri > Characiformes > Bryconidae > Salminus > Salminus brasiliensis. Next base: position 16,973,315 of record NC_132896.1, read on the forward strand.
AAATCTAATCTAATTTTATTTGTCACATACATAGTAATACACAGTATAACTTGCAGTGAAATGCTTTTTTGACAGTCTGCCACCATCAATATACAATAAAGATCTAAATTTAAACTTAACTAAACCTTAACTTAATGAAGTAAAGTGCAAAAGTGCAAAAGAAAAATAAAATAAAAATAAAAATAGAATAAGTTACATTTAAGTTAAAAAATAAAATATAAAAATATGAAAATATAGAAATATAAGTAGCTTCTGGAGGTATTAAACTCCTCAGACGTCTGGTTTCTATCCCCACCATTGTCAACAATTGTGACTTTATGGTTTTCTGGAACAGAGCATTTCACATCAAACCACCCTGAATGACTTTTTATACATCTTGACCATTTCATCATCATATGAAAAGTGATTGAATTCTCTGCACACTTAATAGAAGTGAACAAATGAAGATATCAAGCTGAAGCAGTCCCCTAAGTCTGAAATCAATAGTTGTGAAATGTGGTTGCTGATTAAAACCAGACACACATGCACATCATTGTACTTTTGCATATCACTATGCTTTGTAATGCTTTGAATCAGTAATAGATTTTGAGTATAACTATTTACTTATGTACTCAAAATATAAGATTGCGATGGATTGATACTTTCCAGCGTATTTTCAATACTTTTTCATTTCATTTTATTATGCTAAATTATACTGATGACAGTATCTCTACTGCTTTCTGACTGGTCGCATCACTGACTTTTAATGTTCATTGTTTATTTTAGGCCCAGAGTACATCTGAAAGAGGAAAGCACGGCCTGATCATCTTCTGCTGATCTGCAATTGAGCTAATGGTAATGACTTAAATGTCACTTAGAACAAAACACATTACTTTTCTCACTAATAGACTCAAGTAGAACAGACTTTGCACACGTTTGTTTTCCTCCAACTGAACTCCTGCAGATAAAGATAACTGCACGCCCCTAAAATATCTGAGTACAAAGGAAAACAGGTATTGTCTTACCCATGCTATCAATGCAAATATCTACAGGACAAACATTTTCTGTTTTATATTTAACTTCCAAAAACAGGACGCACAGCTATACTATATCAATATGACAATAACCAATTATGAACAGCAGTCCATGATGTGGACGCATTCGGCAAGTTCACTTTGATGACACAAATGGGCACATATTGGGACATATCCATCGAGATACAGGGTTTTTGTTCTGTCACTCTTAAAGGCTTAGGACAGATATTTTGTCTTTGGCTGGCAGAACAGCCCTGATGCACTAATGTGCTAACTTGCACTGGGGTGAGAGAGATATGCAGTTGGTCTCCGACAGCAATGTGAAGAAGCAGATATGGAACCTGGGAGGCAGCAAGAGCCGAGCCCTAGAAGCAGACCTGTGTTAAGGACACCAATATTCTCCACAGAAAACCGACAGCAACAACAGAAAATGTAAAGGTTATTTTGAAGATCTTTAACATTATAATATGTATTAAATGACTCTTAGACTAGCATTTCAGCAGCAGTAATCAGAACTGGAACACTTCGTTTTTCTGCATTTAGTGGTTGAGATATAGCCAAAGTCTTTCAGAGTGGTTTGAACAGCACAAAAATATGAGATTTTTTAATGCATTTAAAAAATATACTTTGGATCAAAATCTTCTCAAAGCTCAAACTGAGATCCTGTAATGGATTTGAGTGATGTAGTTTATGGAGGCATTAAACTCCTCAGACGTCTGGTTTTTATCACCACCTTTGTCAAGCTGTTGTCAACAGCTTTGTTAGTCATAGTTTTGGATTCTGATAAAAGCTGAGAGGCCAATTTCCCAAACACAGCCTTACTACAAAGCTTCTTCAGTAGTAAAACTGTTTTTTTTATTGCTGTTTAGTTTAATTTGTTAACTTAATCCATGCTCTAGAAATCGGAGGACTTTATTTTACATCACACCTCTTACATTTCTTTCTTTCTTTCTTTCTTTTCTTTTGCAGTCAAGTCTTCAGAACGGTGCACATTCTCCATGGGCCAGGAGGGCAGCTAGATAAGACTTGGGCGGGAACAATTGCTGGAAGCAGAGGGCTGAAAGGACTGGGGCTTTTAAGACATTTCTTTTTTTAATCTAGTGTGCGGAACACAATAAGAGGGTCCGACCAGTTCTATGTACGCAGCTTGAGCTCTTTCCTTCAGGTCAACAATAACCCCCCCTCCTGTTAAAACAAAGATGTCTGCTGTAGCAACACAAATCATTTTTTGTTAAAGATGTTAAATGCTCAAAATAGACCATAATTAGCAGTATTAGCAGTAGTTATTATCAGTAGTATGTGATCATTTGTTTTTATTTAAACAAACAAACAAAAAGGACACATTTCAAAACAGCACAAAATACCTGGAGTTCAGATAAGGCCTAGCTATTGTATGCATCGTTTATCATTACAGACCAATTGACATATTTCAGTTCACACTGTATAAACAAAACAACAACAGATGCCATCTCACAACACAAGAAAGTTATTCTAATCATATGTCTTGTATAAGACACCATCTTGTGGTCATAAAGCAGGCCTGCACTTCCCGTGCATGAGGGCGCTGTCAGAGAGGCTAAGGGCTCCTGTAAGCTGTACTGAAAAGACACGCAGCTAGTTGTCAACACCAAAACATATAACACAGCTGTAGTTATATATCGAAGAACAAGCCGTTTTCCTATGAACAAAGCAGCCTTTACAGTCCCTCAAGATAGGCTATTGCCTCAGGTCCTCCACTGAAGCTCTCGGGTCACCGCACTGTACATCATCCTCAGCAAACGTCAAACATCGCGCGGGAAAATGTAAACGTTAGCTAGATTCGCGCGACGCATTAGCGCTATAGCTAGAGTCCGTGAGAGGAGACGTGTTTTTAACGGGTTTAGTCCGGAACAGAACACAGATACAACGTTGTCTGGTTTCCAATATATTTAAACAAAGTACACAAACTAGTTACTAACATGGAGGACTTTCTTAACAGCATGAAAGGTAAGACCTATAGACTTTAGTAAACTTTAGTAGCTAGCTAACGTCAGTTAGCTAGTGCTAGCTTGTTAGCTATGCTAGCTAGCAAATAAGCTTCAGTAAGTTTCTTATAACTGATCTTAACGACCGACCACGTCTAATTTAACAAAGTATTTCACGGACCGTGTGAAGTAGAGCTACTCTAGTTAGCTAGCTATGCTATATTTCTAATCTATAGCGGTAATATAACCGTGCGTTTCTCTCCTAGGTCTCTCAGATAACCTTCTCCACATACAGAGTGATGAGAGTGTGAACGGGCTGATTGAGCAGATGTTTGCAGAAGTTCAGTCGCTTGGGGAACCCACTAAAATACAAGATACAGAGGTGCCTGTCTGTTTAAGACGAGTTGTTATTTAGACGATTAGCTATCTCTATCTAGCTAAAGGCGGATTTTGCCGTTCATTAAATACTTACAACGATAGAGGAGAGTGACAAGGCATTGGTAAAATAAATAACGTAGCTAACCAGTTTCATCGGTTCAGAAAACAGAAGCTCTTCATGAGTAAAATGTGAAAACATCAGTGCTGGTTCAGGTTCACCACACTGCAGTCCAAAAGTGTGTTCCCATTGTATTGTAAAAGAACTGTCCTACACATCAACAACCATCCAGTGACCCGTCATACCTCTCTGGGAGTTAAGCCTCATCGTATAGACACAATCTGTTTAGCTACTAATGTTTTAGTGACCTATCATCTGTACCACAACAATGAACTCTGAAACTTGTGTTTTTGCCATCAAAACAAGGTCGATGAACCGTAGAGCTGGGGGGGGGGGGGGGGCGTAGCACGTTGGTGACCCCCATTGAGCTTCACCTTGAACGATACAAGCTTTAAGATTAAACACAGAGTCGTTCTACACTGTAACCATATTTGTTTCACAACTGTCATTATAGTCTGTATAGTGTGAATTAGGTTGTTGGCACTTGAGTCCTTCATCTTCATCTTGACACAGTGGTAGTTTAAAATAGATGGTGTCCTGATTGTTGCCTGGGATGTCATGATAAAACAAATTGTATTATTGCAGACAGGGCATAATTATATTGTTTTACAGTACTTGTACTTATCAGGACGTAACACTAGACCAAGAATAAAAAAAAAATTCTTTGTGCTTTCTATTTCTAGGTTGAAGAATGTGCTATTCAGTTGTGGAACTGGGCTGTGACCAAAAATATTGGTTCAGCTATCAACGAGCAACAAAAAGCTAAAGGTTTTTTTGTATACAAATGTCATATATTTTCTGTGCAGACAGTGGTTTCTAGTGTTATACATTTACAGACATTTTGAATACATGTTATGAGATATTCTGTGTGTCCCAGTGCGTCATGTGGCTTGCAAACTCCTGTATTTATGTGAAACTGAGAACCCATCTGAGAATGCCATCCGCAAGCAGATTATGGTTTGTCTTCTCACCGCATTTATTATTCTTTCTTGAAACTCATTGCTTTGATATGAGAGCACTTTTGCAATTTAATTGTCTCATTTTGTAATGCAAAAATGCAATTGCCCCTTTTTCAAGATTACAGATTTACATTTTGATATCTGTGTTTGTAGATGGCCAGTAAGACAGGGAGAACATGGCTCGATTGTAAAAATCCTAAGCTTGCTGTTGACTTTTTGAGTCTAGCAGTCAGTGTAAGTGTTAACCTTACCATTTATTTATATCCACAGTTTGAAAATGAAAATAAGATGAAGGAACATTGCATGTTAAGCAGTCTGGTTTTAATTGTGTTTTGATGTCTTGTTTGGATAGTGTGTTGGTGACCCAAATATGATTTCACAGAGCCTGGAGACTCTTTACTGCAGACTAACATCCCATGGAGATGGTGTTGCTGATACCAACACACCAAAAGGAGATGTAGAGAAAGACCTTCTGCGTGTTCTGTCTTATCAGGCTGAATCAGTAAGCAAAGATTGTGCTTGTGTGCAATGTACTGCTAACACCTGAAGTGAATTGAATATTCGTTTCAGTTAGTATGAAATTTCCTAGTGAAATAATCCTAGAAAACACTTATTTATATAATATATAATGAAATTTGAAGGCAACTGGCAGGAGTTGCTGAATAAAGTGATATGTTGCCTTTTCAGGCAGTTGCTCAAGAGAATCACCAGGAGGCAGTCTCCTGCATGCAGCGATGTAAAGAGATGCTTCTTAGGCTTCCTAAGGAGGTGTACAATATGTCTTTATGTCAGCATATTTGCTTGAATTTACAAATGTATGTGTATTTGTTTTTCAATAATAACAAAAATATTATTCTTTTAGACTGGCTATCTGTCTCTTATTTGCTACAACTTTGGAGTGGATACATATACTCAGAAGAAGCTTGAGGAAAGCTTATTTTGGCTTAGGTGACTAAATTAACCTATACCTTTGAAAGTAATAAGTAAGCATAATAAATAAATAATGTTTTTTCACAATGTCCATTGGGTCCAATTTAGAAAACAACAGACTGTATTTTAGGCCTTATAAGACTATATTTGTGGCAATAGTAATAGTGTCTTTCTTCAATTTTAATTCCATACAACAAGCTTAAAAACAGTTTGATCATAATTGCTCATTTATAAAAGGTGATACTCATAATTTGTTGTAATTTCTAGTCAGAGCTATGACATCGGGAAGATGAATCCAAAATACTCCCCAGGGCCAGAAATGCAAGTAAGCACTTTTTGCAGTTTTAGTTTTAGTCAGTAAAACTATTACTGGTATAATTGCAATATATTCTTTTTCAGTCCAGAGTCTTGAGACTTCTTGCTACAGTTTATTTGGAATTAGACTGTCAGAAGTATCAGGAGAAAGCTCTTCATGCTGTGAACTTGGCTAATAAGGTATTATACTCATTTAAAACTATAGTGCTTTGCTAGAGTTGATTTAAAGGCACTGATTAGATTAGTGGTTATCTCCAAATAGAATAGATCTCCAATAAATTAGAATTAGAATTACAGGCTCCATTGAATTCCAATAATTGCAGTTTGAAGAAATCCTCTATACTGAGGTAACATTTAGTTTTACATTCTTTTTTTCAGGAAACCTTTCACCCATCAGGCCTTTATTTGAAAATCCGCATTTTTCTGAAAAGTCGAGCTTCAGATGAAGTGGTCAAATCTGGTGAGCCCAATGATTTTTTTTTTTTTTTCAACACAATATTTCATGGTCTAAATTAAAATATGTATCACTCCTAACAATTATTTGTCATTAAAACAGCTCTGCTCTCTCGTTATATAATAGGATTATCAGAACTACTTGATTCTGATGTTGCTCTGGATGTGTGTCTGAGCACAGCAAAACTGCTGATGGTAGAGGACAGGTAAAAATCTCATAACTAAATGTTTTCTTTCTTATACTTTTAAATGTTTTCTGGTTTACATTTCAACCTCAAAGTGAGGCACTAGAAAGATTTTTATGTGTTCTCAGAGAAAATCTGGCCTTTGACTTCCTGAAGAGGATGTGTCAGCATTTTGAATCATCTCCTGAGTTGGGCTCTGTACTCCTGTTGCATATTGAGCTGCTACTGCAGAAAGGCAAAGAGCTGCTAGGCAAGCAGAAAATTGAGGATGCAATCACAGGTACTGTCAATTAAAGACTTCGATTCTGTGTACTAACCTCAGCTTGGTGGGTCTGGACATTATACGTCAGTGGCACAAAATACTGTGATACCTTGCTGATGAATTTGTAGAATATGATAGAATGGATAGAACTATACCTGTTACACAGTGCATTGAATGCTCTCTCATCCTATTTCTTTTCAGGCCATTACACAGGAAGACAGTTATCACAACACACTCTAAATTCACTCCATCTCCTTCTGTGGGATAGAGCTACGAAAAACTTTGAGGTGTTAGTATCCCTATTGTTTCATAAATCACACAAACAGTACTAATGTTATATTATTATTATTATTAATAATAATAATTTATTGTTATTTGTTGTTATTATGACATTTTTGCTACTCAGGCTAAAAACTACTCAGAGGCTCTGCAGTGGTACAACTACTCACTGAGTTTTTATAAGGCTGGTCAGCTTGATCAGAACTTGGCGAAACTGCAAAGAAACCGAGCATCATGCTTCCTTCATTTGCAGCAACTAGATAAGGTACTTTTTGGTCTTTACAGTAAAGACCTTTACAGTAACTTAATGCTTCTTAGTAAAATTTATGCACAGAAAATCTTTGTTGCAGGCAAAGGAAGCTATTTTGGATGCTGCCAAGTGTGATCCAAACAGTATCTTCACACAATTTAGTGTCTATAAGATTGCTGTTCTGGAGAAAAATGTAGAGAAGGGTTAGTTCAAATAGTGCAATACATATGTGATGTTTGGGGGGAAAATTACATCTTAAAGATTATGTTTTACTGTGCCACACAGCTGCTGAGGCTGTGAGAGAGATTGGTGTCCTGGCCCAGTCGCATGTGAACACTGAGGACAGGCTTCTTGTGACTGAAAATGCAGCAGCCAACCTTCTCAGCTTGGCTGCTCAGATTGCCCTAGAGGTCAGTAGTAACATAGCATGTAAATACTCTAGCTGTTGTTTATCCACATTTACCATACCACTGCTACATACTACGAGTCATCTGTACTATTAGACCAATTTGTTAAGAAAAGTGTTTTCCAGTATCTTCAGCAGACTTTGTTCACTGCAGAATGGGCAGCAGAAGACAGCTATGAAAGCCCTGGAGAGTCTGTGTGAACACTCACAAGATGTAGCACAAGTGCTCACTGCCCTCAGGTTTGTCACACATGCACATAAACAATCTCAAGTCTGAAACGTCTAACCTTGACCCGTTTCTTGCATATGCTAACGTCAGAGTGTGAAAAGCAATGTGTTGGCGCTGACAGCGAGAGAATCTGAGCATGTCAAAGTCTTCTGAAATCTATGTATGGCTAAATTCACTGTTTGTTTTTTTCAGGTGTTTAGTTCGACTTGTGTTATCAACAATAGAAAGTGAGCAGGAAGAAAAGAGGTTAGTGGAGTACTGCCGTATGCCTGTGATTAAAAGTCGCTACTACAAATATCAATTCCATTATTTGTAATAAATGTTTTGTCTGTTTGCTGTTCTATTTCTTGATAAAGGGATGCCAATTTAGATGTTCTAATGTCATATCTAACGATGGGTAAGTGTGACCTATGTGGAATATGACCATTATGTACATTTCAGATAAAGGTCTATCTCTGTGAAGCCTTTTCTTGTGAACTGAGAAACCAAAAGTGTGTGTTTATAGGTGTATGAGGTAGAGAACCCTCTTCTCTTTCTTTTGTGTTTGGTTGTACAGCCCTGAAGAATGTGTCCCACCTCATCCAAGTGCCTGCCCAAGGAGCTGACCAGTGTTCTGAAGAGGCCAACTGGTTCAGGAGGATAGGTGGCTCTCACTCTCCTATCACTCTCCTATTCTGTGACAAGCATCAATGTTGGTCTGGTGCCCTGCCCTGAGGGGGTATTAAGAAATAAGAAAGGATTAAGATTAAGAAGATGGTTGGTGGAATGTGTTATTGCATTAATGTGATCTCTTTACAGTTCTGTAATCTTGTGTTTCTATTGTGATATTTCTATTACTTTGTCAGCATGGAACACAGCCCTGCTGTGTGAGAATAGCCCTGTTAGAATGAGGGATTTTTTTGTCATCTCCTACCAGGTATTTGCACATTAATTTCTTCATCTGTAGAGGCAGTAATGCCTTAGCCTCAACTCTGGAGCAGTGTTGCTTGTTATTTGCCTTCATCAGACACTTTAGAGAATTAAAAAGAACAAAAAGAGCACTCTTTCTTATTTTCCTCTTTCAGCTGTCACGACTCTGTGTCCCAGACAAAGGTGTGTTAATGGGGCAGAAGACGTGTTTGCTAATGGCTGCCGCTGCCAGTCTTGAGATCTGCAGAATGTCTCCACAGTCTGCACAACAGGTAGATAAACCATTTAACATTCACTACCAAACCATTCAGAATAGTAATAGCACTTGTTTAAAATTCTAACACAGAGTTGTCTAATTTTATCTGCAAAGGGCCAGTCATTGCAGATTTCAGTTCCAAAGAAGCCAGAGCATACCTGATAACTATTTGTTCAATCATTTGGTCTTAGTCTTTAACTGATCACCTGTGCCCCTGCTGTAATATAAGCTGGCACCCACAATGGCCCTTTTTGGTAAGATGGGACACCACTACCCTAAACGTAAATACACACGTGCACACATGCTCAAATGTACATGGATTTTGAATTTATATAAATCTTTATATTAATGTTTTAATGTAAAATATCATGTTTAAAATTAATACAAACTAAAACATATGTGTTTACTTTCTACATAAACATACTATCAACCAATCTTATCTCACTTTTTGGTCATTTTTGTTACCAGATTTATCCAGTAGATGGTGCAGTATGTCATTTGCTAAATCTACTTTGAATTTCAGACTGAGATCCTGACTCAGGCATTAGAGCACATTCAGGTCTGCTGGGAGGTATGGAAAGCATTAAAAGCTTCAGGTACCTTCCACTTCATATATTGTGAATACACTGTGAGGATAAGTTACATAGATAAGGTACATAGATACCTTTTGAGGTATATCTGTGAATCACTTCTCAAATATTATAAAATTGTTAATTTCACTTTTAGGTGACTGTTCTAAAGATCCAACTGAAACCTTATTACTGTTGTATGAGTTTGAGGCTCGTGCCAAGCTAAATGACTCCAAGCTGGAGTCTGTGCTCGAGTGTGTTCTGGAGCTTGATAACATTGACACCAAAATGCTGGAAACAGTCGCAGGTGAGATGTTCACAGATTCTAGTAGCTACTAATGGTAATGTATTGAGTATATGTTTTAAATAATCTGACATGTAGCAGTACAGATTTGAAGCAGTTATACAGGCGTTGAGAATTTTCACCCTACTTTGTGTGTGCAGCATTAGCTATGGAACCTCCAGCCAATTTCCCAGTACTGTGTAAAAAAGCCCTGAGAATCGCCCTCTCTCTACACAGACAAGGTCCATGTGTAGATTTGTCACGCTACAGGTATGGAAAATAAACTGCTAAGTTTGTATTATCCTGTTGACAGATATAAATGAACATATTTATAGACAAAACTCTCAATCAGAGCTTGATAATATTTTCTTTTATATGTGCACCCAACAGTAACTGTGTGCACAGTCTTATCCAGCTGTCTTTGCCCAGTGGTGTGTGTGAAGTGGAGCCTCATGTGTTAGAGGAAGTGTGGGGTTATTATGAAGAAGCTCTGTCCATCATTGCAGCCACAGTAAGTTGGCTAGCATTACCTTCTATAGCTTAGCCATGCAATTATCTCCATCTCTGAAAGAATCTCCTGTTTCTGTCAAAGGGCTTTTATTTGGCACTTCACTTACCAGATGCTCTATTCATCAAACTCTTCCTGCCCATTTGAATCTCTAATTAATAATCATCTTGGTAACCCTGGCCTTTTTGACTGGTTTAAAAGAAACAGAACTGGTGACACTATTCTAAACCAACATTAAAAACTGTCGTGAATATAAATGGGTATTTTACTTTTGTCAGAATAGCAAATATAGAAAGCATGATGAAATTAATTAAGGCATAATCAGATTATCTTTGATTTACTGTTTCTAAACTGAGCAAATATTTTTATATTGCAATGTCCTGTAAAAACAGTTTCTCTAGACAACTCTATAATATTTACACTGTACTTTCTGGTGGTTAATCTGATAATGAGCAGACTTATTCTAGCCTTTTCCTAATTTTCTAGCCAGAAGACTTCCCCGAACTGGAGATCCTGTGGCTCTTGACGCGAGCGTGGAACACAGGGATTCTGCTGTACAGTCTGGCTCAGTACCCTGAAGCGGAGAAATGGTGCAGCTTGGGGATGAGGTTCCTGTGCCACCTGGGCTCTCTGCAGGAGAGCTATCGCACTCAGGTATTGAGAGTGGATAGGTTCATTGTGTGTAACAGAGCGGGCAGATGGAGATCTCTGAAGCTGTAAACAAAAACAGGCTTCAGTATTCTAACTACAGTAGTTAGAATTACTGAAGAAGTGTTCTGTAGTTTATGGTAGGTTTGCTATAGTTTGGTATGGTATCCACATCATTTGTGACCCTTGTGAAATTCAGTTATCAATGACAAATACCAATGCTCTGAATGCAGACTGCATTTTCCTAGCAAAACATGATGGCAAAGTACATTCTTTTTCCAGATGACTGGCCTGTATAGTGAAGTGCTGGACAGGTTGGACAAAGCCAAGAAGAATACCATAATGGAGGAGTAACCACAAGTTTTTGAATTCAATAGGTGACTTTTTCACAACAATGTAAAAAAAATGTTTGTTTGCCAGTTTGGGTTTTGTAGAATTCCAATAATTTCGTTGATAAGCAAAAAGAATAACGCATTCCGATCTTAACAGAACCACAGATTTTATTATTTCCAAACAAATAAACTCTTGTCCAGTCCAAAAAAATTAAATGAAAACAAAAAATAAAATAAATAAAATGTAATAAACAGAATAAACCAAAAAAAAATCTAGGACTGTGTTCCCTCCTGACCAGAATATAAGACTTATTTTCCTTGTGTCCTGATAGATTTCTACCATTTGTATTCACAGGGAGGACACCACTGTACAATCAGTTCATACTTGCAAGCACTTACTGCACATGTGCTTTCACATCAACAACTAATCATCACCCAAAAAGACAAACCAGAACCCTTGTGCCCCACCCTTCAACAAGTTTATTTCATTACTTCTCTGGTGAAAAGTCACCCTCATCAGTACACACAGAACCATTCAGAATCTGTGGATGGTTCAGTAACCTCAATAGAAAGAGTACAATGAATGAAAATTCTTTGGGCTTTACTGACATGGCTGACTGACATCAGACACATTAACAGTCAGCTGATTTTTTTTATTCCACTTGACACCAGAGAGGACCAGTTCTACACTAATGAGTAGTTATGTTCCTGGTTAAGTTAATCTCTCTACAGGTTGCTGCCTGTATGTTTTATATATATATATATATATATATATATATATATATATATATATATATATATATATATAAATTTGATGTATGTAGATAGATATCCTTTTTTCATCTATACACTCAGACAAGTTCCACAAGAGATCACAAGTAGACAGGCCCTAGTTTTGGGAAGTAATTTCCCAACTGACTAGAAAATGTGTTCTGATAGGCAGCTGAAGATTTTTGTCTATAGAGAAATACCCACATTACGGCACATTTGTATGGAAATTTATCTCTGAATAATTCAAAGTTTACTTACCTGACATTTGTGATCTATAAAACATTTGTCCCAGTTGTTTCCCACATGCATGAAGCACAAGTGAGGGGGATATTTACATTTTACAGCTATCACACCCTTTGAAACAGTCTGTAAGCAGTTTATAAATGGCTCTGTTCCCTTCGATTATTCCCTGAACTCTGGTTTTGACACAGGTATGACAGCTGGTTTAGTGGAGATGTCTGGCAGGTGGGTGCACCTGCTCAGAAAATGCCTGCACAAACAGGAGCTGGGTGGTAGAGAGCACAGCAATTTAATCTCTTCTTGTAGGCACAGAAGAAAACGCTGGTCTGGCTCCAATACACCCAGCATTCTGAAACCTTCTTCCTCTCCGGATCGAAAGGGGGGGCGGGGTCATCTTGGAAGTTTTGGGGGCTGTAGTAATCCTGTAGTAATCAGTCAGTCAGCACGGTCCCTTCTTATGCATCATATGGAGCCTCGGCAGAAGTAAATCTCAGCACTGCACAGCACTGTTGGCCTTTCCTCTTCTGCTGAATCTATGTGCACACAGGAGGGTCACCTCAGGTGTAGTGCTCACAAAGTAGGTCAAAACTGAGAGGAAATCTTGCAAAATACCTAAGTATTTGTGATCGCTTGTCTAGGTGCTTGGTGAAAAATATCCCTTTTGAGTGAATATCCTATGGTCAGTTATTGTTTTCCATCGCAATGTGATTACTGCCGTTCAGCTGCTCAAGGACTATATCCAAACGTCGGATTGTTGAGCTTTCCAAGCACATGCCCTGGTACAAGGTTCAGCACAGTAGAGAAACGTCAGCCCACAAATAAAAATCAAATTAAATATTTAAAACAATTACAAGTGACAGATTTAATCAAAACATCTTTGAGTTCTGGGGAAATTACGCCTGTTCAGGCTCTATTGACTCTTTAATATTTAGAAGAACATCCAATACAATTATTGTCTTGATTCTACCCGTTTTAAGGCTGCCTAATCAGGCAGCTTACAGGACAGTACCATGTTGCCGTTCAGTTTGAAGAAAAGAGTCTTGGAAGGCAGAGAAAGTGCAAATGGGCTGTCTGCTGCTCAACAACGTCAGGGGAGCCTTGGCTGCCAAAATTGGAATTCAGAAATCAGTCACTTAAGACAAAAGTAATGAAGAAAAAAGGATTTCAAAGAGGTAAGACACTTATGTCTATTGCACTCACAAGTTAGGCCTCCAATAGTAACAGGAAACTCAAAGAACAGTGAACTGCTTGAGTCTGCCATTAAGCACTGATCAGTTAAGTAATTTGTAGCTTCCCCCCAAAAATGACTGAAATTCTACAGAATTTTATTATAAGGCAGTTTGGTGTTCTGCAGAGAGCCCAGTTACACCCCTCTACCCCCATATTTAGTACAGAGCAGCTAAAAACCACAGAGAGAACTCAAAAAACCCAAAGACAAGTAAATGAACTCTTAACAGCCCTCCAAGTAGACAATTCTAGTGTGTAAAATGTGTACCGTAGTATTTAATATTATGTAGTAAAATCGCTCCATAGGATTTTTATTTACCATGTGATTTCAGTAATATAAATGTATAGATTCATACTCCATTTTCCATTTTTTCCACCTTCTATGGCGTCCTCTACCACCACCTATGCCACGCAAGCTGGCAGCGGCAGTCGATCAGGTAGCAAACTGCCTTGTGATTACTGAAGATCACCAGTTTTCCAAGTGTTTCCACTAAATTTCTATAAACATGATCAAATGACTCCATGAACAGTACCTTCCACAAGTTTGATCTGTGTTTAGTCCTTGTAGAAAACCTTGGTCTTCGCTCAGTATCTCCCATTTCTTTATAATGTAACAAGGAACATATACAGGGTTCCAGCTTTTCAGCCTCCATGTCCAACGAACTTCTTAAAATTCCAGACCCCACTCTTTCATCTTGAGGCGTTCTCCTCCCAAGTCCACCCAAACACACAAAGGATTCATTCATTTTCCCTTTTTGTTTTACATGACAAAAAATTCATTTGGAACGGCATTTCCAGTCTTGAATGGATTTGCTGAGAAACTCATGCAGGGGTGTGCACAGTCACAGTAATGGTGATAAGACTTCTTTTCATTTGAGAGTAACGTAATGATGACACTAAAACTTGATATGAAACATATCAGTAAAAAGGGAAGGAGAGGACTTGGGATGGAGCGGGGCTGGGGTTGGGATAGGACTCCGCACACGTGCAGAGGAGTGGAGGCTGCAAGCTCAGAGTTTTTCTGAGGACGGGATCCAGATGTAAGGGCCTGACTGCTCCTCGATGATCAGTTTGATTTTATTGTAGATCTCTTCTAGTGAGTCACCCTGGACTATGGCTGTGAAGAGAAGAAATAAAATCAGGTTGTGTCGTTTTGTTAAAAATTAAAAAGTTATAGCTTCTATGTGTGGGGGTTGGTCTTCTGACAGATCAAGAAACTTCCCAATCATTAAAATACATAAAAAGATGTAGATTTTGGCATATCAGCCATAACAATAAAAGCCCCATCAGGTGAAATGAAAAACATTCAAATGAAATTGAAATGACCCCCCCCTAAAAAAAGAATAATAGTATAAAATATAATAAAAAATAAAATAAAAAAAATGTACCTGTGAAATACTCCCCAAATTCCTGTTCAAGCTTCATTGCCTTGTCAAACACTTTATTGGCTTGCTCATATGTCTGCCTCTTATTCATTTCCCTGTAAATTAATACAAAAACACATTTCATCAAAGTGCTTAATTTGCTGGGGAAGAACAATGAAATTAATATTGCTGTGAATTGGTTTATCCACTGGAACCAAAAGTTCTGACTGTTCTAAACATATGCAACTAAGCAGCTTTTTTTGGTTTCATTGCTTAAGGGTGTGGTATGTAGTCTGTAATTGATTGGTATAGTTAATTTTTAATATTTTAATTTTTAAAAGACTGAACATAGTGCTTTTTTATTTAATCCCAAACACTGATCTGCGTTTCTGTAAGATTTCTGGGAAGCACATTTTATAAGTATGAAAATTGTGGTCAGAATCGCTTACTCATTGACCATTAGTTTTGTGAATTTGTTTGTAAAAATCAGATTATATGAAAACATATGTCTATCCACTACATAAAGGGATGTTAGAGTAGAATGGTAGTGCATAACTTCCATTACCCCCAGACCCACATTACAAAGACAAATACAGTGGTCTTCAGATGTGGAAAAAGTACTTTGGTTAGAGGAGTCAACTTTCCTTTTTTTAAATATACTTAATTAGTGAGTGAGTGTATGTGTGAGTATTGTGGTCTCCATACTGACTTACTCCATACTGTATTTAGCAGCATCAAAGCTTAGAGGTATCTTTTGGATCCTAGCCTATACTCAGAAAATACCATTAGCTTTTTCTTGTAAACAGTGAAGCACTTTTCAGTCACTCTGGATAAGGACATCTGCCATATACCTTTAATGTAAACCAAGAGAACTATACAGGCCTGAATGCTCCATCTTTACAACAAAGGGTTCAGCAGATTTTGTACTAATGTCTTAGACTGTGCTCCCTACCCCTATTTTCAAAACAGCATAGAATATTGTATAGAATAATAATCCACCATCCCACCATTACAGTTCCAGACACCTGTAGAATCTGTCTGTAGCTGGTATTTTGCTTTACCCCAAACTAAATTACATGCCAATGCATCTTTGACTGTTTGGATGCCACTGTGGTGAATTTGATCTTATGCAAACATTAATTTACTAAATTTGCTTGCCCTGTGGTAAAATTTGACTGGTGTCCACATAATTAGCACTAGAAGTGTGTGAATTCATTTACACATGTTTACCTGAAAAACAAAATTAAAACAGGGCTTAAGATACTATGATGTTTTTTCTTCATCACTTGCCATTTATTGTATTATATATTGTGTAACACAAACAGGCAAGTGACAAACAGAAATAAATAAAAAAAAAAAAAAGATTATATCTAAAGCGGCATTATGCAAGAATTGCTATTTTCTAATACGAGGCTGCCCCAACAGTTGGGGAGTGTAATTTACCTAGACTGGACACATAAGTGATGCCTTGAGCTACTTCTCATGGACACATGCATTTGAAAAGAACACACAAATACTACACAGTTCACAAGAGGTCTAGTGCTCACTCGACCAAGGGTATATAGTGCATTCTGATCATTCTCCCTGATACAAGTCAGTGTACCATCAAAATGATTTTGAAGCTATTATTTGAAGAGATAAAATGCACAATATTGCTTTAATCAGTACCACAATGAAGCTAAACAATTCCCTGAGATGAAACTTACATTAGGGCTTCAATGGATTTTGGCTTGATGAAAATGGAAATCGGATAGAGTTGTGCTTGTTGGAGTCGCTTTATGGCGTTCCCAGACACATCCAAAATGCAATGCTTCCCCTGCAGTACACACAAAGAAAATGGCATTTTCACACATTCGCTGCATGAAATATATTTGTTTCCCTGATGCAGTTGAACAGCATGTAAAAAAAGAATGTGCTGAGACACACTCTACAATGCTGCAAAATGCATGAACGTGTAAGGGCTTACGAACCCGCTCAGCCACTGCCCGGACAGAAAGGATGCTGGTCCCGTATAGATTCTCATTGAACTGGCCTGCTTCAATAAACTTGTTGTCCTGAATGTCTTTTTCCATCTGCTCTCTTGAGCCCACAAAGTGGTAATCCTGTCCGTCCATTTCATTTTCTCTTCGTGGACGAGTTGTATCTGGAAGAGGGGTGGAGGGTTGGGGGTTTACTTCGTTCATATAAACACTTACAATTTTGGCTAGGTAAACATCATTCACCACTGGACACATCTGTTGTACTTACGTGGAACACAGGATCCGAACTTGTGAGGAAACTCTGAAATCAAATCATCGTTTACCCGGTCCTTCATTGGGCCCAAGATGATAACAGGCCTTGTGTAGTGGACTGAAAGAGAAGAGAGGCAATAAAGAAATTTGACCAGAATTGCTTAAAGTTGTAGCTGTTTATCTAAAGTGAAGAAAAATATGGGAGGTTGTGCCTTCATGACTGAATACTTACTCTCCTGTCGAGTCACTGGCTCATAGGATAAAATTGTATCTTCTTGTCCTTCTGTAAGACAAAAACAGCAGTCAAAAGTGAGTCTCACCATTGACCATAAGACCACTGGTCTCCCCACTTGGTAGATCTTTTGCTCTCCAAGTTAAACAGCTTTTTTAAGACATCTAGCAAGTTTTAAAAGGGAAGAATATTTTTCAACTGAAAAATTCACACCATCTTAGAGCCAATCAGTGGGTCTAGTGTTCATTTAGAACAGCCTACCAAATACTTCTACCTATTCCTAAATCAGTAATTATCTGCATGCCTAAATCACACAATCTCTAAATCTCACCTTCATGTATGTCAAGCCAATCAGAGCTCTCTCAAATCTACTTGTTTACATGGCTAAATAATCTATTGTACTGTGATTAAACTGATATCAAATTAATATTTGCATAAATAAAAGGTATCAAAAGAACCAAACTTTAGACAGCAAATCTCTCGCATTAGCAAGATTTGGGGTGAGGAGACAATTTTTGCTTCACTATGCATCTCAGCTGGGACAAAAGGACTACCTAGACTAGAGAAGGACTAGAGAAAAGATCCATGTAATCACAGCATTTGATATGCTAAAGAATCAAGCTAAACACCCCAAAACTGAACGCGGAACGTTAGTTCTCTACATTCAACGTGAAATATTTAAATGTAATCAATATAAATATTTATTCAGGGTGATTTAAGGAAAGACAGTTTAAAAACAAACAAATAAATGAATAAATAACGTACTGGAGCTGCTCTCACTGTCACTGGTGTTGGATGTCAAGCACTCTGCAGGAAGAAGTGAAAGGTTATAAACATCAAGTTAACAGAATAGGAAATAAAAAGCATAGTGAAAAGGAAAATAAGACACGCTCACTCACTCCCTCCCTCCCTCCCTCCCACACACACCCATTTTCCTTTAAAGGACGTGGCAGTAATAGGAAATTAAGTATTTCCTCCTACAAGTCCCGAGTGACCCACTCCCTGGTCAGGACTTCCGATGGCCTTGTCTGTGCTAGCTACACCAGACACTGATATGGTCACTCATGCCAAAGTAAACACTCCGGTTTCTAGTTTCTTACAGGAATCAAATTGCGCACCCAACCCCCCCCCCCAACACACACACACACACACACACTGCACCCCAACACTAACACTATAGGTGTGAATCACTGGTTTAACAGAAATTCAATCCCACTGACTATTCAGATATGTGGGATTTGATTTATCTGATCAAAGTTTCACTTCATGAGATGACGTGTTTCACATTCAGTATTTCAGATATCTGTTCTTTATCTTCCATGGATAATAATTAACAAACGATGGCCACAACACAAGAACCGTTTTTGGTAACCTAGCCAAGACTATTTAATGCCTTGCATGGATAACACCGATGTAACAAGACAAGTAGGTGGAAGATCTAAGATGGCTAGGTGACTGTTTTAGGAAAACAGGCCAAGTACTTGGAGAGTGGATACTACATTAACCATTCCAGGCAAATTTTGCAATTGCATAATCGTGCAGGGCTTCTGTACTGTTGCGTGCTTTGTCCCTCAAGAAAAAAGGTACTTTTTTTGGAGTCAACCACCTTAAAATGCTGTGGAATTCCATGAGTTCATGAGTTCCCATACAAAACTGTACTGTGGAGCTTGAAGTGAAACAAAAAACAAAGGGCTGCTTAACTAGCGCTAAAAACTCCAGTACTTTTCACACGATCCCCTTAGCTTTCTGATTGCTGCAGTTCTACTATTGGTCATGATTAAATGTGGTCTGCAATCTTTGTTGGGGTTAGGTGTTGTTAGTGGTCTTTTATTTTATTTTTTTGTTCTGTTGTGTTCTGATACTCACTGTACTGGGTTGAGTAACGTACTCTCATGTTGTGTCAAGTCTTTACTCTGTATCTCCCACAAGGCACATGAGTTTAACACATTCTATAAATAAGTGAGAGTCAGATACAGTCAAATCTACTCCAACACCACTGGCTTTAGTGGGTTTCTGCAGCCCTGCACTCCAGTGGTTGAAAAAGGAACTGCACCATTCTGTGCTAGAGGAGCCTCACTCAAAGCTGCTGTAATCCTTAACCTGGCAATATGATCCAATCAGCTCTCAGGATCAGCTGGTTAAACAAAAAAAAATGGCTGCAAATCAATATCCTATGCATTAATATGATTGATTAAAAATAAATCATCACTGAAACTGTACATTGAGTGAACAACACCACCAGCAAGTCAGAAGTGGGGAACTAAGGGCCTGATTCCAGCGCAGTCTGATGACTTCCCTGTTCTGACACACCCACTGAACCTGGCAATTAACTGGTAATTTGAATAAAGCGTTCCGAAGCAAGAAAAGCACAAACATAGTGCTGCCGCAATACAGCCCTTCAGGCCTGGATTTCCCCACCCCCACTCTAGGTGCTAAATACTGATGCCATCATGTTGCCATCATCTGCACATAGACTCATCAGTTTGAAGGACAGAGGGAGAGGACAGTTGTGTGTGGCACAGTTATTGCCAATCAGTTAACCATTTCTGAGCTCAAAGGGCAGCTGCTTGACAAGTATAACCACACACTTACTCAAACTCTTTGATCCATAAAAGTCATCGCTTAACCCTGGGAAGTCCTGAGTGTCCCGACAGGTGGGAGCAGAAAGAAATAAGAGAAGAACAGAGCAGACAGGAAGAAGAAAGATGTTAGTGAGAGGTTGAGAGGAGAGGCGCAGTGCTCTCTGGGCACGGAGGAAGACTAAAAATAAATAAAGAAAGAACGGCTGTGCTTGAAAGATTTTGGTCCTTCTGTGCATTAACAAGGATAAGAAAAATGTGATCAGAAGAATAAACGTGCAGGTTTACTGCTTGAAGCACTTGAGTGGAATAACAAAAGGCACAGATTTTATAGGCAAATGAATGGGATTAAGTCAAGCACAGCTTTTGAGCATTAGTGTGCCTCTACGCCAGTGAGCAGCAGACACCTGAGGTCTCCCTCCGAGCACACAGAGACCAGAGAGCACTCGGACTGCCTCTGCTGTCTCTAAGGGAGGACTTAAAAGGGATGACAAGAGGTATCAAAAGCCAACCGCACGCCGTCCCTGGAGTGAGTGACAGTGAGAGGAGGATGAAGCATGAAGGACAGCATTAGAGCCCTTACCCCCAACTCACACACTTATACTCACGTTCAGACTCCACCAACTCCTGCACAATATTCTCCTTGCTCTTGTAAAAGGGGAACTTGCGTGAGAGGTTGAAGCTTTTTTTGCGCTTTACTTTGACTGGCTGCTCGGAGACCACCAGATGAAGGGAGTGGAAATGAAGGATGAAACAAACAAACAGAACAGAACAAAATGGATTTCAATGTGGTGGAAAGCACACCCACAAAACCACAAGCATGCAAAAAAAAGGAAATAAAGCAACAAATGAAAATGGAACAGGGACAATAAATTCAAACAGGTGAAAGAGATTAAAAATATCCAATACTAAAAAAACACCATGATTTCTCTCTGATGTTTTATTATTACATCCCTGTAACTTAAACTGTAAACGTGAATTCTTAAAGAGGGCATAAACAGCACAAAGACAACACAAGCCATGAGTGAAAAACGGGAAACATTCAGACCTCTCACTGTCACTGAGGTATGATGGCACAAGTGCATGACCAGGTCAATGAATGAGTACCTTTGTGTGTTATGGACCTGAGGTCTCCACAATCCCGGTGAGAAATGAGAGGTCTCTGTAATAGGAGCCTCCTATTCTCTGACAAGAATGAGAAGACTCCTATTCCCACACTCAGGGGGAAGTGGGTCAGCTACCACGTGGCCCACACTGGATGGCAGGAGGAAAGGGGTAGGGGAAGGAATGGAGTTGCTACTCAACCACACTCACCCTGTTGGACTCAATCATGCCTGTCCTAGCATGGAACTTGACAGTTTTTAACCGGGCTCGCTCCTTCTTTTCCACCCTATAGAGCAAAAAATTCCATGGTGTTCATTTCAAAGACGCTTCAAGTAATCATGCTGCTTCTCAGCTACTTGTATTAGCAGTCATACAGTAAGTATACTTAATTAAATAGCATTAAGTTAAAGTAACATCTGTTGTCACGGTTTCTGTTGTCTGCAGAGCCTTCTGTGTTTACTGTTTGTACATGAATGTTGTGTACACAGTGTTAGATATCCCATGGAGTCAGTGGCTGCACAGGAAGACTAATATGCATGAGAATAAGCTGGGATTTAATAATAATAATAATAATAATAAAAAATTAAAACCTGTTCACTTTGGAAGCACCAAATACACCTTCAAATGTGCCCCTTACTTTCTAGTTCTGTCTAAAACTCAGCTATGAGTGGATGATAGTCCAGTACCTTTTCTTGCTGGGAATGACCCCTATCTGCTCGCTTTCTCCATGGGGTGTGACCAGCCGTGCCTGCCACCACTCGTCATCAGAGGCGTTGATGACATGCAGGATGTCACCATAAGAGAAGCTCAGGCCTTGGCTGGGCAGGCAGCTGTCCCTGGTCCGGTCATAGTCAAATAGAGCCCTGTACAAGTAAAGGACATTAACATATTTAAACATTAAAGTACCATACTAAAGTTTTCTTTCCCATCAATAAACAACTACGAACCAGGAGAGACGAGAAAGAACATTGAACATTTTTAAAAAGTGATGTCTCCAGGTGAAAGTTTATAGTTAAAGCATAGTCAATCATTGTACCCAGTGCAGATGCTCTGTTAACCCCGTCAGACAGGTAAGACTCAAAAGAAAGGAGGAGGACCTGCTCCACTGGTTCTCCTCTTACCCTACAGACTAGAAGATTACTGCATGTCTGTCCACTGTGAGAACTGCTGACAAAAATGGACAGTATTGTTGTGGGGAACACAGTTCTGTCAGTAAACAATTTTAATAAAATGTACAGAACTTATGAATGTTTGCCAGTTAAACAGTTCAGAAACAGTCTTACTTAAGAAAAGAAAAATAAAAACACCAAAAATTCACTACATCACTGCACCTGTTTTGTCTGCTTATGCCACTTAACTTTCAAACCGTGTCCAGCTGTGTGCTAAATACAGTGCTGGCAGCTTTCTTTAGTTCCTAATAGAGCTGGGCAATATGGGGAAAAATATCAGTATAAAAAATAAGTACAAAAAAAATCCTGCTTTCCAAATACTCTCCCATACTGAGCACTGATTTCTTTTAAATATGCTTCACTCCACTGAATTAACTTATTATTGAATAAGACTGATTACACTGTTTATAGTCTCAGTTTCACTAAGCGGTTAATCAGTGTTCTTTAAGCACTGACAACATCCACGATACACTCATAATTGTGTACCACAATGACAAAATGTATCACAATACAATAAAATACTTTTATATTGCCTAGCTCTAGCTCCTAATTGTTTTTATTTGAAAGGTTGCTTATATGCTCAGTAATTTTACTCTTAACTGAGTATTAACCAAACAGTTCTACATGTTCCAAACTCTACACTGCACTGTTTTAGTATTTGCACTCTATTAAGGCAAACATCTGTTATAAACATCAGTTCTAGCGACCATAGTAAAACATGCACACTCAGTATATATTTTTTTTAGGTTAGCCCTATAACCATATTAACTCCCAATACAAAAGAATGTGGAAAAACGTCCATCAAGCGTTGACACTCAGGCATCTAACACATAGTGCTTTAACCATGTGAGCCAAACGGCAGCATTGCAAACATAGCTGTCAGCTTAATCACAAACAAACGTCATTTTAGAAACACCCCAAGAAGCATTATGCATTCAACAGGGGAGCCTGAATGTACTGTAATTGTTCTCTGAATTAGTCAGTTCCAACTCCAACATGCATTTCTGTGAAGTTCCATCATCAGTAGCCTAACCAGCCCGACCCACCTTAACCTCCCATTCTTATGACTAAACAAGAAACAGGTCGGAGAGGGCCCTCCTAAAACACAACTTATGAAAATATGTACAGTATCTATTAGTGCTGGGTGATCTCAAACCAGTATCATGATTAATTAAACATTTACACGGATTATGATGAACGAATGGTAAAGAATTTTTTTTACCTGAACAAAGGACAGCAAAAACACAAATAACAATCCCACAATATAACTGCTATGAGCTAAATTAATGTTATACTAAATGTCAATTTTGATAATTTTCTTTCTATCTATACAAAGACAAGTTGCAAACCACCTCCGGTTAATAGTCGATTGTCAAGGTATCTGGTAGTTTGCAGCTGACAATTCAAACCTACTGATCAATGCAAAGGCACTGATGACTTCTTACTTCAAATAATCTCAATGAAGATTGAATGAAATAAACATTTATTAAATTAAACATGCTTATGAATAACAGATAATCAATTACTCATTGGTAATGCTAAATGCCTAGCCTAACATGATACTGGGCAATTAAAAATACCAAAATTCCACTAAACTACATGTTATGTAACACTCTTGGCTCAAAACTGATATGCACTAGACCACGCTCTAGCTCAGGACGCTAGCTGCCACTCTGTGTCCTGAAAATACGATGCTTGTGTTTAGTGACCGCAACCGTTCCTGACATCACTAGCAGGAAGAGGGGCCATCAAAATCAGCAGCAGCTATTCATGCTAGGCTAACAGACTAAAAATCCTAGCCAACCAGCTTCACCATCCCTTCTCCTTTCCAATGTCTGCTTCCTTAAAAACAAACTGGAGTGCCTCAGACCACAGTTCACCACGAAACATGAACTCAACACTGCCATTCAGTTTACAATAGCAACAAATGATGCAGGAATAAATACAAAATACAATGCTAAAAACAAAGTTTATGACTATGCTATGTCATGTTGATTCTGCATAAGCAGTCATGGGGCCTTGCTGTAAACCCACCAACCAGAGCAGAGCTAATTATTCATCAAATCATTCCTGAGCCCACAAAAGAAAAAGGCTTGTTTAATTCTAGAGCCATATCAGCACTGCTGCTTGTGTTGAAAATGCTTCATGAGCATGTTGAGCCGTCCGATGTAACCAACGAGCAGGATGTTTTGGTGACTCTGCAAGATAAGCTTTGATTAGGTGGCCTATGAGGACATACTGGCATTAGTGGACAAACATATTTATAGGAGGTTAAACGTTAATATCATAGAGGATGTGATCAATGACATTTTATTATATGTATACACAGTCAGTATAACTGTAACACTAGCAAATTGCATATTTGATTAGAGAGAGCATGATCAGCCCTGGTTAATAGGATTTAGTGCAGTGCAATGTACTTAGTACAACTGTACTAATAGTTTTTGACAGCATTTTTAAATGCACTACCATGGGTCCTTTTCCGTCTATTCCATCTTATCAGATGTCAGAAAACCAAATATTGTGACATGAAGTCTCATGAAAACAACCTAAATTAATGACATGGCATTCATTAACAATGAGTATGCCAAAACTTGAATGTCATAATTATGGCCCCATGGTTTAAATGCCATGCGATGTGTGTAGTGCCACAATTCTTTTGACTGTCTCTTTGAATTCTCACTCTCTCTGCTATTTCAACTCTCATTCACTGATAGACTGTGTACACACAGCTGTACATGTGTATTTGCATTAAAATATACCCCATCCCAAGGTTTCCAGTGGTTCTTCTGGTACTTGCTCTCCCAGTAAACTCTGTTAACAATCCTCTTGCTAAAGCTGGCTGCACAAATTAGTGGGCGCATGCTGAACTCTAGAGTCAGTGTTTGCTGTCATTAATGTAATCAACTTGGCTACCATGGTACAAAAAGCTGCTAAATTGAAAAGACAGTGGGACTGAAATAAATAAACACATTACTGAATACTGGCACAAAATGTTTAGACAAGTTTTGAGTAGGCTTCTTCGGCATGATTCAATCTGTGCCTTGGTTTAAAACTCACACACTCAAACACACCATCAACCCAAATTCAGTTTGAATCATGCCCTGTCTGCACCTATCTGAATTCCAACTATAACAGAAGACAGATGGATTGTAGGGGTGAAGTAATGTTGTTGTTTGTGGAACTAAAGAAGAAACATGCTTTAATTAAAAAGGTTAGTATAGAAAAGCAAAGATGCCAGCCAAGGTAGCTTGCTTTAATCAGTTACCTTTGAGCACACTACAGTCATGTCTGTTAAATGGCCTTGAGAAAAGATTCACACCAAATGGTCCGGCAGTAAATGCCTGGACTAACTAATACGGTGTTTGTCAGGTACAGTTTCACCTCACTTTAAGTAAAGTACAAAGGTTATATATACAAATAAAAAAAAAACACTTCAGTAATTTACCAGCATGAAATGGCTTCAAATAAACATTCACCAACACCTGAATGTAAAAGGATTTGTTTGAGGTTACCTGACATAAAGGGAGCGCTTTTCACTGGTGCGCAAGGAGCCTGATCCAGAACTCATGCTGCTGTTCATCATCTGCTCCCTCAAGTCGTGGATTTTGGACTCAAAACGGCTATACTCTGCAAAAAACACACAGAACGTACAGTCAGTACCACTCTGCTTCCCCCAGCCAACGCACACCACCTCACAGGCTATTACAAATGAAGAACAGAAAGGAAAATAATGTCCACGTCAGATGCAGAACGCAAAAACCCAGCAACCTACCGTAGACTGATTAATGACCTCAGGAACAGATGGATATTAATCATGTATCTACATGAGATATGCTCTAATATCTCCTGCCAGGTAATTAATTATGCATATTAATTAAGTAGAACATGTACTATTCAGTTTAATGGGATGAAGACCTCCAACAAATGTCTGAATGTAATCATTCTTCATTGAGGGAACAAGACAAATTCATTTCTAGAGCAGTACTGAAGCATGACACATGACTGTACAAGAGGCTCTTGATTAAACATGTAAGCTACACCTCTGCGGCACTGTGGCCTGGCTGCAGTCACTAGCTTAGCAACCAATATACACAGAAGCAAAGAAAGGGAAAGAGCAAGAGAGCAGAACGGGGAGGGAAAGAAGCACAAAAAAAAGAGCACAAGTACACAAGCCCAAGAGAAAAGAGGAGAACAGAAAGAAGCTCCTGTGTGATTAGGGCTGAGCTAGGAAGCTTATTGTGGGTGTACACATCGAAGGCTAGTTAGCCATAATGAAGAATTGCTGCCTTTCCACTTCCAGTATTTTTGTTATCAAATTAAGAACATACTGTTTCTCTCTAGTATTCCAGTTAGAAGCAAACATGCAATACATGAGAACAATGAATGTGAATCTATACATCCTCAAAAACACACATACAAACACTGAGAATGAACTTGACAGCAGACAGGTGAGCTCCGCAGTACCTGCCCTGCCCATCACACAGCAGTCAACGCTCTCTAATGACACGGTAAAGTAATCTGACACCGCTTAAACGTAACCAGGGAGACACCCAGGTAGGAAGGAAACAGTAGGTCTGCATAACACTCAGGCAAACAGAAAAGACAATGAAGCAGTTGTAATGACCAACATATCATATCACAGAGAGAACTGGGAGGGGGAGGGGTGAGCTCTGGACCACACCACTGGTCAGACACAACTGCTCCGGTCCCAAGGGACTCATTACAGCCAACAGCAGTTCAGCTGTGGTCTTTCAATATGACAAATGCACTAACCAGCACAGGCCAAGTATGTCAAATGTCCAACAAGCAAAACACTAAAGCAAATGTAAGGTTTCAGTTTTAAATAAACCCTTTTAAACGACCACAGACAAACTACCTAAATAGACGGCGGTTAATCAAACAACGTATCCTAGTGGTCATCCTTCTTCACAACTTGTGCCCAAGTTTAGTTGCTTCAACATCCAGCAAAGACGTCCACCAAAGAGGTAATCGCAAAATATGCATTAAAAACACTCACTGGTCAACACCTTGACGTACAGTTAACAGTGTCTTAATCACATCTTTTCACAACACTGCTGTGCTCACTGGGTTGAGAGCTTTTTAAAAGAAAAGGGGCCAGCTCAGCGTCTTGTCCTCATTATAAGCAAGGACTATTTCTGGAGATCAAGTATAAGCTGCCTCTTTACCTATACAGCTGTATCACAGACATGCACACATGTGCCAATAAGCAGCGTTTACACGGCTGGCCTAAGATGCAAAGTCTTCTCTTGGTATGGTATTAACCAGCAAGCTAGTGCTCCTCAGGTCAGTCTTGACTCCACACTTTGCTTACTCTGTAAATATGACCGGAGGAAAAAGTAGCAGGCTAGCAGCAGTAGCAGCAGCAGCAGCCCATTCAAAGAAACTGGCCCACCACCAGTAAGCAAATCAATGAATGAAAGCATGGAAGAATGGAGGGATGGAACCCTCAGTCCTCAGTATTGGGCTTCAATTAGAAACGTCTGTAAGATGGCCAGGCTCTAGCCCCTCAGAGAACAACTAGGCACTGTGCCCAGACAGACATCTGAGGAATCAACTACTGAACCACCATCTCAACTCCAGTTACCCCAGCTGCTCTTTGAGCCAGAGGCCTTGGCCAGTCCAACAGGAAACCGGGCATGGGACATGCTGACTGGTTAGGTCAAAAGGGTGACAGCACTGGCTAAAGTGTACAGTAAAACAAAACAAAGGGGGAGCAAGGGGGGGGGGGATTTTTTGGCCAGCATCAATGCAGCTAGTTCTGAATTACTAATAACTAACTTAAATAGTATTGTACTTAAAGGGTGTTGTGCAGCACCCTTTAAAACTAAGAGCTGCAAGGAAAACTGACAAATGTGTAAGTCAGTAAATAAATAAACAAACAGCAACAACAACAACAACAACAACAACAGCTCTGCAGCTGCCATATGCCAGAGAACACACACTCCTGGTAAAAACATGTCATTCATTCATTCATTAAACATTAAATGACCATGTAAAAGAACACTCCCTGATCTCGTTCTTGTTCCTGTTCTTTACACGTCGGCCTAAAACGTATCCTACAGTCCCACATAATTCAATAAGCGACTTTGGCCCAAATTAGGATGTCACTTCTATTTCTGTGTAGAGATCCAAATCCCTGGGAGGGCGGAGCAGACCATTTATATACAGGAGTGTCTGAAAGAGATCAGCAATATGAGGGAGAGCATGCTTGGACAGATAACTTACGACCACATTCCACTCATAGTTTACAGGAGAGAAATTAGACTACAAACCCAATCAGGCAAACAGCTTACTACTCTATTAGATCACAGACCCACTCTGAAAGCAGTTTGTGGGCGTAATTAAAAGTGCTGATATCGATTTCGTGCCTTTTTATTCGAATCAAGTAAATGAGCTATAGTGAGCTGACAGGTGGTGCTCCAAAGAAATAACTCATTAATTGCTTTGAGAGGTTAAGCAGCACCAAAACACAGGTTGGTGTGAAGGTTTGTGTTGAAGAACCCACTGAACTGGGCTGACAGAGCTGGCCTTCTGACGCCGGTTAGGGCTACCTGTTGCTGTGTGTCTCTGGTAGTACTAACGCTGTGCTAGCTATCATTAGTCTGACAGCCAGCGCAAAACGACCAGTCACAAACAGGTGACTCAAGGCACCTCATTTCAAACAGCCAATTATTATTATTAATTTTTTTCACATTTTCGAGCTTTTTTGTTTATAATATTTAGTTTTTGAATGAGGTCATTTGATATAACTCCGCTGGTAAACATGTTCTCCCATCAGCTCCAACAAGCACTAAACCCTGGACGCTGAAACAGCGTAAACAGCGTTAATGACCGCTGGCTAACAGTTAGCCGAGCCAGGTTTCATATCCAGGTTTGGGAAAAGAAACTCCGGGAAGTAGCTGGTAGCTACTAGTCATCCATTCGTTTTTTTTTTTTGTTTTTTTTTTGGGTGTTTCTTTTTTAATGAAGTGAAGTGAAGTGACCACCGCTTTACAAGTACAAGCTAACCTGGCTAATTCAACTTCATGAAACACAACACACGACTACACTGAGCAAACCCGAGAGCTCACCTCAGATCATTCAAAGCTCGAAGTCACGGTGATACAACAGAAACCTTTAGCGAACTCGGCCAAAATATCCGCACACTTGGACGCCTTTATTTTCTCGAGATTTGGCGGCAAGTTCGCTTAGCCTACCCACCGCCGAGCCCGTGTTTTTATCAAGCACTCTTTGCCCTCTGTGGAAGCAAGTAAAGGTTTCCTTACCCGGCTGAACTCCCTCCTGTTGGCCGTGTTTGTCGGAGTCGGCTCACTCAGCCCACCCGGGAAAACAACCCGAGCGAAACCCGCGGAGAGGACACTAAACTAACACATGTAGCTAGATGTTCGCGTCCAGACGGACAAGTAGCTAGCTGCGTTTCTTGTTCTTGGCCAAACAAAGATGAAAATACAGATAAAACCGAGGCTAAGCCGTTTCGCTCTTCCCTACTATGCTCCTCCCATTAACAGAGCACCTCGGCCGGACAGGCTCGCATTCGTCGCCTCGCTTTAAGGCGCGGGATTTTCCTTTCAGGCTCCTTCTGCTGCTGTTAGCCTACCGCGGGACGAGCTTCAGGACGACCCGCACATAAATGTCCATTAATCGCCCAAAGGTTGTGCACGCGTAGAAGAGACACTATAATCCACTGTTATCCCCCCCCTCCCTCACAGTTGCAGTACTTCTCCGTCTCTCCACTTTCACTCAGGTCGGGTTTTTACGGTGCTCCCTCCCCTTTGATTAAGAAAAGCCGCCAGCAGGCTGCCAGCCCCCCCTCCCCAGTCAGCGCGCTGCACACAATCCTTCCACCCGCATGCTGGATCCCTTGAGAATGCAGTATGAGAAGGGCCCCTTAACCTGATCTGAAACCAGCCAATCAGCATCCACCAACAGTGTCCTGGTTTGCAGGCTAGGATCCTTTTTTATGAACTAGGCGAGGCATTGTAGCCTACCTGCCTTAAAGGAACACACTGCAAGGGCTTACAGCAGTGGCTTCATTTCCGCAGCTTTAACTTCATTAAACATAGTTTAAGATTTACAGTGGAAATATAATATAGAACACATATATAAATAACAGAAAAAAACATATCAATAAAAATGCAACTAATAATAACCCTTAATAGTAGATTATGGGGAAAACATGGGACTCAAATGTACACAAGATGACACAGATGAAATTAGATATAGAAATAGTTTATGTTTTCCAGGAAAATAAACCATTTTGGGATGAATCTTTATCACTAAATGCCTGCAAAATGTCATTAGACTTTTGTCACCAAATTTTGTTTGACGCCTCGTATTTGTGCCATAGTTTAGCCAGATATGTGAATTTAGGTGAAATATCTTGAGCATGTAGAATGTCTTATGAACACAAGCTGCTGGGCAGTAGAAATCGTCGTCACCTATTTTTATTTTATTGCTTAAATTTGCATAGGGATTCTATGGGAATGTAGATTGATTTGCAGCTAGATGTGCAAACAAGATTAAACAAAAAGTCAAAGGTAATCTCAAAATATTTTTTTAGAGAACTGTCAGCACAAGAAATATGACAAACCTGATTAGACCAAGAAGTCCGAGCATAAGAAAAAAAAAAAGGCTGCTTTGTCACACCAGACTCAGGCCTCTAAACGTATGTCATCGAAGCATCTGCCAGTTTAACATTTCTCAACAGCATCATCTTAAAACAGTTTTGTCCAGAGTCACTTACAGACATGCATATCAGTGCACACCTCCCCACCAGTACAACATTTCTGTGTTAATTCTTTCAACAGAAAAACATCAACTGTCACCTCTTTGTTCATCACACTCTCATCTGCAATACATTTTCACTGCTTAAAGTGATATGATAGATATCAAAACTTTCTCTGTACCTTCTGGTCTGTATTGGGCAATGATGGTAACCGTCTGGCCGGCCCTCTTGAGTGCAGCTGCTGCCTGTTCATGAGTGGCGTTGCGCAGATTCACACCATTCACCTAATACAAAAGAGATCAGAGAAAACACTCTGTCAAAAGGGTAACCTAGACTTGCAACAACAATCGAAAATAACAATAACAAAATAATACAATTTAAAAAAAGGAAGAGGTACATTTGGAGAGAAAACAGGAACTGCATTTCATGAAACGTGCCAACTGTGCCGGATGGGGGTGGATCTATAATTTTTTAGGGTTATGTTGCCACCAGTGGCATTAGCAAAACTGCAGGGAAGAATGAATACCAGCAAATTCTGTGTGCAAATCATCTGTGAAGAGTCCAAAACAAGGTGATTTCTACAACAGCATAGTTTAAATCATACTTCAATCTCCCATGGACTATCTGAAGAGACACAAACTAAAACTTTTGGAATGACTCTCACAGTCCTCTTGCCTAAACATCACTGAAAATTTGTGAATAGACCTTAAAGAAGATGGGCATGCAAGAATATCTCAGAACTGGCAGCCTTCTGCAAAGAAGAGTGGGGGGAAAATCCAACTACAAGAACTGAAAGACTTCTAGCTGCTACAAAAAGCATGTACAAGCTGTGACTGACTGTAAGATGTCCAAACCTTGGCACAGATCACATTGATGATTTTGAATTTTATTAAAATTTTGTTTCATTAGCTGCAGAGGCTGCTTTTACTACTTCTTAACAACAAAATGTGTCATCTGGCCCAATGTGTCCAACCTTTGGCATAATACTGTAAGTAAATGACCTCTGACTGGCTGCCCTGTGCTGTCATGTCTTGTTCAAAAGGCAGTCTGGGCTTATAGGAATGCTCTGTTCCATGCTAGATTAAAATCAGAAAATATGCACAGTAATACCAGTAAAACAGCATTTCCGCAATAGTTTTTATATTTTAAACAGCCGTGACTCAAAGAGTGAAAGACGTGGTGGTAGCGACGTAAGATGTTTGTTAATTTATGGTGCCTCTACCACAGCAGTGCACTTATGGGACACGGACAGGCCTTGAAGTAGCCAATACACAATCCATTAAACTATGGTTGATTGTTAAAAAGGCAAAAAAAAAATAAAAATTATGCACTGTGCTTTATGGAGTACACAGAAAATAGCTTTTCTGAAACAGAAAAGGCTACTGTGGTTTTCCTTTTTTATTAAACATGTCAGATTCTGGGACCTGGACATTAAACAAATTAAGAGAATATTAAACCACTGACTGTCTTACCTTTAGCCCAGTGTTCTCAATTCTTTGAAATTAGGGATGCAGAAAAACATGATATTCAACATTCTTCTAGCGAAAAATATATATATATATATACATTGATGAATAAATACATCATTGAATATGAACAACGGAGCCACTGAATTTCAAATAGCAAATTTGGCAACTTGTCTCAGTGTTTTAAACCGTCAATAGTTTAGTTGAATGGTTTTAGAATTTACTGACCGATAGGATGCGATCTCCCCTTCTCAGCTCGCCACTCAGGTCAGCAGGCCCGCCTGCCAGGATGAAAGAGACAAAGATTCCTTCTCCATCTTCCCCGCCCACGATATTGAAGCCCAGTCCTGTGGAGCCTTTGTGAAGCAGAACCTTCCGTGGCTCCCTGTCAAACAGAGCAACAACGTCAGGCCATGGGACAGTGCCCACCCTGGGCAACAGCAGAGAGTGAGGGCAGGGCAGAGACACACTGCTACGGCAGAAAAAGAGATAGGTGGGTGAACAAGTGCACCTTGTATAGCTAAGAGTGTTGGACAGAGTGAAGCAGTGGTCTCTTTACATGCTTGAAAGTGAACACTTTCTCAAAATTCCTCTCAGTATTTCCAGCATCTCACACTGTAGGAAGCGATTCCCATCCCTGGCGGGGTGGAAAGAGTTTAATAAATTAAGTGTAGGTTATACTAGGCTTTGATATAACCACCGGAAATAAAGCAGGGCTGTGTTTTATTATGCAAAATACAGTGTTTAATACACAGTGAATAGAGAGAAGAGATGAAGATGAATAGCACTGTCACATTAAACAATGCTCTGGTTTCAGTCACGACTTGATGAGACTGGCAAGCCTTCATTTTTTTATAAAGCTTAACAGCAAGTCTGTTCTTCCAGCACACACACACTTTTTTTTCTCACACATACTCAAAAAACACTCACACACTGAGCTCATTCCTGCCTCATGCTTGACCACTCCACTGCAGTTCGATTTTAGCTGCTGTGACTCATCTGCAGGCAGAGATTCATTCCAGACTGCCCAGTCCTGGCATCCCGGGGAGTCTGAGCCACAGAGAAGGGACGACTAAAAGCCTATTCCAAACTTACTGAAGATTAACACAGGGCAATAGCGACGAAACCAAAAAAAAATCAGGCACATACACACACGTTCGCACAGTACTGTGCCACACACACCTCAAAACTCTTCACTTTCCACAGCACACTATGCATGTTTTCCATTACTTCCAAGCACTGTTCCTCCGTAGTTTGAGTCGGTCTGCAGTTGACAAGAGCCATTCCCATTTAATTCCTGTGGCTGCACTTCCCGCTGCTGATCATGGCACTTTTACATTAAGGGCATTCTGTGACAGGCTGCTGCTTTGCTGCTTTCTGAAGATCCTAAGACCACAAATGACCTCATAGCTCACAAAACAAGCAGAGAAACATGGAAAGTTTGCAAAACTATATGAAGGACACTCTAACTTAAAAACTAGGTAGTGGTGCTTTTACAGAACTATTTTGATGAAGTCTGACTATATCAAAGCTAACATTTCTTTTTACAGTGCCCATTAACCTAAAAACCTCATGTCTGTACATTCAGTGCTTTTATTTTGACATGGGCAAATATAAAGTGCAGCCTTGTCCACCAACAACACTGCGGTACAATGTTTTCCATTAGTGCACATTTTAGTGTTTATGCTGCTCCCAATATGCTAGATCTGGCTAATCAGCTAATTAACAAGCCCTTCCTGGGTTGAAAGTAATGTGTTAGAGCAGGACACCACGACAATGAGCAGGGCAGGGGAAGAGCACCTCCAGGTCCAAGGTTGGGAACCACTGCATTAGAAGACATTCTAGATATTCAAGATATTCACCTTAATGTACAGCGCAATGTGCAGACATATCTGGCTAAGCTAAACTATGGAAAAAATATGAGGTGTTAAACAAAATATGGTGACAAAAGTCTAATGACATTTTCAAGTAAAAGACAGCAAGCAAGTCTGAAAGCCTTCAATCTGTTTCTGATGAAATCCAGATTGTGTTGCAAAAAAACAAAACAAAGAAAATAATCTTTCTAACTCTAACAAACAGTTACCTGGAGTGCCTCTGCTCGGTCCTGAAGAAGCTGCTTTTCTCGGCCTGCCTTTCCAGACTAAACCTCACCATTGGCATGGAGGAGGAGACGTTCACGGTGAACATGGTGCCTACCACTAGCAACTTTACACAGGCCGGGAGAATAGTATCCTAAGACTATATCTCTGTCCAGGTTCTAGCTGGTGCTACGTGTGTGTGTATGTGTGTGTCCGTGTATGGAATCTCTGGCTGTAGGGGTGTGATGGGAAACAGCTCCACTTTGGCTGTCACATACTCGCCTCATCCGTGTTAGACTTAACTCTTACACACTCTCATTCATGTCTTCCACAGACTGCTGTGCAAAATGAGGCTGATCAGGCTGATCGTAATAGCTATGATGTCCCAAGCTAGTTCTGAACCTTCAAATGTCCAATCCGTGGCAGAGGTGCCAGACTTGGGGGAAATTATTATACACAATTAATCAAAGTACAACTGAGGCCTTAATCAAGCTGTCTTAATGGCCCATCCCATGAACAGCCAACTTTCCTATTTTTAAAACACAAGACTCACAATAGCCTATTTTGAGTTAATTGTTTTTGTGATGTCATTAAAGGCAACACATTTGCATACAGTGTCTCTGCCGTGTCTCTACTGTGTCTGACGTTTTTAAAACACAATACAGGGCAGCCGATGAGGGCAAAGGTTATTTACATTAATCTTAAAGTCATAGTAACAAAAACTACGTCTAAGTTTGACAAAGCCTGATTTCATTTCTACCCAGTTTTATGCATGTCTGTATAATGCTTCACATGTTTAATATGTGTAGGTGTCACCAGAATGTGTATGCTGGGGGGGGGTACACACACACACACACATATATATATGCTGTTATTAATATCATTGCAATATCAACAATTACAAGAACACTATTAGTAATAACACTGTAAATGGAAGCATAAATGACTGAAAAACTGTCATACAAACCAATTTACAGCACCATGGCAAAAATGTTGCCCACTTCTAGCCAACAATCTCCAAAGCTGGCATTTAACACAATATTTATAGTTAGTATAGCCCATGAACAACTCTGCCTGAAGGGGATTCTTTCTCCAGTGGTCTAACACAACATTACATTACAATTATTCTTCTAGACCTTCATATAAATGCCTACATCACTAATAAAAAAAAAAAATCAGATCAGACCCAAAATAGATGTCAACAGACAAGCGCTCCACATAAAGCAGGGTAGTCAGTCAGTGGTTTCTTCTGGGCCTCCATGAGCATGCCAGCATACCAGTCTGCCACCTCAACCTTCTTAGGCAGATTAGCTAACCGGTTTCCATGTGGCCTGTCCGCTAATTTGAGAATGTGTAAACACAGTAAATAGAACGCTGTTCATCTGAGCACTGTAAGCATGAAGGCTCATGCCTGAGCATCTGAGAACTGACTAACATTGTATTGGGTTTTGTCATGTGTTTGGCAACATTACGCATGCTTCATATCTTTGACCACATGTCTGAGGAAAAGGCCCAATATCAGGGCAGAGGATGACTTGGGCAGTGCTAGTGGGGGTGAAAAAAATGTAAGTCAGAGTAAATTCCAAAGGTTATGACCACAGCTATCAAGCTTTTCTCCCTATCATGAGACCAGCCTCCCTTCCCCCACTCCCTTTTCATCTGTGCTAAGAATGTAAACAGCGCAGAGAATTTCTTTCCCACTTTCCCTCTCTATTCCATCCTTCTGTTCCTCTTTCTGCTGCATTTGCTGTTGTCTCTGTCTCGCTGATAATGTTTGTGGTAAGTGTCCCCCCCCCCAACAAACTCCCCCAGCCCCCTCTTGGCTCTTTTGTGGCGCAGGCTAAAATTCCATAACCTCTCTACCGTGGACAGAGCTGTGAGGTTTTCGAGGTTTCCTGGGTCGTGCTGCCCCAGTGCACTCCAGCTCTATATCTTTCTATCGCCATCTCTCTCTCTCTGCTCACAGTAATTGGCTGTGCTTGGATGATTAATGGTGGACACTGCAGATATGTCTCTCCACAAACACACAGAGACCCGACTCTCTCTGAGATACATGTTCTCTTTGGCGAGATCATGGACCGTGGCTTTCATGGCTGCCATGCGCCACTCTCTCTGTTCCTCTTTCCGATGCAGCTTTCTCCCTCTAAAAAAAAAAACGGTTCTTCATTCTAATTTGGCGCCGCACCAAAAAACAGTTCGAGTCATTTCAGGCTTTCCAAAGCAGCTAAGAATAAACTTGCGATAAATGATTAACAGTTTACATTCAATAGCTCGCCTAAAGCGGCCCAAAATGACCCCTATGTTCAATCGTGCTCTTCTGACGTTTAAACCAGCGTTACAGTGAGGTAAAAGGAGTTGATAGACTGTAAGCTGTAAAGAACTGACCACCTTTACAGTCACTGCTGACTCATGAAAGGCATCAGAGCAAAGTTACTGATCAATCTGGCATGTTCTGTTGTGTACTTTGAGCAAACAGAGCTGTTCAGTCACACAGGTTTCTCTCACACACATGCACAAGGCCGATAGTGATCCCGTCTGGGTTTTTGTGTGTCGCTCTACGTTCATGGACAGTGCTGCAGAACAGTAAAGCATTATAGAGGAGAACAAACCAGGTCAAGTGACGTCAAAGGTTGTCCTCTTGCAGTGTGGGTCTCTGAGCATGTTTTATATACACTCACCCTCCACTTCAGTATAAACACCTACTGCACCTGGCTCATTCATTAACTGGTTACTTTATGAGGCCCACCTCAGCAGGCAATTACAGACTGTAGACCATGTAATCTCATTGGCTCATTCTACTCCATTCACAACGAATCATTTTCTGACCACAGAGCTTTTAACCAGAGTGGACTATTCCCAACACAGCAGTGGCCCTGCAATGGTATTGTAAGTGTGTGTGCGGCACTGGTTAACCAATCATTGATATTATTGAACATTACAATAACATGACTAAATAAGCTGGTATTATGAAAAATATGTATATATATTTTTGTATATTATGTATATACTACATGAGAACCTACATGCGATTTGCTCTCTGATGAAGACTGAAAACTTGACCAGAAGAAGGGTAGCAACATGTCTGATTGGCAATATTTTGGTTTCCAACCAAACGAACACAGAGAGCCACTGAATGTTGTTATTTAAATTATTTAAACTATTAATTGATCCCAGCTGGTAATTATATTGCTATCCAAGGAAATGTGAGTCTTGCATGTCAGGGAAAAGTCTTGCCACTTTGTAAATGAATTAGTATCATGATAAGATCATTTGTTGCAATACATCTGCAGACTGTCTGCAAACTGTTAACTGTCTAATTGTACATTTTTATCCAAGCTTTGTACTGGTATGAATATATGTGGCACAGTGGTGTTGCACCACTGATGGACCAATGGAATGCTGGTGTATATGAGTATCTTTTAATAAACTGTCAAGTCATGCCTGTAGGTGTGAGTGTATGTGTGAAATAAAGCTGATGTCCACAAAAATGCAAGTACATGTAGCTGCATCGAGACACAGAGAAGGGTTTTATAGTAAGCACAGCTCACAGAGGGGCTGACGTGCACACCTCCGAAATCTCGACAACCCATCAAGCAAACGTGCAGTGCTGTAAGGCAAGTTATCGCTGATTAATTAGGCAGGGAAGCATTGGAGCTGGGTCCCGCAATTTAACAAAATAAATAGAAACCACATACAGGAAACACACAGAACAGACTGGCCAAGGCTCCTCAGTATAGGCAATTTTATAATCAATTTGAATTAGCAAGTTCATATTACATCCCCTGAGGATGAAGAGCACATGCAGGATTTTTGGTTTGATCTATTCATTCATCTTCTTTTCCACTTCTTCCCGGTCAGGGAGCCTACCTGGAATCATTGGGTGCAGCCTGGCAGGGTGCCAGTCCATTGCTGGGTACCATACACAAGCTTACACTCACACCTAGGGGCAATTGAGCATGGTCAATTCAATTACCGTGTGTATTTTCTTGGGGAGGCAAGAGGAAACCTATGCAGACACTGGGAGAACAGACACACCAACAGACAGTGACCAGAGCAAGGATTAAACCCACAACCCCAGGCCCAGGCCCCTGGAGCTGTGCGACACATGAACAACCTGCGGCACGGCCATGCCGGCCTATGTTTGGTTTTTATTTTTGTAGTAAATATTTTTGCATGTTTACATGAATATTTATCACATTCAGTATTTTACTTTTCCTATCTATTCACTTTCCACCCTGAGGGTGAGCATTTGCTGATTCTTCTAGTTTGTTTAATGCCAGGACCACCTAACCACCCTAACATGTAAATGTTATGTGCAGGTGACTCAAAAGTCCAGAGGAACAATTCAGCTCTAACTGGTCTAACCCTACTGTTTTGCTCTTTAATTTGATACTAATTGCACCACCTGATTCACTTCACAGATAAAGCTTGCGGTATGGCGGTATGCTGTGCCCTTCAAGTTCACAGACAGATATTCAGATTCAAAAACCAATACGCAGGATCCCTGCAGAAACATGTTTTGAAACCCTCATTGCTTTGTTTACAAATATTGATGTTTACAAACGGCAAAACAGCTTAACAGTTCAAACTGTGCCCAGAAGGTTAAATGTTGGCTGATGATTGGGCAGCACAAGTTATTTGAGTCCAGAG
The DNA here is from genome assembly GCF_030463535.1 of Salminus brasiliensis. Classification (NCBI taxonomy): domain Eukaryota; kingdom Metazoa; phylum Chordata; class Actinopteri; order Characiformes; family Bryconidae; genus Salminus; species Salminus brasiliensis. The sequence goes on from NC_132896.1 coordinate 17,012,421, forward strand.
ACTTTATGGTGAGGTAGAATGTGGCTTTAAGAATCGCAACATCTGGCTTTAAACTAGGTGCCCTCAGTCAGGAGGTGAACAGGAGATCTCCTCAGAATCTCCTTAATGTTATGCATCTGGCAAGAGCTGTGGTGGATCAGATAGACATGCAAATGTGTCAGTGACAGCCCTAGCATGGGGGAAGCACAGATGGGCAGAAGGCCGATCTAAGTCCCTCCTGTGACTCAGTCGGTGTCACACAAACACACACATACATACACAGCCTGACAAAGTGCTCTGTGAGCACACTGGCATTGATGAAGTGCATGTTTATACACATGCTTTCATATATATATATATATATATATATATATATATATATATATATATAAAAACAGATTGTAATATTTAGTTATTATACATTGTCACATACACACTTGTGACAAGTATATGCTGTATAGATGCACTGTCCACATGTCAGCACATTCTGAGGGACTGTCTAAGTCTATCATTGTGTCAAAGGCATTGCTTGCGGTGTGTGTTTGTGTGAGTGTGTGTGTGTGTGTGTGCGTGTGTGGGAGGACCAGGGTGTGTGGCCTGCTTTCCTCCCTGCGCAGATGAATCACGACAGCTGCAGGAATGTGCCCCACTCATCATTTGTGCCCTGACTACAGAAGCAACCTCTCACTTTCCAATACTTTACAGGAAGAACAGGGTCTACTGTTTATGTTTACATAACTGCAACAGCAGCCAAACGGTCCAGTGCTGCAGGGAAACATTAGTGTGTGTGTCTGTGTGTGCACATATACTGCATGTGTGTATGTGTCTGCTGATAAGGTTCAGTTACCTCTGCTATTAGCAGCTCTCAAGATAATTATCATTCCGTCACAGTCTGTGTTAACATTAAAACCAAACACACACTTGCTATGCAGGTAAAAGTCTAGAGAGACCACTAGTGAAAAGGCTTCTCTTCCACATTGCTTTCATTTCATTTTGAAATATATAATAAGCAAAACAGTTTCAATCCCAATGTAGATTTTTTGAAATCTGAAAGTGAATTTCAGAAATTCTAAGTATTTGGTAGTATGTCCCTCTTTTGTTGTAATGAAAGCAAGCACTCAAGTTGCAAGGGCTCCACAGATTTGTGCAAATGCTGGTGATGATCAGATGTGATCCACCTGTCTTCTGAAAGTGCACTTTCATTAAAAAAGATAAACTTTTTTGTACAAAGACATAAATATAATTAAATAAAAATTTATTTAATTAAAAGTAATTAAATAACAGGAATATATATATATATATATATATATATATATATATATATATATATATATATATATATATATAATTAGATTAATTAATTTTCTATTGATTTATTTACATTTACATTTTTGGGTTTGTACAAAGGCATTAAGATGGTTATGGTGACACATTTGCTTAAATCATATAGAATTTTTCCTTATAATTTAATTATATCATATTCACCTTGCATAGTGCAGAATTTTTAAGACTTTTTTTACTTATTTTACTTACCCATTTTTTATTTACTTTAGAACTTTCTTAAATAAAAATAATTAAATGAAAATTTTTGAATTTCAACATGTGACTTTTGGGTCACTTTCTTCACTGTTTAGAGCAAACATCTTTAAAAAAGTACAAAAAAGCTTACTCTATTGACAATGTGCACAACTTAGATCAAAAAAGTGCACCTACACTGATAAACAACAGTAGTACACCAGTACTGAAAAAATGCATCACTCCACATTTCTACCTATTCTACACATGCACTAACATGCAGGTGATTATATTTCACGCAGTCCCACTCCTAATCTCTTCTTATGTACCAGAGCGATTCATATTGCTCTGCAGGCAGCACGTCAGTTTGCAAGTAAAGCACTTTCTTCAGCAACAGTGCTAGTCAGGTATAGACAGCCCAGCTTTTTAATGATCACCTAGATTACCCATTATGAACACTATTTGTTAAAAGCAATCACTGTATAGAACCCACACAGTCACTGCAAAACTACAGAGTACAGAAGAACAGACTGAACAGCACTGACACACACACAGCTGAGATTATACCCATCTCAGACAGCAAGTCACAGCACATAACTCAGACTGAGCAGAAAGTACCCACAGAAGGCCACAGATTCTCAACAGGGTGTATATGGGTATGTAAAGGACATTGACGGATGCATGATTAAATTTAAGTACAGTATGTTGCTGAAGAGGGAACACTGAGGGCGTAGACATGTACAGACTGCTACATGCTGAAAAGGAGAAGCTATCGGACACACAGGATCAGTCTAGAGCTAGGACACATTAGCTCATAAAGGAGTTGTGATTTGTATTATTTTACATATTTTAGAACAATAATAAAATATATTAAAACCACGTTTTATTTTATACCTTATATCTACATGAATGGTCACTGGAATGGTACCCTGTTTACATAATGGTGGCTCCCTCAAGGATACATCCTTACTACCTTTATTTAGGGAATACAACTGGACCATATTCCTTTGTAGTTGTTTTGTTTAACTGCTGCATTGTTTCCATACATTCAGCACCCTTTGTATTTTATATTTCCATTTAAAACGTGAATATAGCGTACCTTTAAGGCACACCATTGAAACTTAAGGAACATATTGTACCTTTATATCAGAATCATACTGGTGTTCGGAGACGATTATTGAAGCATCGGTCCAATGTTAAACATTCAAAAATGTGTAACAATATTTAATTTATGTACTTTGTTTAATTATTCTCCTCCACAAATACTAAATTATTAGATGACACTGGGATAACTCCATTAAATAGTTTTTTTTTACTATGTTTACTGCATAACCCTACATAAATTAAGAAAACTGAGGCATCCCTCCTGTTTTTAGAGATATTTTAATACAGGTTTGCACACTCTTGGCATTCTTTCAGACAGTGTCATGAGGAGCCACTCTGTGTCCTTTTCCAACAGGTTTGAAGACGTTCCACATATCCTCACTGTTGGGACAAAACCATGTATCTATTTTTATTATTTTTGCCAATAGATTTAAAAATGTTTGCTGCTCCTCTTCAATGGAAACGGCCAAAAAGTTCAAAGTTAAGAGCGCTTTTCCTTATGCTGTAAAATAGGGGTTGGGAATCGAGGCCTGGAGTCCAGCACAGTTGGATGATTTCAATGTTCTAACACACTGACTAAACCTGGCAATTAACAATCAGGTGTACTTGTGCAGGAAAAGCACAAAACTGTGCAGAAAATGTCCCTCCTGTACCAAATCCCTGCTGTAAAGTTATATTTTAGTCTGACAAATATGCTGAAACAATATGCTGAAAATTATAGGTCTAAGATTATAAAAGGTACATTCTGTCAGGTGTGTCCAAACTCTTGACTGCACTGTAAAAAAAAAAAGTAAACAGGCTGCCTTAACACATGTTAACTTCTGATAATAAGTTATCAGAATAAACTGTGTCCCAGCAAACACGCTCATGTGAGGCTCACATGGGTGGAACATGGGTTTGGTGGGTTCCAGGTGGGCACAGGCTCTGAGTGGGTTTGTACATGTTTTGTTACTGGGAATCAGTCAGGCATTATAAATGAGCCCCACCCTAATCTCACATGGGTACCATCTAGGCCCAAGGTGCATTGTACAGCCCAGATGGGGCCCATGTTTCACCCCTCCTGGTCCCATTACTGACCCTGTGGGACCCTGGTGGGCATCCATATGTGGGACCAACATGAACCCATGGACAAAACTTTCTTTTTCCCAGGTGGGCTAACCATACATGTCCCACATAGGCATGTTATCTGGGGTCTTACACTCTGTTAACTTATTACTCTACTGATGGCACAATGTGATAATATTGGTGGAGTAAAGCTCTCACTATCATGTGACTCTACATGAGGTGCAAAGTCTCACAGCCCAAAACAAATGCCAAACTAAGCCTCAACCTTCTCACCCTGCTGCTTTCTGTAATATGCACATCTGCCGTTCCTTACGACTGACAAGCAGGAGGAGTACGCAGCCGTCACACACTGTGCAGCCTCCTGTGTGCAGTGGCGGTAGAGGTGGGGCGGGCTTGTGGAAGAGCGTCAGTGCGGGGGAGATGAGGGTTTGGGGGGGTGACTGTCAGGTTAGCTAGGCTAAGATTATCTAGGCCAGGCAGAGCAAGAAGCAGTGGGTTAGTAGGGTTAGTACCTGCCAGAGTACGGGACCAGGCTTTGGCACAGGGCAGGCGGGGCGGGGCCGCAGCCCCCGTCCCCTGACCCCCCTCTGCACAGGTGTGGGGAGGGAGGGCTGGTTTCCCCGAGATGTTTGTGGATGACACTGTAAATGGGCTCGGCCCTAGTGGGGGTACAGAAATCACACAGTGAATGGGGCTGGCTGAGACACACAGAGACAGCAGACATAAAGACAGAGACAAAGGCATGTACTGTACCTACGAGGAAAAAAAGAAAAGAAAAAAAAAGGCACGCATGCACACAGACAGAGACACGCGAACACTGCGCATGCGTCAGTGAAGATGCATTCATTTCTTATTCAGCAGAGGGGGCTGGAGGGTTCTCATGTCCCCAGACTGGACGGCAGCATTGGGGGGTGGGAGGTGGGGGGTTGGACTGACTCACAAGCTCCATGCTTGTCTCACATCAAGGAAACATGAGTTATTTTTTTAAACAATTGAATGCTAAATCTTTAACTGGTATGTTTGGCCCAGTGTAGGATCACCTTTTGTCCGGGAGTGTTTGCTGCGCTCACACAGGCCTTAAGCTACTTGATTGCTCAGATGTTTCCATTTAGGCCATGTCCACAAACACACTGCCACACAGAGAGGCATAACATGGAGACATCATAGACGTTCCTCAGCCCACACCCTCCTCTTACTCGAAAATGTTTGCTCTCTTTGGGTTCCATCTTTGCCCAGTTACATCATAACACGTGAGGTGAACTCTGTGAGTCAAATAGCACCAAAGAATATTAAACCAATACGCAAATATGAAGCAAGGTAGTGACAAAAAAGTGCTAAAATAAAACGAACAAGGAATGCATTAAAGGAGATTGTGTAATGAATGGCAATTCTCGTCTTGCTAAAATGCAGAAATGCATGCGTGTGTTTTAAAGTTTTTTTTGCCTGTTGTTGACAGTGTGAGTGCTTTTATTTCACAGTGGCAGTCAGTGCATTCGTGAAGGCAGAGAGAACTGACCTAGTGAAGTCGTCCTCCCCCAGCATGTGCCGCGGCACTGGGGAGTAGCGTGAGGGGGTGACCTGCGGAGGCTGGTACACGGGCTTGGGCTCCATGCCTCCCATGTACGCCATGCTGGAGTTGTGGCTGACGTGGTTATCCACCATGGTGGGGAAGGCTGGGGGGAGGGCGAGACCAGTAGAAGGAAAAAGAGAGATGATTAGTCCTGAAGTGGTTAATGCTGAGTGGAAGTGTCTGTGAACTGTGTGTGTGTGAGAGAGAGAAAGAGAGAGAGAGGGAGTGCGAATGCAAGTGTTGGAGCACGGTTGGTGCTTGGCAGAGCGCTTAGGTGTGACTCCACACAGATTCGTGTGCGCCTCCTCGCTCAGTAGGAGAGCGAGAGGAGGGCTGTGTGCGGAGCAGCGCAGTGGGCAGCACTGCAGCATGTGGGAGTCTGAGAACAGAGCAGTGCGCCCACCACTACAGATCCGCACTGTTACAAAACGGCACAAGCTTAGCAGCCTCGAAGGCAAAAAAATGTCTCTACTTCTTAGAACAGTATGGATGCTATATGGGCAGTATGTTGAGCTCTTTTATCACTTAATATATATTATATATTATTTTTATATACTTTATATTTTGCATCTTTACTCTACCCTGAGATTCACCGGACAGTCTGGTGAAAATCCTAATTAAGAGTTTCCCCTTTATTTATCAGTACTCTGTAAAAAGTTTAAAGGCAGGGCAACTTAAATGATAAAGTCACTGATAACAGACATTTTTAAGTTAACTCAACTTAAGTCTCAAGCCACATTTCAATTTGGTCAACAATTTAACAACTACAACTAAAATATTTTGCAGGATTTTCAGTCTGTGTCCGCACCCTCCAAAGTGTTCACTGCTTATTCCCAGCCACAGATTACTCATCCTATCACATGTGGGAGGCCTTCCTAATCTCTTATGATATTTTAAAAAGCAGGCAGTTAGACAGCCATGTCACTCTAGAGCTGTGAAGTCATGTTCATTTCTATGTACAGGTAAATTTACTCAAAATCTGTGTTTTATGTAGCATAGTTACATAGTTATAGCTCTAGATAGTTCTTCTACACCAAGGGGCTGAACCAAACTCCTGAAAAACATCTCCACACCATAATCCCCCCCTTCACCAAACTTTACACTTGGCACAATGCAGTAAGACAAGTACCATTCTCCTGGCAACCGCCAAACCCAGACAGATGGAGAAGCGTGATTCGTCAATCCAGAGAACAGGTCTCCACTGCTCTATAGTCCAGCAGCGGCGTGCTTTACACCACTGTATCCGACGCTTTGCATTGCAATTGATGATGTTAGGCTTGGATGCAGCTGCTTGGCCATGGAAACCCATTCCATGAAGCTATGTTCTTGAGCTAATCTGAAGGCCACAGAAAGTTTGGAGGTCTATAGCGATTGACTCTGAAAGTTTGCGACCTCTGTGAAGAATGCCCCTCAGCATCCGCTGACTCCACTCTGTCATTTTACGAGTTGCTCTAGTTCCCACTTGCTTCCACTTTGTTATAATACCATTGACAGTTGACTGTGGAATATTTAGTAGCGAGGAATTTCACTGAGCTCCTGACAGTGACTCATTCTTGCACAAATGTTTGTAGAAGCAGTCTGCATGCCTAGTTACTTAGTTTTATACACCTGTGACCATGGGATTGATTGGAACAGAATTCAATTATTTGGATGGGTGAGTGAATACTTTCGCCAATATAGGGTTTATTTAACTTCCAGCTCCATTGCCAAAAGCCTCCCAGTCTGTAAGCATTATATAATAGGGGACATTCTAACCTACAGACAGAAATAAACAGTAAACAAACTGTGGGAGAGGGACACAGATTATAAAACTTAGAATATAGAATATTTCTGCGATTTTAGCAGCAGCACATTTACTAATGCTTGTGAGCACGGAATATTCACTAAAATGAGATGCAGAACTAAAAAAATTATATTCAGGAGATCATATGACTAAACTAAGTTGAGTTAACTCAACTTAGTTAGAATCAGGCTTAGACATTGATAATACATAGTTAGTAACTGTTTTCACATCTTGAGACTAACATGGGCCCATATTTGTTGTGTATTGTGTTGTGTTAGTCACACTATTATGATTTCAGCTGATGTTATACATTCTGAATGTTATTTCAGTCTCACATTCTTTTGGTTATAGGTTATACAAAAACAGGCCATCTTACTCCACTCACCCCTATCATCTTTATTTTAAATTACAAATGCATTTAAAGTAGGTAAGTTAAATATAAATGTATCAATTTACAAATATGAATATTCAATTTAACATCATTTATGCTGCTGTGATCTCTTAAATGTCTCAATATACGTTCTGTTGAGTTTAATAGGGTCGTTTACCCTAAGATATTTATATTTAAAATGTTTGCTTGGGTAAAACTATTCTTTTGAGACAGATATAGTGTTCTAGGCTATGACGTAAGCTTAAGTTGTCCAGCAGAAGGAGGTACGTACTGCTAGAGTAGTCCGGAGGAGCATACATGTCGTTGAGGTGTACGGGCCCCGGCTTTGCCACTTTCAAATAGACCATGTCTGAAGTGTTCTTCAACGCTGCAACAGCCTCCTCGTGACGCACGTCCTGCAGGACGATGTTATTCACCTGGGCACACAAACAAACAGCCCCACTCACACACATCATATAGGTCAGTCTCTGGAGGGACTCCAGGCAGTTTGACACTGTGTTTGAGGTAATGGGAAGGAAACTGCCATGGAGAGGAGGCCGGATGGCCCTCAGAACTGGGAGGAGTTTCCATTCTCCTGCCTTCAACTGCTCCACCACAAAGGGAAGGAGATGAAAAGCGGAAACCGGTAAGGGGCAGTGTGTTTTTTCCTTTCTGTATTTTACACTTGATGTAGATGTCACTTTACTGATGCACAAATTGAAAATCCACAAAGAATAAAAAGTATCAAATACATGATATTGCAAGTCATGTTATCAGGTAAACTACAAAATTCATAATATTTACATCCTGATCTGAAGAGCTGGCAAACTTGTTGCAGAGACGCAATATTTCTGGCAAGTGCATGGACACTATGCATGCCTCTCTGATGGCAGCCATAACTGATGACTGGGACATTATTTATGACAGTCTTGACCAAGCCGCCTCTGCTGTAACTCCCTTGTCACTCATCCACCAGGCAGGGGGCTCTCTGTATCTCAGCAATGGGCTGTGTCTGGGCTTCAGTCAGAGGAGCAGCTCCATATCATTCATACAGAGGGTTATACATTTGCACACACAGCTGCATGCTTTTTTACAAAGTCTGACCATGGCAGAATCTGACCATTTTCTAACACAGATTTTTTTATGCACACTGTTTTAATGTACAAAAAGGGCGCTTACAGCCAGGAGACGATCGCCTGTCTGCAGCCTTCCATCTTTCTGTGCAGCCCCGCCTTCAATAATCTTTGTGATATAGATGCTGTTGTCTCCAGGGATGTGCTGGTTACCAATACCTCCCGCAATGCTGAAGCCCAGGCCTAGAACACAATGTCAAATGAACCAATAAGAAGGATTGTAACAACAATTTAACTATTATTCAGCTCTCGACAGACCAAATTCATAAGTAATAAAAATACAATACAGATATGCACTCAGGTCTGTAAGTATTTGGACAGTGAATCAAGATGAGAATGAAATGTAGATTTTCAGATTTAAAGAAGATTTAGATTTCAATAAATAGATAAAAATAATGCAATGACTATTGAGGAATTACAGCCATTGTGATAATGATAAGCAGTTTCGTAGCAGGTTGTGACATGTGGCCACAGTATTTAATTACAAATTAAGGAAATAAAAGGTCTGCAGTTGATTTCAAGCACTAAATTTGATTCGATAGCTTTTCATGGGAACTTTAACATGCGGTCCAAAGAGGTGACGACGCAAGTGAAGGAGATCATCATTATGCAGAAACGCCTTCATGTCTAATTAGACTGATAGACAGCATCTAAAAAGCCTGCCTGGTCTGGAACAAGGATGGTTAAGATTAACCCAAGACTACTTAAGAGTATGGAAAAACATAGAAAGTGTTTCTGATCCAAAGCATACCACATTATCTATTAAACATGACATGGGCATGTATGGCAGTCAATTGAGCTGGGTCACTGGTGTTTATTGATGACTGAGCGCCACTTTCTGCTCAGATTCGGTCAGATTTCGCAAAACTGATAGGATGGCACATTGCTGAACAGATGGATAATGGACGAAAAGCAACCCAGAAGCATCTTATGGAAAAGAAATGGAACGTTTTAAAATGGCTGTGTCAGTCACCTGACCACAACCCAACTGAGCAGGCTTTTCACATACTGCAGACAAAACAGAAGACAGAAAGACCCATAAAAAAGCAACTGAAGGCAGCTGCTGAAAGGCCTGGCAAAGCATCTCAAGAGAGCAAACTCATCATTTGGAGATGCTCATGGGTTCTAGAGTTCAGGCAGTCATTGACTGCAAAGAATTTGAATCCAAGAATAAAAGCTATCCTTATATTTATAATTATGCTAGTTTGTCCAATTATATTTGAGCTTTAAACCTCTTGAATTAAAACTAAAAGCCTACACTTTGGTCACCTTGTGACTGCTTCATTTCAATCCATTGTGGTGGCTGACAGAGACAGAATTACAACATTTGTGTCACTGCCCTAATGCGTATGGACCAGATTGGATTAGTCATAAGAGCATACTCTCTCAAAAATAAAGGTGCTACAAATGGTTGCCATACAAGAAAGCCATTTACATCAAGTAAAGCTTCTTTAGGTCTTTTAAATAATCCTTCACACTCACACATCTCTATTACAAACTTGGTTCTTCATGGAACCAAAGGCATAACTTATCACTTGTAGTACATTATTGTTTAAGAGTGCATAATGCCATTCTGAGGGCATGCCCATATATGTGCAGGTGGATTCGTGTTTGCTCCAACCTTTAGGCCCTTTGAGCAGGTTGACCTCTAGGATGGTCTCTGGTGGGGCCTGTCTCCTGCGCACCAGTAACCGAACCACAGGTCCTGCCTCCTTCAGAGCCTCCACAGCCCGGCTGTGCACCACCTCCGATACATCCACTTCATTCACCCGCAGCACGCAGTCATTCACCCTGACACATGGAAAGACACACAGAGCACAGATTGCATTCTCAACTGAACATCAGTCACAGTACATACACAACAAATCTCATATCAGCCTTGATGTGAAATATATACTGGGCACAGGTTTCATTACAATGTACAATATAATCTATAATAAATGCAGCACTTCCACAAAATGATGGAAATATTACATGAAAGGAATGAAATAAACATGCACATATACGTTCCAAAATCTGACACCCACAAAAGAACAAACAAGGGATTATAAAAGGATTATAAAAATAAAAGCAATGAACAGTTATTAGAAGTAAAATAAAGAAGAAGTGTTGTTCCACTAGCTGCATCGCTTTCTACAGAAGTGTATATTCAGACAGCTCTCTGCTGGATTTGATCTCCTCATCTAAGGCCTTTGCACACATTTGTGCTATCCTTGCTAATATTTGATATTTCTCAAATTATGCGAATATAGTTGACATTATGGTGATATAATCTGAAGTTAGGAACAGGAAAATAAGGAAAAAATGCAAAATATAAACAATTCACTTTTGTTCTCAGATTTCTGGATGCAATTACATGTTTATTCAAACATAAATCTCCTACAAGAAACCTTTTAAAACACAATTTTCTCACGGAACAGCCAAACATTATAATGTGTTAAAGGATAGAGACAGATGGTTTCAGAGAGAGATAAAGCTTCCTTAGAAAGGAGAAATGTAACTAAAAAACAAAATTTACTGACAGGAAACAGGCAGACACTAGCGGCTAAAAATATGTAATGAATAAAATTAAAAAGTATAATGGAGGACTATTTAAACCACTTATACTCAATCTAAACCACAACTGTAAATTATTAGCTTTACAAAGCTGACATTTATGATTGGCCTTCAAAAATCAATTGGAACCACATAACCTGTAAGCAATTACAGGACTGGAAGAAAGTAAAACAGCCTGATGAGTCATGTTATACTCTTTATTTCTGGATGCTTTTTTTCTGTCTGAGGAAGCTAATAAAGCCTTTGACCTGCCATGTGTGCTCCTAACTGGGCAATATGACAGTATGCCTGTTCTCAACAATTGGTCCAATTTACCACTCCGAAATAGTTCAGGACAAGTGATAATAACACTGATACTTGGGGCCTCTATGCAACATGACTCATTACCACATCTGAAACTTGCCATGTAGGTATGTGCCTCGTTGTGAAAGTGAGGGTTGTATCTGTAGTTTTTGAATTTGCAGATTACCCCCAAAATGAAATGAGACAGACTCGACATGTTTTGACAGTAACAGAATGGTGCCATCTTGTGCCCAGAGGATATTCACGCTGGGGCAGAAATGAAGGCACATGATATCTGAAAACTATCACATCTTATCAAGCTCAGTGATATGCAAAGTAAAAAAAAATACACAACTAGAAAATTGATGCACCTCACTAGTACACTAAAGAATTAGGACAGTGGTTCTAAGACAGTAGTTTACTAGGTCAGTGTTCCCTCTCAGTGGTGTAAGGTAAGCAGAGGAAAGATTGTAGAGTAGAGGTGAGTGTGTGGACTGACCCTAGTCTTCCGTCCATGGCTGCTGCTCCTCCAGGGATGATTTTAGTGATAAAGATTCCTGGGTCATCAGGGATGTGTGGATTATCAATTCCTCCAGCAATACTGAAGCCAAGGCCAGAGTTGCCCTGTTCAATGCATTCAGACATAAGCATACACAAACAATGGAACTAATAGGTCCTCAGAAGTATTTCACATATTTGTGCAGATGGCTTCTGTTTAGACATGCACCAATTTTTCTTATTCTTTTAAAGAGAAAGTACCTTGCAGGCATTCTGAAAACCTTAATGTAACTAAATGGGGCATGTATGAACAGCATGGATACATCGATCATGATTTTTTAGGGCCTACTTCAACTAAACAGATGATCGTTTTTTGTTACCATTTTTTGTGAACCTGAAGCTGTAAGGCCTAAATGAACACATGATATACAATTGCAGTACTATTCTATTATCCAAATACTGATCAAGTCACATATTTATAAAATAATGGCTTGCTCTTTAAAGGGCCAGAATAGCATATTAAAATCTTGAAAAATGAAAAATCAGTTGCCTATTTAAATAACATAAATCCGATAAGGAGTTTTATCAGAGATAAGCAATTGCATCACAGATCTTGGCTGACTATGGACTTTGGATTGCGATCCCTTTATATATACACTGGATATATATATATATACACATACGCTATTGTTCCTTGGTCCTTTATCCCTCCCTCTCCTTTTTTCCACTCATCACCCTTTTCATCCATTTTTTTTTTTTTAAATCTAAAGCTGTGGACTGAGACTGGATGGTCTATCAGGCATGTCAGCGACAGGCCCCAAAACAAGACAGCTGAGAAAAGATTTTGCTTTATTATTTTCTATAATTAATGAGTAACGGTCGTAGCAAATTAGGACGGGGGGGAGGCTGAGGCGTCCCAGCCAGAGGCTCCCGAGCCAGAGTGAGCACGCCGGTCCCGCTGCCAAATGTTACACACCCACGGACCTTTTAACGTGTGATCCTACATAGTTTATTTAGGCCTCAGCATGCAGAAATGCCACTTAGCGGAGGAGCAGCCCTGCAATTATCCTGAAAGCCCAGAGATGCATCCAGACCTGTGGGAGGACGGAGGCCCGCAGAGCTCTGCCAATGCACTGACCCTTCTCCAACAGCGGCCGCTGCTTCGCGTACATTATATACTGCTTGATTAAAACTACATGACTTCGCTTTGTACAAGATGGAGGAATGCAGAGAGCCCTGGCCTTATGAAAGCTATTTATTCACTCGGGTCATGCTGTTTAACGCTCACTTAAAAATAGTCCCTTCTCTGGAACGCGTTGTCTTACTTAGTGAAAGTGGTGTTGAAATCTGAATGAATTGTAGATGAGTGTAGATGGACTGTGGTGGTTCGTAGGCATTGGCATTATTGAGAAGCCATTTCACTGTGGTGCCTCCTGTTCAGCCCTAAAAGCACCATTTATTGCCATCTAGTGGCCATATCTGCACAGGTAGCACAGACAGAGCATGCACACATATAAATGCAAAAATCACCTTAATTAAATTTTTTTTTTTTAAAAGTGCATGTGGTAACAAAATGATATTCACCCTTTCCAAAATGATTTCTTCGTATTTGTACATGCCATCACTCCCATTCACCTGTAACCAACAAAAGAAAGGTTCATTTGTGCCCCGTACCATCACAGGTTGTTTGATGCTTTAATACACGAACAAAAAATCTTATCTGAAAGATGACATAATGTCTTTCAGCACAGCTTAAAAGGATAAACACTGCAAGCTACATCAATGTAGCCTACATCATACAGATTTTAAATAAGCAGATTATTACTAATGACAGTTTTAAACATGCTACACAATCTCACATTACACCACACGCACTGTCATTTAGTGTATCCCTTGTCTTTTTTTCGTTAAATATCATACTCATTTCAAACACAGGGAAGGGTTAGGTCAGACAGAGGGGAATAATTCCACGTGGCAGGCAGGCAGGGACTATTGGAGGTGCACTCAGAGAGACAACAGATACTTACATAAGGGCCTGCATCCAGTGAGTCTGCATTGACAATGATGGGAGGAGGGTTCGCCTGGAAGATAAAGAGATGCGCATTACCTCAGTGTGTGAGACCGGCTACTCGCTGACATACACACACACAGACAGTCACACACGTGCTGTCATGGGCGAGGAGAAAATAAATGCATGCCATGGGAACAGCCAGTGAGCCTCACTGGAACGTGGTACATCATCAGCGTGGTTAGATGCCGTAGGGAGAGCAGTGGAAGAAGGACTGGAGGTGGTAGGATTACAATGGCCTGTGGTTCAGAGTTAAAGCAAACTGCATCTGCGGCACAAGGGGCACGCCATGATGTGAGCAATTCCCCTCTGGACTGTGCAGTATTCCATTCTATCACATTTCCTTTTTAATAAAGTCTTTCTAAGAGGTGATAGCAAGCGCCAGACACAGAGAAACTGTATGTGTCTGATATTTTTTGATGGTATAGATGAGGTTTATTTTCCGACTGTGATTGAGAAGATACAGGCAGATCACGAGCTGACATTAACGGCTTGTCACATGCAGACTTAGCTGGATTTCTCAATATTGATCAATGACTGATCTATGGTGAGGCAATGCTGACGGTGCTGTGAAGAGACCACCAACCTCCTCTAGGAGGCCCTGTAAATACTCACAACATTTATACCACTAGTAACCAACTTGTAGCCAAGCGTCTGAAAGAAACAGTACCCTGTTTGGGCAATACTTAGTAACTCAAGTAGCCATCTAAGAGTCTTTCATCTCATGTTTAGGGGTTTTCACTCATTCTTCTAGTCAAAGCTTTTTGGGAGACTCTTGAACCGGCTTGCATTTTAAAGTCTATCCACAGATCTGTGACAATGTATTGGTCAGAGGACTGTGAGAGCCATGGCAAAATCTTCAGCTTGTGCCTCTTGAGGGAATGTGTTGTGGATTTTTAGGTGTGTTTTGATCATAATCCTGCTGTAGAAGCCAGCCTCTTTTTCGCACCCTTTTTTTCTTCTAATATGCCATTTTCTCATTGCAGCCAGAATGGTATATGGTATACCTTTAACCCTATCCTTAACTAAATGCATCAGGCTAGTTCAGATATTTCTTGGAAAACATCTGCTACTGAATGTTGTGGTGAGGCCACAGACATTTTTGTTTTCATTAAATTCACTGGCTGCACAGTAGAACATGGTCTTCATGGTTTTCATGGTCTTCAAGACCTCAACTTAACCTTCACCCTGTTACTGGCACAGCTGCCATTTCTTAATTACATAACGAACTCAGGAAATGCTTTGCTATCTTCTTATAGCCTTCTCCTGCTTTGTGCTAGGCAGCTGTTTGGAGGAGCCTATGACTGTTGGTTGTTTAGACAAGATTTGCATCATTTGTCCTTTCCTAATGATGACTGTGAACAAGCAATGGCCTTAAAGGCTATTTAAGGTTCAAGACCTTGGTCAAAGTTATCTAAGAGCTCAAACCTTTGAATGGTGATCCTTTGCTGTTTTGTGCAAGACAACAACTTAAAAAACAAACAAAACAAAAAAAAAAACAAATCTTTAACTATGCCTTTTTAAAATCACTTCATCTTCTACTCATTGACTAATCAGAGAAACTTTGATCAGAGATGCCCAAACACATTCAATTACAGAGGAAATAATATGTAATTAATCCAAAATATGGAAATAACATGTAATAATGTCTCTTTTCTGCTTAAATGAGTATTTCCTTAAGTCTTTTGAGTCAAGCAAGCCTTCTACATAAAGGGTGACATGGTTTCTTTGTTCTTTATTCTTCTTGAAGGATCGCCCAGTCTCAAAATAAACTCTTCCAAACCTGCCCAGCATTCCAAGATAGACTAAAAGCACTCTGGAGACCCACAGGAACCCCTGACTCATTATTGTAGATATGATCATATGCTTTTTGGTGTATCGATTAGTTTTGTATCTTCTGTAAAAGTTATTCTGCTTATCCTTCTTGAAATCTGCAGCTCTCAATTTCACATTACTCTAATAGTCATCACATCACGATGAGCCTTGTTTTCAGTATTTCTGAACTATTTGCAAAATGAACCACAAATGAATCAAATAGCAACACAGTGGAACAAAGAATTACGTAAAGCACATTAATAGACCATGGGCAGTCACCCTTCAGATTCTCTGCCATTTTCACTGCCACTGTGGCTTTATAGCAACTGCTGCTGAATTATTTCTCTGCTTCACTCACACCGCTGAAAGGACCAGATGAGGTACGACAGTGCATTCTAAAAGCTTTTCCTGTGTCACAGGTTCCATTTTCACCTGACTTTTCCTGCTTCCAGACAGAGCCTCACAGGTACAGCGGGACAGGTACAACACAGCCTGTTCTTCACAGAATGACGCACATCATAAACCACTAAGACACATCCTGGCTCATTATCTAGTTACTGCTCATGCTTCAGATTAGCCAAAGCAACAACCATATTTTTTTTTTATTTTAACTATATTACCTTATGTAGTAATTCACAAATTCAAAAGAAAATAATCATATATGGGCAGATTCTTCCTTACAGTTCTTCTATTGTAAAAAATACAGTCAGGCCTATATCAGTGCTTTTAGCACACATGTGTACGAATAGCCCTACTACAGTACATTTCAGGTCATTTAGAAATATTGTGTTTTTTAAATAACTAAAACAAAACCGTTTTGTAATCTTTAGTAATCAGTTAAAACAGTTTCCCTGTCTCTTTCTAAAGGCTTTAATTATTCACACTAAATTACTAAGATATCGTTACCCCTGAATGGGTAATGTCTAATACAACCACATGTGTTCCAAAAAACCAAAACACATTTATATCACAGAGAGGGGAGTGAAACTGACTGTGAGGAAATTCACAGGACAATATGTTTAACACCAACACAGTTAACATTTCACTGAGGTAAAAGAGTCGCCCTTATCTCAGCTTACTTCAAATCTTTGTTCTATTTTTCCCCCATTAGGTTGTGGCCAGTTCCAACCTCCATCACACAGTACTACCAAGCTAAGAAGGTGAAAGCTAGAATGTGCTTCGTCCAACACACTGCAGCCAATGCATCTATTTTTTTTTTATGCCAGCATCATAACACTTGGAGACACGCTTGGAGTCCATTTGGATTGGATGGAGGGGGGCTCTCTTAAACTTTAGGTCACAGATGGCTGTGGCATCATCGGAGAACATAGTCGCAATCCCCTGACAATAATTGCACCACTCAGGAGACCCACCAAACACCATTTTAATGTGCTTGTGAAAAAGAGATCCATGACAAATGATCCATATATTCTCAAATGCTTGAAAGCACACATGGTCCAGAATCATAATCTTGTGTCAGTACAATGTCTAAGAGCTGTGTGTGTTTGTCCTTTGAACTACGGGTGCGGCAATAAACTACACTGACCAAATGCAGACTTCATTACAAACAGAATTGAATGATTTGTCCTGTTAAAATGGATGATTGTGTGAATGATGTGAACAACGGATCAAAAATAACTGTATTTAATTATTTTACATGTAGCATTATGTTTATACTACTAGCACATTATTTTATATGTAGTGCAACTGGGTATTTTGACTTCTGTTTAACTTATCTCAACCTCTGGTTTCCTTAAAGGATAACCGTGAATTATGTACTGTGAAAATGTCTTTAATCATTATATTATGATATTCAAATTTTGCCGTATTGCCATATCTCCATTCTTGCTTCAGGAGAGCCACAGCCACATTTAATGGCTGATAGTATGCTGTGAAATTCCTGCAGCCTTCCCCTCTGCTGCGTTTCACAAATGGACATTAAGCATAGCTATTATGAGCAGGAAACTGTAGAAAGGACAAGGCAAAGAAAAGCAACATAGTAACAAAGTAACATATAGCCCATAATAAGATACAGTCAACTGCCCAGCCTGCTAATTAGGTATGAAAACATGTTGTAGCAATTACCAACAAACCACCCACAGTCTCAGGGCTGTAAAAGCTATCATCCTAGTCTGGGATTTTGCCTATAATCCCACATCTTTATCACACTACACACGCAAACAAGATGAAACAGGACAGTAATCTGAGCGTGGGCCACCCTGCGTGAGTGTGGCTGTCCTCAGAGGGCGGAGAAGGAACGCTAGGGTGAACAAGTCGTCAGCAGCGCTGCAGCATCACTGCACTGTGTGGCAGCAACATATGACCCAGAGAGGCCGCGTCCTGGAGAGAGGCTTACGCGGTCACAAACCTTGCTGCACGTCATTCTGCTCCACACTCACTCACTATCCCAGATTAAAACCATGACGGATTGGGGGGAGAGTGTGAGAGAGAGAGGGGGAGTGGGCTTATGTAGGGATGGCTGACAAGAGGTAAGAGGGTGAAGAGAAAAGGGGGAGACCAGTTAAAGGCTGGAGGGCGTCCAGATGTGGCAGAAGGGGGTAGACGAAGGGCCACGGGTGGAATTAACCAAATCTGGATTAGATTATCATAAATCCTTTAATTTCCTTTTAATTCAAACACTAATCATTAAAAGGCGGTTTCCAGCCAGCTGTCACTGCTCACTTCTCTCCAGCTGCAAAGCAAAAGCTCAGGGCCATGCACACACACACACACACACACACACACACACATATAAAGAACACTGGTTGGGCAGTTTGTCTATTGCTAATGTTGCTTGGGCCCTGTTTGCTCATTAAAGAGTTGAACGGATATCTGCTCCCAGCAATGCTGCCCCATTGGACTTGGGCACGGCCCCTAGAGACAGCAATCTGACAAAGGCTCTGGACGAATCTTGGCAAGTGGCGGGACAAGCACCTCATGTTAAATAATCAATGTGTTCCCATGGCGACGGCCTCCCTGGCTACCGCGCTAGCTGCGAGGAGAGGACAGGGCCCTCCCCCTCTGGGTTTGTCTCTCTCAGGACAGGACCATGGAGGCTCGAGCCCCTCCTGCCTGCAGCCTAGTGTGTGGTTAGCATAACCATTCAGCGGACAGACTGGCTGTGTCACATTCAGCTTGGCTCTTAAACCAGCCTGCCCTAGAGCTGCGGCACAGCGTCCAGGTGGGGGAAACTGTCCATTACACAGCCTCTGTGACTGCCACTATTCACTTCCAGATATGTAGCTTTCGACATATTGAAACCGCTTCGACATTTTCAGATCCAGCTTCATTGTTTGTCTGAAAATAACCGTCCAAACAAAGACGTACTTGGATCTGATGCAGGAAATAATCATTTAAAATAGGGCTGTAACAATACTACTGAATTCAAAAATGTCTTCAATACATTTGCATTAATTGCATACAGGGAAAATATGAAGTGCCTGATGTTTATGTGTCAAAGCTAATATTTTTGCACCATGCACACAGCCTACATGCATGCGCACAAAGAGCATAATGATGAAATATCGCTGTAGAGAAAGCTAATTCTAGACTACACAGACTAGAAACCTGCTACACCCCCGGCTTACACAATAAACCCCCCCCCCCCCCCCCCCAATTTTTAAAATGCAGATTTGAGCGTAAGTGCATACACAGCATAAGCCACACCCACTTTACTCTGATAGGATGAAACTATGGGCCATATTCACAAAAGCTTTTCGAAAAAGCTCCTCAAATGCCAAACATAAGAAGTTCACAAATATTGTCTTTTACAAAAGAAATTAGAAATCATTTTCTAAAAAAACACTGTTAATTGTTTTCTTAATTAGGAAATTCATTAAATTTGATGGTGCATCAAGATACATTTATAATAAAAAAAATAAATGTATTTATTTAGGTACATCTGTGCAGATGACAAAAGAAAATCAGTAAACAACAGCTTAAACTGACTGGAGAAAACAACAAATTTGAAAATATGAGAACTGTGGCACAACGTTGGAGAACAAGAAGGGAGCGAGAGGTTAAAAGAACTACCATCACTTCACTTACCTTCTTAAAGTAGACATTAATTATATTAATTAAACTATTTCAACCTAATAGTTTAATTTTATATATATTTTATATATATATATATATTGTTATGTTAAGAACATACAATATACAGGCAAAAGTACTGAGATATGCTCATTCTTAGTTTCTTCTGAAATCAAGGATTTGTTGTAAGTGTCTGAGTAACTGTCTCTACTCCCCAGGAAGGCCTTCTACTCGATTCCGGAGCACTGCTGTGAGGTTTTGATTGCATTTTGCGACAAGAGTGTTAGTGAGGTTAGGATGTTGTATGATCACCACCCCATCTCATTCCTGACTCCCCCACATCTTCATAAAAGTACTGGATGGAGCCCCTTTATTCCAGAGAACACAGTTCCACTGCTACACAGCTCAATGCTTTTTGCACATCTGTAGTAGTTGAATGCATTCATTAAGTGGGGTGTCCACAAACATTTGAATAATGGAACTGTTTTAAACAATATGTTAAGCATTAAGTATTATGATTTTAAAAAGCACATTTAAGAAGAATTTCTTTCTTAAGACACTTTTGGGATTTCGATCCCCATGTGCCTAGTTTTGGACAGCAGAGCTGGGCTATATATTCAGATATAATTCATGATCATTTAAAAACTGAGCAATGTTGTTGATTTCGTCTAACTGAGTCAGTAAGACCGCTGGGAAAATGCTTAATTCATTACAAGGTGTACAATTAGTCTGTTTAACAGCAGTGCTTTTTTTTTTTTTTTTTACTGAAAAATAGTCGAGCAAGTTTTAAAAAATCTGCCATTGCTCACCACAGACTGCGGTTTCCAAGGAAGCCAATAAATGAGATGCTCTGAAAAGATGACTTACCAATGCAGTTTCCATGTACTGTTTCAAATGAGATTTTCTGATGCACATTAAAATGATTACAACTTTCCTTTAAATTGCAACTTTTAAAATGTTTGCAGAACAGAATGGGGTCAGAATTACACTCCTTTGGTATATGGAGTACAGACATTATTACTACTAGTATTACGTCACTGCTGCGCCATTCGCCAGGTAAACACACATTTTTAACAACACTTTCTATACCTATAGACCCTATTTTCAATGTATAGCTGCTCATATTTACATTTATATAGACAGTACATATATTCTGTATTTACCTGTCATATTTGACATCAGATTTGTAGTAATTAAATTTTGCAACAGACAGAACTAATGTTGGTAGTACAGCCAAAACAGATACATGCACATTGATGTTTGCCATGAAATATGACAGGCATTGTTTCCGTAATGTAGTTGCCTTTACGAGATGCTGTTGTACACTGTGAGGATGATCGAATTGTGCTTTGTGTCCTCCTGGTTAAGACAAGCCATGCCAGGGGAATGATCCATTTGGTGCATGAGTAATTCACATGCTTCATGAGCTGCAGCCCAGGGCAGCACTAGTGGGGAGAGAGAGGTTTTGGCTAAGGCTGTGTGGGGTGTTTTATGCTGAGTAGGGGCAGGAGAGACAGAGAGAGAGAGAGAAGAAGGGGAGGGAAAGAAATGGAAAGTCAGAGGTGCTCCTGTGAGACGGTCCCTTCTGCCTGCCTTCATTGGGCTCTCATATAAGCCACGCTGCAATCCGATCAATAGAGACCCAATTACCATGCACCCAACATCTCATTCACTTCGCTGAGGCGTGGGTGCTGAGAAGGGATGCCAGGAGAGAAAGAGAGACAGAGGCACACGGTAAGAGAGACAGAGGTACACGGTGGGAAGGCTAAGGGAATATCTGATAAGGCACTGCTTTTCTCCTCTAAGGAGAACAGTGTGAAAATCTGTTTCTGCACGGGAATCAAGAATTCACAGGTTTTTCGACTGGCTGTGCAAGGTGTGTTACATGTGCGTTCCCACATATACAGCCTCACGTATGAAGTTAGGAGGTACAAGTAAATAACGCACTAATAAATGGGTTAACCGGTAATATAAGCTGATATTGAAGATGTTGACGATACTATTGAATCGGCTAAAGAAAAACTGTGTCTTGCTCACACACCAGACTCTACAGCAATACAGGCCAAATTCAAACTGCAGCTTGAGGTGGGTACAGTACAATGCTAAAACATTTAGAAAATAAAAGCTAATTTAGAGCCCAAAACCTTAGAGAATTGTAGGAAGATTCGCCTCTATGGCAAAATTCACATGACATTTTCAGTTTCAATTTGGCCGACTTTCATATGCTTTCATATATTGAAATCCAATACATATCGGATACACAGCAATACAACTCAGACTGAACTGCCAGATCGAAATCCATGCAATTTTTTTGTCCATCCCACATCCTTCGTAAATGCACGCTGAGGAGAAGGAAAAATGCACGACAGCCGTTCAGACAAAACTAGAAGGCACTTATTTCAAACCGAATGCGAAAAATGGCCAAACACGGCCACAGGAGGGTGCTCATAGAAAAAGTGTCATAGGAAATAAAAAGCTTAAAACTTAAGTTCAAATAAACCAAGAACACTGAATACCACCCCCTTTTACAGGCAGCTCGAATGGGCATTCTTAGTGATCAGCCCATATGTCAGACACCGAAACCTTGTGTGAAGCGTTGCTTTTTCGCACATGCACGTCAGTTTAGGAGCGTGAACTGATCCGACGATTGTCAGATACAGGTTACAATAAAAAGATAGCGTGAACAGCCTAAGAAAATAACGGACATGGTGAGAAAATTGGATTTGGGCCACTTTGCTGTGTGAACGTAATCCAAGTGTCATGAAATCCCCTTCCTGGCTGACGTCTGTGTTAACTTTTGACCATGACATGTGACTGTCAAACCCCGCACCTGACATTAGTAAAATAGACTCTAGCTGAGCCTCACATTTTGTTTGTGAAGTCTCTGTGCTACCAACTACAGTTTAGAATCATGTTCCCTTACATTTGGTTGTCGTGTTTGACCCATGTTATGTTATTTAGATTTCGACTATGGAATGACTTACCTGCCTGCCTGTGTTTTGACCCGTCTGCCTTAAGGATGATGAGCTTCGGATTAATAACAATAAAGTCCCTCTACACATACAGCCTACAACACTGCCTAAGTTACACACTGCTACAATATTCAAATTATTCATTTATTTTAGTTCGAGAATTGTGATGACTGAACAGAACAACCATGTGACTCAGCAACTGTTCGACTGTAGAAATATATATATATATATTAAAATCAAAAAAAAAATTAAAGATACAAGCTCAAATTTATGGTTATTGATATTTTTCACAACTTAAAATTGGTATTAGTCATAAATGTTTGGTCTGGCACTAGTTAGAAATAAAAGCAATGTAACTCAAAGTGTATACTTCCAAATAAGTATCCTAAAGTAAGGGAATAACAATAACAAATTTAATGCTGTTTCAAAAAATCTGAATGTCCAAATCCAGATCAAAACTGCATCTCCCCTTGGTTTTTTCAAAGAGTCTTATTTTGTGCCTTTTGTAGAAACCACTGTCAGAAATGAAGACTAAACATCTAGATGCACACAATCTATCCATCCACTCTTTGAAAAATGCGTTCTTCAGTAAAGGTATTAAATGATTCTTTGCCACGTCTTGGGTTAAATGTGTTACATATGTGTTAAATACGTGTTAAAAGTCCAAAAATGTTTTTAGGTACTAGAGCAATATCTTGGAGGGCCAGATTCCTAGCCAAGCAACCCTGATTCAGACCTAGTTCACTGCCAGGTTTAGACAGAGCAGGTTAAAGCAGCTCCTCATCAATTGGCTTAGAGTTTTGTGGAATCAGGACATTTGTATCACCTAAAATCAAATCCAATCGTTATTCTCTTATTCTAAGCTGATGCGAAACAAGAATGGAAAAAAAAAAACATTTAATGTAATAAAGTAAGAGGATGTTTAAACCACCGACAGCCTTTTCTTCTGCTCTGTGTAATGTCACTAAAGGGCGCACTGGCTTAGCCTTCTGTTTGGTCATGGTGAGCAGCTCCAAATGAGCCTCCAAGAGGTCATCAGTCTGACCTTCAGCGCAACACGCACAGCCACCGTGAAATAATGCCATTAAGGATATCAGCCACAGCAACAAGCACACAATATGAGTCTGCTCTTGCATGTGTGGGCTTAATGATGCCTGCGTAGAGTACAGTACACGTCTGCGCTATACGAACGTTGAGCGTTTGCTGTTGGCAAGACATTTTGCCAGAAACTGCCTGGCTTGGAGGAGGAGGAGGAGGGCACATCAGCACTATCTAGGATAATAATTCAATCTACCCAACACTGTGTGATCACACTGCTGCCAGGTTATGTGAACCGCTGCAGCTGCAGCAGCAACGCTGTAATCATCTCCATCATTACGGCAAGGAAACAGCCTCTGTCACCACTACCGAAAAACGTCAAGCTGCTTCACTTGTCAGCACCATCACATGGAGCAAAAGCAAAACCAGCTGCTCAACGGCATATGATAAATTACTGGGGATTGAAGAGGTAATTTTGCAAATAAAATAATATCACATTATATTAATGACCTGGTTCAGAGAACAAAGGAAGCAGGCAAAAATGACAACCTGACTGATACCGATTTCTGGGTCCCATACCAGTATAAGCAACAAGTTGTTTAAATGTGCCTGTGCTTAATTATCCGCACTGAAATATTGGTCAAGGTATAATATGGTAAACTGATTTAACCTTAATAATAAAAGCTTTATGTGACCAGTGCCTGCTGCTTTTCAGCTGGTTGCTACCCCTTGTTGCTAAGATAACAGAACTGTCTGCTCTGATGTGCTGTTCTAGCAGTGACAGGGAACAGAAGATCTCACACATTTTTTTTTCTGCTGCTAGTGTTATTTCGCTGTTGTAAGAAATGTGCATCAATATATGAGTTTTGTTTCACAATCAAGCAATTGTCACATTCAATTTCTCTACTTTTCCTCTGCAAATGAGCAGCCTGTATTGTTCAGCTGTCCTTGTTTTGACAAGTCCTTGTTGTGACCCTCATGAGCGTTATTTCTCTAGTAGTGAAACTTCTGTTGACAGTCAAATGACAGAGCCAGCATTTAGTCCTCCAAAAGGCCTTTCTGTGAAATGGTTCTGGCCACGTGAAGGCAGCGTAGAGGAAAGTGGCCAAAAGACAGTGGGCTGGGCTGGGGAGCACGCAGGAGCAGCCTCGGGGTCATCAAAACACAGAGCAATCTGACAGGATCTGCTATTAAAACAAACAGGACGCAGATCAAAGAGTCACCTCTTGCTCTGAGCACAGAATAAAAAGCCCCCTTCCTGCCTTCCGTCCTTCCTCTTTCTGTCTCCTTCCATCTCGCTCCTCTCCTGGAGACATGAGTGAGGGATCAGGTCTCCATCCCTCCACTCCAGCATGCCCACACAGCCCCATTCACTCTGCACGCCTGCGTTCCGTTTGGCTGACAAATTTGTGTAGGTGTTGAAAGTGATGAAGAATTACAGTAAGTAGGACAACAGCAACAACAACGACGGCACAGAAACAAGAGCTGTGCCACTACTTTTCTCTACACAATTATGAATATATTCATGAGGCTTATCCATATGCTGGCGTATTTACTGCCAAAAGGCCGTGAAGAAAGGCTTTGTTTTAAACGTTTGTATCACTTCAGGGATTGCCAAAACAATCTGCCTCCCACAGAGGGGCCAGATTTGCAATCTCTCAAACACACCTTAGGACGGAGAGAAGAGCGTCAGAGCACGAGCCCACAGCACACAATCTCCACTGAGATCAGAGTGCGCATCACGGAGATGCACGCGGATATCACATCCGCAGATCTGAGAACACACAGACTGGCCATTTTCACACAATCATCATCAGAGAGGAAGAACTGTGGTAAAGTACTAAACGAAAATGATTCAGCTGAGAGTGAAATTTCAAACGGTGACTACAGAAATTAAATACAAACTGATAAGACATCGATACTGAGGATGCAACAATATAGAATTTGTGAGCAAAAGCTAATATCTCACATTTCCTATGCATATACCGATACATAAATATTTATAAAATGCTACATATTCCTAGAATTTACAGAAAGAAATTACAGAGTAACATGACACATATTTGTAGACGGTTAGGAATGCAGCAATATGTTCTGCTCTTCATTAAATAACAGTTTGAAAGAAAACTATTTTGTTTAAGCAATTATCTGTCGATACTGATAATAATATTACTGTGCATCCCTAATCAATACAATGAACAATGTATCGGTACTGATATTATATGTCATGCTGACATTCTGTACACCATCTAAGCAAAAAATAATCTTCCCTAAAAAACAAAGAATTGTTTAAAGATGTAAGGTTTCCTCACCCTGATAAAGAGTACTAGACAGGGCTAGATTTTTACTATAATAACTCATAGCACCTAAGGTAATTACATAAATGGCTCTTGCTCATTAATCCGTATTCTCCAAGGACAGAGTGGACTCAGCAGATGTGAAATTGTGTTTGTAGGTGATAAGTAATCACCTAGAAGTGAGAGGAACTTTAGAAATGATCTGCAATTCTGTAAAAAGATCAAAAATATGTTAAGCAATTATCACCATATATCATGGACAATACGTGAAGCTCTGGTGGTCCTTAAACTGGCTGCTCAACATCAGATCGGAAGTGGGGTCGCACAATAATGAGGCTGTTCTGCAACCTGTGGCTCATAACAGGGAGCAGCAATGCAGTAATGGCAAAAATGATATGAGTGGCCTTCTGTTGCATCACATTCTTTCTCGCCGGTCCAGGCCATCCCCCCTTCCCCCACCACAGACAGCGTCGTCACTGGCCTCGCAATGATTCTGATGAGCATATGCAGTGCTTGGATTTGGCTGATTACATAATTGGAATTTTAATGGGGAATATTAATCCACAGAGGACCCATATTGGGTTTTATAAGCTGGCTGATCAGGATCTGCAGCCATTCCAGCAGCCTATTCACGGTGTACAGTGTTACACAAGTGGCACGTTACTGTGAGGCTCA
Organism: Salminus brasiliensis; assembly: GCF_030463535.1. Taxonomy (NCBI): domain Eukaryota; kingdom Metazoa; phylum Chordata; class Actinopteri; order Characiformes; family Bryconidae; genus Salminus; species Salminus brasiliensis. Next base: position 17,039,173 of record NC_132896.1, read on the forward strand.
AGTAAGGTACAGGGAATATTGAACTGAGGTTAAAGCCTAAACTAAGATAAATCATTGTGGCTATTAATGAAGTGAAAATGAACATGTGATTGTCCTTTGCTGTACCAATGTAGCTAACTGTACATATATTCAGAAACATATGCGTGTGTATGGTCAGTATATGGCAGCCTATATGCTTTCTAAAACCTTTTTCCTTGTCTATGCATCCACAGTGGGTCCCTTCCTGTTAGCTAGTGCAAGGCTTATATAGAGCTCAGTTCAGCCTGCACCATGGCAACACCGGCAATGTGTGGCTCAGGCAAAGCTCTCCTCCTACCCAGCACCAAAGTGGATGCAGCACAAATGTGTCTCTGTGTGTTTCTGTTATGTGTTCGAGTTTTTATAATATTCCACATGTCCATTTCGTGACACAGACACTGTGTCTAAACACTGATTGGATTCAAAATACACTTGCAGTGTCTTGTAAAGGGTTCAAAGGCATCCAGGTACCTCTGTGCTTTATGAGCTGCTTCACTAAGGCCAGTCTCTCATGCCATAACAAAGCCTTAATGGGTGTCCACCTTTTTTCTGTTCTCCTGAGCATCCACAAAGTCACGAAGTCACGATGACTAATGTCACATAATAAACCATTTCCCCCCTCCAGATGCCGGATGGAACACAACAGAAAAATCCACTGTGGGCCTTTTAAAATTGCAACTTCGCTGGCATGCCATGGCTTTCTTTGGGTCTCAGTTTTACTCAGGAACCACAGTAAATTAACAAAATACACTTTATCATCACACTGCAGAAAAAGGTCTCTTGGCACGTTAAGAATATTTAGCTCCCAAATGCCTTGCTGTTGGCCTATATTGAATAAAATATGCAGCAGTCAATAAGTTAAATATTTTTAATAAGACAATTATAAGATTATTACATTAGCAGATATTTTGGTATGTTTCAATATAACTGTTTCACAAAATAATGCAAACAGGGCTGTGCGATATAGTATAAATATAAGACCACTGTACAAAACATTTGTACAATATCTGTACACAATATCTCATCTTAATTGAAAAACATAACAAATTATCTTTATTCCAGATGACCCAAACTACACTGCATTAAGTCCAATTAACCAGCACTAAACATGTTCTAATTTTAATGAAATATGTAGTTGGTCACTGTTAAAGTAAAGACTGCTCACTACTGACAAATACATTTCAATATTGGAAAGCCTGTACATTCTAAAATTATGAAAGTAAGATTTTACACAGTAACTGATGCCAGCAATATACATGATAGCTTTGCATGTCTTGATCATGGAAAGGTCTGTTCAAATTTCACTTTGAACATCATCAGAGAGTATCAATGAATCAAAATGAGAATCAGGAACATAGGTATAAGACAATCACTCCCATACACATAGGAGAATAGGCCAAATAAGTACAGAGAAGCAAATACCAGCTCACAATTGGGCTGCTGCCTGCTGACCGTGTAACACTGAGAAACTTTGATAAGGCAGCATGGTAATCCAGCATGTAATCTTTACAGGCTCAGCTCAACCCTCTCGTAGCTGTTGCCAGGGGCTGAGGCTCGCCGAGATGAGAGATGTGCAGCTCGATTCTTATCTCGTTTGAGATATGGGGTGAGCAAAAACATGTTGAACAGGGCTAGGGTGTCTATTGTCTATAAACTGAAACTGTACATTACTCTATTAGCTACATTTCCATGCAAAAGTGAGACACTCAGCACAAGTACTATACAGTGATTTTGGCAGGATGAAAGACAAGATCAAGATAAGCCTATGAACTCACGGATAAAAGAAAATCTGAATATTTAAAGAAAATGGATAAGTTCACACATTGAGCGGTTTAATAGAACTGATAATTTAATAAAGCAACGTACACCATGCTATTCAGGTTTCTGGAATAAATTCCATAAACTAGTATATATGAGTGCTTATAGAAATTATTTTATTTATGACCTTTTAGACATTGCACATTTTAGGCAAAGCTATCTATAAAGATAAAAAAAAAAAAGAAATTATTTGTTTTTGTTGTCTTTTTGCACTGCCTTAGAGTAATCTGAATGTACCCACAAAGGTTTCATTAAAGATTAAAAACAAACAAAAAACAAAGATCCAATAAATCAATCCTTTAATGGTTTATTCTTTAACTCTGGTTGAAATTTAACTACAGAGACTAAATACACGAGTTGGCATGAATCTCTAAAAAGACACATTTACATAAATATATAGACAGGCTTAATATTTTAGTTCATTCTTAAAAGGAATGAAAGCAAACAAGATTTGACTACTCTTTTCTTATCAGCACATGCTGATAGGGCTGAAGAATACAGTCATACACACACTGACACCCAGGCATGATTGAAACTATTCAAAAAAATAAGAGCATTTACCTTATTCTCATTTAGTATAATTGGCCTTGATCTCCCCATTTACATTAAGGATGAAAATTAAATGAAAAATGATTAAATAATTTTCAATAATAATTTTTATTATTTATAAATTTTTATTATTATTATTACATTTAAAATTAAATTTACAAAAAAGACTACAGAAAGTAAGAGAAGCTAGTAAAGGTGTTTGACTGCAAAACTGGAAAAACTTCAAGAGAACTTCAGAAATGGATGCACCACAAAATAACAAGAGTTTATCATAGGTTTCAACATTAAATTAAACATATTTATTATATTTATAACAAGTTTAAATTATTTAAGAGAAGTCTTACTTAACTTACATTATCTGGGCATAACAAAATGAGGATAGTAGTCTTATTTTTGCCTTTTCTTCAGGTTTTATTTTACAAATGTTTAAAATGTTGAAATGTGTTGCATCTATAGCAAATATATAATATTACATTTGATCAAGAGACAGTATCTCATGCATATTTAATGTAAACGCCAACAAGGTAAATTAGACATGACACTAAAAACTACAGAGGCAGTATCCTCCATTTATATTATAAATTCATTCAAAGGTGTTAAATGCCAGAAATCTGTATAAAGATAGAGTGTGCTACAATTCCCTAATTTGTATAGAATGAGTAAAGCGCACAGGCCTAACATGCCCCAGTTTTGAAAATAAAATGAAAGCTATCCGTAGCATTCTAAACATTGCACCACAACAAAGAGATTAATAACACTGAGTTAGGGACACAAAGGACAAAGCATAGGAGAAAGAAGTATAAGAGTATAAAAAGAAATTGGAAGATCACTAGGAATGTGTCCAGACCAAATGGCTGTGGGGCTGTTTAGATAAGACACTAGCAAGAGATGGCACTCAGTTCACCTCCACATGGTAAAAATGCACTTCACTGCCAGTATTGTCCCCACAGAAATAAAACCACTCATGTGAGAATGAGCGAAATGTGGCACCTTAATTGTGCTTGTCACTTAGACTAATCATTTGTTCTTTGGGCCCTGAAGTCTTACTTCTTTATCATTACTGACCAATTATGTTAGAGAATTTTATTGTTCCAAAAGTCAAGATTTTAATCGCTATTTATATTTAATCTGGGTACGTGTATTGTTTTTTAGCTATTTCATTAAATGTATTGTTACTAGTTTGTAGTAACTTAAATCTGATCTTTATGTGTCAGAACATTACAAGGGTAATGGCATTGTAATGTTGGCTGGTAAATGTTGGATACTATGTAGACCAGTAATACTGCCATTAAGCAGTATCCTATAGAATTATTTTACACAAAATGATTGTACATTTGGATGAAAATTCAGTTACATATTTGCATCAAACTGTTCAGCCCTAATTGAAAGTCTGCATCCTTTTAAATGAATAGTGGCCTTTGGAGAAAAAAACTCAGAGCTGCACATTAGTGTTCTACACTGCGTGAAAACAGTGTAAGTGAAAGGCGCAGTCTAAAATTATGAGCAGCTGAACAAAGCACAAGCACTACTGAAAGCACCCACAGAAACCCACGAAAAAGAGAGGAGTGAGAAGGCTTGGGGATAGGACACGCTGGAGCGTTTATTGATTGCGATGCATGCAGGTTCCACGATCACGCGTGGGCGTCATGATATGGCTGAGCGCGGATTGTGGAAGCGAGGCGCTGCTATTTGAGGCCTGCCACAGCGAGGAGAGCAAACAAAGGCCAAGCGGAGATGATGACTCTACAAGTATCATAAAGGAAAGTGTGCAGCACAGCACATCGACGGTCTGAACATGGCTCTGGCTTTCATTGTGATGATAACCCTTCAAATAGGGTAGGGGGTGGTTGTGGCGGTGGTGGTGGTGGTGGGGGAGGGGGGGATGTGATGGCACAGCTGAAAAAGCCTGCAATCGTGCCAGGGCTCTTGGTGGCATGTGCGCACGCCTGTTTTTCCTGTCAACATAGAGAATGCATCAAGAGGTGAATCACAAGAGGCGCCCATTTCCAGGACAGTCGCTACTGTAATCAGCAGAAAAGAAGAAAAGAAGGAGAGGTAAAACAAAGCAGCAAACAAACAGTACCCCCACCCATGTGATGTGAAGCAGGTCGGGTGGGGAGCGGGGCGTGGAGACAGAGCTTCAACAAGCCCCCTGACTGAGAGCATATGGCTGACAGGTCCTGTAAGGCCAGGGCGAGAGAACTCAGTCCTTTCGACACACCCACATACTCACACAAAACACAACGCAAACCCAAATGACTGGTACTCACTTAGAAATGACTATTAATGACATGGAAAAAACTGGCATGTACTGTATATACAGTGCATGGGTACTACACACGAAAAAATGATAGATTTTGCCAATTTCTGAAACTTTCTGCATAACTGAAGCCTTAAAAGGTAAGCAAAGTCATTAAGAGAGGTTTCATAGTTAATACGCTATTCCACAGAAATGAAGAATTCAGAACTGGTCACACTTAGGGTGGGGAAAAGGAAGCACACAAGTGCTCAATGTCTCTAAAAGCTACATTATAGAAATGAATTATATGAAAACATTATCATATTACCAATAATAATTTGTTGTCTGATGCCTGAGACTTGTTTCATGACAGACATCGGAGACTGTAAGTTGTTCTACAATACACAGTCTAACAACAACACACTCTAAATGATGTTGTTTACATCTTAACAACTAAATTACACAGAAAGTTTAAAAAATGAATGGAATTCCTCTTGAAGTAGTATGTCATGGAGCATAGCTGACAGAAAAGTTGATCATATACAGTCAGAGGCAAACGTTTGAGCTCCATTTTTGCCATTTGTTTTGCAATTGATACAACTGAGTAGCAAACAAAACCATTCAACCTGCAGTGCAAATTAGGCGTATTAGCCAAATTTACAAACGCTCAGCTGTTTATAAAGAACCAATCAAACAAGAACAATATTAATAGCTTAACACAACTAATAGAACAAAATGCCACAAAATGTCATGTTTAATTACTACAGCGGTCTCAGAATTATTCAACCCCTTCATGACAAGCGTCTTTAGTGCTTAGCAGAGCACCCTTTTGCTTATGACCTGTTGCTAATGTGATGTATAGCCAAACATCAGCTTCTGGCAGCATTCCTAAGCCCATTCGTCATGGGCAATGGCCTCCAGTTCACTAATCTTCTTGGGTTTGCTTCCTGCTACCGCCTTGTTCAAGTCCCACCACAGATTTTCTATGGGGTTTCAGTCAGGTGACTGTGACGACCACTCTAGAACCTTCCAGGACTTCTTCTGAAACTACGTCTTGGTTGACTCAGCATCCTTACAGAAGGCATGATGTTTTCCCCTTAAGATACTTGATTAATCTGAAAAACTAATCTTGCTCTACACACACTGCAGGTTTCCAGTGCCACAGAAAGTGAAGCAGGCCCAAAGCATGACAGCCTTCACTGTAGGTAGGGTGCTCTGTTCTTCATCCTCCAGACATACTGCTGATCCACAGGCCAAAAATGGTCCCGTTTTATTACACCAAAACCTCTCTAGCATATTTATATGGACTTGAGTAGATTGGAGCCTAATTTTTGGCTCTTTTGGGTCAGTAGAGGTTTACAGGCATGGGGACCTTCAGCATTTTGTATGCGCTTTACTGTGCAAACTAAAACCTCAGTGGCTGCTGCCAGCAAATCCTGTTGCAGGTCTTTTGTAGTCACTCAAGTGAAATCTGGTGGTAGCTGATGGTAGCTTTTCTCTTTTAGTCATGTCCAGGTAGTGTAGCCAGTGTTCCCTTAATCTTGAACATCTACTATGCATCCATCTCGATCTCTGGGAACATTCAGGGCTTTTGCTGTCTTTTTTGCATCTTTTTCCTTGTTTGTGCACAGCAATGATCTCTGAACTGAACTCTCTTGACCATATTTTTAACATGCAGTCAAACGTCATAGTCAACAAACCCGGTCCAGGTATCTGATATGTTTTATCTCAATCACACCTAATGCAACAAATAAAGCCCTTGATTTGCCACCTGATTTGCAAATGTGTGCTCTTGTGAGGAATTCTATTCAGGGGGTTGACACTTGACACTGCAGTTGTCATTAAAAGTGGTATTTTGTGTTAAATGTGGAGAAAGCACTTGCTCCATTAGTTGTGTTGAGCTTTTAAATTACATTTAATCTTTGTTCTTGGTTTATTGCAAACATCCGAAAGGTTGTACTTTTTGCTAGTAAATCTGCAGTGGGGGTTGAATCATTTCTGTTACAACTATTAAACAAAGTGACAGCCCCTTTGGCATGAATCACATCTTGCAAACACTTTTTGTAGCACCTAAAGGTCTTTCAGTTCTTGTAGCTGTAGTTTCATATTTGTGGGTCATTCTAACAAGTGCAGCTTGTTTAAAGGTCTATCCAAAACCCTTCAATCCAGCAATACAATCCCAAAGAATGACAGATCCCATATCTGTTCCCATATCAGATCCCATATCCCCCCAAAATGTATCTTTAATGATTGTGGCCAAAAAGCTCTATTTTGACTCCCCATGAAGCAATGCTGCACAGTGGAATAGTGCACCACCCTTACATAAACCAATAACGTAAGGTTTTGATTTGCTCGCCGAAACCGCAAACTAAAAATGCTTGGTTATCTTCTTATAGACATCCCCTGCCTAGTGAGCATTGATTACTTTCAGATCTTTAGAAAGCTGTCCAGAGGAGCCAATGTAGCACTAGTACAAGGTTTGAAGTGTCAGAGAATGTATAAAGTAAATTACTATCAGTGACCTGCCTCGGGTCTAACTGCCAATCAAGGTCTGAGAGCTTGTCAAACGCTTAAGGTGCACAATCTTTTGCACAGGTACACTCATTATGATATTTTATTTTCTTATTAAAGACAGAGCAACTGTACATTAGAATTAGCGGAAAAGCTAACGTTGTGTTTTTGATTAGCTACAAAGGCTTTGGTTACTACTTCTTTAAAAAACGTGTTCTACATTATTATCCAAAGATGTCCAAACTTCTGCATAAGAACTGTAGCTTGCTGGCTTCTATGGTAAGAAGCAGGATTACGCCACCAGTATCATGGATTCCTGTTTCTATTTTAAAGCTAGTAGACAGCTAGTTATGCTAGGGTGTCTACTGCAGGAGCAGTAAAAAAAAGGCTATCTCTGCTTTTATAAGGGATGATGTCACATATTATTTTTTCATATATTTCATCTGTCATTCTTATTTTGTTTGTATAGTAAAAATGCATTGTTCTCATACTGGTATATTTTAATCAACTAGATAGCAGTGACTGAAACAATCCCTCTGAACCTTTAATTATATGCTCAACATGCATTCAATTAAACACAAGCCAGTTCTAACACATTCTGGTCCATGTCCTGATGCACAAAGATAAAGCACATGATCTTGCATCACTTACTGAACACATGACAAAGCTATAAAAGTAGCATGAAGGTGGTTTTGCGAGAGTATGCGTGTAACCGAGACAAGATCACGTCACCACTGCTGACCAGAACTTCTCAACTTTTCATGATGGCAGTCTCGTCCTGCTCTCAGAAAAGAAACAATCTACCTTCCACTGACTTTTTTCTCCATAAGAACAGAGCCTTTTGCCTTCCTCAAAGTGGATAAAAGCCAATTTCTGTAAACGTGGACATAAATATTGCAGTGTACCTTGTCCCCCTGTTTCATAGTGCATTTGCAGTGATTTACTGTGCTCTCCTCCCTCAGATTTTTATGGGCTCCGTACATTTTGTTTTAAAAACGGGTTCCAGAGAGAGGTTGCGTGAGTGTATGTGTGTGTGTATGAGAGAGTGTCTGTCCAGTGGCTAAATATATACGTGTACGAGGATGGTCGGATGGCTTCACAGAGTATGTTCAACATTCTGCAGCCTTAAGACAGTCAACACAGAAACAGTGTTTAAAAAGAAATAGAACTAATACCTGCAGACCAATTTCAGAGGCATTTGAATAACGTGATGACTATTTATGACTAATATGATGGACTACGCTCCCCTCCTATTGCCTAAGGAGATCTTACTCAATATGAAAGGTTACAGATCATGGCAATATTTAACCTCAAAATATATCCTGACTTCTGCATAAGAACTGTAGCTTGCTGGCTTCTATGGTAAGGATAAAGCCACCAGGATCATGGATTCCTGTTTCTATTTTAAAGCTAGTAGACAGCTAGTTATGCTAGGATGTCTACTACAGGAGCAAAAAAACAGGCTAGCTCTGTTTTTTTTATAGGAAGATGTCATATATTATTATTTTTTCCCTAACTGTCATACTCATTTTGTTTCTTATGGCTACTAACATTATTAATATATAAAGACTTAGCTGGTAGATTGTGCCTTAAATCAATCAATGACAAATTCCAACTTATTTTACTTTTTTGCCGCAATATTGGTTTATTATATATATTTAGGCATTCCTGGCTACACCAAGAAGATCTTACTCAACATGAAAGGTCACAAATCATGGCAATATTTAACCTCAAAATATAACCTGACCTGTCAAAACACAAAATAAAAACATATCTGAAAATTCAAGCCTGCTTTTAGCATGATTTAACCAACCAAGAGGGTCCCGGCATACATCACAGTAACCTCACTGAAAGTATCTTTAAAAAGTAGCCTTAAAACAAGTATGTCTATAAACCAGCACTAAAATGCTGTGCTCCATCAGATAAAAGGGTTTCTCTCGCTCTTGTCTCTATGGTAACACTAGGAGCCTATGGATCACCAAGTCAAATTTTCAATGCCTTCCATGCCTCTGTAAAATGTGGCATTAATTATGTTACCTGTAGAGGAAAAAAAACACCAGCAATTCAAATTCAGTTCGAAAGTGTGTAATACAATTTTAAACTGTCCCGCTGTTTCCGACTCTCTGTCTCTTCCAAGGGTCTCTCATTAATCATCTTTCATGGAAATCACTGTCAACGATGCATCCAGGTACAGCCTAGCAGAGTATGTGGACAGGCAGGAGGAGGGGCTTATTTTTAACAACACATATAATGGAGAACTGGAGCTCTGGGTCTTGTGTTAAACTCCCACTTTGCAGTATCAGTTTCTTGTACCACACGATGTAAACTGTCAGCTTGCTCTGTGTGTCATCATAAAACACCAAACCATTGCAGTATTACTTCTTCTTTATTACCGCACCAGTGCTCAGCTGTGTGTGGTATGACATCACTTCTAGTTTTCTAGGATGTCTACCATTTTAGTGTCAGGAGAGATAACAGTCACAGAGGCACAAGCACGGCCTAATGGTAACCACCCTGTTTCAGAACATAGGAGAAACACCCCCATGTGATACTACATCCCCATCTTACCCTTCTTCAGTTACCCCCAAGCCCCCCCCAATCAGTTTTTCTTCATCAACTTTTCTAACAGCACAGCACTTCTGAGAATCTTCCCTAAAAATTGTGGTGTAAACCTGTCTGTGGTGATGTCTTAAGCTACAGACGCTTGCCTGACTCACGTCTTCCCCTCTATCATTGAGTTATGATATGCGTAACCAATCCACAGGTTTGACCCACTGCTGGGATCATGCAGAGCACTGGCACAATGCACAGATGCACATCAATATGCACCTTGTTGGAGTGTGGCAGAACGGCTTCAAGTATAAACTTCAGAACATGAACAGAAAGCTCTTAAATTCGAAGGTCGAACTGCTAGAATACACGCTTCTTATAACAGAAAGACAGCTGTCTGTTGTACATGGTCTACATTAGCGCTCTGGGAAGTACGATTCGCCCTCTAGAATGTTATTTTTACAATAGAGATGTAAGTGTGTAATGTTCTAAAACATGTTCTAGCAAACCGATCTGTCTATCTATCTGTCTATCTATCTGTCTGTGAGTATATTGCTTTGCATTTTTGGATGTCAGCCAACCACCAAACATTTTGTCTTCTTGTCAATGTGATTTCTACCCACTTGTCAATGTGATACTTAGACACTGTACCGCTTCTTTTAAAATAATTCTAACAGTATATGCAAATGGTGACTTCCATCCACCATGACCATCTAAATGATCCACAGGATTGGTCTAAAACTGAAAGAGAAAATTCTTAAAATTATAATTACTCTTGTAATCAGTCAAGATATAAGAAATACTTCAGTGAATGAGGATTGGGAACCTGATTGAGTATCAGCTATTTTAAGCCCGATCCAGTTTTAATCCTTTGTTCTAACTTTTCTTGCAGAGTGACCTCCAGGCACCAATAATGAGCAATATTCACAGCTCACGGCAGTAAATAGCATAACTTTGAAGGTAACAAATCAGCTTAGAGTCATTAGAGCAGTTAGGAACCATTTTACATTGGAACATGAGACCTAATGTAATATCTGTGGTTCTAGTGCTTTGACTGCATTTGAGGCTCTTTCCCTCCAGACGTTTGTCTATTTTCTACCGTTTTAACTCATGTCGCCAAACCAACCTAGTTTCGTAGTGCTCACATGATGAAATACACTCCCACCACATCTTTACTTCTGAATTATAGATGGATAGAAATGAAACGATGGCGGGAAAGCTCCGTCTTACAGGCCACTCACTTTTCTTTGGTTTTAAACCTGCACTGAGCAGGACTGAGCTAATCCGCCCACGTCATAGAAAACTATAGCACATTCACCACTCTATAAAAGAATTCTTTCAAATCAGATCGTAAAAGCAAAAGCTGAACGTTCAGGAAGATCAGTCCTACTGAAATATGAGATATTACACTATTAAATTTTTATTTAAAACGGCAGACTACTGAGCTAAATAAATAAGTACAGTGTGTCACACTGAATGAACTGTTTACTAAAAATAAAGGTGATTTTACTTCTGCATTAATTAACAGCACATCTCACCTAAACTGTGAGGCTGTATTATTTATAGAACCTCAGAAATTACCAAGAAACAGCCAAGAGTCAGCGTTAAGGTACTTGGATCGGATCGGAGAGCAACACAACTGGATCAGTACATCCCAGAACTTTGATGACATCACTTTTACTGTATAATGTTTCATAGCAGCTTCTTTTGTTCCTGTAGCTGGTACACAGATGAGCTAAAAGATGAATCACTCTTGATATGATGAAGACACTCCAGCCCTCCCAGATGGAGGTCTTCTATTCCACAGTAGGGGTCAAAGCTGAAGAAATTTGAAGGGATAAGTCCCTATTTAAGTCTTCCCTTTAACACACCCACTGCTCTCTGTTTAAGGATTGGGTCGGAATAGATGACACTCAATATAAAATCGAATAAAGAAAAAAATGTGAGAAGAAATGTGCCATAAAAAAGACACAATCACTAATAAACAACAAAAATGACACAGCTGCTCTTTACTCTCGCCATACCCAAAGCCTATCAAAACATTTATGTAATATAAAGGAAAATATGTAATACTTTGGCAGTGATATGTAATGGCCAATATATTATTATTATTATTATTATTATATTATTATAATATTTAATATCCATACTTGTGAGACTGTGTTACAAAGAGGAAGAGCACAAGAAGATCGATCGGAGCTCACGTAAAAGGAACTGATTTGGACAAAAGCTTAAATTACAGAACTACAAAGCTTTACTGCCTAACTGCATATTAAACCTTATAGTTTCCTCCTTTTTGCATTTCCTTATTTAAATTCCTCACAGTCAATGGCCAATAAGGACAAGTTATAAATGTATAAATAATTAGACATAAGACAATTCACTTGAAAATCTAATGAAATTAACAGGAGAAAAAAAAAATTTCCTGGGGCAGAAGAATTATTAAAAGCTACAGAGAAAATGAGACACAAATCAACAGTGCAAGACCTAGTACACCACCAAAAATGTACTCATTAGATAAGTGGCACTTAAAGCTTTAATCTCTGGGCCCAGAAGCACCAACCTAGAAAATAGAACTAGCACCAACTAAGGGCTTCTGTCAACTCACTGCTGCCATTTGCCTCCTGTGGAAATTTACAAACACTGAAGCTGTGCAAAAGTGTGCAAATCTACACCGGGACCTAACTAAAACTGCAACCAACAAAGCATATAATCAATATACATATCAATAAAATTGATTAAAAAAAAATATATATATATATATATATATATATATTTATATATATATATATATATATATATATATATATATATATATATATATATATAGCATATAAGCCTCAAATAACTGTTATTAAATTTGTTGCATTAACTCTTTTGTAACTTCTCAAAAAGAGAACAGAACATTATTTATTACATACCCCATATGCAGTCAATCTGCCAAGATATGTTTGGTGTCTCAAATTGGCTTCTTTAGTTTAGAACAGTAGATGTTAGGCTAACGTTGCTAACAAACACTGGAATTCAGTTACACTAATATCATATATATATATATATATATATATATATATATATATATATATATATATATATATATAATTGATTTGCTTAGAAAACTCTACCTGGCTATGCAAACTACAGATGCCATGCATGGACCTTATTTAAAAGTTTAAGCTAAACCTGGAACAGTTACTCAAAATGATTACTTTCATAGACTACAGGAACTATAACTATAGGACATCTTCCAAAAAAAATGGACGTTGTTAAATAAAGTTAGTAGGGGGTTGTGCTTTTCCTGTTTCCTGCTTCCTTCCTGCTTTTCCTGTTTCCTTCCTAGATTCAACGTACCAGTTCATTGCCAGGTCTACTGGGTGTGTTAGAGCAGGTAAATCACCAAACTGTGCTAATTTTGACCTCCAGTTCCTGTCCTACAATAAACACTAAAAATACATTATCTTTCAGTAGGGTGATCTTATAGCATTTGTTGCTGGTTGCTTCAGTTGTTGAAGGAACAAAAAACAGTTTTCCAGTTCCAGCACTGATCAGTGGGTCACACCATTAAAATTAGACATTGTGCATTAGACAGTGTAATACAATGTGCCTGGAACTTATCAGCAATGAGTTTCTCCTATAATGTTTAAAGAAGCAGAGGAATGGATGAAATATTGGAATTGCCACTGCAAAGACCTAATCCTACAGTGACCGTTATTGGGTCACTATCTTGCTTAAAGATAGATTAAAGGCCTGGCCTCTAAAATGTCTGAACAAATCCACAATCTTATGCTTCCTAACAAGTTTCCTAACCTATAATATATATATATATATTGTTGGCATGGTCATCTTTGTTTTAATGCTAAATCAACCAATTTCGACACAACATTCCCCTGTAGAGCAGGGGTGTAGAGGTCAGTCAGAAATACTTGATTCTCGTCAGTTAACTGCCAGGTTTAGGTGGCGTCAGAGCAGAACTATGTACTACACCATGGACCTCATCCCTGTCCCTGTTCTTTGCCCTTACCTCTGATATGGCCCAACCAAGTGAACTAGTACAGATACTAAGAATTCAGACAAACTCTCAATGTCCCTAAAAATTATTTTATTGGTTAAGTCTTTGCAATGGTGTAGTAGAAAAAACACCTGCAATAATCAGGCCGCTGTATTGTCACAGGTTGTCAACATCAGCCAACTACTCTGTCGGTCAGGTTCTAATCTTTACCAGTGCTGCCAATAATGTCAGCGCATATCTATGTCTAAAGTAGGCTCTAGCATTCTCACATTACTTGTAGGCTGCATTTATCAGCATTCACTGATTGCGACTTATTAGAAATCTTATTTTGCTAAGACACAATTTACTGTCTATATAGCCAGTGATTTCAGTTGGAGAGTTTGCACTCTCATGTATATGCCTGTGTAAGAAACAGCTTGTAAATGTGTACTATAATACTGAATATTAAATGAGGCTTTACTGCAGATTAATTTACAGTGAAGAAAAAATGGCGAGTAGCCCGTCTATGCATATAAGCACACACACTAATGAGAGCTAGCAGGCAATAAACTGTTGCCCTACAGAGAGTGGGGGGCAGATGCTACTTCACAGCTCCACGGCTCCATGGCTGCTCTCTCTGAGCATCTCCTCTCACAGCTCCACCAACTGCCTCTTCTTACGTAACCCCCTCCCCCTCTCCAGCCTGCTCGCCTTTATTGGCTTATTTCTCGCTCTTTCTCAACATTAGGATTTTCACCTTTTTTCACAGTCGTTTTCACATGCTAGGTTTGATTGGCAGTTCTTTCCAACTGCAGATATGTCGTTAATGCTTCTGTTGTCTCTAACGCTGTCCTTTAATGCCTACTGCAATTCGTTTTTACAACGGATGGCTTTTGTAAATAAAGCATATCGATGTGGCCTTCAAAGATAACTGAAGCCTCCTCTGAAATCTTGACAGACAAGATGGAGTCATGAACGAAGTGGAGGTTTCCAGCTGAATGTGTACAGCACCTACCTGAACCAGGCGCTATAATACAGTCAGTGTGTTGTATCCTCTATTTAACCACCTTTCTTTTCATTAAACAAATGAAACCTCCGTCAGCGTGCGCTCAAAAAAACGCCTACCATGCCATTACATAAGTAGTACCTGGTAAATATTAATATTCCTGGAGGAGGCATTTAAAATGACAAATTTGACAAATGAGCAGAGAACGTACATGAGGTAAAACCGGTGGAGCTTGCCGCGCACAGCCTAGAATAAACAGAGACACCAATGAACATATAATTTCTCTGTAGCTCAGAACAAACAGGCAGTTACAGTGCTGGGTCTGACAGATGAAGCCTCTGCCATCCTGACAGAGGCAGCAGAACGGTGGAATCAGTCGGCTTTCTGCTCGTGCTTTTCTCCCTGTGTTCACCCTCCATTTTAGTGCTGTGCTCCTGGTCTCTGTTCTCTCACCTTCTTTCTCCTTTGCTCATGAATGTACAGATAAAAGCACCCCCTCCCAGCCAGATCCTACACTCTAAGCCTGGCGTGCAAGCATAGGTTCGTATGGGCTGCACATACATGGAGGCTGTTGCTCACATTAGGGGCTGTATCTTCCATTTCATACACTGAGAGCGACCCTTCCCCCACCCCTGCTCACCCACACAGGCACACACACATGCACGCAGGCACGCACACACACACACACACACACACACACACACACACACACACACACACACACACCTTACTTAATTACAGTTTGTGTTCCTAGGTTCTGTCTGACATGCTCTGCCAGAATACAGGCAATAAAAACAGGCCACAAAAGGCCTGTTTAAAATGGTGCACAGACATATTTAAATGAATTGTATTATTTTAATATAATATAATGTTTTTGCTTCCTTGGTAGCATCACATCCCTGTTTAGCAATGTGTCTGTGGATGTATAGGATGTATATAAATGACCAGCACTTCTATAAGAGCAGTGATTATTTAAGAGAGCTATTCAGTTCTGTCACTCCCTCCCTCCATCTTCTTCGTCATCCTCTTTTTTTTTTTTTTTTTTTTTTTTTTTTTACAAACAAGAAATTGTTCAATCACTGATGCAGATGTAAATATATTGGCACCATAACCAGGTATTTATCTATTCCCACTTCACTGTTAATGCTCAAGGTGTTTGACTATTTATATGTCGATAGCTCTACATTTCCAAAAATACAGTCAAACAATACAATCACCCAAATCCACGTCAGATAATGTTGGTTTGTATCAGGGTTTTACTATAATATACTATAACAAACTATAATAAAATGGTTGCTCAGTAAAGGTATGGAGATAAGGCAATGCTTAGTCACCTTAGACAATCTTCATGAAAGTACAGCAAGATTATTGCACGGATAGTCAAATCCTGTTTAAAAAAAAGCAACGCTACAAAAAGCCCATATTTAGAGAGATCATGGCTGAGCTGCAGCATAGGCTTCGAGCAGAAGGATCAGCTCCACTAAACGTGTTCACACTTGTGTCAGCTCCAACCTAGCAACCACATACACCAACTGCACACACTCAACGCCCCCAGTGGCATGGGCAATCATCAAGCGTGGAAATTGCGTTTACCTGGTCATACCAGTCCCGATTGGAACAGGTGCATTCTGGCCACCATCCGCCTTGCCCTCCCGAGTTGTTGCCGTTCACCTTGGGACCACCCTTGGACTGGCTCTTGGGGTTGGGGCCTCCAGGACCCCCGGCCGACATCATTTTCCCCTTACTTCTCCCCAGCGTGCCCCCTCCGCCCATGCCAGCTCCTCCACCTGAGGTCTGGGGCGGCAAGGTCTGACCGCCTCCATAGCCGGCCGGATATCCGTAGGGTTCCGGCTGCCAGTCTCCGTATGCCGGGGCGTCCATCCTGCGCAGGGCAGCCATGCGGGTCACCTCATAGCATTCTGGGCACTTACAGCAGTGGTGGTGTTTGTGCATGCTGGCTGGCTCACACGGCGTGGCGCTCTCTCGCTCTCGCTCGCTGCTGCTGCCTGCTCAGATCAAACACAGCAAACGGCGCTGCTCGGCTCAGGGAACAGCAACGCTGGTGGGAAAACCGCACGAAACGCAGGAACGTCACCACTTTCTCTCCTCTTTCGCGAGCCCTGTTATCCCCCTCTTTGTTCCTCCCAATCCAGAAAAAAGCAGATGAGGAGGCAGCAAGCAGGAGACGAGTAATACAAAAGGACTGTAGCCTTCCTCTGTTCGATGCAAAAGATCTGGGAAAATAATGCTGAAAATACTGTATATGATCTCGCAATCAGAGACCAGCCCCGATGACAGAATCTTCTTCTTGCCGTTCGCGGTTCACAGTGATATGTATATAAATTCATAAATATATATATTCATTTGTTTATATATGTATATATTTACACACACACAAATACATATAAAAATATTAATATAAACAGACAAGCACAAATACACGGTTATGTACAAGTATATTATATATATATATATATATATATATATAGTATATATATGTATATATAAATGTCAATACGCGTGTGTACAAATATATATATAAACGATTTGTATATATATAAATGATATCCGTGATCAAATCTTCCTTCGTATTTCTCTTCTTTTTACCAGCAAGATTTCATCCTTTTCTTCCTCCTGCGTTGGGAAGCAATTTCTTTCTCTCTCTCTCTTTTCTCAGCCTGCAGAGAGGAGCTGAGCACTGAATTGCCTCTCAGCCCGCTTGCCCTAGATGTGGATTATACAGAGGGATGTGAGCAAGCGAGATGGGCAAAAAGAGAGAGAGAGAGAGAGAGAGAGATAGAGACTGAGAGAGAGAGAGAGGCAGAGAGGGGGAGAGGGAGATGCGTAGCAGCATCCCTCCAGCACCTCAGCTCTGACAGCCACAGCCAATCAACTCGCAGCACGGCCATCAGCAGCAGCACCAACAGGACTTCGGTGCTTCAGTGACTGCTCTTAAAGGAGCGGCGCACCATAAAATCAGTATGGGTGCAGAAATGACACAGACATCCAGAGATTCCAATGCTCATCTAATGCCTCTTTAATGTAAGAAAGACACAAGGGCTCCCTTATCATACGGATAAAAGCTGGGCTGAGTTTGTGATGTCTAAAAGAGTGAATTGATCATTTCAGGCTAAATGAAGGCACACAAGTAATATTTGTTCATATATTGCTGCTGGGACAACAGGCCTTCAAATGAAAAGAAAACTAAACTGCAGAGAAACCAGAATACAAACAATGCTTTTAAAAAGAAGGCTCTTCAAGGAATCGTACGGAAAGGCAACATTTATATATAGAATCATTGCCATTAAACATAGCTCTATATAGAATCAAGTTCTGTAATCAGAAGACTCTTTTATTACTCTATAGAAAAGCCTTTGCTAAGAGTTTGCTATTTTGTGTATGTATAAAAATGAATATACTATATTTATTATATATATATAATGTAATATGTAAAATAAATTATTGTTATATTTTGTTGTATTGTTATTATATTATTAACACATTATTAATATAAAATGACAAACAATAATATATAACACAAATCTATAATTGAATTCTAATATATTTAATATTTTATTTTTAAACATATATTTTTAAACATTTATTTTTGAATGTTTTAGAATCCGTGGAGAATATCAGCCCAGGGCATCATGACACTGTAACATCTTCATATGCATGTCCACTTAAGAATAAGAATTACACACTTCAGTCTCAGCGTAGGTGGTGTGAGAGGGGGATGGACAGTGAGAATGAAAAGAAAGGCTGTCTGAAAAGTCTGTGGAGAATAAATTAAGTACAGCTTGGAAAGAAGGCAAATTAACTTGTCCTAGAAGATATCTCTGACTATCAATAATAATAACTGTTTATAATAGAGGGCATTCCATGTTGTGGAAAATGGTGAATATTGAGATTTACCATTTGCACATTTTTCAATCTATGCTATATGAAGCAGTAATATCATACTGACAGCATTTTTGAGTGCGTACCATGTATTCAGTTAAGCTATTGTGCATCAGAGAACCTGAATTCCATCTTGAATTCCAGGGGTTTTGCTTTGCAGAGTAACCAGCCAGTAGGACTGTAGAATGCAGGAAGGATTTAGTTGCTGGTGAGTTGCAAAAGAATCATCACACAGAATGGCAAACAGGAAATTAATTAGCTTCCCACAATGGAATTTCTTCAACATTTCAGTTATTGCATAACTGTACTGATACAAAAATGGTGACACTTTGTTTGGAGTGGTCCTTTTTAAGCAAACACTCATCAGGCTTTCAGTACCATCATCAACATATCAATGATTTAGCAGCATCTGGACATTCAGTACTGCAGTATTCAGGACTGTCAAGATACTTACTGAAGACTTCTACTGAATTCAGCTGTTTTTCACTTGGTGAACCCAAGTTCAGATCTGTAGATGTCAACCTGAGAAATCACTGATCATCTAACGGGTCTAATACAGACCATCACAACATCCTCAAACAGCTGTCACAGCCCTGCTGCTGACACTAGTCTGGAACTGGATCTTGCCTGGATTAGGCTGGGCTTGCGGTGCAAAGGTTGGATTAATTTTAGGGTTAGGATTAGGTTTTAAATTGAGGTTAGGATTAGGGCCAGGGTAAGGCTGGGTTAGGTTATAGGATAGAGGTTAAACTGAGGTTTAGGGTTAGGTTTTGGGATAGAGGTTAAGGTTAGATATAAGGTTAAGTTTTGGCTAAAGCTAAGGTAGATTTTGGCGTAGAGATTAAGATTAGGGTTAGGTTTTGGCTAAGGCTAGGTTAGGTTTTGGCTTAGAGATTAAGATTAGGGTTAGGTTTTGGCTAAGGCTAGGTTAGGTTTTGGCATAGAGATTAAGATTAGGGTTAGGTTTTGGGTAAGAAACGGGTTAGGTTTTGGGGTAGAGATTAAGATTAGGGTTAGGGTTAGGTTTTGCGGTAAAGGTTAGCTTTAGGGTTAGGTTTTAGAGTAGAGGTAAAGGTTAGGTTTTGCTTAACAGAAGTAACATATTAAGTCTACTTGATGTAACATGTCAACAATTAATCTTCTTATTGTATATAACATAACAACAGAGCATCTTCATGTTCCACACGATGATCCACTGCTTGTACTGCACTGGTATGTTGTTGATGTATTACTGGTACTTAATTTCAGAATGTATTATTCATTTACAAAGGAAGACTGTAGCGTTGCCGAAAATGTAGTCTCTCTTTAATCTCTCCTCTATTTAATCAATACATTTGTCTCATTGTTCACTTTCCTGCATATGACGGTTACACCTGGAATGCACATATAGAAGTGTACAGTGAGTTCTTAGAACTGTTCTTCTGAAAAGAAAAGAAAACTTTTCCTATCAAACATGTATGTCATTTACATTCTGCCCCAGAAAAAGAGTAGTTTGAAGAAATCACTAAAAGCCCAATATTTCCATGACATTAATCTCCATGAAAATCTTAATTGTATAGTTTTAAACAATGATGGATGTCCCAACTAATATTTCCCCCACCTGATCCAAACCAGGTACACTAATGCTGAGAATTACAGTCCAATATTAACATTTAGCAACCATAAGCTCCTCTAAGCAACTGTTCAAGTAAACCAATGTCCACAAGGCAGCGAAAGGCTAAGCCAAGGATTTTTATCTTGCTGGGAGGTTCAGTTGATACACTTTTCCACTGTGCAGCACTGCTTCATGAAAGAGTCATACTTGTGTCACAGAAGTATTGAGTATGCTACAGAACATGTAGACACAAAATACCAGTACATCCTGGATGCAAACCATCTGTGAAAAGGCTGAAGCTGAAAATAGGACGGCTTCTGCAACAGGATAATGAGCCAAAACACACCCGAAAACCAACATGGACTACCCGAGGATTTACAAACTGAAGCTTTTGAAATGACCCACACAGCCACTGACCTAAACATTACAGAAGATTTGTGGATAAACTTTAAACAAGCTGAGCATGCAAGACAACCCAATTAAATCTAAATTAAAGTAGAGGCCTTCTGCAGAGAAGAATGGAGAAAAATCCCACTACAAGAACTGAACTGAGATTTTCAACTGCTACAAAAAGCGTTTACAAGTTTCTAAGTACAGACTCTTTTGCTTAGACCACACTGATGATTTAATTTTTAAAATAAAAGACCAAGTATCTGTGCATTAGGATTTTCCAAAATATTACCCAGAACATGTTTACTACTTCTTAATTAAATGGCAAAAAAAATATCCAACGCAGACAAATGAAAGGATCTTAGAATACAATCAACCTTCCTTAAAACGAGTTGTATTATTTATTTATTTTTAAATCTAACAGCAAAATAATTTTTCATTTTGTGTATAATTCAATGCATACATTTTTTAAGAATACTTATGTGAAATAATTCTTTTGTTACACTGTGATATGTTATGATTTATTATTACTTGAATTCATACACATTATATAAAAGTTGTGCACTTCTCCTTCCTGTACAATTTCCATGTAGTAGTAGTATGTAGTATTTTCATGGTAGTTTAGTTTTTAACCTGTCCTTATTCAACAGTGAAAAACTTTGTGGTGCTGATTTCCCATATTGTTTCAGTGGCCCTGTCAAAAACTGCACAAAATAGATAAACAGCCGTGTAACACCCGCAAACATTTTTAAAAGTCAGGTCTGGATGAAAGGTGGGTAACAGGTTTTCATTTTCCGCTGTAAAATGTTTCCATACTGTAGACAGTTAAACGTCTCTGAAACCTTACTGCTACAGCCTGTGAATGTACTAATATACCTGGATCAGCTAGGACAGCTCTATATAACTTAACTGTATAATTCCAAAAACTAGTATGTGCCACCTATGAATGCATATGAACCCTGACAGAGAGAGCAGTAACTGATGTGAACACAGACACAGAATTCTTGTATGTGTATTTGCGTGTGTGGGAGTGTGTGTGTGTGTGTGTGTGTGTGTGTGCGTGCATATTTGCTTGTTAATTCCTGCATGAATTGCCTTGTTTGTGTAACTGAGTGAGTCCTTACACTGACTGCGCACTGTACCATTCGAGCTCTACTAGGAGGCACAGCAGGCTCAGCCACACATAATTATATGCAACGGTAACTCCTTTCATTATCATGATATTCTATTCTTGTAACTTGTAGGGACTGTGAAAGCTGAACAGAAAGCAAAGAGGTAAACTTTTACATTCTAGGGCCAGTCAAGGCTCTGATCCGTGGAGGACTAACACTGCCGAAGCCAATCAGAAAGTACGGGCGGTGCTTGGCGGCTGGAAAAGACGATGCAAGCATGTCGACGACAGCCCACATGACTGGGCACATGTTGTGGCCATCCTCTCCTTTCGCTTTGCACACAGCCCTCCTCTCCACAGCAGCTTCCTATATAGTGGTGCACAGTACAGCACTCTCCACACAGCGCTGTTCAAATCTCTATGATTGGAGATGCAGATTAGAGGGGAAGGAAGAGGGGCAGAACATGCTTGTACACATGCACTGGCATTATCTCATGTGTTTGTGTGTGTATCTTCCAGTGTGTAAGCGCATGTGGGCGTTTCTAGTACCTCTAGGGAAAGAATCCTACTCCTTCAAAGATTATATAACATTAAAATATAAAGCAAGTGTGTATGTCTCTGCAGTCACAGCCAATCAGTGGCCAGAACTATCTGCATCTGTCATACTAAGGAACAGCATGAGGGGATCAAAGAGAGAGAGAGAGAGAGAGAGAGAGAGAGAGAGAGAGAGAGAGAGAGAGAGAGAGAAGGGAAAAGAAGGTAAACATGGTTAAGTTATCGAAGGGCTGCCAATCTAATCAGAACACTGGGGCACTGTGTATCTTTGCTACAATTATGATTATAATATCATCTAATTTCTAACATCTATCTAATTTCTAGAACAGACAGATGCATTAGATGCAGTAGACTCTCAGGTCTTAATTCTAAAAACACTCTTGTTGTCATTTGTACAGCTGGACCTTTCAGAAACAGACATTTATACAGATCTGGATCTGAATCAGCATCCTACCATAGGACATGTCTTCTTAAATATTTGCCTTTTGAATATTTACTGTGTTTTACACCATTCAAGCTTTAATTTAGAATCTAACACACTCTTCACAAGGTGATCAGCAAAGCCTCCTCATTTAAAGAATAAATGGAAAAAATCCATCCTAGGTTTCAATTATGGGGGGGGGCAGAGCTCACCTTACGGCAAATATCTCACATCTGTCAGTCTCACTGTCAGCTCCTGCAACCTCCCCCATTACATAAACCCTCCAGCCTGTCTCACGCCCCTCGCATACGCTATCGCGCAGCAAGACATCTATAGAAAATTTCTGGAATTTCTGTGCATTCTCATATCAGCCCATGCGACTGCTCTCTAATCACCTGACAGGATGCATGCCCATATACGGCAGGATGAGACACAGTCAGTCTTAAAGCGACAGGAACCCTGTTACTAAGCATCCTCTGAATGAAATGCAGAGGCAATGTTGTATAGAACACAGTGTGCTCTTTGAATCGGCATTAAGATCTGTCACAGGCCTTGATGCTTTTTGCCAGATAGATCACAGCATGGCAGAATTGTTGTTTAAACAATTTCTGTGTTGTTAATACAATTCCTATGTGCTTTAAACCGCCTCTAGTAGACTATACACTCAATCAGTCCGCCAGGGTTTCATGGAATGCTGAAGGCAGGGAGGACAAGCCTAGAGACTTTTATGGCTCCCACATTACCACACTCAGAGACATTAAAACAAAAGCTTCTATGAAGGATGTGCTTCCTATTAATAGGGCCGGTGGCAGAAAACAGCTGCTGCACCAAACACTGCACATCTGAGTGACAGTGTAATGATAGGGGTAGAGCTACAAGAAAAACGAGAGGAATAGAGAGATGGAGGAGGAGTATATGAGGTGCAAGGAAAGTGAATGGGAGTTGAGGGATTAATGTGAAGAAGAGAAGCTTTAAAAAGACAACTGCAGGGGCTGTGGAAAGAGAAAGAGTGGGAATGGGGAGACTAATAGGAGGAACCAGTGATGAGCACAGAGATTTAGGAGCTGAGTAAATGCATGATGATTGTAAGTGGAAAGAAATGACTGGACTAACAATGGCTGGAGGGACCATGACTAGAAATCTGGGCTTAAGAACAGATGGGACTTGGAAAGGGGAAGCAACAAGGACTATTCTGATATTGCACTATTCTGATATCCATGCACTTTCATAAATTTATATCTGGAAGTCAGATTCTAGCATTCAATTCGGTTTCTGTCTGGGTCGTTCATTTGCTAGCATGTTCTCACGCTTTTCCTGGCGTGTATCTGCCCACGCTATAATGGCGTACACATACGATAAGACTGTAAGGTAGAGAGATGCAAAAGAGACGGAAAAACAGAGACAGAGGGAGGGAGAGCGAGCGAGGCAGCCAGTCTGTGGGGATGCAAGCAGAGGGAGGAATTTGGTTTCCATGGCAACCTGCAGAAGGCTGAACTCTGGGTGTCCGTTCCAGCTCTGACTGTGTTGCACTGCGCCGGCCCTCGCCTCTCAGCCGGCTCGTTCCCTCTATCCTCCCCCACTCTCTCATTCTCTCTCTCGCTTGCTCTCTCTCTCTCCCTGTTTCTTTCTCTATCTCTCTCTCTATATATATATATTTCTCTCGTTCTCTCTATCTCTGCCGCTCTCTCTTTATTCTCGCCTCTCTCTATGCTTCTCCTGCACCTCATATCCCCCATCCTCCCTCTTTCTGTGTGAAGAGAGACACAACGCTTCATTCGACTCTGCGTCGCCCAGCCTTGCTGTCAACAGAATGTTCTTTCCTTGTGCTGCGCTATATGGTTTAATGCGGAGAAGCAACACTTGACATGCCTTTAAAACCCGCCGATCCTACATTCCTAAGCCACAAGCCGAGACCCCAGCACCCACCTCCTCTATTCCTCCTCCCCCTCCTCCTCCTCACGCCCCCACCCCTCGCACTAGTTCTCCACTCAGCTGAAAAGCCAGCGCCTGCAGGCATTGTGCTGCCATGTGCCGCTGGGCGTGTTGTGATTGGGAAGGCATGTGAAAATGAGGGCTGCCATGATACAGTGGATCTCAGTATGCCTTTGGAGCCATGATGCCTTTGGAGCGCTCTAAGAAACGTTGTGACATCGCGATTAATGCCACAGCTGTTTATTTTTTTTGGCAAGGCATGGGGCTTGTTGATTCAGCTGTACCGTGGTCGCCTTGAACATTGCCTCCAATCATTGTGCGTGTGCGAGATTCATGCCAAGAACCATAAGATATGACAGTATTAGAGTACTAAGGTTTGTAGGTATCTACTTATGCAATGTTTCCAGTGAAATCAAGGTTAGAAAAAATGATAAAAAGAACTCCCAGTGGTGTAATGGATAAGGCCCTAGCCTCTGAGTCCCATCAGGGGTGTTGGGGTAGCAGAGTGGTGCAGCGAAAGCTTGCTGCACCCATAACCCAGAGGTCGATAGATTAAAACCTTCCTCTGTTAGAAACAGCATTCGTTATAGGCACAATAGGAGGAAGCTCATACTACGTTACTCAGTTACTCATACTGCGTGCAGTAATTGGCAATTATGCAAGTCATTTAGGGGCAGCTGTGACCTAAAGCAAAGCAGGCTTGGTAATCCCCTGTAGTGGGAGGAAGAAGAGGAGCAGACAGTGCTAGATCCCAAAACACTGCTGTGAGCATTTGATTGCATTCAGACACATTCAAACAACATTAGTGAGGTCAGGTACTAAGGTTGGACGTTTAGTCCTGGACCATAAACATCAGTCCCACTTATCCCATAGGTATTCAACAGTGCTCAATCACTCCAGACAACGCAGTTCTACTGCTTCCACTGCTTCACTCACCTCTAGCTAACACTTGGCATGATGACCTTAGGCTCATGTCCAGCTGCTCTACAGTCTACATTTCTATTAAACAAATCCTTTCAAGACTACACAAGCTGTATATGTATTATAAACATGGAAATAATTGCATGGTTCAGTAAACAGGCTACATTCACTAAAAGAGGAGTTTCTTTTGGATAAATAGTGCATGTATTTAATTTCACAAATGGTTAAATGAACCCTTGCAGCTTCAAATTTGTAAAACAATGAGAATGAAACTTACCCTAATGCTTTACAGCTTTACAAACAGCAGAGACAATTTTTTAGTAGTTTGCTAATAGTTGCTTACTGAGCAATGCATTGAGCAACTGATTGCACCCCCAAAACATTACTGACACTGAAACTGAAGCTGAAGAACTTCCACAGACATTAGTTCAGAGGTGAACTGTTTTATGTTACGGTCCTCATAAATAAGCAAAAAGAGCCAAAGTTGACTTGTCTTTTTATGACAGATGAAAAGTATAACAGTCATCTCCACTCAACTAAGTCACTCCCAGTTTCCTACTAACCTTGGGTGTCTCCACATGGGAGAGAGTCACAAGCCCGGCCACTCTCTCCACCTTCTGTGGGCTCCTCCTACTGGTCACTCGCACTCGTGACACACACTCCACCTCTGAGTTCTGTTAGATGCATCAAAAGAGAAAACATTGCACTGCATCAAAATCAGAGATTAAGTATGAGCAACATCAATCATAGCATTACAAATGTGTTACATTACAGCACGTATTTCAACTAGCTGTTCTGTGTTATGTATTTGATAAGACGATGATCAAATTTGATATTACAATCAAGAGTTACCACAGTACCACAATAGTGATTTATATTTATATAGACACTCACAGCCATTCGTATTTGTTCTGTTTTCAGTTGTTTACATTCTCTAGCCCATGGAACAAACAGTCACCACAGCAGAGCGAACCAGAACTCATGGGCTTGCTGTGCTACATTCCAGCACACACACCAAAAAAGCATTTGTTGTGCAAAGAGACAATACTGCAGAAAAGGCAAACACTGCATGGCTGGTAACCCGAACTGGAAACTTCGGTGTATCAGACTGACAGCACATGACAAAGCAATAGCATTATGAGAGAAAAGAAAACAAGCACAATATAAACAGACAGAAAAGGGGGAAAAATGCTGAGCATTACAAGCTCTAAATAAATAAAAGAAAAAGAAAACAAAAGCATCAGAGGGAATCTACAGTTACAGGGCAGGTACAGGAAAGACTAGGTGAAATAATGACATTGTCATTGGCAATAACACATACATAACAGCAACATCACAAACAGTCAAGAAGACATGATCTTAGTTGTTTATTCTACATCGGTACTGTGAATAGCTAAGTGAGCAGACAATGACCTGATTTATGTAACATTTTCAGATAGATTATTTTTTATAGTTTCAAAATGAAAACGATTCAAAGCAAAACTGACCATGCTAACATTGGAGAAACGTGATGGCAAAACCGTCAACTTATGCCTCCCAAGGTAGTAAATGGTGGATTTTGAGGTTGTGTTCATTATTTTGCTGTTGAAGCCTTCCTCTTTATATCCTCAGCTTTTTACAGACGGTGTGATGTTTGTTTTCAGAATTTGCTGGCATTTCATTTAATTCATTTTCCTCTGTACCTGGGAAATGTTCTCTGGGCCCCTGGCTGCAACACAAACCCAAAGAATGGCCAATACACCCCTGCGTTTAACAGCTGAAGAATGAAAATTCCAAGAATAACTTTACTCATTGTTGCCAAAAGTTCTCCTGTTTCTAATGGTCATATTTGTGCAGGTGTCGCTGCGCAGTACAGAAGTGCACCAAAACTGAAGAGTCTGCCTGATCTTTCTGAAGGATTTCGGCAGTGAAATGGAGCATTTCTCTTAATCTTATGCACGGTTCTCTCTGAAAGTTGTTTATGAATAACAATGACCGTGAACAAGATAAATAAGAAATGAGATTGGTAAAAGTGATCTGAGAGCTGAAATCACTTGCGGCGCCCAAACTTTTGCATGGTGCGCCTTCTCTTTTCCTTCTCCATCCTTTTCTTTCTATCTAAAATTAATTTATATATAGAGTCAAAGCCAGAAAGGTGCACAGACACATTACTGGTACTCACTGCTGTTTAATCCAGTAGGAAAAAGACAACTTCAACACACAGTAATCGCATACTGTGAACGTTTAATTTTAGGGCTTAACACACTTCTACTGCAATAATATGATGACCTTAAAACAGTCACATTAATTGCAAAACCTACAAGACTGATTACATTAGTTGGTTTGTAGTGATCATGCTTTATTCAGCCACAAATGCTGATGATGTATTTTTCTTCTCTCTAGCCTCTGCACAAAATCAGTGAATTTGCAGACTCATTTCATTTAACTCCTCTCCTCAGCTCAGGTGACAATGTACTGTGAATGCTAATGAGAACTGCACCGGACATTCTCTCAGCTTCAGCCCTCCCTTTACTGCCTGCTGCCTCTCACTCAACACCCAGCAGCTCCCCAGGGATGGGCTTTGCATTTCCATACAGTCACGATGGACTGTGCTGGGCCTGGAACATTTGCCACCACAGATAACACAGTGAGTCAGTGACCCCTGCAGTATATCCACGGAAGAGAAGCTAGTGTCACACAGCAACGATGCATCCAAAAACAAGAAAATGTGGTCCTGAAGGGAAAAAGATCTGCTTCTATGTGAGATTATCCCTGCATTTCAATACAACTGTCCCCTTCTCCATTTGCCTTTCCATTCGCCCTTGGGGAAACCCCTGACACCATCTTAAGGGCTGTTCCATTACTTTATCACCTGAAGTGAAGATGGATATATGAGGGGTGGATTGGGCAATCATAAATGTCAAACTTCAACAGCAGATATAGCTCAGAAATCCTTTAGACCCAGTGTGTTTCCCTTTTCTAAACCCCATTCACAAGGAATTTACTGGGCTTTAGGTTGTAAACCTGTACACCCGTAATGAGAGTAGTGATTTAGCCATATTTCTTTAAAAAAAACATAAAATTCTGTACAAGAATTGTGATATGCATACACAATCAATGTTGCTGTAACCGTTTTAGGGAAATGATTAGAGATTACTAGTAGTTTAGTAATTAGTATTAATATTAGTAATACTACTAGTATTACTAGGGCTTATGCTCTGCACACACATTCAAATGAAGATTTACAAGTTTTTTTTAACTTTCTAACTACCTGAGCCAGTTAAACTGTTAGAGCTGTGTAGATTCTTTTTTTTACCATACAAATATGTGATGAACCTTAAAAGTCTGTACTGTTATGCTGTTATGGCACTCCTTCTTTATCATAGGATTTTTGTTACCCACTGTAACAATATCAGCTTTCACAACACTTGTGTATGTGTGCAATATGCAAGTTAACCTCTAATCAATCACTTGTTTCACTGTGAGCTATGTCCACACAGATTATGATCCAACGTTTTAGTCAAAATAACACACAGCAATCCTCAACCACATTACATCAAGGGTTCACCACATAGTCTTTTAGTATATTACTGCTAACAGTATGGTAAACATTAGAAATGTCCATTTCTTCCTGTACAGCCCCACTTTGCTTTTAGAGGGCTGAGTACCAGCAACTGTCCTGTCAAATGATGTAATTTACATATAAATGTTGTAATCCTCAAATTATAAAGGTATATAAATGAACATGTTATGCTCTAAGACAGCTGATGATTTAAAGGGTCCATATCCTACATTTTTTAGGTCCACTTGCAACATTTGTGTGGGTTTTTTTTCGTAATTCATTTTCCAGCCTCTCCTTACTTCTTAGAATTAAACTGGCTGTTTCTGTTACTGCACATTTAAGACGGACCTAAGATAAATGAGTTCTATTTTGATTTTGGCTGTCCTGTATTATGCCTGAAACACTCACATGCCCAAATCCACTACTTAAGTAGTTGATCTGTCATAATGTTATAATGTTTATGAAATGATGACATCTTTCATCCATTACGCATCAGACAACTTGAGAATCAATGCCTTAGTGAGTCCGCAGTCACACAACTTATACATCAACAGGGAAAAGTGCTAAATATGAAAAAAGATGTTTCATTTTAAACCATGTACAAATTTCCATGCTTCAGAAAGGCAACATAAACAGTATATAAAATGTAATTTACAGATTTTGGAATAAATCACATTCTGTGATTGTGCTGATGTAAAAGCCTTTGAATAGAAATATTTTGCAGTGTCTTAACATTTTATCAAAAACAAATCAACACCTTGAAATGCACTAAATAAAGTATATCCGCTACCATACTTTAAATATCAACAAGTACTGTGTATATATACAAGGTTATGTCCATGGATCATTTGGGGGAATCCATGCCATGAAGAACTGAGGTTGTTTTGCAAACAAAAGAGCACACTACCTAGTATTAGTATAGTGTTCCTACAATAAAATGCTTAGTGAGTGTAACACAACATCACAACTGCTCTTCATCAACAAATCAACACATTACCCGAGTACGGGGTATTTTGGTGAAGTTGATAGTCTCATATCTTATCACTGTGCAGGAATGTTAGCCTGCATGTAGCAATATTTGTATTTTTCATGTAGCAATTGCCTTTTCTTCTAGAGGATTTAGAGACTGTATAAGCTTTGTAACATTTTTACCACAGAATGTGACCTAGCTTTGTGACCTAGCTTTGACTGAATACCTTATATGCGCTTGACATACGTTCTACCTAAAAAAATATATATATTTACTACTATATTCTAAATGATGTCAAGTTTAGTATTTTTAGGTCCCCATTTGTAGATGTGAAGGACCTGTTTTCATTTGCAAATTAATTTTAGAGTTAAGATCACTGATCAAGAGAGTGTTCAGTGTGATGTTACCACCCATATGTAAATACAAGACAAACAACTGAAAGTCACGCTACTTTAAAGAGCTAATAAGGCTTTACTTATGGATTTTATGCCTTAACATTTAAATAAATCATTTCCCATTTTCACCTACTAGCTAGGACTCCTCATAACACCATAGTATCATTGCATTTCTATCATATGTAGAACTACCACATATTTTTTCGCATTGCAACAAATGTAATGTTACTGGATAGCTAAGCGCGCTTGGAGGAGAATGCTAACTGCCAGATCTGTAATGTCTACCCACCCAGAAAAAGTGAGGCCAACCACACTCTCTAGGACACTCTCCCGGTCAAGGATGGCCATGACATCAATAGAGATCGAACCAGCAATCTCCTAAAGATAAGGCCATAACACTTAGATGGCTGCACCACTCAGAAGCCCACTTAGAGATATTTAAAGCAGCTGATGGCTTGCATGCCTCAGACTGGCTAGACTGCATGTGCCTCAATGCAGTGGTAAAATGAAAAAAAAAACAATCCGGGCTCCATGATATTTTCCTCCCCCCTAGCCTTTCTCAGATTCCAAATAAAAGTTGAAGTTATTTTTTCTCCTCTATCTATAAATATTTCACGTGGCCATGTGACTAGACACTTTTAATGGAAGGTTCTGATGCCATCGTTATGCTGCCCACTGATGAGCCCTCAGTGTTATCTCTGCAGTCCTTCCTAGACATGACTAATGCTCTATAGTGTATGACTCCCTTTCCTGCTCTCTCTCTCTCTCTCTCTGTCTGCCATTCACACTCACTGTTCTCTTTTTCCTTTGCACTGGTTTTCTTCCATGCTTCTTCCGCCTCCCCCTCTGTTTTGCTCATTAGAACCCACCATATCATTTTCACTTTCCCTGCATTTTTTGTAACAGACAGACAGCAAACATTGTCAAAGTAACTGAAGCCAAAGTAAACTGGTGCTTGCTGGTAAAAACTGTAATGGATGACAGTTGTGTGCTATCTGTTCCTCAGTATGTAAAACATTGCTATCTATATCCTAAATGCATGTGCTTGTGTGCACCTCTTTGATAGCATTTGTCTTTCTGTGAAACTCTTACCTTCAGTGTTTCTTTAGGGCCATTCTCTTTTATTCCATTCTCTGTTGCATTTAGCTGCAGGGTCACCTCATAGCATTCTTGAATATCTGAGAACAATGAAATGAAAAATGTTACCATGAGAAACAGAGAAGCTTCAGATAGCTTATGACAAAAACAAAAAATGGTACGGTTTAGATCCAAACATAAGACAGATTTCTAAACCAGTCTAATTCTTAATGAGAAATGTAATTATCCTGTAAACTAAAAACAGCAGAAGAACAACCTACCAGCCATGGCAAAAGACACAGGTGCAAAACTTTCATGACTGAAATGTAACAAGGTCAAGAACAAAGTCAGCTTTTGGCTCAACCTGAGCATCAGTCCTGCCATTGTAGGGCTCTATAAATACCATCCAGTAGCTCCATCCAAATTTCCTGCCCATACTGAGTTTGGAGGGCAACAGCAGTGACACTCACTTAGAGAGGCTGTTAATGTGACTCACTACTGATAGCACCGTGAAGTACACATTACATTCCTCAGCTGCAGAACCATTACTGCTGTCATTACTGCAGGTCACCGTGATTCTAACTAACAGTGTTAATGATCCAGAGAAAAACTGCCAACACTTTCGCTAAATTCGCTAAACTGGACATACTAGCTTATTAGGCCTATTTGTTTTCTCTATGATCTGCTTAAACTCTATAATGCATTGATGTATGTCAGTTGAAATGCTGGATAGACTGCATGTCTATTCACACAAGAGAACAGCTGTTCTAAACACACTATTCAAAGACAAGCTACCCTACTTCATGTGAGGGATACAAAGACCTTTTACTGTGCCTCAATTTGTGGGTAAAAGTATACAAACAGTGAACGACATTTGACTCAGACTACACCTATCGGCACTTTCATGCTCCCACATTCTTCACATTAGGTCTGGGCGATATATCTAAAAATACTATACCACAATATTTATAAACATTTTTCACGATCCACAATATTTATCACAATACATGTGATGTGACTAAATACATCAGTAGCAACAGATTCTCAAAAACTTCTTCAGACACTCTCTTCAGATACTCTGCCATACAGTACAGTGATTTTTATTCCACATCTGCTGCCCTTCATCTAATTACACTGTTGGTAATGAAATGCACAGTTGATCAGTTTTTATTAGGTACTAACAATATCCTCGATATGCTTAGAAATGCATATTATGTATCATAATAACAAAATGTATCGCAATACAATAAAATATCATCATATTGCCCAGATCTACTTCAAATTAGTGTACAACCTGTCTGTCATTGAAAACAGACACATTTTCTATCTAAAATGTTTATTATTTAACTAAATAGGTAGAAAGTACAAATGGAATTCCACAAAATAATGAAAGGAAAAGGATCTCAGCGTATGGGCCAAAACAACGACGTGAGATGGATATTTAAACATGTTCCAATGTTGTGACAGGCATATGAGAAGTAATTGTACAGTGGCACGCAACCCCCCTGGTCAAAACTTCCGTTGTTGTAAATAGCTTAGCTCAGATTTCCAACAAGTATTAAGCTGTGAAGGTTCTTTAATATTTTAAGCAAGACCTTTTCATCTTCTACATTTTGAAAATAACACAAGGTAAAAAATGACCTGAAATAAAGGTGTGGGCACCCTAGATAGACATTACTTAGTAATACCCCCATTGGCAAGAATCGCAGTTTGAAACAAATAGCCACCACCTTGTTTGGGGCACGTTTTCTTGGTTTTCCAGACCTCAACCTGACCTCCACTATTACTGTTAACTGCCATTTTTTAATTACATTAGGAACTAAGGGAAACAGATAACTGAAAACATTTTGCTATCTTCTTATACAGTAGACTACTATGCAACTGATGATTGTTGGGAGAAGGATTCCCTTGTCAGAGTATTTATAAGATTTTATAGATTTTACTTTATTTTATTGTCTACTCACTTAAATATTTACAACAACAGAACAGAGGTTTTTGCATACCACTGTATCTTTAGATGACAAATAAAATATCTGTATTGACTATATGTAGATAGACCAAGATCCTCTAAGTCCTGTCAGTTGCAAGGTGGGGCAGTCATGTGGCCATAACCATTGGCCATCTTGACACGCACAGTTGCCATGAGACCACCAACCTTGTTTTGGTCATAATTTCCTCAAGCATTCATAATAATGTTTTGACTCTTAACTCTTATTTATTTTTTAACAGTATTTTGTAATGTAAGCTAACTAGACAAAAAAATGTAGCATGCACTACTTGATTTTTGTCCCCTTGCCTTAATAGAAGTGTCAATCCTGTCAGGTAAGGATTATACCAGTCTCTCATGCTCTTGTCTAATTTGGTCCACTCTTCCACTAACTGGGTACACATTTCAGCAAGGATTGTGTGCACCTATTTCTGCATTTCACCTGCTGTTATCAATGGAGAACAGGGATTGAGGCCTGGTGGTCGGTCTCAGTGCTCCATTCTGACTGTTGAACCAATTTCACACACACACACACACACACACAAACACACATGCATATATTTGTGTACCGTAGAGCTGTGTGAGTGTCAGCGTGGTGTTCCGCTTGCACACAAAGCCAAAAGACTGTGCAAGAGTTTGTGTAAGAGGGCTAAAATGGGCAGGTTCCAAGAGACTGGTCTAATGCTTACCTAAATAATGAAAACCATATTCACCATTTGTGTTGGACACAGATGGAATTTTGCCTCCTCCAAGCAGGACACACACACACACACACACAGTGCAGCACAGGCAGCCATTGCTGTGGTGCTTGGAGAGCAGAAAGGGTTAAAGGCGATGCTCAAGGGCCCAACAGTGGCAGCTTGCCATGCTCAGACATTTACCCCACAATCCCCACTGCCCCTTACCTGACAGGACTGACACTGTTATAAACACTGTCTTTATTAACAATGATAATATCAAATACTGTATTTGGAGACTTGCCATCTCCAAATGTACAGTGTTTTTGCCATTTATCACACATTCAACCCTTTTATCTTCAGCTGTGTATCTTTCCCCCTCTTGCCCTTTGCTCGTCTATATTCATCACCTCTCGGGTCGTTAACTGTCCATGGCCTGTGGTAACCGATTGAGAGGCAGCCATTTGAAAACAATGGGGGGGAGACAATACTGATGATGTCACATAGACCCACATATCAAGTCACACACAGCACTAATGACACAATGTGTATTGCTTGTTGCTCTAAATGAAATCTACTCACTTTTCTACTCCTGTACGTTTGTTCTACTACAAGAAAAAGAAGCGCATCTAAAATGACCAAATGTTTGAAAGCGTTTGAAAGGAACTTTTTTAAAATATCAGTGTGTGTGTGCATGAGGGGGTGTTAGGGGCAGCTCCGGAGTCCCACTGGGGTGCAGTGGGAAAGACAGTAGAAGAATGGGGCGATGTGACTCATCATGGCTGTGTCTGTGTGAGTCTGTGTGAGTGGGAAGAGAACAGTGTGTGGGAGGCAGTTATGTTGCCCGACTGGCCAGAGACAGATGAGAGAGAAAGAGAGAGAGAGCGTGCGAGAGAGAGAGAGAGTGTAAGTAAAGTAAGTAAAGTGCAATCTGAGTAAGTGGGGCCCGCCACTAAACGATGCATGATTATAAAACATTCAGCCTTATAATGAATGGAAGTGTTTAAGTGTGTCAGGCAGAAACACCTCCTCATTTACTAAAGTTCTCTAAGCTGTCTCACAGGATGTAGCCAATAATGATGTATGGAAATTGGTGAATCTGTACACCAAGAATAAATTCAGCATTAACAACAATGCAGACAGTAACAAAGCAGGTGATTGCGCTAGTCTGTCTTTTTTCACTTTATCTTGCTCCCATTCCGCAAAACCTGTCACTAAATCTTTCAGCCGAATCTTCAAATACTAAGCGGCCCAATTTCTCTACAAACAGCAATAAATATTCAATGAATACAGGCCTAAAACTTGCAAAACATAGCTGCTCAATGCAATGTGTTAACGTTATTTCCACATAATTCAGCGCTCAAAAAATCATGCTCAAATAAAACAGTTCTGGAAAAAATGTTCCCACAGTCAACTAAATCCATGAACAAAACCACATGAAGTCCTGGCCACAGAGCAAAAAACACCCCCAAGCTGTACAGTTTCCATCACGTTTGCAGAACAAATCTGTTTGCATATCCAAACATTTTGTTGTGTTTAGATGCAGCTGATATTGCTTAAATTTGATCTTAAGATATTTTCAGAGGTTGTCAGAGTATGTTATCAGAGGATTTTAAATTAGCATTATTGAAGCAGAATAGACATTTGTCTCTGAATGCGAAACCAAGTCTAACAAACTAGACACACTTGTTTTATTCCATATTTTCTTTAAAATGACATTGAAGAGAACCTTGCACAGTATTGTAATCTGCATTAAGAGAGAAAGAACATTTCCAAATACTGTTCTGTTGGTTTTAACCCCTTAATGCAGAAAGGCTTATTGCACATTTAGGAATATTAAAATGTTCTGCAAATTTTAGAGCACACCCTCATTTCACCCTCATTGCTGCATTTAATACACTAAAAAGTTCAACATAACATATTAAATGTGCCATGACATTTGTGCTTTTGTTCAATATATTCATTTAGGCAAATAATCATGTTTTACTTATATACTAGTAAATACCACTGAAAAAAGTTTTTTGTGACAATATTGTCGCCCTTTTTTAGAGAACCATGAAAAGGTTTTTATATAACACCCTTAATATTTTAAGTTAAAGCTAAGGAATGTTCTGTAGAAACAAATGATGTAAGTATGTGTGGTATACGGCCTAAAATGCTGTTCTAACCATCAATTGTGTGATAGAGGTCGCCACAGCACCTCTTTTGTGGGAGCTACATGTTCCCCTGTGTTTTTGTGTGTTTGGGAACAGGGGGATGAGTCTGCTGTTAAGGAAACCTTTGTTCAAAATTGTGCAATCATGCAGACATCCAATCAAGCTTTCTATCCACTCTCCCCCCCTTACAGAGCACAGAGGTCGGCTTGTTACAAGCCCTGGTGAAGTTCTGCCGTACCTTTACCATAATTACAAAGTCACTGTAGAAAAAGGCAGTAAAACATGCAGCTATACCCTCTTAATAATCAATAAAGAAGCATGAAAAAATGAGAATATAATAAAATCATATTTGTAAAATAGTATTCTAATATTTCACATTCAACAATAATTACTCCTTCTTACCAAAGACATGGTGGTGAAAGTCTAAAACGTGTTAACAATTCATAGGACTTTCAGGCTGTGCATCTTTTGAAACCGCAAGCATCAGCTGGAGATGCAAACAAGACGAAATTAAGGAAATAGGCTTCATGAACGTTGACGAGTAGCACTCCGCCGCTGTGTATAACAGGAGGCCTAGCTGCATGGTGTGTGCATCCAGAACAAATAAAAGAGAAATACTGCTAGTGGAAATATAATGTTCCCATTCGTTCTCTTAACACTGGGCACCACCCCAGAGTTTGCGCTGATTAAAACCACATGTTTCTCACAGCTGGGCCTTACTTGACCCCATTCTCTTCTACACTTGAGAGACAGCTTATGCTCTTCTCCACAGCACAGTATGCTAAAAAAAAACACATACCCAGCCTGAGAAAAGATGGGACTAAGGTGTGAAGGCACGGTTTGTTTTCAGTCTATCTACAGTAAACGTCAGCCTTGCGCATTCCGCTAATAATCCAGGCTCTTTCCGGAATGTGTGGAATCTTTATCCACTTATTTTGCTAGTTTCGCTCAGGAAATCTCGTGTGTGGTTTCGAAATCCCTGATTTAAACACAGATAGAACAATATAGAGCAACATCTGTTAAACATATCACATCGCTGGAAAGCTAAAAAAAAAAACATTAACAAGTGGTCATGTCTTTCCAGTACCTGCACTGCATTACACAAGCTTTAAGGCATTAAAAGTCAAATAAGAGGAGCACCAAGGTAACTATGCCTGGTTCAGCATTTTTCTCTTCAATACAATTTTCTCTGACAACACTGTGGTACGAAGTAAGCGTTGTGTGTTATGTCCAAAAGGTGTAGATAACACCTGAGACTTACAACAAGGGAATCCTGTCCCTGTCATCACTACAAGCTCATAGCAACCCAAACTGAACTAGCACCTTGCCTAGGCCACAACTCTCCTGACAGTATCCTTCTGCTGCAGTGGTGCAGTGGTAGCTGCCTTACAGGCCGCCCTCACTATGGGTCTGGCAATTAAGATAACCTCTCAGCCAAATGTTGATGGAGAGAGCTTTTTTTTTTCTTTGCAAAGCAAAACCATATGACTTACAAACAACACAGGACGGAAACTAATTATATAGTAACATGATATAATTTATTACAGATATTTTATCACTATATAGTTCAGGGTAAGGCTTTTTTTTTAAAGATACACCATAAAAGAATAAATAATGAATAAATAGATCGAAAAGCAAAATAGTAGGACGATGCAAACTGATCTTTTCTAGCACTTTATTTTTAACACTCAGCATGCAACACTTTTAAAAACTTGTCTTGACAGCAATAAAAAAGGAGATTTAGTGCTGCTAAAAATGACTTTTGGCCTTTTTGACACAGTGTAAACACTTGTAAGGTAACACAATGGTTTGGGATAAAGCAAATGAATGGCTACAATTCTTTTGCTGCATGATTAAAGTGTAAAGCACAGTTTAAAAATGTAAAACTGCTTACAGCTACATTTAAAAAATTATCAACAGGGTTGTTTTATTTAAATAATGACTTATTTTTAATTAATACGAATAAACTTGTAATAAAGAATAAACGTGAACAAGACTGCATGAAAGTAAATCACAGTGAAGGAAGAAATAATTACCTATAAAATAAACATTTAATCACAATATCCACAACAAAAGTCCAGGTATCCTAACTCTCTTATATTTTGTTGAATGGAAATGTGTAGCAGAATGAAATTAAATTCACACATTGACTTATGTTTTTGAGTGTACACTGCCACCTAACCACAAGTTGCTCAAGTTGAACTGTCTTTGCCAATATGTCTGCTAAATCACAAAATGTTGCTTTTAACCTTATATTAACCACATATTTATAGTTCTGCATGACCTTGCTTCCCTTTCTTAGTCATTCTAGTTAAGAAATTACAACAAGCAGTGAACTGTGCACAGAGCATATTTTGAAGTAATGCTGAAAGAGGCCTTTCATTCAATCTAATTCGATAACTATAAATTTTGTTAGGATTCATAAAAATACACGTTACATGACCTCTATCTGTGCACAGTGGTTTGTGTAAAAACAATTCTTGTAAGGACATGACAGCTTAAAAATAGATTTAACAAGTTTAAAACAGAGTTTTTTTCATGGAGTGTGCCAGTGGATTGCCAGTTCTTAAAAAAATGGATGAACCCTACAAAAATGTGTCCTGAGACATGATTCACACAGAAACAAATCTTACCTAAGAGAGCCTTAAACAGCTGGCTGCCAAAGATAGCAGAAACCTTTCCCACACTGGTCCTCAGAGCCTGCTCCTCTGGGCTGGTCAGACTAGCCTGATACTGCTTTAGCAGTCCAACAGCTCTCTCAGTATCTATAAATATAGAAACAAAAGATGCATTGCTTGTATAACTTCAAATGCTGTTTATGTATGAAGGCATTTCTACCATTGCTATTATGGAAACGTAGCCAGCATATGCTAAGTAACCTGCACTTAGGCTACTTTAGAAGGTTTAGAGTGTCTATTATAGTTCACAGTAGGGGAAGGTGAAACAGCAAAACTATACAGAAATATTTGAAGACATTTTCACAACACTCTGTACACATCATGATATACTACACAAAAAGGAACCAGTAGTTGGGAAAGTACTATGAAAATACACACTCTGCACCCTGCACTTATGGAACTGTTCCACTGCTCAGTCAAACATCTCCCCACCCACACTCTTTAAACACTGACGATGTCCACGATACACTAAAAGCACTGTTATGTGTACCATGATACCAAGATTTATCACAATCTGATAAAATATTGTCATATTGCCTATCTCTAATACTGTATATTCAGTGTTTCTATTTATACATTGTAAATATCTGTGTTCTTTTACTACCATTAAGGGACATTTTTCCACTCACCTTCCCACCTGCGTCATTTGATATAACAATAAATGTGATTTGATTGTATTATTATTATTACTAATGATAATATGTTAGTGTTTGATCTGACCCTGCTAATCTCATCTAATATGGGGGAGGGAAATAGGGGGTGGACAAACAGGGCGCATGATGGCAAAGTGCATCATACTGTAAAACTATTACACTTCATACATAAAATAAATAAATACTACCAAATACTATTAATATAATGTTTTTCTATCCAATGTTTCACAGAATGAACGGATCTGAATCCATCTAACCAGGACAATCATGCTTTTTTTGTAATGATCCATCCATCCATACATTGTTCATTGTTGTTGAAGTACTGATGACCTCAAATATGTAAGGAAAATAGTATGGCATAATTAAATCACATAGCATCACTTTCACAGTGCGCTGACGAAGCCAGAACAACCATTCAGGAAAATACTGAAATCTAAAGAATGGTTCTAGTACTGCCCTCATATGAAATTCTAGGTGTGGTATGGAAAAATATTGTGGTTTAACTCAGACACCAGAACGGATCCTAAAAATGCTCAGTCCAATGGGCATTTTAAATGTTCCAAATGTGTTGACAGGGTCTTTCATAGTATCTCAAAGAGTTTCTCCTCAAACCACATAACACATGGCAAGCCATTTTAGTCTAACATCTCACCAGCGATACTTCTACTCCTACTCCTAGTAGTAAAAACTCAAATTCAAGATCTCCAAAGCAGCTTTTATTAGCAGAAACTTATTTTAGAGACTAGGTTTTTCCACTAGTAATTAGGTCAGATCTGTAGATCTATAAAGCCATGCTGACAAGTCATACTAGCAACATGA
This sequence comes from Salminus brasiliensis, assembly GCF_030463535.1. NCBI lineage: Eukaryota > Metazoa > Chordata > Actinopteri > Characiformes > Bryconidae > Salminus > Salminus brasiliensis. Next base: position 17,079,626 of record NC_132896.1, read on the forward strand.
CATATCCTTCTTTTAGATTTCCCAAATGTGCACAGGATCTTTCATAGTATCTTAGAGAGCTTCTCCTCAAAGAGAAATGGAAAGCCTTTTTAGCCTAACATCACACCAGCGATACTACTAAGTCCTAACTCAAGCTCAATACTAACTCAATACTAGCAAAACTCAAGATCTCTAATGCAGCCTTTAGCAGAAACTTGTTTTAGAGACAACTCAACTGGATCAACTCAACTGGATTTTTTTTTAAGTAGCAAAAGTATCAGATCTATAGATCTATAAAGTCATACTGGCAGCACGACATGTCCTGATTTGTGATCTGCAATGTGCACAGGATCTTTCATTAGGATCAAGCTTCTCCTCAACCCACAAAGCAAATACTGAGTTCTACTAGAAGACGAGGAGAGTAACGGTTTCAGCACAGCGAGAGGAGAAAGGGGAACACCCAGCTCTCCTCTTCTTCTTCCTCCTAGGTCTACTGCTTCATCCCCAAGAAGCCTCTCCTTCAGTAGGTCTGAGTGCTCGAAGTGCGCAATGATTTGAGGAGAAAGTTGTCAACAGTTCAAGGAAAAATACTTCCTGCTTCCCGAGGGAATTTCCAGACTATGCAAAGCCACACATGTTAACATTCAGCTGAGTTTAGATAAAAGTTTTCATAATAACCAAACTACAACCTTCAGCTGAAACCCGAGCAGTTCGGACGAGCAACACAACTCGCCTCATGTGCGCTAGATAATTAATAGCTAGCTAAGCTTGTCAGAAGTATACAGTCAGCTACAGTCAGCCACAGTTTGCCTAACTCCCAGTTCACTGTGTGAAATGAACTTACCGTACTTGTGGACCATGGCGAACAACTGTAGGTGGACAGTTTGCTAAACTGTCCACGAATTCAGTGCGAGTGCTCCACGTCTCCGAGCTTTCGCACTGTTTCGCACAGACGCTGTTTTTGGGGTCGCTCGTGCTTCTTTTAGGTCTGACCAACGTCCCAGTCGCGCTGGCACGAGACGGGGCACGAGATGCGCCGTGGCCGCTTAATAGCCGTGTAAGTCCCCCAAAGAGAAATAGAGAGAGGGAGAGAGGGTCGAGAGAGGTTATCCGCCGCTGTTAGTCCCCGCTGTCTGCCTAGACTTCATGCTGTCAAAGTTTTGGCCACAAGTGTTGGGCGGTGTAGTCCAGTGGACGTTTGTGGACGTTTTACTCATAGAGTCTACGCATGACTGCCAACCTGCTCGGAGGGGGTGGGGGGGGGGGGGGGGTGATTCACACAAACAGTCTCCTAATGACCCCCGCTTGTAATGCCCTTAACATGAAATGAAATGGTGGAAATTGGCGGAAGTGCTGTACTCTTATTGACATTTTAGTTAATCGGTAGTTCACTTTCATTCTGAGCTGTTGACACTTCGTGTTTGCCAACCAGCAAAGTCCGAGAGGTCCGACTGTAACTCATCGTTCATTCGGTTCATTTAAACCGTTTCTTTTCCCTTAAATCGGAAGAACCGATTCACTGAACAAAACTGAATCAAAGCAGAGCACGTCTGAGTTGTAGGTTGAAGCTGTAAAAACTTGTGAATCAGTGAATAGTTGAATCGGTTCCTCTGTCCTTTAACCCCGCTCGTTCGAAAGAATCGGTTTGGTCAACCGAATAGATCCTCCTTCCATCAAGATTGGCCAAAAGGAGCAGCGCAGGCTTGTTTGATCGAGGTTATTTTAAGGTCGCGCCTGCCACCTACTGGCGAAAAGCCGTAACGGACAGTCAGATTTCCAAACTTTAGAAAACACACACACGTCTGTGCTGTTTCTGAACAAAATAACGCTGGTTAAAAGGAGGAACCATTGGGGAAAACATTTTGACGATAGGGACCCAGTGTGGTATCACAATGTACAGTGCAAAATGCAGCACTCAATGGTGAATCACCACTGGGAGTTGTTTTAGTCTAGACTGAGACTAGAGTTTAGTCTGGGTCTGGAAAATTGACTTCAAATGTTGACTGCACTAAAACACAAAAAAGTAAAGTATTCACATCGTTACCCCCCCCCTCCCCCTCTCTCCTATTGTTACAAGCTCTTCTAGCTTATTTAAGCAAATCATTTGAGTAACTAAAAGTTTCAATATTGTCAAAAAGTAAGTAGTGAACATGGGTAACTATTATGGAATCTAAGGCTAATATGGATTGACTCGGGACAGGGTAAGAAAGTGTCACTGAAATATTAAGGTTTCTACAAAATTGTTTAACTAATAGATATTGGCTTTTGTAAGGGACTTGCCTTTTTGAGACATGCATTTCAATGTAGTCCAGCAGGTGGTGCTCTTATCAAAGATTAATAGATAGACAGACATAGATAGACACATAGATAGATAGATAGACAGACACATAGAAAGACAGACAGACAGACAGACAGACAGATAGATAGATAGATAGATAGATAGACACATACATACATACATACATACATAGATAGATAGATAGATAGATAGATAGACACATACATACATACATACATACATACATACATACATAGATAGATAGATAGACAGACAGATAGATAGATACATAGATAGACAGACAGACAGACAGACAGATAGATAGATAGATAGATAGATAGATAGATAGATAGATAGATACTGTATTGATGCCGAAGGAAATTTAGCAGCCAGGTGCAATTACACAATACAGTATGACAATACATGAATTACAATAATAACAATAATGTAAAAAATATGCATTTGAAACCAACCAGAGATGAAAGGCAGTGCATTTATAAAGAGTAAGTAGTGAAGCAGACAAATGACAAAGCTGAATAAATATGTGCATATATTGGTATTTAAGTAAAGTATCTGTAGTGTCCAGAAGTGCAGATGTACAGAGTATTCAGTAGTGTAGCGTAGATTAAACCTATGATTAAACATAAGAGAATCAGTCCTAATTCTCCATCCTCCCTCTTCCGGCCCCACTGGGAAGAGTTTAAGATCCTGATGGTCCTTTGGTCCATAATGATGGTGTGCAGTGGGTGACCATCATTGTCCATGATGGAGAGCAGTTTGTGCAGTGTCCTCCTCTCTGCCACTTTAACCACAGAGTCCAGTTCTACACCAACCACTGACCCAGCATGTCTGACCAGCCTGTCAAGTTGCATCTCTTCTCTGTTTTTCATGCTTCCTCCCCAGAACACCATTGCACAGTGACTCTTGACACTGGCTAATCTGTATACCTGGTGTTGCTTCATTGCCTGGTGTGTGTGCCCACTCTATGAATTGTCACTCAGCTGCAGGCATTTTTTTTACCAGGCTTTCAAAATTTAGCAGATCTCTCTCAGTATCTTCTTGAAAAAAAAAAAGATCTGAAATGTCAGTTTGATATTTTGTCCAGATTGCCTGCTTGAATGGTTAGAGACTGACATTTGGAATGCAAAGTACTTTCTTTCAGAATTACAGTAACTCTGCTACAAACAGTAAATTAATCATTAATGAATTCTGATCTAACTGAATGCGAGCTGATTAGTCCACATACTGCATTCTTAGTTATTTCTCTTTGTTAAACATTTACTCAAGTTTTATTGGACTAAAATCCACACCACAATATAAACATTAAAGCCACCTATCACTAACCACAGCCATGTTCCTTCACAACACACATATTTTCACATTCCACAAGAGGTTAGAGCAACCTCAGTACAAGACAGTTCTGGAGTGTTCAAGATGTTCACCAGCAATGCTGGTATAGAAAAAGCAAAAAAAAAAAAGGCAAAAAAAGAAAAACACGTTTCTTCAGAATGTTACTAACTACCAGTTCTGGAGCTTTATCATCAAACACATCTGTACCCTTTCTATAGTGTGAAATCTACTTTTTATATGGATATATAGATAGAAACTGTGTCACCGCTCTGTACAAGACAATGAAATGCAGTTAGCATCTACCAGAAGTGCAAATAGTAGCATTGTGCAAATATAACAAAGTGCAAAAATGACAGTACTGTACTGCTATTATATGAAAGAGCATTATATGTACTGGATAACAAAATACTAATATATCACATTACATCACAGTGTATCCTAAGTCTTGACTACCCTTGTTTAATGTTGTTTAATATAATCAATTCACCAGGAGGCTAAATGCTAGAAACTAAAAGATTCATATCTAAGATGTTTTCATTTCACTCTGAAGTAATTTATTGATACTTTTTGACAACTTCCTGGCAAAAGACAAATATTAAATACCTTTAAGGATGAATATTTTACAGGTGGTGATATTTCCCTTTTAGATTAAATTATTTTATTTTAAAATAAATAAAAATCCCTATGTCATACTTTATTGTATGGATTAGCAAGTAAGCTTGCATTAGGTCTGGAATAACGCATTAGCCATCCTAGCCATACTGTCTCTCTTACATGTTAGATTAGGACTCTTATAAAGCACAACTTTAGTTTTCTAATGTTTCACATTTAATGTTGAATGAATCAGATAAACAGAAAATGAAAATATTAATACAGTATATGTCAGATAGATCATCAGGCACTCCTTGTTTTTGCCATATTAAACAAATTATTGAATCAAGACACCACTGTATCACAATAACTCATTACACCTCTAGTACTGAATGTTGTGCAGGAATATTAAAAAGCGAGTAGTGCATTTATTTGTTAGCCATTTATTTACACATCAGTAATGTATGAAACATGGCCAAAGGCTTATTTACTAAAAGGCTGTCTGAAAAAATAGATCAGGAAAAAAATAGATCTACAACTGATTCAAATTCAAATATACAAAATCACAGTAAAATACCAGGTCATACTATATTATACAAATATATTGGTGGATGCTGTGCATTTCTAAACACACAAAGAGACAACTCAGAGATTTTGTAAAATAAAACAAAATTAAAAACCTTACACACATTGCACAACACAATTCCCAAATACAAAGAAAAACAGTACAGTCCTCGTCTCAGTACGGCTCATCCAGTTGCAATTGGAATGACTCAACCCCTGTTGCAGATTAGGTTGCAACTAATAGAACAAGTGCTTTCTCCAAATGCAATACAAAACACTTTTAATGACAAATGCAGTCTCAGATTTATTCAACCCTCGTATAAAATCCCTCAAAAGAGCACACATTTGCAAATCAGGTAGCAAAATAAAAGCTATATTAGGTGCTTTTGTATACTGTGCTTGAGATAAAACACACATCAAATACTCGAACTTGATAGGTGATGTTTTAACTGCATGATGGAATGTCATGAGAATTGTCTGAAACATTCAAGAAAGAGATCACTGCCTTGCACAAACAAGAAAAAGAAAACAAAAATAGAGCAAAAGGCCTGAATGTCCTAGAGATTCAGTCGGAAGCATAGTCCACAAGTTCAAAGGAAAGGAACACTGGCTACACTACCTGAACGTGGCAGAAAGAAGAAGCTATCATCAGCTGTCACCAGATTCCTGAGCAGGCAGGTGGTCAAAAACGTGTCATTAAACGTGGCATTGAATTTAATTGTTCTTGTTTAATTGGTTTAATTGAAAGCATTACTTGATCAGTTTTGCTAATAAATCTAATTTAAAAAGACTATTTTGTATTGCAACTGTAGGTTCACAGTGTCCATCTTATAAAAACGTTCTATCTTGAAGGATTTCCATTTATACATGCACATTAAATAACTGTAACAATAACAACTATAACCTCAAAGGATATTTATCTGCTCAATAAGAATATGTTTGTTTCTGTTATAACATGAATTATCATTTCAAGGTTTTTGCTTGTTTTTCTGATGATCAAGGACTTGAAAATGGAACACAGGAAATCTTCAATAGGGGAAACTGATATCTTGCCAAAAACAACTATTTGGCAATCCAGTCAAACAGCATCAGTTCACACAAGAACAGCATACTCAAGTTTCAATCTTTCTTCTAAATGCCAGGCTGACCATTTTGTCAATTTGAACCAGCTGCCACATTCGAATCATAGTCAAAAAAAGAAAAACGGAGGTAACAAGGTTATTGTGGGACAGCGATGATATAATAAAAACTTAGAATAGGCTCAAATTTAGGTCACTTGCTAACTCCATTTACAATTTACTAAAACCAGAAAGAAATAATAGAGAAGGAATTATTTGACTGCTGGTCAAAGTCAACAGCACCAAGTGTTTAAGCATGCAAGTGCGCTCATTCGTTCTTTAGTACAAGCGATAATTATATGGTTGGTCTACACAGAACCATGACAACTAAAAGAACCCCATAAAGGTTTAAGTATGGTTATTTGCATAACAATTCTTCTCTATAGATTTTATTTTTTTGGGTAAGAATTAAAATCACTAGTCCCCAATCTGGGAAAAGGACTTTAGTAGGAGTGTCCATGCGTTACAGTAAGCCTAGACACAAGCTATTAAATCAACATCAGAAGGTGCATTAAGAGGCAGTAGTGGCTACCATTTTTGTGTTATCTGTCTTAATTGCATATACCCTAGCTCTTACAGTTTACCTATAAGCAAAAAGAAAATACAAAAAATACAATAACGAATAAATGTTATATACAACAGCAAATGTAGTCACAGTTAGCTCAAAAACAAATAATGGACAATCTACTACTTTTAAGTTGTAAGTTTCTTTATGTTTAAAATCTATTTATGAAGTTATTTTTTCAGTTACATTCCAAAACAGTCACATTCAAAACCTACCTTTAAGGAACAAGGAAAATAAAAAGGAAAAAGGTAATTCGGTTCAAAAGTGCTTGACACAAACGAATCCACAAATGGGTTCAGCAGACTAGTCTGGAGTGTCAGTGGTGATTCATCACTGCAACATGTAGAGATTAACCTGGGTGTGGAGAACCGGCCCTTCAGACACAAGCAAGATGAGACAGCAATAATATTCCAAGTCGCAAAGTAACAATTTCACTTTAAGCTGGACCTCTTTGAGGATCTCTGTTAACAGTCATTGTGTCAGGTCTAAACCTGTCACATGCCAATCAAGGAACAGCATTTCATCACCTACAAACCATTTGAATTATTTAATTCTCTGGCCAAAAATAGATTTTTATGTAATTGTTTCATGGTAATTATGCATCAATACTTTATTTCAGTGTATTACAATGCTGAACAAACAAACAAAAAAAAAACATTTTAATTTGAGTCAATTCTGTGGTTATCAACATATCTAGATATTTCTTGTCTAGATTATTACTGTCAAGCAGCATTTTTAAATGTAGGTTACTTCACATTGTGTGGGATGTTGCATGCTGTTTTTTTTTTTTTTACCTGAAATTCCAATCCCTGTGAACAATAAAACATTGCATATAATAAAAAATGTGTGCTTTAGTGAACTTCGAAGACTAATTACAGGCTCAGCAGGGGCACAATTCTTTCTGATTCCAGGCGGAAAATTTGGTTCCTTGACTTCTTTCTCCTGTACACAAAGAAACAGGTTGTAATGCAGTTACATGTATAATGTATGGTCAAAATTCATATTGATAATTTATTCTGTTTAATGGAAGAATGATTTGAACACATGCTGCTGAATGGATGTCATCATGAATTCATTAATTAAATGTTTTTCCTCTCCATCAATGGAAAATGTAGCAGTATTCACAAAACTACTCTGATCAGCAACTACATTCGAATCATGAGAGATTTGTTTTCAGTGAAAAGCAGCTCCCTCCCATCTTTGTCTAGAATGTGCCTTTTACTAAAAGGACAAATGTTTTGTTTATGATTGTTCTGATTTATTCTCAGCAACACATCCTAGTAACAGTTCTTACCTTTGCAAAAAAAACATTATGACCATCAATGACAAGGACACCAGATCGGCAGTGATCCATATAATGAGGTACTGGCGACGCGTCTGGGAAATGAAAAATGCATTTAAAAAGCATGCACATATGCAAGCAGCTGTAAAACATAAACAACTAATTCTGGCATTATAATACAGTACATATCACACTCATTCCAAGAGAAAATCCTAATTATTGATATGTTGTATAGTTTTTTTTAATACTGCAATTCAATATTCTGCTAACTATGTTAAATTCTGTATTTAAATAGCCACCCGCAGTTTGAAATTTTATGTAGCCTATGTTCCAAAACAAATTATGTGTGCTAAAAGGGTTCCCAAGAGCTAACATAGAACATCTAGATCAGCTCGTTTTAATAATTTAATCAGTGTTATATGTACATAGCCCTAGATTATCAGGCAGAGGAGGTGGAGTATGTATAATCTATCAGAATACACTAGAGATTATTCAAAAACACTGTAACACCTTCACTTCTTTTGAGCTTATCTACATTAATATATCAAATCCAGCCACAAATAAAAATGTTTTCTCACTGATTAATATTTATAGGCCTCCAGGGCCCTACTCTGAATTTTTAAAAGAATTCAGTAATTTTGCTGCAGACTTGGCAGTGTGCAGCAACAAAGTTATAATAGTAGGAGATTTTAATATTCACTTTGAAAAAGCAGACGATCCATTAACAAAGGCGTTTGTATCAATTTTAGATTCTGTTGGCATTATACAAAACGTAACTGGACCCACACATTACAGTAACCATACCCTAGATTTAGTCCTGACCCTGGGTGTTAGCATTGATCAGCTAAATATTCTACCTCAAAGCTCAGTAATATCAGACCATTATCTAATCTCCTTTGAGCTACATCTAAGGCAAAATGTTAATTCTTCTCCCCAACAATGTCTAAAGCGCACAATGACAGCTGTACAGTTTACTAAAAATCTCCCACGCCTATCGACCTTAGCTTACACTCCATCAGACCAAACGGAGCTCGTTAAATTAACAAACGATCTAGAAAATACCCTTCGATCAACCTTAGACAAAGTAGCACCGTTCTAAAATAAAATGATGAGGCAAAAAAGGCTCGCAGCGTGGTACAGTGATCAAACTCGTACCTTAAAACAAACAGTGCGGAAACTAGAGCGTAAATGGCGGACGACCAAACTAGAGGTGTTCCACTCTGCGTGGAAGGACAGCGTTAGTCAATATAGAAAGACTCTCATTAAAGCTCGCTCAGTGTATTTGGCCTCGCTGATCGAGAAAAACAAAAACAATCCCAGAATTCTTTTTAATGAGATCTCTAAACATACTAAAAGCCAGGCAGATACTCAACCCCAGATCCCAACATCTTTAACCAGTCATGTTTCTATTTTAATAATAAAATAGAAAATATTAGACAACAAATCCAACCCTGCTTATTAAATCAAACATGGCCGTCACCTGATGTAGTTGCTTTAGAACATAACTTAGTTGTAGAACAAAGGCTGGAAGCCTTCTACCCACTTCCACAGCCTGAACTAGAAAAAATTATATCCTCAGCTAATTGTACAACATGTACACTCGACCCGATTCCCTCTAAATTGCTAAAAGAAATTCTCCCAATTATAATCAGACCTCTTTTAACAATTGTAAATTCATCTCTTAGCCTTGGGCATGTACCCCAAACCCTTAAAATAGCAGTTATAAAACCTTCAATCAAGAAACCAAATCTTGTTCCTAGCGTATTATCTAATTATAGACCCATCTCAAACTTAACATTCGTATCTAAGACATTAGAAAAAGCTGTGGCCCAACAACTCTGCTTATACCTGAGTAAAAATTACATGTATGAGGAATTACAGTCTGGATTTAGACCCAATCACAGCACAGAGACAGCCCTAGTGAAGATTACGAATGATCTCCTTCTTGCCTCTGATCAAGGCTACGTATCTTTATTAGTCCTACTAGACCTTAGTGCAGCCTTTGATACAATAGATCATACTATATTACTAGAAAGATTAGAGAAAATGGTTGGAATCACAGGGACAGCACTATCATGGTTCCAATCATATCTAACGGGACGCTTTCAATTTGTAAAGATAAAAGATTTACCTTCAAACTACGCAGAAGTAAGATATGGAGTTCCGCAAGGCTCAATTTTAGGATCGCTATTATTTACATTATACATGTTACCACTGGGCTCAGTTATAAGCAGACATGGCATTAATTTCCATTTCTATGCAGATGACACACAGCTCTATATATCAGCCAAACCTGACGATAAATTTAGATTACAGAAAATTGAGGACTGTGTAAAGGATATAAAACTCTGGATGTCACATAACTTCCTTCTCCTCAACAGTGACAAAACCGAAGTTCTCCTTTTAGGTCCAAAAGACTCTAGAAATCAGACTTAATGTTAGACTTGGCTGATTCTTCCATCATTCCTGGTTTAGCAGCTAAAAATCTCAGATTTATCATTTGAGCAACATATAGCTAATATTAGTAGAACAGCCTTTATGCAGCTTAGGAACATCTCCAAACTAAGAAACTCCTTATCACTACAAGACGCAGAAAAGCTAGTACACGCTTTTATTACCTCAAGGCTAGATTACTGTAACGCACTACTGTCAGGTTGTTCCAGCAGGAACCTCAATAAACTTCAGCTGGTGCAAAATGCTGCAGCCAGGGTCCTTACTAAAACTAGAAAATTTGACCATATCAGTCCAGTTCTATCAGCACTTCATTGGCTCCCAGTTAAATTCCGTATCGAATACAAAATTCTTCTATTAACATATAAGGCCCTACATGGCCTCGCTCCTGAGTACCTGCAGGATCTTATAGTATATTACGAACCATCAAGACTACTTAGATCTCAGGGTGCTGGCCTCTTACTCGTTCCCAAAATTCAGAAAACCTCAGCAGGGGGAAGAGCCTTTTCTTATAAAGCCCCCCAGCTCTGGAATAACCTTCCAGATAATGTTCGGGACTCAGACAGAGTCTCAATCGTTAAATCTAAGCTGAAAACTTATATGTTTAGTTTAGCTTTTGGTAATTAATGTTTCTTAGATAAGGGCTGCAGGTCCAGGGGTTCGCGGACCCAGGGAATTGTAGTACACTGAGATGCTGGAGCTGTCGTCTCGCTGCTTACACGCGATCACTCAGGTTTGTTGACGGTGGAGCAGATAGATGCTGGTGTTCTCAGGGTGCGCCCGTGTCCGTGTTACCTTCTGGCTCTCTCCTTTTAATTATGCTGTGATAATCAGACCTGCCGGAGTGGTCAGACATACCCAGATGCTGATTCTCAACATTCTCTGCACTCCATAAAATTCCTCTCAGAATTAACTTTTCTCTCTTTACCTTCTTCGAGTAAATGGCCACCCAGCCCGACCTGCTGGAAGATTGCCCGCTGAGGTCCCCTCTACCTGCATCTAACCAGCTGCCACCTACCAGTCCGGCCAGCGGGTCCCCCCCAACCCGCCACCACCCATGGCTCACCCGCCTGCCGCTGCTGCCTGTTTGGTGGCCGTGCTGAAACCTAGATGGACTCGTGTCTGTCTGACACTATTAATATCACCACTATCAACTTTCTGTTGTATCTGCTTTGGTAATTTTTATCATTAATGTTTAAATAGTCTGGCCAGAGGAGGATGGGTCCCCCTTGTGAGTCTTGGTTCCTCCCAAGGTTTCTTCCTCCAGCTCTGAGGGAGTTTTTCCTTGCCACTGTCGCCGTTGTCTTGCTCACGGGGGTCTTTGACCCTTCATGTTATTTCTTCTTTCTTCTCTGTCTCTGTCCTTTATTAAGTACTAATTATGTAAAGCTGCTTTGTGACGACAACAGTTGTAAAAAGCGCTATACAAATAAATTTGACTTGACTTCACTTGACTATGCCACAGATAACATTAACCAGATAAACTTTTGCTTATTAAAAAAAAAGTGTTTTATTCAGTATTTAGTTACACTACATTGCCAAAAATATTTGTTCGCCTGCCTTCGCATGTATATGAACTTGAGTGACATCCCATTCCAAATCCATAAGGGATTAATATGATGTCAGGCCACCATTTGCAGCTATAACAGCTTCAACTCTTCTGCGAAAGCTTTCCACAAGGTTTAGGAGTGTGTTTATGGGAATTTTTGACCATTCTTCCAGAAGCGCATTCGTGAGGTAAGACACTGATGTTGGACGAGAAGGCCTCCGCTCTAATTCATCCCAAAGGTGTTCTGTCAGTTTGAGGTCAGAACTCTGTGTAGGCCAGTCAGGTTCTTCTACACCAAACCTGCTCATCCATGTCTTTATGGACCTTGCTTTGTGCTGTTATGCGCAGTCATGTTGGAACAGGAAGGGGCCATCCTCAAACTGTACCCGCAAAGTTGGGAGCATGAAATTGACCAAAAAGAGTTCCTTTCACTGGAACTAAGGGGCCGAACCCAACTCCTGAAAAACAACCCCACACCATAATCTCCCCTCTACCAAACTTTACATTTGGCAGTCAGACAAGTACCTTTCTCCTGGCAACCGCAAAACCCAGACTAATCCATTGGATTGCCAGATGGAGAAGCGTGATCCGTCACTCCAGAGAACAGATCTCCACTGCTCTAGAGTCCAGCGGCGGCGTACTGCATCCAACGTTTTGCATTGCGCTTGGTGATGTTAGGCTTGGATGCAGCTGCTTGGCCATGGAAACCCATTCCCTGAAGCTCTATATGCACTGTTCTTGAGCTAATCTGAAGGCCACATGAAGTTTGGGGGTCTGTGGCGATTGACTCTGCAGAAAGTTTGCGACCTCTGTGCACAATGCGCCTCAGCATCCGATGACCCTGCTCTGTCATTTAATGTGGCCTACCACTTGTTGCTGTCTTTCCCACTCTCTTCCACTTTGTTATAATACTACTGACAGTTGACTGTGGAATATTTAGTAGCGAGGAAATTTCACGACTGGACTTTTTGCACAGGTGGCATCCAATCATTGTACCACACTGGAATTCACTGAGCTCCTGAAAGCGATCCATTCTTTCACAAGAAGATTTGTAGAAGCAGTTTGCATGCCTAGGTTTGCTTGATTTTATACACCTGTATATGGAATCAAATGGAACACCTGAATTCAGTGATTTGGATGGGTGAGTGAATACAATTGGCAATATAGTGTATGTTCCTACATGTAATCAACATTAGGTATAATTTGTTTTCTATGTTTTAAACATGGTTTGACAAAGGCAATTAGCTCTGTAAGCACACCACACTATACCAATCCTACACAGAATGTGCTACATTCTACCTCTGTAACAAAATTAAGTTGTAAGTCACTTTGGATTAAAATGGCCCTTACATGTTAAAATAGCCCTAAATGTAATTTAAAATAAGTAGCTTACTTAAGCATACTTAACATTTGATATTCAGACAGTGATGAGCGTTTTTAACTTGGTATCTTCCTGGCTGTGAAGTGAAGTTATGAAGTTTATTTTGGGAGGAAGAACATGTCTGAAGCCCTTCCTCCCAACATTAACCGTCCTACAAATTCCATTGTTACCTTCTTCCAAGTTTCCAAGTTTTAGCAACCCACCTCCACCGCTTCTCCTCCCTTAAACTCTATCTATAGACATATTTCATTTCTAGCTTATAGGAGGGGGTAAAATAGAGTAAAAGAGAAAAGTAAAATGATTTGATCACCTTTTTAAATAAAATAAACAAATACATCTTTGTTAATCTAAAAGCTTAATGATGTAAAAAAAAAAAAGTAAAATGGGATACACAAAGAACTCACCAGATGCCAGTCAGGCCGAGACATGTCTTTGAAGATGTGGCAGGTGTTAGTGGTCACTGAGGTAGCCCCCATGCACCACAGCAAAGAGAAAAGCCAACGCTCATTCACTACCCAGAGGTTGACGGTCACGTTTTTGCTCCGCAGGACACTGCATCACACATACACAAGCACGTGCAAACACATTTATCACCCAAATGCACAGAGCTCTGGGCCTGTCTAAACCAAGACTAATGTTCTTCGAAACCTCTATGCCCAGAGATTTAATGTTTTAGGTACAGACAAGCTGATCTGGCTGGCGTTGCTACATGTAATGGCCTGTATCACAAAAACAAAGATTTATGGCGGTGTGAAATTTTTCTTTAAATATTACGTTATTCAAAGACAAGAGGATACAGAGCTCCTGACATCACAGAGCTTTTAACATAAAAATGTGGTGTAGAAATTTGCCAATGTAATCACTCATTTGAGTTTCATACATCCTCCCTGCATAGTTCACAGCAGAGCAGACTCACATTTATTAATATTAAATATCAGAGCCTCATTTCCCCTCAGGGTGTAAGACTACACTATTCCTGGAGCCAACCTTTGCAGAGCCAGCATTCATGTCTCTGCATGCCAGACGGAGTGTGCAAAAGCTTGACACACACCTGATGTTCTTAGCATTCAGCATGCTGTAGTTCACATTCAAAAAGGTTCCGTTGTTGCGTTCCATCGAGGTCACACTGCCATACACTTGGCGGAACCCTTTAGTGTACTCTCTACATGCTGCAGGGAGCCACCATATCTGAAAGAAATGTGGATAAATCTGGATCAGTATAATAATAACTTATTAATGCTTTTATATTCAAAGCTAAGAAGTTAGTTAGTTCTTAATATGATGTATCCATGACTGCCTACTAACTGATACATTAATCAATACACACAAAATTTGGGACCATATTAAGGAACCCATAAAAAAATAAATGTATGGCCCGCATTAATTATTAAATTAAAAAAATTAAATACTGAATCTGAAAATAAAAAAATAATTAAGAAAAACGAAAAACAAAGTCATGCCAAGTAAACTAAAAAATAAATATTCTTGTTAGCTAAATATTAGTGACATTGCCCATCCTTGAGCTGCTTATCAGAGGTTTTGCTCAATATGTGTTCATGCCGCTTCAGTGCATATGGTCATGTTTTATTTTTAAAATGCATTATGGTACAGTATCTACAGAATATCCATTTAGGGGGTTCCTGAATGGTGCAATGATGCATCTTAGTGTTGGCTTTATCATCACGGCCATCCATAGCTGACAGTCTCAGAGAGGAAAATTAGCCTTGCTCTATCTGGATGGGTAGGATGGCTCTCTTTTGCCTTACAACCCATGCTGGCCCGAATGGATGTGTGCTAGCTGATGTAACAGAATTGTCCAGTAGCGCTCTCCTCCAAGCTGGTTAAGCTACCCAGCAACACTGTGTTAGCGGCAGGCGGACAATATGCAGTGTCGCTTCACCTGTCTAAGAACATTCAGCTATGTTGTGCATGAGACCAAGCTAGTGGGTGGGACTTGGCAATGATAAAATTAAGGAGAAAATTAGGCAAAAATAAAAACAACATTTCTATTTCCTCAGAAACTGTGGATAATGGTAAATTAACCATGGTATGACATTTCCTGAGTGTGTAAAGCTCACTGCCCCTTGTATTTCACTTAAAACTGAAATAAAAATGGTATTTCATGCTTTTTGTAGACAAACTTACCAAATCCGGCGAGATGCTAGAATTCAGGATGGTTGTTATTATATGAAAACAGTCATCATCCTCATTCTTGAGGTCAAAGATGACAGCGATGTTGTGTTTTTTGGCAAGGTCTAGGAGATCACGAAGGAGTGGCACGCCCTCGTTCCGAGCACGTGCTCTCTCTTCATCTGAAAGCGAGGAGGCCGACCAAAATGGGTCTGTCTACACAAACAACAGAACATCCACTTCCTTAAAACTGATAAACATTCTGGAAAAACTCTAGAGGGTAAAACAACAAAACCAAAACCTTCTCCTAACTCCCTTACCTTGAGAAACCAATCGCCTGCATTTAATTTCTGCAGCTCTTCCCATGTGAAGTCACTGCTTGTGTTGTATGTTCGATTTGGAAACACAGTGTCCACATTCGTTGTCCTCTTCAGAAAGTTTTTCTTATTGTCATGCATAAGAAAAGGCACAGAGTCTTTGCTGTAAATAGAGAGATTATTATGCATCAGAACCAAGACTATGGACTATTTGTTAATCCTATGTTAGTCTGAGAACTGATCTTGGTCAATAAATGATCTGACATACCTGAGCTGCACGTCTGTCTCGAAGGCTATGACATTGCATTCCATACTTCTCCTGAATGACATCATTGTGTTCTCTGGAGCCAGCTGAACAGAGCATGTGAAACATGGTTGTAAACTAGAACAATCAGATACGTATTATATTTTTTCCTTTCTCTAAATATCGTCATCCATCACCATATTCTCTTTTTGGCGATTGTTGTTCACACGTGTAAACCAACATTTCAAGATCAACCAACACAAAGAATATTGCTGGATGAGGATTACGCATCTCAGTAATGAGTATTACTGTTCTTACTGAGCTCACTGAGTCTTAAGATCACTGTGGTTCCAACAGCATTTTGACATTTTGGTCTTAGAATTACTTTGACAGTTTACAGTGACAGCTTACAATCTGGGCGTGATGCCATATTGCATAAATAAATTAACTACACATGATTCATCCTGCTCTATCTGTCAAACTGACTGGAGAAAAAAAAAGTCACGCTTTAACAATCAGCATGAAACATTAGTATAGAAACATGCTGATCCAAAGCATCTAGTTTCAGGGTGGATGCAGGTGTAAAATAATAGGTTACGGTATCTACACAAAGGCCCTGACACCAAATCAAAATAACCTCTTAGAACATTTGACCTTACCAGAGGTGCACCGCGGTGTCCAACCAGGGTAGGTTTCGGGGGAAGTGTGTCAGTAAGGCACGGAGATTGAATCATAAGGGGACTGAGGAAAATCATTGTGGAGACTGCAACGAATGCTCCAGATATAAGGACCTTAGACACTAAAAAGATATAAAGTATATAAAGTTAACTTGTATTCAAAATTAATCAGATACACTGACCTGCACAAACTGACCTGATACTATTGATCAATGCTTGTCTGAATAGCTCTTCTCATATTTGACATGACAGAAAAGAAAACATTTTGCCCGCCAATTTATCAGAACCAGATTAAGCGTAAGACGAGACTAAACAGAATATCTTTTAGTCATTTCCAATTCTAGTAACTAACCCACCACCCCTTTCATATGATCCTACCAGTGCCTACCAGATAAACAGTGCCACCCAGAAAGTGTGAATTTGATTGTGGTTGGATGAGAAGTATAAACATATACCATTCTGACCCCCCATTGGACTATAAGCGATCCATCGCACCTGCACATGTCACATCACACTTCAGCAAGGACATAGCAGATGTATGTAGCCTAATATTAAATTGTCTGTGGCAGAGACTCAAGAGAACTCGAGTGAAATGTCCCAACTAAGCTGCACATTTACATTCCAATAAAGCTTATTGATAACATGCCTCTTGTCTTTTTGCATCATTACAAAACCTATAGGCAACTACTCATCATATTTTCCACTCCATGAAACACATTAATGCTCAGTAGTGCACATAGATGCTCCTTTTTATATATATATATATATATATATATATATATATATATATATATATATATATATATATATATATATATATATATTTGATATTACTAAAAAGCATTCATTTTCAGTGGGCATATATGTCGCTGAAACAGGCAGCCTAGTGCATCCCAAAATGTTTCAACATTAACATTATAAGATAACATTAGAATCATTATGACTTGTTTTTTGGAGGGGGGGTTGTGCACTATAGGCCCCTGTGGCGAGGCCAAAGCTTTTGGCATTTGTTTACCTTACATTACTTTTACGTTTATACTTGAAGGCACTTCTGAAACTTTTACTTGAGTAAAAAGCTGAAAAAAAAAGTTGATACTTCAACTTCTACAGAAGTCTTTTTAAACCCTAATATCTACACTTCTACCTGAGTGATGAATGTGAATACTTTTGACACCTTCAGCTGTATCGACCGATGAACACATTGGCTAGCATTGTGCTGAGAAAGCAAGGCCAATTATGCTTTTTGAGACTCCTGGCTACAGATGGCTATGGCATCATTGAGGATCGAGCCGACAATCTCGCAATAATACAATGTTAAGCTTGCCGCACTCGTCAGGAGCTCCCAACGAAATCGAAATTCCAGCAGTAAATTGACGCTTTATATTACATTTTGATGAACAAGCACTTGTCTTGTCTGAACTTAGAGCTCATGTCCTACACCGTTCTTCCATTTTAACATGGCCACTTTCAAATGAACTGTTTCTGTAAGTGTGCATTTAAAACTGGCATGTAAATTACCTCTCTTCTCTTGTATTGGGCCTTCAAGAATCAATCTAGGATGAAATGATCTCATAAACTGAAGACTGCTAAAATTATCTTTAATCTTAAACTTGAAGTGACAAAATACACAGAAAATCGATCCTCCTTGCCTACATTTCATGCCTCTGCTTGCTGCCATTAGATATCACTTGTATGTAACACGATAGGATCAGTACTGACCAGCTCTCTGAGTACTGTTGAAACTCTGGAACACAAGCCAGCTGATCACGGTCAAAGACACAACCGCACCCAGCTGCAGAAAAGGGGCCGTGGCCTGGGAGTTATTGGAGAGGACATAAAATCTTTCAGCCAATTTTCACTGATACAAAATCCAGAACTGTTACTCATGCACTAATCATCATACATGGTTTGGGGATCTGTAAATTTATTCTAGCTCTCCACCTGCAGTGACAAATGAACAGTGCTCCATTCCGTCTTCCATTGACTGCTTATTGCCGCTGTACCGAGCAGAACAATAATCAGACCCAGAAACAGCAACACCTACACGAGAAGAAACGTACATTCAGTAGCTAAGCCTAAAACCACAGGTGGTCAGCATTTCCCAACCCAAACTTGGATTTCCCCTGGACAGTCAACATATTCTGTCTCCAACTGCCTCCCAGATGTTACAAGCAAAATGTGAGCTGACACTAATCAGGTATTTATCAGATCAAAATATAAGATGCATTAACAGAATAATGTGTGAACATTTTATGATGAATGGACAAACTGAAATTGTCCCAAGAAATCAATAATAATGTAATTATATTTACTTACATTAAATTTAAATACATTTTTTTAAATCCACCCTGATTCAGACACTTTTAGGATTGTAATACCTTATGTAGCCAGTGTAGATCCAAAGGTTCTTTAATGGCAAACTGGAACAATGAGAAAAGCTGCAAAAGAATGATTACAATTAATGGCCAATTATTTGCCCAATTTAATGAAACACTGAGTAAATAGTACATGCAGGCATGCAAACACCCCTGGTCAAAAGTTCTGTTACTGTGAATCGTCAAAAGTGGGTAGAAGATGAACTGTTCTCCAAACTGAATAAAGTTAAAGATGACAGTGTAACATTTTAGTTTGCGCAGTTTTAAAAAAATTCTTTTTAGGAAAAACAGTGATTGGCTTGCTCACTGGGGGTCTTAGTTTTTTATATCTTTTAATGTTATTGTTTTTTGTGTGTGTGTGTGTGTCTTTTCATTAAATACGGATTGTGTAAAGATGCTTAGTGACAACAGTAGTTGTAAAAAGCGTTATACAAATAAATTGGATTTGATTTAATTTGATCTGGACGTCAAGCTGAGGTTGAGTTGATGGAACTACTAGTGTGATGTTGGTCAGCACAGGCGTGTGTTAGCTGTTGCATCGGAGCTGAGGAGCCTACTTTCCTCCAAGCTCCTCTCTAGGGATGCTGCATCAGCGGCAGTTTGAATATAGGCTTTGGCTGGCTTTACATGTGTTGGAAGAAACGTGCTAATTTTCACCCTTATAGTTTTTGGGTATTGTTAGTGATAGGGGAGTTTACATTAAGGGATTAAGGGATTGTGTAATGGGCCTTCAAACTTGGGTAGAAAATGGGGGGACATTAAAAATATATATAAATAAAAAAAGAATGGATTTAATTAAACACCAGCAAATTCTGGAAGCATCACACCATCTATAAAAAAGCTGAAGATGAAAAGAGGATGGCTCAAGGGCCATGGAACTTAAAGGTCCCCTGATCTAAACATTACTGAAAATCTGGATAGATCTTGAGGGAAAATCTTAACTGGCTACAAAAAGCTTTTACAAACTGTGATACTTGCAAAAGGGTGTGTTACTAAGCATTAAATATGCAGACCCCAAACTTTTGCTTAGGGCCATTTTACTTTTTCTGTTGTTTGGAAACTGCAAAAGCTGAAAATGTAAAATATTCTTTAATATTATATAACTCAGTTCCCTTTTTACCCGCTTAGTTATGCACAATAACAGAAATTGTGACCAGGGGTGCCCAAGCTTTTGAATGACACAGTACCTATTAATAAAGTAACAATACAACATACATTGTTTTATTGAACTCAATATACAAATGTATTGAATAATACATTCAAAACAAGAACTCCCCTCATTAATCAGTATTTATTCATTCAGAACTAACATATTAGCTCATGGCTAGTGTGCGGTTATGAAATGTTGTACTTTTATAATGTTGAATGCTCTAAAAAAGTGAAAAATTCTAACATAGGATTATGTAACAGAAACATAAAATTAACATATGGGCAGCTTTTAGGGCTTTTTCTACTCTCACCAGAAGCAGAAGGCAGTATATAGCCAATACTGCAGACAGGATGATAACAATCATGTACCAGTTCACCCACAGATGGAGTGTCTGATAAGCCTTCCTGTTAAAAAGGAACAACAAAATCATTTGCCAGCTGCAGTAAAGGTGATTTCATATAATGTGGTCACTTTTATGGAGCGCTTATGTGTATCTGTCCTCACCAATTGAAATCACTGTGGTCATTATAAGCCACAAAACAAACGTACATCCATCCTAAGGCCAGAATGGCCATCAATGAGATGAAGGAGAACCAGCAACACGGGCACTACGAAGGAGAATGAGAAAGCAAAGAGGACTGCAAGTTTATACATGTCACTTACTTTCATTTGTGATCATTATTTGAATGAAACTGTCAATCTGTCATCTCATGCTGCAAAGCTTGTTGTGGCAGTTACTGAAATGATGGCGAAATACAATGAGCTAAGAACACTTGATAAAAAAATATCTAGACTGATGATAAGCAATGTGCGAGGATAAACTGTTACAAAAGGTATTTGTTACAGTGATACAATGGCTTGTTCTTGTAACAAAATATTATAGTTTAATTTCATGAAATTACATTTCAGTTTTTGCACAGCATTTTGTTGCACTTCACTCTTTTGCACATTTTGCATCCTACCATTTCTTACAATTACATTTCTTAAATGATTACATTTTTTACTACATGTTTACATTTCATTTCGTTCTTTCCTTGGTTATCTTACTGTTTCATGTTAACGGACAGTTACCATTTCAAAGCATTTCACCACTTCTTGTACCATGTATGGCTATGTATGTGACAAATAAACTTGAACTTGATTCAATAAAACGTATTACTCATATGTATGAGTAATATTATTTGTTACTCGTGTCTCAAAAACAATATAAATTATGTGTTGTGTATTTAGAGCAGTGTTTTTTCTTGCACACATATGTGTTTATGTGTGCTACTTATGACAGTTGACTGTAAATATGAGCAAACTACATGAGCATCTAATCATGTTAATATAAAACTGAATAAACTCCAATGCAAAAGCAAGGAGATCCTTAACCTCACCTAAACAGACCACTCTCGAATTGTATTCAGTCACAGATTAAATTAATTGTGAGGTGGCAGTGTACGAGTTGTTTCTACTGACTAGTTCTTAGGTTTTTAAACAGCATCAGTAATTTATCATCTTAATAAACAGAGCTAGTATATTTAAAGTTAAGGCAGAGATAGTGACATGCTTTGTAATGAAGGTCTACCATGATTTTTTCTTTGTAAATAATATACAAGGATCCTGCATTTGCCCTGTTATTTTCCAGTTTTTAAGATTTGTATGGGTTTTAAAAGAGTAACACGAAAGTCATTTGTAATGAGTAACAGCCATAAAATCGGTGGTATATAAAATGGGACTACAGTCTCAGCTCACACAAGCTTTCTGTATTCAGGATTAATAATAATAATAAAAGAAGTCAAAACTATTAAATAATGTATATGGGGCAGTGGTGGCTCAGCGGTTAGAGCGCCGAGATATCGATAACAGGGTTGTGGGTTCGATTCCCGGGCTCGGCAAGCTGCCACTGTTGGGCCCTTGAGCAAGGCCCTTTACCCTCTCTGCTCCCTGGGCGCTGAAGTTGGCTGCCCACCGCTCTGGGTGTGTGTGTGTACTCACTGCCCCTAACACGTGTGTGAGTGTGTGTTCACTACCAGATGGGTTAAATGCGGAGGACACATTTCGCTGTACAGTGACAAATACGTGCACCTTTACCTTTATATAAAGCAACAGTATTCTATATTAAGTATAATGATCAGTATGAATTTTAAAATCACTAATAGAAATCTTAATTTACTGTGTTTACGCACCAGTAGTAACCTGACTGCAAGAGTGATGTCGGCTAGTTTGCTGGTTAGTGGTTGAACTCTTTCATAACTCCACTAACCGTCTACCTGTGAAATATGTATTTAAAGCCAAGTTGCTCCAGTCAAGTGAAAACATTTCACCCTCCCCCAGGGCTAATTCATATGCTCCTAAAGGGCCTTTTCTGATGGAAAATAACCACAAATTCTTGTTTTGAGTTCTTAGTTAAAGAAAAAACAATCCTGTTGTGTCTTTACATGCAAGTGATCTTTTATGCCAGGGTTGGAGCCATGCCACCGTCTCCTCATGTTGAGTTTCGCCTGATCATGAATGACAGAGTGATGAGACAGAAGGTGCATGATGCCCCAAAAAAAGAAGCTACAAACTACTTCCAGCCTTATGAGCTATTAAAATGCCAAATTAGTCGGTCCCAGACAAAGTGTCAGAGATATCTGAATACATTCCTAATTGGTCCCAGTATACACAAAAGATTCTCTCTGCTCCAGTAATCAGGTTTCATAATGAACATACTTTTCACAGGGACTAAACCATTCATCCAAAAACACAAGCTTCAAATTTAGCGAAGAAGAGAATGCAGTTGCATAAGTGTGGTTAAGTGTTCATTAAGGAAGTATTCAGTGACATTCCTGGGATATGGTCTACTTGTGTCAGTTGCAATAATGATCTAATCTTCTCTATATTCCCACCACACAGCAATAGTGTTCTCATACTAGTGAAGATCAAACTGACCAGGGCCCAGTCTCCCAAAAACTTCAAGTGTTGAGATCATCTAAACTGGCACAAGTGTTGAGTGGGATGTTGAGTCCAGGATAGTAAACCACTGAGGTTAACTGAGGTTAAGTCATTCATTAGAATGTGATTAGTGGCCACTGGTATTAATTATATGGTGAAAGGTAGAAAGATAAGAGGGATGCTCACTCTTCTCCTGCCTTTCCTTGGATGCTTCCAGTGGCAACTGTAGATGCCTCTGAAGCAAATTCGAAAGATGCCTTCCTCTGAGCGCATTGCGTTGTCTTCACAGCCAGATTTTGCATTCACAGAAAATAAAGGATGAATGGAAGCTTTATGGCATATACTCCAGGCCTGGATATCCGTGTGTCTGTAGGTGTCCGTGTGATTACATTTCAGATCTGGGAAGAAAGGGTTGAAAAAAATGCAGTATGAGAAGGAGGGACTTAAACCTGTTGAACCCCTAAACCACCCTCCACCCCCTTGCTGTTTCAAATTGCAGTTCTTTGCAGGGCTGTCAAGCCAGTACTGGTTGACTGTTTTGAATAGATGGATGAATAGATGAATGGACACATGGAAAGATAAGTAAGTAGACGATATGCAGGTATGCAAGTTGATATTTAAAAAAGATAGATATACTGTCTATTATACTACAAACACATGTATGTATTAAATAGCAACACTAACACTGTAAAATATCATGTCTTTAACTTAGTATAACAATTATTTAATTTTTCCAAAATATACAGTCAAGATAGGGCAACAAAACCATGTCTTGGGTTCTAGATCATCACCGAATCGCAGTGATAGCTGGTATCTACAAACTGAGAACATCTGGCTGGCAGCCTGCCAATTCCTCATCTAGACTGATCGTTTATAGGAAATGCTGGTTGTAGTCATTGCTATTAAAGATAATGCAGGTTCCTGATTTTCACAGTGATTTGTGTGCTGAAAAAGTGAAATAGAGAAAATTCATAAATTGTGATTGATAAGGATGTATTTGCTTTAAGAAGCAATTGATTTTCTCTGCCATTGGGCTGCCCCTACAGGTGAAGAGTTCATTTCACTTTACTTCACTGCAGTTTTGCGCTCCTATAAATAAGCAGCACAAATTGAATTTGAAAATATAAAAGCATTCACAATGAGATATATCCAATAACAAACTCAGGAAGGGGCAAACCTTTTACAACAGTGTTATTTTAATTAACAGTTGTTTTTTATAATGATTATTATTGTTTTATTGTAGTCCTAATCTTTTCCTTCATAGGTTTCATCAACTGACACAAGTGTGATGAATTACACAAGTTCTAGATCATTAAAAACTGGTCAATACTATGACAGTAATCAACAAAGGTGGTTATTGTAATATTGACAACTTTTCAATGGAAGTCAATGTGATCTTTTTCTACAATGTAAAGGAAAGCTTCAAGAAATCAAGGTAAAAAACAGCAAAAAAAAGTGACTTTCCCCTTTTTGAGATAGAGTATGCATGGCACAAAACGGACGATATGCTCCCCTAGCGTCCAAAAGTGTTTTCCTCTGGCACACCTGAGACCAATGATAGGACCAGCATGTCTAAGCATGTTAATAAAAAAATGTTCATGAGTTCAGACCAAAAAAAAGCAACAACACTAAATGACAGTTGGAGAAACGTGTTTAAGAAAACGGGAAGATAAAAAAAATGTTCTTTGGTGTGCCCAAAGGGGAAACTACGCACTTCAGCACACAGCAATTTTTCTGGAATGCATACTTCTAAAGTTTTCAATAAGATTAGGTTAAAATTGAACTGCGGTTGATGGATGACTATGAAACATTCACAGTTCTGTTATATGTACTAACCAAAAAGAATTTAATTTAGACACCTGTTCCAATCCTTATCTTAAATTATGTTTTTGATACTCCATGAAAGATCAGAATTTTACCTCTATATTCCTGAATTTTCCATGTAGATGTGTTAAACAATTTAAAAGAAGGCACCTTAAAGTAAATTAATTACATTTAGAAAATAAAGTAACTTTTAAGTAAAATTTTTTGGTTGCAAATTGCTTGCTTGCAAGTACAGCATCAATAATTCCTTATTACTGATCTTGAAGTTTCACATTTGCCTTGTGGAGGCTGTTTGTAATGTCACTGATTGTTGTTTTTGGAGGTTTCTCTTTACAGCTCTCACAAGGTTTCCGTCATCAACTGATGCTATTTTTCTTGGCTAATCTGTGTGATATCTTTTTAGTACACCAGTGGTCTTCCTTTTAGCACAACTGCAAAAGTAAAGAAGAAACCTTAAGACACCCAGCATGTCTTGGCCAATCAACTATAATCTGAAGTAAAAGGACATTCAGATTTGATTCGTCAGTCAAACATGACAAAATATTGACAAAATATTGAAAAACATGGCAAAAATAAAAACAAACCGAGGTGCAATCATTATTTATGTCACACTACGTTTCATATTTCACGTATGCCAACAGTGTCCCACCTTATACTGTACTCTATTCTATGAAATAATAAGTAAACAAAGCTTTTCAAGATAAGAGAGACCAAAGGTAAAGGAAGGAGGGACATCAACGGACTCTGACCTCTACTGTAAAATCATAAATTTGTTCACCAGAGATCACCAGATTACTTTATGGACCCGAGTATTACCAAAAAGTGTAATGCCTACAGAGACGGATAAAATATCATACTGCACTGATACTACTTGTGACTTACTTTAACCAAAATAATGTTTATAATAATAATAATGTGTTAAAATGTTTTATTTAAATAATTAATGTGATCTGTTGTAAATCCAGTTTGAGCCCAAAAAAACTATAGACCTGTTTAAAACATCTAAATGCTCAGGGTGCTCACAGCACATAAAATAATTTGTTTGGAATTTGGAATTTGTTAGAGGATGCATTTCCATAGCCTGTGTATTTCTATTAAACTGCAGCGTTCAATATTACAATAACCATTGATAAACAACATATTGTGGCCCTTTTGTAGTAAGTCAGTGTTTCTACATATCTTGTACAGTACAGGCAGATATCACACATTGAAAGGGGGTTCTTTTAGACAATGGTTCTATATAAAAACATGACGGATGGTAAGTTAAATGGTTTGTCTCTGTGGTGGTTAATTTTTTTTTTCATTTTAAAGATTAGAGCACCAAAAATGGTTCCTCTACAGTGTGACTGCCTTCAAAACAAAATCAGTACTATACAGAACCCTTATCAACATAGATCTAACAAGGATGTGGGGATCTGCAAAGAAAACCACCAAAGACACCTTCACACACCCATCTATTCAAATGTGAATGCGGAACTAAACTGTTTTGATTATCTGAGGCAGAATTTCAAAATGGCTACAAATTTATTTTGTGTCCTTGTAGCTCTGGTATGTTGTGAACTTGTTGAGTATTGTAAAAAGTTCATATGACATTAGGTCAGTAAAAAAACTTAATGAGAATGTTCTTCATGAGAGCAGACCTCATGAGAACTGTGAAGCCCGTTTTGTTAGATCATTAGTCAGACCTTTGTCAGGCTGATTTACCGTCACTGTTGTCACAAATGTCACTCATCACAAAACCAGTCTTATTGGGCAATACGTAAAGAAGCATATGTAGAAAATGGGATTGTGCAACTGGAGCAGCAGGAAGTACTAATGGCAATGACCGTGCTTCAAAGTGTCACTTTTTAAATGAAGAGAAATAAAAGGAAATGTACAAAAATAGTCTTGAGACCATGTAAGGAAAGTAAATAATAAAGGGGAATGTACCAGGCGGACAGATGCAATGATGAAATACAAACTCAGCAAATGTTTTGTCAAGCCTCTGCAATGCATCTGAAATGTTGGCCATTACACTCAAAACAAACATTACCAACATGACATTCCAAAGCTCCCCTGGCATAATGCTATAAAGCTACTAGTACTCCAGTTTCTGCGCTGCAGTGAAGTCCATTAAGGCTCCTTTATATGGTTTAACTAGGCGTTCTGGCCTAACACTTGCATTTCCTAACTGCAAAACCCTCTATGAGCTAATAACCCCACATGATTTTCAGCTTTCTAGTAGTAAAGTTAGCTCTCTGGATTTTTTCTGTATATTATTCAGGTAGTGAAAAAAAAAAAGTTTCTGTAGTTTTTCAAATTCTCCTCCTACGTTTAAGATATATAATCAAAAGACACAAAGGTGTGGGTGGTGGAGGGATAAGGAAAGTGGAGTCAACATCAGACGTATTATCTTGGGCAATTGTGCTTTGTCATATTAAAATTACATGGTGCTGGTATCAAAAAACATTTTTTCAGTTTTAGGTTAATATTGGTACAGGTGGCTGAATTATTTCTTATACATTTTGTATACATGATTAAATGCCTTCGCTACTGTTGACTGAGTATATTTAATAGAGGCAGGAATTGTAATTGTTTTTTGTCTTTGGTTATATACACGAAGAGGGTTTCCTAATGTTCAAAGTCTCCCTCTACAAACTACTGTTGAACAGGTATAGACCAGTCGTGTGTCATTTTGTGGTCAGCGTTATGCCCATATTCGACACTCTGAGTCCAAGTTGGATTTTCAAGGGCAAAAAAACAATTCTGTGGTATAATGTTCAGAACCGTATATGTTATGTCCTGTGTACATTTTGTCCTGTACTTCACTGGATCCTCTGAATTATGAGGTTATTGAAAAGTCTAAATATGAGTATTGTTACATTACATTTACATTTACGGCATTTAGCTGATGTTCTTATCCAGAGCGACTTACAAGGTGACTTGTATTACACAGGGGGGCCAATGTAGTGTTAGGAGTCTGGCCCAGGTACTCTTACTGGTGTAGCGCAGCATACGGTCACCCAGACTGGGAATCGAACCCTGGTCTCCCACATGGTGTAATAGCTCACTGGCAGCTAGTGTTTTTTTTTTATCTGTTGCGCCACACCAACCTGTTACATGTAAGCTAATGCATCTACTCACTGAATTGAATTGCAGCATCTTAAACATAATTTGCCAGTATGATCAAATAGTATTAGCAAGCTCAATCTGAGAGGCAGTTATTTACCACACAGTTCACCACCAAACTGGTCCACCACCTTGGTCACACTGATAGACCACCTAAATCGAAAGTAATCATGCTGTGCTGGTCAAGAGCAATGCTGCTCAACCAGCTTCCTTACCAGCAAAGTTTTCTCCTGGATAATCAACTTTTTAACCATTGTCACCTTAAAACAAGACATTTCATATAATCTAAAATCAGTTTCCAGCAAAAGACCCACCCGAACATTAGAACATGACTTTATGACTATGCTCATGCACTACATATCGAAAGTGTATAGACTCTTGCTTGTTCAACACTTCTTCTAAAAATGAGGGTAATAAATAAGATGTTTGCTGCCCCTGCACTGGGCATGAACTACTGCTCTGGAAAAGCTTTCCACCAGATGTGGGAATATTGCTGTGAGTATTTGGCTGCACTGAAATTGCGATCAGGTCAGGTACTGATGTCAAAAGTCCAAAGTCTAAAGTCCAAAGTATTGGCTGGAGCTTCATCTCTTCTCCACAGCCCAATGTTGGGGTTTACACTTGTACTGCATTTAACATAGTACACTACACTGCTCTTCCTGAGTTCAGCAAAGCATGTACAAGAAGAAAGCCCTGTGGCAGGGGGTTATCCCCGCTGGCTCAAAACATTTTATGCATAAAAACAAGAGTGGCATCCATGTGACGTGACTGTCCCTTATTTAACACAGTATCCCATCTAATATTACGGACAGATTTAACAGTTCTGATGTTCTTCTTTATATATATTTATAGGACAGTATACAGCTGATCCAGATCAGTGAAGTGGGTGATCGGTTCATTCAAATGACAGGTTGGCTTTTCAAGTTGTTTTCTAAATCACTTGATCGCACATGATTAAAGATCAGGAGACCCTGGGGAGCGTGCAGACCTCAGCAGTGTATAGCAGGTACAGATAAAAGGAACATTAGATCACTTCTCTAACATTTTCCAACCTCCTGACTTTATACAGCCGGCCTCAGTAAACAGAACAACAACAACAAAAAAAAAATTAGAGAAACTAACCGTGATCTAATCGCCATCTAAACCTGATCTGTCCATTCGTCTGTATACAGGCATCGAGCATATCGAGCATCTCCGAGTTCGACTATAACAAGATGATCTGAGAGCAGATCTCTGATCTTATCGCGTATTTCTGCGTTATTTAAGCCTCGTGAGCTAATCGCAGATCAGGATTCTTACTCGGAGAAGTTGGATGAACATCCAGGACCGATTCACTGCTACACCTTCCGTAATTAAGAGTGAAAAAGTGAACTCTCACTTACCTTAGAAAGGCAACAGGCACGCGCGCATAACAAGCAACTGAGCTCCTCTTTCACAGCGGCTCTCGCTCTCCCTTTCTCTCTCTCTCACACACACACTTTCCCACGTTGTCGATGCAGTTGAGCATTTCGAGATTTGAATGCTAATGGATTCTGTCAATGTTAGGAATCCACCTCACACAGCGGGGGAGGGGAGGGCGAGCAAAGTCGCGGCAGCTTTTCTGCTGTTCTTCAGCTCCACAAAAAAAAAGAAAGGCTCTAAAAAAAAAGGGGGGGGGGGGGGGGGGGGTGAACGATCTGGGGTGTCCTGCAGGCTGCAAACAGAACAAACAAACACACAAACAAATAAATCAAGCACTCAAATCATACAACTGTTTTTTTTTTTTTTACTCATATTAAATAATTCATAAAACGTCACTCCAATTTGCACAGTTGTTTATACTTGCACTAACCATACCCAGATTTTTAATATGCTGCATATGTCACTTTAAAATGTTATGTCATATATCTAGCTATAGATATAGATATACTTTATCCATGCACTTTATAACTGTAGCAAATGTACATTGCTGCTTATGACACTTTACTTCTGATGTCAAAGTCAGGG
Organism: Salminus brasiliensis; assembly: GCF_030463535.1. Taxonomy (NCBI): domain Eukaryota; kingdom Metazoa; phylum Chordata; class Actinopteri; order Characiformes; family Bryconidae; genus Salminus; species Salminus brasiliensis. Next base: position 17,109,464 of record NC_132896.1, read on the forward strand.
ACTCTATTTATGTCTACACTTACATTACATAATGTTTACGTAAATGTTGGATGTTTATTGTTTATTGCACCATGGATCTGGTAGTAATCCTGTGTATGTCCTGTACGTATTACAGTTGAGTACAGTTGACAATAAAGCTGATTTTGACTTTGAAACAGTGCAAAATATTTCTATAGATGAACCACAGCAATATTTCACTTTCACTCTTACCCTGTTTCACTTTTTACACGGTGACCCATTTCAAAGAAAAGGTACAGTAGAGGAGAAGCATTACATCCAAACACTGGAAAACAGTTTGCACTGTGTGGTCCAGTTTACAGTTCAGTATAGTTATTGCAAAAATATCATTACATCTTGGATAATCTGGACAATGATTCAACCAATTGATGTGATGATTCAACAATTCAAACCACCAAGAGAAAACCTACAAAATGACATCATGTGGTAACAAGCAATTACAGATTATATCAGTATAAATACTCTGAATTAACAAGTGATTCATTCAAGTGTTTATAAAGTCAGTTATGCTGCTTATTAGCAGCAAAGTAGTGAAAAGGTAGGTAGAAGGGACAAACCATTTTTTGCAGTGTGCAAATATGGTTTATTCATTTACTCAAGCCATGACTATATAATATGAGCCTGATAAGAGAGCAGGATCTAGTGTTACAGAAAGGTCAACTGCCAACTTCTTCTTTTGTATGACACTTAAGTTTGAGAACATGGTGGAGATAATCGTTGTGATGTGTAGCTCGTATGCTAAATATCTGAAATGTGTAAAATGTTTAATTAGTGTAATTGGTTAGTAAAAGTGCTCCTTCTGTTGCTGTCTAAAAAGAGATGTACGATGGTGAAAGCGGGAAATTGCTCTGTTTCAGGTCTGAAGGAGTTTGTCCTCCTTGGATTCACTTAAGAAACACACATGTATGGACTGGGTCCATGTGAATCAGTGAGAAATGCAGGTCAAAGGACGTCCTGCGGTTGATGGAGAATTATAAATCTGCCTGTTGGTGGTGTTGTTGACGCTAATGGCCATGCCAGCCAGAGTCTTGCCTGATCTCGGAAAATAAACAAGTAGACTCTAAACAGAACCTTAAAAAAAATATTTTTAGGGCCCCTTTAGGGCCATTTGGCTTTAACATCAGTGATGATGTGGGTAGCATTACATATGATCTTAATGGAGGAGAACAGTGAGTTGCAGTACATTATTAAATGATTATTTGTATTGAAGGTTACAATGGTCACTAGCTGTATATTAATGCTGTGGAAGGATTTTCTATTTATTTATCCACAGCTTCACAACTGTTTTCTTTTTTTCCTCTTTTATTCATTATCAAAGACAAATTTCCTTGATGTCCATTTCAGAAACGGAGAGTGATGCATCTATGAGATAAAGAAGAGAAGAGGACCTGTTGCACCCATCCCAGTGCCGGATGTGCTTCCTTAGGTTCCACACCAAATAGTCATCAATGTGCTCTGGCAAAATTTTTATTTTTCCCTGGAGATATTTATTAGGGAAAGACAGGATGACTAATTATGGTCTAATCACATATTCCTGATAAGGAGCTTAGTAAATATTTAAGCTTCAATGTCCACTAGATCTTTGAAAAACAAAGGGGTGGTTGTTTATTTAATAAAAGTTCAGTTCCCACAATCATACTCCCATTAAGCAGACTGTCTTCTGTGCATGAAAAATAAAAATTATAAACCTTAATAACACAATTAATGACACAATAAATACATCAGATATTTATGCCCTTTTATTGGTGGAATCAAACTGTTTATTTTTCAGAGGGACCAATTAAATTAGAGATCAGTTAAATAGAGAAAGGAGGTGGAGAGTTGTGAGTTGTGGCTTTTTGTAGTGTTGATAAACACTGACATATTGCAGTGCAGTGACCTCTGCTGGCAGGTTTTTACTGCACATGAGTTTGAATCTCAGAATTGACTTTTTATGTTTCTTAACCCTCTATGGCATGAATTTAAAAATGTTTGGGGAAAAAAAAATTTCACCCCATATTTTGGGAGATTAGGGGTCCCTGCTGATATATCAACCAATAAATTTGTCGCCCCAACTCCCCCACACCAGAAATTTGATTGATGCTTCAAGGCAACAATATGCAAAAACATTTCTTTTATTTTAACAAAGAACAAGTTCATTTTCATGTAATCGTTTACACATGTTGTGTTGAACAGAATTGGCAGAAAAAAAAATAATGAAAACAAAATCAGTTGTAATAAAAAACATTCATTTTCAACATCGAAATTACTGTGTGTGTGTGTGTGTGTGTGTGTGTGTGTGTGTGTGTGCTGGTGTTGGTATTTGGTTTAGGCATATCTGAAGGATTTTGTTTGGAATTGTTACCTTCTCAGGGCTGCTGTTTTTGCCAGAGCACATTGATGACTATTTGGCGTGGAACCTAAGGAAGCACATCAGGCACTGGGATGGGTGCAACAGGTCCTCTTCTCTTCTTCATCTCATATTCTCCCGCAATTGTGGAACTGCGACGTCCTTTCTTGCGATTTAGACTCTTTCCACTTCTGCAGAGGCCTTCAGCAATGTATGATTTTGAAGTGTAGAGCCGCATTTGCTCCTCCTTTCTCATGCCATTGGCTTCACAATCACATGCTGTCACAATGATCATATCCAGCAAGTGGAGCCACTTCTTTGATCTTACTTCGTTTCGGTTCAGTGCTATCAGAGAATCAAGTAGACCCACCCCACCCATGTTCTTACTGTTTTTTTTGTTTTTTACCACAGTAGGACATGGGACTTTGGTGAGCACCTTTTATTTGCCATCCCACCTCTCAACCTTGGTGACTGGGGATGCTCCAACAAAGTCACTCAGAAGGGTGACTGAGCGCTTATCATACTACCTTACAGCATGTAAGGTGGTTTCTCCAACCACAGCAATCTTCTGTTCAAAAGAACCACATCCTTTTCCCTTCGGTTCAGAATTGCTTATGAAGTTGACACCAGATAGTCTGTTGCCACAGTGCAGTGAATTCCCTGTTGGGCCAGTGTCAGAACAAGTGGGATGCTCGTGAACCAGTCGTCTATTTCCTCCCTTGAATAGAACCATTTGCTCATCTACAGCCAGGTTCTGCCCCATTGGGATCATCTGGAGCTTTGAGGTGAGGTGGGTAGTGGTAGATGGTAGATGACCTCCCATCTATTCAGTGTGATAGTGTCAGCTACTTGGGACACACTTCTGGCTTTGTTCCAAAGCATGCAGGTGTCTAGTAGTCCAAAAACGACATGTACACGACTGTACCTAAGAACAGTTCTTTTGTGTTGAGGTTCAGGGACTTGTTTGTGTAACATTGCATAACATATAGATTTGACTGCTCTACAACTACATCCAGAATGTCTTCAGAAATAAAAAAAGCTTAAAGTACTGGAGGGGAGACATGATGTCATTTGGTCCTGGAAGGCTGCCTTCCCTTTCTGGGTAAGCAGTGAAGTTGGAATTGTGGGGTGTTTTTCCAGCGGGGTAAGCTTGGACCTTCATCCTCTGACATATCAGCATCTTGATTTTCAGTGAAAGACAAATGTTTACTATTAAGAGACAGGCCATTTCCTTCAAATCCATAAAGAATTAGATTTGTGTCATATTGTCCTGTTCATCCTCCCATCCCCCACACATGGAAACAAACAGAGAACACCTAAACAGGTACACACATGCACGCACATGCACACACGTCATTTGTCTGTCTGCCACTCAACTGCCCTCCTAACTGCTACTCTGATCTCAGTGTTCTCGCATCTGATTCTGTGCTCCACTCTTCCTCTCTGTCACTTTCATCAAGTTCACTGTCCTCACTGTCAGAAGGAATGACCCTAACTACCTGATCACATTCCTGTGTCCATTTCTGTAAATATTAGTACATTTGAATACTGTCATAATTATACACCCCATTACTCAGTACTCCGTTCTCAAAACTTTAATACGGTGGTTTCTTAATCATGGTCTTGGGGAACCCCTTTCCCAGCTCAAACACAGCTGATTCACATCATTAACTGGATATTAACTGCTGCAGATGATTGGTGACAAGCTGATCATCTGATTTAGTTGTTGTTGTGTTGTTGTGTTGAAGCAGGGGAGCATCTAAAACATGCAGGACAGGGGGTCAATCTAGGACCCCAGCTGAAAACAACTGCTTCAGCATGATTGTCCCAACAAAAGTTGCCTTTCTGCATGATGTTGCCCTGAAGTAACAAATGAAAAACACATTTTTAAAGTAATTATAAACAAATTAGTCATTTTTATTATATTCTTTATGTCAATTTATACATGTAAAAACATGTCTTTACTGTGTTTTATTGAATGTATTATTATTTATTATTTTATTGAATTTTATGAATGGTTCCATATGAATCGCTGGAAAATGTGGAAAAAAGAAATGGCCTGCTGTTGGTGGAAAAATATGAATAGACTTTTTGGTTGCACTCCAGTCAGTTATGGCCAAACCACCCCGAAAACGCCCCATCTCGTATGACCTTAAAAAGTAAGCGGGGACAGTCCTGGTCAGTACTTGGGTGGGAGACCACCTGGGGTCATGAGGCCCAACCCTGCTTATCAGTAGAGGTCAGACGAGATCAGAAGCTCCCAGAGTGGTATGGCCTCAAGTAGTCATAGTGTTACACGGCAACCTGAGCCAGGAGGGAAAAGCTTACAGCACCTGGTATTCCCAGGTGAGATTCCGCTTATTTCCTGAGATAAAATGAAGGTTTTCAGGTTTCATGGTTGTGAGCAGTCACAGCACTACAAATAGGCCTATTTCTAAGTCTTCAGCATCTTTATTTACACTTTCTTTTTAAAATGTTGTGAAATAGAGAGAACACTTAGCAAAAGAAGAAAAGAAGGACTAAGCGGCAGTGTGAGCCAGGATGGAAAAGCTTACAGCACCTGGTATTCCTAAATACAGACCAGACTCGTCCCTGCTTATTTTCCAAGATCGGACAAGATTGGGCGTTCTCAGGGTCCAAATTGCCACAACACAAGCCTATTTATAATTCTCCACCCACAGAGTACCATCTTTTTTATTTCTGTTTAGATTTTGTAAAATACAGAGAGAACATCTACCATAAGACTTAGCAGCAACTTGAGCCAGGATAGAAAAGCTTACAGCACCTGGTATTCCAAGGTCGTCTCCCACACAAGTACTCTGACCTGGCTTATTTTTCGAGACCAGACATTCTTAGAGTGGTATAGCCTCAAGTGGTCGCAGCATTACAAATAAGACTATTTGAAATACTTTAGCAAAAACAGACACTTTTTTACACTTTCTCTTTAGAATTAGTGAAATACTGAGAAAACACCTAGCAAAAGAAAAAAAAAAGAAGACTCAGCAGCAGCCTGAGCCTTAACCTGGTATTCCAAGGTGGTCTATCACACAAGTACTGACCTGGCCTAACTCCGCTTATCATCCGAGACCAGAACAGATCGAGCATTCTGAAGGTGGTACGACTGTAAGCCACCCACAGAATACCACCATTTTTTTTCTGTTTAGATTTTGTGAAATACTGAGAGGACACCTGATAGGGGAAGGAAAGAAAGAAGCCTTAGCGGCAGCCTGAGCCAGGATGGAAAAGCTTACAGCACCTGGAACTCCCAGGTTGTCTTTTACCCAAGCACTGACCAGGCCCGACCCTGTTAATCTTCCGAGATCAGATAAGCTTGGGCGTTCTCAGGGTGGTATGGTAATAAGCGATAACATCCAAGTGCCACAAACAAGCCAAGCTAACAAGCCTATTTCTAAATTCTCCACCCACAGCTGTAAGCCATCACAGTAACACCTAGCAAAAGAAGGAAAGATAGACGTGGCAGCAACCTGAGCCCGGATGATAACTATTTTAAATCAAGAGCATCTTCAATAATAATAATAATAAAAAAAACAGTACACACCTTCTTCAGTGGTTTCAACTTGAGGTGCATTAGCAGTCTGGTCACAAGATGAGGGAGGTGTTTCCTTACCCTGTGTCACTGTGTCATCCTGTAGACACATACATACACACACTCATTCTAGCAAATGGAGAGGCAGTAATGTGTTTATGATTTATGATGCCTACTTCCTTCAGCTGTGATGTCTCTTGGATACTGTAAAGTTGCATCTCTCTCGTCTTCAACCAAAAAAGGCAGCTTTTTGAATCTGGAGTCCAAGGCTGATGCTTTGCGTAGGACTTGCTGCAGTCTTCATCATCAGATTAAGAAACAATTTGAATTTAAGTGGTGAGATGATTGAGAGAGTGGGCTGCTCTCTTTCACACATGACGGTGGTGGCAGCTTTCAGTGATCTGAGTAGCCTGAACATTTCTTCCATAGCAGTGATGTCGTCTTCATTGAGTGTGCGCGCCTCATTTGCACCTTTCCATAGTTTTCTATTCAGGAGTCAAGCACACACTGTGGCTTGCTGTTCCATAAATCACTTGCTTTTCCAGCGTGTTATCACATCCTGTTTTAGCTTATGTTCTGGAACTGCAAGCATCTTCTGCTTCTCTTTTAAAACTGCAGTAGCTACCATGCTGCGATGAAAAAAAAGTCAGAACCCGTCTTACTTGCCCCAAGAACCGCACCACACCAGCAGGATCTGGGTTCTGAAAAGACTGGGTTCTAAAAACCACTGGCCAGACATGAAAAAGGAAACACAGGACTACTGTGATGCTTGTTTAGTTTGTGCACAGATGAATCCTGTTAGAGTGAAATGAAAAGGCCTGGCAAGACCAGTGCAGCAGGCAGAGGGCCCATAGACTAACATTCAGATTAATTTTGGACCACTGCCAGTAGCAAAAGATACAGGTACAGGCTACAGCAAGAACATTGTGGGAGCAAGTATTCTGCAGATGGGCCAACAACTTTTCACTGAATCAGACAAAATGACTCACAGCACAGATAATGTGAGACTTGGCACAGATGCTGGGAACCTGTGGAAGAGGTTACACATCGCGTACAGGCCCCAAGCTTCAGGCATCTTCGAAAGACTGAACTGCACCATGATGACCTGTCTGAATGGATCTGGAAAAGGGCTCCAACTGGGCTCAACATCTACCTGCAACTGCGATGCCGATGAGGGCTGTGGAACACAGAGCTACAGGACTGTCATCGCACAGGCTGATGACAGGAATGCCCATGAGCCTGCCTTAGCATCTCCTGATGGAAATGCCCACCCCTATGCTTCAGGGATGGACGGGGCAGAAGTGGCTCCATTCTTTGCAACGTTCACTGCATGACATGTTTCAGCATGCAGCAACTTTGATAGGAAGATTGCAGGCATACAACCATTGCAATATCAAGCCAATCCAACCGCCTGTGGGTACTGCTGTCTTTATCAAGTGTAACAGTGTCGGCAAACTGGAGAGGTCTGTTCACCACGGTGGACGAATGCTGCGATGAACTTGTACAAAGTGAACCTGACCACGGAACGGAAAAAGAAAACTCAGCAAAAATGGTTTCATGTTGACCAACTGAAACCCCACAGAGACATCTCTGAGAGGCCTGATCATGATGAGGCTGCTTAAACGGCTTTCATAAACCTTTTGGGTTTTTTTTCTTTTCTTTTGTTATGTGCGTTTTCCAGGCTTTGGGCGAGCTGCCAGGCTCTCCACTCACATCAGCGGACACTGGATGTAAACAACCCTCTCACACTGAGGGTGGCTGAAAGGTGCAGTGTTTTGCTCTTAAAACCACCAGAGGGTTTTAATTGTCCGTCCTTGTGAATTGTGAACCTAGGCTGGACCTGTTTCAAATTCCAAAGGGACACTCCCAAGTGGTTCTTTACTACTCATTTATCTTTCTGTTGTAGGGAAGGCACTGACGCTTCACACAACATTACTTCAGAGGGTTGGTTGTTTTTGAATGATATTAAAGAAAAAAAAGGGGGATTGGTTAGGTCTCTATTGGGTTTAGGGAGCTAATCAGGTTGAAGGTTGTAACACTGTTATAAATAAAAAGGTTGAAAACAGCATATTGTCCCTGAAGTTCCGGGTTACTTTGTGAAATGTTTTGGCATGGGATTGTCTCAGAACCAGAACCAACTGTCCTTATAAATGTGTTAAGTACATGTATGTGCCTGTTATGATTCATGTTTCAGGATTGTTTTATTTTCACTGCAGTAATACTGGGTTATATGAGGTTATGATGACTAATGTTCGTAAACGGATCGATGGTATTCAGTCACTCTCTGCCCATTGACTTCGCTGCCACAGAGAGGATAAGGCTCTCTGCGATTTTTGGACACCGTAGCGGGATGGTTCAGTGCAGGTTATTCGCCAGTTAATACTGTTAACATGAACATGTTAAGAAAATTTGATACTATGTTGGCACTGATGAGGTGATATGATTAACTTCCTACATGTGATCAACTCGAGTTCTCTCTTTCCCAGCTCTCGGTGGAGAGCATCTGGGATCAGAGTCCATTTATTGATTGAAAGTGATGGTAGTTCTGTGCCTGTCAACATTACTGTATTTAGAAGTTTATCTAATGCAGTTCCCTTCCAGTCTGCATTACATACTCCTTGTTGGTTACTCCTGGATGGTTTCATTTTAGTATTTCTCCTATATCACAGGGAGGATGTATTTAAGAAGGTTTTCTTGGTTAAGGATATTGATATGCCAGTTCACCATAAATTATTAACTTCTCTCACTATGCCTGAAAAAGTTGTTCAGTATTTGAACGGCTCATGGGCCATGATTACAGAAGCTAGTTGTCATTTGTGTATCGTCACAGGTAATGCCTGGATCCCCAACACTTGTCTCTTTTCCAAAGAATTCAGATGTTTATCAGTTGAATTCTAGTGTGTCAAAACCTTTGCCACCATGAAATTAAATGAGGGTCCCTTTCGCAACCTGACTCTTCTCAGGAACACTACCTAATCATGTCTGACAGTTTTATTAGCAAACGCACCATTTTAAACTAAACAGTTAGTGTATTCATTAACAACCTTACAGATTTAACCATCTTTCGCTCATCTTATCCTATAGATTTTGAAAATGTTCAGATGATCTGCTGGGTGAGCTCCGCTCTAACCTCGACAACGTGACAAATTCATTTTCAGTCCCTAACCATTGCAGTTAGTCAATGAAAGATGCACAAGCTTTAACGCACACTTGAAGTATTTTCTTCTCGTTACTAAAAAGGATTTGGTTAGCAGAATTCGCTCGAAAGTCATCCTGATTTGTATTAGATCCTGTTGATGATCAGAACCAGTACTGGCCATATTTAACATGTCCCTCAGCATTGGCTATCAGCAACTATCAGGCCCATTCTCACAAAAACTAACCTTGACCCCCATGCGCTTGGTAATTATAGGTTGATATCAAATTTCACAGGCAAGGTGCTAGAAAAAAAAATGTGTTTCAGCAGCTCCACAACAAGAGCAATTCTGGATTTAGACCCAACCACAGCACAGAAAACCTACAACCCAAACCTACAACTTTATGCTTAATCCAGACAAAACTGATGTCTTATTGATTCAAATATGGTTGAATTCAAAAAGCACGTTTGGGGGGGGGGGGGGGAGGGGGGCATCATTTGATGCACACACCCCTTAAACAGTGTAATGTACTCTCCTTATGACTGTGAGAAGCTGGTGCATGCAACCTTCTCATTGAAAGTTCAACGTAAAAGCTCCAACTCTGGAATAAACTTCCTGTAGCTGTTCAGGACTCCGACACTGTTTAAATCTAGACTGAAAATGTACTTTTTTGCTTAAGCTTTTGTATATTAATCCATCAATATACTGGACATTGTGCTGATGTAGCTTACGCATACCATCACTGTACTGCAATCTACTTCCTTTACATGTCGTCCATCAGTCTACTTACACACCTAAAGACGTCTTAATTTTTCCCTTTTCTTTTCTCATGTGCCGAGCTGCCCCCTGCTGTCTGACTGTCACGGGCCAGTTAGACAGTGAAACAAAGGAGCCTCTGGGCAAGAAGGGGGGGGGGGGAAGGAGGAGATTTGGGTTCAGATCACTTACACTAGCTCACTTTCACAACTTGGCAGAAGTTTCAACAATTAAGTATTTTGTGAGATGATTAACCTGATCCAGTTATGACTAAGATGTATGTCTGTAGTAATCTAAAAGTGAAGGCTAGTGTCAAAGCAACCTGGGCTTCAGCAACATCTCAGCAGTGCTATTTTTACATAGATGATTGTGATCCCCACTTCCATGTTGTGTACATAATAGTACCACAGCACCATTAAACAGATTTTTGCATTACATTGTAACATGAGTATAGCAAAACCTTATTATTCCGTCTAAATCAGGAAGTGCTCCAGCCACATATGTTAAAGCTAAATGTACCTGAACTTAAAGTTGGCAGACTTGTTGGGGCCATGTGCAGAAATAGCAAATGAAAATTTGCTATTTCTTTTTAAACCTACAAATGTTTTATTGACCATGACCGGAAGATTCTGTTCATACCAACTGTCCATGTACAGGAATCAAGTTATACAAAACAGACCAACCAACCTTAACATTTCTGTAACATTTATTCCAACACTTTTAACACAGAACTGCAGGAGTGTAACATCTTGAACACAGTAGAATAGCTCCTACAGAACAAGCTTACCTGTCAGACATTATATAGCATAGAATTTATACAGAATCCAGCAATGAAAACTTACAGAAACCTGTAGAGCAACTTACTGTAGAATTAGTAGCCTACAACTCTACCCAGATTTTAAGAAGTGTAATCCTTCAGACTACACACCAGCATAACTCCAACACAGTAGCCCTTTTCATACAGAAGTAGCTTTACTGTTAATATAATTATAGCATAATTTTTTACAGAACCTCAGTGGAGTACATTTCATTTAGTAGCATAACTCAAAACACATTAGCTTAACACCTCTTACAGTTGTGTATGATGTTCATACAGAATAGTTATGTAAACTATAAGACAGAACAGAACAAATGGTGGAACAGCATTGCTTAGCCCTTAAATACAGAATAAAGCAGCATAAGACATAATGACAAAAACATAGTATGACTTTGTTCATAAATAAGCATATAACAAAACATATACAATTTAACCCTTTCCTACAAAACACTGTAGACTAACATCTACAGTATGACTTTACACTACTTCATAAGACATATTTATACAGAATAAAAAGTATAACTTGCATACAGGAAAACTTCACTTTCTACAGTAGCTTGACACTGTTCATACAGCACAGCATACATCTCAAACACATAGCATAACCTCTAAACACATCTCATACAGAACAATCAATTTATAGTGCTCTCTTTTGAGCAAGCTAGTAGCAACAGTGGCAAGGAAAAACTTCCTCGGGTCTAGAGGAAGAAACCTTGAGAGGAACCAAGGCTCAAAAGAGGAACCCATCCTCCTCAGGTTGACACCGGATAAAGGTCAAAACAGGTATAAAACAAAACTGAATTAGGGGGGAAAGTAAATGTGGCATCAAGCCAAACAAGATTAAAATGGAGCGAGAATGTAGCACGGACACTGTAGCATGGAACAATTTATATACAAGAAAAAAAAAATTACATCATAACATTTTCAAACAGAACAGTAATTTTACAACACAAAAAAACACTTCTGCAACAGATTTCATACAATGTACAACACCATTCATATACAATAATGAACATGTACAATAACAGTAAATAAATCTCTCCAACAAACACACTTTAAATCACTTTTTACAATCACACTTTCAGAATGCATTTGAGATCATTGCAAGCCAAATCGGTCCTCATAAGAGGACACTAAATAACCCTATGCCTCCTTGTGGGAAAATGCCTCTTTCATACAGTTAATAGCTGGGGAGAAAGCCAAATGCCTCCCTGCTTACACTGGGAGCTGGGACCTGATTAAGCAACAAGATTAAGATGAAAGAACTGACACAAGGAATTCATATTGCCATAATCCATGAGACCCACTAAAGGGGAAATGCCACATTGCAAACAGTTGAAAGATTGGTGGAGAATATCCAATGCCTCCCTCCACACCTTTAAAATTGGAAATCCAAAACGTTGCTACACAGCTCATGTCTCATTTAATACATTCAACATATCTGGTATGGAATGCTAAACCTCCTTCAGTTGAACCATAGCATACAGAATACAGGAGTGTAGCTCCCCTCTTGCAGCTTTAAAGCCCCACCCCCTAATTATACATGGGAATTGCCATACATTATAGACACATGATTCCCTCAGTTTAGCCCTGCTCAGACATTCAAGTTACTTTTCAGAGAAATTCAGCCAAATGGTAATTAACTAATTAGCTAACACTTAACCCAATACATGATCCATACAGCACATGGCAGATGAAAGCAAAATCTAGAATGATAAAATACTAATAAGCAAGTGTGACCAAAACGTCACTGTAAATGTACTGAAACAATGCAGTTCTGCTGCTCCGTTTAGTGCTTTGCTGCTGCACAAAACTGAGATCAAATTTGCCTCTGACCTGAGAATTATTTCAGGACACCTACTGACCTCACCCTGCTGGAGAGGACAGCACACTCCAATATAACAGCATTTGCTCCCAGAGAGCGGGGTTTCAGAGACTACCTCCAGGATTTGAGAGTGAAGAGGATGGCATGGCCTGCCAGACCGGACCTCAACCCCATTGAACACTTTTGGGATCAGCTTGTTCGCACCAGAGTGACAAACACAACCAAGTTGGCCGAATTCTGGTTTAAAAAAAAAAAAAAGAAGCATGAGCTGCCAGACTGTTGAGGGTGTGTATGGGTATTCCACAAGCTCCTGTTAAATGAAGGAATTGTTAAATTGCCAATATGTCTTGTTTCTTTAAACTTCAATCATCCAGTCCACCTAACAAGTCCAAGGCAGAATAAATAGTTTGGCACATTTGTGTTTGGCACATACTCCACTCTGCTGCTCATCCCACAAATGCATGATCCTTACAAATGTGGCACCATTTAAAAAGGGAAATTACAGGCCTTCCACCAGTATACGACTTATTGCCAAGAAGCATTGTTACAAGGACAATTCACCCAACAAATTTTGTGCCAAGTTTAGTTAAAGTAAACCTTTGTGGAGAACACCAAAAGCATACCCTGCAGAAATATTCCAAATGCCTCTTGCCATGCAGTTTAAAGAACTTTGAAATCAGCAATCTCTTGGTACATTTGAAAGTACCAAATAGAACCCATTCTTCTCTGATCAGCACCAGATAGCAGAACAATAAAATTAATAAAATAAGTGATTCCTACAGCTAATGTAATGTCCAACCATTAAAGCCATAAAAGGAGTAAAATGTGAAAGTCCACCCAGGTAAACAGCCATGCACAACAATCAAGTAAAAGGAGAATTAATGTAAGGATTCAGAGCACAGCATTACAGTGGGCAGCAGGGTAGTGGAGAGCCAGGTCTGGCAGTACCAGGACAGGACATCAATACATGGGAAAGATACAGAAACAAACAAAAGAACCCAGGGCTGGCAGGATCACAGCACAATCATGGGGCTTACAGAGGACACTGCTGATCTAGAGGGTAGACCAGCGCCGGTATTGAAACTCGGACGGACTCACACCAAAAGCAAGCAGACAGCACATGGGGAGAGAAGAAAAGGTTTAGAAAGTAGACTGGTGTAGGGGCTATTAAAAGTTTAGGAACAAAAACATGGAATCAGCAGTACAGTGTTAAGTAAGCAGCTACATTAAGGTGAACAGTACAATGATTGATTAACTTGTAGCTTGTGCAAAAAGGTTTTCAATCTAGATTTAAACAGTTCAGAACAGCAACAGGAAGCCAATTCCAGAGTTGAGGGGTCTATAGAAAGCTCTTCACCACCATGGCTTTTTTTTGGTGAAGAACTGACAGTAGGCAAGCATCCTGTGGGTTGTAGGGTTTAAGTTCCAAAATACTGTGGAGCCAAAACTGGAGTTCAGACTGGGCATTTTAACTTAACCAGTGTAGTGATTCAATAGGACTATGGTCAAATTTTCTTGCTTTAGTCAGCACACCAAGATCCAAGAAGTTGAGAATGACTTACTACAGTCAACCAAAAGTTCTTTACATTTGTCTTGAGATTCCAAGCACCAGTTATGCTGGGTATAACATAACCCATACAGACTTAGCAGTATTAGTAATTTTGCATTCATCAACATTGAGAAAGCTGAACAGCTGCTGATAAACAAGTTAGTAGTAATTTAAAATTAAATTAATTTGCAGGAATAAGTTAGTTCACAACATTGCCATGGTTAAAATATAGCCCAGTCTGCAGATCTGTTACACAAGATCCTTCAGGTGAGATAGGAAGAGTTAAATCTGGAAGCTTTAGGAACACTAGCTGATGAGAGTTAAGGGTGGCAAGTGGAGAATATGGTAAAGAACTACTTCAGACAAGCAGTTGGAAAAGTCAGCATGAGAAACGCTTACAGTTCTGCCTTTAAAATAAAAAAATAAGGGTTAAAACTGAGTGAGTCCCAAGAACATTAGTGAACCCCAGTGAATCAAACATTGATTTAAAACAAGTTAAGAGGATCTGGAGTGTTTTCCAAGTGAAGACTGAATTCCACTAAATCAATGCCACATAAGTAGAAAGAGCTTTCAGAAAAGTGTATCAGGCTCAGGAGGACCACAGACTGTGGAGCAGAAAAGTGCTGCTTCTTAGAAGCCAGAGACATGCCTAGTGCTTTAAGACTGAGCTAGATTTAGCTTCACAAAGGTTTGGGTTGGGCTTAGACCTCGAACCGGTTAGCAGAGGTGAAAACCGGGTGTTGGTGGAAACCTCGATTTCCTCGAGACACGCTGACACTCCCTGGCTCTCTCCGGTGTGGAGTAGAGGCGACGACCCCCTCTGGTACTGAGACGACCATGTTTGAAGCGCCCCAGGCTTCCTCCGGCCTCGTCTACAACAGCAGCTCTGATCTGCCGGTCCAGCTGAACGAGGTCCAAACAGAGAGCCTAGAGAGCTCGAGCCTCCGCGGTCACCATGTTCCTCAAGAAAACAGAAAAAGATAAAACGCAAACCAATATCAAATATTACCAAACCTGGCTATTTTGTAGATGAGAACAAAGCACTGACTTAATAAAAGAAGACCATCATCACTGTATGGTGCTCTGGTTTCAGTGTGGGTAAGGTTTATAGACACACGAGTGAATCAGGCAGTGGTGGTGTAGTGTTGTATTTGTACAACAGGTGGCGCAGTAGAGCTGTGAAGCCGAGAAGCTTCGGGCTACTTTGGCTTCAAATGTGATCAAAAGCCTGGCTCTGTCCATCCCTCATATAAAGACCTGACTGGGAGTAACAAGCAGCAGGAAAGCATGGTAAGACCAGTCAGGCGGAAGTGACGTGTCTGTCCAGTAGAAACAGATTTCTTCTAGTCTTCAAGTTTTCATGTCACTTCCTGTCTTTTTAATATTTAGGACTTTCAATTGAACACTGACGTCTACACTGACCACCAGAGTGGACACAAATCCCTCAAAAAACATATTTCTGCATTAATGGGTTGATTGATGACACTCACATTTGTAAATGTAGGACAAACCCTGTTAGATATAGATTTTTATAAAGCCTCAGCTCAGCAGAGCTTAATTTTATTAAGGAATTATTATATTATCTGACAGTTACAAGCACTATGTCCAAATGTTTGTGGACATCCTTTCTATTGAAACACATCAAGTTCCTATTGCTGACACAGATGAACAAATGAACACACAGTCCTGTCTAGTTTTTTTAGAGAAGTATTGCCAAAAGAATAGAGCTCTCTGGAGCAGATGAACATGAAGCTACAGGCACCATAGCTACTACTGCCAAATGTGGGTTAAAGGAGCATAAAGCTGGAATGAGGGCACTCATGGTGCCCATTACTTCTAGGCTGAGTAGGCTTCTAGGCAGAACAGTTCTTTATTCATACTGAAAGACCAAAACACAACATTCTCTCCAGGCTCCGACTCCTCCTCCGTTCCTATACGAAATATTAATAATATAAATGTTACCGTTGTTTGGAAAAGATAAGACATAAGGGAGGTGTTCTAATAAAGTCTAAAGTAAGTGTAGAAATGGAGATCCCTGCTCAGCATTAATGTGTGTTAATGAGAAACTGATTCATTGATTGTGTGCTTCTCTCTGGAGAAGTTGTGATGAAAAGGAGGAAAATACTACCCCAGTTTGGATCTCAGCCTGTTCTCTTCTTACAACAGAAAACACACATAATCACACAGACAATTCTATAAAACAGTGGCCAATTAAATAGTTCATTAACAATTCAGCTAAAGGCGCCGCTGTTGAAGTCCTCCAATAGCAGAGCCTTGTGTGTACTTTTTGAACAGAATGCTGCAGAAGTATTGGATCAAAAATAAAATTTCATGTTATTTTTAAAGGTTTTAAATTGTATCATTTAACTTTGTTTAAACAGCTTAACAAATTCAAGATCTATTTCACTGAAACTGTAAATTACGTGACTGCACCGTTTCTTATAGCAGCACACTTTTTGGCAGCAGCACATTGTCACCCCTTTATACTTCTTAAAGAAACAGCGCAGTCAGCATGTGTGACTGTATACAAGTAGAAATCTCAAAAGTACCCACTGAGGCCACAGAATTCACTGGTAACATATTATGCTCAAACGGGTCCTTGGCTGATTTCGGCTTGTAGTGAGCAGCGGACTCCCGAGGTTTTTAATAATCTTCATATTCAGCAAGGAGGTAAGTTCGCAGATGGTGAAATAAGTTCATTGTCGAGTTGTCTTTTGCAATCGTCAATTGCAACTGATTTTAGACATGGTTTGCAGAAGGCAGTCTTTTGAGAAACCTCTGTTTTCATAGCAAAGCCACCTCTAAGCTAGTGAGGACGAGCCAGGTCTAGCAACTAAATCTAATGCTGCAGACTGGCAGGGTGTTGGTGCTTGTGTTTTGTCTTCTCCTAGAAATGAGTTAAACTGTGCTAGAACATTAGCTTGTGTTGTGGTGAACTTGTAGGCTATGCTAGCGTGTGTGCACATGCACAGTAGTCTATCCTATCAGGCAAACATGTGCAGTGAATAAGTGAGTGACATACTCAGTTATTTTAACGATGTGCGAACAATTATTAAGATATTATCGTAGATGATACATCACCTGGAGCTGTACTCTTGTCAACTTTGTCAGGATCTGTTGGAGGAAAATACAGAAAATATTTAATAGGATTTTATGACTTAACAGTTGGGGCTTTCACAACCCCATTTGGAGTCACATCCTCACATCTCTCCTGGCACCATGAACAAGCAGGATAACTCTGGAGATGGTGCAGAACAGATGAGGAACACACAAAACTTTGATTATTTACATATTAGTATTGAACTAATACTGTATATTACCTATTTATCCATGTTTAAAACGGGATTAAATGGGATGAGCCAAGATACAACACACAGGACAAATAAATCACTTAGTAAATCAATTCAGAAACAGTGTGGAAACAACAAATAAATAAAACATATCAGCTGGTCTTCTCCAACCGCTTAATGCTGCCCTGCTCAGCTTTAGTGCACCCCTTACAGTCTTTGTTTAAACCACCAAGCAAATTGTGCCCAAGAGAGCGTTCAACCTTAGCCAAAGATGATCCTTCATTTTCACTGTTGATCAAAATACAACACAACATTTAGCAAATAAACAGATATACAACTAATAGATCTCGGGGGTGTTTTTTTATTTTTACAGAGCAGGATTCTCAGTTCATCCAGAGAAATTAAGCCCAGGCGGTCCAGCCTGTCCAATAGGAGAAGAGCTGAGGGACATTCGTATCCACAACTTTGAGCTCAACTTACTGGGTAGCAGAGAAATGCTGCTTTGGGAAACAGCCTCCCTGCAGTTCTTCCTGTGAACCTTGATTTAACAGTCACCAAACCCACAAGCATCAGCGGTTTGATCATTCTGCTTACCAAGTGCCTTATTATGAACACCACCAGCTAGCTTCCTCAGACACACAACCACACCTGCACCCCTGGTACCCTGTAAAGAGGAGTGCAACGTCCAAACTTATTCTTAAACAGACCATTAAAGTAAGTTTTAAGGCTATTGCATCAACGATGAAACCAAGTCACTGATTCCAGTGCAGTTTGACAACACAGGGTAAAACAAATCTAAGCTAAAATACACATTTATACAAAATAACTTTTCAGTAAAACGAAAAATGTAAAATTCAATATTAATTTAGGGAACATAAAATGCGTCAAGTTCACTTGGTCTTAAAACTTAGAATTACGAAGGTGGTCGGTTTTATTACAAACACATGCAAAACCTTATGTCTGTTTTGACCATTGTTCAACTTTTGACAGTCTGAATCTGGCAGTTCTTTGAAGTTTTAAAATGAACCAATTGAAATGCTCCTGTAAAACTGGTATTTTGGATTACTGGGACATGAATTTCCAACTTTTTAATGTGACAGAAAGCAATAATTAACAAGAAAACCATATTCAGTTCATTTAGTTCTTTGCAAAGTCAAATAAGTACTTAAGAAATACAATAGGAACAATATAAAAAGATCTGGCATGTTTCAATATTAGTCATTCTTTTATTAAGTCTCCACCTGCTCTTCCAGTAGCAAGCATGAGGTGATCTATTACAATCTCTGGAAAAAATGTGGAATTCCTGCATCTAATTACTAATCAATAATTGTAATCCCACAAGGCCCTTGCATGGCCTTCAATGTGCATATACTTAAACCCTTCAAATCTAATTTATATTACATGCTTTCCTGTCATGGTCCATTATATCAGCTCCACTAACCAAATATAAGAACTTTGAAGTCTTCAGTTATAGAACCATGCGTCTCATGCATGCATTGGTAACCCTCTTTCATCTTGTTCTTAAATGCTCACAACCCCAATTGAGCAGGTATTATTTGGGTGGTGGGTCATTCCAGTCATTTATCAGTGATCATAGGACGCCACCCACAGGACACTGTTGGCTGGATATTTCTGGTTGGTGGACAATTCTCATCCCAGCAGTGACGCTGAGGTGTTCAAAGACTCTAGGAGCACTGCTGTGTCTGATCCACTCCAGCGCAACACGCACAACTAAACACAACACCACCACGTCAGTGTCACTGCAATGCTGAGATTGACCCATCATCCAAATAATACCTGCTCTGTGGCAGTCCTGAACATTGAAGAACAGGATGAAAGAGGGTTACTAAAGTATGCAGAGAGAGATGGTTCTATAATTCAAGACTACAAAGTTCTTATATCTGGTTAGTGGAGCTGATGTAACGGACCATGACAGGAAAACATGTAATCTTTTCCCATCACAGGAACATTATTCAGATTTTCAAGGTTTAAGTATATGCAAATTCAACAGGGTATGCAGAGAAACAGACGGACTGCAGTCTGTAACTATAGAACTACAAAGTGCTTCTATATGGTAAGTGCAGCTGATAAAATGGACAATGAGTGTAGAAACAAGGAGGTGATGTTATGCTATGTCTGAACAGCGTAACCTTACAAAACACTAGTCTCACAGGACCAGATCTGATTTTGTAATGAGAGCATCTAGGGACTACCCTAATCAATGTTGGGCTATTCGTGGATGGAAAAGTACACTTATTAAGGTGGGAAATTTTAGTCAAATTTCTAAACCAAATGTAGTGACTGAAAGGCAGAGCTCAAAGTAAGAGGGTGATGACTGCCAGTCAACAATCTTGTCATTAGAATGGCTGAAAAGTCCTGCACAAATATTTATACATGTAGATGTATGACTCTGCCCACAGGGCGCTTTTGCTGATTATACGGACAATGCATGTGGATACAGAATGTACTCCATTAAGTAGCCGGTTGGTATAGACTGCTGTGGACACGGTCTTCTGTGTGACACTTCCTACAGCATAGGTACAATTATGGTTAAGGTTTTGTAAACCAAATGGTTTTAGTCAGAGAGGAATACAGGCATATTAACTACATGAACCTCATACCATTAACTAAATACAGATTGGACACTCAAACGTTTTGAGGTTGATGAGCATACCTGCACAGAATCTTCCTGGTCATGAACAACATCTGTCTCCTCTTTATGAAACATTGCATGGTTTAAAAAAAATACTATGAACAATCCAGGTTATCTCCTTTTTGGTGAGCTATTACTGTACACATACCCGAACTGAAGTGGGCACACACTTCTGTCTTGGGGCAGATTCTCCTTAGCTGGAGAACTTCCTGAGAAGTTAGAAACCATAGTGAAATCAATGTAATACTTACCAATGTTGCTCTGACCTTGCTACAACTTGAGTTTCTCAGGTGGGACAGGAAGAAGGTGTGTTCTTAGCTCATGGTCTACTAAAAGACCAAATTGCAGCCACAGTGCCACAAAATATTATTCATACAAAACATAAAAGTGGAAAATAACAGATTTGTTCTGAAATTCTTGAGTACATCTAAGAATATAAAAATAGCATAGAATAGCATAGCATATTTATTTTATTCAAAAAGTTATACTGTCATTTCATATTCACTACATGTAAAGTGACTTACTCAAAGCCTTTTTGTGTTTTTCTTTTGATCAGTATGACTCATAGCTCATGAAAACCAAACTTCTGACTAGTATTTTCATTTATACACTCAATACTTGGGGATGCTTCATCCACTAAGTACTGTATCAGCAAGCAGAGTAATATCATGGCCAGCTACGTCTGCTGCAGGCAAAGGAAATTGGCATCTCCATAAAGCGTGTCGGCAGATGGAAACATGCTCTACAATATCCTGGTAGACTTCTGCACTTACTTGATATTAGGAATGTGGCAGTTGTCCCTCTCCTGGAGATACCAGTGTGTGGTCTATTGCCAGATGTACTGACACCAGCCTGAGCATTGTTTTTTTTCTGGTGATTTACAGCTTCATTCTTGTTTTCATGTTCTTACAAGGTTTCCAATATCAGAACAATTGTATACTGATCACCTGATATTAGCACGAGGCTTTAAAAAAAAAAACAATGCAAATGAAGGCAAAACCGAGCATATCATCGCTGTCCAATGAAAATGAACTTTACAGGTGAAGGCAAAACTGTTTATAAAATTGAACTGCTACAAGGTTCAAACCATGGAGAAAACAAAAACCAGACAGAAATGGAGATTGTCAGGCTGTATATGTAAGAAATATTAAATACCAATATCTCCCTCTAGTGGATAACTGTGTAATTATGCCCTCAAAGTTCTTGAATCAACTGTAGTCATCCCTATTGCTTGTGCACCCTTTCCTACCAATTTTCCATTACTACAGGACTCTGTACAGCCAGCCTTTTCAGCAATGGCCTTCTGTGGCTTACACTTCTTGTGAAGGGTTTTGCTCATCTTCTGGACAACTATGAAATCAGAAGCCTTTCCCATGATTGTGGTTGCTTATGCTGACCTACAGTTTGAGTAGTAATTTACTCACATTTAAATGAAATATAATAACTGAACTTTTGAGCTATAAGCCATACTGATCAAAAGTAAAACAAAAAAAAGGCTCAATTAAAACTCAAATCAGTCTTTTGTGATTCGCTACACCACTAATGCAACATTTTAGATTACCACAGACATACAGACGTGTCTTAGTCACAACTGGATGAGGTCTCATGGATTTATCATCTGAGAAAATGGGTTCTAAAAGACACTAACCACACTGCTCTTGCGAAAGCTATTGTCTAAAAAGAAAAGTTCTATCTGAAGGTGTCCAGCATTAACTCTGAACTAGTCTGCAGCAAATGTTGAATTCTAGGCCATAATAAACTGTATACTGTCCTTCACATTTTATTTTGACCTCAACGGCTAAGAGAGTTGAAAGCAGAGTGTCAGGTCTATCACCACCTGCACAAGTTTTGCATCTGTGTTCAGACTACTCCTTTCAGAATAACTACAGTCTGTAGACATTTGATTGCATACTAATACTGCAGAACTTAGTTATGTCCGGAAAAATTAGATTCATACTGCCGTTTTCACAGTTATAGCCTCATTACTTCATTTAGAATATGGGGTCTTGGTTCAGAACTCGCTAAAGCATTCACTTCAGCCATTCTCCATCTTTTCAGATACTGTGCACTGGACACCATTTGTGGTTCTGAAAATTACATTAGACAACAAATGAATTAAGAACCAGATTTACATGTAAAACAAAGAGTGCCAACATCTAATGTAAAGCCATATTTCACCAGAGGCAGGAGGTAACCAAATCCGTGTCTCTTAACCCTGGTCCTGGAGGCAACCAGCATTTTAGTGGTTTCCCTGCTTCAGCACATCCCTCTGAAAGAACTCATTAATAACCTGATAAGTTAAATCAGGTTTGTTAGGAGAAGAGAAAGCAAAAACATGTACAGGGCAAGGTGCCTCCAGTACCAGGGTTAAGAAACACTAATCTAAACCACCAATTTAAAGAAATAGTTAAAATATACATTACACAAATTTCCAGACGTAAGACAAATCAACATTTTCCTTCTTTAGTTTAGCACTGGAGCTACAAGTCTAACGTTGCAAGAAAACACTAAACAATATTAACCCAAAATCCTCTTTTCTGTGAATACATCCCTTAAACTACCCTCAACCTGTTCAAACCACATGCAGGTCTTCATTCAAGCCAGTAGACTTGTCAGCGTAGTGCAGTACACAGTATGACTGAGCAATACAAATAAACTAAACCAATCTGCAGAAATCTTACACAACACAACTGATCCTGGGTCAGTATTCATGACGTACTTCCATAATCACGAGTCAAGAGCAGCAATCCTACTCCTAAGACAGTTTGAGAACACAGACCCAGACCAAAAGGGCTGCCCACAGCACTTAGCTCTGTAGTGATGTTCAGTCATGCTGTCCTAAACCACACTGACAAGTATACACAACCTTAATTAAGACCTAAATGCACTTTGAGTGGGTTTTAAGGAAGTTTTTACTGAAACAAGTAGGGTGAGTATTGACCTCTATCATTAGTTATTAACAGCCTCACAGTTCCACCGTTAAATTAATTAATGAGACCAGATATCTGATATGAGTTGATACATATGGGGTAAAGGGACAATTGTGTCATTATTTTCTCCCTAAATAGGTTTACAGTCATAAAATGATTAAGGAAACCTTACAACTTACATTGGAACATTAAATTAAGTTGGGTGTCATGATTCATTCGGTCTGACAATGACGGGAGAACATTCACAGGGGATAGACCAAAGCGAGGAGTTTATTGAGAACAATAAACCGAAAACAAAACAGAAATGCAGCAACGATTATGAGGGATAAGGAGTAACTTAACAAAACCGTGACAAACAATACTGGGCAAAACAAAAGAACACACTTGGGGCTGTCGAGGCACTAGGGCTGTGCTAGCTGCCGGGGTTGAGCCAATACCGCTACTCTAAAACAAACTTCCAAGCCGAGCCTGGGGAAACTATGAACTAAGACATAGAGTAGCGCTAGTCAGGCGCGTTGAACTTACAAGACTAGAGGGCGTGAGGAGTCAGCCGCCAAACCTAGACGACTGATCCGGTCCAACGGTGAGGAGAGCTACCTGCTGAAACGAGCTGGAGAGTCGCTCACTCCCAGAGCTCCTGGACCAAAGCTCGCTGAACCCAAGAAGCCTGGCAAGAGATCACCACAGACCTGCAGTAGCTCTCTAATGGACCCTGAGACGAGAACTGCCTAGCTAGTTAGCTTTCCCTGCTAAGCTAGCTAGCTTGAAAGAGTCCTCTGTACGAGGATGGACTCTACAGACTAGACCGGTAACCGATACTTGAACGGTGAGTCTCTACCGTGAACTCAATAACCTGGGTACATGCAGTGCACTAAGAGTAATCCTCGGCCCCGACAGCTGACACTAGCCCTACTTAAATACGCCAGCCCACAGGTGATACACATTAACCAAAAGATGAACAGACACATGACAAACACCACCTAAAACCAAGATGGCGACGATGGGTGTCCTTTTAAACATAAAAGTCCAGAGCATAACTAAGCATGACATGACTTTGAAGGGGGAGTTCTTGATCGCCTGTGAGCCGCGGCCCGAGACCGCCCCTGGGGCGGTGGCGCGGGCGTGACAGTGGGGTCGCAATAATACTTACTATTTTGATATGTCTACTGTTTAAGCACTGTCAGTATGTTGTGGCACAGCAGTCTGCAGTTTGTCCCAAATCCAGTCAGCTTCTGAAACAAATACTCCTTAATAAAATGATATAATTAGATACAGTTCATTTAAGGTATCTGCTAATGCATGTCAGTGTTCAATAAAACCCAGAAATTATTTTTTACCTTAAAAATCCACTAGTCCATTTGTCCATTATTAAAATGTCCAGAGTTTATTATTAAAATAAAATATATCAAACGGACATGCTTTTCATATTTCATTTACACAAAAATGCTAAAGCAGCTCATTTAGATCATGTTTTAAATAATGTACACTCACACATACTGCTTAATCAGCAATTCATTTAGAAAGTCCAGAATATGCTGCCACGGTCTCTTCTATGCAGTTTCATCAAATGATTTATTTTTATAACAATCCACATTTAGTGGAGTCTGATGAACGTGGTTAGCTGTTGGCAGAAGGGAGGGGGGTACACACCTCTTCCCATGGAAATCAGTATCTGCCATTCCCTTGTTAGTCTGGACTTTTACTTCAAAAATCAAAGCTATATCTGTTTCTACTATGAGCATATTTCCCTTACTTGCATATTTCCTATTACATGGCTGTAACCCTTTGTATGTTTCAGATCCATAGTCTGTTAAAGCACACCAACACCCCCCTCCCCCTCCTTTCTGGGTGAGGAGTCGGGGTAAATGTGTAGTTTAAAATTAGGGTCGTCGTTGATTGATTGATTGTAGCAACCTAAAACTGATTTAGTTGGTGTGGCTGATTTGGTCAAAGGTACTGGACTAAGGCTCCAGTCGCTTCAGTGGTGTGGGTTTGAAGCCCATCACTGCTAAGACACCTTTTGGGGGAGGCAGTGGTGACTCGGCAGGCAGAGCAGTGGGCTTTGATGCGGGTTTGATAACCAGGCTGGGTAAGCGTCACGGTTGGGCCCTTGAGCAAGGCCCTTCTCCCTCTCTGCTCCCAGGGCACTGCAGCAATGGCTGCCCACCTCTCCAGACTGTGTTATGCATTGATGGCGCTTTCCTATCTCTCTTGATGGTGTGTACTGTCTCCCGCTGTTTGAGCGCCATCTTGAGTGTAAGTTTGAACCTCTTCTAGCTGTGGACACTTCATACAGCTTTAATGTACTTCAGTTAATAATCAGTTGTAATCTTCAAGGACCTCATGACATGCTTTTGACTGCAGTCCAGTGTTCATTTGGCTCAGAAGTACTGTGACAATTTACTGTTGGTCCAACTTGGATCAGTTCTTGTACATGCCGTTACATAAACCATCAACACGATCAACACAATCACTACTTGTTACACTGACTTTTGCTTATAGGGACTTGACCTTGGTTGCAGTCTGACATTCTAAATTGTTCTAGTGCTTTAGCTGTGTACTTTTGACTCCTTTACTGCTCCTTGACTTTGAAATCAGTACCTAGAAATGGCAGTTTTCCTATATCCTTGTTGAATGTTGGCTTCTTCACCTCCATGAGTAAGTCATGATCACTGGTGGCAATGATTAGATCCTAATTTACTGTTCCATATGGAGATAAATCAGCCAAGAATCTCTCCATAGCTTTTACAGGGTCACCCTTATGTTGCAGTCTGTACTTCCTGAAAACCTCAGTAATCCTCAGTAAACAGCAGCGTGTATATACAACCTTCTTTTAAACACTGGGTCTAATGGTACCAGCTCGGTCAGTATGTACTCCTTCATGTACTGCTTTGACTCGTGCAGTTTCAACTCTGAGCGCATGTATGCAGGTTTAGGTTTAATTTACCCTTAATTGTGCCCATTAACACCTTAACACACATTGCAACACCATAACACACATTGCAACAAGAAACAGAAAAGCCAATCCTTAATTGTGGTGTTTGGGGAGGTGGGGTTCGAAGGGTGGAACAAGATCTGTTGTCCTGTGTACCAAATATGTTGACTAGACACTGATGGACTGTTGGATTTTATATTTTGGATAAAATCCCCACAGTTCTAGCTAAAGGACTGCGTTTTAGCTGGAGTTCATGTTTATCGGCGTATGTATTTAATGACCTTTTGTGGTCAAGGGAGAGGCATGCAGAGACTGGCCTGGAGACCTTCTAGGACCCCTTCTGTATATGCCGAATGCTTTATTGTACCGTTTGATGTACAACACACATTGCACTCTGGTCTACCGCAGGACCATGTAACTGCTGGGCATTGAACAATAATTACGAACCATCAGGTGATGGCTGGTATTTTGAGAGATTCCAAACTGCTGTTCAATGCAGTCCTGATTTGAAAGCTCAATGTCTGATTTGTGCTATCTGCTGCTCTGTCGTTCGTCACTGTTTGTTTACTCTCGAGAAACATGGTGACCAGAGCTCTCCAGACTCTTTGCAAGGACTGTCGGGCTTGACCAGCAGATGTGCTGACGAGTCTGGAGGCTTTCAGCACTACAGGTGCGGCTGGGTCGTCTCCACTACCACAGCGGAGAGGGCCTGGGGGTGTTTGTGGGGACTCTACTTCCTCACCACAGTAGTAAATTGCTCTCTAATAGCCTGCATCTTTTTATATCCAGTAGGATTTTCCCATTTCTCTCTGCTGTTTCATTTTTGATGTGGTTGGTTGAGTTGAATAATGGATACATTGCTCCGAATCAAGGGTGTAGGTGTGCTTTTGACATTGATGGGGACATGAAACTGGTTCAAAGGGGTTCTTGGACAGAGCAATTGCACCTTGGTTGTCTTTAGCTATTTTCACAGGTGCTTATTGATCACTGTCCATGGCATTTAGTAGCTATACAAGCAGAATATATGGCAATGTATATGTACACTGAGCAGGAGGTAAGAGGCCCATGTATTAATTGGACTAAAACACCAAATCTGCCCCACTGTGTGCCTCAACTTTCAGTTTCTCACCACTCTTGTACCACAATTCATAATCAGTTGTACCTTTCAAGGACCCAATTACATGCTTCACTGCAATCCAGTGTCTATTTGGCTCAAATAAGTATTGCAACAATTGACTAATGGGCCAACAATCACAATGTAACAGTCACAACTCTGTACGATGTCTTGAGCTTAAAAAGAAAGAGGAGAGTGCCGTCCGCTAAGTGTTGTGGTGTTTACTATTCCACAAACCCACTGAAGGCATAAACTGCCAGTTCTTTTGAGGGTTCATTCGTACTTGTGTTGTAAATCCTGGGTCTTGCTTTGTGAAAGTAAAGTCTAAACCGGGGAAGTCCTTGGCTTGAGTTACTGTGAGTAAATTCAGGAATGATGCCTTTGTTCCACTGCAGCCTCTGTGTCAAGTTTATCCCAATGTCCATATGAAGAGCAAGTTCATTGCAAGGAATAAAACATGCACATCTTGGATAAATCTATACAAACATTTGAAGAACTTGCAATGAGTATTAGAACCCAATGCTCCCCCCTGGCTCTTCACATAAGAGCTACCTGTTGCTTTGTGATCCCTTTGGCAAATCAAAATGATCTCTACTTGTTACACTGATTATTGGCTTACAGTCCATCATAGTAAATTGTTCTAGTACTTTTGTGTACTTGACTCCTTTACTGCTCCATGACTTCATTTCAGTACCTAGAAAATGTTGAATGTTGGCATCTTTTTCACCTCAATGAGCAAGTCTGTTACTGGCAGCAATGATTAGATCCTCAACCCATTTCATCAGGATCCCTTCTGCCAACAGCTAACCACGTTCATCAGACTCCAGAAAAGGTTCAGAAGTCTCAAACTGATGCTCAAGATGGCATTCGAACACAAGGAGAAAGAGACATGGTACAAGCACATCAGTATTTAGGTGACTGTCAGATATTGAAGATCACCCTCTGACCAATACTGACGACTGTTACAGGCTCTGTAATGCAACACAGAGCTTTAAAAGAGGCAACGAAGGCAACGAAAACATCAAAGTCAATGAATAAGTCAATGCATACCCTCAGTCTGGAACACGTGGCATGATTATCTAGATGAAAACTGCTTTACACAGAACCTAGAGGATACTGATTATCTGTGTGGATCATTTACCAGTTGCCCTACCCTTAGCATAGCAGCAGCAACATAATCGGAGTAGTGTGGTTCTCAATG
The DNA here is from genome assembly GCF_030463535.1 of Salminus brasiliensis. Lineage (NCBI taxonomy): Eukaryota > Metazoa > Chordata > Actinopteri > Characiformes > Bryconidae > Salminus > Salminus brasiliensis. Next base: position 17,137,565 of record NC_132896.1, read on the forward strand.
GTGAATGTTTGCTTGTTTAAATGTTCAATCACAAAGTACATCAAGCTAGCTCTGGTGCAGTTGGTTAACATGATCACAGCTGTGTATTTGTCTCAGGAACATACCAACACCCTTGAGTGTGCTGGCTACAGTATCTAAATAAAGGCTTTATAACACTGCGGTCAGAAGACCATTAAAAATGGACTGATTTGATGTCCCCTACCAACGTCAACAACACCTATACCTTGATTCAGAGCCATAGATCCACTCAGTGCTGCCCATTTGTAAACAGAGACATAGAACAAAGGTGGTCATCAGTAAGGACCTGACAATGACTTTTGATGAGCTACAGATTATATATTTAACAGCCCAAATTCAATGCAGGAGCTGCTTGTGCTCGGAAGGCCGAGCAGTCTGCTTCAATTCTGATTAGGTTGTTAAAAATGATTTCCTGAAGTTACAGTTACAAACCAGACAGACTCGATACTGCAGGACTGGTCTGAATTACTAGGAGGGACACTGATTACTTTTTAATACAAGCGGTCAGTCATACAAGGGCCAGTCAGTCCTGGTGTTGCACCTTCTCGATGTTCCCAGAGAGAACGACAGAGCCCAGGGGGCTCGGATGAAGCCTCTCTGTCGTAGAGGACCGGACGCAAGCGGTGAAGTGCTGGAAGAGCTGGGTAAACGGCTCCTCACTCGCCGGTAGGTGGACAGGGGCCGAAGACGAGGATCCTGGCGTCTGTCCAAACGGTGCTTAAGGAGTCACGCTGCCGCAGCGCCAAGGGAAGCACGAGCACCTGGAAAACAGGAGACCGCGGCGTTGCTCGTTGGGCCTGATATTTTTAAGGGTTCACAGCAGAACATCCAACATTGCCCCGCTGAGGAGTTGTCCTCGGTGCCAGAGCAGCTTAAAGCAAAATCGAAGAGCTGAGGAGGAGGAGGAGGAGGAGGAGGAGGAGGAGGAGGAGGTCCTCGACTTTTGCCGACCACGCTTTAATGCTACCAAGCTCCGTGCAGAGCGTCTGGAGGGCTCGCTCCTCCGCGGTCGCCATGTTCCTCAAACACAGACAGAAAAGCAAACAATAGTGAGTGAAAAAGTACTGTACAGAAACACAGCCAGCTGTTGTAATCCTTGCGCTCTCTGCTACCTAAGATAAATCAGACAACACTAATGTCAAAGATTATAAAGGCCGGCGGCTTGTTGGACGATCCGCGTAGAATCAGGTCTGAGCAGCGGTTTGGCTTCTCGCTTAAAATACCGGCGATCACGTGACCACTGAAAACGAAGCTTCATTACGTCACTGAAACGCAATCACGCTTCAAGCGCGTCAGTGTCCCGCAAACACGAGCGCAACGAGCTGAGTATAAACTAAACTATTTAAATAAAATATAAATGTACAGACCGACACAAGAGAATAAAAGTCCTCCGGATTTGAGGATTTCTAACTGGAGACGACGTGAAATTACCTGAAATAAAACATTTAAGTATATTCCTGTTTATTTCTGTGTTGAAAAGATATAAAGTCTACATGCAGATTAAACAGTGGAATTTTCCACATTATCAAATATTACCAAATGTGGTCCATTTTGTTTAGAAGGAGAGCAAATGAATTGCATACTGAAATTAAATACATTTAATTAAATGTAGATAAAACTACATTCAATTAAACGAAGAAACACAGTCGTACATCACTGTATGGTGCTCTGGTTTCAGTGTGGGGAAGGTTTATGGACACACGAGTGAATCAGGCAGTGGTGGTGTAGTGTTGTATTTGTACAACAGGTGGCGCAGTAGAGCTGTGAAGCGGAGAAGCTTCGAACCACTTTGGCTTCAAATGCGTTAAAAAGCCTCGCTCTGCCCATCCCTCATATAAAGACCTGACTGGGAGTATCAAACAGCAGGGCTGCGTCCAGAAACCCCTAACGTTACTGCTGTTTCCTACCGATCCTCCTCTTCCTTCATCCTTTCTAACTGGTTTTGTGGAGCCACCTTGCCGCTTGTCCAAATACAGGAGGAGACTCTTAAAATCCCCCTTAAAGCGGCTTCCAGCAGAGGAGACATGAGACTGTCCTACCCAGAAAGTCTTGGAGTGACATCCCTGCGTGCACACCCAGAGTGACAATGAGCAGCAAATCAATAATAACAAATGATAAATGAATACATTTAGAGTTTAGATAAACTAACATGCTCTCCTGCTTATTTTACACCTGGCTTATATATTGGAACTGAGCTTAAATGTTCTTTATGCAGTTAACTCAACTTATATAAATAATAATAATTATTATTTTGTTATTTTGTTTTATATTATATATGGCTATATTTAGATTATACTGTTTACTGTTTCTCTGCAAAGAACAGAAGTTTAATTCTCAATTATCGCAGTTAAATGGACAGAATTGTCTTATATGTGCTGCTCTATGCAACAGTTGTGATTGGCTGGGGAGGACGAGTAGCAGAAGTTTCTGGACGCAGCCCAGGTGAGCAAGCAAGACCTGTCAGCCGGAAGTGACGTGTATGTCCAATAGAGACAGATTTCTTCTACAGTGTCAATTTACTTCATATATATTTATTACTTAATGCTCCAGTTCCTTTCCTGGACTTTGTAAAGTCCAGACTTTGTCAGCTGGGACACGTCATGCATGGAAACGACAATTAAATAAAATTGGAAGAAACAAGGACACAGTGTTTAGTGTGTGTTTGACCTTTCAAATCAACAGAACCATTTCATCATGCAGGTGGCCTATTACAAAGACACCATCAAAGGACAATTTACCATAAATAACTGTAATATTACACGCGACACACGTTGAAGCATCACTGAATTTAAGAGCCTTCTGTAGGTCTGCTGGTAGAGATGAAAATGGTGCGCTTACACTTTTGCTGCATTAACCTCAGCAGTGAGAAAAATAGGTCTAAAAATAGTCCGATTGTTTTTGCAGACATTTTTAAAATGTTGGTGGACGTGGTTTCAGCCAATTCAGTCTATTGGTGATCTTTTATTAACGTCCAACAGCTTCATTTCTAACACTAACAGTAATGAGAACAGAACCAGTACTACAAACAATAACAGTAAGAAGGAAAAGAGGAAGCCGATTATGATGAGGCTTAATAAAATAAAAACTAAATAAAATGTTGTATGATTTACTAAATATGTATGATTTACTAAATGTGGATTGTTATAAAAATAAATCATTTGATGAAACTGCATAGAAGAGACCGTGGCAACATATTCTGGACTTTCTAAATGAATTGCTGATTAAGCAGTATGTGTGAGTGTACATTATTTAAAACATGATCTAAATGAGCTGCTTTAGCATTTTTGTGTAAATGAAATATGAAAAGCATGTCCGTTTGATATATTTTATTTTAATAATGAACTCTGGGCATTTTAATAATGGACTAATCCCCCATTTGCTTTCCTCATCGTTGTTCCAGCTTTGCTCAAAATACGAAACTACAGTCGAGCTCTGTTAAAGCGAGGCTCTGTCACCGGAAACGCCCCTTCCAGTCTGTCAGTCTGCTTCAAGGAGGCGCCCAGGACAGACGCTCCTGATACAACCAGCTGAGTTAATGTCAGCTAGCTGCTTTTAAGCTGATATTTTACCATATATGAGACCATAAACGTACAACGAATATTTGATATATTAGTATTATCGTTACGCACGTGTATGTATTTTAGCTGTACAGCAGTAGGAGCTAACTCACTTGCTAGCGCTATCTACGTTAAATGGTGCTAGAGCAGTTTAGCTGGCCGCAGGAAACAGGTGCTTAAAGATGTTGGCGGTTGGTTGGTGATGTATGGCGGTAACTTCGAAACGTAGGAAGCATTAACGTTTCTAAAACAATGATCGTATTTTGCACGTTGTTGGAAAAGGCCCCGATAAAAGTTGACTAACGTTTATTTATTGATTAATCCGTCAGCGCGCGCTTTCTGACGTCAGCTGTTTCAGCTAATGTTGTTGACTGAAGTGTGAATATTAGCTCGAGTTGATGGCTGATGCTGAGCTGCAGTAGCTATGTTTAACTAATCTTTAGCTCCTATGTTTAATTAGTACTTAGTGAATAAGTGTGAATAAGCTGAGTTTGATATATTATCGTTACATTTGTGCTTTGAAACGAAGTAATGATTGTTTTAGCTACAATATTTGAAAGTAGTCCTCCTAACCTAACTAGGTCCTAGCTAGATAGAAGCTGCTGTTTATCTAGATATTGGTAGGCAGGGGCAAAATGTGGTAGTGCTGCTCATACTTGGGTCTTTTTAGCTTTGGCTTTTTAAGGTAAATATTCATTTCTGGGTTTTATTAAACACTGACATGCATTAGCAGATACCTTAAATTAACTGTATCTAACTATATCATTTTATTAAGAAGTATTTGTTTCAGAAGCTGACTGGATTTGGGACAGACTGCAGACTGCTGTGCCACAACATACTGGCAGTGCTTAAACAGTAGACATATCAAAATAGTAAGTATTATTGCAACCCCAACTTAATTTAATGTTCCAATGTATGAACAGTTTTCCAAGTTGTAAGGTTTCCTTAATCATTTTATGACTGTAAACCTATTTAGGGAGAAAATAATGACACAATTGTCCCTTTACCCCATATGTATCAACTCATATCAGATATCTGGTCTCATTAATTAATTTAACGGTGGAACTGTGAGGCTGTTAATAACTAATGATAGAGGTCAATACTCACCCTACTTGTTTCAGTAAAAACTTCCTTAAAACCCACTCAAAGTGCATTTAGGTCTTCATTAAGGTTGTGTATACTTGTCAGTGTGGTTTAGGACAGCATGACTGAACATCACTACAGAGCTAAGTGCTGTGGGCAGCCTTTTTGGTCTGGGTCTGTGTTCTCAAACTGTCTTAGGAGTAGGATTGCTGCTCTTGACTCGTGATTATGGAAGTACGTCATGAATACTGACCCAGGATCAGTCGTGTTGTGTAAGATTTCTGCAGATTGGTTTAGTTTATTTGTATTGCTCAGTCATACTGTGTACTGCACTACGCTGACAAGTCTACTGGAGGTCTTGAATGAAGACCTGCATGTGGTTTGAACAGGTTGAGGGTAGTTTAAGGGATGTATTCACAGAAAAGAGGATTTTGGGTTAATATTGTTCAGTGTTTTCTTGCAACGTTAGACTTGTAGCTCCAGTGCTAAACTAAAGAAGGAAAATGTTGATTTGTCTTACGTCTGGAAATTTGTGTAATGTATATTTTAACTATTTCTTTAAATTGGTGGTTAAGATTAGTGTTTCTTAACCCTGGTACTGGAGGCACCTTGCCCTGTAATTTTTTTTGCTTTCTCTTCTCCTAACAAACCTGATTTAACTCATCAGGTTATTAATGAGTTCTTTCAGAGGGATGTGCTGAAGCAGGGAAACCACTAAAATGCTGGTTGCCTCCAGGAACAGGGTTAAGAAACATGGATTTGGTTACCTCCTGCCTCTGGTGAAATATGGCTTTACATTAGATGTTTGCACTCTTTGTTTTACATGTAAATCTGGTTCTTAATTCATTTGTTGTCTGATGTAATTTTCAGAACCACAAATGGTATCCAGTGCACAGTATCTGAAAAGATGGAGAATGGCTGAAGTGAACGCTTTAGCGAGTTCTGAACCGACACCCCATATTCTAAATGAAGTAATGAGGCTATAACTGTGAAAACGGCAGTATGAATCTAATTTTTCCGGACATAACCTTAAGTTCTGCAGTATTAGTATGCAATCAAATGTCTACAGACTGTAGTTATTCTGAAAGGAGTAGTCTGAACACAGATGCAAAACTTGTGCAGGTGGTGATAGACCTGACACTCTGCTTTCAACTCTCTCAGCCGTTGAGGTCAAAATAAAATGTGAAGGACAGTATACAGTTTATTATGGCCTAGAATTCAACATTTGCTGCAGACTAGTTCAGAGTTAATGCTGGACACCTTCAGGTAGAACTTTTCTTTTCAGACAATAGCTTTCGCAGGAGCAGTGTGGTTAGTGTATTTTAGAACCCATTTTCTCAGATGATAAATCATGAGACCTCATCCAGTTGTGACTAAGACACGTCTGTATGTCTGTGGTAATTTAAAATGTTGCATTAGTGGTGTAGCGAATCACAAAAGACTGATTTGAGTTTTAATTGAGCCTTTTTTTTGTTTTACTTTTGATCAGTATGGCTTATAGCTCAAAAGTTCAGTTATTATTATATTTCATTTAAATGTGAGTAAATTACTACTCAAACTGTAGGTCAGCATAAGCAACCACAATCATGGGAAAGGCTTCTGATTTCATAGTTGTCCAGAAGATGAGCAAAACCCTTCACAAGAAGTGTAAGCCACAGAAGGCCATTGCTGAAAAGGCTGGCTGTACAGAGTCCTGTAGTAATGGAAAATTGGTAGGAAAGGGTGCACAAGCAATAGGGATGACTACAGTTGATTCAAGAACTTTGAGGGCATAATTACACAGTTATCCACTAGAGGGAGATATTGGTATTTAATATTTCTTACATATACAGCCTGACAATCTCCATTTCTGTCTGGTTTTTGTTTTCTCCATGGTTTGAACCTTGTAGCAGTTCAATTTTATAAACAGTTTTGCCTTCACCTGTAAAGTTCATTTTCATTGGACAGCGATGATATGCTCGGTTTTGCCTTCATTTGCATTGTTTTTTTTTAAAGCCTCGTGCTAATATCAGGTGATCAGTATACAATTGTTCTGATATTGGAAACCTTGTAAGAACATGAAAACAAGAATGAAGCTGTAAATCACCAGAAAAAAAAACAATGCTCAGGCTGGTGTCAGTACATCTGGCAATAGACCACACACTGGTATCTCCAGGAGAGGGACAACTGCCGCATTCCTAATATCAAGTCAGTGCAGAAGTCTACCAGGATATTGTAGAGCATGTTTCCATCTGCCGACACGCTTTATGGAGATGCCAATTTCCTTTGCCTGCAGCAGACATAGCTGGCCATGATATTACTCTGCTTGCTGATACAGTACTTAGTGGATGAAGCATCCCCAAGTATTGAGTGTATAAATGAAAATACTAGTCAGAAGTTTGGTTTTCATGAGCTATAAGTCATACTGATCAAAAGAAAAACACAAAAAGGCTTTAAGTAAGTCACTTTACATGTAGTGAGTATGAAATGACAGTATAACTTTTTGAATAAAATAAATATGCTATGCTATTCTATGCTATTTTTATATTCTTAGATGTACTCAAGAATTTCAGAATAAATCTGTTATTTTCCACTTTTATGTTTTGTATGAATAATATTTTGTGGCACTGTGGCTGCAATTTGGTCTTTTAGTAGACCATGAGCTAAGAACACACCTTCTTCCTGTCCCACCTGAGAAACTCAAGTTGTAGCAAGGTCAGAGCAACATTGGTAAGTATTACATTGATTTCACTATGGTTTCTAACTTCTCAGGAAGTTCTCCAGCTAAGCAGAATCTGCCCACTTCAGTTCGGGTATGTGTACAGTAATAGCTCACCAAAAAGGAGATAACCTGGATTGTTCATGGTATTTTTTTTAAACCATGCAATGTTTCATAAAGAGGAGACAGATGTTGTTCATGACCAGGAAGATTCTGTGCAGGTATGCTCATCAACCTCAAAACGTTTGAGTGTCCAATCTGTATTTAGTTAATGGTATGAGGTTCATGTAGTTAATATGCCTGTATTCCTCTCTGACTAAAACCATTTGGTTTACAAAACCTTAACCATAATTGTACCTATGCTGTAGGAAGTGTCACACAGAAGACCGTGTCCACAGCAGTCTATACCAACCGGCTGCTTAATGAAGTACATTCTGTATCCACATGCATTGTCCGTATAATCAGCAAAAGTCATACATCTACATGTATAAACATTTGTGGCAGGACTTTTCAGCCATTCTAATGACAAGATTGTTGACTGGCAGTCATCACCCTCTTACTTTGAGCTCTGCCTTTCAGTCACTACATTTGGTTTAGAAATTTGACTAAAATTTCCCACCTTAATAAGTGTACTTTTCCATCCACGTATAGCCCAACATTGATTAGGGTAGTCCCTAGATGCTCTCATTACAAAATCAGATCTGGTCCTGTGAGACTAGTGTTTTGTAAGGTTATGCTGTTCAGACATAACATAACATCACCTCCTTGTTTCTACACTCATTGTCCATTTTATCAGCTGCACTTACCATATAGAAGCACTTTGTAGTTCTATAGTTACAGACTGCAGTCCGTCTGTTTCTCTGCATACTCTGTTGAATTTGCATATACTTAAACCTTTAAAATCTGAATAATGTTCCTGTGATGGGAAAAGATTACATGTTTTCCTGTCATGGTCCGTTACATCAGCTCCACTAACCAGATATAAGAACTTTGTAGTCTTGAATTATAGAACCATCTCTCTCTGCATACTTTAGTAACCCTCTTTCATCCTGTTCTTCAGTGTTCAGGACTGCCACAGAGCAGGTATTGTTTGGATGATGGGTCAATCTCAGCATTGCAGTGACACTGACATGGTGGTGTTGTGTTTAGTTGTGCGTGTTGCGCTGGAGTGGATCAGACACAGCAGTGCTCCTAGAGTCTTTGAACACCTCAACGTCACTGCTGGGCTGAGAATTGTCCAAAGCATGTAATATAAATTAGATTTGAAGGGTTTAAGTATATGCACATTGAAGGCCATGCAAGGGCCTTGTGGGATTACAATTATTGATTAGTAATTAGATGCAGGAATTCCACATTTTTTCCAGAGATTGTAATAGATCACCTCATGCTTGCTACTGGAAGAGCAGGTGGAGACTTAATAAAAGAATGACTAATATTGAAACATGCCAGATCTTTTTATATTGTTCCTATTGTATTTCTTAAGTACTTATTTGACTTTGCAAAGAACTAAATGAACTGAATATGGTTTTCTTGTTAATTATTGCTTTCTGTCACATTAAAAAGTTGGAAATTCATGTCCCAGTAATCCAAAATACCAGTTTTACAGGAGCATTTCAATTGGTTCATTTTAAAACTTCAAAGAACTGCCAGATTCAGACCGTCAAAAGTTGAACAATGGTCAAAACAGACATAAGGTTTTGCATGTGTTGGTCTTAAAACTTAGAATTACGAAGGTGGTCGGTTTTATTACAAAGTGAACTTGACGCATTTTATGTTCCCTAAATTAATATTGAATTTTACATTTTTCGTTTTACTGAAAAGTTATTTTGTATAAATGTGTATTTTAGCTTAGATTTGTTTTACCCTGTGTTGTCAAACTGCACTGGAATCAGTGACTTGGTTTTATCATTGATGCAATAGCCTTAAAACTTACTTTAATTGTCTTTTTAATAAGTTTAAGAATAAGTTTGGACGTACATGTTGCACTCCTCTTTACAGGGCACCAGGGGTTGCGGGTGTGGTTGTGTGTCTGAGGAAGCTAGCTGGTGGTGTTCATAATAAGGCACTTGGTAAGCAGAATGATCAAACCGCTGATGCTTGTGGGTTTGGTGACTGTTAAATCAAGGTTCACAGGAAGAACTGCAGGGAGGCTGTTTCCCAAAGCAGCATTTCTCTGCTACCCAGTAAGTTGAGCTCAAAGTTGTGGATACGAATGTCCCTCAGCTCTTCTCCTATTGGACAAGCTGGACCGCCTGGGCTTAATTTCTCTGGATGAACTGAGAATCCTGCTCTGTAAAAATAAAAAAACACCCCCGAGATCTATTAGTTGTATATCTGTTTATTTGCTAAATGTTGTGTTGTATTTTCATCAACAAAAAATGAAGGATCATCTTTGGCTAAGGTTGAACGCTCTCTTGGGCACAATTTGCTTGGTGGTTTAAACAAAGACTGTAAGGGGTGCACTAAAGCTGAGCAGGGCAGCATTAAGCGGTTGGAGAAGACCAGCTGATATGTTTTATTTATTTGTTGTTTCCACACTGTTTTTGAATTGATTTACTAAGTGATTTATTTGTCCTGTGTGTTGTATCTTGGCTCATCCCATTTAATCCCGTTTTAAACATGGATAAATAGGTAATATACAGTATTAGTTCATTACTAATATGTAAATAATCAAAGTTTTGTGTGTTCCTCATCTGTTCTGCACCATCTCCAGAGTTATCCTGCTTGTTCATGGTGCCAGGAGAGATGTGAGGATGTGACTCCAAATGGGGTTGTGAAAGCCCCAACTGTTAAGTCATAAAATCCTATTAAATATTTTCTGTATTTTCCTCCAACAGATCCTGACAAAGTTGACAAGAGTACAGCTCCAGGTGATGTATCATCTACGATAATATCTTAATAATTGTTCGCACATCGTTAAAATAACTGAGTATGTCACTCACTTATTCACTGCACATGTTTGCCTGATAGGATAGACTACTGTGCATGTGCACACACGCTAGCATAGCCTACAAGTTCACCACAACACAAGCTAATGTTCTAGCGCAGTTTAACTCATTTCTAGCAGAAGACAAAACACAAGCACCATCACCCTGCCAGTCTGCAGCATTAGATTTAGTTGCTAGACCTGGCTCGTCCTCACTAGCTTAGAGGTGGCTTTGCTATGAAAACAGAGGTTTCTCAAAAGACTGCCTTCTGCAAACCATGTCTAAAATCAGTTGCAATTGACGATTGCAAAAGACAGCTCGACAATGAACTTATTTCACCATCTGCGAACTTACCTCCTTGCTGAATATGAAGATTATTAAAAACCAGTGCAGTCACGTAATTTACAGTTTCAGTGAAATAGATCTTGAATTTGTTAAGCTGTTTAAACAAAGTTAAATGATACAACTTAAAACCTTTGAGAATAACATGAAATAGAAATGTAGTACATTCATATTAAATTACAATTTAATTTGAAAGATACAAGTTTGTAATGTCTGTAACACTTGCACTGTTTTTGTATTCATTTTACTTGAACATGTTTTGAACATTGTTTGTTTGTTTCAAGTAAATAAATAATAAGATGGCACAATGCAAGACTGGATTTGATTCTGAAGGGAAAATCCCGCTCCATTGGCTGGTGATCAAGCTACAACATGTGCTCCTACAGCCCATAGTGATTCAGGAAACCAGGAGATAGATGCTTTGGCCTCCCTTCAGATTAGCAAGGCTGAGATTCAGCTTTAAGATATGTGAGATATTTCTTAATGATCATCGATGTAAACTTCAGTTTAAAGAATGCAGTCAGTGAGAAAGCTCTATTCTCATGCTGCTCAAATACTCGTAGTACTTTGTAATATCAGTGCTGCAATATTTTTATTCCGCTCCAATACTTCTGCAGCATTCTGTTCAAAAAGTACACACAAGGCTCTGCTATTGGAGGACTTCAATAGCGGTGCCTTTAGCTGAATTGTTAATAAACTATTCAATTGGCCACTGTTTTATAGAATTGTCTGTGTGATCATGTGTGTTTTCTGTTGTAAGAAGAGAACAGGCTGAGATCCAAACTGGGGTAGTGTTTTCCTCCTTTTTATCACAACTTCTCCAGAGAGAAGCACACAATCAATGAATCAGTTTCTCATTAACACACATTAATGCTGAGCAGGGATCTCCATTTCTACACTTACTGTAGACTTTATTAGAACAACGTCCTTATGTCTTATCTTTTCCAAACAACGGTAACATTTATATTATTAATATTTCGTATAGGAACGGAGGAGGCGTTGGAGCCTGGAGGAGGAGTTGGAACCTGGACAGAATGTTGTGTGTTGTGTCTTTCAGCATGAATGAAGAACTGTCCTGCATTATCCCCAACCCCAAGTTCAAAGTTTCCCCAACTCAGCCTAGAAGTAATGGGCACCATGAGTGCCCTCATTCCAGCTTTATGCTCCTTTAACCCACATTTGGCAGTAGTAGCTATGGTGCCCGTAGCTTCATGTTCATCTGCTCCAGAGAGCTCTATTCTTTTGGCAATACTTCTCTAAAAAGGCTAGACATACAGGACTCTGTGTGTTCATTTGTTCATCTGTGTCAGCAATAGGTGGAACTTGATGCGTTTCAATAGAAGGGGTGTCCACAAAATTTGGACATAGTGCTTGTAACTGTCAGATAATATAATAATTCCTCATTAAAATTAAGCTCTGCTGAGCTGAGGCTTTATAAAAATCTATATCTAACAGGGTTTGTCCTACATTTACAAATGTGAGTGTCATCAATCAACCCATTCATGCAGAAATATGTTTTTTGAGGGATTTGTGTCCACTCTGGTGGTCAGTGTAGACGTCAGTGTTCAGCTGAAAGTCCTAAATATTAAAAAGACAGGAAGTGACATGAAAACTTGAAGACTAGAAGAAATCTGTTTCTACTGGACAGACACGTCACTTCCGCCTGACTGGTCTTACCATGCTTTCCTGCTGCTTGTTACTCCCAGTCAGGTCTTTATATGAGGGATGGACAGAGCCAGGCTTTTGATCACATTTGAAGCCAAAGTAGCCCGAAGCTTCTCGGCTTCACAGCTCTACTGTGCCACCTGTTGTACAAATACAACACTACACCACCACTGCCTGATTCACTCGTGTGTCTATAAACCTTACCCAAACTGAAACCAGAGCACCATACAGTGATGGTCTTCTTTTATTAAGTCAGTGCAAAAATTCCACTGTTGAATATGCATGTAGACTGTACATCTATTGAACACAGAAATAAACGGGAATAGACTTAAATGTCACGTGATAATTTCACGTCTCCAGTTAAATCCCCTCAAATATGGAGGTGTTACGGACTTTTATTCTTTTCTGTCGGTTTGGAAACAACTGATATTTAAAGCAGAAGCTATGGGCATGTTTTGTTGTCAATGAAAGTCATCCAAATTCACACCTTTTACATATATATATATTTTATGTAAATACACATTTCAATTGATATTCCCCGGGGAACTGACGCGCCTTGCCACATGATTGCTTTTCAGTGACGTAACTAATCATCGCGTCCTGCGATCATGTGATAGACGGCATTTAAAAGAGACTCCGAGCCGCTGTTTCGATGCCGTCCTGTTTCGAAAGCGTGAGACGTGATTTAACACATGGCGTCGCGCGGCCGCCCCTATATTATAGTCTTTAATGTTAACTTTGTCTTATTTGTCTTTGCCAGGTGTTGTAATCTTTGTGCTCTCTGCGACCTGTTTTCCTGTACAGTACTTTGTCTCACTAACGGTCGTTTGCGTTTTATCTTTTTCTGTTTTCTTGAGGAACATGGTGACCGCAGAGGCTCGAGCTCTCTGTTTGGAGTTCGTTCAGCTGGACCGGCAGATCAGAGCTGCTGTTGTAGACGAGGCCGGAGGAAGCCTGGGGCTCTTCCAACATGGTCGTCTCAGTACCAGAGGTGGTCGTCGCCTCTACTCCACACCGGAGAGGGCCAGGGAGTGTCAGCGTCTCTCAAGGAAGTCGAGGTTTCCAGTAACACCCGGTTTTCACCTCTGCTAACCAGTTCAAGGTCCTCCGCACTTCGACTTCACCTGCACCTGCACTGCGGACAACTTCTCAGGGCGGTGTTCTCATTGTTAGAGTATTGTAAAACGCTTAATATTGGGCCCCAAGAATAACGCCACGGTCTCCTGTTTCCCAGCAGCTGCTATTTGAGCGGCGCCCGGTTCTCTACCACGGAGATGAGCTTCACCCGAGCCGCCTGGGGTCCGTTGCTCTCCGGGAGCATTGAGGTGGTGCTCCGCCAGGACTGACTGGCCCTTCCCAGTCACACCAGACAGGTTAGTAAACCGGATAGTCTTATGTGATTTACATGATTCCAACTGTTCATTCGGTCATTTCTCTGCTTTTATTAAGTAAAATCATGGTAGCTCATTTCAACCCCTGCATTGTGACTTTCTGTCCCCTGCATGCTTTAATCAGTTTTTACAACCTTATTAGGCTTCATTTTGTTTCTGCTTTCTGAGTACAAGCAGCTCCTGCATTGAATTTTGGATGTTAAATATGATCTCTGTCCTCTAAAGCGGTCGTTGTCCATGAAGTTCTTACTAATGACCACATTGGCTCACTGTTAAACAAGGCAAACCCTTATGAATACAGCTCTGAATCAAGGGTGTAAGTGTGATATGACATTGGTGGAATGCAAAACTGGTCCAAAGGAGCCTGTGTGTGTGTGTGTGTGTGGGGCAGGCCCCACTCATAAGTATGTTCCAGAGACTGTACACAACTCAGATCCTGTTCAAACAGAACACATCGCTCAATCCGTCGGCGCATGCAAGTAGGCTGTTGTAATGTCCATGTGGTGCAGCTCAAGGTCTTACTGTGCAGTAATCTGCATCAAAGTGTGTCTTGGTTTAACATCTGCTGTTGCAGAAAGTGTCTCCTTGTTGTGTATTCCCAATTTTTAATCTTGTTTACCCTCCTACACCCCTGATTACTGCAGGGGATTCTGGGACTTGGAGTTCTTTGGTCCAACCCCACCAGCTTTCATACGTTGCTGGCTGGGCCTCCTGCTGGTGGCTGACGGTACATGCTGCCTGCTCACACAGACAAGTACTGATGTGGTTTTGATGTGGTGTATAGGGTGCCAATGCCTTATGCTCTTCTCGCTGGGCAATGACTGATTCTCTTGCACTGAACACTGAACACAGACAATATTTGACAGTCACCTAAATACTGATGTGCTTGTACCATGCCTCTTTCTCCTTGTGTTTGAGTGCCATCATGAGACTTCTGAACCTTTTCTGGAGTCTGATGAACGTGGTTAGCTGTTGGCAGAAGGGAGGGGGGTACATGCCTCTCCCCATGGAAATCAGTATCTGCCATTTCCTTGTTAGTCTGGGTTTGGTGTTCTGTAACATCTTGTAACAAAAAAAAAAAAAAATCAAAGCTATATCTGTTTCTACCATTTCCTATTACATGGCTGTAACCTTTTGTACATTTCCATCCATAGAGTCTGTTAAAGTAGTAGAGGATGATCTGTTAACCGCTTTTTGAAATGCTTGGTCTTAAAATGGCAGGCAAGGCTCCGGTTTTGAAAAAGCAGCACAATTTCCTGCTTGTTACAGTCTATAGTCTTCCTAAACCTAGATATTCTTGGTGGATTTGAGGGGTTTTTTTTTATCAGAATTAGATTTCTACTGATAAGGCATTGATTGTTTTCTATAGTCGTTTTGCGAATATTAATGGTGACAAATTTAGATTTTCTCAGACTTGAATGTTTTCATACTCTTGCAGAATACAAAAACCTAATGCCAAATCATTTCTCCTCTATGCAATAACCACCCAAGATTCCTTTTCAGTACTGTTACAAAACTCAACAGCAGTCACGCGCTGTTATTCCTACTAACATTAATGGTTGTAATTAATGGGTTACTGTAATGTAACCCATAGCAACAGATCACTGTACCTTTTAAATCCATCTACACTGTTCATTTCAGACCCACCTACATCCGCAATTCACCTTCTGGGAGAGGAATCTGAGTAAATGTGTCCTTTTCAAAGCTGTCTTTCTTCATCTGCTGCTTCTCTCCTAATCAGAAGCTGAGTCAATTCTGCCTTTTCTTATTTATTTTGTTTTTCACTAGTCCTCCTCTTTGCTTGTGTCCTTTAGTCCTAGTAACCGCAGGTTCTCCCAAAGATGGTCCTTTTCAATCCGGATCAAAACATAACCTGCTCCATGAGTTTACGGTTTACCCTCCTGGGCTCATTACTGGTCATCCTAAGGGTAGGAAAACCAGTAAATGGTGGGGAGAGTTGGCATGCACACCATAGGCTGCCTCAGAGTGTGCCTAAAGGACCTTTTCAAAGCTACATCATACCAGAATAAGTGGTATCTAATGTGGACATGTTTGCATCTTTGGTATATGGGGTTCTTGGACAGAGCAATTGCACCTTTGGTTGCCTTCAAATATTTTCACATGTGCATATTGATTCTGAAGGAACACTCCTGCATGCTTGTATGTGTGACACCATTTGGGGGAGGGATCATCGTCTTCACTGCCCACGCCCTCCAAACAACGAGCAAATGAGCAGTTTACCAAGCTCTTCACGCTCCACTGTGGGAGAGGTGCGTCTGCGCTGACTTCATAGGCAACCGGGAGAGCTTTCACGAACGTCTGGTCCTCTACATCAGAGAAGCCTGGGGTCTGTCATTCTCGCTGGGAACATCAAGAAGGTGCTACACCAGGACTGACTGGCTCTTCTAAATTGCACCAGTCAGGTTAAGTGAACTGGATAGTGGGCAGTTGGGTAATTTACCTGATTTACTCAATTCCAGTCATTTTATCATTTATTCTGACAAATTATAACCTTATTCAAATTGTTACAAATTCTGGTTTTCCAAATACAAGCAGCTCCTGTATCGAATTTGGGAAGTTGAATACCATCTCTAGCACCTGAAGCAGTCATTGTCCATGAATTTCTTACTGATAACCACCTTGGTTCACTATGTCTCTGTGAAACTAGGTGTGATTTAATGTGTGTAACCTTTTATTTATAAATTCTGTAGCCAGCATACTCACAAGGGTGTTTTATGTCCCTGAGACAAATGCCAACTGTCCTGTTAACCAACAGGATCACAGCTTGCTTACTGTACTGTTCAGGGTTAAGCTGTTGCCATCCTAAGGATAAGATGACTGGTGAATGATCAACCCAGATCAGTTATTGTCCTGTTTTCAGTATTTATTGTAGACACTATGGTCAGTCAGGTCTCGATGTAATCTACTTGACTAACCCTCAGCAACACCCACAGCAACATTTTTAGATCCATCTACACAGTTTTTAATCTCATAGGACCATAGGACCAAAGAGTGCCAACATCTAATGTAAAGCCATATTTCACCAGAGGCAGGAGGTAACCAAATCCGTGTTTCTTAATCCTGGTCCTGGAGGCAACCAGCATTTTAGTGGTTTCCCTGCTTCAGCACATCCCTCTGAAAGACTGCAAGAACTCAGTAATAACCTGATGAGTTAAATCAGGTTTGTTAGGAGAAGAGAAAGCTAAAAATGTACAGGGCAAGGTGCCTCCAGTACCAGGGTTAAGAAACACTAATCTAAACAACCAATTTAAAGAAGTAGTTAAAATATTAAAATAAAAATTACACAAATTTTCAGACGTAAGACATATCAACATTTTGCTTCTTTAGTTTAGCACTGGAGCTACAAGTCTAACGTTGCAAGAAAACACTAAACAATATTAACCCAAAATCCTCTTTTCTGTGAATACATCCTTTAAACCACCCTCAACCTGTTCAAACCACATGCAGGTCTTCATTCAAGCCAGTAGACTTGTCAGCGTAGTGCAGTACACAGTATGACTGAGCAATACAAATAAACTAAACCCAACACGACTGATCTTGGATCAGTATTCATGACGTACTTCCATAATCACGAGTCAAGAGCAGCAATCCTAGTCCTAAGACAGTTTGAGAACACAGACCCAGACCAAAAAGGCTGCCCACAGCACTTAGCTCTGTAGTGATGTTCAGTCATGCTGTCCTAAACCACACTGACAAGTATACACAACCTTAATGAAGACCTAAATGCGCTTTGAGAGGGTTTTAAGGAAGTTTTTACTGAAACAAGTAGGGTGAGTATTGACCTCTATCATTAGTTATTAACAGCCTCACAGTTCCACTGTTAAATTAATGATGCAAAACGAGGACACCAGATATCTGATATGAGTTGATACATATGGGGTAAAGGGACAATTGTGTCATTATTTTCTTCCTAAATAGGTTTACAGTCATAAAATGATTAAGGAAAACTTACAACTTGGAAAACTGTTCATATATTGGAACATTAAATTAAGTTGGGGTTGCAATAATACTTACTATTTTGATATGTCTACTGTTTAAGCACTGCCAGTATGTTGTGGCACAGCAATCTGCAGTCTGTCCCAAATCCAGTCAGCTTCTGAAACAAATACTTCTTAATAAAATGATATAGTTAGATACAGTTAATTTAAGGTATCTGCTAATGCATGTCAGTGTTTAATAAAACCCAGAAATTAATTTTTACCTTAAAAAGCCAAAGCTAAAAAGACCCAAGTATGAGCAGCACTACTGCATTTTGCCCCTGCCTACCAATATCTAGATAAACAGCAGCTTCTAGCTAGCTAGGACCTAGTTAGGTTAGGAGGACTACTTTCAAATAGTGTAGCTAAAACAATCATTACTTCGTTTCAAAGCACAAATGTAACACTGGAAGTTTAAACTCAGTTTATTCACACTATAAAATTATAATAATTAGTAATTACATAATAGAAATACTGAATATTTAACTTACACTATACATATACACACATTATACACACTCTCTATTTATTCTGTATTATTGCACTGGTTTAAAGCAGCTGTACAGGTCTGATATAATCTAAATGTTTACATTATTTAGAAAATGCACTGGATGGGTGTGAATTCTGGTGTAGTATGGGTGGGGAAAAGTCTTTGTGGGTGCTCTGTGACTGCACCATCCACTTACGACTGGAAACCCTATGCACAGAGTGTGTTTGTATGGGGAAGAGGTGTGATGATGCTTGTTACTCTGTGCAATTGTTTGGTGCAATCCTGACCTTGTCCAAAAAAACACCAGGAATGCGTGTCCCTTCGGTTTTTGCATGGTAGCAGTGTTAAACCGGAGGTGCAGCAGAACGTCCCGGTTGTAGCGCCTCCTCTCCTCCGTATGAAGAGGCTTCCTATGTTCTGCAGTCGGGAAAGACAAGGATCAACCTCTCAGTTCTCAGAACAGGTAAAGTTTCTATCCTACTCTGAAAGCAGGGCTCTGGAATGGGTGATGTACTGATTAAAGGGTTGATGAAGAGCTGGAAAAGGTTCTGAGTGTGATCATCTTGATAGAGCTGATATACCTAAACTAAACAAATCCTCAATACCACCCAGCACTGGATTACTGCATTATCAAAGAGGATTGAGCAGAAAAGAAGGCACCCTTACCCTCCATGATCCTCTCCTCAGCAAGAGGAGCCGGAGCAGGAGCAGGAGTAGGAGCAGTCACTTGCTCTGGTGTTTCAGACAGAAGTGGGGTAGCCGTGGCAGCTGCTGAAGTCTCCACTGGCTTTACACGATCATCTGAAACAGAGTGAAATGTAAGTAGTTTGAACCTGAAATACACAATTAAATCATTTTAACAATAAGAAGAAGAAGGTCGAGCTGGATCAGGAGGTCTCAGTGCAGTTATTTGTTTCACCAGGTTCACCTGGTAGCTTTCACACTTGTTTAACCAAACCACACAAAGCAGGAGTCGGTTTTACTCAAACAGGACCTGCCAAGACTGAAAAGAGCTTAAACAGAAGAACTTACCAGGTAAGATCATGGCGGCAGCCGGTGGCAGTCCGGTTTCACCATTAGTTTGCACTGGAACTCCCATCTCTGGGCCTGCAGGCTGAAGAAAAAGAGGGGTCAGTCCACTTCAGTCATGTCATTAACTGTTTCTACAGTGTGTGTTCAGTTAAACACTGCAGAGTAACGCAAACAAGCAGCACCACCAGCAGCGAGCTCACCTGAGGTGGCATGGGAGTAGACGTGGCTTTTCCACTGGACATTATGTCCTCTGTAATATCACAGCCTCCCTGTGTGGGATCTCGGATTCTGATCTGTAGGGGACAGACAGGAGAGTTCCCATTAGGTGGATCAAACAGTGCTGTTTAGTGGAGTTTAACTTTCAGTACGGGTTAGGGCCGTTCACTCGGCTCAGAATTCAATGTCCAACTTTCCTCTTTTTTATTTGGACATAAATAAACATTCATAGTCAAATAAATTTCAGTTTTAAATATGTCAGTAATTCAGGTTCATAGGCTTGCCTGATTTGGTTACATTTTATACGAGATGAAAATTGTATAAATGTAACGGTACGTCAAACTACTCTGCTGCATTACCAGCTTGCGCTCCCTTTTGTACAGCTGTGGCGGGGCTTGCTGAGGAGGAGGGGCCTGTTGCTGCTGGACAGGGTTCATTCTGACAGCCAGGGTGACTACTGGATCCTGGAACTGTGGCTGAGCGGGGTGGTAATAAGTTCCAGCTAGAGGACAGAACACCATCAGAGAAACACTTTAGGAGCAATCCCAGTTTAAAAGAATTCATACATACAGGTCTGTTTAAGCTAAGTCCACAATGCAGGGCTGCTCAGCGCTCATTGCTAACTGTGTGTCTGCCAATTTAGAGACACAACACTGAAGTACGGCAGAAGCTTTAGACACTGGTTTGATCCCACCTGCACCACAGATTCATCCACATGCAAGTGGCAAGGTCTGATTATTAGAGAATTAATTGATCAAAATAATGGTGAAATGAACTGCTTTAAGAAAGAAGCATGAGGCAGGGCAGGACTAAAGCAGCTACATTAAGGTGAACAGTACAGTACAATGATGAAATCTAGATTGAAAACCAGAGGCCAGACTGAGCATTTAAGTAGAATCTGTTAACCAGGTGTATTGATTCAATAGGACTACGGTTGAATCAATCAGCACTCCAAGAAGTTGAGAATGATACACTACTGTCAACCAGAAGTTCTTTACATTACAGTCTTGAGATTCCAAGCACCAGTTATGCTGGGTATAACTGGTAACCCATACAGACTTACAGCAGTATTAGTAATTTTGCATTCATCAACTTGGAGAAAGCTGAACAGCTGCTGATATACAACAAAAATAATGTTAGTAGTCATTACAGGAATAAGTTTCCACAACATTGCCATAGTTAGAATATAGCCCAGTCTGCAAATCTGTTACACGATTAAGATATTTAGGATGAGATGGGAAGATGGTTAAATCTGGAAGCTTTAGAAAGACGCTAGCTGTTGAGATAGTGAACCAGGGTGGCAAGAGGAGAATATGGTAAAGAACTACCTCAGACATGACAAGCGGTTGGAAAGTCAGCATGAGTAATTTAAAAATTTTAAATGAAAAAAAATTTTTTAAAAAAGGGTTGAAACTGAGTGAGGCCCAAGAACATTAGTGAACCCCAGTGAATCAAACATTGATTTAAAACAAGTTAAGAGGTTCTGAGTCTTTTCCAAATGAAGACTGAATTACACTACAAATCAATGCCACATAAGTAGAAAGAGCTACTTTCAGAAGAGTGTGTATCAGGCTCAGGAGGACCATAGACTGAGGAGCAGAAAAGTGCTGCCTCTTAGAAGCCAGACATGCCTACCGCTTTGAGACCAAGTGAAAGATTCAGCTTCACAAAGGTTTGGGTTGTGCTTAGAACCAATCATTAATTGTGGCTACAGTCTCCACAAGCAGTCCTGTGTGGATAATTGAAATGGCTAAAACCTTGGAGTAGATTCAGAGCAAGAGCGTAGAATAGGGTAGCAACCACAGACTTTTCCCTACAAACATACAGCCCTTGAAGTGTCCAACAAAAAAAAAATACAATTTTCAATATAAAATGCTAGCGTCTCATCAGTGCATCTGGTACACAGATGGTCAACCGCCTCCCTAACCCACGTCGCTTACAGATATAGCCTTCCTTTTGTCACTAGTTGTATGAAGCGCTAAAGCTTGTTGTGCAAAAGATGTGGAGGTAGGCGAGAGAGAGACCCTGTTCAACAGATGTGTAAACAAATGGCATGTTGTCCTGATTCAGAACCATGGCAGCATAATATGGAACTTATGGCAACTCCAAACGTATGAGTCTCAATTAGCCTCATTTGATATCCGGCAGGACTGCAGCCACATTTATCATTAGTAGATCACCAATTTCAGAAGGAACCGTTTGACGCAGATGACCGGTTGTGCACAGTATGACCGTTGAAAAGGTTGTCTGTAAACCAAATTAGTCATGATGCATTATTGTTAAAATGAAAATGGCTTTACACAACCCAGTTGACCATTGTGTCACACTAAACCAGAGAATATTGCCAGTAACAAGGACCTTGTCATGGTGGAAAATGCATGTGAAGGAGTGTGTAGCAGGCAATGCAATGAGGTCCTTATAGGGTACCAACCGATCATGAACTGTTACAAGATGAGTGAAGAAACAAATGAGGCACACAGGGATGCAAATTGGGCATCAAAAACAGAAGACAGATTATACACAACAGGCTTTGGTTTTAGTCTAAAGATGGTCCTCTTACTTCCTGCTTTATCTACATATTCTGTGAGCAGAATATATGGCACTGGCTGCAAACACTCAGGAAAGCTTGTACATTGCATAGCTACTGAATGCCATGGATCGTGATCAACATGCACCCATTAATATCTGAAGACAACCAAAACACAATTGCTCTTTCCAAGAACCCTGTATGTAAACAAAGATGCAAACACCCACATTAGTTACCAATTCATTTGATCAGCGCTCAGTAAGTAATAACTGAAAGCTGTCCCACAGCAGATATGGTTGCAGACATTGACAAGACCTGCAACTAAGCTCAAGCTGGAGAAAGTTGAGATGTTTGATTTAAACCAATTTGCACACTAGTATTATGCTGGGGAATACCATATACAAAGTGAGAAGTGGGGCGCTGGTAAAGCAAGTCAATGAGTCTGGCATCAAGTCAAGCTACTGAGCAATTCTGACCTCTATAGAACAGTAAAATGTATTGCTCAGATAAAGGTGCAGAGTACACAGCAAGAGATTCAGTCATTGCCCAGTGAGAAGGGCAAGACATCGGCACCTTTCTCCCCACATCAAAATGGTACAGCAGAGAAATTAGAGAACCCTGTTTGATAGGTAAAGGGCATGATCAAGAGCAAATTTAAACATGCTGTACCGAACACTGTCGTTGTTTTCAAACGGCTGTTTAAGAGATTGTTGCAAGTGAAGGCAATGTTGACAGGGAGGAAGCAGTGCATTTGAGTCGCATACTAAAACATAACAAAGGAACGGGAATCGTTGTAGGGCATGACAAGTCCATCACTCCAAGTCTATCCAAACAGGGAAAACCCTTAAACAGGTGTGAAATTTCTTACAAACACCAAACCCAGACAGACCAGGTAATGGTAGCTGATTATTTCCATGAGGTTAGGCATTTTCCTCCACTTCCTCCCCAGATACCAACAGCTAACCATGTCCAGGCTCCAGAAAAAGTCTCAAACTGATGCTCAAGATGGCACTCGGAGCAAGACATGCTGCATATCCAAAGACTGATAGGAAAGCGGGTTGATGTAGGAATACCAGGGACATTGAAAAGAACACATTTACTTTAACCCCTCTCCAAAAACCCAATGAGGGGGGGGGGGGGGGTCTACAAGATTTAAAACAGTGTAGTTGAAGCTTAAACATACAAGTCTGATGTTACCAAGTGTTATTCAGGTATTAGAAGTAGATTACAAAGAGACATTTTCTGCAACTGCAGACAGTTTGAGGCAGACTGAGCTCAACCAGATGGACAACAGCCAATCTAGAAGAACCTGAAACAATTCATGATTATCTAGATGAAATGTCTAAAGCCACAGCTGAATATTGTCTACAAACACACATAAACTGATAATCTGGTGCATCATTCACCAGTTTCCTACTCTTAGGATTACAGCAAACAGATCCCTAAATAGTGTTGTTGTAACTGAAGAATTTGAATCAATTCTAATAGGGCTGTTCAAGGTGAGTTTTACATTACAAACCATGCAGAGGACAGACTGTTAATACTGCATGGTTTGTCTGAGATACCATAAGTGTCACTGAACCATTTATTCAGTCATTCCTCTGTTAAAAAGTAATGAGTAAATAATGTAAAATTACTTACATGCCCACTATCCAGTTCAGCAACTGAAACTATGGACCCCAGGCGGCTTGGGGGAACCTCAACTCTGTGGTAAAGGACCTGATGCTGCCGAAAGCTCTCCCAGTTGTCTGAAGTCAGTGCCAACGTGCCTGTCCTGCAACCAGCAGTTGAGCACGTAGAGCTCAACAAGATTCTGCTCACCTAACAAGATTCACTTGTTAGGTGAGCAGGGGGCCAAAGACGAGGATCCTGGCATCCGTTTTTCCAAAGGGTGTCCAGAAGCATGCGGCAGTGCTCTTTCACGACCTTGTTGCATTGGGTGGAGAATGATGGTGCTGAAGGGGGTCACACTGCCACAGTGCCTCCAGAGGCCGCATGGAGACATCTAGGACATGGGTACCTGGAAAACAGGAGACTGCAGGGTTACCCTTTGGGCCCAATATTTAAGTGTTTTGCAGTAGAAGTTCCAACTGAAAACCCCACCCTAAGGAATTGTCCTGCGCCGGAACAGGTAAAGGCAATGGAGAAGCATGCTGGATTTTTTCCGGCCATGTAGACGCCCCCCCAGGCCTCTCCGGTGTGGGAAGAGGAGACTGCAACCCTCTGTATCTGCCGTGAGTGTTGGAACTGAGACTGCCGGAGTCAGGCAGCCCTCAGTTCCGTCTTCCATCAGTAGAGTTTGAACTGCCGTTACAACAGCTCCTGGATCTGCCTTACTGCCTCCTTGCACAGTGCCTGGAAAGTCTCCATGTTCCTTGAGTGTAAACAGACAGAATTGCAAATGATCAGCAAGACAAACTATTTTACAGCAACACAGGTAGAAGAGCACAAGGATTACAGCTGGCCAAGATAAAGCTGGCATTAGACTATGAATAAGGGATGGTCACTTACCTCTGTGCCCAGTCACATCAAGCTATCAAAGCAGAACAGCATCGAAACAGTGAGTTGGAGTCTTGCTCAAAATATTGCATATGTGATTGCTGGAGACAAAGCATCAATATCTTACACATAGCAGAGGTCCTAGGTCTTCTGGTCAGTCTCTGCATTCCTCTTTGAACAAAGGTTAAAAACATTTAATATGCAGATATACATAAAAGGACAATGCCATAAAAGCCATGTCCCAATTTAGTCATTTTTTGTTAGCAATGGCTGAAGTTCATTTTAATACAAGTCTTTAAATACACCCATAATTCAGACAATTTGGAGCATCTCCACTCAAAGTTTTAAAAGGTTCAACTTTGACTGAAAGTCCTTTTTAGCTAGAACCTTGGAGATTTGATTTGTTCAGAGAGCACAGAATAGGCAATGGCAGAGACTTGTCCCAAATAGCCACTTCTAAATTTCCCAGAAAGAAATAAAGTCAGTGACTGATCTCGCTCTGTACTTAAATTTTTAATTTGTACTGTTTTCTTTCTTCTTCGTGGTCTTCAGATAAAGAGTGTAGAAACATGGTTTTAAACTGTTACCAGATCTTCTGCTCTGCCAACCACCAGTCCTTAGCAGTGTCTGAAAGAACAGATGTTAATGTAGCCAGGACCTCAGGGACACCAAGAGGCCTCACTGCTAGATATTCTTCACACCTATCGATAAAGGCTACAGCATCTTGTTCTGAACTGCCATTTTTTTTTGGAAAATAGAGGTTGATAGAGGCTGTGTGCTTCAACACATTCGAATGGCTCTCAGCTGTGTTTGCAGGAGTGGCTATAACAAGGTTGGGTATAGGATATGGGCTAGAAGCTGCTGGATGTATACCATGCATCAGGATTAAACCAAACAGAGAAAGACTGATTAATAGCATAATTTGAAGTTCGGAGCCACCATCAGTTTTACAATGTTGGAAGTTTAAATATTTGTATCTAGGCCTCTTGCCTCTCCACAAATCAACCGAAATAATCAAGTTTCTACCAGAAATTCTTTTGAGGGAATCACAGTGGCAATGAAGTTAAGTCTGGGAAGAACGTTAATTTTAAGAACCGAAATACATGTTTGTAATGCATCAGTCCTTTGATTCAGTTTTTTCAGATCATTGCTAACCTGCGACAATATATAGGTAAAATTACATTTTACGGTTGTGTTGAGAGATGGAAAGGCGTATTTGCCTGTACACCACAGTCTGGGACTGTGGACTGGGATTTTTTCCATGGGTACAACCCGCTCTGTTGCTCATCCCACAAATGCATGTTCCTTATAAATGTGGCACCATTTAAAAGGGAACTTAACAGGCTTTCCAATTTTATAAGATTTACTGCCAAGAAGCATTGTTACAACAAAGAAATAATCTACCAAACACAATGTCCCTACTTTTTGTGCTAAGTATTAGTTTATTAGGCAAATAGTTAGAAATCAAATACTAACATTAGAACTAACGCTAAAGGACGATAACTGCTAGGTAAAGTCGGATCAGGTTGAGAGTAATACAATGTTTTATACAATTGTTAGAATATGAGGTTAATTTGGGAAGGATCTGTAACTAGGTCACATTGCGGAGATGATGTCTGAAAAACCATTATGTAGAAAATTGGGGGGGGGGGGGGGGGGGAGAATGGAAATGCTGATTTTGTAATGTATTGGTCCTCCATGTTTTGTTCCTCCCCCTTTACAGTGTTCACGCCAAACTCCCAATTCTGCCTCTTTGCCAATTCGATGATGAAGATATGGCCAGTGTTGAGTCTTAAATATCCTCATCATCCACATCATCATCATCAGCATTTCCTAAAATAGCTGTTTCTAGCCACATGATCTGCTAATCAATTCCGTGCAGATATTGCACCCCCCCCCTTTATTTATTTATTTTGATTTATGCCATTGAGCTTTACATTGAAGTACAGAAATTAAGATTAGAAGCTTATTAGCTCCTAACAATATTTCAATCAGAATTCTGTGCTACAGGTTACCCAGATGTTTTGTGCTAATATACAAACTCTTGTTAAAGCATACAAATCTGGTAACCTGAATGTGTCCACCATAAGGTAAACCACTCATGGATCCAGGCTGCAGTTGGAAAATGGGAAACCATCTTAAAAACATAAACTTGGAATACAATTCTAAAAATTAGAATTTCTTCAACAAAAACATTAGTAAGTCATTAGTATCAGTCTCATCATTTTCACTTGGCAGCTCGTGTCAGGACTGCGTAACAGAAGTATTATCAATTATTTGTACCCTCCAAGCATTCATACTAGGTCAAAAACACTTATCTTTGCTTTCCCAATCTTTAGCATCAAGTAGTTCACCTGGCTCTCTAAACAACTGTCTCTCTCATTCATTCAAGACTACATGTGCAGCTGCAAACTAATCTTCATGGTACACAAGATACTGGTATTATTTCAGCTGGTATCTTTTGTACCCACGACTTCATACATATCAACACCAACTGGGGAGACAAATGGAGGATTTTCTCCTTTCAACCTCTGACAGGGCTCCATATACTGCATCAAAGGTTCTCTGCTCTGTCAGATAGCAAAAATATTCTACTGGGCCTATTTGAAGTGGAAATAAGCCTATACTAGGACTAGAAGAAGAAAAACCTGAATCTGTACAGTGTATGATTTAGATTAAAAGTAAATTCATAAAGCAATGTGTGGAGACTATAAACCGGTGTTGTATTGTTCTATTACCCAATTTCACCTCCACAGTATTGAAAAAATGGGCTGAGAGGGGTAAGCCTGAAACACCCACTGATAGAACTGTGTCCGTATTAAGGGATATGGGTACTGACCCCTCTCTAAGTACTGAAACTGTTGCACCAGAGTCAACTAAAAACAGAATAGATTTTCCCAGCAATTCTCTAAATTCAGAATGGGTTCCTCACTGGGAATCAGAGTCATCTTTAGAGACTGCATACATTTTCTCCCACCTATCCACTGCTTCAAAGTTCTCGGCTCAGCTTGGTAACTTCTCAGTCAGGCGGCTGCTGGACTTTTTCGATGGGTTCAGGTGAAGAATCTGGATGAGGCGCTCTCTGAACAGCGGGGTGCACTTGCGGAGCTGCAGCAGGTGGACCTGGAGGCACAGTCTAAGAACTCACACAAAAATCATTATTCTGTTCATAGTTTACATACATTCCTATTTATTCCATCCCATCAGTCAGCCGTGTCCATAAGTTCATTTGATTTGTTTCTTTATTTATAGACTTTTTTTCATCTCATTTACAGGACCCATTTCCCATTATAAAATAAAAATATATATATGAATGTATATACATTTCAACCTCCTTATTACCTTTTCTAAAAGTTATATATATATATATGTATATATATATATATATATATATATATATATATATATATATATATATATATTAATACAATGCATCTTCTTAATATTATATTGACACCTTTATACCTATCGTTACAATTATAATTGTTATTGTTAGCACTTTGTTAACTATGTATTAATTTCATGTGTATATTGCGGACTCCTGACGCTCCCTTGTCTTAGAACCTTCGAAATTCTTAATTTCTTTAATTCTCTAATTTGTACAACCCTGAGAAATAAATAATTTCCAAAACCTTGCCTTAAAATCATCTTTTTTTATTATTAATAAATTCTAACCCCTTCACAAAATACTCTACAGGTTGAACAGTACCGAAAATAAAATCCTAAAGTCTTAATTTTAATAAGTTCTCTGAAAAATAAAAATTTCTCTGGTTAAAACAACCCTGAGAATCAAAATATTCCAAGACAACATTCAAGAACCTACAGATTTTAAAGAAAATCTGGATCCCGAGAAAGTTTCAGTTCAGACAACTGAGAGACTCAATCATATTAAGGCAATGTTTTGAAAATCCCTACCCTTTGAAACAGCGTCCTGCATCCTCCGGTGTATTCTAAATTCATAAAGTAGCTGATCTTTTTGTTTTATTATTATTATTATTTTTTTTATTTACCGTCACCTTGGGTACAGAGTCTCAGAGTCAGTAGAGCGCCTGAATTGACTCAGAATCACTCATTGGTATGACGGCGGCCACCTCTGTTGATTTCTGATCCTGTCTCCCAAAACTCTGGACCCAGAGGAATATTGGTAATCTCGGTGGAACCTCAAACTGTGAATGGTAGTCGGATTCGCTTCTCCGCACTTAAAGTATCAACTCTGTGAGTGAACCTTAAGTATGTACAAACACACACTTCCTGCAGTAAACGTAATGCCGGCGGAAGGCTTCAAGATATGGTGTCATTGTAACGTAGTACATGTGTCATCATGTGTTTGTGGAGTATAGAAATGTAACATTCACTCATTGATCAGGCTGGTTTCAGTCGTCTTTGATGTCCATATGCTAATAACGCTGATTTTCAGAGCCCACTGTGGTGAGGCTGGTGTGAAGCTGACAGACCCCATTGTTTCAAGGTAACAAACCCACCATATGTTCCTGTAATAAGAACATGTAGAAAAACATGAAATGAAAAAAACAAAACAAAAACAAACAAACAAAAAAAAATAATAGTGCATGCTCGTATAAATTTACCTACAGAATTCTGGACACATGCTGTGATGACCGCTGCAGTCATTGGTCTAAGGTGTTTAAATAGCTGTTTGAAACCAACTCCATACAACATGAACATGAACATGGACAAAGCCTAATCTTTCAAAAGATGAAAGTATTTGGATTCGCATGCTACACTTACAGACATGACGGAAAGAAGCTGGATTTAAAATGTGAAAGAAAATCTTTGCTCCTTTAGGATGTCGCTGCGTCGGACGGGGAGAACAGTAGAGAACGATGCGCAGCCACAGCGCCAAGCTGTCTGGCGAGGTCCAGGATACAAGCACCTGGAAAACAGGAGACCGTGGCGTTACTCTTTGGGCCCTGATACGTTTTACAGTAGAATCTCCAACAATGAGAACACTGCCCTGAGGACTTCTCCTCGGTGACCAAGCAGAGAAAGGCAAAGTCGAAGAGTTGAGGACCTCGAACCGGCTAGCAGAAGTAAGATGACCTGCTGTGTCCGGTGCGCCAGTAGTGTTGTGACAAAGGTCACAGGCAGTCTCCAGCCTCATCATCCATCAGTGGAACAGCAGCAGCTGGATATTTTGGTGAAGCTCGACTACCTCCTTGCAGAGCATCTGGAGAACTCTGCAAACCCTATTTCTGAAGAGTAAACACAGAGACAGAAACAGAAACGATGATTAGTGAAAGTAGAGAAAGTACTGTACAGTAACACAGGTAGCAACACAGGTAACAACAACTGGCTAAGATAAATAAGACAAAAGCTAATATTAAAAGACTGAAATGACAGAAAGCAGCTAGATTCAAAATGTGAAAGGGAATCTTTGCTCCTTCAGGATCTTGCATCTGTCGGGGAGAATATTAGAGAGCGATGGTGCCAAAGGGCTCACACTGCCGCAGCGCCAGTCAAAAAGGACCTCGAACCAGTAAGCAGAGGTGAAAAACGTCTGTTGGTAGAGGAGCCCTAATCTTTTCCCGGCCATGCTGATGGCCACAGGCTCCCCGATGCGGAAGTGGAGACGACGAGCCATTGCGTCCGATGTGCCGGTAGTGTGGTATTAAGGAGCCCGCGTTGAAGGAGTCACAGGCAGCCTCCAGCCTGGTCTTCTGTCAGAGATTGGACTGCCTCTACATAAGCAGCTGAATATGCTCGTCAAGATGATTGACCCCCTTTCTAGAGCATCTGGAGAGCTCTGCAAGTCATGTTCCTCAAGAGTAAAACACAGAGACAACAAACGTAGGAATGGTTGCTAGACCAAATTGATACCATTTGAGTCGGAGAAACTAATTCTGCGTGTCACTGTTGACATTCACAGCTACAAGTGGTGGGAGTTAAGGTGTGGTTGACTGTTAATGGGAGAAATAAAGATGCACTATAGCTTGTTAAGTGTGTCATTTTGAATAATATTGGTTAGAGGATGCTTATTTAACGTATAGGTGATCCTGTTTGATCACAGTATATTTATTTAGAGATATCATGTTCAAGGTTTTAAGCTTCTGGTGTGAGCATGGGCCCTGCTATAGTGGTCAGTAGGTGTCTGCTCCAAGAACAGACATGCCATGTTTGCCTGATCTGGATAGGGCCCGTGCAATGGGGCAACTCCAAGCTGGTGTCCCGCAAAACCAAGTTGCGGCATTATTTGGAGTGAACCCTAGTGCCGTCTCCAAATTGAAGGCAAAGTTACATTTGATTGGGATGACGAAGACAGGCCGCGAAGTAGGCGCCCCAAGATTGTTTCCTCACCATCACCATTTGGGTACTATAGGCTGTCTTCTACAGATTTGCAGTGACTGTTTGCAGGCCGATATGGCAGACGTCTCCCGAACTGACTGCACGCGGCCAAACTCCGAGCTCATCGGGCTGCCAGGAGGCCTGCCATGGCTGCCCTTCACAGTCCAGCCTGTTTGTGCAGGTTTTGGCAACACATGCACTGGAACCTGAGCATGTGGAGTTAGTAATTCAGAGTGTCGCTTAAGAATTTAATTAAGCTCTTTTTTAACCAATTCCAATTCAAGTGAAACTGATTTATCAACATGATGTTGTCACGAATGAGACAGAATAGAGACTTTCTATTCAACATGATTAATTGTAGACATTTTTGTTTTATTTACAGACTGTGACAAACTGAAAAGTTATCTTTGTAATATCAGGGTGATGATCAGACACAGACAAAGGAGAGAGATCAACTGAATGTATCTGTTCTTACGACTTCCTCCTTGCTACAACATTCTAGAGAATGATTCATGTCTGGCAGAAAATTCTGTATATTTTTTTCTGGATTAAGGACTGTCATTTGGTTAAGGACACGCCAGATATCAAGTTTTTCTGAGCAGAAGAGTACGCTGCCATATTAAAATATTGGATCTTCTAGACACATCAGTAGGTAAGAGGTGGGATTCTAGTAATAACACAATATATATTCTTTTTCTACGCAAAATATCTATATAGCAACAAAGTCTCTTTGAAGGCAAATTCAGAGCTTAGAAATTCTAAGACAATATTGTTAGTTTAGTCATAGACGTTTATAAAAACGATTTAGCGCAAATAAGCCAGGATAAGCAGGAAAGGATGGAAAGTATTTCTGCAAGGCTTGGGTGGTGATTAACAGATAAATTAAAATAACATTTGACATTTTTTAAATAACAAGGAGAAACTGGCCTGGTCTCGTCTGCTCCTAGTGGTGAAGAGATGAGGTGTACAGTGCCTGAGATGGTGACTTTCAACTGAGCTGGATAAAGTAGAGTATAGTTTAATACCCTCTGCTCACAGAGACTTCTGAACTGGACGAAAAGCCATTCTTCTCTTTGAAGTGAAGGAGCTAAAATCAATGGAACCCAGGGTTGGAACCAAAGTAGGAGATGGGGCTGCTGGCCCTGCATGCCTTCAGTAGCCTATACTGGTAACAAAGGAGCTTGAAAATAAAGACCTGCTGTGAATTGTGTCTTTCTAGCTTCTATAGACACAGTGAGCTCTTTCCAGGTCTGCCATTTTTGGGAGTTCAGATGAGTGGCTTTGCTTCATCTTTTTTCTTGACTGGGGAAGCAACTGGAGAGGGAACTGGTCTTGGTTTTACAGTAGATATCACAGCCATCCTATCATCAGAAAAGGTAGAAAGTGTTAAAAATGACAAAAAAAGATAGAAAAGAGGAAAAAAGTGCAAGAGCTACCATTCCGGGAAATCTGTCATGTGGTCCTACTGGGCCCTGATACTTAATTGTTTTATAGTATAATCTCCAATAAGAAGAGCAATAAGAACAATGAGAACACTGCCCTGAGGAGCTGTCCTCGGTGACGAAGCAGGTGAAGGCGAAGTCAAAGAGGCGAGGAACCCAAACCTGTTCGCAGAGGTGAAAACAGTCTGTTGGCGGAGGAGCCCACAGCTTTTCCCAGCCACACTGAAGCCTACAGGCTCTCTCCTGTGCGGGACCGATGTCCAGCATGCCGGTAGTTCTATAAATAAGACAACCCCGTTAACCCCGTTTCCGTCTGTGGAGTTTGGGCTGCCTCTACAACAGCAGATGGACATGCTGGTCAAGCCAGCTGGTCGAGACAGAAATGCAAACAATGGTTAGTGAGAGAAAGTACTCTACAGTCACACAGGTAGCAGATAGCTCAAGGATTACAACTATAAAGTAGGGATAGTTGCTCAAACAAACTGACACCATTTGAGTGAGAGAAGTTCTAATTCTGCGAGTTGACGTTCACACTTATGAGTGACTGGTTTCAAAGAACATGTCTGGTCATTATACCATGGGTATTGGGTTGGGTTTGGGTTGTGCATATGTAGTAACCCTGTAGAGAGGGAAACAATGAAAGGACAAACTTTCCAGTGTATCATCTTGTTTGCATCTTTATGTCGAATGAGCAAAAGCACAATTATAACATGCATGAACTATAGCATTCAACAAATTCTGTTGTGGTTAAAATAATGCTTTTATAATTTAATCCACTGTAATAAATGACCACGCGCACTCTTTTTTAACCCGCAACGTGCGGGTACCTCATGGTGCTTTGCTAACCATGGAGAGTTGAGTTGCTAAGCCCTTACATTGCTTATGACAACAAACACAGGTAACTCCTTCTAGAACGCTTTTCTAGCAACAAAACACAGCGTAAGTATGGCTATATACTGGATTAAGTTTTCCTCAAAAGAAATATTCATATTTTGCGCGTTTTTACCTGTAGAGAGGGAAACAATGAAAGGACAAACTTTCCAGTGTATCGTCTCGTCTGCGTCTTTATGTAGAATGAGCAAAAACACAGCGAGAGCGCCCCTCCTAGACTAAAACAGGCATGCGCAATCGATGGTCTTTTCAATCCAGTATAAGCCAGTACTCCCAGAAAACAGATCAACTTCTCAATGTACAAAACGATGTCTTGATAGACTGATAGTTTTCTTTTTACCTGACATCTTCCTTTTCTTAAGAACAGAAAGACTAGCTACAATAGATGTATATAAAAAAAATTAAAGTAATGAAAGTGAACATAAAGAAAATTTCTAAATTTAACCCATCACCACCACATTCCTTTTTTGCATGTTTTTAACCCTTTACACATAGAACTGAACCATAAATTGTGCTGATGCCTCCACCACAACCACTTCTGCGCAAGAAACCTCAATAGCTAAAATTTGTGGAGAGCAAATGCATTTCGAATTTGCGACGGCTTCTGTGAATTCTCATGAAGGACATGACGAAACTTCCTGAATACTAAAGGGTGAAACTGTAAAAGCTACTGAGCCATGCTTAGCTGATTTATCTCCATACGGAACAGTAAATGTATTTCCTCAGATACTGGCAGCGTTCACAGCAAGGGATTTTCAGTCATTGATCAGTGAATTAACTCGGTCAGTCAGCCTTAAGAATGTAGAAAAACACTTTCCTGCAGTGAACGTAATGGTGGAAGGCTGTCAGAACCACGTCCACGATTTTCTCCTAAAGTCCTTCACCACGATCCCCGATCTGTATGGAGTGTACAGAGTCTGTCAGCACTGGAAAGGCTGCTACCACCATGGAAGGACTTCTCTCTTAGCCAGTTAGCCACTGTGATTGCGTCCCGTTGTCTGCAAATAAAAAACTTTTGTGATTTTTGCTTAATTTTCAAAAATACCCAGATCAATTTTAAATTGTTAGAAAGGAGTTAGATGAAATCAATCATCTGATGGTAAACGAACCACTGGGAGGTTGATGTGCACAGACTGGGGGTGTAATAACCCTTCTCATGTGCATTTGAATACATACTATCCATCTTTCACACTATGCTTTGGTGATTTGTGAAATCTAGGTGTAAACCAGTATTTGTCAACCACATCAGTCATATCCGATTATGATTTGAGCCACTGAATGAGTGATTAAAAAAAAAAACCCAACTTTGGATTCTCTCTTTACAGGTGTGCATGCCAAACTTCCGTCTCTATGACAGACTGCTACAGAACAATGAAATTGTTCATCATTTGATGAAGATATATCTGTGGTCGAGTCTGAAATATCCTCGTCATCAACATCCTCATTTTGCTCAGACTTCTGTTGTACTCTTGTGGAAGTACATCTGAAGCTCTACTGCATTACTTGACAAAGCTGTTTCTAGCCACCTGCTCTAAAAATGAATTACCTACAGATATTGCAACCCCTTTTTTAATTTTTAATTTTTTTTAATGAGCTTTACATTGACATAGAAATAGTACAGCATAGTAGCTTCTAACAACTGTTAGGGTTCTATGTGCCACAAGTTCCCCAGATGTTTAGTGATAATATGCAAACTCTTGCTAAAGCACACAATTCTCCTGCTTGCACTGACACATTATCTGGTAACCTGAATGTGTCCACTATCTGAACAGCCTTCACCATGAAGTAGCCACTGATGGATTCCCATTTTCCAATTGCAGTCTGGATCCATCTAAAAATAAATAAATAAAATAAAATAAAATAAAATAAAATAAAATAAAATCAATAAATAAAAAAAAAACACTCAGCATTTTCATTTGGTACATCAGTGACATCGGACCGGACACCCTTGACTCACATGGGAATTTATCATCATTTTGGATAACCCTTCTTCTCCTTCCTTGGACAGGGGTATTGATCCCGGTAAGGCCAATCAGCTGTTTTACTTGTACCACTTTAACTGGAGATGCACCCTTTATTCAACCAATATCATCACTTGGCAGCATTAGTCTCGATCTTGTAATTTTCATCTGGCAGCTCATGTCTGGACCGTATAACATAACTATCATCTAGTATGAATGCTTGGAGGGTGCAAATAATTGGTGAAAAACACTTATATTTGCTTTAAGTAATGTAATCCCAATCTTTAGCATTAAGTAATGTTTTTAAACCACACCCCTGTCTCTTTCCATTGACCCTTTATGTCTAGGGAACTATGCGGTTCACCTGGCTTTCTGAACAACTGTCTCTGTCCTTTAATCAAGACTACATGCGTGGCTGCAAACTGATCCTAATAGTACACATAAGATACGGATTATCTATTGCTGATATCTTTTGTACCCATGACTCTTCATACATATCAACACTAACTGGGGAGACAAATGGAGGATGTTTCCCATTCAACCTTTGACAGAGCTTCATATAATGCATTAAAGGTTCTCTGCTCTGTCAGATACCAAAAACATTCTACTGGGCCTATTTTAAGTAGAAATAAGTCTATACTACGACTAGTAGCAGAACTTGTACATTCTGTACACTGTATGATTTAGTATAAAAGCTCTGAATAATAATGGGCTGTGAGGGGTAAGCCTGAAACGCCCACTGTTAGAATTGTGTCCGTATTGAGGGATTTGGGCACTGACCCCTAAACTGTACTAAAACTGTTGCAACCGAGTCAACTAAACACGGAATAGATTCTCCCAAAAATTCTCTAAATTCAGAATGGGTTCCTCACTGGGATTCAGAGTCATCTTTAGAGACTGCATACATTTTCTCCCACCTCATTGTCTTCGGCATGGTCTGGTTCTGTAACTGTGAACTCTGGTTATTGCTGCTCTGTGTCTATTTCCATGGCCGTCTCCCCCAGCAAAACCTCCAATGCCTTTACTTGACTCTGAAGCAGCGCATAGCGGAAACGGGCTGTCTGGCGCAAAGTTCTCGATAAGTTCTCGATCTTGGTAACTTCATCAGTCAGGCGGCTGCTGGACTTTTTCAAAGGGTTCAGGTGAAGAATCTGGATGAGGTGCTCTCTGAACAGCGGGGTGCACTTGCGGAGCTGCAGCAGGTGGAGCTGGAGGCACAGTCTGAGAACTCACACATAAATCATTCTGTTCATAGTTTACATAAATTCCTATTTATTCCGTCCCATCAGTCAGTCGTGTCCATAAGTTCATTTGATTTAATATTATATTGACATCTTTATACCTATAGTTACAATTATTATTGTTAGCACTTTGATAACTATGTATTCATTTCACGTGTATAGTCTGGACTCTTCGGGTGTTATAAAACCTGGCTCTCTTGTCTTAGAACCTCTGAAAGTCTTAATAGACTCTAAACCCTTCTATAATTCGTTCATTTGTACAGTCCTGAGAAATAAATTATTTCCAAAACCTTGCCTTAAAACCTTGGGATTTAATTTTCAGTACTGTTCAACCTGTAGAGCACAAAAAAATATCCTAAAATCTTGTCATAGGATCTTCAAATTTTTATAAATTCTCTGAAATATTTTAACATTCAACATTCAAGAATCTTCGGCTCTTAAAGCAAATCTAGATCTGAAAAATTTTCAGTTCAGACAACTGAGAGACTCAATCCCTCAAATCCCTACCCTTTGATACGGTGTCCTGCATCTTCCTGTGTATTCTAAATTCATAAAGCAACTGATTTTTTATTATTATTATTATTTTTTAATAATTTTACTGTCACCTTGGGTACAGAGTCTCAGAGTCAGTAGAGCGCCTGATTTGACTCAGAATCACTCATTGGTATGACGGCGGCCGCCTCTGTTGATTTATGATCCTGTCTTCAAAACTCTGGACCCAGAGGAATATTGGTAATCGAATCGAATATTGGCAAGTCGGATTTACTTCTCCGCACTTAAAGAATCAACTCTGTGAGTGAGCCTTAAGAATGTAGAAACACACTTTAATCCTGCAGTAAACTTAATGCCGGTGGAAGGCTTCAAGAAAAAACCCTCTCATATGGGGTCATTGTAACGTAGCACATGTTCATCATGTGTTTGTGGAGTATAGAAATGTAACATTCACTCTTTGATCAGGCTGGTTTCAGTCGTCTTTGATGTCCATATGACAACAACGCTGATTTTCTGAGTGAAAGCTGGTGTGAAGCTGAGAGACCCCATTGTTTAAAGGTAACAAACCCACCATATGTTCCTAAAATAATAATAATAACAATAACAACAACAACAACAACTGGAAAAACATGAAATGAATATCTATTTAAAAAAATAATAATAAATAAATAAATAAAAATGTAAAACTTACCTAAAGAATTCTGGACACATGCTTTGATGACCGCTGCAGTCATTGGCCAAAGGTGCTTAAATAGCTGTTTGAAACCAACTCCATACGACATGTTGAACATGGAGAAAGTCTTACCTTACTTACAGACATGACAGAAAGAAGCTAGATTCAAAATGTGAAAGAGAATCTTTGCTCCTTTAGGATGTCGCTGCGTGGGGCAGGGAGAACAGTAGAGAACGATGGTCCTGAAGGGGTCACGCAGCCGCAGCACCAAGCTGTCTGGCGAGGTTCAGAATACGATCTGGAAAACAGGAGACCGTGGCGTTACTCTTTGGTCTCTGATACGTTTTACAGTAGAATCTCCAACAATGAGAACACTGCCCTGAGGACTTCTCGGTGACGAAGCAGGGGAAGGCGAAGTCGAAGAGCTGAGGACCACAAACCGGCTAGCAGAGGTAAGATGACCCGCTGTGTCCGGTAGTGCTGTAATTAGGACGACCGCGTTTGGAGGAGTCACAGGCAGTCTCCAGCCTCCTCTTCAATCTGTAGAGTTTGGACTGCCAGCACAACAGCAGCTGGATATGCTTGTCAATCTTGACAACCTTGCAGAGCATTGGGAGAGACAGAAACCCAAACGATGGTTAGTGAGAGGAAGTGCTGTACAGTAACACAGGTAGCAGATAGCTCAAGGTTTACAACAAAGATAAATAAGACAAAAGCTAATATTAAAGACTATAAAGTAGGGATGGTCGCTTGACCAAACTGATTTCACGCTCTCCTCTGGAGTAATCCCGGGACTCTGCCAACAAGCCCTGTCAGGAGCCAGTATTCCAGAGGCTGGCTGCACATGCGCGCTTCAGTTGCCTCCCTCTCGTTAGCCTCATGCACAACACCTGGGACTATGGCTACAAAAGCCCTCAGCATTCATGAGCTCACTGCCGTGTGTCTTTCTGGGTCCAGAATATGCCATGGTTTGTTCAAGCTAAAGCCATCATTGTCACGCCGCTTGTCCTCTGTCTGGTCTTGGGTAACTCTTCTATTGTTGTTGCTCTCTTGTTTTCTGTTGGCTTTGTTTATAGCACCTTGCCCTTTGTTGCCTGCCTATCCTAGTGTTTGATTTGCTCTTGTTCCCTTTGCCACGTTTGTTTTGCTGTTCTTTTGTCAAGCGCTGCCTTAAGTTTTACCCTATCTCTGTACAAAGCGAGGCTTTGTGGTTGTCCACCCGTCTTTGTGCACCCAAACCCTGCTTGTGTTTTTTGTTTTCCTTAGTATCCTTACCCTGTTTTACACCCAAGCACTTCTTGTGGTTTTGAGATCTCATTTTGCCCGTGTTCTCCAGAGCTAGGCTCAGCGGTTTTTGTTTATCCAGCCCAGTTTTGTTTAATGCCCAGTTTGTCCTCTGTTCACCTAAGCTCCATCTCTTCCCGGTCCCAGGTTTGTTGTTTTGCTCCGGTCCCACCTGCTTTGTGAAGTTTGTTTTGTTTAGCAGTTTTGATCCTTACTTTGCTGCTACCCTGATTTATCCATTCTCGTTTGTACTCCCACTCTTATCCTGCCTTTATTTATTAAAGTCTGGCATCGTACATTCCCTGCAAGTGTTTCCTTGTTTGTCACTGCCAAACCTGACCAGGCAGGACACGTTCACAGCTACAAGTGATCAGCATGCTACACTTACAAACATGACAGAAAGCAGCTAGATTAAAAATGTGAAAGAATCTTTGCTCCATCAGGATCTCGCTGCGTCGGGCAGGGAGAATAGTAGAGAACAATGGCGCTGAAGGGGTCACGCTTGCGCAGCACCAAGGCAAGCCGTCTGGCGATGTCCAGGATACGGTCACCTAGAAAACAGGAGACCATGGTGTTTTTTTTTGTTTTTTTTAGTCGATGGGGAGCCATTCTACATGCAACTTTTGGAATCATGATTAAGCCAAGGGGTTAGAACCCGTGGTTATAAAGAAAGAGTATAACTTGAAGTTCGGAGCAGAGACCACCGTCAGTTTTACAAATGTTGGAGATTTAAATATTTGTATCTAGGTCTTTTATGGAGAGGCAATAAACCAAAATAACAATCAAGTTTCTTCCAGAAATTCATTGGAGGTGATAGAAGAATCATTGAGGCAACGAAGTGAAGTCTGGGAAGAACAAATTTTGTATTGTGCAGCAACATGGTGTGATAAACTGTGAAATGTTATCTTCGTAATATTATGGTAATGATCAGACATTGAAAGAGGAGAGATATCAGCTGAATAGATCAGTTGTAGTAAGGAGGAAGATTCTCTAGAAGATTATCAATTCAAGAGAATGATTTATGTCTGGCATATTTTCTGGATGATGGGTTAAGGGCAGGCCAGACATCACCCAGTGTGAAATCAGATATGAACTCGTTTAGAACAGAGGTGGATTTGATTTGTGTATCAGAGTGAATTGCATTGGAGTGATCTAGCAGATTTTTAGCATCAATGAGTAACGGAGAGTCAAAATTAGAGAGATATTTAGATAGAGCTACAAAAAACTCCAAACCAAATACAGCTGGGGCGTAGGCTGAAACGAGTTTTTCTCTCCAATAGATGCTATAATGAGAGAAATTTATACAGGTGCTGGCACGTCTGGCAGACAAATCGATTACATTTTTCTCTTTCTTAGCAGAAGAGTACGCTGCCACCTTAAACTATTTATTTGACATTCTAGACTCTGTAGTAGGAAAGACATTGGATTCTTGTAACAACATAATATCTATTCTTTTTCTACGCAAAATATCTAAGCAACAAATCCTCTTTGAAGGCAAATTTAGACGCTGGACATTCCAAGACAATATTGTTAGTTCAGTCATAGACGTTTATAAAAATAAGCCAGTATTAGAAGGAAAGGATGGAAAGTATCTCTGAGAGGCGTGGGTGGTGATAAACAGATAAATGAAACAATGTCTTAAATAACAAGGAGAAACTGGCCGAGAACAAACAACCCACAACCCAGGGTGCTCACAGAGAACAGGAAGAAAAGCTGTTCTTCTCTTAGAAGGGAAGGAGCTATAATCAACAAAAAAATGAAGGTTGGAACCAAAGTAGATGGGGCTGCTGGTTCTGCTTACCTTCAGTAGAAGCTGCCTATCCTGGTACCACAGGAGCTTGAAAATGACGACCTGCTATGAGTTTGCTGTGTCTTTCTATAGACACAGTGAGCTTGATCCAGGTCTGCCATTTTTGGGAGTTCAGATGAGTGGCTTTGCTTCATCTTTTTCTTTTTCTTGGGGAAGCAACTGGAGAGGGAAGTGGTCATGCTTTTACAGTAGACATCACAGCCATTCCATCACCAGTAAATGCCCCAAGTATCAGTGTTAAGAACAACAAAAAAAGTTCAGAAAAAGGGGGGGAGGGGTCAAGAGTTCTAGCCATACAATACTCTTCTGGTCCCCCCAGGGCTGTTGGAGGTCTAGTTGGTTGTGAACGGGAGAAATAAAGTTGCACTACAGCTTGTTAAGTTGGTCTTTTTGAGTAACAGTGGTTGCAGAGGATGGTTAGTTGACAAAGGGTAACCGTAAGAAAGTTGGAAGAATGAAGTCGTCATTTGAACCAGAGTAATGGAACTAGAGAAAAGTAAGCAGGCGCTTTCTGTGGCCTTGGCGCTGTCGGGAAGAGCGAGGGAGTCGGTGTTGGAAAAAGCGGTAGATGACTTGAATAAAGACACTGGCATGAATTACTTGCGATTTGTTTCTCATAGAAGAAAAAGACCGAACATACAAGGCATACTCAAGTTTTGATCTGATTATGAGAGACGTGCGTCTATGGCGGACTATATAATCGATTTTTCAACACTGGTACTCACGGATGCGTAAATCCAACATGGAACCTCCTGCCGTAGTATTAGCATTCAAGCTGCTAGATACAGCATGCTTGGATGTGAAAGACTAACAGTTGGCTTTGACTGGTTTAGGGAAGAAAGTAGTCTGTGGTAACAGGAATGAACCAAGAAACCGCCCAAGTAAGAGCAAAGACGACAGAGAGGCAAGCCTTGGTCCCAAAATAATCAACAAGACACCACTGCCTTTAACCAATCCCTTGGAGCAGGGGACTGTTAAAAAAAAGGTAAGATAATTCAAATTTTCAACCAAAAGAAGGATTGTCAAATAACTCCGGTTCCACGCCAGAAGTTCTGTGTAAAAAGGTCCCTTTATTTCACAATCAACACAAACAGAAAGCAAACTTGGCAGAATGCTTTCAGTTTTACAATGAGACTTGCCGTTACTCACCACTCACTGGATCGGGAGAGCCCTTCGATCCTGATAAGAGACAGCCATCTCAGTAAACCACCGAGCTGGACCTGCAGTTCCACTTAGCCGACTCTCACCAGAAAAGAGGAAAACCCGTCCTTTGTATCTTAAACAAAACGAAGAACTGTGTGTGGACGGGGACGGGGGCCAACCGCTCCCACCAGGCACAGTCTTCCCTTGACCCTTAATTCCAGTGGTTGATAACAGCACCCTCATGAATAACAAGTTATATAATTGATTATATAAACGTTAGTTTACAGTAGAACATAACCTGTGACTTAAAACAGCTGTATAGACCCGTTTCAACATATTGCCAATACATTATGACCAGCAAGCATACCTTTAATATAAGGTGAACATGGACACATTATATACTTATATTCGGATATGTAGACCAAGATAGCATGGCTCTGCAGTGCACCTGCACCACTAACCTCATAACGCCCATCATAGTACAAACACCCTTGCAGCCTATCAAAAGGGGAAGGCCTCTTACTGTTCGGTAATTTGATGTAACCACTAGGAAGTTGTTCATACTATAGTGTGTACTAATTGGATGGAGTGCACCCTAAGGCGTCGTCAGCAGGGCAGAATTCATTCATATTACAAAGTGTGTGTATGGTCTGGCAGATGCCTCATTGTACTGGTACGACAGAGTGAAGGAAATAGTGCTGAGAGCAGGAGGAAACATGTCCAGAGTCGACCCAGACGCTTTCTATTAAATTAATCTGGACTGCACCGTAATTGGGGTACAGCCTGTGCAGCCCATACACATGGACCCTTCACAAGCCTCTAAAAAAAGACACCTCCTTCTGTGAGGAAGAGAAGGACCAACTCCGGTCAAAGACAGGCCAAATTCTCTGGGTAGCAAGACAGATTAGGCCAGATGTCATGTTTGGTGCTAGTCACTTGGCATCCAGCTTTAAAAAGGCAACTGCGCAGACAGTTCATGAAGCAAACAAAATAGTGTGCAAACTTCAGCCCAAGGAGACTTCCAACACTGAGACAATGTTCTTCAATTGATTGGTGTTCAGAAATGCCTCATATGGAAATCTTTCAGATGGTGGGACTCAAGAAGGACATTTGATTTTTCTTATGGGAGACGATAGAAAGTTCTCGCCCGTGCAAAAAGAGTCAAGAGGATTGTGCGGAGCAAATTTGCTGGTGAAACACTGGCAATGTCTGATGGAATCGATAATGCCATTTTCTTGGCCACACTGATCTCTGAACTAACTACTGGGGGTGCTGAACTTGCTCCACCCATAATTTGCATCACAGATAATCATTAACTTGCTGATGCAGTGAAGTCCACAAAGTCTGTCACAAAGAAACTTTGCCTGGAGATAAGCAGCATCAAAGAACTCACAGAAAGTTGAAAGATGCTGTGGCACAGTACAAAAGAACAGCCTACGGATCTTACCAAAATGGGGGCATCAGCTAATAAGTTACTACATGCCCCAAGTGTAGGACAATGGAAACTTGATTAAAAATACATTTTGAAAAGACAGAATACTGCTTTTCAGTGCTATTAAAAAACATAGATTATATTTGTGTCACTTCTGTATACTCTGTTTAAATGGTTAAAAGGAGTTCTATCTGAATATACTTAAGCTTTTTTTTTTTAATAAGTGAGAGAGTTTTGAAAGTCTTAAAGACATGCATTGTTTTTTGTATTCTCTTACATTGGGAAAACAACATTGTACTATCAAGTGGAGGTGTAGTTCACTGTGATCTGGAGAAATAAAAGTTGCACTATAGCTTGTTAAGTTTGTCTTTCTGAGTAACAGCCGCCACCACAACCACTTCAGCTTGAGTAATCGCAATACCGGAAACCTAGGCGAGTCCATGAATTTAGAATAAAACAGCGCCAGCCTCTGCGAATTCTCACCAAGGACGTGACAAACATAGCCACAAAAATAGTACCAAGTTCTCCATTAAAGAGTACAGTAGGCTTTATGACCTGAATGTGGTTAAAGATGACAGTGGTGGTGGTGGCGGCTGCAATGTGCGTTACAATATTCAAACACAGCATGAAATCCTTGGTCACTGTAATTATGATGTTTTCATGTTACAGGATGCAGAAGAGAACATGAAAAGTTAAGATTGATAAATTGAACCTCTGTTGGCTCTCCAGTGCGGGAATGGAGACGACGACCCTCTGTGTCTGGCGCGCTGGTAGTGCTGTAATTAAGACAACCCTGTTGGAGGAGTCACAGGCAGTCTCCAGCCTCGTCTTCCATCTGTAGAGTTTGGACTGGCACTACAACAGCAGCTGGATATGCTGGTCAATCTTGACAACCTTGCAGACCGTTCAGAGAGCCCTGAAAACCATGTTCCTCAGAAGTAAACACAAACAGAAATGCCAACAATGGTTAGTGAGACAAAGTACTGTACAGTAACACGGGTAGCAGATAGCTTAAGGATTACAACAACTGGCCAAGATAAATAGGAAAGCTAATATTAAAGACTATAAAGCAGAGCTCTGCAAACCATGTTCCTCAAGAACTAAACACAGAGAAAGAAACGCAAACGATTGAGTAACCTCAATAGCTAAAATCTGTGGAGAGCCAATACATTTAGAATAAAACAGCGACAGCTTCTGTGAATTCTCATGAAAGGCATTACAAACAGAGCCACAAAATCTGGTGCCATTAAAGAGTACAATAGGCTTTATGACCTGAATCTCATCACAGTGGTGGTGGTTGCAATGTGCAATACAATATTCAAACGCAGAATGAAATCCTTGGTCACTGTAACTATGATGTTTGCATGTTACAGGACACAGTAGAGGGCATGAAAATCAAGGGTTTGATTGAAGATTGATGAACTGAACCTAAACTGAAGTTTGCATACAAGTGAAATATGCTCAGAGTAGAAACAGAGAACCTGATGCACGAGCAAAAGCAGTACTTTAACTAGTACATATGACCTAGCTGGTCCTATAGATCCAGTGTGCAAAAGAGGGCTGTACATACACTATTGAGGATTA
The DNA here is from genome assembly GCF_030463535.1 of Salminus brasiliensis. Lineage (NCBI taxonomy): Eukaryota > Metazoa > Chordata > Actinopteri > Characiformes > Bryconidae > Salminus > Salminus brasiliensis. The sequence goes on from NC_132896.1 coordinate 17,182,261, forward strand.
CTCAGGTTCAGTCTGTGTACTTCCTAAAAACTAAGAAGATACTGAGCGATGCTTAGCAGATTTATCTCCATACGGAACAGTAAAATGTATTTCCTCAGATAAGGGCAGAGCGTTCACAGCAAGGGATTTTTAGTCATTGATCAGTGAATCAACTCCATCAACCTTAAAAATGTAGAAAAACACTTTCCTGCAGTGAACGTAACGGTGGTAGAATGCTTTCAGAGTCACGTCTGACAAAAACCCTCTCGTACGGTGTCAGTTACATTTCTATACCCCACAAACCTGTGATGAATGTGTACTACGTGACATTCACACATTGATCAGGCTGCTTTCAATCATCTTAGATATCTATATGCTGATCATGCTGATTTTCTGACCCCCCTGTAGTGAGACTGGTGTTAAGGTGACATCCCATTGTTTCAAGGTAACAAACCCACCATATGTCTGTTCCTATGACTGTGTGAGAACATGCATTAAAACTAAAAACATGAAATGAAAATCTACAAAAACATTCCCACACATTTCCCCATGTTACTAAACCAAATGTTACTAGCCATGTTACTAAACTTGTTCAGGAAAAAAGGGATTAATACATTATTCTTCTCATCACAATAGTTGACATCTTAGGCCCCACCTATTGAGGCAGATTCCACCATCTGTATGGAGTGTATAGAGTCTGTTGGCACTGGAAAGGCTGCTCGCACCATGGAATGACCTCTCTCAAAAAGACACTTTGCCACTGTAAAGGAAAACTTATGGGTATTTAAAAAAATTAAGCAAAAATCTAAAACCGTTTTTAAAAAAATTTAAATTGTTAGAAAGGAGTTCGATGAAATCAATCTGATGCTAAACGAACCACTGGGAGGTTGATGTGCACTGACTGGGGGTGTAATAACCCTGCTCATGTTCATCTGAATACATTGTTAGAAATCCGGCATCCAGGAGACAGATTCAGGAGTCAGGAGACTGGATCTTCAGTGTTGATGAATTTATTGATACACACAGACATGTACAACTCGATCGGTCACGGTCAACCCAGTCTGATTAGGGGTATTTTGAGAGGGCCTTATATACATTGGAAATTGTGGGAGGAGAAAGGTTGATGAAGAGGAGTTTAAGGAGGGGTAGGAGGGGGATGAAGGACAGGTCACTTGGAGTATCAACAGTAGGGGGTGATAGTTATCAGTTTAAAGAGGGGTAGGAGGTGGGTGAAGTTGAGGGGGGGTTGATGGTATACAAAGAGAGAGAGTGACCACTTTAGGCCGGCAGACGAAGGGTAATAAAAGGTGAGACAAAGGATTAAGATAACCATTTGATAACAAGTTGAAACCACAAGAAAGTAATGTTAGAAAGGGCCATATTTTCTCTCAACATACTATCCATCTTTCACAATATGCTTTGGCGACTTGTGAAATCTAGGTGTAAACCAGTATTTGTCAACCACATCAGTCATATATGATTTTGATTTTTTAACTTTTAATCCACTGAAGAGTGATTTAAAATAAATAAATAAAGTTTAGAAAAATAAAAATGCTGATCAAATCCCCGCTTTGGATTCCCTCTTTACAGTGTTCATGTCAAACTCTCAGTTCCACCTCTATAACGGACTTCTGCAAAACAATAAAACTGTTCATCATTTGATATAAGATATATCTGGTGTCGAGTCAAATATCCTCGTCATCAACATCCTCATTTTGCTGAGACTGTTGTACTGTTGTTGTATGTTATGGAAACCACCGCTCTTATCCAGAGCGACTTACAAGGTTACTCATATTACAGAGGGGGGCCAACGTAGTGTTAGGAGTCTTGCCCAAGGACTCTTATTGGTGTAGCGCAGCACAGTCACCCAGACCAGGAATCGAACCCTAGTCTCCCACATGGTGTGGTAGCTCACTGGCCAGTAGTGGTGTTATCTGTTGCGCCACACCAACCACTTGTGGCAACCCAGATGCTTCAAGTTCCCCAGATGTTTTGTGCTGATATGCAAACTCTTGCTAAAGCACACAATTCTCCTGCTTGCACTGACACACTATCTGGTAACCTGAATGTGTCCACTATCTGAACAGCCTTCACCATGAAAGAGACCACTGATTGATTCCCATTTTCCAACTGCAGTCTGGATCCATCTAAAAACAAACAAACAAACAAATAAATAAAATAAATAAATAAATAAATAAATAAATAAACAAACACATCAGCATTTTCATTTGGTACATCAGTGAGATCGAACCTGATACCCTTGACTCACATGGGAATTTTTCATCATTTTGGATAACCCTTCTTCTCCTTCCTTGGACAGGGGTATTGAGCCCAGTAAAGCCAATCAGCTGTTTTACTTGTACCACTTTAACTGGAGATGCTCCCTTTATTTAACCAATATCATCACTTGGCAGCATTATTCTCTGTCTCATAATTTTTATCTGGCAGCTCGTGTCTGGACCACATAACATAAGTATCATCAATTATTTGAACCCTCCAAGCATTCATACTAGATGAAAAACACTTATCTTTGCTTTCCCAATCTTAAGCATTAAGTAATGTTTTTAACCACACCCTCTCTCTTTCCATTGACTCTGAACAACTGTCTCTGTCCTTTACTCAAGACTACATGCATGGCTGCAAACTGATCTTATTAGCGCACACATAAGCTACAGATTATCTTTTGCTGGGGTCTTTTGTACCCATGACTGTTCTTACATATCTTAAATATCAGCACCAACTGGGGAGACAAACGGATGATTTTTCCCATTCAACCTTTGACAGAGCTCCATATATTACATTAAAGGTTCTGTCAGGTATCAAAAATATTCTACTGGGCCTATTTGAAGTAGAAATAAGCCTATACTAGGACTAGTAGCAGAAAAACCTGTACATTCTGTGCATTGAACGATTTGGATTAAAATGCTCCCAATATGAATGGGCTGTGAAACCATGAAACCCCCACTGTTAGAATTGTGTCCGTACTGACTGATATAGGTACTGACCCCTAAACTGTTGCACCAGAGTCAACTAAACACAGCATAGATTTTCCCAACAAATCTCTAGATTCAGAATGGGATGCTCATCTTTAGAGGCTGCATACATTTTCTCCCACCTCATTCTATTCGGCATGGTCTGGTTCTGTAACTGTGAACTCTGGTTATTGCTGCTCTGTGTCTATTTCCATGGCTGTCTCCCCCAGCAAAACCTCCAATGCTTTTACTTGACACTGAAGCAGCGCATAGCGGAATCGGGCTGTCTGGCGCAAAGTTCTCGGCTCAGCTTGGTAACAGTCAGGCGGCTGTTGGACTTTTTCGATGGGTTCAGGTGAAGAATCTGGATGAGGCGCTCTCTGAACAGAGGGGTGCACTTGCGGAGCTGCGGCAGGTTGAGCTGGAGGCACAGTCTGAGAACTCACACAAAAATCATTATTCTGTTCATAGTTTACATAAATTCCTATTTATTCCATCCCATCAGTCAGTCATGTAAATAAGTTCATTTGATTGAATATTATATTGACATCTTTATACCTATCGTTACAATTATTATTGTTAACACTTTGTTAACTATGTATTCATTTCATGTGTATAGTCCGGACTCTTCGGGTGTTAAAAAACCCGGCTCCCTTGTCTTAGAACCTTTGAAATTCTTAACAGACTCGAATCCCTTCTCTAATTCTCTCATTTGTACAGTCCTGAGAAATAAATAATTTCCAAAACCTTGCCTTAAAATCTTGGGATTTAATTTTCAGTACTGTTCAACCTATAGAGCAAAAAACCCCTGAAATCTTGTCTTAGAATCTTCGAATTTTAATAAATTCTCTGAAAAATGAAAAATTCTCTGGTTAAAACAACCCTGAGACTCAAAATATTCCAACACAACGTTCTACAATCTTCTGATCTTAAAGCAAATTCAGAGCTGAGAAATTTTCAGTTCAGACAACTGTGAGACTCATGTTAAGGCAATGTTTTGAAAATCCCTACCATCTGATACGGCATCCTGCATTCTCCTGTGTATTCTAAACTCATAAAGCAAATTATTTTTTTTGTTTGTTTTTAATAATTTTACTGTCACCTTGAGTACAGAGTCTCAGAGTCAGTAGAGCGCCCAAATTGACTCAGAATCACTCATTGTTATGACGGCAGCCGCCTTGATTTCTGATCCTGTCTCCCAAAACTCTGGACCCAGAGGAATATTGGTAATCTCGGTGGAACCTCCAAAACGGTGCTAGTCGAATTCGCTTCTCCGCATTTAAAGAATCAACTCTGTGAGTGAGCCTTAAGAATGTAGAAACACACACTTTAATCCTGCAGTAAACTTAATGCCGGCGGAAGGCTTCAAGAAAAAACCCTCTCATATGGTGTCACTGTAACGTAGTACATGTTCATCATGTTTGTGGAGTATAGAAATGTAACATTCACTCATTGATCAGGCTGGTTTCACTCATCTTTGATGTCCATATGCTGATAACGCTGATTTTCTGAGCCCACTGTGGTGAGGCTGGTGTGAAACTGACAGACCCCACTCTTTCAAGGTAATAAACCCATCAAATGTTCCTATAATAATAACAACAACAAAACATGAAATGAAAATCTATAGAAAAAAAAAAAAAAAACAGGAGACCGTGGCGTTACTCTTTGGGCCCGGATACGTTTTACAGTAGAATCTCCAACAATGAGAACACTGCCCTGAGGACTTCTCCTCGGTGATGAAGCAGGGGAAGGCGAAGTCGAAAAGCTGAGGACCTCGAATCGGCTAGCAGAGGTAAGACGACCCGCTGTGTCCGGTGCGCCAGTAGTGCTGTAATTAGGACGACCGCGTTTGGAGGAGTCACAGGCAGTCTCCAGCCTCATCATCAATCAGTGGAACAACAGCAGCTGGACATGTTAGTGAAGCTCGACTACCTCCTTGCAGAGTGTCTGGAAAGCTCTGCAAGCAACATTCCTCAAGGGTAAACACAGAGACAGAAACACAAACGGTGATTAATCAAAAAAAGGACCAACCAACACACCAGCACAAGTAAACAACCCTACTTTGTGGCTGAACCACTGACACAATCTGTTAATCTGGCTTTACTAGTCTACCTGCACAAGTTTAGAGTTACAGGGGTGTGAAAGTGAAAGTGTGAAAGGGGCAACCCTTGCTGCTATCTTATTTTTTTCTATGTTTGTTGCCCTTAAATGTTGCTTGTTGTTGCACAAACAATTTTAAATATTACCACCACTGTTCCATGTTTTTGCCATTTCTGGATAAAGGCTCTCACTGTTGTTCCAAAGCTTTAGAAATGGCTTTATAACCTTTCCCAGACTGACAGATCTCAAATATGTTGCATCTCATTTGTTCCTGAATTCATTTGGATTGCACCAGGATGTCTAGCTTTTGAGGAACATTTGGTCTACTTTACATTGTCAGGCAGGTCCTACTTAAGTGATTTATTTTTTGAGAACAGGTGTGGCAGTAATCAGACCTGGGGGTAGCTAAAGAAATTGAACACAGCTTTCCAAAGATGTGATAAACCACAGTTCATTTATGTTTTAACACAGGGCCATCTGAATCATCTGAAGCAAAGTCAGCCAAACCAATCTCATTAGAGAATGTAGGACTCACTGTTGGAGTCATGAGCTGTGTCTCAGTACTGGAATCATAAAAGGCAGGTGTTGAAAAGCCTACAGGCAAATCAGAATCAGAGCTTTATATTGAGGCAACATCTGTGTCTTCCTGAGCAAGAACACAGTCCGACACGAGCGCCATTGTGTTTGTCCTCAGGCTGATTGACTTTCAGCAACAAAACTTTCTGTGCACAACCCTTGTATGTGAAGTGATATCTTTAATCGTGTACACATGAATGTCAGGATTCACTGGTACTGGTAGTCTGGGAACACAACCAAACCTAAGATAAAATGGAGCGTAACCTATGGATTCATGAACTGTGGCATTGTACGCAAATGTTAAAATCTGAATTTGCTGTGGCCATTACTTGAGAGGTAGGATACGGAGCATGTTAGAGGTTGAATCTTTCTGTGCCCCCATTGCCCAGTCTCAAAATGTGTGACCTTTGTTTCCTACTAATTCCAAAAAACTTCCACAAAAAGTGTACATTTTGAAATATTTCCATGGAAAGTTACCAGAAATTTACTGGAATTTTGTTTTCTCCCCCACCCCTTCGCAACCCTAGTAATACCCCGTCTCAGACCTGTTCTCCAAGTTGGACGTGAGGAGCGCTATGATTTCTGGAATGATCGATAGCCTTCGTGAAAAATAACTAAAGCACAAACACACCAGGACAATTACATCAAACACATGCAGCCCATACATATGAACCCTTCAAGAACAACCCTTCAGAACAAGACTCCTCCCTCTGTGCGGAAGAGAAGGACCAACTCAGGTCAAAGACAGGCCAAATTCTCTGGGTAGTGTGGTATATTCATTGGCTAAAGCAACTGTTCATAGACCTGAAGGAATGGTATGTTGAGGAATAATATGGTGAGGCCCAAGGGATAGACTTGGAAAGGAGAGTGAGATCCGTTCCCAGACCTAATGTGAGAAACTGTACATGAACTGAATGACCATAAGATGTTGTGTAGATTGGACATACTTTTGGGTGTACGTAACTGAGATGTTAAGAGATCCAGCTGTGTCTTCAGCACGTAGGCCACGTAAGTAATGGTGGGGACTAATGAATATTCCTTATGGATGAAATGCAGACATCCTGCATATGAAAACAGGCCAACAACATATGACGTATAGTAGGGTATAAAGCATAAGGTATTGAGAGAGAGAGAGGGAGAGAGACGGAGAGAGAAGAGAGGCACCCAGAATCGGCGGACTCTCTCCACACTGTATTTTTGATTGGAATAAAATGTTTCATTGTTACACCTGAAGGACAGTGGTCTCGAGTCTTCTTTTTAAACAACGTCCTTCTCCGGAGAAAGGCTATCCACGACAGTAGCAAGACAGATTAGGCCAGATTTCACGTTTGATGCTAGTCACTTGGCAGCAAGCTTCAAAAAGGCAAATGTGCAGACAGTCCATTAAGAACACAATAGTGTGCTCCAATAGTGTGCTGCAAACTCCAGTCCAAGGAGAACACTTCAAACACTACAACACAGAGACAGTGCCCTTCAACTGATAGTGTTCAGCGATGCCTCATTTGGAAATCTTTCAGATGGCGGCACTCAAGGAGGACATTTGATTGTTCTTATGGAGAGGATTATGAAGAGGATTGTGCGGAGCACACTTGCTGGTGAAACACTGACAATGTCTGATGGAATTGATAATGCCCTTTTCTTGGCCACACTGATCTCTGAACTAACTACTGGGGGTGCTGAACTTGCTCCACCCATAATGTGCATCACAGATAATCATTAACTTGCTGATGCAGTGAAGTCCACAAAGTCTGTCACAGATGATAAGCAGGAGATCAGCATCATCAAAGAAATCACAGAAAGTTGAAAGGTGCTGTGGCACAGTACAAAAGAACAGTGAATTCTCATCAAGGACGTGACGAACATAGCCACAAAAACGCCTTTCCATCCACTGCCACAGGCTCTCTCCAGTGCGGGAATGGAGACGACGACAGTCTGTGTCTGGCGCGCTGGTAGTGCTGTAATTAAGACGACCTCGTTGGAGGAGTCACAGGTAGCCTCTAGCCTCGTCTTCCATCTGTAGAGTTTGGACTGCCACTACAACAGCAGCTGGATATGCTGGTCAATCTTGACAACCTTGCAGAGAGTTCAGAGAGCTCTGAAAGCCATGTTCCTCAAGAACTAAACAGAGCCAGAAAAGCAGGTAATGATGGTTAGTGAGAGCAAGTACTGTACAGTAACACAGGCAGCAGACTGCTTAAGGATTACAACAACTGGCTAAGTTAAACAGGAAAGCTTATATTAAACACTATAAAATAGGGATGGTCGCTCGACCAAATTGATACCCATTTGAGAAGGAGAAATGCTAATTCTGTGTGTCACTGTTGACGCTCACAGCTACAAGTGATTGGTTTCAGAATACATGTCTGGTCACTCACTAAAACCTGGATTAGACCTGATTAATATATAGCACTAAATGAAGCCACTCCCACAGGTTATAAATATGTACATAGCCCTAGATTATCAGGCAGAGGAGGTGGAGTATGCATAATCTACCACAATACACTAGATATTATTATAAAGTAAAGCTTAATACCAAAGACTTCTGAACTGGAAGAAAAGCCGTTCTTCTCTTAGAAGTGAAGGAGCTATAATAAATGAAAAACCGAAAGTTGGAACCAAACTAGGAGATGGGGCTGCTGGTCCTGCTTACCTTCAGTAGATGCTGCCCATCCCGTTACCACAGATGCTTGAAAATGAGGACCTGCAGTGAACTGCAAGTGTCTTTCTGGCTTTATAGACACAGTGAGCTCTTTCCAGGTCATTTTTGGGAGTTCAGATGAGTGGCTTTGCTTCATCTTTTTCTTGATTGGGGAAGCAACTGGAGAGGAAATTGGTCTTGGTTTTACAATAGAGATCACAGCCATCCTATCACCAGTAAATGCCCCAGATAGAAGTGTTAAAAACAACGAAAAAAGGACAGAAAACATGCAAGAGTTCAAGCCATACGCTAGCACTCTGGGAAAATCGGCCAGTTGTCCCCCCCGGCCCTGATACTTACTCTCTACAGGTAGAATCTCCAACAATAAAAGCACTGTCCTGAGCAGTTGTCCTCGGTGACGGAGCAGATGAAGGGGAAGTCGAAGAGCTGAGGACCTCAAACTGGCTAGCAGAGGTAAGACGACCTGCTGTGCCCGGTGCACCAGTAGTGCTGTAATTAAGACAACCCTGTTGGAGGAGTCACAGGCAGTCTCCATCCTCCTCTTCAATCTGTAGAGTTTGGACTGCCACAACAACAGCAGCTGGATATGCTTGTCAATCTTGACAACCTTGCAGAGCGTTGGGAGAGACAGAAACTCAAACGATGGTTAGTGACAGAAAGTGCTGTACAGTAACACAGGCAGCAGATAGCTCAAGGTTTACAACAACTGGCTAAGATAAATAAGACAAAGCTAATATTAAACACTATAAACTCTCTCGTTTTCATGCTCTCTCCTGGAGTAATTCCGGCACTCCGCCCTGTCAGGAGCCGGTATTTCGGAGGCTGGCTGCACATGCGCACTTCAGTTGCCTCCCTCTCGTTAGCCTCATGCACAACACCTGGGACTGTGGCTACAAAAGCTCTCAGTATTAATTAACTCACTGCCTTGAATTCACTGTGTCTTTCTGTGTCTAGAGTCTGCCATGGTCTGTATATGCTAAAACCATCATTGTCATGCCGCTCGTCCTCTGTCTGATCTTTGGTAACTCTGCTATTGTTGTTGCTCTCTTGTTTTCTGTAGGCTTTGTTTATAGCACATTGCCCTGTTTCCTGCCTATCCTAGTGTTTGATTTGCCAGTGTTCCCTTTGCCATGTTTGTTTTGCTGTTCTTTTGTCAAGCGCTGCCTTAAGTTTTACCCTATCCCTGTCCAAAGCGTGGCTTTGTGGTTTTTCGTTGTCCACCAGTCTTTGTACACCCAAACCCTGCTTGTGTTTTTTTCTCCTTAGTATCCCTACCCCGTTTTACACCCAAGCACTTTTTGTGGTTTTGAGATCTCATTCTGCCCCTGTGTTCTCCTGAGCTAGGCTCAGCAGTTTTTGTTTATACTGTCCAGTTTTGTTTTATGCCCTGTTTGTCTTCTGTTCACCTAAGCGCCATCTCTTCCCGGTCCCAGGTTTGTTTTGCTCCGGTCCCACCTCCTTTGTGAAGTTTTTGTTTCAGTTTTGACCCTTAGGTTGCTGCTACCCTGATTTATCCATTCTTGTTTATACTCCCACTCTTGTTATCCTGCCTTTATTTATTAAGGCCTGGCATCGTATATTCCCTGCAAGTGTTTCCTTGTTTGTCACTGCCAAACCTGACCAGACAGGACACGTTCACAGCTAGTGAATTTTTGTGTGCGAGTGATTAGTTTCAGAGTACATATCTGGTTATAATAACATGGTGCTAGATTTTTCTACCAAATTTCATTGATTCTGATTGGAGCAACACTGTCAAAGTTAGAACGGATCACAGTCTTAAATAGCAGTTTGAAAACGACCTTACGATGTTCACATGGAGAAGTCTAATCTTTCAAAAGATGAAAGTATTTAGATCCGCATGCTACACTTACAAATATGACAAAGCGGCTAGATTGAAAATGTGAAAAAAATCTTTGCTCCAACAGGATCTCACTGCGTCGGGCAGGGAGAATATTAGAGAACAATGGTGCTGATGGGGTCACGCTTCCGCAGCACCAAGGCAAGCAGTCTGCCGATGTCCAGGATACGAGCACCTAGAAAACAGACCATGGCGTTACTCTTCAGGCCACCTTTTGTTTTTTTGGGTGATCATTATCTATTCATTTTTCATTATTATCCATTATCAAGAACATACCATATAAAAGAAAAAGTGGGTGATTTGTACACCACACACCAAGAGGCACCCCTGCCTAATGGCCAGCTCATCAGTAACAACTTGTTAATAAAAATAAGGAATAAAATAAAGTGCTATTTAAACCTCTCAGCAGCGTTTTCCCAGGCCAATAATGAATGCCTCTCCTACCTTCAATCTCGCCTTCTCCTTGTGCTCCAGAGTGCCCTGCCTCAGCTCCAGTCTGATAGCACACCATCTCTATCCACCAAGTTCTTCTGTGAATGAAGAATCTGGATGAGGCGTTCTCTGAACAGCGGGGTGTACTTGTGGAGCTGGAGGCACAGTCTAAGAACTCACACAAAAATCATTATTCTGTTCATAGTTTACATATATTCCTATTTATTCCATCCCATTGGTCAGTCGTGTCCATAGGTTCATTTGATTTGTATCCATGTCTTTATAGACTTTTTTCCATCTCAATTACAGGACAAGTCTGCTTAATTTGGTTATTTCCCCATTCTAAAATAAAAATATATAAATGTATTTATATTTTCAAAAACCCCTTATTTTCTTTTCTAAAAGTTTACATAGCTCCGTATGTTGATGTCTCTATCCCTATCGTTACAATTATTATTATTATTGTTAGCACTTTGTTAACTATGTATTCATTTCATGTGTATAGTCCTCTTCAGGTGTTATAAAACCCGGATCCCTTGTCAAAGAACCTTCGAAATTCCTAATGGACTCTGAACCCTTCCTTAATTCTAAAATTTGTACAGCTTTAAGAAATCATTTCCAAAATTGCATTAAAAGGTTTTTTTTAGTTTTCTTTTTTTAAACTTTTCTCAAAATTCTCTGCCGGTTGAATAGTACTGAAAATAAAAATCTTAAATCATGTCTTTCAGAGAATTGAAATAAATTCTCTGAAAAATGAAAAATTCTCTGGTTAAAACAAACTTCCAAGATTCCAAGACAACATTCTAGAATCTTCTGATTTTAAAGCAAATCCGGATCTCAAAATTTTTTTTAGACAACTGTGAGACTCAATCATGTTAAGGCAATGTTTTGAAAATCTCTACCCTCTGATACGGCATCCTCCTGTGAATTCTAAAAATTTTTTTATTTTAATTTTAAAAAAATAATAATTTTACTGTCACCTTGGGTACAGAGTCTCAGAGTCAGTAGAGCGCTCGAATTGACTCAGAATCACTTATTGGTATAACGGCGGCCGCCTCTGTTGATTTCTGATCCTGTCTCCCAAAACTCTGGAACCAGTGGAATATTGTTAATCTCGGTGGAACCTCGGTGGATTTACTTCTCCGCACTTAAAGAATCAACTCTGTGAGTGAGCCTTAAGAATGTAGAAACACACACTTCCTGCAGTACACGTAATGCCGGCGGAAGCCTTCAGAACCGCGTCTGAGAAAAAACCCTCTCATATGGTGTCATTTTAACGTAGTACATGTTCATCATGTGTTTGTGGAGTATAGAAATGTAACATTCACTCATTGATCAGGCTGGTTTCAGTCGTCTTTGATGTCCATATGCTGATAACGCTGATTTTCTGAGCCCATTGTGGTGAGGCTGGTGTGAAGCTGACAGACCCCATTGTTTCAAGGTAACAAACCCATCATATGTTCCTATAATAATAATAATAATAATAATAATAATGACAACAACAACGACAACAACAACATGGAAAAACATGAAATTAAAATTTATTTAAAAGAAAAAAAACCTACCTAAAGAATTCTGGACACTGGCCAATGACTGCAGCGGTCATCACAGCATAAGTTGCTAAAATATCTGTTTAAATCCAACTCCATACGACGTATTGAACATGGAGAATGCCTAACCTTTCAAAAGATGAAAGTATTTGGCTCAGCATGCTACACTTACAGACATGACAAAGAAGCTGGATTCAAAATGTGAAAGAGAATCTTTGCTCCTTTAGGATGTCGCTGCGTCGGCGGGGAGAGTAGTGAAGAACGATGGTGCTGAAGGGGTCACGCAGCTGCAGCGCCAAGCTGTCTGGCGAGGTCCAGGATACGAACACCTGGAAAACAGGAGACCGTGGCGTTACTCTTTGGGCCCTGATCCGTTTTACAGTAGAATCTCCAACATTGAGAACACTGCCCTGAGGACTTCTCCTCCGTGACCAAGCAGGGGAAGTCGAAGAGCTGAGGACCGAACTTGCTAGCAGAGGTAAGAAGACCCGTTGTGTCCAGTGCACCAGTAGTGCTGTAACTAAGGTCACAGCCAGTCTCCAGCCTCATCAACAGTCAGTGGAACAACAGAAGCTGCATATTTTGGTGAAACTCAACTACGTCCTTGCAGAGTGTCTGGAGAACTCTGAAAACCCTGTTCCTGAAGAGTAAACAGAGACAGAAATGCAAACAATGGTTGACTGTTGACGCTCGACCAAATTGATACCCATTTGATTCGGAGAAATGCTAACTCTGAAACTGATCGCTTGTAACTATTTACGTCAACAGTGACATGCAGAGTACATGTCTGGTCATTATACCATGATGCTAGCTTTTTCTACAAAATGTCTTTGATTCTGTTTGGAGCAACATTGCCAAGGCTAGAACTAAAACCATTAAAGGTACTGAGCGATGCTTGGCAGGTTCATCTCCATATGGAACAGTAAAATGTTTTTCTTCAGATAATGGCACAGAGTTCACAGCAAGGGATTTTCAGTCATTGATCAGTGAGAAGACGTGAGACCTCTGCACCTTACTCAACACATCAAAATAATCCAGCTGAGAGAAATTGGTGAACCCTATTTCATATAGAAAGGTGCATGCTAGCAGCAACTTACCTAAAGAATTCTGGTCATATGCTGTAATCGCTGCAGTCATTGGCAACAGGAGCTTAAATAGGAGTTTGAAACCAACTCAATACGACATGAATCGTTACTCCATCAGGATCTCGCTGCGTCAGGCAAGGAGAATAGTAGAGAATGGACCTGAGGGGGTCACACTGCTGCAGCACCCAGGGAAGCAGTCTGGCGATGTCCAGGATACGAGCACCTCGAAAACAGGAGACCATGGCGTTACTCTTCTGGCCCTTTTTTTTTTTTGGGGTGATCATTATTTATTTTTCATTATTATGCATTATCAAGAACATACAATATAAAGCAAAAAGAAAAAGTAGGTGATTGTGTACACCACAGATCTCAAGGCACCCCTCCCCAATGGCCAGCTCATCAGAAACAATTTGTAAATAAAATATTTCAGAGCAGTGCTATAAACCTCTCAGCAGCGTTTTCCCAGGCCAATAATGTCTAGTCTTTAGCACCATGAATGTGAGCGGTTGAAAGATCCAGGTTAATAACGTCAATACAGAAAATAATCCATTGTCTCCATCTCTGAGAATGTGGGGGTTGCCAGCGCATGCCTAGTTATTTTATTTTAGCACTGATTGTTCCAGCAGACGCAAGTAATGGAAAAAGGAAAAGCCAGGTAAATTATGGAAAGATTGCAATTCTTGGAACATCCGGAGTTCAGTCTCACCAAAAATAAAGTGTTGATTACATTCCGTTGCCACACAGGGAAGAAAAAAAGGTTTGTTGGCCATAAGATGTTTATAATTATGGAAGACTGGGGAGTTTTAGTGGCACCTGGTGGAAGTGTGATTCTTTCTACATCCCCCCCACACAGAAAGTAAATTACTAATGATTGGTCCATACCTCAATTTACAATGTTTTAGAGGGATATTTGAATAAAGTAAGTCTTGTAGTCTATGGAGTGATTCTACATTCTTCTATAGGACACCAGGAAGTTTTTGCATCAGGATTAAGCCAAGTGGTTAGAACCCGTGGTTATAATTATAAATTGTTATAATTCACAATTCGTTTTACAAATGTTGGAGATTTAAATATTTGTATCTAGGTCTCGTGCCTCTCCTCAAATAAACCAAACTAACTAGAAGTGAAGGAGCTTTAATAACGAAAAAAAATGAAGGTTGGAACCAAAGTAGGAGATGGGCCTGCTGGCCCTGCTTACCTTCAGTAGAAGCTGCCCATCCCGGTACCACAGGAGCTTGAAAATGAGGACCTGCTATGAGTTTGCTGTGTCTTTCTGGCTTCTATAGACACAGTGAGCTCGATCCAGGTCTGCCATTTTTGGGAGTTCAGATGAGTGGCTTTGCTTCATCTTTTTCTTGATTGGGGAAGCAACTGGAGAGGGAAGTGGTCATGGTTTTACAGTAGACATCACAGCCATTCCACCAGTAAATGCCCCAAGTATCAGTGTTAAGAACAACAAAAAAAGGAAAGAAAAGGGGGGGAGGGGGCAAGAGTTCTAGCCATACGCTACTATTCTGGGAAATAGTAGCGTAGATAGATACTACAGTAGAATCTCCAAGAATCTCCATCGGCTCTGAGCAGTCATCCTCGGTGACGAAGAAAGTGACGGTTTTGCTTTACTTTTGAGTAAAGCATCAATGAATTAAGCAGGGACAGTGCTGGATATGGAGACAGATATGACAGTGCAGTGATGTTCAAACAACATGCAAAACTTGACTTTAGAAGCTCTGGTCATTATGGTGTGAACATTATGGACAATGGAAAGAATAACATTCAAGTTCATGATCGTGTCCTGACACCTGCTGAAGACGTCACTTTAAATTAATTTAAAAAAAAAAGGCCTCGAGTCTCACGGTTACAAAATTCCGACAGTCTTGAAATAAATCTTGATGAAGCTTCATACAGTTCGGACATGCTTCTGCTGACAGACTGCAGAGGCTTCTGGCTAGCTCAGGCAATAAAGATATGGAATGTGGCATAATTCTTCAAAGAACTCTTAATGAAATGTGAAACATGTCAGAGACACAGTAGGACCAGACCAAACCCTTTACATTATTGACCAGTTCTCTCAGTTTAGTGCAGGCAGCATTCTGACCACAAAGTCCTCTAAAATGGTGAAACACTTCGTTCATGATTGGATTAGCCTGCATGGTCCACCGCAGAAACTTTTCAGTGATGATGGAGGAGAATTCAACAACGATGAAGTGAGAGATATGGCAAAAATCTTCAACAGAGAAGTAAAGACAACAGCTGCATACAGCCCATGGAGCAATGGACTTGAAAGAGCACAACCAAACGCTCACTGAGATCATAATGAAAGTAAAGAAAAGTAACGGTTGAAACTGGGATACTGATAAGCCTCCTGCTTTAGAGGGCACCACAAAAAGTGAAGGAGCGGCAAAACACACTTCTGCTTCACATGCATGTAGAAAGGCTTTTACTGAAGCAGAATGTTCAGAAAGAACACAGAGAGCACAGCGGAAACTGCTTCATCACACAGATCTCCTCTTTAGGGGACTGTCCAAAGTAGAAAGGACCAGGAGTTGTCATTGGTCAGGATGGTGCAATGGCGTTGTCTGAGGTGGTGCACCCAGCTACAGGTTCCTCCATGTCTGACAGAAAAGTGAATGCAGAGAGTGAGGATCCAGGTGACAAAGGATAAATTAGAAAATAACTGAAAACAACGTAGAGGGGACAGAAACTGGAACTGAAGAGTGTGGTTCAAACTGAGCACACAGGCACAACCAATGGGGCACAGAATGAAGAAACAGCGCTCAGATGACAATGTAGAGAGACAGAGTGGGACAGAGCAGGGGACTGTGAAAAGATAAGATAATAATGTGTTTAAGGAAGTCACAGAAGAGGGACAACAGTGCAGTTATTTGTCAAAGACAGTGGACACTTCAAACCATGGACAAAAACAAAAAAATGCATTATTACAAGGAACAAAAGTGGCACGTGACACTTATATCAGGCTTCCACCAGAGGCTGACTGTAAAGGAACATTATGGAAGTGTGTTTTATGAAATTTTGAACCAAAGGGAGGATCGTTAAATAACTCCGGTTCCACGCCAGAGGTTCCGTATAAAAAGGTCCCTTTATTTCACAATCAACACAAACTTGGCAGAATGCTTTCAGTTTTACAATGAGACTTGCCGTTACTCACCACTCACACTGGATCGGGAGAGCCCTTCGATTCTGATAAGAGACAGCCATCTCAGTAAACCACCGAGCTGGACCTGCAGTTCCACTTAGCCGACTCTCACCAGAAAAGAGGGAAACACGTCCCTTATATCTTTAACAAAACGAAGAACTGTGCGTGGACGGGGACGGGGGCCAACCGCTCCCACCAGGCACAGTCTTCCTTTGACCCTTAATTCCAGTGGTTGATAACAGCATCCTCATGAAAAACAAGTTATATAATTGATTATATAAACATTAGTTTACAGTAGAACATAACCTGTGACTTAAAATAGCTGTATAGACCCGTTTCAACATATTGCCAATACATTATGACCATACCTTTAATATAAGGTGAACATGGACGCATTATATCCTTATATTCGTATATGTATACCAAATTAGCATGGCTCCGCAGTGCACCTGCACCACTTCATAACGGCGGTCATAGTACAAACACCCTTGCAGCCTATCAAAAGGGGAAGGCCTCTTCCTAGTGGTTACATCAAATAACCGAACAGTGAGTTGTTCATACGATAGTGTGTACTAATTGGATGGAGTGCACCCTAACGCAGCATCAGCAGGGCAGAATTCATTCTTATTACAAAGTGTGTGTATGGTCTAGCAGATGCTTCATTGTACTGGTACGACAGAGTGAATGAAATAGTGCTGAGAGCAGGAGGAAACGTGTCCAGAGTCGACCCAGCCGCTTTCTATTAAATTAATCTGGACTGCACCGTAATTGGGGTACTTGCCCGTCATGTAGATGACTTCATATGACTAATAACAAAACAGCACAAATACACCAAAAATTACATCCAACCTGTGCAGCCCATACACATGGACCCTTCACAAGCCTCTGAAAGAGACACCTCCCTCTGTGAGAAAGAGAAGGACCAACTCGGGTCAAAGACAGGCCAAATTCTCTGGGTAGCAAGACAGATTAGGCCAGATTAGGTCACTTGGCATCAAGCTTCAAAAAGGCAACTGTGAAGACGGTCCATGAAGCAAACAGTGTACAAACTCCAGTCCATGGAGACTTCCAACACGTAGGCAGAGACAATGCTCTTCAATTGATTGGTGTTCAGCGATTTGGAAATCTTTCAGATGGTGGGACTCAAGGAGGACATTTGTTCTTATGGGAGAAGATGGAAAGTTCTTGCCCGTTCCTTGGCAGTCAAGAGGATTGTGCAGAGCAAATTTGCTGGTGAAACACTGGCAATGTCTGATGGAATTGATAATGCCCTTTTCTTGGCCACACTGATCTCTGAACTAACTACTGGGGGTGCTGAACTTGCTCCACCCATAATGTGCATCACAGATAATCATTAACTTGCTGATGCAGTGAAGTCCACAAAGTCTGTCACAAAGAAACTTTGCCTGTAGATAAGCAGCATCAAAGAACTCACAGAATGTTGAAAGGTGCTGTGGCACAGTACAAAAGAACAGCCTACGGATCTTACCAAAATGGGGGCATCAGCTAATAAGTTACTACATGCACCAAGTGTAGGACAATGGAAACTTGATTAAAAATACATTTTGAAAAGACATAATACTGCTTTTCAATGCTATTAAAAAACAGATATGTGTCGTTTCTGTATACCCTGTTTAAATGGTTAAAAGGAGTTCCATCTTAATATACTTTTAATTTTTTTATAATTTTTTTTCGGGAGAAATAAAAGTTGCACTATAGCTTGTTAAGTTTGTCTTTCTGAGTAACAGCCGCCACCACGACCACTTTAGCTTGAGTAACCGCAATACCGAAAACTTAGTGGAGTCCATGAATTTAGAATAAAACAGCGACAGCATCTGTGAATTCTCACATCAAGGACGTGACTAACATAGCCACAAAACGGTACCAAGTTCTCCATTAAAGAGTACAGTAGGCTTTATGACCTGAATGTGGTTAAAGATGACAGTGGTGGTGGTGGCAGCTGCAATGTGCGTTACAATATTCAAACACAGCATGAAATCCTTGGTCACTGTAATTATGATGTTTTCATGTTACAGGATGCAGTAGAGAACATGAAAAGAGTGATAAATTGAACCTCTGTTGGTATTCCTGGTCACATTGACACCCACAGCCTCGTCTTCCATCTGTAGAGTTTGGACTGCCACAACAACAGCAGCTGGATATGCTGATAATTCTTGACAACCTTGCAGAGCGTTAGGAGAGCCCTGAAAGCCATGTTCCTCAGAAGTAAACACAGAGACAGAAATGCAATCGATGGTTAGTGAGAGAAAGTACTGTACAGTAACACGGATAGCAGATTGCTTAAGGATTACAACAACTGGCTAAGATAAATAGGAAAGCTAATATTAATACTATAAAGTAGGGATGGTCGCTCGACCAAATTGATACCCATTTGAGACAGAGATGCTAATTCTCCGTGCCACTGTTGACGTTCACAGCTAAAAGTGATCGGTTTCAGAGAACATATCTGGTTATTATACCATGGTGCTAGTTTTTTATACCAAATTTCTGATTGGAGCAACATTGTCAAGGCTAGAAGGGAGCACAGGCGACAGGTCATCTGTTACATGCTCTATATATTTAGGGTGAAATGGGAAAAAGGATGGATAAATCTAAAAGGTTATTAATGAACACTTGCCGTCAATCATTTAGCTTCAGAATTTGAAGTTTAGGTTGTAACCACAAATATGGTACCAACTTTGCCACTGAAGAGAACAATAGGCTTTCTGACCTGAATGTGGTCAATGATCACAGTGGTGGTGGTTGCAATGTGAGTTACAATATTCAAACGCAGCATAAAATCCTTGGTCACTGTAACTATGATGTTCTCATGTTACAAGACAGTAGAGGACATGAAAATCAAGGATAAGATTGATAAATTGAACCTAAACTGAAGTCTGCATACAAGGGAAATATGCTCAGAGTAGAAACAGAGAACCTGATGCACGAGCAAAAGCAGTACCTGAATTAGTACATATGACCTAGCTGATCCTATAGATCCAGTGTGCAAAAGAGGGTTGTAGATACACTACTGAGGATTACTTAGGTGCAGTCTGTGTACTTCCTGAAAACTAAGCGTGCAACCGTAAAAGCTTGGCAGATTCATCTCCATATGGAACAGTACAATTTATTTCCTCAGATAATGGCACAGAGTTCACAGCAAGGGATTTTCTGTCACTGCTCAGAGAGAACGGCATAAGGCGTGAGACCTATGCACCTTACTCAACACATCAAAATGAGCGGCTGAAATTGGTGAACCCTATTTCATATAGAAAGGTGCATGCTAGCAGCAACTTACCTAAAGAATTCTGGTCATATGCTGTAACCGCTGCAGTCAATGGCAACAGGGGCTTAAATAGTAGTTTGAAACCAACTCTATATGACATGCAGACAGTGAGAAAACCTAATCTTTTAAAAGATGAAAGTATTTGAATCAGCATGCTACACTTAAACATGACAAAGAAGCTAGATTCAAAATGTGAAAGAATCTTTGCTCAATCACGATCTCACTGCCGGGATACGGGCACCTGGAAAACAGAAGACCACAATGTTACTCTTTGGGTCCCTTTTTTTGTGATCAATTATTTTTTTCCATTTTCCATTATCATCAACATACAGCACAATATAAAACAAGAAAAAGAAAATGGGGGTGATCGTGAACCACCACCCACAACTTCCCCCACCCCAAGACACCCCTCCCCAATGGTCAGCTCATTGAAAACAATGTGATATTAAAAAGTTCAAATTACAGCAAGTCGTCATTCAAAAGACAAATATTGAGGTGACATTGGGATTGTGATTCCCAAAATTTCAGATATAGCAGAAGAGACTTTGGACCAAAATTTGTGCAAATATGTGCAAAAATGTATCATATGCTCAATGAGAACAGAAAGGAGAAGGGACAAGGTACATAAAGTAACGTTTACAATGTGCTAAATAATATTTCAACACAAAATGGTAATAAATCAACTCATGATTAGGATTTTTTGAAGAGGAGAAAACGTTGTTCCAATCTATTTGATCATCAGACAGTTTAAGCCCCCCTCCCCCAAATTGTCTGAAATATATGTAGCTTGCAGTAGGGTAAGGAATTCTGTAATACCACAGAACAAACTATGTACAGTATGAAGAGACAAAAGAAGATATCCAGGGAAAACCATATGCTTTCATAGCGGAGCGCAGACACTGGAACAGTTTCATTACTTTGGTAAATCTGTTAAGATATGAAATAATAATAAATGAGAAATGTACCATCCACTAGGTGCTCCTAAACTTGTTTTCTTCTGACCCAGTCAACCAATAATAACCCCTTTGTATAATGATCACCCTAGCCAGCAAAACCCCAAATACATTCAAAACAACACTTACATCAATAGAGTCAAAATGTCATTCCAAAACCTTCACAAATGTTAGTCTCAGTAAGAAAACTGAATAGATCTCACCAGACAGGAAGACCCTGAAGTCTGTTCATCGGTTTAGGACTCCTGTGTGCAGCTTGTTGAAGGTGGGGTTTCCTTGAGGTGAAGAAGACCTGGGTATCCTGAACAACAGCATAAGACCCAACAGTTCAACTGTCCATCAGTGAAGTATTTATGCCACCCCAGAAGGAAAGGAACCAAAATAAACAGCACTGGCACCAGAAACAAAGATACAGACAGATAATCACTTCATGTACTCCATGCATTTCCAAAGGTTCTTCTACATTTCCACTAACGTGTGTAAGAACAGTAGAGTTCCTCAAAAAAGGGGTTCAACACTAGAGCTGTGAAGCTAACTTTAGCTTAGCCCCATACTGTATAATGGAGTCCCTTTTTGGCTTTTAAACCAGTTGCTCAAATCTCTATTGCCACCCAGTGGTCAGAGTAAGAATAACTAAATGTAACGCGACAGTCACACATGTGTAATGTCAATGCAATTTACTATGCTCTGTGGTTGTCTTTGGACCTCAACTCTGTGGGTATTACTAGTTGCAATATCTGCCCATCTTGGTTATTCATGGTATGGCGAACAAATACAGAGCTGAGAATGCTTATTTGAATCCATACTAACCTGCATGTAACCACAAAGTTCTTCTTGAACTTGTGGCATAGAAAATTCATCCAGGTATGTTTCGGCATTTAAAGCTCTGTAACCCATCTTTCTTAGGGACAAGGACCACAGGAGCTGACCATGGGGATGTTGATGGTTCAGTGATGGTTCTCCTTAAGCACTGCCTCCATCTCCTTGAAATGAAAAGGCTTTCCTTTGTACAGGAACTTCATCTGTGGTCAAAATCTGATGACTAATGACAGTTGCATGCCCCAGTATGTCAGTACATACGGTTGGCCATCTCATCAGTAGACTTTCATCTTTCTTTTCATTTGGGGTTGCATCAGCATGCCCTACCAGTTGTCTAATGGTTGTGTTAGTTTCTGCAGATAAGGTGATCCTTTCCATTATGAGGTATAACCTGATGGGATGGTACTCCGGTTCACTACCTATAAAGCTGTACTCCTTATCGCCTTCACCTGGTAACTTGTATGTATGGTGAGTAAAGCCCAGTACCATGCCTGCATCTACTTAGAATTGCAATCCTTTTACAACAGGACAAGACAAATATTGATCTTTCATGATAAATAGTTCAATTGAAAAGTCATGTTCGTATAACACCCAACAACTCACCCGTCCCAGAGTAGTCTGCTGTTGCCCATTGCCTACATTGAACTTCTGTGACCAGACTTTCATGTCTCACCGATATCCTTCCGCATCCTCCTGTGGGACTCCAGGATTAGATAGAAAGTACTACCTGTATCTACCACACTATTGCACTGATGCTTCCCAAATTTGACAGGAAAAGTAAGCGTTTTAATTTCGGGTTGGGCTTGCTCACAGTGGAGAGCTACTTGGTGATTGGGAGGTTTTTGAGATGACCCATTTTCCATCCTGGTATTCTGCTTCCTGCTGAAATTCTTGGATCACATGAATAATGTCCTTTTTACTCATGGAGGGTTTCCAACGTAAACACAGGGTACGATATCCAAATGCAAACTCCTGAATGCTTTCTTCTACCTGCTGTTTTCTTTCTTGCAGCCATTTTTCTGCGTCTTCTTCGTGGTCTTCAGATAAAGAGTGTAGAAACATGGTTTTAAACTGTTACCAGGTCTTCTGCTCTGCCAACCACCAGTCCTTAGCAGTGTCTGAAAGAACAGATGTTAATGTAGCCAGGACCTCAGGGACACCAAGAGGCCTCAATGCTAGATATTCATCACACCTATCAATAAAGGCTACAGCATCTTGTTCTGAACTGCCATATTTTGGAAAATAGAGGTTGATGGGGGCTGTGTGCTTCAACACATTCTAATTACTCTCAGCTGTGTTTGCAGGAGTGGACGTAACAAGGTTGGGTATAGGATATGGGCTAGAAGCTGTTGGATGTATATATGTCCCATGTTAAACCGTATGTCCCATCGTTTGAGGCAGTCTACTACGAACTGACCCAGTTCCCGCAATTGGCTTTTCAGATTTTGTTCAACTCTACCACATTCTCTTTCTACGTCATAAATTACCATCTCCAACAAGGCCATGAACGTCCTTTACCTGACTCAACTTCGCTACATGGTTTCTGTGGCTTGTTCTAGTTTCTCTTCCATGTTTGAGACTCTTTCTCAGAGTTCGCTGTGTAGATCTGAGTAGATAGGGTTGTCTCCTGGGGAAGGTGGTGGTTGAGGGTAATCACCTAAGGGAATTACCACACAGGCAAGAAAAAAAGGTTTGTTGGCCATAAGTAGTTCATAAATATGGAAGACA
This sequence comes from Salminus brasiliensis, assembly GCF_030463535.1. NCBI lineage: Eukaryota > Metazoa > Chordata > Actinopteri > Characiformes > Bryconidae > Salminus > Salminus brasiliensis. The sequence goes on from NC_132896.1 coordinate 17,205,412, forward strand.
AGGAGATTCTGTGCCACCTCATAGAAGATTTTGTGATTCTTTCTACATCCCTTCACACAGAAGATAAATTACTGACTAATGATTGGTCCATTTATGAAGCCCCAGTTATGACCATAGCAGAAGGGTTAGAGTATAGGACTTGATCCAAGAACAAATTCAGATCCATAAAAAAATTCCAATCCAGTCAATCAAACGCCTTCTCTGCATCAAAGGAGAGAATGGCACATGGTGCAACATTCTGGTGTGTCTGGTGAATGATGGAATACATGAAATAATAGTCATACATTATTTAATTGAATAAATCCTGGTTGATCACAGTATATTAATTCAGAGATATAAGCTTCAAGGTTTTAAGCTTCTGGTACTCCCAAGTGCTGGTAATCAGCTGGCAATTGATGGGCATGTCGGAGACAGGCCGCAAAGTGGGCGCCCGAAGAAGACAACACCTCAAGAACATTGTTTCCTCACCCTGTCACCACTTGGGTACTATAGGCTTCTACAGATTTGCAGTCACGGTTTGCAGGACGATATGGCAGACATCACCTGAACTGACTGCACACAGCCAATCTCCGATCTCATCAGGCTGCCAGGAGGCCTGCCATGACTGCCCTTCACAGTCAGGCCTGTTTACGCTGGTGTTGGTAACACATGCACTGGAACCTGAGCATGTGGAGGAACGTTATATGTCCAGCGATGGGTCCACACTCCGACCCTACAATCCAACTATCGTAGGCAGGAGAGCGCTATGCTGATTACTGCACCGATAGAGTAACTTCTATACTTTTGGTGGAGGCAGTGGGATGGTGTGGTGCGGCATCACCCTCACTGGAAAAAACAAGGCTTGTCAACATTGGAGACAGTCTCAATGCAGAGAGATATCGAGATTTAATTCAGTAACCGATGGCAATCCCATATCTCCACAGTCTGGGACCGGACTCTATGCTTCAAGATAACGGTCGCCCCTACAGAGCAGGTTTATCAGAGACCACCTCCAGAATTTGGGAGTGGAGAGGATGGAACGGCCTGCCAGCAGTCCTGACCTGAACACTTGTGGGATCAGTTTGGACGTGCCGTTCGTGCCAGAGTGACCAAAACAACTAAAACATCTATGTTGACTGACTTGCGACAAATGCTGGTTGAAAAATGGGACGCCATTCCACAGCAGTATGTGACCAGGCTGGTGACCAGCATGAGGAGGAGGTCCCAGGCTGTGTATGGTTCTTCCAAACAGGCTTACCAAATGTATAAGATTTACTGCCAAGAAGCATTGTTACAACAAATAAATAATCTACCAAACAATTTCCTTACATTTTGTGCCAATTGTTTTTTAGCAAATAGTTTGACATCAGAACTAACAGAACTAACGATAAAGGACAATAACAGCTAGCTAAAGTTGGATCCTTTCCAGGTTCAATAAGGAGTTAAAGCTGTGTTTACATCCCTGTGGAAATAACATGTCTAGTAGAAAAGAACCTATTGGGGGGTCCCAAGTTCCAGGCCTTGACTGAAATTTTCCCCTCAATTCCAGACCCAACATATAACTGAACCATGACACGTTAGCCGGCATGATCATAGGAGCGAGAAATCACATTGCACCCCTGATCTACCTTATTTCAAATACCAAGAAAATAAGATAAATAGAAAAGAGGGTTTCTCACCTAAAGAGAACAGAACTGCAAGATGGTAGACATACAGAGGTAGTAAAAAAACAGTAGAGTCAGTAATCCTGAGAATTACATGGGGATAATGTTGCTCCCAGACAGAGAAGATAACAGCTCTTCTGCTTCTTGGGGTGAAAAGATGAGGTGTACAGTGCCCGAGATGGTGACTTTCAACTGAGCTGGATAAAGTAAAGTTTAATACCCTCTGCTCACAGAGACTTCTGAACTGGAAGAAAAGCCATTCTTCTCTTAGAAGTGAAGGAACCAAAGTAGGAGATGGGGCTGCTGGCCCTGCTTACCTTCAGTAGAAGCTGCCCATCCTGGTACCAAAGATGCGTGAAAATGAGGACCTGCGGCGAATTGTGAGTGTCTTTCTAGCTTCTATAGACACAGTGAGCTCTTTCCAGGTGTTGCATTTTTGGGAGTTCAGATGAGTGGCTTTGCTTCATCTTTTTTTCTTCATTGGGGAAGCAGCTGGAGGGGGAACATGGTTTTACAGTAGACATCACAATGCTTCTACCTGCGGCATTTACTGGTGATAGAATGGCTAAGAACAACAAAAAAAGGACCGAAAACATGCAAGAGTTCTAGCCATACGCTACCATTCTGGGAAAAACGTTCACATGGTCTCCCCCAGACCCTGATACTTACCTTCTACAGTAGAATCTCCAACAATAAAAATACTGACCTGAGCAGTCGTCCTCGGTGATGACGCAGATGAAGAGGAAGTCAAAGAGCTGAGGAACCCCGAACTGGTTAGCAGAGGTGAAAACCGACTATTGGAGGACACCCACAGGCTTTCTCTAGCACAGGTCTGCAGACGACGACCCCCTTCTGTCTGGTGCACCGGTAATGCTGTAATTTAGACGACCCAGTCAGAGGAGGCAGCCTCCAGCCTCGTCTTCTGTCTATGGAGTTTGGACAGCCTCTACAACAGCAGCTAGACATGCTGGTCAAGCTAGACGGCCTTCTTGCAGAATGTCTGGAGAGCTCTGCAAACCATGTTCCTCAAGAACTAAACACAGAGACAGAAATGCAAACGATTGAGTAACCTCAGTGGAGAACCAATGCATTTAGAATAAAACAATCCTGTGATGAATGTGTACTACGTGACATTCACACATTGATCAGGCTGCTTTCAATCATCTTTGATGTCTATATGCTGATCATGCTGATTTTCTGACCCCCCCCTGTAGTGAGGCTGGTGTTAAGGTGACATTCCATTGTTTCAAGGTAACAAACCCACCATATGTCTGTTCCTATGACTGTGTGAGAACATGCATTAAAACTAAAAACATGAAATGAAAATCTACAAAAACATTCCCACACATTTCCCCATTTATTAGCCATGTTACTAAACTTATTCAGGAAAAAAAGGGATTAATACATTATTCTTCTCATCACAATAGTGGACATCTTAGGCCCCACCTATTGAGGCAGATTCCACCATCTGTATTGAGTGTACAGAGTCTGTCAGCACTGGAAAGGCTGCTTGCACCATGGAATGACTTCTCTCAAAAAGACACTTAGCCACTGTAAAGGAAAACTTCTGGGTATTTAAAAAAATTAAGCAAAAATCAAAAATTGTTTTTAAAAATTTTTAATTGATAGCAAGGAGTTAGTTCGATGAAATCAATCATCTGATGCTAAACGAACCACTGAGAGGTTGATGTGCACAGACTGGGGGTTTAATAACTCTGCTTATGTTCATCTGAATACATACGATCCATCTTTTACAATATGCTTTGGCGACTTGTGAAATCTAGGTGTAAACCAGTATTTGTCAACCACATCAGTCATATCCGATTTTGATTTGATCCACTGAATGAGTGATTTAAAATAAATAAATAAATAAAGTTAATAAAAATAAAAATGCTGATTTTGGAATATTTTGGTTATCCAACCAAATCCCAGCTTTGGTTCCCTCTTTACAGTGTTCACGCCAAATTCTCAGTTCCACCTCTATAACGGACTTCTGCAAAACAATAAAACTGTTCATCATTTGATGAAGATATATCTGGTGTCGAGTCTGAAATATCTTCCTCATCAGCATCCTCATTTTGCTCAGACTTTTGTTGTACTCTTATGGAAACCATCTGAAGAAACTGCATTTCTTGACAAAGCTGTTTTTAGCCACCTGCTCTGAAAATGAATTACCTGCAGATATTGCAACCCCTTTATTATTATTTTTTTTAATGAGCTTTACATTGACAGAGAAATTAAGATTGGAAGCATAGTAGCTCCTAACAAATGTTGGGGTTCTATGTGCCACAAGTTCCCCAGATGTTTTGTGCTAATATGCACATTTTTGCTAAGGCACACAATTCTCCTGCTTACACTGACACACTAGTAACCTGAATGTGTCCACTATCTGAATAGCCTTCACCACGAAGTAGCCACTGATGGTTTCCCATTTTCAGTCTGGATCCATTTAAAATAAACAATATCAATAAAATAAATAAACACATCAGCATTTTCATTTGGTACATCAGTGAGATCGGACCTGACCGCCTTGACTCACATGGAAATTTTTCATAACTTTGGATAACAATTCTTCTCCTTCCTTGGACAGGGGTATTGCTGTTTTACTTGTACCACTTTAACTGGAGATGCTCCCTTTATTCAACCAATATCATCACTTGGCAGCATTAGTCTCGATCTCGCCATTTTTATCTGGCAGCTCGTGTCTGGTCCGCATAACATAAGTATCTTTAATTATTTGTACCCTCCAAGCATTCATACTAGATGAAAAACACTTATCTTTGCTTTCCCAATCTTTAGCATCAAGTAATGTCTCTCAAATTTGTCTCTTTCCATTGACCCTTCTTGCCTGGGCAACTATGCGGTTCACTTGGCTCTCTGACTGTCTGTGTCCTTTAATCAAGACTACATGCGTGGCTGCAAACTGATCTTCATAGCACACATAAGATATAGATTATCTTTTGCTGGTATCTTTTGTACCCATGACTGTTCATACATAACACCAACTGGGGAGACAAATGGAGGATTTTCCCCATTCAACCTTTGACAGAGCTCCATATATTACATTAAAGGTTCTGTCAGGTATCAAAAATATTCTACTATTCTACTATTTGAAGTAGAAATAAGCCTATACTAGGACTAGTAACAGAAAAACCTGTACATTCTGTGCATTGAAGGATTTAGATTAAAAGCTCCCAATGTGAATGGTCTGTGAGGGGGTAAGCCTGAAACCCCCACTGTTAGAATTGTGTCCGTACTGAGGGATATGGGTACTGACCCCTCTCTAAGTACTGAAACTGTTGCACCAGAGTCATCTAATAACGGAATAAATTTTCCCAGCAAATCTCTAAATTCAGAATGGGTTCCTCACTGGGAATCAGAGTCATCTTTAGAGACTGCATACATTTTCTCCCACCTCATTCTATTCGGCATGGTCTGGTTCTGTAACTGAACTCTGAACTGTGAACTCTGGTTATTGCTGCTCTGTGTCTATTTCCGTGGTCGTCTCCCCCAGCAAAATCTCCAATGCCTTTACTTGTCTATTGTCAGTCTGTTTCCGCTATGCACTGCTTCAAAGTTCTCGGCTCAGCTTGGTAACTTCATCAGTCAGGCAGCTGCTGGACTTTTTCGATGGGTTCAGGTGAAGAATCTGGATGAGGCGCTCTCTGAACAGCGGGGTGCACTTGCAGAGCTGCAGCAAGTGGAGCTGGAGGCACAGTCTGAGAACATACACAAAAATCATTATTCTGTTCATAGTTTACATACATTCCTATTTATTCCATCCCACCAGTCAGTCGTGTCCATAAGTTCATTTGATTTAATATTATATTGACATCTTTAGACCTATAGTCACAATTATTATTGTTAACTATGTATTCATTTCATGTGTATAGTCTGGACTCTTCGGGTGTAATAAAACGTAGCTCTCTTAGAACCTTTGAAATTTTTTAATGGACTCTGAACCCTTCTCAAATTGTCTAATTTGTACAGTCCTAAGAAATAAATAATTTCCTAAACCCTGCCTTAAAATCTTGGGATTTAATTATCAGTACTGTTCAACCTGTAGAGCAAAAAAAAAAAACCTAAAATCTTGTCTTAGAATCTTCAAATTTTAATAAATTCTCTGGTTAAAACAACCCTGAGAATCAAAATATTCCAACACAACATTCTAGAATCTTCTGATCTTATAGCAAATTCAGAGCGGAGAAATTTTCAGTTCAGACAACTGCGAGACTCATGTTAAGGCAATGTTTTGAAAATCCCTACCATCTGATACGGCATCCTGCATTCTCTTGTGTATTCTAAATTCATAAAGCAACTGATCTTTTTTTTGTTGTTTTTAATAATTTTACCGTCACCATGGGTACAGCGTCTCAGAGTCAGTAGAGCGCCTGATTTGACTCAGAATCACTCATTGGTATGATGGCGGCCGCCTCTGTTGATTTCTGATCCTGTCTCCCAAAACTCTGGACCCAGAGGAATATTAGTAATCTCGGTGGAACCTCCAAAACGTGCTAGTCGGATTCGCTTCTCCGCACTTAAAGAATCAACTCTGTGAGTGAGCCTTAAGAATGTAGAAACACACACTTTAATCCTGCAGTAAACGTAATGCCGGCAGAAGGCTTCAGGAAAAAACCCTCTCATATGGTGTCATTGTAACATAGTACATGTTCATCATGTGTTTGTGGAGTATAGAAATGTAACATTCACTCATTGATCAGGCTGGTTTCAGTTGTCTTTGATGTCCATATGCTAATAACGCTGATTTTCTGAGCTCACTGTGGTGAGGCTAGTGTGAAGCTGACAGACTCCATTGTTTAAAGGTAACAAACCCACCATATGTTCCTAAAATAATAATAATAATAATATTAATAATAATAATAATAATAATAACAACAGGAAAAACATGAAATGAAAATCTATTTTTTAAAAAAAGAGAAATTGAACAGTGCATGCTCGCAGAAACTTACCTAAAGAATTCTGGACACATGCTGTGATGACCGCTGCAGTCATTAGTGCTTAAATAGCTGTTTGAAACCAACTCCATACGACATGTTGAACATGGAGAAAGTCTAACCTTTCAAAAGATGAAAGTATTTGGATCAGCATGTTACACTTACAGACATGACAGAAAGAAGCTAGATTCAAAATGTGAAACAGAATCTTTGCTCCTTTAGGATGTTGCTGCGTTGGGCAGGGAGAACAGTAGAGAAAGATGGTGCTCAAGGGGACACGCAGCTGCAGCGCCAAGCTGTCTGGCGAGGTTCAGGATACAAGCACCTGGAAAACAGGAGACTGTGGCGTTACTCTTTGGGCCCCGATACATTTTACAGTAGAATCTCAAACAATGAGAACACTGCCCTGAGGACTTCTCCTTGGTGACGAAGCAGGGGAAGGCAAAGTCGAAGAGCTGAGGACCTCGAATCCGCTAGCAGAGGTAAGACGACCCGCTGTGTCCGGTGCGCCAGTAGTGCTGTAACTAAGACGACAGCGTTTGGAGGAGTCACAGGCAGTCTCCAGCCTCCTCTTCAATCTGTAGAGTTTGGATTGCTACTACAACAGCAGCTGGCTATACTTGTCAATCTTGACAACCTTGCAGAGCGTTGGGAGAGACAGAAACTCAAACGATGGTTAGTGAGAGAAAGTGCTGTACAGTAACACAGGCAGCAGATAGCTCAAGGTTTACAAGAACTGGCTAAGATTAATAAGAAAAAGCTAATATTAAACACTATAAACTCTCGTTTACACACTCTTCCCTAGAGGGCCAACGAGCCCTGTCAGGAGCCGGGATTCCAGAAGCTGGCTGCACATGCGCGCTTCAGTTGCCTCCCTCTCGTTAGCCTCATGCACAACACCTGGGACTATGGCTACAAAAGCCCTCAGCATTCATGAGCTCACTGCCTTGTGTCTTTCTGGGTCCAGAGTCTGCCATGGTTTGTTCAAGCTAAAGCCACTGTTGTCATGCCGCTTGTCCTCTGTCTGGTCTTGGGTAACTCTACTATTGTTGTTGCTCTCTTGTTTTCTGTTGGCTTTGTTTATAGCACATTGCCCTTTGTTGCCTGCCTATCCTAGTGTTTGATTTGCTCTTGTTCCCCTGCCATGTTTGTTCTGCTGTTCTTTTGTCAAGCGCTGCCTTGAGTTTTACCCTATCCCTGTACAAAGCGAGGCTTTGTGGTTGTCCACCCATCTTTGTGCACCCAAACCCTGCTTGTGTTTTTTGTTCTCCTTAGTATCCCTACCCTGTTTTACACCCAAGCACTTCTTGTGGTTTTGAGATCTCATTCTGCCCCAGTGTTCTCCAGAGCTAGGCTCAGCTGTTTTTGTTTATCCTGCCCAGTTTTGTTTAATGCCCAGTTTGTCCTCTGTTCACCTAAGCTCCATCTCTTCCCGGTCCCAGGTTTGTTGTTTTGCTCAGGTCCCACCTCCTTTGTGAAGTTTGTTTTGTTTAGCAGTTTTGACCCTTAGTTTGCTGCTACCCTGATTTATCCATTCTCGTTTGTACTCCCACTCTTGTTATCCTGCCTTTATTTATTAAGGTCTGGCATCGCCCAATCCCTGCAAGTATTTCCTTGTTTGTCACTGCCACGCCTGACCAGGCAGGACACGTTCACAGCTACAAGTGATTGGTTTCAGAGTACATATCTGGTTATAATAACATGGTGCTAGATTTTTCTACCAAATTTCTTTGATTCTGATTGGAGCAACATTGTCTGTAAGTTAGAACGGAGCACAGTCATTAATAGCAGTTTAAAACCAACCTTACAATGTTGACAGGGAGAAGTCTAACCTTTCAAAAGATGAAAGTATTTCGATCAGCATGCTACACTTACTAACATGACAGAAAGAAGCTAGATTCCGCAGCACCAAGGCAAGCAGTCTGCCGATGTCCAGGATACGAGCACCTAGAAAACAGGAGACCATGGCATTACTCTTAAGGCGCTTTTTTTTTCATTTTTTTTTTTTTTTTTGGGTGATCATTATCTATTCATTTTTCATTATTATCCATTATCAAGAACATACAATATAAAAGAAAAAGTGGGTGATTGTGTACACCACCGGAGGCACCCCTCCCCAATGGCCAGCTCATCAGAAACAATTTGTTAATAAAAACAGGGAGTAAAATAAAATATTTCAGAGCAGTGCTATAAACCTCTCAGCAGCATTTTCCCAGGCCAATAGTGAATGCCTCTCCTACCTTCAATCTTGCCTTCCCCTTGTGCCCCAGAGTGCCCTGCCTCAGCTCCAGTCTGATCACACCATCTCTATCCGCAAAGTTCTGCCAACTACCTCCTTGCAGAGTGTCTGGAGAACTCTTCAAGCCGACACAGAGACAGAAACGCAAACGATGGTTAGTGAGACAAAGTACTGTACAGGTAGCAGATAGTTCAAGGATTACAACAACTGGCTAATATAAATAAGACAAAGCTAATATTAAACACTATAAAGTAGGGATGTCACTCAACCAAACTGATACCCATTTGGTTTGGAAAAATTCTAAACCAAATCCATACGACATGTTGACAGGGAGAAGTCTAACCTTTCAAAAGATGAAAGTATTTGGATGAGCATGCTACACTTACAGACATGACAGAAAGCAGTCAAATTCAAAATGTGAAAGAATCTTTGCTGCATCAGGATCTCACTGCGTCAGGCAGGGAGAATAGTAGAGAATGGAGCTGAAGGGGTCACACCGCTGCAGCACCCAGGGAAGCCGTCTGGCGATGTCCAGGATACAAGCACCTCGAAAACAGGTGTTTTTTTTTGTTTGTTTTGGGGGGGGGATGGGTGATCATTATTTTTCATTATTATCCATTATCAAGAACATACAATATAAAACGGAGTCAAATAAAATTATTTCAGAGCAGTGCTATAAACCGCTCAGCAGCGTTTTCCCAGGCCAATAATGTCTTGTCTTTAGCATCATGAAAGTGAGCGGGTGAAAGATGCAGGTTAATAACGTCAATACAGAAAATAAATTGTCTCCCTCTCAGAGAATGTGGGGGTTGCCAGCGCATGCCTAGTTATTTTTTTTTAGCATTGATTGTTCCAGCAGACGCAAGTAAAGGGAAAAGGAAAAGCCAGGTAAATTATAGAAAGACTGAAATTCTTGGAACGTCCGGAGTTTAGTCTCACTAAAAATAAAGTTGATTACATTCCGTTGCCACACAGGGAAGAAAAAAGGTTTGCCGGATGTAAGAAGTTTAAAATTATGGAAGATGTTTTAGTGCCACCTGGTTGAAGATTGTAATTCTTTCTACATCCCTCCACACAGGAAGTAAATTACTAATGACTGGTCCATATCTCAATTTACAATGTTTTAGAGGGATATTTGAACAAATTAAGTCTTGTAGTCTATGGGGAGCCATTCTACATTCTTCTATAGGACGCCCTTAAGTTTTTGCATCAGGATTCAACCAAGTGGTTAGAACCCATGGTTATAAAGAAAGAGTATAATTTGAAGTTCGGAGTAGAGAGGCCACCGTCAGTTTTACAAATGTTGGAGATTTAAATATTTGTATCTAGGTCTTTTGCCTCTCCTCAAATAAACCAAAATAACAATCAAGTTTCTTCCAGAAATTTGTTGGAGGTGATAGAGGAATCATTGAGGCAATGAAGTGAAGTCTGGGAAGAACAAATTTTGTATTTTGCAGCAACATGGTGTTAAATAGTCATCTGGCACATGCTGTGATAAACTGTGAAATGTTATCTTTGTAATATTAGGGTAATGATCAGATATTGAAAGAGGAGAGATATCAGCTGAATAGATCAGTTGTAGTAAGCAGGAAGATGTAAGATCATCAATACTAGAGAATGATTTATGTCTGGCAGAAAATGTAGTATATTTTCTGGATGATGGGTTAAGGGCAGGCCATACAATCAGAGAGAAACTGGTTCAGAACAGAGGTGGATTTGATTTGTGTATCAGAGTGAATTGCATTGGAGTGATCAAGCAGATTATTAGCATCAATGAGTAACGGAGAGTCAAAATTAGAGAGATATTTAGATAGAGCTACAAAAAACTCCAACCCAAATACAGCTGGGGCGTAGGCTGAAACAAAAGTGAGTTTTTCTCTCCAATAGATGCTATAATGAGAGAAATTTATACAGGTGCTGGCACGTCTGGCAGACAAATCGATTACATTTTTCTCTTTCTTAGCAGAGCAGTACGCTGCCACCTTAAACTATTTATTTGACATTCTAGACTCTGTGGTAGGCAAGAGATTGGATTCTTGAAACAACGTAATATCTAATTTTTTTCTACGCAAAATATCTAAGCAACAGACCCTCTTTGAAGGCGAATTCAGACGCTGGACATTCTAAGACAATATTGTTAGTTCAGTCACAGACGTTTATAAATATTAGCACAAGTAATCCAGGATAAGCATGAAAAGGTGAAGTATATCTGAGAGGTTTGGGTGGTGATTAACAGAGAAATTAAATAATGTCTTAAATAACAAAGAGAAACTGACCAGGAATAAACAACCCACAACCCAGGGTGCTCACAGAGAACAGGAAGAAAAGCCGTTCTTCTCTTAGAAGTGAAGGAGCTATAATCAACAAACAAATGAAGGTTGGAACCAAAGTAGGAGATGGGGCTGCTGGATCTGCTTACCTTCAGTAAAAGCTGCCCATCCCGGTACCACAGGAGCTTGAAAATAAAGATCTGCGGTGAATTGTGAATCATGTTTCGTCTTTCTATAGACACAGTGAGCTCTTTCCAGGTCTGCCATTTTTGGGAGCCAGAGGAGTCGTTTTGCTTCATCTTTTCTTGATTGGGGAAGATATCACAGCCATTCTATCACCACTAAATGCCCCAGGTAGAAGTGCTAAAAAACGAAAAGAGACAGAAAAAAAGGATAAAAAGTAAGAGAGCAACCATTCCAGGAAATCAGTCTTGGTGGTCCCCCTGGGCCCTGATACTTAATTGTCTTACAGTAGAATCTCCAATAAGAAGAGCAGTAAGAACACTGCCCCGAGGAGTTGTCCTCGGTGACGAAGTAGGTGACGCTGGACGTTGTCTCCACTCCCGCACAGGAGAGAACCTGTAGGCTTCAGTGTGGCTGGGAAAAGCTGTGGGCTCCTCCACCAACAGACGGTTTTCACCTCTGCGAACAGGTTTGGGTTCCACAGCTCTTTTCTGTAAATAAGACTACCCAATGGGAGGAGTCACAGGTAGCCTCCAGCCTCGTCTTCCGCTATGCTGGTCAAGCTAGAGACAGAAATGCAAACGATGGTTAGTGAGAGAAAGTACTCTACAGTCAGACATAGCAGCTCAAGGATTACAACTATAAAGTAGGGATGATCGCTCAAACAAATTGACACCATTTGAGAGAGAAGTTCTAATTCTGCATGTTGACGTTCACACACGAGTGACCGGTTTCAGAGAACTGAGAAATGTCTGGTCATTATACCATGAGTATCCGGGTGGGTTTGGGATGTGCATAGAACTGAACCATAAATTGTGCTGATGCCTCCACCACAAACACTTCAGCGTGAGAAACCTCAATAGCTAAAATCTGTGGAGAGCCAATGCATTTCGGATAAAGAAGCGACGGCTTCTGTGAATTCTCATCAAGGACTTGACTAAACTTCCTGAAAACTAAGAGTGAAACTGTAAAAGCTACTGAGCCATGCTTGGCAGATTCATCTCCATACGGAACAGTAAATGTATTTCCTGAGATACTGGCAGTACTGACAGTAAGGGATTTTCAGTCAATCAATGAATCAACTCGTCAGTCAGCCTTAAGAATGTAGAAAAACACTTTCCTGCAGTGAACGTAACTGTGGAAGGCTGTCAGAACCACGTCCGCGATTTTCTCCTAGTCCTTCACCACGATCCCCGATCTGTATGGAGTGTATAGAGTCGCTCAGCACTGGAAAGACTGTTCGCACCATGGAAGGGCTTCTCTCTTAGCCACTGGGATTGCGTCCTGTTATCTGCAAATGAAAAACCTCTGGGTATTTTTGAAAACTAAACAAAAATCACAAATCAATTTGAAATTGTTAGCAAGCTTTGGATTCCCTCTTTACACTGTGCACACCAAACTGTTTTGTAGCAGTCTGTCATAGAGACGGAACTATGAAATTGTTCATCATTTGATAAAGATATCTGGTGTTGAGTCTGAAATATCCTCGTCATAAACATCCTCATTTTGCTTAGAATTCTGTTGTACTCATGGAAACCATCTGAAGCTCTACTGCATTTCTTGACAAAGCAGTTTCTAGCCACCTTCTCTGAAAACGAAGTATTTTTTAATTTCTATTTTTTTTTATGAGCTTTACATTGACATAGAACCTTAACATTTGTTAAAAGCTACTATGCTATACTATTTATGTGCCACAAGTTCCATAGATGTTTGGTGCTAATATGCAAACTCTTGCTAAAGCACACAATTCTACTGCTTGCACTGACACACTATCTGGTAATCTGAATGTGTCCACTATCTGATCAGCCTTCACCAGGAAGTAGCCACTGATGGACTCCCATTTTCCAACTGCAGTCTGGATCCATCCAAAAATAAATAAATAAAATAAAATAAACATCAGCATTTTCATTTGGTACATCAGTGACATTGGACCGGACACCCTTGACTCACATGGGAATTTATCATCAATTTGGATAACCCTTCTTCTCCTTCCTTTGAAAGGGGTATTGAGCCCAGTAAAGACAATCAGCTATTTTACTTGTACCACTTTAACTGCACATGCTCTCTTTATTTAACAAATATCATCACTTGGCAGCATTAGTCTAGATCCAGTCATTTTCATCTGTCAGCTCGTGTCTGGACCGCACAACATAAGTATCATCTAGTATGAATGCTTGGAGGGTGCAAATAATTGGTGAAACACTTAACTTAATGCTAAAGATTGGGAAAGCAAAGATATGTTTTTAAACCACACCCCGTCTCTTTCCATTGACCCTTTTTACCTAGGGAACTATGCGGTTCACCTGGCTATCTGAAGAATTGTCTCGGTCCTGTAATCAGGACTACATGTGTGGCTGCAAACTAATCTTCATAGTACACATAAGATACAGATTATCTTTTGCTGGTATCTTTTGTACCCATGACTGTTCTTACATATCAGCACCAACTGGGGAGACAAATTTAGGATTTTCCCCATTCAACCTTTGACAGAGCTCCATATAATGCATTAAAGGTTCTCTGCTTGGTCAGATACCAAAAATATTCTAATTTCCAATATTTGAAGTGGAAATAAGCCTATACTAGGACTAGTAGCAGAACCTGTACATTCTGTACATTTGTATGATTTAGTTTAAAATCTCACAATAATAATGGGCTGTGAGGGGTAAGCCTGAAACGCCCACTGTTAGAATTGTGTCCGTATTGAGGGATTGGGGCACTGACCCCGAAACTGTACTAAAACTGTTGCAACCGAGTCAACTAAACACGGAATAGATTCTCCCAACAATTCTCTAAATTCAGAATTGGTTCCTCACTGGGAATCAGAGTAATCTTTAGGGACTGCATACATTTTCTCCCACCTCATTCTATTCGGCATGGTCTGGTTCTGTAACTGTGAACTCTGGTTATTGCTGCTATGTGTCTATTTCCGTGGCCGTCTCCCCCAGCAAAATCTCCAATGCCTTTACTTGTCTATTGTCAGTCTGTTTCCGCTATGCACTGCTTCAAAGTTCTCGGCTCAGCTTGGTAACTTCATTGGTCAGGCGGCTGCTGGACCTTTTCAATGGGTTCAGGTGAAGAATCTGGATGAGGTGCTCTCTGAACAGCGGGGTGCACTTGCAGAGATGCAGCAGGTGGAGCTGGAGGCACAGTCTGAGAACTCACACAAAAATCATTATTCTGTTCATAGTTTACATACATTCCTATTTATTCCATCCCATCAGTCAGTCGTGTAAATAAGTTCATTTGATTTAATATTATATTGACATCTTTATATACCTATAGTTATAATTATTATTGTTAACTATGTATTCATTTCATGTGTATAGTGTGGACTCTTCGGGTGTTATAAAACCTGGCTCTCTTGTCTTAGAACCTTTGAAATTCTTAATAGACTCTAAACCCTTCTCTAATTCTTTCATTTGTACAGTCCTGAGAAATAAATAATTTCCTAAACCTTGCCTTAAAACCTTGGTATTTAATTTTCAGTACTGTTCAACCTGTAGAGCAAAAAAAAATCTGATCCGGTCTCAAAAACTCTGGACCCAGAGGAATATTAGTAATCTCGGTGGAACCTCCAAAACGGTGCTAGTTGGATTCGCTTCTCTGCACTTAAAGAATCAACTCTGTGAGTGAGCCTTAAGAATGTAGAAACACACACTTTAATCCTGCAGTAAACGTAATGCCGGCGAAAGGCTTCAAGAAAAAACCCTCTCATATGGTGTCATTTTAACGTAGTACATGTTCATCATGTGTTTGTGGACAATAGAAATGTAACATTCACTCATTGATCAGGCTGGTTTCAGTTGTCTTTGATATCCATATGCTGATAATGCTGATTTTCAGAGCCCACTGTGGTGAGGATGGTGTGAAGCTGACAGACCCCATTGTTTTAAGGTAACAAACCCATCATATGTTCCTATAACAACAACAACAACAACAACATGAAATGAAAATCTATTTAAAAAGAAGAAAAAAAAAAAGAAAAAAAAGAAAAAAAAAAAGAAATTGAACAGTGCATGATCGCAGAAACGTACCAAATGAATTCTGGGCACATGATGTGATGACCGCTGCGGTCATTGGCCAAAGGTGCTTAAATAGCTGTTTGAAACCAACTCCATACAACATGTTGA
The DNA here is from genome assembly GCF_030463535.1 of Salminus brasiliensis. NCBI lineage: Eukaryota > Metazoa > Chordata > Actinopteri > Characiformes > Bryconidae > Salminus > Salminus brasiliensis. The sequence continues at coordinate 17,220,832 of NC_132896.1, forward strand.
ACAGGGAGAAAGCCTAACCTTTCAAAAGATGAAAGAGAATCTTTGCTCCTTTAGGATGTCACTGCGTCGGGCGGTGAGAATAGTAGAGAACGATGGTGCTGAAGAGGTAAGGCTAGATGGCCTCTATGTAGAGCGTCTGGAGAGGATTGCGAGCCATGTTCCTCAAGCGTAAACACAGAGACAGAAATGCAAATGATGGTTAGGGAGACAAAAGTACTGTACAGTAATACAGGTAGCAGATAGCTCAACGATTACGACTGGCGAAGATAAATAAGACAAAGCTAATATTAAACACTATAAAGTAGGGATGACCCCTCGACCAAACTAATAACATTGGAGTCCGAGAAATTATTTTTCTGCGGGACACTGTTGACATTCAGAGCTACAAATGACTGGTTTCAGAGAACATATCTAGTTATTATACCATGGTGCTAGCTTTTTCTACCAAATTTCTTTGATTCTAACTGCTCCATTCTAGCCTTGACAATGTCGCAATCTTCAAAGTCTACAGATCTTCCGTTACACCCTCTAAATCTTTAGGGTGAGCCTTAAGAATGTAGGAACACACACTTTAAACCTGCAGTAAATGTAATGCCGGCGGAAGCCTTCAGAAACGAGTCTGAGAAAAAACCCTCTCATATGGTGTAACTGTTACATTTCTATACTCCACAAACACATGATGAACATGTACTACGTTACATTCACTCATTGATCAAGCTGGTTTCAATTGTCTTTGATGTCCATTTACCGAAACACGCTGGTTTTCATTGCCTTTGATGTCCATATGCTGATAACGCTGATTTTCTGAGCCCAATGTGGTGAGAGGGGTGTGAAGTTGACAGACTTTATTGTTTAAAGGGAACAAACCCACCATATGTTCCTATTCCCCATGCAGTCAAATATGTAATATCGTGGAAAAACATGAAATAAAAATCCACAAAAAAACCCCCAGTGCATGCTTGTAACAATTTACCTAAGAATTCTGGCCACAGGTGCTCAAATAGCTTGGAGAGAGCCTACCCTTTCAAAAGATGAAAGTATTTGGATCAGCAGGCTACACTTACAGACATGACGTAAAGAAGCTAGATTCAAAATGTGAAAGAGAATCTTTGCTCCTTTAGGATGTCGCTGCGTCGAACGGGGAGAACAGTAGAGAACGATGGTGCTGAAGGGGTCACGCAGCCGCAGCGCCAAGCTGTCTGGTAAGGTACAGGATACGAGCATCTGGGAAACAGGAGACCATGGCGTTACTCTTTGGGCCCTGATACGTTTAACAGTTGAATCTCCAACAATGAGAACACTGCCCTGAGGACGTCTCCTCGGTGAACAAGCAGGAGAAGGCAAAGTCGAAGAGCTCCTATAGTGCTGTAACTAAGGTCACAGGCAGTCTCCAGCCTCGTCATCCGTCAGTGTAATAACATAAGCAGGATATATTGGTGAAGCTCAACTACTTCCTTGCAGAGCATCTGGAGAACTATTCAAATCGAAACAGAGAAAGAAACGCAAACGATGGTTAGTGAGACAAAGTACTGTACAGTAAGACAGGCAGCAGATAGCTCAACGATTACAACAACTGGCTAAGATAAGACGTTCACAGCTACAAATGATTGGTTTCAGAGAACATGTCTGGTTATTATACCATGGTCCTAGCTTTTTCTACTCAATTTATTTGATTTTAAATTGGAGCAACATTGTCAAGGCTAGAACGGAGCACGGACTACGTCATCTGTTAGATGTTCTAGATCTTTAGGGTGAAATTCTGGATGGATAAATCTAGAGGGTTATTAATGACTCGGTGGAGGGTTGATGGGTGATCATTATTTATTTATTTTTCCTCATTATCCATTATAAAGAACATACAATATAAAACAAAAAGAAAAAGTGGGAGATTGTGTACACCACACACCCAGAGGCACCCCTCCCCAATGGCCAGCTCATCATTTGTTAGTAAAAATATTATATTCAGAGCAGTGCTATAAACCTCTCAGCAGCGTTTTCCCAGGCCAATAATGTCTTGTCTTTAGCACCATGAATGTGAGCGGTTGAAAGATGCAGGTTAATAACGTCAATACAGAAAAGAATCCATGGTCTCCATTTTCGAGAATGTGGGGGTTGCCAGCGCATGCCTAGTTATTTTTTTGGCATTGACGCAAGTAAAGGGAAAAGGAAAAGCCAGGTAAATTATAGAAAGATTGCAATTATTGGAACATCCGGAGTTCAGTCTCACCAAATATAAAGTGTTGATTACATTCCGTTGCCACACAGGGAAGAAAAAAGGTTTGTTGGCCATAACAAGTTTATAATTATGGAAGAAAGGGGAGTTTTAGTGCCACCTGGTGGAAGATTCTGATTCTGATTTGTGTATCAGAGTGAAGTGCGTTGGAGTGATCTAGCAGATTATTAGCATCAATGAGTAACGGACAGTCAAAATATATTAAGATAGGGCTACAAAAAACTACAAACCAAATACAGCTGGGGCGTAGGCTGAAACAAAAGTGAGTTTTTTTCCCCTCCAAAAGATGCTATAATGAGAGAAATTTGCCCAGACGTGTTGCCGCCTGTATGACAAATCGTTTACATTTTTCTCTTTCTTAGCAGAAGAGTACGCTGCCGCCTTAAAATATTTATTTGACATTCTAGACTCTGTGGTAGGCAAGAGATTGGATTCTTGTAATAACAATATCTATTCTTTTTCTACGCAGAATATTTAAGCAACAAACCCTCTTTGAAGGTGAATTCAAACACTGGACATTCTAAGACAATATTGTTAGTTCAGTCAAAGACGTTTAAAACTAGCGCAAATAAGCCAAAACAAGCAGGAAAGGATGGAAAGTATATCTGCGAGGCTTGGATGGTGATTAATAGATACATGAAACAATGTCTTAAATAACAAGGAGAAACTGACCAGGAACAAACTACCCACAACCCAGGGTGCTCACAGAGAACAGGAAGAAAAGCCGTTTTTCTTTTAGAAGTGAAGGAGCTATAATTAACGAAAAAACGAAGGTTGGAACCAAAGTAGTAGATGGGGCTGCTGGCCCTGCTTACCTTCAATAGAAGCTGCTCATCCCGGTACCACAAGAGCTTGAAAATAAGGACCTGTTGTGAATTGTGTCTTTCTAGCTTCTATAGAAACAGTGAGCTCGTTTCAGGTCTGCCACTTTTGGGAGTTCAGATAAGTGGCTTTTTTTTTGATTGGGGAAGCAACTGGAGAGGGAAGTGCTTTTACAGTAGACATCACAGCCATTCCATCACCAGTAAATGCCCCAAGTATCAGTGTTAAGAACAACAAAAAAGAAAAGGGTATATACTACAGTAGAATCTCCAAGAATCTCCATCGGCCCTGAGCAGTCGTCCTCGGTGACGAAGCAGGTGAAGGCCAAGTTGAAGAGCTGAGGAACCCCGAACTGCTTAGCAGGGGTGAAGGGGCACTCAGCTTTTCCCGGCCACGCTGATGCCCACAGGCTCTCTCTAGAGTAGGTCTGCAGACGACTCTCTCTGTCTGGTGAGCCGATAGGGCTGTGATTAAGACAACCCTGTTGGAGGAGTCACAGGGAGCGTCCAGCCTAGTCTTTCGTCGGTGGAGTTTGGATGGTCTCTACAACAGCAGCTGGACATGCTGGTCAAGCTAAACAGCCTCCTTGCAGAGTGTCTGAAGAACTGTGTGTTTACGCTTGAGGAACATGGCTTGCAAACACAAATGGTTAGTGAGAAAGTACTGTACAGTAACACCGATAGCAGATAGCTCAAGGGTTACAACTGGCAAAGATAAATAAGACAAAGCTAATATTAAAGACTATAAATGACGTTTACAGCTACAAGTGATCGATTTTGCTTTACTTTTGAGTAAAGCATCAATGAATTAAGCAGGGACAGTGCTGGATATGGAGACAGATATGACAGTGCAGTGATGTTCAAACAACATGCAAAACTTGACTTTAGAAGCTCTGGTCATTATGGTTAAGTTCATGATCGTGTCCTGACACCTGCTGAAGACGTCACTTTAAATGAACAACAACAACAACAACAAAAAAAGGCCTCGAGTCTCACGGTTACAAGCTTCATACAGTTCGGACATGCTTCTGCTGATAGGCTGCAGAGGCTTCTGGCTAGCTCAGGCAATAAAGATATGGAATGTGGCATAATTCTTCAAAGAACTGTTAATGAAATGTGAAACATGTCAGAGACACAGTAGGACCAGACCAAAGCCTTTACATTATTTACCAGTTCTCTCAGTTTAGTGCAGGAAGCATTCTGACCACAAAGTCCTCTAAAATGGTGAAACTCTTTGTTAATGACTGGATTAGCCTGCATGGTCCACCTCAGAAACCTTTCAGTGATGATGGAGCCCATGGAGCAATGGACTTGAAAGAGCACAACCAAACGCTCACTGAGATCATAATGAAAGTAAAGAAAAGTAACTGTTGAAACTGGGATACTGACAAGCCTCCTGCTTTAGAGGGCACCACACAAAGTGAAGGCGCGGCAAAACACACTTCTGCTTCACATGCATGTAGAAAGGCTTTTACTGAAGCAGAATGTTCAGAAAGAATACAGAAAGCACAGCGGAAACTGCTTCATCACACAGATCTCCTCTTTAGGGGAATGTCCAAAGTAGAAAGGACCAGGAGTTCATTGGTCATCAACATCCTCATTTTGCTTAGACTTCTGTTGTACTCTTGTGGAAACCATCTGAAGCCCAACTGCATTTCTTGACCAAGCGGTTTCTAGCGACCTGCTCTGAAAATGAATTACCTGCAGATATTGCTGTGTTGATTACATTCCGTTGCCACACAGGGAAGAAAAAAGGTTTGTTGGCCATAAGAAGTTTATAATAATGGAAGATGGGGGAGTTTTAGTGCCACCTGGTGGAAGATTGTGATTATTTCTACATCCCTCCACGCAGAAAGTAAATTACTAATGACTGGTCCATACCTCAATTTACAATGTTTTAGAGGGATATTTGAATAAATTAAGTCTTGTAGTCTATGGGGAGCCACTCTACATGCAAGTTTTTGCATCAGGATTCAACCAAGTGGTTAGAACCCGTGGTGATAACGAAAGAGTATAATTTGAAGTTAAGAGCCAAGAGGCCACACTGAATCCCACAGGCTCTCTCTAGAACAGGTCTGCAGACGACTCTCTCTGTCTGGTGAGCCGGTAGGGCTGTGATTAGGACAACCCCGTTGGAGGAGTCACAAGGAGCCTCCAGCCTTGTCTTCCGACGGCCTCTACAATAGCAGCTGGACATGCTGGTCAAGCTAAACGGCCTCCTTGCAGAGCGTCTGGAGAACTCTGCATGCCATGTTCCTCAAGCGTAAACAGACAGAAACACAAACAATGGTTAGTGAGACAACAGCACTGTACAGTAACACAGGTAGCAGATAGCGCAAGCGTTACAACTGGCTAAGATAAATAAGACAAAGCTAAAATTAAAGACTATAAATGACGTTCACAGCTACAAGTGATCGGTTTCGGAGCCATTATACCATGGAGCTAGCTTTTTCTATCAAATTGGTTCGATACTGATTGTCAAAGGAGCACAGTCTACAGATCATCTGTTACATGCTCCATATCTTTAAGGTGAAATTGGAAAGAGATGGATAAATCTGGAAGGTTATTAATGAAAACACTAGCTGTTGAGCATTTAGCTTCAGAACTTGAGGTTTGGGTTATATATAGAACTGAACCATGAATTGTGCTGATGCCGCTGTTAAGTCTATTATATAGACATGCATTGTTATATTTGTATTCCCCAACATTGGTTGTGCTATATTTTGGCTGTAAAAGTTGGAACCGTAATTTAAAAGGGGTACTTTTGGTATGAAGTAATCAAGTGGGAGAGGAGGGGAGCGAGCCCTGGTGGGAGTGGAGGTGTAGTTGGCTGTGAACGGGAGAAATAAAGTTGCACTACAGCTTGTTAAGTTGGTCTTTTTGAGTAACCGTGGTAGCAGAGGATGGTTAGTTGACAAAGGGTAACCGTAAGAAAGTTGGAAGAATGAAGTCGTCATTTGAACCAGAGTAATGGAACTAGAGAAAAGTAAGCAGGCGCTTTCTGTGGCCTTGGCGCTGTTGGGAAGAGCGACGGAGTCAGTGTTGGAAAAAGTGGTAGATGACTTGAATAAAGACACTGGTATGAATTACTTGCGATTTGTTTCTCATAGAAGAAAAAGACAGAGAACATACAAGGCATACTCAAGTTTTGATCTGATTATGAGAGACGTGCGTCTATGGCGGACTATATAATCGATTTTTCAACACTGGTACTCACGGATGCGTAAATCCAACATGGAACCTCCTGCCGTAGTATTAGCATTCAAGCTGCTAGATACAGCATGCTTGGATGTGAAAGACTAACAGTTGGCTTTGACTGGTTTAGGGAAGAAAGTAGTCTGTGGTAACAGGAATGAACCAAGAAACCGCCCAAGTAAGAGCAAAGACGACAGAGAGGCAAGCCTTGGTCCCAAAATAATCAACAAAAAACACCACTGCCTTTAACCAATCCCTTGGAGCAGGGGACTGTTAAAAAAAAGATAAGATGATAATGTGTTTAAGGAAGTCACAGAAGAGGGACAACAGTGCAGTTATTTATCAAAGACAGTGGACACTACAAACCATGGACAAAAACAAAAGAAAATGCATTACTACAAGGAACAAAAGTGGCACATGACATTTATTTCAGGCTTCCACCAGAGGCTGACTGTAAAGGAATATTATGGAAGGGTGTTTTATGAAATTTTCAACCAAAAGGAGGATTGTCAAATAACTCCGGTTCCACGCCAGAGGTTCCATGTAAAAAGGTCTCTTTATTTCACAATCAACACAAACAGAAAGCAAATTTGGAAGAATGCTTTTAGTTTTACAATTAGACTTGCCGTTACTCACCACTCACTGGATCGGGAGAGCCCTTCGATCCTGACAAGAGACAGCCATCTCAGTAAACCACCGAGCTGGACCTGCAGTTCCACTTAGCCGACTCTCACCAGAAAAGAGGGAAACACGTCCTTTGTATCTTAAACAAAACGAAGAACTGTGCGTGGACGGGGACGGGGGCCAACCGCTCCCACCAGGCACAGTCTTCCCTTGACCCTTAATTCCAGTGGTTGATAACAGCACCCTCATGAAAAACAAGTTATATAATTGATTATATAAACATTCGTTTACAGTATAACATAACCCATGACTTAAAACAGCTGTATAGACCCGTTTCAACATATTGCCAATACATTATGACCATACCTTTAATATAAGGTGAACATGGATGCATTATATCCTTATATTCGGATATGTAGACCAAATTAGCATGGCTCCGCAGTGCACCTGCACCACCTCATAACGCCCATCATAGTACAAACACCCTTTCAGCCTATCCAAAGAGAAATAGTGGAAATAGTGTTGAGAGCAGGAGGAAACATGTCCAGAGTCGACCCAGCCGCTTTCTATTAAATTAATCTGGACCGCACCGTAATTGGGGTACTTGCCCATAATTGTAGATGACTTCAAATGACTAATAACAAAAAAAGCACAAATACACCACAAATTACACATGGACCCTTCACAAGCCTCGGAAAAAGACACCTCCCTCTGTGAGGAAGAGAAGGACCAACTCAAGTCAAAGACAGGCCAAATTCTCTGGGTAGCAAGACAGATTAGGCCAGATGTCATGTTTGATGCTAGTCACTTGGCATCAAGCTTCAAAAAGGCAATTGTGCAGACAGTCCATGAAGCACACAATAGTGTGCAAACTGCAGTCCAAAGAGACTTCCAACACTTAGGCAGAGACAGTGCTCTTCAATTGACTGGTGTTCAGAAATGCCTCATTTGGAAATCTTTCAGATGGTGGGACTCAAGAAGGACATTTGATTGTTCTTATGGGAGACAATGGAAAGTTCTCGCCAGTTCCTTGTCAGTTAAAGAGAGTCAAAAGGACTGTGCAGAGCAAATTTGCTGGTGAAACACTGGCAATGTCTGATGGAACTGATAATGCCATTTTCTTGGCCACGCTGATCTCTCAACTAACTACTGGGGGTGCTGAACTTGCTCCACCCATAATTTGCATCACAGATAATCATTAACTTGCTGATGCAGTGAAGTCCACAAAGTCTGTCACAAAGAAACTTTGCCTGGAGATAAGCAGCATCAAAGAAATCACAGAAAGTTGAAAGGTGCTGTGGCACAGTACAAAAGAACAGCCTACGGATCTTACCAAAATGAGGGCATCAGCTAATAAGTTACTACATGCCCCAAGTGTAGGACAATGGAAACTTGATTAAAATTACATTTTGAAAAGACATAATACTACTTTTCAGTGCTATTAAAAAACTTTAAAAGATTATATTTGTGTCACTTCTGTATACTCTGTTTAAATGGTTAAAAGGAGTTCTATCTGAATATACTTAAGCTTTTTTTTTAAATAAGTGAGAGAGTTTTGAAAGTCTTAAAGACATGCATTGTTTTTTGTATTCTCTTACATTGGGAAAACAACATTGTACTATCAAGTGGAGGTGTAGTTCACTGTGATCTGGAGAAATAAAAGTTGCACTATAGCTTGTTAAGTTTGTCTTTCTGAGTAACAGCCGCCACCACGACCACTTCAACTTGAGTAACCGGAACACCGAAAACCTAGGGGAGTCCATGAATTTAGAATAAAACAGCGCCAGCCTCTGCGAATTCTCACCAAGGACGTGACAAACATAGCCACAAAAACGGTACCAAGTTTGCCATTTAAGAGTACAGTAGGCTTTATGACCTGAATGTGGTTAATGATCACAGTGGTGGTGGTGGCGGCTGCAATGTGCGTTACAATATTCAAACACAGCATGAAATCCTTGGTCACAGTAATTATGATGTTTTCATGTTACAGGATGCAGTAGAGAACATGAAAAGTTAAGATTGATAAATTGAACCTCTGTTGGCTCTCCAGTGTGGGAATGGAGACAACAACCCTCTGTGTCTGGCGCGCTGGTAGTGCTGTAATTAAGACAACCCTGTTGGAGGAGTCACAGGCAGTCTCCAGCCTCGTCTTCCATCTGTAGAGTTTGGACTGGCACTACAACAGCAGCTGGATATGCTGGTCAATCTTGACAATCTTGCAGAGCGTTCAGAGAGCCCTGAAAGCCATGTTCCTCAGAAGTAAACACAAACAGAAATGCCAACAATGGTTAGTGAGACAAAGTACTGTACAGTAACACTGGTAGCAGATTGCTTAAGGATTACAACAAGTAGATAAGAAATAAGACAAAAGCTAATATTAAAGACTATAAAGTAGGGATGGTCGCTCGATCTAATTGATACCCATTTGAGACAGAACCCTATTTCATATAGAAAGGTGCATGCTAGCAGCAACTTACCTAAAGAAATCTGGTCATATGCTATAACCGCTGCAGTCATTGGCAACAGGGGCTTAAATAGCAGTTTCAAACCAACTCCATATGACACGTAGACAGGGATTAAACCTAATCTTTTAAAAGATGAAAGCATTTGGATCAGTATGCTACACTTACACAGGATTCAAAATGTGAAAGAATCTTTGCTGCTTCAGAATCTCGGTACGTCAGGGAGAACATCAGAGAACGATAGTGCCGAAGAGGTCACGCAAGGCAGCCAAGGGAAGCTGTCTGGTGACATCCAGGAAACGGGCATGTGGAAAACAGGAGATCATGGCATTACTCTTTGGGCCTCATTTTTTTAATCAACTATTTTAATTTTTTTATTGTATGTAATAACATACAATATAAAACCAAAAAAAAGAAAAAGCTCATCAGAAACAATGTGATATTAATATGCGGCACCATTTAAAAAGGAACTTGACTGGCTTTTCAACTGAGATAAGATGTATTGTCAAAAAGCAAAACAAACAATTTACTTACTTTTTCCAGTCAATTCCAGACCCAACATACAGCTCTGTAAAATATTAAGAGACGACCCTACATGATCAATTTCTCTGGTTTTACTATTTATAGGCAATGTGTATATGGAAATTAACATTTAAATTGTATTTCATAAACCATGGACAACATTTCCCCAAAATTCCAAATAAAATATTGCTATTTGGAACAGGTATTTGAAGAAACGACATCTCAAATAACGCAAAGAAATAGTTACAATACAAAAGAAGTTGTATGAAAATGTAAACCAAGTACTTATATTTGAACTTTGAGAGCATTCCTCTTTGGGGCTAACTGGGACCTTGATATCACAATTTCTTTTCACCCCATGTACCACATGTGATGCGAATGACCGTCTCCTTTATTCAAAATTCACTATGGAGAAATAACCTTCACTGCCAATCACAGCTTGGCTCTCCACTAGTCTTTCACATTAATGTTGGGTGACTATACCATTCATAGTGTGCAAATTCAGGTAACTCAGCTTTTCTTTTATGAAATGCCTGAAATAAAATGGCTGCCATACACATAGAAATGCAAATGTAAGGACAAAGATGTCCAAGTAGTCTAATTTGTTGCCAGAGCTGTATAACTGAGCCATGAAACGTTAGCCAGCATGAGCATAGCAGCGAGAAGTCGCACTGCACCCCTGTTATTATACAACATATCTACCTTATTTTAAATGCCAAGATGTACAAGGAAAAGAGAAGAGAACAGTAGGCATAAACTTATGCATCTAAAAACTAAGATGGTAGATATACAGAGGCTCAGCGGTTAGAGCTCCGGGCTATTGATGACAGGGTTGTGGGTTAGATACCCGGGCTCAGCAAGCTGCCACTGTTGGGCCATTGAGCAAGGCCCTTCACCCTCTCTGCTCCATGGGTGCTGGAGTTGGCTGTGTGTGTGTGTGCTCACTGCCCATAGTTCACTAGTGTGTGTGTGTGTGTGTGTGTGTTCACTACTACAGATACAGGTAAAATGTGGAGGACACATATTACAGTGACAAATACGTGCACCTTTACCCAGTAATCCTGAGAATTGCATAGGGATAATGTTGCTCCCAGACCGAGAAGATAACAGCTCTTCTGCTTCTTGGGGTGAAGAGATGAGGTGTACAGTGCCCGAGATGGTGACTTTCAACTGAGCTGGATAAAGTAAAGTTTAATACCTTTGCTCACAGACACTTCTGAACTGGAAGAAAAGCCGTTCTTCTCTTAGAAGTGAAGGAGCTAAAATCAATGAAAAACCGAAGGCTGGAACCAAAGCAGGAGATGGGGCTGCTGGCCCTGCTTACCTTCAGTAGAAGCTGCTGGAGCTTGAAAATGAGGACCTGCAGTGAGTTGCACATGTCTTTCTGGCTTCTAAAGACACAGTGAGCTCTTTCCACCATGGTGAGCTCTTTCCAGGTCTGCCATTTTTGGGAGTTCAGATGAGTCGCTTTGTTTCATCTTTTTCTTGATTGGGGAAGCAACTGGAGAGGGAATTGGTCATGGTGTTACAGTAGACATCACAGCCATCCTATCACCAGTAAACGCCCCAAGGAGAAGTGTTAAGAACAACAAAAAAAAAGATAGAAAAAGCGCAACCATACACCATCCTCATCTTCCAAACCGATGCAAATTTGTTTTGCTTGAATGTCTGTTGTTGAGTGGACAATGCAGCTATAAACCAGAGAGTCTATTTCTGTGGCTGTCTCCCCCAGCAAAACCTTTAATGCCTTTACTTGTCTCTGCGTCAGACAGCCCGATTCCGCTATACGCTGCTTCAAAGTTCTCAGCTCAGCTTGGTAACTTCATCAGTCAGGCAGCTGCTGGGCGTTTTCAATGGGTTCAGGTGAAGAATCTGGATGAGGCGCTCTCTGAACAGCGGGGTGCACTTGCGGAGCTGCAGCAGGTGGAGCTGGAGGCACAGTCTGAGAACTCACACAAAAATCATTATTCTGTTCATAGTTTACATACATTCCTATTTATTCCATCCCATTGGTCAGTCGTGTCCATAGGTTCATTTGATTTAATATTATATTGACAACTTCATACCTATCGTTACAATTATTATTGTTAACACTTTGTTAACGATGTATTAATTTCATGTGTATAGTCCGGACTCTTTGGGTGTTATAAAACCCGGCTCCCTTGTCTTAGAACCTTCTTCTAGAAATTCTTAATAGACCTTCTCTCATTTGTACGGTCCTGAGAAATAAATAATTTTCGGACCTTGCCATAAAATCATGGGATTGAATTTTCAGTACTGTTCAACCTGAAGAGCAACAAAAAAAATAAATTGTCTTGGAATCTTCAAATTTTAATAAATTCTCTGAAAAATTAAAAAATCTCTGATTAAAACAACCCTGAGAATCAAAATATTCCAACACAACGTTCTAGAATCTTCTGATCTTAAAGAAAATCCAGATATTTTATAATTTTACTGTCACCTTGGGTACAGAGTCTCAGAGTCAGTAGAGCGCCCGAATTGACTCAGAATCACTCATTGGTATGACGGCGGCCGCCTCTGTTGATTTCTGATCCTGTCTCCCAAAACTCTGGACCCAGAGGAATATTGGTAATCTCGGTGGAACCTCCAAAATGGTGCAAGTTGGATTCGCTTCTCCGCACTTAAAAAATCAACTCTGTGAGTGAGCCTTAAGAATATAGAAACACACTTTAATCCTGCAGTAAAAGCAATGCCGGCGGAAGCCTTCAGAACCGCGTCTGAGAAAAAACCCTCTCATATGGTGTCATTTTAACGTAGTACATGTTCATCATGTGTTTGTGGAGTATAGAAATGTAACATTCACTCATTGATCAGGCTGGTTTCAGTCGTCTTTGATGTCCATATGCTGATTCTGAGCCCACTGTGGTGAGGCTGGTGTGAAGCTGACAGACCCCATTGTTTCAAGGTAAAAAAACCCATCATGTGTTCCTACAACAACAACAACAACAGAAAAAACATGAAATGAAAATCTATTTTTAAAAATAAATAAATAAATAATAATAATAATAATAATTGAACAGTGCATGCTTGTAGAAATGTACCTAAGAATTCTGGACACATGCTGTGAACACCGCTGCAGTCACTGGCCAAAGGTGCTTAAACAGCTTGGAGAGAGCCTAACCTTTCAAAAGAAAGTATTTGGATCAGCATGCTACACTTACAGACATGACGGAAAGAAGCTAGATTCAAAATGTGAAAGAGAATCTTTGCTCCTTTAGGATGTTGCTGCGTCGGGGGGGGAGAACAGTAGAGAACGATGGTGCTGAAGAGGTCACGCAGCGGCAAGCTGTCTGGCGAGGTTCAGGATACGAGCACCTGGAAAACAGGAGACCGTGGCGTTACTCTTTGGGCCCTGATACGTTTTACAGTAGAATCTCCAACAATGAGAACACTGCCCTGAGGACTTCTCCTCGGTGACGAAGCAGGGGAAGTCGAAGTCGAAGAGCTGAGGACCTCGAATTGGCTAGCAGAGGTAAGACGACCCGCTGTGTCCGGTGCGCCAATAGTGCTGTGACTAAGGTCACAGGCAGTCTCCAGCCTCATCATCCATCATTGGAACAACAGAAGCTGGATATTTTGGTGAAGCTTGACTACCTCCTTGCAGAGTGTATGGAGAGCTCTGCAAGCCACGTTCCTTCCTGTTGTTGTTAAGGGTAAGCACAGAGACAGAAATGCAAACGATTGTTAGTGAAAGTACTGCACGGTAACACAGGTAGCAGATAGCTGGATAACTGGATAAGATAAATAAGACAAAAGCTAATATTAAAGACTATAAAGTAGGGATGGTTCCATGACCAAACTAATACCCATTTGGGTCGGAGAAATGCTAACTCTGCGCGTCACTGTTGACATTTACAGCTACAAGTGATCAGTTTCAGAGTACATGTCTGGTCATTATACCATGGTGCTAGCTATTTCTACCAAATTCCTTTGATTCTGATTGGAGCAACATTATCAATGCTAAAACGGAGCACAGGCTACAGGTCATCTGTTACATGCTCTAGATCTTTAGGGTGAAATTGGAAAGGGATGGATAAATCTGGAACGTTATTAATGACTCTAGCCGTCGAGCATTCAGCTTCAGAACCTGAGGTTTGGGTTGTGCATAGAACTGAACCATAAATTGGGTGGTGGGTGAAACTAAACGTAAAACCGCTAAAGCTACTAAGCGATGCTAGGCAGATTCATCTCCATATGGAACAGTAAAATGCATTTCTTCAGATAATGGCACAGAGTTCGCAGCAAGGGATTTTCAGTCACTGATCAGTAAGATGACGAGAGACCTCGGCACCTTACTCAACACATCAAAATCATCCAGCTGAGAGAAATTGGTGATATGCTGTAACAGCTGCAGTCATTGGCAACAGGAGCTTAAATAGGAGTTTGAAACCATTCCATACAGCATGTTGAACAGGGACAAAGCCTAACCTTTCAAAAGATGAAAGTATTTGGATCAGCATGCTACACTTACAGACATGACAGAAAGAAGCTAGATTCAAAATGTAAAAGAGAATCTTTGCTCCTTTAGGATGTCGCTGCATCGGGCGTGGAGAACAGTAGAGAATGGAGCGGAAGGGGTCACACCGCTGCAGCACCCAAGGAAGCCGCCTGGTGATGTCCAGGATACGAGCGCCTAGAAAACAGGAGACCATGTTGTTACTCTTGAGGCCCCCTTTTTTTTGGGGGGGGGGGCTGTCATTATTTATTTTTCATTATTATCCATTATCAAGAACATACAATATAAAACAAAAAGAAAAAGTGGGTGACCGTACACCACACACCCCAAGGCACCCCTCCCCAATGACCAGCTCATCAGAAACAATTTGTTAATAAAAACAGGGAGTAAAATAAAATGTTATTTCAGAGCAGTGCTATAAACCTCTCAGCAGCGTTTTCCCAGGCCAATAATGTCTTGTCTTTAGCACCATGAATGTGAGCGGTAGAAAGATGCAGGTTAATAACGTCATTACAGAAAAGAATCCATTGTCTCCATCTCCGAGAATGTGGGGGTTGCCAGCGCATGCTAGTTATTTTTTAGCACTGATTGTTCCAGCAGACGCAAGTAAAGGGAAAAGGAAAAGCCAGGTAAATTATGGAAATATTGCAATTCTTGGAACATCCGGAGTGTTGGCCATAAGAAGTTTATAATTATGGAAGATAGGGGAGTTTTAGTGCCACCTGGTGGAAGATTGTGATTATTCCTACATCCCAAGAGTATAATTTGAAGTTAAGAGCCGAGAGGCCACCGTCAGTTTTACAAATGTTGGAGACTTAAATATTTGTATCTAGGTCTTTTATGGAGAGGCAATAAACCAAAATAACAAATCAAGTTTCTTCCAGAAATTCGTTGGAGGTGATAGAAGAATCATTGAGGCAACGAAGTGAAGTCTGGGAAGAACAAATTTTGTATTTTGCAGCAACATGGTGTTAAATCGTCATCTGGCACATGCTGTGATAATATTACAAAGACAACATTTCACAGTTTAAGGTAATGATCAGACATCGAAAGAGGAGAGATATCAGCTGAATAGATCAGTTGTAGTAAGGAGGAAGATGTAAGATTAGCAATTCTAGAGAATGATTTATGTCTGGCAGGAAATGTAGTATATTTTCTGGATGATGGGTTAAGGGCAGGCCAGACATCACCCAGTGCGAAATCATAGAGAAACTGGTTCAGAACAGAGGTGGATTTGATTTGTGTATCAGAGTGAATTGCATTGGAGTGATCTAGCAGATTATTAGCATCAATGAGTAACGGAGAGTCAAAATTAAAGAGATATTTAGATAGAGCTACAAAAAACTCCAAACCAAATACAGCTGGGGCGTAGGCTGAAACAAAAGTGAGTTTTTCTCTCCAATAGATGCTATAATGAGAGAAATTTATACATGTGCTGGCACGCCTGGCAGACAAATCGATTACATTTTTCTCTTTCTTAGCAGAGCAGTACGCTGCCCCCTTAAAATATTTATTTGACATTCTAGACTCTGTGGTAGGCAAGAGATTGGATTCTTGTAATAACAATATCTATTCTTTTTCTACGCAGAATATTTAAGCAACAAACCCTCTTTGAAGGTGAATTCAGACACTGGATATTCTAATACAAAATTGTTAGTTCAGTCATAGACGTTTAAAAGTAGCACAAATAAGTCAGGATAAGCAGGAAAAGATGAAGTATATCTGAGAGGTTTGGGTGGTGATTAATAGATAAATGAAACAATGTCTTAAATAACAAGGAGAAACTGACCGGGAACAAACAACCCACAACCCAGGGTGCTCACAGAGAACAGGAAGAAAAGCCGTTCTTCTCTTAGAAGGGAAGGAGCTATAATCAACAAAAAAATGAAGGTTGGAACCAAAGTAGGAGATGGGGCTGCTGGCCCTGCTTACCTTCAGTAGAAGCTGCCCATCCCGGTACCACAGGAGCTTAAAATGAGGACCTGCTATGAGTTTGCTGTGTCTTTCTAGCTTCTATAGACACAGTGAGCTCGATCCAGGTCTGCCATTTTTGGGAGTTCAGATGAGTGGCTTTGCTTCATCTTTTTCTTGATTGGGGAAGCAGAGACCTGGAGAGGGAAGTGGTCATGGTTTTACAGTAGACATCACAGCCATTCTATCACCAGTAAATGCCCCAAGTATCAGTGTTAAGAACAACAAAAAAGGACAGGAAAAAAGGGAGGGGGGGCAAGAGTTCTAGCCATACGCAACTATTCTGGAAAATCAGCCACGTGGTCGCCCCCGGACCCTGATACTTAAGTGTTCTACAGTAGAATCTCCAAGAATCTCCATCGGCCCTAAGTAGTCATCCTCAGTGACGAAGCAGGTAAAGGCCAAGTCGAAGGGCTGAGGAACCCCGAACTGGTTAACAGGTACCGTCTGTTGGTGGAGGAGCACTGAGCTTTCACCCGGCCACACTGACTCCCACAGGCTCTCTCTAGAACAGGTCTGCAGACGACTCTCTCTGTCTGGTGAGCCGGTAGGGCTGTGATTAGGACAACCCCGTTGGAGGAGTCACAAGGAGCCTCCAGCCTTGTCTTCCGACGGCCTCTACAATAGCAGCTGGACATGCTGGTCAAGCTAAACGGCCTCCTTGCAGAGCGTCTGGAGAACTCTGCATGCCATGTTCCTCAAGCGTAAACAGACAGAAACACAAACGATGGTTAGTGAGACAACAGCACTGTACAGTAACACAGGTAGCAGATAGCTCAAGCGTTACAACTGGCTAAGATAAATAAGACAAAGCTAATATTAAAGACTATAAATGACGTTCACAGCTACAAGTGATCGGTTTCGAAGCCATTATACCATGGAGCTAGCTTTTTCTATCAAATTGGATCGATACTGATTGTCAAAGGAGCACAGTCTAGAGATCATCTGTTACATGCTCCATATCTTTAAGGTGAAATTGGAAAGAGATGGATAAATCTGGAAGGTTATTAATGAAAACACTAGCTGTTGAGCATTTAGCTTAAGAACTTGAGGTTTGGGATGAATTGTGCTGATGCCGCTGTTAAGTCTATTATATAGACATGCATTGTTATATTTGTATTCCCCAACACTGGTTGTGCTATATTTTGGCTGTAAAAGTTGGTACCGTAATTTAAAAGGGGTACTTTTGGTATGAAGTAATCAAGTGGGAGAGGAGGGGAGCGAGCCCTGGTGGGAGTGGAGGTGTAGTTGGCTGTGAACGGGAGAAATAAAGTTGCACTACAGCTTGTTAAGTTGGTCTTTTTGAGTAACCGTGGTAGCAGAGGATGGTTAGTTGACAAAGGGTAACCGTAAGAAAGTTGGAAGAATGAAGTCGTCATTTGAACCAGAGTAATGGAACTAGAGAAAAGTAAGCAGGCGCTTTCTGTGGCCTTGGCGCTGTTGGGAAGAGCGACGGAGTCAGTGTTGGAAAAAGTGGTAGATGACTTGAATAAAGACACTGGTATGAATTACTTGCGATTTGTTTCTCATAGAAGAAAAAGACAGAGAACATACAAGGCATACTCAAGTTTTGATCTGATTATGAGAGACGTGCGTCTATGGGGGACTATATAATCGATTTTTTAACACTGGTACTCACGGATGCATAAATCCAACATGTAACCGTAGTATTAGCATTCAAGCTGCTAGATACAGCATGCTTAGATGTGAAAGACTAACAGTTGGCTTTGACTGGTTTAGGGAAGAAAGTAGTCTGTGGTAACAGGAATGAACCAAGAAACCGCCCAAGTAAGAGCAAAGACGACAGAGAGGCAAGCCTTGGTAATCAACAAAAGACACCACTGCCTTTAACCAATCCCTTGGAGCAGGGGACTGTTAAAAAAAAGATAAGATAATAATGTGTTTAAGGAAGTCACAGAAGAGGGACAACAGTGCAGTTATTTATCAAAGACAGTGGACACTTCAAACCATGGACAAAAACAAAAGAAAATGCATTATTACAAGGAACAAAAGTGGCACGTGACATTTATTTCAGGCTTCCACCAGAGGCTGACTGTAAAGGAATATTATGGAAGGGTGTTTTATGAAATTTTCAACCAAAAGGAGGATTGTCAAATAACTCCGGTTCCACGCCAGAGGTTCCATGTAAAAAGGTCCCTTTATTTCACAATCAACACAAACAGAAAGCAAACTTGGAAGAATGCTTTCAGTTTTACAATGAGACTTGCCGTTACTCACCACTCACTGGATCGGGAGAGCCCTTCGATCCTGATAAGAGACAGCCATCTCAGTAAACCACCGAGCTGGACCTGCAGTTCCACTTAGCCGACTCTCACCAGAAAAGAGGGAAACACGTCCTTTGTATCTTAAACAAAACGAAGAACTGTGCGTGGACGGTGACGGGGGCCAACCGCTCCCACCAGGCACAGTCTTCCCTTGACCCTTAATTCCAGTGGTTGATAACAGCACCCTCATGAAAAACAAGTTATATAATTGATTATATAAACGTTAGTTTACAGTAGAACATAACCTGTGACTTAAAATAGCTGTATAGACCCGTTTCAACATATTGCCAATACATTATGACCAGCAAGCATACCTTTAATATAAGGTGAACATGGACACATTATATCCTTATATTCGTATATGTAGACCAAATTAGCATGGCTCCGCAGTGCACCTGCACCACTTCATAATGCCGGTCATAGTACAAACACCCTTGCAGCCTATCAAAAGGGGAAGGCCTCTTCCTAGTGGTTACATCAAATAACCGAACAGTGAGTTGTTCATACGATACAGTGTGTACTAATTTGGATGGAGTGCACCCTAACGCAGCATCAGCAGGGCAGAATTCATTCTTATTACAAAGTGTGTATATGGTCTAGCAGATGCTTCATTGTACTGGTACGACAGAGTGAAGGAAATCATGCTGAGAGCAGGAGGAAACGTGTCCAGAGTCGACCCAGCCACTTTCTATTAAATTAATCTGGACCGCACCGTAATTGGGGTACTTGCCCGTCATGTTGATGACTTCATACGACTAATAAAAAAAAAAGCACAAGAACACCACAAATTACATCCAACCCCTGCAGCCCATACACATGGACCCTTCACAAGCCTCTGAAAAAGACACCTCCCTCTGTGAGGAAGAGAAGGACCAACTCGGGTCAAAGACAGGCCAAATTCTCTGGGTAGCAAGACAGATTAGGCCAGATTAGGTCACTTGGCATCAAGCTTCAAAAAGGCAACTGTGAAGATGGTCCATGAAGCAAACAGTGTACAAACTCCAGTCCATGGCGACTTCCAACACGTAGGCAGAGACAATGCTCTTCAATTGATTGGTGTTCAGCGATGCCTCATTTGGAAATCTTTCAGATGGTGGGACTCAAGGAGGACATTTGTTCTTATGGGAGAAGATGGAACGTTCTTGCCCGTTCCTTGGCAGTCAAGAGGATTGTGCAGAGCAAATTTGCTGGTGAAACACTGGCGATGTCTGATAGAATTGATAATGCCCTTTTCTTGGCAACACTGATCTCTGAACTAACTACTGGGGGTGCTGAACTTGCTCCACCCATAATGTGCATCACAGATAATCATTAACTTGCTGATGCAGTGAAGTCCACAAAGTCTGTCACAAAGAAACTTTGCCTGTAGATAAGCAGCATCAAAGAACTCACAGAATGTTGAAAGGTGCTGTGGCACAGTACAAAAGAACAGCCTACGGATCTTACCAAAATGGGGGCATCAGCTAATAAGTTACTACATGCACCAAGTGTAGGACAATGGAAACTTGATTAAAAATACATTTTGAAAAAACAGAATACTGCTTTTCAGTGCTATTAAAAAACAGATATGTGTCATTTCTGTATACCCTGTTTAAATGGTTAAAAGGAGTTCCATCTTAATATACTTTTAATATTTTTATAATTTTTTTTCGGGAGAAATAAAAGTTGCACTATAGCTTGTTCAGTTTGTCTTTTTGAGTAACAGCCGCCACCACGACCGCAATACCGAAAACCTGGGGGAGTCCATGAATTTAGAATAAAACAGCGACAGCATCTGTGAGTTCTCACATCAAGGACGTGACAAACATAGCCACAAAAACGGTACCAAGTTCACCGTTAGAGTACAAAAGGCTTTATGACCTGAATGTGGTTAATGATCACAGTGGTGGTGGTGGCGGCTGCAATGTGCGTTACAATATTCAAACGCACCATGAAATCCTTGGTCACTGTAATTATGATGTTTTCATGTTACAGGATGCAGTAGAGAACATGAAAAGAGTGATAAATTGAACCTCTGTTGGTATTCCTGGTCACATTGACACCCACAGGCTCTCTCCAGTGAAAGAGTGGAGACGACGGCCCTCTATGTCTGGTGCACTGGTAGTGCTGTAATTAAGACGACCCTGTTGGAGGAGTCACAGGCAGGCTCCAGCCTCGTCTTCCATCTGCAGAGTTTGGACTGGCACTACAACAGCAGCTGGATATGCTGATCAATCTTGACAACCTTGCAAAGCGTTCAGAGAGCCCTAAAATCCATGTTCCTCAGAAGTAAACAGAGACAGAAATGCAAACAATGGTTAGTGAGAGAAAGTACTGTACAGTAACACGGATAGCAGATTGCTTAAGGATTACAACAACTGGGTAAGATAAATAGGAAAGCTAATATTAAAGACTATAAAGTAGGAATGGTCGCTCGACCAAATTGATACCCATTTGAGACAGAGATGCTAATTCTCCGTGCCACTGTTGACGCTCACAGCTAAAAGTGATCGGTTTCAGAGAACATATCTGGTTATTATACCATGGTGCTAGTTTTTTATACCAAATTCCTGATTGGAGCAACATTGTCAAGGCTAGAAGGGAGCACAGGCGACAGGTCATCTGTTACATGCTCTAGATCTTTAGGGTGAAGTGGTAAAATGGATGGATAAATCTGAAAGGTTATTAATGAACACTTGCCGTCAATCATTTAGCTTCAGAATTTGAAGTTTAGGTTGTAGCCACAAATATGGTACCAACTTTGCCACTGAAGAGAACAATAGGCTTTCTGACCTGAATGTGGTCAATGATCACAGTGGTGGTGGTTGCAATGTGAGTTACAATATTCAAACGCAGCATAAAATCCTTGGTCACTGTAACTATGATGTTCTCATGTTACAAGACGCAGTAGAGGACATGAAAATCAAGGATAAGATTGATAAATTGAACCTAAACTGAAGTCTGCATACAAGGGAAATATGCTCAGAGTAGAAACAGAGAACCTGATGCACGAGCAAAAGCAGTACCTGAATTAGTACATATGACCTAGCTGATCCTATAGATCCAGTGTGCAAAAGAGGGTTGTAGATACACTACTGAGGATTACTCAGGTGCAGTCTGTGTACTTCCTGAAAACTAAGCGTGCAATCGTAAAAGCTTGGCAGATTCATCTCCATATGGAACAGTACAATTTATTTCCTCAGATAATGGCACAGAGTTCACAGCAAGGGATTTTCTGTCACTGCTCAGAGAGAACGGCATAAGGCGTGAGACCTATGCACCTTACTCAACACATCAAAATGAGCGGCTGAAATGGGTGAACCCTATTTCATATAGAAAGATGCATGCTAGCAGCAACTTACCTAAAGAATTCTGGTCATATGCTGTAACCGCTGCAGTCAATGGCAACAGGGGCTTAAATAGCAGTTTGAAACCTAAAAAAAACTCTATATGACATGCAGACAGTGAGAAAACCTAATCTTTTAAAAGATGAAAGTATTTGAATCAGCATGCTACACTTAAACATGACAAAGAAGCTAGATTCAAAATGTGAAAGAATCTTTGCTCAATCACGATCTCACTGCCGGGATACGGGCACCTGGAAAACAGAAGACCACAACGTTACTCTTTGGGTCCCTTTTTTTGTGATCAATTATTTTTTTTCCATTTTCCATTATCATCAACATACAGCACAACATAAAACAAGAAAAAGAAAATGGGGTGATCGTGAACCACCATCCACAACTTCCCCCACCCCAAGACACCCCTCCCCAATGGTCAGCTCATTGAAAACAATGTGATATTAAAAAGTTCAAATTACAGCAAGTCGTCATTCAAAAGACAAATATTTACGTGACATTGGGATTGTGATTCCCAAAATTTCAGATATAGCAGAAGAGACTTTGGACCAAAATTTGTGCAAATATGTGCAAAAATATATCATATGCTCCATGAGAACAGAAAGGAGAAGGGACAAGGTGCATAAAGTAACGTTTACAATGTGCTAAATAATATTTCAACACAAAATGGTAATAAATCAACTCAGGATTTTTTGAAGAGGAGAAAACGTTGTTCCAATCTATTTGATCATCAGACAGTTTAAGCCCCCCCCCCCAAATTGTCTGAAATATATGTAGCTTGCAGTAGGGTAAGGAATTCTGTAAATTCTGTTTAGCTAACTTTAGCTTAGCCCCATACTGTATAATGGAGTCCCTTTTTGGCTTTTAAACCAGTTGCTCAAATCTCTATTGCCACCCAGTGGTCGGAGTAAGAATAACTAAATGTAACGAGACTTGACATTACACGTGTAATGCCAATGCAATTTACTATGCTCTGTGGTTGTCTTTGGACCTCAACTCTGTGGGTACTACTAGTTGCAATATCTGCCCATCTTGGTTACTCATGGTATGGCGAAAAAATACAGAGCTGAGAATGCTTATTTGAATCCATACTAACCTGCATGTAACCACAAAGTTCTTCTTGAACTTGTGGCATAGAAAATTCATCCAGGTATGTTTCGGCATTTAAAGCTCTGTAACCCATCTTTTTTAGGGACAAGGACCACAGGAGCTGACCATGGGGATGTTGATGGTTCAATGATGCCCTCCTTAAGCACTGCCTCCATCTCCTTGAAATGAAAAGGCTTTACTTTGTACAGGAACTTCATCTGTGGTCAAAATCTGATGACTAATGACAGTTGCATGCCCCAGTATGTCAGTACATACGGTTGGCCATCTCATCAGTAGACTTCTTTTCATTTGGGGTTGCATCAGCATGCCCTACCAGTTGTCTAATGGTTGTGTTAGTTTCTGCAGATAAGGTGATCCTTTCCATTATGAGGTATAACCTGATGGGATGGTACTCCGGTTCACTACCTACAAAGCTGTACTCCTTATCGCCTTCACCTGGTAACTTGTATGTATGGTGAGTAAAGCCCAGTACCATGCCTGCATCTACTTAGAATTGCAATCCTTTTACAACAGGAAAAGACAAATATTGATCTTTCATGATAAATAGTTCAATTGAAAAGTCATGTTCGTATAACACCCAACAACTCACCCGTCCCAGAGTAGTCTGCTGTTGCCCATTGCCTACATTGAACTTCTGTGACCAGACTTTCATGTCTCACCAATATCCTTCCGCATCCTCCTGTGGGACTCCAGGATTAGATAGAAAGTACTACCTGTATCTACCACGCTATTGCACTGATGCTTCCCAAATTTGACAGGAAAAGTAAGCGTTTTAATTTCGGGTTGGGCTTGCTCACAGTGGAGAGCTACTTGGTGATTGGGAGGTTTTTGAGATGACCCATTTTCCATCCTGGTATTCTGATTTCTTGAGGCTTCCTGCTGAAATTCTTGGATCGCATGAATAATGTCCTTTTTAATCATGGAGGGTTTCCAACGTAAACACAGGGTACGATATCCAAATGCAAACTCCTGAATGCTTTCTTCTTCCTGCTGTTTTCTTTCTTGCAGCCATTTTTCTGCGTCTTCTTTGTGGTCTTCAGATAAAGAGTGTAGAAACATGGTTTTAAACTGTTACCAGGTCTACCTTCTGCTCTCAGCATCTTGTTCTGAACTGCCATATTTTGAAAAATAGAGGTTGATGGGGGCTGTTTGCTTCAACACATTCTAATTACTCTCAGCTGTGTTTGCAGGAGTGGACGTAACAAGGTTGGGTATAGGATATGGGCTAGAAGCTGTTGGATGTATACCAGAGGAGCTGGGTTGCTGACATGAAATCATGCGTTTAAACCGTATGTCCCGTCGTTTGAAGCAGTCTCCAAGAACAAATTCAGATCCATAAAAAAATTCCAATCCAGTCAATCAAACGCCTTCTCTGCATCAAAGGAGAGAATGGCACATGGTGCAACATTCTGGTGTGTCTGGTGAATGATGGAATACATGAAATAATCGTCATACATTATTTAATTGAATAAATCCTGGTTGATCACAGTATATTAATTCAGAGATATAAGCTTCAAGGTTTTAAGCTTCTGGTACTCCCAAGTGCTGGTAATCGGCTGGCAATTGATGGGCATGTCGGAGACAGGCCGCAAAGTGGGCGCCCGAAGAAGACAACACCTCAAGAACATTGTTTCCTCACCCTGTCACCACTTGGGTACTATAGGCTTCTACAGATTTGCAGTCACGGTTTGCAGGACGATATGGCAGACATCACCTAAACTGACTGCACACAGCCAATCTCCGATCTCATCAGGCTGTCTGGGACCGGACTCTATGCTTCAAGATAACGGTCGCCCCTACAGAGCAGGTTTTATCAGAGACCACCTCCAGAATTTGGGAGTGGAGAGGATGGAATGGCCTGCCAGCAGTCCTGACCTGAACACTTGTGGGACCAGTTTGGACGTGCCGTTCGTGCCAGAGTGACCAAAACAACTATGTTGACTGACTTGCGGGTTGAAAAATGGGACGCCATTCCACAGCAGTATGTGACCAGGCTGGTGACCAGCATGAGGAGGAGGTGCCAGGCTGTGTATGGTTCTTCCACACAGGCTTACTAAATGTATAAGATTTATTGCCAAGAAGCATTGTTACAACAAATAAATAATCTACCAAACAATTTCCTTACATTTTGTGCCAATTGTTTTTTAGCAAATAGTTTGACATCAGAACTAACAGAACTAACGATAAAGGACAATAACAGCTAGCTAAAGTTGGATCCTTTCCAGGATCAATAAGGAGTGAGATTTAAGCTGTGTTTACATCCCTGTGGAATAACATGTCTAGTAGGAAAGAACCTATTGGGGGGTCCCAAGTTCCAGGCCTTGACTGAAATTTTCCCCTCAATTTCAGACCCAACATACAGTGCATCCAGAAAGTATTCACAGCGCTTCACTTTTTCCACATTTTGTTAGGTTACAGCCTTATTCCAAATTGTATTAAATTAATCTCTTTCCTCAAAATTCTACACAAAATACCCCATTATGACCATGTGAAAAAAGTTTTCTTGAGAGTTCTGAAAATTTATTAAAAATAAAAAACTAAGAAATCACATTTACGTAAGTATTCACAGCCTTCGCCATGAAGCTCAAAATTGAGCTCAGGTGCATCCTGTTTCCACTGATCATCCTTGAGATGTTTCTACAGCTTAAATGGAGTCCCCCTGTGGTAAATCCAGTTGATTGGACATGATTTGGAAAGGCACACACCTGTCTATATAAGGTCCCACAGTTGACTGCATGTCAGAGCGCAAACACCAAGCATGAAGTCAAAGGAATTGTCTGTAGACCTCCGAGACAAAATAGTCTCGAGGCACAAATCTGGGGAAGGATACAGAAAAATTTCTGCTGCTTTGAAGGTCCCAATGAGCACAGTGGCCTCCATCATCCGTAAATGGAAGAAGTTTGGAACCACCAGGACTCTTCCTAGAGCTGGCCGGCCATCTAAATTGAGCGATCGGGGGAGAAGGGCCTTGTTCAGGGAGGTGACCAAGAACCCGATGGTCACTCTGTCAGAGCTCCAGCGTTCCTCCATGGAGAGAGGAGAACCTTGCAGAAGGACAACCATCTCTGCAGCAATCCACCAATCAGGCCTGTATGGCAGAGTGGCCAGGCGAAAGCCACTCCTTAGTAAAAGGCACAAGGCAGCCCGTCTGGAATTTGCCAAAAGGCACCTGAAGGACTCTCAGACCATGAGAAACAAAATTCTCTGGTCTGATGAGACAAAGATTGAACTCTTTGGTGTGAATGCCAGGCGTCATGTTTGGAGGAAACCAGGCACTGCTCATCACGAGGCCAATACCATCCCTACAGTCAAGCATGGTGGTGGCAGCATCATGCTATGGGGATGTTTTTCAGCAGCAGGAACTGCCAGACTAGTCAGGATAGAGGGAAAGATGAATGCAGCAATGTACAGAGACATCCTGGATGAAAACCTACTCCATAGCGCTCTTGACCTCAGACTGGGGCGACGGTTCATTTTTCAGCAGGACAACGATCCGAAGCACACAGTCAAGATCTCAAAGGAGTGGCTTCAGGACCACTCTGTGAATGTCCTGGAGTGGCCCAGCCAGAGCCCAGACTTGAATCCGATTGAACATCTCTGGAGAGATCTGAAAATGGCTGTGCACAGACGTCTCCCATCCAACCTGATGGAGCTTCAGAGGTACTGCAAAGAAGAATGGGCAAAACTGCCTAAAGAGAGGTGTGCCAAGCTTGTGGCATCATATTCAAAAATACTTGAGGCTGTAGTTGCTGCCAAGGGTGGTTCTACAAAGTATTAAGCAAAGGCTGTGAATACTTATGTAAATATGATTTCTTTGTTTTTTAATTTTAATAAATTTTCAGAACTCTCAAGAAAACTTTTTTCACATGGTCATAATGGGGTATTTTGTGTAGAAATTTGAGGAAAGAGATTAATTTAATACAATTTGGAATAAGGCTGTAACCTAACAAAATGTGGAAAAAGTGAAGCGCTGTGAATACTTTCCGGATGCACTGTATAACTGAACCATGACACGTTAGCCGGCATGAGCATAGGAGCGAGAAATCACATTGCACCCCTGTAATTAGTGATCTAGAAATGAAATGATCTACCTTATTTCAAATACCAAGAAAATAAGATAAATATAAAAGAGGGTTTCTCACCTAAAGAGAACAGAACTGCAAGATGGTAGACATACAGAGGTAGTGAAAACAGTAGAGTCAGTAATCCTGAGAATTACATGGGGATAATGTTGCTCCCAGACAGAGAAGATAACAGCTCTTCTGCTTCTTGGGGTGAAAAGATGAGGTGTACAGTGCCTGAGATGGTGACTTTCAACTGAGCTGGATAAAGTAAAGTTTAATACCCTCTGCTCACAGAGACTTCTGAACTAGAAGAAAAGCCATTCTTCTCTTAGAAGTGAAGGAGCTAAAATCAACAAAAAAACGAAGGTTGGAACCAAAGTAGGAGATGGGGCTGCTGGCCCGAAAACATGCAAGAGTTCTAGCCATACGCTACCATTCTGGGAAAAACGTCCACATGGTCTCCCCCAGACCCTGATACTTACCTTCTACAGTAGAATCTCCAACAATAAAAATACTGGCCTGAGCAGTCGTCCTCTGTGATGACAGATGAAGGGGAAGTCAAAGAGCTGAGGAACCCCGAACTGGTTAGCAGAGGTGAAAACCGTCTATTGGTGGAGGAGCACTCAGCGGCCACACCGACACCCACAGGCTCTCTCTAGCACAGGTCTGCAGACGACGAACCCCTTCTGTCTGGTGCACCGGTAATGCTGTAATTTAGACGACCCAGTCAGAGGAGGCAGCCTCCAGCCTCGTTTTCTGTCTGTGGAGTTTGGACAGCCTCTACAACAGCAGCTAGACATGCTGGTCAAGCTAGACGGCCTTCTTGCAGAACGTCTGGAGAGCTCTGCAAACCATGTTCCTCAAGAACTAAACAGAGACAGAAACGCAAACGATTGAGTAACCTCAATAGCTAAAATCAGTGGAGAACCAATACATTTAGAATAAAACAGCGACAGCTTCTGTGAATTCTCATGAAAGGCATTACGAACAGAGCCACAAAATCCGGTGCCATTAAAGAGTACAATAGGCTTTATGACCTGAATGTCATCACAGTGGTAGTGGGGGTGGTTGCAATGTGCAATACAATATTCAAAGGCAGCATGAAATCCTTGGTCACTGTAACTATGATGTTTGCATGTTACAGGACACAGTAGAGGGCATGGAAATCAAGGGTAAGATTCATGAACTGAACCTAAACTGAAGTTTGCATACAAGTGAAATATGCTCAGAGTAGAAACAGAGAACCTGATGCACGAGCAAAAGCAGAACTTTAACTAGTACATATGACCTAGCTGGTCCTATAGATCCAGTGTGCAAAAGAGGGCTGTAAATACACTACTAAGGATTACTCAGGTGCAGTCTGTGTACTTCCTGAAAACTAAGAAGATACTGAGCGATGCTTAGCAGATTTATCTCCATACGGAACAGTAAAATGTATTTCCTCAGATAAGGGCAGAGCGTTCACAGCAAGGGCTTTTTAGTCATTGATCAGTGAATCAACTCCATCAACCTTAAAAATGTAGAAAAACACGTTCCTGCAGTGAACGTAACGGTTGTAGAATGCTTTCAGAACCACGTCTGACAAAAACCCTCTCGTACGGTGTCAGTTACATTTCTATACCCCACGAACCTGTGATGAATGTGTACTACGTGACATTCACACATTGATCAGGCTGCTTTCAATCATCTTTGATGTCTATATGCTGATCATGCTGATTTTCTGACCCCCCCTGTAGTGAGGCTGGTGTTAAGGTGACATTCCATTGTTTCAAGGTAACAAACCCACCATATGTCTGTTCCTATGACTGTGTGAGAACATGCATTAAAACTAAAAACATGAAATGATCTACAAAAATGAATCTACAAAAACATTCCCACACATTTCCCCATTTATTAGCCATGTTACTAAACTTATTCAGGAAAAAAAGGGATTAATACATTATTCTTCTCATCACAATAGTGGACATCTTAGGCCCCACCTATTGAGGCAGATTCCACCATCTGTATGGAGTGTACAGAGTCTGTCAGCACCGGAAAGGCTGCTCGCACCATGGAATGACTTCTCTCAAAAAGACACTTAGCCACTGTAAAGGAAAACTTCTGGGTATTTAAAAAAATTAAGCAAAAATCAAAAACTGTTTTTAAAAATTTTTAATTGATAGCAAGGAGTTAGTTCGATGAAATCAATCATCTGATGCTAAACGAACCACTGAGAGGTTGATGTGCACAGACTAGGGGTTTAATAACCCTGCTCATGTTCATCTGAATACATACTATCCATCTTTTACAATATGCTTTGGCGACTTGTGAAATCTAGGTGTAAACCAGTATTTGTCAACCACATCAGTCATATCCGATTTTGATTTGATCCACTGAATGAGTGATTTAAAATAAATAAATAAATAAATAAAGTTTAGAAAAATAAAAATGCTGATTTTGGAATATTTTGGTTATCCAACCAAATCCCAGCTTTGGTTCCCTCTTTACAGTGTTCACGCCAAACTCTCAGTTCCACCTCTATAACGGACTTCTGCAAAACAATAAAACTGTTCATCATTTGATGAAGATATATCTGGTGTCGAGTCTGAAATATCTTCATCAGCATCCTCATTTTGCTCAGACTTTTGTTGTACTCTTATGGAAACCATCTGAAGCTCTACTGCATTTCTTGACAAAGCTGTTTTTAGCCACCTGCTCTGAAAATGAATTACCTGCAGATATTGCAACCCCTTTATTATTATTTTTTTAAATGAGCTTTACATTGACAGAGAAATTAAGATTGGAAGCATAGTAGCTCCTAACAAATGTTAGGGTTCTATGTGCCACAAGTTCCCCAGATGTTTTGTGCTAATATGCAAATTTTTGCTAAGGCACACAATTCTCCTGCTTACACTCACACACTAGTAACCTGAATGTGTCCACTATCTGAATAGCCTTCACCATGAAGTAGCCACTGATGGTTTCCCATTTTCAGTCTGGATCCATTTAAAATAAACAATATCAATAAAATAAATAAACACATCAGCATTTTCATTTGGTACATCAGTGAGATCGGACCTGACAGCCTTGACTCACATAGGAATTTATCATGATTTTGGATAACAATTCTTCTCCTTCCTTGGACAGGGGTATTGAGCCCAGTAAAGACAATCAGCTGTTTTACTTGTACCACTTTAACTCGAGATGCTCCCTTTATTCAACCAATATCATCACTTGGCAGCATTAGTCTCGATCTCGCCATTTTTATCTGGCAGCTCGTGTCTGGACCGCATAACATAAGTATCTTTAATTATTTGTACCCTCCAAGCATTCATACTAGATGAAAAACACTTTACTTAATGCTAAAGATTGGGAAAGCAAAGATGTTTTTTTGTCTCTTTCCATTGACCCTTCTTGCCTGGGCAACTATGCGGTTCACTTGGCTCTCTGACTGTCTGTGTCCTTTAATCAAGACTACATGCGTGGCTGCAAACTGATCTTCATAGTACACATAATATACGGATTATCTTTTGCTGGTACCAACTGGGGAGACAAATGGAGGATTTTCCCCATTCAACCTTTGACAGAGCTTCATATATTACATTAAAGGTTCTGTCAGGTATCAAAAATATTCTACTGGGCCTATTTAAAGTAAGTATTTAAAATAAGCCTATACTAGGACTAGTAGCAGAAAAACCTGTACATTCTGTGCATTGAAGGATTTAGATTAAAAGCTCCCAATGTGAATGGTCTGTGAGGGGTAAGCCTGAAACCCCCACTGTTAGAATTGTGTCCGTACTGAGGGATATGGGTACTGACCCCTCTCTAAGTACTGAAACTGTTGCACCAGAGTCATCTAACAACGGAATAAATTTTCCCAGCAAATCTCTAAATTCAGAATGGGTTCCTCACTGGGAATCAGAGTCATCTTTAGGGACTGCATACATTTTCTCCCACCTCATTCTATTCGGCATGGTCTGGTTCTGTAACTGAACTCTGAACTGTGAACTCTGGTTATTGCTGCTCTGTGTCTATTTCCGTGGTCGTCTCCCCCAGCAAAATCTCCAATGCCTTTACTTGTCTATTGTCAGTCTGTTTCCGCTATGCACTGCTTCAAAGTTCTCGGCTCAGCTTGGTAACTTCATTAATCAGGCAGCTGCTGGACTTTTTCGATAGGTTCAGGTGAAGAATCTGGATGAGGCGCTCTCTGAACAGCGGGGTGCACTTGCAGAGCTGCAGCAGGTGGAGCTGGAGGCACAGTCTGAGAACATACACAAAAATCATTATTCTGTTCATAGTTTACATACATTCCTATTTATTCCATCCCATTAGTCAGTCGTGTCCATAAGTTCATTTGATTTAATATTATATTGACATCTTTAGACTTATAGTCAATTATTATTGTTAACTATGTATTCATTTCATGTGTATAGTCGGGACTCGGGTGTAATAAAACGTAGCTCTCTTAGAACCTTTGAAATTTTTAATGGACTCTGAACCCTTCTCAAATTGTCTAATTTGTACAGTCCTAAGAAATAAATAATTTCCTAAACCTTGCCTTAAAATCTTGGGATTTAATTACCAGTACTGTTCAACATGTAGAGCAAAAAAAACAAAAAACAAAAAAAACTAAATTCTTGTCTTAGAATCGTCAAATTTTAATAAATTCTCTGAAAAATGAAAATTCTCTGGTTAAAACAACCCTGAGAATCAAAATATTCCAACACAATGTTCTAGAATCTTCTGATCTTAAAGCAAATTCAGAGCTGAGAAATTTTCAGTTCAGATAACTGCAAGACTCAATCATGTTAAGGCAATGTTTTGAAAATCCCTACCCTTTGATATGGCGTCCTGCAACTTCCTGTGTATTCTAAATTCATAAAGAAACTTATCTTTTTTTTTGTTGTTTTTAATAATTTTACCGTCACCGTGGGTACAGCGTCTCAGAGTCAGTAGAGCGCCTGATTTGACTCAGAATCACTCATTGGTATGACGGCGGCCGCCTCTGTTGATTTCTGATCCTGTCTCCCAAAACTCTGGACCCAGAGGAATATTGGTAATCTCGGTGGAACCTCCAAAACGGTGCAAGTAGGATTTGCTTCTCCGCACTTAAAGAATCAACTCTGTGAGTGAGCCTTAAGAATGTAGAAACACACACTTTAATCCTGCAGTAAACGTAATGCCGGCAGAAGGCTTCAGGAAAAAACCCTCTCATATGGTGTCATTTCAACATAGTACATGTTCATCATGTGTTTGTGGAGTATAGAAATGTAACAT
Source organism: Salminus brasiliensis (assembly GCF_030463535.1). Classification (NCBI taxonomy): domain Eukaryota; kingdom Metazoa; phylum Chordata; class Actinopteri; order Characiformes; family Bryconidae; genus Salminus; species Salminus brasiliensis. Next base: position 17,253,190 of record NC_132896.1, read on the forward strand.
TCACTCATTGATCAGGCTGGTTTCAGTCGTCTTTGATGTCCATATGCTGATAACGCTGATTTTCTGAGCTCACTGTGGTGAGGCTGGTGTGAAGCTGACAGACTCCATTGTTTAAAGGTAACAAACCCACCATATGTTCCTAAAATAATAATAATAATATTAATAATAATAATAATAATAACAGGAAAAACATGAAATGAAAATCTATTAAAAAAATATATAAAATGAATAGTGCATGCTCGCAGAAACGTACCTAAAGAATTCTGGACACATGCTGTGATGACCGCTGCAGTCATTAGTGCTTAAATAGCTGTTTGAAACCAACTCCATACGACATGTTGAACATGGAGAAAGTCTAACCTTTCAAAAGATGAAAGTATTTGGATTCGCATGCTACACTTACAGACATGACATAAAGAAGCTAGACTCAAAATGTGAAAGAGAATCTTTGCTCCTTTAGGATGTTGCTGCGTTGGGCAGGGAGAACAGTAGAGAACGATGGTGCTCAAGGGGTCACGCAGCCGCAGCGCCAAGCTGTCTGGCGAGGTTCAGGATACGAGCACCTGGAAAACAGGAGACCGTGGCGTTACTCTTTGGGCCCTGATACGTTTAACAGTAGAATCTCCAACAATGAGAACACTGCCCTGAGGACTTCTCCTCGGTGACGAAGCAGGGGAAGGCGAAGTCGAAGAGCTGAGGACCTCGAATCCGCTAGCAGAGGTAAGACGACCCGCTGTGTCCGGTGCGCCAGTAGTGCTGTAACTAAGACGACAGCGTTTGGAGGAGTCACAGGCAGTCTCCAGCCTCCTCTTCAATCTGTAGAGTTTGGATTGCTACTACAACAGCAGCTGGCTATACTTGTCAATCTTGACAACCTTGCAGAGCGTTGGGAGAGATAGAAACGCAAACGATGGTTAGTGAGAGAAAGTGCTGTACAGTAACACAGGCAGCAGATAGCTCAAGGTTTACAACAACTGGCTGAGATTAATAAGACAGAGCTAATATTAAACACTATAAACTCTCGTTTACACACTCTTCCCTAGAGTAATCCCGGGCCAACGAGCCCTGTCAGGAGCCGGGATTCCAGAGGCTGGCTGCACATGCGCGCTTCAGTTGCCTCCCTCTCGTTAGCCTCATGCACAACACCTGGGACTATGGCTACCAAAGCCCTCAGCATTCATGAGCTCACTGCCTTGTGTCTTTCTGGGTTCAGAGTCTGCCATGGTTTGTTCAAGCTATAGCCATCGTCACGCCGCCCGTCCTCTGTCTGGTCTTGGGTAACTCTACTATTGTTGTTGCTCTCTTGTTTTCTGTAGGCTTTGTTTATAGCACCTTGCCCTTTGTTTCTTGCCTATCCTAGTGTTTGATTTGCTTTTGTTCCCCTGCCATGTTTGTTTTGCTGTTCTTTTGTCAAGCGCTGCCTTGAGTTTTACCCTATTCCTGTACAAAGCGAGGCTTTGTGGTTTTTCGTTGTCCACCCGTCTTTGTGCACCCAAACCCTGCTTGTGTTTTTTGTTCTCCTTAGTATCCCTACCCCGTTTTACACCCAAGCACTTCTTGTGGTTTTGAGATCTCATTCTGCCCCTGTGTTCTCCTGAGCTAGGCTCAGCTGTTTTTGTTTATCCTGCCCAGTTTTGTTTAATGCCCAGTTTGTCCTCTGTTCACCTAAGCTCCATCTCTTCCCGGTCCCAGGTTTGTTGTTTTGCTCCGGTCCCACCTGCTTTGTGAAGTTTGTTTTGTTTAGGAGTTTTGACCCTTAGTTTGCTGCTACCCTGATTTACCCTTAGTTTGCTGCTACCCAGCTACAATTGATTGGTTTCAGAGTACATATCTGGTTATAATAACAAGGTGCTAGATTTTTCTACCAAATTTCTTTGATTCTGATTGGAGCAACATTGTCTGTAAGTTAGAACGGAGCACAGTCATTAATAGCAGTTTAAAACCAACCTTACAATGTTGACAGGGAGAAGTCAAACCTTTCAAAAGATGAAAGTATTTCGATCAGCATGCTACACTTACTAACATGACAGAAAGAAGCTAGATTCAAAATGTGAAAGAGAATCTTTGCTCCTTTAGGATGTCGCTGCGTTGGGCAGGGAGAACAGTAGAGAACGATGGTGCTGAAGGGGTCACGCAGCGGCAAGCTGTCTGGCGAGGTCCAGGATACGACCACCTGGAAAACAAAAGACCGTGGCGTTACTCTTTGGGCCCTGATACGTTTTACAGTAGAATCTCCAACAATGAGAACACTGCCCTGAGGACGTCTCCTCGGTGACGAAGCAGGGGAAGGCGAAGTCGAAGAGCTGAGGACCTCGAATCGGCTAGCAGAGGTAAGACGACCCGTTGTGTCCGGTGCGCCAGTAGTGCTGTGACTAAGGTCACAGGCAGTCTCCAGCCTCATCATCCGTCAGTGAAACAACAGAAGCTGGATATTTTGGTGAAGTTCGACTCCTTCCTTTCAGAGCGTCTGGAGTGTAAACACAGAAACGCAAATGATGGTTAGTAAGAAGTACTGTACAGTAAGACAGGCAGCAGATAGCTCAACGATTACAACAACAAGATAAGATAAATAAGACAAATGCTAATATTAAAGACTATAAAGTAGGGATGATCGCTCGACCAAATTGATACCCATTTGAGACGGAGAAATTCTAATTCTGCGTGTCACTGTTGACGTTCACAGCTACAATTGATTGGTTTCAGAGAACATGTCTGGTTATTATACCATGGTCCTAGCTTTTTCAACTCAATTTATTTAATTCTAAATTGGAGCAACATTGTCAAGAGGTTTAAATATTTGTATCTAGGTCTCTTGCCACTCAAATAAACCAAAATAACAATCACGTTTCTTCCAGAAATTCATGGGAGGTGATGGAGGAATCATTGAGGCAAATAACGTTAAGTCAAACAAATTTTGTATTGTGCAGCAACATGGTGTTAAATCTTTATCTGGGCGCATGCTGTGATAAACTGTGAAATGTTATCTTTGTAATATTAGGGTAATGATCAGACATCGAAAGAGGAGAGATATCAGTTGAATACATCAGTTGTAGTAAGGAGGAAGATGTAAGATCATCAATTCTAGAGAATGATTTATGTCTGGCAGAAAATGTAGTATATTTTCTGGATGATGGGTTAAGGGCAGGCCAGACATCACCCAGTATGAAATCAAAGAGAAACTGGTTCAGAAAAGAGGTGGATTTGATTTGTGTATCAGAGTGAATTGCGTTGGAGCGATCTAGCAGATTATTAGCATCAATGAGTAACAGAGTCAAAACGGAGAGATATTTAGATAGGGCTACAAAAAACTACAACCCAAATACAGCTGGGGCGTAGGCTGAGACAAAAGTGAATTGCTATAATGTGAGAAATGTGCCCAGACGTGTCGCCGCCAATATGACTAATCGATTACATTTTTCTCTCTCTTAACAGAAGAGTACGCTGCCGCCTTAAAATATTTATTTGACATTCTAGACTCATTGGTAGGCAAGAGAATGGATTCTTGTAATGACGTAATATCTATTCTTTTTCTACTGAAAATATCTAAGCAAAAGACCCTCTTTGAAGGTGAATTCAGACACTGGACATTCTAAGACAATATGGTTAGTTCAGTCACAGACGTTTATAAATACTAGCACAAGTAATCCAGGATAAGCAGGAAAAGATGGAAAGTATCTCTGAGAGGCTTGGGTGGTGATTAACAGATAAATGAAACAATATCTTAAATAACAAGGAGAAACTGACCAGGAACAAACAACCCAGGGTGCTCACAGAGAACAGGAAGAAAAGCCGTTCTTCTCTTAGAAGTGAAGGAGATGGGGCTGCTGGCCCTGCTTACCTTCAGTAGAAGCTGCCCATCCCGGTACCACAGGAGCTTGAAAATGAGGACCTGCTGGGAGTTTGCTGTGTCTTTCTAGCTTCTATAGACACAGTGAGCTCGATCCAGGTCTGCCATTTTTGGGAGTTCAGATGAGTGGCTTTGCTTCATCTTTTTTTTTTGATTTGGGATGCAACTGGAGAGGGAAGTGGTCATGGTTTTACAGTAGACATCACAGCCATTCCATCACCAGTAAATGCCCCAAGTATCAGAGTTAAGAACAACAAAAGAGAACAGAAAAGGGGGGGGGGGGACAAGAGTTCTAGCCATTCGCTACTATTCTGAGAATCTCGGTGGAGTGGCACTTGGCTTTTCCTGGCCACACTGACGCCCACAGGCTCTCTCTAGAACAGGTCTGCAGACGACTCTCTCTGTCTGGTGAGCCGGTAGGGCTGTGATTAAGACAACCCTGTTGGAGGAGTCACAGGGAGCCTCCAGCCTCGTCTTCCGTCGGTGTTTGGAGTTTGGATGGTCTGGATGGACATGCTGGTCAAGCTAAACAGCCTACTTGCAGAGTGTCTGAGGAACTCTGCAAGCCATATTCCTCAAGCGTAAACAGACAAACACAAATGATGGTTAGTGAGACAAAAGACTGTACAGTAACACAGATAGCTCAAGGGTTGCTGATGGCAAAGATAAATAAGACAAAGCTAATATTAAAGACTAAATGATGTTCACAGCTACAAGTGATCGGTTTTGCTTTACTTTTGAGTAAAGCATCAATGAATTAAGCAGGGACAGTGCTGGATATGGAGACAGATATGACAGTGCAGTGATGTTCAAACAACATGCAAAACTTGACTTTAGAAGCTCTGGTCATTGTGGTGTGAACATTATGGACAATGGAAAGAATAACATTCAAGTTCATGATCGCTTTACTGAAGATTTACTGAAGCAGAATGTTCAGAAAGAACACAGAGAGCACAGCGGAAACTGCTTCATCACACAAATCTCCTCTTTAGGGTACTGTCCAAAGTAGAAAGGACCAGGAGTTGTCATTGGTCAGGATGGTGCAATGGCATTGTCTGAGGTGGTGCACTGGAACTGAAGCATGTGGTTCAAACTGAGCACACAGGCACATCCACTGGGGCACAAACGATTACATTATGGAAGTGTGTTTTATGAAATTTTGAACCAAAGGGAGGATCGTTAAATAACTCCGGTTCCACGCCAGAGGTTCCGTGTAAAAAGGTCCCTTTATTTCACAATCAACACAAACTTGGCAGAATGCTTTCAGTTTTACAATGAGACTTGCTGTTACTCACCACTCACACTGGATCGGGAGAGCCCTTCGATCCTGATAAGAGACAGCCATCTCAGTAAACCACCGAGCTGGACCTGCAGTTCCACTTAGCCGACTCTCACCAGAAAAGGGGGAAACCCGTCCTTTGTATCTTTAACAAAATGAATAACTGTGCGTGGACGGGGACGGGGGCCAACCGCTCCCACCAGGCACAGTCTTCCCTTGACCCTTAATTCCAGTGGTTGATAACAGTACCCTCATGAAAAACAAGTTATATAATTAATAAACGTTACAGTAGAACATAACCTATGACCTAACATAGCTGTATAGACCAGTTTCAACATATTGGCAATACATTATGACCAAGCATACCTTTAATATAAGGTGAACATGGATGCATTATATCCTTATCCTAGGCCTCTTTCTAGACGTTACATCAAATAACCGAACAGTGAGTTGTTCATACGATACAGTGTGTACTAATTGGATGGAGTGCACCCTAAGGCGGCATCAGCAGGGCAGAATTCATTCATAATACAAAATGTGTGTATGGTCTAGCAGATGCTTCATTGTACTGGTATGACAGAGTGAAGGAAATCGTGCTGAGAGCAGGAAGAAACATGTCCAGAGTCGACCCAGCCGCTTTATATTAAATTAATCTGGACTGCACCATAATCTTTCAGATGGTGGGACTGAAGGACATTTGATTGTTCTTATGTGAGACAATGGAAAGTTCTCGCCAGTTTCTTGTCAGTTAAAGAGAGTCAAAAGGACTGTGCAGAGCAAATTTGCTGGTGAAACACTGGCAATGTCTGATGGAACCGATAATGCCATTTTCTTGGCCACGCTGATCTCTGAACTAACTACTGGGAGTGCTGAACTTGCTCCTCCCATAATTTGCATCACAGATAATCATTAACTTGCTGATGCAGTGAAGTCCACAAAGTCTGTCACAAAGAAACTTTGCCTGGAGATAAGCAGCATCAAAGAACTTACAGAAAGTTGAAAGGTGCTGTGGCACAGTACAAAAGAACAGCCTACGGATCTTACCAAAATGGGGGCATCAGCTAATAAGTTACTACATGCCCCAAGTGTAGGACAATGGAAACTTGATTAAAAATACATTTTGAAAAGACATAATACTGCTTTTCAGTGCTATTAAAAAACAGATATGTGTCGTTTCTGTATACCCTGTTTCAATGGTTAAAAGGAGTTCTATCTGAATATACTTAAGCTTTTTTATTTTATTTTTTTAAATAATTGAGTTTTGAAAGTCTTAAAGACATGCATTGTTTTTTTGTATTCTCTTACATTGGGAAAACAACATTGTACTATCAAGTGGAGGTGTAGTTCACTGTGATCTGGAGAAATAAAAGTTGCACTATAGCTTGTTAAGTTTGTCTTTCTGAGTAACAGCCGCCACCACGACCACTTTAGCTTGAGTAATCACAATATCGAAAACCTAGGGGAGTCCATGAATTTAGAATAAAACAGCGCCAGCCCCTGTGAATTCTCACCAAGGACGTGACTAACATAGCCACTAAAACGGTACCAAGTTTGCCATTAAAGAGTACAGTAGGCTTTATGACCTGAATTTGTTTAATGATCACAGTGGTGGTGGTGGCGGCTGCAATGTGCGTTACAATATTCAAACACAGCATGAAATCCGTGGTCACTGTAATTATGATGTTTTCATGTTACAGGATGCAGTAGAGAACATGAAAAGTTAAGATTGATAAATTGAACCTCTGTTGGCTCTCCAGTGCGGGAATGGAGATGACCCTCTGTGTCTGGCGCGCTGGTAGTGCTATAATTAAGACGACCCTGTTGGAGGAGTCACAGGCAGTCTCCAGCCTCGTCTTCCATCTGTAGAGTTTGGACTGGCACTACAACAGCAGCTGGATATGCTGGTCAATCTTGACAACCTTGCAGAGCGTTCAGAGAGCCCTGAAAGCCATGTTCCTCAGAAGTAAACACAAACAGAAATGCCAACAATGGTTAGTGAGACAAAGTACTGTACAGTAACACTGGTAGCCTATTGCTTAAGGATTACAACAACTAGATAAGAAATAAGACAAAAGCTAATATTAAAGACTATAAAGTAGGGATGGTCGCTCGATCTAATTGATACCCATTTGAGACAGAACCCTATTTCATATAGAAAGGTGCATGCTAGCAGCAACTTACCTAAAGAAATCTGTTCATATGCTGTAACCGCTGCAGTCATTGGCAACAGGGGCTTAAATAGCAGTTTCAAACCAACTCCATATGACACGTAGACAGGGATTAAACCTAATCTTTTAAAAGATGAAAGCATTTGGATCAGTATGCTACACTTAAACAGGATTCAAAATGTGAAAGAATCTTTGCTGCTTCAGGATCTCGGTACGTCAGGGAGAATATCAGAGAACGATGGTGCTGAAGAGGTCACACAAGGGAGCCAAGGGAAGCTGTCTGGTGACATCCAGGAAACGGGCATGTGGAACACAGGAGATCATGGCATTACTCTTTGGGCCTCATTTTTTAAATCAACTATTTGAATTTTTTTATTGTATGTAATAACATACAATATAAAACCAAAAAAAAGAAAAAGCTCATCAGAAACAATGTGATATTAATATGTGGCACCATTTAAAAAGGAACTTGACTGGCTTTTCAACTGAGATAAGATGCATTGTCAAAAAGCAAAACAAACAATTTACTTACTTTTTCCAGTCAATTCCAGACCCAACATACAGCTCCGTAAATATTAAGAGACGACCCTACATGATCAATTTCTCTGGTCTTACTATTTATAGGCAATGTGTATATGGAAATTAACATTTAAACTCTATTTCATAAACCATGGACAACATTTCCCCAAAATTCCAAATAAAACATTGCTATTTGGAACAGTTATTTGAAGAAAGGACATCTCAAATAATGCAAAGAAATGGTTTACATTTTAATAACTTATTTAGTATTGTAACTAAGTACTTATATTTGAACTTTGAGAGCATTCCTCTTTGGGGCTAACTGGGACCTTGATATCACAATTTCTTTTCACCCCATGTACCACATGTGATGCGAATGACCGTCTCCTTTATTCAAAATTCACTATGGAGAAATAACCTTCACTGCCAATCACAGCTTGGCTCTCCACTAGTCTTTCACATTGATGTTGGGTGACTATACCATTCATAGTGTGCAAATTCAGGTAACTCCGCTTTGTTTGATGAAATGCCTGAAATAAAATGGCTGCCATACACATATAAATGCAAATGTAAGGACAAAGATGTCCAAGTAGTCTAATTTGTTGCCAGAGCTGTATAACTGAGCCATGAAATGTTAGCCAGCATGAGCATAGCAGCGAGAAGTCGCACTGCACCCCTGTTATTATACAACATATATACTAAACATATATATATACTACATTATTTTAAATGCCAAGATGTACAAGGAAAATAAAATAAATATAAAAGAGGGTTTCTCACCTAAAGAGAAGAGAACAGTAAACTTGCGCATCTAAAAACTAAGATGGTAGATATACAGAGGCTCAGCGATTAGAGCTCCGGGCTATTGATGACAGGGTTGTGGGTTCGATACACGGGCTCAGCAAGCTGCCACTGTTGGGCCATTGAGCAAGGCCCTTCACCCTATCTGCTCCATGGGCGCTGGAGTTGGCTGTGTGTGTGCTCACTGCCCATAGTTCACTACTACAGATACAGGTAAAATGTGGAGGACACATTTCACTGTACATATTACAGTGAAAAATACGTGCACCTTTACCTTTTCCAGTAATCCTGAGAATTGCATAGGGATAATGTTGCTCCCAGACAGAGAAGATAACAGCTCTTCTGCTTCTTGGGGTGAAGAGATGAGGTGTACAGTGCCCGAGATGGTGACTTTCAACTGAGCTGGATAAAGTAAAGTTTAATACCTTTGCTCACAGAGACTTCTGAACTAGAAGAAAAGCCGTTCTTCTCTTAGAAGTGAAGGAGCTAAAATCAATGAAAAACCGAAGGCTAGAACCAAAGCAGGAGATGGGGCTGCTGGCCCTGCTTACCTTCAGTAGAAGCTGCTGGAGCTTGAAAATGAGGACCTGCAGTGAGTTGCACATGTCTTTCTGGCTTCTAAAGACACGGTGAGCCCTTTCCACCATGGTGAGCTCTTTCCAGGTCTGCCATTTTTGGGAGTTCAGATGAGTCGCTTTGTTTCATCTTTTTCTTGATTGGGGAAGCCACTGGAGAGGGAATTGGTCATGGTGTTACAGTAGACATCACAGCTATCCTATCACCAGTAAACGGCCCAGGGAGAAGTGTTAAGAACAACAGAAAAAAGACAGAAAAAGCGCAACCATACGCCATACAACTATACGCTGCTTCAAAGTTCTCAGCTCAGCTTGGTAACTTCATCAGTCAGGCGGCTGCCGGACTTTTTCGATGGGTTCAGGTGAAGAACCTGGATGAGGCGCTCTCTGAACAGCGGGGTGCACTTGCTGAAGCTTTTTTTTATTATTATTAATAAACTCTAACTCCTTCACAAAATACTCAGGTACAGGTTTAACAGTACTGAAAATAAAATTCTAAAATCTTGTCTTAGAATCTTAAAATTTTAATAAATTCTCTGAAAAATGTAAAATTCTCTGGTTAAAACAACCCTGAGAATCAAAATATTCCAAGACAACATTCTACAATCTTCTGATTTTAAAGCAAATCCAGATCCCGAGAAATTTTCAGTTCAGACAACGGTGAGACTCAACTGTGAGAATCAGGTTAAGGCAATTTTGAAAATCCCTACCCTCTGATACGGCGTCCTGCATCCTCCTGTGTATTCTAAACTCATAAAGCAACTGGGTACAGAGTCTCAGAGTCAGTAGAGCGCCCGAATTGACTCAGAATCACTCATTGGTATGACGGTGGCCGCCTCTGTTGATTTCTGATCCTGTCTCTGAAAACTCTGGACCCAGAGGAATATTGGTAATCTCGTGAAACGGTGCAAGTCGGATTCGCGTCTCCGCACTTAAAGAATCAACTCTGTGAGTGAACCTTAAGAATGTAGAAACACACACTTTAATCCTGCAGTAAACGTAATGCCAGCGGAAGGCTTTAGAACCTTGTCTAAGAAAAAACCCTCTCATATGGTGTCATTGTAACATAGTACATGTTCATCATGTGTTTGTGGAGTATAGAACTCACTCATTGATCAGGCTGGTTTCAGTCGTTTTTGATGTCAATTTGCCGAAACACACTGTTTTTTATTGTCTTTGATGTCCATATGCTGATAACGCTGATTTTCTGAGCTCACTGTGGTGAGGCTGGTGTGAAGCTGACAGACCCCATTGTTTCAAGGTAACAAACCCACCATATGTTTCATATGTAGGACTGTGGCATTACTTTTTGGACACTGATACGTTTTACAGTAGAATCTCCAACAATGAGAACACTGCCCTGAGGACTTCTCCTCAGTGATGAAGCAGGAGAAGGCAAAGTCAAAGAGCTGAGGACCTCGAACTGTCTAGCAGAGGTAAGATGACCTACTGTGTCCAGTGCGCCAATACTGCTGAAATTAAGACGACAGCGTTTGGAGGAGTCACAGGCAGTCTCCAGCCTCATCATCAGTCAGTGGAACAACAGCAGCTGGATATGTTGGTGAAGAATTGACTACCTCCTTTCAGAGCGTCTGGAGAACTCTGCAAGCCCTGTTTCTAAAGCGTAAACACCGAGACAGAAACGCAAACGATGGTTAGTTAGAGAAAGTACTGTACAGTAACACAGGTAGCGGATAGCTCAACGATTATAACAACTGGATAAGATAAATAAGATGTCACTGTTGACATTTACAGCTAAAAGTGATCGGTTTCAGAATACATGTCTGGTCATTATACCATGCTGCTAGCTTTTTCTACCAAATTTCTTTGATTCTGATTGGAGCAATATTGTCAAGGCTAGAACGGAGCACAGTCTACAGGTCATCTGTTACCTGCTCTAGATCTTTAGGGTGAAATTGGAAAGGGATGAATAAATCTGAAAGGTTATTAATGAAAATTCGAGCAGTCAAGCATTTAGCTTCAGAACTTGAGATTTGGGTAATGCATAGAACTGAGCCATAACTTGGGTGGTGGGGGAAACGAAGCGTAAAACCATTAAAGGTACTGAGCGATGCTTGGCAGATTCATCTCCATTTGGAACAGTAAAATGTATTTCTTCAGATAAGGGCACAGTTCACAGCAAGGGATTTTCAGTCATTGTTCAGTGAGAAGGGCATGAAGACATGAGACCTCTGCACCTTACTCACTACATCAAAATGATACAGCTGAGAGAAATTGGAAACCCCTATTTGACATGGAAAGATACATGCTAGCAGCAATTTACCTAAAGAATTCTGGACGTATGCCGTAACGACCACTGCATTCATTGCCAACAGGGGCTTAAATAGCCGTTTGAACCAACTACATGTGACATGTTGACAGGGAGAAGGCCTAACCTTTTAAAAGATGAAAGTAAAGGTAAATAAGACAAAAGCTAATATTAAACACTATAAAGTAGGGACTTCTACAATAGAATCTCCAACAATAAAAACACTGGCCTGAGCAGTCGTCCTCGGTGACGAAGCAGATGAAGGCGAAGAGCTGAGAAACGCCGAACTGGTTAGCAGAGGTGAAAACCGTCTGTTGGTGGAGGAGCAGTGTGGCCGGGAAAAGCTCCCTCTAGCACAGGTTTGCAGACGACGACCTCCTTCTGTCTGGTGCACCGTGCACTGTAACTAAGACGACCCTGCTGGAGGAGTCACAGGCTCCACCCTGTCTCATCTTGGAGTTTGGACTGCCTCTATAACAGCAGCTGGACATGCTGGTCAAGCAAGACGGCCTCCTTGCATAACGAAGCTAGATTCAAAATGTGAAAGAGAATCTTTGTAGGGTACAACAAGAACAGCCCATTATACCTAGTCTACTATCCAGAGAAAGTCCTTAAACACAGGCTTGTGCAATTTTTCAAAATGTGTTACAGAACACCAGATTAAAATTGACCAGGCAATGGCACCTGATTATTTCCATGGGGAGAGGTGTGTACCCTCCCATGCCAACAGCTAACTGTGTTAATCAGACTCCAGAAAATGTCCAAGAGTCTCAAACTGGATACTGTGTACCGTGTCTGTCTCCCTCTGTTTAAATGCCATCTTGAACATCAAAAAGAGAAAGGAAAGCACCTCAGTATTTAGCTGACTGCGTCAGATATTGAAGACCAGACCTGATCAATACTGACCACTGTTACAGGGTCTGTAATGTACCAGAGAGCTTTAAAGAGGCAAGGAGTTCAACAGAATCACAGTTTCAGGTTGATGCAGATGACCCTTAGCTTCACCACCTGGACATTTCAACAGCCTACTAGCATGAACCGATTGATTGAGATATGTATAGGGAGCAACCAGAGGGATATATATGGACTACAACAAACACATGAGAACGCAGGAGAAGACTGATATCCTGAATAATCTCTGAATAGTGTTTTTAAGTGATGGATGTTTGCTTGTTAAGATGTTCCATCATGAAGTACAGTAAGCTAGCTGTGATGCTGCTGGTTAACATGATCACAGCTACGTATTCCTTGTCTCAGGAACATACTGGCTCCCTTATAAGTGTAACGGCTACAGTATTTATTTAATAATATATATATAGATAACTAAGGAAGTCATAACTCCACTACTGGATCTCATCTAACAGGCTAGATTGCTTGTACTCGGACAGCCGGAACGATCTGTGTCGAGAGTCTCGATACTGCAGGGTTTGTCTGCAATACGATGAATAAAATGACTGCATAAATGGTTGAAATCGAGGAAATCATGTAAATCACTTCTCTGCCCACTATCCAGTTCACCAACCTGACCGGTGTGACTGGGAAGGGACAGCCAGTCCTGGCGTAGCACCTTCTCGATGTTCCCAGAGAGGACGACGGACCCCAGCCGGCTCGGATGAGGCCCCTCTGCGGTAGAGCACCTGACCAGCAGCCAGCAGTGGAGCGCGAAGAGCTGGGTAAACGACTCGCTGAAGCGCCCAGACCCTCTCCGGTGTGGGAGTGGAGACGACGAGCCTCGGTGTAGTGCTGGAATTGAGACGACCGCGTTGGAGGCGTCACAGGCTGCTTCTGGCTTCGTTTTCCGTCGAAGGAACTCGATCTACCGGTCCAGCTGAACGAGCTCCGTGCAGAGCGTCTGGAGAGCTCGTTTCTCGGTTTCGCGGTCGCCATTTTCCTCGAGAGAAAACGGAGATAGAAACTCAAACGGCAGCTAGTGAGTCAAAATACTGTACAGTAACACAGCCAGTTGTAATCCTTGTGCTTTCTGCTCCCTAAGATAAATAAGACACAGCTAATATTAAAGACTACAACGTAGGAATGGTCGCTAGACCATGTCAAGTCAAGTCAAGTCAAGTGGGTTTTATTGTCATTTCAACTACATACAGAGTACACAGTGAAACGAAACAACGTTCCTCCAGGACCATGGTGCAACATAGACAGTGCATACAAGACACAAGTGCAACACAAACAAACAAGTGCGGACAGACAACACAACACAGTACAGACCAGAGAATAATAAATAATGACGGTAGTGTGCAAATTGTGCAATGTGCAATAAATAGAGTCCAGTGAGGTAGTAAAGTTATTAGTGCAAATGCTTGTGCAAAAAAATGCTTCCCATGTTATCTGGGGTAAATGGTTGGAAAGAGAGAGAGTCTGGTCGTGTTGGACCGGATGCTGCGGTACCTTCTTCCTGATGGCAGGAGGGTGTGGTGGAAGTTGAGAAACAACACAACCCTGTCTTGTGTTGCAGTGAGTAATAACTTTATTCGAGCAACAGAATATAGTTGCTTCCTAACAAGTAAGCATGGCTTTCTTATATACATGGAAATGAGGAAGTTGAAACGGTCACAGACAGTTTCAGTTCCTGTCGACAGTGTCTGGTACACCAAAATATCAACTCCCACATTGTTGTGCAACAGACTTCATATTTAAATTCTGCACTTATGACCCCTGCAAGTGTACATACACATATTAGGAACACTCAGACTTATTCTACCATATAAGGGCATAAACTTGAGCAACCTACAAATCAGAGTGTAACTACTCCTAACTTAAGCTTAATGATGACTCACAGAGTACATGTGTTCTATACATGTGCCATGGTATTGCATACTGCATAGGAGAGAAACAGCATAACTTGATTACAATACATTGAAGTACACTTGCATACTACTAGATTAAGAATCACACACAAAGTAATAAGGTTTTCCGTAACATTCCCCCCTTTGATTAGATGGAGCTGAATCATCTGATACTGCGTAAGAGAGCGACTGAACATATGCAATAAACATTTGAAAAGGCAGGGAATTAAACAGAAAACGAACAGAAATAAAAACAACATAGGAATACAAACAGTCAGAAGCCAATGGCCCAATGGTCCGAATAGGGACAGCCATTCCCACCAGCCGCTGGAATTAGTAGGTGGAGGGGTGATGGCTTGTTTCATATGGTCCACATAACTGGTAATATTATCACTCAAATCAGGAATATAAAAACAACATGATGTGTTAAGCATTTTGCACACTCCTCCCTCCTTCATAGTAAGCAGATCTAAAACCATGCAATGCTGAAGTACAGCCGCACGGATAGCCTGTTGTTCGTGGCGCAGGGCATTGATTGCCCCTGCTGTATCATTCACAACAGTTAGAAGTTGATATGCTAAGCTATTGATTTTGAGGAGAGCCACTGTGGTACCTTCACCCAAAAACAAAGACCACCCAATTGACTGACCAGGAGTGGTCCATGGATCCATCATCTTGTACCCGTTATACCATTGTCCTGACACAAGGTCCCGCTTACGACGGCTGAGGGTAATGGATGTAGGGGTCGGGATGGTGGTTTGAAACCGGACATAGACTGATGCCTTTGGAGTGACCATACCGGGATAACAGCACCCAGTCCATCCTTTGGGGAGCTGTCCATATGCCCTGTCCCCACAAATCCACATGACATTAGTAGTGCCACGCGGTGTAGCCATAGTGCAGTTAAAGGAAGAGTTTCCTGCTTGGCAGGTGCGTCCATTATTGGTGAAAATATAATGATCACACCTGGACTGGCCTACTGGGCGCGTGCCATTAGTATGGCATACGCAACGGTGGCCCTTCTGGACTGCTATATGCAGAGTTATTTTGGTTGGAGAGCGGTTGTCTGGGCCGATGCAACTGGTGTTATGCTGCAATGCCTGGCACATAGATTTAGTGAGGTTTAGGATGGATGTGTCGCACTCTGAGACTGGAATGACAGTCCATGGCACGGTTACATGCTGACACACCCAGCATTCTCCATTGGCATGTGAGGCATGTATAATAGCTGACATGCATGCAGTATTGTGTCTGCACTTTACTGCCAGAACCTCAGCTTCTGTGGCGTTTGGAGCATTAAAGGGGACAAATTCTTTGAACACGTCTAGTTCATATTGAATATCGTTATTCTGCGCCTGTTGCATTCGCTCGGATAGTTGTTACAGTAATCCCTACCACTGCGATCTATGCAACAATAATATTTACCCGAGGTAATAGTCTGATTCCATGGCCAATTTAGATGGATGTTGATCATGTTTTTATCAGTGGAATGCTCGGTTACCTGGATGCTAGTATAGCTGCCATCACTGGACCCCAATGTGTCAGACCAGGCTATACAGGGGTCTCTGCAAAGATACTTATTGTATCTAGCGTAGGAATACACCTTACTTGAGGTTTTAACAATTTTACACTGCACAGTCACGTTGGTTCCCAGATGGGGTGAAAAGACCAGGTTATCCACTGGGGCTAGCAGGCTTGCGAACGTCATGCCTCCCATTGGGGTGTAGAAAGCCTTACACATGCCTATTACCGCCCATCCCACGATGAGCCAGCCAAGTGCCATTTTACTTTGCTGCTGCTGCGGTGTCAGGAGTGGTTGGTGCCTTCTTGCAGTGGGAGTGGTGTACCCAGGTGCCTCTTCCTTCTATCTTGACGGCCGTGTGGGTTACCAGAAGCACCTGATGAGGTCCGGTCCACCTAGGTTGGTTCCACCTGCGTCTGCGGAGGTCTCGGATCAGTACCCAGTCACCTGGCTTGTGGCTGTGGAAGGGCTGGTCAGCTGGTTTTGGTAGTACTGCCTTCACCTGCTTAGACACAGACAGAAGCGTCTCATACAGGGAGACGCAATACGTTGTGAGAGAGTGGTCAAGGAGCTGGTTGTCGAGTGAGGGTGGACCTAATCCCGTGTTGGGAGGTCTGCCAAACACTATCTCAAAGGCACTGAGACCTGTTCTTTTTTGTGGCCTGGTTCTACTTTGCCAAAGAACCAGAGGGAGGCACTTAACCCAATTGAGGCCTGTTTGTTGTGTAATTTTTGCAAGACCATTTTTTATGGTCCCATTAATCCTTTCAACTGCCCCGGCGCTAGCGGGGTGATAGCTACAATGTTTTCTCATGTCTATCCCTAAGTACTTGGTCAAACTGATCAGGCCTGTGTGTACAAATGGTGTGCCATTGTCACTTGAGACGCGCTGTGGCAGACCCCACCTGGGGATTATTTCTCTGAGGAACGCTTTTGTTACTGCTTCGCCATCCTGAGTACCTGTGGGGAAAACTTCAACCCATTTACTGAACATACATACACAGACCAGGAGAAACCGCTTCCCTTCTGCCGGTGTTAATTCCACAAAGTCAATCTGCCAGTGCTGAAATGGCTCTGTCGCTGGGGGGTGACCCACAGACTGTTGTGACAGAGGTTGTGTGTGTCTGTGCGTGTTTTGTGCACATGTGAGACAGTTAGAACAAAAATTTTGGGTGAGTGTGGAGAGTCCAGGTGCAAACCAGTGTCTTGCTATCATATCCATTATCCCCCCTTTGCTCATGTGACTCCTCCCATGAGCAATAGCAATTAACCCTTTCATGTATGCTTTTGGGAGACATGGTCTATCTGTTGCACTGTGTATCCACACACTGTTTTGTCTGACACACCCTGATTTAGTCCACTGAGCTTTTTCTGCTGCAGTGGCAGCAGATTGAATTTCTTGCAGGGTTGGTTTCTCTTGGTCTGTTAGAGGTAGTTGTGTAGTGGCGACAGGCACTGCGCGAGCTGTGCATTTGGCCACATGGTCTGCAAAGGCGTTTCCTCTGCTGACAGGATCAGCTGCTGAAGTGTGCGCTGCGCATTTAACAACAGCAATCTGCGAAGGTAACAACAAAGCAGAGAGTAAATCATTTATTAGTTTGTGATGTTTTATTTTTGTGCCTGAGCTTGTCAGAAAATTGCGTTGCTTCCACATATACCCGAAGTCATGGGCTACGCCCCATGCGTACCTGGAATCTGTCCAGACAGTGAGCGTTTTGCCTTCTGCCAGTTTGCAAGCCTTAGTTAATGCCACCAGTTCTGCAGCTTGTGCTGAATATGAACTAGGGAGGCTTTGTGTGTGTAAGACCTCGGTAGCAGAGACCACAGCACAGGCGACTCGGTTAGTTCCTGTCTTGTCTCTGCTGGCTGAGCCATCTACAAAAAGCTCTAACTCCGCATTTGGCAGCGGTTCCTCTTTGAGGTCTATTCTGGGTGTGCATGTGTGTAGCAGCAATAGGTGACAGTCGTGTGGTTCCCCATCGTCCGGGGTAGGCAAGAGTGAGGCTGGGTTCATAGTGGTGCAACGCTGTACCGTAACATTAGGCATATCTAGCAAGGCTGTATGATAACGCAGCCACCGCTGTGCTGAGAGGTGTGCAACTTTCTGATCTTGCAGAATGCTATGCACTGAGTGTGGGACCTTGAGAGTTAAAGGAGCATATGCTACAATGTCCCTGGAAGCCACTAGAGCTTTCTCAGCTGCTGCCACTGCTCTAAGGCACACTGGTAGACCCTGAGCCACAGGATCTAATTTACTAGAAAAGTATGCCACTGGGCATGACTTGTCCCCATGTTTTTGAGTGAGTACTGATGTCATGTACATACCCTTAGCGTCCACCATCTGGACGAAGGGTTTTGTTGGGTCAGGTATGCCCAATGCTGGCATATTTTGTAACGCAACCTTAAGTTGTGTGAAAGCCTCATTTGCCTGTTCAGTCCACTGCAGTTTTGCAGTGCTTGTTCCCTTATTTGGGATAATGTCCCTCAGGGGGCTCTCTCTCTCAGCATAGGAAGGAATAAATGCACGACAGTAGGAACACATTCCCAAAAAAGACAACAATTGTTTCTTTGTCATGGGTTTTGGAGTCTGGCAAATTGCCTGAATTCTGTCAGCAGACATACGTCTTTGGCTTGCTGTAAGAATGTGGCCCAGAAAGGTAACCTCTTGCTTGCAATACTGGAGTTTCGCTTTGCTGGCTTTGTGCCCGTGCTCAGCTAGGTGTTGTAGGAGACGTAAGGTGGCCCGCCTACAAAGCTCCCGACAGGGGGCGCTAAGAAGCAGGTCATCCACGTACTGAACCAAGACTACCCCTTTAGGCAGGGCCAGTGATGCCAGACTATCTCTCAGGGCCGCATTGTAAATAGTGGGTGACTCACAATACCCCTGACAAAGTTGCGTGAAGGTATAAGCTTTTCCTTCAAAAGAGAAAGCAAACCAGAATCTGCTATCTGGGTGTACCGGTACACTAAAGAATGCATTCGCTAAATCCACCACTGTGTAATGGGTGTGATCAGTGGGAATCTGGGACAAAATAGTATGGGGGTTTGGTACTTCAGGTGCTCGAGCCTGGACTGCAGCATTTACTGCCTGCAGATCCTGAACAAACCTCCACTCATCCCGGCCGGGTTTCTTGACTGGAAAAATTGGTGTTCTGACTGGTGAATCTGGGCATGGCACTATGACCCCTGCCTCAAGCAAAGCTTGAAACACGGGTCTGATGCCGTCAATTGCTTCAGGTTTCAAGGGGTACTGAGCTTGTCTAGGCCTATGTGTGGATTTAGGTGTGATGGATATTGGCTCACAGTCCTTAATCAATCCCACATCGCACTTAGTTGACACCCACAGCCGAGGGGGGAGTGAAGCTAGCTCCAATTCCTCCTCCTCTGTGAGTGTGGCAGCCTGAATCAGTGGAGGTGAGCCAAACAGCTCCACTGTTCGCTCTGCTCTCAGCCTGTACTGAAAAGGACACTTCCTCGTTTTTGTGGAAGCGCTATACTGCACATTGGGGTGCTCTGTGTTAGCCCAATCATTAGCCCTGGCCACCCTCAAAGCCCATGGCCCGATATCTCGCCACGGGAGGGTATGTTTATGTCTGGCCAGGGAGATGTGGGGGTAGGAATTTTCCACTGTGAACAACATATCCTGCTGTTTCGTAAGTGAGACTAAAGCAGCTGCCATTTTATCATTCCATATTAGTGCTGTGGTTGACAAAGGCTCTGCTCCTGATGTGAAAAAATGCTTTTCATAATCATGATCAGGGCCTTGGCTAATATGTGAAGTGCAGTGTAAATCAACCTCTTTCCACTGCAAAGGACAGCATACGACCTTTCCTGCTTCTGACAGGAAATGTTTGACAACTTCGCCACATTCGTCAATTTTACGCCACATGTAAGCATATCCTGGAACCCCGGATGCTATGTGAACCATGCATGGTTGTTCTGAGAAATCTACAGCTAGACCATTCGGGGAACTGATCAAACTGCATCCTAATTTACACATCAAATCTCTGGCAAGCAGATTCACCGGACATACAGAGGACATTAAAAAACAATGAGAAAAGGTTTTGTCATTTAATGAACATTGGAGAGGGACGGACACCCTTTCTTCCACTACTTCTCCCCCTATTCCCATCAACACTTGTGATTTACCCCTTTGCACGTTGCACTGAAAATCATTTGTTCTGATCACTGAGTGGCCTGCGCCACTATCTACAAGGAATTCTAAGGCCTTTCCTTCTACGTTTATAACTAATTTAGGCATACTAAGAGGGCATGTTGTGAGTTGCTGAACTAATAAGAGATAAGGAGATAATAGGGGTACTTCCCTTTCTTGTGCGTCAGTAGGTCCCGTTTCGTTGTCCGGCCCCTCCGCCGCCCATCACTCGTGCACCGTGGTGTCCCTCCTTGAGGGATTGTGATGTCCTTGGACCTCATCTCCAGGACATTCCCGAGAATAGTGTCCAGGTTTCCCACAGGAATAACATCGGTCGGTCCAGTCGTCGTTCGCACCTTGATTTGAAGTAGTGGTTGGCACTTGTTCCCCTGATCCTCCACGTCCACCACGTCCTCTTCCTCTTCCTCTACCTCTTCCTCTACCTCTTCCTCTGCCTCCTCCTTGATTCCCTACATACTGTGCCATCGTCAAGATTGCTTGGTCCATCGTGTCTGTTCTTTTCTTTTCCTTCTTTTTGGCCTGACTGTTTAGGAGGGTCTCATGGTGTTTAGCGTGGTCCTCGATGACAGAGAGTGGTTGCCTGGTATACCCCACACAATGCTGCTTGATTCCCATGGAAGCACATTGTCTGTGTTGGTTGCTCTTGCATCTGGTACCTCCAGGCCGCTAAAGTCCGTATGGACCCTCGTCAGTCGAACCAGATAATCCTGAACACTTTCTCCGTCTTCCTGCTTGCATGCTGCTATCTTCCCCGTGTTCACATGAAGGGGAAAGGCGGCTTCCAAACGGGTTCTTAAGTCTCTCATCATGGTCCGATAAGGAGCATTTGGGTCCTCGGCAACGCCTTCACCAGGGTTATAGACGAGATTGGTCAGCCGTACTTCCCCTTGCGGCCATCCTCAGTCGATTTTGCAGTAATTGGAACCCAGTTTACGGAACAAAATGCGCTTTATCTCATTGGAAGTTGGACGACAGGACATAACAAAGTTCTCAAGTTCCTCGCCGAACCTGCGCCCTCCTACCTGCTGTGGATTAGGTAGTTCAGCGGCTGCTTCAACCATGTCTCTTTCATTCCAGAATCGATGTATGAGGAGGGGACCGTCTGGTCCTACTACTTCAACCATGGGGAAGGATCCGCTTGGGTATTCAGTCAGGTTTTGGGTTGACGACTGCGGAGATTCGGGTGGAATGGAGTCACTTGTGAAGAGGTTGAGGAGGTTGAATCTGCCCCCTCTGAATGGTGATAAGAAGCCTTGGCTGCGGGTGTGGGTCGCTACTGGTGACATGAGGGGTCCAGTCGGTGGTTGATTTTTCAGGAGGTTCTTGAGTTCCCTACTGGTGACCTGGTTCGGATTCTGTAGAAAAGGGTTGTTGGAGGATGATGGGGTCGATTGAGTCATCCGATTCAGGGCATCTTGGGCATCTTGGTATGGTCCCCTGGGTTCTGTTGATGGTACCTGATAAGGAGGTGGGTCCACATCTGCCGGACGAATTTCTACCAAGGTTGTTGTGGCTTGTTGAACTTGTTGTTGTCGAGGTTCAGGACGACGAGGCGGGGCGGCGTCCAGGTCCGGATCTGTTGTGAGTGAGACACACTGAGACACAAGTTTAGTTTTGCCTACTTGCTTCTCCCTGTTTCGGATTTCAGCCTCCTCTATCCAGAATTCTACTGCCTGCAACATTTTCTCTCTATGGTTTGTGCAGTATTTGTCTACTACCCGTGGACATCCTACAGGTTTCTGTCCTACTCTGCATTTTAATTTATAAAGAAACTTTAAACTAAGGCTTCCGGTTGTTGGAAAACCAAAGTACTTAATCCAAAGTGGAACATATGTGACACTATCAGTGCCGTAATCCTTAGTCATTTGACTAAATAAAGGGGCATTATGGATTCTAGGATCAAACCCCAATCCTTTACTAATTTGGGTACCCATTTTGGTTATTCTCTCACTGCAAAATTAATCACAGGAATTTAGTCCCAACAAACAATAACCTCGTTCAACCCACTCACTAAGATCTTCTTCTCCACGGTCCGGACCTAATACTTCCTATGATACATCTACCATGGAAGGCCTCGCTATGACCAGGCTAGTCTTTTTTGAGAGTTAGTTTTGCAACTACACTCATATAGTGTTTGTCTCACTATTTCCTATTCCAGAGAAAAGATCTGTGGGTTTCACGGGGGGAATATTAGAAGAATATTATAATTAATTTCTCTTACTCACCACCAGCAAGATATTTTCGTGATGAGGCGTGAACTAGCAGTCGGGAGAGACGCCCGTCACACTCCCGCGGTACTTTCCCTTTCTCTGTGGGTTTTCCCTTGCCTTGGGTCCGACCAATTTCGGAGAGCGTCCTCAGTGCGAACGGGAATCCTCTCCCTGCTGCTGTCCGTCGCTCATCCTGTTCGTGACGCCAAATTGTGGTGGAAGTTGAGAAACAACACAACCCTGTCTTGTGTTGCAGTGAGTAATAACTTTATTCGAGCAACAGAATATAGTTGCTTCCTAACAAGTAAGCATGGCTTTCTTATATACATGGAAATGAGGAAGTTGAAACGGTCACAGACAGTTTCAGTTCCTGTCGACAGTGTCTGGTACACCAAAATATCAACTCCCACATTGTTGTGCAACAGACTTCATATTTAAATTCTGCACTTATGACCCCTGCAAGTGTACATACACATATTAGGAACACTCAGACTTATTCTACCATATAAGGGCATAAACTTGAGCAACCTACAAATCAGAGTGTAACTACTCCTAACTTAAGCTTAATGATGACTCACAGAGTACATGTGTTCTATACATGTGCCATGGTCTTGCATACTGCATAGGAGAGAAACAGCATAACTTGATTACAATACATTGAAGTACACTTGCATACTACTAGATTAAGAATCACACACAAAGTAATAAGGTTTTCCGTAACAAGGGAGAACAGTCTGTGTGAAGGGTGGGTGGAGTCATCCACAATGCTGGTTGCTTTGCGGATGCAGCGGGTGGTGTAAATGTCCATGACGTAGGGGAGAGAGACTCCGATGATCTTCTCAGCTGTCCTCACAATGCGTTGGAGGGACTTGCGGTCAGAGGCTGTGCAGGTCCCAAACCAGGCAGTGATGCAGCTGCTTAGGATGCTCTCTATGGTTCCCCTATAGAAGAGGGTGAGGATGGGTGGAGGGAGACGGGCCTTTCTCAGCTTCCGGAGGAAGTAGAGACGCTGTTGGGCTTTCTTGGCTGTAGAGCTGGTGTTCAGGGACCAGGTGAGGTTCTCCGCTAGGTGGACACCAAGGAACTTGGTGCTCTTAACGATCTCCACAGAGGAGCCGTTGATGTTAAGCGGAGAGTGGTCCGGTCTTGATTTCCTGAAGTCAACAACCATTTCCTTGGTCTTCTCTACATTCCAGTGAAGGTTGTTGACTGTACACCAGTCTGTCAGCTGCTGCACCTCCTCTCTGTATGCTGACTCGTCGCCTTTGCTGTTGAGACCCAGCACAGTTGTATCATCGGCGAACTTTATGATGCTGTTAGAACTGTGTTTCGCAACACAGTCATGAGTCAGCAGGGTGAACAACAGAGGACTCAGTACACTGCCCTGGGGTGCCCCAGTGTTCATGGTGATGGTGCTGGAGCTGCTGTCCCCGAACCGGACTAACTGGGGCCTTCCTGTCAGGAAGTCCAGGATCCAGTTGCAGAGGGGGGTGTTGAGGCCCAGCAGGCTTAACTTCCTGGTGAGGTTCTGTGGGATGATGGTGTTGAATGCTGAACTGAAGTCTATGAACAGCATTCTGACGTAGGTGTCCTTCTTCTCCAGGTGGGTAAGGGAGAGATGAAGGGTGGTGGTGATGGCATCGTCCATGGAGCGGTTGGGACGATATGCAAATTGCAGGGGATCCAATGAAGAGGGCAGTTGGTTCTTGATGTTCCTCATGACTAACCTCTCGAAGCACTTCATGATGATGGGCGTGAGAGCTACGGGACGGTAGTCATTGAGGCAGGACACTGTGGACTTCTTTGGCATGGGGATGATGGTGGTGGTCTTGAGGCACGTTGGGACAGTGGAGCTGCGCAGGGAGACGTTGAAGATGTCCGTGAGAACATCTGTCAACTGGTCTGCACACTCTCTGAGCACTCTGCCGGGGGTGTTGTCTGGTCCTGCAGCTTTCCGTGGGTTGACTCTGCGCAGAGTTTTCCTCACGTCCACTGCAGTCAGGCACAACACATGCTCGTCCGGCTTGGGTGTGGTCTTTCTCACCAACGTGTTGTTCTGTGCCTCAAACCGTGCATAAAAGTCGTTCAGGGCATCGGGGAGGAAGGCATCACAGGACGGTGGCATTGTCCTGTAGTTTGTGATTTCCTGGATGCCCTGCCACATGCGCCGTGTGTCACCCGTGTCCTTAAAGTGGTTGTGGATTCTCTGGGCGTGTGCGCGCTTTGCCTCTTGGATGGCTCGTGACAATTTGGCTCTTGCTTTCCTTAGGGCCGCCTTGTCACCCACTCTGAAGGCCGAGTCACAGGTCCTCAGTAGCGCACGCACCTCAGGAGTCATCCACGGCTTCTGATTTGGGTGTGTGGTGATGGTCTTGGAGACAGTGACATCATCAATACACTTGCTGATGTAGCCAGTGACTGATGCTGTGTACTCCTCCAAATTAACAGAGTCGCCTTCAGTCGCAGCCTCCCTAAACATGTCCCATGCAGTGCACTCAAAACAGTCCTGAAGGGCAGAGATGGCTCCTGCCGGCCAGGTTTTCACCTGCTTCTGAACTGGTCTGGAGCGTCTGATGAGGGGTGTGTAAGCTGGAGTCAGATACACAGACATGTGGTCCGAGAACGCGAGGTGGGGGCGGGGCTCCGCCCGGTACGCGCTGGGGATGTTTGTGTAAACCAGGTCCAGCGCGTTCGCTCCTCTCGTGGCAAAGTCCACATGCTGATGGAATTTAGGGAGGACTGACTGGAGATTTGCATGGTTGAAATCTCCGGCGACAATGAACAGCCCGTCTGGATGTTTGGTCTGCAGATCGCTGATGCCCCCGTGCAGTTCCCATAGTGCCTCCTTAGCATTAGCATTAGCGCTAGGCGGTATGTACACGGCGGCTATCAGCACGGCGGAGAATTCCCGTACTAAATAAAAAGGTCTGCACTTGACTATGATGAACTCCACCAGCGGAGAGCAGTGCTTGGCGACAGTCACAGCGTTGTTACACCATTCCGTGTTGATGTAAACACACACGCCTCCACCGCGGGTCTTCCCGGACAGAGCCACGCTCCTGTCCGCTCTGAACGAGGCTAGCCCATCTAGCTGAATGGCGCTGTCTGGAATACTGTCGCTGAGCCACGATTCCACAAAGACTAGAGCACAGCAGTCTCTGAACTCTCGCTGGGTCGCTCGCTGGAGTCGAATGCAGTCCAGTTTATTGTCGAGGGAGCAAACGTTTGCGAGGAATAGCGATGGTATAGCCGGGTGGCTAGGGCTAGCTTTTAGCCTCGCGCGAACCCCGGCTCTCTTACCGCGCTTCCGCTTTCGCTCGCACCGCTTGCGGTGACACTTCCGCCGGGCTCCGGCCATCAGGAAACGCCGCGGACTGCAGGCCTGGGTCTTGTAGCAGGCTGAGCTCTTGTAGCGTCTGCAGAACTTCGTCCAGAAGATTGTTTCTAGGCTGATTTCTCCACTGAAGCAGGGTCTGGCGGTGGTAGAATATGTGCACTGGTGTTCCGGTGCACATATTTGCAGAGATGGACGTAAATATCCACAAACAATGACACAAAAAGCACCATTTCTCGGACCAAGAGTGGCCGCTGCGTGTTAACGCGCCGCCGACCGGAACACCTCGAGCAGCAGTTCCGCGTCTCCTTCAAAACAGTGCTGCCAACTCCTCAGTAAGGAAAGTAGCTATTGGCTGTCCAATAAGTCGCGGAATGACGTAATCTCTCAATTAGCATAATTGCCCATTTGCGTGTATTTGAAGCTGTAGAATAAAGGAATGACGTTGTGGGAGAGAAAACTGTGAGTAAACACCCTAAATATGCACTACAGAAATGGTTTAGTTTTTAATGTTTTGTCTAGACTCACATTACATAAATATTTTTTACATGAATTACATAAACCTATTTTGTTTTGTTGTTAAATGTTAGCAAATCAAATGTAATTGGTGGAATTGCTACTCTACATTTAACCCTCCTCCTTTATCCAGGCTTGGGACCAGCAAAGTGACCCTAAAAGAGACAGTTTGGTAGAGTTGCTTAGTTCTCTCTTTTTTGTTCTTTTACAAAAAAAAAAAACAGCTGGTGAAACAACATATTTTACACCATCACAACAAAAGATTTATATGTCCTGTGTCAGATTATAAGCACCAGCGCAAAACTGTATTTGCCAGCAACACTAAGTATAGAATAATTTCTCTTTCATATCTGTTATTTAGTTATTTATATACATTCAGTTACTTTTAAGCTCATAGATTGTTGTAAACATTCTCTTTTCTTAAACGAATTCATTGTTTTCAATTCAAAAAATATTTTTTTCAGGTTAAGGAGGGAATTTTGACAGAATTTCGTTCAGGATATATAAATATATAAACAAACCTCCGTATTCAAGGGTTTATAACTGGAGACAATGTGAAATTACCTTAAATAAAAACATTTAAGTCTACTTTTGTTTAATTATGTGTTCAACACTAGTCCCAGTCCAGTCCCTGTTTCAGCCTCCTTGTATAGCCTCTCATCCAGTCATGTGTCCAGTCTCTGTCTATGCCCGTTGTCTGGTCTTGTGTCCAATCTCGTGTTCCACTTCCTGTCCAGTCTCAAGTGTCATCTCTTGTCTGGCCCCCGTTCTATGTCCTGCCCATGTCTCAGTCCTATTTCTTGTCTGAACCCCTGTGTGCTTTTCTGGCCTCCCCCTTTTACCAGTTTTCCAAAACAATGGAATCCCTTACAACGGCCCATTTCAAAAACATCATGGGAATACATAATTTAGTGTAACATTAGTTACACACTGAAGCACCTTCTCTTAAAAACTATACATATCTTGGAGCATCAATAAATTTGAGAGTATTATGTTGGTCTACTTGTAGAGATGAAAATGGTGTGCTTACACTTTTGCTGAGCATCTCATAAAAATCAACAAGGACTCCTTTAGAGAAAAACTCCCAGCATTGTTTCAGCTGAAGCAGTGACAAATATACACCATCAGAGGATGGATAGCATCAACCTCATCATACAACTGTAAGATAAGAGCAGAATATACACAAAAGCTTCATTATGATATTACAATAAAGGATAGTGATGAAGCCAGTCTCACCCTTTTCGCTTTGTGGATATGATGTTGTTCCTCATCCCTGTTGCTCTCAGTTGTCCAATATTACAGGCAAAAGCTTTCAAGTAAGCTTTTAAGTTTAAATCTGGAATATACTAATATTTTGTGAGTAAAGAGGAAATCTGTTGATTTTGGACATGTTTGAGAGACAAACCGTCAGTAGAGAGTTTGGCCTTGTGAGCTTGGCTGCATGTGAGGGATTCCCCGTGCACCCGTCTTCTTCGTGGCTTTTGAGTTAACTGAGCCGGCTGCTCCAGTTAAATCAACACTGTGCTGACAAGTGACAGAAATTGCATGCCCTTATTAATCTGGAGAAAGTTTTATATTATCAAATTAAATCATGTCAAACTTATTTTACAGAATCAGTAATCAGTAAAAAGACAAGAAATCAACAACAAAAGAAGACATGAAAACCTAAGACCCCCAGTGAACAAGCCAAAGGTGACAGTGACAAGGAAAACCTCTATTTTTATACAGATTTTATACATTTTTATTTAAAATATTGATGACAGATTTTGTACATATATCGCATTCCCATGGATCAGCCTAATTATCCAATATCCGATCAACTCATTTTGTTAATATCGGGACCAATATTCTATTCTATTATCTGATGGGTGCATCCCTAGTCTCATTGGGCCTGTTGTGGTTGGACCTTTAAGCCACTTGCCTATTGTCTATTTTCTATATTGGCATAAAATTTCTTCCACTTGGGTCTACTCGAAACCCATTTATGTTCATCCATGGTTTTTTTCATGGTAATTCCTACTCCATCCACCATGTGGCAGTATATTGGATGTATGCCAAAAGTTACAAGCCAAAAGGAGGGAATCCAAGAGTAGCAAGGTGGTTTGGTTGTGGCTAACTTTAGGTCTCACTGGAATGAAAACCGTCATTGAAGGAACTAGATTCCAAGATTGTAAGTTTGCTATCATTTCTTTCTTTATATATTCAACTAAGCTTTGTGTATGTTTTATTCATATTAAGTTTTGAGCTGTTCTTCTTTTGTAGAAAGCTTCTCTTTTTTCTTGTTTTTTTTGTTTGTTTGTTTCTCTGTTTGCACTTTTTACAACTTGATTGAGAAACCTATATGCTTTATGGATGTTTCTCTGAATCAGTATTACATAAGTTTTAAAATGGGCATATCTTATGACAGTGTCACATTAATGATTTATGCGTTATGAAAATGTGCTACATGTGTGTTTCGAAAGAGAGGAAGGTAAGGTTAGTCATTGATTTTCCTTTTGTCTCTGTTCTTCGATAGGTTTAATGCCTTTATAAGTAACATCAGCAGCTCCTTATCTTGGTGAGTGTTTTATGTTTCTGTACTTTATAGATGGTCTTTTACCATCCATGACACCTCATGTAGGAATTCTGGCTATTTTTATTAAATATCCCTGTCAAAATGGAAAGGGACTGAAAATGTTGAGAGTGAGAAGAGGGGCAAAGTGAATATCTGCTGATCCATTCAAGAAACTTACTTGACAGAGTTCCCCAAACTCAAGTGAAAATGTGCTTTGATGTACAAACGATTGAATGTTTCTTCTGGTCATTAGTAAGACAGCCTGATTCACTCCGCTGAAGGTTAATTTGCTAGCATTGTCATGACCCTGAAAGCTGGTTTCCATGGAACATATGTAATACTGTAATGTGTGTTCTCTTGAATGATCTTTGTTCACATGCAGCTTCTTCTAGTCCTAGAGCTCTCATGTTGCTTGTATGTCTTAATATTCTTTAACATTAGCTTTGGCCTGTTTATCTTAGCCAGTTTTTCTTGTGCTGTCTGCTGTGTGTGTTACTTTTACATTCCTTTGCTTTACTAACTAGGAGGCCATGTGGAGGCCATGTGGAGGCCCTGGGAGCATCAGTTTTCAGGTTTTCACGTCTGCTAACCGACTAAATATCCTCAGCACACCAGTCAGGTAAGTTATTTTCTGCTGTTTCCTTGCTTGAATCGAGACTGTGTCTGTGCATAACATAGTTTATAATCATACACGTCATAGACAAAGGGGTTATTGTCACCACCTGGTGGGACTGAGACATACTGTGAGCAGTACTTATTTTTTTTCACTTTGCTTGATTTATTTATTTTTTATTTTTATTGTTTCAAAGTACATTGCATGGGCAAGTAGAAAAGCAATTTGTTGCTAAGATAAGCTTAGATAAATAGTTGTTAACGCTGCATGTTCTACTGGACAATGAAAGCTCCAAAGTCACTAGTAACTAGCCCACTTCTGCTTTTGGCAAACAAAGGGGATCCAGTGTTTGGCGTGCATTGTCGTGAGTCGGGTAGGCGTACAAATTACTTCTTGTTTGTCAATTTATGTAGAGCAGGCAGTGACGCTGGAGGTGATGTAATTGTGGTTCAGATGGGCGGTGTAGGTGATGGGATGGAAGGGGTCACGCTGCCATTAATAGGTGGTTTAGTGATTGTTATAGCAATAATCTGGAATAATAATGATATAATAATGTGCTTAATGGTGAGTTTTTAGATGTTGATGTCCATCTTTGGTTGAGTACACCTTGTAGCAGTTAAACTTTAATATATATATATATATATATATATTAAAGTTTTATTAGGGATGCATACATGTTTAAGGGTATTCCTCTTGTAATATTACTTGGTGAGTCCTACAGGTTTTGAGCAATATTTTGACTGTGGCTGGCTTTTTATCCATGTTTAACTGTTTGGCTTTCTTTTTGCAACTGTGTGATGTCTGCCTTCCATCCATCAGCAGCTGTATGTATGTGAGTATCCGTGTGCCACTGTGGAACAGGTAAGTGATAATTCAGTTTCTATACATATATTGACTTTCTTTTTTGTCATACAGGTTTTCAGGGACCCATGATTTCCTCAATCCCTGAAGGTTTATCCATCTAAGAACGGTTAGGTGCTCAGGCTCCTTCTGCATTCCTTTTTTCACCCAACGCTCACTTGCTTCAGCTGGATTACAAGGTAAAAGCATGTTACCTGTTTACAATAATACATTTAATGTATCTTCAAACATGGATACAAATTTACACCGGTGATGGGCTGCCTTGGCCCAACACAGTCTCATCGTCAATCTCCAAATGTGTGGCTGTCTTCATGTCCATCTGCATCTCTGGCGTTTTGGTTTTCTTTGCATCTGAAGCTGTTGCTGGCTTTTTATCTATGTTCAACTGTTTGACTTTCTTTTTGCAACTGTGTGAGGCCTGCCTTCCATCCATCAGCAGCTGTATGTATGTGAGTATCCGTGTGCCACTGTGGAACAGGTAAATGATAATTCAGTTTCTATACATATATTGACTTTCCGTTTTGTCATTCAGGTTCTCTGGAATCCATGATATCCTCAATCCCTGAAGGTGTATTCAGCTAAGAAGGGTTACATGCTCCGGCTCCCTCTGCATTTCTTTTTTTACCCAACGCTCACTCACTTCAGCTGGATTTCAAGGTAAAAGCATGTTACCTGTTTACAGTAATACATTTAATGTATCTTAAAACATAGATACAAATTTACACTGGTGATGGGCTGCCTTGCCCCAACACAGTCTCATCATCCATCTCCAAATGTGTGCTGTCTCAGACGTCACGATAGCGCTATGTGTTTGCAGTAGCTAAACTTAGCGAAGCAGCAGCAGCAGCAGCAGAAGCAGCTGTGGACTATAACCTTTCTAACACTTGTCAAGAGTGTACCTTACCTTTACCGTGCCATAGATGATGATGTATATTCCTTCAGGCTGGTCATTTTCACGCATGATGGTCTCGCCAGACTTAAAATGCAACAGCTTGGAAACTTTCTAAAAACAACAGCAGGACCAATCCATCAAAATCCAAAATCATGCATTTTGGGTCTATGCACTAGATAATAATAATAATTATTATTTGAACTTTATCTGTACTTCTGAAACCGCATATGTCAACTCATACTGTTCCACAATATATAACTGTATATTGAGAATGTTACTATATTAGTGTAACAGTCACAAACATATACTTATCACTTGTTATAAGTGTGTCGACCTACAAAACTCTATATAACATTAGAATAAACCCAAATAAATATAAAGTCAGCTTGGAAAACACAGGTTTGAGTGCTGATCTTTTATGAGCTCCAGACTCTGATTGACTTTAATGAAGGACTGATTAGATAAACTAGGTGTTGGTTGGAAAGTGAACATATCAGTGGTGAACATATCAGGGGCAGTGGTGGCTCAGCGGTTAGAGCGCCGGGATATCGATAACAGGGTTGTGGGTTCGATTCCCGGGCTCGGCAAGCTGCCACTGTTGGGCCCTTGAGCAAGGCCCTTTACCCTCTCTGCTCCCCGGGCGCTGGAGTTGGCTGCCCACCGGTCTGGGTGTGTGTGTGTACTCACTGCCCCTAACACATGTGTGCGTGTGAGTGTGTGTTCACTACCAGATGGGTTTAATGCGGAGGACACATTTCGCTGTACAGTGTACAGTGACAAATACGTGCACCTTTATCCTTTATATCTGCCTTCCTCCAGGACAGCACTGGAAATGGATGACTATTTGTATGTAGAGCAGTGTTTAATGTGAGGTTCTTTTTGAACAAATAAAAACTTATTACCTTTTATTTTTAGACTTTTGCAAAATACTGTATTTATACACCAAAGAGCCAAACATTCGAAACCTCATCTACTGTTGTCGGAAATGGACCTTGAACCTTGAGGAGCAATGAGGGGTGGTCTGTTTTTTGGGAAGATCACATCGTGCGTGTGCTCTATTTAGCACAGATACCACCTTCAGGAAGTCTGAGCTGTTTTGGCAGCACATGGAAGAACAACAGCATACTACCCCTCATAATGTTTTGGCTCATTGGTGTAGAAACCTGCATTTAGGTCTCTATTTCAGCTCCTTAATTAAATACTTTAGGTTCTACCTTCAAATACAGAATCTGAGGAATGCTGTTATGAAGCCATGGCACATTTTGCAGGACCTCCATGTGTATCGGCATCAGGATGGCCGGGGGGAAATCCCAGATGTACTTCATATTTTTTTCAATGACCTGATCAAAACAACAAACAAGTAGAAATTATTAACTTAACAGCAGTGAGCTGGAATCTGGAATTACGACAGAAAGTAGTGACAAAAAGTGTTTTTTTTTTTTTTACCTTCTCAAGTTTTGAGGCTTCCACTTCATCTACATGTCCTGCTGAATCAAATGTTTGGATGGTTTCTCTTTTGGAGTTGAGAATCGATCGAAGGGCCTTCCTGGTCATCACTGAGATGGCTTTTCTGAAGCAGATCTGCAGACACAAAATGTTTCACATGGACTTACAAAAGCTGTCAAACGTGAGTGGTCACTGATTTCTGATCTTCTTCAATTGAGTAAGACAATAAATCCCTGCAATGGTGTAGTGATGATAAAGCAGCTGTGAGCTAAAGCTGAGGGTATACTGATGATCAGGTTTTTTATTGGTCTAAAAAGCAGGTGTGGCCTGCCTGACCGTTTTCTTTTCCAGACTATTGTAAAAGCCCATCCTACAGAGAAAACCTTCATTTGTATTAAAGGGCTACAATATATTTTCCTGTGTTTAGTGGCTGCTTTGCAGTTTGGGGCGTTTTCACACTCTCAGTCCTGTTAAATCAGAGTCTGGTTCATTTTCACCCTTTGTTTGGGCAGGTGAGAATACCTGCCAGTAACCAGTAACTCAGATCCAGACCAAAACAACTGCACAAGGAACCTCTGGAGCGGTTCATTTGTGGTGAGAAGGTGATCTGACCTCGTTCTGCAGGTGCAGTTTAACCAGGTATCCTGCCTGATCATTACTACAGCTATGAACAGACACCATCTCCGCTGCTGCTCCATGTTAAACTGCACAGAAATCTGCACTAGACCTTCTTCCTGTATTTACTGTCTTGCTCCGCTCCCAACAAGTCTGACCAATCAGCGGAGAGAACATTATCACATGGTTTGATGGGACACATTTTGGTGTGCTTGGATTTTTCCCTCCAAGTTTACAAACTCCTAACTGATTCAGACCAGAGCGAATCAGCTGTAGGCCAAGTTTCCAAACATGGACAGTTTGGACGGGAGGGTGAACGGTGCGCTGTGAAACCTTGTTGGCATCAAGCTCTTTTATTTCATAATAGTGAGGTCTATTCAGTTTTCAATGGTTCGGGCCTTTTAAATATATTCTGAGAAGCTGTACTGCATGTCTTCCAGTATGACTGAAAACAGTTATGTAGATGTAGATGTTCTCAGACCACAAAGCCAGTGTGGTCTCTTTCTCCGGTCCATATTAGTTGTGCACTGCAGGAGAATCAATATCCATTTCAAGAACATGAGTACGTGTGATATGCGTATAATCCGTGTTTCGATTGCGGACCGGCACAAGTATACCATTTTGATGCTAATCAAGTGTTACGTGGCTGTCGCGAAAAGACGGGCACTGCTAAGAATGTGGCTTTGTGGCATTCTGTCCAGCGGTGCTCCTGTAATCCGTTTCTTTGAGGTGGAACCTCTGTGCACTCGTGCTATTTTTCACAGCCCACAATGGGCTGGTACATTCACAGCCTGACTCTCTTTTCTTAAGCCCCATCTTCCCTCATAACAGACCTAATCATTTATATTTTTGCGGTGCTGCCCATTTCCTTTGATGGTGCCGTTGGTGGAGATTGCTCTAAAAGTAGAAAAAGTCAGCAGGCTTTTTCCCTTTCTTCTTTCGCCAGCCGCTGGAAGTGTGCAGAGAAGGTGACAGTGCGAGCTGGAGTGACCTGACATCCTTTTTCCGATCTGTCACGATGATGCTTTCCCGCAAGCTCTCCTGCAAATTCCACCATATGACTTTAAACTTTAGAAATGTACAAATCTGGATCTCACGGGCACTAAAAAGTGTTCAAAAAGGTCAAGACTATTCGGTAAGCACTCTGCATCACGCTGTCTGCCTCTGTGCATTTATCATATTATGTTTTATTTTCTGAAAAAAAAAGAAAAGAAAAAAAAATCACAAATGTTCAAATAATTGATTATTGACCCCAGACTCAGGTGATCAGCACAGACATGTTTAGGATCTGTGCTTCTTTAGTTTGCAACCGGAAATGCT
Source organism: Salminus brasiliensis (assembly GCF_030463535.1). NCBI lineage: Eukaryota > Metazoa > Chordata > Actinopteri > Characiformes > Bryconidae > Salminus > Salminus brasiliensis. The sequence continues at coordinate 17,287,506 of NC_132896.1, forward strand.
AGGCTAACGATGCTAATAAACACAAGATCTAGACTGTCACCTAACACATCTCACTGCCCCTAACACATGTGTGTGTGTGTGAGTGTGTTCACTACCAGATGGGTTAAATGCGGAGGACACATTTCGCTGTACACTGTACAGTGACAAATACGTGCACCTTTACCTTTACCTTTTTACCTTTGCGCCATAAATACCAACAACTTCTTTAGCTTCAAATAAAACAAAAAGTGTTTAAAAACGTCACCCTGTAGGAAATGCAACTGGAATAATTATAGACACACTATAAAGACGTGGTGTAAATGTAAATAAAGGGCTTACCGATCTCTATAGCAGCATACTTCATTTCCCTCTCCAAAAGGCTCTTTACTTGCTGAAGAAAGAAAAGTGACTGAACTAATTAGTTGATCAGGAATAATAATTCATTAATTAAAATCTCTTTCATCAGTGTGTAATTTCACTAAACCTAAACAGTGTGTTGAATGTGTGTCTATTAACCGTGGTAGTTCCTAGACTCCAGGAGATTAAGCAACTATCACAGCTGCAAATGTTCCCAATAAAGAAAACACATGCAGTGAGCAGACAGAAACTCCTTCTTGATGAGAGAGGTCAACTGAGAATATGTAGTTTGTAAACATAAAACTAGCTAATTGAGGAACTTCATTACTAATAATTCTATTTAGAATTACAGAACAGAAATATTAAATAGGTTTAGAATTAGACATGGGTAATATAGAGTTTTCTTAGGGGTAAATTTATCCGTCTGATTAGCCTAAGAACACCTAACTATTGGAGTCTATTTAGGTTTATTTGCACCTCAACAGCAGCCCTGAACTGAATTAAGTTCAATCTCCTGAATAAGGCAGAGACACAGTATATGGCTCCTACTCCCTATGCAATGCACTGCACAGGTCATTAGACTATGTGCAAATGCGTGCACACACACACACACACACACACACAGCTTGTCTATTCCCTGTAGAGAACTACTGCCAATAGAATTGGACTCTCTGGAGCAGATCAACATTATGAACCTATTGGCACCATGCTGCGTGGGCTAGAGGGGTATAAAGCCCCCCAGCATTGAGCTGTGGAGCAGTGGAAGAGCTGTGCTCTCTGGAATGATGGTGGAGCTCCATCCAGTACTTTTGGGATGAGTTGGGGGGTTGGAAATGAGGAGGGGTGGTGATCATCTTCAAACATCCTGACCTCACTAATGTTCTTGCTGTAATCAAATCCTCATAGCAATGCTTCAAAATCTAGTAGAAAATCTTCTTCCCTGGACAGTAAAGACAGTTGCTCCAACAAAAGCAGGACAAACCTTTTCTAATTCTCCTGATTTCAGAATGAGCAGATGTCCCAATACTTTTGCCCATATGTGTATTAAAGGACCAATATATGACAGCATTTTTACAACTCCTTTTATCCTGTATGCCCCTTTTGTCCTATTCTATTGGCAGTACTTCTCTACAGGGGCTAGACTGATCTCTCCATGACGTGACAATTCCATAAAACCAGTGAACATCAAAACACTTTATATTCTGCTGCCAAACTGGTGCTTGTTGACTTTATGCTGAATGAAGATTGTAAATAGCACAGCTAAAACTGAATCTCCTACAGAAGATCAAATGATAACCACGGCTGCACTTACAGCAGTGAGTGCTGTTTAAGAGAACGGAGAAACATGATATTTTGTCGGTACCTCAGCAACTCTTTGGTCTTTGGTGATGTGGTCTATGATTTTGCTGATGTCTTCCAGTGCGTTGATGTAGCCTGTTGCAATGTCATAGCCAAAGTTCACCTGTTTATGAAACTCATGACAAAGTATTTTCACCAGGACCTGCGTGATTACCTGGAGGTAAACAAAGATCAAGTGCTACATTTATTACAGACCCGAACGCAGGCCAAAACACTGCTGAGTAACTGCACACTTCTTCATTAGAATTGTATTACACTGTGTGGCTTCTGCTCCCTTTACATGCATTTCTTTTTATTCCTCTGTAAACAGCAGCCAGTACAAGTATAAGTAATTCAAAATAGTTCCAACAATTGTAAACATAAGCTTTCCTCAAAGCCATAGCCTGTCGAAACACACATCAATCAGATATCTATCATTCAGAACATGCAAGCTATTGCAGGTGACCAGCCACTGCCACAAACCACACCCTCATTTCTCTTACCCTCAACACAGCTTCACCAACGTAAAAGGCAAAGAAGACATAGTTTGCCACGCTGAGCTCCAGGTCGTACTTCGTGCTAACTTCAGGGATGAAGTCCAAAATGATGGTCAATAGGTTGAGCAGGATTACGATGCACATGAGAATGTTGAAGGGGGCACTGAAGACAATCTTGTAGCACAGCTTCAGCACGGCATTCCTGTCAAACCCAACATTGTATTATTCAGAATTCAGAAATTCCAAAATTCTTTACCTCTTAATCATCACCATAACCAGGGACGATGATTTAGCATAACAGAAACATACGGTCTTATGCAAACGTTTAGGCACCAATGGCCAAATTCTTTTTTTCTCCAATCTGTTTTTTATTAGAGCAGTGGTAAACACAGTCCCCGCGGCTAATCAAACATACTGTCAGGTCCGCGTCGCCGTGCCCGCCTCTTATGTTCATGTCACGGACTTTTAGTTCTGGATTCACGTTCACGTCACTCACTGGACTTGTTGTTGACAACACACTATGTACGACGCCGTGTTTTCTGTTTAATTGGGGTCACCTGAGAACTGGGCAAACGCGATCTTCCACTCGGTTCCCAAGCCGACCTGGAGTGTCGGCGCCTTGGTACACTTGCTATGCCAACCTGGAGGGTTGGCTTCATGTTCAGGAGATTCGTGGCTGTCATTGGTGTTTCTCATGAGGGCGTCTGAGAGAGTTATCTTTTACTGGCCCTGCCAGTGGTTTTTGGTTCTAGCATTGTCTCCCTGTTTATCTTCCCTATCTCGCCTGGCTCCCTGGCTACCAACCAGCCTCAGGTGGCTTTCATGTTTTGCCCATGTTAGTCTGTCACGTTTGTTTTGTTTATTCATTATCCCTTGTTATTGCTGCATTCTTGTTTGTTTTATTAAAATCTTGCATCGCACCGTCCCTGCAAGTGTTCACCCGTCATTGTCCTAGCCAGTCATGACACATACCCACAATATTTTCAGCAAATCCTACTAGACAGTTAAGGCAAATGAAATAAAAATGCTAAATATTACCACACAATGTTCTCACGTCTCTCAAGTGCTCACACAGGTGTAGCACATATTTTTTAGTTGAGGGCTTGAGAAGGACTGAACCAACTGTGAAATGAGATTTACTTCATATGACTGTGGAGCTGTGTGCAGATTTCCACGAGGAAACTGTTCGTTCTCCTTTCACCACTGACCTGCACATTTCACTCTCTCTGAGAAGAGACTTTCGGCCCTGTCTCAAATTACATCATACTCTCTACATAGTGCACTATCATTAGACAGTGCCAGCATGGTAGAAACCGAGTTGTCCAGCTGAATGTAACTGTCTTGTACTGACGTGTACTGTTTTGGGTGGAGGTGCTGTAGGTCACAACCTACAAAGTGCACTCCATAGTGGAGAGGGAGTGATTTGAGACCGGGCCTCAAAAAGTAAAGCACAGCATGCTTCTTTTAGGAAAAGTGAAAGAAGGTCCTACACAGATTAAACTGTAGGAGAGCTTCTACACACAACTCAGATTCACGCTAACTGAGTTTGAGCTGAACAGATCTTGGAGACGTAGCTCCCTCCATAGGTGAGGAAGACACACAGCGAGTTCTAGTTCTAGGTGTCATTAATCACGGCTGGCAGAAGTCATGTCACACTTGAGTCAGCTATGGGTCGCATGTAACATCGCTAGTGCGGTGTTAGCACGGCCCGGCTCGCTCGTGGAAATTAGCATCAAACACTTTCAAGCGAATTGCAGGGTTTCTGTGTGGACCATGTTCATGACTTTGAGACTTTACATCATCTTTTATGACAGGACCATGGCTACAGCCTAAACTAGCTAACTGCATGCCAAAGTCATCACAAAGTCATGTCTAACCTGTTTGAGTTTGTTTTAAACAGACTTGAAGTGGATTACAATAGGAATTATTTGGCACTACATTTATATGAAGGCCTCCTTGGCTTGGTTTGGGAAGAGTGTGATTTATGCATGCAGATTACACTGTGCTAACAGATGCTAGTGTTAAGTGCTACATTAGCCTTGTAGTTGCAGTGCAAGACTAAAGAACGAAACCGTCGCATAATTATTACGAGACACCGTGCGCTTCCTGGTCCTGATTTAGCAACACAGCAAATGTAAATAGAAGCCATTCTAACGGGTCAGTACCGACGCAGAACCGCACAGCATGGCTTTCGTAACCATCTGGTCCTGCAGTGGAAGAGGCCCATGTGTTCGTCTAGTGTCAAAGTGTAATTTCTCTGGTCTAGAAGAAATGGGGTTTGTCACTTACTTTGAAGGCTTGATGCAATTGATGACACCGATCCAGTTGATCAGTTTCCAGCACTTGATGCTGAAATGTTTTCCCCAATCCCAGTACATGTTTGTGTCATCAACACTCATGAACCTGAGGACTACACTACAGCACTCAAAATTACTCCACCTCCACTGTAAATGAGTGTAATCTCCAGATTCAGCTCACAATACCACTAGTAATGACGACTGCTGTCTCAGATGAATTCAACCCACTGAACATAATCCTGTACAAGAGCTAGGGGTGTGATTCAGAGGGCTGCGATGTGTTTTTAGAAGATGATTATCTTGATGAATTTACATTTACATTGAAGGCATTTAGCAGCTGCTCTTCTCCAGAGCACCAACAAACGTGCTTCACCGTTCACTCAGAAAATACCCTTGGCTCGTTTGTAGAGGCTAGGATCCAAAAGCTTAGACTCTACTACTTGTGGTCTATATACTGACTTCTAAATTTAGTACTCTAGTAAGTAAGACGGCGTTTGAAGACAGCGAGTGAAAGGGCAAGATGGATTCAAACAAGTATCAGGAAATCCTAGGAGAAAACATCATGCCTTCTGTGAGGAGGCTGAAGCTTGGGTATCTTTGGACCTTCCAACAGGACAATGAGCCAAAACATACCTCAAAGTCCCCCAAGGCTTGGTTTAAGAAGTCCTGGAAGATTCTGGAGTGCCCATCACAGTCGCCTGACTTGAACCCCTGAACCCCATAGAAAATCTTTGGAAGGCGGCTGCAGCAGCAAACCCAACAATATCGGTGAACTGGAGCCGGTGAACAGATCATTTTTTTCAAAATGAAATTTTGCTAATAAATCTAATTTGCAGGAATAATTCTGAGTGAAACTCTACACTAGGTGTTAAAAGTTTGAAAGCAACAGATATTTTTAAGAGAGAATGCCAGAACAGCAGGGTTAGCTCTTAAAAGTGTTCAGCAGTGTTTGTGTTTAGGTGAGCTCCTTTAGATCCTTCAGAGCTGTATTGTAGCTCTAATGAGATTCACCCATAGACTACTGTATCCAAACTAACAGGCCTCTTTGTTTAAACTAGATAGTGACAGACTTGTTGCGATGCATTGATTATTTGGCAAATTGGCAATATTTACATCTATATCCTGTTCTGTATTTAGTTCTACTTCTGCTAACATTGTGTGAGTTCAGGAACCAAAGCTGCCATGATAATATGAAAACCACTATTTTCTGTTACTATGCCTTTAATGCTAAATAAGCCTACATAAAGAATATGTAAATTAGCTCTGTTCTGACTGGCTGCCCTGTTTTGCATCTCATTCAAGAGCAGGCTGGACTGAAACACTGTTAATGAAGTAAATGTGAATGGGCAAACATATGTAAATGTGCCAGATTTTATGACATCACAACACAAAGAACATATTCAAAATGGGCTGTTTTTCTGCTTGGTTTCTATATGCAAACTGCATGGACTGAGTAGTGAACAGTACCTTACAATCCTTACATTATTACAGTTTTTACACACTACACCAAAAACTTCAATTTTATATTTAATATTTTTAAACATTTAGAAAAAACACTGCTTGCTTCCATACTTTTTGGCCTATAGTATAAGACAAATCACTATCATTATACATACTACTACATACTACACATTTCCTCATTAATAAAATATAGTAATACAGTGAAGTGAAAGCAAAAGAGTTCCTTTTAGACTAAAAATTCACATAACATTACAATAAACACAATTCATTGTGATCGTTGTGTGTGAGTGTGTTAGCTTTGCTAGATCAGTGAAGTAGATCAGGTGAGCTGCAGCTGGAACTTAACACATCCATACAGTGTCTAGAGATCAGGACCCAAACCTGTGCTCTTCTAACCAGCATATCAATAACTGTACTGACCAACAAAACAGTATGACCACTGACTTTATGTTTATTTGAGTTTATTCTAATGTTATATAGAGTTAATTACAGGTAGGCACTCTCACTGACCACTGAATTTCTGTTTATTTCGGTTTATTCTAATGTTATATTGAGTTTTACAGGTGGACACTGTCACTGACCACTGACTTTATGTTTATCTGGGTTTATATCTAATGTTATATAGAGTTAATTACAGGTAGACACTCTTACCGACCACTGACTTTATGTTTATCTGGGTTTATATCTAATGTTATATAGAGTTAATTACAGGTAGACACTCTCACTGACCACTGACTTTCTGTTTATTTCGGTTTATTCTAATGTTGTATAGAGTAAATTATAGGTAGACGCTCTCACTGACCACTGACTTCATGTTTATGTTTTTGAATAATTATATGGTATAGTATTTTCTGGTCACTTACTGCTGAAGGAGATTTAGTAAATTGTGTTGGCTGAACTGTATATCGTACTATAATGAATTTATTTATCAGCACACCTTAAAGTACACAACATATTACATCTAAATAAACAAAAATGAGTGGATTTATTTAACTTCAATAATGCATAAATATTATATTATAGATTATGGTAATTATATCTGACTGAGATGACCCAATTTCTCTCAACTACTGTTTCCTGGGGAAAACAAAAATTACACTGGATGGAGAGACGATGGTTATGTCTCAAAGCCAAGAAATTACAGGATAATGTTCCAAACCCCACCAAACAATGATTCGGGGTGGGCTGAATCACTGACCTTCCTTTCTGGTTGGTTATAGTCTGAGCCAGGTTGATAAGGGTCTTTGTGGCTTTCCTTGTCAGCATTCCAGCACTGTACTGTTCCCAGTAGCTCTTCTAAAGATAAACAGATAGTAAAGCATATGAAAATTAACCAGGCTGAGTCAGTCCACACATGCACCACTGAATTACACGCTGCAGGACATTGGGTTGGGGATTTTTCAGAGCTCATTGTGACCCTGGGGCGACATCATAACCTCATCAGCCATCACTAGAGGAGATGTAATAGAGTGAGTGATAGAGCCATAGTAGAGAAGAACACGGCACAAGACAGGTTCAATTTGACTCAATGGGCTCAATGGGAAATAACACTGGCCACTACCTGTCCCGGCACATCTGACATTATTCTGACTTAATACAAACAGAAGAACTTGTCACATCATGAACATCATTGCAGAAATGCAATGAAATGAAATGAAATGAAATTATTTTGCATATTACTATTATTCAAATGTAATTCTATTATCATAGAATTGTTGATCACTGCCATTTAAATGTTTTTTTGCTTGATTAGCAATTCTTTTATTTAGACTTAAAACATCTGTCATAGAACAACTTCACTGCGCAATTATCCCAAAAATCTCATCCATATATTTAGACCTCAAACTTAAAGTCTGTCTGAAATCTGCTAATATGTCTTATAAGCAACATGATGCTAAAGTGTCATGCTGAAATTGCAATATTCGAGCAGTTGCAAGCTGAAGTTGCAAGCTCTTCCAAAGTGGAAATCACAAGTTGGTGTATTCAGAAACTCCAAGCTTATCCTGCTTTTGTTGGAGTAACCGTCTCTACTGTCTACTGAAGACCTTTGGAGAGCATTAATTGATTACATTAAGCGACAAGAGCGTTAGTAAGGTCAGGATGTTGGATGATGATCACCATCCCACCTCATCCCCAACTTATCCCAAAAGTACTGGATGGAGCTCCACCATCATTCCAGAGAACACAGTTCTTCCACTGCTCCACAGCTCAATGCTGGGGGGCTTTATACCCCTCTAGCCCACGCCTGGCATTAGGCAGCATGGTGCCAATAGGTTCATGATGTTGATCTGCTTCAGAGAGTCCTATTCTATCAGCAGTGCTACTCCACATGGACTAGACAAGCTGTGTGTGTGCATTTGCACATCTGTGTCAGCAATGTGAGCAACTTAGAATGCATGCATTAGAACTTACAGTGTGAGTTTGTGTGGACCACACAGACTGGGACAGTACATTTAGAAATGTGTAAATTACTACAGCTCTTAGATAATGCATGTAAACCTCTTTTATTTGTAAGAAAGCAACATGAGATGTTTCATGGTAGAAACACTTTAACAATTGACTACAAGGACAAATCCATAAGTGGTGCCTAGGTCTGAATTTATTATCAACATTTTTGAATAGCTACTTGAGAGTGTTTAAAGCTGTATCAGGGCAAAGCGGGTCTAAAAGCAGCAGCACTGCCTAAGTAGAAGTGTCCATATATAAGACTGGTACTGTGTGTGTGTGTGTGTGTGTACGAACCTTTAGGGATTTCAGGATACGCATTCGGGCTATCTCCATCATTTCGTCTAGTTTCTGCTTTGGGGTTCTGGGGACGTCATTTACATCACAGTCTGGACCCGTTCTCCTCTTCCTGGTAAAACGACAGTCCACTCTGTTCTGCTGGAGATCAACACATAGATTCTTTATCAATCAACAGGCCTGACGCCCTGCCAGTTGGTGGTCTGTCCCTCCATGAACCACTTCTGACCAGGAGCCCCCCGTAAACCTTACTCAGGGCAATAAAGTTTATAAATATGTGGTACTGTGTTTTAGTGGTACTGTTAGTGTTTGTTGTTTATCACACCTGGCTGTACAACAACTTTCTCTTTCGGAGACAGTAAGGTTACTGAACAGATGTTTTGGCCCACAAACAACATTTAGATTTGATTTACATTCAACATATCGACCAGACCAAGTCTGCCCTCCTCACGTTTTAATCCAATTAAAAACACAGTGAAAAAGGATGATTGTGCAACTAGAAAAATAACATGCTAAACTTTCTTAAACAAAATGTGTAAATTATTTACTTACAATAAAACAAGGTTGTTTTTTTACTTTATCTATGTTTGTCTGTCACTGTGAAATAAATGTGGAAAAGATTTATATTTATATTTTGTTAATGTTTATTGCACCACGTTTTTCAGTGTAATGTAATCATACTAAACTATCTCCTCTTCCATTTACAGATGTTGACCATTCTATCAGCATATTATTTGGGCTGAGAATGAGACAGCATTGCTTATAGGGTTCATCAAAAAAGATAATACAAACAAAACAAAAGCCAAGCGGTTCCACATGACAAAAATGAGCTTTGGTGTTGACACAATATACATTTCTGATGTGCATAAATGGTAAAATATTAATGAGGATCTTTAAAACACTGCTGGCTTGTATTTCAAATCAAGTCACCATCATCACTTATCATAAATATAACATTCTATAAGTAATTCACTTTAATATATTCATATAAGTCCAGTTTGTTCTGTAAAATTAGATTGATACCGGCCCTTCAAATGCTTAAAATAGTTTTTAAGGACAAATATGAACAGCAAAGATGATGCTTATGTATCAATTTATTTCCAAAAATGTAACAATAGCTGCTTGAGAGAATGCAACAAGTGTTTAAAACTGCATTAAAGCAAAGAGGACCAACTGAAGAGTCTCCAGCACGTTACTTTCACCAACAACAAAAAGAACTGCTGCAGGTGGTAAATGCTGAATTGACTCCTGATAATAACCTGAAATCTGGATTGTGGGGGAATCTCTCTTCTCTCACATACCTTTTTTCCAGAAGTTTCATATGGGTTCTTAGTCCGTGCAAGCCGTGTTACCATCTCCCAGTTGACATTGAACATAGAAGGGTCAGCTTTGAGCTTTTTGATGTTTTTTTCGGTGGCCTCCTCCATGGCCTGCAACAGTCTGAGCATAGCCTTTTGTTTTGCCGGTAAAATATCACTGATGCCTGCCAACATGAAGAGAGATGATCAATACATCTGCCAATCTCATCTTTTCCTTTCAAACAAGACACATTTTATTTGGATGCTGCAAAAACAGCAGTAAAAAACAAACCTCTAAGGCTGTGTTTACACAGCAGGGCTTTGCGTGCAGAAGTGTGAATGGAAAAACACACACTGAATTAATAAAGTTTGAGCCAATGGAGCTGTGTGAACGTAGTCTTAATGTTAATTCTTACCGATAAGTCTGAAAAACAGGCTTGTTGTGGATCCATTAATCACAAGGGTAAGAATAACCACTCCACAGGAAAGCACTAAAATCTGGAACATAGAGAATAAATACATTTTGAATAAACCACAAAATACCTGTAAATACATGTATAAACAGAGCATTTATGACTTTCTAAATCCTAATGCTGCATTCACAGATTTCTTTTCTTACCAGCAACCAAAGCCGTGTTCTTACATATCTATAACTTTACTGACCAACAGCACATTCTGACCACTGACTTTCTGTTTATTTGAGTTTATTCTAATGTTATGTAGAGTTCATTACAGGTAGACACTCTCACTGACCACTGACTTTATGTTTATTTAGGGTTTATTCTAATGTTATATAGAGTTAATTACAGGTAGACACTCTCACTGACCACTGACTTTATGTTTATGTGGGTTTATTCTAATGTTATATAGAGTTAATTACAGGTAGACACTCTCACTGACCACTGACTTTCTGTTTATTTGGGTTTATTCTAATGTTATGTAGAGTTCATTACAGGTAGACACTCTCACTGACCACTGACTCTATGTTTATGTGGGTTTATTCTAATGTTATATAGAGTTTATTACAGGTAGACACTCTCACTGACCACTGACTTTCTGTTTATTTGGGTTTATTCTGTTATATAGAGTTCATTACAGGCAGACATCTCTCACTGACCACTGACTTTCTGTTTATTTGGGTTTATTCTAATGTTATATAGAGTTAATTACAGGTAGACACTCAGTTTGAAGCTATTCTAATCACTGTGCAATTTATCTAAGGTCTTTTTTGGGACTAATTACCTTGTCTCGTACTAGTAGTTTGTCCAGTCCTTCAGCCTGAAAAGCCATTAGTGTCAGGCTCAGGCAAAAAGCCCCTCTGGTTGCACCCCAGACACAAACTAAAGCCCAGCGCCAGTTGAAGCCATGTCCAACACAGGACAGGACTGGCGATAGCAGAAAAACTGTAAACAGCCTGCAAGGACATATCAGCATGCATGTTAGTAGACTGCAGATTCCCTTTATTGATATGAATAATAATAAACTCATATATACAGCAATCAGCCATAACATTAGCAGCACAGACAGGTAAAGTGAAAACCACTGATTATCTTCTACAGTGTCTCCTGTCAAGGGGCAAATATATTAGCAGGTAAACAGTCAGTTCCTGAAGGTAATGCTTTGAAGCAGTAAAAATGAGAATCCGGGATACTTTGTCAGAACTTCTCAGAAACATCAGGCAGGTCTTCAGGGTTTTTCTGGTGTGCAGTCAGTACCTATCAAAAGTGCTCCAAGAAACTGGTGAACCGGCATCGGACACAGAAGGCTCACTGATGCACATGGAGGTCCCACCTCTTACAACTTACAGCACTTAAAGGATCTGCTGCTAACGTTAGATTTGGTGCCAGATACCACAGGACATCTTTAGAGGTCTTGTGGAATCCATGCCTCGATTGGTCAAATCTACTGTGATGGAACAAGGGGGTGATACTCAATATTGGGGGTGATCGGTGTATGCCACCTTTCCTAAATAATATGGATAGTAATAATACATAGAAATGCTAACAGTGAACAAGGGTCGAAATAAAAAAAATTGTGTAAGACACACCTTATAACGGTAATGGCAAGGAAGAGCGCCAAAATGTAGAGCCAATCAAGGAGAACCATGTGCTGAAACGCTTGGGAAGTGATAAGTCCGATGATGAAGAAGATCAGGGTATTGGCCAGGTATGTCAACAGTTCCCAACACCTGCACGAAATCAGGAAATGAAATAAAAATGAGAAAACAAACATTCAAGCGTTCAAGCATTTTTATGGCTTAAGACTTTTATGGAATTACAGCCACAGAACATAATGCTGAAACATGCATGACATAATCTTTGGACCTAAAACTTTCTTTTAATGAAAACTGCCCATCAGAAAAATAATAAAAATACAGAACATATACACATTAACTTACTCTATAGACACGCCGTTTAAAATGTACAGGTTAATATATATATATATATATATATATAAAAGTTGACATTACTATTTGCATCATATTGACATTAGATACTGCATTGTTCAATAGCGCACTTTCATCTGGATTTCTTTTCTATGCTTTATATTATAGCAGACAGAGATCACGTGGAAAAATGCTGGACTATTCCTTCAAGGCACTGACCATAAGAGGAGCTCTTCTATTTCAGGACTGAAGTTGGCCGCGTCAAGAAGAAGACCAATTATGAGAACGGCAATAATGCCGGACATTCCCAACAACTGAGCTGTGGAAGGACAGATGTTAATATTTTTACTCATTACATCCACATGCAGCACAGAGGAACAGAGAATGTGGTGAAAAAACGATCAGGGATGGGTTTCCCAAAAACATCTGGAATCATGAAGATGATTATTAACTGCTCGAATAAGCATCATGCTGAAAACTCTCTCCACCAGTTCGCTAGAGATGATAATATCACACTGAGATGCTTCTGGGAAACTGAGACATTCAGATCACACGCTAAACAAACGCCTTCAAAAATCACTTACCGAGATAGAATGTGATGTAGGTCACGGAGAGGCTGAGCGTTATTTCAGTTGTCATGTCATTGAACATGTGTGAGAGCAAATAGGTGATGATCTTTGACCCAACAAGTCCCAGAAGAGGACTCCCCAAAACTTTCAACACCAGTTTCACAGCCAAATGAGTCGCTGGGGACAAAAATACAGCTATTTTCAGAAAGCTCAAACAACTGAAGAGATATAAATATGTTTATGAAGATATGAAGACTACCATCAATGTGGCCATGACCGATGGCCAGGTCTTTAAACATTCCAAACATGAGGAAGGCCGTTCCATCACTAAACAACGACTCGCCCTCTGTTATCAGAATCAGATGCTCAGCCGTTCCTGTCAAAAAGAAAGGACAGCTGTCTCTGAATCCGCCCCTACTCACTGTTTAGTGTTCTATTTAGGGTGGCTGCAATTTTGTAGTGCGGCCCGAATTCTCAGAGGGCAAATTTGATTCCCTTTATACAACAGTTAGTTAGTTCCGACCTCACAATCTGACTAGATGAGAAGTGTTGTGCTGATATTTGTGATAACAGCAGTGTTTTCACAGTAAAATCACAATAAAAGCCTTTTTAAAAAGACCATTCAAGGTCATGTGTTATCCCAAATAACATCAGGGCTGTAATGAGCTACGGCATTCGTTAACCCGTCTATGTCATTCATGATAACACACTCCCTCTCGTGTTCAAGCGCTATGCACTATAAAACCAGTGAACCCCTGACGCAGTCTACTTTTGGCCAAATGGGCCACAATGCGATGCGGTTGCTGCAAAGCAGCAGTGGGAAAGATGGTGGACGAGTGCGGAACTACTGAAGTAGCATATTATCATTATCATTATCATCATTATATCTACTTATCATTATATGATAGGTAGATACACACATTAGTATACATATTCATATTCATATTTAAATATATATCAAATTGTTAACACTCATAGACACTCATAGATCTCATATTGTCCTGACAGGATTGCAGGAACATACCCAAGCTGTGCAATTCAGCTGTTGATGTTGCAGAATCGATGGTGCTAATTATTGCACCAAACATCATTCCAACAGACCAATCCCAGGTGTGGTTATACAACCACACTGTAAAGACCCCGGTCAGACAGGCGCTGAGTAAAAACCCAGGTACAGCAAGAATCAGAACCTGCCCAAAAAAAGGACAAATTTAACATTACACATGAACTAATACCTAAACAGGTTTGAATACGTCACATATGTAAATTAGCCCAGAGGCAATTGATCAGCCATGTCATGTTTGGTGTGTCTTTACTTTCACACTGGAGCTACAGGGTTAATGCATCATGTTGATGCTCCACTAGCCATAATAGGTAAAACAGTGTCTTGGCACACCACGGCAGAACCTGCACTTGGTGACTCGGGTGAAGCGGACAGGACATTGCTTGCCAGAACTGTCAGACACCCGGGCCATATTTGCGTAAAATCCTGCAAATGTATTACTCTACTGTCTTTGTCCACAAGCTTCTTTCACTTTCAGTGACGGTTCTGCATCTCAGAGCTTGTGTATATTTGTATATTTGTGAGAGCCATATAGGGGGAGAACATGTACAAGTACTGTTTTACAAAAAATTACCAATGTTCTTCAACACAGATGGCAATGCTCTGTTACTGCAGACTCTAGAACATTCTCACCTGTATAAGAGACTTCTGGAACATGTGTGGGTCAATCTTAAAAGCACAGCTAAAGGTAATCACTGGAATAAATATGTGAAGTAGGAGTTGGGGGTTGATGTTTGCGATTGCTTCTGTGTAGTAACTGACCTGGAAGAAAAGGAGACACCAAGGTGTCAGCTGACAGAGCTGTTATACATTTAAACCAGTGACACTGAGAGATAAGGCATTCAGAGGAGTTTCTAGTAGAGTCTAGAAAACCTTGGATTTACATTTTTCATTTTCCCATTTTTGTTCTTTATATTGTGTTACATTTCACCAACAGAAATGCAACAAAATGACTTGAAATGTAATCTTTTTACACTGACTTTAAGGTTTTCTCCTTCTTGCATAAAGTTTCTATTTTGGAGATATGAATATATGTTAGGGCTGGGCGATATGATAGAAATACTACATCACGATATTTAAAGACTGTATACTAATTACACTATATTTATCACAATACATCTGCTGTACTGTATCTAACTTAACCAGTCTAATTACACTGTTAGTAATGAAACCTGAAGCTGATCAGTGTTTATTAAGCACTAACAGTCTCCTCCATATGCTTATTACAATAAGCATATTATCACAATAACAAAACTGATCATGATACAATAAAATATTGTAATGTCATATTGCCCAGATCTAATATATATGTGAGATCACATAAATGCACAGTTTTATATGTCTCTGCCATATTTTACTCTCAGTTTAACTCATTTTCAAAACTGCATTGATTTTGTTTTTACATCCTTAATGCTGTACACTGCAGAGCTATCTCAGATTCAGACCTAGAACGGATAGTTGTGGTTTTACACAAACTACACAAACTGCAGGCTGATAAATCATGTAAGCCATACAAAACTCTTTTTTTTCTTAAGGACCTGACATTTTTTGTGGCCTTAATAAGAGTGGTAATATGTTGTTATGAACACAGAGATAAGTTAGAAATATTGAATATTGAAATATTATTTCAAAATAACAGCATCTTCCTCTTCCATCTTTCTTTTTAAACAGATATGGCATATATCAGTGTGGATGGCTGTGCACATTGTCCCAACATCTGCATGAAATGCTGGATTACATTTCAGACAGAAAACAAATCTATCCTGAAGCAGCACACACTCACACTGTGTGATGTGATGTTAGCTGTGTTTTTTCCCTATGGGGTATTGAAGTGTTTAAGTAGTTCGAGAATGATGGCCTCCATTTAGATACTCATAAAGCATAAAGGAAAAGGAAAAAATATCAGTTTCAAAAATCAGTTTCAGAAAAGAGAAACTGGCAGTGTGCCATCTCTATTTCACACCCTTGAGAAATGTGACTGTGATCTTACTTCGGGATAATGAAGGCTGAGTGTTCCCAGCAGCAAGCCACATACAGTTAAAACCACAGTGTGGGGCAGCTTCAGACACGAGGTGAGGGTCCTTATGAGAGCTGTGGATCAAAACAGAAGACTTTACAACCACGCGCTGACAGATCACCTAGTCAGACTCCAACACCTTACTACTGCACTCTATATATGTAAGCTCAACAGGGCTGCCCCCCTCAAGGAGTCGAGCAGTCGAGAAGGCTTCTGCACAAGGATTACGTTATAAGGAGGAATTGTAAATAAGGGAATCAGAAATATGTGTTTATACTCTGGCAGGGCTATCTGGTGTGCTTGCTAAAAGAAAATCTACGTGCGCTGGTGGATCACTGTTGAGGCAAGCTGAAGCTGAGGTGGAGGGGGGCGGTAAGTTAGACCAGCAATAACAATGTTTCAGAAAAGGTCTAAAGCATGGAGGCATTTTTGAAGGAGAATCCTGACAAACTTAAATGCAAGCTCTGTCTGCAGAAACTCTCTCATCGTTCAACAACACTGAACACGGCAAACCACTTAAAACAAGCTGCTATAGGCGCCCAATCTCCAATGATCTGGGCAGAATTCATTCTAAATATAGATTTATATATACATATATATATATATATATATATATATATATATATATATATCTGCTGGGCATGTCATAACAGGGGTGAAGCTGTGACCACACATCTGCCTTGTGATTTTTAGACCTATTCTTTAGTTAAAGGGTTTTTTGATTGATGGAAAAAAAAAAAACTATTTTAAAAACGGTTTACCAAAATGATCTTTTTTTTTTTTACAAATAGGGTTATAGTGAGTATTATTATTATTATTATTAATTATAATACTACTGCTAATAATAATTGTTTATAAGAATTAATGAACACACTACATTAACTGATACCGTTAAAATTAATGTTGTTATATTGTTATTAGCACTATTATTAATATTCCAGTAGCATTATTATTACTTTGTGTTTATAGTTCTTATGATTGATACACTATTCTTAAATGAACTTTTAAGGAATCTGGTGGAAGTCGTAGTTTACTCTAGGGGTTCTTCATTACAGTAAATCGGGTGAGCTGCTGCTGGAACTAAACAAATCCCAAAGAGAGTTCACAGAGAAGATCAGCACCCAAACCTGTGTTCTCCTAACTCGATTTTGTATCTGTAGATATCACTGTTAACCAACCAAAGGAAGTCAGTGAAGTGTGGGCAATGTGTGATACCTGCAAGCAGACATGCCCCAAATATCACCAGTGTAATCGGGGGTTCATTGAAGCTGATGATGCTCCATTCATGAGATGTGGAGTTGAAGTTGGTATTATTGTCCATCTTCAGACAAAGATGATGACTGTGTGGATGGGAAGCTGTGAATTGCAGAACAATCATCCGTAAACACATTTTTAATAAATTAAACCTTTTATTTGAGAATATAAAGACATTAACTGTCAAGTCTGAAGGCGTTTATTGCCATTTTTGCTGTATACAAGAACACACTGGAGCTAAATGACCTCCTTTACTTTTCTACAGTCTGCACTGACCATTTTCCATGTGCCCATTTATTCAAAACACAAGATATGATTACATATGAACTGCCATGTGCAACAGTGCATATTAATACAGTGCATGGAGCAAGTAACCATTATAATAGTGTTGTCATCCAAAACAGAACCCAGATTTGACCAATTTTACCACACCAAGTCAAAGCTAAGCTCTGCACCTGCTGCAAAGTCATATTTAGACTACATTCTGGACAAGCTGACATCTAACGTTACTAACGAGAGCCTAATCAGTGGTGGTGGGGCAGTGGTGGCTCAGTGGTTAGAGCGCCGGGATATCGATAACAGGGTTGTGGGTTTGATTCCCGGGCTCGGCAAGCTGCCACTGAGCAAAGCCCTTTACCCTCTCTGCTCCCCGGGCGCTGGAGTTGGCTGCCCACCACTCTGTGTGTGTGTGTGTGTGTGTGTGTGTGTGTGTGTGTGTGTTCACTACCAGATGGGTTAAATGCGGAGGACACATTTCGCTGTACAGTGACAAATACGTGCACCTTTTTCTTTCTTTTCTATCACGAGCCTAAATGTGAATGTACATTTTAGTTTTGTTCCTAGTCCCTGCAAGTATGCTGTAGTATGTCCAAATGTTTGTGGACATCCCTCCTAATAAATGCATTTAGTGTAGGTAAAAGTAATGATACATTAAATACGATAGTTCTATTGTCTTTATATGTTACATTTAGAAAACAGTGGAATAGGATTATGAATAGGAATAGTGTGTACAATTTCTGTATTTTCTGTAGAGGATTCATCCCCTTATTTTCTCCACTCTTATACAAGTGATTGGACATTTTATTGATTTCCTAAAAGTGAAAACAATCTCTAAAGAAACATTTTACACATAAATCCTACATATCATATAAAAAAGTCAAATAATATATTTAATGTTTTCTTACTTTTGCACACAACAGATGTGACGTTTTTTGTAGCTACTGATAGATTAAGTAAACAAACAGCAAAAAGTGCATCTCTGACAAGATTCAGAAAAGCAAACACCTGTCATTTAACTTGTTAATTATATATATATATGTATACATAATGTTTTTAATAATATATATATAATGTTTTTAATAATATATATACATAATGTTTTAATAATATATATATGTTTTTAATAATATATATACATGTTTTAATAATATAAGTGGCGTGAGTATAACCAGTTAGTTCTTGATGATGCAGAACCGAGTTCAGAGTTCAGTACTGTGTGTGTGTGTGTGTGTGTGTGTGTGTGTGTGTGTGTGTGTGTGCAGGATCCAGAGTCTGTGTGTTAAGGGGGTGAAAGGGGAGGCAGGGCAGGGAGAGAGTTGAGCATTCACCGCCTGGTGGACCGAGCATTTTCAGTCCTATATAGCACTTTTAGAGTGTAGCGATATGTAAGAAATGAGCCTGCAGTGAGAATCTATTATGAAAGCAGTTTTATTTAAAGTAAAATATTATTGTTAGTTTTTAAACTTATTTAATATTTCAGTCACTCTGTTGCAGCTAACCTCAGTATTTGACAAAGGTGTCAAACATATTCACACTCATTCCTCAGGTAGAAGTGAGTGGAGATACTAGCGTTTGATTTGATTTGATTTGATTTGACTTCTATAGAAGCTGAAGTATCAACTTAAGCTTTTTACTCCAGTAAAAGTGTAAAAGTACTTCAGGTAGGCTGCACTAGGCTCCTGATTCAGCTGCAGATCTGCCCATTGAAAATGAAGCATTTCAGTAATATCAGCTCTATTAAAGGAGCGTCTCTGTGCTCTACTGAGCATCAACATGTGCTTCATGGAGGGGAAATATGAGGAGTCTAGAAGTTGTCTAGAAGTTTTGTAATGCTGCAAAAAGTCAAACCTCAGAGGTGTGTGATCAATAAGCTTTATATTTATTATAAACCTCTATATTTATTCTCATCCAACCACAATTAATTCACACCTTCCGGATGGAGAGATTTATCTGGACAGGGTTTGGAGCCGGAATGAAAACAAAGGGAAATGAAATAGGAGGAACGAGGCTGTTTTTAAAATGTAAGGAGGAGAAAGTTCAGATAATTGGGTGAAAATGGAAGAAGAAGAAGTTCTAGATAACCAACATTTCTACTTCAGTAAGATACGGAAGTACTCGTACTTCATTACGTGACACCTCTGGTGTTTGATGTGATCTAGAACCTGATGAGGCAGAAATAAAATGTAGCAAGTTTTTATTTGAAAGCTGTCTGGAGAACCTGTGGTGAGCCGATGTGGAATGATCCAGTAGATTTTGTTCATTCCCTGATGCATAGAGCCTCCAGAGCGAGTGCTGATCCAGTGTAAAGAACAGCTGCAGATTGATATTCTGGAGAAAAGAGATACACGGCGAGGATGAAGATGAGGGGCTTGTTTGGACTCCACAAGACCTCTGAAGGTGTGCTGCTGTGGTCTCTGGCGCCAAGACTAACGTAAGCAGCGGATCCTTTAAGTCCTGTAAGTTGTGAGGTGGGCGGGACCTCCATGAGCATCAGTGAGCCTTGGGTCCCTGTTACTGGTCCACTGGCTGTCCTTCCTTTTAGGCACTGACCACGGCATACCGGGAGGAACACCCCACAAGACCTGCTTCCTGATGTTCTGGAGATGTTCTGACCCAGTCGTCTATCTAGAACATCACAGTCTGGTTCTTGTCAAAGTGGGCATTTTTCCTGCTTCTGCACCTTCATCACCTTCAAGAACTGACTGTTCACTCACTGCCTGACATACACTATTTGGACAAAAGTATTGGGACACCTGCTTCTTCTGAAATCAAGGCTCTTAAAAGAGTTGATCCTGCTTCTGTTGGAGTAACTGTCTCTCCAGAGAAGAAGACTTTCTACTAGATTTTGGAGGAGCATTGCTGTGAGGATTTGATTGTATTCAGCGACAAGAGTGGCTTTAGTGATCAGGTCAGGATGTTTGATGATGATCTTCACCCCACCTCATCCCAAAAGTACTGGATGGAGGTCCACCATCATTCCAGAGAACACAGCTCTTCCACTGCTCCACAGCTCAATGCTGGGGGGCTTTATACCCCTCTAGCCCACGCCTGGCATTAGGCAGCATGGTGCCCAAAGGGTCATGATGTTGATCTGCTTCAGAGTGTCCTATTCTATTGGTGAATCAGTATCAGAATCTGTATGGGGTGGAGGTTTCAGGTTGACTTTAGTGACTGTGTGTGTGTGTGTGTGTGTGTGTACACATGCTCAAATAAGGGTGGGTGTGTAAAAGTGCACCAACCCTTCTTGGATAATCCTAATATCATAAACAACATGTCCTGTCCTGTGTGTGTGTGTGTGTGTGTGTGTGTGATATGAGGGAAGAAGGCAGATTATCCAGGGCTCCCACTTCTGCAGAATCAATGATACATACATATAAATAGAAACTTTCAGTGTCTGAAACAGTCCACATGCTTCTTTCACTTCACAGTTCTTCAGCTTGTCAGCAAATGCACCATGAGGGGGCGCTCCAAGCACAATTGGCATTCACAGCAGTGGTGTAAAAGTCAGTTACACTCTCCCTGTAATCTGTAACACACTATACTGCTTTAATGGAGGTCTAAAGGTCAAAAAGCTGCTGCATCACACTCACCTTTCAACCTCAGGTATGATAGGAAGTCTATGATGGTGTGGACGATCTCTTCATTTACATTTACATTTACGGCATTTAGCAGACGCTCTTATCCAGAGCGACTTACAAAGTGCTTTGCTATTTACCCAAGAAAAACCTCAGCTAGTTAGAATAGACTAATAGTTCAAAGATACCTCTAAGCTTAGACATTACTAAACACACGACAATAAGGTGACCATAGTACTCTGCTATTCGTCTAAGTGATCTCTGAAGAGGTGGGTCTTCAGTCTGCGTTTGAAGACAGCGAGCGGCTCGGCCGTTCGGACACCCAGGGGAAGCTCGTTCCACCACTTTTGGTCAGGACAGACCAAAAGTCTTCTGCGGATTTTGAAGGATGGCGGGTCGAGCCGAGCCGTACTTGAAGCTGGAAGGGCTCTAGGTGCGGATCAGCTTTTGACCTTTGCCATCAAGTACTGAGGGGCTGGTCCGTTCTTGGCTTTGTAGGCCAGCGTCAGGGTTCTGAATCTGATGCGGGCAGCAGCTACAGGAAGCCAGTGAAGAGAACGCAGCAGTGGAGAGACATGGCTGAATTTAGGAACATTGAAGACGACCCGTGCCGCTGCGTTCTGGATGAGTTGCAGGGGCCTGATGGTGTGCAGAGGGAGACCAGTCAGAAGAGAGCTGCAGTGGTCAAGTCTGGAAGTGACGAGAGACTGAACAAGCACCGAAGGGTCGAATTCTCCAGATGTTGTACAGGAGAAATCTGCAGGACCGAGTTACGTTTGCAACATGACTTGAGAACGATAACTGATCATCCATGACGACACCAAGGCTTCGAGCTCCTGTAGAAGGAGTGACCAGTGAGTTCTCAAAGGTGATGGCAAGATCGTTTTTAGGTCCAGCAGAGGGTCACTTTGCGTACAGCTGCTGTAGTAACACCTTAAACTAGTCAGTACAGTTCAGGACCAGGTTCTGATTTAACTCTGATAAATTGGCTGTGTGTTGAGTTACAGGTAATAAATGTGGTTTCCAGAAGATAATTCAGATTTATGTCCGGCCCCTCCAGCCGTTACTGCTCAAAGTCCCTATTATGTACTGTTTATTCATAAGAGGACTTACAGAATTCATTTAGTTAGATTTGATGATGATGATGATGATGATGATTTATCTTTATTATTATTAGTATTATTATTATTATTATTATTAGTACTAGTAGTAGTAGTAGTAGTATGGGGATGTTTATCTACACAGTGTTATTTTCGCTTATCCATTTAAATAAATAGTTTGTAGAGAAATCAGGTTTACTAGGTATGCACCGATATGGGAATTCTGCACTAATATCCGACACTATTGACGTGTTTATAAACATTTGTAAAGTGTAGTTCAAAATTGGGACTAACCCCACCTGGATCAGATTTACAGAGAAACATTTATTAGTAGAGAATAAAAGCAGTAAAACCAAGAAAATACAGAGATTTTAGTGCAGAGTCACCTAAACACTCTGCTCGCCTGATGACCAGCTTCTGAAATCTTACTCATTCGTTTTTTAAACATTACAGATATAATTCTGATATGATCATGCATCCCTAAAATTCCCTCAATTTCCTTCCTTACTTCAAATGTAGTCGATCAGTTCTTTAGCTTTACGCTGGAGATACGAGGCTAATGTAGGTAAAGCTCACTGCAGGCCTAAATCATCTCTCCTCGCAGTGTGTGGAGGTGCTCAGTCATCTCCAGCACACTTTGCTAATGTGGGTTTTGATAGACTGAAGTATGGACAGAGATGTTGTAAATGAGCTGTCCGGTGGCTGCTTGAATATTTATGGGAGTTCTCGTAACGTGCACCACGGCGTCTGTTACGGATAACGTCCCGCCCTTCAGCAAAGAGAGTGGAAATGTGGAGATCTGCACAAGCGCAGTCACCAGAACAAGCTGAAAAAGCTGCTTTTTAGGCGTTATTGAGCCGAACGCTACAAACTAGTCATGCTTCTATCACTGAACTACGATGTGGCTTTGAAGCGGTAATCTGACCCTCAGCTTCCAGTAGTTTGGTCTCTCCCCATTCATAGAGATCAGAGCCTGCTCTCCTGTGACTGGAGTTAACTGACTGGCAGTGTTGCAAAGACGGCCGCTGACTGAACAGACTTGCCTGTGAGGACTTATGCTGCCTTCAATGATGTGGGAAATATCGTATTTAGGAGATCATGGCACATGCACGCCACCACAAACTCATATTTACGAGTTGGGGCTGATATCTACATAAACTGGCTGAGTGCTGGTTATTTAGCAGCAGCACAAACACTGCAGTCTATTCTACTGCTTCACGCTCATCCACACGTAAACCATCAGACGAGTACCTGCTCCTGATACTGGAGAAAATATCACCTAACGCTCAGACTTTGCTCTTTGCTCTAGGCCTAGTCCCAGCACATGAAGCCCTATTGGTTTTAATGATATCTTGGAAGGCAAGACCATCTTAAACCTTGTCGGTTTTGAGATTTTTCTCAAATACGGAATATAGTTCAATTAAATCAACGTGATTGATCTCTTTGGTTGTTTTAAGAATTGTAGAAATATCAATGAAGCATATTTTAAAATACATTTGTTTTAGTTCTGGGTTTAAAGCATAACCAAAGACAGATTCTGTTATTTAATCAGGCGATTGTATTGTATTGACACTGGCAGTGCTTAAACAGTAGACATATCAAAATAGTAAGTATTATTGCAACCCCAACTTAATTTAATGTTCCAATGTATGAACAGTTTTCCAAGTTGTAAGGTTTCCTTAATCATTTTGACTGTAAACCTATTTAGGGAGAAAACACAATTGTCCCTTTACCCCATATGTATCAACTCATATCATATATCTGGTGTCCTCGTTTTGTGTAGTTAATTTAACGGTGGAACTGTGAGGCTGTTACTGACTAATGATAGAGGTCAATACTCTCCCTACTTGTTTCAGTAAAATCTTCCTTAAAACCCTCTTAAAGCGCATTTAGGTCTTCATTAAGGTTGTGTATACTTGTCAGTGTGGTTTAGGACAGCATGACTGAACATCACTACAGAGCTAAGTGCTGTGGGCAGCCTTTTTGGTCTGGGTCTGTGTTCTCAAACTGTCTTAGGAGTAGGATTGCTGCTCTTGACTCGTTATTATGGAAGTACGTCATGAATACTGATCCAAGATCAGTCGTGTTGTGTAAGATTTCTGCAGATTGGTTTAGTTTATTTGTATTGCTCAGTCATACTGTGTACTGCACTACACTGACAAGTCTACTGGCTTGAATGAAGACCTGCATGTGGTTTGAACAGGTTGAGGGTAGTTTAAGGGATGTATTCACAGAAAAGAGGATTTGGGGTTAATATTGTTTAGTGTTTTCTTGCAACGTTAGACTTGTCGCTCCAGTGCTAAACTAAAGAAGCAAAATGTTGATATGTCTTACGTCTGGAAATTTGTGTAATGTTTATTTTAATATTTTAACTACTTTAAATTGGTGGTTTAGATTAGTGTTTCTTAACCCTGGTACTGGAGGCACCTTGCCCTGTACATTTTTTTTTTGCTTTCTCTTCTCCTAACAAACCTGATTTAACTCATCAGGTTATTATTGAGTTCTTTCAGAGGGATGTGCTGAAGCCGGGAAACCACTAAAATGCTGGTTGCCTCCAGGACCAGGGTTAAGAAACACGGATTTGGTTACCTCCTACCTCTGGTGAAATATGGCTTTCATTATATACATTAGATGTTAGCACTCTTTGTTTTGCATGTAAATCTGGTTCTTAATTCATTTGGTATTGCGCTCAATAAGTGTTTAAAAAATAAATAAAAAACCTTTACACTTTGTATGGCATTCCACAGCATAACACTTCCCAGTTTACATCAAAGTGTTTCTGATTCTGAAACTAAGATTATACAATGAGAGCAAGAGCGGTGTTGGCAATTTTTGCAGGTGCACTCATCTCATTAGTGTGACCTTACAGGAGTGGTCTTATTTTGGTATGTTAAACTGTGGGGGAAAATAATAATAATAATAAATATCATAATAGCAATTTGAGGCAGCCTATGGTGCGCATGCCAACTGTCTCCTGTTTACACAGTTTATGAGTCATTTTTCTTTAGGATGGCAAATTATGAGCCCAGGAGGGGAAATTTCAATCCTAGTCAACACAACCTGCTCCATCAGTTTACCACCTGCAGCTGCTAGGACTAAAGGACACCATATTAAACTCCACATGAGCAAAGAGGATGAATAGTGTGCATGCCAAATTGATTCAGTTTCTGGGTGATAAGGTCTCTGAATAGGAGGGAAGCAGCAAAAAGGGAGAATAAGGGGCCAATACAGACAACTGTTACAGGGTCTGTGTTCCACAGAAGTTTAACAAGGCAAGGAGGGCAATAAAACCAGTTTTAGGTTGATGCAATTTGTGAAATTGAGGTGAAATTTTGAATCAAAAGGGAGGATCGTCAAATAACTCAGGTTCCACACCAGAGGTTCCGTATAAAAAGGTCTCTTTATTTCACAATCAACCCAAACATGGCAGAATGCTTTCAATTTCAATGAGATTTGCTGTTACTCACCACTCACACTGGATCGTGAGAGCCCGTCGTTCCTGGTAAGAGACAGCAGTCTCAGTAAACCACCGAGCTAGACCTGCAGTTCCACTCAGCTGACTCTCACCAGAAAAGGGGGAAACCCGTCCCTTATATCTTTAACAAAACAAAGAACTGTGTGTGAATGGGGGCGGGCGCCAACCGCTCCCACCAGGCACAGTCTTCCCTTGACCCCTAATTCCAGTGGTTAATAACAGCATCCTCAAAAAAACAAGCTATATAATTGATTCTCTCAACATTAGTTTACAGTATTACATAACCAGTGACTTAAAATGGTTGTATAGACCCGTTTCAACATATTGCAATTACATTAAGACAAGCATACCTTTAATATAAGGTGAACATGGACACATTATATCCTTATGTTCGGATATGTAGACCAAATTAGCAAACACCCTTGTGAGTATGCTGGCTACAGAATGTATAAATAAAAGGTTCTATAACATTAGTCAGAACACCATCATTAATGCAAAAGGCCTCTGCTTTGAGGAGGCTCCCGGTGGATCAAGTCCTCTGCCAACATCAAAATCACACCTACGCTCTTGATTCAGACCAAGTCAATACATGGCTATTGCCCTAGTTTCACAGAGACATAGTGAACCAAGGTGGTCATCAGTAAGAAATTCATGGACAATGACTGCTTCAGGGGATAGAGATGGTATTCAACTTCCCAAATTTGATGCAGGAGCTGCTTGTATTTGGAAAAACAGAATTTGTAACAATCTGTATAAGGTTATAAATGGTCAGAACAAATGATAAAATGACTGGAATTGAGTAAATCAGATAAATTACCCAACTGCCCACTATCCAGTTCACTTAACCTGACTGGTGCAATTCAGAAGAGCCAGTCAGTCTTGGTGTAGCACCTTTTTGATGTTCCCGGCGAGAATGACCAACCCCAGGCGGCTCAGGTGAAGCTTCTCTGACGTAGAGGATCAGACGTTCGTGAAAGCTCTCCCAGTTGCTTATGAAGTCAGTGCAGACGCACCTCTCCCACAGCCAGCAGTGGAGCGTGAAGAGCTTGGTAAACTGCTCATTTGCTCGTTGGTTGGAGGGCGGGGGCAGTGAAGACCATGATCCACACCCCGAATGGTGTCTACAAGCATGCAGGAGTGTTCCTTCAGAACCTTGGGCCGTCGAGGGGAGAATGATCGTGCCAAAGAACGGCACCTGACAACGTCCAGGACACAGGCACCTGAAAAACAAGAGACTGGCATTACCCTTTAGGAAGGATACTTTTGAAAAAAAACACCCTAAGCATGTGTCCACAGTACAGGAGCAGGTGAAGAACTGAGAACATCGAAATCAATTACAAGAGTTTAAAACGTATTGTTGCGTTTGAGGAGACCTTGACTTTCTCTGGCCCTCTCTGGCATGGAGTAGAGATTAGGACCTGCTCTGGTATTGAGACGACCATGTTAGTGGCGTCCCGGGCTGCCTCAGGCCTATTCTTCTGGTGGAGGGGTTTGGACTGCCTCTACAACAGCTGGATGAGCTCCATGCAGACCACCTGGAGAGCTTGTACCTCCGTGGTCACCATGTCCCGAGAACAAAACAGACAACCATCAGGGAGAAAAGTACTGTACAGAATCACAGGTAGCAGACAGTAAAAAGACAAAAGACAAAATAAAGACTAAAGTACGGACGATCGCTCAACACATATGGGGGGGGGGGGATAAAACAATTGTAGAAACACTTGGTCTTACTTTTCAGGAAGTACACAGAGGTCAACCCCGGAAAAGGCTACAGAGCTGTTCTTGCCCGATTTCTCTTCATACGTAACAGTAAAATGTATTGCTCAGATAAAGGTGCAGAGTACACAGCAAGGGATTCAGTCCGAACACTGCCTTCACTTGCAATCTCTTAAACAGCTGTTTGAAAACAAGGACAATGACCAGGAGAAAGCCTAACCTTTCAAAGTAGTGCATTTGAGTCACATACTAAAACATGACAAAGGAACAGGAATTTTTGTAGGGTATGGCAAGTCCATCACTCCAAGTCTATCCAAACAGGGAAAACCCTTAAACAGGTGTGAAATTTCTTACTAACACCAAACTCAGACAGACCAGGTAATGGTAGCTGATTTTTTCCATGAGGTTAGGCATGTTCCTCCACTTCCTCCCCAGATACCAACAGTTAACCATGTCCAGGCTCCAGAAAAGGTACAAGTCTCAAACTGATACTCAAGATTGCACTCCAGTTAAGACATGCTGCATATCCAAAGACTGATAGGAAAGCGGGCTGATGTAGGAATACCAGGGACATTGAAAAGCACATTTACTTTAACCCCTCTCCAAAAACCCAATGGGGGGGGGGGGGGGGGGGGGCTCTACAAGATTTAAAACAGTGTAGTTTAAGCTTAAAAATACAAGTCTGATGTTACCAAGTGTTAGTCAGGTATTAGAAGTAGATTACAAAAGAGACATTTTCTGCAGTTTGAGGCAGATGACCTTGAGCTCAACCAGATGAACAGCCTACTTGAATGCCTTGAGAGATTTGCATGGAGCAACCACAGGGATTTGAAAGGAAATCAGTCAAAGTGGTCTGTAAACTGATCAAGATCATATGCTCAATCTAGAAGAACCTAAAACAATTCATGATTATCTAGATGAAAATGTTGTCTAAAGCCACAACTAAATATTGTCTACAAATACACACAAACTGATAATCTGGTGCATCATTCACCAGTTTTCCTACTCTTAGGATTACAGCAAACAGATCCCTGAATAGTGTTGTTGTAACTAAAGAATTTGAATCAATTCTAATAGGGCTGTTCAAGGTGAGTTTTACATTACAAACCATGCAGAGAACAGACTGTTAATACTGCATGGTTTGTCTGAGATACCATAAGTGTCACTGACCCATTTATTCAGTCATTCCTATGTTAAAAAGTAATGAGTAAATAATGTAAAATTACTTGCATGCCCACTATCCAGTTCAGCAACTGAAACTATGGAACCCAAGCGGCTCGGGGGAAGCTCAACTCTGTGGTAAAGGACCTGACGCTGCCGAAAGCTCTGCCAGTTGTCTGAAGTCAGTGCCAACGTGCCTGTCCTGCAACCAGCAGTTGAGCATGTAGAGCTCAACAAGATTCTGCTCACCTAACAAGATTCACTTGTTAGGTGAGCAGGGGGCCAAAGACGAGGATCCTGCATCTGTTTTTCCGAAGGGTGTCCAGAAGCATGCGGCAGTGCTCTTTCACGACCTTGTTGCATTGGGTGGAGAATGATGGTGCTGAAGGGGGTCACACTGCCACAGTGCCTCCAGAGGCCGCATGGAGACATCCAGGACATGGGTACCTGGAAAACAGGAGACTGCAGGGTTACCCTTTGGGCCCAATATTTAAGTGTTTTGCAGTAGAAGTTCCAACTGAAAACCCCACCCTAAGGAATTGTCCTGCGCCGAAACAGGTGAAGGCAACGGAGAAGCATGCTGGATTTTTCCCGGCCCTGGATTTTTTTGACGCCCCCCCAGGCCTCTCCGGTGTGGGGAGAGGAGACTGCAACCCTCTGTATCTGCCGTGAGTGTTGAATCTGAGACTGCCGGAGTCAGGCAGCCCTTAGTTTCGTCTTCCATCAGTAGAGTTTGAACTGCCGTTACAACAGCTCCTGGATCTGTCAAGCTTTACTGCCTCCTTGCACAGCGCCTGGAAAGCTCGTTCTTCCAAGTCTCCATGTTCCTCGAGTGTAAACAGACAGACAGAAATGATGATTAGCAAGACAAACTACTGTACAGCAACACAGGTAGAAGAGCACAAGGATTACAGCTGGCCAAGATAAAGCTGGCATTAGACTATGAATAAGGGATTGTCACTTATGTCTGTGCCCAGTCACATCAAGCTATCAAAGCAGAACAGCATCGAAACAGTGAGTCGGAGTCTTGCTCAAAATATTGCATATGTGATTGCTGGAGACAAAGCATCAATATTTCACCGAAACGTCATAATTCAAGGTGCATCAGTGCCCCAGTCCCTGGGACTGGAGCGCAGTGGATAGGGTTTGTGTGTGTGCCATACATCTTACACATAGCAGAGGTCCTAGGTCTTCTGGTCAGTCTCTGCATTCCTCTTCGAACAAAGGTTAAAAACATTTAATATGCAGATATACATAAAAGGACAATGCCATAAAAGCCATGTCCCAATGTTGTCATTCTTGGTTAGCAATGGCTGAAGTTAATTTTAATACAAGTCTTTAAATATACCCATAATTCAGACAATTTGGAGCATCTCCACTCAAAGTTTAAAAAGGTTCAACTTTAGCTGAAAAAAAATCCTTTTTAGCTAGAACCTTGGAGATTTGATTTGTTCAGAGAGCACAGAATAGGCAATGGCAGAGACTTGTCCCAAATAGCCACTTCTAAATTTCCCAGAAAGAAATAAAGTCAGTGACTGATCGCTCTGTACTTAAATTCCCACATCCACAACCCATGTTAGCTTTGCTGTTCCTTGCTAACATGGCAAGGCGTAGGTGTAAAAAGCACCAAAGCTCAGTCCACCAGATGTGCAGGTAGGCCAAATGAGACACCATTCAACAGTTGCAAACCGAATAAATTGCATCTTGTACTGCTTCTGTAATACAGCATGATTTAATTTGAAATTAGGAACACATTCATAGAACTGAGGCAACCCTAGACATGTGTGCCAACAAGCCTAATGTGTTGGTCAGGATAGCAGCCAAACCGAGACAGTCCAAATAAAATCTTAATTGCCACAGACAGTCAATGGGAGAAAATTACAAATGACCAAGTTGTCAAAGTACTGGAAAGGTAAAAACCTTGGGGAGTCAGTAAAGCAGACAGCTAATAGAGCCTCTGAACTCACCAAGGACAAATCAGGTACAATGGCACAATGTTTGCCATTAGTGCAATAGGTTATTACCTGAATGTGGTCAATCAGTGGTGGTGGCAAAGTGTGTTATGATATTCAAATATAGCATGAAATCCTTAACCATTGTAATTGATGGTTTCCACACTACAGGACGCAGTAGAGAGCATGACAGTCAAGGGTAAGATTGAGTGCATTTCCGTTGTATTCAGACTTCAGTTTAGGTTTCATTCATCAGAGTAGAAACAGAACATGATGCGCAAGCCAAAGCAGTACATGAACTAGTACATACTGAACAAGCTGGTCACAGAGCCAGTGTGCAAACAAGGGTTGTAGATACACTGTGGCATCCTACTGAGGTCTGTACAACCTGAAAACTAAGGGTGGCCCGGTAAAACTACAGAGTGATTCTTGGCCATTTTTTCCTCCATACAGAACAGTAAGAGGTATTGCAGATAAAGATGCAGAGTACACTGCAAGAGAATTTCAATCATTGCCCAGAGAGAAGAGCATAAGGCATTGGCACCCTATACACCACATCAAAATACATGAAGACCAGATCCAAGTTGGACTGACAGAAAATGGTCACGGTACTTCTGAGCCAAATGAACACAGGACTGCAGCCAAGCATGTAATGAGGTCCTTAAAAGGGTACAACCCATCATGAACAGTGTTACAAGGAGAGTGGGAGGAAACTGAAACAGAGTGCTGCTGGACTTCAAAACGATCTTGCCATCTCCTTTAAGAAAACTCACTGGTCACACCATCTACAGAAGCTCGAAGCCTTGGTGTAGTCATGGATGATCAGTTATCGTTCTCAAGTCATGTTGCAAACGTAACTCAGTTCTGCAGATTTCTTCTGTACAACATCCGTAGAATTCATCCCTTCCTCTCTAGAGAGTCGCCCAGGTCCTCGACAACTGCAACTCTCTTCTGGCTGGTCTCCCTCTGCGCACCATCAGGCCCCTGCAACTAATCCAGAATGCAGCGGCACAGGTCGTCTTTAAAATTCCTAAGTTCATTCATGTCAGTCCACTGCTGCGTTCTCTTCACTAGATTCCTGTAGTTGCTTCCCACATCAGATTCAAAACCCTGACTCTGGCCTACAAAGCCAAGACTGGACCAGCCCCTCCGTACTTGATGGCAATGGTCAAAAGCCGATCTGCACCAAGAGCCCTTCCAGCTTCAAGTATGGCTCGGCTCGACCCGCCATCCCTCAAAATACATGGAAAACAAGCGTCCAGGCTTTTTTCTGTCCTGCACCAAAGTGGTGGAACGAACTTCCCCTGGGTGTCCGAACGGCAGAGTCCAGCGCTCGCTGTCTTCAAACCCGGACTGAAGACCCTCCTCTTCAGAGAGTACTTGGGCGAATAGTAGAGTGGTCACCTTCCTGACTTGTGTTTAGCAGTGTCTAAACTTACAGGTATCTTTGAATTTTTATCTATAATTTTTAGGTTATTCTGAGTAAACAGTGAAGCGCTTTTGTAAGTTGCTCTGGAGAAGAGCGTCTGCTAAATGCCATAAATGTAAATGTAAATGTATTTACAAAAAGTATCGGGACACCTGCTCATTCACCGTGTCTTCCAAAATCAAGGCTTATTGGAAAAAGATTGTTGTGGGAGTTGTTGGAGTATCTGTCTCTGCTGGTCAGGGAAGCAGGTTTTCTACTATGATTTTGGAGGAACATTGCTGTGAGGATCTGCTGGCATTCAGTGTCAGAAGCATTAGTGACGTCAGGATGGGGGATGATTCCCGCTCCACCTCATTTCCATCTCCCCAACTCATCCCAAAACTATTGAATGGGAGCACCACCCATAATTCCAGAGAAGATCGCTCCACTGTTCCAAAGCTCAGTGCTGGGGGGGGGGTGTTATACCCCTCTTGTCCAAGTCTGGCATTAGGCATGGTGCCAAATGGTTCCACATGTTTATCTCCTTCAGATAGTCCTATTCTATTGGCAGTACTTCTCTACAGGGAGTAGACAAGCTGTGTGTGCATTTGCACGGCTGTGTCAGCAATAGGTTGCAACTTGAAAGAAAGGACAGAGTGTTCAAAACACAAAGTGTTCAATGCAGTGAGCAAATGAGTCCTGTTCTGATTGGCTGCCCTGTACTGCAGACCAGAAACGCTCCTTATAACATCAGTGTTAATGGGCGGGGCTAAACTGCTGCAGGCTGAAGATGCGGGAGTAAGGGGTGGATAGTTCAGTGGGTGGCTAATTGTCCAGGCAATAGAGTGGTGTTATTGGACATTGATTGACACGTAATCTGATGCTGATTATTATCTATGTATTATTAATTATGTAGAAGTGTATTATTGGTGTAATTGTGGACTCGCTATTCAGAAGTCAGTCTTTGGAGGTGAACACCAACATGGTTGTGTGAAGGACCATACTTGTTAGCTCCAGTGTGAAGCGGACACTAAACATGTCTCGGCTGACGGAAAGAGAGGAAACTGGAGACGCTTTCAGGCTGAACTACGTCTTTAATACAGAGCTCCTCTTAATTTCATACAAAGGTACAAAAGCAAGCCTCTGTAAAACAGGCCAGGCATCCATCCAAACGGCTGGAACAGAAGGAGCATGGGCTTTTGGGCAGTGGCGCTGGGCTCCAGCGTGAATTCCAGACAGTTCTGCTGAGAGGTGCTGTCTTTCTCCTGCACAAACTACACTGCCTCCTACAGGCCAGAGAGAGAACACAGTTAAACACAGACATATTTTAATCTTCCACATGTCTGGAAACATGCACACTCCTCTGTTTTGCTGCTTACCACGTCATTGATGTGACGCGGCTCTTCACTGACATCTGTGGCCTTCCTCTCCACCTCCTCTTGCTCAGATCTGGTATGGCTGAAGCAGGAGGTGGTGTCAGCGGAGCTTCTACACCTGTCACTACAGAATACAGACACATACTCATCAACACTGACCAACAGAACAACACTGCACTAATCCAACAGTCATGTCATTTCACAGCAGAGTTCTGAGTGGGACCATCTTGATAGAGCTGATATACTCCATATATACACAGCACCACCCAGCACTGGATAACTGCATGACTTGAGAAGCTGGAGAAGAAAAGAAAGCACTCTTACCTTGTATAGTCGTCTCGTGAGGAGGAACGTCCACTGCTTTTACTTCAACCTCCTCCTACGCTTCCGGAGCAGCAGGGGGGCTCTCCTGCTCTGTCTCTGGTTCGTCCATGGGTTGAGCAATGGCACCAGGCTTCTCCAAACTCAGCTCTTCGAGGTCTGGG
Source organism: Salminus brasiliensis (assembly GCF_030463535.1). Classification (NCBI taxonomy): domain Eukaryota; kingdom Metazoa; phylum Chordata; class Actinopteri; order Characiformes; family Bryconidae; genus Salminus; species Salminus brasiliensis. Next base: position 17,321,291 of record NC_132896.1, read on the forward strand.
GGCAAGCCGTTGGGAAAGGGGACCTTATCTGGTAAATTTCCATTTATGGACTGGGGGAGAGGGCAGGACATTTGTGGACTGTAACAGTGTGTCAGCCCTGCGGCGCGGCGCCCCCCCCAGGGGCGGCTTTGGGCCGCGGTCCACAGGCTCCTTGGGACTTTTCAGTCGATGTTGGGTTGATTTCAATGTTCACGTACTTTCTGTTCCTCCTGTTGGTTTTCTCACTAGGGACTTTTATGTTGACAGCGGTCGCAGTAAGACGCCATGTTTTCTGTTTACGTCTGAGTGCTGGGGTACAAAGGGAGCAAACGCAGATGCCTCGGCGCCGAGAATTACTCTTGCGATGCCAAGCTGTAAGGTTGGCTTCACGTTCTGGAGACTTCTAGGGAGGTCTACGAGTTCAAGTAGTATATGCTCTATCGGAGCGGTTTCACGTTCAGGAGTTCACTGTGTGGTTCACCGGTTGGTCGCCAGGGAGATTTGGCGTCCGGTTCCCTTGCTCCCTAGTCGAGTAAGTTCATCAGCGCCTGATGAGCGCGGTTTTGGGGTGAGGCTTTTGTTTGCTAGTTTCATTGGTTCCTTTGCGTTCTAGCCTTCCTCCCCCCTGTTTGATTTGTCCCCTCTCGCTTTGCTCCCGGACTACTTTCCAGCCTCAGGTGGTTTTCCAGGTTAAACCCCATTTCAGTTGTCACCTGTTTGTTTTCTGTTTCTGTTTATTGGACCCTGTACTTTGCTGCCTCGTTTTGTTTGTGTTTGGTCATTTTGTTTTGTCATTAAAGACTGTTTCCCTGCATTGCTCTGTCCCTGCGAGTGTTCCCTTGTCTCGCCTAGCCAGCATGACACAGTGCTCACACACTACAGGACACTCTGGAGGCTGTACCTTGGAGAGCTTGCTGGGATGGCTGAAGTCGCTGGCTCTAGTTTTGGTGATATTTGTTGTGCGCGGCTCTTTGCGTCGACCCCACGGAAAGCGGTACGGGCCGGGAGGCTGCAGAGCAGGCACAAACACCACCCTTATATTACCTGAATATGTGACAGTAAGCTGGACTTGATTGGCTGTCCTGTACTGCATCTCATTCAAAAAGCAGTCCAGCCTGAAACAATCCTTTCCATTAACAAACTGGGGGAGTGAGCAGTGCATTCTGGGAACTGTCACAGTGTTCACTCACTACAGTAAACTCTGGAGGCTGTACCTTTGTGAATTTGCTGCGGTGACTGGGATTGAAGGGTCTGGATTCAGTAACGATGGGCACCCTGTTCCGGCCCTCTTCCTGGGGCTGTCTAAAGCCCTCAGTCCAGTCCCTCTTGGACAGCAGCTGCTGTTAGACCTTATTCTGCTCCCTGTCCTCCTCCATCTTGACTTCTTTGTGGACCTCGTCAATTGTCTTTGGGCCCTCATCGCCCCTCCTGGGGACCCAGACAATCTATTGCACAGAAAAAGAAGGAGGAGCGGTCAGACATCTACACTGACTGCTACTCTACTACTACTCTAAACACAGCTGCAGGGAAAGGGGAAGTATTTACCTGTCTGAGGTCCAAAACATCCTGTAGCATCAAACGGATCCTGGAAGATGTTTTCCTTCCCTTTATGATTTTCTTCATCTCAATAAAGTACTCATCCATACGAGGCTGCGCACGCACACACGCACACACGCACAAGCTAGAATCATGCCAACAATGAAGGGAATCACCAGCAGTGTTGTATCAGCCACTTATGCTATTGGCATGGCAGGAACAGCTACAGTATAGTTAGGTTTTTAGAGCAGGTTGTGAAGTTGAGAAACTTTCATTTTGAAAAAGCGAACTCTACCTTGGCCTCCTCGTCCAGGTTTTTGCCGACAGTGAGCAGAAGCATGCATAGGCTCTCCTCAAAAAAAGTTAAATCACAAGTTAAAAGTTGCCTAACTGCATGATGTTGTCCTAAAGCAACAAATGAAAAACAACTTAAAAAATGATAAATAAAAAAAACTGTTTATAGTTACTTTATTACATTGAATACATTGAATAAAATTGATTAAATGACTTTTTTTTTATAAAAGTGTATTGATTATTGATGAATCAATACATCACTACTCTGGGCCCACTTAGAACCGGGTTTACATCAATCTGCCCTGGGATTCATACAAAATGTTATGGCCAGTTAGTTGTGACCCTGGGTACTGAGGGGGAAAAAAAAAAAAAAAAAAAAAAAATTAAAAAATAAATCAGCGGTTTCATCTAACAAACTTGCAAAACTACTTCTAAACTCAGCCTGGTGGTTTCCACACTACAACAAACTATTTTCCATTTTTCACAATCTTACATTTGCAAATTCCTGAAAACCTGTATGACAAAAAAGAAAGTCAATATATGTATAGAAACAGAATTATCACTTACCTGTTCTACAGTGGCATACGGATACTCACATACATACAGCTGCTGATGGATGGAAGATAGGCCTCACACAGTTGCAAAAAGAAAGTCAAACAGTTGAACATAGATAGCCACCCAGCCACATCTTCAGAAAGAAAAGAAAACCAAAAAGCCAGTGATGCAGATGGACATGCAGACAGCCACACATTTGGAGATTGACAATGAGACTGTGTTTGGGCAAGGCAGCCCATCACTAGTGTAAATTTGTATTTTTGTTTGAAGATACATTAAATGTATTATTGTAAACAGGTAACATGCTTTTACCTTGTAATCCAGATGAAGTGAGGGAGCATTGGGTGAAAAAAGGAATGCAGAGGGAGCCGGAGCACCTAACCCTTCTTAGCTGAATACAACTTCAGGGATTGAGGATATCATTGGTTCCTGAAAACCTGTATGACAAAAAAGAAAGTCAATATATGTATAGAAACTGAATTATCACTTACCTGTTCCACAGTGGCACACGGATACTCACATACATACAGCTGCTGATGGACAGAAAGCAGGCCTCACACAGTTGCAAAAAGAAAATCAAACAGTTGAACATACATAAAAAGCCAGCCACATCTTCAGAAAGAAAAGAAAACCAAAAAGCCAGTGATGCAGATTGACATGCAGACAGCCACACATTTGGAGATTGACAATGAGACTGTGTTTGGGCAAGGCAGCCCATCACTAGTGTAAATTTGTATTTTTGTTTGAAGATACATTAAATGTATTATTGTAAACAGGTAACATGCTTTTACCTTGTAATCCAGATGAAGTGAGGGAGCATTGGGTGAAAAAAGGAATGCAGAGGGAGCCGGAGCACCTAACCCTTCTTAGCTGAATACAACTTCAGGGATTGAGGATATCATTGGTTCCTGAAAACCTGTATGACAAAAAAGAAAGTCAATATATGTATAGAAACTGAATTATCACTTACCTGTTCCACAGTGGCACACGGATACTCACATACATACAGCTGCTGATGGACAGAAAGCAGGCCTCACACAGTTGCAAAAAGAAAATCAAACAGTTGAACATAGATAAAAAGCCAGCAACAGCTTCAGAAGGAAAGAAAACCAAAACGCCAGAGATGCAGATGGACATGCAGACAGCCACACATTTGGAGATTGACGATGAGACTGTGTTGGGGCAAGGCAGCCCATCACCGGTGTAAATTTGTATCTATGTTTGAAGATACATTAAATGTATTATTGTAAACAGGTAACATGCTTTTACCTTGTAATCCAGCTGAAGCAAGTGAGCGTTGGGTGAAAAAGGGAATGCAGAGGGAGCCGGAGCACCTAACCCTTCTTAGCTGGAAACACTTTCAGGGATTGAGGATATCAGGGATTCCAGAGAACCTGGATGACAAAAAAGAAAGTCAATATATGTAAAGAAACTGAATTATCACTTACCTGTTCCACAGTGGCATACGGATACTCACATACATACAGCTGCTGATGGATAGAAAGCAGACCTCACACAGTTGCAAAAAGAATGTCAAACAGTTGAACATAGATAAAAAGCCAGCCACAGTTTCAGATAGAAAGAAAACCAAACAGGCAGAGATGAAGATGGACATGCAGACAGCCACACATTTGGAGATGGATGATGAGACTGTGTTGGGGCAAGGCAGCCCATCACCGCAGTAATTTGTATCTTTGTTTGAAGATACATTAAATATATTATTGTAAACAGGTAACATGCTTTTACCTTGTAATCCATCTGAAGTGAGTGAGCGTTGGATGAAACAAAAACATGCAGACGGAGCCGGAGCACCTAACCCTTCTTAGCTGGATACACCTTCAGGGATTGAGGATATCATGGGTTCCTGAAAACCTTTATGACAAAAAGGAAAGTCAATATATGTATAGAAACAGAATAATCACTTACCTGTTCCACAGTGGCATACGGATACTCACATACATACAGCTGCTGATGAATCGAAGGCAGGCTTCACACAGTTATAAAAAGAAAGTCAAACAGTTGAACATAGATCAGATCAGATGGAAAGAAAACCAAAAAGGCAGAGATGAGGATGGACAAGCAGACAACTACACATTTGGAGATTGATGAGGAGACTGTGTTGGGGCAAGGCAGCCCATCACCAGTGTAAATTTGTATCTATGTTTGAAGATACATTAAATGTATTATTGAAACAGGTAACATGTTTTTACCTTGTACTCCAGCTGAAGTGAGAAAGTGTTGGGTGAAGAAAAAAAATGCAGAGGGAGCCGGAGCACCTAACCCTTCTTAGATGGATACATTTTCAGGGATTGAGGAAATCATGGATTCCAGAGAACCTGGATGACAAAAAAGAAAGTCAATATATGTATAGAAACTGAATTATCACTTACCTATTCCACAGTGGCATACGGATACTCACATACATACAGCTGCTGATGGATAGAAAGCAGACCTCACACAGTTGCAAAAAGAAAGTCAAACAGCTGAACATAGATAAAAAGCCAGCAACAGCTTCAGATAGAAGGAAAACCAAATAGCCAGAGATGCAGATTGACATGCAGACAGCCACACATTTGGAGATGGATGATGAGACTGTGTTGGGGCAAGGCAGCCCATCACCAGTGTAAATTTGTATCTTTGTTTGAAGATACATTAAATATATTATTGTAAACAGGTAACATGCATGAAGTGAGTGAGCGTTGGATGAAAAAAAAACATGCAGACGGAGCCGGAGCACCTAACCCTTCTTAGCTGGATACACCTTCAGGGATTGAGGATATCATGGGTTCCAGAGAGTCTGTATGACAAAAAGGAAAGTCAATATATGTACAGAAACTTAATTATCATTTACCTGTTCCACAGTGGCACACGGATACTCACATACAGCTGCTGATGGATGGAAGGCAGGCCTCACACAGTCGTAAAAACAAAGTCAAACAGTTGTACATAGATAAAAATCCAGCAACAGCTTCAGATGGAAAGAAAACCAAACAGCCAGAGATGCAGATGGACATGCAGACAGCCACACATTTGGAAATTGATGAGTTGACTGTTGGGGCAAGGCAGCCGATCAGCAGAGAAAATTTGTATCTATGTTTGAAGATACATTAAATGTATTATTGTAAACAGGTAACATGCTTTTACCTTGTAATCCAGCTGAAGTGAGTGAGCGTTGGGTGAAAAAAAGGAATGCAAAGGAAGCCAGACCACCTAACCCTTCTTTAACTGGATACACCTTTAGCGAAGTCAATATATGGATAGAAACTGAATTGTCACTTACCTGTTCCACAGTGGCATACAGAAACTCACATACATACAGCTGCTGATGGATAGAAAGCAGGCCTCACACAGTTGCAAAAAGAATGTCAAACAGTTGAACATAGATAAAAAGCCAGCCACAGTTTCAGATAGAAAGAAAACCAAACAGCCAGAGATGCAGATTGACATGCAGACAGCCACACATTTGGAGATGGATGATGAGACTGTGTTGGGGCAAGGCAGCCCATCACCGCAGTAAATTTGTATCTTTGTTTGAAGATACATTAAATGTATTATTGTAAACAGGTAACATGCTTTTACCTTGTAATCCATCTGAAGTGAGTGAGCGTTGGGTGAAAAAGGGAAAAGGGAATTTCTTTGGAAAAGAGACAAATGTTGGGGATCCAGGCATTACCTGTGACCATACACAAACGCATCACCTCCACCTGCAAATGACAACTAGCTTCTTTAATCATGGCCCATGAGCCGTTCAAATACTGAACAACTTTTTCAGGCATAGTGAGAGAAGTTAATAATTTATGGTGAACTGACATATCAATATCCTTAACCAAGAAAACCTTCTTAAATACATCCTCCCTGTGATATAGGGGAAATACTAAAATGAAACCATCATATAAGGAGTATGTAATGCAGACTGGAAGGGAACTGCATTAGATAAACTTCTAAATACAGTGATGTTGACAGGAACAGAACTATAATCACTTTCAATCAATAAATGGACTCTGATCCCAGATGCTCTCCACCGAGAGCTGGGAAAGAGAGAACTCGAGTTGATCACAGGTAGGAAGTTAATCATATCACCTCATCAGTGCCAACATAGTAAAGTCAAATTTTCTTAACATGTTCATGTTAACAGTATTAATTGGCGAATAACCGGCACTGAAGCATCCCGCTACAGTGTCCAAAAATCGCAGAGAGCCTTATCCTCTCTGTGGCAGCGAAGTCAATGGGCAGAGAGTGACCGAATACCATTGATCCGTTTACGAACATTAGTCATCATAACCTCATATAACCCGGTATTACTGCAGTGAAAATGAAACAATCCTGAAACATGAATCACAACAGGCACATACATGTACTTAACACATTTATAAGGACAGTTGGTTCTGGTTCTGAGACAATCCCATGCCAAAACATTTCACAAAGTAACCCGGAACTTCAGGGATAATATGCTGTTTTCAACCTTTTTATTTATAACAGTGTTACAACCTTCAACCCGATTAGCTCCCTAAACCCAATAGAGGCCTAACCAATCCCCCTTTTTTTTCTTTAATATCACTCAAAAACAACCAACCCTCTGAAGTAATGTTGTGTGAAGCGTCAGTGCCTTCCCTACAACAGAAAGATAAATGAGTATTAAAGAACCACTTGGGAGTTTCCCTTTGGAATTTGAAACAGTTCCAGCCTAGGTTCACAATTTTACACTAGCGAACCAGATCACAACCCTCTGGTGGTTTTAAGAGCAAAACACTGCAGCTTTCAGCCACCCTCAGTGTGAGAGGGTTGTTTACATCCAGGGTCCGCTGATGTGAGTGGAGAGCCTGGCAGCTTGCGCAAAGCCTGGAAAACACACATAACGAAAGAAAAAAAAACCCCAAAAAAACAAAAGGTTTATGAAAGCTGTTTAAGCAGCCTCATCATGATCAGGCCTCTCAGAGATGTCTCTGTGGGGTTTCAATTGGTCAACCTGAAACCATTTTTGTTGGGCTTTCTTCTTCCCTTCCGTGGTCAGGTTCACTTTGTACAAGTCTCAGAGACGGTTCAGCCTGCCCCACCAATTTAGCGTCCACATCTTGTTTTGTGCTGAAAACAGAGTCCGTCCACAGAGGCCAGACAAAGTGGAGATTTCTGCATTTTACCCATTGTAGCCTAATGTTATGATATTAAATATCACTGACAAATTAGCATGAATTATGGCACGAATGAATACGTCCAAACCAATACTAAAACTGCTCAAATAGACCATATGTAACCCACAACAATCCAGTACACATAATTTTACATAATAAGCAAGATGATAATAAAACAGTGAAATGTAGCCATCTTTAGATTTGCCATTGGAATTGGGATGAAATTAAATGAAACAATTATTTTAATAATTTAGGTAGTTTTTTTACAAAATTTCACAAGTTGGTTGTGAATTGTCATAACAGATCCTTTGCATCTTTATTAACCAAAAGCTGGCACACTATGATGATGTAGCCTCTCAGAGCTGCTTCACATTGGCCCTCTTTCATACTGTCGGCTGTGGTACTTGTTGTTCCTCTGCGTCTGGTTTTGGCTAAAGTTCGCCGTGGCTCTGCAAATGTAAGATTGTGAAAAACGGAAAATTGTTTGTTGTAGTGTGGAAACCACCAGGCTGAGTCCAGAAGTAGTTTTGCAAGTTTGTTAGATGAAACCGCTGATTTATTATTATTATTATTTTTTTTTTTTTCCCCCTCAGTACCCAGGGTCACAACTAACTGACCATAACATTTTGTATGAATCCCAGGGCAGATTGATGTAAACCCGGTTCTAAGTGGGCCCTGAGTAATGATGTATCGATGCATCAATAGTCAATACACTTTTATAAAAAAGTCATTTAATCAATTTTATTCAACGAAACATGTTTTTACATGTATAAATTGAAATAAATAATATAATAAAGTAACTATAAACAGTTTGTAAATCATTTTTTAAGTTGTTTTTCATTTGTTGCTTTAGGACAACATCATGCAGTTAGGCAACTTTTAACTTCATTTAACTTTTTTTGAGGAGAGCCTAGAGTGCCTATGCATGCTTCTGCTCACTGTCGGCAAAAACCTGGACGAGGAGGCCAAGGTAGAGTTCGCTTTTTCAAAATGAAAGTTTCTCAACTTCACAACCTGCTCTAAAAACCTAACTATACTGTAGCTGCTCCTGCCCTGCCAATAGCATAAGTGGCTGATACGACACTGCTGGTGATTTCCTTCATTGTTGGCATGATTCTAGCTTGTGTGTGTGTGTGTAGCCTTGTATGGATGAGTACTTCATTGAGATGAAGGACATCATAAAGGGAAGGAAAACATCTTCCAGGAAACGCTTCATGCTACAGGATGTTTTGGACCTCAGACAGGTAAATACTTCCCCTTTCCCTGCAGCTGTGTTTAGAGTAGTAGTAGAGTAGCAGTCAGTGTAGATGTCTGACCGCTCCTCCTTCTTTTTCTGTGCAATAGATTGTCTGGGTCCCCAGGAGGGGCAATGAGGGCCCAAAGACAATTGACGAGGTCCACAAAGAAGTCAAGATGGAGGAGGACAGGGAGCAGAATAAGGTCCAGCAGCAGCTGCTGTCCAAGAGGGACTGGACTGAGGGCTTTAGACAGCCTCAGGAAGAGGGCCGGAACAGGGTGCCCATCGTTACTGAATCCAGACCCTTCAATACCAGTCACCGCAGCAAATTCACAAAGGTACAGCCTCCAAAGTTTACTGTAGTGAGTGAACACTGTGACAGTTCCCAGAATGCACTGCTCACTCCCCCAGTTTGTTAATGGAAAGGATTGTTTCAGGCTGGACTGCTTTTTGAATGAGATGCAGTACAGGACAGCCAATCAAGTCCATCTTACTGTCACATATTCAGGTAATATAAGGGTGGTGTTTGTGCCTCCTCTGCAGCCTCCCGGCCCGTACCGCTTTCCGTGGGGTCGACGCAAAGAGCCGCGCACAATGAATATCACCAAAACTAGAGTCAGCGACTTCAGCCATCCCAGCAAGCTCTCCACGGTACAGCCTCCAGAGTGTCCTGTAGTGTGTGAGCACTGTTACAGTCCCCAAATGTCCTGCCCTCTCCCCCAGTCCATAAATGGAAACTACAATTTATAGGCGTGTTCTGTCTGATAAACAGTGTCATGTACGTTATCTTTACCCACCTGTGTGGCCCACCTTTAGATGGAAAGGCCTGAGCTCGAGTCCCCCACTGCAAAGCCAGATAAGGTCCCCGTTCCCAACGGCTTGCCCCCAGACCTCGAAGAGCTGAGTTTGGAGAAGCCTGGTGCCATTGCTCAACCCATGGACGAACCAGAGACAGAGCAGGAGAGGCCCCCTGCTGCTCTGGAAGCGCAGGAGGAGGTTGAAGTAAAAGCAGGGGAAGTTCCTCCTCAGGTGCTGGGTGGTGCTGTGTATATATGGAGTATATCAGCTCTATCAAGGTGGTTCCACTCAGAACTCTGCTGTGAAATTACATGATTGTTGGATTAGTGCAGTGTTGCACTGTTGGTCAGTGTTGATGAGTCTGTATGAATCTGTATTCTGTAGTGACAGGTGTAGAAGCTCCACTGACACCACCTCCTGCTTCAGCCATACCAGATCTGAGCAAAGAGGAGGTGGAGAGGAAGGCCACAGATGTCAATGAAGAGCCGCGTCACATCAAAGACGTAGTAAACAGCAAAACAGAGGAGTGTGCATGTTTCCAGACATGTGGAAGATTAAAATACGTCTGTGTTTAACTGTGTTCTCTCTCTGGCCTATAGGAGGCAGTGCAGTATTGGAGCAGTGGAGCAATCTTCTCTGGAATGATGGGTGGTGCTTCATTCAATAGTTTTGGAATGAGTTGGGGAGATGGAAATGAGGTGGAGCGGGAATCATCCCCCATCCTGACGTCACTAATGCTTCTGACACTGAATGCCAGCAGATCCTCAGAGCAATGTTCCTCCAAAATCTAGTAGAAAACCTGCTTCCCTGACCAGCAGAGACAGATACTCCAACAACTCCCACAACAATCTTTTTCCAATAAGACCTGATTTTGGAAGACACAGTGAATGAGCAGGTGTCCCGATACTTTTTGAAAATACATTTACATTTACATTTAGGGCATTTAGCAGACGCTCTTCTCCAGAGCGACTTACAAAAGTGCTTCACTGTTTACTCAGAATAACCTAAAAATTAAAGATAAAAATTCAAAGATACCTGTAAGTTTAGACACTGCTAAACAAGTCAGTAAGGTGACCACTCTACTATTTGCCCAAGTACTCTCTGAAGAGGAGGGTCTTCAGTCCGGGTTTGACGACAGCAAGCACTAGACTCTGCCGTTCGGACACCCAGGGGAAGTTCGTTCCACCACTTTGGTGCAGGACAGAAAAAAGCCTGGACGCTTGTCTTCCATGTATTTTGAGAGATTGCAGGTCGAGCCGAGCCGTACTTGAAGCTGGAAGGGCTCTTGGCCCTCAGCAACTATCAGGCTCACTCTCAAAAACATCTAACCATGATCCGCATGAGCTTGGTAATTATGGACCAACATCAAATTTCATAGACAATGTGCTAGAAAAAGTAGAGTTTCAGCTGGTGTGCACCTACCTCCACAACAAGAGCAATTACAAGGAGTTTCAGTCTGGATTTAGACCCAACCACAGCACAGAAACTGCTCTACTAAAGGTGACAAATGACCTACTTGTTTTATTTGATAGGATGGGGACGAGTTATTTTTTGACCCTGTCCTCTCATTTAATGAACACAAACTGCGTAATGTACTCTTACATGACTGAGAAGCTGGTGCTTGCACTCAACATCCAGATCGGATTGCTGTAATGTCCTTCTCATTGAAAGGACAACGAAAAAGCTCCAACAAGTTCAAACTGAAACTGCTATAGTGCTCACTAGGGCTTGAAAATTTGACCATACTAGTCCTATAAGACTGTCCCTTATGAACCTCCCCCCCCCCCAAACTCTGGAACAAACTTCCTGTAGCTGTTCGGGACTCAGACATACTCTTAAATTTAGACTGAAAATGCACTTTTGCTCAAGCTTTCATACATTAATACTTCAATATACTGTACACCTTGCTGATGTAGCTTACGCATATCATCACTGTACTGCAATCTACTTCCTTTACAGGTTGTACATCAGTCTGCTCAAACGCCTAAACACGTCTTCATTTTTCCCCCTTTTCTTTTCTCTCCCCATGTGTTGAGCTGCCCACGTGAGACAGTGAAACCAGATCCTCTGGGCAAAAAAAATATATTTAATATACATAATATATATTTTTGGGTTCAGATCACTTACACTAGTGCGCTTTCTAGGTTTAAAACTTGGCTGAAGTTAACAATTAAGGAGGTGTTGCTGTATTTTGTGAGATGAAGATGAACCTGATCTAGTTATGAATAAGTTATGCCTGTAGTAATCTAAACTGTATAGCAATACACAACTCAATTTTTGGGTTTGATCACCTGAACCTCAGACTCTATGATCAAAGAATATGGAGAATGAAGTGTAACATTTCAGACTACATAGCAGCATAACGCAAACACAATAGCCTTTTCATAAAAATAATGTTAGTAGTCATTTCAGGAATAAGTTTCCACAACATTGCCATGGTTAGAATATAGCCCAGTCTGCAAATCTGTTACACGATTAAGATATTTAGGGTGAGATGGGAAGATGGTTAAATCTGGAAGCTTTAGAAAGACGCTAGCTGTTGAGATAGTGAATCAGGGTGGCAAGTGGAGAATATGGTAAAGAACTACATCAGACATGACAAGCGGTTGGAAAGTCAGCATGAGTAATGCTGACAATTCAGCCTTTAAAAATAAATAAATAAATAAATAAAGGGTTGAAACTGAGTGAGGCCTAAGAACATTAGTGAACCCCAGTGAATCAAACATTGATTTAAAACAAGTTAAGAGGTTTGAGTCTTTTCCAAATGAAGACTGAATTCCACTAAAAATCAATGCCACATAAGTAGAAAGAGCTACTTTCAGAAGAGTGTGTATCAGGCTCAGGAGGACCATAGACTGAGGAGCAGAAAAGTGCTGCCTCTTAGTCTTAAAGCGGTAGGCATGTCTGGCTTCTAAGTGAAAGATTTAGCTTCACAAAGGTTTGGGTTGTGCTTAGAACCAATCATTAATTGTCGCTACAGTCTCCACAAGCAGTTGTCGGTTCTTTTTCTCTATAAATTCCCCCAAGTAGCTAATAAGCATTTAGAAATGGTGCATAAAAGAATCCAGCTCTGTAGTCAATAGAAAGGCAGAGTGCAACCTTTATTTCTACATAAAGTGCACAAATAAGGTGAAGACTAAGGCATTACATATAATGAGTTAGCCTGAGACAGCCAGCACTCTCCCAAGGCAGTCTAAAAAGGGATGGCTTCGTTTGGGCCTTATGTACCGTCCTTATCTTGCTGTGGCTATCCCTACGCATATTTTTTTTATTACAATGTCTCACGATTGGGTCCGCTTATATCACTGTGGAAAGCTCCTCACCCTTTAGCCCAATTACTTCTTGTACCCGCTTATGTTCCGCGTTCTCACGACTCTATTTTTTTTTAAAAGAGTGCTAACACCTGCAAGGCCAGTTGTGCTGACTATCACGTACTGCAGAATTTTGGGTTTTTTCCAATCAGTTTACCTCTGATTGACCCCTGCCTAGTCTCCCAAGGGTATTAATCTTGAGTGTACAGCAATGCTGACTGTCTCAGCCATGGTCATCGTAGCAGAACAAACACATAGAACATATTTATGAGTACATAATGTATTCTTCCATACAAATAATCCATCATTTCCCCCCTTTCGTAACTTTATGTATGTATTGTATGTGACCACAGTAAGATATGTGCATGTGCCTATATGCGTACAATGTTGTGGAAAACACATCAGGTTATATAATGGTTTAAACAAAAACATTATACTGTAAAAGTGAAAAACACCTTAAATGTTGTGACTGCTAAAGCTTATTCATCCCCAGTTTATACCTTCCCGGAGAGGTTTCATGCACATAGCTTGCCTAGTTTCCTGCTACTTGATCTAAACTTATATCATATAAAGTTGTTGATATTGTTGATATTGATATGATATGGAAAGAAGCATAAACTAAAACATTAAAAGCAAAACACATTAAAAGCAAATCTAACATTAAACATAAACATAAAGCACATAGAAAAACAAAGCAAAATCAAAATCACTAACATATCATTTCCCTCCTAGGAGCAAACAACAAACAATAAGGTGGGGGAATTAGGACTTGTGAAAGGAAGACATGGTAACATATTCGGAGTGATCAGGTGGCTGAAAATCATCTGCGAAGAGATCGTCAGAGGACGATATGGCCTGGAGGATAGGTCTGGATTGTGGTATTGAAAAATAATCATTTGGGCTGGAACGCAGATTGTAGAGACCTGCATACATTTCTTTGGACACAGATTTGTCTACTGCCCTGACTATAAGGCCTCGAATGAAGGGGATAACACAACAGCCGCACAAAGCCAACAATGAGATGCCCACAATCAGACTTCACAGAATGGCAATGGCAAAGGCCTTCCATCTGCCAAACATGGATTCTAGCCAGCCAGTTAAACTGGAGTCGACGCCGGAGTTCTCAGCTAGTTTGTTACGGAGACTCTTCATATATGAGAGGGCTCTGGTGATGCTTCCATCACTGGCAGTATGATTTGGAATGATTGTACAACACGAGTCTCCAAACATAGCACATACTCCACCTCTTTCAGCTAGCAACATGTCAAGAGCAACACGATTTTGCCATGACATCAAGGAGGAAGCATGGAGTTGTTCAGCAATGGCGGACAGGGCAAAATGGGTGTAGTTGACAAAGCGCTGTTGATTATAATAGATATAATTTATCCAAACATTCTTGTTGAGAGTAACCCACCATAAGATGGATTCAAAGCCTGCAGCAATTGGATTTCTTGCCTTAAACTCATTAGGGACCCCCCTTGGGACACCTATTGCGTCAATATAAACTTTGTCATCAAAGCTGGATAGAGGGCTATCACGTCGAACTCTATGTTTAGGGGGAGTGGATGCTGGGCTCAAAATACCTTTATCCAGTTCCTCTCGCGAAACCGGGACTAGAGTGAAAGGAACAATTAACATTACTCTAACACATAGACCTGTCCAGCCATCATCTAGGGTGACATATAGCCAAGGATCCCCACATACCCAGTACATGTCTGGGACAGAGACTGTATTATCTTTAAGAGCAAATAAGGGGTGATTGGGTTGCACAAACTCAACAAATGTGTTGTTGTGTGTCTCGAACATACGGGATCCAGTCAGTAAAGGTGAGACAGTCCTGTCTACCATCCAAATTCTTTCACATTGTCCTGTGAAGTTTTTCAGCTCGGGACCTGTGCCAGTCAGTGCATAAAAACAATCAGGGAAAACAGTATTGTTAAGCCAAGATGCCAGTACATTGGTTTGATTACCAGTAACAACTAGGGTGGGCATGGGAGAGAAGATAGTCATGTTTTGGTATTTAGAACAAAGGGCCTCACTCTGAAAGTTATGGTACCATGAGTTACCCTTATACATCAGACACCAAAATGGGCACAGGTCACGGGATGAGACATCAAGGTTATTATTACATTCAGTAGAGTTAAATGGTACAGGCCAAATTAAAGGGTGTGTGCGTCCTTTTGCACATACCACACAATTGTCTTTCGTGAGAGAGCGGGCCGTGAAGGACATATAGGACATCCAAACATTTGTGACCTGACTAGAGACGTCAACATTAGGCTGTGTCGTGAGCGTGTTCAATAATTTATAGAGACTAGTCATCACACTTCTGGACAACCGGAATGATATGAATTTGAGAGACACGTTGGTGAAATTTTTGTGCGGCTGGTAGGGATGATCTGTCAATTCTTTCTTTTGGATTGACAAGATGAGAGGCAGGACAACAAGTATTGAAATGACAGTTAAAATCAACAATGTCCATCTTAGGCCACAAAGCCCAGGCCACCAAAAAGGGTGCCATGGACGTGTACATGGGGTTACCATGATGCTGGAAAGGGGTTGAGGATTCACAGGCCGCAGATGATCCTGAAGGGGACTGGTAGGATGACGAGGAGTTTGTGGAGGGGGTATTCAACTGCCTCCTTGTTATACTAGTTATAGAGGGTATGTCCAGCTTATTGTTTCTAGGTGTGGCTCACCTCCTGCCTTGACGGCTGTACCTTAAATACAAGAAAACAAACACTGTGCAGACATAAATGAAAAGAAAATATGGTGATTCAACTGGTGAAAATAAGGCTACACCTCAGTGTACTGCATGATAATACACTGACCAGGATACGGCCATCTAGCTTTCTCATAGAAATACAGTAGGAACAAAGCAACTAAGCAGTATTAGCCAATGCTGCGATTCCATCCAGGCCCACCAAGAGCTATCCTGTGGATCAATACTGGCTAGGTATTGATCACGACGCTTGGTCAAAATATTCAGTATACTATCTGCTATCTGCTATCCCCCCTGGGTGGACGTAGGTACAACAGTGGTTGCCGAACATTACACAGGTATCTGCATTATCGACCTTGGATACATCATTAGTAAATCGTTTTGAGAGATAAAGCTTCTCAAAACTCCAAAGATTTGATAGAATCTACAGGTGTGTTCTGAGGAATATTGATTATTGGGCTAGCTGTTGGGGCAACATCATAGTCAATTAATAAGTCAGAGTTAAACAGTATAACGCTTCCCGTTAGTACTACCGGGGCACAACAACCATGCCAATTAGGTCTGAGTCCTGTTTCGTCACAGACTCAGAAGATATCTGCGACAGGTAAAGTACCTTCAGTGAAATCTAACATAAAACTAGTGCCAGCCACAGAAGTGCGGTTTGCTTTGACAATGATCTTTCTACCTACTGCATCATATCTTGTTTTGCAAAGTTTGGCCATCTGAGTGCTACTCAAGGTAGAACAGAAACAAAGTGGGTAAGATTAGTCAGGTGCTACAATATTACTTGGCAGTGTTGTAGCTGGTCTTGTTAACAGAAATGGATCACACTTGTGTAAGTTGTCATCCATTTGATGAGGATCCATGTAATGCAACAGACAACGTAGGATACACTTTTTCTCTAAGTGTCTCTGATCTCTACGCATGCTAATGCTACTTAGCGGTGCTACTTGAGGTTTTAGTCCTACATTATGACAAGCTATACAAGGTTGGTTAGTAAATGATTTAGCAGAAAATATAAGGTATTGATATAACATATTGTATTTTCCTCCATTAAGGATAACCTTGGTGTCATTGGTTACAACTTCAGTTCTGTTTAACCAGATTTCTTGCCAAGGGACCCAGTCGGGTTCCTGGTTTGACTTGTTATGGTCATCATGAAATGGCGTGATTGATATCTCAGCAAAATCTCCAGCTAGGAAGTACAGCAAGACAATCCATATAGACATGTTTGTTCTGATTCTACTCAGCTCTCAACCCTCCTAATCTCAGAGTTTTGCATACTGCTCAATTTCTTCACCTGGAAAGCGACGAGGGCCCCTACTTATCGCCCGACCCCGCTTTAATCAGGACTGATGAGAGGGGGACTTCTTAGAGAACTGTGAGTAGATGTAAGTGCACAATTACTTAACTGCTGTTTGAGTCTTCAGATTGTGACTGCTGTCTGGTCATGCTTCTAGTGCCTGGTCTGGACACACCACTTGGTTCTGCTTTCTCACTTCCGTCAGGTGAGGGTGCCTTCGTAGGGTCGTCACCTGGCTGTACTTCGGCTTGTGGTGAGGTAGGCTCAGCTGGCTGGTCCAATTTGGTCAGTTCAGGTGCTCTGAAACAATGATTCATGTGATACCAGTGAGGACGTCCTTCTACTTTCAGAGCTGTTGGGGTAGTTATTATTACCTTGAACGGTCCCTCACGTCTAGGAGCACTCCACTTTCTTTTGAAAGTTTTAATGTACACCAGATCACCAGGGAGTACCTCTTTGATGTCATCATCTAGGGAAAGTCCTTTCCTATTGATTGTGGCCCCTTTCACGTCTTGGTAGATTTCTCTGTGAATTCGTGTTAGGGCCCTAGTATACTGTGCCAAGTCTGCCTGCAAATGGTCACATGCCACATCAAAAGTTTGAGGGGCTCTCAGGTATGGGACAGGCATTGGCCGACCCGCCATCATTTCATGAGGGGTTAAATGTGTGATGCGATTTGTGGTACTCCGCATAGCCATCGGAGCTAGTGGCAACGCATCTAGCCAATTAATTTTGTCCCCGCTGTCCATGATGATCTTGGCTATTTTGTCTTTCAACATGCCATTGTATCTTTCTACAAGGCCTTGACTCTGAGGATGATAGACACATCCTAGTCTCTGCTTTACTCGTAAAGCTTGAGTAAGGTAGTGGATAGTGGAGTTGACAAAATGAGGCCCATTGTCTGAGCTGATTTTGTCTGGGATTCCAAATCTGGGGATCACATCCCTAAGTAAAAATTTGGCAAATGCTGCTGCCGAAACATGACGTGTGGCAGTGGCTTCTGTCCACCGACTGAAAACATCAATGATCATAATGATGTACCTGCATTTTCTAACTTCGGTTCCCATGTCCACATAATCCATCATGATGTGTCTGAATGGACCATCAGGAGTGGGAATGTGCCCTAGAGGCGCTGTAAATGATTTCCTGTAGTTGTAAGCAATACAGACTGCACAATTGGATAAAAAGTGATCTACCGTTGGGACCAAGTAAGGTGACCACCAGTCCCTTTTGATTTCTTTCAGAATGTCTTTTCTTTGTTTGTGGGCTGGCCCATGGGCATCTGAAATGAGTGTTGTTAATAACTTACAAGGGGCCAGAAACAGTCCGTTAGGACCGTACCATAGACCATGGATGCACATGGCACCCCTTTTCTTCCAGGCACTTTTTTCCAATACACTAGCACTGTCTTGGGCTTCTTTTAGGCTAGTGAGATCAGCAATATAGGCCTGTTGGTCATTAGGGATACTGTATTCCCTGCCAAGTGGGCCTACTGGGCACTGTAGGACGGATGAGGCTGCCTTCTTAGCCTGTTGATCTGCAAAAGTGTTTTCTCTAGTGACTATAGAATGGTCTGTCTTGTGGCCTGCACACTTGACAATAGCCAGTTTTGCAGGCAACTGAATGGCAGCTAACAGATCAGAAATGGCTTCCCCATGTGCTATTTGAGTCCCATCAGCTCTTACAAAACCCCTTTGGGCCCATATTGACCCATACAAATGACAGACTCAATAGGCATAAGCTGAGTCTGTAAATATGGTGCACTTTTTGCCACCCGCTATTTGGCAGGCTGTGGTAAGTGCTTTGATCTCAGCTACTTGAGCTGAACATGGCTGTGGGATAGAGGCTTGATATATAGTCTCAAAACTATCAGTATTCTGGTTGTACTGTACAACTGCAAACCCTGCTAAACTACCATCTGGGCCTTTGGAACAGGAACCATCAACAAATAGGGTTTGCTCTGTGTCTGGGAGAGGATCACTGTACATGTTCTCTCTTGGTTTCAGGAAGGTGGAGGTTAGCACCTCGCAGTCATGTGGGGTTCCCTCATCTGGTGTGGTCAGTCTTTCTGCTGGGTTGACCCTATTACACTTGTGAATAGTCAATTCGGGTGCAGAAAGTATAATGTGATACCCAGTTCGTCTGGCATTAGTTAAAACAAATGAATTGGACGTTAACAACGCATGCAATGCATGGTTGGTATACAAATCAACCTTGTGCCCTTGTCTCCTATAACCTGCCATACCTAAAAAGGTTAGCATTTCAGAGACTGTCGTGGGCCAAGGTGCATTTTTTACTGCTGTGATGTGTGCCGTGGTAATGGCTCTCTGTCCTCCGCTTAGTTTTCTGCCTAGGTATTCTACCTCTTTCTGACAGAACTGTAATTTTGACTTGCTTACCTTATGGCCTTTTTCCGCCAGCGCTGTTAGGATTGTTAGTGAATCTGCTTCACACTGTTCTTTACTCTGAGAGGCTAGTAAAATGTCGTCACAATATTGCAGAACAGTGCTTGTTACGTTTATATCAGCCAAATCCATGGCCAATATTCGGTTAAACACAGAAGGGGATTCATTAAATCCCTGTGGTAGGCGGGTGTATGTTAACTATAAGTAAATGCGAACAAATACCTGGATTTTTCACTCAGTGAAATACTGAAAAAGGCTGAACATAGATCAATAACAGTATACCACTCTGTGTCAGGTGGTATATTGCTGAGTAAGGTGTGAGGGTCAGGTACTACTGGTGTTTCAGCGTATACTATTGTGTTTATGGCGTGAAGGTCGTGTACTAATCGCCATTTATCAGAGTTTGGTTTGCGAACTGGAAAAATAGGTGTATTACATGGGCTTTTGGTCTCAACTAATACCCCTGCTTTATTCAAACCTTCTATGGTTGGCTTGATTCCAGTGTAAGCTGCATCACTAAGTGGATATTGTTGTTGATACGGTAGACGAGCATTTGGTTTGACTTGAATTTCGACTTCACCTCCTGATGTCACTAGGCCTATGTTAGTGTCATGTGTTGTCCACAATTTCTGTGGCACTTTAGCTAAAATGTCTTCCTGCTCTTGAGTGAGTGTGTATTGGCCAACTGTAAGTGTTCTGTCAACAAGGACTTTTTCTGCAACTGTTCTATCAACTGATTTTACAGCTATCCTTTAATAGGAACCATCGGCTGACCTATGTATGAATTTATTGTCAGTCTTCACCCAATTGATTTCTCTGCATGCCTTTATCATGCATGTTGGGTAATTGGTCAATCAGGCCTTTAAGATCTAGGAAGGACCATGGGACATAGGTTTGCTCAGACCCTTTGTAAAGAATGGGATACAAGGAAGCTTTTTCTTTCTTGCCCTTTTTGTCCTTGATACGTCTTGATCGTCTTGGTACATAAGTGTCATCTATTAGTTTTTACACTTCTTCATCATCTGATGAGCTTTCTGCAGTGTCACTCTGTTGTTGTTCTTGGTAGTTCATCTCTTGCTTTTCTCTTCTCATGTCTCAGGGTAGTGAGCTGGTTTTATGTGGTCTTTGGATCTGGTCTCTTTGTTTTTGCAGGATCTTCAGTTCCGCTTCTGTCCGTTTTGCCAGTTCTTCTGTCTCCCTCATCAATGTGTTGAAATGTGTTTGTTCATCCTCACGTCTGTGTCTTGCATGCTGCTCTGATTCAATCATCAGTTCACCGTGCACCCGTCTAGGGATCATGATGTCAGTGTTTTCTTGCGTTGATTTGGTCATCCAGTCACTTGCTGTGCTTTCTTGTTCATGAGGTGTGCTCTGTTTTGAAGGCTTGTGATGTGAACCTCCATTGATATACAGCCACTCGTCATCAGGTGCATTTAGAGTTATTGCTTGGGTGTCATTCTTTAGTAAGTCATCTCGTGTGCACAGGCTATGTAGTGTCAGCTTGGGTGGACTCTGAGAAACTGCTGTAGGTCTCTCAGCCCCCCTCTCGGGCTGCCTCACCTCTTCTCTGGATGGACATGGGGTTGGAGTCCTAGAGTGACCCTCAGGGGCTACAGGTGTGCTTGTGGAGTCTGGTTGATCTTTGACTTTGAACTTGACCATACCTTGCATCTCCATCTCCTCATGTCAGCCTCGGTCCATGTGGTCACTTGCAGTGGGCACTGGGTTGCAGTTGTTTCTTTGTCCTTGGAGCCTGGAGCATATGGAGGTTGTCGTTCACTCTTGAGTTTAGGGTATAGTTGGGGTCGTTCTGATTGGTCCCCATGTTGCTTGTACAGCTTCTCCTTTTCTTTCGGAAGTGTGGCTTGCTCCATGAAGGCTTTGAGGATGGTCATATGCCTTTGTTGCTTGACGTGTTTTTTCTTAGATGTCACCACCTTTTTCCCTTCTAGGTCTGCAACAGTTTGACACAGGTCTTCATCAAAGGTTCCTCTCTTGGGCCACTGATGTGTGAGGTTCTTGGTCAGTTTGTTCCACTTCCGCATGGTCCTCTTTAATTCTACCTCTGGAGCTATTCCTGAGGCTGCCACTAAGTCTATGGGTGATGGTTCCCTTTTTTCTATCTTTGAAACTCGTGATCCCATCATGTGTGGTACTTAAGTGTTTGTGTAATATACGAATAATTTGGGTGCTACTAAATGGTTGCTAATAGACTGTGTGAGTGTGTGTGTTTTAGGTGGGTGCAAGTTGACCTGTGGGTGGGTGTGAGGTGAGTCAGTCCAATGGTCACCGCCTCTGGGTGGAGTTTTCTCTCTCTCGTCCCCTCCTTGGTTTCAGCCTGGAAAGGGTTTGCTATCTGCTCTCTCTCTGTCCCCTGTGAATCACTGGAGACAAAGACCTAATAAAACATTAGGTTTAGCACGTTTCTTTTTTCCTTTCATCTACTTTATTAAGATATAGACTAGCTTTGGTCAATTCTACTGTTTCATCCTCTACCTGTTCTTTTATCATACTAGTGGAGTGCGTGAATAACTAGAAAAACATTTATGAGATAATTTATGTAGTTGTCTGACCTTCACACTTCATATATTTTAATGGTCTTTTGCGCTTGGTCAAATGACTAAGGCATATGTCCCTTTATTAACTTTTCTTTCTGCTATTCTGGGGTCCAGAGAGGCTGCCCCATTCCAGCTAACTTCAGCATGGATCTTATGTACTGTTTCAGCAGTGCGCTTCAGCGCTTCTGTGTGAAACTCTATCCAAATTGGATTGAAGCCATCCGCCAAAATCATTGTCACGGAGCCACGCTCCCACAAAACAGAGCGTGTAGTAATGGACAGGTAGACTTGTAGCTCCCTACACTGTCTATCCTGAATGTCTGCTGCCACAGATAATGGTTCAAATGATCCCCATGGCAGGTTCTCTAACCCCAATGTGACTCCTGTTGCACTAGAACTAGTCAGGAGTAGATGTAAGACAGGAGTCAATAGTCTTGAGGTCCAAAAACACCTAATTCTCTCAGTTAATCTGAGGTGTGGAAAGACCTCTTCAGCAAGGTCCAGGTTATACCAATCAGTTAACAACCACAATTTATGATTGACAAGTTGCGTTGATTGCCAACGCTCAATACCTTGCACATTTTTATATGTTCTCTCTAACCAGAAATGAGTTCTGATTCCCTGTGTCTCAGCTAAAAGCAACGCACTATCCATGATATTGTCTTGCTCTACAGGGCAAGTACATTTTTCAATTGATATAGGATACACACTACTCTTGCAGGCCTAGGCCTGTGGGCCAGCAAGGTCAGCTCTAGTTCCGTATATCTCTAATTACCTATATCCAGTAAGCTTCAAGTTATGCTTTGTCACTTTATTCCCTCTCCTGATACATGTAAGGATCTTAATAACAACATGGACAAAGGTCCTTACAGGTATTATATAAATAGAGCACAGTATAAGAGATAATAATACAATTGCCTGTGCCTCCCATTATCTTTTAAACTTCATTAAACATTTTAAACAAGAAAATTCAAGAATAGCAAGCACTTAGCAGAATAGAACACAGTTAAAACATGTATCAAACAACATTTAAGACAGACAAAACCATGTAACATATACTTTGGTATCATTATTACTTGTGCACTTTTTCCTTTTTCTTCTCTAGGCCTTTTTCTTTAATGGCTTTATCTCTGAGGGTTATTCCCTTTTTAAACCCTTTTTTCTCTCTGCCGGCTTCTCTTTATGCCATTTTATTATAATTTTTTTATTTGTTTTTCTGAAGAGTTTTACTCCTTTTTCTGAGGTTTTCTAGAAGTTATTTACTTTTTATTTGGTTTTCTAATAACAGTTATTAGCGTTTCTCATTGACTCGGAGCCAGATATACTGGAAGCTGAACACCACTGAGGCCTGTGGACAGTCCGGCCCTATCCCCCCTTAAGCAGATTTTTGAATACAAAGATCGGCTTACCTAAAAGATGAAAGGCGCGTGCTGAAGGACAGGAGGACAGGAACAAGCCGGGCACAGGTGCGGCTTCAGGCAGACAGGACGCAAGGTGCGTAGAGCGAAGCCAACCAACGGGCCACCAAAATCTTGGTTCTTTTTCTCTATAAATTCCCCCAATTAGCTAATAAGCATTTAGAAATGGTGCATAAAAGAATCCAGCTCTGTAGTCAATAGAAAGGCAGAGTGCAACCTTTATTTCAACATAAAGTGCACAAATAAGGTGAAGACTAAGGCATTACATATAATGCGTTAGCCTGTGACAGCCACCACCCTCCCAAGGCAGTCTAAAAAGGGATGGCTCCGTTTGGGCCTTATGTACTGTACTTATCTTGCTGTGGCTATCCCTACGCATATTTTTTTTTATTACAATGTCTCACGGTTGGGTCCGCTTATATCACTGTGGAAAGCTCCTCACCCTTTAGCCCAATTACTTCTTGTACCCGCTTATGTTCTGCGTTCTCACAACTCAATTTTTTAAAAGAGTGCTAACCCCTCAAGGCCAGTTGTGCTGACTATCACGTACTGCAGAATTTTGGGTTTTTTCCAATCAGTTTACCTCTGATTCACCCCTGCCTAATCTCCCAAGGGTATTAATCTTGAGTGTACAGCAATGCTGACTGTCTCAGCCATGGTCATCGTAGCAGAACACACACATAGAACATATTTATGAGTACATAATGTATTCTTCCATACAAATAATCCATCACAGTCTTGTGTGGATAACTGAAATGGATAGATTCAGAGCAAGAGCGTAGAATAGGGTAGCAACCACAGACTTTTCCCTACAAACATACAGCCCTTGAAGTGTCCAACAAAAAAAAAAATTCTCAATATAAAATGCTAGTGTCTTGTCAGTGCATCTGGTACACAGATGGTCAACTGCCTCCCTAACCCACGTCGCTTACAGATATAGCCTTCCCTTTGTCACTAGTTGTATGAAGCGCTAAAGCTTGATGTGCAAAAGATGTGGAGGTAGGCAAGAGAGAGACCCTGTTCAACAGATGTGTAAACAAATGGCATGTTGTCCTGATTCAGAACCATGGCAGCATAATATGGAACTTATGGCAACTCCAAACGTATGAGTCTCAACTAGCCTCATTTGATATCCAGCAGGACTGCAGCCACATTTATCATTAGTAGATCACCAACATCAGAAGGAACCGTTTGACGCAGATGACCGGTGCACAGTATGACCGTTGAAAAGGTTGTCTGTAAACCAAATTAGTCATGATGCATTATTGTTAAGATGAAAATGGCTTTACACAACCCAGTTGACCATTGTGTCACACTAAACCAGAGAATATTGCCAGTAACAAGGACCTTGTCATGGTGAAAAATGTGTGAAGGAGTGCGTAGCAGGCAATGCAATGAGGTCCTTATAGGGTACCAACCGATCATGAGCTGTTACAAGATGAGTGGAGAAACAAATGAGGCACACAGGGATGCAAATTGGGCATCAAAAACAGAAGACAGATTATACACAACAGGCTTTGGTTTTAGTCTAAAGATGGTCCTCTTACTTCCTGCTCTGTCTACATATTCTGTGAGCAGAATATATGGCACTGGCTGCAAACTCAGATAGGCTTGTACATTGCTTGTACATACTCAGTAAGTAATAACTGAAAGCTGTCCAACAGCAGATATGGTTGCAGACGTTGACAAGACCTGCAACTAAGCTCAAGCTGGAGAAAGTTGAGATGTTTGATTTAAACCAATTTGCACACTAGTATTATGCTGGGGAATACCATATACAAAGTGAGAAGCGGGGCGCTGGTAAAGCAAGTCAATGAGTCAAGTCAAGCTACTGAGCAATTCTGACCTCTATGGAACAGTAAAATGTATTGCTCAGACAAAGGTGCAGAGTACACAGCAAGGGATTGTAGTCTCTCCACTGGCGTTCCACAAGGCTCAGTTCTTGGTCCTCTTCTTTTCTCACTGTACACTCACTCTCTTGGTAAAGTGATATCCTCCCATGGATTCTCTTACCACTGTTACGCCGACGACACTCAACTCATGCTCTCTTTCCCACCGTCTGACACACAGGTCTCCACCCGTATCTCAGCATGCCTCGCCGACGTCTCGTCTTGGATGGCGGCTCACCACCTCAAACTCAACCCCAGCAAGACGGAGCTGCTGTACATCCCGGGAACTGCTGGACCAAGAAACGATCTTGCCATCACCTTCGAGAACTCACTGGTCACTCCCTCTACTGAAGCCCGCAGCCTTGGTGTAGTGATGGATGATCAGTTATCGTTCTCAAGTCATGTTGCAAACGTAACTCGGTCCTGCAGATTTCTTCTGTACAACATCCGGAGAATTCGACCCTTCCTCTCTAGAGAGGCCACCCAGGTGCTTGTTCAGTCTCTCGTCACTTCCAGACTTGACTACTGCAACTCTCTTCTGGCTGGTCTCCCTCTGCGCGCCATCAGGCCCCTGCAACTCATCCAGAATGCAGCGGCACGGGTCGTCTTCAATGTCCCTAAATTCAGCCATGTCACTCCACTGCTGCGTTCTCTCCACTGGCTTCCTGTAGCTGCCCGCATCAGATTTAAAACCCTGACGCTGGCCTACAAAGCCAAGAACGGACCAGCCCCTCCGTATCTAATGGCAATGGTCAAAAGCCGATCCGCACCAAGAGCCCTTCGAGCTTCAAGTACGGCTCGGCTCGACCCACCATCCCTCAAAATCCGCGGAAGACAAGCGTCCAGGCTTTTTTCTGTCCTGGCACCAAAGTGGTGGAACGAGCTGCCCCTGGATGTCCGAACGGCCGAGTCGCTCGCTGTCTTCAAACGCAGACTGAAGACCCACCTCTTCAGAGAGTACTTGGACGAATAGTTCTATGGTCGCCTTATTGTATTGTGTTTAGCAATGTCTAAGCTTGGAGGTATCTTTTGTATTAGTCTATTCTAACTAGCTGAGGTTTTCTTGGGTAAATAGCAAAGCACTTTGTAAGTCGCTCTGGATAAGAGCGTCTGCTAAATGCCGTAAATGTAAATGTAAATGTAAGGGATTCAGTCATTGCCCAGTGAGAAGGGCAAGACATCTGCACCTTTCTCCCCACCTCAAAATGTTACAGCAGAGAAATTAGAGAATCCTGTTTGATAGGTAAAGGGCATGATCGAGAGCAAATTTAAACATGCTGTACCGAACACTGCCTTCACTTGCAACAATCTCTTAAACAGCTGTTGGAAAACAACGACAGGGAGAAAGCCTAACCTTTCAAAGTAGTGCATTTGAGTCACATACTAAAACATGACAAAGGAACAGGAACCTTTGTAGTCCATCACTCCAAGTCTATCCAAACTGGGAAAACCCTTAAACAGGTGTGAAATTTCTTACAAACACCAAACCCAGATAGACCAGGTAATGGTAGCTGATTATTTCCATGAGGTTAGGCATGTTCCTCCACTTCCTCCCCAGATACCAACAGCTAACCATGTCTATGTCCAGAAAAGGTACAAGTCTCAAACTGATGCTCAAGATGGCACTCTGAGCAAGACATGCTGCATATCCAAAGACTGATAGGAAAGCGGGTTGATGTAGGAATACCAGGGACATTGAAAAGAACACATTTACTTTAACCCCTCTCCAAAAACCCAATGAGGGGGGGGGGGGGTCTGCAAGATTTAAAACAGTGTAGTTGAAGCTTAAACATACAAGTCTGATGTTACCAAGTGTTAGTCAGGTATTAGAAGTAGATTACAAAGAGGCATTTTTTGCAACTGCAGACAGTTTGAGGCAGACTGAGCTCAACCAAATGGACAACAGCCAATCTAGAAGAACCTGAAACAATTCATGATTATCTAGATGAAATGTCTAAAGCCACAGCTGAATATTGTCTACAAACACACACAAACTGATAATCTGGTGCATCATTCACCAGTTTTCCTACTCTTAGGATTACAGCAAACAGATCCCTGAATAGTGTTGTTGTAACTGAAGAATTTGAATCAATTCTAATAGGGCTGTTCAAGGTGAGTTTTACATTACAAACCATGCAGAGGACAGACTGTTAATACTGCATGGTTTGTCTGAGATACCATAAGTGTCACTGACCCATTTATTCAGTCATTCCTATGTTAAAAAGTAATGAGTAAATAATGTAAAATTACTTGCATGCCCACTATCCAGTTCAGCAACTGAAACTATGGAACCCAAGCGGCTCGGGGGAAGCTCAACTCTGTGGTAAAGGACCTGACGCTGCCGAAAGCTCTGCCAGTTGTCTGAAGTCAGTGCCAACGTGCCTGTCCTGCAACCAGCAGTTGAGCATGTAGAGCTCAACAAGATTCTGCTCACCTAACAAGATTCACTTGTTAGGTGAGCAGGGGGCCAAAGACGAGGATCCTGCATCTGTTTTTCCGAAGGGTGTCCAGAAGCATGCGGCAGTGCTCTTTCACGACCTTGTTGCATTGGGTGGAGAATGATGGTGCTGAAGGGGGTCACACTGCCACAGTGCCTCCAGAGGCCGCATGGAGACATCCAGGACATGGGTACCTGGAAAACAGGAGACTGCAGGGTTACCCTTTGGGCCCAATATTTAAGTGTTTTGCAGTAGAAGTTCCAACTGAAAACCCCACCCTAAGGAATTGTCCTGCGCCGGAACAGGTAAAGGCAACGGAGGAGCATGCTGGATTTTCCCGGCCATGTTGAGGCCCCCCCAGGCCTCTCCGGTGTGGGGAGAGGAGACTGCAACCCTCTGTATCTGCTGTGAGTGTTGGAACTGAGACTGCCGGAGTCAGGCAGCCCTCAGTTCCGTCTTCCATCAGTAGAGTTTGAACTGCCGTTACAACAGCTCCTGGATCTGTCAAGCTTTACTGCCTCCTTGCACAGTGTCTGGAAAGCTCGTTCTTCCAAGTCTCCATGTTCCTCGAGTGTAAACAGACAGAATTGCAAATGATGATTAGCAAGACAAACTATTGTACAGCAACACCGGTAGAAGAGCACAAGGATTACAGCTGGCCAATATAAAGCTGGCATTAGACTATAAATAAGGGATTGTCACTTACCTCTGTGCCCAGTCACATCAAGCTATCAAAGCAGAACAGCATCGAAACAGTGAGTCGGAGTCTTGCTCAAAATATTGCATATGTGATTGCTGGAGACAAAGCATCAATATCTTACACATAGCAGATGTCCTAGGTCTTCTGGTCAGTCTCTGCATTCCTCTCTGAACAAAGGTTAAAAACATTTAATATGCAGATATACATAAAAGGACAATGCCATAAAAGCCATGTCCCAATTTAGTCATTCTTTGTTAGCAATGGCTGAAGTTCATTTTAATACAAGTCTTTAAATATACCCATAATTCAGACAATTTAGAGCATCTCCACTCAAAGTTTTAAAAGGTTCAACTTTGGCTGAAAGTCCTTTTTAGCTAGAACCTTGGAGATTTGATTTGTTCAGAGAGCACAGAATAGGCAATGGCAGAGACTTGTCCCAAATAGCCACTTCTAAATTTCCCAAAAAGAAATAAAGTCAGTGACTGATCTCGCTCTGTACTTAAATTTTAAATTTGTACTGTTTTCTTTCTTGCAGCCGTTTTTCTGCTTCTTCTTCATGGTGAGAGAAAACATGGCCCTTTCTAACTTTACTTTCATGTGGTTTCAACTTGTGATCAAATGGTTATCTTAATCCTTTGTTCTCACCTTTTGTTACCCTTCGTCTGCCGACCTAAAGTGGTCACTCTAATAACCCCCAAAAGGTGATAACAATCAAGTGAGCATACCGATGACCTTTGATGTGTGATAACCCTCAACCCCCCTCAACTTCACCTACCTCCTACCCCTCTTTAAAGTGATAACTATGACCCCCTATTGTTGATACTCCAAGTGACCTATCCTTCATCCCCCTCCTACCCCTCCTTAAACTCCTCTTCATCAACCTTTCTCCTTCCACAATTTCTAATGTATATAAGGCCCTCTCAAAATACCCCTATTCAGACTGGGTTGACCGTGACCGATCGAGTTGTACATCTCTGTGTGTACCAATAAACTCATCAACACTGAAGATCCAGTCTCCTGACTCCTGAATCTGTCTCCTGGACGCCGGATTTCTAACAATTTGGTGCCGTGACCCGGATGGCCTACTGAAACCTTCTTGGTGAGTAAACGCCATTTCGAATCGAAGAGAAATTCTGGTTTCCTAAGACAGAGTAGTCAGTAATTGTTAGCCTCTCTGAAAGAAGAGAAGTTATCTGTTTGTCACTGATAGAAACCTAGTGTTTTGTGGCTGTTATCCTCTCTGTTTGAGGGAAGTTTGGTTGTTTGTCACTGATAAAAACCTAGTGTTTTGTGGCTGTTATCCTCTCTGTTTGAGGGAAGTTTGGTTGTTTGTCTGTTTTTAAGGAAAGTTTGGTTGTTTGTCACTGATAAGAACCTAGTGTTTTGTGGCTGTTATCCTCTCTATTTCTGAGGGAAGTTTGTTGTTTGTCACTGATAAAACCTAGTGTTTTGTGGCTGTTACCCTCTCTGTTCTGAGAAGGTTGTTGTTCTGTTTATTTTGGTTGTTTGTTACTAGTCATTTCACCATGATTTCAAAGGGCCAAAATTCTCAGAAAAATGGTAAAGATTCCTGGAAACCTTTTAACCATAGGAATAGCACCTTAGTTAAGGGTGGGACTGAAATGCCCCAGTGGACTGACTCTGAATTTGAATTGGTAATGGACAAAATAGTCAAAAAACATGTTAATGAACAAAAGAGGTCAGAATACTTTGCTTCCAAAGGTTTTCCTACTGATAGCGAGTGGTCCATTACAGAATGTAAAACAGCTCTGGGCTATGGTATCAAACATGATTCAGTAAAGGAATGTCTTTTTGTACTGAAGCAATACTGGGGGTATAAACTTAGGCATATAGAGGACAAGCTAGAGAAAGCTGAGGGAATTATCCTAGAATTAACTAGTGAATGTAAAAAGCACAAAACATCTTCACTGAATGCCCAAAAAACATGTAAAAAGCTCCAACAATCACTGACCGAGGTTGAACAGTTACATGCTAGATGTAAATATAAGTATCAGAGCCGACCTCCAGCTGTAGCTCCTCCTCTAGGCCAGCCATGCAACACAGAGGATAAAAATCCTCCAATGTCGGCTAGATTGTATCCAGATCTAGATGAGTTCCATTCAGATGGATCAGAATCTGGACTCTCTGATGAGGATTCTGAACCTACATGCAATAAAGTATTTCAGATGAGACCAGTCACAATCAGGTCTGCTGAGGTCCTGAATAAGGGTGGTGAAATCAAGGAGACCAGAGTACAGATTGGTCATATTCCTTTGGATGCAGCTACATTAGACAGATTGTCCAAGGAATTTAAACACCCAAGAGTAATGGGCCTTGATTTCATTGACCTTATTGAAAAAAAGAAAAACTTATACTCACTGCATCCTAATGATGCTGTAGCAATAGCAAGCCAAGTCCTTAACATCTCTGATAGTAGGAGACTTGCTAATAAGATTTCAGACAGTTTAGGTGATAATGGTCAGGACATCAATAAAGGGTGGCAAGTCTTCAAGGAGTGGATTAGCCACAAGTGTCGTAAGACCACTGACTGGGGGCAGATTACTAACTGCAAGCAAAGAAAAGGTGAATCAGTTGCAGAGTATTGTGAGCGGTTTGAAAGAATTTTCCTCCGTCATTGTGGAATTGATTCCTACAATAGTGACAGTATTGACTGCACCACTGAGGGTCCACACTTTGGACAACTGGTTGATTCACTACGGCCAGACCTTAGACAAGCCTTAGTGACAGCTCTTCCAAACTGGCGTAAGGTTAAATGGAGTGAGCTTAAAAGTGAACTTGACAGATTGGACCTTGATCTAGATTCAGGCCACGTTTCGGCATCTATACATGTCTTAACAAACAAGGGTTCTAGTAATGAAATTACTCAGAAAAAAGAGTGTTATTACTGTCATAAAATTGGCCATTTTGCAAGGGACTGTCGTAAGAAACAGGCAGATTATAATAGTCAAGTCAAGTCAAGTCAAGTGGGTTTATTGTCATTTCAACTACATACAGAGTACACAGTGAAACGAAACAACGTTCCTCCCGGACCATGGTGCAACATAGACAGTGCATACAAAACACAAGTGCAACACAAACAAACAAGTGCGGACAGACAACACAGTACAGACAGAGGATAATAAATAGTGACTGTAGTGTGCAAGTTGTGCAATGTGCGATAAATAGAGTCCAGTGAGGTAGTAAAGTTATCAGTGCAAATGCTTGTGCAAAAAATGCTTCCCATGTTATCTGGGATAAATGGTTGGAAAGGGAGAGAGAGGGAGAGAGAGAGAGAGAGAGAGAGAGGGAGAGTGTAAGATATCAGTTCAGGAGTTGAGTTGTGTTGAGGAGTCTGATGGCTTGGGGGAAGAAGCTATTGCAGAGTCTGGTCGTGTTGGACCGGATGCTGCGGTACCTTCTTCCTGATGGCAGGAGGGAGAACAGATTGTGTGAAGGGTGGGTGGAGTCATCCACAATGCTGGTTGCTTTGCGGATGCAGCGGGTGGTGTAAATGTCCATGACGGAGGGGAGAGAGACTCCGATGATCTTCTCAGCTGTCCTCACAATGCGTTGGAGGGACTTGCGGTCAGAGGCTGTGCAGGTCCCAAACCAGGCAGTGATGCAGCTGCTTAGGATGCTCTCTATGGTTCCCCTATAGAAGAGGGTGAGGATGGGTGGAGGGAGACGGGCCTTTCTCAGCTTCCGGAGGAAGTAGAGACGCTGTTGGGCTTTCTTGGCCGTAGAGCTGGTGTTCAGGGACCAGGTGAGGTTCTCCGCTAGGTGGACACCAAGGAACTTGGTGCTCTTAACGATCTCCACAGAGGAGCCGTTGATGTTAAGCGGAGAGTGGTCCGGTCTAGATTTCCTGAAGTCAACAACCATTTCCTTGGTCTTCTCTACATTCCAGTGAAGGTTGTTGACTGTACACCAGTCTGTCAGCTGCTGCACCTCCTCCCTGTATGCTGACTCGTCGCCTTTGCTGATGAGACCCAGCACAGTTGTATCATCGGCGAACTTTATGATGCTGTTAGAACTGTGTTTCGCAACACAGTCATGAGTCAGCAGGGTGAACAGCAGAGGACTCAGTACACTGCCCTGAGGTGCCCCAGTGTTCATGGTGATGGTGCTGGAGCTGCTGTCCCCGAACCGGACTAACTGGGGCCTTCCTGTCAGGAAGTCCAGGATCCAGTTGCAGAGGGGGGTGTTGAGGCCCAGCAGGCTTAACTTCCTCGTGAGGTTCTGTGGGATGATGGTGTTGAATGCTGAACTGAAGTCTATGAACAGCATTCTGACGTAGGTGTCCTTCTTCTCCAGGTGGGTAAGGGAGAGATGAAGGGTGGTGGTGATGGCATCGTCCGTGGAGCGGTTGGGACGATATGCAAATTGCAGGGGGTCCAATGAAGAGGGCAGTTGGTTCTTGATGTTCCTCATGACTAACCTCTCGAAGCACTTCATGATGATGGGCGTGAGAGCTACAGGACGGTAGTCATTGAGGCAGGACACCGTGGACTTCTTCGGCACGGGGACGATGGTGGTGGTCTTGAGGCACGTTGGGACAGTGGAGCTGCGCAGGGAGACGTTGAAGATGTCCGTGAGAACATCTGTCAACTGGTCTGCACACTCTCTGAGCACTCTGCCGGGGATGTTGTCTGGTCCTGCAGCTTTTCGTGGGTTGACTCTGCGCAGAGTTTTCCTCACGTCCACTGCAGTCAGGCACAACACCTGCTCGTCCGGCTTGGGTGTGGTCTTTCTCACCAACGTGTTGTTCTGTGCCTCAAACCGTGCATAAAAGTCGTTCAGGGCATCTGGGAGGAAGGCATCACTGTCACAGGACGGTGGCATTGTCCTGTAGTTTGTGATTTCCTGGATGCCCTGCCACATGCGCCGTGTGTCACCCGTGTCCTTAAAGTGGTTGTGGATTCTCTGGGCGTGTGCGCGCTTTGCCTCTCGGATGGCTCGTGACAATTTGGCTCTTGCTTTCCTTAGGGCCGCCTTGTCACCCACTCTGAAGGCCGAGTCACGGGTCCTCAGTAGCGCACGCACCTCAGGAGTCATCCACGGCTTCTGATTTGGGCGTGTGGTGATGGTCTTGGAGACAGTGACATCATCAATACACTTACTGATGTAGCCAGTGACTGATGCTGTGTACTCCTCCAAGTTAACAGAGTCGCCTTCAGTCGCAGCCTCCCTAAACATGTCCCATGCAGTGCACTCAAAACAGTCCTGAAGGGCAGAGATGGCTCCTGCCGGCCAGGTTCTCACCTGCTTCTGAACTGGTCTGGAGCGTCTAATGAGGGGTGTGTAAGCTGGAGTCAGATACACAGACATGTGGTCCGAGAACGCGAGGTGGGGGCGGGGCTCGGCCCGGTACGCGCTGGGGATGTTTGTGTAAACAAGGTCCAGCGCGTTCGCTCCTCTCGTGGCAAAGTCCACATGTTGATGGAATTTAGGGAGGACTGACTGGAGATTTGCATGGTTGAAATCTCCGGCGACAATGAACAGCCCGTCTGGATGTTTGGTCTGCAGATCGCTGATGCCCCCGTGCAGTTCCCACAGTGCCTCCTTAGCATTAGCATTAGCGCTAGCGCTAGGCGGTATGTTCACGGCGGCTATCAGCACGGCGGAGAACTCCCGTACTAAATAAAAAGGTCTGCACTTGACTACGATGAACTCCACCAGCGGAGAGCAGTGCTGGGCGACAGTCACAGCGTTGTTACACCATTCCGTGTTGATGTAAACACACACGCCTCCACCGCGGGTCTTCCCGGACAGAGCCGCGCTCCTATCCGCTCTGAACGAGGCCAGCCCGTCTAGCTGAATGGCGCTGTCTGGAATACTGTCGCTGAGCCACGATTCCACAAAGACTAGAGCACAGCAGTCTCTGAACTCTCGCTGGGTCGCTCGCTGGAGTCGAATGCAGTCCAGTTTATTGTCGAGGGAGCAAACGTTTGCGAGGAATAGCGATGGTATAGCCGGGCGGCTAGGGCTAGCCTTTAGCCTCGCGCGAACCCCGGCTCTCTTACCGCGCTTCCGCTTTCGCTCGCACCGCTTGCGATGACACTTCCGCCGGGCTCCGCCATCAGGAAACGCCGCGGACTGCAGGCCTGGGTCTTGTAGCAGGCTGAGCTCTTGTAGCGTCTGCAGAACTTCGTCCGGAATATTGTTTCTAGGCTGATTTCTCCACTGAAGCAGGGTCTGGCGGTGGTAGAATATGTGCACTGGTGTTCCGGTGCACATATTTGCAGAGATGGATGTAAATATCCACAAACAATGACACAAAAAGCACCATTTCTCGGACCAAGAGTGGCCGCTGCGTGTTAACGCGCCGCCGACCGGAACCGGAAAAAACATTCAAAACATAACATAAAACAAAACAAAACATAATAGGCATTCAAAGACAAGAGATAGCACCACAGGGAAATCATCTGGGGGGTTCTCACAGGGGGACACAGTAGAGAGATCTTTCCAGGGTATTTCACCCGAACAATTGTCTATGCTCATCAAGGCAATGAATGGATATACAGAGGTGTCAACGACTCCGTCTGCCCCAGCTTTAAACTAATTTGCCCAGCCGCTTCTGCCCATCTGTGTGCCATCAGTAGAGTATTTGAGAACCGTCTTTTTGTTGATGTTCAAATTGGGGAACAAGATTTATCATTTCTTGTAGATACAGGCGCTCAAGTCACCACTCTTTCTGAAACAGTTTGTAAATCTTTGGGAGTACTGCTAACAGACAGACACATTACAGCTGAGGGGCTGGGTAATGCTGGTATTTCCTTAACCTTATCTTCACCCATTGATGTTAATTTAGGACCTAAAACAGTCCAGTGGCAATTTTGGGTAGGAAAGGTTGAAAACATTCTTGGGATGGATTTTCTGAGGAAATTGAATTGTTCTTTGTCTATTAACGCTGATTCTTGTGTTTGGAACATTGCCTCTTTGAAACGGTCTAATTTGGCTAATCACCCTATTTGGTCTGATGATAAGGATGATTGTGGCCTTTTAGATATGGAACCAGTTGTTCTTACAGGTCATCAACCTCCTTGTACTAAACAATATCCTATTAACAAGGAAGCTTTGGAGGGTATTAAGGCCATCATAGAGCAGCTTGAGAAAAGAGGTATTTTGGTCAAAACACATAGTGTATCCAACAGTCCTGTGTGGCCAGTTCGTAAAGCTAATGGAACTTGGCGGCTAACAGTGGACTACAGAGTAGCAAATCAGCATATAGACAAGCTAACTCCATTGGTTGCTGACCCATCCACCATTTTTGATGGCATTCCTACAGCACACAGTGTTTTTTCTGTTGTTGATATGGCCAATGGTTTTTGGTCAGTTCCATTAGCATTACAAAGCCAGCCATGGCTTGCCTTCACTGTGGGGAATGTGCAGTATCAATGGACATGGCTGCCACAGGGATTTCACAACAGTCCCAGTATTTACCATCAAGCGCTCAGAAATCATCTTTCCCAGGCTGAACATATTTTGCAGTCATCTGTTGTTATCCAATATGTGGATGATGTTTTGTTGAGCAGTGAGAATGAGGAAACACATGACAAAGACGTGAAAGCACTTCTTGACTTTTTGGTGAGCAAAGGACACAAGGCCAGTCATGACAAAGCTCAGTTGTGTTGTTCTGGTGTGCAATATTTGGGACAGTGGGTTACTCAAGGTTCTAGAGGAATTTTGCCGGCTAGAAGTTCAGCAATTAATGCAGTGTCGTTACCAACCACAGTGCATAAATTGCGAGCTTTCTTAGGCCTCTGCAACTACTGTAGACCTTGGATTGATTCTTATGCTGCAATTTCACAACCACTATACGATCTGCTAAAAGGTAACCCTGGACAACATGACCCTCTTGTGCACACAGAAGACACAAACACTGCTTTTGTAAATTTGAAATCGGCATTGATATCTGCACCAGCTCTTGGCCTTTGTGATCCAAACAAGCCTTTCACTGTCTTTGTGCATGAAGACTGTGGTTTTATGACATCCTGTCTGACTCAGGAACATGGTGGTATGCAGCGTCCAGTAGCTTATCATTCAGCTAAGTTAGATGCTGTAGCCTGTGGAATGGGTCCATGTTTAAGATCAGTACAGGCCACTTACCTGGCACTGTTGGCATTTGCGCCACGGACGTTAGAACAGGTAGTCACAGTCAAATGCCCTCATTCTGTGTCAGCACTGCTGAACAATGGCCGCGTGTTATCAGTAACAGCCTCCAGATGGGGCAACTGGCTTGCAGTTTTGACCGCTCCTAATGTGGTGATTCGGAATGCACCCATGAACAACCCTTCCTCCTTTATGATGTCCTCACTGACTGATGGTTATGAGGAAGGGGATGATCATGATTGCATTGAATTATCAAGCCCTCATCCTGTTTTTAAAGATGTTCCTCTTGATAATCCTGATTTGATTCTTTTTACTGACGGTTCCTCAACTTACACTGATGGTCAGCGAAGATCTGGATGGGCGGTGACTGACAGCTTTCAAACTTTGGCCAGTGGTAGTCTTCCTTCCTCCTATTCAGCCCAGCAGGCTGAGTTGGTGGCTCTAACTGAAGCATGTAAACTGGCATCTGGTAAAAGTGCTACAATTTTTACAGATTCTAGATATGCGTTTGGTGTGGCCCATGATTTTGGACATTTATGGAGCCACAGGGGTTTTCTCACAGCTGCTGGCACTCCAGTTAAAAATGCTGATTTAGTACAGGGTCTTTTGGAGGCTGTCAAGTTACCCACAGATCTAGCCATTGTAAAAGTTAAAGCACACACAGGTGGTACTTCTTTTGAAGCACAAGGCAACAGAATTGCAGATGAAGCGGCTAAAAGGGCAAGTTTTTTACCATCAGCAAACATTGCATCTCTTACTAGCACAGAGTGCAATACTAATGAGATTTCTTCAATTCATAAATTACAGTCCGATTCCCCAAACTGGGAACTCTGGACTTGGCTAGATTCAGGCGCAAAAATTGGTCCAGATGGTGTCTGGACCAAAGGGGGAAAACTAATCGCCCCTGAATCATTACTTCCTTACCTTGCTACACAGGTACATTCTTTGGGTCATATTGGGGTGGAAAAGATGGTTAATCAATTTTCACATTCCTGGTGGAATCCTAAGTTTAGGGAACAAGCTAAAGCAGTTGTTCAAAATTGTGTAGCGTGTAATCAGGTCAATGTTGCACCTCAGGTGCGCACTCCTGCTACAAAGACAGTAGCACCTCCAGGTCCATTTCGCCATCTACAGGTAGATTACATCACACTGCCTAAATGTGAGGGAAAACAAGATGTTTTGATTGTAGTGGATAAATTTTCTCGCTGGATTGAAGGCTATCCAACTTCCAAGGGTACTGCTGCACACACTGCCAAAATGTTAGTACAGGATTTTATTCCTAGGTGGGGACTTCCTGAGCAAATTGAGTCAGATCAAGGTACTCATTTCACTGGACAGGTAGTGCAGGCAGTCTGTAAACTTCTGAAGGTAAACTGGAAACTTCACTGTCCATACCGACCACAAGCTTCAGGACAGGTAGAGCGTGCAAACCGTGTCATCAAGGAACGGCTGACTAAACTTCATAGTCAGGGCGTGAAATGGACTACAGCCTTGCCTGCAGTACTTTGCAGTATAAGGGCAACTAGCAACAAAACTGTTGGGCTTAGTCCTTATGAGGTAGTGACAGGTAGACCGATGCTGGTTCCAGGAGTGATTGACCTCAGGAAAGCAGATGTGCATTTATTGTCAGATGCACTTCTCAACTACTGTCAAACACTTACACAAGCAGTACAGGCAGCTCAGAGTCAGGTCACTAGTGCTTGGGGCAAACAAGCTGAAGGTGGTCATTCGATAATTCCAGGTCAATGGGTCATGGTGAGAAGACATAACAAACAATCCTTAGAACCCAGATGGGAAGGTCCATACCAGGTTCTTTTAATTACCGACTCAGCAGTGAAATGTGAGGGAAAGAAAACATGGATTCATGTTTCTCATTGTAAGGTTGTGCCTGCTCCTCTAATATAAGTTTGAGGGCCAGTAGAAGAGGAGGTGGGTAATGTACAGAGCCTCAAGGAAGAACTATGATTTCTATTATCATGGGGGCCACCCTTGAGGTGAAGACAACACAACACTGTGCATTACCATAACAGCCTCTTTTAAGGGATAGATAGTGAGGAGTAGCATAACCTAAATGTAGAATAATATCCTTTAACTTCTGATTGTGAACAAGATCACTGCGTATGCTTCTTTTGTGTATTCTACAGAACCACACAGCAGAGGCGGAGTCCCCATCCACTCAGGACACTACAGTGACTTCTGGATGATTCCCAAGATTTTCCAAGAAAAAGAGCATCTTCAAGAAAATCTGCACAGCCAATTGGAGAACACGCTGAGAAGTTTACAAGGACAACATGAATACATCACAAATCCAAACACTGTACATGATCATGATAGTGATCCATGGTGTAAATGCATGGGATTGCACACGTATGCCCACTGAAGATATGACATTCCAGCATGCAGAGGCGAATAACCCAAGCTCCCTGACCTGCATCCATCATGGACAAACATTACCTGAAAACACCCTATGTTTTTGGAACTTCTGCAGTCACAAAGATTCTGGAACAATAGGACTCAGTTCACTAATAGTGAGCTTCAGAACAAAAGCAGACTTTGTACTGATAACACAACAAACAAACAACCCATTTGTTCTACAACGAAATGGAACCTTATCCTTTAACAAGATAAAACATGACAACGAAGGCCTGTATAGATGTAAATGTGGTAATCATGTCCAGTATCATCAGCTTTATGTAAATACTGCTGTGAATACAAACCAAGGGGGAAATCATGTTCCAAGCATTTCCTTGATTACCCCAAAAGAAAATGTTTTTTCACATCTCTTTTCACTGACTAGAACTCACCTCTTTGGAGATCAGTCTGTATGTGTCCTGCAACCTGTCAGCGTAACTGGAAGAATCTCATGGACTGCACATCCGATCTCCAATTGTGACACATGCTCTATCTTACAAGTCCGCACTAACAAGCCAGTCAACATTATCTCCTGTCATAATGTTACTGTACCAGTAATCACTAGCTGCTGTATTCCTGGTGAAATGAAATGTGACACCACTTCACTTCCGACAACAAATGTCTCAGACCTTATTACTCCTAGTTCTTTTCCTTGGTGCGTTGAAAATAGAAGTGAATCATCTTCTCTAGGTGAAATTCCCAAGCAGTCATGTGCCAAAATCTATGTCCGAGACAACAAGAGCAAAGTCTACAGACATACATCTAAATCATCACTGAAATTTTCTTCTCAAACCAATGATGAGTTTGCTGATGATGAAGAATGTGTACAAGAAGGTGCTCACTGGCATAACCTGTTGGGTTTGGCCCAGTTATGCCGTCTACCTGCACCAGCAGGAACCTACTGGCTCTGTGGAACCACTGCATGGTCTGAACTGCCCTCCAGATTTAATGGTAGATGCACCCTTGCATATCTGTATCCATCCATGAGGAGTAATCAAGAAAAGCTAAATCTCACAGCCGACAGCACTGACCAGAGTGGCTCCTGCATTCCTGGTTTAACCTGTCAACAGACTTTGTGGTCTCGCACTCTAGGTGCTCTAATTCCATCATATGGTGTCATGCAATCCCTGGATCAGGTCCGTACGCTCTCAAGACAAATGGACAAGCTGATAAATGACACTGTCTTTGCCTTGAACAACATCAGCTTAGCTTTAGCCTCCCACAGAATGATGATTCTGCAGAACCGCATTGCTCTGGACTATCTACTATCCAGCCAAGGTGGAACTTGCTCAGTAGTAGGTCCTGAATGCTGCACGGATGTTATGAATCCTAGGGAAAACATTTCAAATATCCTGACAGACTTGCGGAATTTACATGACCAGGTATCAAGCATGAACAATTCTGGTACTTGGCTACATGGACTTTTTGGGCCTTTCTGGCATAACATTGTAGAGATAGGTCTTGTTTTGCTTTGTACAGTTATAACAATTTGTACCGTTTGTTTTTGTTCCCGGCTTCTCATTGTACATATATTTCGTATTTGTAATTATAATATTGTTTTGTGATTCTCCATGAGGGAGAATCAAAGGGGGAATTGAGAGAAAACATGGCCCTTTCTAACTTTACTTTCATGTGGTTTCAACTTGTGATCAAATGGTTATCTTAATCCTTTGTTCTCACCTTTTGTTACCCTTCGTCTGCCGACCTAAAGTGGTCACTCTAATAACCCCCAAAAGGTGATAACAATCAAGTGAGCATACCGATGACCTTTGATGTGTGATAACCCTCAACCCCCCTCAACTTCACCTACCTCCTACCCCTCTTTA
The DNA here is from genome assembly GCF_030463535.1 of Salminus brasiliensis. Taxonomy (NCBI): domain Eukaryota; kingdom Metazoa; phylum Chordata; class Actinopteri; order Characiformes; family Bryconidae; genus Salminus; species Salminus brasiliensis. The sequence continues at coordinate 17,361,913 of NC_132896.1, forward strand.
AAGTGATAACTATGACCCCCTATTGTTGATACTCCAAGTGACCTATCCTTCATCCCCCTCCTACCCCTCCTTAAACTCCTCTTCATCAACCTTTCTCCTCCCACAATTTCTAATGTATATAAGGCCCTCTCAAAATACCCCTATTCAGACTGAGTTGACCGTGACCGATCGAGTTGTACATCTCTGTGTGTACCAATAAACTCATCAACACTGAAGATCCAGTCTCCTGACTCTTGAATCTGTCTCCTGGACGCCGGATTTCTAACAATGGTCTTCAGATAAAGAGTGTAGAAACATGGTTTTAAACTGTTACCAGATCTTCTGCTCTGCCAACCACCAGTCCTTAGCAGTGTCTGAAAGAACAGGTGTTAATGTAGCCAGGACCTCAGGGACACCAAGAGGCCTCACTGCTAGATATTCTTCACTCCTATCGATAAAGGCTATAGGATCTTGTTCTGAACTGCCTTTTTTTTTGGAAAATAGAGGTTGATAGAGGCTGTGTGCTTCAACACATTCGAATGGCTCTCAGCTGTGTTTGCAGGAGTGGCTATAACAAGGTTGGGTATAGGATATGGGCTAGAAGCTGCTGGATGTATACCATGCGTTTATACCTCATGTCCCGTTGTTTGAGGCAGTCTACTACGAACTGACCCAGTTCCTGCAATTGGCTTTTCAGACTTTGTTCAACTCTACCACATTCTAGATTCAAGAGTTTTATTGTCATATGCACAGCAGAAACAGACAGTTACGCTGTACAATGAAATTCTTACTTTGCTGTCCCTCCATTCACCAATAGATAAAGATAACAAAAAAGAAATTAACAAATAATAATAAAAAATATATATATACAAAGTAAATAAAGTATAATAATATAAGTTGAAGTAAATACAATTAAAGTAAACTTTCCTTTTTACAATTAAAAAAATGAAAATAAAAGTTACATGTGCTTGAAGAGCAGCAGCTATAAAGTGCAGGTTGCAAGTGAGAAATGTAAACAATAGTGTGCAAAGTAGCAATGTAAACAGTGTTCTGACTGCAGCAGTACAGTGAGTGTAAGGTGCAGTTCAAATCAGATTAGAGTTAAAACCAGTTCAGATAGGAAGGGTTGGAGAGGTAGTGCGTGAGGTGTTCACAAGCCTGATGGCCTGTGAGTAGAAACTGTTTGTGAGTCTTGTGGTCCTGGACTTCACACTCCTGTAGCGTCTGCCTGAAGGTAAAAGTGTGAAGAGTGTGTGCTTGGGTGTGTACTGTCCCTGATTATGTTGTGGGCTCTCCTGGTGACTCTGTTACGGTAGATGTTCTGCAGTGAGGGGAAGGCTGCTCCTGAGATGGACTGTGCGGTTTTGATCACACGCTGGAGAGCCTTTCTGTCCTGGGCAGTAGAGTTTCCATACCAGACGATGATGGAGCTGGTAAGAACACTCTCAATCATACTCCTGTAGAAGGTGCTGAGAATTTTGGCTGGCATGCCAAATTTTCTCAGCCTTCTCAGAAAGTACAGTCTCTGCTGGGACTTCCTGATGATGATCTGAGTGTTGTGGGACCAGCTGAGATCCTCACTGATGTGAATGCCAAGGAATTTGAAGGTTTTCACCCTCTCCACCTCAGTCTCCCCTATGTACAGGGGTGTGTGCAGCTCTCGCTTCCTCCTTGGATCGACAATCATTTCCTTGGTCTTGTCTGCATTCAAGGAAAGATTGTTGTCATGACACCAGGCCACCAGCTCAGCCACCTCCTTCCTGTACGCTGTTTCTTCCCCACCAGTGATCAGTCCAATGACTGTAGTGTCATCAGCAAATTTGATGATGCTGGTGTTGTTCTGGGAGGCCACACAGTCGTATGTGAAGAGCGTGTACAGAAGGGGGCTCAGCACACAGCCTTGAGGGACCCCTGTGCTTACTGTTCTTGTGCTGGATGTGCGGCTGCCCACTCTGACTGACTGGGGTCTGTCTTTTAGAAAATTCAGCACCCAGTTGCAGAGGGCTGGTGTCAGTCCGAGGATGAGGAGCTTTTCTGAAAGTCTGTGTGGGATGACCGTGTTGAATGCTGAACTGTAATCAATAAAGAGCATTCTGACATATGTGTCCTTGCCCTCCAGGTGTGTGAGGGCTTTGTGAAGAGCAGCGTTGACTGCGTCGTCTGTGGACCGGTTCCGACGGTACGCGAACTGTAGAGGGTCTATAGTGTTGGGGATGGTCTTCTGGATGTGAGTCATGACTATCCTCTCAAAGCACTTCATCACGATTGAAGTAAGTGCAACAGGGCGATAGTCATTTAGGCAGCTCACATTACTTTTCTTTGGGAGAGGCACGATGGTGGTGGTCTTGAAACAGGATGGCACAAAAGCTTGTGTGAGTGACAGGTTGAATATGTCTACAAACACATCAGCCAATTCTGATGAACAAACCTTGAGCGCACGCCCTGGGATGTTGTCTGGGCCTGCTGCTCTGCGTGGGTTTATTCTCATTAGGTTCCTGCGCACATCCACTGGTGTTACAATGAGTGATGAGTTCTGTATGCTCTCCTTGGCCGCAATGTCCTTCAGTTGGCCAAGGTTGAGGACATCAAAACGAGCATAGAACTCATTCAGCTCATCAGGTAGTGCAGAGTGGCTGGTTGTGAGCGCCCCGCTTGTTTGTTGATGATTAGTGATGTGTTGCAGTCCCCGCCACATGCTCCGGGAGTCTGCTGTGGTGTAGTAGCCCTCCAGCTTCAGCCTGTACTGTCTCTTAGCTTCTCTGATAGATCTACGCAGGTCGTATCTAGACCTTTTGTAGTCATCAGCGTTGCCAGAGAGAAATGCAGTCTGGCGAGCACGTAGCATGGACCGAACTTCACCATTTATCCATGGTTTTTGGTTGGGGTACTTTATGCAGCGCTTTGAAGGGACAATGTTTTCAATGCAGCTGCTGATGTAGCTAGTTACCCCAGAAGCATAGTCCTCTAGATCAACAGAACCATCCTCTCTCACAGCAGCGGTTCTAAACACATCCCAGTTTGTACTGTCAAAGCAGTCCTGAAGCACTGAATCAGTTTCTTCATTCCACACTTTAACAGTTTTACTCACTGGAAGTGACCGCTTGAGGAGCTGTCTGTATGCTGGGTAGAGGAACACGGAGATGTGGTCGGACTGTCCGAAGTGTGGCCGAGGCACCGCTCTGTAGCCCCCCCTCACGTTGCTGTAGACTTGGTCGAGTAAGTTGTTCTCCCTCGTCGGAAAGCTCACGTGCTGATAATACTTGGGGAGGACAGTCCTCAGGTTGCAATGGTTGAAGTCGCCGGCAACAATAAACACGGAGTCCGGGTTAGCGGTTTCTTGTTTACTGATGACGTCATGCAGCAGCCCCAGCGCAGCAGCTGAGTTTGCACGTGGCGGAATGTAAATAGCCATTATAAACACAGCATTGAACTCTCTCGGCAAATAGTGGGGTCTGCACTTCACCATCAGCAGTTCTAAGTCCGCTAGACAATGTTTTTCAACTGTCTTTACGTCTGAACACCACGCGTTGTTTACGTAAACACAGACACCGCCGCCTTTGTTCTTCCCCGACGCTGCCGTGCGGTCGCCGCGGTGAACGGAGTGCGTGTCCAGCTGGATCGCTGATTCTGGCGTGTTGCCGGAAAGCCAGGTTTCTGTGAAGATCAGAGCACAACACTCTCTGATCTCACGCTGAGTTGTTACTCTGGTTCTCAGCTCATCCAGCTTGTTTTCGAGGGAGCGAACATTAGCTAGCAACAGGCTAGGTAGCGGTGGCCGCGTAGCTCTCGCCTTTAGCCTAGCATGTAGCCCACCTCTCTTGCCCCGCTTCCGCTTTGGCCGCTCTGTTCGTCGGCTGCGCCACTCACTCGAGGCCGGTGCTGCGGGGCCTTGCGCGGTGCTGGTGGAGTGCGAGCGTAACAGAAAGCTGAAGTCAGAAAGGCTAAAGGTAAGTTCATGTCGAACTTTACCAATCTCCAGGAGTGCCTCTCTACTGTAACTAAATGTTCCGGATGTGTACTTGACATTTAAAATAAATACTAAAGTCAAAATAAATAATAAATAACGTTGGCTACTGGAGGAACACACAAAGACGTCTGCCACGGTGGGCGCCATCTTGGAGGCGCCCACATAAATTACCATCTCTTCCAAGGCACACTTTTGTTTTTCAACAAGGCCATGAAGGTCCTCAACACAGTGAATACTTCGCTGCATGGTTTCTGTGGCTTGTTCTAGTTTCTCTTCCATGTTGGAGACTCTTTCTCAGTATTCACTGTGTAGATCTGAGTAGATAGGGTTGTCTCCTGGGGTTGGGGGTGGCTGAAGAAAAAATGTTTGTTGGCCGTAAATAGTTCATGAATATGGAAGACGGGTGATTCTTTCCACATCCCTTCACACAGAAATTAAATTACTAATGATTGGTCCATTTCTCATTTTACAATATTTTAGCAGGATATTTGCATAAATTAAGTTTTGCAGTCTATGGGGAGCGATTATACATTATTCTACAGGGTGCCATGAAGTTTCTGCATCAGGATTAAACCAAACAGAGAAAGACTGATTAATAGCATAATTTGAAGTTCGGAGCCACCATCAGTTTTACAATGTTGGAAGTTTAAATACTTGTATCTAGGTCTCTTGCCTCTCCACAAATCAACCGAAATAATCAAGTTTCTACCAGAAATTCTTTGGAGGGCACAGAGGAATCACAGAGGCAATGAAGTTAAGTCTGGGAAGAACGTTAATTTTAAGAAACGAAATACATGTTTGTAATGCATCAATCCTTTGATTCAGTTTTTTCAGATCATTGCTAACCTGCGTCAATATATAGGTAAAATTACATTTTATGGTTGTGTTGAGAGATGGAAAGGTGTATTTGCCTGTACACCACAGTCTGGGACTGTAGACTGGGATTTTTTCCATGGTACAACCCGCTCTGTTGCTCATTCCACAAATGCATGTTCCTTATAAATGTGGCACCATTTAAAAGGGAACTTAACAGGCTTTCCAATTTTATAAGATTTACTGCCAAGAAGCATTGTTACAACAAAGAAATAATCTACCAAACACAATGTCCCTACTTTTTGTGCTAAGTATTAGTTTATTAGGCAAATAGTTAGAAATCAAATACTAACATTAGAACGAACACTAAAGGACGATAACTGCTAGGTAAAGTCGGATCAGGTTGAGAGTAATACAATGTTTTATACAATTGTTAGAATATGAGGTTAATTTGGGAAGGATCTGTAACTAGGTCACATTGCGGAGAATATTAGAGAGCGATGGTGCCAAAGGGCTCACGCTGCCGCAGCGCCAGTCAAAAAGCTAAGGACCTCGAACCAGTAAGCAGAGGTGAAAAACGTCTGTTGGTAGAGGAGCCCTAATCTTTTCCCAGCCATGCTGATGGCCACAGGCTCTCCGATGCGGACGTGGAGACGACGAGCCATTGTGTCCGGTGTGCCGGTAGTGCGGTATTAAGGAGCTCGCGTTGAAGGAGTCACAGGCAGCCTCCAGCCTGGTCTTCTGTCAGAGATTGGACTGCCTCTACATAAGCAGCTGAATATGCTCGTCAAGATGATTGACCCCCTTTCTAGAGCATCTGGAGAGCTCTGCAAGTCATGTTCCTCAAGAGTAAAACACAGAGACAACAAACGATGGTTAGTAAGACAAAGTGCTGGACAGTAAGACAGACAGCAAATAGCTTAAGGATTATAACAACTGGATAAGATAAATAAGACAAAGCTAATATTAAAGACTATGAAGTAGGAATGGTTGCTAGACCAAATTGATACCATTTGAGTCGGAGAAACTAATTCTGCGTGTCACTGTTGACATTCACAGCTACAAGTGGTGGGAGTTAAGGTGTGGTTGGCTGTTAATGGGAGAAATAAAGATGCACTATAGCTTGTTAAGTTTGTCATTTTGAATAACATTGGTTAGAAGATGCTTATTTACCGTATAGGTGATCCTGTTTGATCACAGTATATTTATTTAGAGATATCATGTTCAAGGTTTTAAGCTTCTGGTGTGAACATGGGCCCTGCTATAGTGGTCAGTAGGTGTCTGCTCCAAGAACAGACATGCCATGTTTGCCTGATCTGCATAGGGCCCGTGCAATGGGGCAACTCCAAGCTGGTGTCCCGCAAAACCAAGTTGCGGCGTTATTTGGAGTGAACCCTAGTGCCGTCTCCAAATTGAAGGCAAAGTTACATTTGATTGGGATGACGAAGACAGGCCGCGAAGTAGGCGCCCCAAGATTGTTTCCTCACCATCACCGTTTGGGTACTATAGGCTGTCTTCTACAGATTTGCAGTGACTGTTTGCAGGCCGATATGGCAGACGTCTCCCGAACTGACTGCACGCGGCCAAACTCCGAGCTCATCGGTCTGCCAGGAGGCCTGCTATGGCTGCCCTTCACAGTCTAGCCTGTTTGCGCAGGTTTTGGCAACACATGCACTGGAACCTGAGCATGTGGAGGAAGTAATTCAGAGTGTCGCTTAAGAATTTAATTAAGCTCTTTTTTAACCAATTCCAATTCAAGTGAAACTGATTTATCAACATGATGTTGTCACGAATGAGACAGAATAGAGACTTTCTATTCAACATGATTAATTGTAGACATTTTTATTTTATTTAAATGAAACAAAGACAAAAAGAGGCAAAAGTAGTAGAATAGTCCCTAATAAAACCTCCCCATAGAAATTGGTCATTTTGTTTACGATTCATAAATTCCTTGAGTGAGAAACAGAAAACGGATAGAAATTTTGTATTTTGCAGTAGCGTGGTGTTAAATCACCATCTGGGTGTGCGCTGTGACAAACTGAAAAGTTATCTTTGTAATATCAGGGTGATGATCAGACACAGACAAAGGAGAGATATCAACTGAATGTATCTGTTCTTACAACTTCCTCCTTGCTACAACATTCTAGAGAATGATTCATGTCTGGCAGAAAATTCAGTATATATTTTTCTGGATTAAGGACTGTCATCTGGTTAAGGACACGCCAGATAAAGTTTTTCTGAGCAGAAGAGTACGCTGCCACCTTAAAATATTGGACCTTCTAGACACATCAGTAGGTAAGAGGTGGGATTCTTGTAATAACACAATATATATTCTTTTTCTACGCAAAATATCTAAGCAACAAAGTCTCTTTGAAGGCAAATTCAGAGATTAGAAATTCCAAGACAATATTGTTAGTTCAGTCATAGACGTTTATAAAAACGATTTAGCGCAAATAAGCCAGGATAAGAAGGAAAGGATGGAAAGTATTTCTGCAAGGCTTGGGTGGTGATTAACAGATAAATGAAAATAACCTTTGACATTTTTTAAATAACAAGGAGAAACTGGCCGGGTCTCGTCTGCTCCTAGTGGTGAAAAGATGAGGTGTACAGTGCCTAAGATGGTGACTTTCAACTGAGCTGGATAAAATAGAGTATAGTTTAATACCCTCTGCTCGCAGAGACTTCTGAACTGGAAGAAAAGCCATTCTTCTCTTTGAAGTGAAGGAGCTAAAATCTATGGAACCCAGGGTTGGAACCAAAGTAGGAGATGGGGCTGCTGGCCCTGCTTGCCTTCAGTAGCCTATACTGGTAACACAGGAGCTTGAAAATAAAGACCTGCTGTGAATTGTGTCTTTCTAGCTTCTATAGACACAGTGAGCTCTTTCCAGGTCTGCCATTTTTGGGAGTTCAGATGAGTCGCTTTGCTTCATCTTTTTTCTTGATTGGGGAAGCAACTGGAGAGGGAACTGGTCTTGGTTTTACAGTAGATATCACAGCCATCCTATCACCAGAAAAGGTAGAAAGTGTTAAAAATGACCAAAAAAGATAGAAAAAGAGGAAAAAAGTGCAAGAGCTACCATTCCGGGAAATCTGTCATGTGGTCCTACTGGGCCCTGATACTTAATTGTTTTATAGTATAATCTCCAATAAGAAGAGCAATAAGAACAATGAGAACACTGCCCTGAGGAGCTGTCCTCGGTGATGAAGAAGGTGAAGGCGAAGTCAAAGAGGCGAGGAACCCAAACCTGTTCGCAGAGGTGAAAACAGTCTGTTGGTGGAGGAGCCCACAGCTTTTCCCAGCCACGCTGAAGCCTACAGGCTCTCTCCTGTGCGGGACAGACGCCCAGCATGCCGGTAGTTCTGTAAATAAGACAACCCCGTTTGAGGAGTCACAGGAAGCCTCCAGCCTCGTCTTCCGTCTGTGGAGTTTGGGCTGCCTCTACAACAGCAGATGGACATGCTGGTCAAGAGAGAGAAAGTACTCTACAGTCACACAGGTAGCAGATAGCTCAAGGATTACAACGATAAAGTAGGGATGGTCGCTCAAACAAACGGACACCATTTGAGAGAGAGAAGTTCTAATTCTGCGAGATGACGTTCATACTTACGAGTGACTGGTTTCATAGAACATGTCTGGTCATTATACCATGGGTATTGGGTTGGGTTTGGGTTGTGCATAGAACTGAACTAAAAATTGTGCCGATGCCTCCACCACAACCACTTCTGCGCAAGAAACCTCAATAGCTAAAATTTGTGGAGAGCCAATGCATTTCGAATAAAGAAGCGACGGCTTCTGTGAATTCTCATGAAGGACATGACTAAACTTCCTGAAAACTAAAGGGTGAAACTGTAAAAGATACTGAGTGATGCTTAGCTGATTTATCTCCATACGGAACAGTAAATGTATTTCCTCAGATACTGGCAGCGTTCACAGCAAGGGATTTTCAGTCATTGATCAGTGAATCAATTCGGTCAGTCAGCCTTAAGAATGTAGAAAAACACTTTCCTGCAGTGAACGTAACAGTGGAAGGCTGTCAGAACCACGTCCACGATTTTCTTCTAAAGTCCTTCACCACGATCCAATCCTCGATCTGTATGGAGTTCACAGAGTCGGTCAGCACTGGAAAGGCTGCTACCACCATGGAAGGACTTCTCTCTTAGCCAGTTAGCCACTGTGATTGCGGCCCGTTGTCTGCAAATGAAAAACGTTTGTGATTTCTGCTTAATTTCCAAAAATACCCAGATCAATTTTAAATTGTTAGAAAGGAGTTTGATGAAATCAATCATCTGATGGTAAACGAACCACTGGGAGGTTGATGTGCACAGACTGGGGGTGTACTAACCCTGCTCATGTTCATCTGAATACATACTATCCATCTTTTACAATATGCTTTGGCGACTTGTGAAATATAGGTGTAAACCAGTATTTGTCAACCACATCAGTCATATCCGATTATGATTTGATCCACTGAATGAGTGATAAAAAAAAAAAAAAAAAAAATCCCAGCTTTGGATTCTCTCTTTACAGGTGTGCACGCCAAACTTCCTTCTCTATGACAGACTGCTACAGAACAATGAAATTGTTCATAATTTGATGAAGATATATCTGTGGTCGAGTCTGAAATATCCTAGTCATCAACATCCTCATTGTGCTCAGACTTCTGTTGTACTCTTGTGGAAGTACATCTGAAGCTCTACTGCATTACTTGACAAAGCTGTTTCTAGCCACCTGCTCTGAAAACGAATTACCTGCAGATATTGCAACCCCTTTTTTCATTTTTCATTTTTTTAATGAGCTTTACATTGACATAGAAATAGTACAGCACAGTAGCTTCTAACAACTGTTAGGGTTCTATGTGCCACAACACCATAACGAAGAAGGCTCGTCAGCGCCTATACCACCTGAGACGACTGAGGGACTTCAGACTGCCCTCCAAGGTACTACGATCCTTCTACTCCTGCACCATCGAGAGCATCCTCACGGGGAACATCACAGTCTGGTTTGGGAACAGCACCAAGCAGGACAGGCAAGCGCTACGACGAGTGAGACGTTCAGCAGAGCGAATCACTAGGATGGAGTTTCCTGACCTGCAGTCCATCTACAAGAAGCGGTGTTGGACCAAGGCCAAGAACATTGTGAAGGACCCCAGTCATCCCAACAATGGACTGTTTTCTCTGTTGCCCTCGGGGAAACGCTTAAGAACCCTGAAGGCTAACACAGAGAGAATGAGGAGGAGCTTCTTTCCACAAGCCATCTGTGCCCTGAATGGGGACAGGGACTAGGACACTAAATTAAAATATCTACATACACAAACTGGACCCTCACTCACTACAATACACAACCATGGCTCGCGGAAAACTCACTACGGACAATAACGAAAATATTTCTTTTTAACTCACACATACACTCACATACAGATAAATATGTACGTATGTATACACACACACACACAGACACGCACTATTTCATCTGTGTATATATATTTGTATTTTTATTTTTTTTGCTTATATTTCTATATTTCTATATTTTCATATTTTCATATTTTATTTTTTTACTTAAATTTAACTTAAATGTAACTTATTCTATTTTTATTTTTATTTTATTTTTTTCTTTTGCACTTTTGCACTTTACTTCATTAAGTTAAGGTTTAGTTAAGTTTAAATTTAGATCTTTATTGTATAGCTTTGATGTGGGCAGACTGTCAAAAAAGCATTTCACTGCAAGTTATACTGTGTATTACTATGTATGTGACAAATAAAATTTAATTTGATTTGATTTGATTTGACATGTTCCCCAGGTGTTTAGTGATAATATGCAAACTCTTGCTAAGGCAAACAATTCTCCTGCTTGCACTGACACATTATCTGGTAACCTGAATGTGTCCACTATCTGAACAGCCTTCACCATGAAGTAGCCACTGATGGATTCCCATTTTCCAACTGCAGTCTGGATCCATCTAAAAATAAAAAAAATAAATTAAATTAAATAAAATTAAATTTAAAAAAGCATTTTCATTTGGTACATCAGTGACATCGGACCGGACACCCTTGATTCACATGGGAATTTATCATCATTTTGGATAACCCTTCTTCTCCTTCCTTGGACAGGGGTATTGATCCCGGTAAGGCCAATCAGCTGTTTTACCTGTACCACTTTAACTGGAGATGCACCCTTTATTTAACCAATATCATCACTCGGCAGCATTAGTCTCGATCTCGTCATTTTCATCTGGCAGCTCATGTCTGGACTGTATAACATAACTATCATCTAGTATGAATGCTTGGAGGGTGCAAATAATTGGTGAAAAACACTTTCCATTGACCCTTTATGTCTAGGGAACTATGCGGTTCACCTGGCTTGAACAACGGTCTCTGTCCTGTGATCAAGACTACATGCGTGGCTGCAAACTGATTTTCATAGTACACATAAGATATGGATTATCTATTGCTGGTATCTTTTGTACCCATAACTGTTCATACATATCAACACCAACTGGGGAGACAACTGGAGGATTTTCCCCATTCAACCTTTGACAGAGCTCCATATATTACATTAAAGGTTCTGTCAGGTATCAAAAATATTCTACTGGGCCTATTTGAAGTAGAAATAAGCCTATAGTAGGACTAGTAGCAGAACCTGTACATTCTGTACATTGTATTATTTGGTTTAAAATCTCACAATAATAATGGGCTGTGAGGGGTAAGCCTGAAACGCCCACTGTTAGAATTGTGTCCGTATTCAGGGATTTGGGCACTGACCCCTAAACTGTACTAAAACTGTTGCAACTGAGTCAACTAAACACGGAATAGATTCTCCCAATAATTCTCTAAATTTAGAATGATTTCCTCATTGGGATTCAGAGTCCTCTTCAGAGACTGCATACATTTTCTCCCACCTCATTGTCTTCGGCATGGTCTGGTTCTGTAACTGTGAACTCTGGTTATTGCTGCTCTGTGTCTATTTCCATGGCCGTCTTCCCCAGCAAAACCTCCAATGCCTTTATTTGACTCTGAAGCAGCACATAGCGGAATCGGGCTGTCTGGCGCAAAGTTCTCGGCTCAGCTTGGTAACTTCATCAGTCAGGCGGCTGCTGGACTTTTTCAATGGGTTCAGGTGAAGAATCTGGATGAGGTGCTCTCTGAACAGCGGGGTGCACTTGCGGAGCTGCAGCAGGTGGAGCAAGAGGCACAGTCTGAGAACTCACACATAAATCATTATTCTGTTCATAGTTTACATACATTCCTATTTATTCCATCCCATCAGTCAGTCGTGTCCATAAGTTCATTTGATTTAATATTATATTGACATCTTTATATAGCTATAGTTACACTTATTATTGTTAGCACTTTGATAACTATGTATTCATTTCATGTGTATAGTCCGGACTCTTCGGGTGTTATAAAACCCGGCTCCCTTGTCTTAGAACCTCTGAAAGTCTTAATAGACTCTAAACCCTTCTATAATTAGTTCATTTGTACAGTCCTGAGAAATAAATTATTTTCAAAACCTTGCCTTAAAACCTTGGGATTTAATTTTCAGTACTGTTCAACCTGTAGAGCAAAAAAAAAATCCTAAAATCTTGTCATAGGGTCTTCAAATTTTAATAAATTCTCTGAAATATTTTAAGACAACATTCAAGAATCTTCGGCTCTTAAAGCAAATCTAGATCTGAAAAATGTTCAGTTCAGACAACTGAGAGACTCAATCCCTCAAATCCCTACCCTTTCATACGGCGTCCTGCATCTTCCTGTGTATTCTAAATTCATAAAGCAACTGATTTTTTATTATTATTATTATTTTTTTTATAATTTTACTGTCACCTTGGGTACAGAGTCTCAGAGTCAGTAGAGCGCCCGAATTGACTGAGAATCACTCATTGGTATGACAGCGGCCGCCTCTGTTGATTTCTGATCCTGTCTCCAAAACTCTGGACCCAGAGGAATATTGGTAATCGAATCGAATATTGGCAAGTCGGATATACTTCTCCGCACTTAAAGAATCAACTCTGTGAGTGAGCCTTAAGAATGTAGAAACACACTTTAATCCTGCAGTAAACGTAATGCCGGTGGAAGGCTTCAAGAAAAAACCCTCTCATGTGGGGTCATTGTAACGTAGTACATGTTCATCATGTGTTTGTGGAGTATAGAAATGTAACATTCACTCATTGATCAGGCTGGTTTCAGTCGTCTTTGATGTCCATATGACGACAACGCTGATTTTCTGAGCCCACTGTGGCGAGGCTGGTGTGAAGCTGAGAGACCCCATTGTTTAAAGGTAACAAACCAACCATATGTTCCTAAAATAATAATAATAACAATAACAACAACAACAACAAGTGGAAAAACATGAAATTAATATCTATTTTAAAAAATCATAATAAATAAATAAATAAAAATGTAAAACTTACCTAAATAATTCTGGACACATGCTTTGATGACCGCTGCAGTCATTGGCCAAAGGTGCTTAAATAGCTGCTTGAAACCAACTCCATACGACATGTTGAACATGGAGAAAGTCTTACCTTTAAAAAGATGAAAGTATTTGGATCAGCAGGCTACACTTACAGACATGACAGAAAGAAGCTAGATTCAAAATGTGAAAGAGAATCTTTGCTCCTTTAGGATGTTGCTGCGTGGGGCAGGGAGAATAGTAGAGAACGATGGTCCTGAAGGGGTCACGCAGCCGCAGCACCAAGCTGTCTGGCAAGGTCCAGGATACGAGCATCTGGAAAACAGGAGACCGTGGCGTTACTATTTGGTCCCTGACACGTTTTACAGTAGAATCTCCAACAATGGGAACACTGCCCTGAGGACTTCTCGGTGAAGAAGCAGGGCAAGGCGAAGTCGAAGAGCTGAGGACCACGAACCGGCTAGCAGAGGTAAGATGACCCGCTGTGTCCGGTAGTGCTGTAATTAGGAAGACCGCGTTTGGAGGAGTCACAGGCAGTCTCCAGCCTCCTCTTCAATCTGTAGAGTTTGGACTGCCACTACAAAAGCATCTGGATATACTTGTCAATCTTGACAACCTTGCAGAGCGTTGGGAGAGACAGAAACTCAAACGATGGTTAGTGAGAGGAAGTGCTGTACAGTAACACAGGTAGCAGATAGCTCAAGGTTTACAACAAAGATAAATAAGACAAAAGCTAATATTAAAGACTATAAAGTAGGGATGGTCGCTTGACCAAACTGATTTCACGCTCTCCCCTGGAGTAATCCCGGGACTCCGCCAACAAGCCCTGTCAGGAGCCAGTATTCCAGAGGCTGGCTGCACATGCGCGCTTCAGTTGCCTCCCTCTCGTTCTTCCTCAGCATTCATGAGCTCACTGCCGTGTGTCTTTCTGGGTCCAGAGTCTGCCATGGTCTGTTCAAGCTAAAGCCATCATTGTCACGCCGCTCGTCCTTTGTCTGGTCTTGGGTAACTCTTCTATTGTTGTTGCTCTCTTGTTTTCTGTTGGCTTTGTTTATAGCACATTGCCCTTTGTTGTCTGCCTATCCTAGTGTTTGATTTGCTCTTGTTCTCTTTGCCACGTTTGTTTTGCTGTTCTTTTGTCAAGCGCTGCCTTAAGTTTTACCCTATCTCTGTACAAAGCGAGGCTTTGTGGTTGTCCACCCATCTTTGTGCACCCAAACCCTGCTTGTGTTTTTGTTCTCCTTAGTATCCCTACCCTGTTTTACACCCAAGCACTTCTTGTGGTTTTGAGATCTCATTCTGCCCCTGTGTTCTCCAGAGCTAGGCTTAGCTGTTTTTGTTTATCCTGCCCAGTTTTGTTTAATGCCCAGTTTGTCCTCTGTTCACCTAAGCTCCATCTCTTCCCGGTCCCAGGTTTGCTTCCCTTTGTGAAGTTTGTTTTGTTTAGCAGTTTTGATCCTTAGTTTGCTGCTACCCTGATTTATCCATTCACGTTTGTACTCCCACTCTTGTTACCCTCCCTTTATTTATTAAAGTCTGGCATCGTACTGGCATCGTACATTCCCTGCAAGTGTTTCCTTGTTTGTCACTGCCAAACCTGACCAGGCAGGACACGTTCACAGCTACAAGTGATCAGCATGCTACACTTACAAACATGACAGAAAGCAGCTAGATTGAAAATGTGAAAGAATCTTTGCTCCATCAGGATCTCGCTGCGTCGGGCAGGGAGAATAGTAGAGAACAATGGCGCTGAAGGGGTCACGCTTCCGCAGCACCAAGGCAAGCCGTCTGGCAATGTCCAGGATACGGTCACCTAGAAAACAGGAGACCATGGTGTTTTTTTTTGTTTTTTTTTTAGTCCATGGGGAGCCATTCTACATGCAAGTTTTTGCATCAGGATTAAGCCAAGTGGTTAGAACCCGTGGTTATAAAGAAAGAGTATAATTTGGAGTTCGGAGCAGAGGCCACCGTCAGTTTTACAAATGTTGGAGATTTAAATATTTGTATCTTTTATGGAGAGGCAATAAACCAAAATAACAATGAAGTTTCTTCCAGAAATTCATTGGAAGTGATAGAAGAATCATTGAGGCAACGAAGTGAAGTCTGGGAAGAAGAAATTTTGTATTGTGCAGCAACATGGTGTTAAATCGTCATCTGGCACATGCTGTGATAAACTGTGAAATGTTATCTTCGTAATATTATGGTAATGATCAGACATTGAAAGAGGAGAGATATCAGCTGAATAGATCAGTTGTAGTAAGGAGGAAGATTCTCTAGAAGATTATCAATTCTAGAGAATGATTTATGTCTGGCAGAAAATGTAGTATATTTTGTGGATGATGGGTTAAGGGCAGGCCAGACATCACCCAGTGTGAAATCAGAGATGAACTCGTTTAGAACAGAGGTGGATTTGATTTGTGTATCAGAGTGAATTGCATTGGAGTGATCTAGCAGATTATTAGCATCAATGAGTAACGGAGAGTCAAAATTAGAGAGATATTTAGATAGAGCTACAAAAAACTCCAAACCAAATACAGCTGGGGCGTAGGCTGAAACAAAAGTGAGTTTTTCTCTCCAATAGATGCTATAATAAGAGAAATTTATACAGGTGCTGGCACGTCTGGCAGACAAATCGATTACATTTTTCTTTCTTAGCAGTAGAGTACGCTGCCACCTTAAACTATTTATTTGACATTCTAGACTCTGTGGTAGGAAAGACATTGGATTCTTGTAACAACATATCTATTCTTTTTCTACGCAAAATATCTAAGCAACAAATCCTCTTTGAAGGCGAATTTAGACGCTGGACATTCCAAGACAATATTGTTAGTTCAGTCATAGACGTTTATAAAAATAATCCAGTATTAGCAGGAAAGGATGGAAAGTATCTCTGAGAGGCTTGGGTGGTGATTAACAGATAAATGAAACAATGTCTTAAATAACAAGGAGAAACTGGCCGAGAACAAACAACCCACAACCCAGGGTGCTCACAGAGAACAGGAAGAAAAGCTGTTCTTCTCTTAGAAGGGAAGGAGCTATAATCAACAAAAAAATGAAGGTTGGAACCAAAGTAGGAGATGGGGCTGCTGGTCCTGCTTACCTTCAGTAGAAGCTGCCTATCCTGGTACCACAGGAGCTTGCAAATGAGGACCTGCTATGAGTTTGCTGTGTCTTTCTATAGACACAGTGAGCTCGATCCAGGTCTGCCATTTTTGGGAGTTCAGATGAGTGGCTTTGCTTCATCTTTTTCTTTTTCTTGGGGAAGCAACTGGAGAGGGAAGTGGTCATGCTTTTACAGTAGACATCACAGCCATTCTATCGCCAGTAAAAGTCACAGATAGAAGTGTTAAGAACAACAAAAAAGTTCAGAAAAAGGGGGGGAGGGGGCAAGAGTTCCAGCCATACGCTACTCTCCTGGTGGAGGTACACTCAGCTTTTCCCGGCCACACTGACGCCCACAGGTTCTCTCTAGAACAGGTCTGCAGATGACTCTCTCTGTCTGGTGAGCCAGTAGGGCTGTGATTAGGACAACCCCGTTGGAGGAGTCACAGGGAGCCTCCAGCCTCGTCTTCCGTCGGTGGAGTTGGTGGACCACCGTCGGTGGACCACCATCGGTGGACAGCCTCTACAATAGCAGCTGGACATGCTGGTCAAGCTAAACGGCCTCCCTGCAGAGCATCTGGAGAACTCTGCATGCCATGTTTCTCAAGCGTAAACAGACAGAAACACAAACGATGGTTAGTGAGACAACAGCACTGTACAGTAACACAGGTAGCAGATAGCTCAAGCGTTACAACTGGCTAAGATAAATAAGACAAAGCTAATATTAAAGACTATAAATGACGTTCACAGCTACAAGTGATCGCTTTCATTACACCATGGAGCAAGCTTTTTCTATCAAATTGGTTTGATACTGATTGTCAAAGGAGCACAGTCTACAGATCATCTGTTACATGCTCCATATTTTTAAGGTGAAATTGGAAAGAGATGGATAAATCTGGAAGGTTATTAATGAAAACACTAGCTGTTGAGCATTTAGCTTCAGAACTTGAGGTTTGGGTTATATATAGAACTGAACCATGAATTGTGCTGATGCTGCTGTTAAATCTATTATATAGACATGCATTGTTATATTTGTATTCCCCAACATTGGTTGTGCTATATTTTGGCTGTAAAAGTTGGAACCGTAATTTAAAAGGGGTACTTTTGGTATGAAGTAATCAAGTGGGAGAGGAGAGGAGCGAGCCCTGGTGGGAGTGGAGGTCTAGTTGGCTGTGAACGGGAGAAATAAAGTTGCACTACAGCTCGTTAAGTTGGTCTTTTTGAGTAACAGTGGTAGCAGAGGATGGTTAGTTGACAAAGGGTAACCGTAAGAAAGTTGGAAGAATGAAGTCGCATTTGAACCAGAGTAATGGAACTAGAGAAAAGTAAGCAGGCGCTTTCTGTGGCCTTGGCGCTGTCGGGAAGAGCGAGGGAGTCGGTGTTGGAAAAAGCGGTAGATGACTTGAATAAAGACACTGGCATGAATTACTTGCGATTTGTTTCTCATAGAAGAAAAAGACAGAACATACAAGGCATACTCAAGTTTTGATCTGATTATGAGAGCCCTTTGCTCCCGATAAGAGACAGCCATCTCAGTAAACCACCGAGCTGGACCTGCAGTTCCACTTAGCCGACTCTCACCAGAAAAGAGGGAAACCCGTCCTTTGTATCTTAAACAAAACGAAGAACTGTGCGTGGGCGGGGACGGGGGCCAACCACTCCCACCAGGCACAGTCTTCCCTTGACCCTTAATTCCAGTGGTTGATAACAGCACCCTCATGAAAAACAAGCTATATAATTGATTATATAAACTTAGTTTACAGTAGAACATAACCCGTGACTTCAACATATTGCCAATACATTATGACCAGCAAGCATACCTTTAATATAAGGTGAACATGGACGCATTATATCCTTATATTCAGATATGTAGACCAAGATAGCATGGCTCCGCAGTGCACCTGCACCACTAAACTCATAACGCCTGTCATAGTACAAACACCCTTGCAGCCTTTCAAAAGGGGAAGGCCTCTTACTGTTCGGTAATTTGATTTAACCACTAGGAAGTTGTTCATACTATAGTGTGTACTAATTGGATGGAGTGCACCCTAAGGCGTCGTCAGCAGGGCAGAATTCATTCATATTACAAAGTGTGTGTATGGTCTGGCAGATGCCTCATTGTACTGGTACGACAGAGTGAAGGAAATAGTGCTGAGAGCAAGAGGGAACACGTCCAGAGTCGACCCAGCCGCTTTCTATTAAATTAATCTGGACTGCACCGTAATTGGGGTACTTGCCTGTCATGTAGATGACTTCATATGACTAATAACAAAAAAGCACAAATACACCACAAATTACATCCAACCTGTGCAGCCCATACGCATGGACCCTTCACAAGCCTTGGAAAAAGACACCTCCCTCTGCGAGGAAGAGAAGAAACTCAGGTCAAAGACAGGCCAAATTCTCTGGGTAGCAAGACAGATTAGGCCAGATGTCATGTTTGATGCTAGTCATTTGGCATCAAGCTTCAAAAAGGCTTCTTGAAGCAAACTTCAGCCCAAGGAGACTTCCAACACTTAGGCAGAGACAGTGCTCTTCAATTGATTGGTGTTCAGAAATGCCTCATTTGGAAATCTTTCAGACGGTGGGATTCAAGAAGGACATTTGATTGTTCTTATGGGAGACAATGGAAAGTTCTCGCCCGTGCAAAGAGAGTCAAGAGGATTGTGCAGAGCAAATTTGCTGGTTAAACATTGGCAATGTCTGATGGAATTGATAATGCCATTTTCTTGGCCACACTGATCTCTGAACTAACTACTGGGGGTTCTGAACTTGCTCCACCCATAATTTGCATCACAGATAATCATTAACTTGCTGATGCAGTGAAGTCCACAAAGTCTGTCACAAAGAAACTTTGCCTGGAGATAAGCAACCTCAAAGAACTCACAGAATGTTGAAAGGTGCTGTGGCACAGTACAAAAGAACAGCCTACGGATCTTACCAAAATGGGGGCATCAGCTAATAAGTTACTACATGCCCCAAGTGTAGGACAATGGAAACTTGATTAAAAATACATTTTGAAAAGACATAATACTGCTTTTCAGTGCTATTAAAAAAACATATACTCTGTTTAAATGGTTAAAAGGAGTTCTATCTGAATATACTTAAGCTTTTTTTGAATATACTTAAGCTTTTTTTTTAATAAGTGAGAGAGTTTTGAAAGTCTTAGACATGCGTTGTTTTTTGTATTCTCTTACATTGGGAAAACAACATTGTACTATCAAGTGGAGGTGTAGTTCACTGTGATCTGAAGAAATAAAAGTTGCACTATAGCTTGTTAAGTTTGTCTTTCTGAGTAACAGCCGCCACCACGACCACTTTAGCTTGAGTAATCGCAATACCAAAAACCTAGGGGAGTCTATCAATTTAGAATAAAACAGCGACAGCCTCTGCGAATTCTCACCAAGGATGTGACGAACATAGCCACTAAAACGGTACCAAGTTCACTGTTAAAGAGTACAATAGGCTTTATGACCTAAATGTGGTTAATGATCACAGTGGTGGTGGTGGTTGCAATGTGCGTTACAATTTTTAAACACAACATGAAATCCTTGGTCAACTATGATGTTTTCATGTTACAGGATGCAGTAGAGAACATGAAAAGTTAAGTGTGATAAATTGAACCTCTTTTGGTATTCCTGGTCACATCAACGCCCACTCTCTCCAGTGCGGGAATGGAGACGACGACCCTCTGTGTCTGGCGCACTGGTAGTGCTGTAATTAAGACGATCCCGTTGGAGGAGTTACAGGCAGCCTCCAGCCTCGTCTTCCACTACAACAGCAGCTGGATATGCTGGTCAATCTTGACAACCTTGCAGAGCGTTCAGAGAGCCCTGAAAGCTGTGTTCCTCAGAAGTAAACACAAACAGAAATGCCAACAATGGTTAGTGAGACAAAGTACTTAAGGATTACAACAACTGGCCAAGATAAATAGGAAAGCTAATATTAGACTATAAAGCAGAGCTCTGCAAACCATGTTCCTCAAGAACTAAACACAGAGATTGACGATTGAGTAACCTTAATAGCTAAAATCTGTGGAGAACCAATACATTTAGAATAAAACAGCGACAGCTTCTGTGAATTCTCATGAAAGGCATTACGAACAGAGCCACAAAATCCGGTGCCATTAAAGAGTACAATAGGCTTTATGACCTTAATGTCATCACAGTGGTGGTGGGGGTGGTTGCAATGTGCAATACAATATTCAAACGCAGAATGAAATCCTTGGTCACTGTAACTATGATGTTTGCATGTTACAGGACACAGTAGAGGGCATGAAAATCAAGGGTAAGATTCATGAACTGAACCTAAATTGAAGTTTGCATACAAGTGAAATATGCTCAGAGTAGAAACAGAGAACCTGATGCACGAGCAAAAGCAGTACTTTAACTAGTACATATGACCTAGCTGGTCCTATAGATCCAGTGTGCAAAAGAGGGCTGTAGATACACTACTGAGGATTACTCAGGTGCAATCTGTGTACTTCCTAAAAACTAAGAAGATACTGAGCGATGCTTAGCAGATTTATCTCCATACAGAACAGTAAAATGTATTTCCTCAGATAAGGGCAGAGCGTTCACAGCAAGGGATTTTTAGTCATTGATCAGTGAATCAACTCCATCAACCTTAAAAATGTAGAAAAACACTTTCCTGCAGTAAACGTAATGGAGGTGGAATGCTTTCAGAGTCACGTCTGACAAAAACCCTCTCGTACGGTGTCAGTTACATTTCTATACCCCACAAACCTGTGATGAATGTGTACTACGTGACATTCACACATTGATCAGGCTGCTTTCAATCATCTTTGATGTCTATATGCTGATCATGCTGATTTTCTGACCCCCCTGTAGTGAGGCTGGTGTTAAGGTGACATCCCATTGTTTCAAGGTAACAAACCCACCATATGTCTGTTCCTATGACTGTGTGATGACATGTATTAAAACTAAAAACATGAAATGAAAATCTACAAAAACATTCCCACACATTTCCCCATTTATTAGCCATGTTACTAAACTTGTTCAGGAAAAAAGGGATTAATACATTCTTCTCATCACAATAGTTGACATCTTAGGCCCCACCTATTGAGGCAGATTCCACCATCTCTATGGAGTGTACGGAGTCTGTCAGCACTGGAAAGGCTGCTCGCACCATGGAATGACTTCTCTCAAAAAGACACTTAGCCACTGTAAAGGAAAACTTATGGGTATTTTAAAAAATTAAGCAAAAATCTGATTTTAAAAATGTTAAATTGTTAGAAAGGAGTTTGATGAAATCAATCTGATGCTAAACGAACCACTGGGAGGTTGATGTGCACTGACTGGGGGTGTAATAACCCTGCTCATGTTCATCTGAATACATTGTTAGAAATCCGGCGTCCAGGAGACAGATTCAGGAGTCAGGAGACTGGATCTTCAGTGTTGATGAATTTATTGATACACACAGACATGTACAACTCGATCGGTCACGGTCAACCCAGTCTGATTAGGGGTATTTTGAGAGGGCCTTATATACATTGGAAATTGTGGGAGGAGAAAGGTTGATGAAGAGGAGTTTAAGGAGGGGTAGGAGGGGGATGAAGGACAGGTCACTTGGAGTATCAACAGTAGGGGGTGATAGTTATCAGTTTAAAGAGGGGTAGGAGGTGGGTGAAGTTGAGGGCACTTGGAGTGTCAACAATAGGGGGTGATAGTTATCAGTTTAAAGAGGGGTAGGAGGTGGGTGAAGTTGAGGGGGCTTGATGGTATACAAAGAGAGAGAGTGGCCACTTTAGGCCGGCAGACGAAGGGTAACAAAAGGTGAGACAAAGGATTAAGATAACCATTTGATAAGTTGAAACCACATGAAAGTAATGTTAGAAAGGGCCATATTTTCTCTCAACATACTATCCATCTTTCACAATATGCTTTGGCGACTTGTGAAATCTAGGTGTAAACCAGTATTTGTCAACCACATCAGCCATATATGATTTTGATTTTTTGACTTTTAATCCACTGAAGAGTGATTTAAAATAAATAAATAAAGTTTAGAAAAATAAAAATGCTGATCAAATCCCCGCTTTGGATTCCCTCTTTACAGTGTTCATGTCAAACTCTCAGTTCCACCTCTATAATGGACTGCTTCAAAACAATAAAACTGTTCATCATTTGATGAAGATATATCTGGTGTCGAGTCAAATATCCTCGTCATCAACATCCTCATTTTGCTCAGACTTTTGTTGTACTCTTATGGAAACCACCTGAAGCTCTACTGCATTTCTTGACAAAGCTGTTTCTAGCCACCTGCTCGGAAAATGAATTACCTGCAGATATTTTTATAATATGCGATTTGTTTTTTTAAATGAGCTTTACATTGACAGAGAAATTAGGATTGGAAGCATAGTAGCTCCTAACAAATGTTAGAGTTCCCCAGATGCCACAAGTTCCCCAGATGTTTTGTGCTGATATGCAAACTCTTGCTAAAGCACACAATTCTCCTGCTTGCACTGACACACTATCTGGTAACCTGAATGTGTCCACTATCTGAACAGCCTTCACCATGAAAGAGACCACTGATTGATTCCCATTTTCCAACTGCAGTCTGGATCCATCTAAAAATAAATAAATAAATAAATTAATTAATTAATTAAATAAATAAACAAACACATCAGCATTTTCATTTGGTACATCAGTGAGATCGGACCTGATACCCTTGACTCACATGGGAATTTTTCATAATTTTGGATAACCCTTCTTCTCCTTCCTTGGACAGGGGTATTGATCCCGGTAAGGCCAATCAGCTGTTTTGCTTGTACCACTTTAACTGGAGATGCTCCCTTTATTGAACCAATATCATCACTTGATAGCATTATTCTCTGTCTCATAATTTTTATCTGGCAGCTCGTGGCTGGACCACATAACATAAGTATCATCAATTATTTGCACCCTCCAAGCATTCATACTAGATGAAAAACACTTATCTTTGCTTTCGCAATCTTTAGCATTAAGTAATGTTTTTAACCACACCCTCTCTCTTTCCATTGACTCTGAACAACTGTCTCTGTCCGTTACTCAAGACTACATGCGTGGCTGCAAACTGATCTTCATAGCACACATAAACTACAGATTACCTTTTGCTGGGGTCTTTTGTACCCATGACTGTTCTTACATATCTTATATATCAGCACCAACTGGAGAGACAAACGGAGGATTTTCCCTATTCAACCTTTGACAGAGCTCCATATAATGCATTAAAGGTTCTGTCAGGTATCAAAAATATTCTACTGGGCCTATTTGCAGTAGAAATAAGCCTATACTAGGACTAGTAGCAGAAAAACCTGTACATTCTGTGCATTGAACAATTTGGATTAAAATGCTCCCAATATGAATGGGCTGTGAGGGGTAAGCCTGAAATGCCCACTGTTAGAATTGTGTCCGTACTGACTGATATGGGTACTGACCCCTAAACTGTTGCACCCGAGTCAACTAAACACAGCATAGATTTTCCCAACAAATCTCTAAAATCAGAATGGGATGCTCATCTTTAGAAGCTGCATACATTTTCTCCCACCTCATTCTATTCGGCATGGTCTGGTTCTGTAACTGTGAACTCTGGTTATTGCTGCTCTGTGTCTATTTCCATGGCCGTCTCCCCCAGCAAAACCTCCAATGCCTTTACTTGACTCTGAAGCAGCGCATAGCGGAAACGGGCTGTCTGGCGCAAAGTTCTCGGCTCAGCTTGGTAACTTCATTGGTCAGGCGGCTGCTGGACTTTTTCGATGGGTTCAGGTGAAGAATCTGGATGAGGCGCTCTCTGAACAGCGGAGCTGCAGCAGGTGGAGCTGGAGGCACAGTCTGAGAACTCACACAAAAATCATTATTCTGTTCATAGTTTACATACATTCCTATTTATTCCATCCCATTAGTCAGTCGTGTCCATAAGTTCATTTGATTTAATATTATATTGACATCTTTATACCTATAGTTATAATTATTATTGTTAGCACTTTGTTAACTATGTATTCATTTCATGTGTATAGTCCGGACCCCGCTTCCTTGACTTAAAACCTTTGAAATTCTTAACAGACTCTAATCCCTTCTCTAATTCTTTCATTTGTACAATCCTGAGAAATAAATAATTTCCAAAACCTTGCCTTAAAACCTTGGGATTTAATTTTCAGTACTGTTCAACCTGTAGAGCAAAAAAACACTAAAATCTTGTCTTAGAATCTTTGAATTTTAATAAATTCTCTGAAAAATGAAAAATTCTCTGGTTAAAACAACCCTGAGACTCAAAATATTCCAACACAATGTTCTAGAATCTTCTGATCTTAAAGCAAATTCAGAGCTGAGAAATTTTCAGTTCAGACAACTGTGAGACTCATGTAAAGGCAATGTTTTAAAAGTCCCTACCATCTGATACGGCATCCTGCATTCTCCTGTGTATTCTAAATTCATAAAGCAAATGATTGTTTTTGTTTGTTTTTAATAATTTACCGTCACCATGGGTACAGAGTCTCAGAGTCAGTAGAGTGCCCAAAGTGACTCAGAATCACTCATTGGTATGATGGCGGCCGCCTTGATTTCTGATCCTGTCTCCCAAAACTCTGGACCCAGAGGAATATTGGTAATCTCGGTGGAACCTCCAGAACGGTGCTAGTCGGATTCACTTCTCCACACGTAAAGAATCAACTCTGTGAGTGAGCCTTAAAAATGTAGAAACACACACTTTAATCCTGCAGTAAACGTAATGCTGGCAGAAGGCTTCAAGAAAAAACCCTCTCATATGGTGTCATTTCAACGTAGTACATGTTCATCATGTGTTTGTGGAGTATAGAAATGTAATATTCACTCATTGATCAGGCTGGTTTCAGTCGTCTTTGATGTCCATATGCTAATAACGCTGATTTTCTGAGCCCACTGTGGTGAGGCTGGTGTGAAACTGACAGACCCCACTGTTTCAAGGTAATAAACCCATCAAATGTTCCTATAATAATAACAACAACAAAACATGAAATGAAAATCTATAGAAAAAACAAAACAACAAAAACAAACAAACAAAAAAAACACAGTGCATGCTCGTAGAAATTAAATTTACCTAAAGAATTCTGGATTCAAAATGTGAAGGAGAATGTTTGCTCCTTTAGGATGTCGCTGAGTCGGGCAGGGAGAACAGTAGAGAGCGATGGTGCTGAAGGGGTCATGCAGCCGCAGCACCAAGCTGTCTGGCGAGATTCAGGATACGAGCACCTGGAAAACAGGAGACCGTGGCGTTACTCTTTGGGCCCGGATTCGTTTTACAGTAGAATCTCCAACAATGAGAACACTGCCCTGAGGACTTCTCCTCAGTGATGAAGCAGGGGAAGGTGAAGTCGAAAAGCTGAGGACCTCGAATCGGCTAGCAGAGGTAAGACGACCCGCTGTGTCCGGTGCGCCAGTAGTGCTGTAATTAGGACGACCGCGTTTGGAGGAGTCACAGGCAGTCTCCAGCCTCATCATCAATCAGTGGAACAACAGCAGCTGGACATGTTGGTGAAGCTCGACTACCTCCTTGCAGAGTGTCTGGAAAGCTCTGCAAGCAACATTCCTCAAGGGTAAACACAGAGACAGAAACACAAATGGTGGTTAATCAAAAAAAAGGACCAACCAACACACCAGCACAAGTAAACAACCCAACTTTTCGACAAGGGCTGAACCACTGACACAATCTGTTAATCTGGCTTTACTAGTCTACCTGCACAAGTTTAGAGTTACAGGGGTGTGAAAGTGTCTGCCCCCTTGCTGCTATCTTATTTTTTTTTCCATGTTTGTTGCCCTTAAATGTTGCTTGTTGTTGCACAAACAATTTTAAATATTACTACCACTGTTCCATGTTTTCGCCATTTCTGGATAAAGGCTCTCACTGTTGTTCCAAAGCTTTAGAAATAGCTTTATTACCTTTCCCAGACTGACAGATCTCAAATATGTTGCATCTCATTTGTTCCTGAATTCATTTGGATTGCACCAGGATGTCTAGCTTTTGAGGAACATTTGGTCTACTTTACATTGTCAGGCAGGTCCTACTTAAGGTATTTTATTTTTTGAGAACAGGTGTGGCAGTAATCAGACCTGGGGGTGGCTAAAGAAATTGAACACAGCTTTCCAAAGATGTGATAAACCACAGTTCATTTATGTTTTAACACAGGGCCATCTGAATCATCTGAAGAAAAGTCAGCCAAACCAATCTCATTAGAGAATGTAGGACTCACTGTTGGAGTCATGAGCTGTGTCTCAGTACTGGAATCACAAAAGGCAGGTGTTGAAAAGCCTACAGGCAAATCAGAATCAGAGTTTTATATTGAGGCAACATCTGTGTCTTCCTGAGCAAGAACACAGTCCGACACGAGCGCCATTGTGTTTGTCCTCAGGCTGATTGACGTAAGGTAAAGGCAAAAGAATTGACTTTCAGCAACAAAACTTTCTGTGCACAACCCTTGTATGTGAAGTGATATCTTTAATCGTGTACACATGAATGTCAGGATTCACTGGTACTGGTAGTCTGGGAACACAACCAAACCTAAGATAAAATGGAGCGTAACCTATGGATTCATGAACTGTGGCATTGTACGCAAATGTTAAAATCTGAATTTGCTGTGGCCATTTCTGTTTTTACTTGAGAGGTAGGATACGGAGCATGTTAGAGGTTGAATCTTTCTGTGCCCCTATTGCCCAGTCTCAAAATGTGTGACCTTTGTTTCCTACTAATTCCAAAAAACTTCCACGAAAAGAGTACATTTTGAAATATTTCCATGGAAAGTTACCAGAAATTTACTGGAATTTTGTTTTCTCCCCCACCCCTTTGCAACCCTAGTAATACCCCATCTCAGTCCTGTTCTCCAAGTTGGACATGAGGAGCGTCATGATTTCTGGAATGATCGATAGCCTTCGTGAAAAATAACTAAAGCACAAACAAACCAGGACAATTACATCAAACACATGCAGCCCATACATATGAACCCTTCAAGAACAACCCTTCAGAACAAGACTCCTCCCTCTGTGCGGAAGAGAAGGACCAACTCAGGTCAAATACAGGCCAAATTCTCTTATTCATTGGCTAACGCAACTGTTCATAGACCTGAAGGAATGGTATGGAGTTGAGGAATAATATGGTGAGGCCCATGGGATAGACTTGGAAAGGAGAGTGAGATCCGTTCCCAGACCTAATGTGAGAAACTGTACATGAACTGAATGACCATAAGATGTTGTGTAGCTTGGACATACTTTTGGGTGTACGTAACTGAGATGTTAAGAGATCCAGCTGTGTCTTCAGCACGTAGGCCACGTAAGTAATGGTGGAGACTAATGAATATTCCTTATGGATGAAATGCAGACATCCTGCATATGAAAACAGGCCAACAACATATGACGTATAGTAGGGTATAAAGCATAAGGTATTGAGAGAGAGAGAGGGAGAGAGAAGAGAGGCACCCAGAATAGGCGGACTCTCTCCACACTGTATTTTTGATTGGAATAAAATGTTTCATTGTTACACCTGAAGGACAGTGGTCTCGAGTCTTCTTTTTAAACAACGTCCTCCTCCGGAGAAAGGCTATCCACGACAGTAGCAAGACAGATTAGGCCAGATTTCACTTTTGATGCTAGTCACTTGGCAGCAAGCTTCAAAAAGGCAAATGTGCAGGCAGTCCATGAAGAACACAATAGTGTGCTCCAATAGTGTGCTGCAAACTCCAGTCCAAGGAGAACACTTCAAACACTACAACACAGAGACAGTGCCCTTCAATTGATAGTGTTCAGCGATGCCTCATTTGGAAATCTTTCAGATGGTGGCACTCAAGGAGGACATTTGATTGTTCTTATGGAGAGGATTATGAAGAGGATTGTGCGGAGCACACTTGCTGGTGAAACACTGACAATGTCTGATGGAATTGATAATGCTCCACCCATAATGTGCATCACAGATAATCATTAACTTGCTGATGCAGTGAAGTCCACAAAGTCTTTCACAGAGAAACTGTGCCTGGAGATAAGCAGCATCAAAGAACTCACAGAATGTTGAAAGGTGCTGTGGCACAGTACAAAAGAACAGTGAATTCTCATCAAGGACGTGACGAACATAGCCACAAAAACGCCTTTCCATCGACTGCCACAGGCCCTCTCCAGTGCAGGAATGGAGACGACGACCCTCTGTGTCTGGCGCGCTGGTAGTGCTGTAATTAAGACGACCTCGTTGGAGGAGTCACAGGTAGCCTCTAGCCTCGTCTTCCATCTGTAGAGTTTGGACTGCCACTACAACAGCAGCTGGATATGCTGGTTAATCTTGACAACCTTGCAGAGCGTTCAGAGAGCTCTGAAAGCCATGTTCCTCAAGAACTAAACAGAGACAGAAAAGCAGGTAATGATGGTTAGTGAGAGCAAGTACTGTACAGTAACACAGGCAGCAGACTGCTTAAGGATTATAACAACTGGCTAAGTTAAACAGGAAAGCTTATATTAAACACTATAAAATAGGGATGGTCGCTCGACCAAATTGATACCCATTTGAGAAGGAGAAATGCTAATTCTGTGTGTCACTGTTGACGCTCACAGCTACAAGTGATTGGTTTCAGAATACATGTCTGGTCACTCACTGAAACCTGGATTAGACCTGATTAATATATAGCACTAAATGAAGCCACTCCCACAGGTTATAAATATGTACATAGCCCTAGATTATCAGGCAGAGGAGGTGGAGTATGCATAATCTACCACAATACACTAGATATTATTATAAAGTAAAGCTTAATACCAAAGACTTCTGTATCACCAGTAAATGCCCCAGATGGAAGTGAAACGAAAAAAGGACAGAAAACATGCAAGAGTTCAAGCCATACGCTAGCACTCTGGGAAAATCTTCCAGTTGTCCCCCCCGGCCCTGATACTTACTCTCTACAGGTAGAATCTCCAACAATAAAAACACTGTCCTGAGCAGTCGTCCTCGGTGACGGAGCAGATGAAGGGGAAGTTGAAGAGCTGAGGACCTCAAACTGGCTAGCAGAGGTAAGATGACCTGCTGTGCCCGGTGCACCAGTAGTGCTGTAATTAAGACAACTCTGTTGGAGGAGTCACAGGCAGTCTCCATCCTCCTCTTCAATCTGTAGTGTTTGGACTGCCACATCAACAGCAGCTGGATATGCTTGTCAATCTTGACAACCTTGCAGAGCGTTGGGAGAGACAGAAACTCAAACGATGGTTAGTAAGAGAAAGTGCTGTACAGTAATACAGGTAGCAGATAGCTCAAGGTTTACAACAAAGATAAATAAGACAAAAGCTAATATTAAAGACTATAAAGTAGGGATGGTCGCTTGACCAAACTGATTTCACGCTCTCCCCTGGAGTAATCCCGGGACTCCGCCAACAAGCCCTGTCAGGAGCCAGTATTCCAGAGGCTGACTGCACATGCATGCTTCAGTTGCCTCCCTCTCGTTCTCCCTCAGCATTCATGAGCTCACTGCCGTGTGTCTTTCTGGGTCCAGAGTCTGCCATGGTTTGTTCACGCTAAAACCATCATTGTCACGCCGCTCGTCCTCGGTCTGATCTTTTGTAACTCTGCTATTGTTCTTGATCTCTTGTTTTCTGTTGGCTTTGTTTATAGCACATTGCCCTTTGTTGTCTGCCTATCCTAGTGTTTGATTTGCTCTTGTTCCCTTGGCCACGTTTGTTTTGCTGTTCTTTTGTCAAGTGCTGCCTTAAGTTTTACCCTATCCCTGTACAAAGCGAGGCTTGTGTTTTTTGTTCTCCTTAGTATCCCTACCCTGTTTTACACCCAAGCACTTCTTGTGGTTTTGAGATCTCATTCTGCCCCTGTGTTCTCCTGAGCTAGGCTCAGCAGTTTTTGTTTATCCTGTCCAGTTTTGTTTTATGCCCTGTTTGTCTTCTGTTCACCTAAGCTCCATCTCTTCCTGGTCCCAGGTTTGTTGTTTTGCTCCAGTCCCACCTGCTTTGTCAAGTTTGTTTTGTTTCAGTTTTGACCCTTAGTTTGCTGCTACCCTGATTTATCCAGTCTTGTTTACACTCCCACTCTTGTGTTATCCTGCCTTTATTTATTAAGGCCTGGCATCGTACATTCCCTGCAAGTGTTTCCTTGTTCGTCACTGCCAAACCTGACCAGGCAGGACACGTTCACAGCTAGTGAATTTTTGTGTGCGAGTGATTGGTTTCAGAGTACATATCTGGTTATAATAACATGGTGCTAGATTATTCTACCAAATTTCATTGATTCTGATTGGAGCAACACTGTCAAAGTTAGAACGGAGCACAGTCTTAAATAGCAGTTTGAAAACAACCTTACGATGTTCACAGGGAGAAGTCTAACCTTTCAAAAGATGAAAGTATTTAGATCCGCACGCTACACTTACAAATATGACAAAGCAGCTAGATTGAAAATGTGAAAAAATCTTTGCTCCATCAGGATCTCACTGCGTCGGGCAGGGAAAATATTAGAGAACAATGGTGCTGATGGGGTCACACTTCCGCAGAACCAAGGCAAGCAGTCTGCCGATGTCCAGCATATGAGCACCTAGAAAACAGACCATATCATTACTCTTCAGGCCACCTTTTGTTTTTTTGGGTGATCATTATCTATTAATTTTTCATTATTATCCATTATCAAGAACATACAATATAAAAGAAAAAGTGGGTGATTGTATACACCACACATCAAGAGGCACCCCTCCCCAATGGCCAGCTCATCAGTAACAATTTGTTAATAAAAACAGGGAATAAAATAAAGTGCTATTTAAACCTCTCAGCAGCATTTTCCCAGGCCAATAATGAATGCCTCTCCTACCTTCAATCTTGCCTTCTCCTTGTGCTCCAGAGTGCCCTGCCTCAGCTCCAGTCTGATAGCACACCATCTCTATCCGCCAAGTTCTTCTCTGCATGAAGAATGAAGAATCTGGATGAGGCGTTCTCTGAACAGCGGGGTGTACTTGTGGAGCTGGAGGCACAGTCTGAGAACTCACACAAAAATTATTATTCTGTTCATAGTTCACATACATTCCTATTTATTCCATCCCATCAGTCAGTCGTGTCCATAAGTTCATTTGATTTGTATCCATGTCTTTATAGACTTTTTTTCCATCTCAATTACAGGACAAGTCTGCTTAATTTGGTTATTTCCCCATTCTAAAATAAAAATATATAAATGTATTTATATTTTCAAAAACCCCTTATTTTCTTTTCTAAAAGTTTACATAGCTCTGTATGTTGACGTCTCTATCCCTATCGTTACAATTATTATTATTATTGTTAGCACTTTGTTAACTATGTATTCATTTCATGTGTATAGTCCGGACTCTTCGGGTGTTATAAAACCCGGATCCCTTGTCAAAGAACCGGAATTCCTAATGGACTCTGAACCCTTCCTTAATTCTAAAATTTGTACAGCTTTAAGAAATCATTTCCAAAATTGCATTAAAAGTTTTTTTTTTTAGTTTTTTTAAAATGATGATCCTTTCTCAAAATTCTCTACCGGTTGAATAGTACTGAAAATAAAAATCTAAAATCGTGTCTTTCAGAGAATTGAAATAAATTCTCTGAAAAATGAAAAATTCTCTGGTTAAAACAAACTTCCAAGATTCCAAGACAACATTCTAGAATCTTCTGATTTTAAAGCATTTTTTAGACAACTGTGAGACTCAATCATGTTAAGGCAATGTTTTGAAAATCTCTACCCTCTGATACAGCATCCTGCATCCTCCTGTGAATTCTAAATTCATAAAGCAAGTGATTTTTAAAAAAAAAATTTTAATAAAAAAAAATAATTTTACTGTCACCTTGGGTACAGAGTCTCAAGGTGAGTCTCAAATCTATTAAAAAAAAGAAAAAAACCCACAGTGCATGCACGTAGAAATTTACCTAAGAATACTGAACACATGCTGTGAAGACCGCTGCAGTCACTGGCCACAGGTGCTTAAAAAGCTTGGAGAGAGCCTAACCTTTTAAAAGATAAAAGTATTTGGATCAGCAGGCTACACTTACAGACATGACAGAAAGAAGCTAGATTCAAAATGTGAAAGAGAATCTTTGCTCCTTTAGGATGTCGCTGAGTCGGGCGGGGAGAATAGAAGAGAACGATGGTGCCGAAGGGGTCACGCAGCCGCAGCGCCAAGCTGTCTGGAGAGGTCCAGGATACGAGCACCTGGAAAACAGGAGAACGTGGCGTTACTCTTTGGGCCCTGATACGTTTTACAGTAGAATCTCCAATAATGAGAACACTGCCCTGAGGACTTCGCCTTCCCCTGCTTCGTCACAGAGGAGAAGTCGAAGAGCTGAGGACCTCGAACCGGCTAGCAGAGGTAAGACGACCCGCTGTGTCCGGTGCGCCAGTAGTGCTGTAACTAAGGTCACAGGCAGTCTCCAGCCTCGTCATCAGTTAGTGGAACAACAGAAGCAGGATATATTGGTGAAGCTCAACTACCTCCTTGCAGAGCATCTGGAGAACTATTCAAGCCGACACAGAGACAGAAACGCAAACGATGGTTAGTGAGACAAAGTACTGTACAGTAAAACAGGTAGCAGATAGCTCAACGATTACAACAACTGGCTAAGATAAATAAGACAAAGCTAACATTAAAGACTATAAAGTAGGGATGCTCACTCAACCAAACTGATACCCATTTGGTTCGGAAAAAATCTAAACCAACTCCATACGACATGTTGACAGGGAGAAGTCTAACCTTTCAAAAGATGAAAGTATTTGGATCAGCATGCTACACTTACAGACATGACAGAAAGCAGCCAAATTCAAAATGTGAAAGAATCTTTGCTGCATCAGGATCTCTCTGCGTCAGGCAGGGAGAATAGTAGAGAATGGAACTGAAGAGGTCACACCGCTGCAGCACCCAGGGAAGCAGTCTGGCGATGTCCAGGATACGAGCACCTCGAAAACAGGAGGTTTTTGTTTTGTTTTGTTGGTTTTTTTTTTTTTTTTGGGGGGGGGTCTATTCATTTTTCCTTATTATCCATTATAAAGAACATACAATATAAAACAAAAAGAAAAAGTGGGAGATTGTGTACACCACACACCCCAAGGCACCCCTCCCCAATGGCCAGCTCATCAGAAACAATTTGTTAATAAAAACAGGGAGTTTAAATAAAATATTATTTCAGAGCAGTGCTATTAACCTCTCAGCAGCGTTTTCCCAGGCCAATAATGTCTTGTCTTTAGCACCATGAATGTGAGCGGTACAAAGATGCAGGTTAATAACGTCAATACAGAAAAGAATCCATTGTCTCCATCTCTGAGAATGTGGGGGTTGCCAGCGCATGCCTAGTTATTTTTTAGCATTGATTGTTCCAGAAGTCGCAAGTAAAGGGAAAAGGAAAAGCCAGGTAAATTATAGAAAGACTGAAATTCTTGGAACGTCCGGAGTTCAGTCTCACTAAAAATAAAGTGTTGATTACATTCCGTTGCCACACAGGGAAGAAAAAAGGTTTGTTGGCCGTAAGAAGTTTATAATTATGGAAGACAGGGGAGTTTTAGTGCCACCTGGTGGAAGAGTTTGTGATTCTTTCTACATCCCTCCACACAAAGTAAATTACTAATGATTGGTCCATACCCCAATTTACAATGTTTTAGAGGGATATTTGAATAAATTAAGCCTTGTAGTCTATGGGGAGCGATTCTACATGATTCTATAGGACACCAGGAAGTTTGTGCATCAGGATTAAGCCAAGTGGTTAGAACCCGTGGTTATAAAGAAAGAGTATAATTTGAAGGTCGGAGCTGAGAGCAGCATCAGGGTTGGAGGGTTAAATATGTGTATCTAGGTCTCTTGCCTCTGCACAAATAAAACCAAAATAACAATCAAGTTTCTTCCAGAAATTCATTGGAGGTGATAGATAACTGTCTGGCAGAAAATGTAGTATATTTTCTGGCTGATGGGTTAAGGGCAGGCCAGACATCAACCAGTGTGATTTGATTTGTGTATCAGAGTGAATTGCGTTGGAGTGATCTAGCAGATTATTAGCATCAAAGTAACGGAGAGTCAAAATTAGAGAGATATTTAGATAGAGCTACAAAAAACTCCAAACCAAATACAGCTGGGGCGTAGGCTGAGACAAAAGTGAGTGTTTTCCCTCCAATAGATGCTATAATGAGAGAAATTTGCCCAGGTGTGTCGCCGCCTGTATGACTAATCGATTACATTTTTCTCTTTCTTAGCAGAGCAGTACGCTGCCGCCTTAAAATATTTATTTGACATTCTAGACTCATTGGTAGGCAAGAGATTGGATTCTTGTAATAACGCAATATCTATTCTTTTTCTACTGAAAATATCTAAGCAACAAAGTCTCTTTGAAGGCGAATTCAGACGCTGGACATTCTAAGACAATATTGTTAGTTCAGTCATAGACGTTTAAAACTAGCGCAGATAAGTCAGGATAAGCAGGAAAAGATGAAGTATATCTGAGAGGCTTGGGTGGTGATTAACAGAAATTAAACAATGTCTTAAATAACAAGGAGAAACTGGCCGGGAACAAACAACCCACAACCCAGGGTGCTCACAGAGAACAGGAAGAAAAGCCATTCTTCTCTTAGAAGTGAAGGAGCTATAATCAACAAAAAAATGAAGGTTTGAACCAAAGTAAGAGATGGGGCTGCTGGCCCTGCTTACCTTCAGTAGACACTGCCCATCCTGGTACCACAGGAGCTTGAAAATAAAGACCTGCTGTGAGTTTGCTGTGTCTTTCTAGTTTCTATAGACACAGTGAGCTTGATCCAGGTCGCTTTGCTTCATCTTTTTCTTGATTGGGGAAGCAACAGGAGAGGGAATTGGTCGTGTTTAACAGTAGATATCACAGCCATTCTATTACCAGTAAATGCTGCAGGTAGAAGTGTAAAAAACAACAAAAAAAAGATAGCAAAAAAAAAAGAGTGCAAGAGCAAGTGCAAGAGCTACCATTACGGTAAATCAGTCACGTGGTCCCCCCGGGCCCTGATACTTAATTGTCTTACAGTAGAATCTCTAATAAGAACAATAATAACACCACCTTCACCTGCTTCGTCACCGAGCACAGCTCCTCAGGGCAAAGTCAAAGAGCCGAGGAACCCAAACCTGTTAGCAGAGATGAAAACGTCTGTTGGTGGAGGTGCCCACAGCTTTTCCCGGCCACGCTGAATCCTACAGGCTCTCTCCTGTGCGGGAGTGGAGACGATGGCTGGCGTCCAGTGTGCCGGTAGTTTTGTAAATACTACCCCATGGGAGGAGTCACAGGAGGCCTCCAGCCTCGTATTCCACCTGTGGAGTTTGCACTGCCACTGCGACAGCAGATGGATATGCTGGTCAAGCTAAAGACAGAAACGCAAACAATGGTTAGTGAGAGAAAGTACTCACACAGTCACACAGGTAGCAGATAGCTCAAGGATTACAACTATAAAGTAGGGATGGTCAAAAACAAATTGATACCATTTGCGTGAGAGAAGTTCTAATTCTGCATGTTGACGTTCACATTTACGAGTGACTGTTTTCAGAGAACATGTCTGGTCATTATACCATGGGTATTGGGTTGGGTTTGGGTTGTGCATAGAACTGAACTATAAATTGTGGAGATGCCGCCACTACAACCACTTCTGCGTGAGAAACCTCAATAGCTAAAATCTGTGGAGAGCAAATGCATTTCGAAGAGACGGCTTCTGTGAATTCTCATGAAAGACATGACGAAACTTCCTGAAAACTAAAGGGTGAAACTGTAAAAGCTACTGAGCCATGCTTGGCAGATTTATCTCCATACGGAGCAGTAAAATGTACTTCCTCAGATACTGGCAGCGTTCACAGCAAGGGATTTTCATCAGTCATTGATCAGTGAATCAACTCGGTCAATCAGCCTTAAGAATGTAGAAAAACACGTTCCTGCAGTGAACGTAGCGGTGGAAGGCTGTCAGAACCACGTCCACGATTTTCTCCTAAAGTCCTTCACCACGATCCAATCCCCGATCTGTATGGAGTTCACAGAGTCGGTCAGCACTGGAAAGGCTGCTACCACCATGGAAGGACTTCTCTCTTAGCCAGTTAGCCACTGTGATTGCGTCCCGTTGTCTGCAAATGAAAAACTTTTGTGATTTTTGCTTAATTTTCAAAAATACCCAGATCAATTTTAAATTGTTAGAAAGGAGTTCGATGAAATCAATCATCTGATGCTAAACGAACCACTGGGAGGTTGATGTGCACTGACTGGGGGGTATAATAACCCTGCTCATGTTCATTTGAATATGTACTATCCACCTTTCACACTACGCTTTGGTCCCTTGTGAAATCTAAGTGTAAACCATTATTTGTCAACCATATCGGTCATATCCGATTATGATTTGATCCACTGGAATGAGGGATTGTAAAGAGAGAATCAAAAGCTGGGATTGTGTGCACGCCAAACTCTCAGTTCCGCCTCTATAACGGACATCACCTCTGGTGTCTGAAATATCCTCGTCATTAACATCCTCATTTTGCTCAGACTTCTGTTGTACTCTTATGGAAACCATCTGAAGCTCTACTGCATTTCTTGACAAAGCTGTCTCTTGCCACCTGCTCTACAAATGAATTACCTACAGATATTGCAACCCCTTTTTTAAGTATTATTTTTTATGAGCTTTAGATTTACATAGAAATAGTACAGCATAGGAACTTCTTACAAATGTTAGGGTTCTATGTGCCACAAGTTCCCCAGATGTTTAGTGATAATATGTAAACTCTTGCTAAAGCACACAATTCTCCTGCTTGCACCGACACACTATCTGGTAACCTGAATGTGTCCACTATCTGATCAGCCTTCACTATGAAGTAGCCACTGATGGATTCCCATTTTCCAACTGCAGTCTGGATCTATCTAAAAAAAATAAAATAAAATAAAACATCAGCATTTTTATTTGGTACATCAGTGAGATCAGACCTGACATCCTTGACTCACATGGGAAATTTATCATCATTTTAGATAATTCTTCTTCTCCTTCCTTGGACAGGGATATTGAGCCCGGTAAAGCCAATCAGCTGTTTTGCTTGTACCACCCTTTATTGAACCAATATCACCACATGGCAGCATTGGTCTCGATCTCGTAATTTTTATCTGGCAGCTCGTGTCTGGACCGCAAAACACAAGTATCATCAATTATTTGTACCCTCCAAGCATTCATACTAGGTGAAAAACACTTATCTTTGCTTTCCCAATCTTTAGCATTAAGTAATGTTTTTAACCACACCCCTTTCCATTAACCCTTCTTGCCTGGGGAACTATGCGGTTCACCTGGCTCTCTGAACAACTGTCTCTGTCCTTTAATCAAGACTACATGCGTTGCTGCACACTGATCTTCATAGCACACATAAGATACAGATTATCTATTGCTGGAATCTTTTGTACCCATGACTGTTCATACAAAACGGAGGATTTTCCCCATTCAACCTTTGACAGAGCTTCATGTAATGCATTAAAGGTTCTCTGCTCTGTCAGATACCAAAAATATTCTACTAAGCCTATTTGAAGTAGAAATAAGTATATACTATGACTAGTAGCAGAACCTGTACATTCTGTACATTGTATGATTTAGTATAAAAGCATTTAGTATAAAAGCTCTGAATAATAATGGGCTGTGAGGGGTAAGCCTGAAACGCCAACTGTTAGAATTGTGTCCGTATTGAGGGATTTGGGCACTGACCCCTAAACTGTACTAAAACTGTTGCACCCGAGTCAACTAAACACGGAATAGGTTTTTTCAGCAAATCTCTGAATCCCAGTGAGGAACCCATTCTGAATTTAGAGTCTTCTTGAGAGACTGCATACATTTTCTCCCACCTCATTCTATTTGGTATGGTGTGGTTCTGTAACTGTGAACTCTGGTTATTGCTGCTCTGTGTCTATTTCCGTGGCCGTCTCCCCCAGCAAAACCTCCAATGCCTTTACTCAGCACTGCGTCAGACAGCCTGATTCCGCTATGCGCTGCAATTTCTGGGCTCAGCTTGGTAACTTCATTGGTCAGGTGGCTGCTGGACTTTTTCGATGGGTTCAGGTGAAGAATCTGGATGAGGTGCTCTCTGAACAGCGGGGTGCACTTGCGGAGCTGCAGCAGGTGGACCTGGAGGCACAGTCTGAGAACATACACAAAAATCATTATTCTGTTCATAGTTTACATACATTCCTATTTATTCCATCCCATCAGTCAGTCGTGTCCATAAGCTCATTTGATTTAATATTATATTGACTTTATACCTATAGTTACCATTATTATTGTTAACTATGTATTAATTTCATGTGTATAGTGTGGACAGATGTTATAAAACCCAGCTTCCTTGTCTTAGAACCTCTGAAATTCTTAATAGACTCTACACCCTTCTCTAATTCTTTCATCTTGGGATTTATTTTTCAGTACTGTTCAACCTGTAGAGCAAAAAAACAGCGTCCTGCATCCTCCTGTGTATTCTAAATTCATAAAGCAACTGATCTTTTTTATAATTTTATCGTCACCTTGGGTACAGAGTCTCAGAGTCAGTAGAGCGCCTGAATTGACTCAGAATCACTCATTGGTATGACG
The DNA here is from genome assembly GCF_030463535.1 of Salminus brasiliensis. Lineage (NCBI taxonomy): Eukaryota > Metazoa > Chordata > Actinopteri > Characiformes > Bryconidae > Salminus > Salminus brasiliensis. The sequence goes on from NC_132896.1 coordinate 17,400,714, forward strand.
GCGGCCACCTCTGTTTATTTCTGATCCTGTCTCCCAAAACTCTGGACCCAGTGGAATATTGGTAATCTCGGTGGAACCTCCAGAACGGTGCTAGTCGGATTTACTCCGCACTTAAAGAATCAACTCTGTGAGTGAGCCTTAAGAATGTAGAAACACACACTTTAATCCTGCAGTGAACGTAATGCAGGCGGAAGCCTTCAGAACCGCATCTGAGAAAAAACCCTCTCATATGGTGTCATTTTAACGTAGTACATGTTCATCATGTGTTTGTGGAGTATAGAAATGTAACATTCACACATTGATCAGGCTGGTTTCAGTCGTCTTTGATGTCCATATGCTGATAACGTTGATTTTCAGAGCCCACTGTGGTGAGGCTGGTGTGAAGCTGACAGACCCCATTGTTTCAAGGTAACAAACCCATCATATGTTCCTATAATAATAATAATAATAATAATAATAATAATAATGACAACAACAACAACAACATGGAAAAACATGAAATGAAAATTTATTTAAAAGAAAAAAAACTGAACAGTGCATGCTCGTAGAAACTTACCTAAAGAATTCTGGACACTGGCCAATGACTGCAGCGGTCATCACAGCATAAGTTGCTTAAATAGCTGTTTAAAACCGACTCCATATGACATATTGAACATGGAGAATGCCTAACCTTTCAAAAGATTAAAGTATTTGGCTCAGCATGCTACACTTACAGACATGACAAAGAAGCTAGATTCAAAATGTGAAAGAGAATCTTTGCTCCTTTAGGATGTCGCTGCGTCGGCGGGGAGAGTAGTGAAGAACGATGGTGCTGAAGGGGTCACGCAGCCGCAGCGCCAAGCTGTTTGGCGAGGTCCAGGATACGAACACCTGGAAAACAGGAGACTGTGGCGTTACTCTTTGGGCCCTGATACGTTTTACAGTAGAATCTCCAACATTGAGAACACTGCCCTGAGGACTCCTCCTCCGTGACCAAGCAGGGGAAGGCGAAGAGCTGAGGACCGAACTTGCTAGCAGAGGTAAGAAGACCCGTTGTGTCCGGTGCGCCAGTAGTGCTGTAACTAAGGTCACAGCCAGTCTCTAGCCTCATCAACAGTCAGTGGAACAACAGAAGCTGCATATTTTGGTGAAACTCAACCACGTCCTTGCAGAGCGTCTGGAGAACTCTGCAAACCCTGTTCCTGAAGAGTAAACACAGAGACAGAAATGCAAACGATGGTTGACTGTTGACGCTCGACCAAATTGATACCCATTTGGGTCGGAGAAATGCTAACTCTAAAACTGATCGCTTGTAACTATAAACGTCAACAGTGACATGCAGAGTACATGTCTGGTCATTATACCATGGTGCTAGCTTTTTCTACCAAATGTCTTTGATTCTGATTGGAGCAACATTGCCAATGCTAGAACTAAAACCATTAAAGCTACTGAGCGATGCTAGGCAGATTCATCTCCATATGGAACAGTAAAATGTATTTCTTCAGATAATGGCACAGAGTTCAAAGCAAGGGATTTTCAGTCATTGATCAGTGAGAAGACGTGAGACCTCTGCAACTTACTCAACACATCAAAATAATCCAGAGAGAAATTTGTGAACCCGATTTCATATAGAAAGTTGCATGCTAGCAGCAACTTACCTAAAGAATTCTGGTCATATGCTGTAATCGCTGCAGTCATTGGCAACAGGAGCTTAAATAGTAGTTTGAAACCAACTCAATACGACATGAATTGTTACTCCATCAGGATCTCGCTGCGTCAGGCAAGGAGAATAGTAGAGAATGGAGCTGAAGGGGTCACACCGCCGCAGCACCCAGGGAAGCAGTCTGGCGATGTTCAGGATACGAGCACCTAGAAAACAGGAGACCATGGCGTTACTCTTCTGGCCCTTTTTTTTTTTGGGGGGGGGTGATCATTATTTATTTTTCATTATTATGCATTATCAAGAACATTCAATATAAAGCAAAAAGAAAAAGTAGGTGATTGTGTACACCACAGATCTCAAGGCACCCCTCCCCAATGGCCAGCTCATCAGAAACAATTTGTTAATAAAATATTTCAGAGCAGTGCTATAAACCTCTCAGCAGCGTTTTCCCAGGCCAATAATGTCTAGTCTTTAGCACCATGAATGTGAGCGGTTGAAAGATCCAGGTTAATAACGTCAATACAGAAAAGAATCCATTGTCTCCATCTCTGAGAATGTGGGGGTTGCCAGCGCATGCCTAGTTATTTTATTTTAGCACTGATTGTTCCAGAAGACACAAGTAAAGGGGAAAGGAAAAGCCGGGTAAATTATAGAAAGATTGCAATTCTTGGAACATCCGGAGTTCAGTCTCACCAAAAATAAAGTGTTGATTACATTCCGTTGCCACACAGGGAAGAAAAAAAGGTTTGTTGGCCATAAGATGTTTATAATTATGGAAGACTGGGGAGTTTTAGTGCCACCTGGTGGAAGTGTGATTCTTTCTACATCCCTCCACACAGAAAGTAAATTACTAATGATTGGTCCATACCTTGTAGTCTATGGAGTGATTCTACATTCTTCTATAGGACACCAGGAAGTTTTTGCATCAGGATTAAGCCAAGTGGTTAGAACCCGTGGTTATAAAGAAAGAGTATAATTTCGGAGCAGAGAGGCCACAATCAGTTTTACAAATGTTGAAGATTTAAATATTTGTATCTAGGTCTCGTGCCTCTCCTCACATAAACCAAAATAACAATCAAGTGTCTTCCGGAAATTCATTGGAGGTGATAGAGGAATCATTGAGGGAATGAAGTGAAGTCTGGGAAGAACAAATTTTGTATTTTGCAGCAACATGGTGTTAAATAGTCATCTGGCACATGCTGTGATAAACTGTGAAATGTTATCTTTGTAATATTAGGGTAATGATCAGACATTGAAAGAGGAGAGATATCAGCTGAATAGATCAGTTGTAGCAAGGAGGAAGATGCAAGATCATCAATACTAGAGAATAATTTATGTCTGGCAGAAAATGTAGTATATTTTCTGGATGATGGGTTAAGGGCAGGCCAGACATAACCCAGTGTGAAATCAGAGATGAACTTGTTTAAAACAGAGGTGGATTTGATTTGTATTTGTATCAGAGTGAATTGCATTGGAGTGATCTAGCAGATTTTTAGCATCAATGAGTAACGGAGAGTCAAAATTAGAGAGATATAAAGGTAAAGGTAAAGGTGCACGTATTTGTCACTGTACAGCGAAATGTGTCCTCCGCATTTAACCCATCTGGTAGTGAACACACGCTCACACACACACATGTGTTAGGGGCAGTGAGTACACACACACACCCAGAGCGGTGGGCAGCCAACTCCAGCGCCCGGGGAGCAGAGAGGGTAAAGGGCCCACAAAAAAAAAGGACGCTTCACGATTTTGCGTGTCATCCTTGCGCAGGGATTATATATATTTAGATAGAGCTACAAAAAACTCCAAACCAAATACAGCTGGGGCGTAGGCTGAAACAAAAGTGAGTTTTTCTCTCCAATAGATGCTATAATGAGAGAAATTTATACAGGTGCTGGCACGTCTGGCAGACAAATCGATTACATTTTTCTCTTTCTTAGCAGAGCAGTACGCTGCCACCTTAAACTATTTATTTGACATTCTAGACTCATTGGTAGGCAAGAGATTGGATTCTTGTAAAAACAATATCTATTCTTTTTCTACGCAAAATATTTAAGCAACAAACCCTCTTTGAAGGTGAATTCAGACACTGGACATTCTAAGACAATATTGTTAGTTCAGTCATAGACGTTTAAAACTAGCGCAAATAAGCCAAAACAAGCAGGAAAGGATGGAAAGTATATCTGCGAGGCTTGGATGGTGATTAATAGATAAATGAAACAATTTCTTAAATAACAAGGAGAAACTGACCGGGAACAAACAACCCAGGGTGCTCACAGAGAACAGGAAGAAAAGCCGTTCTTCTCTTAGAAGTGAAGGAGCTATAATCAACAAAAAAATGAAGGTTGAAACCAAAGTAGGAGATGGGGCTGCTGGATCTGCTTACCTTCAGTAGAAGCATGTTTCGTCTTTCTATAGACACAGTGAGCTCTTTCCAGGTCTGCCATTTTTGGGAGCCAGAGGAGTCGTTTTGCTTCATTGTTTCTTGATTGGGGAAGATATCACAGCCATTCTATCACCACTAAATGCCCCAGGTAGAAGTGTTAAAAAAAACGAAAAGAGACAGAAAAAAAAGGATAAAAAAAGTAAGGGAGCAACCATTCCAATAAATCAGTCTTGGTAGTCCCCCTGGGCCCTGATACTTAATTGTCTTACAGTATAATCTCCAATAAGAAGAGCAGTAAGAACACCGCCCCGAGGAGTTGTCCTCGGTGACGAAGCAGGTGACGCTGGAAGTCGTCTCCACTCCCGCACAGGAGAGAACCTGTAGGCTTCAGTGTGGCCGGGAAAAGCTGTGGGCTCCTCCACCAACAGACGGTTTTCACCTCTGCGAACAGGTTTGGGTTCCTCAGCTCTTTTCTGTAAAAAAGACTACCCAATGGGAGGAGTCACAGGTAGCCTCCAGCCTCGTCTTCCGCCTATGCTGGTCAAGCTAGAGACAGAAATGCAAACGATGGTTAGTGAGACATAGCAGCTCAAGAATTACAACTATAAAGTAGGGATGATCGCTCAAACAAACTGACACCATTTAAGAGAGAGGTTTTAATTCTGCATGTTGACGTTCACACTTACGAGTGACCGGTTTCAGAGAACATGTCTGGTCATTATACCATGGGTATCAGGTTGGGTTTGGGTTGTGCATAGAACTGAACCATAAATTGTGCTGATGCCTCCACCACAAACACTTCAGCGTGAGAAACCTCAATAGCTAAAATCTGTGGAGAGCCAATGCATTTCGGATAAAGAAGCGATGGCTTCTGTGAATTCTCATCAAGGACATGATGAAACTTCCTGAAAACTAAGAGTGAAACTGTAAAAGCTACTGAGCCATGCTTGGCAGATTCATCTCCATACGGAACAGTAAATGTATTTCCTCAGATACTGGCAGCGTTCACAGTAAGGGATTTTCAGTCAATCAATGAATCAACTCGGTCAGTCAGCCTTTCCTGCAGTGAACGTAACGGTGGAAGGCTGTCAGAACCACGTCCGCGATTTTCTCTTAGTCCTTCACCACGATCCCCGATCTGTATGGAGTGTACAGAGTCGCTCAGCACTGGAAAGACTGTTCGCACCATGGAAGGGCTTCTCTCTTAGCCACTGGGATTGCGTCCTGTTATCTGCAAATGAAAAACTTCTGGGTATTTTTGAAAACTAAGCAAAAATCACAAATCAATTTGAAATTGTTAACAAGCTTTGGATTCCCTCTTTACAGTGTGCACACCAAACTGTTTTGTAGCAGTCCGTCATAGAGACGGAACTATGAAATTGTTCATCATTTGATGAAGATGTATCTGGTGTCGAGTCTGAAATATCCTCATCATAAACATCCTCATTATGCTTAGAATTCTGTTGTACTCATGGAAACCATCTGAAGCTCTACTGCATTTATTGACAAAGCAGTTTCTAGCCACCTGCTCTGAAAACGAAGTAGATATTGCCAATTTTTTAATTTGTAATTTTTTTTAATGAGCTTTACATTGACATAGAACCTTAACATTTGTTAGAAGCTACTATGCTATACAATTTCTATGTGCCACAAGTTCCCTAGATGTTTAGTGCTAATATGCAAACTCTTGCTAAAGCACACAATTCTCCTGCTTGCACTGACACACTATCTGGTAATCTGAATGTGTCCACTATCTTATCAGCCTTCACCATGAAGTAGCCACTGATGGTTTCCCATTTTCCAACTGCAGTCTGGATCCATCCAAAAATAAATAAATAAAATAAAATAAACATCAGCATTTTCATTTGGTACATCAGTGACATCGGACCGGACACCCTTGACTCACATGGGAATTTATCATCATATTGGATAACCCTTCTTCTCCTTCCTTGGAAAGGGATCTTGAGCCCAGTAAAGACAATCAGCTGTTTTACTTGTACCACTTTAACTGCACATGCTCCCTTTATTTAACAAATATCATCACTTGGCAGCATTAATCTCGATCTCGTCATTTTCATCTGGCAGCTTATGTCTGGACCGCATAACATAAGTATCATCTAGTATGAATGCTTGGAGGGTGCAAATAATTGATGAAACACTTATCTTTGCTTTCCCAATCTTTAGCATTAAGTTATGTTTTTAAACCACACCCAATCTCTTTCCATTGACCCTTTTTGCCTAGGGAACTATGCGGTTCACCTGGCTATCTGAAGAATTGTCTCGGTCCTGTAATTAGGACTACATGCGTGGCTGCAAACTGATTTTCATAGCACACATAAGATACAGATTATCTTTTGCTGGTATCTTTTGTACCCATGGCTGTTCTTACATATCAGCACCAACTGGGGAGACAAATGGAAGATTTTCCCCATTCAACCTTTGACAGAGCTCCATATAATGCATTAAAGGTTCTCTGCTCGGTCAGATACCAAAAATATTCTACTGGGCCTATTTGAAGTGGAAATAAGCCTATACTAGGACTAGTAGCGGAACCTGTACATTTGTATGATTTAGTTTAAAATCTCAAAATAATAATGGGCTGTGAGGGGTAAGCCTGAAACACCCACTGTTAGAATTGTGTCCATATTGAGGGATTGGGGCACTGACCCCTAAACTGTACTAAAACTGTTGCAACCGAGTCAACTAAACACGGAATAGATTTTCCCAGCAAATATCTAAATTGAGAATGGGTTCCTCACTGGGAATCAGAGTCATCTTTAGAGACTGCATACATTTTCTCCTATCTCATTCTATTCGGCATGGTCTTGTTCTGTAACTGTGAACTCTGGTTATTGCTGCTCTGTATTTCCGAGGCCGTCTCACCCAGCAAAATCTCCAATGCCTTTACTTGTCTATTGTCAGTCTGTTTCTGCTATGCACTGCTTAGTAACTTCATCAGTCAGGCGGCTGCTGGACTTTTTCAATGGGTTCAGGTGAAGAATCTGGATGAGGCGCTCTCTGAACAGTACATGTTCATCATGTGTTTGTGGAGTATAGAAATGTAACATTCACTCATTGATCAGGTTGGTTTCAGTCGTCTTTGATGTCCATATGCTGATAATGCGGATTTTCAGAGCCCACTGTGGTGAGGATGGTGTGAAGCTGACAGACCCCATTGTTTCAAGGTAACAAACCCATCATTTGTTCCTATAACAACAACAAAAACAACAACAACAACATGAAATGAAAATCTATTTATAAAGAAGAAGAAAAAAAAAGAAAGAAATTGAACAGTGCATGCTCGTAGAAACTTACCTAATGAATTCTGGACACATGCTGTGATGACCGCTGCAGTCATTGGCCAAAGGTGCTTAAATAGCTGTTTGAAACCAACTCCATACAACATGTTGAACAGGGAGAAAGCCTAACCTTTCAAAAGATGAAAGAGAATCTTTGCTCCTTTAGGATGTCACTGCGTCGGGCGGTGAGAATAGTAGAGAACAATGGTGCTGAAGAGGTAAGGCTAGATGGCCTCTTTGCAGAGCATCTGGAGAGGATTGCGAGCCATGTTCCTCAAGCGTAAACACAGAGACAGAAATGCAAACGATGGTTAGTGAGACAAAAGTACTGTACAGTAAACGCAGATAGCAGAAAGCTCAACGATTACGATTGGCGAAGATAAATAAGACAAAGCTAATATTAAACACTATAAAGTAGGGATGACCCCTCGACCAAACTAATAACATTTGAGTCAGAGAAATTTTTTTTCTGTGGGACACTGTTGACATTCAGAGCTACAAATGACTGGTTTCAGAGAACATATCTAGTTATTATACCATGGTGCTAGCTTTTTCTACCAAATTTCTTTGATTCTGACAGCTCCATTCTAGCCTTGACAATGTTGCAATCTTCAAAGTCTACAGATCCTCCATTACACCCTCTAAATCTTTAGGGTGAGCCTTAAGAATGTAGAAACACACTTTAATCCTGCAGTAAATGTAATGCCGGCGGAAGCCTTCAGAAACGAGTCTGAGAAAAAACCCTCTCTTATGGTGTACCTTACATTTCTATACTCCACAAACACATGATGAACATGTAATACATTACATTCACTCATTGATCAAGCTGGTTTCAATTGTCTTTGATGTCCATTTACCCAAACACGCTGGTTTTCATTGCCTTTGATGTCCATATACTGATAACGCTGATTTTCTGAGCTCACTGTGGTGAGAGGGGTGTGAAGTTGACAGACCCCATTGTTTAAAGGGAACAAACCCACCATATGTTCCTATTCCCCAGGCAGTCAAATATGTAATAACGTGGAAAAACATGAAATAAAAATCCACAAAAAAACCCACAGTGCATGCTCGTAGAAATTTACCTAAGAATTCTGGCCACAGGTGCTCAAATAGCTTGGAGAGAGCCTACCCTTTCAAAAGATGAAAGTATTTGGATCAGCAGGCTACACTTACAGACATGACAGAAAGAAGCTAGATTCAAAATGTGAAAGAGAATCATTGCTCCTTTAGGATGTCGCTGCGTCGGACGGGGAGAACAGTAAAGAATGATGGTGCTCAAGGGGTCACGCAGCCGCAGCGCCAGGCTGTCTGGTGAGGTACAGGATACAAGCATCTGGGAAACAGGAGACCGTGGCATTACTCTTTGGGCCCTGATACGTTTAACAGTAGAATCTCCAACAATGAGAACACTGCCCTGAGGACGTCTCCTCGGTGACCAAGCAGGGGAAGGCAAAGTCGAAGAGCTGAGGACCTCGAACCGGCTAGCAGAGGTAAGACGACCCGCTGTGTCCGGTGCGCCAATAGTGCTGTAACTAAGGTCACAGGCAGTCTCCAGCCTCGTCATCAGTCAGTGTAACAACAGAAGCAGGATATATTGGTGAAGCTCAAATACTTCCTTGCAGAGCATCTGGAGAACTATTCAAGCCGACACAGAGAAAGAAACGCAAACGATGGTTAGTGAGACAAAGTACTGTACAGTAAGATAGGCAGCAGATAGCTCAACGATTACAACAACTGGCTAAGATAAATAAGACAAAAGCTAATATTAAAGACCATAAAGTAGGGATGATCGCTCGACCAAATTGATACCCATTTGAGACAGAGAAATTCTAATTCTGCGTGTCACTGTTGACGTTCACAGCTGCAAATGATTGGTTATTATATTAATTAATGTCTGGTTATTATAGCATGGTCCAAGCTTTTTCTACTCAATTAATTTGATTTTAAATTGGAGCAACATTGTCAAGGCTAGAACGGAACACAGACTACAGGTCATCTGTTAGATGTTCTAGACCTTTAGGGTGAAATTCTGGATGGATAAATCTAGAGGGTTATTAATGACTCGGGGGAGGGTTGAGGGGTGATCATTATTTATTTATTTTTCCTTATTATCCATTATAAAGAACATACAATATAAAACAGAGAAAAAGTGGGAGATTGTGTACACCACACACCCCGAGGCACCCCTCCCCAATGGCCAGCTCATCAGAAACAATTTGTTAATAAAAACAGGGAGTAAAATAAAATATTATTTCAGAGCAGTGCTATAAACCTCTCAGCAGCGTTTTCCCAGGCCAATAATGTCTTGTCTTTAGCACCATGAATGTGAGCGGTAGAAAGATGCAGGTTAATAACGTCAATACAGAAAAGAATCCATTGTCTCCATCTCAGAGAATGTGGGGGTTGCCAGCCTGTATGCCTGTGTGACAAATCGTTTACATTTTTCTCTTTCTTAGCAGAAGAGTACGCTGCCGCCTTAAAATATTTATTTGACATTCTAGACTCATTGGTAGGCAAGAGATTGGATTCTTGTAATAACAATATCTATTCTTTTTCTACGCAGAATATTTAAGCAACAAACCCTCTTTGAAGGTAAATTCAGACACTGGACATTCTAAGACAATATTGTTAGTTCAGTCATAGACGTGTAAAACTAGTGCAAATAAGCCAAAACAAGCAGGACAGGATGGAAAGTATATCTGTGAGGCTTGGATGATGATTAATAGATAAATGAAACTATGTCTTAAATAACAAGGAGAAACTGACCGGGAACAAACAACCCACAACCCAGGGTGCTCACAGAGAACAAGAAGAAAAGCCGTTCTTCTCTTAGAAGGGAAGGAGCTATAATCAACAAAAAAATGAAGGTTGGAACCAAAGTAGGAGATGGGGCTGCTGGCCCTGCTTACCTTCAACAGAAGCTGCCCATCCCGGCACCACAGGAGCTTGAAAATGAGGACCTGCTATGAGTTTGCTGTGTCTTTCTAGCTTCTATAGACAAAGTGAGCTCGATCCAAGTCTGCCATTTTTGGGAGTTCAGATGAGTGGCTTTGCTTCATCTTTTTCTTGATTGGGGAAGCAGAGACCTGGAGAGGGAAGTGGTCATGGTTTTACAGTAGACATCACAGCCATTCTATCACCAGTAAATGCCCCAAGTATCAGTGTTAAGAACAACAAAAAAAGGACAGAAAAGGGGGGGGAGGGAGCAAGAGTTCTAGCCATACGCAACTATTCTGGAAAATCAGCCATGTGGTCGCCCCCGGACCCTGATGCTTAAGTGTTCTACAGTAGAATCTCCAAGAATCTCCATCAGCCCCAAGTAGTCATCCTCAGTGACGAAGCAGGTAAAGACCAAGTCGAAGGGCTGAGGAACCCCGAACTGGTTAACAGGTACCGTCTGTTGGTGGAGGAGCACTGAGCTTTCACCCGGCCACACTGACTCCCACAGGCTCTCTCTAGAACAGGTCTGCAGACGACTCTCTGTCTGGTGAGCCGGTAGGGCTGTGATTAGGACAACCCCGTTGGAGTAGTCACAAGGAGCCTCCAGCCTTGTCTTCGGCCTCTACAATAGCAGCTGGTCATGCTGGTCAAGCTAAACGGCCTCCTTGCAGAGCGTCTGGGGAACTCTGCATGCCATGTTCCTCAAGCGTAAACAGAAACACAAACGATGGTTAGTGAGACAACAGCACTGTACAGTAACACAGGTAGCAGATAGCTCAAGCGTTACAACTGGCTAAGATAAATAAGACAAAGCTAATATTAAAGACTAGAAGTGACGTTCACAGCTACAAGTGATCGGTTTCGGAGCCATTATACCATGGAGCTAGCTTTTTCTATCAAATTGGTTCAATACTAATTGTCAAAGGAGCACAGTCTACAGATCATCTGTTACATGCTCTATATCTTTAAGGTGAAATTGGAAAGAGATGGATAAATCTGGAAGGTTATTAATGAAAACACTAGCTGTTGAGCATTTAGCTTCAGAACTTGAGGTTTGGGTTATATATAGAACTGAACCATGAATTGTGCTGATGCCGCTGTTAAGTCTATTATATAGACATGCATTGTTATATTTGTATTCCCCAACATTGGTTGTGCTATATTTTGGCTGTAAAAGTTGGTACCGTAATTTAAAAGGGGTACTTTTGGTATGAAGTAATCAAGTGGGAGAGGAGAGGAGCGAGCCCTGGTGGGAGTGGAGGTGTAGTTGGCTGTGAACGGGAGAAATAAAGTTGCACTACAGCTTGTTAAGTTGGTCTTTTTGAGTAACAGTGGTTGCAGAGGATGGTTAGTTGACAAAGGGTAACCGTAAGAAAGTTGGAAGAATGAAGTCGTCATTTGAACCAGAGTAATGGAACTAGAGAAAAGTAAGCAGGCACTTTCTGTGGCCTTGGCGCTGTCGGGAAGAGCGAGGGAGTCGGTGTTGGAAAAAGCGGTAGATGACTTGAATAAAGACACTGGCATGAATTACTTGCGATTTGTTTCTCATAGAAGAAAAAGACAGAACATACAAGGCATACTCAAGTTTTGATCTGATTATGAGAGAAGTGCGTCTATGGCGGACTATATAATCGATTTTTCAACACTGGTACTCACGGATGCATAAATCCAACATGGAACCTCCTGCCGTAGTATTAGCATTCAAGCTGCTAGATACAGCATGCTTAGATGTGAAAGACAGTTGGCTTTGACTGGTTTAGGGAAGAAAGTAGTGGTAACCGGAATGAACCAAGAAACCGCCCAAGTAAGAGCAAAGACGACAGAGGGGCAAGCCTTGGTCCCAAAATAATCAACAAAAGACACCACTGCCTTTAACCAATCCCTTGGAGCAGGGGACTGTTAAAAAAAAAAAACAGATGATAATGTGTTTAAGGAAGTGTGTTTTATGAAATTTTCAACCAAAAGGAGGATTGTCAAATAACTCAGTGTAAAAAGGTCCCTTTATTTCACAATTAACACAAACAGAAAGCAAACTTGGCAGAATGCTTTCAGTTTTCCAATGAGACTTGCCGTTAATCACCACTCACTGGATCGGGAGAGCCCTTCGATCCTGATAAGAGACAGCCATCTCAGTAAACCACAGAGCTGGACCTGCAGTTCCACTTAGCCGACTCTCACCAGAAAAGAGGAAAACCAGTCCTTTGTATCTTAAACAAAACGAAGAACTGTGCGTGGACGGGGACGGGGGCCAACCGCTCCCACCAGGCACAGTCTTCCCTTGACCCTTAATTCCAGTGGTTGATAACAGCACCCTCATGAAAAACAAGTTATATAATTGATTATCTAAACGTTAGTTTACAGTAGAACATAACCCGTGACTTAAAACAGCTGTATAGACCCGTTTCAACATATTGCCAATACATTATGACCATACCTTTAATATAAGGTGAACATGGATGCATTATATCCGTATATTCGGATATGTAGACCAAATTAGCATGGCTCCGCAGTGCACCTGCACCACTAACCTCATAACGCCCATCATAGTACAAACACCCTTTCAGCCTATCCAAAGAGAAATAGTGGAAATCGTGCTGAGAGCAGGAGGAAACATGTCCAGAGTCGACCCAGCCGCTTTATTTTAAATTAATCTGGACCGCACCGTAATTGGGGTACTTGCCCGTAATTGTAGATGACTTCAAATGACTAATAACAAAAAAGCACAAATACACCACAAATTACACATGAACCCTTCACAAGCCTCGGAAAAAGACACCTCCCTCTGTGAGGAAGAGAAGGACCAACTCAAGTCAAAGACAGGCCAAATTCTCTGGGTAGCAAGACAGATTAGGCCAGATGTCATGTTTGATGCTAGTCACTTGGCATCAAGCTTCAAAAAGGCAATTGTGCAGACAGTCTATGAAGCACACAGAATAGTGTGCAAACTGCAGTCCAAGGAGACTTCCAACACTTGGGCAGAGACAGTGCTCTTCAATTGATTGGTGTTCAGAAATGCCTCATTTGGAAATCTTTCAGATGGTGGGACTCAAGAAGGACATTTGATTGTTCTTATGGGAGACAATGGAAAGTTCTCGCCAGTTCCTTGTCAGTTAAAGAGAGTCAAGAGGACTGTGCAGAGCAAATTTGCTGGTGAAACACTGGCAATGTCTGATGGAACTGATAATGCCATTTTCTTGGCCACGCTGATCTCTGAACTAACTACTGGGGGTGCTGAACTTGCTCCACCCATTATTTGCATCACAGATAATCATTAACTTGCTGATGCAGTGAAGTCCACAAAGTCAGTCACAGATGATAAGCAGGAGATCAGCATAATCAAAGAAATCACAGAAAGTTGAAAGATGCTGTGGCACAGTACAAAAGAACAGCCTACGGATCTTACCAAAATGGCTAAATCAGCTAATAAGATAGTACATGCACCAAGTGTAGGACAATGGAAACTTGATTAAAAATACATTTTGAAAAGACATAATACTGCTTTTCAGTGCTATTAAAAAACACAGATTATATTTGTGTCACTTCTGTATACTCTGTTTAAATGGTTAAAAGGAGTTCTATCTGAATATACTTAAGCTTTTTTTTTTTAAATAAGTGAGAGAGTTTTAAAAGTCTTAAAGACATGCATTGTTTTTTTGTATTCTCTTACATTGGGAAAACAACATTGTACTATCAAGTCGAGGTGTAGTTCACTGTGATCTGGAGAAATAAAAGTTGCACTATAGCTTGTTAAGTTTGTCTTTCTGAGTAACAGCCGCCACCACGACCACTTTAGCTTGAGTAACCGCAATACCGAAAACTTAGGGGAGTCCATGAATATAGAACAAAACAGCGACAGACTCTGTGAATTCTCACCAAGGACGTGACTAACATAGCCACAAAAGTGGTACCAAGTTTTCCATTAAAGAGTACAGTAGGCTTTATGACCTGAATGTGGTTAAAGATGACAGTGGTGGTTGTGGCGGCTGCAATGTGCGTTACAATATTCAAACACAGCATGAAATCCTTGGTCACTGTAATTATGATGTTTTCATGTTACAGGATGCAGTAGAGAACATGAAAAGAGTGATAAATTGAACCTCTGTTGGTATTCCTGGTACATTGACGCCCACAGGCTCTCTCCAGTGCGGGAATGGAAACGACGACCCTCTGTGTCTGGCACGCTGGTAGTGCTGTGATTAAAACAACTCCGTTAGAGGAGTCACAGGTAGCCTCCAGCCTCGTCTTCCATCTGTAGAGTTTGAACTGCCACTACAACAGCAGCTGGATATGCTGGTCAATCTTGACAACCTTGCAGAGCGTTAGGAGAGCTCTGAAAGCCATATTCCTCAGAAGTAAATACAGACAGAAATGCCAACAATGGTTAGTGAGACAAAGTACTGTACAGTAACACTGGTAGCAGAGATGCTAATTCTGCCTGTCACTGTTGACGCTCACAGCTAAAAGTGATCGGTTTCAGAGTACATGTCTGGTCACAATAACATGGTGCTAGCTTTTTCTACCAAATTTCTTTGATTCTGATTGGAGCAACACTGTCAAGGCTAGAACGGAGCACAGACGACAGGTCATCTGTTACATGCTCTAGATCTTTAGGGTGAAGTGGTAAAATAGATGGATAAATCTGAAAGGTTTTTAATGAACACTTGTCGTCAATCATTTAGCTTCAGAACTAGAAGTTTAGGTTGTAGCCACAAAAATGGTACCAACTTTGCCATTGAAGAGAACAATAGGTTTTATTACCTGAATGTGGTCAAAGATCACGGCGGTGGTGGGTTACAATATTCAAACGCAGCATGAAATCCTTGGTCACTGTAACTATGATGTTTGCATGTTACAGGACACAGTAGAGGACATGAAAATCAAGGGTAAGATTGATAAATTGAACCTAAACTGTGAAATCTGCATTCAAGGGAAATCTGCTCAGAGTAGAAATAGAGAACCTGATGCACAAGCAAAAGCAGTACCTGAACTAGTACATTCGACCTTCCTGATCCTATAGATCCAGTGTGCAAAAGAGGGTTGTTCTGCTCTGCCAGCCACCAGTCCTTAGCAGTATCTGAAAGAACAGATGTTAATGTAGCCAGGACCTCAGGGACACCAAGAGGCCTCACTGCTAGATATTCTTCACACCTATCGATAAAAGCTACAGCATCTCAAGTCAAGTCAAGTCAAGTGGGTTTTATTGTCATTTCAACTACATACAGAGTACACAGTGAAACGAAACAACATTCCTCCAGGACCATGGTGCAACATAGACAGTGCATACAAGACACAAGTGCAACACAAACAAACAAGTGCGGACAGACAACACAACACAGTACAGACCAGAGAATAATAAATAATTGACGGTAGTGTGCAAATTGTGCAATGTGTAATAAATAGAGTCCAGTGAGGTAGTAAAGTTATTAGTGCAATGACTTTGTGCAAAAATGCTTCCCCTTTTTTCCTGGGGTAAATGGTTGGAGAGAGAGAGAGAGAGAGAGAGAGAGAGAGAGAGAGAGAGTGTACATGTACCAGAAAGATATCAGTTCAGAAGTTGAGTTGTGTTGAGGAGTCTGATGGCTTGGGGGAAGAAGCTGTTGCAGAGTCTGGTCGTGTTGGACCGGATGCTGCGGTACCTTCTTCCTGATGGCAGGAGGGAGAACAGTCTGTGTGAAGGGTGGGTGGAGTCATCCACAATGCTGGTTGCTTTGCGGATGCAGCGGGTGGTGTAAATGTCCATGACGGAGGGGAGAGAGACTCCGATGATCCTCTCAGCTGTCCTCACAATGCGTTGGAGGGACTTGCGGTCAGAGGCTGTGCAGGTCCCAAACCAGGTAGTGATGGAGCTGCTTAGGATGCTCTCTATGGTCCCCCTATAAAAGAGGGTGAGGATGGGTGGAGGGAGACGGGCCTTTCTCAGCTTCCGGAGGAAGTAGAGATGCTGTTGGGCTTTCTTGGCTGTAGAGCTGGTGTTCAGGGACCAGGTGAGGTTCTCCGCTAGGTGGACACCAAGGAACTTGGTGCTCTTAACGATCTCCACAGAGGAGCCGTTGATGTTAAGCGGAGAGTGGTCCGGTCTTGGTTTCCTGAAGTCAACAACCATTTCCTTGGTCTTCTCTACATTCCAGTGAAGGTTGTTGACTGTACACCAGTCTGTCAGCTGCTGCACCTCCTCTCTGTATGCTGACTCGTTGCCTTTGCTGATGAGACCCAGCACAGTTGTATCATCGGCGAACTTTATGATGCTGTTAGAACTGTGTTTCGCAACACAGTCATGAGTCAGCAGGGTGAACAACAGAGGACTCAGTACACTGCCCTGGGGTGCCCCAGTGTTCATGGTGATGGTGCTGGAGCTGCTGTCCCCGAACCGGACTAACTGGGGCCTTCCTGTCAGGAAGTCCAGGATCCAGTTGCAGAGGGGGGTGTTGAGGCCCAGCAGGCTTAACTTCCTGGTGAGGTTCTGTGGGATGATGGTGTTGAATGCTGAACTGAAGTCTATGAACAGCATTCTGACGTAGGTGTCCTTCTTCTCCAGGTGGGTAAGGGAGAGATGAAGGGTGGTGGTGATGGCATCGTCCGTGGAGCGGTTGGGACGATATGCAAATTGCAGGGGGTCCAATGAAGAGGGCAGTTGGTTCTTGATGTTCCTCATGACTAACCTCTCGAAGCACTTCATGATGATGGGCGTGAGAGCTACGGGATGGTAGTCATTGAGGCAGGACACCGTGGACTTCTTTGGCACGGGGACGATGGTGGTGGTCTTGAGGCACGTTGGGACAGTGGAGCTGCGCAGGGAGACGTTGAAGATGTCCGTGAGAACATCTGTCAACTGGTCTGCACACTCTCTGAGCACTCTCCCAGGGATGTTGTCTGGTCCTGCAGCTTTCCGTGGGTTGACTCTGCGCAGAGTTTTCCTCACTTCCACTGCAGTCAGGCACAACACCTGCTTGTCTGGCTTGGGTGTGGTCTTTCTCACCAACGTGTTGTTCTGTGCCTCAAACCGTGCATAAAAGTCGTTCAGGGCATCGGGGAGGAAGGCATCACTGTCACAGGACGGTGGCATTGTCCTGTAGTTTGTGATTTCCTGGATGCCCTGCCACATGCGCTGTGTGTCACCCGTGTCCTTGAAGTGGTTGTGGATTCTCTGGGCGTGTGCGTGCTTTGCCTCTTGGATGGCTCGTGACAATTTGGCTCTTGCTTTCCTTAGGGCCGCCTTGTCACCCACTCTGAAGGCCGAGTCGCGGGTCCTCAGTAGCGCACGCACCTCAGGAGTCATCCACGGCTTCTGGTTTGGGCGTGTGGTGATGGTCTTGGAGACAGTGACATCATCAATACACTTGCTGATGTAGCCATCATTGCCTTCAGTCGCAGCCTCCCTAAACATGTCCCATGCAGTGCACTCAATACAGTCCTGAAGGGCAGAGATGGCTCCTGCCAGCCAGGTTTTCACCTGCTTCTGAACTGGTCTGGAGCGTCTGATGAGGGGTGTGTATGCTGGAGTCAGATACACAGACATGTGGTCCGAGAACGCGAGGTGGGGGCGGGGCTCGGCCCGGTACACGCTGGGGATGTTTGTGTAAACCAGGTCCAGCGCGTTCGCTCCTCTCGTGGCAAAGTCCACATGCTGATGGAATTTAGGGAGGACTGACCTGAGATTTGCATGGTTGAAATCTCCAGCGACAATGAACAGTCCGTCTGGATGTTTGGTCTGCAGATCGCTGATGCCCCCGTGCAGTTCCCACAGTGCCTCCTTAGCATTAGCGCTAGCGCTAGGCGGTATGTACACGGCGGCTATCAGCACGGCGGAGAATTCCCGTACTAAATAAAAAGGTCTGCATTTGACTATGATGAACTCCACCAGCGGAGAGCAGTGCTTGGCGACAGTCACAGCGTTGTTACACCATTCCGTGTTGATGTAAACACACACGCCTCCACCGCGGGTCTTCCCGGACAGAGCCGCGCTCCTGTCCGCTCTGAAAGAGGCTAGCCCGTCTAGCTGAATGGCGCTGTCTGGAATACTGTCGCTGAGCCACGATTCCACAAAGACTAGAGCACAGCAGTCTCTGAACTCTCGCTGGGTCGCTCGCTGGAGTCGAATGCAGTCCAGTTTATTGTCGAGGGAGCAGACGTTTGCGAGGAATAGCGATGGTATAGCCGGGCGGCTAGGGCTAGCCTTTAGCCTCGCGCGAACCCCGGCTCTCTTACCGCGCTTCCGCTTTCGCTCGCACCGCTTGCGATGACACTTCCGCCGGGCTCCGCCATCAGGAAACGCCGCGGACTGCAGGCCTGGGTCTTGTAGCAGGCTGAGCTCTTGTAGCGTCTGCAGAACTTCGTCCGGAAGATTGTTTCCAGGCTGATTTCTCCACTGAAGCAGGGTCTGGCGGTGGTAGAATATGTGCACTGGTGTTCCGGTGCACATATTTGCAGAGATGGACGTAAATATCCACAAACAATGACACAAAAAGCACCATTTCTCGGACCAAGAGTGGCCGCTGCGTGTTAACGCGCCGCCGACCGGAACCGTATGCTTGTTCTGAACTGCCATATTTTGGAAAATAGAGGTTGATAGAGGCTGTGTGCTTCAACACATTCTAATTACTCTCAGCTGTGTTTGCAAGAGTAGACGTTACAAGGTTGGGTATAGGATGTGGGCTAGAAGCTGTTGGATGTATACCAGAGGAGCTGGGTTGCTGACGAGAAATTATGCGTTTAAACCGTATGTCCTGTTGTTTGAGGCAGTCTACTACGAACTGACCCAGTTCCTGCAATTGGCTTTTCAGATTTTGTTCAACTCTACCATATTCTCTTTCTACGTCATAAATTACCATCTCCAACAAGGCCATGAACGTCCTTTACCTGATTCAACTTCGCTGCATGGTTTCTGTGGCTTGTTCTAGTTTCTCTTCCATGTTTGAGACTCTTTCTCAGAGTTCGCAGTGTAGATCTGAGTAGATAGGGTTGTCTCCTGGGGAAGGTGGTGGTTGAGGGTAATCACCTAAGGGAATTACCACACTGGGAAGAAAAAAGGTTTGTTGGCCATAAGTAGTTCATAAATATGTTAGACAGGGAGATTCTGTGCCACCTCATAGAAGATTTTGTGATTCTTTCTACATCCCTTCACACAGAAGATAATGATTGGTCCATTTATGAAGCCCCAGTTATGACCATAGCAGAAGGGTTAGAGTATAGTATTCAGATCCATAAAAAAAATCCAATCCAATCAATCAAATGCCTTCTCTGCATCAAAGGAGAGAATGGCACATGGTGCAACATTCTGGTGTGTCTGGTGAGTGATGGAATACATAAAATAATCATCATACATTATTTAATTGAATTAATCCTGGTTGATCACAGTATATTAATTCAGAGATATAAGCTTCAAGGTTTTAAGCTTCTGGTACTCAGTGGTGCTGGTAATCAGCTGGCAATTGATGGGCATGTCGGAGACAGGCCACAAAGTTGGCGCCCGAAGAAGACAACACCTCAAGAACATTGTTAACTCACCGTCACCACTTGGGTACTATAGTCTTCTACAGATTTGCAGTCACGGTTTGCAGGACGATATGGCAGACGTCACCTGAACTGACTGCACGCAGCCAATCTCCGATCTCATCAGGCTGCCAGGAGGCCTGCCATGACTGCCCTTCACAGTCAGGCCTGTTTACACTGGTGTTGGCAACACATGCACTGGAACCTGAGCATGTGGAGGAACGTTATATGTCCAGCGATGGGTCCACACTCCGACCCTACAATCCAACTATCGTAGGCAGGAGAGCGCTATGCTGATAACTGCACCGATAGAGTAACTTCTATACTTTTGGTGGAGACAGTGGGATGGTGTGGTGCGGCATATCCCTCACTGGAAAAAACAAGGCTTGTCAACATTGGAGAAAGTCTCAATGTAGAGAGATACCGAGATTTAATTCAGTAACCAATGGCAATCCCATATCTCCACAGTCTGGGACCGGACTCTATGCTTTAAGATAACGGTCGCCCCTACAGAGCAGGTTTGATCAGAGACCACCTCCAGAATTTGGGAGTGGAGAGGATGGAATGGTCTGCCAGCAGTCCTGACCTGAACACTTGTGGGATCAGTTTGGACGTGCCGTTCGTGCCAGAGTGACCAAAACAACTATGTTGACTGACTTGCGACAAATGCTGGTTGAAAAATGGGACGCCATTCCACAGCAGTATGTGACCAGGCTGGTGACCAGCATGAGGAGGAGGTGCCAGGCTGTGTATTGTTCTTCCAAACAGGCTTACCAAATGTATAAGATTTACTGCCAAGAAGCATTGTTACAACAAATAAATAATCTACCAAACAATTTCCTTACATTTTGTGCCAATTGTTTTTTAGCAAATAGTTTGACATCAGAACTAACAGAACTAACGATAAAGGACAATAACAGCTAGCTAAAGTTGGATCCTTTCCAGGTTCAATAAGGAGTGAGATTAAAGCTGTGTTTACATCCCTGTGGAAATAACATGTCTAGTAGGAAAGAACCTATTGGGGGGTCCCAAGTTCCAGGCCTTGACTGAAATTTTCCCCTTAATTATAATTTTACCGTCACCTTGGGTACAGAGTCTCAGAGTCAGTAGAGCGCCCAAATTGACTCAGAATCACTCATTGGTATGACGGCGGCCGCCTCTGTTGATTTCTGATCCTGTCTCCCAAAACTCTGGACCCAGAGGAATACTGGTAATCTCGGTGGAACCTCCAGAACGGTGCAAGTCGGATTTGCTTCTCCGCACTTAAAGAATCAACTCTGTGAGTGAGCCTTAAGATTGTAGAAACACACTTTAATCCTGCAGTAAACGTAATGCCGGCGAAAGCCTTCAGAACCACGTCTGAGAAAAAAAACCCTCTCATATGGTGTCATTTTAACGTAGTACATGTTCATCATGTGTTTGTGGAGTATAGAAATGTAACATTCACTCATTGATCAGGCTGGTTTCAGTCGTCTTTGATGTCCATATGCTGATTCTGAGCCCACTGTGGTGAGGCTGGTGTGAAGCTGACAGACCCCATTGTTTCAAGGTAACAAATCAATCATGTGTTCCTCCAACAACAACAACAGGAAAAACATGAAATTAAAATCTATTTTTAAAAATAAATAAATAAATAATAATAATTGAACAGTGCATGCTTGTAGAAATGTACCTAAGAATTCTGGACACATGCTGTGAACACCGCTGCAGTCACTGGCCAAAGGTGCTTAAGCAGCTTGGAGAGAGCCTAACCTTTCAAAAGATGAAAGTATTTGGATCAGCATGCTACACTTACAGATATGACGGAAAGAAGCTAGATTCAAAATGTGAAAGAGAATCTTTGCTCCTTTAGGATGTCGCTGCGTCGGGCGGGGAGAACAGTAGAGAACGATGGTGCTGAAGGGGTCACGCAGCGGCAAGCTGTCTGGCGAGGTTCAGGATACGAGCACCTGGAAAACAGGAGACCGTGGCGTTACTCTTTGGGCCCTGATACGTTTTACAGTAGAATCTCCAACAATGAAAACACTGCCCTGAGGACGTCTCCTCGGGGACGAAGCAGAGGAAGGCGAAGTCGAAGAGTTGACGACCACGAATCGGCTAGCAGACCCGCTGTGTCTGGTGCGCCAGTAGTGCTGTGACAAAGGTCACAGGCAGTCTCCAGCCTCATCATCCATCATTGGAACAACAGAAGCTGGATATTTTGGTGAAGCTCAACTACCTCCTTGCAGAGCGTATGGAGAGCTCTGCAAGCCACGTTCCTTCCTATTGTTGTTGTTGTTAAGGGTAAACACAGAGACAGAAATGCAAACGATTGTTAGTGAAAGTACTGCACGGTAACACAGGTAGCAGACAGCTCAACAATTACAACAACTGGATAAGATAAATAAGACAAAAGCTAATTTTAAAGACTATAAAGTAGGGATGGTTGCATGACCAAACTAATACCCATTTGGGTCGGAGAAATGCTAACTGTGCATTACTGTTGACATTTACAGCTACAAGTGATCAGTTTCAGAGTACATGTCTGGTCATTATACCATGGTGCTAGCTATTTCTACCAAATTTCTTTGATTCTGATTGGAGCAAGATTATCAATGCTAAAACGGAACACAGGCTACAGGTGATCTGTTACATGCTCTAGATCTTTAGGGTGAAATTGGAAAGGGATGGATAAATCTGGAAGGTTATTAATGACTCTAGCCATCGAGCATTCAGCTTCAGAACCTGAGGTTTGGGTTGTGCATAGAACTGAACCATAAATTGGGTGGTGGGTGAAACTAAACGTAAAACCGCTAAAGCTACTGAGCGATGCTAGGCAGATTCATCTCCATATGGAACAGTAAAATGCATTTCTTCAGATAATGGCACAGAGTTCGCAGCAAGGGATTTTCAGTCATTGATCAGTGAGAAGACGAGAGACCACATCAAAATCATCCAGCTGAGAGAAATTGCTGATCTGCTGTAACAGCTGGAGTCATTGGCAACAGGAGCTTAAATAGGAGTTTGAAACCATTCCATACAACATGTTGAACAGGGACAAAGCCTAACCTTTCAAAAGATGAAAGTATTTGGATCAGCATGCTACACTTACAGCCATGACAAAGAAGCTAGATTTAAAATGTAAAAGAGAATCTTTGCTCCTTTAGGATGTCGCTGCATCGAGTGTGGAGAACAGTAGAGAATGGAGCGGAAGGGGTCACACCGCTGCAGCACCCAAGAAAACCGCCTGGTGATGTCCAGGATACGAGCGCCTAGAAAACAGGAAACCATGTCGTTACTCCTTTTTTTTTTTTTTTTGGGGGGGGGGGGGGGGGGGGGGCTGTCATTTATTTATTTTTCATTATTATCCTTTGTCAAGAACATACAATATAAAACAAAAAGAAAAAGTGGGTGACCGTACACCACACACCCCGAGGCAACCCTCCCCAATGGCCAGCTCATCAGAAACAATTTGTTAATAAAAACAGGGAGTAAAATAAAATGTTCTTTCAGAGCAGTGCTATAAACCTCTCAGCAGCATTTTCCCAGGCCAATAACATCTTGTCTTTAGCACCATGAATGTGAGCGGTAGAAAGATGCAGGTTAATAACGTCATTACAGAAAAGAATCCATTGTCTCCATCTCCGAGAATGTGGGGGTTGCCAGCGCATGCCTAGTTATTTTTTAGCACTGAATGTTCCAGAAGTCGCAAGTAAAGGGAAAAGGAAAAGCCAGGTAATTTATGGAATGTTTGCAATTATTGAAACATCCGGAGTTCAGTCTCACCAAAAATAAAGTGTTGATTACATTCCGTTGCCACACAGGGAAGAAAAAAGGTTTGTTGGCCATAAGAAGTTTATAATTATGGAAGATGGGGGGAGTTTTAGTGCCACCTGGTGGAAGATTGTGATTATTTCTACATCCCTCCACACAGAAAGTAAATTACTAATGACTGGTCCATACCTCAATTTACAATGTTTTAGAGGGATATTTGAATAAATTAAGTCTTGTAGTCTATGGGGAGCCACTCTACATACAAGTTTTTGCATCAGGATTCAGCCAAGTGGTTAGAATCCGTGGTCATAAAGAAAGAGTATAATTTAAAGTTAAGAGCAGAGAGGCCACCGTCAGTTTTACAAATGTTGGAGACTTAAATATTTGTATCTAGGTCTTTTATGGAGAGGCAATAAACCAAAATAACAAATCAAGTTTCTTCCAGAAATTCGTTGGAGGTGAAGTGAAGTCTGGGAAGAACAAATTTTGTATTTTGCAGCAACATGGTGTTAAATCGTCATCTGGCACATGCTGTGATAATATCACAAAGATAACATTTCACAGTTTAAGGTAATGATCAGACATCGAAAGAGGAGAGATATCAACTGAATAGATCAGTTGTAGAAAGGAGGAAGATGTAAGATTATCAATTCTAGAGAATGATTTATGTATGGCAGGAAATGTAGTATATTTTCTGGATGATGGGTTAAGGAGAGGCCAGACATCACCCAGAGGGAAATCAGAGAGAAACTGGTTCAGAACAGAGGTGGATTTGATTTGTGTATCAGAGTGAATTGCATTGGAGTGATCTAGCAGATTATTAGCATCAATGAGTAATGGACAGTTAAAATGGAGAGATATTTAAAAGGAGCTACAAAAAACTCCAAACCAAATACAGCTGGGGCGTAGGCTGAGACAAAAGTAAGAGCAAGAGTTTTCCCTCCAAAAGATGCTATAATGTGAGAAATGTGCCCAGACGTGTCGCCGCATGTATGACAAATTGATTACATTTCTCTCTTTCTTAGCAGAGCAGTACGCTGCCGCCTTAAAATATTTGACATTCTAGACTCATTGGTAGGCAAGAGATTGGATTCTTGTAATAACGCAATATATATTCTTTTTCTACGCAAAATATCTAAGCAACAGACCCTCTTTGAAGGTGAATTCAGACGCTGGACATTCTAAGACAATATTGTTAGTTCAGTCATAGACGTTTAAAACTAGCGCAAATAAGTCAGGATAAGCAGGAAAAGATGAAGTATATCTGAGAGGCTTGGGTGGTGATTAACAGATAAATGAAACAATGTCTTAAATAACAAGGAGAAACTGACCGAGAACAAACAACCCACAACCCAGGGTGCTCACAGAGAACAGGAAGAAAAGCCGTTCTTCTCTTAGAAGTGAAGAAGCTATAATCGACTAAAAAATGAAGGTTGGAACCAAAGTAGGAGATGGGGCTGCTGGCCCGGCTTACCTTCAGCAGAAACTGCCCATCCCGGTACCACAGGAGCTTGAAAATGAGGACCTGCTGTGAGTTTGCTGTGTCTTTCTAGCTTCTATAGACACAGTGAGCTCGATCCAGGTCTGCCATTTTTGGGAGTTCAGATGAGTGGCTTTGCTTCATCTTTTTCTTGATTGGGGAAGCAGAGACCTGGAGAGGGAAGTGGTCATGGTTTTACAGTAGACATCATAGCCATTCTATCACCAGTAAATGCCCCAAGTATCAGTGTTAAGAACAACAAAAAAGGACAGGAAAAAAAAAAAAGGGGGGGGGGCAAGAGTTCTAACCATACGCAACTATTCTGGAAAATCAGCCACGTGGTCGCCCCCGGACCCTGATGCTTAAGTGTTCTACAGTAGAATCTCCAAGAATCTCCATCTGCCCCAATTAGTCATCCTCAGTGACGAAGCAGGTAAAGGCCAAGTCGAAGGGCTGAGGAACCCCGAACTGGTTTACAGGTACCGTCTGTTGGTGGAGGAGCACTGAGCTTTCACCCGGCCACACTGACTCCCACAGGCTCTCTCTAGAACAGGTCTGCAGACGACTCTCACTGTCTGGTGAGCTGGTAGGGCTGTGATTAGGACAACCCCGTAGGAGGAGTCACAAGGAGCCTCCAGCCTGGTCTTCTGACGGCCTCTACAATAGCAGCTGGACATGCTGGTCAAGCTAAACGGCCTCCTTGCAGAGCGTCTGGAGAACTCTGCATGCCATGTTCCTCAAGCGTAAACAGACAAACACAAACGATGGTTAGTGAGACAACAGCACTGTACAGTAACACAGATAGCAGATAGCTCAAGCGTTACAACTGGCTAAGATAAATAAGACAAAGCTAATATTAAAGACTAGAAATGACGTTCACAGCTACAAGTGATCGGTTTCGGAGCCATTATACCATGGAGCTAGCTTTTTCTATCAAATTGGTTCGATACTGATTGTCAAGGGAGCACAGTCTACAGATCATCTCTGAACATGCTCTATATCTTTAAGGTGAAATTAGAAAGAGATGGATAAATCTGGAAGGTTATTAATGAAAAACACTAGCTGTTGAGCATTTAGCTTCAGAACTTGAGGTTTTGGTTATATATAGAACTGAACTATGAATTGTGCTGATGCCGCTGTTAAGTCTATTATATAGACATGCATTGTTATATTTGTATTCCCCAACATTGGTTGTGCTATATTTTGGCTGTAAAAGTTGGTACCGTAATTTAAAAGGGGTACTTTTGGTATGAAGTAATCAAGTGGGAGAGGAGAGGAGCGAGCCCTGGTGGGAGTGGAGGTGTAGTTGGCTGTGAACGGAAGAAATAAAGTTGCACTACAGCTTGTTAAGTTAGTCTTTTTGAGTAACAGTGGTTGCAGAGGATGGTTAGTTGACAAAGGGTAAAAGTTGGAAGAATGAAGTCGTCATTTGAACCAGAGTAATGGAACTAGAGAAAAGTAAGCAGGCACTTTCTGTGGCCTTGGCGCTGTCGGGAAGAGCGAGGGAGTCGGTGTTGGAAAAAGCGGTAGATGACTTGAATAAAGACACTGGCATGAATTACTTGCGATTTGTTTATCATAGAAGAAAAAGACAGAACATACAAGGCATACTCAAGTTTTGATCTGATTATGAGAGACGTGCGTCTATGGCGGACTATATAATCGATATTACAACACTGGTACTCACAGATGCGTAAATCCAACATGGAACCTCCTGCCGTAGTATTAGCATTCAGACTGCTAGATACAGCATGCTTGCATATGAAAGACTAACACTTGGCTTTGACTGGTTTAGGGAAGAAAGTAGTCTGTGGTAACAGGAATGAACCAAGAAACCGGAAAAGTAAGAGCAAAGACGACAGAGAGGCAAGCCTTGGTCCCAAAATAATCAACAAAAGACACCACTGCCTTTAACCAATCCCTTGGAGCAGGGGACTGTTAAAAAAAAAAGATAAGATAATAATGTGTTTAAGGAAATCACAGAAGAGGGACAACAGTGCAGTTATTTATCAAAGACGGTGGACACTTCAAACCATGGACAAAAACTAAAGAAAATGCATTACTACAAGGAACAAAAGTGGCACGTGACATTTATTTCAGGCTTCCACCTGACTGACTGTAAAGGAATATTATGGAAGTGTGTTTTTCAAACCAAAAGGAGGATTGTCAAATAACTCCGGTTCCACGCCAGAGGTTCCGTGTAAAAAGGTCCCTTTATTTCACAATCAACAGAAAGCAAACTTGGCAAAATGCTTTCAGTTTTACAATGAGACTTGCCGTTACTCACCACTCACTGGATCGGGAGAGCCCTTCGATCCTGACAAGAGACAGCCATCTCAGTAAACCACAGAGCTGGACCTGCAGTTCCACTCAGCCGACTCTCACCAGGAAAGAGGGAAACCCGTCCTTTGTATCTTAAACAAAACGAAGAACTGTGCGTGGACGGGGACGGGGGCCAACCGCTCCCACCAGGCACAGTCTTCCCTTGACCCTTAATTCCAGTGGTTGATAACAACACCCTCATGAAAAACAAGTTATATAATTGATTATATAAATGTTAGTTTACAGTAGAACATAACCCGTGACTTAAAACAGCTGTATAGACCCGTTTCAACATATTGCCAATACATTATGACCATATCTTTAATATAAGGTGAACATGGATGCAATATACTCTTATATTTGGATATGTAGACCAAATTAGCATGGCTCCGCAGTGTACCTGCACCACCTCATAACGCCCATCATAGTACAAACACCCTTTCAGCCTATCCAAAGAAAAATAGTGGAAATAGTGTTGAGAGCAGGAGGAAACATGTCCAGAGTCGACCCAGCCGCTTTCTATTAAATTAATCTGGACCGCACCGTAATTGGGGTACTTGCCCGTAATTGTAGATGACTTCAAATGACTAATAACAAAAAAGCACAAATACACCACAAATTACACATGGACCCTTCACAAGCCTCGGAAAAAGACACCTCCCTCTGTGAGGAAGAGAAGGACCAACTCAAGTCAAACACAGGCCAAATTCTCTGGGTAGCAAGACAGATTAGGCCAGATGTCATGTTTGATGCTAGTCACTTGGCATCAAGCTTCAAAAAGGCAACTGTGAAGACAGTCCATGAAGCACACAATAGTGTGCAAACTGCAGTCCAAGGAGACTTCCAACACTTAGGCAGAGACAATGCTCTTCAATTGACTGGTGTTCAGAAATGCCTCATTTGGAAATCTTTCAGATGGTGGGACTCAAGAAGGACATTTGATTGTTCTTATGGGAGACAATGGAAAGTTCTCGCCAGTTCCTTGTCAGTTAAAGAGAGTCAAGAGGATTGTGCAGAGCAAATTTGCTGGTGAAACACTGGCAATGTCTGATGGAACTGATAATGCCATTTTCTTGGCTACGCTGATCTCTGAACTAACTACTGGGGGTGCTGAACTTGCTCCACCCATAATTTGCATCACAGATAATCATTAACTTGCTGATGCAGTGAAGTCCACAACGTCTGTCAAAGATGATAAGCAGGAGATCAGCATCATCAAAGAAATCACAGAAAGTTGAAAGATGCTGTGGCACAGTACAAAAGAACAGCCTACGGATCTTACCAAAATGGCTAAATCAGCTAATAAGATAGTACATGCACCAAGTGTAGGACAATGGAAACTTGATTAAAAATACATTTTGAAAAGACATAATACTGCTTTTCAGTGCTATTAAAAACACAGATTATATTTGTGTCACTTCTGTATACTCTGTTTAAATGGTTAAAAGGAGTTCTATCTGAATATACTTAAGCTTTTTTTTTTTTAATAAGTGAGAGAGTTTTGAAAGTCTTAGACATGCGTTGTTTTTTGTATTCTCTTACATTGGGAAAACAACATTGTACTATCAAGTGGAGGTGTAGTTCACTGTGATCTGGAGAAATAAAAGTTGCACTATAGCTTGTTAAGTTTGTCTTTCTGAGTAACAGCCGCCACCACGACCACTTTAGCTTGAGTAACCGCAATACCGAAAACTTAGGGGAGTCCATGAATTTAGAATAAAACAGCGACAGACTCTGTGAATTCTCACCAAGGACGTGACGAACATAGCCACAGAAATGATACCAAGTTTTCCATTAAAGAGTACAGTAGGCTTTATGACCTGAATGTGGTTAAAGATGACGGTGGTGGTGGTGGTGGCGGCTGCAATGTGCGTTACAATATTCAAACACAGCATGAAATCCTTGGTCACTGTAATTATGATGTTTTCATGTTACAGGATGCAGTAGAGAACATGAAAAGAGTGATAAATTGAACCTCTGTTGGTATTCCTGGTACATTGACGCCCACAGGCTCTCTCCAGTGCGGGAATGAAGACGACGACCCTCTGTGTCTGGCGCGCTGGTAGTGCTGTAATTAAGACAACCCCGTTGGAGGAGTCACAGGTAGCCTCCAGCCTCGTCTTCCATCTGTAGAGTTTGAACTGCCACTACAACAGCAGCTGGATATGCTGGTCAATCTTGACAACCTTGCAGAGCGTTAGGAGAGCTCTGAAAGCCATATTCCTCAGAAGTAAATACAGACAGAAATGCCAACAATGGTTAGTGAGACAAAGTACTGTACAGTAACACTGGTAGCAGATTGCTTAAGGATTACAACAACTAGATAAGAAAAAAAGACAAAAGCTAATATTAAAGAGTATAAAGTAGGAATGGTCGCTTGACTAAATTGATACCCATTTGAGACAGAGATGCTAACTCTGCCGGTCACTGTTGACGCTCACAGCTAAAAGTGATCGGTTTCAGAGTACATGTCTGGTCACAATAACATGGTGCTAGCTTTTTCTACCAAATTTCTTTGATTCTGATTGGAGCAACACTGTCAAGGCTAGACTGGAGCACAGGCGACAGGTCATCTGTTACATGCTCTAGATCTTTAGGGTGAAGTGGTAAAATGGATGGATAAATCTGAAAGGTTTTTAATGAACACTTGCCGTCAATCATTTAGCTTCAGAACTAGAAGTTTAGGTTGTAGCCACAAAAATGGTACCAACTTTGCCATTGAAGAGAACAATAGGTTTTATTACCTGAATGTGGTCAAAGATCACGGCGGTGGTGGGTTACAATATTCAAACGCAGCATGAAATCCTTGGTCACTGTAACTATGATGTTTGCATGTTACAGGACACAGTAGAGGACATGAAAATCAAGGGTAAGATTGATAAATTGAACCTAAACTGTGACATCTGCATTCAAGGGAAATCTGCTCAGAGTAGAAATAGAGAACCTGATGCACAAGCAAAAGCAGTACCTGAACTAGTACATTCGACCTTCCTGATCCTATAGATCCAGTGTGCAAAAGAGGGTTGTTCTGCTCTGCCAGCCACCAGTCCTTAGCAGTATCTGAAAGAACAGATGTTAATGTAGCCAGGACCTCAGGGACACCAAGAGGCCTCACTGCTAGATATTCTTCACACCTATCGATAAACGCTACAGCATCTTGTTCTGAACTGCCATATTTTGGAAAATAGAGGTTGATAGAGGCTGTGTGCTTCAACACATTCTAATTACTCTCAGCTGTGTTTGCAGGAGTAGACGTTACAAGGTTGAGTATAGGATATGGGCTAGAAGCTGTTGGATGTATACCAGAGGAGCTGGGTTGCTGACGTGAAATCATGCGTTTAAACCATATTTCCCGTCGTTTGAGGCAGTCTACTACGAACTGACCCAGTTCCTGCAATTGGCTTTTCAGATTTTGTTCAACTCTACCACATACTCTCTCTACGTCATAAATTACCATCTCCAAGAAGGCCATGAACGTCCTTTACCTGACTCAACTTCGCTGCATGGTTTCTGTGGCTTGTTCTAGTTTCTCTTCCATGTTTGAGACTCTTTCTCAGAGTTCGCAGTGTAGATCTGAGTAGATAGGGTTGTCTCCTGGGGAAGGTGGTGGTTGATGGTAATCACCTAAGGGAATTACCACACAGGCAAGAAAATTAGTTCATAAATATGGAAGACAAGGAGATTCTGTGCCACCTCATAGAAGATTTTGTGATTCTTTCTACATCTCTTCACACAGAAGATAAATTACTAATGATTGGTCCATTTATGAAGCCCCAGTTATGACCATAGCCGAAGGGTTAGAGTATAGGACTTGATCCAAGAACAAATTCAGATCCATAAAAAAATTCCAATCCAGTCAATCAAACGCCTTCTCTGCATCAAAGGAGAAAATGGCACACGGTGCAACATTCTGGTGTGTCTGGTGAGTGATGGAATACTCACCGTCATACATACATACCGTCATAATCGTCATACATTATTTAATTGAATAAATCCTGGTTGATCACAGTATATTAATTCAGAGATATACGCTTCAAGGTTTTAAGCTTCTGGTACTCCCAAGTGCTGGTAATCAGCTGGCAATTGATGGGCATGTGGGCGCCCGAAGAAGACAACACCTCAAGAACATTGTTTCCTCACCCTGTCACCACTTGGGTACTATAGGCTTCTACAGATTTGCAGTCACGGTTTGCAGAAAGATATTTTAGACGTCACCCGAACTGACTGCTCACAGCCAATCTCCGATCTCATGACTCATGACTGCCCTTCACAGTCAGGCCTGTTTACGCTGGTGTTGGCAACACATGCACTGGAACCTGAGCATGTGGAGGAACGTTATATGTCCAGCGATGGGTCCACACTCCGACCCTACAATCTAACTATCGTAGGCAGGAGAGCGCTATGCTGATTACTGCACCGATAGAGTAACTTCTATACTTTTGGTGGAGGCAGTGGGATGGTGTGGTGCAGCATCTCCCTCACTGGAAAAAACAAGGCTTGTCAACATTGGAGACAGTCTCAATGCAGAGAGATACCGAGATTTAATTCAGTAACCAATGGCAATCCCATATCTCCACAGTCTGGGACCGGACTCTATGCTTC
The DNA here is from genome assembly GCF_030463535.1 of Salminus brasiliensis. Lineage (NCBI taxonomy): Eukaryota > Metazoa > Chordata > Actinopteri > Characiformes > Bryconidae > Salminus > Salminus brasiliensis. The sequence goes on from NC_132896.1 coordinate 17,432,624, forward strand.
AAGATAACGGTCGCCCCTACAGAGCAGGTTTTATCAGAGACCACCTCCAGAATTTGGGAGTGGAGAGGATGGAATGGCCTGCCAGCAGTCCTGACCTGAACACTTGTGGGATCAGTTTGGACGTGCCGTTCGTGCCAGAGTGACCAAAACAACTATGTTGACTGATTTGCGACAAATGCTGGTTGAAAAATGGGACGCCATTCCACAGCAGTATGTGACCAGGCTGGTGACCAGCATGAGGAGGAGGTGCCAGGCTGTGTATGGTTCTTCCAAACAGGCTTACCAAATGTATAAGATTTACTGCCAAGAAGCATTGTTACAACAAATAAATAATCTACCAAACAATTTCCTTACATTTTGTGCCAACTGTTTTTTAGCAAATAGTTTGACATCAGAACTAACAGAACTAACGATAAAGGACAATAACAAGCTAGCTTAATAAGCTGGCTAAAGTTGGATCCTTTCCAGGTTCAATAAGGAGTGAGATTAAAGCTGTGTTTACATCCCTGTGGAAATAACATGTCTAGTAGGAAAGAACCTATTGGAGGGTCCCAAGTTCCAGGCCTTGACTGAAATTTTCCCCTCAATTCCAGACCCAACATATAACTGAACCATGACACGTTAGCCGGCATGAGCATAGGAGCGAGAAATCACATTGCACCCCTGTAATTATAGTGATCTAGAAATGAAATGATCTACCTTATTTCAAATACCAAGAAAATAAGATAAATATAAAAGAGGGTTTCTCACCTAAAGAGAACAGAACTGCAAGATGGTAGACATACAGAGGTAGTGAAAACAGTAGAGTCAGTAATCCTGAGAATTACATGGGGATAATGTTGCTCCCAGACAGAGAAGATAACAGCTTCTTTTTCTAGGGGTGAAAAGATGAGGTGTACAGTGCCAGAGATGGTGACTTTCAACTGAGCTGTACAGTAGAATCTCCAACAATAAAAATACTGGCCTGAGCAGTCGTCCTCTGTGATGACGCAGATGAAGGGGAAGTCAAAGAGCTGAGGAACCCCGAACTGGTTAGCAGAGGTGAAAACCGTCTATTGGTGGAGGAGCACTCAGCGGCCACACCGACACCCACAGGCTCTCTCTAGCACAGGTCTGCAGACGACGACCCCCTTCTGCCTGGTGCACCGGTAATGCTGTAATTTAGACGACCCAGTCAGAGGAGGCAGCCTCCAGCCTCGTCTTCTGTCTATGGAGTTTGGACAGCCTCTACAACAGCAGCTAGACATGCTGGTCAAGATAGACGGCCCTCTTGCAGAACGTCTGGAGAGCTCTGCAAACCATGTTTCTCAAGAACTAAACAGAGACAGAAACGCAAACGATTGAGTAACCTCAATAGCTAAAATCAGTGGAGAACCAATGCATTTAGAATAAAACAGCGACAGCTTCTGTGAATTCTCATGAAAGGCATTACGAACAGAGCCACAAAATCCGGTGCCATTAAAGAGTACAATAGGCTTTATGACCTGAATGTCATCACAGTGGTGGTGGGGGTGGTTGCAATGTGCAATACAATATTCAAACGCAGCATGAAATCCTTGGTCACTGTAACTATGATGTTTGCATGTTACAGGACACAGTAGAGGGCATGAAAATCAAGGGTAAGATTCATGAACTGAACCTAAACTGAAGTTTGCATACAAGTGAAATATGCTCAGAGTAGAAACAGAGAACCTGATGCACGAGCAAAAGCAGTACTTTAACTAGTACATATGACCTAGCTGGTCCTATAGATCCAGTGTGCAAAAGAGGGCTGTAGATACACTACTGAGGATTACTCAGGTTCAGTCTGTGTACTTCCTAAAAACTAAGAAGATACTGAGCGATGCTTAGCAGATTCATCTCCATACGGAACAGTAAAATGTATGTCCTCAGATAAGGGCAGAGCGTTCACAGCAAGGGATTTTTAGTCATTGATCAGTGAATCAACTCAATCAACCTTAAAAATGTAGAAAAACACTTTCCTGCAGTGAACGTAACGGAGGTGGAATGCTTTCAGAACCACGTCTGACAAAAACCCTCTCGTACGGTGTCAGTTACATTTCTATACCCCACAAACCTGTGATGAATGTGTACTACGTGACATTCACACATTGATCAGGCTGCTTTCAATCATCTTTGATGTCTATATGCTGATCATGCTGATTTTCTGACCCCCCCCCCCCCCCCTGTAGTGAGGCTGGTGTTAAGGTGACATCCCATTGTTTCAAGGTAACAAACCCACCATATGTCTGTTCCTATGACTGTGTGAGAACATGCATTAAAACTAAAAACATGAAATGAAAATCTACAAAAACATTCCCACACATTTCCCCATTTATTAGCCATGTTACTAAACTTGTTCAGGAAAAAAGGGATTAATACATTGTTCTTTTCATCACAATAGTTGACACCTATTGAGGCAGATTCCACCATCTGTATGGAGTGTACAGAGTCTGTCAGCACTGGAAAGTCTGCTCGCACCATGGAATGACTTCTCTCAAAAAGACACTTTTGGGTATTTTAGAAAATTAAGCAAAAATCCAAAACTGTTTTTAAAAAATTTTAATTGATAGCAAGGAGTTAGTTCGATGAAATCAATCATCTGATGCTAAACGAACCACTGAGAGGTTGATGTGCACAGACTGGGGGTTTAATAACCCTGCTCATGTTCATCTGAATACATACTACCCATCTTTTACAATATGCTTTGGCGACTTGTGAAATCTAGGTGTAAACCAGTATTTGTCAACCACATCAGTCATATCCGATTTTGATTTGATCCACTGAATGAGTGATTTAAAATAAATAAATAAATAAATAAATAAATAAAGTTTAGAAAAATAAAAATGCTGATTTTGGAATATTTTGGTTATCCAACCAAATCCCAGCTTTGGATTCCCTCTTTACAGTGTTCACGCCAAACTCTCAGTTCCACCTCTATAACGGACTTCTGCAAAACAATAAAACGAAGATATATCTGGTGTCGAGTCTGGAATATCTTCCTCATCAGCATCCTCATTTTGCTCAGACTTTTGTTGTACTCTTATGGAAACCATCTGAAGCTCTACTGCATTTCTTGACAAAGCTGTTTTTAGCCACCTGCTCTGAAAATGAATTACCTGCAGATATTGCAACCCCTTTATTATTATTTTTTTTTAAATGAGCTTTACATTGACAGAGAAATTAAGATTGGAAGCATAGTAGCTCCTAACAAATGTTAGGGTTCTATGTGCCACAAGTTCCCCAGATGTTTTGTGCTAATATGCAAATTTTTGCTAAGGCACACAATTCTCCTGCTTACACTCACACACTAGTAACCTGAATGTGTCCACTATCTGAATAGCCTTCACCATGAAGTAGCCACTGATGGTTTCCCATTTTCAGTCTGGATCCATTTAAAATAAACAATATAAATAAAATAAATAAACACATCAGCATTTTCATTTGGTACATCAGCGAGATCGGACCTGACAGCCTTGACTCACATGGGAATTTTTCATCATTTTGGATAACAATTCTTCTCCTTCCTTGGACAGGGGTATTGAGCCCAGTAAAGCCAATCAGCTGTTTTACTTGTACCACTTTAACTGGAGATGCTCCCTTTATTCAACCAATATCATTACTTGGCAGCATTAGTCTCGATCTCGCCATTTTTATCTGGCAGCTTGTGTCTGGACCGCATAACATAAGTATCTTTAATTATTTGTACCCTCCAAGTATTCATACTAGATGAAAAACACTTATCTTTGCTTTCCCAATCTTTAGCATTAAGTAATGATTTTTTGTCTCTTTCCATTGACCCTTCTTGCCTGGGCAACTATGCGGTTCACTTGGCTCTCTGAACAACTGTCTCTGTCCTTTAATCAAGACTACATGCGTGGCTGCAAACTGATCTTCATAGCACACATAAGATACAGATTATCTTTTGCTGATATCTTTTGTACCCATGACTGTTCATACATAACACCAACTGGGGAGACAAACGGAGGATTTCTGTCAGGTATCAAAAATATTCTACTGGGCCTATTTGAAGTAGAAATAAGCCTATACTAGGACTAGTAGCAGAAAAACCTGTACATTCTGTGCATTGAAAGATTTAAGATTAAAAGCTCCCAATGTGAATGGTCTGTGAGGGGTAAGCCTGAAACCCCCACTGTTAGAATTGTGTCCGTACTGAGGGATATGGGTACTGACCCCTCTCTAAGTACTGAAACTGTTGCACCAGAGTCATCTAATAACGGAATAAATTTTCCCAGCAAATCAGAATGGGTTCCTCACTGGGAATCAGAGTCATCTTTAGAGATTGCATACATTTTCTCCCACCTCATTCTATTCGGCATGGTCTGTTTCTGTAACTGAACTCTGGTTATTGCTGCTCTGTGTCTATTTCCGTGGCCGTCTCCCCCAGCAAAATCTCCAATGCCTTTACTTGTCTATTGTCAGTCTGTTTCCGCTATGCACTGCTTCAAAGTTCTCGGCTCAGCTTGGTAACTTCATCAGTCAGGCGGCTGCTGGACTTTTTCGATGGGTTCAGGTAAAGAATCTGGATGAGGTGCTCTCTGAACAACGGGGTGCACTTGCGGAGCTGCAGCAGGTGGAGCTGGAGGCACAGTCTGAGAACATACACAAAAATCATTATTCTGTTCATAGTTTACATACATTCCTATTTATTCCATCCCATCAGTCAGTCGTGTCCATAAGTTCATTTGATTTAATATTATAGACATCTTTAGACCTATAGTCACAATTATTATTGTTAAGTATGTATTCATTTCATGTGTATAGTCGGGACTCTTCGGGTGTAATAAAACGTAGCTCTCTTAGAACCTTTGAAATTTTTAATGGACTCTGAACCCTTCTTAAATTGTCTAATTTGTACAGTCCTAAGAAATAAATAATTTCCTAAACCTTGCCTTAAAATCTTGGGATTTAACTATCAGTACTGTTCAACATGTAGAGCAAAAAACAAACAAAAAAAAAACTAAAATCTTTTCTTAGAATCTTCAAATTTTAATAAATTCTCTGAAATATAAAAATTCTCTGGTTAAAACAACCCTGAGAATCAAAATATTCCAACATATCGTTCTAGAATCTTCTGATCTTAAAGCAAATTCAGAGCTGAGAAATTTTCAGTTCAGACAACTGCGAGAATCATGTTAAGGCAATGTTTTGAAAATCCCTACCCTTTGATACGGCGTCCTGCATCTTCCTGTGTATTCTAAATGTATAAAGCAACTGATCATTTTTTTTTTTGTTGTTTTTAATAATTTTACCGTCACCATGGGTACAGCGTCTCAGAGTCAGTAGAGCGCCTGATTTGACTCAGAATCACTCATTGGTATGACGGCGGCCGCCTCTGTTGATTTCTGATCCTGTCTCCCAAAACTCTGGACCCAGTGGAATATTGGTAATCTCGGTGGAACCTCCAAAACGGTGCTAGTCGGATTTGCTTCTCCGCACTTAAAGAATCAACTCTGTGAGTGAGCCTTAAGAATGTAGAAACACACACTTTAATCCTGCAGTAAACGTAATGCCGACAGAAGGCATTAAGAAAAAACCCTCTCATATGGTGTCATTGTAACGTAGTACATGTTCATCATGTGTTTGTGGAGTATAGAAATGTAACATTAACTCATTGATCAGGCTGGTTTCAGTCGTCTTTGATGTCCATATGCTAATAACGCTGATTTTCTGAGCTCACTGTGGTGAGGCTGGTGTGAAGCTGACACACTCCATTGTTTAAAGGTAACAAACCCGCCATATGTTCCTAAAATAATAATAATAATAATAATAATAATAATAATAACAGGAAAAACATGAAATGAAAATCTATTTAAAAAAAAAATAGAAATTGAACAGTGCATGCTCGCAGAAACTTACCTAAAGAATTCTGGACACATGCTGTGATGACCGCTGCAGTCATTAGTGCTTAAATAGCTGTTTGAAACCAACTCCATACGACATGTTGAACATGGAGAAAGCCTAATCTTTCAAAAGATGAAAGTATTTGGCTCAGCATGCTACACTTACAGACATGACAGAAAGAAGCTAGATTCAAAATGTGAAAGAGAATCTTTGCTCCTTTAGGATGTCGCTGCGTTGGGCAGGGAGAACAGTAGAGAACAATGGTGCTCAAGGGGGTCACGCAGCTGTCAAGCTGTCTGGCGAGGTTCAGGATACGAGCACCTGGAAAACAGGAGACCGTGGCGTTACTCTTTGGGCCCCGATACATTTTACAGTAGAATCTCCAACAATGAGAACACTGCCCTGAGGACTTCTCCTCGGTGACGAAGCAGGGGAAGGCGAAGTCGAAGAGCTGAGGACCTCGAATCCACTAGCAGAGGTAGCAGAGTAGTGCTGTAACTAAGACGACAGCGTTTGGAGGAGTCACAGGCAGTCTCCAGCCTCCTCTTCAATCTGTAGAGTTTGGATTGCTACTACAACAGCAGCTGGCTATACTTGTCAAGCTTGACAACGTTGCAGAGCGTTGGGAGAGACAGAAACTCAAACGATGGTTAGTGAGAGAAAGTGCTGTACAGTAACACAGGCAGCAGATAGCTCAAGGTTTACAACAACTGGCTAAGATAAATAAGACAAAGCTAACATTAAAAAACTATAAAGTAGGGATGGTCGCTCAACCAAACTGATACCCATTTGGTTCGGAAAAATTCTAAACCAAATCCATTCGACATGTTGACAGGGAGAAGTCTAACCTTTCAAAAGATGAAAGCATTTGGATCAGCATGCTACACTTACAAACATGACGGAAAGCAGACAAATTCAAAATGTGAAAGAATCTTTGCTGCATCAGGATCTCGCTGCGTCAGGCAGGGAGAATAGTAGAGAATGGAACTGAAGGGGTCACACCGCTGCAGCACCCAGGGAAGCAGTCTGGCGATGTCCAGGATACGAGCACCTCGAAAACAGGAGTGTTTTTTTTGTTTGTTTGTTTTGGGGGGGGGGGGGGGGGGTGATCATTATTTTTCATTATTATCCATTATCAAGAACATACAATATAAAACAGAGTCAAATAAAATGTTATTTCAGAGCAGTGCTATAAACCTCTCAGCAGCGTTTTCCCAGGCCAATAATGTCTTGTCTTTAGCATCATTAAAGTGAGCGGGTAAAAGATCCAGGTTAATAACGTCATTACAGAAAAGAAATGATAGTCTCCCTCTCCGAGAATGTGGGGGTTGCCAGCGCATGCCTAGTTATTTTTTTAGCATTGATTGTTCCAGCAGACGCAAGTAAAGGGAAAAGGAAAATCCAGGTAAATTATATAAAGACTGAAATTCTTGGAACGCCCGGAGTTCAGTCTCACTAAAAATAAAGTTGATTACATTCCGTTGCCACACAGGAAAGAAAAAAGGTTTGCCGGATGTAAGAAGTTTATAATTATGGAAGGTTTTAGTGCCACCTGGTGGAATATTATTTCTACATCCCTCCACACAGGAAGTAAATTACTAATGACTGTTCAATACCTCAATTTACAATGTTTTAGAGGGATATTTGAACAAATTAAGTCTTGTAGTCTATGGGGAGCCATTCTACATTCTTCTATAGGACGCCCTTAAGTTTTTGCATCAGAATTCAACCAAGTGGTTAGAACCCGTGGTTATAAAGAAAGAGTATAATTTGAAGTTCGGAGCCGAGAGGCCACCGTCAGTTTTACAAATGTTGGAGATTTAAATATTTGTATCTAGGTCTTTTGACACTCCTCAAATAAACCAAAATAACAATCAAGTTTCTTCCAGAAATTTGTTGGAGGTGATAGAGGAATCATTGAGGCAATGAAGTGAAGTCTGGGAAGAACAAATTTCGTATTGTGCAGCAACATGGTGTTAAATAGTCATCTGGCACATGCTGTGATAAACTGTGAAATGTTATCTTTGTAATATTAGGGTAATGATCAGACATTGAAAGAGGAGAGATATCAGCTGAATAGATCAGTTGTAGCAAGGAGGAAGATGCAAGATCATCAATACTAGAGAATGATTTATGTCTGGCAGAAAATGTAGTATATTTTCTGGATGATGGGTTAAGGGCAGGCCAGACATCACCCAGTGTGAAATCAGAGATGAACTTGTTTAAAACAGAGGTGGATTTGATTTGTATTTGTATCAGAGTGAATTGCATTGGAGTGATCTAGCAGATTATTAGCATCAAAGTAACAGAGAGTCAAAATTAGAGAGCTATTTAGATAGAGCTACAAAAAACTCCAAACCAAATACAGCTGGGGCGTAGGCTGAGACAAAAGTGAGTTTTTCTCTCCAATAGATGCTATAATGAGAGAAATACAGGTGCTGGCACGTCTGGCAGACAAATCGATTACATTTTTCTCTTTCTTAGCAGAGCAGTACGCTGCCACCTTAAACTATTTATTTGACATTTTAGACTCTGTGGTAGGCAAGAGATTGGATTCTTGTAACAACGTAATATCTATTGTTTTTCTACGCAAAATATCTAAGCAACAGACCCTCTTTGAAGGCGAATTCAGATGCTGGACATACTAAGACAATATTGTTAGTTCAGTCACAGACGATTATAAATACTAGCACAAGTAATCCAGGATAAGCAGGAAAAGATGAAGTATATCTGAGAGGTTTGGGTGGTGATTAACAGATAAATTAAACAATGTCTTAAATAACAAGGAGAAACTGACCAGGAATAAACAACCCACAACCCAGGGTGCTCACAGAGAACAGGAAGAAAAGCCGTTCTTCTCTTAGAAGTGAAGAAGCTATAGTCAACAAAAAAATGAAGGTTGGAACCAAAGTAGGAGATGGGTCTGCTGGATCTGCTTACCTTCAGTAGAAGCTGCCCATCCCGGTACCACAGGAGCTTGAAAATAAGGACCTGTTGCGAATTGTGTCTTTCTAGCTTCTATAGAAACAGTGAGCTCGATCAAGTTCTGCCATTTTTGGGAGTTCAGATGAGTGGCTTTGCTTCATCTTTTTTTCTTGATTGGGGAAGCAACTGGAGAGGAAAGTGGTCATGCTTTTACAGTAGACATCACAGCCATTCCATCACCAGTAAATGCCCCAAGTATCAGTGTTAAGAACAACAAAAAAGAAAAGGGTATATACTACAGTAGAATCTCCATGAATCTCCATCGGCCCTGAGCAGTCATCCTCGGTGACGAGGCAGGTGAAGGCCAAGTCGAAGAGCTGAGGAACCCCGAACTGGTTAGCAGGGGTGAAGAGCCGGTAGGGCTGTGATTAAGACAACCCTGTTGGAGGAGTCACAGGGAGCATCCAGCCTAGTCTTTCGTCGGTGGAGTTTGGATGGCCTCTACAACAGCAGCTGGACATGCTGGTCAAGCTAAACAGCCTCCTTGCAGAGTGTCTGAAGAACTCTGCAAGCCATGTACCTCAAGCGTAAACAGAAACACAAATGGTTAGTGAGAAAGTACTGTACAGTAACACCGATAGCAGACAGCTCAAGGGTTACAACTGGCAAAGATAAATAAGACAAAGCTAATATTAAAGACTATAAATGATGTTCACAGCTACAAGTGATCGGTTTTGCTTTACTTTTGAGTAAAGCATCAATGAATTAAGCTGGGACAGTGCTGGATATGGAGACAGATATGACAGTGCAGTGATGTTCAAACAACATGCAAAACTTGACTTTAGAGGCTCTGGTCATTATGGTGTGAACATTATGGACAATGGAAAGAATAACATTCAAGTTCATGATCGCGTCCTGACACCTGCTGAAGACGTCAAATTAATAAAAAAAAAAAATAAAGGCCTTGAGTCTCACGGTTACAAAATTCCGACAGTTTTGATGAAAAAAATCTTAATTAAGCTTCATACAGTTCGGACATTCTTCTGCTGATAGGCTGCAGAGGCTTCTGGCTAGCTCTGGCAATAAAGATATGGAATGTGGCGTAATTCTTCAAAGAACTGTTAATGAAATGTGAAACATGTCAGAGACACAGTAGGCCCAACCCAAAGCCTTTACATTATTGATCAGTTCTCTCAGTTTAGTGCAGGCAGCATTCTGACCACAAAGTCCTCTAAAATGGTGAAACACTTTGTTCATGATTGGATTAGCCTGCATGGTCCACCTCAGAAACCTTTCAGTGATGATGGAGGAGAATTCAACAACGATGAAGTGAGAGATATGGCAAAAATCTTCAACAGAGAAGTAAAGACAACAGCTGCATACAGCCCATGGAGCAATGGACTTGAAAGAGCACAACCAAACGCTCACTGAGATCATAATGAAAGTAAAGAAAAGTAACGGTTGAAACTGGGACACTGACAAGCCTCCTGCTTTAGAGGGCACCACAAAAAGTGAAGGAGCGGCAAAACACACTTCTGCTTCACATGCATGTAGAAAGGCTTTTACTGAAGCAGAAATGTTCAGAAAGAATACAGAGAGCACAGCGGAAACTGCTTCATCACACAGATCTCCTCTTTAGGGGACTGTCCAAAGTAGAAAGGACCAGGAGTTCATTGGTCATTAACATCCTCATTTTGCTTAGACGTCTGTTGTACTCTTGTGGAAACCATCTGAAGCCCAACTGCATTTCTTGACCAAGCGGTTTCTAGCGACCTGCATTGAAAATGAATTACCTGCAGATGTTGCGACATCTTTAATATATTATTACTTTTTTTTTTTTAAATGAGCTTTCCATTGACAAACATTAAGATTGGAAGCATAGTAGCGTCTAACAAATGTTAGTGTTCCATGTGCCACAAGTTCCCCAGATGTTTTGTGCTACTATGCAAACTCTTGCTAAAGCACACAATTCTCCTGCTTGCACTGACACTATCTGGTAACCTTCACCATGAAGTAGCCACTGATGGTTTCCCATTTTCCTACTGCAGTCTGGATCCATCTAAAAATAAATAAATAAAAAATAAACACATCAGCATTTTCGTTTGGTACATCAGTGAGATCGGACCTGACAGCCTGGACTCCCATAGGAATTTTTCATCATTTTGGATAACAATTTTTCTCCTTCCTTGGACAGGGGTATTGTCCCCAGTAAAGACAATCAGCTGTTTTGCTTGTACCACTTTAACTGGAGATGCACCCTTTATTCAACCAATATCATCACTTGGCAGCATTAGTCTCGATCTCGTCATTTTTATCTGGCAGCTTGTGTCTGGACCGCATAACATAAGTATCATCAATTATTTGCACCCTCCAAGCATTCATACTAGATGAAAAACACTTATCTTTGCTTCCCCAATCTTTAGCATTAAGTAATGTTTTTAACCACACCCCTGTGTCTTTCCATTGACCCTTTATGTCTAGGGAACTATGCGGTTCACCTGGCTCTCTGAACAACTGTCTCTGCCCTTTAATCAAGACTACATCTCATGTCTTTCTGGTACATGTACACTCTCCCTCTCTCTCTCTTTCCAACCATTTACCCCAGATAACATGGGAAGCATTTTTTTGCACAAGCATTTGCACTAATAACTTTACTACCTCACTGGACTCTATTTATCGCACATTGCACAACTTGCACACTACAGTCATTATTTATTATCCTCTGTCTGTACTGTGTTGTCTGTCCGCACTTGTTTGTTTGTGTTGCACTTGTGTTTTGTATGCACTGTCTATGTTGCACCATGGTCCTGGAGGAACGTTGTTTCGTTTCACTGTGTACTCTGTATGTAGTTGAAATGACAATAAACCCACTTGACTTGACATGCAAACTGATCTTCATAGTACACATAAGATACAGATTATCTTTTGCTGGTATCTTTTGTACCCATGACTGTTCATACATATCAACACCAACTGGGGAGACAAATGGAGGATCTTCCCCATTCAACCTTTGACAGAGCTCCATATATTACATTAAAGGTTCTGTCAGGTATCAAAAATATTCTACTGGGCCTATTTGAAGTAGAAATAAGCCTATACTAGGACTAGTAGTAGAAAAACCTGTACATTCTGTGCATTGAAGGATTTAAGATTAAAAGCTCCCAATGTGAATGGTCTGTGAGGGGGTAAGCCTGAAACGCCCACTGTTAGAATTGTGTCTGTACTGAGGGATATGGGTACTGACCCCTCTCTAAGTACTGAAACAGTTGCACCAGGGTCAACTAAAAACGGAATACATTTTCCCAGCAAATCTCTAAATTCAGAATGGGTTCCTCACTGGGAATCAGAGTCATCTTTAGAGACTGCATACATTTTCTCCCATCTCATTCTATTCGGCATGGTCTGGTTCTGTAACTGTGAACTCTGATTATTGCTGCTCTGTGTCTATTTCCGTGGCCGTCTCCCCCAGCAAAATATCGAATGCCTTTACTTGTCTCTGCGTCAGACAGCCTGATTCCGCTATGTGCTGCTTCAAAGTTCTCGGCTCAGCTTGGTAACTTCATCAGTGAGGCGTCTGCAGGGCGTTTCCGATGGGTTCAGGTGAAGAATCTGGATGAGGCGCTCTCTGAACAGTGGGGTGCACTTGCGGAGCTGCAGCAGGTGGAGCTGGAGGCACAGTCTGAGAACTCACACAAAAATCATTATTCTGTTCATAGTTTACATACATTCCTATTTATTCCATCCCATCAGTCAGCCGTGTCCATAAGTTCATTTGATTTAATATTATATTGACAACTTCATACCTATCGTTACAATTATTACTGTTAACACTTTGTTAACAATGTATTAATTTCATGTGTATAGTCCGGACTCTTTGGGTGTTATTAAACCCGGCTCCCTTCTCTTAGAACCTTCTTCTAGAAATTCTTAATAGACCTTCTCTCATTTGTACGGTCCTGAGAAATAAATAATTTCCAGAACCTTGCCATAAAATCTTGGGATTGAATTTTCAGTACTGTTCAACCTGAAAAGCAAAAAAAAAAAAAAAAAAAAAAAAAAAAAACCTAAAATCTCCAAATTTTAATAAATTCTCTGAAAAATAAAAAATTCTCTGATTAAAACAACCCTTTTATAATTTTACCGTCACCTTGGGTACAGAGTCTCAGAGTCAGTAGAGCGCCCAAATTGACTCAGAATCACTCATTGGTATGACGGCGGCCGCCTCTGTTGATTTCTGATCCTGTCTCCCAAAACTCTGGACCCAGAGGAATATTGGTAATCTCGGTGGAACCTCCAGAACGGTGCAAGTCGGATTTGCTTCTCCGCACTTAAAGAATCAACTCTGTGAGTGAGCCTTAAGATTGTAGAAACACACTTTAATCCTGCAGTAAACGTAATGCCGGCGAAAGCCTTCAGAACCACGTCTGAGAAAAAAAACCCTCTCATATGGTGTCATTTTAACGTAGTACATGTTCATCATGTGTTTGTGGAGTATAGAAATGTAACATTCACTCATTGATCAGGCTGGTTTCAGTCGTCTTTGATGTCCATATGCTGATTCTGAGCCCACTGTGGTGAGGCTGGTGTGAAGCTGACAGACCCCATTGTTTCAAGGTAACAAATCAATCATGTGTTCCTCCAACAACAACAACAGGAAAAACATGAAATTAAAATCTATTTTTAAAAATAAATAAATAAATAATAATAATTGAACAGTGCATGCTTGTAGAAATGTACCTAAGAATTCTGGACACATGCTGTGAACACCGCTGCAGTCACTGGCCAAAGGTGCTTAAGCAGCTTGGAGAGAGCCTAACCTTTCAAAAGATGAAAGTATTTGGATCAGCATGCTACACTTACAGATATGACGGAAAGAAGCTAGATTCAAAATGTGAAAGAGAATCTTTGCTCCTTTAGGATGTCGCTGCGTCGGGCGGGGAGAACAGTAGAGAACGATGGTGCTGAAGGGGTCACGCAGCGGCAAGCTGTCTGGCGAGGTTCAGGATACGAGCACCTGGAAAACAGGAGACCGTGGCGTTACTCTTTGGGCCCTGATACGTTTTACAGTAGAATCTCCAACAATGAAAACACTGCCCTGAGGACGTCTCCTCGGGGACGAAGCAGAGGAAGGCGAAGTCGAAGAGTTGACGACCACGAATCGGCTAGCAGACCCGCTGTGTCTGGTGCGCCAGTAGTGCTGTGACAAAGGTCACAGGCAGTCTCCAGCCTCATCATCCATCATTGGAACAACAGAAGCTGGATATTTTGGTGAAGCTCAACTACCTCCTTGCAGAGCGTATGGAGAGCTCTGCAAGCCACGTTCCTTCCTATTGTTGTTGTTGTTAAGGGTAAACACAGAGACAGAAATGCAAACGATTGTTAGTGAAAGTACTGCACGGTAACACAGGTAGCAGACAGCTCAACAATTACAACAACTGGATAAGATAAATAAGACAAAAGCTAATTTTAAAGACTATAAAGTAGGGATGGTTGCATGACCAAACTAATACCCATTTGGGTCGGAGAAATGCTAACTGTGCATTACTGTTGACATTTACAGCTACAAGTGATCAGTTTCAGAGTACATGTCTGGTCATTATACCATGGTGCTAGCTATTTCTACCAAATTTCTTTGATTCTGATTGGAGCAAGATTATCAATGCTAAAACGGAACACAGGCTACAGGTGATCTGTTACATGCTCTAGATCTTTAGGGTGAAATTGGAAAGGGATGGATAAATCTGGAAGGTTATTAATGACTCTAGCCATCGAGCATTCAGCTTCAGAACCTGAGGTTTGGGTTGTGCATAGAACTGAACCATAAATTGGGTGGTGGGTGAAACTAAACGTAAAACCGCTAAAGCTACTGAGCGATGCTAGGCAGATTCATCTCCATATGGAACAGTAAAATGCATTTCTTCAGATAATGGCACAGAGTTCGCAGCAAGGGATTTTCAGTCATTGATCAGTGAGAAGACGAGAGACCACATCAAAATCATCCAGCTGAGAGAAATTGCTGATATGCTGTAACAGCTGGAGTCATTGGCAACAGGAGCTTAAATAGGAGTTTGAAACCATTCCATACAACATGTTGAACAGGGACAAAGCCTAACCTTTCAAAAGATGAAAGTATTTGGATCAGCATGCTACACTTACAGCCATGACAAAGAAGCTAGATTTAAAATGTAAAAGAGAATCTTTGCTCCTTTAGGATGTCGCTGCATCGAGTGTGGAGAACAGTAGAGAATGGAGCGGAAGGGGTCACACCGCTGCAGCACCCAAGGAAACCGCCTGGTGATGTCCAGGATACGAGCGCCTAGAAAACAGGAAACCATGTCGTTACTCCTTTTTTTTTTTTTTTTTGGGGGGGGGGGGGGGGCTGTCATTTATTTATTTTTCATTATTATCCTTTGTCAAGAACATACAATATAAAACAAAAAGAAAAAGTGGGTGACCGTACACCACACACCCCGAGGCAACCCTCCCCAATGGCCAGCTCATCAGAAACAATTTGTTAATAAAAACAGGGAGTAAAATAAAATGTTCTTTCAGAGCAGTGCTATAAACCTCTCAGCAGCATTTTCCCAGGCCAATAACATCTTGTCTTTAGCACCATGAATGTGAGCGGTAGAAAGATGCAGGTTAATAACGTCATTACAGAAAAGAATCCATTGTCTCCATCTCCGAGAATGTGGGGGTTGCCAGCGCATGCCTAGTTATTTTTTAGCACTGAATGTTCCAGAAGTCGCAAGTAAAGGGAAAAGGAAAAGCCAGGTAATTTATGGAATGTTTGCAATTATTGAAACATCCGGAGTTCAGTCTCACCAAAAATAAAGTGTTGATTACATTCCGTTGCCACACAGGGAAGAAAAAAGGTTTGTTGGCCATAAGAAGTTTATAATTATGGAAGATGGGGGGAGTTTTAGTGCCACCTGGTGGAAGATTGTGATTATTTCTACATCCCTCCACACAGAAAGTAAATTACTAATGACTGGTCCATACCTCAATTTACAATGTTTTAGAGGGATATTTGAATAAATTAAGTCTTGTAGTCTATGGGGAGCCACTCTACATACAAGTTTTTGCATCAGGATTCAGCCAAGTGGTTAGAATCCGTGGTCATAAAGAAAGAGTATAATTTAAAGTTAAGAGCAGAGAGGCCACCGTCAGTTTTACAAATGTTGGAGACTTAAATATTTGTATCTAGGTCTTTTATGGAGAGGCAATAAACCAAAATAACAAATCAAGTTTCTTCCAGAAATTCGTTGGAGGTGAAGTGAAGTCTGGGAAGAACAAATTTTGTATTTTGCAGCAACATGGTGTTAAATCGTCATCTGGCACATGCTGTGATAATATCACAAAGATAACATTTCACAGTTTAAGGTAATGATCAGACATCGAAAGAGGAGAGATATCAACTGAATAGATCAGTTGTAGAAAGGAGGAAGATGTAAGATTATCAATTCTAGAGAATGATTTATGTATGGCAGGAAATGTAGTATATTTTCTGGATGATGGGTTAAGGAGAGGCCAGACATCACCCAGAGGGAAATCAGAGAGAAACTGGTTCAGAACAGAGGTGGATTTGATTTGTGTATCAGAGTGAATTGCATTGGAGTGATCTAGCAGATTATTAGCATCAATGAGTAATGGACAGTTAAAATGGAGAGATATTTAAAAGGAGCTACAAAAAACTCCAAACCAAATACAGCTGGGGCGTAGGCTGAGACAAAAGTAAGAGCAAGAGTTTTCCCTCCAAAAGATGCTATAATGTGAGAAATGTGCCCAGACGTGTCGCCGCATGTATGACAAATTGATTACATTTCTCTCTTTCTTAGCAGAGCAGTACGCTGCCGCCTTAAAATATTTGACATTCTAGACTCATTGGTAGGCAAGAGATTGGATTCTTGTAATAACGCAATATATATTCTTTTTCTACGCAAAATATCTAAGCAACAGACCCTCTTTGAAGGTGAATTCAGACGCTGGACATTCTAAGACAATATTGTTAGTTCAGTCATAGACGTTTAAAACTAGCGCAAATAAGTCAGGATAAGCAGGAAAAGATGAAGTATATCTGAGAGGCTTGGGTGGTGATTAACAGATAAATGAAACAATGTCTTAAATAACAAGGAGAAACTGACCGAGAACAAACAACCCACAACCCAGGGTGCTCACAGAGAACAGGAAGAAAAGCCGTTCTTCTCTTAGAAGTGAAGAAGCTATAATCGACTAAAAAATGAAGGTTGGAACCAAAGTAGGAGATGGGGCTGCTGGCCCGGCTTACCTTCAGCAGAAACTGCCCATCCCGGTACCACAGGAGCTTGAAAATGAGGACCTGCTGTGAGTTTGCTGTGTCTTTCTAGCTTCTATAGACACAGTGAGCTCGATCCAGGTCTGCCATTTTTGGGAGTTCAGATGAGTGGCTTTGCTTCATCTTTTTCTTGATTGGGGAAGCAGAGACCTGGAGAGGGAAGTGGTCATGGTTTTACAGTAGACATCATAGCCATTCTATCACCAGTAAATGCCCCAAGTATCAGTGTTAAGAACAACAAAAAAGGACAGGAAAAAAAAAAAAGGGGGGGGGGCAAGAGTTCTAACCATACGCAACTATTCTGGAAAATCAGCCACGTGGTCGCCCCCGGACCCTGATGCTTAAGTGTTCTACAGTAGAATCTCCAAGAATCTCCATCTGCCCCAATTAGTCATCCTCAGTGACGAAGCAGGTAAAGGCCAAGTCGAAGGGCTGAGGAACCCCGAACTGGTTTACAGGTACCGTCTGTTGGTGGAGGAGCACTGAGCTTTCACCCGGCCACACTGACTCCCACAGGCTCTCTCTAGAACAGGTCTGCAGACGACTCTCACTGTCTGGTGAGCTGGTAGGGCTGTGATTAGGACAACCCCGTAGGAGGAGTCACAAGGAGCCTCCAGCCTGGTCTTCTGACGGCCTCTACAATAGCAGCTGGACATGCTGGTCAAGCTAAACGGCCTCCTTGCAGAGCGTCTGGAGAACTCTGCATGCCATGTTCCTCAAGCGTAAACAGACAAACACAAACGATGGTTAGTGAGACAACAGCACTGTACAGTAACACAGATAGCAGATAGCTCAAGCGTTACAACTGGCTAAGATAAATAAGACAAAGCTAATATTAAAGACTAGAAATGACGTTCACAGCTACAAGTGATCGGTTTCGGAGCCATTATACCATGGAGCTAGCTTTTTCTATCAAATTGGTTCGATACTGATTGTCAAGGGAGCACAGTCTACAGATCATCTCTGAACATGCTCTATATCTTTAAGGTGAAATTAGAAAGAGATGGATAAATCTGGAAGGTTATTAATGAAAAACACTAGCTGTTGAGCATTTAGCTTCAGAACTTGAGGTTTTGGTTATATATAGAACTGAACTATGAATTGTGCTGATGCCGCTGTTAAGTCTATTATATAGACATGCATTGTTATATTTGTATTCCCCAACATTGGTTGTGCTATATTTTGGCTGTAAAAGTTGGTACCGTAATTTAAAAGGGGTACTTTTGGTATGAAGTAATCAAGTGGGAGAGGAGAGGAGCGAGCCCTGGTGGGAGTGGAGGTGTAGTTGGCTGTGAACGGAAGAAATAAAGTTGCACTACAGCTTGTTAAGTTAGTCTTTTTGAGTAACAGTGGTTGCAGAGGATGGTTAGTTGACAAAGGGTAAAAGTTGGAAGAATGAAGTCGTCATTTGAACCAGAGTAATGGAACTAGAGAAAAGTAAGCAGGCACTTTCTGTGGCCTTGGCGCTGTCGGGAAGAGCGAGGGAGTCGGTGTTGGAAAAAGCGGTAGATGACTTGAATAAAGACACTGGCATGAATTACTTGCGATTTGTTTATCATAGAAGAAAAAGACAGAACATACAAGGCATACTCAAGTTTTGATCTGATTATGAGAGACGTGCGTCTATGGCGGACTATATAATCGATATTACAACACTGGTACTCACAGATGCGTAAATCCAACATGGAACCTCCTGCCGTAGTATTAGCATTCAGACTGCTAGATACAGCATGCTTGCATATGAAAGACTAACACTTGGCTTTGACTGGTTTAGGGAAGAAAGTAGTCTGTGGTAACAGGAATGAACCAAGAAACCGGAAAAGTAAGAGCAAAGACGACAGAGAGGCAAGCCTTGGTCCCAAAATAATCAACAAAAGACACCACTGCCTTTAACCAATCCCTTGGAGCAGGGGACTGTTAAAAAAAAAAGATAAGATAATAATGTGTTTAAGGAAATCACAGAAGAGGGACAACAGTGCAGTTATTTATCAAAGACGGTGGACACTTCAAACCATGGACAAAAACTAAAGAAAATGCATTACTACAAGGAACAAAAGTGGCACGTGACATTTATTTCAGGCTTCCACCTGACTGACTGTAAAGGAATATTATGGAAGTGTGTTTTTCAAACCAAAAGGAGGATTGTCAAATAACTCCGGTTCCACGCCAGAGGTTCCGTGTAAAAAGGTCCCTTTATTTCACAATCAACAGAAAGCAAACTTGGCAAAATGCTTTCAGTTTTACAATGAGACTTGCCGTTACTCACCACTCACTGGATCGGGAGAGCCCTTCGATCCTGACAAGAGACAGCCATCTCAGTAAACCACAGAGCTGGACCTGCAGTTCCACTCAGCCGACTCTCACCAGGAAAGAGGGAAACCCGTCCTTTGTATCTTAAACAAAACGAAGAACTGTGCGTGGACGGGGACGGGGGCCAACCGCTCCCACCAGGCACAGTCTTCCCTTGACCCTTAATTCCAGTGGTTGATAACAACACCCTCATGAAAAACAAGTTATATAATTGATTATATAAATGTTAGTTTACAGTAGAACATAACCCGTGACTTAAAACAGCTGTATAGACCCGTTTCAACATATTGCCAATACATTATGACCATATCTTTAATATAAGGTGAACATGGATGCAATATACTCTTATATTTGGATATGTAGACCAAATTAGCATGGCTCCGCAGTGTACCTGCACCACCTCATAACGCCCATCATAGTACAAACACCCTTTCAGCCTATCCAAAGAAAAATAGTGGAAATAGTGTTGAGAGCAGGAGGAAACATGTCCAGAGTCGACCCAGCCGCTTTCTATTAAATTAATCTGGACCGCACCGTAATTGGGGTACTTGCCCGTAATTGTAGATGACTTCAAATGACTAATAACAAAAAAGCACAAATACACCACAAATTACACATGGACCCTTCACAAGCCTCGGAAAAAGACACCTCCCTCTGTGAGGAAGAGAAGGACCAACTCAAGTCAAACACAGGCCAAATTCTCTGGGTAGCAAGACAGATTAGGCCAGATGTCATGTTTGATGCTAGTCACTTGGCATCAAGCTTCAAAAAGGCAACTGTGAAGACAGTCCATGAAGCACACAATAGTGTGCAAACTGCAGTCCAAGGAGACTTCCAACACTTAGGCAGAGACAATGCTCTTCAATTGACTGGTGTTCAGAAATGCCTCATTTGGAAATCTTTCAGATGGTGGGACTCAAGAAGGACATTTGATTGTTCTTATGGGAGACAATGGAAAGTTCTCGCCAGTTCCTTGTCAGTTAAAGAGAGTCAAGAGGATTGTGCAGAGCAAATTTGCTGGTGAAACACTGGCAATGTCTGATGGAACTGATAATGCCATTTTCTTGGCTACGCTGATCTCTGAACTAACTACTGGGGGTGCTGAACTTGCTCCACCCATAATTTGCATCACAGATAATCATTAACTTGCTGATGCAGTGAAGTCCACAACGTCTGTCAAAGATGATAAGCAGGAGATCAGCATCATCAAAGAAATCACAGAAAGTTGAAAGATGCTGTGGCACAGTACAAAAGAACAGCCTACGGATCTTACCAAAATGGCTAAATCAGCTAATAAGATAGTACATGCACCAAGTGTAGGACAATGGAAACTTGATTAAAAATACATTTTGAAAAGACATAATACTGCTTTTCAGTGCTATTAAAAACACAGATTATATTTGTGTCACTTCTGTATACTCTGTTTAAATGGTTAAAAGGAGTTCTATCTGAATATACTTAAGCTTTTTTTTTTTTAATAAGTGAGAGAGTTTTGAAAGTCTTAGACATGCGTTGTTTTTTGTATTCTCTTACATTGGGAAAACAACATTGTACTATCAAGTGGAGGTGTAGTTCACTGTGATCTGGAGAAATAAAAGTTGCACTATAGCTTGTTAAGTTTGTCTTTCTGAGTAACAGCCGCCACCACGACCACTTTAGCTTGAGTAACCGCAATACCGAAAACTTAGGGGAGTCCATGAATTTAGAATAAAACAGCGACAGACTCTGTGAATTCTCACCAAGGACGTGACGAACATAGCCACAGAAATGATACCAAGTTTTCCATTAAAGAGTACAGTAGGCTTTATGACCTGAATGTGGTTAAAGATGACGGTGGTGGTGGTGGTGGCGGCTGCAATGTGCGTTACAATATTCAAACACAGCATGAAATCCTTGGTCACTGTAATTATGATGTTTTCATGTTACAGGATGCAGTAGAGAACATGAAAAGAGTGATAAATTGAACCTCTGTTGGTATTCCTGGTACATTGACGCCCACAGGCTCTCTCCAGTGCGGGAATGAAGACGACGACCCTCTGTGTCTGGCGCGCTGGTAGTGCTGTAATTAAGACAACCCCGTTGGAGGAGTCACAGGTAGCCTCCAGCCTCGTCTTCCATCTGTAGAGTTTGAACTGCCACTACAACAGCAGCTGGATATGCTGGTCAATCTTGACAACCTTGCAGAGCGTTAGGAGAGCTCTGAAAGCCATATTCCTCAGAAGTAAATACAGACAGAAATGCCAACAATGGTTAGTGAGACAAAGTACTGTACAGTAACACTGGTAGCAGATTGCTTAAGGATTACAACAACTAGATAAGAAAAAAAGACAAAAGCTAATATTAAAGAGTATAAAGTAGGAATGGTCACTTGACTAAATTGATACCCATTTGAGACAGAGATGCTAACTCTGCCGGTCACTGTTGACGCTCACAGCTAAAAGTGATCGGTTTCAGAGTACATGTCTGGTCACAATAACATGGTGCTAGCTTTTTCTACCAAATTTCTTTGATTCTGATTGGAGCAACACTGTCAAGGCTAGACTGGAGCACAGGCGACAGGTCATCTGTTACATGCTCTAGATCTTTAGGGTGAAGTGGTAAAATGGATGGATAAATCTGAAAGGTTTTTAATGAACACTTGCCGTCAATCATTTAGCTTCAGAACTAGAAGTTTAGGTTGTAGCCACAAAAATGGTACCAACTTTGCCATTGAAGAGAACAATAGGTTTTATTACCTGAATGTGGTCAAAGATCACGGCGGTGGTGGGTTACAATATTCAAACGCAGCATGAAATCCTTGGTCACTGTAACTATGATGTTTGCATGTTACAGGACACAGTAGAGGACATGAAAATCAAGGGTAAGATTGATAAATTGAACCTAAACTGTGACATCTGCATTCAAGGGAAATCTGCTCAGAGTAGAAATAGAGAACCTGATGCACAAGCAAAAGCAGTACCTGAACTAGTACATTCGACCTTCCTGATCCTATAGATCCAGTGTGCAAAAGAGGGTTGTTCTGCTCTGCCAGCCACCAGTCCTTAGCAGTATCTGAAAGAACAGATGTTAATGTAGCCAGGACCTCAGGGACACCAAGAGGCCTCACTGCTAGATATTCTTCACACCTATCGATAAACGCTACAGCATCTTGTTCTGAACTGCCATATTTTGGAAAATAGAGGTTGATAGAGGCTGTGTGCTTCAACACATTCTAATTACTCTCAGCTGTGTTTGCAGGAGTAGACGTTACAAGGTTGGGTATAGGATATGGGCTAGAAGCTGTTGGATGTATACCAGAGGAGCTGGGTTGCTGACGTGAAATCATGCGTTTAAACCGTATTTCCCGTCGTTTGAGGCAGTCTACTACGAACTGACCCAGTTCCTGCAATTGGCTTTTCAGATTTTGTTCAACTCTACCACATTCTCTTTCTACGTCATAAATTACCATCTCCAAGAAGGCCATGAACGTCCTTTACCTGACTCAACTTCGCTGCATGGTTTCTGTGGCTTGTTCTAGTTTCTCTTCCATGTTTGAGACTCTTTCTCAGAGTTCGCAGTGTAGATCTGAGTAGATAGGGTTGTCTCCTGGGGAAGGTGGTGGTTGATGGTAATCACCTAAGGGAATTACCACACAGGCAAGAAAATTAGTTCATAAATATGGAAGACAAGGAGATTCTGTGCCACCTCATAGAAGATTTTGTGATTCTTTCTACATCTCTTCACACAGAAGATAAATTACTAACGATTGGTCCATTTATGAAGCCCCAGTTATGACCATAGCCGAAGGGTTAGAGTATAGGACTTGATCCAAGAACAAATTCAGATCCATAAAAAAATTCCAATCCAGTCAATCAAACGCCTTCTCTGCATCAAAGGAGAAAATGGCACACGGTGCAACATTCTGGTGTGTCTGGTGAGTGATGGAATACTCACCGTCATACATACATACCGTCATAATCGTCATACATTATTTAATTGAATAAATCCTGGTTGATCACAGTATATTAATTCAGAGATATACGCTTCAAGGTTTTAAGCTTCTGGTACTCCCAAGTGCTGGTAATCAGCTGGCAATTGATGGGCATGTGGGCGCCCGAAGAAGACAACACCTCAAGAACATTGTTTCCTCACCCTGTCACCACTTGGGTACTATAGGCTTCTACAGATTTGCAGTCACGGTTTGCAGAAAGATATTTTAGACGTCACCCGAACTGACTGCTCACAGCCAATCTCCGATCTCATGACTCATGACTGCCCTTCACAGTCAGGCCTGTTTACGCTGGTGTTGGCAACACATGCACTGGAACCTGAGCATGTGGAGGAACGTTATATGTCCAGCGATGGGTCCACACTCCGACCCTACAATCTAACTATCGTAGGCAGGAGAGCGCTATGCTGATTACTGCACCGATAGAGTAACTTCTATACTTTTGGTGGAGGCAGTGGGATGGTGTGGTGCAGCATCTCCCTCACTGGAAAAAACAAGGCTTGTCAACATTGGAGACAGTCTCAATGCAGAGAGATACCGAGATTTAATTCAGTAACCAATGGCAATCCCATATCTCCACAGTCTGGGACCGGACTCTATGCTTCAAGATAACGGTCGCCCCTACAGAGCAGGTTTTATCAGAGACCACCTCCAGAATTTGGGAGTGGAGAGGATGGAATGGCCTGCCAGCAGTCCTGACCTGAACACTTGTGGGATCAGTTTGGACGTGCCGTTCGTGCCAGAGTGACCAAAACAACTATGTTGACTGATTTGCGACAAATGCTGGTTGAAAAATGGGACGCCATTCCACAGCAGTATGTGACCAGGCTGGTGACCAGCATGAGGAGGAGGTGCCAGGCTGTGTATGGTTCTTCCAAACAGGCTTACCAAATGTATAAGATTTACTGCCAAGAAGCATTGTTACAACAAATAAATAATCTACCAAACAATTTCCTTACATTTTGTGCCAACTGTTTTTTAGCAAATAGTTTGACATCAGAACTAACAGAACTAACGATAAAGGACAATAACAAGCTAGCTTAATAAGCTGGCTAAAGTTGGATCCTTTCCAGGTTCAATAAGGAGTGAGATTAAAGCTGTGTTTACATCCCTGTGGAAATAACATGTCTAGTAGGAAAGAACCTATTGGAGGGTCCCAAGTTCCAGGCCTTGACTGAAATTTTCCCCTCAATTCCAGACCCAACATATAACTGAACCATGACACGTTAGCCGGCATGAGCATAGGAGCGAGAAATCACATTGCACCCCTGTAATTATAGTGATCTAGAAATGAAATGATCTACCTTATTTCAAATACCAAGAAAATAAGATAAATATAAAAGAGGGTTTCTCACCTAAAGAGAACAGAACTGCAAGATGGTAGACATACAGAGGTAGTGAAAACAGTAGAGTCAGTAATCCTGAGAATTACATGGGGATAATGTTGCTCCCAGACAGAGAAGATAACAGCTTCTTTTTCTAGGGGTGAAAAGATGAGGTGTACAGTGCCAGAGATGGTGACTTTCAACTGAGCTGTACAGTAGAATCTCCAACAATAAAAATACTGGCCTGAGCAGTCGTCCTCTGTGATGACGCAGATGAAGGGGAAGTCAAAGAGCTGAGGAACCCCGAACTGGTTAGCAGAGGTGAAAACCGTCTATTGGTGGAGGAGCACTCAGCGGCCACACCGACACCCACAGGCTCTCTCTAGCACAGGTCTGCAGACGACGACCCCCTTCTGCCTGGTGCACCGGTAATGCTGTAATTTAGACGACCCAGTCAGAGGAGGCAGCCTCCAGCCTCGTCTTCTGTCTATGGAGTTTGGACAGCCTCTACAACAGCAGCTAGACATGCTGGTCAAGATAGACGGCCCTCTTGCAGAACGTCTGGAGAGCTCTGCAAACCATGTTTCTCAAGAACTAAACAGAGACAGAAACGCAAACGATTGAGTAACCTCAATAGCTAAAATCAGTGGAGAACCAATGCATTTAGAATAAAACAGCGACAGCTTCTGTGAATTCTCATGAAAGGCATTACGAACAGAGCCACAAAATCCGGTGCCATTAAAGAGTACAATAGGCTTTATGACCTGAATGTCATCACAGTGGTGGTGGGGGTGGTTGCAATGTGCAATACAATATTCAAACGCAGCATGAAATCCTTGGTCACTGTAACTATGATGTTTGCATGTTACAGGACACAGTAGAGGGCATGAAAATCAAGGGTAAGATTCATGAACTGAACCTAAACTGAAGTTTGCATACAAGTGAAATATGCTCAGAGTAGAAACAGAGAACCTGATGCACGAGCAAAAGCAGTACTTTAACTAGTACATATGACCTAGCTGGTCCTATAGATCCAGTGTGCAAAAGAGGGCTGTAGATACACTACTGAGGATTACTCAGGTTCAGTCTGTGTACTTCCTAAAAACTAAGAAGATACTGAGCGATGCTTAGCAGATTCATCTCCATACGGAACAGTAAAATGTATGTCCTCAGATAAGGGCAGAGCGTTCACAGCAAGGGATTTTTAGTCATTGATCAGTGAATCAACTCAATCAACCTTAAAAATGTAGAAAAACACTTTCCTGCAGTGAACGTAACGGAGGTGGAATGCTTTCAGAACCACGTCTGACAAAAACCCTCTCGTACGGTGTCAGTTACATTTCTATACCCCACAAACCTGTGATGAATGTGTACTACGTGACATTCACACATTGATCAGGCTGCTTTCAATCATCTTTGATGTCTATATGCTGATCATGCTGATTTTCTGACCCCCCCCCCCCCCTGTAGTGAGGCTGGTGTTAAGGTGACATCCCATTGTTTCAAGGTAACAAACCCACCATATGTCTGTTCCTATGACTGTGTGAGAACATGCATTAAAACTAAAAACATGAAATGAAAATCTACAAAAACATTCCCACACATTTCCCCATTTATTAGCCATGTTACTAAACTTGTTCAGGAAAAAAGGGATTAATACATTGTTCTTTTCATCACAATAGTTGACACCTATTGAGGCAGATTCCACCATCTGTATGGAGTGTACAGAGTCTGTCAGCACTGGAAAGTCTGCTCGCACCATGGAATGACTTCTCTCAAAAAGACACTTTTGGGTATTTTAGAAAATTAAGCAAAAATCCAAAACTGTTTTTAAAAAATTTTAATTGATAGCAAGGAGTTAGTTCGATGAAATCAATCATCTGATGCTAAACGAACCACTGAGAGGTTGATGTGCACAGACTGGGGGTTTAATAACCCTGCTCATGTTCATCTGAATACATACTACCCATCTTTTACAATATGCTTTGGCGACTTGTGAAATCTAGGTGTAAACCAGTATTTGTCAACCACATCAGTCATATCCGATTTTGATTTGATCCACTGAATGAGTGATTTAAAATAAATAAATAAATAAATAAATAAATAAAGTTTAGAAAAATAAAAATGCTGATTTTGGAATATTTTGGTTATCCAACCAAATCCCAGCTTTGGATTCCCTCTTTACAGTGTTCACGCCAAACTCTCAGTTCCACCTCTATAACGGACTTCTGCAAAACAATAAAACGAAGATATATCTGGTGTCGAGTCTGGAATATCTTCCTCATCAGCATCCTCATTTTGCTCAGACTTTTGTTGTACTCTTATGGAAACCATCTGAAGCTCTACTGCATTTCTTGACAAAGCTGTTTTTAGCCACCTGCTCTGAAAATGAATTACCTGCAGATATTGCAACCCCTTTATTATTATTTTTTTTTAAATGAGCTTTACATTGACAGAGAAATTAAGATTGGAAGCATAGTAGCTCCTAACAAATGTTAGGGTTCTATGTGCCACAAGTTCCCCAGATGTTTTGTGCTAATATGCAAATTTTTGCTAAGGCACACAATTCTCCTGCTTACACTCACACACTAGTAACCTGAATGTGTCCACTATCTGAATAGCCTTCACCATGAAGTAGCCACTGATGGTTTCCCATTTTCAGTCTGGATCCATTTAAAATAAACAATATAAATAAAATAAATAAACACATCAGCATTTTCATTTGGTACATCAGCGAGATCGGACCTGACAGCCTTGACTCACATGGGAATTTTTCATCATTTTGGATAACAATTCTTCTCCTTCCTTGGACAGGGGTATTGAGCCCAGTAAAGCCAATCAGCTGTTTTACTTGTACCACTTTAACTGGAGATGCTCCCTTTATTCAACCAATATCATTACTTGGCAGCATTAGTCTCGATCTCGCCATTTTTATCTGGCAGCTTGTGTCTGGACCGCATAACATAAGTATCTTTAATTATTTGTACCCTCCAAGTATTCATACTAGATGAAAAACACTTATCTTTGCTTTCCCAATCTTTAGCATTAAGTAATGATTTTTTGTCTCTTTCCATTGACCCTTCTTGCCTGGGCAACTATGCGGTTCACTTGGCTCTCTGAACAACTGTCTCTGTCCTTTAATCAAGACTACATGCGTGGCTGCAAACTGATCTTCATAGCACACATAAGATACAGATTATCTTTTGCTGATATCTTTTGTACCCATGACTGTTCATACATAACACCAACTGGGGAGACAAATGGAGGATTTCTGTCAGGTATCAAAAATATTCTACTGGGCCTATTTGAAGTAGAAATAAGCCTATACTAGGACTAGTAGCAGAAAAACCTGTACATTCTGTGCATTGAAAGATTTAAGATTAAAAGCTCCCAATGTGAATGGTCTGTGAGGGGTAAGCCTGAAACCCCCACTGTTAGAATTGTGTCCGTACTGAGGGATATGGGTACTGACCCCTCTCTAAGTACTGAAACTGTTGCACCAGAGTCATCTAATAACGGAATAAATTTTCCCAGCAAATCAGAATGGGTTCCTCACTGGGAATCAGAGTCATCTTTAGAGATTGCATACATTTTCTCCCACCTCATTCTATTCGGCATGGTCTGTTTCTGTAACTGAACTCTGGTTATTGCTGCTCTGTGTCTATTTCCGTGGCCGTCTCCCCCAGCAAAATCTCCAATGCCTTTACTTGTCTATTGTCAGTCTGTTTCCGCTATGCACTGCTTCAAAGTTCTCGGCTCAGCTTGGTAACTTCATCAGTCAGGCGGCTGCTGGACTTTTTCGATGGGTTCAGGTAAAGAATCTGGATGAGGTGCTCTCTGAACAACGGGGTGCACTTGCGGAGCTGCAGCAGGTGGAGCTGGAGGCACAGTCTGAGAACATACACAAAAATCATTATTCTGTTCATAGTTTACATACATTCCTATTTATTCCATCCCATCAGTCAGTCGTGTCCATAAGTTCATTTGATTTAATATTATATTGACATCTTTAGACCTATAGTCACAATTATTATTGTTAAGTATGTATTCATTTCATGTGTATAGTCGGGACTCTTCGGGTGTAATAAAACGTAGCTCTCTAAGAACCTTTGAAATTTTTAAATGGACTCTGAACCCTTCTTAAATTGTCTAATTTGTACAGTCCTAAGAAATAAATAATTTCCTAAACCTTGCCTTAAAATCTTGGGATTTAACTATCAGTACTGTTCAACATGTAGAGCAAAAAACAAACAAAAAAAAACTAAAATCTTGTCTTAGAATCTTCAAATTTTAATAAATTCTCTGAAAAATAAAAATTCTCTGGTTAAAACAACCCTGAGAATCAAAATATTCCAACATATCGTTCTAGAATCTTCTGATCTTAAAGCAAATTCAGAGCTGAGAAATTTTCAGTTCAGACAACTGCGAGAATCATGTTAAGGCAATGTTTTGAAAATCCCTACCCTTTGATACGGCGTCCTGCATCTTCCTGTGTATTCTAAATGTATAAAGCAACTGATAATTTTTTTTTTTGTTGTTTTTAATAATTTTACCGTCACCATGGGTACAGCGTCTCAGAGTCAGTAGAGCGCCTGATTTGACTCAGAATCACTCATTGGTATGACGGCGGCCGCCTCTGTTGATTTCTGATCCTGTCTCCCAAAACTCTGGACCCAGTGGAATATTGGTAATCTCGGTGGAACCTCCAAAACGGTGCTAGTCGGATTTGCTTCTCCGCACTTAAAGAATCAACTCTTTAATCCTGCAGTAAACGTAATGCCGACAGAAGGCTTCAAGAAAAAACTCTCTCATATGGTGTCATTGTAACGTAGTACATGTTCATCATGTGTTTGTGGAGTATAGAAATGTAACATTCACTCATTGATCAGGCTGGTTTCAGTCGTCTTTGATGTCCATATGCTAATAACGCTGATTTTCTGAGCTCACTGTGGTGAGGCTGGTGTGAAGCTGACACACTCCATTGTTTAAAGGTAACAAACCCGCCATATGTTCCTAAAATAATAATAATAATAATAATAATAATAATAATAATAACAGGAAAAACATGAAATGAAAATCTATTTAAAAAAAAAATAGAAATTGAACAGTGCATGCTCGCAGAAACTTACCTAAAGAATTCTGGACACATGCTGTGATGACCGCTGCAGTCATTAGTGCTTAAATAGCTGTTTGAAACCAACTCCATACGACATGTTGAACATGGAGAAAGCCTAATCTTTCAAAAGATGAAAGTATTTGGCTCAGCATGCTACACTTACAGACATGACAGAAAGAAGCTAGATTCAAAATGTGAAAGAGAATCTTTGCTCCTTTAGGATGTCGCTGCGTTGGGCAGGGAGAACAGTAGAGAACGATGGTGCTCAAGGGGGTCACGCAGCTGTCAAGCTGTCTGGCGAGGTTCAGGATACGAGCACCTGGAAAACAGGAGACCGTGGCGTTACTCTTTGGGCCCCGATACATTTTACAGTAGAATCTCCAACAATGAGAACACTGCCCTGAGGACTTCTCCTCGGTGACGAAGCAGGGGAAGGCGAAGTCGAAGAGCTGAGGACCTCGAATCCACTAGCAGAGGTAGCAGAGTAGTGCTGTAACTAAGACGACAGCGTTTGGAGGAGTCACAGGCAGTCTCCAGCCTCCTCTTCAATCTGTAGAGTTTGGATTGCTACTACAACAGCAGCTGGCTATACTTGTCAAGCTTGACAACGTTGCAGAGCGTTGGGAGAGACAGAAACTCAAACGATGGTTAGTGAGAGAAAGTGCTGTACAGTAACACAGGCAGCAGATAGCTCAAGGTTTACAACAACTGGCTAAGATAAATAAGACAAAGCTAACATTAAAAAACTATAAAGTAGGGATGGTCGCTCAACCAAACTGATACCCATTTGGTTCGGAAAAATTCTAAACCAAATCCATTCGACATGTTGACAGGGAGAAGTCTAACCTTTCAAAAGATGAAAGCATTTGGATCAGCATGCTACACTTACAAACATGACGGAAAGCAGACAAATTCAAAATGTGAAAGAATCTTTGCTGCATCAGGATCTCGCTGCGTCAGGCAGGGAGAATAGTAGAGAATGGAACTGAAGGGGTCACACCGCTGCAGCACCCAGGGAAGCAGTCTGGCGATGTCCAGGATACGAGCACCTCGAAAACAGGAGTGTTTTTTTTGTTTGTTTGTTTTGGGGGGGGGGGGGGGTGATCATTATTTTTCATTATTATCCATTATCAAGAACATACAATATAAAACAGAGTCAAATAAAATGTTATTTCAGAGCAGTGCTATAAACCTCTCAGCAGCGTTTTCCCAGGCCAATAATGTCTTGTCTTTAGCATCATTAAAGTGAGCGGGTAAAAGATCCAGGTTAATAACGTCATTACAGAAAAGAAATGATAGTCTCCCTCTCCGAGAATGTGGGGGTTGCCAGCGCATGCCTAGTTATTTTTTTAGCATTGATTGTTCCAGCAGACGCAAGTAAAGGGAAAAGGAAAATCCAGGTAAATTATATAAAGACTGAAATTCTTGGAACGCCCGGAGTTCAGTCTCACTAAAAATAAAGTTGATTACATTCCGTTGCCACACAGGAAAGAAAAAAGGTTTGCCGGATGTAAGAAGTTTATAATTATGGAAGGTTTTAGTGCCACCTGGTGGAATATTATTTCTACATCCCTCCACACAGGAAGTAAATTACTAATGACTGTTCAATACCTCAATTTACAATGTTTTAGAGGGATATTTGAACAAATTAAGTCTTGTAGTCTATGGGGAGCCATTCTACATTCTTCTATAGGACGCCCTTAAGTTTTTGCATCAGAATTCAACCAAGTGGTTAGAACCCGTGGTTATAAAGAAAGAGTATAATTTGAAGTTCGGAGCCGAGAGGCCACCGTCAGTTTTACAAATGTTGGAGATTTAAATATTTGTATCTAGGTCTTTTGACACTCCTCAAATAAACCAAAATAACAATCAAGTTTCTTCCAGAAATTTGTTGGAGGTGATAGAGGAATCATTGAGGCAATGAAGTGAAGTCTGGGAAGAACAAATTTCGTATTGTGCAGCAACATGGTGTTAAATAGTCATCTGGCACATGCTGTGATAAACTGTGAAATGTTATCTTTGTAATATTAGGGTAATGATCAGGCATTGAAAGAGGAGAGATATCAGCTGAATAGATCAGTTGTAGCAAGGAGGAAGATGCAAGATCATCAATACTAGAGAATGATTTATGTCTGGCAGAAAATGTAGTATATTTTCTGGATGATGGGTTAAGGGCAGGCCAGACATCACCCAGTGTGAAATCAGAGATGAACTTGTTTAAAACAGAGGTGGATTTGATTTGTATTTGTATCAGAGTGAATTGCATTGGAGTGATCTAGCAGATTATTAGCATCAAAGTAACAGAGAGTCAAAATTAGAGAGCTATTTAGATAGAGCTACAAAAAACTCCAAACCAAATACAGCTGGGGCGTAGGCTGAGACAAAAGTGAGTTTTTCTCTCCAATAGATGCTATAATGAGAGAAATACAGGTGCTGGCACGTCTGGCAGACAAATCGATTACATTTTTCTCTTTCTTAGCAGAGCAGTACGCTGCCACCTTAAACTATTTATTTGACATTTTAGACTCTGTGGTAGGCAAGAGATTGGATTCTTGTAACAACGTAATATCTATTGTTTTTCTACGCAAAATATCTAAGCAACAGACCCTCTTTGAAGGCGAATTCAGATGCTGGACATACTAAGACAATATTGTTAGTTCAGTCACAGACGATTATAAATACTAGCACAAATAATCCAGGATAAGCAGGAAAAGATTAAGTATATCTGAGAGGTTTGGGTGGTGATTAACAGATAAATTAAACAATGTCTTAAATAACAAGGAGAAACTGACCAGGAATAAACAACCCACAACCCAGGGTGCTCACAGAGAACAGGAAGAAAAGCCGTTCTTCTCTTAGAAGTGAAGAAGCTATAGTCAACAAAAAAATGAAGGTTGGAACCAAAGTAGGAGATGGGTCTGCTGGATCTGCTTACCTTCAGTAGAAGCTGCCCATCCCGGTACCACAGGAGCTTGAAAATAAGGACCTGTTGCGAATTGTGTCTTTCTAGCTTCTATAGAAACAGTGAGCTCGATCAAGTTCTGCCATTTTTGGGAGTTCAGATGAGTGGCTTTGCTTCATCTTTTTTTCTTGATTGGGGAAGCAACTGGAGAGGAAAGTGGTCATGCTTTTACAGTAGACATCACAGCCATTCCATCACCAGTAAATGCCCCAAGTATCAGTGTTAAGAACAACAAAAAAGAAAAGGGTATATACTACAGTAGAATCTCCATGAATCTCCATCGGCCCTGAGCAGTCATCCTCGGTGACGAAGCAGGTGAAGGCCAAGTCGAAGAGCTGAGGAACCCCGAACTGGTTAGCAGGGGTGAAGAGCCGGTAGGGCTGTGATTAAGACAACTCTGTTGGAGGAGTCACAGGGAGCATCCAGCCTAGTCTTTCGTCGGTGGAGTTTGGATGGCCTCTACAACAGCAGCTGGACATGCTGGTCAAGCTAAACAGCCTCCTTGCAGAGTGTCTGAAGAACTCTGCAAGCCATGTACCTCAAGCGTAAACAGAAACACAAATGGTTAGTGAGAAAGTACTGTACAGTAACACCGATAGCAGACAGCTCAAGGGTTACAACTGGCAAAGATAAATAAGACAAAGCTAATATTAAAGACTATAAATGATGTTCACAGCTACAAGTGATCGGTTTTGCTTTACTTTTGAGTAAAGCATCAATGAATTAAGCTGGGACAGTGCTGGATATGGAGACAGATATGACAGTGCAGTGATGTTCAAACAACATGCAAAACTTGACTTTAGAGGCTCTGGTCATTATGGTGTGAACATTATGGACAATGGAAAGAATAACATTCAAGTTCATGATCGCGTCCTGACACCTGCTGAAGACGTCAAATTAATAAAAAAAAAAATAAAGGCCTTGAGTCTCACGGTTACAAAATTCCGACAGTTTTGATGAAAAAAATCTTAATTAAGCTTCATACAGTTCGGACATTCTTCTGCTGATAGGCTGCAGAGGCTTCTGGCTAGCTCTGGCAATAAAGATATGGAATGTGGCGTAATTCTTCAAAGAACTGTTAATGAAATGTGAAACATGTCAGAGACACAGTAGGCCCAACCCAAAGCCTTTACATTATTGATCAGTTCTCTCAGTTTAGTGCAGGCAGCATTCTGACCACAAAGTCCTCTAAAATGGTGAAACACTTTGTTCATGATTGGATTAGCCTGCATGGTCCACCTCAGAAACCTTTCAGTGATGATGGAGGAGAATTCAACAACGATGAAGTGAGAGATATGGCAAAAATCTTCAACAGAGAAGTAAAGACAACAGCTGCATACAGCCCATGGAGCAATGGACTTGAAAGAGCACAACCAAACGCTCACTGAGATCATAATGAAAGTAAAGAAAAGTAACGGTTAGAACTGGGACACTGACAAGCCTCCTGCTTTAGAGGGCACCACAAAAAGTGAAGGAGCGGCAAAACACACTTCTGCTTCACATGCATGTAGAAAGGCTTTTACTGAAGCAGAAATGTTCAGAAAGAATACAGAGAGCACAGCGGAAACTGCTTCATCACACAGATCTCCTCTTTAGGGGACTGTCCAAAGTAGAAAGGACCAGGAGTTCATTGGTCATTAACATCCTCATTTTGCTTAGACGTCTGTTGTACTCTTGTGGAAACCATCTGAAGCCCAACTGCATTTCTTGACCAAGCGGTTTCTAGCGACCTGCATTGAAAATGAATTACCTGCAGATGTTGCGACATCTTTAATATATTATTACTTTTTTTTTTTTTAAATGAGCTTTCCATGGACAAACATTAAGATTGGAAGCATAGTAGCGTCTAACAAATGTTAGTGTTCCATGTGCCACAAGTTCCCCAGATGTTTTGTGCTACTATGCAAACTCTTGCTAAAGCACACAATTCTCCTGCTTGCACTGACACTATCTGGTAACCTTCACCATGAAGTAGCCACTGATGGTTTCCCATTTTCCTACTGCAGTCTGGATCCATCTAAAAATAAATAAATAAAAAATAAACACATCAGCATTTTCGTTTGGTACATCAGTGAGATCGGACCTGACAGCCTGGACTCCCATAGGAATTTTTCATCATTTTGGATAACAATTTTTCTCCTTCCTTGGACAGGGGTATTGTCCCCAGTAAAGACAATCAGCTGTTTTGCTTGTACCACTTTAACTGGAGATGCACCCTTTATTCAACCAATATCATCACTTGGCAGCATTAGTCTCGATCTCGTCATTTTTATCTGGCAGCTTGTGTCTGGACCGCATAACATAAGTATCATCAATTATTTGCACCCTCCAAGCATTCATACTAGATGAAAAACACTTATCTTTGCTTCCCCAATCTTTAGCATTAAGTAATGTTTTTAACCACACCCCTGTGTCTTTCCATTGACCCTTTATGTCTAGGGAACTATGCGGTTCACCTGGCTCTCTGAACAACTGTCTCTGCCCTTTAATCAAGACTACATCTCATGTCTTTCTGGTACATGTACACTCTCCCTCTCTCTCTCTTTCCAACCATTTACCCCAGATAACATGGGAAGCATTTTTTTGCACAAGCATTTGCACTAATAACTTTACTACCTCACTGGACTCTATTTATCGCACATTGCACAACTTGCACACTACAGTCATTATTTATTATCCTCTGTCTGTACTGTGTTGTCTGTCCGCACTTGTTTGTTTGTGTTGCACTTGTGTTTTGTATGCACTGTCTATGTTGCACCATGGTCCTGGAGGAACGTTGTTTCGTTTCACTGTGTACTCTGTATGTAGTTGAAATGACAATAAACCCACTTGACTTGACTTGACATGCAAACTGATCTTCATAGTACACATAAGATACAGATTATCTTTTGCTGGTATCTTTTGTACCCATGACTGTTCATACATATCAACACCAACTGGGGAGACAAATGGAGGATCTTCCCCATTCAACCTTTGACAGAGCTCCATATATTACAATAAAGGTTCTGTCAGGTATCAAAAATATTCTACTGGGCCTATTTGAAGTAGAAATAAGCCTATACTAGGACTAGTAGTAGAAAAACCTGTACATTCTGTGCATTGAAGGATTTAAGATTAAAAGCTCCCAATGTGAATGGTCTGTGAGGGGGTAAGCCTGAAACGCCCACTGTTAGAATTGTGTCTGTACTGAGGGATATGGGTACTGACCCCTCTCTAAGTACTGAAACAGTTGCACCAGGGTCAACTAAAAACGGAATACATTTTCCCAGCAAATCTCTAAATTCAGAATGGGTTCCTCACTGGGAATCAGAGTCATCTTTAGAGACTGCATACATTTTCTCCCATCTCATTCTATTCGGCATGGTCTGGTTCTGTAACTGTGAACTCTGATTATTGCTGCTCTGTGTCTATTTCCGTGGCCGTCTCCCCCAGCAAAATATCGAATGCCTTTACTTGTCTCTGCGTCAGACAGCCTGATTCCGCTATGTGCTGCTTCAAAGTTCTCGGCTCAGCTTGGTAACTTCATCAGTGAGGCGTCTGCAGGGCGTTTCCGATGGGTTCAGGTGAAGAATCTGGATGAGGCGCTCTCTGAACAGTGGGGTGCACTTGCGGAGCTGCAGCAGGTGGAGCTGGAGGCACAGTCTGAGAACTCACACAAAAATCATTATTCTGTTCATAGTTTACATACATTCCTATTTATTCCATCCCATCAGTCAGCCGTGTCCATAAGTTCATTTGATTTAATATTATATTGACAACTTCATACCTATCGTTACAATTATTACTGTTAACACTTTGTTAACAATGTATTAATTTCATGTGTATAGTCCGGACTCTTTGGGTGTTATTAAACCCGGCTCCCTTCTCTTAGAACCTTCTTCTAGAAATTCTTAATAGACCTTCTCTCATTTGTACGGTCCTGAGAAATAAATAATTTCCAGAACCTTGCCATAAAATCTTGGGATTGAATTTTCAGTACTGTTCAACCTGAAAAGCAAAAAAAAAAAAAAAAAAAAAAAAAAAAAACCTAAAATCTCCAAATTTTAATAAATTCTCTGAAAAATAAAAAATTCTCTGATTAAAACAACCCTTTTATAATTTTACCGTCACCTTGGGTACAGAGTCTCAGAGTCAGTAGAGCGCCCAAATTGACTCAGAATCACTCATTGGTATGACGGCGGCCGCCTCTGTTGATTTCTGATCCTGTCTCCCAAAACTCTGGACCCAGAGGAATATTGGTAATCTCGGTGGAACCTCCAGAACGGTGCAAGTCGGATTTGCTTCTCCGCACTTAAAGAATCAACTCTGTGAGTGAGCCTTAAGAATGTAGAAACACACACTTTAATCCTGCAGTAAACGTAATGCCGGCGAAAGCCTTCAGAACCACGTCTGAGAAAAAAAACCCTCTCATATGGTGTCATTTTAACGTAGTACATGTTCATCATGTGTTTGTGGAGTATAGAAATGTAACATTCACTCATTGATCAGGCTGGTTTCAGTCGTCTTTGATGTCCATATGCTGATTCTGAGCCCACTGTGGTGAGGCTGGTGTGAAGCTGACAGACCCCATTGTTTCAAGGTAACAAATCAATCATGTGTTCCTCCAACAACAACAACAGGAAAAACATGAAATTAAAATCTATTTTTAAAAATAAATAAATAAATAATAATAATTGAACAGTGCATGCTTGTAGAAATGTACCTAAGAATTCTGGACACATGCTGTGAACACCGCTGCAGTCACTGGCCAAAGGTGCTTAAGCAGCTTGGAGAGAGCCTAACCTTTCAAAAGATGAAAGTATTTGGATCAGCATGCTACACTTACAGATATGACGGAAAGAAGCTAGATTCAAAATGTGAAAGAGAATCTTTGCTCCTTTAGGATGTCGCTGCGTCGGGCGGGGAGAACAGTAGAGAACGATGGTGCTGAAGGGGTCACGCAGCGGCAAGCTGTCTGGCGAGGTTCAGGATACGAGCACCTGGAAAACAGGAGACCGTGGCGTTACTCTTTGGGCCCTGATACGTTTTACAGTAGAATCTCCAACAATGAAAACACTGCCCTGAGGACGTCT
Organism: Salminus brasiliensis; assembly: GCF_030463535.1. Classification (NCBI taxonomy): domain Eukaryota; kingdom Metazoa; phylum Chordata; class Actinopteri; order Characiformes; family Bryconidae; genus Salminus; species Salminus brasiliensis. The sequence continues at coordinate 17,470,501 of NC_132896.1, forward strand.
CCTCGGGGACGAAGCAGAGGAAGGCGAAGTCGAAGAGTTGACGACCACGAATCGGCTAGCAGACCCGCTGTGTCTGGTGCGCCAGTAGTGCTGTGACAAAGGTCACAGGCAGTCTCCAGCCTCATCATCCATCATTGGAACAACAGAAGCTGGATATTTTGGTGAAGCTCAACTACCTCCTTGCAGAGCGTATGGAGAGCTCTGCAAGCCACGTTCCTTCCTATTGTTGTTGTTGTTAAGGGTAAACACAGAGACAGAAATGCAAACGATTGTTAGTGAAAGTACTGCACGGTAACACAGGTAGCAGACAGCTCAACAATTACAACAACTGGATAAGATAAATAAGACAAAAGCTAATTTTAAAGACTATAAAGTAGGGATGGTTGCATGACCAAACTAATACCCATTTGGGTCGGAGAAATGCTAACTGTGCATTTGACATTTACAGCTACAAGTGATCAGTTTCAGAGTACATGTCTGGTCATTATACCATGGTGCTAGCTATTTCTACCAAATTTCTTTGATTCTGATTGGAGCAAGATTATCAATGCTAAAACGGAACACAGGCTACAGGTGATCTGTTACATGCTCTAGATCTTTAGGGTGAAATTGGAAAGGGATGGATAAATCTGGAAGGTTATTAATGACTCTAGCCATCGAGCATTCAGCTTCAGAACCTGAGGTTTGGGTTGTGCATAGAACTGAACCATAAATTGGGTGGTGGGTGAAACTAAACGTAAAACCGCTAAAGCTACTGAGCGATGCTAGGCAGATTCATCTCCATATGGAACAGTAAAATGCATTTCTTCAGATAATGGCACAGAGTTCGCAGCAAGGGATTTTCAGTCATTGATCAGTGAGAAGACGAGAGACCACATCAAAATCATCCAGCTGAGAGAAATTGCTGATATGCTGTAACAGCTGGAGTCATTGGCAACAGGAGCTTAAATAGGAGTTTGAAACCATTCCATACAACATGTTGAACAGGGAAAGCCTAACCTTTCAAAAGATGAAAGTATTTGGATCAGCATGCTACACTTACAGCCATGACAAAGAAGCTAGATTTAAAATGTAAAAGAGAATCTTTGCTCCTTTAGGATGTCGCTGCATCGAGTGTGGAGAACAGTAGAGAATGGAGCGGAAGGGGTCACACCGCTGCAGCACCCAAGGAAACCGCCTGGTGATGTCCAGGATACGAGCGCCTAGAAAACAGGAAACCATGTCGTTACTCCTTTTTTTTTTTTTTTTGGGGGGGGGGGGGGGGGGGCTGTCATTTATTTATTTTTCATTATTATCCTTTGTCAAGAACATACAATATAAAACAAAAAGAAAAAGTGGGTGACCGTACACCACACACCCCGAGGCAACCCTCCCCAATGGCCAGCTCATCAGAAACAATTTGTTAATAAAAACAGGGAGTAAAATAAAATGTTCTTTCAGAGCAGTGCTATAAACCTCTCAGCAGCATTTTCCCAGGCCAATAACATCTTGTCTTTAGCACCATGAATGTGAGCGGTAGAAAGATGCAGGTTAATAACATCATTACAGAAAAGAATCCATTGTCTCCATCTCCGAGAATGTGGGGGTTGCCAGCGCATGCCTAGTTATTTTTTAGCACTGAATGTTCCAGAAGTCGCAAGTAAAGGGAAAAGGAAAAGCCAGGTAATTTATGGAATGTTTGCAATTATTGAAACATCCGGAGTTCAGTCTCACCAAAAATAAAGTGTTGATTACATTCCGTTGCCACACAGGGAAGAAAAAAGGTTTGTTGGCCATAAGAAGTTTATAATTATGGAAGATGGGGGGAGTTTTAGTGCCACCTGGTGGAAGATTGTGATTATTTCTACATCCCTCCACACAGAAAGTAAATTACTAATGACTGGTCCATACCTCAATTTACAATGTTTTAGAGGGATATTTGAATAAAGTCTTGTAGTCTATGGGGAGCCACTCTACATACAAGTTTTTGCATCAGGATTCAGCCAAGTGGTTAGAATCCGTGGTCATAAAGAAAGAGTATAATTTAAAGTTAAGAGCAGAGAGGCCACCGTCAGTTTTACAAATGTTGGAGACTTAAATATTTGTATCTAGGTCTTTTATGGAGAGGCAATAAACCAAAATAACAAATCAAGTTTCTTCCAGAAATTCGTTGGAGGTGAAGTGAAGTCTGGGAAGAACAAATTTTGTATTTTGCAGCAACATGGTGTTAAATCGTCATCTGGCACATGCTGTGATAATATCACAAAGATAACATTTCACAGTTTAAGGTAATGATCAGACATCGAAAGAGGAGAGATATCAACTGAATAGATCAGTTGTAGAAAGGAGGAAGATGTAAGATTATCAATTCTAGAGAATGATTTATGTATGGCAGGAAATGTAGTATATTTTCTGGATGATGGGTTAAGGAGAGGCCAGACATCACTCAGAGGGAAATCAGAGAGAAACTGGTTCAGAACAGAGGTGGATTTGATTTGTGTATCAGAGTGAATTGCATTGGAGTGATCTAGCAGATTATTAGCATCAATGAGTAATGGACAGTTAAAATGGAGAGATATTTAAAAGGAGCTACAAAAAACTCCAAACCAAATACAGCTGGGGCGTAGGCTGAGACAAAAGTAAGAGCAAGAGTTTTCCCTCCAAAAGATGCTATAATGTGAGAAATGTGCTCAGACGTGTCGCCGCATGTATGACAAATTGATTACATTTCTCTCTTTCTTAGCAGAGCAGTACGCTGCCGCCTTAAAATATTTGACATTCTAGACTCATTGGTAGGCAAGAGATTGGATTCTTGTAATAACGCAATATATATTCTTTTTCTACGCAAAATATCTAAGCAACAGACCCTCTTTGAAGGTGAATTCAGACGCTGGACATTCTAAGACAATATTGTTAGTTCAGTCATAGACGTTTAAAACTAGCGCAAATAAGTCAGGATAAGCAGGAAAAGATGAAGTATATCTGAGAGGCTTGGGTGGTGATTAACAGATAAATGAAACAATGTCTTAAATAACAAGGAGAAACTGACCGAGAACAAACAACCCACAACCCAGGGTGCTCACAGAGAACAGGAAGAAAAGCCGTTCTTCTCTTAGAAGTGAAGGAGCTATAATCGACTAAAAAATGAAGGTTGGAACCAAAGTAGGAGATGGGGCTGCTGGCCCGGCTTACCTTCAGCAGAAACTGCCCATCCCGGTACCACAGGAGCTTGAAAATGAGGACCTGCTGTGAGTTTGCTGTGTCTTTCTAGCTTCTATAGACACAGTGAGCTCGATCCAGGTCTGCCATTTTTGGGAGTTCAGATGAGTGGCTTTGCTTCATCTTTTTCTTGATTGGGGAAGCAGAGACCTGGAGAGGGAAGTGGTCATGGTTTTACAGTAGACATCATAGCCATTCTATCACCAGTAAATGCCCCAAGTATCAGTGTTAAGAACAACAGGACAGGAAAAAAAAAAGGGGGGGGGGGGGGGGGTCGCCCCCGGACCCTGATGCTTAAGTGTTCTACAGTAGAATCTCCAAGAATCTCCATCTGCCCCAATTAGTCATCCTCAGTGACGAAGCAGGTAAAGGCCAAGTCGAAGGGCTGAGGAACCCCGAACTGGTTTACAGGTACCGTCTGTTGGTGGAGGAGCACTGAGCTTTCACCCGGCCACACTGACTCCCACAGGCTCTCTCTAGAACAGGTCTGCAGATGACTCTCACTGTCTGGTGAGCCGGTAGGGCTGTGATTAGGACAACCCCGTAGGAGGAGTCACAAGGAGCCTCCAGCCTGGTCTTCTGACGGCCTCTACAATAGCAGCTGGACATGCTGGTCAAGCTAAACGGCCTCCTTGCAGAGCGTCTGGAGAACTCTGCATGCCATGTTCCTCAAGCGTAAACAGACAAACACAAACGATGGTTAGTGAGACAACAGCACTGTACAGTAACACAGATAGCAGATAGCTCAAGCGTTACAACTGGCTAAGATAAATAAGACAAAGCTAATATTAAAGACTAGAAATGACGTTCACAGCTACAAGTGATCGGTTTCGGAGCCATTATACCATGGAGCTAGCTTTTTCTATCAAATTGGTTCGATACTGATTGTCAAGGGAGCACAGTCTACAGATCATCTCTGAACATGCTCTATATCTTTAAGGTGAAATTAGAAAGAGATGGATAAATCTGGAAGGTTATTAATGAAAAACACTAGCTGTTGAGCATTTAGCTTCAGAACTTGAGGTTTTGGTTATATATAGAACTGAACTATGAATTGTGCTGATGCCGCTGTTAAGTCTATTATATAGACATGCATTGTTATATTTGTATTCCCCAACATTGGTTGTGCTATATTTTGGCTGTAAAAGTTGGTACCGTAATTTAAAAGGGGTACTTTTGGTATGAAGTAATCAAGTGGGAGAGGAGAGGAGCGAGCCCTGGTGGGAGTGGAGGTGTAGTTGGCTGTGAACGGAAGAAATAAAGTTGCACTACAGCTTGTTAAGTTAGTCTTTTTGAGTAACAGTGGTTGCAGAGGATGGTTAGTTGACAAAGGGTAAAAGTTGGAAGAATGAAGTCGTCATTTGAACCAGAGTAATGGAACTAGAGAAAAGTAAGCAGGCACTTTCTGTGGCCTTGGCGCTGTCGGGAAGAGCGAGGGAGTCGGTGTTGGAAAAAGCGGTAGATGACTTGAATAAAGACACTGGCATGAATTACTTGCGATTTGTTTATCATAGAAGAAAAAGACAGAACATACAAGGCATACTCAAGTTTTGATCTGATTATGAGAGACGTGCGTCTATGGCGGACTATATAATCGATATTACAACACTGGTACTCACAGATGCGTAAATCCAACATGGAACCTCCTGCCGTAGTATTAGCATTCAGACTGCTAGATACAGCATGCTTGCATATGAAAGACTAACACTTGGCTTTGACTGGTTTAGGGAAGAAAGTAGTCTGTGGTAACAGGAATGAACCAAGAAACCGGAAAAGTAAGAGCAAAGACGACAGAGAGGCAAGCCTTGGTCCCAAAATAATCAACAAAAGACACCACTGCCTTTAACCAATCCCTTGGAGCAGGGGACTGTTAAAAAAAAAAGATAAGATAATAATGTGTTTAAGGAAATCACAGAAGAGGGACAACAGTGCAGTTATTTATCAAAGACGGTGGACACTTCAAACCATGGACAAAAACTAAAGAAAATGCATTACTACAAGGAACAAAAGTGGCACGTGACATTTATTTCAGGCTTCCACCTGACTGACTGTAAAGGAATATTATGGAAGTGTGTTTTTCAAACCAAAAGGAGGATTGTCAAATAACTCCGGTTCCACGCCAGAGGTTCCGTGTAAAAAGGTCCCTTTATTTCACAATCAACAGAAAGCAAACTTGGCAAAATGCTTTCAGTTTTACAATGAGACTTGCCGTTACTCACCACTCACTGGATCGGGAGAGCCCTTCGATCCTGACAAGAGACAGCCATCTCAGTAAACCACAGAGCTGGACCTGCAGTTCCACTCAGCCGACTCTCACCAGGAAAGAGGGAAACCCGTCCTTTGTATCTTAAACAAAACGAAGAACTGTGCGTGGACGGGGACGGGGGCCAACCGCTCCCACCAGGCACAGTCTTCCCTTGACCCTTAATTCCAGTGGTTGATAACAACACCCTCATGAAAAACAAGTTATATAATTGATTATATAAATGTTAGTTTACAGTAGAACATAACCCGTGACTTAAAACAGCTGTATAGACCCGTTTCAACATATTGCCAATACATTATGACCATATCTTTAATATAAGGTGAACATGGATGCAATATACTCTTATATTTGGATATGTAGACCAAATTAGCATGGCTCCGCAGTGTACCTGCACCACCTCATAACGCCCATCATAGTACAAACACCCTTTCAGCCTATCCAAAGAAAAATAGTGGAAATAGTGTTGAGAGCAGGAGGAAACATGTCCAGAGTCGACCCAGCCGCTTTCTATTAAATTAATCTGGACCGCACCGTAATTGGGGTACTTGCCCGTAATTGTAGATGACTTCAAATGACTAATAACAAAAAAGCACAAATACACCACAAATTACACATGGACCCTTCACAAGCCTCGGAAAAAGACACCTCCCTCTGTGAGGAAGAGAAGGACCAACTCAAGTCAAACACAGGCCAAATTCTCTGGGTAGCAAGACAGATTAGGCCAGATGTCATGTTTGATGCTAGTCACTTGGCATCAAGCTTCAAAAAGGCAACTGTGAAGACAGTCCATGAAGCACACAATAGTGTGCAAACTGCAGTCCAAGGAGACTTCCAACACTTAGGCAGAGACAATGCTCTTCAATTGACTGGTGTTCAGAAATGCCTCATTTGGAAATCTTTCAGATGGTGGGACTCAAGAAGGACATTTGATTGTTCTTATGGGAGACAATGGAAAGTTCTCGCCAGTTCCTTGTCAGTTAAAGAGAGTCAAGAGGATTGTGCAGAGCAAATTTGCTGGTGAAACACTGGCAATGTCTGATGGAACTGATAATGCCATTTTCTTGGCTACGCTGATCTCTGAACTAACTACTGGGGGTGCTGAACTTGCTCCACCCATAATTTGCATCACAGATAATCATTAACTTGCTGATGCAGTGAAGTCCACAACGTCTGTCAAAGATGATAAGCAGGAGATCAGCATCATCAAAGAAATCACAGAAAGTTGAAAGATGCTGTGGCACAGTACAAAAGAACAGCCTACGGATCTTACCAAAATGGCTAAATCAGCTAATAAGATAGTACATGCACCAAGTGTAGGACAATGGAAACTTGATTAAAAATACATTTTGAAAAGACATAATACTGCTTTTCAGTGCTATTAAAAACACAGATTATATTTGTGTCACTTCTGTATACTCTGTTTAAATGGTTAAAAGGAGTTCTATCTGAATATACTTAAGCTTTTTTTTTTTAAATAAGTGAGAGAGTTTTGAAAGTCTTAGACATGCGTTGTTTTTTGTATTCTCTTACATTGGGAAAACAACATTGTACTATCAAGTGGAGGTGTAGTTCACTGTGATCTGGAGAAATAAAAGTTGCACTATAGCTTGTTAAGTTTGTCTTTCTGAGTAACAGCCGCCACCACGACCACTTTAGCTTGAGTAACCGCAATACCGAAAACTTAGGGGAGTCCATGAATTTAGAATAAAACAGCGACAGACTCTGTGAATTCTCACCAAGGACGTGACGAACATAGCCACAGAAATGATACCAAGTTTTCCATTAAAGAGTACAGTAGGCTTTATGACCTGAATGTGGTTAAAGATGACGGTGGTGGTGGCGGCTGCAATGTGCGTTACAATATTCAAACACAGCATGAAATCCTTGGTCACTGTAATTATGATGTTTTCATGTTACAGGATGCAGTAGAGAACATGAAAAGAGTGATAAATTGAACCTCTGTTGGTATTCCTGGTACATTGACGCCCACAGGCTCTCTCCAGTGCGGGAATGAAGACGACAACCCTCTGTGTCTGGCGCGCTGGTAGTGCTGTAATTAAGACAACCCCGTTGGAGTAGTCACAGGTAGCCTCCAGCCTCGTCTTCCATCTGTAGAGTTTGAACTGCCACTACAACAGCAGCTGGATATGCTGGTCAATCTTGACAACCTTGCAGAGCGTTAGGAGAGCTCTGAAAGCCATATTCCTCAGAAGTAAATACAGACAGAAATGCCAACAATGGTTAGTGAGACAAAGTACTGTACAGTAACACTGGTAGCAGATTGCTTAAGGATTACAACAACTAGATAAGAAAAAAAGACAAAAGCTAATATTAAAGAGTATAAAGTAGGAATGGTCACTTGACTAAATTGATACCCATTTGAGACAGAGATGCTAACTCTGCCGGTCACTGTTGACGCTCACAGCTAAAAGTGATCGGTTTCAGAGTACATGTCTGGTCACAATAACATGGTGCTAGCTTTTTCTACCAAATTTCTTTGATTCTGATTGGAGCAACACTGTCAAGGCTAGACTGGAGCACAGGCGACAGGTCATCTGTTACATGCTCTAGATCTTTAGGGTGAAGTGGTAAAATGGATGGATAAATCTGAAAGGTTTTTAATGAACACTTGCCGTCAATCATTTAGCTTCAGAACTAGAAGTTTAGGTTGTAGCCACAAAAATGGTACCAACTTTGCCATTGAAGAGAACAATAGGTTTTATTACCTGAATGTGGTCAAAGATCACGGCGGTGGTGGGTTACAATATTCAAACGCAGCATGAAATCCTTGGTCACTGTAACTATGATGTTTGCATGTTACAGGACACAGTAGAGGACATGAAAATCAAGGGTAAGATTGATAAATTGAACCTAAACTGTGACATCTGCATTCAAGGGAAATCTGCTCAGAGTAGAAATAGAGAACCTGATGCACAAGCAAAAGCAGTACCTGAACTAGTACATTCGACCTTCCTGATCCTATAGATCCAGTGTGCAAAAGAGGGTTGTTCTGCTCTGCCAGCCACCAGTCCTTAGCAGTATCTGAAAGAACAGATGTTAATGTAGCCAGGACCTCAGGGACACCAAGAGGCCTCACTGCTAGATATTCTTCACACCTATCGATAAACGCTACAGCATCTTGTTCTGAACTGCCATATTTTGGAAAATAGAGGTTGATAGAGGCTGTGTGCTTCAACACATTCTAATTACTCTCAGCTGTGTTTGCAGGAGTAGACGTTACAAGGTTGGGTATAGGATATGGGCTAGAAGCTGTTGGATGTATACCAGAGGAGCTGGGTTGCTGACGTGAAATCATGCGTTTAAACCATATTTCCCGTCGTTTGAGGCAGTCTACTACGAACTGACCCAGTTCCTGCAATTGGCTTTTCAGATTTTGTTCAACTCTACCACATTCTCTTTCTACGTCATAAATTACCATCTCCAAGAAGGCCATGAACGTCCTTTACCTGACTCAACTTCGCTGCATGGTTTCTGTGGCTTGTTCTAGTTTCTCTTCCATGTTTGAGACTCTCAGAGTTCGCTGTGTAGATCTGAGTAGATAGGGTTGTCTCCTGGGGAAGGTGGTGGTTGAGGGTAATCACCTAAGGGAATTACCACACAGGCAAGAAAAAAAGGTTTGTTGGCCATAAGTAGTTCATAAATATGTTAGACAGGGAGATTCTGTGCCACCTCATAGAAGATTTTGTGATTCTTTCTACATCCCTTCACACAGAAGATAAATTACTGATTAATGATTGGTCCATTTATGAAGCCCCAGTTATGGCCATAGCAGAAGGGTTAGAGTATAGGACGTGATCCAAGAACAAATTAATAAAAAAAAATCCCAATCCAGTCAATCAAATGCCTTCTCTGCATCAAAGGAGAGAATGGCACATGGTGCAACATTCTGGTGTGTCTGGTGAGTGATGGAATACATGGAATAATCGTCATACATTATTTAATCTGTCACGTGGTCCCACTGGGCCCTGATACTTGGTTGTTTTATAGCAGAATCTCCAATAAGAAGAGCAATAAGAACAATGAGAACACTACCCTGAGGAGCTGTCCACAGTGACTAAGCAGGTGAAGGCAAAATCAAAGAGCTGAGGAACACAAACCTGTTAGCAGAGGTGAAAACCGTCTGTTGGTGGAGGAGCCCACAGCTTTTCCCCTGCCGGTAGTTCTGTAAATAGGACAACCCCATTAGAGAAGTCACAGGCAGCCTCCAGCCTTGTCTTCCGTCTGTGGAGTTTGCACAGCCTCTACAACAGCAGATGGATATGCTGGTCAAGCTAGAGACAGAAATGCAAATGATGGTTAGTGAGAGAAAGTCCTCTACAGTCAGACATAGCAGCTCAAGGATTACAACTATAAAGTAGGGATGGTCGCTCAAACAAACGGACACCATTTGAGAGAGAAGTTCTGATTCTGCGTGTTGACGTTCACACTTACGAGTGACCGGTTTCAGAGAACATGTCTGGTCATTATACCATGGGTATTGGGTTGGGTTTGGGTTGTGCATAGAACTGAACTAAAAATTGTGCCGATGCCTCCACCACAACCACTTCTGCGTGAATAACCTCATTAGCTAAAATCTGTGGAGAGCAAATGCATTTCGAATAAAGAAGCGACATCTTCTGTGAATTCTCATGAAGGACATGACGAAACTTCCTGAAAACTAAAAAGGGCGAAACTGTAAAAGATACTGAGTGATGCTTGGCAGATTCTTGGTGGAACCTCCAAAACTGTGCTAGTCGGATTCGCTTCTCTGCACTTCAACTCTGAATCAACTCTGTGAGTGAGCCTTAAGAATGTAGAAACACACTTTAATCCTGCAGTAAACCTAATGCCAGTGGAAGGCTTCAAGAAAAAACCCTCTCATATGGTGTCATTGTAACATAGTACATGTTCATCATGTGTTTGCGAAGTATAGAAATGTAACATTCACTCATTGATCAGGCTGGTTTCAGTCGTCTTTGATGTCCATATGCTGATAATGCGGAGTTTCAGAGCCCACTGTGGTGAGGCTGGTGTGAAGCTGACAGACCCCATTGTTTCAAGGTAATAAACTCATTATATGTTCCTATAACAACAACAACAACAACAACAACAACATGTGGAAAAAACATGAAATGAAAATCTATTTAAAAGAAAAAAAAAAAAAAAGAAAAAGAAAAAAAAAATTTAACAGTGCATGCTCGTAGAAACTTACCTAAAGAATTCTGGACACATGCTATGATGACCACTGCAGTCATTGGCCAAAGTAGCTTAAAATAGCTGTTTGAAACCAACTCCATATGACATGTTTAACAGGGAGAAAGCCTAAACTTTTAAAAGATGAAAGTATTTGGATCAGCAGGCTAGACTTACAGACATGACAGAAAGAAGCTAGATTCAAAATGTGAAAGAGAATCTTTGCTCCTTTAGGATGTCGCTGAGTCGGGCGGGGAGAACAGTAAAGAACGATGGTGCTGAAGGGGTCGCGCAGCCGCAGCACCAAGCTGTCTGGCGATGTCTAGGATACGAGCACCTGGAAAACAGGAGACCGTGGCTTTACTCTTTGGTCCCTGATACGTTTTACAGTAGAATCTCCAACAATGAGAACACTGCTCTGAGCAGTCGTCCTTGGTGATTAAGCAGGTGAAGGCAAAGTCGAAGAACTGAGGAACCCCGAACTGGTTAGACCCCGTTGGAGGAGTCACAGGCAGCCCCCAGCCTCGTCTTCCGTCTGTGGAGTTTGGATTGCCTCTACAACAGCAGCTGGACATGCAGGTGAAGCTAGATGGCCTCTATGCAGAGCGTCTGGAGAGCGCTGCGAGCCATGTTCCTCAAATGTAAACACAGAGACAGGAATGCAAACGATGGTTAGCGAGACAAAAGTACTGTACAGTAACACAGGCAGCAGATAGCTCAACGATTACGATTGGCGAAGATAAATAAGACAAAGCTAATTTTAAACACTATAAAGTAGGGATGACCCCTCGACCAAACAAATAACGTTTGAGTCAGAGAAATTATTTTTCTGCGGGACACTGTTGACATTCACAGCTACAAATGACTGGTTTCAGAGAACATATCTAGTTATTATACCATGGTGCTAGCTTTTTCTACCAAATTTCTTTGTCAAGGCTAGAATGAAGCAGTCAGAATCAATGTCGCAATCTTCAAAGTCTACAGATCCTCCGTTACACCCTCTAAATCTGTAGGGTGAGCCTTAAGAATGTAGAAACACACACTTTAATCCTGCAGTAAATGTAATGCCGGCGGAAGCCTTCAGAAACCCTCTCATGTTGTGTAACTGTTACATTTCTATACTCCACAAACACATGATGAACATGTACTACGTTACATTCACTCATTGATCAAGCAGGTTTCAATTGTCTTTGATGTCCATTTACCGAAACACGCTGGATTTCATTGCCTTTGATGTCCATATGCTGATATCGCTGGTGTTGTTGTTTAAAGGTAAAGAACCCACCATATGTTCCTATTCCCCAGGCAGTCAAATATGTAATAACCTGGAAAAACATGAAATAAAAATCCACAAAAAATAAACCCACAGTGCCTGCTCGTAGCAATTTACCTAAGAATTCTAGCCACAGGTGCTCAAATGGCTTGGAGAGAGCCTAACCTTTCAAAAGATGAAAGTATTTGGATCAGCAGGCTACACTTACAGACATGACGGAAAGAAGCTAGATTCAAAATGTGAAAGAGAATCTTTGCTCCTTCAGGATGTTGCTGCATCAAACGGGGAGAACAGTAGAGAACGATGGTGCTGAAGGGGTCACGCAGCCGCAGCGCCAAGCTGTCTGGCGATGTCCAGGATACGAGCACCTGGAAAAAACAGGAGACCGTGGCGTTACTCTTTGGGCCCCGACACGTTTTACAGTAGAATCTCCAACAATGAGAACACTGCCCTGAGGACGTCTCCTCGGTGACGAAGCAGGGGAAGGCGAAGTCGAAGAGCTGAGGACCTCGAACCGGCTAGCAGAGGTAAGACGACCCGCTGTCCGGTGCGCCAGTAGTGCTGTAACTAAGATCACAGGCAGTCTCCAGCCTCATCATCCGTCAGTGGAACAACAGAAGCTGGATATTTTGGTGAAGCTCGACTCCTTCCTTTCAGAGCGTCTGGAGTGTAAACAAACGCAAACAATGGTTAGTAAGAAGTACTGTACAGTAAGCAAGGCACCAGATAGCTCAACGATTACAACAACTACATAAGATAAATAAGACAAATGCTAATATTAAAGACTATAAAGTAGGGATGATCGCTCGACCAAATTGATACCCATTTGCGACGGAGAAATTCTAATTCTGCTTGTCACTGTTGACGTTCACAGCTACAATTGATTGGTTTCAGAGAACATGTCTGGTCATTATACCATGGTCCTAGCTTTTTCTACTCAATTTATTTAATTCTAAATTGGAGCAACATTGTCAAGGCTAGAACGGAGCATGGACTACATGTCATCTGTTACATGTTCCAGATCTTTAGGGTGAAATTGGAAAGGGATGGATTATTATGTTATTAATGACTCGGTGGAGGGGTGATCATTATTTACTTATTTTTCATTATTATCCATTATCAAGAACATACAATATAAAACAGAGAAAAAGTGGGAGATTGTGTACACCACACACCCCGAGGCAACCCTCCCCAATGGCCAGCTCATCAGAAACAATTTGTTAGTAAAAACAGGGAGTAAAATAAAATGTTATTTCAGAGCAGTGCTATAAACCTCTCAGCTGCGTTTTCCCAGGCCAATAACATCTTGTCTTTAGCACCATGAATGTGAGCGTTAGAAAGATGCAGGTTAATAACTTCAATACAGAAAAGAATCCATTGTCTCCATCTCTGAAAATGTGGGGGTTGCCAGCGCATGCCTAGTTATTTTTTTTTGCATGGATCGTTCCAGCAGACGCAAGCAAAGGGAAAAGGAAAAGCCAGGTAAATTATGGATATATTGAAACACCCGGAGTTCAGTCTCACCAAAAATAAAAGTGTTGATTACATTCCGTTGTCACACAGGGAAGAAAAAAGGTTTGTTGGCCATAAGAAGTTTATAATTACGGAAGATGGGGGAGTTTTAGTGCCACCTGGTGGAAGATTATGATCATTTCTACATCCCTCCACACAGAAAGTAAATTACTAATGACTGGTCCATACCTCAATTTACAATGTTTTAGAGGGATATTTGAATAAATTAAGCCTTGTAGTCTATGGGGAGCCATTCTACATGCAAGTCTTCGCATCAGGATTAAGCCAAGTGGTTAGAACCCGTGGTGATAACGGAAGACTATAATTTCAAGTTCAGAGCCGAGAGGCCCCCCATCAGTTTTACAATGTTAGAGGTTTAAATATTTGAATATAGGTCTCTTGCCACTCCTCGAATAAACCAAAATAACAATCACGTTTCTTCCAGAAATTCATGGGGGTGATGGAGGAATCATTGAGGCAAATAACGTTAAGTCTGGGAAGAACAAATTTTGTATTGTGCAGCAACATGGTGTTAAATCGCCATCTGGGCGCATGCTGTGAAACTGTGAAATGTTATCTTCGTAATATTAGGGTAATGATCAGACATCGAAAGAGGAGATATATCAGTTGAATACATCAGTTGTAGTAAGGAGGAAAATGTAAGATCATCAATTCTAGAGAATGATTTATGTCTGGCAGAAAATGTAGTATATTTTCTGGATGATGGGTTAAGGGCAGGCCAGACATCACCCAGTGTGAAATCAGAGAGGAACTTGTTTAAAACAGAGGTGGATTTGATTTGTGTATCAGAGAGAATTGCGTTGGAGCGATCTTGCAGATTATTAGCATCAATGAGTAACAGAGTCAAAATGGAGAGATATTTAGATAGGGCTGCAAAAAACTACGACCCAAATACAGCTGGGGCGTAGGCTGAGACAAAAGTGAGTTGCTATAATGTGAGCAATGTGCCCAGACGTGTCGCCGCCTGTATAACTAATCGATTACATTTTTCTCTTTCTTAGCAGAAGAGTACGCTGCCGCCTTAAAATATTTGACATTCTAGACTCATTGGTAGGCAAGAGATTGGATTCTTGTAATAACGTAATATCTATTCTTTTTCTACTGAAAATATCTAAGCAAAAGAAGGTGAATTCAGACACTGGACATTCTAAGACAATATTGTTAGTTCAGTCACAGACGTTTATAAATACTAGCACAAGTAATCCAGGATAAGCAGGAAAAGATGGAAAGTATATCTGAGAGGTTTGGGTGGTGATTAACAGATAAATGAAACAATGTCTTAAATAACAAGGAGAAACTGACCAGGAACAAACAACCCACAACCCAGGGTGCTCACAGAGAACAGGAAAAAAAGCCATTCTCCTCTTAGAAGGGAAGGAGTGAAGGAGATGGGGCTGCTGGCCCTGCTTACCTTCAGTAGAAGCTGCCCATCCCGGTACCACAGGAGCTTGAAAATGAGGACCTGCTGGGAGTTTGCTGTGTCTTTCGAGCTTCTATAGACACAGTGAGCTCGATCCAGGTCTGCCATTTTTGGGAGTTCAGATGAGTGGCTTTGCTTCATCTTTTTTTTTGATTGGAGAAGCAACTGGAGAGGGAAGTGGTCATGGTTTTACAGTAGACATCACAGCCATTCCATCACCAGTAAATGCCCCAAGTATCAGACTTAAGAACAACAAAAAAGAGCAGAAAAGCAAGATTTCTAGCCATTCGCTACTATTCTGAGAATAATAGTAGTGAAAACCGTTTCTCGGTGAAGAGGCACTTAGCTTTTCCTGGCTACACTGACGCCCACAGGCTCTCTCTAGAACAGGTCTGCAGACGACTCACTCTGTCTGGTGAGCCGGTAGGGCTGTGATTAAGACAACCCTGTTGGAAGAGTCACAGGGAGCCTCCAGCCTAGTCTTCCGTCGGTGTTTGGATGGTCTGGATGGACATGCTGGTCAAGCTAAACTGCCTCCTTGCAGAATGTCTGAGGAACTCTGCAAGCCGTGTTCCTCAAGTGTAAACAGACAAACACAAATGATGGTTAGTGAGACAAAGTACTGTACAGTAACACAGATAGCTCAAGGGTTACTGATGGCAAAGATAAATAAGACAAAGCTAATATTAAAGACTATAAATGATGTTCACAGCTACAATCTAATCGGTTTTGCTTTACTTTTGAGTAAAGCATCAATGAATTAAGCAGGGACAGTGCTGGATATGGAGACAGATATGACCATGCAGTGATGTTCAAACAACATGCGAAACTTGACTTTAGAAGCTCTGGTCATTATGGTGTGAACATTATGGACAATGGAAAGAATAACATTCAAGTTCATGACCGCATCCTGACACCTGCTGAAGACGTCACTTTAAATTAATAAAAAAAATAAATAAATAAAGGCCTTGAGTCTCACGGTTACAAAATTCCGACAGTCTTGAAATAAATCTTGATGAAGCTTCATACAGTTCGGACATGCTTCTGCTGACAGGCTGCAGAGGCTTCTGGCTAGCTCAGGCAATAAAGATATGGAATGTGGCATAATTCTTCGAAGAACTGTTAATGAAATGTGAAACATCAGAGACAGACACAGTAGGCCCAGACCAAAGCCTTTACATTATTGACCAGTTCTCTCAGTTTAGTGCAGGCAGCATTCTGACCACAAAGTCCTCTAAAATGGTGAAACACTTCATTCATGATTGGATTAGCCTGCATGGTCCACCTCAGAAACCTTTCAGTGATGATGGAGGAGAATTCAACAACGATTAAGTGAGAGGTATGGCAAAAATCTTCAACAGAGAAGTAAAGACAACAGCTGCATACAGCCCATGGAGCAATGGACTTGAAAGAGCACAACCAAATGCTCACTGAGATCATAATGAAAGTAAAGAAAAGTAATGGTTGAAACTGGGACACTGACAAGCCTCCTGCTTTAGAGGGCACCACAAAAAGTGAAGGAGCGGCAAAACACACTTCTGCTTCACATGCATGTAGAAAGGCTTTTACTGAAGCAGAATGTTCAGAAAGAATACAGAGAGCACAGCGGAAACTGCTTCATCACACAGATCTCCTCTTTAGGGGACTGTCCAAAGTAGAAAGGACCAGGAGTTGTCATTGGTCAGGATGGTGCAATGCCGTTGTCTGAGGTGGTGCACCCAGCTACAGGTTCCTCCATGTCTGACAGAAAAGTGAATGCAGAGAGAGAGGATGCAGGTGACAAAGGATAAGTTAGAAAATGACCCAAATATTGTACATAAACAAGAGAACACGAGAGCTGCTGAGGACAACGTAGAGGGGACAGAAACTGGAACTGAAGCGTGTGGTTTAAACTGAGCACACAGGCACAACCACTGGGGCACAAACAATTACATTATGGAAGTGTGATTTATGAAATTTTGAACCAAAGGGAGGATCGTCAAATAACTCCGGTTCCACGCCAGAGGTTCCGTATAAAAAGGTCCATTTATTTCACAACCAACACAAACTTGGCAGAATGCTTTTAGTTTCACAATGAGACTTGCCGTTACTCACCACTCACTGGATCGGGAGAGCCCTTCGATCCTGATAAGAGACCGCCATCTCAGTAAACCACCGAGCTGGACCTGCAGTTCCACTTAGCAGACTCTCACCAGAAAAGAGGAAAACCCGTCCTTTGTATCTTTAACAAAACGAAGAACTGTGCGTGGACGGGGACGGGGGCCAACCGCTCCCACCAGGCACAGTCTTCCCTTGACCCTTAATTCCAGTGGTTGTTAACAGTACCCTCATGAAAAACAAGCTATATAACTGATTATATAAATGTTAGTTTACAGTAGAACATAACCTGTGACTTAAAATAGCTGTATAGACCCGTTTCAACATATTGCCAATACATTATGACCAGCAAGTATACCTTTAATATAAGGTGAAAATGGATGCATTATATCCTTATCCTAGGCCTCTTTCTAGTGGTTACATGAAATAACCGAACAGTGAGTTGTTCATACGATACAGTGTGTACTAATTGGATGGAGTGCACCCTAAGGCGGTGTCAGCAGGGCAGAATTCATTCATATTACAAAATGTGTGTATGGTCTAGCAGATGCTTCATTGTACTGGTACGACAGAGTGAAGGAAATCGTGCTGAGAGCAGGAGGAAACATGTCCAGAGTCGACCCAGCCGCTTTCTATTAAATTAATCTGGACCGCACCGTAATTGGGGTACTTGCCTGTCATGTAAATGATATGACTAATAACAAAAAAGCACAAATACACCACAAATTACACATGGACCCTTCACAAGCCTCGGAAAAAGACACCTCCCTCTGTGAGGAAGAGAAGGACCAACTCAAGTCAAACACAGGCCAAATTCTCTGGGTAGCAAGACAGATTAGGCCAGATGTCATGTTTGATGCTAGTCACTTGGCATCAAGCTTCAAAAAGGCAATTGTGAAGACAGTCCATGAAGCACACAGAATAGTGTGCAAACCCAAGGAGACTTCCAACACTTAGGCAGAGACAATGTTCTTCAATTGATTGGTGTTCAGAAATGCCTCATTTGGAAATCTTTCAGATGGTGGGACTCAAGAAGGACATTTGATTGTTCTTATGGGAGACAATGGAAAGTTCTCGCCAGTTCCTTCTCAGTTAAAGAGAGTCAAGAGGATTGTGCGGAGCAAATTTGCTGGTGAAACACTGGCAATGTCTGATGGAATTGATAATACCATTTTCTTGGCCACGCTGATCTCTCAACTAACTACTGGGGGTTCTGAACTTGCTCCACCCATAATTTGCATCACAGATAATCATTAACTTGCTGATGCAGTGAAGTCCACAAAGTCTGTCACAAAGAAACTTTGCCTGGAGATAAGCAACATCAAAGAACTCACAGAAAGTTAAAAGATGCTGTGGCACAGTACAAAAGAACAGCCTACGGATCTTACCAAAATGAGGGCATCAGCTAATAAGTTACTACACGCCCCAAGTGTAGGACAATGGAAACTTGATTAAAAATACATTTTGAAAAGACAGAATACTGCTTTTCAGTGCTATTAAAAAACAGATGTGTCGTTTCTGTATACCCTGTTTCAATGGTTAAAAGGAGTTATATCTGAATATACTTAAACTTTTTTTTTTTTTTTAATAAGTGAGAGAGTTTTAAAAGTCTTAAAGACATGCATTGTTTTTTTGTATTCTCTTACATTGGGAAAACAACATTGTACTATCAAGTGGAGGTGTAGTTCACTGTGATCTGGAGAAATAAAAGTTGCACTATAGCTTGTTAAGTTTGTCTTTCTGAGTAACAGCTGCCACCACGACCACTTTAGCCTGAGTAATCGCAATACCAAAAACTTAGGGAAGCCCATGAATTTAGAATAAAACAGCGCCAGCCCCTGTGAATTCTCACCAAGGACGTGACTAACATAGCCACTAAAATGGTACCAAGTTTGCCATTAAAGAGTACAATAGGCTTTATGACCTGAATGTGGTTAATGATCACAGTGGTAGTGGTGGCGGCTGCAATGTGCGTTACAATATTCAAACACAGCATGAAATCCTTGATCACTGTAATTATGATGTTTTCATGTTACAGGATGCAGCAGAGAACATGAAAAGTTAAGATTGATAAATTGAACCTCTGTTGGCTCTCCAGTGCGGGAATGGAGACGACGACCCTCTGTGTCTGGCGCGCTGGTAGTGCTGTAATTAAGACGACCCTGTTGGAGGAGTCACAGGCAGTCTCCAGCCTCGTCTTCCATCTGTAGAGTTTGGACTGGCACTACAACAGCAGCTGGATATGCTGGTCAATCTTGACAACCTTGCAGAGCGTTCAGAGAGCCCTGAAAGCCATGTTCCTCAAAAAACAAACAGAAATGCCAACAATGGTTAGTGAGACAAAGTACTGTACAGTAATACTGGTAGCAGATTGCTTAAGGATTACAACAACTAGATAAGAAATAAGACAAAAAGCTAATATGAAAGACTATAAAGTAGGGATGGTCGCTCGATCTAATTGATACCCATTTGAGACAGAACCCCATTTTATATAGAAAGGTGTACGCTAGCAGCAACTTACCTAAAGAAATCTGGTCATATGCTGTAACCGCTGCAGTCATTGGAAACAGGAGCTTAAATAGCAGTTTCAAACCAACTCCATATGACACGTAGACAGGGATTAAACCTAATCTTTTAAAAGATGAAAGCATTTGGATCAGTATGCTACACTTAAACAGGATTCAAAATGTGAAAGAATCTTTGCTGCTTCAGGATCTCGGTACGTCAGGGAGAATATCAGAGAACGATGGTGCCGAAGAGGTCACGCAAGGGAGCCAAGGGAAGCTGTCTGGTGACATCCAGGAAACGGGCATGTGGAAAACAGGAGATCATGGCATTACTCTTTGGGCCTCATTTTTTTAATCAACTATTTTCTTTTTTTTATTGTATGTAATAACATACAATATAAAACCAAAAAAAAGAAAAAGCTCATCAGAAACAATGTGATATTAATATGCGGCACCATTTAAAAAGGAACTTGACTGGCTTTTCAACTGAGATAAGATGTATTGTCAAAAAGCAAAACAAACAATTTACTTACTTTTTCCAGTCAATTCCAGACCCAACATACAGCTCCGTAAAATATTAAAGAGACGACCCTACATGATCAATTTCTCTGGTTTTACTATTTATAGGCAATGTGTATATGGAAATTAACATTTAAATTGTATTTCTTAAACCATGGACAACATTTCCCCAAAATTGCAAATAAAACTAAACTATATAACTAATAAAACTAAGCTATTTGGAACAGTTATTTGAAGAAACGACATCTCAAAGAATGCAAAGAAATAGTTACAATACAAAAGAAGTTATTAAAATGTAAACCAAGTACTTATATTTGAACTTTGAGAGCATTCCTCTTTGGGGCTAACTGGGACCTTGATATCACAATTTCTTTTCACCCCATGTACCACATGTGATGTGAATGTCTCCTTTATTCAAAATTCACTATGGAGAAATAACCTTCACTGCCAATCACAGCTTGGCTCTCCACTAGTCTTTCACATTGATGTTGGGTGACTATACCATTCATAGTGTGCAAATTCAGGTAACTCAGCTTTGTTTGATGAAATGCCTGAAATAAAATGGCTGCCATACACATAGAAATGCAAATGTAAGGACAAAGATGTCCAAGTAGTCTAATTTGTTGCCAGAGCTGTATAACTGAGCCATGAAACGTTAGCCAGCATGAGCATAGCAGCGAGAAGTCGCACTGCACCCCTGTTATTATACAACATATCTACCTTATTTTAAATGCCAAGATGTACAAGGAAAATAAAAGAAATATAAAAGAGGGTTTCTCATCTAAAGAGAAGAGAACAGTAGGCATAAACTTACGCATCTAAAAACTAAGATGGTAGATATACAGAGACTCAGCGGTTAGAGCTCCGGGCTATTGATGACAGGGTTGTGGGTTCGATACCCGGGCTCAGCAAGCTGCCACTGTTGGGCCATTGAGCAAGGCCCTTCACCCTCTCTGCTCTATGGGCGCTGGAGTTGGCTGTGTGTGTGTGCTCACTGCCCATAGTTCACTAGTGTGTGTGTGTTCACTACTACAGACAGGTAAAATGTGGAGGACACATTTCACTGTACATATTACAGTGACAAATACGTGCACCTTTACCTTTACCAGTAATCCTGAGAATTGCATAGGGATAATGTTGCTCCCAGACCGAGAAGATAACAGCGCTTCTGCTTCTTGGGGTGAAGAGATGAGGTGTACAGTGCCCGAGATGGTGACTTTCAACTGAGCTGGATAAAGTAAAGTTTAATACCTTTGCTCACAGAGACTTCAGAACTAGAAGAAAAGCCGTTCTTCTCTTAGAAGTGAAGGAGCTCAAATCAATGAAAAACCAAAGGCTGGAACCAAAGCAGGAGATGGGGCTGCTGGCCCTGCTTACCTTCAGTAGAAGCTACTGGAGCTTGAAAATGAGGACCTGCGGTGAGTTGCACATGTCTTTCTGGCTTCTAAAGACACAGTGAGCTCTTTCCACCATGGTGAGCTCTTTCCAGGTCTGCCATTTTTGGGAGTTCAGATGAGTCTCTTTGTTTCATCTTTTTCTTGATTGGGGAAGCAACTGGAGAGGGAATTGGTCATGGTGTTACAGTAGACATCACAGCCATCCTATCACCAGTAAACGCCCCAGGGAGAAGTGTTAAGAAAAACAAAAAAAAGACAGAAAAAGTGCAACCATACGCCATCCTCATCTTCCAAACCGATGCAAATTTGTTTTGCTTGAATGTCTGTTGTTGAGTGGACAATGCAGCTATAAACCAGAGAGTCTATTTCTGTGGCTGTCTCCCCCAGCAAAACCTTTAATGCCTTTACTTGTCTCTGCGTCAGACAGCCCGATTCCGCTATACGCTGCTTCAAAGTTCTCAGCTCAGCTTGGTAACTTCATCAGTCAGGCGGCTGCTGGACTTTTTCGATGGGTTCAGGTGAAGAACCTGGATGAGGCGCTCTCTGAACAGCGGGGTGCACTTGCTGGAGCTGCAGCAAGTGGACCTGGAGGCACAGTCTGAGAACTCACACACACAAAAAAAAAAAACATTATTCTGTTCATAGTTTACATACATTCCTATTTATTCCATCCCATTAGCCAATCGCTTACAGTTTACAACCTTACCTTAAAATCATAGGTTATTTTTTTTATTATTATTAATAAACTCTAACTCCTTCACAAAATACTCAGGTACAGGTTTAACAGTACTGAAAATAAAATTCTAAAATCTTGTCTTAGAATCTTCAAATTTTAATAAAAAAAATGTAAAATTCTCTGGTTAAAACAACCCTGAGAATCAAAATATTCCAAGACAACATTCTACAATCTTCTGATTTTAAAGCAAATCCAGATCCCGAGAAATTTTCAGTTCAGACAACGGTGAGACGCAACTGTGAGAATCATGTTAAAGCAATGTTTTAAAAATCCCTACCCTCTGATACGGCGTCCTGCATCCTCCTGTGTATTCTAAACTCATAAAGCAACTGGGTACAGAGTCTCAGAGTCAGTAGAGCGCCCAAATTGACTCAGAATCACTCATTGGTATGACGGCGGCCGCCTCTGTTGATGTCTGATCCTGTCTCTGAAAACTCTGGACCCAGAGAAATATTGGTAATCTCGTGAAACGGTGCAAGTCGGATTTGCGTCTCCGCACTTAAAGAATCAACTCTGTGAGTGAACCTTAAGAATGTAGAAACACACACTTTAATCCTGCAGTAAACGTAATGCCAGCGGAAGGCTTTAGAACCGCGTCTAAGAAAAAACCCTCTCATATCTCAAGGTAACAAACCCACCATATGTTTCATATGTAGGACTGTGCTGAGAAACACCGAACTCATTAGCAGAGGTGAAAACCGTCTGTTGGTGGAGGAGCAGTGTGGCCGGGAAAAGCTCCCTCTAGCACAGGTTTGCAAACGATGACCTCCTTCTGTCTGGTGCACCGTTAGTGCTGTAACTAAGACGACCCTGCTGGAGGAGTCACAGGCTCCATCCTGTCTCATCTTGGAGTTTGGACTGCCTCTATAACAGCAGCTGGACATGCTGGTCAAGCAAGACGGCCTCCTTGCATAACGATTCAAAATGTGAAAGAGAATCTTTGTAGGGTATGACAAGAACAGTCCATTATACCTAGTCTACTATCCAGAAAAAGTCCTTAAACACAGGCTTGTGCAATTTTTCAAAATGTGTTACAGAACACCAGATTAAAATTGACCAGGCAATGGCACCTGATTATTTCCATGGGGAGAGGTGTGTACCCTCCCATGCCAACAGCTAACTGTGTTAATCAGACTCCAGAAAATGTCCAAGAGTCTCAAACTGGATACTGTGTCTGTCTCCCTCTGTTTAAATGCCATCTTGAACATCAAAAAGAGAAAGGAAAGCACCTCAGTATTTAGCTGACTGCGTCAGATATTGAAGACCAGACCTGATCAATACTGACCACTGTTACAGGGTCTGTAATGTACCAGAGAGCTTTAAAGAGGCAAGGAGTTCAACAGAATCACAGTTTCAGGTTGATGCAGATGACCCTTAGCTTCACCACCTGGACATTTCAACAGCCTACTAGCATGAACCGATTGATTGAGATATGTATAGAGAGCAACCAGAGGGATATATATGGACTACAACAAACACATGAGAACACAGGAGAAGACTGATATCCTGAATAATCTCTGAATAGTGTTTTTAAGTGATGGATGTTTGCTTGTTAAGATGTTCCATCATGAAGTACAGTAAGCTAGCTGTGATGCTGCTGGTTAACATGATCACAGCTGCGTATTCCTTGTCTCAGGAACATACTGGCTCCCTTATAAGTGTAACAGCTACAGTATTTATTTAATAATATATATATATATATATATATATATATATATATATATACACACATATATATATATATATATATATATATATATATATATATATATATATATATATATATAGATAGATAGATAGATAGATATATAAAGAAGTCATAACTCCACTACTGGATCTCATCTAACAGGCTAGATTGCTTGTACTCGGACAGCCGGAACGATCTGTTTCGAGAGTCTCGATACTGCAGGGTTTGTCTGCAATACGATGAATAAAATGACTGCATAAATGGTTGAAATCGAGGAAATCATGTAAATCACTTCTCTGCCCACTATCCAGTTCACCAACCTGACCGGTGTGACTGGGAAGGGACAGCCAGTCCTGGCGTAGCACCTTCTCGATGTTCCCAGAGAGGACGACGGACCCCAGCCGGCTCGGATGAGGCCCCTCTGCGGTAGAGCACCTGACCGGCAGCCAGCAGTGGAGCGCAAAGAGCTGGGTAAACGACTCGCTGACGCGCCCAGGCCCTCTCCGGTGTGGGAGTGGAGACGACGAGCCTCGGTGTAGTGCTGGAATTGAGACGACCGCGTTGGAGGCGTCACAGGCTGCTTCTGGCTTCGTTTTCCGTCGAAGGAACTCGATCTACCGGTCCAGCTGAACGAGCTCCGTGCAGAGCGTCTGGAGAGCTCGTTTCTCGGTTTCGCGTCCGCCATTTTCCTCGAGAGAAAACGGAGATAGAAACGCAAACGGCAGCTAGTGAGTCAAAATACTGTACAGTAACACAGCCAGTTGTAATCCTTGTGCTTTCTGCTCCCTAAGATAAATAAGACACAGCTAATATTAAAGACTACAACGTAGGAACGGTCGCTAGACCATGTCGAATAACGCCTCGAGCAGCAGTTCCGCGTCTCCTTCAAAACAGTGCTGCCAACTCCTCAGTAAGGAAAGTAGCTATTGGCTGTCCAATAAGTCGCGGAATGACGTCATCTCTCAATTAGCATAATTGCCCATTTGCGTGTATTTGAAGCTGTAGAATAAAGGAATAACGTTGTGGGAGAGAAAACTGTGAGTAAACACCCTAAATATGCATAGAACTACAGAAATGGTTTAGTTTTTAATGTTTTGTCTAGACTCACATTACATAAATATTTTTTACATGAATTACATAAACCTATTTTGTTTTGTTGTTAAATGTTAGCAAATCAAATGTAATTGGTGGAATTGCTACTCTACATTTAACCCTCCTCCTTTATCCAGGCTTGGGACCAGCAAAGTGACCCTAAAAGAGACAGTTTGGTAGAGTTGCTTAGTTCTCTCTTTTTTGTTCTTTTACAAAAAAAAAAAAACAGCTGGTGAAACAACATATTTTACACCATCACAACAAAAGATTTATATGTCCTGTGTCAGATTATAAGCGCCAGCGCAAAACTGTATTTGCCAGCAACACTAAGTATAGAATAATTTCTCTTTCATATCTGTTATTTAGTTATTTATATACATTCAGTTACTTTTAAGCTAATAGATTGTTGTAAACATTCTCTTTTCTTAAACTAATTCATTGTTTTCAATTCAAAAAATATTTTTTTCAGGTTAAGGAGGGAATTTTGACAGAATTTCGTTCAGGATATATAAATATATAAACAAACCTCCGTATTCAAGGGTTTATAACTGGAGACAATGTGAAATTACCTTAAATAAAAACATTTAAGTCTACTTTTGTTTAATTATGTGTTCAACACTAGTCCCAGTCCAGTCCCTGTTTCAGCCTCCTTGTATAGCCTCTCATCAAGTCATGTGTCCAGTCTCTGTCTATGCCCGTTGCCTGGTCTTGTGTCCAATCTCGTGTTCCACTTCCTGTCCAGTCTCCAGTGTCATCTCTTGTCTGGCCCCCGTTCCATGTCTCAGTCCCATTTCCTGTCTGAACCCCTGTGTGCTTTTCTGGCCTCCCCCTTTTACCAGTTTTCCAAAACAATGGAATCCCTTACAATGGCCCATTTTAAAAACATCATGGGAATACATAATTTAGTGTAACATTAGTTACACACTGAAGCACCTTCCCTTAAAAACTATACATATCTTGGAGCATCAATAAATTTGAGAGTATTATGTTGGTCTGCTTGTAGAGATGAAAATGGTGTGCTTACACTTTTGCTGAGCATCTCATAAAAATCAACAAGGACTCCTTTAGAGAAAAACTCCCAGCATTGTTTCAGCTGAAGCAGTGACAAATATACACCATCAGAGGATGGATGGCATCAACCTCATCATACAACTGTAAGATAAGAGCAGAATATACACAAAAGCTTCATTATGATATTACAATAAAGGATAGTGATGAAGCCAGTCTCACCCTTTTCGCTTTGTGGATATGATGTTGTTCCTCATCCCTGTTGCTCTCAGTTGTCCAATATTACAGGCAAAAGCTTTCAAGTGAGTGGTTCAGATTTTGTCTCTTTTGTCTCTCTTAAGTTTAAATCTGGAATATATTAATATTTTGTGAGTAAAGAGGCAATCTGTTGATTTTGGACACGTTTGAGAGACAAACCGTCAGTAGAGAGTTTGGCCTTGTGAGCTTGGCTGCATGTGAGGGATTCCCCGTGCACCCGTCTTCTTCGTGGCTTTTGAGTTAACTGAGCCGGCTGCTCCAGTTAAATCAACACTGTGCTGACAAGTGACAGAAATTGCATGCCCTTATTAATCTGGAGAAAGTTTTATATTATCAAATTAAATCATGTCAAACTTATTTTACAGAATCAGTAATCAGTAAAAAGACAAGAAATCAACAACAAAAGAAGACATGAAAACCTAAGACCCCCAGTGAACAAGCCAAAGGTGACAGTGACAAGGAAAACCTCTATTTTTATACAGATTTTATACATTTTTATTTAAAATATTGATGACAGATTTTGTACATATATCGCATTCCCATGGATCAGCCTAATTATCCAATATCCGATCAACTCATTTTGTTAATATCGGGACCAATATTCTATTCTATTATCTGATGGGTGCATCCCTAGTCTCATTGGGCCTGTTGTGGTTGGACCTTTAAGCCACTTGCCTATTGTCTATTTTCTATATTGGCATAAAATTTCTTCCACTTGGGTCTACTCGAAAACCATTTATGTTCATCCATGTTTTTTTTCATGGTAATTCCTACTCCATCCACCATGTGGCAGTATATTGGATGTATGCCAAAAGTTACAAGCCAAAAGGAGGGAATCCAAGAGTAGCAAGGTGGTTTGGTTGTGGCTAACTTTAGGTCTCACTGGAATGAAAACCGTCATTGAAGGAACTAGATTCTAAGATTGTAAGTTTGCTATCATTTCTTTCTTTATATATTCAACTAAGCTTTGTGTATGTTTTATTCATATTAAGTTTTGAGCTGTTCTTCTTTTGTAGAAAGCTTCTCTTTTTTCTTGTTTTTTTTTGTTTGTTTGTTTCTCTGTTTGCACTTTTTACAACTTGATTGAGAAACCTATATGCTTTATGGATGTTTCTCTGAATCAGTATTACATAAAAAGTTTTAAAATGGGCATATCTTATGACAGTGTCACATTAATGATTTATGCGTTATGAAAATGTGCTACATGTGTGTTTCGAAAAATATAAATCAATTCGTTTAAAGAGAGGAAGGTAAGGTTAGTCATTGATTTTCCTTTTGTCTCTGTTCTTCGATAGGTTTAATGCCTTTATAAGTAACATCAGCAGCTCCTTATCTCGGTGAGTGTTTTATGTTTCTGTACTTTATAGATGGTCTTTTACCATCCATGACACCTCATGTAGGAATTCTGTCTATTTTTATTAAATATCCCTGTCAAAATGGAAAGGGACTGAAAATGTTGAGAAAATGATTGTAGTTTCAGAGTTTTGAGTGTTGTGAGTGAGAAGAGGGGCAAAGTCAATATCTGCTGATCCATTCAAGAAACTTACTTGACAGAGTTCCCCAAACTCAAGTGAAAATGTGCTTTGATGTACAAACGATTGAATGTTTCTTCTGGTCATTAGTAAGACAGCCTGATTCACTCCGCTGAAGGTTAATTTGCTAGCATTGTCGTGACCCTGAAAGCTGGTTTCCATGGAACATATGTAATACTGTAATGTGTGTTCTCTTGAATGATCTTTGTTCACATGCAGCTTCTTCTAGTCCTAGAGCTCTCATGTTGCTTGTATGTCTTAATATTCTTTAACATTAGCTTTGGCCTGTTTATCTTAGCCAGTTTTTCTTGTGCTGTCTGCTGTGTGTGTTACTTTTACATTCCTTTGCTTTACTAACTAGGAGGCCATGTGGAGGCCATGTGGAGGCCCTGGGAGCATCAGTTTTCAGGTTTTCACGTCTGCTAACCGACTAAATATCCTCAGCACACCAGTCAGGTAAGTTATTTTCTGCTGTTTCCTTGCTTGAATCGAGACTGTGTCTGTGCATAACATAGTTTATAATCATACACGTCATAGACAAAGGGGTTATTGTCACCACCTGGTGGGACTGAGACATACTGTGAGCAGTACTTATTTTTTTTAATCACTTTGCTTGATTTATTTTTTTTATTTTATTGTTTCAAAGTACATTGCATGGGCAAGTAGAAAGGCAATTTGTTGCTAAGATAAGCTTAGATAAATAGTTGTTAATGCTGCATGTTCTACTGGACAATGAAAGCTCCAAAGTCACTAGTAACTAGCCCACTTCTGCTTTTGGCAAACAAAGGGGATCCAGTGTTTGGCGTGCATTGTCTTGAGTCGGGTAGGCGTACAAATTACTTCTTGTTTGTCAATTTATGTAGAGCAGGCAGTGACGCTGGAGGTGATTGTGATTGTTATAGCAATAATCTGGAATAATAATGATATAATAATGTGTTTAATGGTGAGTTTTTAGATGTTAATGTCCATTTTTGGTTGAGTACACCTTGTAGCAGTTGGGTGTTCTTTTTTTAATATATATATATATATATATATATATATATATATATATATATATATATATGTGTGTGTATATTAAAGTTTTATTGGGGATGCATACATGTTTAAGGGTATTCCTCTTGTAATATTACTTGGTGAGTCCTACAGGTTTTGAGCAATATTTTGACTGTGGCTGGCTTTTTATCCATGTTTAACTGTTTAGCTTTCTTTTTGCAACTGTGTGAGGTCTGCCTTCCATCCATCAGCAGCTGTATGTATGTGAGTATCCATATGCCACTGTGGAACAGGTAAGTGATAATTCAGTTTCTATCCATATATTGACTTTCTTTTAGGTCATCCAGGTTCTCTGGAATCCATGATATCCTCAATCTCTGAAAGTGTATCCATCTAAGAAGGGTTAGGTGCTCCGGCTCCCTCTGCATTCCTTTTTTCACCCAACGCTCCCTCACTTCAGCTGGATTACAAGGTAAAAGCATGTTACCTGTTTACAATAATACATTTAATGTATCTTCAAACATAGATACAAATTTACACCGGTGATGGGCTGCCTTGCCCCAACACAGTCTCATCGTCAATCTCCAAATGTGTGGCTGTCTGCATGTCCATCTGCATCTCTGGCGTTTTGGTTTTCTTTCCATATGAAGCTGTTGCTGGCTTTTTATCTATGTTCAACTGTTTGACTTTCTTTTTGGAACTGTGTGAGGTCTGCTTTCTATCCATCAGCAGCAGTATGTATTTGAGTATCCCTATGCCACTGTGGAACAGCTAAATGATAATTCAGTGTCTATACATATTTTGACTTTCTTTTTTGTCATACAGGTTTTCAGGAACCCCTGATATCCTCAATCCCTGAAGTTGTATCCTGCTAAGAAGGGTTAGGTGCTCGGACTCCCTATTTCTCCATTTTTCACCCAACACTCCCTCACTTCAGCTGGATTACAAGGTAAAAGCATGTTACCTGTTTACAATAATACATTTAATGTATCTTCAAACATAGATACAAATTTTCTCTGCTGATCTGCTGCCTTGCCCCAACACAGTCTCATCATCCATCTCCAAATGTGTGGCTGTCTGCATGTCCATCTGCATCTCTGGCGTTTTGGTTTTCGTGCCATCAGAAGCTGTGGCTGGCTTTTTATCTATGTTGAACTGTTTGACTTTCTTTTTGCAATTGTTTGAGGTCTGCTTTCTATCCATCAGCAGCTGTATGTATGTGAGTATCCGTATGCCGCTGTGGAACAGGTAAGTGATAATTCACTTTCTTTACATATATTGACTTTCTTTTTTGTCATACAGGTTTTCAGGAATCCATGATATCCTCAATCCCTGAAGTTGTATCCAGCTAAGACGGGTTAGGTGGTCGGGCTCCCTATTTCTCCTTTTTTCACCCAACGCTCACTTACTTCAGCTGGATTACAAGGTAAAAGCATGTTACCTGTTTACAATAATACATTTAATGTATCTTCAAACATAGATACAAATTTTCTCTGCTGATCGGCTGCCTTGACCCAACACAGTCTCATCATCAATCTCCAAATGTGTGGCTGTCTGCATGTCCATCTGCATCTCTGGCGTTTTGGTTTACTTTCTATCTGAAACTGTGCCTGGCTTTTTATCTATGTTCAACTGTTTGACTTTCTTTTTACAACTGTGTGAGGCCTGCCTTCCATCCATCAGTAGCTGTATGTGTGAGAGTATCCGTGTGCCACTGTGGAACAGCTAAGTGATAATTCAGTTTCTATACATATATTGACTTTCTTTTTTGTCATACAGGTTTTCAGGGACCCATGATTTCCTCAATTCCTGAAGGTTTATCCATCTAAGAACGGTTAGGTGCTCAGGCTCCTTCTGCATTCCTTTTTTCACCCAACGCTCACTTGCTTCAGCTGGATTACAAGGTAAAAGCATGTTACCTGTTTACAATAATACATTTAATGTATCTCAAACATGGATACAAATTTACACCGGTGATGGGCTGCCTTGGCCCAACACAGTCTCATCGTCAATCTCCAAATGTGTGGCTGTCTGCATGTCCATCTGCATCTCTGGCGTTTTGGTTTTCTTTGCATCTGAAGCTGTTGCTGGCTTTTTATCTATGTTCAACTGTTTGACTTTCTTTTTGCAACTGTGTGAGGCCTGCCTTCCATCCATCAGCAGCTGTATGTATGTGAGTGTCCGTATGCCACTGTGGAACAGGTAAGTGATTATTCTGTTTCTATACATATACTGACTTTCTTTTTTGTCATACAGGTTTTCAGGAGCCCATGATATCCTCAATCCCTGAAGTTGTATCCAGCTAAGACGGGTTAGGTGGTCGGGCTCCCTATTTCTCCTTTTTTCACCCAACGCTCCCTCACTTCAGCTGGATTACAAGGTAAAAGCATGTTATCTGTTTACAATAATACATTTAATGTATCTTCAAACATAGATACAAATTTACACTGGTGATGGGCTGCCTTGCCCCAACACAGTGTCATCATCAATCTCCAGATATGTGGTTGTCTGCATGTCCATCTGCATCTCTGGCTTTTTGGTTTTCTTTCCATCTGAAACTTTGGCTGGCTTTTTATCTATGTTCAACTGTTTGACTTTCTTTTTGCAACTTTGTGAGGTCTGCTTTCTTTCCATCAGCAGCTGTATTTATGTGAGTATCCGTATGCCACTGTGGAACAGGTAAGTGATAATTCACTGTCTTTACATATATTGACTTTCTTTTTTGTCATACAGGTTCTCTGGAATCCCTGATATCCTCAATCCCTGAAAGTGTTTCCAGCTAAGAAGTGTTAGGTACTCCGGCTCCCTCTGCATTCCGTTTTTCACCCAACTCTCACTCACTTTAGCTGGATTAAAAGGTAAAAGCATGTTACCTGTTTACAATAATACATTTAATGTATATTCAAACAAAGATACAAAATTACTGCGGTGATGGGCTGCCTTGCCCCAACACAGTCTCATCATCCATCTCCAAATGTGTGGCTGTCTGCATGTCAATCTGCATCTCTGGCTGTTTGGTTTTCTTTCTATCTGAAGCTGTTGCTGGCTTTTTATCTATGTTCAACTGTTTGACATTCTTTTTGCAACTGTTTGAGGTCTGCTTTCTATCCATCAGCAGCTGTATGTATTTTGGGTATCCGTATGCCACTGTGGAACAGGTAAGTGACAATTCTGTTTCTATACATATATTGACTTTCTTTTTTGTCATACAGGTTTTCAGGAAGCCATGATATCCTCAATCCTTGAAAATGTATCCATCTAAGAAGGGTTAGGTGATCCGTCTCATTCTGCATTTTTTTTACCCAACGCTTACTTGCTTCAGCTGGATTACAAGGTAAAAGCGTGTTATCTTTTAACAATAATACATTTAATATATCTTCAAACATAGATAAACATTTTCACTGGTGATCGGCTGCCTTGCCCCAACACAGTCTCATCATCAATCTCCAAATGTGTGGCTGTCTTCATGTCCATCTGCATCTCTGGCGTTTTGGTTTTCTTTCCATCTGAAGCTGTGACTGGTTTTTTATCTATGTTCAACTGTTTGACTTTATTTTTGCAACTGTGTGAGGCCTGCTTTCTATATATCAGCAGCTGTATGTATGTGAGTATCCGTATGCCACTGTGGAACAGGTAAGAGATAATTCAGTTTCTGTACATATATTGACTTTCTTTTTTGTCATACAGGTTTTCAGGAACCCATGATATCCTCAATCCCTGAACGTGTATCCAGCCAAGAAGGGTTAGGTGCTCCGGCTCTGTTTGCATTCCTTTTTTCACCCAACGCTCACTCACTTCAGCTGGATTACAAGGTAAAAGCATGTTACCTGTTAACAATAATACATGTAATGTATCTTCAAACATAGATATAAATTTACACTGGTGATGGGCTGCCTTGCCCCAACACAGTCTCATCATCCATCTCCAAATGGGTGGCTGTCTGCATGTCCATCTGCATCTCTGACTTTTTGGTTTTCATTCCATCTGAAGTTGTTGCTGGCTTTTTATCTATGTTCAACTGTTTGACTTTCTTTTTGCAACTGTGTGAGGCCTGCCTTCCATACATAAGCAGCTGTTTGTATGTGAGTATCCGTGTGCCACTGTGGAACAGGTAAGTGATAATTCACTTTCTATACATATATTGACTGTCCTTTTTGTCATACAGTATTTCAGAAACCCTTGATATCCTCAATCCCTAAAAGTGTATCCAGCTAAGAAGGGTTAAGTGCTCCGGCTCCCTGTGCATTCTTTTTTTCACCCAACGCTCCGTCACTTCAGATGGATTACAAGGTAAGAACATGTTACCTGTTTGCAATAATACATTTAATGTATCTTCAAATAAACATACAAATTTACACTGGTGATGGGCTGCCTTGCCCCAACACAGTCTCATCATTCATCTCCAAATGTGTGGCTGTCTGCATGTCCATCGGCATCCCTGGCATTTTGGTTTTCTTTCCATCTGAAGCTGTTGCTAGATTTCTGTCTATGTTCAACTGTTTGACTTCATTTTGCAACTGTGTGAGGCCTGCTTTCAGTCCATCAGCAGCTGTATGTATGTGAGTATCCGTATGCCACTGTGGAACAGGTAAGTGATAATTCAGTTTCTATCCATATATGGACTTTCTTTTTTGTCATACAGTTTTTCAGGAACCCATGATATCCTCAATCCCTAAAAGTGTATCCAGCTAAGAAGGGTTAGGTGCTCGGGCTCCCTATTTCTCCCTTTTTCACCCAACGCTCCCTCACTTCACCTGGATTACAAGGTAAAAGCATGATATCTGTTTACAATAATACATTTAATGTATCTTCAAACATAGATACACATTTACACTGGTGATGGGCTGCCTTGCCCCAGCACAGTCTTATCGTCAAACTCCTAATGTGTGGCTGTCTGCATGTCTATCTGCATCTCTGGCGTTTTGGTTTTCTTTCCATCTGAAGCTGTGGCTGGTATTTTATGTATGTTCAACTGTTTGACTTCATTTTGCAACTGTGTGAGGCCTGCTTTCTATCCATCAGCAGCTGTATGTATGTGAGTATCCGTATGCCACTTTGGATCAGGTAAGTGATAATTCTGTTTCTCTACGTATACTGTCTTTCTTTTTTGTCATACAGGTTTTCAGGAATCCATGATATCCTCAATCCCTAAAGGTGTATCCAGTTAAAGAAGGGTTAGGTGCTCCGTCTCCCTCTGCATTTTTTTTTACCCAACTCTCACTCGCTTCAGCTGGATTACAAGGTAAAAGCATGTTATCTGTTTACAATAATACATTTAATGTATCTTCAAACATAGATACAAATTTACACTGGTGATGGGCTGCTTTTCCCCAACACAGTCTCATCATCAATCTCCAAATGTGTGGCTATCTGCATGTCAATCTGCATCTCTGGCTGTTTGGTTTTATTTCTATCTGAAACTGTGGCTGGCTTTTTATCTATGTTCAACTGTTTGACATTCTTTTTGCAACTGTGTGAGGTCTGCTTTCTATCCATCAGCTGCTGTATGTATGTGAGTATCCGTATGCCACTGTGGAAAAGGTAAGTGATAATTCAGTTTCTATACATATATTGACTTTCTTTTTTGTCATACAGGTTTTCAGGAACCCATGATATCCTCAATCACTGAAGTTGTATTCAGCTAAGAAGGGTTAGGTGCTCTGGCTCTGTTTGCATTCCTTTTTTCACCCAACGCTCACTCACTTCAGCTGGATAACAAGGTAAATGCATGTTACCTGTTTACAATAATACATGTAATGTATCTTCAAACATAGATATAAATTTACACTGGTGATGGGCTGCCTTGCCCCAACACAGTCTCATCGTCAATCTCCTAATATGTTGCTCTCTGCATGTCCATCTGTATCTCTGGCTTTTTGGTTTTCTTTCAATCTGAAGCTGTTGCTGGCTTTTTATCTATGTTCAACTGTTTGACTTTCTTTTTGCAACTGCGAGATCTGCTTTCTATCCATCAGCAGCTGTATGTATGTGAGTATCCGTGTGCAACTGTGGAACAGGTAAGTGATAATTCAGTTTCTATACATATATGGACTTTCTTTTTTGTCATCCAGGTTCTCTGGAATCCCTGATATCCTCAATCCCTGAAAGTGTATCCAGCTAAGAAGGGTTAGGTGCTCCGGCTCTGTTTGCATTCCTTTTTTCACCCAACGCTCACTCACTTCAGCTGGATAACAAGGTAAAAGCATGTTACCTGCTAACAATAATACATGTAATGTATCTTCAAACATAGATATAAATTTACACTGGTGATGGGCTGCCTTGCCCCAACACAGTCTCATCATCCATCTCCAAATGTGTGGCTGTCTGCTTGTCCATCTGCATCTCTTGCGTTTTGGTTTTCTTTCCGTCTGAAGCTGTGGCTGGCTTTTTATCCATGTTCAACTTTTTGACTTTCTTTTTTGCAACTGTGTGGGGCCTGCTTTCTACCCTTCAGCAGCTGTATCTATGTGAGCATCCGTATGCTACTGTGGATAAGGTAAGTGATAATTCAGTTTCTATACATATATTGACTTTCTTTTTTATCATACAGGTTCTCGGGAATCCCTGATATCCTCAATCCTTAAAAGTGTATCCATCTAAGAAGGGTTAGGTGCTACGGCTCCCTCTGCATTACCTTTTTCACCCAACCCTCACTCACTTCAGCTGGATTACAGGGTAAAAGCATGTTACCTGATTACAATAATACACTTAATGTATCTTCAAACAAAGATACAAATTTACTGCGGTGATGGGCTGCCTTGTCCCAACACAGTCTCATCATCCATCTCCAAATGTGTGGCTGTCTGCATGTCCATCTGCATCTTTGGCTGTTTGGTTTTCTTTCTATCTGAAGCTGTTGCTGGCTTTTTATCTATGTTCAACTGTTTGACTTCATTTTGCAACTGTGTGAGGCCTGCTTTCTATCCATCAGCAGCTGTATGTATGTGAGTATCCGTGTGCCACTGTGGAACAGATAAGTGATAATTCAGTTTCTATACATATATTGACTTTCTTTTTTGTCATACAGGTTTTCAGGAACCCATGATTTCCTCAATCCCTGAAGGTGTATCCAGCTAAGAAGGGTTAGGTGCTCCGGCTCCTTCTGCATTCCTTTTTTCACCCAACGCTCACTCACTTCAGCTGGATTACAAGGTAAAAGCATGTTATCTGTTTACAATAATACATTTAATGTATCTTCAAACATAGATACAAATTTACACTGGTGATGGGCTGCCTTGCCCCAACACAGTCTCATCATCCATCTCCAAATGGGTGGCTGTCTGCATGTCCATCTGCATCTCTGACTTTTTGGTTTTCTTTCTATCTGAAGCTGTGGCTGGCTTTTTATCTATGTTCAACTGTTTGACTTTCTTTTTGCAACTGTGTGAGGCCTGCCTTCCATCCATCAGCAGCTGTATGTGAGTATCCGTGTGCCACTGTGGAACAGGTAAATGGTAATTAAGTTTCTATACATATATTGACTTTCCTTTTTGTCATACAGATTCTCTGGAACCCATGATATCCTCAATCTCTGAAGGTGTATCCATCTAAGAAGGATTAGGTGCTCCGGCTCCTTCTGCATTCCTTTTTTCACCCAACGCTCACTCACTTCAGCTGGATTACAAGGTAAAAGCATGTTACCTGTTTACAATAATACATGTAATGTATCTTCAAACATAGATACAAATTTACACTGGTGATGGGCTGCCTTTTCCCAACACAGTGTTATCATCAATCTCCAGATATGTGGCTGTCTGCATGTCCATCTGCATCTCTGGCGTTTTGGTTTTCTTTCCATCTGATCTGATCTATGTTCAACTGTTTGACTTTCTTTTTGTAACTGTGTGAGGCCTGCCTTCCATCCATCAGCAGCTGTATGTATGTGAGTAGCCGTATGCCACTGTGGAACAGGTAAGTGATTTTTCTGTTTCTATACATATACTGACTTTCTTTTTTGTCATACAGGTTTTCAGGAACCCATGATATCCTCAATCCCTGAAGTTGTATCCAGCTAAGACGGGTTAGGTGGTCGGGCTCCCTATTTCTCCTTTTTTCACCCAACGCTCCCTCACTTCAGCTGGATTACAAGGTAAAAGCATGTTATCTGTTTACAATAATACATTTAATGTATCTTCAAACATAGATACAAATTTACACTAGTGATGGGCTGCCTTGCCCCAACACAGTGTCATCATCAATCTCCAGATATGTGGTTGTCTGCATGTCCATCCTCATCTCTGGCTTTTTGGTTTTCTTTCCATCTGAAACTGTGGCTGGCTTTTTATCTATGTTCAACTGTTTGACTTTCTTTTTGCAACTGTGTGAGGTCTGCTTTCTATCCATCAGCAGCTGTATGTATGTGAGTATCCGTATGTCACTGTGGAACAGGTAAGTGATAATTCACTTTCTTTACATATATTGACTTTCTTTTTTGTCATACAGGTTCTCTGGAATCCCTGATATCCTCAATCCCTGAAAGTGTTTCCAGCTAAGAAGTGTTAGGTGCTCCGGCTCCCTCTGCATTCCGTTTTTCACCCAACTCTCACTCACTTTAGCTGGATTAAAAGGTAAAAGCATGTTACCTGTTTACAATAATACATTTAATGTATCTTCCAACATAGATACAAATTTACACTGGTGATGGGCTGCCTTGCCCCAACACAGTCTCATCATCCATCTCCAAATGTGTGGCTGTCTGCATGTCCATCTGCATCTCTGGCTGTTTGGTTTTCTTTCTATCTGAAGCTGTGGCTGGCTTTTTATCTATGTTCAACTGTTTGACATTTTTTTTGCAACTGTGTTAGGTCTGCTTTCTATCCATCAGCAGCTGTATGTATGTGAGTATCCGTATGCCACTGTGGAACAGGTAAGTGATAATTCTGTTTCTATACATATATTGACTTTCTTTTTTGTCATACAGGTTCTCAAGAATCCCTGATATCCTCAATCCTTGAAAGTGTATCCATCTAAGAAGGGTTAGGTGATCCGTCTCATTCTACATTTTTTTTTTACCCAACGCTCACTTGCTTCAGCTGGATTACAAGGTAAAAGCATGTTATCTTTTTACAATAATACATTTAATATATCTTCAAACATAGATACAAATTTTCACTGGTGATCGGCTGCCTTGCCCCAACACAGTCTCATCATCAATCTCCAAATGTGTGGCTGTCTTCATGTCCATCTGCATCTCTGGTTGTTTGGTTTTCTTTCTTTGTGAAACTGTGGCTGGCTTTTTATCTATGTTCAACTGTTTGACTTCATTTTGCAACTGTGTGAGGCCAGCTTTCTATCCATCAGCAGCTGTATCTATGTGAGCATCCGTATGCTACTGTGGATAAGGTAAGTGATAATTCAGTTTCTATACATATATTGACTTTCTTTTTTATCATACAGGTTCTTGGGAATCCCTGATATCCTCAATACTTGAAAGTGTATCCATCTAAGAAGGGTTAGGTGCTCCGGCTCCCTCTGCATTACCTTTTTCACCCAACGCTCACTCACTTCAACTGGATTACAAGGTAAAAGCATGTTACCTGTTTACAATAATACATTTAATGTATCTTCAAACATAGATACAAATTTACACTGGTGATGGGCTACATTGCCCCAACACAGTCTCCTCATCCATCTCCAAATGTGTGGCTGTCTGCATGTCCATCTGCATCTCTGGCTTTTTGGTTTTCTTTTCTTTCTGAAGATTTGGCTGGCTTTTTATCTATGTTCAACTGTTTGACTTTCTTTTTGCAACTGTGTGAGGTCTGCTTTCTATCCATCAGCAGCTGTATGTATTTGGGTATCCGTATGCCACTGTGGAACAGGTAAGTGCTAATTCTGTTTCTATACATATATTGACTTTCTTTTTTGTCATACAGGTTTTCAGGGAGCCATGATATCCTCAATCCCTGAAAGTGTATCCATCTAAGAAGGGTTTGGTGCTCCGTCTCATTCTGCATTTTCTTTTACCCAACACTCACTTGCTTCAGCTGGATTACAAGGTAAAAGCATGCTATCTGTTTACAATAATACATTTGATGTATCTTCAAACATAGATATAAATTTACACTGGTGATGGGCTGCCTTGCCCCAACACAGTCATCATCCATCTCCAAATGTGTGGCTGTCTGCATGTCCATCTGCATCTCTGACTTTTTGGTTTTCATTCCATCTGAAGTTGTTTCTGGCTTTTTATCTATGTACAACTGCTTGACTTCATTTTGCAACTGTGTGAGGCCTGTTTTCTATCCATCAGCAGCTGTACGTATGTGAGTATCCGTGTGCCACTGTGGAATAGGTAAGTGATAATTCAGTTTCTATACATATATTGACTTTCTTTTTTGTCATACAGTTTTTTAGGAACCCGTGATATCCTCAATCCCTGACGGTGTATCCATCTAAGAAGGGTTAGGTGCTCCGGCTCTGTTTGCATTCCTTTTTTCACCCAACGCTCACTTGCTTCAGCTGGATTACAAGGTAAAAGCATGTTATCTGTTTACAATAATACATTTAATGTATCTTCAAACATAGATACAAATTTTCACTGGTGATGGGCCGGCTTGCCCCAACACAGTCTCATCATCCATCTCCAAATGTGTTGCTGTCTGCATGTCCATCTGCATCTCTGGCTTTTTGGTTTTCTTTCAATCTGATCTAATCTATGTTCAACTGTCTGACTTTGTTTTTGCGACTGTGTGAGGCCTGCCTTCCATCCATCAGCAGCTGTATGTGAGTATCCGTGTGCCACTGTGGAACAGGTAAGTGATAATTAAGTTTCTATACATATATCGACTTTCCTTTTTGTCATACAGATTCTCTGGAACCCATGATATCCTCAATCCCTGAAGGTGTATCCAGCTAAGAAGGGTTAGGTGCTCCGGCTCCCTCTGCATTACCTTTTTCACCCAACTCTCACTCACTTCAGCTGGATTACAAGGTAAAAACATGTTACCCGTTTACAATAATACATTTAATGTATCTTCAAACATAGATACAAATTTTCACTGGTGATGGGCCGGCTTGCCCCAACACAGTCTCATCATCCATCTCCAAATGTGTTGCTGTCTGCATGTCCATCTGCATCTCTGGCGTTTTGGTTTTCTTTCCATCAGAAGCTGTGGCTGGCTTTTTTTATCTATGTTCAACTGTTTGACTTTCTTTTTGAAACTGTGTGAGGTCTGCTTTTTGTCCATCAGCAGCTGTATGTCTGTGAGTATCCGTATGCCACTGTGGAACAGGTCAGTGATAATTCAGTTTCTATCCATATATTGACTTTCTTTTTTGTCATACAAGTTTTCAGGAATCCTTGATATCCTCATTCCCTGAACGTGTATCCAGCTAAGAAGGGTTAGGTGCTCCGGCTCTGTTTGCATTCCTTTTTTCACCCAACGCTCACTCACTTCAGCTGGATAACAAGGTAAAAGCATGTTACCTGTTAACAATAATACATGTAATGTATCTTCAAACATAGATATAAATTTACACTGGTGATGGGCTGCCTTGCCCTAACACAGTCTCATCGTCAATCTCCTAATATGTTGCTCTCTGCATGTCCATCTGTATCTCTGGCTTTTTGGTTTTCTTTCAATCTGATCTAATCTATGTTCAACTGTCTGACTTTGTTTTTGCGACTGTGTGAGGCCTGCCTTCCATCCATCAGCAGCTGTATGTGAGTATCCGTGTGCCACTGTGGAACAGGTAAGTGATAATTAAGTTTCTATACATATATCGACTTTCCTTTTTGTCATACAGATTCTCTGGAACCCATGATATCCTCAATCCCTGAAGGAGTATCCAGCTAAGAAGGGTTAGGTGCTCCGGCTCCTTCTGCATGTTTTTTTTTTTCACCCATCTCTCACTCACTTCAGCTGGATTACAAGGTAAAAACATGTTACCCGTTTACAATAATACATTTAATGTATCTTCAAAGATGAATACAAATTTTCAGTGGTGATGGGCTGCCTTGCCCCAACACAGTCTCATCATCAATTTCCAAATGTGTGGCTGTCTGCATGTCCATCTGCATCTCTGGCGTTTTGGTTTTCTTTCCATCTGAAGGTGTGGCTGGCTTTTTATCTATGTTCAACTGTTTGACTTTCTTTTTGCAACTGTGTGAGGCCTGCTTTCTATCCATCAGCAGCTGTATGTATGTGAGTATCCCTATGCCACTGTGGAAAGGGTAAGTGATAATTCAGTTTCTGTACATTTATTAACTTTCTTTTTTGTCATACAAGTTTTTAGGAACCCATGATATCCTCAATCCCTGAAGGTTTATCCATCTAAGAAGGGTTAGATGCTCCGGCTCCTTCTGCATTCCTTTTTTTACCCAACGCTCACTTACTTCAGCTGGATTACAAGGTAAAAGCATGTTACCTGTTTACAATAATACATTTAATGTATCTTCAAACATAGATACAAATTTACACTGGTGATGGGCTGCCTTGCCCCAACACAGTCTCATCATCCATCTCCAAATGTGTGGCTGTCTGCATGTCAATCTGCATCTCTGGCAGTTTGGTTTTCTTTCTATCTGAAACTGTGGCTGGCTTTTTATCTATGTTCAACTTTTTGACATTTTTTTTGCAACTGTGTTAGGTCTGCTTTCTATCCATCAGCAGCTGTATGTATGTGAGTATCCGTGTGCCACTGTGGAACAGGTAAGTGATAATTAAGTTTCTATACATATAGTGACTTTCCTTTTTGTCATACAGATTCTCTGGAACCCATGATATCCTCAATCCCTGAAGGTGTATCCATCTAAGAAGGGTTAGGTGCTCCGGCTCCTTCTGCATTCCTTTTTTCACCCAACGCTCACTCACTTCAGCTGGATTACAAGGTAAAAGCATGTTACCTATTTACAATAATACACTTAATGTATCTTCAAACAAAGATAAAAATTTACCGCGGTGATGGGCTGCCTTGCCCCAACACAGTCTCATCATCCATCTCCAAATGTGTGGCTGTCTGCATATCCATCTTCATCTCTGGCGTTTTGGTTTTCTTTCCATCTGATCTGATCTATGTTCAACTGTTTGACTTTCTTATTGTAACTGTATGAGGCCTGCCTTCCATCCATCAGCAGCTGTATGTATGTGAGTATCCGTATGCCACTGTGGAACAGGTAAGTGATTATTCTGTTTCTATACATATACTGACTTTCTTTTTTGTCATACAGGTTTTCAGGAACCCATGATATCCTCAATCCCTGAAGGTTTGTCCATCTAAGAAGGGTTAGGTGCTCCGGCTCCTTCTGCATTCCTTTTTTCACCCAATGGTCACTCACTTCAGCTGGATTACAAGGTAAAAGCATGTTACCTGTTTACAATAATACATTTAATGTATCTTCAAACATAGATACAAATTTACACTGGTGATGGGCTGCCTTTCCCCAACACAGTCTCCTCATCCATCTCCAAATGTGTGGCTGTCTGCATGTCCATCTGCATCTCTGGCTTTTTGGTTTTCTTTTCTTTCTGAAGATGTGGCTGGCTTTTTATCTATGTTCAACTGTTTGACTTTCTTTTTGCAACTGTGTGAGGTCTGCTTTCTATCCATCAGCAGCTGTATGTATTTGGGTATCCGTATGCCACTGTGGAACAGGTAAGTGCTAATTCTGTTTCTATACATATATTGACTTTCTTTTTTGTCATACAGGTTTTCAGGGAGCCATGATATCCTCAATCCCTGAAAGTGTATCCATCTAAGAAGGGTTTGGTGCTCCGTCTCATTCTGCATTTTCTTTTACCCAACACTCACTTGCTTCAGCTGGATTACAAGGTAAAAGCATGCTATCTGTTTACAATAATACATTTGATGTATCTTCAAACATAGATATAAATTTACACTGGTGATGGGCTGCCTTGCCCCAACACAGTCATCATCCATCTCCAAATGTGTGGCTGTCTGCATGTTAATCTGCATCTCTGACTTTTTGGTTTTCTTTCTATCTGAAACTGTAGCTGGTTTTTTAGCTATGTACAACTGTTTGACTTCATTTTGCAACTGTGTGAGGCCTGCTTTCTATCCATCAGCAGCTGTACGTATGTGAGTACCCGTATGCCACTGTGGAACAGGTAAGTGATAATTCAGTTTCTATACATATATTGACTTTCTTTTTTGTCATACAGCTTTTCAGGAACCCATGATTTCCTCAATCCCTGAAGGTTTATCTATCTAAGAAGGGTTAGGTGCTCCGGCTCCTTCTGCATTCCTTTTTTCACCCAACGCTCACTCACTTCAGCTGGATTACAAGGTAAATGCATGTTACCTGTTAACAATAATACATGTAATGTATCTTCAAAAATAGATATAAATTTACACTGGTGATAGGCTGCCTTGCCCCAACACAGTCTCATCGTCAATCTCCTAATATGTTGCTCTCTGCATGTCCATCTGTATCTCTGGCTTTTTGGTTTTCATTCCATCTGAAGCTGTTGCTGGCTTTTTATCTATGTACAACTGTTTGACTTTCTTTTTGCAACTGTGTGAGGCCTGCCTTACATCCATCAGCAGCTGTATGTATGTGAGTATCTGTATGCCACTGTGGAACAGGTAAGTGATAATTCAGTTTCTATACATATATTGACTTTCTTTTTTGTCATACAGGTTTTCAGGAACCCATGATTTCCTCAGTCCCTGAAAGTGTATCCATCTAAGAAGTGTTAGGTGCTCCGGCTTCCTCTGCATTCCTTTTTTCACCCAACGCTCCCTCACTTCAGATGGATTACAAGGTAAGAACATGTTACCTGTTTGCAACAATACATTTAATGTATCTTCAAATATACATACAAATTTACACTGGTGATGGGCTGCCTTGCCCCAACACAGTCTCATCATTCATCTCCAAATCTGTGGCTGTCTGCATGTCCATCTGCATCTCTGGCTGTTTGGTTTTCTTTCAATCTGAAGCTGTTGCTGGCTTTTTATCTATGTTCAACTGTTTGACTTTCTTTTTGCAACTGCGAGATCTGCTTTCTATCCATCAGCAGCTGTATGTATGTGAGTATCCGTATGCCACTGTGGAACAGGTAAGTGATAATTCAGTTTCTGTACATATATTGACTTTCTTTTTTGTCATACAGGTTTTCAGGAACCCATGATATCCTCAATCCCTGAACGTGTATCCAGCTAAGAAGGGTTAGGAGCTCCGGCTCTTTTTGCATTCCTTTTTTCACCCAACGCTCACTCACTTCAGCTGGATTACAAGGTAAAAGCATGTTACCTGTTTACAATAATATATTTAATGTATCTTCAAACAAAGATACAAATTTACACTGGTGATGGGCTGCCTTCCCCCAACACAGTCTCATCATCCATCTCCAAATGTGTGGCTGTCTGCATGTCAATCTGCATCTCTGGCTGTTTGGTTTACTTTCTATCTGAAACTGTGGCTGGCTTTTTATCTATGTTCAACTGTTTGACTTTCTTTTACAACTGTGTGAGGCCTGCCTTCCATCCATCAGTAGCTGTATGTGTGAGATTATCCGTGTGCCACTGTGGAACAGCTAAGTGATAATTCAGTTTCTATACATATATTGACTTTCTTTTTTGTCATACAGGTTTTCAGGAACCCATGATATCCTCAATCCCTGAACGTGTATCCAGCTAAGAAGGGTTAGGTGCTCCGGCTCTGTTTGCATTCCTTTTTTCACCCAACGCTCACTTACTTGAGCTGGATTACAAGGTAAGAACATGTTACCTGTTGACAATAATACATGTAATGTATCTTCAAACATAGATACACATTTACACTGGTGATGGGCTGCCTTGTCCCAACACAGTCTCATCATCCATCTCCAAATATGTGGCTGTCTGCATGTCCATCTGCACCTCTGGCGTTTTGGTTTTCTTTCCATCTGAAGCTGTGGCTGGCTTTTTATCTATGTTCAACTGTTTAACTTTGTTTTTGCGAATGTGTGAGGCCTGCCTTCCATCTATCAGCAGCTGTATGTATGTGAGTATCCGTTTGCCACTGTGGAACAGGTAAGTGATAATTCAGTTTCTATCCATATATTGACTTTCTTTTTTGTCATACAATTTTTCAGGAACCCATGATATACTCAATCCTTGAAAGTGTATCCATCTAAGAAGGGTTAGGTGCTCCGTCTCATTCTGCATTTTGTTTTTACCCAACGCTCACTT
The DNA here is from genome assembly GCF_030463535.1 of Salminus brasiliensis. Lineage (NCBI taxonomy): Eukaryota > Metazoa > Chordata > Actinopteri > Characiformes > Bryconidae > Salminus > Salminus brasiliensis. The sequence continues at coordinate 17,515,347 of NC_132896.1, forward strand.
GCTTCAGCTGGATTACAAGGTAAAAGCATATTATCTGTTTACAATAATACATTTAATATATCTTCAAACATAGATACAAATTTTCACTGGTGATCGGCTGCCTTTCCCCAACACAGTCTCATCATCAATCTCCAAATGTGTGGCTGTCTGCATGTCCATCTGCATCACTGGTTGTTTGGTTTTCTTTCTATGTGAAACTGTGGCTGGTTTTTTATCTATGTTCAACTGTTTGACTTCATTTTTCAACTGTGTGAGGCCTGCTTTCTATCCATCAGCTGCTATATGTATGTGAGTATCCGTATGCCACTGTGGAACAGGTAAGTGATAATTCAGTTTCTATACATATATTTACTTTCTTTTTTGTCATACAGGTTTTCAGGAAGCCATGATATCCTCAATCCCTAAAGGTGTATCCTGTTAAAAAATGGTTAGGGGGTCCGGCTTCCTTTGCTTTCCTTTTTTCACCCAACGCTCACTCACTTCACCAGGATTACAAGGTAAAAGCATGTTATCTGTTTACAATAATACATTTAATGTATCTTCAAACATACATGAAAATTCACATTGATGATGGGCTGCCTTGCCCCAACACAGTCTCATCATCAATTTCCAAATGTGTGGCTGTCTGCATGTCCATCTGCATCTCTGGCGTTTTGATTTTCTTTCCATCTGAAGCTCTTGCTGGCTTTTTATCTATGTTCAACTGTTTGACTTTCTTTTTGCAACTGTGTGAGGCCTGCCTTCCATCCATCAGCAGCTGTATGTATGTGAGTATCCCTATGCCACTGTGGAACAGCTAAGTGATAATTTAGTTTCTATGCATATATTGACTTTCTTTTTTGTCATACAGGTTTTCAGGAATCCATGATATCCTCAATCCCTAAAGGTGTATCCAGGTAAAGAAGGGTTAGGTGCTCTGGCTCCCTTTGCATTCTTTTTTTCACCCAACGATCACTCACTTCAGCTGGATTACAAGGTAAAAGCATGTTACCTGTTTACAATAATACATTTAATGTATCTTCAAACATAGATACAAATTTACACTGGTGATGGGCTGCCTTGCCCCAACACAGTCATCATCCATCTCCAAATGTGTGGCTGTCTGCATGTCAATCTGCATCTCTGACTTTTTAGTTTTCTTTCTATCTGAAACTGTGGCTGGTTTTTTATCTATGTACAACTGTTTGACTTCATTTTACAACTGTGTGAGGCCTGCTTTCTATCCATCTGCAGCTGTACGTATGTGAGTATCCGTATGCCACTGTGGAACAGCTAAGTGATAATTCAGTTTCTATACATATATTGACTTTCTTTTTTGTCATATAGTTTTTCAGGAACTCATGATATCCTCAGTCCCTAAAAGAGTATCGAGCTAAGAAGGGTTAGGTGCTCGGGCTCCCTCTGCCTCCCTTTTTTGGCCAACGCTCACTCACTTCAGCTGGATTACAAGGTAAAAACATGTTACATGTTTACAATAATACATTTAACGTATCTTCAAACATAGATACAAATTTACACTGGTGATGGGCTGCCTTGCCCCAACACAGTCTCATCATCCATTTGCAAATGTGTCTATCTGCATGTCCGTCTGCATCTCTGGCTTTTTGGTTTTCTTTCCATCTGAAGATGCGGCTTGATTTTTATCTTTGTTCAACTGTTTGACTTTCTTTTTGCAACTGTGAGATTTGCTTTCTATCCATCAGCAGCTGTATGTATGTGAGTATCCGTGTGCCACTGTGGAACATGTAAGTGATAATTCAGTTTCTATCCATATATTGACTTTCTTTTTTGACATACAGTTTTTCAAGAACCCATGATATCCTCAATCCCTGACGGTGTATCCATCTAAGAAGGGTTAGGTGTTCCGGCTCCGTTTGCATTCCTTTTTTCACCCAACTATTACTCACTTCAGCTGGATTACAAAGTAAAAGCATGTTACCTGTTAACAATAATACATGTAACGTATCTTCAAACATATATACAAATTTCCACTGGTGATGGACTGCCTTGCCCCAGCACAGTCTTATCATCCATCTCCAAATATGTGGCTGTCTGCATGTCCATCTGCACCTCTGGCTTTTTGGTTTTCTTTCCATCTGAAGATGTGGCTGGCTTTTTATCTATGTTCAACTGTTTGACTTTCTTTTTGCAACTGTGTGAGGTCTGCCTTCCATCCATCAGCAGCTGTACGTATGTGAGTATCCGTATGCCACTGTGGAACAGGTAAGTGATAAGTGGCTGGCTTTTTATCTATGTTCAACTGTTTGACATTTTTTTTGCAGCTGTGTTAGGTCTGATTTCTATCCATCAGCAGCTGTATGTATGTGAGTATCCGTGTGCCACTGTGGAACAGGTAAGTGATAATTAAGTTACTATACATATATTGACTTTCTTTTTTGTCATACAAGTTCTCAGGAATCCCTGATATCCTCAATCCTTGAAAGTGTATCCATCTAAGAAGGGTTAGGTGCTCCGGCTCCCTATGCCTCCCTTTTTTGCCCAATGCTCACTCACTTCAGCTGGATTACAAGGTAAAAACATGTTACCTGTTTACAATAATACATTTAATGTATCTTCAAATATAGATACAAATTTCCACTGGTGATGGGCTGCCTTGCCCCAACACAGTCTCATCGTCAATCTCCTAATGTGTGGCTGTCTGCATGTCCATCTGCATCTCTGGCTTTTTGGTTTTCTTTCCATGTAAAGCTGTTGCTGGCTTTTTATCTATGTTCAACTGTTTTACTTTCTTTTTGCAACTGTGAGATTTGCTTTCTATCCATCAGCAGCTGTATGTATGTGAGTACCCGTATGCCACTGTGGAACAGGTAAGTGATAATTCAGTTTCTATACATATATTGACTTTCTTTTTTGTCATACAGTTTTTCAGGAACCCATGATATCCTCAATCCCTAAAAGTGTATCCAGCTAAGAAGGGTTAGGTGCTCCGGCTCCCTCTGCATTCCTTTTTTCACCCAACGCTCACTCACTTGAGCTGGATTACAAGGTAAGAACATGTTACCTGTTAACAATAATACATGTAATGTATCTTCAAACATATATACAAATTTCCACTGGTGATGGACTGCCTTGCCCCAGCACAGTCTCATCATCAATTTCCAAATGTGTAGTTGTCTGCATGTCCATCTGCATCTCTGGCTTTTTGGTTTTCTTTCCATCTGAAGATGTGGCTGGCTTTTTATCTATGTTCAACTGTTTGACTTTCTTTTTGCAACTGTGTGAGGTCTGCCTTCCATCCATCAGCAGCTGTACGTATGTGAGTATCCGTATGCCACTTTGGAACAGGTAAGTCATAATTCAGTTTCTATACATATATTGACTTTTTTTTTTTTTTTCATCCAGGTTCTCTGGAATCCATGATTTCCTCAATCACTGAAAGTGTATCCATCTAAGAAGGGTTAGGTGCTCCGGCTCCCTCTGCATTCCTTTTTTCACCCAACGCTCACTCACTTCAGCTGGATTACAAGGTAAGAACATGTTACCTGTTTACAATTATACATTTAATGTATCTTCAAACATAGATACAAATTTTCACTGGTGATGGGCCGGCTTTCCCCAACACAGTCTCATCATCCATCTGCAAATGTGTTGCTGTCTGCATGTCCATCTGCATCTCTGACTTTTTGGTTTTCTTTCCATCTGAAAGTGTGGCTGGCTTTTTATCTATGTTTAACTGTTTGATTTTCTTTTTGCAACTGTGTGAGGTTTGCCTTCCATCCATCAGCAGCTGTATGTATGTGAGTATCCGTATGCCACTGTGGAACAGGTAAGTGATAATTCAGTTTCTATACATATATTGACTTTCTTTTTTGTCATACAGGTTTTCAGGAACCAATGATATCCTCAATCCCTAAAATTGTGTCCATCTAAGAAGGGTTAGGTGCTCCGGCTCCCTATTTCTCCCTTTTTCACCCAACTCTCACTCACTTCAGCTGGATTACAAGGTAAAATCATGTTACCTGTTTACAGTAATACATTTAATGTATATTCAAACATAGATACACATTTAAACTGGTGATAGGCTGCCTTGCCTCAACACAGTCTCATCATCAATTTCCAAATGTGTAGTTGTCTGCATGTCCATCTGCATCTCTGACTTTTTGGTTTTCTTTCCATCTGAAGATGTGGCTGGCTTTTTATCTATGTTCAACTGTTTGACTTTCTTTTTGCAACTGTGTGAGGCCTGCCTTCCATCCATCAGCAGCTGTACGTATGTGAGTATCCGTTTGCCTCTGTGGAACAGGTAAGTGATAATTCACTTTCTATACATATATTATAAATAATACATTTAATGTATCTTCAAACATAGATACAAATTTACACTGGTGATGGGCTGCTTTGCCCCAACACAGTCTCATCATCCATCTCCAAATGTGTGGCTGTCTGCATATCCATCTTCATCTCTGGCGTTTTGGTTTTCTTTCCATCTGATCTGATCTATGTTCAACTGTTTGACTTTCTTATTGTAACTGTATGAGGCCTGCCTTCCATCCATCAGCAGCTGTATGTGTGTGAGTGTCCGTATGCCACTGTGGAACAGGTAAGTGATTATTCTGTTTCTATACATATACTGACTTTCTTTTTTGTCATACAGGTTTTCAGGAACCCATGATATCCTCAATCCCTGAAGGTTTGTCCATCTAAGAAGGGTTAGGTGCTCCGGCTCCTTCTGCATTCCTTTTTTCACCCAATGCTCACTCACTTCAGCTGGATTACAAGGTAAAAGCATGTTATCTGTTTACAATAATACATTTAATGTATCTTCAAACATAGATACAAATTTACACTGGTGATGGGCTGCCTTTCCCCAACACAGTCTCATCGTCAATCTTCTAATGTGTGGCTGTCTGCATGTCCATCTGCATCTCTGGCTTTTTGGTTTTCATTCCATCTGAAGCTGTTGCTGGCTTTTTATCTATGTTCAACTGTTTGACTTTCTTTTTGCAACTGTGTGAGGCCTGCCTTCCATCCATCAGCAGCTGTATGTATGTGAGTATCTGTATGCCACTGTGGAACAGGTAAGTGATAATTCAGTTTCTATACATATATTGACTTTCTTTTTAGTCATACAGGTTTTTAGGAACCCATGATTTCCTCAATCCCTGAAAGTGTATCCATCTAAGAAGGGTTAGGTGCTCCGGCTTCCTCTGCATTCCGTTTTTCACCCAACGCTCACTCGCTTCAGCTGGATTACAAGGTAAAAGCATGTTATCTGTTTACAATAATACATTTAATGTATCTTCAAACATAGATACAAATTTTCACTGGTGATTGGCTGCCTTGCCCCAACACAGTCTCATCATTAATCTCCAAATCTGTGGCTGTCTGCATGTCCATCTGCATCTCTGGCTGTTTGGTTTTCTTTCAATCTGAAGCTGTTGCTGGCTTTTTATCTATGTTCAACTGTTTGACTTTCTTTTTGCAACTGCGAGATCTGCTTTCTATCCATCAGCAGCTGTATGTATGTGAGTATCCGTATGCCACTGTGGAACAGGTAAGTGATAATTCAGTTTCTGTACATATATTGACTTTCTTTTTTGTCATACAGGTTTTCAGGAACCCATGATATCCTCAATCCCTGAACGCGTATCCAGCTAAGAAGGGTTAGGTGCTCCGGCTCTGTTTGCATTCCTTTTTTCACCCAACGCTCACTCACTTCAGCTGGATAACAAGGTAAAAGCATGTTACCTGTTAACAATAATACATGTAATGTATCTTCAAACATAGATATAAATTTACACTGGGGATGGGCTGCCTTGCCCCAACACAGTCTCATCATCCATCTCCAAATGGGTGGCTGTCTGCATGTCCATCTGCATCTCTGACTTTTTGGTTTTCATTCCATCTGAAGTTGTTGCTGGCTTTTCATCTATGTTCAACTGTATGACTTTCTTTTTGCAACTGTGTGAGACCTGCCTTCCATACATAAGCAGCTGTTTGTATGTGAGTATCCGTGTGCCACTGTGGAACAGGTAAGTGATAATTCACTTTCTATACATATATTGACTGTCCTTTTTGTCATACAGTATTTCAGAAACCCTTGATATCCTCAATCCCTTAAAGTGTATCCAGCTAAGAAGGGTTAAGTGCTCCGGCTCCCTCTGCATTCTTTTTTTCACCCAACGCTCCCTCACTTCAGATGGATTACAAGGTAAGAACATGTTACCTGTTTGCAACAATACATTTAATGTATCTTCAAATACACATACAAATTTACACTGGTGATGGGCTGCCTTGCCCCAACACAGTCTCATCATTCATCTCCAAATCTGTGGCTGTCTGCATGTCCATCTGCATCTCTGGCTGTTTGCTTTTCTTTCTAATTGAAGCTGTGGCTGGTTTTTTATCTATGTACAACTGCTTGACTTCATTTTGCAACTGTGTGAGGCCTGTTTTCTATCCATCAGCAGCTGTACGTATGTGAGTATCCGTGTGCCACTGTGGAACAGGTAAGTGATAATTCAGTTTCTATACATATATTGACTTTCTTTTTTGTCGTACAGTTTTTTAGGAACCCGTGATATCCTCAATCCCTGACGGTGTATCCATCTAAGAAGGGTTAGGTGCTCGGGCTCCCTCTGCATTCCTTTTTTCACCCAACGCTCACTCACTTCAGCTGGATTACAAGGTAAGAACATGTTATCTGTTTACAATAATACATTTAATGTATCTTCAAACATAGATACAAATTTACACCGGTAATGGGCTGCCTTGCCCCAACACAGTCTCATCGTCAATCTTCTAATGTGTGGCTGTCTACATGTCCATCTGCATCTCTGACGTTTTGGTTTTCTTTACATCAGAAGCTGTGGCTTGCTTTTTATCTATGTTCAACTGTCTGACTTTCTTTTTGCAACTGTGTGAAGTCTGCTTTTTGTCCATCAACAGTTGTATGTCTGTGAGTATCCCTATGCCACTGTGGAACAGGTAAGTGATAATTCAGTTTCTATACATATATTGACTTTATTTTTTGTCATCCAGGTTTTCAGGAACCCATGATATACTCAATCCCTAAAAGTGTATCCAGCTAAGAAGGGTTAGGTGCTCCGGCTCCCTCTGCATTCCTTTTTTCACCCAACGCTCACTTACTTGAGCTGGATTACAAGGTAAGAACATGTTACCTGTTAACAATAATACATGTAATGTATCTTCAAACATAGATACACATTTACACTGGTGATGGGCTGACTTGCCCCAACACAGTCTCATCATCCATCTCCAAATATGTGGCTGTCTGCATGTCCATCTGCACCTCTGGCGTTTTGATTTTCTTTCCATCTGAAGCTGTGGCTGGCTTTTTATCTATGTTCAACTGTTTAACTTTGTTTTAGCGAATGTGTGAGGCCTGCCTTCCATCCATCAGCAGCTGTATGTATGTGAGTATCCGTTTGCCACTGTGGAACAGGTAAGTGATAATTCAGTTTCTATCCATATATTGACTTTCTTTTTTGTCATACAATTTTTCAGGAACCCATGATATACTCAATCCCTAAAAGTGTATCCAGCTAAGAAGGGTTAGGTGCTCTGGCTCCCTCTGCATTCCTTTTTTCACCCAACGCTCACTTACTTCAGCTGGATTACAAGGTAAAAGCATGTTACCTGTTTACAATAATACATTTAATGTATCTTCAAACATGAATACAAATTTTCAGTGGTGATGGGCTGCCTTGTCCCAACACAGTCTCATCATCCATCTCCAAATGTGTGGCTGTCTTTATGTCCATCTGCATCTCTGGCGTTTTGGTTTTCTTTCCATCTGAAGCTGTGGCTGGTTTTTTATCTATGTACAACTGCTTGACTTCATTTTGCAACTGTGTGAGGCCTGTTTTCTATCCATCAGCAGCTGTATGTATGTGAGTATCCGTGTGCCACTGTGGAACAGGTAAGTGATAATTCAGTTTCTATACATATATTGACTTTCTTTTTTGTCGTACAGTTTTTTAGGAACCCGTGATATCCTCAATCCCTGAAAGTGTATCCATCTAAGAAGGGTTTGGTGCTCCGTCTCATTCTGCATTTTCTTTTACCCAACGCTCACTCACTTCAGCTGGATTACAAGGTAAGAACATGTTATCTGTTTACAATAATACATTTAATGTATCTTCAAACATAGATACAAATTTACACCGGTAATGGGCTGCCTTGCCCCAACACAGTCTCATCGTCAATCTTCTAATGTGTGGCTGTCTACATGTCCATCTGCATCTCTGACGTTTTGGTTTTCTTTACATCAGAAGCTGTGGCTTGCTTTTTATCTATGTTCAACTGTCTGACTTTCTTTTTGCAACTGTGTGAAGTCTGCTTTTTGTCCATCAACAGTTGTATGTCTGTGAGTATCCGTATGCCACTGTGGAACAGGTAAGTGATAATTCAGTTTCTATACATATATTGACTTTCTTTTTTGTCATCCAGGTTTTCAGGAACCCATGATATACTCAATCCCTAAAAGTGTATCCAGCTAAGAAGGGTTAGGTGCTCCGGCTCCCTCTGCATTCCTTTTTTCACCCAACGCTCACTTACTTGAGCTGGATTACAAGGTAAGAACATGTTACCTGTTAACAATAATACATTTAATGTATCTTCAAACATAGATACACATTTACACTGGTGATGGGCTGACTTGCCCCAACACAGTCATCATCCATCTCCAAATGTGTGGCTGTCTGCATGTCAATCTGCATCTCTGACTTTTTGGTTTTCTTTCTATCTGAAACTGTAGCTGGTTTTTTAGCTATGTACAACGGTTTGACTTCATTTTGCAACTGTGTGAGGCCTGCTTTCTATCCATCAGCAGCTGTACGTATGTGAGTACCCGTATGCCACTGTGGAACAGGTAAGTGATAATTCAGTTTCTATACATATATTGACTTTCTTTTTTGTCATACAGGTTTTCAGGAACCCATGATTTCCTCAATCCCTGAAGGTTTATCTATCTAAGAAGGGTTAGGTGCTCCGGCTCCTTCTGCATTCCTTTTTTCACCCAACGCTCACTCACTTCAGCTGGATTACAAGGTAAAAGCATGTTACCTGTTCACAATAATACATTTAATGTATCTTCAAACATAGATACACATTTACACTGGTGATGGGCTGCCTTGCCCCAACACAGTCTCATCGTCAATCTCCTAATGTGTGGCTATCTGCATGTCCATATGTATCTCTGGCGTTTTGGTTTTCTTTCCATCTGAAGCTGTTGCTGGCTTTTTATCTATGTTCAACTGTTTGACTTTCTTTTTGCAACTGCGAGATCTGCTTTCTATCCATCAGCAGCTGTATGTATGTGAGTATCCGTATGCCACTGTGGAACAGGTAAGTGATAATTCAGTTTCTGTACATATATTGACTTTCTTTTTTGTCATACAGGTTTTCAGGAACCCATGATATCCTCAATCCCTGAACGTGTATCCAGCTAAGAAGGGTTAGGAGCTCCGGCTCTTTTTGCATTCCTTTTTTCACCCAACGCTCACTCACTTCAGCTGGATAACAAGGTAAAAGCATGTTACCTGTTAACAATAATACATGTAATGTATCTTCAAACATAGATATAAATTTACACTGGGGATGGGCTGCCTTGCCCCAACACAGTCTCATCATCCATCTCCAAATGGGTGGCTGTCTGCATGTCCATCTGCATCTCTGACTTTTTGGTTTTCATTCCATCTGAAGTTGTTGCTGGCTTTTCATCTATGTTCAACTGTATGACTTTCTTTTTGCAACTGTGTGAGGCCTGCCTTCCATACATAAGCAGCTGTTTGTATGTGAGTATCCGTGTGCCACTGTGGAACAGGTAAGTGATAATTCACTTTCTATCCATATATTGACTGTCCTTTTTGTCATACAGTATTTCAGAAACCCTTGATATCCTCAATCCCTTAAAGTGTATCCAGCTAAGAAGGGTTAAGTGCTCCGGCTCCCTCTGCATTCTTTTTTTCACCCAACGCTCCCTCACTTCAGATGGATTACAAGGTAAGAACATGTTACCTGTTTGCAACAATACATTTAATGTATCTTCAAATATACATACAAATTTACACTGGTGATGGGCTGCCTTGCCCCAACACAGTCTCATCATTCATCTCCAAATCTGTGGCTGTCTGCATGTCCATCTGCATCTCTGGCTGTTTGCTTTTCTTTCTATCTGAAGCTGTGGCTGGTTTTTTATCTATGTACAACTGCTTGACTTCATTTTGCAACTGTGTGAGGCCTGTTTTCTATCCATCAGCAGCTGTATGTATGTGAGTATCCGTGTGCCACTGTGGAACAGGTAAGTGATAATTCAGTTTCTATATATATATTGACTTTCTTTTTTGTCATCCAGGTTTTCAGGAACCCATGATATACTCAATCCCTAAAAGTGTATCCAGCTAAGAAGGGTTAGGTGCTCCGGCTCCCTCTGCATTCCTTTTTTCACCCAACGCTCACTTACTTGAGCTGGATTACAAGGTAAGAACATGTTACCTGTTAACAATAATACATGTAATGTATCTTCAAACATAGATACACATTTAAACTGGTGATGGGCTGCCTTGCCCCAACACAGTCTCACCATCCATCTCCAAATATGTGGCTGTCTGCATGTCCATCTGCACCTCTGTCGTTTTGGTTTTCTTTCCATCTAAAGCTGTGGCTGGCTTTTTATCTATGTTCAACTGTTTAACTTTGTTTTTGCGAATGTGTGAGGCCTGCCTTCCATCCATCAGCAGCTGTATGTATGTGAGTATCCGTGTGCCACTGTGGAACACGTAAGTGATAATTCAGTTTCTATACATATATTGACTTTCTTTTTTGTCGTACAGTTTTTTAGGAACCCGTGATATCCTCAATCCCTAACGGTGTATCCATCTAAGAAGGGTTAAGTGCTCGGGCTCCCTCTGCATTCCTTTTTTCACCCAACGCTCACTCACTTCAGCTGGATTACAAGGTAAGAACATGTTATCTGTTTACAATAATACATTTAATGTATCTTCAAACATAGATACAAATTTACACCGGTAATGGGCTGCCTTGCCCCAACACAGTCTCATCGTCAATCTTCTAATGTGTGGCTGTCTACATGTCCATCTGCATCTCTGACGTTTTGGTTTTCTTTACATCAGAAGCTGTGGCTTGCTTTTTATCTATGTTCAACTGTCTGACTTTCTTTTTGCAACTGTGTGAAGTCTGCTTTTTGTCCATCAACAGTTGTATGTCTGTGAGTATCCGTATGCCACTGTGGAACAGGTAAGTGATAATTCAGTTTCTATACATATATTGACTTTCTTTTTTGTCATCCAGGTTTTCAGGAACCCATGATATACTCAATCCCTAAAAGTGTATCCAGCTAAGAAGGGTTAGGTGCTCCGGCTCCCTCTGCATTCCTTTTTTCACCCAACGCTCACTTACTTGAGCTGGATTACAAGGTAAGAACATGTTACCTGTTAACAATAATACATTTAATGTATCTTCAAACATAGATACACATTTACACTGGTGATGGGCTGACTTGCCCCAACACAGTCATCATCCATCTCCAAATGTGTGGCTGTCTGCATGTCAATCTGCATCTCTGACTTTTTGGTTTTCTTTCTATCTGAAACTGTAGCTGGTTTTTTAGCTATGTACAACGGTTTGACTTCATTTTGCAACTGTGTGAGGCCTGCTTTCTATCCATCAGCAGCTGTACGTATGTGAGTACCCGTATGCCACTGTGGAACAGGTAAGTGATAATTCAGTTTCTATACATATATTGACTTTCTTTTTTGTCATACAGGTTTTCAGGAACCCATGATTTCCTCAATCCCTGAAGGTTTATCTATCTAAGAAGGGTTAGGTGCTCCGGCTCCTTCTGCATTCCTTTTTTCACCCAACGCTCACTCACTTCAGCTGGATTACAAGGTAAAAGCATGTTACCTGTTCACAATAATACATTTAATGTATCTTCAAACATAGATACACATTTACACTGGTGATGGGCTGCCTTGCCCCAACACAGTCTCATCGTCAATCTCCTAATGTGTGGCTATCTGCATGTCCATATGTATCTCTGGCGTTTTGGTTTTCTTTCCATCTGAAGCTGTTGCTGGCTTTTTATCTATGTTCAACTGTTTGACTTTCTTTTTGCAACTGCGAGATCTGCTTTCTATCCATCAGCAGCTGTATGTATGTGAGTATCCGTATGCCACTGTGGAACAGGTAAGTGATAATTCAGTTTCTGTACATATATTGACTTTCTTTTTTGTCATACAGGTTTTCAGGAACCCATGATATCCTCAATCCCTGAACGTGTATCCAGCTAAGAAGGGTTAGGAGCTCCGGCTCTTTTTGCATTCCTTTTTTCACCCAACGCTCACTCACTTCAGCTGGATAACAAGGTAAAAGCATGTTACCTGTTAACAATAATACATGTAATGTATCTTCAAACATAGATATAAATTTACACTGGGGATGGGCTGCCTTGCCCCAACACAGTCTCATCATCCATCTCCAAATGGGTGGCTGTCTGCATGTCCATCTGCATCTCTGACTTTTTGGTTTTCATTCCATCTGAAGTTGTTGCTGGCTTTTCATCTATGTTCAACTGTATGACTTTCTTTTTGCAACTGTGTGAGGCCTGCCTTCCATACATAAGCAGCTGTTTGTATGTGAGTATCCGTGTGCCACTGTGGAACAGGTAAGTGATAATTCACTTTCTATCCATATATTGACTGTCCTTTTTGTCATACAGTATTTCAGAAACCCTTGATATCCTCAATCCCTTAAAGTGTATCCAGCTAAGAAGGGTTAAGTGCTCCGGCTCCCTCTGCATTCTTTTTTTCACCCAACGCTCCCTCACTTCAGATGGATTACAAGGTAAGAACATGTTACCTGTTTGCAACAATACATTTAATGTATCTTCAAATATACATACAAATTTACACTGGTGATGGGCTGCCTTGCCCCAACACAGTCTCATCATTCATCTCCAAATCTGTGGCTGTCTGCATGTCCATCTGCATCTCTGGCTGTTTGCTTTTCTTTCTATCTGAAGCTGTGGCTGGTTTTTTATCTATGTACAACTGCTTGACTTCATTTTGCAACTGTGTGAGGCCTGTTTTCTATCCATCAGCAGCTGTATGTATGTGAGTATCCGTGTGCCACTGTGGAACAGGTAAGTGATAATTCAGTTTCTATATATATATTGACTTTCTTTTTTGTCATCCAGGTTTTCAGGAACCCATGATATACTCAATCCCTAAAAGTGTATCCAGCTAAGAAGGGTTAGGTGCTCCGGCTCCCTCTGCATTCCTTTTTTCACCCAACGCTCACTTACTTGAGCTGGATTACAAGGTAAGAACATGTTACCTGTTAACAATAATACATGTAATGTATCTTCAAACATAGATACACATTTAAACTGGTGATGGGCTGCCTTGCCCCAACACAGTCTCACCATCCATCTCCAAATATGTGGCTGTCTGCATGTCCATCTGCACCTCTGTCGTTTTGGTTTTCTTTCCATCTAAAGCTGTGGCTGGCTTTTTATCTATGTTCAACTGTTTAACTTTGTTTTTGCGAATGTGTGAGGCCTGCCTTCCATCCATCAGCAGCTGTATGTATGTGAGTATCCGTGTGCCACTGTGGAACACGTAAGTGATAATTCAGTTTCTATACATATATTGACTTTCTTTTTTGTCGTACAGTTTTTTAGGAACCCGTGATATCCTCAATCCCTAACGGTGTATCCATCTAAGAAGGGTTAAGTGCTCGGGCTCCCTCTGCATTCCTTTTTTCACCCAACGCTCACTCACTTCAGCTGGATTACAAGGTAAGAACATGTTATCTGTTTACAATAATACATTTAATGTATCTTCAAACATAGATACAAATTTACACCGGTAATGGGCTGCCTTGCCCCAACACAGTCTCATCGTCAATCTTCTAATGTGTGGCTGTCTACATGTCCATCTGCATCTCTGACGTTTTGGTTTTCTTTACATCAGAAGCTGTGGCTTGCTTTTTATCTATGTTCAACTGTCTGACTTTCTTTTTGCAACTGTGTGAAGTCTGCTTTTTGTCCATCAACAGTTGTATGTCTGTGAGTATCCGTATGCCACTGTGGAACAGGTAAGTGATAATTCAGTTTCTATACATATATTGACTTTATTTTTTGTCATCCAGGTTTTCAGGAACACATGATATACTCAATCCCTAAAAGTGTATCCAGCTAAGAAGGGTTAGGTGCTCCGGCTCCCTCTGCATTCCTTTTTTCACCCAACGCTCACTTACTTGAGCTGGATTACAAGGTAAGAACATGTTACCTGTTAACAATAATACATGTAATGTATCTTCAAACATAGATACACATTTACACTGGTGATGGGCTGACTTGCCCCAACACAGTCATCATCCATCTCCAAATGTGTGGCTGTCTGCATGTCAATCTGCATCTCTGACTTTTTGGTTTTCTTTCTATCTGAAACTGTAGCTGGTTTTTTAGCTATGTACAACGGTTTGACTTCATTTTGCAACTGTGTGAGGCCTGCTTTCTATCCATCAGCAGCTGTACGTATGTGAGTACCCGTATGCCACTGTGGAACAGGTAAGTGATAATTCAGTTTCTATACATATATTGACTTTCTTTTTTGTCATACAGGTTTTCAGGAACCCATGATTTCCTCAATCCCTGAAGGTTTATCTATCTAAGAAGGGTTAGGTGCTCCGGCTCCTTCTGCATTCCTTTTTTCACCCAACGCTCACTCACTTCAGCTGGATTACAAGGTAAAAGCATGTTACCTGTTCACAATAATACATTTAATGTATCTTCAAACATAGATACACATTTACACTGGTGATGGGCTGCCTTGCCCCAACACAGTCTCATCGTCAATCTCCTAATGTGTGGCTATCTGCATGTCCATATGTATCTCTGGCGTTTTGGTTTTCTTTCCATCTGAAGCTGTTGCTGGCTTTTTATCTATGTTCAACTGTTTGACTTTCTTTTTGCAACTGTGAGATCTGCTTTCTATCCATCAGCAGCTGTATGTATGTGAGTATCCGTGTGCCACTGTGGAACAGGTAAGTGATAATTCAGTTTCTATACATATATTGACTTTCTTTTTTGTCATCCAGGTTCTCTGGAATCCATGATATCCTCAATCCCTGAAGGTGTATCCAGCTAAGAAGGGTTAGGTGCTCCGGCTCTGTTTGCATTCCTTTTTTCACCCAACGCTCACTCACTTCAGCTGGATAACAAGGTAAATGCATGTTACCTGTTAACAATAATAAATGTAATGTATCTTCAAACATAGATATAAATTTACACTGGTGATAGGCTGCCTTGCCCCAACACATTCTCATCGTCAATCTCCTAATTTGTTGCTCTCTGCATGTCCATCTGTATCTCTGGCTTTTTGGTTTTCATTCCATCTGAAGCTGTTGCTGGCTTTTTATCTATGTTCAACTGTTTGACTTTCTTTTTGCAACTGTGTGAGGCCTGCCTTCCATCCATCAGCAGCTGTATGTATGTGAGTATCTGTATGCCACTGTGGAACAGGTAAGTGATAATTCAGTTTCTATACATATATTGACTTTCTTTTTTGTCATACAGGTTTTCAGGAACCCATGATTTCCTCAATCCCTGAAAGTGTATCCATCTAAGAAGTGTTAGGTGCTCCGGCTTCCTCTGCATTCCTTTTTTCACCCAACGCTCACTCGCTTCAGCTGGATTACAAGGTAAAAGCATGTTATCTGTTTACAATAATACATTTAATGTATCTTCAAACATAGATACAAATTTTCACTGGTGATGGGCTGCCTTTCCCCAACACAGTCTCATCATCCATCTCCAAATCTGTGGCTGTCTGCATGTCCATCTGCATCTGTGGCTGTTTGGTTTTCTTTCAATCTGAAGCTGTTGCTGGCTTTTTATCTATGTTCAACTGTTTGACTTTCTTTTTGCAACTGCGAGATCTGCTTTCTATCCATCAGCAGCTGTATGTATGTGAGTATCCGTATGCCACTGTGGAACAGGTAAGTGATAATTCAGTTTCTGTACATATATTGACTTTCTTTTTTGTCATACAGGTTTTCAGGAACCCATGAAATCCTCAATCCCTGAACGTGTATCCAGCTAAGAAGGGTTAGGAGCTCCGGCTCTTTTTGCATTCCTTTTTTCACCCAACGCTCACTCACTTCAGCTGGATAACAAGGTAAAAGCATGTTACCTGTTAACAATAATACATGTAATGTATCTTCAAACATAGATATAAATTTACACTGGGGATGGGCTGCCTTGCCCCAACACAGTCTCATCATCCATCTCCAAATGGGTGGCTGTCTGCATGTCCATCTGCATCTCTGACTTTTTGGTTTTCATTCCATCTGAAGTTGTTGCTGGCTTTTCATCTATGTTCAACTGTATGACTTTCTTTTTGCAACTGTGTGAGGCCTGCCTTCCATACATAAGCAGCTGTTTGTATGTGAGTATCCGTGTGCCACTGTGGAACAGGTAAGTGATAATTCACTTTCTATCCATATATTGACTGTCCTTTTTGTCATACAGTATTTCAGAAACCCTTGATATCCTCAATCCCTTAAAGTGTATCCAGCTAAGAAGGGTTAAGTGCTCCGGCTCCCTCTGCATTCTTTTTTTCACCCAACGCTCCCTCACTTCAGATGGATTACAAGGTAAGAACATGTTACCTGTTTGCAACAATACATTTAATGTATCTTCAAATATACATACAAATTTACACTGGTGATGGGCTGCCTTGCCCCAACACAGTCTCATCATTCATCTCCAAATCTGTGGCTGTCTGCATGTCCATCTGCATCTCTGGCTGTTTGCTTTTCTTTCTATCTGAAGCTGTGGCTGGTTTTTTATCTATGTACAACTGTTTAACTTTGTTTTTGCGAATGTGTGAGGCCTGCCTTCCATCCCTCAGCAGCTGTATGTATGTGAGTATCCGTGTGCCACTGTGGATCACGTAAGTGATAATTCAGTTTCTATACATATATTGACTTTCTTTTTTGTCGTACAGTTTTTTAGGAACCCGTGATATCCTCAATCCCTGACGGTGTATCCAGCTAAGAAGGGTTAAGTGCTCGGGCTCCCTCTGCATTCCTTTTTTCACCCAACGCTCACTCACTTCAGCTGGATTACAAGGTAAGAACATGTTATCTGTTTACAATAATACATTTAATGTATCTTCAAACATAGATACAAATTTACACCGATAATGGGCTGCCTTGCCCCAACACAGTCTCATCGTCAATCTTCTAATGTGTGGCTGTCTACATGTCCATCTGCATCTCTGACGTTTTGGTTTTCTTTACATCAGAAGCTGTGGCTTGCTTTTTATCTATGTTCAACTGTCTGACTTTCTTTTTGCAACTGTGTGAAGTCTGCTTTTTGTCCATCAACAGTTGTATGTCTGTGAGTATCCGTATGCCACTGTGGAACAGGTAAGTGATAATTCAGTTTCTATACATATATTGACTTTATTTTTTGTCATCCAGGTTTTCAGGAACCCATGATATACTCAATCCCTAAAAGTGTATCCAGCTAAGAAGGGTTAGGTGCTCCGGCTCCCTCTGCATTCCTTTTTTCACCCAACGCTCACTTACTTGAGCTGGATTACAAGGTAAGAACATGTTACCTGTTAACAATAATACATGTAATGTATCTTCAAACATAGATACACATTTACACTGGTGATGGGCTGCCTTGCCCCAACACAGTCTCATCATCCATCTCCAAATATGTGGCTGTCTGCATGTCCATCTGCACCTCTGGCGTTTTGGTTTTCTTTCCATCTGAAGCTGTGGCTGGCTTTTTATCTATGTTCAACTGTTTAACTTTGTTTTTGCGAATGTGTGAGGCCTGCCTTCCATCCATCAGCAGCTGTATGTATGTGAGTATCCGTTTGCCACTGTGGAACAGGTAAGTGATAATTCAGTTTCTATCCATATATTGACTTTCTTTTTTGTCATACAATTTTTCAGGAACCCATGATATACTCAATCCCTAAAAGTGTATCCAGCTAAGAAGGGTTAGGTGCTCTGGCTCCCTCTGCATTCCTTTTTTCACCCAACGCTCACTCACTTCAGCTGGATTACAAGGTAAAAGCATGTTACCTGTTTACAATAATACATTTAATGTATCTTCAAACATGAATACAAATTTTCAGTGGTGATGGGCTGCCTTGTCCCAACACAGTCTCATCATCCATCTTCAAATGTGTGGCTGTCTTTATGTCCATCTGCATCTCTGGCGTTTTGGTTTTCTTTCCATCTGAAGGTGTGGCTGGCTTTTTATCTATGTTCAACTGTTTGACTTTCTTTTTGCAACTGTGTGAGGCCTGCCTTCCATACATAAGCAGCTGTTTGTATGTGAGTATCCGTGTGCCACTGTGGAACAGGTAAGTGATAATTCACTTTCTATCCATATATTGACTGTCCTTTTTGTCATACAGTATTTCAGAAACCCTTGATATCCTCAATCCCTTAAAGTGTATCCAGCTAAGAAGGGTTAAGTGCTCCGGCTCCCTCTGCATTCTTTTTTTCACCCAACGCTCCCTCACTTCAGATGGATTACAAGGTAAGAACATGTTACCTGTTTGCAACAATACATTTAATGTATCTTCAAATATACATACAAATTTACACTGGTGATGGGCTGCCTTGCCCCAACACAGTCTCATCATTCCTCTCCAAATCTGTGGCTGTCTGCATGTCCATCTGCATCTCTGGCTGTTTGCTTTTCTTTCTATCTGAAGCTGTGGCTGGTTTTTTATCTATGTACAACTGCTTGACTTCATTTTGCAACTGTGTGAGGCCTGTTTTCTATCCATCAGCAGCTGTATGTATGTGAGTATCCGTGTGCCACTGTGGAACAGGTAAGTGATAATTCAGTTTCTATACATATATTGACTTTCTTTTTTGTCATCCAGGTTTTCAGGAACCCATGATATACTCAATCCCTAAAAGTGTATCCAGCTAAGAAGGGTTAGGTGCTCCGGCTCCCTCTGCATTCCTTTTTTCACCCAACGCTCACTTACTTGAGCTGGATTACAAGGTAAGAACATGTTACCTGTTAACAATAATACATGTAATGTATCTTCAAACATAGATACACATTTAAACTGGTGATGGGCTGCCTTGCCCCAACACAGTCTCACCATCCATCTCCAAATATGTGGCTGTCTGCATGTCCATCTGCACCTCTGTCGTTTTGGTTTTCTTTCCATCTAAAGCTGTGGCTGGCTTTTTATCTATGTTCAACTGTTTAACTTTGTTTTTGCGAATGTGTGAGGCCTGCCTTCCATCCATCAGCAGCTGTATGTATGTGAGTATCCGTGTGCCACTGTGGAACACGTAAGTGATAATTCAGTTTCTATACATATATTGACTTTCTTTTTTGTCGTACAGTTTTTTAGGAACCCGTGATATCCTCAATCCCTAACGGTGTATCCATCTAAGAAGGGTTAAGTGCTCGGGCTCCCTCTGCATTCCTTTTTTCACCCAACGCTCACTCACTTCAGATGGATTACAAGGTAAGAACATGTTATCTGTTTACAATAATACATTTAATGTATCTTCAAACATAGATACAAATTTACACCGGTAATGGGCTGCCTTGCCCCAACACAGTCTCATCGTCAATCTTCTAATGTGTGGCTGTCTACATGTCCATCTGCATCTCTGACGTTTTGGTTTTCTTTACATCAGAAGCTGTGGCTTGCTTTTTATCTATGTTCAACTGTCTGACTTTCTTTTTGCAACTGTGTGAAGTCTGCTTTTTGTCCATCAACAGTTGTATGTCTGTGAGTATCCGTATGCCACTGTGGAACAGGTAAGTGATAATTCAGTTTCTATACATATATTGACTTTCTTTTTTGTCATCCAGGTTTTCAGGAACCCATGATATACTCAATCCCTAAAAGTGTATCCAGCTAAGAAGGGTTAGGTGCTCCGGCTCCCTCTGCATTCCTTTTTTCACCCAACGCTCACTTACTTGAGCTGGATTACAAGGTAAGAACATGTTACCTGTTAACAATAATACATGTAATGTATCTTCAAACATAGATACACATTTACACTGGTGATGGGCTGACTCTCCCCAACACAGTCATCATCCATCTCCAAATGTGTGGCTGTCTGCATGTCAATCTGCATCTCTGACTTTTTGGTTTTCTTTCTATCTGAAACTGTAGCTGGTTTTTTAGCTATGTACAACGGTTTGACTTCATTTTGCAACTGTGTGAGGCCTGCTTTCTATCCATCAGCAGCTGTACGTATGTGAGTACCCGTATGCCACTGTGGAACAGGTAAGTGATAATTCAGTTTCTATACATATATTGACTTTCTTTTTTGTCATACAGGTTTTCAGGAACCCATGATTTCCTCAATCCCTGAAAGTGTATCCATCTAAGAAGTGTTAGGTGCTCCGGCTTCCTCTGCATTCCTTTTTTCACCCAACGCTCACTCGCTTCAGCTGGATTACAAGGTAAAAGCATGTTATCTGTTTACAATAATACATTTAATGTATCTTCAAACATAGATACAAATTTTCACTGGTGATGGGCTGCCTTGCCCCAACACAGTCTCATCATCCATCTCCAAATATGTGGCTGTCTGCATGTCCATCTGCATCTCTGGCTGTTTGGTTTTCTTTCAATCTGAAGCTGTTGCTGGCTTTTTATCTATGTTCAACTGTTTGACTTTCTTTTTGCAACTGCGAGATCTGCTTTCTATCCATCAGCAGCTGTATGTATGTGAGTATCCGTATGCCACTGTGGAACAGGTAAGTGATAATTCAGTTTCTGTACATATATTGACTTTCTTTTTTGTCATACAGGTTTTCAGGAAGCCATGATATCCTCAATCCCTGAAGGTGTATCCATCTAAGAAGGGTTAGTTGCTCCGGCTCCTTCTGCATTCCTTTTTTCACCCAACGCTCACTCACTTCAGCTGGATTACAAGGTAAAAGCATGTTACCTATTTACAATAATACACTTAATGTATCTTCAAACAAAGATAAAAATTTACCGCGGTGATGGGCTGCCTTGCCCCAACACAGTCTCATCATCCATCTCCAAATGTGTGGCTGTCTGCATATCCATCTTCATCTCTGGCGTTTTGGTTTTCTTTCCATCTGATCTGATCTATGTTCAACTGTTTGACTTTCTTATTGTAACTGTATGAGGCCTGCCTTCCATCCATCAGCAGCTGTATGTATGTGAGTACCCGTATGCCACTGTGGAACAGGTAAGTGATAATTCAGTTTCTATACATATATTGACTTTCTTTTTTGTCATACAGGTTTTCAGGAACCCATGATTTCCTCAATCCCTGAAGGTTTATCTATCTAAGTAGGGTTAGGTGCTCCGGCTCCTTCTGCATTCCTTTTTTCACCCAATGCTCACTCACTTCAGCTGGATTACAAGGTAAAAGCATGTTATCTGTTTACAATAATACATTTAATGTAACTTCAAACATAGATACAAATTTACACTGGTGATGGGCTGCCTTTCCCCAACACAGTCTCATCATCAA
The DNA here is from genome assembly GCF_030463535.1 of Salminus brasiliensis. NCBI lineage: Eukaryota > Metazoa > Chordata > Actinopteri > Characiformes > Bryconidae > Salminus > Salminus brasiliensis. The sequence goes on from NC_132896.1 coordinate 17,536,881, forward strand.
TCTCCAAATGTGTGGCTGTCTGCATGTCAATCTGCATCTCTGGCTTTTTGGTTTTCGTTCCATCTGAAGCTGTGGCTGGCTTTTTATCTATGTTCAACTGTTTGACTTTCTTTTTGCAACTGTGTGAGGCCTGCTTTCTATCCATCAGCAGCTGTATGTATGTGAGTATCCGTTTGCCACTGTGGAACAGGTAAGTGATAATTCTGTTTCTATACATATATTGACTTTCTTTTTTGTCATACAGGTTTTCAGGAAGCCATGATATCCTCAATCCCTGAAAGTGTATCCATCTAAGAAGTGTTAGGTGCTCCGTCTCATTCTGCATTTTTTTTTACCCAACGCTCATTTGCTTCAGCTGGATTACAAGGTAAAAGCATGTTACCTGTTTACAATAATACATTTAATGTATCTTCAAACATAGATACAAATTTACACTGGTGATGGGCTACATTGCCCCAACACAGTCTCCTCATCCATCTCCAAATGTGTGGCTGTCTGCATGTCCATCTGCATCTCTGGCTTTTTGGTTTTCTTTTCTTTCTGAAGATGTGGCTGGCTTTTTATCTATGTTCAACTGTTTGACTTTCTTTTTCAACTGTGTGAGGTCTGCTTTCTATACATCAGCAGCTGTATGTATTTGGGTATCCGTATGCCACTGTGGAACAGGTAAGTGCTAATTCTGTTTCTATACATATATTGACTTTCTTTTTTGTCATACAGGTTTTCAGTAACCCATGATTTCCTCAATCCCTGAAGGTTTATCTATCTAAGAAGGGTTAGGTCCTCCGGCTCCTTCTGCATTCCTTTTTTCACCCAACGCTCACTCACTTCAGCTGGATTACAAGGTAAAAGCATGTTACCTGTTCACAATAATACATTTTATGTATCTTCAAACATAGATACACATTTACACTGGTGATGGGCTGCCTTGCCCCAACACAGTCTCATCGTCAATCTCCTAATGTGTGGCTATCTGCATGTCCATATGTATCTCTGGCGTTTTGGTTTTCTTTCCATCTGAAGCTGTTGCTGGCTTTTTATCTATGTTCAACTGTTTGACTTTCTTTTTGCAACTGTGAGATCTGCTTTCTATCCATCAGCAGCTGTATGTATGTGAGTATCCGTGTGCCACTGTGGAACAGGTAAGTGATAATTCAGTTTCTATACATATATTGACTTTCTTTTTTGTCATCCAGGTTCTCTGGAATCCATGATATCCTCAATCCCTGAAGGTGTATCCAGCTAAGAAGGGTTAGGTGCTCCGGCTCTGTTTGCATTCCTTTTTTCACCCAACGCTCACTCACTTCAGCTGGATAACAAGGTAAATGCATGTTACCTGTTAACAATAATAAATGTAATGTATCTTCAAACATAGATATAAATTTACACTGGTGATAGGCTGCCTTGCCCCAACACATTCTCATCGTCAATCTCCTAATTTGTTGCTCTCTGCATGTCCATCTGTATCTCTGGCTTTTTGGTTTTCATTCCATCTGAAGCTGTTGCTGGCTTTTTATCTATGTTCAACTGTTTGACTTTCTTTTTGCAACTGTGTGAGGCCTGCCTTCCATCCATCAGCAGCTGTATGTATGTGAGTATCTGTATGCCACTGTGGAACAGGTAAGTGATAATTCAGTTTCTATACATATATTGACTTTCTTTTTTGTCATACAGGTTTTCAGGAAGCCATGATATCCTCAATCCCTAAAAGTGTATCCATCTAAGAAGTGTTAGGTGCTCCGGCTTCCTCTGCATTCCTTTTTTCACCCAACGCTCACTCGCTTCAGCTGGATTACAAGGTAAAAGCATGTTATCTGTTTACAATAATACATTTAATGTATCTTCAAACATAGATACAAATTTTCACTGGTGATGGGCTGCCTTGCCCCAACACAGTCTCATCATCCATCTCCAAATCTGTGGCTGTCTGCATGTCCATCTGCATCTCTGGCTGTTTGGTTTTCTTTCAATCTGAAGCTGTTGCTGGCTTTTTATCTATGTTCAACTGTTTGACTTTCTTTTTGCAAATGCGAGATCTGCTTTCTATCCATCAGCAGCTGTATGTATGTGAGTATCCGTATGCCACTGTCGAACAGGTAAGTGATAATTCAGTTTCTGTACATATATTGACTTTCTTTTTTGTCATACAGGTTTTCAGGAACCCATGATATCCTCAATCCCTGAACGTGTATCCAGCTAAGAAGGGTTAGGAGCTCCGGCTCTTTTTGCATTTCTTTTTTCACCCAACGCTCACTCACTTCAGCTGGATAACAAGGTAAAAGCATGTTACCTGTTAACAATAATACATGTAATGTATCTTCAAACATAGATATAAATTTACACTGGGGATGGGCTGCCTTGCCCCAACACAGTCTCATCATCCATCTCCAAATGGGTGGCTGTCTGCATGTCCATCTGCATCTCTGACTTTTTGGTTTTCATTCCATCTGAAGTTGTTGCTGGCTTTTCATCTATGTTCAACTGTATGACTTTCTTTTTGCAACTGTGTGAGGCCTGCCTTCCATACATAAGCAGCTGTTTGTATGTGAGTATCCGTGTGCTACTGTGGAACAGGTAAGTGATAATTCACTTTCTATCCATATATTGACTGTCCTTTTTGTCATACAGTATTTCAGAAACCCTTGATATCCTCAATCCCTTAAAGTGTATCCAGCTAAGAAGGGTTAAGTGCTCCGGCTCCCTCTGCATTCTTTTTTTCACCCAACGCTCCCTCACTTCAGATGGATTACAAGGTAAGAACATGTTACCTGTTTGCAACAATACATTTAATGTATCTTCAAATATACATACAAATTTACACTGGTGATGGGCTGCCTTGCCCCAACACAGTCTCATCATTCATCTCCAAATCTGTGGCTGTCTACATGTCCATCTGCATCTCTGACGTTTTGGTTTTCTTTAGATCAGAAGCTGTGGCTTGCTTTTTATCTATGTTCAACTGTCTGACTTTCTTTTTGCAACTGTGTGAGGTCTGCTTTTTGTCCATCAACAGTTGTATGTCTGTGAGTATCCGTATGCCAATGTGGAACAGGTAAGTGATAATTCAGTTTCTATACATATATTGACTTTATTTTTTGTCATCCAGGTTTTCAGGAACCCATGATATACTCAATCCCTAAAAGTGTATCCAGCTAAGAAGGGTTAGGTGCTCCGGCTCCCTCTGCATTCCTTTTTTCACCTAACGCTCACTTACTTGAGCTGGATTACAAGGTAAGAACATGTTACCTGTTAACAATAATACATGTAATGTATCTTCAAACATAGATACACATTTACACTGGTGATGGGCTGACTTGCCCCAACACAGTCTCATCATCCATCTCGAAATACGTGGCTGTCTGCATGTCCATATGCACCTCTGGCGTTTTGGTTTTCTTTCCATCTGAAGCTGTGGCTGGCTTTTTATCTATGTTCAACTGTTTAACTTTGTTTTTGCGAATGTGTGAGGCCTGCCTTCCATCCCTCAGCAGCTGTATGTATGTGAGTATCCGTTTGCCACTGTGGAACAGGTAAGTGATAATTCAGTTTCTATCCATATATTGACTTTCTTTTTTGTCATACAATTTTTCAGGAACCCATGATATACTCAATCCCTAAAAGTGTATCCAGCTAAGAAGGGTTAGGTGCTCTGGCTCCCTCTGCATTCCTTTTTTCACCCAACGCTCACTTACTTCAGCTGGATTACAAGGTAAAAGCATGTTACCTGTTTACAATAATACATTTAATGTATCTTCAAACATGAATACAAATTTTCAGTGGTGATGGGCTGCCTTGTCCCAACACAGTCTCATCATCCATCTCCAAATGTGTGGCTGTCTTTATGTCCATCTGCATCTCTGGCGTTTTGGTTTTCTTTCCATCTGAAGGTGTGGCTGGCTTTTTATCTATGTTCAACTGTTTGACTTTATTTTTGCCACTGTGTGAGGCCTGCCTTCCATCCATCAGCAGCTGTATGTAAGTATCCGTGTGCCACTTTGGAACAGGTAAGTGATAATTCACTTTCTATACATATATTGACTGTCCTTTTTGTCATACAGTATTTCAGAAACCCTTGATATCCTCAATCCCTTAAAGTGTATCCAGCTAAGAAGGGTTAAGTGCTCCGGCTCCCTCTGCATTCTTTTTTTCACCCAACGCTCCCTCACTTCAGATGGATTACAAGGTAAGAACATGTTACCTGTTTGCAACAATACATTTAATGTATCTTCAAATATACATACAAATTTACACTGGTGATGGGCTGCCTTGCCCCAACACAGTCTCATCATTCATCTCCAAATCTGTGGCTGTCTGCATGTCCATCTGCATCTCTGGCTGTTTGCTTTTCTTTCTATCTGAAGCTGTGGCTGGTTTTTTATCTATGTACAACTGCTTGACTTCATTTTGCAACTGTGTGAGGCCTGTTTTCTATCCATCAGCAGCTGTATGTATGTGAGTATCCGTGTGCCACTGTGGAACAGGTAAGTGATAATTCAGTTTCTATACATATATTGACTTTCTTTTTTGTCGTACAGTTTTTTAGGAACCCGTGATATCCTCAATCCCTGACGGTGTATCCATCTAAGAAGGGTTAGGTGCTCGGGTTCCCTCTACATTCCTTTTTTCACCCAACGCTCACTCACTTCAGCTGGATTACAAGGTAAGAACATGTTATCTGTTTACAATAATACATTTAATGTATCTTCAAACATAGATACAAATTTACACCGGTAATGGGCTGCCTTGCCCCAACACAGTCTCATCGTCAATCTTCTAATGTGTGGCTGTCTACATGTCCATCTGCATCTCTGACGTTTTGGTTTTCTTTACATCAGAAGCTGTGGCTTGCTTTTTATCTATGTTCAACTGTCTGACTTTCTTTTTGCAACTGTGTGAGGTCTGCTTTTTGTCCATCAACAGTTGTATGTCTGTGAGTATCCGTATGCCACTGTGGAACAGGTAAGTGATAATTCAGTTTCTATACATATATTGACTTTATTTTTTGTCATACAGGTTTTCAGGAACCCATGATTTCCTCAATCCCTGAAAGTGTATCCATCTAAGAAGTGTTAGGTGCTCCGGCTCCCTCTGCATTCCTTTTTTCACCCAACGCTCACTTACTTCAGCTGGATTACAAGGTAAAAGCATGTTACCTGTTTACAATAATACATTTAATGTATCTTCAAACATGAATACAAATTTTCACTGGTGATGGGCTGCCTTGTCCCAACACAGTCTCATCATCCATCTCCAAATGTGTGGCTGTCTGCATGTCCATCTGCATCTCTGGCGTTTTGGTTTTCTTTCCATCTGAAGGTGTGGCTGGCTTTTTATCTATGTTCAACTGTTTGACTTTCTTTTTGCAACTGTGTGAGGCCTGCCTTCCATCCATCAGCAGCTGTATGTGAGTATCCGTGTGCCACCGTGGAACAAGTAAGTGATAATTAAGTTTCTATACATATATTGACTTTCTTTTTTGTCATACAGGTTTTCAGGAAGCCATGATATCCTCAATCCCTAAAAGTGTATCCAGCTAAGAAGGGTTAGGTGCTCCGGCTCCTTCTGCATTCCTTTTTTTACCCAACGCTCACTTACTTCAGCTGGATTACAAGGTAAAAGCATGTTACCTGTTTACAATAATACATTTAATGTATCTTCAAACATAGATACAAATTTACACTGGTGATGGGCTGCCTTGCCCCAACACAGTCTCATCATCCATCTCCAAATGTGTGGCTGTCTGCATGTCAATCTGCATCTCTGGCAGTTTGGTTTTCTTTCTATCTGAAACTGTGGCTGGCTTTTTATCTATGTTCAACTTTTTGACATTTTTTTTGCAACTGTGTTAGGTCTGCTTTCTATCCATCAGCAGCTGTATGTATGTGAGTATCCGTGTGCCACTGTGGAACAGGTAAGTGATAATTAAGTTTCTATACATATAGTGACTTTCCTTTTTGTCATACAGATTCTTTGGAACCCATGATATCCTCAATCCCTGAAGGTGTATCCATCTAAGAAGGGTTAGGTGTTCCGGCTCCTTCTGCATTCCTTTTTTCACCCAACGCTCACTCACTTCAGCTGGATTACAAGGTAAAAGCATGTTACCTATTTACAATAATACACTTAATGTATCTTCAAACAAAGATAAAAATTTACCGCGGTGATGTGCTGCCTTGCCCCAACACAGTCTCATCATCCATCTCCAAATGTGTGGCTGTCTGCATATCCATCTTCATCTCTGGCGTTTTGGTTTTCTTTCTATCTGATCTGATCTATGTTCAACTGTTTGACTTTCTTATTGTAACTGTATGAGGCCTGCCTTCCATCCATCAGCAGCTGTATGTATGTGAGTACCCGTATGCCACTGTGGAACAGGTAAGTGATAATTCAGTTTCTATACATATATTGACTTTCTTTGTTGTCATACAGGTTTTCAGGAACCCATGATTTCCTCAATCCCTGAAGGTTTATCTATCTAAGAAGGGTTACGTGCTCCGGCTCCTTCTGCATTCCTTTTTTCACCCAATGCTCACTCACTTCAGCTGGATTACAAGGTAAAAGCATGTTATCTGTTTACAATAATACATTTAATGTATCTTCAAACATAGATACAAATTTACACTGGTGATGGGCTGCCTTGCCCCAACACAGTCTCATCATCAATCTCCAAATGTGTGGCTGTCTGCATGTCAATCTGCATCTCTGGCTGTTTGGTTTTCGTTCCATCTGAAGCTGTGGCTGGCTTTTTATCTATGTTCAACTGTTTGACTTTCTTTTTGCAACTGTGTGAGGCCTGCTTTCTATCCATCAGCAGCTGTATGTATGTGAGTATCCGTTTGCCACTGTGGAACAGGTAAGTGATAATTCTGTTTCTATACATATATTGACTTTCTTTTTTGTCATACAGGTTTTCAGGAAGCCATGATATCCTCAATCCCTGAAAGTGTATCCATCTAAGAAGTGTTAGGTGCTCCGTCTCATTCTGCATTTTCTTTTACCCAACGCTCACTTGCTTCAGCTGGATTACAAGGTAAAAGCATGTTACCTGTTTACAATAATACATTTAATGTATCTTCAAACATAGATACAAATTTACACTGGTGATGGGCTACCTTGCCCCAACACAGTCTCCTCATCCATCTCCAAATGTGTGGCTGTCTGCATGTCCATCTGCATCTCTGGATTTTTGGTTTTCTTTCCATATGAAGCTGTGGCTGGCTTTTTATCCATGTTCAACTGTTTGACTTTCTTTTTGCAACTGTGTGAGGTCTGCTTTCTATCCATCAGCAGCTGTTTGTATGTGAGCATCCGTATGCTACTGTGGATAAGGTAAGTGATAATTCAGTTTCTATACATATATTGACTTTCTTTTTTATCATACAGGTTCTTGGGAATCCCTGATATCCTCAATACTTGAAAGTGTATCCATCTAAGAAGGGTTAGGTGCTCCGGCTCCCTCTGCATTACCTTTTTCACCCAACGCTCACTCACTTCAGCTGGATTACAAGGTAAAAGCATGTTACCTGTTTACAATAATACATTTAATGTATCTTCAAACATAGATACAAATTTACACTGGTGATGGGCTACATTGCCCCAACACAGTCTCCTCATCCATCTCCAAATGTGTGGCTGTCTGCATGTCCATCTGCTTCTCTGGCTTTTTGGTTTTCTTTTCTTTCTGAAGATGTGGCTGGCTTTTTATCTATGTTCAACTGTTTGACTTTCTTTTTGCAACTGTGTGAGGTCTGCTTTCTATCCATCAGCAGCTGTATGTATTTGGGTATCCGTATGCCACTGTGGAACAGGTAAGTGCTAATTCTGTTTCTATACATATATTGACTTTCTTTTTTGTCATACAGGTTTTCAGGGAGCCATGATATCCTCAATCCCTGAAAGTGTATCCATCTAAGAAGGGTTTGGTGCTCCGTCTCATTCTGCATTTTCTTTTACCCAACACTCACTTGCTTCAGCTGGATTACAAGGTAAAAGCATGCTATCTGTTTACAATAATACATTTGATGTATCTTCAAACATAGATATAAATTTACACTGGTGATGGGCTGCCTTGCCCCAACACAGTCATCATCCATCTCCAAATGTGTGGCTGTCTGCATGTCAATCTGCATCTCTGACTTTTTGGTTTTCTTTCTATCTGAAACTGTAGCTGGTTTTTTAGCTATGTACAACGGTTTGACTTCATTTTGCAACTGTGTGAGGCCTGCTTTCTATCCATCAGCAGCTGTACGTATGTGAGTACCCGTATGCCACTGTGGAACAGGTAAGTGATAATTCAGTTTCTATACATATATTGACTTTCTTTTTTGTCATACAGATTTTCAGGAACCCATGATTTCCTCAATCCCTGAAAGTTTATCTATCTAAGAAGGGTTAGGTGCTCCGGCTCCTTCTGCATTCCTTTTTTCACCCAACGCTCACTCACTTCAGCTGGATAACAAGGTAAATGCATGTTACCTGTTAACAATAATACATGTAATGTATCTTTAAACATAGATATACATTTACACTGGTGATAGGCTGCCTTGCCCCAACACAGTCTCATCGTCAATCTCCTAATATGTTGCTCTCTGCATGTCCATCTGTATCTCTGGCTTTTTGGTTTTCATTCCATCTGAAGCTGTTGCTGGCTTTTTATCTATGTTCAACTGTTTGACTTTCTTTTTGCAACTGTGTGAGGCCTGCCTTCCATCCATCAGCAGCTGTATGTATGTGAGTATCCGTATGCCACTGTGGAACAGGTAAGTGATAATTCAGTTTCTATACATATATTGACTTTCTTTTTTGTCATACAGGTTTTCAGGAACCCATGATTTCCTCAATCCCTGAAAGTGTATCCATCTAAGAAGTGTTAGGTGCTCCGGCTTCCTCTGCATTCCTTTTTTCACCCAACGCTCACTCGCTTCAGCTGGATTACAAGGTAAAAGCATGTTATCTGTTTACAATAATACATTTAATGTATCTTCAAACATAGATACAAATTTTCACTGGTGATTGGCTGCCTTGCCCCAACACAGTCTCATCATTAATCTCCAAATCTGTGGCTGTCTGCATGTCCATCTGCATCTCTGGCTGTTTGCTTTTCTTTCTATCTGAAGCTGTGGCTGGTTTTTTATCTATGTACAACTGCTTGACTTCATTTTGCAACTGTGTGAGGCCTGTTTTCTATCCATCAGCAGCTGTACGTATGTGAGTATCCGTGTGCCACTGTGGAACAGGTAAGTGATAATTCAGTTTCTATACATATATTGACTTTCTTTTTTGTCGTACAGTTTTTTAGGAACCCGTGATATCCTCAATCCCTGACGGTGTATCCATCTAAGAAGGGTTAGGTGCTCGGGCTCCCTCTGCATTCCTTTTTTCACCCAACGCTCACTCACTTCAGCTGGGTTACAAGGTAAGAACATGTTATCTGTTTACAATAATACATTTAATGTATCTTCAAACATAGATACAAATTTACACCGGTAATGGGCTGCCTTGCCCCAACACAGTCTCATCGTCAATCTTCTAATGTGTGGCTGTCTACATGTCCATCTGCATCTCTGACGTTTTGGTTTTCTTTACATCAGAAGCTGTAGCTTGCTTTTTCTCTATGTTCAACTGTCTGACTTTCTTTTTGCAACTGTGTGAGGTCTGCTTTTTGTCCATCAACAGTTGTATGTCTGTGAGTATCCGTATGCCACTGTGGAACAGGTAAGTGATAATTCAGTTTCTATACATATATTGACTTTATTTTTTGTCATCCAGGTTTTCAGGAACCCATGATATACTCAATCCCTAAAAGTGTATCCAGCTAAGAAGGGTTAGGTGCTCCGGCTCCCTCTGCATTCCTTTTTTCACCCAACGCTCACTTACTTGAGCTTGATTACAAGGTAAGAACATGTTACCTGTTAACAATAATACATGTAATGTATCTTCAAACATAGATACACATTTACACTGGTGATGGGCTGACTTGCCCCAACACAGTCTCATCATCCATCTCCAAATACGTGGCTGTCTGCATGTCCATCTGCACCTCTGGCGTTTTGGTTTTCTTTCCATCTGAAGCTGTGGCTGGCTTTTTATCTATGTTCAACTGTTTAACTTTGTTTTTGCGAATGTGTGAGGCCTGCCTTCCATCCATCAGCAGCTGTATGTATGTGAGTATCCGTTTGCCACTGTGTAACAGGTAAGTGATAATTCAGTTTCTATCCATATATTGACTTTCTTTTTTGTCATACAATTTTTCAGGAACCCATGATATCCTCAATCCCTGAAAGTGTATCCAGCTAAGAAGGGTTAGGTGCTTTGGCTCCCTCTGCATTCCTTTTTTCACCCAACGCTCACTTACTTCAGCTGGATTACAAGGTAAAAGCATGTTACCTGTTTACAATAATACATTTAATGTATCTTCAAACATGAATACAAATTTTCAGTGGTGATGGGCTGCCTTGTCCCAACACAGTCTCATCATCCATCTCCAAATGTGTGGCTGTCTTTATGTCCATCTGCATCTCTGGCGTTTTGGTTTTCTTTCCATCTGAAGGTGTGTCTGGCTTTTTATCTATGTTCAACTGTTTGACTTTCTTTTTGCAACTGTGTGAGGCCTGCCTTCCATCCATCAGCAGCTGTATGTGAGTATCCGTGTGCCACCGTGGAACAAGTAAGTGATAATTAAGTTTCTATACATATATTGACTTTCTTTTTTGTCATACAGGTTTTCAGGAAGCCATGATATCCTCAATCCCTAAAAGTGTATCCAGCTAAGAAGGGTTAGGTGCTCCGGCTCCTTCTGCATTCCTTTTTTTACCCAACGCTCACTTACTTCAGCTGGATTACAAGGTAAAAGCATGTTACCTGTTTACAATAATACATTTAATGTATCTTCAAACATAGATACAAATTTACACTGGTGATGGGCTGCCTTGCCCCAACACAGTCTCATCATCCATCTCCAAATGTGTGGCTGTCTGCATGTCCATCTGCATCTCTGACTTTTTGGTTTTCATTCCATCTGAAGTTGTTGCTGGCTTTTCATCTATGTTCAACTGTCTGACTTTCTTTTTGCAACTGTGTGAGGCCTGCCTTCCATACATAAGCAGTTGTTTGTATGTGAGTATCCGTGTGCCACTTTGGAACAGGTAAGTGATAATTCACTTTCTATACATATATTGACTGTCCTTTTTGTCATACAGTATTTCAGAAACCCTTGATATCCTCAATCCCTTAAAGTGTATCCAGCTAAGAAGGGTTAAGTGCTCCGGCTCCCTCTGCATTCTTTTTTTCACCCAACGCTCCCTCACTTCAGATGGATTACAAGGTAAGAACATGTTACCTGTTTGCAACAATACATTTAATGTATCTTCAAACATAGATACAAATTTACACTGGTGATGGGCTGCCTTTCTCCAACACAGTCTCATCATCAATCTCCAAATGTGTGGCTGTCTGCATGTCAATCTGCATCTCTGGCTTTTTGGTTTTCGTTCCATCTGAAGCTGTGGCTGGCTTTTTATCTATGTTCAACTGTTTGACTTTCTTTTTGCAACTGTGTGAGGCCTGCTTTCTATCCATCAGCAGCTGTATGTATGTGAGTATCCGTTTGCCACTGTGGAACAGGTAAGTGATAATTCTGTTTCTATACATATATTGACTTTCTTTTTTGTCATACAGGTTTTCAGGAAGCCATGATATCCTCAATCCCTGAAAGTGTATCCATCTAAGAAGTGTTAGGTGCTCCGTCTCATTCTGCATTTTTTTTTTACCCAACGCTCACTTGCTTCAGCTGGATTACAAGGTAAAAGCATGTTACCTGTTTACAATAATACATTTAATGTATCTTCAAACATAGATACAAATTTACACTGGTGATGGGCTACCTTGCCCCAACACAGTCTCCTCATCCATCTCCAAATGTGTGGCTGTCTGCATGTCCATCTGCATCTCTGGCTTTTTGGTTTTCTTTCCATATGAAGCTGTGGCTGGCTTTTTATCCATGTTCAACTGTTTGACTTTCTTTTTGCAACTGTGTGAGGTCTGCTTTCTATCCATCAGCAGCTGTTTGTATGTGAGCATCCGTATGCTACTGTGGATAAGGTAAGTGATAATTCAGTTTCTATACATATATTGACTTTCTTTTTTATCATACAGGTTCTTGGGAATCCCTGATATCCTCAATACTTGAAAGTGTATCCATCTAAGAAGGGTTAGGTGCTCCGGCTCCCTCTGCATTACCTTTTTCACCCAACGCTCACTCACTTCAGCTGGATTACAAGGTAAAAGCATGTTACCTGTTTACAATAATACATTTAATGTATCTTCAAACATAGATACAAATTTACACTGGTGATGGGCTACATTGCCCCAACACAGTCTCCTCATCCATCTCCAAATGTGTGGCTGTCTGCATGTCCATCTGCTTCTCTGGCTTTTTGGTTTTCTTTTCTTTCTGAAGATGTGGCTGGCTTTTTATCTATGTTCAACTGTTTGACTTTCTTTTTGCAACTGTGTGAGGTCTGCTTTCTATCCATCAGCAGCTGTATGTATTTGGGTATCCGTATGCCACTGTGGAACAGGTAAGTGCTAATTCTGTTTCTATACATATATTGACTTTCTTTTTTGTCATACAGGTTTTCAGGGAGCCATGATATCCTCAATCCCTGAAAGTGTATCCATCTAAGAAGGGTTTGGTGCTCCGTCTCATTCTGCATTTTCTTTTACCCAACACTCACTTGCTTCAGCTGGATTACAAGGTAAAAGCATGCTATCTGTTTACAATAATATATTTGATGTATCTTCAAACATAGATATAAATTTACACTGGTGATGGGCTGCCTTGCCCCAACACAGTCATCATCCATCTCCAAATGTGTGGCTGTCTGCATGTCAATCTGCATCTCTGACTTTTTGGTTTTCTTTCTATCTGAAACTGTAGCTGGTTTTTTAGCTATGTACAACGGTTTGACTTCATTTTGCAACTGTGTGAGGCCTGCTTTCTATCCATCAGCAGCTGTACGTATGTGAGTACCCGTATGCCACTGTGGAACAGGTAAGTGATAATTCAGTTTCTATGCATATATTGACTTTCTTTTTTGTCATACAAGTTTTCAGGAACCCATGATTTCCTCAATCCCTGAAGGTTTATCTATCTAAGAAGGGTTAGGTGCTCCGGCTCCTTCTGCATTCCTTTTTTCACCCAACGCTCACTCACTTCAGCTGGATTACAAGGTAAAAGCATGTTACCTGTTCACAATAATACATTTAATGTATCTTCAAACATAGATACACATTTACACTGGTGATGGGCTGCCTTGCCCCAACACAGTCTCATCGTCAATCTCCTAATGTGTGGCTATCTGCATGTCCATATATATCTCTGGCGTTTTGGTTTTCTTTCCATCTGAAGCTGTTGCTGGCTTTTTATCTATGTTCAACTGTTTGACTTTCTTTTTGCAACTGTGAGATCTGCTTTCTATCCATCAGCAGCTGTATGTATGTGAGTATCCGTGTGCCACTGTGGAACAGGTAAGTGATAATTCAGTTTCTATACATATATTGACTTTCTTTTTTGTCATCCAGGTTCTCTTGAATCCATGATATCCTCAATCCCTGAAGGTGTATCCAGCTAAGAAGGGTTAGGTGCTCCGGCTCTGTTTGCATTCCTTTTTTCACCCAACGCTCACTCACTTCAGCTGGATAACAAGGTAAATGCATGTTACCTGTTAACAATAATACATGTAATGTATCTTTAAACATAGATATAAATTTACACTGGTGATAGGCTGCCTTGCCCCAACACATTCTCATCGTCAATCTCCTAATATGTTGCTCTCTGCATGTCCATCTGTATCTCTGGCTTTTTGGTTTTCATTCCATCTGAAGCTGTTGCTGGCTTTTTATCTATGTTCAACTGTTTGACTTTCTTTTTGCAACTGTGTGAGGCCTGCCTTCCATCCATCAGCAGCTGTATGTATGTGAGTATCTGTATGCCACTGTGGAACAGGTAAGTGATAATTCAGTTTCTATACATATATTGACTTTCTTTTTTGTCATCCAGGTTTTCAGGAACCCATGATTTCCTCAATCCCTGAAAGTGTATCCATCTAAGAAGTGTTAGGTGCTCCGGCTTCCTCTGCATTCCTTTTTTCACCCAACGCTCACTCGCTTCAGCTGGATTACAAGGTAAAAGCATGTTATCTGTTTACAATAATACATTTAATGTATCTTCAAACATAGATACAAATTTTCACTGGTGATTGGCTGCCTTGCCCCAACACAGTCTCATCATTAATCTCCAAATCTGTGGCTGTCTGCATGTCCATCTGCATCTCTGGCTGTTTGGTTTTCTTTCAATCTGAAGCTGTTGCTGGCTTTTTATCTATGTTCAACTGTTTGACTTTCTTTTTGCAACTGCGAGATCTGCTTTCTATCCATCAGCAGCTGTATGTGAGTATCCGTGTGCCACCGTGGAACAAGTAAGTGATAATTAAGTTTCTATACATATATTGACTTTCTTTTTTGTCATACAGGTTTTCAGGAAGCCATGATATCCTCAATCCCTAAAAGTGTATCCAGCTAAGAAGGGTTAGGTGCTCCGGCTCCTTCTGCATTCCTTTTTTTACCCAACGCTCACTTACTTCAGCTGGATTACAAGGTAAAAGCATGTTACCTATTTACAATAATACACTTAATGTATCTTCAAACAAAGATAAAAATTTACCGCGGTGATGGGCTGCCTTGCCCCAACACAGTCTCATCATCCATCTCCAAATGTGTGGCTGTCTGCATATCCATCTTCATCTCTGGCGTTTTGGTTTTCTTTCCATCTGATCTGATCTATGTTCAACTGTTTGACTTTCTTATTGTAACTGTATGAGGCCTGCCTTCCATCCATCAGCAGCTGTATGTATGTGAGTACCCGTATGCCACTGTGGAACAGGTAAGTGATAATTCAGTTTCTATACATATATTGACTTTCTTTTTTGTCATACAGGTTTTCAGGAACCCATGATTTCCTCAATCCCTGAAGGTTTATCTATCTAAGAAGGGTTAGGTGCTCCGGCTCCTTCTGCATTTTTTTTTACCCAATGCTCACTCACTTCAGCTGGATTACAAGGTAAAAGCATGTTACCTGTTTACAATAATACATTTAATGTATCTTCAAACATAGATATAAATTTACACTGGTGATGGGCTGCCTTGCCCCAACACAGTCATCATCCATCTCCAAATGTGTGGCTGTCTGCATGTCAATCTGCATCTCTGACTTTTTGGTTTTCTTTCTATCTGAAACTGTAGCTGGTTTTTTAGCTATGTACAACGGTTTGACTTCATTTTGCAACTGTGTGAGGCCTGCTTTCTATCCATCAGCAGCTGTACGTATGTGAGTACCCGTATGCCACTGTGGAACAGGTAAGTGATAATTCAGTTTCTATACATATATTGACTTTCTTTTTTGTCATACAGGTTTTCAGGAACCCATGATTTCCTCAATCCCTGAAGGTTTATCTATCTAAGAAGGGTTAGGTGCTCCGGCTCCTTCTGCATTCCTTTTTTCACCCAACGCTCACTCACTTCAGCTGGATTACAAGGTAAAAGCATGTTACCTGTTCACAATAATACATTTAATGTATCTTCAAACATAGATACACATTTACACTGGTGATGGGCTGCCTTGCCCCAACACAGTCTCATCGTCAATCTCCTAATGTGTGGCTATCTGCATGTCCATATGTATCTCTGGCGTTTTGGTTTTCTTTCCATCTGAAGCTGTTGCTGGCTTTTTATCTATGTTCAACTGTTTGACTTTCTTTTTGCAACTGTGAGATCTGCTTTCTATCCATCAGCAGCTGTATGTATGTGAGTATCCGTGTGCCACTGTGGAACAGGTAAGTGATAATTCAGTTTCTATACATATATTGACTTTCTTTTTTGTCATCCAGGTTCTCTGGAATCCATGATATCCTCAATCCCTGAAGGTGTATCCAGCTAAGAAGGGTTAGGTGCTCCGGCTCTGTTTGCATTCCTTTTTTCACCCAACGCTCACTCACTTCAGCTGGATAACAAGGTAAATGCATGTTACCTGTTAACAATAATAAATGTAATGTATCTTCAAACATAGATATAAATTTACACTGGTGATAGGCTGCCTTGCCCCAACACATTCTCATCGTCAATCTCCTAATTTGTTGCTCTCTGCATGTCCATCTGTATCTCTGGCTTTTTGGTTTTCATTCCATCTGAAGCTGTTGCTGGCTTTTTATCTATGTTCAACTGTTTGACTTTCTTTTTGCAACTGTGTGAGGCCTGCCTTCCATCCATCAGCAGCTGTATGTATGTGAGTATCTGTATGCCACTGTGGAACAGGTAAGTGATAATTCAGTTTCTATACATATATTGACTTTCTTTTTTGTTATACAGGTTTTCAGGAACCCATGATTTCCTCAATCCCTGAAAGTGTATCCATCTAAGAAGTGTTAGGTGCTCCGGCTTCCTCTGCATTCCTTTTTTCACCCAACGCTCACTCGCTTCAGCTGGATTACAAGGTAAAAGCATGTTATCTGTTTACAATAATACATTTAATGTATCTTCAAACATAGATACAAATTTTCACTGGTGATGGGCTGCCTTGCCCCAACACAGTCTCATCATCCATCTCCAAATCTGTGGCTGTCTGCATGTCCATCTGCATCTCTGGCTGTTTGGTTTTCTTTCAATCTGAAGCTGTTGCTGGCTTTTTATCTATGTTCAACTGTTTGACTTTCTTTTTGCAAATGCGAGATCTGCTTTCTATCCATCAGCAGCTGTATGTATGTGAGTATCCGTATGCCACTGTGGAACAGGTAAGTGATAATTCAGTTTCTGTACATATATTGACTTTCTTTTTTGTCATACAGGTTTTCAGGAACCCATGATATCCTCAATCCCTGAACGTGTATCCAGCTAAGAAGGGTTAGGAGCTCCGGCTCTTTTTGCATTCCTTTTTTCACCCAACGCTCACTCACTTCAGCTGGATAACCAGGAAAAAGCATGTTACCTGTTAACAATAATACATGTAATGTATCTTCAAACATAGATATAAATTTACACTGGGGATGGGCTGCCTTGCCCCAACACAGTCTCATCATCCATCTCCAAATGGGTGGCTGTCTGCATGTCCATCTGCATCTCTGACTTTTTGGTTTTCATTCCATCTGAAGTTGTTGCTGGCTTTTCATCTATGTTCAACTGTATGACTTTCTTTTTGCAACTGTGTGAGGCCTGCCTTCCATACATAAGCAGCTGTTTGTATGTGAGTATCCGTGTGCCACTTTGGAACAGGTAAGTGATAATTCACTTTCTATCCATATATTGACTGTCCTTTTTGTCATACAGTATTTCAGAAACCCTTGATATCCTCAATCCCTTAAAGTGTATCCAGCTAAGAAGGGTTAAGTGCTCCGGCTCCCTCTGCATTCTTTTTTTCACCCAACGCTCCCTCACTTCAGATGGATTACAAGGTAAGAACATGTTACCTGTTTGCAACAATACATTTAATGTATCTTCAAATATACATACAAATTTACACTGGTGATGGGCTGCCTTGCCCCAACACAGTCTCATCATTCATCTCCAAATCTGTGGCTGTCTGCATGTCCATCTGCATCTCTGGCTGTTTGCTTTTCTTTCTATCTGAAGCTGTGGCTGGTTTTTTATCTATGTACAACTGCTTGACTTCATTTTGCAACTGTGTGAGGCCTGTTTTCTATCCATCAGCAGCTGTATGTATGTGAGTATCCGTGTGCCACTGTGGAACAGGTAAGTGATAATTCAGTTTCTATACATATATTGACTTTCTTTTTTGTCATCCAGGTTTTCAGGAACCCATGATATACTCAATCCCTAAAAGTGTATCCAGCTAAGAAGGGTTAGGTGCTGCGGCTCCCTCTGCATTCCTTTTTTCACCCAACGCTCACTTACTTGAGCTGGATTACAAGGTAAGAACATGTTACCTGTTAACAATAATACATGTAATGTATCTTCAAACATAGATACACATTTAAACTGGTGATGGGCTGCCTTGCCCCAACACAGTCTCACCATCCATCTCCAAATATGTGGCTGTCTGCATGTCCATCTGCATCTCTGACGTTTTGGTTTTCTTTACATCAGAAGCTGTGGCTTGCTTTTTATCTATGTTCAACTGTCTGACTTTCTTTTTGCAACTGTGTGAGGTCTGCTTTTTGTCCATCAACAGTTGTATGTCTGTGAGTATCCGTATGCCACTGTGGAACAGGTAAGTGATAATTCAGTTTCTATACATATATTGACTTTATTTTTTGTCATCCAGGTTTTCAGGAACCCATGATATACTCAATCCCTAAAAGTGTATCCAGCTAAGAAGGGTTAGGTGCTCCGGCTCCCTCTGCATTCCTTTTTTCACCCAACGCTCACTTACTTGAGCTGGATTACAAGGTAAGAACATGTTACCTGTTAACAATAATACATGTAATGTATCTTCAAACATAGATACACATTTACACTGGTGATGGGCTGACTTGCCCCAACACAGTCTCATCATCCATCTCGAAATACGTGGCTGTCTGCATGTCCATCTGCACCTCTGGCGTTTTGGTTTTCTTTCCATCTGAAGCTGTGGCTGGCTTTTTATCTATGTTCAACTGTTTAACTTTGTTTTTGCGAATGTGTGAGGCCTGCCTTCCATTCCTCAGCAGCTGTATGTATGTGAGTATCCGTTTGCCACTGTGGAACAGGTAAGTGATAATTCAGTTTCTATCCATATATTGACTTTCTTTTTTGTCATACAATTTTTCAGGAACCCATGATATACTCAATCCCTAAAAGTGTATCCAGCTAAGAAGGGTTAGGTGCTCTGGCTCCCTCTGCATTCCTTTTTTCACCCAACGCTCACTTACTTCAGCTGGATTACAAGGTAAAAGCATGTTACCTGTTTACAATAATACATTTAATGTATCTTCAAACATGAATACAAATTTTCAGTGGTGATGGGCTGCCTTGTCCCAACACAGTCTCATCATCCATCTCCAAATGTGTGGCTGTCTTTATGTCCATCTGCATCTCTGGCGTTTTGGTTTTCTTTCCATCTGAAGGTGTGGCTGGCTTTTTATCTATGTTCAACTGTTTGACTTTATTTTTGCAACTGTGTGAGGCCTGCCTTCCATCCATCAGCAGCTGTATGTAAGTATCCGTGTGCCACCGTGGAACAATTAAGTGATAATTAAGTTTCTATACATATATTGACTTTCTTTTTTGTCATACAGGTTTTCAGGAAGCCATGATATCCTCAATCCCTAAAAGTGTATCCAGCTAAGAAGGGTTAGGTGCTCCGGCTCCTTCTGCATTCCTTTTTTTACCCAACGCTCTCTTACTTCAGCTGGATTACAAGGTAAAAGCATGTTACCTGTTTACAATAATACATTTAATGTATCTTCAAACATAGATACAAATTTACACTGGTGATGGGCTGCCTTGCCCCAACACAGTCTCATCATCCATCTCCAAATGTGTGGCTGTCTGCATGTCCATCTGCATCTCTGAATTTTTGGTTTTCATTCCATCTGAAGTTGTTGCTGGCTTTTCATCTATGTTCAACTGTATGACTTTCTTTTTGCAACTGTGTGAGGCCTGCCTTCCATACATAAGCAGCTGTTTGTATGTGAGTATCCGTGTGCCACTTTGGAACAGGTAAGTGATAATTCACTTTCTATACATATATTGACTGTCCTTTTTGTCGTACAGTATTTCAGAAACCCTTGATATCCTCAATCCCTTAAAGTGTATCCAGCTAAGAAGGGTTAAGTGCTCCGGCTCCCTCTGCATTCTTTTTTTCACCCAACGCTCCCTCACTTCAGATGGATTACAAGGTAAGAACATGTTATCTGTTTGCAACAATACATTTAATGTATCTTCAAATATACATACAAATTTACACTGGTGATGGGCTGCCTTGCCCCAACACAGTCTCATCATTCATCTCCAAATCTGTGGCTGTCTGCATGTCCATCTGCATCTCTGGCTGTTTGCTTTTCTTTCTATCTGAAGCTGTGGCTGGTTTTTTATCTATGTACAACTGCTTGACTTCATTTTGCAACTGTGTGAGGCCTGTTTTCTATCCATCAGCAGCTGTATGTATGTGAGTATCCGTGTGCCACTGTGGAACAGGTAAGTGATAATTCAGTTTCTATACATATATTGACTTTCTTTTTTGTCGTACAGTTTTTTAGGAACCCGTGATATCCTCAATCCCTGACGGTGTATCCATCTAAGAAGGGTTAGGTGCTCGGGTTCCCTCTGCATTCCTTTTTTCACCCAACGCTCACTCACTTCAGCTGGATTACAAGGTAAGAACATGTTATCTGTTTACAATAATACATTTAATGTATCTTCAAACATAGATATAAATTTACACCGGTAATGGGCTGCCTTGCCCCAACACAGTCTCATCATCCATCTCCAAATCTGTGGCTGTCTGCATGTCCATCTGCATCTCTGGCTGTTTGGTTTTCTTTCAATCTGAAGCTGTTGCTGGCTTTTTATCTATGTTCATCTGTTTGACTTTCTTTTTGCAACTGCGAGATCTGCTTTCTATCCATCAGCAGCTGTATGTATGTGAGTATCCGTATGCCACTGTGGAACAGGTAAGTGATAATTCAGTTTCTGTACATATATTGACTTTCTTTTTTGTCATACAGGTTTTCAGGAACCCATGATATCCTCAATCCCTGAACGTGTATCCAGCTAAGAAGGGTTAGGAGCTCCGGCTCTTTTTGCATTCCTTTTTTCACCCAACGCTCACTCACTTCAGCTGGATAACAAGGTAAAAGCATGTTACCTGTTAACAATAATACATGTAATGTATCTTCAAACATAGATATAAATTTACACTGGGGATGGGCTGCCTTGCCCCAACACAGTCTCATCATCCATCTCCAAATGGGTGGCTGTCTGCATGTCCATCTGCATCTCTGACTTTTTGGTTTTCATTCCATCTGAAGTTGTTGCTGGCTTTTCATCTATGTTCAACTGTATGACTTTCTTTTTGCAACTGTGTGAGGCCTGCCTTCCATACATAAGCAGCTGTTTGTATGTGAGTATCCGTGTGCCACTGTGGAACAGGTAAGTGATAATTCAGTTTCTATCCATATATTGACTGTCCTTTTTGTCATACAGTATTTCAGAAACCCTTGATATCCTCAATCCCTTAAAGTGTATCCAGCTAAGAAGGGTTAAGTGCTCCGGCTCCCTCTGCATTCTTTTTTTCACCCAACGCTCCCTCACTTCAGATGGATTACAAGGTAAGAACATGTTACCTGTTTGCAACAATACATTTAATGTATCTTCAAATATACATACAAATTTACACTGGTGATGGGCTGCCTTGCCCCAACACAGTCTCATCATTCATCTCCAAATCTGTGGCTGTCTACATGTCCATCTGCATCTCTGACGTTTTGGTTTTCTTTACATCAGAAGCTGTGGCTTGCTTTTTATCTATGTTCAACTGTCTGACTTTCTTTTTGCAACTGTGTGAGGTCTGCTTTTTGTCCATCAACAGTTGTATGTCTGTGAGTATCCGTATGCCACTGTGGAACAGGTAAGTGATAATTCAGTTTCTATACATATATTGACTTTATTTTTTGTCATCCAGGTTTTCAGGAACCCATGATATACTCAATCCCTAAAAGTGTATCCAGCTAAGAAGGGTTAGGTGCTCCGGCTCCCTCTGCATTCCTTTTTTCACCCAATGCTCACTTACTTGAGCTGGATTACAAGGTAAGAACATGTTACCTGTTAACAATAATACATGTAATGTATCTTCAAACATAGATACACATTTACACTGGTGATGGGCTGACTTGCCCCAACACAGTCTCATCATCCATCTCGAAATACGTGGCTGTCTGCATGTCCATCTGCACCTCTGGCGTTTTGGTTTTCTTTCCATCTGAAGCTGTGGCTGGCTTTTTATCTATGTTCAACTGTTTAACTTTGTTTTTGCGAATGTGTGAGGCCTGCCTTCCATCCCTCAGCAGCTGTATGTATGTGAGTATCCGTTTGCCACTGTGGAACAGGTAAGTGATAATTCAGTTTCTATCCATATATTGACTTTCTTTTTTGTCATACAATTTTTCAGGAACCCATGATATACTCAATCCCTAAAAGTGTATCCAGCTAAGAAGGGTTAGGTGCTCTGGCTCCCTCTGCATTCCTTTTTTCACCCAACGCTCACTTACTTCAGCTGGATTACAAGGTAAAAGCATGTTACCTGTTTACAATAATACATTTAATGTATCTTCAAACATGAATACAAATTTTCAGTGGTGATGGGCTGCCTTGTCCCAACACAGTCTCATCATCCATCTCCAAATGTGTGGCTGTCTTTATGTCCATCTGCATCTCTGGCGTTTTGGTTTTCTTTCCATCTGAAGGTGTGGCTGGCTTTTTATCTATGTTCAACTGTTTGACTTTATTTTTGCAACTGTGTGAGGCCTGCCTTCCATCCATCAGCAGCTGTATGTAAGTATCCGTGTGCCACCGTGGAACAAGTAAGTGATAATTAAGTTTCTATACATATATTGACTTTCTTTTTTGTCATACAGGTTTTCAGGAAGCCATGATATCCTCAATCCCTAAAAGTGTATCCAGCTAAGAAGGGTTAGGTGCTCCGGCTCCTTCTGCATTCCTTTTTTTACCCAACACTCACTTACTTCAGCTGGATTACAAGGTAAAAGCATGTTACCTGTTTACAATAATACATTTAATGTATCTTCAAACATAGATACAAATTTACACTGGTGATGGGCTGCCTTGCCCCAACACAGTCTCATCATCCATCTCCAAATGTGTGGCTGTCTGCATGTCCATCTGCATCTCTGACTTTTTGGTTTTCATTCCATCTGAAGTTGTTGCTGGCTTTTCATCTATGTTCAACTGTATGACTTTCTTTTTGCAACTGTGTGAGGCCTGCCTTCCATACATAAGCAGCTGTTTGTATGTGAGTATCCGTGTGCCACTTTGGAACAGGTAAGTGATAATTCACTTTCTATACATATATTGACTGTCCTTTTTGTCATACAGTATTTCAGAAACCCTTGATATCCTCAATCCCTTAAAGTGGATCCAGCTAAGAAGGGTTAAGTGCTCCGGCTCCCTCTGCATTCTTTTTTTCACCCAACGCTCCCTCACTTCAGATGGATTACAAGGTAAGAACATGTTACCTGTTTGCAACAATACATTTAATGTATCTTCAAATATACATACAAATTTACACTGGTGATGGGCTGCCTTGCCCCAACACAGTCTCATCATTCATCTCCAAATCTGTGGCTGTCTGCATGTCCATCTGCATCTCTGGCTGTTTGCTTTTCTTTCTATCTGAAGCTGTGGCTGGTTTTTTATCTATGTACAACTGCTTGACTTCATTTTGCAACTGTGTGAGGCCTGTTTTCTATCCATCAGCAGCTGTATGTATGTGAGTATCCGTGTGCCACTGTGGAACAGGTAAGTGATAATTCAGTTTCTATACATATATTGACTTTCTTTTTTGTCGTACAGTTTTTTAGGAACCCGTGATATCCTCAATCCCTGACGGTGTATCCATCTAAGAAGGGTTAGGTGCTCGGGTTCCCTCTGCATTCCTTTTTTCACCCAACGCTCACTCACTTCAGCTGGATTACAAGGTAAGAACATGTTATCTGTTTACAATAATACATTTAATGTATCTTCAAACATAGATACAAATTTACACCGGTAATGGGCTGCCTTGCCCCAACACAGTCTCATCGTCAATCTTCTAATGTGTGGCTGTCTACATGTCCATCTGCATCTCTGACGTTTTGGTTTTCTTTACATCAGAAGCTGTGGCTTGCTTTTTATCTATGTTCAACTGTCTGACTTTCTTTTTGCAACTGTGTGAGGTCTGCTTTTTGTCCATCAACAGTTGTATGTCTGTGAGTATCCGTATGCCACTGTGGAACAGGTAAGTGATAATTCAGTTTCTATACATATATTGACTTTATTTTTTGTCATACAGGTTTTCAGGAACCCATGATTTCCTCAATCCCTGAAAGTGTATCCATCTAAGAAGTGTTAGGTGCTCCGGCTCCCTCTGCATTCCTTTTTTCACCCAACGCTCACTTACTTCAGCTGGATTACAAGGTAAAAGCATGTTACCTGTTTACAATAATACATTTAATGTATCTTCAAACATGAATACAAATTTTCACTGGTGATGGGCTGCCTTGTCCCAACACAGTCTCATCATCCATCTCCAAATGTGTGGCTGTCTGCATGTCAATCTGCATCTCTGGCAGTTTGGTTTTCTTTCTATCTGAAACTGTGGCTGGCTTTTTATCTATGTTCAACTGTCTGACTTTGTTTTTGCAACTGTGTTAGGTCTGCTTTCTATCCATCAGCAGCTGTATGTATGTGAGTATCCGTGTGCCACTGTGGAACAGGTAAGTGATAATTAAGTTTCTATACATATAGTGACTTTCCTTTTTGTCATACAGATTCTCTGGAACCCATGATATCCTCAATCCCTGAAGGTGTATCCATCTAAGAAGGGTTAGGTGCTCCGGCTCCTTCTGCATTCCTTTTTTCACCCAACGCTCACTCACTTCAGCTGGATTACAAGGTAAAAGCATGTTACCTATTTACAATAATACACTTAATGTATCTTCAAACAAAGATAAAAATTTACCGCGGTGATGGGCTGCCTTGCCCCAACACAGTCTCATCATCCATCTCCAAATGTGTGGCTGTCTGCATATCCATCTTCATCTCTGGCGTTTTGGTTTTCTTTCCATCTGATCTGATCTATGTTCAACTGTTTGACTTTCTTATTGTAACTGTATGAGGCCTGCCTTCCATCCATCAGCAGCTGTATGTATGTGAGTACCCGTATGCCACTGTGGAACAGGTAAGTGATAATTCAGTTTCTATACATATATTGACTTTCTTTTTTGTCATACAGGTTTTCAGGAACCCATGATTTCCTCAATCCCTGAAGGTTTATCTATCTAAGAAGGGTTAGGTGCTCCGGCTCCTTCTGCATTTTTTTTTACCCAATGCTCACTCACTTCAGCTGGATTACAAGGTAAAAGCATGTTACCTGTTTACAATAATACATTTAATGTATCTTCAAACATAGATACAAATTTACACTGGTGATTGGCTACCTTGCCCCAACACAGTCTCCTCATCCATCTCCAAATGTGTGGCTGTCTGCATGTCCATCTGCATCTCTGGCTTTTTGGTTTTCTTTTCTTTCTGAAGATGTGGCTGGCTTTTTATCTATGTTCAACTGTTTGACTTTCTTTTTCAACTGTGTGAGGTCTGCTTTCTATCCATCAGCAGCTGTATGTATTTGGGTATCCGTATGCCACTGTGGAACAGGTAAGTGCTAATTCTGTTTCTATACATATATTGACTTTCTTTTTTGTCATACAGGTTTTCAGGGAGCCATGATATCCTCAATCCCTGAAAGTGTATCCATCTAAGAAGGGTTTGGTGCTCCGTCTCATTCTGCATTTTCTTTTACCCAACACTCACTTGCTTCAGCTGGATTACAAGGTAAAAGCATGCTATCTGTTTACAATAATACATTTGATGTATCTTCAAACATAGATATAAATTTACACTGGTGATGGGCTGCCTTGCCCCAACACAGTCATCATCCATCTCCAAATGTGTGGCTGTCTGCATGTCAATCTGCATCTCTGACTTTTTGGTTTTCTTTCTATCTGAAACTGTAGCTGGTTTTTTAGCTATGTACAACGGTTTGACTTCATTTTGCAACTGTGTGAGGCCTGCTTTCTATCCATCAGCAGCTGTATGTATGTGAGTATCCGTGTGCCACTGTGGAACAGGTAAGTGATAATTCAGTTTCTATACATATATTGACTTTCTTTTTTGTCGTACAGTTTTTTAGGAACCCGTGATATCCTCAATCCCTGAAGGTTTATCTATCTAAGAAGGGTTAGGTGCTCCGGCTCCTTCTGCATTTTTTTTTACCCAATGCTCACTCACTTCAGCTGGATTACAAGGTAAAAGCATGTTACCTGTTTACAATAATACATTTAATGTATCTTCAAACATAGATACAAATTTACACTGGTGATTGGCTACCTTGCCCCAACACAGTCTCCTCATCCATCTCCAAATGTGTGGCTATCTGCATGTCCATCTGCATCTCTGGCTTTTTGGTTTTCTTTCCATATGAAGCTGTGACTGGCTTTTTATCCATGTTCAACTGTTTGACTTTCTTTTTGCAACTGTGTGAGGTCTGCTTTCTATCCATCAGCAGCTGTATGTATGTGAGCATCCGTATGCTACTGTGGATAAGGTAAGTGATAATTCAGTTTCTATACATATATTGATTTTCTTTTTTATCATACAGGTTCTTGGGAATCCCTGATATCCTCAATACTTGAAAGTGTATCCATCTAAGAAGGGTTAGGTGCTCCGGCTCCCTCTGCATTACCTTTTTCACCCAACGCTCACTCACTTCAGCTGGATTACAAGGTAAAAGCATGTTACCTGTTTACAATAATACATTTAATGTATCTTCAAACATAGATATAAATTTACACTGGGGATGGGCTGCCTTGCCCCAACACAGTCTCATCATCCATCTCCAAATGGGTGGCTGTCTGCATGTCCATCTGCATCTCTGACTTTTTGGTTTTCATTCCATCTGAAGTTGTTGCTGGCTTTTCATCTATGTTCAACTGTATGACTTTCTTTTTGCAACTGTGTGAGGCCTGCCTTCCATACATAAGCAGCTGTTTGTATGTGAGTATCCGTGTGCCACTGTGGAACAGGTAAGTG
The DNA here is from genome assembly GCF_030463535.1 of Salminus brasiliensis. Lineage (NCBI taxonomy): Eukaryota > Metazoa > Chordata > Actinopteri > Characiformes > Bryconidae > Salminus > Salminus brasiliensis. The sequence continues at coordinate 17,563,734 of NC_132896.1, forward strand.
ATAATTCACTTTCTATCCATATATTGACTGTCCTTTTTGTCATACAGTATTTCAGAAACCCTTGATATCCTCAATCCCTTAAAGTGTATCCATCTAAGAAGGGTTAAGTGCTCCGGCTCCCTCTGCATTCTTTTTTTCACCCAACGCTCCCTCACTTCAGATGGATTACAAGGTAAGAACATGTTATCTGTTTACAATAATACATTTAATGTATCTTCAAACATAGATACAAATTTACACCGGTAATGGGCTGCCTTGCCCCAACACAGTCTCATCGTCAATCTTCTAATGTGTGGCTGTCTACATGTCCATCTGCATCTCTGACGTTTTGGTTTTCTTTACATCAGAAGCTGTGGCTTGCTTTTTATCTATGTTCAACTGTCTGACTTTCTTTTTGCAACTGTGTGAGGTCTGCTTTTTGTCCATCAACAGTTGTATGTCTGTGAGTATCCGTATGCCACTGTGGAACAGGTAAGTGATAATTCAGTTTCTATACATATATTGACTTTATTTTTTGTCATCCAGGTTTTCAGGAACCCATTATATACTCAATCCCTAAAAGTGTATCCAGCTAAGAAGGGTTAGGTGCTCCGGCTCCCTCTGCATTCCTTTTTTCACCCAACGCTCACTTACTTGAGCTGGATTACAAGGTAAGAACATGTTACCTGTTAACAATAATACATGTAATGTATCTTCAAACATAGATACACATTTACACTGGTGATGGGCTGACTTGCCCCAACACAGTCTCATCATCCATCTCCAAATACGTGGCTGTCTGCATGTCCATCTGCACCTCTGGCGTTTTGGTTTTCTTTCCATCTGAAGCTGTGGCTGGCTTTTTATCTATGTTCAACTGTTTAACTTTGTTTTTGCGAATGTGTGAGGCCTGCCTTCCATCCATCAGCAGCTGTATGTATGTGAGTATCCGTTTGCCACTGTGGAACAGGTAAGTGATAATTCAGTTTCTATCCATATATTGACTTTCTTTTTTGTCATACAATTTTTCAGGAACCCATGATATACTCAATCCCTAAAAGTGTATCCAGCTAAGAAGGGTTAGGTGCTCTGGCTCCCTCTGCATTCCTTTTTTCACCCAACGCTCACTTACTTCAGCTGGATTACAAGGTAAAAGCATGTTACCTGTTTACAATAATACATTTAATGTATCTTCAAACATAGATACAAATTTACACTGGTGATGGGCTGCCTTGCCCCAACACAGTCTCATCATCCATCTCCAAATGTGTGGCTGTCTGCATGTCCATCTGCATCTCTGACTTTTTGGTTTTCATTCCATCTGAAGTTGTTGCTGGCTTTTCATCTATGTTCAACTGTCTGACTTTCTTTTTGCAACTGTGTGAGGCCTGCCTTCCATACATAAGCAGTTGTTTGTATGTGAGTATCCGTGTGCCACTTTGGAACAGGTAAGTGATAATTCACTTTCTATACATATATTGACTGTCCTTTTTGTCATACAGTATTTCAGAAACCCTTGATATCCTCAATCCCTTAAAGTGTATCCAGCTAAGAAGGGTTAAGTGCTCCGGCTCCCTCTGCATTCTTTTTTTCACCCAACGCTCCCTCACTTCAGATGGATTACAAGGTAAGAACATGTTACCTGTTTGCAACAATACATTTAATGTATCTTCAAACATAGATACAAATTTACACTGGTGATGGGCTGCCTTTCTCCAACACAGTCTCATCATCAATCTCCAAATGTGTGGCTGTCTGCATGTCAATCTGCATCTCTGGCTTTTTGGTTTTCGTTCCATCTGAAGCTGTGGCTGGCTTTTTATCTATGTTCAACTGTTTGACTTTCTTTTTGCAACTGTGTGAGGCCTGCTTTCTATCCATCAGCAGCTGTATGTATGTGAGTATCCGTTTGCCACTGTGGAACAGGTAAGTGATAATTCTGTTTCTATACATATATTGACTTTCTTTTTTGTCATACAGGTTTTCAGGAAGCCATGATATCCTCAATCCCTGAAAGTGTATCCATCTAAGAAGTGTTAGGTGCTCCGTCTCATTCTGCATTTTTTTTTACCCAACGCTCACTTGCTTCAGCTGGATTACAAGGTAAAAGCATGTTACCTGTTTACAATAATACATTTAATGTATCTTCAAACATAGATACAAATTTACACTGGTGATGGGCTACCTTGCCCCAACACAGTCTCCTCATCCATCTCCAAATGTGTGGCTGTCTGCATGTCCATCTGCATCTCTGGCTTTTTGGTTTTCTTTCCATATGAAGCTGTGGCTGGCTTTTTATCCATGTTCAACTGTTTGACTTTCTTTTTGCAACTGTGTGAGGTCTGCTTTCTATCCATCAGCAGCTGTTTGTATGTGAGCATCCGTATGCTACTGTGGATAAGGTAAGTGATAATTCAGTTTCTATACATATATTGACTTTCTTTTTTATCATACAGGTTCTTGGGAATCCCTGATATCCTCAATACTTGAAAGTGTATCCATCTAAGAAGGGTTAGGTGCTCCGGCTCCCTCTGCATTACCTTTTTCACCCAACGCTCACTCACTTCAGCTGGATTACAAGGTAAAAGCATGTTACCTGTTTACAATAATACATTTAATGTATCTTCAAACATAGATACAAATTTACACTGGTGATGGGCTACATTGCCCCAACACAGTCTCCTCATCCATCTCCAAATGTGTGGCTGTCTGCATGTCCATCTGCTTCTCTGGCTTTTTGGTTTTCTTTTCTTTCTGAAGATGTGGCTGGCTTTTTATCTATGTTCAACTGTTTGACTTTCTTTTTGCAACTGTGTGAGGTCTGCTTTCTATCCATCAGCAGCTGTATGTATTTGGGTATCCGTATGCCACTGTGGAACAGGTAAGTGCTAATTCTGTTTCTATACATATATTGACTTTCTTTTTTGTCATACAGGTTTTCAGGGAGCCATGATATCCTCAATCCCTGAAAGTGTATCCATCTAAGAAGGGTTTGGTGCTCCGTCTCATTCTGCATTTTCTTTTACCCAACACTCACTTGCTTCAGCTGGATTACAAGGTAAAAGCATGCTATCTGTTTACAATAATATATTTGATGTATCTTCAAACAAGGATATAAATTTACACTGGTGATGGGCTGCCTTGCCCCAACACAGTCATCATCCATCTCCAAATGTGTGGCTGTCTGCATGTCAATCTGCATCTCTGACTTTTTGGTTTTCTTTCTATCTGAAACTGTAGCTGGTTTTTTAGCTATGTACAACGGTTTGACTTCATTTTGCAACTGTGTGAGGCCTGCTTTCTATCCATCAGCAGCTGTACGTATGTGAGTACCCGTATGCCACTGTGGAACAGGTAAGTGATAAATCAATTTCTATGCATATATTGACTTTCTTTTTTGTCATACAAGTTTTCAGGAACCCATGATTTCCTCAATCCCTGAAGGTTTATCTATCTAAGAAGGGTTAGGTGCTCCGGCTCCTTCTGCATTCCTTTTTTCACCCAACGCTCACTCACTTCAGCTGGATTACAAGGTAAAAGCATGTTACCTGTTCACAATAATACATTTAATGTATCTTCAAACATAGATACACATTTACACTGGTGATGGGCTGCCTTGCCCCAACACAGTCTCATCGTCAATCTCCTAATGTGTGGCTATCTGCATGTCCATATATATCTCTGGCGTTTTGGTTTTCTTTCCATCTGAAGCTGTTGCTGGCTTTTTATCTATGTTCAACTGTTTGACTTTCTTTTTGCAACTGTGAGATCTGCTTTCTATCCATCAGCAGCTGTATGTATGTGAGTATCCGTGTGCCACTGTGGAACAGGTAAGTGATAATTCAGTTTCTATACATATATTGACTTTCTTTTTTGTCATCCAGGTTCTCTTGAATCCATGATATCCTCAATCCCTGAAGGTGTATCCAGCTAAGAAGGGTTAGGTGCTCCGGCTCTGTTTGCATTCCTTTTTTCACCCAACGCTCACTCACTTCAGCTGGATAACAAGGTAAATGCATGTTACCTGTTAACAATAATACATGTAATGTATCTTTAAACATAGATATAAATTTACACTGGTGATAGGCTGCCTTGCCCCAACACATTCTCATCGTCAATCTCCTAATATGTTGCTCTCTGCATGTCCATCTGTATCTCTGGCTTTTTGGTTTTCATTCCATCTGAAGCTGTTGCTGGCTTTTTATCTATGTTCAACTGTTTGACTTTCTTTTTGCAACTGTGTGAGGCCTGCCTTCCATCCATCAGCAGCTGTATGTATGTGAGTATCTGTATGCCACTGTGGAACAGGTAAGTGATAATTCAGTTTCTATACATATATTGACTTTCTTTTTTGTCATCCAGGTTTTCAGGAACCCATGATTTCCTCAATCCCTGAAAGTGTATCCATCTAAGAAGTGTTAGGTGCTCCGGCTTCCTCTGCATTCCTTTTTTCACCCAACGCTCACTCGCTTCAGCTGGATTACAAGGTAAAAGCATGTTATCTGTTTACAATAATACATTTAATGTATCTTCAAACATAGATACAAATTTTCACTGGTGATTGGCTGCCTTGCCCCAACACAGTCTCATCATTAATCTCCAAATCTGTGGCTGTCTGCATGTCCATCTGCATCTCTGGCTGTTTGGTTTTCTTTCAATCTGAAGCTGTTGCTGGCTTTTTATCTATGTTCAACTGTTTGACTTTCTTTTTGCAACTGCGAGATCTGCTTTCTATCCATCAGCAGCTGTATGTGAGTATCCGTGTGCCACCGTGGAACAAGTAAGTGATAATTAAGTTTCTATACATATATTGACTTTCTTTTTTGTCATACAGGTTTTCAGGAAGCCATGATATCCTCAATCCCTAAAAGTGTATCCAGCTAAGAAGGGTTAGGTGCTCCGGCTCCTTCTGCATTCCTTTTTTTACCCAACGCTCACTTACTTCAGCTGGATTACAAGGTAAAAGCATGTTACCTATTTACAATAATACACTTAATGTATCTTCAAACAAAGATAAAAATTTACCGCGGTGATGGGCTGCCTTGCCCCAACACAGTCTCATCATCCATCTCCAAATGTGTGGCTGTCTGCATATCCATCTTCATCTCTGGCGTTTTGGTTTTCTTTCCATCTGATCTGATCTATGTTCAACTGTTTGACTTTCTTATTGTAACTGTATGAGGCCTGCCTTCCATCCATCAGCAGCTGTATGTATGTGAGTACCCGTATGCCACTGTGGAACAGGTAAGTGATAATTCAGTTTCTATACATATATTGACTTTCTTTTTTGTCATACAGGTTTTCAGGAACCCATGATTTCCTCAATCCCTGAAGGTTTATCTATCTAAGAAGGGTTAGGTGCTCCGGCTCCTTCTGCATTTTTTTTTACCCAATGCTCACTCACTTCAGCTGGATTACAAGGTAAAAGCATGTTACCTGTTTACAATAATACATTTAATGTATCTTCAAACATAGATATAAATTTACACTGGTGATGGGCTGCCTTGCCCCAACACAGTCATCATCCATCTCCAAATGTGTGGCTGTCTGCATGTCAATCTGCATCTCTGACTTTTTGGTTTTCTTTCTATCTGAAACTGTAGCTGGTTTTTTAGCTATGTACAACGGTTTGACTTCATTTTGCAACTGTGTGAGGCCTGCTTTCTATCCATCAGCAGCTGTACGTATGTGAGTACCCGTATGCCACTGTGGAACAGGTAAGTGATAATTCAGTTTCTATACATATATTGACTTTCTTTTTTGTCATACAGGTTTTCAGGAACCCATGATTTCCTCAATCCCTGAAGGTTTATCTATCTAAGAAGGGTTAGGTGCTCCGGCTCCTTCTGCATTCCTTTTTTCACCCAACGCTCACTCACTTCAGCTGGATTACAAGGTAAAAGCATGTTACCTGTTCACAATAATACATTTAATGTATCTTCAAACATAGATACACATTTACACTGGTGATGGGCTGCCTTGCCCCAACACAGTCTCATCGTCAATCTCCTAATGTGTGGCTATCTGCATGTCCATATGTATCTCTGGCGTTTTGGTTTTCTTTCCATCTGAAGCTGTTGCTGGCTTTTTATCTATGTTCAACTGTTTGACTTTCTTTTTGCAACTGTGAGATCTGCTTTCTATCCATCAGCAGCTGTATGTATGTGAGTATCCGTGTGCCACTGTGGAACAGGTAAGTGATAATTCAGTTTCTATACATATATTGACTTTCTTTTTTGTCATCCAGGTTCTCTGGAATCCATGATATCCTCAATCCCTGAAGGTGTATCCAGCTAAGAAGGGTTAGGTGCTCCGGCTCTGTTTGCATTCCTTTTTTCACCCAACGCTCACTCACTTCAGCTGGATAACAAGGTAAATGCATGTTACCTGTTAACAATAATAAATGTAATGTATCTTCAAACATAGATATAAATTTACACTGGTGATAGGCTGCCTTGCCCCAACACATTCTCATCGTCAATCTCCTAATTTGTTGCTCTCTGCATGTCCATCTGTATCTCTGGCTTTTTGGTTTTCATTCCATCTGAAGCTGTTGCTGGCTTTTTATCTATGTTCAACTGTTTGACTTTCTTTTTGCAACTGTGTGAGGCCTGCCTTCCATCCATCAGCAGCTGTATGTATGTGAGTATCTGTATGCCACTGTGGAACAGGTAAGTGATAATTCAGTTTCTATACATATATTGACTTTCTTTTTTGTTATACAGGTTTTCAGGAACCCATGATTTCCTCAATCCCTGAAAGTGTATCCATCTAAGAAGTGTTAGGTGCTCCGGCTTCCTCTGCATTCCTTTTTTCACCCAACGCTCACTCGCTTCAGCTGGATTACAAGGTAAAAGCATGTTATCTGTTTACAATAATACATTTAATGTATCTTCAAACATAGATACAAATTTTCACTGGTGATGGGCTGCCTTGCCCCAACACAGTCTCATCATCCATCTCCAAATCTGTGGCTGTCTGCATGTCCATCTGCATCTCTGGCTGTTTGGTTTTCTTTCAATCTGAAGCTGTTGCTGGCTTTTTATCTATGTTCAACTGTTTGACTTTCTTTTTGCAAATGCGAGATCTGCTTTCTATCCATCAGCAGCTGTATGTATGTGAGTATCCGTATGCCACTGTGGAACAGGTAAGTGATAATTCAGTTTCTGTACATATATTGACTTTCTTTTTTGTCATACAGGTTTTCAGGAACCCATGATATCCTCAATCCCTGAACGTGTATCCAGCTAAGAAGGGTTAGGAGCTCCGGCTCTTTTTGCATTCCTTTTTTCACCCAACGCTCACTCACTTCAGCTGGATAACCAGGAAAAAGCATGTTACCTGTTAACAATAATACATGTAATGTATCTTCAAACATAGATATAAATTTACACTGGGGATGGGCTGCCTTGCCCCAACACAGTCTCATCATCCATCTCCAAATGGGTGGCTGTCTGCATGTCCATCTGCATCTCTGACTTTTTGGTTTTCATTCCATCTGAAGTTGTTGCTGGCTTTTCATCTATGTTCAACTGTATGACTTTCTTTTTGCAACTGTGTGAGGCCTGCCTTCCATACATAAGCAGCTGTTTGTATGTGAGTATCCGTGTGCCACTTTGGAACAGGTAAGTGATAATTCACTTTCTATCCATATATTGACTGTCCTTTTTGTCATACAGTATTTCAGAAACCCTTGATATCCTCAATCCCTTAAAGTGTATCCAGCTAAGAAGGGTTAAGTGCTCCGGCTCCCTCTGCATTCTTTTTTTCACCCAACGCTCCCTCACTTCAGATGGATTACAAGGTAAGAACATGTTACCTGTTTGCAACAATACATTTAATGTATCTTCAAATATACATACAAATTTACACTGGTGATGGGCTGCCTTGCCCCAACACAGTCTCATCATTCATCTCCAAATCTGTGGCTGTCTGCATGTCCATCTGCATCTCTGGCTGTTTGCTTTTCTTTCTATCTGAAGCTGTGGCTGGTTTTTTATCTATGTACAACTGCTTGACTTCATTTTGCAACTGTGTGAGGCCTGTTTTCTATCCATCAGCAGCTGTATGTATGTGAGTATCCGTGTGCCACTGTGGAACAGGTAAGTGATAATTCAGTTTCTATACATATATTGACTTTCTTTTTTGTCATCCAGGTTTTCAGGAACCCATGATATACTCAATCCCTAAAAGTGTATCCAGCTAAGAAGGGTTAGGTGCTGCGGCTCCCTCTGCATTCCTTTTTTCACCCAACGCTCACTTACTTGAGCTGGATTACAAGGTAAGAACATGTTACCTGTTAACAATAATACATGTAATGTATCTTCAAACATAGATACACATTTAAACTGGTGATGGGCTGCCTTGCCCCAACACAGTCTCACCATCCATCTCCAAATATGTGGCTGTCTGCATGTCCATCTGCATCTCTGACGTTTTGGTTTTCTTTACATCAGAAGCTGTGGCTTGCTTTTTATCTATGTTCAACTGTCTGACTTTCTTTTTGCAACTGTGTGAGGTCTGCTTTTTGTCCATCAACAGTTGTATGTCTGTGAGTATCCGTATGCCACTGTGGAACAGGTAAGTGATAATTCAGTTTCTATACATATATTGACTTTATTTTTTGTCATCCAGGTTTTCAGGAACCCATGATATACTCAATCCCTAAAAGTGTATCCAGCTAAGAAGGGTTAGGTGCTCCGGCTCCCTCTGCATTCCTTTTTTCACCCAACGCTCACTTACTTGAGCTGGATTACAAGGTAAGAACATGTTACCTGTTAACAATAATACATGTAATGTATCTTCAAACATAGATACACATTTACACTGGTGATGGGCTGACTTGCCCCAACACAGTCTCATCATCCATCTCGAAATACGTGGCTGTCTGCATGTCCATCTGCACCTCTGGCGTTTTGGTTTTCTTTCCATCTGAAGCTGTGGCTGGCTTTTTATCTATGTTCAACTGTTTAACTTTGTTTTTGCGAATGTGTGAGGCCTGCCTTCCATTCCTCAGCAGCTGTATGTATGTGAGTATCCGTTTGCCACTGTGGAACAGGTAAGTGATAATTCAGTTTCTATCCATATATTGACTTTCTTTTTTGTCATACAATTTTTCAGGAACCCATGATATACTCAATCCCTAAAAGTGTATCCAGCTAAGAAGGGTTAGGTGCTCTGGCTCCCTCTGCATTCCTTTTTTCACCCAACGCTCACTTACTTCAGCTGGATTACAAGGTAAAAGCATGTTACCTGTTTACAATAATACATTTAATGTATCTTCAAACATGAATACAAATTTTCAGTGGTGATGGGCTGCCTTGTCCCAACACAGTCTCATCATCCATCTCCAAATGTGTGGCTGTCTTTATGTCCATCTGCATCTCTGGCGTTTTGGTTTTCTTTCCATCTGAAGGTGTGGCTGGCTTTTTATCTATGTTCAACTGTTTGACTTTATTTTTGCAACTGTGTGAGGCCTGCCTTCCATCCATCAGCAGCTGTATGTAAGTATCCGTGTGCCACCGTGGAACAATTAAGTGATAATTAAGTTTCTATACATATATTGACTTTCTTTTTTGTCATACAGGTTTTCAGGAAGCCATGATATCCTCAATCCCTAAAAGTGTATCCAGCTAAGAAGGGTTAGGTGCTCCGGCTCCTTCTGCATTCCTTTTTTTACCCAACGCTCTCTTACTTCAGCTGGATTACAAGGTAAAAGCATGTTACCTGTTTACAATAATACATTTAATGTATCTTCAAACATAGATACAAATTTACACTGGTGATGGGCTGCCTTGCCCCAACACAGTCTCATCATCCATCTCCAAATGTGTGGCTGTCTGCATGTCCATCTGCATCTCTGAATTTTTGGTTTTCATTCCATCTGAAGTTGTTGCTGGCTTTTCATCTATGTTCAACTGTATGACTTTCTTTTTGCAACTGTGTGAGGCCTGCCTTCCATACATAAGCAGCTGTTTGTATGTGAGTATCCGTGTGCCACTTTGGAACAGGTAAGTGATAATTCACTTTCTATACATATATTGACTGTCCTTTTTGTCGTACAGTATTTCAGAAACCCTTGATATCCTCAATCCCTTAAAGTGTATCCAGCTAAGAAGGGTTAAGTGCTCCGGCTCCCTCTGCATTCTTTTTTTCACCCAACGCTCCCTCACTTCAGATGGATTACAAGGTAAGAACATGTTATCTGTTTGCAACAATACATTTAATGTATCTTCAAATATACATACAAATTTACACTGGTGATGGGCTGCCTTGCCCCAACACAGTCTCATCATTCATCTCCAAATCTGTGGCTGTCTGCATGTCCATCTGCATCTCTGGCTGTTTGCTTTTCTTTCTATCTGAAGCTGTGGCTGGTTTTTTATCTATGTACAACTGCTTGACTTCATTTTGCAACTGTGTGAGGCCTGTTTTCTATCCATCAGCAGCTGTATGTATGTGAGTATCCGTGTGCCACTGTGGAACAGGTAAGTGATAATTCAGTTTCTATACATATATTGACTTTCTTTTTTGTCGTACAGTTTTTTAGGAACCCGTGATATCCTCAATCCCTGACGGTGTATCCATCTAAGAAGGGTTAGGTGCTCGGGTTCCCTCTGCATTCCTTTTTTCACCCAACGCTCACTCACTTCAGCTGGATTACAAGGTAAGAACATGTTATCTGTTTACAATAATACATTTAATGTATCTTCAAACATAGATATAAATTTACACCGGTAATGGGCTGCCTTGCCCCAACACAGTCTCATCATCCATCTCCAAATCTGTGGCTGTCTGCATGTCCATCTGCATCTCTGGCTGTTTGGTTTTCTTTCAATCTGAAGCTGTTGCTGGCTTTTTATCTATGTTCATCTGTTTGACTTTCTTTTTGCAACTGCGAGATCTGCTTTCTATCCATCAGCAGCTGTATGTATGTGAGTATCCGTATGCCACTGTGGAACAGGTAAGTGATAATTCAGTTTCTGTACATATATTGACTTTCTTTTTTGTCATACAGGTTTTCAGGAACCCATGATATCCTCAATCCCTGAACGTGTATCCAGCTAAGAAGGGTTAGGAGCTCCGGCTCTTTTTGCATTCCTTTTTTCACCCAACGCTCACTCACTTCAGCTGGATAACAAGGTAAAAGCATGTTACCTGTTAACAATAATACATGTAATGTATCTTCAAACATAGATATAAATTTACACTGGGGATGGGCTGCCTTGCCCCAACACAGTCTCATCATCCATCTCCAAATGGGTGGCTGTCTGCATGTCCATCTGCATCTCTGACTTTTTGGTTTTCATTCCATCTGAAGTTGTTGCTGGCTTTTCATCTATGTTCAACTGTATGACTTTCTTTTTGCAACTGTGTGAGGCCTGCCTTCCATACATAAGCAGCTGTTTGTATGTGAGTATCCGTGTGCCACTGTGGAACAGGTAAGTGATAATTCAGTTTCTATCCATATATTGACTGTCCTTTTTGTCATACAGTATTTCAGAAACCCTTGATATCCTCAATCCCTTAAAGTGTATCCAGCTAAGAAGGGTTAAGTGCTCCGGCTCCCTCTGCATTCTTTTTTTCACCCAACGCTCCCTCACTTCAGATGGATTACAAGGTAAGAACATGTTACCTGTTTGCAACAATACATTTAATGTATCTTCAAATATACATACAAATTTACACTGGTGATGGGCTGCCTTGCCCCAACACAGTCTCATCATTCATCTCCAAATCTGTGGCTGTCTACATGTCCATCTGCATCTCTGACGTTTTGGTTTTCTTTACATCAGAAGCTGTGGCTTGCTTTTTATCTATGTTCAACTGTCTGACTTTCTTTTTGCAACTGTGTGAGGTCTGCTTTTTGTCCATCAACAGTTGTATGTCTGTGAGTATCCGTATGCCACTGTGGAACAGGTAAGTGATAATTCAGTTTCTATACATATATTGACTTTATTTTTTGTCATCCAGGTTTTCAGGAACCCATGATATACTCAATCCCTAAAAGTGTATCCAGCTAAGAAGGGTTAGGTGCTCCGGCTCCCTCTGCATTCCTTTTTTCACCCAATGCTCACTTACTTGAGCTGGATTACAAGGTAAGAACATGTTACCTGTTAACAATAATACATGTAATGTATCTTCAAACATAGATACACATTTACACTGGTGATGGGCTGACTTGCCCCAACACAGTCTCATCATCCATCTCGAAATACGTGGCTGTCTGCATGTCCATCTGCACCTCTGGCGTTTTGGTTTTCTTTCCATCTGAAGCTGTGGCTGGCTTTTTATCTATGTTCAACTGTTTAACTTTGTTTTTGCGAATGTGTGAGGCCTGCCTTCCATCCCTCAGCAGCTGTATGTATGTGAGTATCCGTTTGCCACTGTGGAACAGGTAAGTGATAATTCAGTTTCTATCCATATATTGACTTTCTTTTTTGTCATACAATTTTTCAGGAACCCATGATATACTCAATCCCTAAAAGTGTATCCAGCTAAGAAGGGTTAGGTGCTCTGGCTCCCTCTGCATTCCTTTTTTCACCCAACGCTCACTTACTTCAGCTGGATTACAAGGTAAAAGCATGTTACCTGTTTACAATAATACATTTAATGTATCTTCAAACATGAATACAAATTTTCAGTGGTGATGGGCTGCCTTGTCCCAACACAGTCTCATCATCCATCTCCAAATGTGTGGCTGTCTTTATGTCCATCTGCATCTCTGGCGTTTTGGTTTTCTTTCCATCTGAAGGTGTGGCTGGCTTTTTATCTATGTTCAACTGTTTGACTTTATTTTTGCAACTGTGTGAGGCCTGCCTTCCATCCATCAGCAGCTGTATGTAAGTATCCGTGTGCCACCGTGGAACAAGTAAGTGATAATTAAGTTTCTATACATATATTGACTTTCTTTTTTGTCATACAGGTTTTCAGGAAGCCATGATATCCTCAATCCCTAAAAGTGTATCCAGCTAAGAAGGGTTAGGTGCTCCGGCTCCTTCTGCATTCCTTTTTTTACCCAACACTCACTTACTTCAGCTGGATTACAAGGTAAAAGCATGTTACCTGTTTACAATAATACATTTAATGTATCTTCAAACATAGATACAAATTTACACTGGTGATGGGCTGCCTTGCCCCAACACAGTCTCATCATCCATCTCCAAATGTGTGGCTGTCTGCATGTCCATCTGCATCTCTGACTTTTTGGTTTTCATTCCATCTGAAGTTGTTGCTGGCTTTTCATCTATGTTCAACTGTATGACTTTCTTTTTGCAACTGTGTGAGGCCTGCCTTCCATACATAAGCAGCTGTTTGTATGTGAGTATCCGTGTGCCACTTTGGAACAGGTAAGTGATAATTCACTTTCTATACATATATTGACTGTCCTTTTTGTCATACAGTATTTCAGAAACCCTTGATATCCTCAATCCCTTAAAGTGGATCCAGCTAAGAAGGGTTAAGTGCTCCGGCTCCCTCTGCATTCTTTTTTTCACCCAACGCTCCCTCACTTCAGATGGATTACAAGGTAAGAACATGTTACCTGTTTGCAACAATACATTTAATGTATCTTCAAATATACATACAAATTTACACTGGTGATGGGCTGCCTTGCCCCAACACAGTCTCATCATTCATCTCCAAATCTGTGGCTGTCTGCATGTCCATCTGCATCTCTGGCTGTTTGCTTTTCTTTCTATCTGAAGCTGTGGCTGGTTTTTTATCTATGTACAACTGCTTGACTTCATTTTGCAACTGTGTGAGGCCTGTTTTCTATCCATCAGCAGCTGTATGTATGTGAGTATCCGTGTGCCACTGTGGAACAGGTAAGTGATAATTCAGTTTCTATACATATATTGACTTTCTTTTTTGTCGTACAGTTTTTTAGGAACCCGTGATATCCTCAATCCCTGACGGTGTATCCATCTAAGAAGGGTTAGGTGCTCGGGTTCCCTCTGCATTCCTTTTTTCACCCAACGCTCACTCACTTCAGCTGGATTACAAGGTAAGAACATGTTATCTGTTTACAATAATACATTTAATGTATCTTCAAACATAGATACAAATTTACACCGGTAATGGGCTGCCTTGCCCCAACACAGTCTCATCGTCAATCTTCTAATGTGTGGCTGTCTACATGTCCATCTGCATCTCTGACGTTTTGGTTTTCTTTACATCAGAAGCTGTGGCTTGCTTTTTATCTATGTTCAACTGTCTGACTTTCTTTTTGCAACTGTGTGAGGTCTGCTTTTTGTCCATCAACAGTTGTATGTCTGTGAGTATCCGTATGCCACTGTGGAACAGGTAAGTGATAATTCAGTTTCTATACATATATTGACTTTATTTTTTGTCATACAGGTTTTCAGGAACCCATGATTTCCTCAATCCCTGAAAGTGTATCCATCTAAGAAGTGTTAGGTGCTCCGGCTCCCTCTGCATTCCTTTTTTCACCCAACGCTCACTTACTTCAGCTGGATTACAAGGTAAAAGCATGTTACCTGTTTACAATAATACATTTAATGTATCTTCAAACATGAATACAAATTTTCACTGGTGATGGGCTGCCTTGTCCCAACACAGTCTCATCATCCATCTCCAAATGTGTGGCTGTCTGCATGTCAATCTGCATCTCTGGCAGTTTGGTTTTCTTTCTATCTGAAACTGTGGCTGGCTTTTTATCTATGTTCAACTGTCTGACTTTGTTTTTGCAACTGTGTTAGGTCTGCTTTCTATCCATCAGCAGCTGTATGTATGTGAGTATCCGTGTGCCACTGTGGAACAGGTAAGTGATAATTAAGTTTCTATACATATAGTGACTTTCCTTTTTGTCATACAGATTCTCTGGAACCCATGATATCCTCAATCCCTGAAGGTGTATCCATCTAAGAAGGGTTAGGTGCTCCGGCTCCTTCTGCATTCCTTTTTTCACCCAACGCTCACTCACTTCAGCTGGATTACAAGGTAAAAGCATGTTACCTATTTACAATAATACACTTAATGTATCTTCAAACAAAGATAAAAATTTACCGCGGTGATGGGCTGCCTTGCCCCAACACAGTCTCATCATCCATCTCCAAATGTGTGGCTGTCTGCATATCCATCTTCATCTCTGGCGTTTTGGTTTTCTTTCCATCTGATCTGATCTATGTTCAACTGTTTGACTTTCTTATTGTAACTGTATGAGGCCTGCCTTCCATCCATCAGCAGCTGTATGTATGTGAGTACCCGTATGCCACTGTGGAACAGGTAAGTGATAATTCAGTTTCTATACATATATTGACTTTCTTTTTTGTCATACAGGTTTTCAGGAACCCATGATTTCCTCAATCCCTGAAGGTTTATCTATCTAAGAAGGGTTAGGTGCTCCGGCTCCTTCTGCATTTTTTTTTACCCAATGCTCACTCACTTCAGCTGGATTACAAGGTAAAAGCATGTTACCTGTTTACAATAATACATTTAATGTATCTTCAAACATAGATACAAATTTACACTGGTGATTGGCTACCTTGCCCCAACACAGTCTCCTCATCCATCTCCAAATGTGTGGCTGTCTGCATGTCCATCTGCATCTCTGGCTTTTTGGTTTTCTTTTCTTTCTGAAGATGTGGCTGGCTTTTTATCTATGTTCAACTGTTTGACTTTCTTTTTCAACTGTGTGAGGTCTGCTTTCTATCCATCAGCAGCTGTATGTATTTGGGTATCCGTATGCCACTGTGGAACAGGTAAGTGCTAATTCTGTTTCTATACATATATTGACTTTCTTTTTTGTCATACAGGTTTTCAGGGAGCCATGATATCCTCAATCCCTGAAAGTGTATCCATCTAAGAAGGGTTTGGTGCTCCGTCTCATTCTGCATTTTCTTTTACCCAACACTCACTTGCTTCAGCTGGATTACAAGGTAAAAGCATGCTATCTGTTTACAATAATACATTTGATGTATCTTCAAACATAGATATAAATTTACACTGGTGATGGGCTGCCTTGCCCCAACACAGTCATCATCCATCTCCAAATGTGTGGCTGTCTGCATGTCAATCTGCATCTCTGACTTTTTGGTTTTCTTTCTATCTGAAACTGTAGCTGGTTTTTTAGCTATGTACAACGGTTTGACTTCATTTTGCAACTGTGTGAGGCCTGCTTTCTATCCATCAGCAGCTGTATGTATGTGAGTATCCGTGTGCCACTGTGGAACAGGTAAGTGATAATTCAGTTTCTATACATATATTGACTTTCTTTTTTGTCGTACAGTTTTTTAGGAACCCGTGATATCCTCAATCCCTGAAGGTTTATCTATCTAAGAAGGGTTAGGTGCTCCGGCTCCTTCTGCATTTTTTTTTACCCAATGCTCACTCACTTCAGCTGGATTACAAGGTAAAAGCATGTTACCTGTTTACAATAATACATTTAATGTATCTTCAAACATAGATACAAATTTACACTGGTGATTGGCTACCTTGCCCCAACACAGTCTCCTCATCCATCTCCAAATGTGTGGCTATCTGCATGTCCATCTGCATCTCTGGCTTTTTGGTTTTCTTTCCATATGAAGCTGTGACTGGCTTTTTATCCATGTTCAACTGTTTGACTTTCTTTTTGCAACTGTGTGAGGTCTGCTTTCTATCCATCAGCAGCTGTATGTATGTGAGCATCCGTATGCTACTGTGGATAAGGTAAGTGATAATTCAGTTTCTATACATATATTGATTTTCTTTTTTATCATACAGGTTCTTGGGAATCCCTGATATCCTCAATACTTGAAAGTGTATCCATCTAAGAAGGGTTAGGTGCTCCGGCTCCCTCTGCATTACCTTTTTCACCCAACGCTCACTCACTTCAGCTGGATTACAAGGTAAAAGCATGTTACCTGTTTACAATAATACATTTAATGTATCTTCAAACATAGATATAAATTTACACTGGGGATGGGCTGCCTTGCCCCAACACAGTCTCATCATCCATCTCCAAATGGGTGGCTGTCTGCATGTCCATCTGCATCTCTGACTTTTTGGTTTTCATTCCATCTGAAGTTGTTGCTGGCTTTTCATCTATGTTCAACTGTATGACTTTCTTTTTGCAACTGTGTGAGGCCTGCCTTCCATACATAAGCAGCTGTTTGTATGTGAGTATCCGTGTGCCACTGTGGAACAGGTAAGTGATAATTCACTTTCTATCCATATATTGACTGTCCTTTTTGTCATACAGTATTTCAGAAACCCTTGATATCCTCAATCCCTTAAAGTGTATCCATCTAAGAAGGGTTAAGTGCTCCGGCTCCCTCTGCATTCTTTTTTTCACCCAACGCTCCCTCACTTCAGATGGATTACAAGGTAAGAACATGTTATCTGTTTACAATAATACATTTAATGTATCTTCAAACATAGATACAAATTTACACCGGTAATGGGCTGCCTTGCCCCAACACAGTCTCATCGTCAATCTTCTAATGTGTGGCTGTCTACATGTCCATCTGCATCTCTGACGTTTTGGTTTTCTTTACATCAGAAGCTGTGGCTTGCTTTTTATCTATGTTCAACTGTCTGACTTTCTTTTTGCAACTGTGTGAGGTCTGCTTTTTGTCCATCAACAGTTGTATGTCTGTGAGTATCCGTATGCCACTGTGGAACAGGTAAGTGATAATTCAGTTTCTATACATATATTGACTTTATTTTTTGTCATCCAGGTTTTCAGGAACCCATTATATACTCAATCCCTAAAAGTGTATCCAGCTAAGAAGGGTTAGGTGCTCCGGCTCCCTCTGCATTCCTTTTTTCACCCAACGCTCACTTACTTGAGCTGGATTACAAGGTAAGAACATGTTACCTGTTAACAATAATACATGTAATGTATCTTCAAACATAGATACACATTTACACTGGTGATGGGCTGACTTGCCCCAACACAGTCTCATCATCCATCTCCAAATACGTGGCTGTCTGCATGTCCATCTGCACCTCTGGCGTTTTGGTTTTCTTTCCATCTGAAGCTGTGGCTGGCTTTTTATCTATGTTCAACTGTTTAACTTTGTTTTTGCGAATGTGTGAGGCCTGCCTTCCATCCATCAGCAGCTGTATGTATGTGAGTATCCGTTTGCCACTGTGGAACAGGTAAGTGATAATTCAGTTTCTATCCATATATTGACTTTCTTTTTTGTCATACAATTTTTCAGGAACCCATGATATACTCAATCCCTAAAAGTGTATCCAGCTAAGAAGGGTTAGGTGCTCTGGCTCCCTCTGCATTCCTTTTTTCACCCAACGCTCACTTACTTCAGCTGGATTACAAGGTAAAAGCATGTTACCTGTTTACAATAATACATTTAATGTATCTTCAAACATAGATACAAATTTACACTGGTGATGGGCTGCCTTGCCCCAACACAGTCTCATCATCCATCTCCAAATGTGTGGCTGTCTGCATGTCCATCTGCATCTCTGACTTTTTGGTTTTCATTCCATCTGAAGTTGTTGCTGGCTTTTCATCTATGTTCAACTGTCTGACTTTCTTTTTGCAACTGTGTGAGGCCTGCCTTCCATACATAAGCAGTTGTTTGTATGTGAGTATCCGTGTGCCACTTTGGAACAGGTAAGTGATAATTCACTTTCTATACATATATTGACTGTCCTTTTTGTCATACAGTATTTCAGAAACCCTTGATATCCTCAATCCCTTAAAGTGTATCCAGCTAAGAAGGGTTAAGTGCTCCGGCTCCCTCTGCATTCTTTTTTTCACCCAACGCTCCCTCACTTCAGATGGATTACAAGGTAAGAACATGTTACCTGTTTGCAACAATACATTTAATGTATCTTCAAACATAGATACAAATTTACACTGGTGATGGGCTGCCTTTCTCCAACACAGTCTCATCATCAATCTCCAAATGTGTGGCTGTCTGCATGTCAATCTGCATCTCTGGCTTTTTGGTTTTCGTTCCATCTGAAGCTGTGGCTGGCTTTTTATCTATGTTCAACTGTTTGACTTTCTTTTTGCAACTGTGTGAGGCCTGCTTTCTATCCATCAGCAGCTGTATGTATGTGAGTATCCGTTTGCCACTGTGGAACAGGTAAGTGATAATTCTGTTTCTATACATATATTGACTTTCTTTTTTGTCATACAGGTTTTCAGGAAGCCATGATATCCTCAATCCCTGAAAGTGTATCCATCTAAGAAGTGTTAGGTGCTCCGTCTCATTCTGCATTTTTTTTTACCCAACGCTCACTTGCTTCAGCTGGATTACAAGGTAAAAGCATGTTACCTGTTTACAATAATACATTTAATGTATCTTCAAACATAGATACAAATTTACACTGGTGATGGGCTACCTTGCCCCAACACAGTCTCCTCATCCATCTCCAAATGTGTGGCTGTCTGCATGTCCATCTGCATCTCTGGCTTTTTGGTTTTCTTTCCATATGAAGCTGTGGCTGGCTTTTTATCCATGTTCAACTGTTTGACTTTCTTTTTGCAACTGTGTGAGGTCTGCTTTCTATCCATCAGCAGCTGTTTGTATGTGAGCATCCGTATGCTACTGTGGATAAGGTAAGTGATAATTCAGTTTCTATACATATATTGACTTTCTTTTTTATCATACAGGTTCTTGGGAATCCCTGATATCCTCAATACTTGAAAGTGTATCCATCTAAGAAGGGTTAGGTGCTCCGGCTCCCTCTGCATTACCTTTTTCACCCAACGCTCACTCACTTCAGCTGGATTACAAGGTAAAAGCATGTTACCTGTTTACAATAATACATTTAATGTATCTTCAAACATAGATACAAATTTACACTGGTGATGGGCTACATTGCCCCAACACAGTCTCCTCATCCATCTCCAAATGTGTGGCTGTCTGCATGTCCATCTGCTTCTCTGGCTTTTTGGTTTTCTTTTCTTTCTGAAGATGTGGCTGGCTTTTTATCTATGTTCAACTGTTTGACTTTCTTTTTGCAACTGTGTGAGGTCTGCTTTCTATCCATCAGCAGCTGTATGTATTTGGGTATCCGTATGCCACTGTGGAACAGGTAAGTGCTAATTCTGTTTCTATACATATATTGACTTTCTTTTTTGTCATACAGGTTTTCAGGGAGCCATGATATCCTCAATCCCTGAAAGTGTATCCATCTAAGAAGGGTTTGGTGCTCCGTCTCATTCTGCATTTTCTTTTACCCAACACTCACTTGCTTCAGCTGGATTACAAGGTAAAAGCATGCTATCTGTTTACAATAATATATTTGATGTATCTTCAAACAAGGATATAAATTTACACTGGTGATGGGCTGCCTTGCCCCAACACAGTCATCATCCATCTCCAAATGTGTGGCTGTCTGCATGTCAATCTGCATCTCTGACTTTTTGGTTTTCTTTCTATCTGAAACTGTAGCTGGTTTTTTAGCTATGTACAACGGTTTGACTTCATTTTGCAACTGTGTGAGGCCTGCTTTCTATCCATCAGCAGCTGTACGTATGTGAGTACCCGTATGCCACTGTGGAACAGGTAAGTGATAAATCAATTTCTATGCATATATTGACTTTCTTTTTTGTCATACAAGTTTTCAGGAACCCATGATTTCCTCAATCCCTGAAGGTTTATCTATCTAAGAAGGGTTAGGTGCTCCGGCTCCTTCTGCATTCCTTTTTTCACCCAACGCTCACTCACTTCAGCTGGATTACAAGGTAAAAGCATGTTACCTGTTCACAATAATACATTTAATGTATCTTCAAACATAGATACACATTTACACTGGTGATGGGCTGCCTTGCCCCAACACAGTCTCATCGTCAATCTCCTAATGTGTGGCTATCTGCATGTCCATATGTATCTCTGGCGTTTTGGTTTTCTTTCCATCTGAAGCTGTTGCTGGCTTTTTATCTATGTTCAACTGTTTGACTTTCTTTTTGCAACTGTGAGATCTGCTTTCTATCCATCAGCAGCTGTATGTATGTGAGTATCCGTGTGCCACTGTGGAACAGGTAAGTGATAATTCAGTTTCTATACATATATTGACTTTCTTTTTTGTCATCCAGGTTCTCTGGAATCCATGATATCCTCAATCCCTGAAGGTGTATCCAGCTAAGAAGGGTTAGGTGCTCCGGCTCTGTTTGCATTCCTTTTTTCACCCAACGCTCACTCACTTCAGCTGGATAACAAGGTAAATGCATGTTACCTGTTAACAATAATACATGTAATGTATCTTTAAACATAGATATAAATTTACACTGGTGATAGGCTGCCTTGCCCCAACACAGTCTCATCGTCAATCTCCTAATATGTTGCTCTCTGCATGTCCATCTGTATCTCTGGCTTTTTGGTTTTCATTCCATCTGAAGCTGTTGCTGGCTTTTTATCTATGTTCAACTGTTTGACTTTCTTTTTGCAACTGTGTGAGGCCTGCCTTCCATCCATCAGCAGCTGTATGTATGTGAGTATCTGTATGCCACTGTGGAACAGGTAAGTGATAATTCAGTTTCTATACATATATTGACTTTCTTTTTTGTCATCCAGGTTTTCAGGAACCCATGATTTCCTCAATCCCTGAAAGTGTATCCATCTAAGAAGTGTTAGTTGCTCCGGCTTCCTCTGCATTCCTTTTTTCACCCAACGCTCACTCGCTTCAGCTGGATTACAAGGTAAAAGCATGTTATCTGTTTACAATAATACATTTAATGTATCTTCAAACATAGATACAAATTTTCACTGGTGATTGGCTGCCTTGCCCCAACACAGTCTCATCATTAATCTCCAAATCTGTGGCTGTCTGCATGTCCATCTGCATCTCTGGCTGTTTGGTTTTCTTTCAATCTGAAGCTGTTGCTGGCTTTTTATCTATGTTCAACTGTTTGACTTTCTTTTTGCAACTGCGAGATCTGCTTTCTATCCATCAGCAGCTGTATGTATGTGAGTATCCGTTTGCCACTGTGGAACAGGTAAGTGATAATTCAGTTTCTATCCATATATTGACTTTCTTTTTTGTCATACCATTTTTCAGGAACCCATGATATACTCAATCCCTAAAAGTGTATCCAGCTAAGAAGGGTTAGGTGCTCTGGCTCCCTCTGCATTCCTTTTTTCACCCAACGCTCACTTACTTCAGCTGGATTACAAGGTAAAAGCATGTTACCTGTTTACAATAATACATTTAATGTATCTTCAAACATGAATACAAATTTTCAGTGGTGATGGGCTGCCTTGTCCCAACACAGTCTCATCATCCATCTCCAAATGTGTGGCTGTCTTTATGTCCATCTGCATCTCTGGCGTTTTGGTTTTCTTTCCATCTGAAGGTGTGGCTGGCTTTTTATCTATGTTCAACTGTTTGACTTTCTTTTTGCAACTGTGTGAGGCCTGCCTTCCATCCATCAGCAGCTGTATGTGAGTATCCGTGTGCCACCGTGGAACAAGTAAGTGATAATTAAGTTTCTATACATATATTGACTTTCTTTTTTGTCATACAGGTTTTCAGGAAGCCATGATATCCTCAATCCCTAAAAGTGTATCCAGCTAAGAAGGGTTAGGTGCTCCGGCTCCTTCTGCATTCCTTTTTTTACCCAACGCTCACTTACTTCAGCTGGATTACAAGGTAAAAGCATGTTACCTGTTTACAATAATACATTTAATGTATCTTCAAACATAGATACAAATTTACACTGGTGATGGGCTGCCTTGCCCCAACACAGTCTCATCATCCATCTCCAAATGTGTGGCTGTCTGCATGTCCATCTGCATCTCTGACTTTTTGGTTTTCATTCCATCTGAAGTTGTTGCTGGCTTTTCATCTATGTTCAACTGTCTGACTTTCTTTTTGCAACTGTGTGAGGCCTGCCTTCCATACATAAGCAGCTGTTTGTATGTGAGTATCCGTGTGCCACTTTGGAACAGGTAAGTGATAATTCACTTTCTATACATATATTGACTGTCCTTTTTGTCATACAGTATTTCAGAAACCCTTGATATCCTCAATCCCTTAAAGTGTATCCAGCTAAGAAGGGTTAAGTGCTCCGGCTCCCTCTGCATTCTTTTTTTCACCCAACGCTCCCTCACTTCAGATGGATTACAAGGTAAGAACATGTTACCTGTTTGCAACAATACATTTAATGTATCTTCAAATATACATACAAATTTACACTGGTGATGGGCTGCCTTGCCCCAACACAGTCTCATCATTCATCTCCAAATCTGTGGCTGTCTGCATGTCCATCTGCATCTCCGGTTGTTTGCTTTTCTTTCTATCTGAAGCTGTGGCTGGTTTTTTATCTATGTACAACTGCTTGACTTCATTTTGCAAATGTGTGAGGCCTGTTTTCTATCCATCAGCAGCTGTATGTATGTGAGTATCCGTGTGCCACTGTGGAACAGGTAAGTGATAATTCAGTTTCTATACATATATTGACTTTCTTTTTTGTCGTACAGTTTTTTAGGAACCCGTGATATCCTCAATCCCTGACGGTGTATCCATCTAAGAAGGGTTAGGTGCTCGGGTTCCCTCTGCATTCCTTTTTTCACCCAACGCTCACTCACTTCAGCTGGATTACAAGGTAAGAACATGTTATCTGTTTACAATAATACATTTAATGTATCTTCAAACATAGATACAAATTTACACCGGTAATGGGCTGCCTTGCCCCAACACAGTCTCATCGTCAATCTTCTAATGTGTGGCTGTCTACATGTCCATCTGCATCTCTGACGTTTTGGTTTTCTTTACATCAGAAGCTGTGGCTTGCTTTTTATCTATGTTCAACTGTCTGACTTTGTTTTTGCAACTGTGTTAGGTCTGCTTTCTATCCATCAGCAGCTGTATGTATGTGAGTATCCGTGTGCCACTGTGGAACAGGTAAGTGATAATTAAGTTTCTATACATATAGTGACTTTCCTTTTTGTCATACAGATTCTCTGGAACCCATGATATCCTCAATCCCTGAAGGTGTATCCATCTAAGAAGGGTTAGGTGCTCCGGCTCCTTCTGCATTCCTTTTTTCACCCAACGCTCCCTCACTTCAGCTGGATTACAAGGTAAAAGCATGTTACCTATTTACAATAATACACTTAATGTATCTTCAAACAAAGATAAAAATTTACCGCGGTGATGGGCTGCCTTGCCCCAACACAGTCTCATCATCCATCTCCAAATGTGTGGCTGTCTGCATATCCATCTTCATCTCTGGCGTTTTGGTTTTCTTTCCATCTGATCTGATCTATGTTCAACTGTTTGACTTTCTTATTGTAACTGTATGAGGCCTGCCTTCCATCCATCAGCAGCTGTATGTATGTGAGTACCCGTATGCCACTGTGGAACAGGTAAGTGATAATTCAGTTTCTATACATATATTGACTTTCTTTTTTGTCATACAGGTTTTCAGGAACCCATGATTTCCTCAATACTTGAAAGTGTATCCATCTAAGAAGGGTTAGGTGCTCCGGCTCCCTCTGCATTACCTTTTTCACCCAACGCTCACTCACTTCAGCTGGATTACAAGGTAAAAGCATGTTACCTGTTTACAATAATACATTTAATGTATCTTCAAACATAGATACAAATTTACACTGGTGATGGGCTACATTGCCCCAACACAGTCTCCTCATCCATCTCCAAATGTGTGGCTGTCTGCATGTCCATCTGCATCTCTGGCTTTTTGGTTTTCTTTTCTTTCTGAAGATGTGGCTGGCTTTTTATCTATGTTCAACTGTTTGACTTTCTTTTTCAACTGTGTGAGGTCTGCTTTCTATCCATCAGCAGCTGTATGTATTTGGGTATCCGTATGCCACTGTGGAACAGGTAAGTGCTAATTCTGTTTCTATACATATATTGACTTTCTTTTTTGTCATACAGGTTTTCAGGGAGCCATGATATCCTCAATCCCTGAAAGTGTATCCATCTAAGAAGGGTTTGGTGCTCCGTCTCATTCTGCATTTTCTTTTACCCAACACTCACTTGCTTCAGCTGGATTACAAGGTAAAAGCATGCTATCTGTTTACAATAATACATTTGATGTATCTTCAAACATAGATATAAATTTACACTGGTGATGGGCTGCCTTGCCCCAACACAGTCATCATCCATCTCCAAATGTGTGGCTGTCTGCATGTCAATCTGCATCTCTGACTTTTTGGTTTTCTTTCTATCTGAAACTGTAGCTGGTTTTTTAGCTATGTACAATGGTTTGACTTCATTTTGCAACTGTGTGAGGCCTGCTTTCTATCCATCAGCAGCTGTACGTATGTGAGTACCCGTATGCCACTGTGGAACAGGTAAGTGATAATTCAGTTTCTATACATATATTGACTTTCTTTTTTGTCATACAGGTTTTCAGGAACCCATGATTTCCTCAATCCCTGAAGGTTTATCTATCTAAGAAGGGTTAGGTGCTCCGGCTCCTTCTGCATTCCTTTTTTCACCCAACGCTCACTCACTTCAGCTGGATTACAAGGTAAAAGCATGTTACCTGTTCACAATAATACATTTAATGTATCTTCAAACATAGATACACATTTACACTGGTGATGGGCTGCCTTTTCCCCAACACAGTCTCATCGTCAATCTCCTAATGTGTGGCTATCTGCATGTCCATATGTATCTCTGGCGTTTTGGTTTTCTTTCCATCTGAAGCTGTTGCTGACTTTTTATCTATGTTCAACTGTTTGACTTTCTTTTTGCAACTGTGAGATCTGCTTTCTATCCATCAGCAGCTGTATGTATGTGAGTATCCGTGTGCCACTGTGGAACAGGTAAGTGATAATTCAGTTTCTATACATATATTGACTTTCTTTTTTGTCATCCAGGTTCTCTGGAATCCATGATATCCTCAATCCCTGAAGGTGTATCCAGCTAAGAAGGGTTAGGTGCTCCGGCTCTGTTTGCATTCCTTTTTTCACCCAACGCTCACTCACTTCAGCTGGATAACAAGGTAAATGCATGTTACCTGTTAACAATAATAAACGTAATGTATCTTCAAACATAGATATAAATTTACACTGGTGATAGGCTGCCTTGCCCCAACACATTCTCATCGTCAATCTCCTAATTTGTTGCTCTCTGCATGTCCATCTGTATCTCTGGCTTTTTGGTTTTCATTCCATCTGAAGCTGTTGCTGGCTTTTTATCTATGTTCAACTGTTTGACTTTCTTTTTGCAACTGTGTGAGGCCTGCCTTCCATCCATCAGCAGCTGTATGTATGTGAGTATCTGTATGCCACTGTGGAACAGGTAAGTGATAATTCAGTTTCTATACATATATTGACTTTCTTTTTTGTTATACAGGTTTTCAGGAACCCATGATTTCCTCAATCCCTGAAAGTGTATCCATCTAAGAAGTGTTAGGTGCTCCGGCTTCCTCTGCATTCCTTTTTTCACCCAACGCTCACTCGCTTCAGCTGGATTACAAGGTAAAAGCATGTTATCTGTTTACAATAATACATTTAATGTATCTTCAAACATAGATACAAATTTTCACTGGTGATGGGCTGCCTTGCCCCAACACAGTCTCATCATCCATCTCCAAATCTGTGGCTGTCTGCATGTCCATCTGCATCTCTGGCTGTTTGGTTTTCTTTCAATCTGAAGCTGTTGCTGGCTTTTTATCTATGTTCAACTGTTTGACTTTCTTTTTGCAACTGCGAGATCTGCTTTCTATCCATCAGCAGCTGTATGTATGTGAGTATCCGTATGCCACTGTGGAACAGGTAAGTGATAATTCAGTTTCTGTACATATATTGACTTTCTTTTTTGTCATACAGGTTTTCAGGAACCCATGATATCCTCAATCCCTGAACGTGTATCCAGCTAAGAAGGGTTAGGAGCTCCGGCTCTTTTTGCATTCCTTTTTTCACCCAACGCTCACTCACTTCAGCTGGATAACCAGGAAAAAGCATGTTACCTGTTAACAATAATACATGTAATGTATCTTCAAACATAGATATAAATTTACACTGGGGATGGGCTGCCTTGCCCCAACACAGTCTCATCATCCATCTCCAAATGGGTGGCTGTCTGCATGTCCATCTGCATCTCTGACTTTTTGGTTTTCATTCCATCTGAAGTTGTTGATGGCTTTTCATCTATGTTCAACTGTATGACTTTCTTTTTGCAACTGTGTGAGGCCTGCCTTCCATACATAAGCAGCTGTTTGTATGTGAGTATCCGTGTGCCACTGTGGAACAGGTAAGTGATAATTCACTTTCTATCCATATATTGACTGTCCTTTTTGTCATACAGTATTTCAGAAACCCTTGATATCCTCAATCCCTTAAAGTGTATCCAGCTAAGAAGGGTTAAGTGCTCCGGCTCCCTCTGCATTCTTTTTTTCACCCAACGCTCCCTCACTTCAGATGGATTACAAGGTAAGAACATGTTACCTGTTTGCAACAATACATTTAATGTATCTTCAAATATACATACAAATTTACACTGGTGATGGGCTGCCTTGCCCCAACACAGTCTCATCATTCATCTCCAAATCTGTGGCTGTCTGCATGTCCATCTGCATCTCTGGCTGTTTGCTTTTCTTTCTATCTGAAGCTGTGGCTGGTTTTTTATCTATGTACAACTGCTTGACTTCATTTTGCAACTGTGTGAGGCCTGTTTTCTATCCATCAGCAGCTGTATGTATGTGAGTATCCGTGTGCCACTGTGGAACAGGTAAGTGATAATTCAGTTTCTATACATATATTGACTTTCTTTTTTGTCATCCAGGTTTTCAGGAACCCATGATATACTCAATCCCTAAAAGTGTATCCAGCTAAGAAGGGTTAGGTGCTGCGGCTCCCTCTGCATTCCTTTTTTCACCCAACGCTCACTTACTTGAGCTGGATTACAAGGTAAGAACATGTTACCTGTTAACAATAATACATGTAATGTATCTTCAAACATAGATACACATTTAAACTGGTGATGGGCTGCCTTGCCCCAACACAGTCTCACCATCCATCTCCAAATATGTTGCTGTCTGCATGTCCATCTGCACCTCTGGCGTTTTGGTTTTCTTTCCATCTGAAGCTGTGGCTGGCTTTTTATCTATGTTCAACTGTTTAACTTTGTTTTTGCGAATGTGTGAGGCCTGCCTTCCATCCATCAGCAGCTGTACGTATGTGAGTATCCGTGTGCCACTGTGGAACAGGTAAGTGATAATTCAGTTTCTATACATATATTGACTTTCTTTTTTGTCGTACAGTTTTTTAGGAACCCGTGATATCCTCAATCCCTGACGGTGTATCCATCTAAGAAGGGTTAAGTGCTCGGGCTCCCTCTGCATTCCTTTTTTCACCCAACGCTCACTCACTTCAGCTGGATTACAAGGTAAGAACATGTTATCTGTTTACAATAATACATTTAATGTATCTTCAAACATAGATACAAATTTACACCGGTAATGGGCTGCCTTGCCCCAACACAGTCTCATCGTCAATCTTCTAATGTGTGGCTGTCTACATGTCCATCTGCATCTCTGACGTTTTGGTTTTCTTTACATCAGAAGCTGTGGCTTGCTTTTTATCTATGTTCAACTGTCTGACTTTCTTTTTGCAACTGTGTGAGGTCTGCTTTTTGTCCATCAACAGTTGTATGTCTGTGAGTATCCGTATGCCACTGTGGAACAGGTAAGTGATAATTCAGTTTCTATACATATATTGACTTTATTTTTTGTCATCCAGGTTTTCAGGAACCCATGATATACTCAATCCCTAAAAGTGTATCCAGCTAAGAAGGGTTAGGTGCTCCGGCTCCCTCTGCATTCCTTTTTTCACCCAACGCTCACTTACTTGAGCTGGATTACAAGGTAAGAACATGTTACCTGTTAACAATAATACATGTAATGTATCTTCAAACATAGATACACATTTACACTGGTGATGGGCTGACTTGCCCCAACACAGTCTCATCGTCAATCTTCTAATGTGTGGCTGTCTACATGTCCATCTGCACCTCTGGCGTTTTGATTTTCTTTCCATCTGAAGCTGTGGCTGGCTTTTTATCTATGTTCAACTGTCTGACTTTCTTTTTGCAACTGTGTGAGGTCTGCTTTTTGTCCATCAACAGTTGTATGTCTGTGAGTATCCGTATGCCACTGTGGAACAGGTAAGTGATAATTCAGTTTCTATACATATATTGACTTTATTTTTTGTCATACAGGTTTTCAGGAACCCATGATTTCCTCAATCCCTGAAGGTTTCTCTATGTAAGAAGGGTTAGGTGCTCCGGCTCCTTCTGCATTCCTTTTTTCACACAATGCTCACTTACTTCACCTGGATTACAAGGTAAAAGCATGTTATCTGTTTACAATAATACATTTAATGTATCTTCAAACATAGATACACATTTACACTGGTGATGGGCTGCCTTTCCCCAACACAGTCTCATCATCAATCTCCAAATGTGTGGCTGTCTGCATGTCAATCTGCATCTCTTGCTTTTTGGTTTTCGTTCCATCTGAAGCTGTGGCTGGCTTTTTATCTATGTTCAACTGTTTGACTTTCTTTTTGCAACTGTGTTAGGCCTGCTTTCTATCCATCAGCAGCTGTATGTATGTGAGTATCCGTTTGCCACTGTGGAACAGGTAAGTGATAATTCTGTTTCTATACATATATTGACTTTCTTTTTTGTCATACAGGTTTTCAGGAAGCCATGATATCCTCAATCCCTGAAAGTGTATCCATCTAAGAAGTGTTAGGTGCTCCGTCTCATTCTGCATTTTTTTTTACCCAACGCTCACTTGCTTCAGCTGGATTACAAGGTAAAAGCATTTTACCTGTTTACAATAATACATTTAATGTATCTTCAAACATAGATACAAATTTACACTGGTGATGGGCTACCTTGCCCCAACACAGTCTCCTCATCCATCTCCAAATGTGTGGCTGTCTGCCTGTCCATCTGCATCTCTGGCTTTTTGGTTTTCTTTCCATATGAAGCTGTGGCTGGCTTTTTATCCATGTTCAACTGTTTGACTTTCTTTTTGCAACTGTGTGAGGTCTGCTTTCTATCCATCAGCAGCTGTTTGTATGTGAGCATCCGTATGCTACTGTGGATAAGGTAAGTGATAATTCAGTTTCTATACATATATTGACTTTCTTTTTTATCATACAGGTTCTTGGGAATCCCTGATATCCTCAATACTTGAAAGTGTATCCATCTAAGAAGGGTTAGGTGCTCCGGCTCCCTCTGCATTACCTTTTTCACCCAACGCTCACTCACTTCAGCTGGATTACAAGGTAAAAGCATGTTACCTGTTTACAATAATACATTTAATGTATCTTCAAACATAGATACAAATTTACACTGGTGATGGGCTACATTGCCCCAACACAGTCTCCTCATCCATCTCCAAATGTGTGGCTGTCTGCATGTCCATCTGCTTCTCTGGCTTTTTGGTTTTCTTTTCTTTCTGAAGCTGTGGCTGGCTTTTTATCTATGTTCAACTGTTTGACTTTCTTTTTGCAACTGTGTGAGGTCTGCTTTCTATCCATCAGCAGCTGTATGTATTTGGGTATCCGTATGCCACTGTGGAACAGGTAAGTGCTAATTCTGTTTCTATACATATATTGACTTTCTTTTTGTTCATACAGGTTTTCAGGGAGCCATGATATCCTCAATCCCTGAAAGTGTATCCATCTAAGAAGGGTTTGGTGCTCCGTCTCATTCTGCATTTTCTTTTACCCAACACTCACTTGCTTCAGCTGGATTACAAGGTAAAAGCATGCTATCTGTTTACAATAATACATTTGATGTATCTTCAAACATAGATATAAATTTACACTGGTGATGGGCTGCCTTGCCCCAACACAGTCATCATCCATCTCCAAATGTGTGGCTGTCTGCATGTCAATCTGCATCTCTGACTTTTTGGTTTTCTTTCTATCTGAAACTGTAGCTGGTTTTTTAGCTATGTACAACGGTTTGACTTCATTTTGCAACTGTGTGAGGCCTGCTTTCTATCCATCAGCAGCTGTACGTATGTGAGTACCCGTATGCCACTGTGGAACAGGTAAGTGA
Source organism: Salminus brasiliensis (assembly GCF_030463535.1). Classification (NCBI taxonomy): domain Eukaryota; kingdom Metazoa; phylum Chordata; class Actinopteri; order Characiformes; family Bryconidae; genus Salminus; species Salminus brasiliensis. Next base: position 17,594,688 of record NC_132896.1, read on the forward strand.
TAATTCAGTTTCTATACATATATTGACTTTCTTTTTTGTCATACAGGTTTTCAGGAACCCATGATTTCCTCAATCCCTGAAGGTTTATCTATCTAAGAAGGGTTAGGTGCTCCGGCTCCTTCTGCATTCCTTTTTTCACCCAACGCTCACTCACTTCAGCTGGATTACAAGGTAAAAGCATGTTACCTGTTCACAATAATACATTTAATGTATCTTCAAACATAGATACACATTTACACTGGTGATGGGCTGCCTTGCCCCAACACAGTCTCATCGTCAATCTCCTAATGTGTGGCTATCTGCATGTCCATATGTATCTCTGGCGTTTTGGTTTTCTTTCCATCTGAAGCTGTTGCTTGCTTTTTATCTATGTTCAACTGTTTGACTTTCTTTTTGCAACTGTGAGATCTGCTTTCTATCCATCAGCAGCTGTATGTATGTGAGTATCCGTGTGCCACTGTGGAACAGGTAAGTGATAATTCAGTTTCTATACATATATTGACTTTCTTTTTTGTCATCCAGGTTCTCTGGAATCCATGATATCCTCAATCCCTGAAGGTGTATCCAGCTAAGAAGGGTTAGGTGCTCCGGCTCTGTTTGCATTCCTTTTTTCACCCAACGCTCACTCACTTCAGCTGGATAACAAGGTAAATGCATGTTACCTGTTAACAATAATAAATGTAATGTATCTTCAAACATAGATATAAATTTACACTGGTGATAGGCTGCCTTGCCCCAACACATTCTCATCGTCAGTCTCCTAATTTGTTGCTCTCTGCATGTCCATCTGCATCTCTGGCTGTTTGGTTTTCTTTCAATCTGAAGCTGTTGCTGGCTTTTTATCTATGTTCAACTGTTTGACTTTCTTTTTGCAACTGCGAGATCTGCTTTCTATCCATCAGCAGCTGTATGTATGTGAGTATCCGTATGCCACTGTGGAACAGGTAAGTGATAATTCAGTTTCTGTACATATATTGACTTTCTTTTTTGTCATACAGGTTTTCAGGAACCCATGATATCCTCAATCCCTGAACGTGTATCCAGCTAAGAAGGGTTAGGAGCTCCGGCTCTTTTTGCATTCCTCTTTTCACCCAACGCTCACTCACTTCAGCTGGATAACAAGGTAAAAGCATGTTACCTGTTAACAATAATACATGTAATGTATCTTCAAACATAGATATAAATTTACACTGGGGATGGGCTGCCTTGCCCCAACACAGTCTCATCATCCATCTCCAAATGTGTGGCTGTCTGCATGTCCATCTGCATCTCTGACTTTTTGGTTTTCATTCCATCTGAAGTTGTTGCTGGCTTTTCATCTATGTTCAACTGTATGACTTTCTTTTTGCAACTGTGTGAGGCCTGCCTTCCATACATAAGCAGCTGTTTGTATGTGAGTATCCGTGTGCCACTGTGGAACAGGTAAGTGATAATTCACTTTCTATCCATATATTGACTGTCCTTTTTGTCATACAGTATTTCAGAAACCCTTGATATCCTCAATCCCTTAAAGTGTATCCAGCTAAGAAGGGTTAAGTGCTCCGGCTCCCTCTGCATTCTTTTTTTCACCCAACGCTCCCTCACTTCAGATGGATTACAAGGTAAGAACATGTTACCTGTTTGCAACAATACATTTAATGTATCTTCAAATATACATACAAATTTACACTGGTGATGGGCTGCCTTGCCCCAACACAGTCTCATCATTCATCTCCAAATCTGTGGCTGTCTGCATGTCCATCTGCATCTCTGGCTGTTTGCTTTTCTTTCTAATTGAAGCTGTGGCTGGTTTTTTATCTATGTACAACTGCTTGACTTCATTTTGCAACTGTGTGAGGCCTGTTTTCTATCCATCAGCAGCTGTACGTATGTGAGTATCCGTATGCCACTGTGGAACAGGTAAGTGATAATTCAGTTTCTATACATATATTGACTTTCTTTTTTGTCATCCAGGTTTTCAGGAACCCATGATATACTCAATCCCTAAAAGTGTATCCAGCTAAGAAGGGTTAGGTGCTCCGGCTCCCTCTACATTCCTTTTTTCACCCAACGCTCACTTACTTGAGCTGGATTACAAGGTAAGAACATGTTACCTGTTAACAATAATACATGTAATGTATCTTCAAACATAGATACACATTTACACTGGTGATGGGCTGACTTGCCCCAACACAGTCTCATTATCCATCTCCAAATATGTGGCTGTCTGCATGTCCATCTGCACCTCTGGCGTTTTGGTTTTCTTTCCATCTGAAGCTGTGGCTGGCTTTTTATCTATGTTCAACTGTTTAACTTTGTTTTTGCGAATGTGTGAGGCCTGCCTTCCATCCATCAGCAGCTGTATGTATGTGAGTATCCGTTTGCCACTGTGGAACAGGTAAGTGATAATTCAGTTTCTATCCATATATTGACTTTCTTTTTTGTCATACAATTTTTCAGGAACCCATGATATACTCAATCCCTAAAAGTGTATCCAGCTAAGAAGGGTTAGGTGCTCTGGCTCCCTCTGCATTCCTTTTTTCACCCAACGCTCACTTACTTCAGCTGGATTACAAGGTAAAAGCATGTTACCTGTTTACAATAATACATTTAATGTATCTTCAAACATGAATACAAATTTTCAGTGGTGATGGGCTGCCTTGTCCCAACACAGTCTCATCATCCATCTCCAAATATGTGGCTGTCTTTATGTCCATCTGCATCTCTGGCGTTTTGGTTTTCTTTCCATCTGAAGGTGTGGCTGGCTTTTTATCTATGTTCAACTGTTTGACTTTCTTTTTGCAACTGTGTGAGGCCTGCCTTCCATCCATCAGCAGCTGTATGTGAGTATCCGTGTGCCACCGTGGAACAAGTAAGTGATAATTAAGTTTCTATACATATATTGACTTTCTTTTTTGTCATACAGGTTTTCAGGAAGCCATGATATCCTCAATCCCTAAAAGTGTATCCAGCTAAGAAGGGTTAGGTGCTCCGGCTCCTTCTGCATTCCTTTTTTTACCCAACGCTCACTTACTTCAGCTGGATTACAAGGTAAAAGCATGTTACCTGTTTACAATAATACATTTAATGTATCTTCAAACATAGATACAAATTTACACTGGTGATGGGCTGCCTTGCCCCAACACAGTCTCATCATCCATCTCCAAATGTGTGGCTGTCTGCATGTCCATCTGCATCTCTGACTTTTTGGTTTTCATTCCATCTGAAGTTGTTGCTGGCTTTTCATCTATGTTCAACTGTCTGACTTTCTTTTTGCAACTGTGTGAGGCCTGCCTTCCATACATAAGCAGCTGTTTGTATGTGAGTATCCGTGTGCCACTTTGGAACAGGTAAGTGATAATTCACTTTCTATACATATATTGACTGTCCTTTTTGTCATACAGTATTTCAGAAACCCTTGATATCCTCAATCCCTTAAAGTGTATCCAGCTAAGAAGGGTTAAGTGCTCCGGCTCCTTCTGCATTCCTTTTTTCACCCAACGCTCACTCACTTCAGCTGGATTACAAGGTAAAAGCATGTTACCTGTTCACAATAATACATTTAATGTATCTTCAAACATAGATACACATTTACACTGGTGATGGGCTGCCTTGCCCCAACACAGTCTCATCGTCAATCTCCTAATGTGTGGCTATCTGCATGTCCATATGTATCTCTGGCGTTTTGGTTTTCTTTCCATCTGAAGCTGTTGCTGGCTTTTTATCTATGTTAAACTGTTTGACTTTCTTTTTGCAACTGTGAGATCTGCTTTCTATCCATCAGCAGCTGTATGTATGTGAGTATCCGTGTGCCACTGTGGAACAGGTAAGTGATAATTCAGTTTCTATACATATATTGACTTTCTTTTTTGTCATCCAGGTTCTCTGGAATCCATGATATCCTCAATCCCTGAAGGTGTATCCAGCTAAGAAGGGTTAGGTGCTCCGGCTCTGTTTGCATTCCTTTTTTCACCCAACGCTCACTCACTTCAGCTGGATTACAAGGTAAATGCATGTTACCTGTTAACAATAATAAATGTAATGTATCTTCAAACATAGATATAAATTTACACTGGTGATAGGCTGCCTTGCCCCAACACATTCTCATCGTCAATCTCCTAATTTGTTGCTCTCTGCATGTCCATCTGTATCTCTGGCTTTTTGGTTTTCATTCCATCTGAAGCTGTTGCTGGCTTTTTATCTATGTTCAACTGTTTGACTTTCTTTTTGCAACTGTGTGAGGCCTGCCTTCCATCCATCAGCAGCTGTATGTATGTGAGTATCTGTATGCCACTGTGGAACAGGTAAGTGATAATTCAGTTTCTATACATATATTGACTTTCTTTTTTGTCATACAGGTTTTCAGGAACCCATGATTTCCTCAATCCCTGAAAGTGTATCCATCTAAGAAGTGTTAGGTGCTCCGGCTTCCTCTGCATTCCTTTTTTCACCCAACGCTCACTCGCTTCAGCTGGATTACAAGGTAAAAGCATGTTATCTGTTTACAATAATACATTTAATGTATCTTCAAACATAGATACAAATTTTCACTGGTGATGGGCTGCCTTGCCCCAACACAGTCTCATCATCCATCTCCAAATCTGTGGCTGTCTGCATGTCCATCTGCATCTGTGGCTGTTTGGTTTTCTTTCAATCTGAAGCTGTTGCTGGCTTTTTATCTATGTTCAACTGTTTGACTTTCTTTTTGCAACTGCGAGATCTGCTTTCTATCCATCAGCAGCTGTATGTATGTGAGTATCCGTATGCCACTGTGGAACAGGTAAGTGATAATTCAGTTTCTGTACATATATTGACTTTCTTTTTTGTCATACAGGTTTTCAGGAACCCATGATATCCTCAATCCCTGAACGTGTATCCAGCTAAGAAGGGTTAGGAGCTCCGGCTCTTTTTGCATTCCTTTTTTCACCCAACGCTCACTCACTTCAGCTGGATAACCAGGTAAAAGCATGTTACCTGTTAACAATAATACATGTAATGTATCTTCAAACATAGATATAAATTTACACTGGGGATGGGCTGCCTTGCCCCAACACAGTCTCATCATCCATCTCCAAATGGGTGGCTGTCTGCATGTCCATCTGCATCTCTGACTTTTTGGTTTTCATTCCATCTAAAGTTGTTGCTGGCTTTTCATCTATGTTCAACTGTATGACTTTCTTTTTGCAACTGTGTGAGGCCTGCCTTCCATCCATCAGCAGCTGTACGTATGTGAGTATCCGTGTGCCACTGTGGAACAGGTATTTGATAATTCACTTTCTATCCATATATTGACTGTCCTTTTTGTCATACAGTATTTCAGAAACCCTTGATATCCTCAATCCCTTAAAGTGTATCCAGCTAAGAAGGGTTAAGTGCTCCGGCTCCCTCTGCATTCTTTTTTTCACCCAACGCTCCCTCACTTCAGATGGATTACAAGGTAAGAACATGTTACCTGTTTGCAACAATACATTTAATGTATCTTCAAATATACATACAAATTTACACTGGTGATGGGCTGCCTTGCCCCAACACAGTCTCATCATTCATCTCCAAATCAGTGGCTGTCTGCATGTCCATCTGCATCTCTGGCTGTTTGCTTTTCTTTCTATCTGAAGCTGTGGCTGGTTTTTTATCTATGTACAACTGCTTGACTTCATTTTGCAACTGTGTGAGGCCTGTTTTCTATCCATCAGCAGCTGTATGTATGTGAGTATCCGTGTGCCACTGTGGAACAGGTAAGTGATAATTCAGTTTCTATACATATATTGACTTTCTTTTTTGTCATCCAGGTTTTCAGGAACCCATGATATACTCAATCCCTAAAAGTGTATCCAGCTAAGAAGGGTTAGGTGCTCCGGCTCCCTCTGCATTCCTTTTTTCACCCAACGCTCACTTACTTGAGCTGGATTACAAGGTAAGAACATGTTACCTGTTAACAATAATACATGTAATGTATCTTCAAACATAGATACACATTTAAACTGGTGATGGGCTGCCTTGCCCCAACACAGTCTCACCATCCATCTCCAAATATGTGGCTGTCTGCATGTCCATCTGCACCTCTGGCGTTTTGGTTTTCTTTCCATCTGAAGCTGTGGCTGGCTTTTTATCTATGTTCAACTGTTTAACTTTGTTTTTGCGAATGTGTGAGGCCTGCCTTCCATCCATCAGCAGCTGTACGTATGTGAGTATCCGTGTGCCACTGTGGAACAGGTAAGTGATAATTCAGTTTCTATACATATATTGACTTTCTTTTTTGTCGTACAGTTTTTAAGGAACCCGTGATATCCTCAATCCCTGACGGTGTATCCATCTAAGAAGGGTTAAGTGCTCGGGCTCCCTCTGCATTCCTTTTTTCACCCAACGCTCACTCACTTCAGCTGGATTACAAGGTAAGAACATGTTATCTGTTTACAATAATACATTTAATGTATCTTCAAACATAGATACAAATTTACACCGGTAATGGGCTGCCTTGCCCCAACACAGTCTCATCGTCAATCTTCTAATGTGTGGCTGTCTACATGTCCATCTGCATCTCTGACGTTTTGGTTTTCTTTACATCAGAAGCTGTGGCTTGCTTTTTATCTATGTTCAACTGTCTGACTTTCTTTTTGCAACTGTGTGAGGTCTGCTTTTTGTCCATCAACAGTTGTATGTCTGTGAGTATCCGTATGCCACTGTGGAACAGGTATGTGATAATTCAGTTTCTATACATATATTGACTTTATTTTTTGTCATCCAGGTTTTCAGGAACCCATGATATACTCAATCCCTAAAAGTGTATCCAGCTAAGAAGGGTTAGGTGCTCCGGCTCCCTCTGCATTCCTTTTTTCACCCAACGCTCACTTACTTGAGCTGGATTACAAGGTAAGAACATGTTACCTGTTAACAATAATACATGTAATGTATCTTCAAACATAGATACACATTTACACTGGTGATGGGCTGACTTGCCCCAACACAGTCTCATCATCCATCTCCAAATATGTGGCTGTCTGCATGTCCATCTGCACCTCTGGCGTTTTGGTTTTCTTTCCATCTGAAGCTGTGGCTGGCTTTTTATCTATGTTCAACTGTTTAACTTTGTTTTTGCGAATGTGTGAGGCCTGCCTTCCATCCATCAGCAGCTGTATGTATGTGAGTATCCGTTTGCCACTGTGGAACAGGTAAGTGATAATTCAGTTTCTATCCATATATTGACTTTCTTTTTTGTCATACAATTTTTCAGGAACCCATGATATACTCAATCCCTAAAAGTGTATCCAGCTAAGAAGGGTTAGGTGCTCTGGCTCCCTCTGCATTCCTTTTTTCACCCAACGCTAACTTACTTCAGCTGGATTACAAGGTAAAAGCATGTTACCTGTTTACAATAATACATTTAATGTATCTTCAAACATGAATACAAATTTTCAGTGGTGATGGGCTGCCTTGTCCCAACACAGTCTCATCATCCATCTCCAAATGTGTGGCTGTCTTTATGTCCATCTGCATCTCTGGCGTTTTGGTTTTCTTTCCATCTGAAGGTGTGGCTGGCTTTTTATCTATGTTCAACTGTTTGACTTTATTTTTGCAACTGTGTGAGGCCTGCCTTCCATCCATCAGCAGCTGTATGTAAGTATCCGTGTGCCACCGTGGAACAAGTAAGTGATAATTAAGTTTCTATACATATATTGACTTTCTTTTTTGTCATACAGGTTTTCAGGAAGCCATGATATCCTCAATCCCTAAAAGTGTATCCAGCTAAGAAGGGTTAGGTGCTCCGGCTCCTTCCGCATTCCTTTTTTTACCCAACGCTCACTTACTTCAGCTGGATTACAAGGTAAAAGCATGTTACCTGTTTACAATAATACATTTAATGTATCTTCAAACATAGATACAAATTTACACTGGTGATGGGCTGCCTTGCCCCAACACAGTCTCATCATCCATCTCCAAATGTGTGGCTGTCTGCATGTCCATCTGCATCTCTGAATTTTTGGTTTTCATTCCATCTGAAGTTGTTGCTGGCTTTTCATCTATGTTCAACTGTATGACTTTCTTTTTGCAACTGTGTGAGGCCTGCCTTCCATACATAAGCAGCTGTTTGTATGTGAGTATCCGTGTGCCACTTTGGAACAGGTAAGTGATAATTCACTTTCTATACATATATTGACTGTCCTTTTTGTCATACAGTATTTCAGAAACCCTTGATATCCTCAATCCCTTAAAGTGTATCCAGCTAAGAAGGGTTAAGTGCTCCGGCTCCCTCTGCATTCTTTTTTTCACCCAACGCTCCCTCACTTCAGATGGATTACAAGGTAAGAACATGTTACCTGTTTGCAACAATACATTTAATGTATCTTCAAATATACATACAAATTTACACTGGTGATGGGCTGCCTTGCCCCAACACAGTCTCATCATTCATCTCCAAATCTGTGGCTGTCTGCATGTCCATCTGCATCTCTGGCTGTTTGCTTTTCTTTCTATCTGAAGCTGTGGCTGGTTTTTTATCTATGTACAACTGCTTGACTTCATTTTGCAACTGTGTGAGGCCTGTTTTCTATCCATCAGCAGCTGTATGTATGTGAGTATCCGTGTGCCACTGTGGAACAGGTAAGTGATAATTCAGTTTCTATACATATATTGACTTTCTTTTTTGTCGTACAGTTTTTTAGGAACCCGTGATATCCTCAATCCCTGACGGTGTATCCATCTAAGAAGGGTTAGGTGCTCGGGTTCCCTCTGCATTCCTTTTTTCACCCAACGCTCACTCACTTCAGCTGGATTACAAGGTAAGAACATGTTATCTGTTTACAATAATACATTTAATGTATCTTCAAACATAGATACAAATTTACACCGGTAATGGGCTGCCTTGCCCCAACACAGTCTCATCGTCAATCTTCTAATGTGTGGCTGTCTACATGTCCATCTGCATCTCTGACGTTTTGGTTTTCTTTACATCAGAAGCTGTGGCTTGCTTTTTATCTATGTTCAACTGTCTGACTTTCTTTTTGCAACTGTGTGAGGTCTGCTTTTTGTCCATCAACAGTTGTATGTCTGTGAGTATCCGTATGCCACTGTGGAACAGGTAAGTGATAATTCAGTTTCTATACATATATTGACTTTATTTTTTGTCATACAGGTTTTCAGGAACCCATGATTTCCTCAATCCCTGAAAGTGTATCCATCTAAGAAGTGTTAGGTGCTCCGGCTCCCTCTGCATTCCTTTTTTCACCCAACGCTCACTTACTTCAGCTGGATTACAAGGTAAAAGCATGTTACCTGTTTACAATAATACATTTAATGTATCTTCAAACATGAATACAAATTTTCAGTGGTGATGGGCTGCCTTGTCCCAACACAGTCTCATCATCCATCTCCAAATGTGTGGCTGTCTTTATGTCCATCTGCATCTCTGGCGTTTTGGTTTTCTTTCCATCTGAAGGTGTGGCTGGCTTTTTATCTATGTTCAACTGTTTGACTTTCTTTTTGCAACTGTGTGAGGCCTGCCTTCCATCCATCAGCAGCTGTATGTGAGTATCCGTGTGCCACCGTGGAACAAGTAAGTGATAATTAAGTTTCTATACATATATTGACTTATTTTTTGTCATACAGGTTTTCAGGAAGCCATGATATCCTCAATCCCTAAAAGTGTATCCAGCTAAGAAGGGTTAGGTGCTCCGGCTCCTTCTGCATTCCTTTTTTTACCCAACGCTCACTTACTTCAGCTGGATTACAAGGTAAAAGCATGCTACCTGTTTACAATAATACATTTAATGTATCTTCAAACATAGATACAAATTTACACTGGTGATGGGCTGCCTTGCCCCAACACAGTCTCATCATCCATCTCCAAATGTGTGGCTGTCTGCATGTCCATCTGCATCTCTGACTTTTTGGTTTTCATTCCATCTGAAGTTGTTGCTGGCTTTTCATCTATGTTCAACTGTATGACTTTCTTTTTGCAACTGTGTGAGGCCTGCCTTCCATACATAAGCAGCTGTTTGTATGTGAGAATCCGTTTGCCACTTTGGAACAGGTAAGTGATAATTCACTTTCTATACATATATTGACTGTCCTTTTTGTCATACAGTATTTCAGAAACCCTTGATATCCTCAATCCCTTAAAGTGTATCCAGCTAAAAAGGGTTAAGTGCTCCGGCTCCCTCTGCATTCTTTTTTTCACCCAACGCTCCCTCACTTCAGATGGATTACAAGGTAAGAACATGTTACCTGTTTGCAACAATACATTTAATGTATCTTCAAACATAGATACAAATTTACACTGGTGATGGGCTACCTTGCCCCAACACAGTCTCCTCATCCATCTCCAAATGTGTGGCTGTCTGCCTGTCCATCTGCATCTCTGGCTTTTTGGTTTTCTTTCCATATGAAGCTGTGGCTGGCTTTTTATCCATGTTCAACTGTTTGACTTTCTTTTTGCAACTGTGTGAGGTCTGCTTTCTATCCATCAGCAGCTGTTTGTATGTGAGCATCCGTATGCTACTGTGGATAAGGTAAGTGATAATTCAGTTTCTATACATATATTGACTTTCTTTTTTATCATACAGGTTCTTGGGAATCCCTGATATCCTCAATACTTGAAAGTGTATCCATCTAAGAAGGGTTAGGTGCTCCGGCTCCCTCTGCATTACCTTTTTCACCCAACGCTCACTCACTTCAGCTGGATTACAAGGTAAAAGCATGTTACCTGTTTACAATAATACATTTAATGTATCTTCAAACATAGATATAAATTTACACTGGTGATAGGCTGCCTTGCCCCAACACATTCTCATCGTCAATCTCCTAATTTGTTGCTCTCTGCATGTCCATCTGTATCTCTGGCTTTTTGGTTTTCATTCCATCTGAAGCTGTTGCTGGCTTTTTATCTATGTTCAACTGTTTGACTTTCTTTTTGCAACTGTGTGAGGCCTGCCTTCCATCCATCAGCAGCTGTATGTATGTGAGTATCTGTATGCCACTGTGGAACAGGTAAGTGATAATTCAGTTTCTATACATATATTGACTTTCTTTTTTGTCATACAGGTTTTCAGGAACCCATGATTTCCTCAATCCCTGAAAGTGTATCCATCTAAGAAGTGTTAGGTGCTCCGGCTTCCTCTGCATTCCTTTTTTCACCCAACGCTCACTCGCTTCAGCTGGATTACAAGGTAAAAGCATGTTATCTGTTTACAATAATACATTTAATGTATCTTCAAACATAGATACAAATTTTCACTGGTGATGGGCTGCCTTGCCCCAACACAGTCTCATCATCCATCTCCAAATCTGTGGCTGTCTGCATGTCCATCTGCATCTCTGGCTGTTTGGTTTTCTTTCAATCTGAAGCTGTTGCTGGCTTTTTATCTATGTTCAACTGTTTGACTTTCTTTTTGCAACTGCGAGATCTGCTTTCTATCCATCAGCAGCTGTATGTATGTGAGTATCCGTATGCCACTGTGGAACAGGTAAGTGATAATTCAGTTTCTGTACATATATTGACTTTCTTTTTTGTCATACAGGTTTTCAGGAACCCATGATATCCTCAATCCCTGAACGTGTATCCATCTAAGAAGGGTTAGGTGCTCCGGCTCCCTCTGCATTACCTTTTTCACCCAACGCTCACTCACTTCAGCTGGATTACAAGGTAAAAGCATGTTACCTGTTTACAATAATACATTTAATGTATCTTCAAACATAGATACAAATTTACACTGGTGATGGGCTACATTGCCCCAACACAGTCTCCTCATCCATCTCCAAATGTGTGGCTGTCTGCATGTCCATCTGCATCTCTGGCTTTTTGGTTTTCTTTTCTTTCTGAAGATGTGGCTGGCTTTTTATCTATGTTCAACTTTTTGACATTTTTTTTGCAACTGTGTTAGGTCTGCTTTCTATCCATCAGCAGCTGTATGTATGTGAGTATCCGTGTGCCACTGTGGAACAGGTAAGTGATAATTAAGTTTCTATACATATAGTGACTTTCCTTTTTGTCATACAGATTCTCTGGAACCCATGATATCCTCAATCCCTGAAGGTGTATCCATCTAAGAAGGGTTAGGTGCTCCGGCTCCTTCTGCATTCCTTTTTTCACCCAACGCTCACTCACTTCAGCTGGATTACAAGGTAAAAGCATGTTACTTATTTACAATAATACACTTAATGTATCTTCAAACAAAGATAAAAATTTACCGCGGTGATGGGCTGCCTTGCCCCAACACAGTCTCATCATCCATCTCCAAATGTGTGGCTGTCTGCATGTCCATCTGCATCTCTGAATTTTTGGTTTTCATTCCATCTGAAGTTGTTGCTGGCTTTTCATCTATGTTCAACTGTATGACTTTCTTTTTGCAACTGTGTGAGGCCTGCCTTCCATACATAAGCAGCTGTTTGTATGTGAGTATCCGTGTGCCACTTTGGAACAGGTAAGTGATAATTCACTTTCTATACATATATTGACTGTCCTTTTTGTCATACAGTATTTCAGAAACCCTTGATATCCTCAATCCCTTAAAGTGTATCCAGCTAAGAAGGGTTAAGTGCTCCGGCTCCCTCTGCATTCTTTTTTTCACCCAACGCTCCCTCACTTCAGATGGATTACAAGGTAAGAACATGTTACCTGTTTGCAACAATACATTTAATGTATCTTCAAATATACATACAAATTTACACTGGTGATGGGCTGCCTTGCCCCAACACAGTCTCATCATTCATCTCCAAATCTGTGGCTGTCTGCATGTCCATCTGCATCTCTGGCTGTTTGCTTTTCTTTCTATCTGAAGCTGTGGCTGGTTTTTTATCTATGTACAACTGCTTGACTTCATTTTGCAACTGTGTGAGGCCTGTTTTCTATCCATCAGCAGCTGTATGTATGTGAGTATCCGTGTGCCACTGTGGAACAGGTAAGTGATAATTCAGTTTCTATACATATATTGACTTTCTTTTTTGTCGTACAGTTTTTTAGGAACCCGTGATATCCTCAATCCCTGACGGTGTATCCATCTAAGAAGGGTTAGGTGCTCGGGTTCCCTCTGCATTCCTTTTTTCACCCAACGCTCACTCACTTCAGCTGGATTACAAGGTAAGAACATGTTATCTGTTTACAATAATACATTTAATGTATCTTCAAACATAGATACAAATTTACACCGGTAATGGGCTGCCTTGCCCCAACACAGTCTCATCGTCAATCTTCTAATGTGTGGCTGTCTACATGTCCATCTGCATCTCTGACGTTTTGGTTTTCTTTACATCAGAAGCTGTGGCTTGCTTTTTATCTATGTTCAACTGTCTGACTTTCTTTTTGCAACTGTGTGAGGTCTGCTTTTTGTCCATCAACAGTTGTATGTCTGTGAGTATCCGTATGCCACTGTGGAACAGGTAAGTGATAATTCAGTTTCTATACATATATTGACTTTATTTTTTGTCATACAGGTTTTCAGGAACCCATGATTTCCTCAATCCCTGAAAGTGTATCCATCTAAGAAGTGTTAGGTGCTCCGGCTCCCTCTGCATTCCTTTTTTCACCCAACGCTCACTTACTTCAGCTGGATTACAAGGTAAAAGCATGTTACCTGTTTACAATAATACATTTAATGTATCTTCAAACATGAATACAAATTTTCAGTGGTGATGGGCTGCCTTGTCCCAACACAGTCTCATCATCCATCTCCAAATGTGTGGCTGTCTTTATGTCCATCTGCATCTCTGGCGTTTTGGTTTTCTTTCCATCTGAAGGTGTGGCTGGCTTTTTATCTATGTTCAACTGTTTGACTTTCTTTTTGCAACTGTGTGAGGCCTGCCTTCCATCCATCAGCAGCTGTATGTGAGTATCCGTGTGCCACCGTGGAACAAGTAAGTGATAATTAAGTTTCTATACATATATTGACTTATTTTTTGTCATACAGGTTTTCAGGAAGCCATGATATCCTCAATCCCTAAAAGTGTATCCAGCTAAGAAGGGTTAGGTGCTCCGGCTCCTTCTGCATTCCTTTTTTTACCCAACGCTCACTTACTTCAGCTGGATTACAAGGTAAAAGCATGCTACCTGTTTACAATAATACATTTAATGTATCTTCAAACATAGATACAAATTTACACTGGTGATGGGCTGCCTTGCCCCAACACAGTCTCATCATCCATCTCCAAATGTGTGGCTGTCTGCATGTCCATCTGCATCTCTGACTTTTTGGTTTTCATTCCATCTGAAGTTGTTGCTGGCTTTTCATCTATGTTCAACTGTATGACTTTCTTTTTGCAACTGTGTGAGGCCTGCCTTCCATACATAAGCAGCTGTTTGTATGTGAGAATCCGTTTGCCACTTTGGAACAGGTAAGTGATAATTCACTTTCTATACATATATTGACTGTCCTTTTTGTCATACAGTATTTCAGAAACCCTTGATATCCTCAATCCCTTAAAGTGTATCCAGCTAAAAAGGGTTAAGTGCTCCGGCTCCCTCTGCATTCTTTTTTTCACCCAACGCTCCCTCACTTCAGATGGATTACAAGGTAAGAACATGTTACCTGTTTGCAACAATACATTTAATGTATCTTCAAACATAGATACAAATTTACACTGGTGATGGGCTACCTTGCCCCAACACAGTCTCCTCATCCATCTCCAAATGTGTGGCTGTCTGCCTGTCCATCTGCATCTCTGGCTTTTTGGTTTTCTTTCCATATGAAGCTGTGGCTGGCTTTTTATCCATGTTCAACTGTTTGACTTTCTTTTTGCAACTGTGTGAGGTCTGCTTTCTATCCATCAGCAGCTGTTTGTATGTGAGCATCCGTATGCTACTGTGGATAAGGTAAGTGATAATTCAGTTTCTATACATATATTGACTTTCTTTTTTATCATACAGGTTCTTGGGAATCCCTGATATCCTCAATACTTGAAAGTGTATCCATCTAAGAAGGGTTAGGTGCTCCGGCTCCCTCTGCATTACCTTTTTCACCCAACGCTCACTCACTTCAGCTGGATTACAAGGTAAAAGCATGTTACCTGTTTACAATAATACATTTAATGTATCTTCAAACATAGATATAAATTTACACTGGTGATAGGCTGCCTTGCCCCAACACATTCTCATCGTCAATCTCCTAATTTGTTGCTCTCTGCATGTCCATCTGTATCTCTGGCTTTTTGGTTTTCATTCCATCTGAAGCTGTTGCTGGCTTTTTATCTATGTTCAACTGTTTGACTTTCTTTTTGCAACTGTGTGAGGCCTGCCTTCCATCCATCAGCAGCTGTATGTATGTGAGTATCTGTATGCCACTGTGGAACAGGTAAGTGATAATTCAGTTTCTATACATATATTGACTTTCTTTTTTGTCATACAGGTTTTCAGGAACCCATGATTTCCTCAATCCCTGAAAGTGTATCCATCTAAGAAGTGTTAGGTGCTCCGGCTTCCTCTGCATTCCTTTTTTCACCCAACGCTCACTCGCTTCAGCTGGATTACAAGGTAAAAGCATGTTATCTGTTTACAATAATACATTTAATGTATCTTCAAACATAGATACAAATTTTCACTGGTGATGGGCTGCCTTGCCCCAACACAGTCTCATCATCCATCTCCAAATCTGTGGCTGTCTGCATGTCCATCTGCATCTCTGGCTGTTTGGTTTTCTTTCAATCTGAAGCTGTTGCTGGCTTTTTATCTATGTTCAACTGTTTGACTTTCTTTTTGCAACTGCGAGATCTGCTTTCTATCCATCAGCAGCTGTATGTATGTGAGTATCCGTATGCCACTGTGGAACAGGTAAGTGATAATTCAGTTTCTGTACATATATTGACTTTCTTTTTTGTCATACAGGTTTTCAGGAACCCATGATATCCTCAATCCCTGAACGTGTATCCATCTAAGAAGGGTTAGGTGCTCCGGCTCCCTCTGCATTACCTTTTTCACCCAACGCTCACTCACTTCAGCTGGATTACAAGGTAAAAGCATGTTACCTGTTTACAATAATACATTTAATGTATCTTCAAACATAGATACAAATTTACACTGGTGATGGGCTACATTGCCCCAACACAGTCTCCTCATCCATCTCCAAATGTGTGGCTGTCTGCATGTCCATCTGCATCTCTGGCTTTTTGGTTTTCTTTTCTTTCTGAAGATGTGGCTGGCTTTTTATCTATGTTCAACTTTTTGACATTTTTTTTGCAACTGTGTTAGGTCTGCTTTCTATCCATCAGCAGCTGTATGTATGTGAGTATCCGTGTGCCACTGTGGAACAGGTAAGTGATAATTAAGTTTCTATACATATAGTGACTTTCCTTTTTGTCATACAGATTCTCTGGAACCCATGATATCCTCAATCCCTGAAGGTGTATCCATCTAAGAAGGGTTAGGTGCTCCGGCTCCTTCTGCATTCCTTTTTTCACCCAACGCTCACTCACTTCAGCTGGATTACAAGGTAAAAGCATGTTACTTATTTACAATAATACACTTAATGTATCTTCAAACAAAGATAAAAATTTACCGCGGTGATGGGCTGCCTTGCCCCAACACAGTCTCATCATCCATCTCCAAATGTGTGGCTGTCTGCATATCCATCTTCATCTCTGGCGTTTTGGTTTTCTTTCCATCTGATCTGATCTATGTTCAACTGTTTGACTTTCTTATTGTAACTGTATGAGGCCTGCCTTCCATCCATCAGCAGCTGTATGTATGTGAGTACCCGTATGCCACTGTGGAACAGGTAAGTTTTAATTCAGTTTCTGTACATATATTGACTTTCTTTTTTGTCATACAGGTTTTCAGGAACCCATGATATCCTCAATCCCTGAACGTGTATCCAGCTAAGAAGGGTTAGGAGCTCCGGCTCTGTTTGCATTCCTTTTTTCACCCAACGCTCACTCACTTCAGCTGGATAACAAGGTAAAAGCATGTTACCTGTTAACAATAATACATGTAATGTATCTTCAAACATAGATATAAATTTACACTGGGGATGGGCTGCCTTGCCCCAACACAGTCTCATCATCCATCTCCAAATGGGTGGCTGTCTGCATGTCCATCTGCATCTCTGACTTTTTGGTTTTCATTCCATCTGAAGTTGTTGCTGGCTTTTCATCTATGTTCAACTATATGACTTTCTTTTTGCAACTGTGTGAGGCCTGCCTTCCATACATAAGCAGCTGTTTGTATGTGCGTATCCGTGTGCCACTGTGGAACAGGTAAGTGATAATTCACTTTCTATCCATATATTGACTGTCCTTTTTGTCATACAGTATTTCAGAAACCCTTGATATCCTCAATCCCTTAAAGTGTATCCAGCTAAGAAGGGTTAAGTGCTCCGGCTCCCTCTGCATTCTTTTTTTCACCCAACGCTCCCTCATTCAGATGGATTACAAGGTAAGAACATGTTACCTGTTTGCAACAATACATTTAATGTATCTTCAAATATACATACAAATTTACACTGGTGATGGGCTGCCTTGCCCCAACACAGTCTCATCATTCATCTCCAAATCTGTGGCTGTCTGCATGTCCATCTGCATCTCTGGCTGTTTGCTTTTCTTTCTATCTGAAGCTGTGGCTGGTTTTTTATCTATGTACAACTGCTTGACTTCATTTTGCAACTGTGTGAGGCCTGTTTTCTATCCATCAGCAGCTGTACGTATGTGAGTATCCGTGTGCCACTGTGGAACAGGTAAGTGATAATTCAGTTTCTATACATATATTGACTTTCTTTTTTGTCATCCAGGTTTTCAGGAACCCATGATATACTCAATCCCTAAAAGTGTATCCAGCTAAGAAGGGTTAGGTGCTCCGGCTCCCTCTGCATTCCTTTTTTCACCCAACGCTCACTTACTTGAGCTGGATTACAAGGTAAGAACATGTTACATGTTAACAATAATACATGTAATGTATCTTCAAACATAGATACACATTTAAACTGGTGATGGGCTGCCTTGCCCCAACACAGTCTCACCATCCATCTCCAAATATGTGGCTGTCTGCATGTCCATCTGCACCTCTGGCGTTTTGGTTTTCTTTCCATCTGAAGCTGTGGCTGGCTTTTTATCTATGTTCAACTGTTTAACTTTGTTTTTGCGAATGTGTGAGGCCTGCCTTCCATCCATCAGCAGCTGTATGTATGTGAGTATCCGTTTGCCACTGTGGAACAGGTAAGTGATAATTCAGTTTCTATCCATATATTGACTTTCTTTTTTGTCATACAATTTTTCAGGAACCCATGATATACTCAATCCCTAAAAGTGTATCCAGCTAAGAAGGGTTAGGTGCTCCGGCTCCCTCTGCATTCCTTTTTTCACCCAACGCTCACTTACTTCAGCTGGATTACAAGGTAAAAGCATGTTACCTGTTTACAATAATACATTTAATGTATCTTCAAACATGAATACAAATTTTCAGTGGTGATGGGCTGCCTTGTCCCAACACAGTCTCATCATCCATCTCCAAATGTGTGGCTGTCTGCATGTCAATCTGCATCTCTGGCAGTTTGGTTTTCTTTCTATCTGAAACTGTGGCTGGCTTTTTATCTATGTTCAACTTTTTTACATTTTTTTTGCAACTGTGTTAGGTCTGCTTTCTATCAATCAGCAGCTGTATGTATGTGAGTATCCGTGTGCCACTGTGGAACAGGTAAGTGATAATTAAGTTTCTATACATATAGTGACTTTCCTTTTTGTCATACAGATTCTCTGGAACCCATGATATCCTCAATCCCTGAAGGTGTATCCATCTAAGAAGGGTTAGGTGCTCCGGCTCCTTCTGCATTCCTTTTTTCACCCAACGCTCACTCACTTCAGCTGGATTACAAGGTAAAAGCATGTTACCTATTTACAATAATACACTTAATGTATCTTCAAACAAAGATAAAAATTTACCGCTGTGATGGGCTGCCTTGCCCCAACACAGTCTCATCATCCATCTCCAAATGTGTGGCTGTCTGCATATCCATCTTCATCTCTGGCGTTTTGGTTTTCTTTCCATCTGATCTGATCTATGTTCAACTGTTTGACTTTCTTATTGTAACTGTATGAGGCCTGCCTTCCATCCATCAGCAGCTGTATGTATGTGAGTATCCGTATGCCACTGTGGAACAGGTAAGTGATTATTCTGTTTCTATACATATACTGACTTTCTTTTTTGTCATACAGGTTTTCAGGAACCCATGATATCCTCAATCCCTGAAGGTTTGTCCATCTAAGAAGGGTTAGGTGCTCCGGCTCCTTCTGCATTCCTTTTTTCACCCAATGCTCACTCACTTCAGCTGGATTACAAGGTAAAAGCATGTTATCTGTTTACAATAATACATTTAATGTATCTTCAAACATAGATACAAATTTACACTGGTGATGGGCTGCCTTTCCCCAACACAGTCTCATCATCAATCTCCAAATGTGTGGCTGTCTGCATGTCAATCTGCATCTCTGGCTTTTTGGTTTTCGTTCCATCTGAAGCTGTGGCTGGCTTTTTATCTATGTTCAACTGTTTGACTTTCTTTTTGCAACTGTGTGAGGCCTGCTTTCTATCCATCAGCAGCTGTATGTATGTGAGTATCCGTTTGCCACTGTGGAACAGGTAAGTGATAATTCTGTTTCTATACATATATTGACTTTCTTTTTTGTCATACAGGTTTTCAGGAAGCCATGATATCCTCAATCCCTGAAAGTGTATCCATCTAAGAAGTGTTAGGTGCTCCGTCTCATTCTGCATTTTTTTTTACCCAACGCTCACTTGCTTCAGCTGGATTACAAGGTAAAAGCATGTTACCTGTTTACAATAATACATTTAATGTATCTTCAAACATAGATACAAATTTACACTGGTGATGGGCTACCTTGCCCCAACACAGTCTCCTCATCCATCTCCAAATGTGTGGCTGTCTGCATGTCCATCTGCATCTCTGGCTTTTTGGTTTTCTTTCCATATGAAGCTGTGGCTGGCTTTTTATCCATGTTCAACTGTTTGACTTTCTTTTTGCAACTGTGTGAGGTCTGCTTTCTATCCATCAGCAGCTGTATGTATGTGAGCATCCGTATGCTACTGTGGATAAGGTAAGTGATAATTCAGTTTCTATACATATATTGACTTTCTTTTTTATCATACAGGTTCTTGGGAATCCCTGATATCCTCAATACTTGAAAGTGTATCCATCTAAGAAGGGTTAGGTGCTCCGGCTCCCTCTGCATTACCTTTTTCACCCAACGCTCACTCACTTCAGCTGGATTACAAGGTAAAAGCATGTTACCTGTTTACAATAATACATTTAATGTATCTTCAAACATAGATACAAATTTACACCGGTGATGGGCTACATTGCCCCAACACAGTCTCCTCATCCATCTCCAAATGTGTGGCTGTCTGCATGTCCATCTGCATCTCTGGCTGTTTGGTTTTCTTTTCTTTCTGAAGATGTGGCTGGCTTTTTATCTATGTTCAACTGTTTGACTTTCTTTTTGCAACTGTGTGAGGTCTGCTTTCTATGCATCAGCAGCTGTATGTATTTGGGTATCCGTATGCCACTGTGGAACAGGTAAGTGCTAATTCTGTTTCTATACATATATTGACTTTCTTTTTTGTCATACAGGTTTTCAGGGAGCCATGATATCCTCAATCCCTGAAAGTGTATCCATCTTAGAAGGGTTTGGTGCTCCGTCTCATTCTGCATTTTCTTTTACCCAACACTCACTTGCTTCAGCTGGATTACAAGGTAAAAGCATGCTATCTGTTTACAATAATACATTTGATGTATCTTCAAACATAGATATAAATTTACACTGGTGATGGGCTGCCTTGCCCCAACACAGTCATCATCCATCTCCAAATGTGTGGCTGTCTGCATGTCAATCTGCATCTCTGACTTTTTGGTTTTCTTTCTATCTGAAACTGTAGCTGGTTTTTTAGCTATGTACAACGGGTTGACTTCATTTTGCAACTGTGTGAGGCCTGCTTTCTATCCATCAGCAGCTGTACGTATGTGAGTACCCGTATGCCAGTGTGGAACAGGTAAGTGATAATTCAGTTTCTATACATATATTGACTTTCTTTTTTGTCATACAGGTTTTCAGGAACCCATGATTTCCTCAATCCCTGAAGGTTTATCTATCTAAGAAGGGTTAGGTGCTCCGGCTCCTTCTGCATTCCTTTTTTCACCCAACGCTCACTCACTTCAGCTGGATTACAAGGTAAAAGCATGTTACCTGTTCACAATAATACATTTAATGTATCTTCAAACATAGATACACATTTACACTGGTGATGGGCTGCCTTGCCCCAACACAGTCTCATCGTCAATCTCCTAATGTGTGGCTATCTGCATGTCCATATGTATCTCTGGCGTTTTGGTTTTCTTTCCATCTGAAGCTGTTGCTGGCTTTTTATCTATGTTCAACTGTTTGACTTTCTTTTTGCAACTGTGAGATCTGCTTTTTATCCATCAGCAGCTGTATGTACGTGAGTATCCGTGTGCCACTGTGGAACAGGTAAGTGATAATTCAGTTTCTATACATATATTGACTTTCTTTTTTGTCATCCAGGTTCTCTGGAATCCATGATATCCTCAATCCCTGAAGGTGTATCCAGCTAAGAAGGGTTAGGTGCTCCGGCTCTGTTTGCATTCCTTTTTTCACCCAACGCTCACTCACTTCAGCTGGATAACAAGGTAAGAACATGTTACCTGTTAACAATAATACATGTAATGTATCTTCAAACATAGATACACATTTACACTGGTGATGGGCTGACTTGCCCCAACACAGTCTCATCATCCATCTCCAAATATGTGGCTGTCTGCATGTCCATCTGCACCTCTGGCGTTTTGGTTTTCTTTCCATCTGAAGCTGTGGCTGGCTTTTTATCTATGTTCAACTGTTTAACTTTGTTTTTGCGAATGTGTGAGGCCTGCCTTCCATCCATCAGCAGCTGTATGTGAGTATCCGTGTGCCACCGTGGAACAAGTAAGTGATAATTAAGTTTCTATGCATATATTGACTTTCTTTTTTGTCATACAGGTTTTCAGGAAGCCATGATATCCTCAATCCCTAAAAGTGTATCCAGCTAAGAAGGGTTAGGTGCTCCGGCTCCTTCTGCATTCCTTTTTTTACCCAACGCTCACTTACTTCAGCTGGATTACAAGGTAAAAGCATGTTACCTGTTTACAATAATACATTTAATGTATCTTCAAACATAGATACAAATTTACACTGGTGATGGGCTGCCTTGCCCCAACACAGTCTCATCATCCATCTCCAAATGTGTGGCTGTCTGCATGTCAATCTGCATCTCTGGCAGTTTGGTTTTCTTTCTATCTGAAACTGTGGCTGGCTTTTTATCTATGTTCAACTTTTTGACATTTTTTTTGCAACTGTGTTAGGTCTGCTTTCTATCCATCAGCAGCTGTATGTATGTGAGTATCCGTGTGCCACTGTGGAACAGGTAAGTGATAATTAAGTTTCTATACATATAGTGACTTTCCTTTTTGTCATACAGATTCTCTGGAACCCATGATATCCTCAATCCCTGAAGGTGTATCCATCTAAGAAGGGTTAGGTGCTCCGGCTCCCTCTGCATTCCTTTTTTCACCCAACGCTCACTCACTTCAGCTGGATTACAAGGTAAAAGCATGTTACCTATTTACAATAATACATTTAATGTATCTTCAAACAAAGATAAAAATTTACCGCGGTGATGGGCTGCCTTGCCCCAACACAGTCTCATCATCCATCTCCAAATGTGTGGCTGTCTGCATATCCATCTTCATCTCTGGCGTTTTGGTTTTCTTTCCATCTGATCTGATCTATGTTCAACTGTTTGACTTTCTTATTGTAACTGTATGAGGCCTGCCTTCCATCCATCAGCAGCTGTATGTATGTGAGTACCCGTATGCCACTGTGGAACAGGTAAGTGATAATTCAGTTTCTATACATATATTGACTTTCTTTTTTGTCATACAGGTTTTCAGGAAGCCATGATATCCTCAATCCCTAAAGGTGTATCCTGTTAAAAAATGGTTAGGGGGTCCGGCTTCCTTTGCTTTCCTTTTTTCACCCAACGCTCACTCACTTCACCAGGATTACAAGGTAAAAGCATGTTATCTGTTTACAATAATACATTTAATGTATCTTCAAACATACATGAAAATTCACATTGATGATGGGCTGCCTTGCCCCAACACAGTGAGAGAAAATATGGTCTTTTCTAACATTACTTTCATGTGGTTTCAACTTGTTATCAAATGGTTATCTTAATCCTTTGTCTCACCTTTTGTTACCCTTCGTCTGCCGGCCTAAAGTGGTCACTCTCTTTGTATACCATCAACCCCCCCTCAACTTCACCCACCTTCTACCCCTCTTTAAAGTGATAACTATGATACTCCAAGTGACCTATCCTTCATCCCCCTCCTACCCCTCCTTAAACTCCTCTTCATCAACCTTTCTCCTCCCACAATTTCCAATGTATATAAGGCCCTCTCAAAATACCCCTAATCAGACTGGGTTGACCGTGACCGATCGAGTTGTACATCTCTGTGTGTACCAATAAACTCATCAACACTGAAGATCCAGTCTCCTGACTCCTGAATCTGTCTCCTGGACGCCAGATTTCTAACAATTTGGTGCCGTGACCCGGATGGCCTACTGAAACCTTCTTGGTGAGTAAACGCCATTTCGAATCGAAGAGAAATTCTGGTTTCCTGAGACAGAGGAGTCAGTAAGTGTTAGCCTCTCTGAAAGAAGAGAAGTTATCTGTTTGTCACTGACAAAAACCTAGTGTTTTGTGGCTGTTATCCTCTGTGTTTTTGAGGGAAGTTTGGTTGTTTGTCACTGATAGAAACCTAGTGTTTGTGGCTGTTATCCTCTCTGTTTTTGAGGGAAGTTTTGTTGTTTGTCACTGATAGAAACCTAGTGTTTTGTGGCTGTTATCCTCTCTAAAGGAGAGAAGTTTGTTTTGTTACTGTTAAACGTAACGTTTGTAACCGGAATCCTCTCTGAATGGAGAGAGGTCTGTTTGTTACTGATGAGTTGTGTTTTTGTTCTTCTGTAGTTTAGTTAATAAGAAGAAAACTTGGTTTTGTTCTCCTGTTTCCTCACCATGTCCAGAAAAGGCCAACATACTCAGAATCTTGGTAAAGACTCATGGAAGCCTCTTAACTATAAAAGCAGCACCTTAGTTAAGGGAGGGACTGAAATGCCTCAGTGGACTGATTCTGATTTTGAAAAGGTAATCAATGGCATAGTGAAGAAACATATTAATGAGCAAAAGATAACTCAGTACTTTTCCTCCAAAGGTTTCTCTGCTGATAGAGAATGGACTTTTGCTGAGTGTAAGGTAGCTTTAGGTTATGGCCTTAAGCATGACTCAGTGAAGAAGTGTCTTTTTGTAATTAAGCAATACTGGAAATGCAAGTTAAAGTCTATGGAAGATGAGTTAAAGGAAGCTCAGGGAAAGATCTTAGAACTAATTAGTGAATGCAGACGGCATAAAACAGCTACCATAAATGCCAATAGAACATGTAAGACACTTCAGCAAAACCTGACAGAAGTTGAACAGCAGCATGCTAGTTGTAAAACTAAATCAAGGTGCCAGTGTCCTTCTGTTGCCCCTCCAGCAGGTCAGCCATGTTACACAGAGGATGGAGATTCTCAAGTAACAGTAAGGCTGTATCCTGAATTATCTGTAAACGACAAAGGCAATGAGACTGTTCATTCTGATGGATCAGAATCTTCATCTTCTGACAAGGGTTCTGAACATGCTAGTGCAAGGCGAGTTCAGATGAGACCTGTAACCATTGTATCTTCTGAGGTACTTAATCATGCAAAATGCAGAGGTACTGAAACCAGAGTAGAAATTGGTCATGTTCCTTTAGATGCAGATACTTTGGGCAAGTTGTCCAAGGAGTTTAAGCATCCAAGGAAAATGGGGCTTGATTTCATTGACCTCATGCATAAGAAAAGGAATCTCTACTCTTTGCACCCCAATGATGCTGTAGCTATAGCAAGCCAGGTACTTAACGTTGCAGACAGTAGACAGCTTGCTAAAAAGGTGTTAAATGCTATGGGTAACAATGGCCAGAACCTTGAAGGGGGATGGAAAGCTTTCAATGATTGGATTAGCTGTCAATGCCATAAAGCAACTGACTGGACACAGATAACCAAATGTAGACAAAGAAAGGGAGAGTCTGCAGCAGACTTCTGTGAGAGATTTGAAAGAGTCTTTTTGCGTCACTCAGGCATTCATCAATACAATGGTGATAACATTGACAGTACAACTGATGGTCCCCATTTTGGACAGCTGGTTGAGTCACTACGGACAGATCTAAAACAAGCTCTGGTGACTGCTGTTCCAAATTGGCGGCAAACTAAGTGGAGTGACCTTAAGAATGAACTTGACCGATTGGACATTGATCTAGAACCATGCCATGTTCCAGCATCAATCCATGTCCTCAAAGAGACTAGCTCTAACTCAGATGCAAGCAAGAGGTTCTCTAATCAGAAGAAACAATGTCATTACTGTCATCAAATTGGTCACTTTTCTAGAGTATGTCGCAAAAAGCGGGCAGATAGCCACAATATGGGTGCAAGGTTGAGAGACAACCTAGTGGGAAATTTTTCGGGGGGGTTTTCACAGGGAAGCCCAGCAGGGATTTCACAAGAGCAATTGTCTTTGACGTTAAGGACCTTGCAGGGAGTCACAGAGCAGTTGTTTCTGATATTCAATGGAATACAGAGAGTCATAGGGACATCAACAGTTCCTCCTGCTGTGGTTTAAACTAAACTGTCCACAGAATTGAACTCACCATACTTACTGTAGCATATTAATGACACCCAAGTAGTGTGAATGAGAAAATGCATATCAAATGCATGAATGCACTTTTTTTTTATTCTTTTTTACTGTTTTTTATGTAAGCAAGGGACATAAGGTCCTGATGCAGTTCAGTTGTGTTGTGCTGGTGTACATATTCTGGACAATGTTACCCAGGGTTCTAGAGGAATTGTGCCTTGTAGAGAAGCTGCAGTTATCGCAATGTCACTGCCAAGCACAGTGCACTAATTGCCAAGCTTTCTTAGGCCTTGTAAGTAATGCTACATTTTTAAAAACCACTATACGATCTGCTTAAAGATAACCCTGGGCAACATGGCCCTATTGTAGATTTAGAGTGAACACTAGAGTGAACCACTGATCTGTGGAATAATAGATATGGCTAAATAATGGTGTGAAAATTTCTCCAGATGATGTGACACTAGCATTACACTACCTGGTTACACTAGTGTTTCAGAAATGTTTTCAGAACTAACAAGATTAGTTAGCCAAAACTGTGCTACTTGCTGAAAGGTCAATGGATCTTGGTGAGGAAACAGTGACGAACAGTCCTTAGAACTTAGATGGGGTGGCCCATTTCAGGTTATGCTAATCACTGATTCAGCAGTGAAATGTAAAGGAAACAGTTATTCATGTTTCTTACTGTAAGGTTGTATCTGCTCATCAGAACGAAATAATAGGGTCAGTAAAGAGAAGAGGTGGGTAATGCACAGAGCCTCAGGGAAGAACTATGGTTTTTATGCCATAGGGGCCAACCCTTTGGTGAAGACTTTCAACACACTATGCATTACCAAAGCAGCCTCCTCTGAGGGACAGATAGTGGGGATGAGCAGGTAAACTAATGGTGAAAAATTCCCAACAACAATGAACAGTTTACTGCGCAATGTTACTTCTGTGTTACAGATCAGTTGGAGCCAGACAGTGCTCCTGTTCATTGAGAATGGCAAGAATAGTTTTTGACACATTGCACCCAAGCTTCAGACTCGAAGAACCAACTGACCACTGGACTACTTGGATGATCTACCATCGACTGATGTTTACAAACATAACTTGGACACACACTGTGACTAATCACAGACACAGAAGAAAACTCTCTATGGTATTTTTCAGGAAGTTGCAGCCATGGATAACATGGACATTCTTTAGCATAATAATATAGAAATAGGCACTGCCCTGTTTTTGTATAGTTATTGCCTTTTATTTTGTTTGTTTTTGTTTTCGACTTCTTATTGTACATATGTATTGTACCTAGTAGTCTTAATATTGTTTTGTGATTCTCCATGAGGGAGAATCAAAGGGGGAATTGAGAGAAAATATGGTCTTTTCTAACATTACTTTCATGTGGTTTCAACTTGTTATCAAATGGTTATCTTAATCCTTTGTCTCACCTTTTGTTACCCTTCGTCTGCCGGCCTAAAGTGGTCACTCTCTTTGTATACCATCAACCCCCCCTCAACTTCACCCACCTTCTACCCCTCTTTAAAGTGATAACTATCACCCCCTATTGTTGACACTCCAAGTGCCCTCAACTTCACCCACCTCCTACCCCTCTTTAAAGTGATAACTATGATACTCCAAGTGACCTATCCTTCATCCCCCTCCTACCCCTCCTTAAACTCCTCTTCATCAACCTTTCTCCTCCCACAATTTCCAATGTATATAAGGCCCTCTCAAAATACCCCTAATCAGACTGGGTTGACCGTGACCGATCGAGTTGTACATCTCTGTGTGTACCAATAAACTCATCAACACTGAAGATCCAGTCTCCTGACTCCTGAATCTGTCTCCTGGACGCCGGATTTCTAACAGTCTCATCATCAATTTCCAAATGTGTGGCTGTCTGCATGTCCATCTGCATCTCTGACTTTTTGGTTTTCTTTCCATCTGAAAGTGTGGCTGGCTTTTTATCTATGTTTAACTGTTTGATTTTCTTTTTGCAACTGTGTGAGGTTTGCCTTCCATCCATCAGCAGCTGTATGTATGTGAGTATCCGTATGCCACTGTGGAACAGGTAAGTGATAATTCAGTTTCTATACATATATTGACTTTCTTTTTTGTCATACAGGTTTTCAGGAACCAATGATATCCTCAATCCCTAAAATTGTGTCCATCTAAGAAGGGTTAGGTGCTCCGGCTCCCTATTTCTCCCTTTTTCACCCAACTCTCACTCACTTCAGCTGGATTACAAGGTAAAATCATGTTACCTGTTTACAGTAGTACATTTAATGTATCTTCAAACATAGATACACATTTAAACTGGTGATAGGCTGCCTTGCCTCAACACAGTCTCATCATCAATTTCCAAATGTGTAGTTGTCTGCATGTCCATCTGCATCTCTGACTTTTTGGTTTTCTTTCCATCTGAAGATGTGGCTGGCTTTTTATCTATGTTCAACTGTTTGACTTTCTTTTTGCAACTGTGTGAGGCCTGCCTTCCATCCATCAGCAGCTGTACGTATGTGAGTATCCGTTTGCCTCTGTGGAACAGGTAAGTGATAATTCACTTTCTATACATATATTATAAATAATACATTTAATGTATCTTCAAACATAGATACAAATTTACACTGGTGATGGGCTGCTTTGCCCCAACACAGTCTCATCATCCATCTCCAAATGTGTGCTGTCTCAGACGTCACAATAGCGCTATGTGTTTGCAGTAGCTAAACTTAGCGAAGCAGCAGCAGCTGCAGAAGCAGCTGTGGACTATATCCTTTCTAACACTTGTCAAGAGTGTACCTTACCTTTACCGTGCCATAGATGATGAGGTATATTCCTTCAGGCTGGTCATTTTCACGCATGATGGTCTCGCCAGACTTAAAATGCAACAGCTTGGAAACTTTCTAAAAACAACAGCAGGACCAATCCATCAAAATCCAAAATCATGCATTTTGGGTCTATGCACTAGATAGTAATAATAATAATTATTTCAACTTTATCTGTACTTCTGAAACAGCATATGTCAACTCATACTGTTCCACAATATATAACTGTATATTGAGAATGATACTATATTAGTGTAACAGTCTCAAACATATACTTATCACTTGTTATAAGTGTGTTGACCTATAAAACTCTATATAACCTTAGAATAAACCTAAATAAATATAAAGTCAGTGATCAGAATGTTCTGTTGATCAGTAAAGTTATAGATATGCTAGTTAGAGCAGCACAGCTAGGAAAACACAGGTTTGAGTGCTGATCTTTTATGAGCTCCAGACTCTGTTTGACTTTAATGAAGGACTGATTAGATAAAATAGGTGTTGGTTGGGAAGTGAACATATCTGTCTTCCTCCAGGACAGCACTGGAAATGGATGACTATTTGTATGTGGAGCAGTGTTTAATGTGAGGTTCTTTTTGAACAAATAAAAACTTAAATAAAATACTGAAAAAACCAAAGAGCCAAACATTCGAAACCTCATCTACTGTTGCCTACACTAGACACGCGAGTGTCGGAAATGGACCTTGAACCTTGAGGAGCAATGAGGGGTGGTCTGTTTTTTTGGAAGATCACATCGTGTGTGTGCTCTATTTAGCACAGATACCACCTTCAGGAAGTCTGAGCTGTTTTGGCAGCACATGGAAGAACAACAGCATACTACCCCTCATAATGTTTTGGCTCATTGGTGTAGAAACCTGCATTTAGGTCTCTATTTCAGCTCCTTAATTAAATACTTTAGGTTCTACCTTCAAATACAGAATCTGAGGAATGCTGTTATGAAGCCATGGCACATTTTACAGGACCTCCATGTGTATCGGCATCAGGATGGCCGGGGGGAAATCCCTGATGTACTTCATATTTTTTTCAATGACCTGATCAAAACAACAAACAAGTAGAAATTATTAACTTAACAGCAGTGAGCTGGAATCTGGAATTACGACAGAAAGTAGTGACAAAAAGTGTTTTTTTTTTTACCTTCTCAAGTTTTGAGGCTTCCACTTCATCTACATGTCCTGCTGAATCAAATGTTTGGATGGTTTCTCTTTTGGAGTTGAGAATCGATCGAAGGGCCTTCCTGGTCATCACTGAGATGGCAATCTCCGGAAAGCTTTTCTGAAGCAGATCTGCAGACACAAAATGTTTCACATGGACTTACAAAAGCTGTCAAACGTGAGTGGTCACTGATTTCTGATCTTCTTCAATTGAGTAAGACAATAAATCCTTGCAAAGGTGTAGTGATGATAAAGCAGCTGTGAACTAAAGCTGAGGGTATACTGATGATCAGGTTCTTTATTGGTCTAAAAAGCAGGTGTGGCCTAAACAACGATCTGACAGTTTTCTTTTCCAGACTATTGTAAAAGCCCATCCTACAGAGAAAACCTTCATTTGTATTAAAGGGCTACAATACGTCTTCCTATGTTTAGTGGCTGCTTTGCAGTTTGGGGCGTTTTCACACTCTCAGTCCGGTTAAATCGGACTCTGGTTCGTTTTCACCCTTTGTTTGGGCAGGTGAGAATACCTGCCAGTAACCAGTAACTCAGATCCAGACCAAAACAACCGCACAAGGAACCTCTGGAGCAGTTCATTTGTGGTGAGAAGGTGATCTGACCTCGTTCTGCAGGTGCAGTTTAACCAGGTATCCTGCCTGATCATTACTACAGCTATGAACAGACACCATCTCCGCTGCTGCTCCATGTTAAACTGCACAGAAATCTGCACTAGACCTTCTTCCTGTATTTACTGTCTTGCTCCGCTCCCAACAAGTCTGACCAATCAGCAGAGAGAACATTATCACATGGTTTGATGGGACACATTTTGGTGTGCTTGGATTTTTCCCTCCAAGTTTACAAACTCCTAACTGATTCAGACCAGAGCGAATCAGCTGTAGGCCAAGTTTCCAAACATGGACAGTTTGGACGGGAGGGTGAACGGTGCGCTGTGAAACCTTGTTGGCATCAAGCTCTTTTATTTCATAATAGTGAGGTCTATTCAGTTTTCAATGGTTCGGGCCTTTTAAATATATTCTGAGAAGCTGTACTGCATGTCTTCCAGTATGACTGAAAACAAACTGGATGTAGATGTTCTCAGACCACAAAGCCAGTGTGGTCTCTCTCTCCGGTCCATATTAGTTGTGCACTGCGGGAGAATCAATATCCATTTCAAGAACATGAGTACGTGTGATATGCGTATAATCCGTGTTTCGATTGCGGACCGGCACAAGAATACCATTTTGATGATAATCAAGTGTTACGTGGCTGTCGCGAAAAGACGGGCACTGCTAAGAATGTGGCTTTGTGGCATTCTGTCCAGCGGTGCTCCTGTAATCCGTTTCTTTGCAAAAGGTCAAGACTATTCGGTAAGCCCTCTGCATCATGCTGTCTGCCTCTGTGCATTTATCATATTATGTTTTATTTTCTGAAAAAAAAGAAAAGAAAAGAAAAAATCAAAAATGTTCAAATGATTGGGCTGATCACCCGAGTCTGGGGTCAATAATCAGACATGTTTAGGATCTGTGCTTCTTTAGTTTGCAACCGGAAATGCTAGGCTAACGATGCTAATAAACACAAGATCTAGACTGTCACCAACGTTTGCGCCATAAATACCAACAACAACTTCTTTAGCTTCAAATAAACCCAAAAAGTGTTTAAAAACGTCACCCTGTAGGAAATGTAACTGGAATAATTATAGACACACTATAAAGACGTGGTGTAAATGTAAATAAAGGGCTTACCGATCTCTATAGCAGCATACTTCATGTCCCTCTCCAAAAGGCTCTTTACTTGCTGAAGAAAGAAAAGTGACTGAACTAATTAGTTGATCAGGAATAATAATTCATTAATTAAAATCTCTTTCATCAGTGTGTAATTTCACTAAACCTAAACAGTGTGTTGAATGTGTGTCTATTAACCGTGGTAGTTCCTAGACTCCAGGAGATTAAGCAACTATCACAGCTGCAAATGTTCCCAATAAAGAAAACACATGCAGTGAGCAGACAGAAGCTCCTTCTTGACGAGAGAGGTCAACTGAGAATATGTAGTTTGTAAACATAAAACTAGCTAATTGAGGAACTTCATTACTAATAATTCTATTTAGAATTACAGAACAGAAATATGAAATAGGTTTAGAATTAGACATGGGTAATATAGAGTTTTCTTAGGTGTTCTTAGGCTAATCAGACGGATAAATTTACCCCTAACTATTTGAGTCTATTTAAGTTTATTTGCACCTCAACAGCAGCCCTGAACTGAATTAAGTTCAATCTCCTGAATAAGGCAGAGACACAGTATATGGCTCCTACTCCCTATGCAATGCACTGCACAGGTCATTAGACTATGTGCAAATGCGCACACACACACACACACACACACACACACACACACACACACAGCTTGTCTATTTCCTGTAGAGAACTACTGCCAATAGAATTGGACTCTCTGGAGCAGATCGTCATCATGAACCTATTGGCACCATGCTGCCTAATGCCAGGCGTGGGCTAGAGGGGTATAAAGCCCCCCAGCATTGAGCTGTGGAGCAGTGGAAGAGCTGTACTCTCTGGAATGATGGTGGAGCTCCATCCAGTACTTCTGGGATGAGTTGGGGGGTTGGAAATGAGGAGGGGTGGTGATCATCATCAAACATCCTGACCTCACTAATGTTCTTGCTGTAATCAAATCCTCATAGTAATGCTTCAAAATCTAGTAGAAAATCTTCTTCCCTGGACAGTAAAGACAGTTGCTCCAACAAAAGCAGGACAAACCTTTTCTAATTCTCCTGATTTCAGAATGAGCAGATGTCCCAATACTTTTGCCCATATGTGTATTAAAGGACCGATATATGACAGCGTTTTTACAACTCCTTTTATCCTGTATGCCCCTTTTGTCCTATTCTATTGGCAGTACTTCTCTACAGGGGCTAGACTAATCTCTCCATGACGTGACAATTCCATAAAACCAGTGAACAACAAAACACTTTACATTCTGCTGCCAAACTGGTGCTTGTTGACTTTATGCTGAATGAAGATTGTAAATAACACAGCTAAAACTGAATCTCCTACAGAAGCTCAAATGATAAACAGCACTCACCGCTGTAAGTGCAGCCGTGGTTAGGAGAACGGAGAAACATGATATTTTGTCGGTACCTCAGCAACTCTTTGGTCTTCGGTGATGTGGTCTATGATTTTGCTGATGTCCTCCAGTGCATTGATGTAGCCTGTTGCAATGTCATAGCCAAAGTTCACCTGTTTCTGAAACTCATGACAAAGTATTTTCACCAGGACCTGCGTGATTACCTGGAGGTAAACAAAGATCAAGTGCTACATTTATTACAGACCCGAACGCAGGCCAAAACACTGCTGAGTAACTGCACACTTCTTCATTAGAACTGTATTACACTGTGTGGCTTCTGCTCCCTTTACATGTATTTCTTTTTATTCTTCTGTAAACAGCAGCCAGTACAAGTATAAGTAATTCATAATAGTTCCAACAATCGTAAACATAAGCTTTCCTCAAAGCCATAGCCTGTCGAAACACACATCAATCAGATATGCATCATTCAGAACATGCAAGCTATTGCAGGTGACCAGCCACTGCCACAAACCACACCCTCATTTCTCTTACCCTCAACATAGCTTCACCAACGTAAAAGGCAAAGAAGACATAGTTTGCCACGCTGAGCTCCAGGTCGTACTTCGTGCTAACTTCAGGGATGAAGTCCAAAATGATGGTCAATAGGTTGAGCAGGATTACGATGCACATGAGAATGTTGAAGGGGGCACTGAAGACAATCTTGTAGCACAGCTTCAGCACGGCATTCCTGTCAAACCCAACATTGTATTATTCAGAAACCAAAATTCAGAAATTCCAAAATTCTTTACCTCTTAATCATCAGCATAACAGAAACATACGGTCTTATGCAAACGTTTAGGCACCAATGGCCAAATTCTTTTTTTCTCCAATCTAAAAGTTTTTTATTAGAGCAGTGGTAAACACAGCCCCCACGGCTAATCAAACATACTGTCAGGTCCGCGTCGCCGCGCCCGCCTCTTATGTTCATGTTCATGTCACGGACTTTTAGTTCTGGATTCACGTTCACGTCACTCACTAGACTTTTATGTTGACAACACACTATGTACAACGCCATGTTTTCTGTTTAATTGGGGTCACCTGAGAACTGGGGTATAAAGGGAGCAAACGCAATCTTCCCCTCGCCGAGAATTAAGGTTCCCAAGCCGACCTGGAGTGTCTGCGTCTGTGTACGGTCCGTTAGCCGACCGGGAGTGTTGGCGTCTTGGTACACTTGCTATGCCAACCTGGAGGGTTGGCTTCATGTTCAGGAGATTCGTGGCTGTCATTGGTGTTTCTCACGAGGGCGTCTGAGAGAGTTATCTTTTACTGGCCCTGCCAGTGGTTTTTGGTTCTAGCATTGTCTCCCTGTTTATCTTAACGGGCCTCAAAAAGTAAAGCACAGCATTCTTCTTTTAGGAAAAGTGAAAGAAGGTCCTACACAGATTAAACTGTAGGAGAGCTTCTACACACAACTCAGATTCACGCTAACTGAGTTTGAGCTGAACAGATCTTGGAGACGCAGCTCCCTCCATTGGTGAGGAAGACACACAGCGAGTTCTAGTTCTAGGTGTCATTAATCACGGCTGGCAGAAGTCACGTCACACTTGAGTCAGCTATGGGACGCATGTAACATCGCTAGTGCGGTGTTAGCACGGCCCGGCTCGCTCGTGGAAATTAGCATCAAACACTTTCAAGTGAATTGCAGGGTTTCTGTGTGGACCATGTTCATGATTTTGAGACTTTACATCATCTTTTATGAGAGGACCATGGCAACAGCCTAAACTAGCTAACTGCATGCCAAAGTCGTCACAAAGTCGTGTCTAACCTGTTTGAGTTTGTTTTAAACAGACTTGAAGTGGATTCCAATAGGAATTATTTGGCACTACATTTATATGAAGGCCTCCTTGGCTTGGTTTGGGAAGAGTGTGATTTATGCATGCAGATTACACTGTGCTAACAGATGCTAGTGTTAAGTGCTACATTAGCCTTGTAGTTGCAGTGCAAGACTAAAGAACGAAACCGTTGCATAATTATTACGAGACACCGTGCGCTTGCTGGTCCTGATTTAGCAACACAGCAAATGTAAATAGAAGCCGTTCTAAGGGGTCAGTACCGACGCAGAACCGCACAGCATGGCTTTCGTAACCATCTGGTCCTGCAGTGGAAGAGGCCCATGTGTTCGTCTAGTGTCAAAGTGTAATTTCTCTGGTCTAGAAGAAATGGGGTTTGTCACTTACTTTGAAGGCTTGATGCATTTGATGACACCGATCCAGTTGATCAGTTTCCAGCACTTGATGCTGAAATGTTTTCCCCAATCCCAGTACATGTTTGTGTCATCAACACTCATGAACCTGAGGACTACACTACAGCACTCATAATTACTCCACCTCCACTGTAAATGAGTGTAATCTCCAGATTCAGCTCACAATACCACTAGTAATGACTGCTGTCTCAGATGAATTCAACCCACTGAACATAATCCTGCACAAGAGCTAGGGGTGTGATTCAGAGGGCTGGGATGTGTTTTTAGAAGATGATTATCTTAATGAATTTACATTTGCATTGAAGGCATTTAGCAGCTGCTCTTCTCCAGAGCAACAACAAACGTGCTTCACCGTTCACTCAGAAAATACCCTTGGCTCGTTTGTAGAGGCTAGGATCCAAAAGCTTAGACTCTACTATTTGTGGTCTATATACTGACTTCTAAATTTAGTACTCTAGTAAGTAAGACGGCGTTTGAAGACAGCGAGTGAAAGGGCAAGATGGATTCAAACAAGTATCAGGAAATCCTAGAAGAAAAAAATCATGCCTTCTGTGAGGAGGCTGAAGCTTGGGTATCTTTGGACCTTCCAACAGGACAATGAGCCAAAACATACCTCAAAGTCCCCCAAG
This sequence comes from Salminus brasiliensis, assembly GCF_030463535.1. NCBI lineage: Eukaryota > Metazoa > Chordata > Actinopteri > Characiformes > Bryconidae > Salminus > Salminus brasiliensis. The sequence goes on from NC_132896.1 coordinate 17,630,351, forward strand.
GCTTGGTTTAAGAAGTCCTGGAAGATTCTGGAGTGCCCATCACAGTCGCCTGACTTGAACCCCTGAACCCCATAGAAAATCTTTGGAAGGCGGCTGCAGCAGCAAACCCAGCAATATCGGTGAACAGATCATTTTTTTCAAAATGCAATTTTGCTAATAAATCTAATTTGCAGGAATAATTCTGAGTGAAACTCTACACTAGGTGTTAAAAATATCTGTTGCTTTCAACCTTTTAAGAGAGAATGCCAGAACAGCAGGGTTAGCTTTTAAAAGTGTTCAGCAGTGTTTGTGTTTAGGTGAGCTCCTTTAGATCCTTCAGAGCTGTACTGTAGCTCTACTGAGACTCACCCATAGACTACTGTATCCAAACTAACAGGCCTCTTTGTTTAAACTAGATGGTGACAGACTTGTTGCAATGCATTGATTATTTGGCAAACTGGCGAATTGGAAATATTTACATCTATATCCTGTTCTGTATTTAGTTCTACTTCTACTAACATTTGTGTGAGTTCAGGAACCAAAGCAGCCATGATAATATGAATACAACTATTTTCTGTTACTATGCCTTTAATGCTAAATAAGCCTACATAAATAATATGTAAATAAGCTCTGTTCTGACTGGCTGCCCTGTTTTGCACCTCATTCAAAGAGCAGGCTGGACTGAAACACTGTTAATGAAGTAAATGTGAATGGGCAAACATATGTAAATGTGCCAGATTTTATGACATCACAACACAAAGAATATATTCAAAATGTGCTGTTTTTCTGCTTGGTTTCTATATGCAAACTGCATGGACTGAGTAGTAAACAGTACTTTACAATCCTTACATTATTACAGTTTTTACACACTACACCAAAAACTTCAATTTTATATTTAATATTTTTAAACATTTAGAAAAAACACTGCTTGCTTCCATACTTTTTGGCCTATAGTATAAGACAAATCACTATCATTATACATACTGCTACATACTGTCACGCCCGCTCCGCCGTGCCCGCCCCAGGGGCGGTCTCGGGCCGCAGCTCACAGGCGATCAAGAACTCCCCCTTCAAAGTCTTGTCATGGTCATGTCATGTTTAGTTAGTAAGTTGGTCTTTTTGAGTAACAGTGGTTGCAGAGGATGGTTAGTTGACAAAGGGTAACCGTAAGAAAGTTGGAAGAATGAAGTCGTCATTTGAACCAGAGTAATGGAACTAGAGAAAAGTAAGCAGGCGCTTTCTGTGGCCTTGGCGCTGTCGGGAAGAGCGAGGGAGTCGGTGTTGGAAAAAGCGGTAGATGACTTGAATAAAGACACTGGCATGAATTACTTGCGATTTGTTTCTCATAGAAGAAAAAGACAGAACATACAAGGCATACTCAAGTTTTGATCGATTATATAGTCCGCCATAGATGCACAATGTCTCTCATAATCAGAATTTTTGTGGGGGGGTTTTTTTCGAATTTTTCAACACCGGTACTCACGGATGCGTAAATCCAACATGGAACCTCCTGCCGTAGTATTAGCATTCAAACTGCTAGATACAGCATGCTTGGATGTGAAAGACTAACAGTTGGCTTTGACTGGTTTAGGGAAGAAAGTAGTCTGTGGTAACAGGAATGAACCAAGAAACCGCCCAAGTAAGAGCAAAGACGACAGGGAGGCAAGCCTTGGTCCCAAAATAATCAACAAAAGACACCACTGCCTTTAACCAATCCCTTGAAGGAGGGGACTTTTCAAAAAAAAAAAGATAAGATGATAATGTGTTTAAGGAAGTCACAGAAGAGGGACAACAGTGCAGTTATTTATCAAAGACAGTGGACACTTCAAACCATGGACAAAAACAAAAGAAAATGCATTACTACAAGGAACAAAAGTGGCACGTGACATTTATTTCAGGCTTCCACCGGAGGCTGACTGTAAAGGAATATTATGGAAATGTGTTTTATGAAATTTTCAACCAAAAGGAGGATTGTCAAATAACTCCGGTTCCACGCCAGAGGTTCCGTGTAAAAAGGTCCCTTTATTTCACAATCAACAGAAAGCAAACTTGGCAAAATGCTTTCAGTTTTACAATGAGACTTGCTGTTACTCACCACTCACTGGATCGGGAGAGCCCTTCGATCCTGACAAGAGACAGCCATCTCAGTAAACCACCGAGCCGACTCTCACCAGAAAAGAGGGGAAACCCGTCCTTTGTATCTTAAACAAAACGAAGAACTGTGTGTGGACGGGGACGGGGGCCAACCGCTCCCACCAGGCACAGTCTTCCCTTGACCCTTAATTCCAGTGGTTGATAACAGCACCCTCATGAAAAACATGTTATATAATTGATTATATAAATGTTAGTTTACAGTAGAACATAACCCGTGACTTAAAACAACTGTATAGGCCAGTTTCAACATATTGCTAATACATTATGACCATACCTTTAATATAAGGTGAACATGGACGCATTATATCATTATATTCGGATATGTAGACCAAATTAGCATGGCTCTGCAGTGCACCTGCACCACTAACCTCATAACGCCCATCATAGTACAAACACCCTTTCAGCCTATCCAAAGAGAAATAGTGGAAATAGTGTTGAGAGCAGGAGGAAACGTGTCCAGAGTCGACCCAGCCGCTTTCTATTAAATTAATCTGGACCGCACCGTAATTGGGGTACTTGCCCGTAATTGTAGATGACTTCAAATGACTAATAACAAAAAAAGCACAAATACACCACAAATTACACATGGACCCTTCACAAGCCTCGGAAAAAGACACCTCCCTCTGTGAGGAAGAGAAGGACCAACTCAAGTCAAAGGCAGGCCAAATTCTCTGGGTAGCAAGAAAGATTAGGCCAGAGGTCATGTTTGATGCTAGTCACTTGGCATCAAGCTTCAAAAAGGCAACTGTGAAGACAGTCCATGAAGCACACACAATAGTGTGCAAACTGCAGTCCAAGGAGACTTCCAACACTTAGGCAGAGACAGTGCTCTTCAATTGACTGGTGTTCAGAAATGCCTCATTTGGAAATCTTTCAGATGGTGGGACTCAAGAAGGATATTTGATATTTGTCTGTCACAGATGATAAGCAGATCAGCATCATCAAAGAAATCACAGAAAGTTGAAAGATACTGTGGCACAGTACAAAAGAACAGCCTACAGATCTTACCAAAATGGCTAAATCAGCTAATAAGTTACTACATGCCCCAAGTGTAGGACAATGGAAACTTGATTAAAAATACATTTTGAAAAGACATAATGCTGCTTTTCAGTGCTATTCAAAAACACAGATTATATTTGTGTCACTTCTGTATACTCTGTTTAAATGGTTAAAAGGAGTTCTATCTGAATATACTTAAGCTTTTTTTTTTTTTTTAAATAAGTGAGAGAGTTTTGAAAGTCTTAAAGACATGCATTGTTTTTTTGTATTCTCTTACATTGGGAAAACAACATTGTACTATCAAGTGGAGGTGTAGTTCACTGTGATCTGGAGAAATAAAAGTTGCACTATAGCTTGTTAAGTTTGTCTTTGAGTAACAGCCGCCACCAAGACCACTTTAGCTTGAGTACCCGCAATACCGAAAACCTAGGGGAGCCCATGAATTTAGAATAAAACAGCGACAGCCTCTGTGAATTCTCACCAAGGACCTGACTAACATAGCCACAAAAGTGGTACCAAGTTTTCCATTAAAGAGTACAGTAGGCTTTATGACCTGTGGACCTATGTGGTTAAAGATGACAGTGGTGGTGGTGGCGGCGGCTGCAATGTGCGTTACAATATTCAAACACAGCATGAAATCCTTGGTCACTGTAATTATGATGTTTTCATGTTACAGGATGCAGTAGAGAACATGAAGGGTGATAAATTGAACCTCTGTTGGTATTCCTGGTACATTGATGCCCACAGGCTCTCTCCAGTGCGGGAATGGAGACGACGACCCTCTGTGTCTGGCGCGCTGGTAGTGCTGTAATTAAGACAACCCCGTTGGAGGAGTCACAGGTAGCCTCCAGCCTCGTCTTCCATCTGTAGAGTTTGAACTGCCACTACAACAGCAGCTAGATATGCTGGTCAATCTTGACAACCTTGCAGAGTGTTAGGAGAGCTCTGAAAGCCATATTCCTCAGAAGTAAATACAGACAGAAATGCCAACAATGGTTAGTGAGACAAAGTACTGTACAGTAACACTGGTAGCAGATTGCTTAAGGATTACAACAACTGGCTAAGATAAATAGGAAAGCTAATATTAAAGACTATAAAGTAGGAATGGTCGCTTGACGAAATTGATACCCATTTGAGACAGACATGCTAATTCTGCCTGTCACTGTTGACGCTCACAGCTAAAAGTGATCGGTTTCAGAGTACATGTCTGGTCACAATAACATGGTGCTAGCTTTTTCTACCAAATTTCTTTGATTCTGATTGAAGCAACACTGTCAAGGCTAGAACGGAGCACAGGCGACAGGTCATCTGTTACATGCTCTAGATCTTTAGGGTGAAGTGGTAAAATGGATGGATAAATCTGAAAGGTTTTTACTGAACACTTGCCGTCAATCATTTAGCTTCAGAGCTAGAAGTTTAGGTTGTAGCCACAAAAATGGTACCAACTTTGCCATTGAAGAGAACAATAGGTTTTATTACCTGAATGTGGTCAAAGATCACGGCGGTGGTGGGTTACAATATTCAAACGCAGCATGAAATCCTTGGTCACTGTAACTGAAAATCAAGGGTAAGATTGATAAATTGAACCTAAACTGTGAAATCTGCATTCAAGGGAAATCTGCTCAGAGTAGAAATAGAGAACCTGATGCACAAGCAAAAGCAGTACCTGAACTAGTAAATTCGACCTTCCTGATCCTATAGATCCAGTGTGCAAAAGAGGGTTGTTCTGCTCTGCCAACCACCAGTCCTTAGCAGTATCTGAAAGAACAGATGTTAAGGACCTCAGGGACACCAAGAGGCCTCACTGCTAGATATTCTTCACACCTATCGATAAAAGCTACAGCATCTTGTTCTGAACTGCCATATTTTGGAAAATAGAGGTTGATAGAGGCTGTATGCTTCAACACATTCTAATTACTCTCAGCTGTGTTTGCAGGAGTAGACGTTACAAGGTTGGGTATAGGATATGGGCTAGAAGCTGGGTTGCTGACGTGAAATCATGCGTTTAAACCGTATGTCCCGTCGTTTGAGGCAGTCTACTACGAACTGACCCAGTTTCTGCAATTGGCTTTTCAGATTTTGTTCAACTCTACCACATTCTCTTTCTACGTCATAAATTACCATCTCCAACAGGGCCATGAACGTCCTTTACCTGACTCAACTTCGCTGCATGGTTTCTGTGGCTTGTTCTAGTTTCTCTTCCATGTTTGAGACTCTTTCTCAGAGTTCGCTGTGTAGATCTGAGTAGATAGGGTTGTCTCCTGGGGAAGGTGGTGGTTGAGGGTAATCACCTAAGGGAATTACCACACAGGCAAGAAAAAAAGGTTTGTTGGCCATAAGTAGTTCATAAATATGTTAGAATCACAAAATCTTCTATAAGGTGGCACAGAATCTCCCTGTCTTTCTACATCCCTTCACACAGAAGATAAATTACTGATTAATGATTGGTCCATTTATGAAGCCCCAGTTATGGCCATAGCAGAAGGGTTAGAGTATAGGACTTGAGCCAAGAACAAATTCAGATCCATAAAAAAAAATCCCAATCCAGTCAATCAAACGCCTTCTCTGCATCAAAGGAGAGAATGGCACATGGTGCAACATTCTGGTGTGTCTGGCGAGTGATGGAATACATGGAATAATCGTCATACATTATTTAATCTGTCACGTGGTCCCACTGGGCCCTGATACTTGGTTGTTTTATAGCAGAATCTCCAATAAGAAGAGCAATAAGAACAATGAGAACACTGCCCTGAGGAGCTGTCCACAGTGACTAAGCAGGTGAAGGCAAAATCAAAGAGCTGAGGAACACAAACCTGTTAGCAGAGGTGAAAACCGTCTGTTGGTGGAGGAGCCCACAGCTTTTCCCGTGCCGGTAGTTCTGTAAATAGGACAACCCCATTAGAGAAGTCACAGGCAGCCTCCAGCCTTGTCTTCCGTCTGTGGAGTTTGCACAGCCTCTACAACAGCAGATGGATATGCTGGTCAAGCTAGAGACAGAAATGCAAACGATGGTTAGTGAGAGAAAGTACTCTACAGTCAGACATAGCAGCTCAAGGATTACAACTATAAAGTAGGGATGGTCGCTCAAACGAACTGACACCATTTGAGAGAGAAGTTCTGATTCTGCATGTTGACGTTCACACTTACGAGTGACCGGTTTCAGAGAACGTGTCTGGTCATTATACCATGGGTATGGGGTTGGGTTTGGGTTGTGCATAGAACTGAACTAAAAATTGTGCCGATGCCTCCACCACAACCACTTCTGCGTGAGTAACCTCATTAGCTAAAATCTGTGGAGAGCAAATGCATTTCGAATAAAGAAGCGATGGCTTCTGTGAATTCTCATGAAGGACATGATGAAACTTCCTGAAAACTAAAGGGTGAAACTGTAAAAGATACTGAGCGATGCTTGGCAGATTCTCGGTGGAACCTCCAAAACTGTGTTAGTCGGATTCGCTTCTCTGCACTTAAAAGAATCAACTCTGAGTGAGCCTTAAGAATGTAGAAACACACTTTAATCCTGCAGTAAACGTAATGCCGGCTGAAGCCTTCAAACCCTCTCATATGGTGTCATTGTAACGTAGTACATGTTCATCATGTGTTTGTGGAGTAAAGAAATGTAACATTCACTCATTGATCAGGCTGGTTTCAGTCGACTTTGATGTCCATATGCTGATAATGCGGATTTTCAGAGCCCACTGTGGTGAGGCTGGTGTGAAGCTGACAGACCCCATTGTTTAAAGGTAATAAACTCATTATATGTTCCTATAAGAACAACAACAACAACAACATGTGGAAAAAACATAAAATGAAAATCTATTTAAAAGAAAAAAATTGAACAGTGCATGCTCGTAGAAACTTACCTAAAGAATTCTGGACACATGCTGTGATGACCGCTGCAGTCATTGGCCAAAGTTGCTTAAAATAGCTGTTTGAAACAAACTCCATATGACATGTTTAACAGGGAGAAAGCCTAAACTTTCAAAAGATGAAAGTATTTGGATCAGCAGGCTACACTTACAGACATGACAGAAAGAAACTAGATTCAAAAAACAGGAGACCGTGGCTTTGCTCTTTGGTCCCTGATACGTTTTTTACAGTAGAATCTCCAACAATGAGAACACTGCTCTGAGCAGTCGTCCTTGGTGATTAAGCAGGTGAAGGCAAAGTCGAAGAACTGAGGAACCCTGAACTGGTTAGACCCCGTTGGAGGAGTCACAGGCAGCCCCCAGCCTCGTCTTCCGTCTGTGGAGTTTGGATTGCCGCTACAACAGCAGCTGGACATGCTGGTGAAGCTAGATGGCCTCTATGCAGAGCGTCTGGAGAGCGCTGCGAGCCATGTTCCTCAAATGTAAACACAGAGACAGGAATGCAAACGATGGTTAGCGAGACAAAAGTACTGTACAGTAACACAGACAGCAGATAGCTCAACGATTACGATTGGCGAAGATAAATAAGACAAAGCTAATATTAAACACTATAAAGTAGGGATGACCCCTCGACCAAACTAATAACATTTGAGTCAGAGAAATTATTTTTCTGCGGGACACTGTTGACATTCACAGCTACAAATGACTGGTTTCAGAGAACATATCTAGTTATTATACCATGGTGCTAGCTTTTTCTACCAAATTTCTTTGATTCTGACTGCTCCATTCTAGCCTTGACAATGTCGCAATCTTCAAAGTCTACAGATCCTCCGTTACACCCTCTAAATCTGTAGGGTGAGCCTTAAGAATGTAGAAACACACACTTTAATCCTGCAGTAAATGTAATGTCGGCGGAAGCCTTCAGAAACGAGTCTGAGAAAAAACCCTCTCATATAGTGTAACTGTTACATTTCTATACTCCACAAACACATGATGAACATGTACTACGTTACATTCACTCATTGATCAAGCTGGTTTCAATGGTCTTTGATGTCCATTTACCGAAACACGCTGGTTTTCATTGCCTTTGATGTCCATATGCTGATATCGCTGGTGTTGACAGACCCCATTGTTTAAAGGTAAAGAACCCACCATATGTTCCTATTCCCCAGGCAGTCAAATATGTAATAACCTGGAAAAACATGAAATAAAAATCCACAAAAAATAAACTCACAGTGCATGCTCGTAGCAATTTACCTAAGAATTCTAGCCACAGGTGCTCAAATGGCTTGGAGAGAGCCTAACCTTTCAAAAGATGAAAGTATTTGGATCAGCAGGCTACACTTACAGACATGACGGAAAGAAGCTAGATTCAAAAGGTGAAAGAGAATCTTTGCTGCTTTAGGATGTTGCTGCGTCAAACGGGGAGAACAGTAGAGAACGATGGTGCTGAAGGGGTCACGCAGCCGCAGCGCCAAGCTGTCTGGCGATGTCCAGGATACGAGCACCTGGAAAAAAACAGGAGACCGTGGCGTTACTCTTTGGGCCCTGATACGTTTTACAGTAGAATCTCCAACAATGAGAACACTGCCCTGAGGACGTCTCCTCTGTGACGAAGCAGGGGAAGGCGAAGTCGAAGAGCTGAGGACCTCGCACCGGCTAGCAGAGGTAAGACGACCCGCTGTCCGGTGCGCCAGTAGTGCTGTAACTAAGATCACAGGCAGTCTCCAGCCTCATCATCCGTCAGTGGAACAACAGAAGCTGGATATTTTGGTGAAGCTCGACTCCTTCCTTTCAGAGCGTCTGGAGTGTAAACACAAACGCAAACAATGGTTAGTAAGAAGTACTGTACAGTAAGACCGGCACCAGATAGCTCAACGATTACAACAACTAGATAAGATAAAGACAAATGCTAATATTAAAGACTATAAAGTAGGGATGATTGCTCGACCAAATTGATACCCATTTGCGACGGAGAAATTCTAATTCTGCGTGTCACTGTTGACGTTCACAGCTACAATTGATTGGTTTCAGAGAACATGTCTGGTTATTATACCGTGGTCCTAGCTTTTTCTACTCAATTTATTTAATTCTAAATTGGAGCAACATTGTCAAGGCTAGAACGGAGCACGGACTACATGTCATCTGTTACATGTTCCAGATCTTTAGGGTGAAATTGGAAAGGGATGGATTATTATGTTATTAATGACTCGGTGGAGGGTTGAGGGGTGATCATTATTTACTTATTTTTCATTATTATCCATTATCAAGAACATACAATATAAAACAGAGAAAAAGTGGGAGATTGTGTACACCACACACCCCGAGGCACCCCTCCCCAATGGCCAGCTCATCAGAAACAATTTGCAAGCAAAGGGAAAAGAAAAAGCCAGGTAAATTATGGAAAGATTGCAATCATTGAAACATCCGGAGTGCAGTCTCATCCGTTGCCACACAGGGAAGAAAAAAGGTTTGTTGGCCGTAAGAAGTTAATAATTACGGAAGATGGGGGAGTTTTAGTGCCACCTGGTGGAAGATTATGATCATTTCTACATCCCTCCACACAGAAAGTAAATTACTAATGACTGGTCCATACCTCAATTTACAATGTTTTAGAGGGATATTTGAATAAATTAAGCCTTGTAGTCTATGGGGAGCCATTCTACATGCAAGTCTTCGCATCAGGATTAAGCCAAGTGGTTAGAACCCGTGGTGATAACGGAAGACTATAATTTCAAGTTCAGAGCCGAGAGGCCCCCCATCAGTTTTACAATGTTAGAGGTTTAAATATTTGAATATAGGTCTCTTGCCACTCCTCGAATAAACCAAAATAACAATCACGTTTCTTCCAGAAATTCATGGGGGTGATGGAGGAATCATTGAGGCAAATAACGTTAAGTCTGGGAAGAACAAATTTTGTATTGTGCAGCAACATGGTGTTAAATCGCCATCTGGGCGCATGCTGTGAAACTGAAATGTTATCTTCGTAATATTAGGGTAATGATCAGACATCGAAAGAGGAGATATATCAGTTGAATACATCAGTTGTAGTAAGGAGGAAAATGTAAGATCATCAATTCTAGAGAATGATTTATGTCTGGCAGAAAATGTAGTATATTTTCTGGATGATGGGTTAAGGGCAGGCCAGACATCACCCAGTGTGAAATCAGAGAGGAACTTGTTTAAAACAGAGGTGGATTTGATTTGTGTATCAGAGAGAATTGCGTTGGAGCGATCTTGCAGATTATTAGCATCAATGAGTAACAGAGTCAAAATGGAGAGATATTTAGATAGGGCTGCAAAAAACTACGACCCAAATACAGCTGGGGCGTAGGCTGAGACAAAAGTGAGTTGCTATAATGTGAGAAATGTGCCCAGACGTGTCGCCGCCTGTATAACTAATCGATTACATTTTTCTCTTTCTTAGCAGAAGAGTACGCTGCCGCCTTAAAATATTTATTTGACATTCTAGACTCATTGGTAGGCAAGAGATTGGATTCTTGTAATAACGTAATATCTATTCTTTTTCTACTGAAAATATCTAAGCAAAAGACCCTCTTTGAAGGTGAATTCAGACACTGGACATTCTAAGACAATATTGTTAGTTCAGTCACAGACGTTTATAAATACTAGCACAAGTAATCCAGGATAAGCAGGAAAAGATGGAAAGTATATCTGAGAGGTTTGGGTGGTGATTAACAGATAAATGAAACAATGTCTTAAATAACAAGGAGAAACTGACCAGGAACAAACAACCCACAACCCAGGGTGCTCACAGAGAACAGGAAGAAAAGCCGTTCTTCTCTTAGAAGGGGAGGAGTGAAGGAGATGGGGCTGCTGGCCCTGCTTACCTTCAGTAGAAGCTGCCCATCCCGGTACCACAGGAGCTTGAAAATGAGGACCTGCTCGGAGTTTGCTGTGTCTTTCGAGCTTCTATAGACACAGTGAGCTCGATACAGGTCTGCCATTTTTGGGAGTTCAGATGAGTGGCTTTGCTTCATCTTTTTTTTTGATTGGGGAAGCAACTGGAGAGGGAAGTGGTCATGGTTTTACAGTAGACATCACAGCCATTCCATCACCAGTAAATGCCCCAAGTATCAGAGTTAAGAACAACAAAAAAGAACAGAAAAGCAAGAGTTCTAGCCATTCGCTACTATTCTGAGAATAATAGTAGTGAAAACCATTTCTCGGTGGAGAGGCACTTAGCTTTTCCTGGCTACACTGACGCCCACAGGCTCTCTCTAGAACAGGTCTGCAGACGACTCACTCTGTCTGGTGAGCCGGTAGGGCTGTGATTAAGACAACCCTGTTGGAGGAGTCACAGGGAGCCTCCAGCCTAGTCTTCCGTCGGTGTTTGGATGGTCTGGATGGACATGCTGGTCAAGCTAAACTGCCTCCTTGCAGAGTGTCTGAGGAACTCTGCAAGCCATGTTCCTCAAGTGTAAACAGACAAACACAAATGATGGTTAGTGAGACAAAGTACTGTACAGTAACTATAGCTCAAGGGTTACTGATGGCAAAGATAAATAAGACAAAGCTAATATTAAAGACTATAAATGATGTTCACAGCTACAATCTGATCGGTTTTGCTTTACTTTTGAGTAAAGCATCAATGAATTAAGCAGGGACAGTGCTGGATATGGAGACAGATATGACCGTGCAGTGATGTTCAAACAACATGCAAAACTTGACTTTAGAAGCTCTGGTCATTATGGTGTGAACATTATGGACAATGGAAAGAATAACATTCAAGTTCATGACACCAGCATCCTGACACCTGCTGAAGACGTCACTTTAAATTAATAAAAAAAATAAAAATAAAGGCCTTGAGTCTCACGGTTACAAAATTCCGACAGTCTTGAAATAAATCTTGATGAAGCTTCATACAGTTCGGACATGCTTCTGCTGACAGGCTGCAGAGGCTTCTGGCTAGCTCAGGCAATAAAGATATGGAATGTGGCATAATTCTTTAAAGAACTGTTAATGAAATGTGAAACATGTCAGAGACACAGTAGGACCAGACCAAAGCCTTTACATTATTGACCAGTTCTCTCAGTTTAGCGCAGGCAGCATTCTGACCACAAAGTCCTCTAAAATGGTGAAACACTTCGTTCATGATTGGATTAGCCTGCATGGTCCACCTCAGAAACCTTTCAGTGATGATGGAGGAGAATTCAACAACGATTAAGTGAGAGGTATGGCAAAAATCTTCAACAGAGAAGTAAAGACAACAGCTGCATACAGCCCATGGAGCAATGGACTTGAAAGAGCACAACCAAACGCTCACTGAGATCATAATGAAAGTAAAGAAAAGTAACGGTTGAAACTGGGACACTGACAAGCCTCCTGCTTTAGAGGGCACCACAAAAAGTGAAGGAGCGGCAAAACACACTTCTGCTTCACATGCATGTAGAAAGGCTTTTATTGAAGCAGAATGTTCAGAAAGAATACAGAGAGCACAGCGGAAACTGCTTCATCACACAGATCTCCTCTTTAGGGGACTGTCCAAAGTAGAAAGGACCAGGAGTTGTCATTGGTCAGGATGGTGCAATGGCGTTGTCTGAGGTGGTGCACCCAGCTACAGGTTCCTCCATGTCTGACAGAAAAGTGAATGCAGAGAGTGAGGATCCAGGTGACAAAGGATAAATTAGAAAATGACCCAAATATTGTACATAAACAAGAGAACACGAGAGCTGCTGAGGACAACGTAGAGGGGACAGAAACTGGAACTGAAACGTGTGGTTCAAACTGAGCACACAGGCACAACCACTGGGGCACAAACAATTACATTATGGAAGTGTGTTTTATGAAATTTTGTACCAAAGGGAGGATCGTCAAATAACTCCGGTTCCACGCCAGAGGTTCCGTACAAAAAGGTCCCTTTATTTCACAATCAACACAAACTTGGCAGAATGCTTTCAGTTTTGCAATGAGACTTGCCGTTACTCACCACTCACTGGATCGGGAGAGCCCTTCGATCCTGATAAGAGACCGCCATCTCAATAAACCACCGAGCTGGACCTGCAGTTCCACTTAGCCGACTCTCACCAGAAAAGAGGGAAACCCGTCCTTTGTATCTTTAACAAAACGAAGAACTGTGCGTGGACGGGGACGGGGGCCAACTGCTCCCACCAGGCACAGTCTTCCCTTGACCCTTAATTCCAGTGGTTGATAACAGTACCCTCATGAAAAACAAGCTATATAATTGACTATATAAACGTTAGTTTACAGTAGAACATAACCTGTGACTTAAAATAGCTGTATAGACCCGTTTCAACATATTGCCAATACATTATGACCAGCAAGCATACCTTTAATATAAGGTGAACATGGATGCATTATATCTTTATCCTAGGCCTCTTTCTAGTGGTTACATCAAATAACCGAACAGTGAGTTGTTCATACGATACAGTGTGTACTAATTGGATGGAGTGCACCCTAAGGCGGCGTCAGCAGGGCAGAATTCATTCATATTACAAAATGTGTGTATGGTCTAGGAGATTCTTCATTGTACTGGTACGACAGAGTGAAGGAAATCGTGCTGAGAGCAGGAGGAAACATGTCCAGAGTCGACCCAGCCGCTTTCTATTAAATTAATCTGGACTGCACCGTAATTGGGGTACTTGCCTGTCATGTAGATGACTTCATATGACTAATAACAAAACAGCACAAATACACCACAAATTACATCCAACCCATACACATGGACCCTTCACAAGCCTCGGAAAAAGACACCTCCCTCTGTGAGGAAGAGAAGGACCAACTCAGGTCAAAGACAGGCCAAATTCTCTGGGTAGCAAGACAGATTAGGCCAGATGTCATGTTTGATGCTAGTCACTTGGCATCAAGCTTCAAAAAGGCAACTGTGAAGACGGTCCATGAAGCACACAGAATAGTGTGCAAACCCAAGGAGACTTCCAACACTTAGGCAGAGATAATGTTCTTCAGTTGATTGGTGTTCAGAAATGCCTCATTTGGAAATCTTTCAGATGGTGGGACTCAAGAAGGATATTTGATATTTGTCTGTCACAGATGATAAGCAGGAGATCAGCATCATCAAAGAAATCACAGAAAGTTGAAAGATACTGTGGCACAGTACAAAAGAACAGCCTACAGATCTTACCAAAATGGGGGCATCAGCTAATAAGTTACTACATGCCCCAAGTGTAGGACAATGGAAACTTGATTAAAAATACATTTAAAAAAGACATAATACTGCTTTTCAGTGCTATTAAAAAACAGATGTGTCGTTTCTGTATACCCTGTTTCAATGGTTAAAAGGAGTTCTATCTGAATATACTTAAGCTTTTTTTTTGTTAATAAATGAGAGAGTTTTGAAAGTCTTATAAAGACATGCGTTGTTTTTTGTATTCTCTTACATTGGGAAAACAACATTGTACTATGAAGTGGAGGTGTAGTTCACTGTGATCTGGAGAAATAAAAGTTGCACTATAGCTTGTGAAGTTTGTCTTTCTGAGTAACAGCCGCCACCACGACCACTTTAGCTTGAGTAATCGCAATACCGAAAAACCATGAATTTAGAATAAAACAGCGCCAGCCTCTGTGAATTCTCACCAAGGACGTGACTAACATAGCCACTAAAACGGTACCAAGTTTGCCATTAAAGAGTACAATAGGCTTTATGACCTGAATGTGGTTAATGATCACAGTGGTGGTGGTGGCGGCTGCAATGTGCTTTACAATATTCAAACACAGCATGAAATCCTTGGTCACTGTAATTATGATGTTTTCATGTTACAGGATGCAGCAGAGAACATGAAAAGTTAAGATTGATAAATTGAACCTCTGTTGGCTCTCCAGTGCGGGAATGGAGACGACGACCCTCTGTGTCTGGCGCGCTGGTAGTGCTTTAATTAAGACGACTCTGTTGGAGGAGTCACAGGCAGTCTCCAGCCTCGTCTTCCATCTGTAGAGTTTGGACTGGCACTACAACAGCAGCTGGATATGCTGGTCAATCTTGACAACCTTGCAGAGCGTTCAGAGAGCCCTGAAAGCCATGTTCCTCAGAAGTAAATACAAACAGAAATGCCAACAATGGTTAGTGAGACAAAGTACTGTACAGTAACACTGGTAGCAGATTGCTTAAGGAGTACAACAGCTAGATAAGAAATAAGACAAAAGCTAATATTAAAGACTATAAAGTAGGGATGGTCGCTTGATCTAATTGATACCCATTTGAGACAGAACCCTATTTCATATAGAAAGGTGCATGCTAGCAGCAACTTACCTAAAGAAATCTGGTCATATGCTGTAACCGCTGCAGTCATTGGAAACAGGAGCTTAAATAGCAGTTTCAAACCAACTCCATATGACACGTAGACAGGGATTAAACCTAATCTTTTAAAAGATGAAAGCATTTGGATCAGTATGCTACACTTAAACAGGATTCAAAATGTGAAAGAATCTTTGCTGCTTCAGGATCTCGGTACGTCAGGGAGAATATCAGAGAACGATGGTGCCGAAGAGGTCACGCAAGGGAGCCAAGGGAAGCTGTCTGGTGACATCCAGGAAACGGGCATGTGGAAAACAGGAGATCATGGCATTACTCTTTGGGCCTCATTTTTTTTAATCAACTATTTTAATTTTTTTATTGTATGTAATAACATACAATATAAAACCAAAAAAAAGAAAAAGCTCATCAGAAACAAATGTGATATTAATATGCGGCACCATTTAAAAAGGAACTTGACTGGCTTGAGATAAGAGATAAGATGTATTGTCAAAAAGCTAAACAAACAATTTACTTACTTTTTCCAGTCAATTCCAGACCCAACATACAGCTCCGTAAATATTAAGAGACGACCCTACATGATCAATTTCTCTGGTTTTACTATTTATAGGCAATGTGTATATGGAAATTAATATTTAAACTGTGTTTCATAAACCATGGACAACATTTCCCCAAAATTCCAAATAAAACATTGCTATTTGGAACAGTTATTTGAAGAAAGGACATCTCAAATAATGCAAGAAAATAGTTACAATACAAAAGAAGTTATTAAAATGTAAACCAAGTACTTATATTTGAACTTTGAGAGCATTCCTCTTTGGGGCTAACTGGGACCTTGATATTACAATTTCTTTTCACCCCATGTACCACATGTGATGCGAATGACCGTCTCCTTTATTCAAAATTCACTATGGAGAAATAACCTTCACTGCCAATCACAGGTTGGCTCTCCACTAGTCTTTCACATTGATGTTGGGTGACTATACCATTCATATTGTGCAAATTCAGGTAACTCAGCTTTGTTTGATGAAATGCCTGAAATAAAATGGCTGCCATACACATGGACATCTTTGTCCTTACATTTGCATTTCTATGTGTATGGCAGCCATTTTATTTCAGGCATTTCATAAAAACAAAGCTGAGTTATTAGACTACTTGGACATCTTTGTCCTTACATTTGCATTTCTAAGTAGTCTAATTTGTTGCCAGAGCTGTATAACTGAGCCATGAAACGTTAGCCAGCATGAGCATAGCAGCGAGAAGTCGCACTGCACCCCTGTTATTATACAACATATCTACATTATTTTAAATGCCAAGATGTACAAGGAAAATAAAAGAAATATAAAAGAGGGTTTCTCACCTAAAGAGAAGAGAACAGTAGGCATAAACTTACGCATCTAAAAACTAAGATGGTGTAACATGTGACATGTTGACAGGGAGAAGGCCTAACCTTTTAA
The DNA here is from genome assembly GCF_030463535.1 of Salminus brasiliensis. Classification (NCBI taxonomy): domain Eukaryota; kingdom Metazoa; phylum Chordata; class Actinopteri; order Characiformes; family Bryconidae; genus Salminus; species Salminus brasiliensis. Next base: position 17,647,060 of record NC_132896.1, read on the forward strand.
AAGATGAAAGTAAAGGTAAATAAGACAAAGCTAATATTAAACACTATAAAGTAGGGACTTCTACAATAGAATCTCCAACAATAAAAACACTGGCCTGAGCAGTCGTCCTCGGTGACGAAACAGATGAAGGCGAAGAGCTGAGAAACGCCGAACTGGTTAGCAGAGGTGAAAACCGTCTGTTGGTGGAGGAGCAGTGTGGCCAGGAAAAGCTCCCTCTAGCACAGGTTTGCAGACGATGACCTCCTTCTGTCTGGTGCACCGTTAGTGCTGTAACTAAGACGACCCTGCTGGAGGAGTCACAGGCTCCATCCTGTCTCATCTTGGAGTTTGGACTGCCTCTATAACAGCAGCTGGACATGCTGGTCAAGCAAGATGGCCTCCTTGCATAACGAAGCTAGATTCAAAATGTGAAAGAGAATCTTTGTAGGGTACGACAAGAACAGTCCATTATACCTAGTCTACTATCCAGAGAAAGTCCTTAAACACAGGCTTGTGCAATTTTTCAAAATGTGTTACAGAACACCAGATTAAAATTGACCAGGCAATGGCACCTGATTATTTCCATGGGGAGAGGTGTGTACCCTCCCATGCCAACAGCTAACTGTGTTAATCAGACTCCAGAAAATGTCCAAGAGTCTCAAACTGGATACTGTGTACCGTGTCTGTCTCCCTCTGTTTAAATGCCATCTTGAACATCAAAAAGAGAAAGGAATTTCTCTAAAAAGTATTTAGCTGACTGCGTCAGATATTGAAGACCAGACCTGATCAATACTGACCACTGTTACAGGGTCTGTAATGTACCAGAGAGCTTTAAAGAGGCAAGGAGTTCAACAGAATCACAGTTTCAGGTTGATGCAGATGACCCTTAGCTTCACCACCTGGACATTTCAACAGCCTACTAGCATGAACCGATTGATTGAGATATGTATAGAGAGCAACCAGAGGGATATATATGGACTACAACAAACACATGAGAACACAGGAGAAGACTGATATGCTGAATAATCTCTGAATAGTGTTTTTTAAGTGATGGATGTTTGCTTGTTAAGATGTTCCATCATGAAGTACAGTAAGCTAGCTGTGATGCTGCTGGTTAACATGATCACAGCTGCGTATTCCTTGTCTCAGGAACATACTGGCTCCCTTATAAGTGTAACAGCTACAGTATTTATTTAATAATATATATATCTATATATATATATATATATATATATATATATATATATATATATATATATCTATATATATATATATATATATATATATATATATATATATAAATATATAAGGAAGTCATAACTCCACTACTGGATCTCATCTAACAGGCTAGATTGCTTGTACTCGGACAGCCGGAACAATCTGTTTCGAGAGTCTCGATACTGCAGGGTTTGTCTGCAATACGATGAATAAAATGACTGCATAAATGGTTGAAATCGAGGAAATCATGTAAATCACTTCTCTGCCCACTATCCAGTTCACCAACCTGACCGGTGTGACTGGGAAGGGACAGCCAGTCCTGGCGTAGCACCTTCTCGATGTTCCCAGAGAGGACGACGGACCCCAGCCGGCTCGGATGAGGCCCCTCTGCGGTAGAGCACCTGACCGGCAGCCAGCAGTGGAGCGCGAAGAGCTGGGTAAACGACTCGCTGACGTGCCCAGGCCCTCTCCGGTGTGGGAGTGGAGACGACGAGCCTCGGTGTAGTGCTGGAATTGAGACGACCGCGTTGGAGGCGTCACAGGCTGCTTCTGGCTTCGTTTTCCGTCGAAGGAACTCGATCTACCGGTCCAGCTGAACGAGCTCCGTGCAGAGCGTCTGGAGAGCTCGTTTCTCGGTTTCGCGTCCGCCATTTTCCTCGAGAGAAAACGGAGATAGAAACGCAAACGGCAGCTAGTGAGTCAAAATACTGTACAGTAACACAGCCAGTTGTAATCCTTGTGCTTTCTGCTCCCTAAGATAAATAAGACACAGCTAATATTAAAGACTACAACGTAGGAACGGTCGCTAGACCATGTCGAATAACGCCTCGAGCAGCAGTTCCGCGTCTCCTTCAAAACAGTGCTGCCAACTCCTCAGTAAGGAAAGTAGCTATTGGCTGTCCAATAAGTCGCGGAATGACGTCATCTCTCAATTAGCATAATTGCCCATTTGCGTGTATTTGAAGCTGTAGAATAAAGGAATAACGTTGTGGGAGAGAAAACTGTGAGTAAACACCCTAAATATGCATAGAACTACAGAAATGGTTTAGTTTTTAATGTTTTGTCTAGACTCACATTACATAAATATTTTTTACATGAATTACATAAACCTATTTTGTTTTGTTGTTAAATGTTAGCAAATCAAATGTAATTGGTGGAATTGCTACTCTACATTTAACCCTCCTCCTTTATCCAGGCTTGGGACCAGCAAAGTGACCCTAAAAGAGACAGTTTGGTAGAGTTGCTTAGTTCTCTCTTTTTTGTTCTTTTACAAAAAAAAAAAAAACAGCTGGTGAAACAACATATTTTACACCATCACAACAAAAGATTTATATGTCCTGTGTCAGATTATAAGCGCCAGCGCAAAACTGTATTTGCCAGCAACACTAAGTATAGAATAATTTCTCTTTCATATCTGTTATTTAGTTATTTATATACATTCAGTTACTTTTAAGCTAATAGATTGTTGTAAACATTCTCTTTTCTTAAACTAATTCATTGTTTTCAATTCAAAAAATATTTTTTTCAGGTTAAGGAGGGAATTTTGACAGAATTTCGTTCAGGATATATAAATATATAAACAAACCTCCGTATTCAAGGGTTTATAACTGGAGACAATGTGAAATTACCTTAAATAAAAACATTTAAGTCTACTTTTGTTTAATTATGTGTTCAACACTAGTCCCAGTCCAGTCCCTGTTTCAGCCTCCTTGTATAGCCTCTCATCAAGTCATGTGTCCAGTCTCTGTCTATGCCCGTTGCCTGGTCTTGTGTCCAATCTCGTGTTCCACTTCCTGTCCAGTCTCCAGTGTCATCTCTTGTCTGGCCCCCGTTCCATGTCTCAGTCCCATTTCCTGTCTGAACCCCTGTGTGCTTTTCTGGCCTCCCCCTTTTACCAGTTTTCCAAAACAATGGAATCCCTTACAATGGCCCATTTTAAAAACATCATGGGAATACATAATTTAGTGTAACATTAGTTACACACTGAAGCACCTTCCCTTAAAAACTATACATATCTTGGAGCATCAATAAATTTGAGAGTATTATGTTGGTCTGCTTGTAGAGATGAAAATGGTGTGCTTACACTTTTGCTGAGCATCTCATAAAAATCAACAAGGACTCCTTTAGAGAAAAACTCCCAGCATTGTTTCAGCTGAAGCAGTGACAAATATACACCATCAGAGGATGGATGGCATCAACCTCATCATACAACTGTAAGATAAGAGCAGAATATACACAAAAGCTTCATTATGATATTACAATAAAGGATAGTGATGAAGCCAGTCTCACCCTTTTCGCTTTGTGGATATGATGTTGTTCCTCATCCCTGTTGCTCTCAGTTGTCCAATATTACAGGCAAAAGCTTTCAAGTGAGTGGTTCAGATTTTGTCTCTTTTGTCTCTCTTAAGTTTAAATCTGGAATATATTAATATTTTGTGAGTAAAGAGGCAATCTGTTGATTTTGGACACGTTTGAGAGACAAACCGTCAGTAGAGAGTTTGGCCTTGTGAGCTTGGCTGCATGTGAGGGATTCCCCGTGCACCCGTCTTCTTCGTGGCTTTTGAGTTAACTGAGCCGGCTGCTCCAGTTAAATCAACACTGTGCTGACAAGTGACAGAAATTGCATGCCCTTATTAATCTGGAGAAAGTTTTATATTATCAAATTAAATCATGTCAAACTTATTTTACAGAATCAGTAATCAGTAAAAAGACAAGAAATCAACAACAAAAGAAGACATGAAAACCTAAGACCCCCAGTGAACAAGCCAAAGGTGACAGTGACAAGGAAAACCTCTATTTTTATACAGATTTTATACATTTTTATTTAAAATATTGATGACAGATTTTGTACATATATCGCATTCCCATGGATCAGCCTAATTATCCAATATCCGATCAACTCATTTTGTTAATATCGGGACCAATATTCTATTCTATTATCTGATGGGTGCATCCCTAGTCTCATTGGGCCTGTTGTGGTTGGACCTTTAAGCCACTTGCCTATTGTCTATTTTCTATATTGGCATAAAATTTCTTCCACTTGGGTCTACTCGAAAACCATTTATGTTCATCCATGTTTTTTTTCATGGTAATTCCTACTCCATCCACCATGTGGCAGTATATTGGATGTATGCCAAAAGTTACAAGCCAAAAGGAGGGAATCCAAGAGTAGCAAGGTGGTTTGGTTGTGGCTAACTTTAGGTCTCACTGGAATGAAAACCGTCATTGAAGGAACTAGATTCTAAGATTGTAAGTTTGCTATCATTTCTTTCTTTATATATTCAACTAAGCTTTGTGTATGTTTTATTCATATTAAGTTTTGAGCTGTTCTTCTTTTGTAGAAAGCTTCTCTTTTTTCTTGTTTTTTTTTGTTTGTTTGTTTCTCTGTTTGCACTTTTTACAACTTGATTGAGAAACCTATATGCTTTATGGATGTTTCTCTGAATCAGTATTACATAAAAAGTTTTAAAATGGGCATATCTTATGACAGTGTCACATTAATGATTTATGCGTTATGAAAATGTGCTACATGTGTGTTTCGAAAAATATAAATCAATTCGTTTAAAGAGAGGAAGGTAAGGTTAGTCATTGATTTTCCTTTTGTCTCTGTTCTTCGATAGGTTTAATGCCTTTATAAGTAACATCAGCAGCTCCTTATCTCGGTGAGTGTTTTATGTTTCTGTACTTTATAGATGGTCTTTTACCATCCATGACACCTCATGTAGGAATTCTGTCTATTTTTATTAAATATCCCTGTCAAAATGGAAAGGGACTGAAAATGTTGAGAAAATGATTGTAGTTTCAGAGTTTTGAGTGTTGTGAGTGAGAAGAGGGGCAAAGTCAATATCTGCTGATCCATTCAAGAAACTTACTTGACAGAGTTCCCCAAACTCAAGTGAAAATGTGCTTTGATGTACAAACGATTGAATGTTTCTTCTGGTCATTAGTAAGACAGCCTGATTCACTCCGCTGAAGGTTAATTTGCTAGCATTGTCGTGACCCTGAAAGCTGGTTTCCATGGAACATATGTAATACTGTAATGTGTGTTCTCTTGAATGATCTTTGTTCACATGCAGCTTCTTCTAGTCCTAGAGCTCTCATGTTGCTTGTATGTCTTAATATTCTTTAACATTAGCTTTGGCCTGTTTATCTTAGCCAGTTTTTCTTGTGCTGTCTGCTGTGTGTGTTACTTTTACATTCCTTTGCTTTACTAACTAGGAGGCCATGTGGAGGCCATGTGGAGGCCCTGGGAGCATCAGTTTTCAGGTTTTCACGTCTGCTAACCGACTAAATATCCTCAGCACACCAGTCAGGTAAGTTATTTTCTGCTGTTTCCTTGCTTGAATCGAGACTGTGTCTGTGCATAACATAGTTTATAATCATACAAGTCATAGACAAAGGGGTTATTGTCACCACCTGGTGGGACTGAGACATACTGTGAGCAGTACTTATTTTTTTTAATCACTTTGCTTGATTTATTTTTTTTATTTTTATTGTTTCAAAGTAAATTGCATGGGCAAGTAGAAAGGCAATTTGTTGCTAAGATAAGCTTAGATAAATAGTTGTTAACGCTGCATGTTCTACTGGACAATGAAGGCTCCAAAGTCACTAGTAACTAGCCAACTTCTGCTTTTGGCAAACAAAGGGGATCCAGTGTTTGGCGTGCATTGTCTTGAGTCGGGTAGGCATACAAATTACTTCTTGTTTGTCAATTTATGTAGAGCAGGCAGTGACGCTGGAGATGATTATTATTCCAGATTATTGCTATAACAATCACAATGATATAATAATGTGCTTAATGGTGAGTTTTTAGATGTTAAAGTCCATCTTTGGTTGAGTACACCTTGTAGCAGTTGGGTGTTCTTTTTTTAATATATATATATATATATATATATATATATATATATATATATATATATATATATATATTAAAAGTTTTATTGGGGATGCATACATGTTTAAGGGTATTCCTCTTGTAATATTACTTGGTGAGTCCTACAGGTTTTGAGCAATATTTTGACTGTGGCTGGCTTTTTATCCATGTTTAACTGTTTGGCTTTCTTTTTGCAACTGTGTGAGGTCTGCCTTCCATCCATCAGCAGCTGTATGTATGTGAGTATCCATATGCCACTGTGGAACAAGTAAGTGATAATTCAGTTTCTATCAATATATTGACTTTCTTTTTTGTCATCCAGGTTCTCTGGAATCCATGATATCCTCAATCTCTGAAAGTATATCCATCTAAGAAGGGTTAGGTGCTCCGGCTCCCTCTGCATTCCTTTTTTCACCCAACGCTCCCTCACTTCAGCTGGATTACAAGGTAAAAGCATGTTATCTGTTTACAATAATACATTTAATGTATCTTCAAACAAAGATACAAATTTACAGTAGTGATGGGCTGCCTTGCCCCAACACATTCTCATCATCCATCTCCAAATGTGTGGCTGTCTGCATGTCAATCTGCATCTCTGGCTTTATGGTTTTCTTTCCATCTGAAGCTGTTGCTGGCTTTTTATCTATGTTCAACTGTTTGACTTTCTTTTTGCAACTGTGTGAGGCCTGCCTTCCATCCATCAGCAGCTGTATGTATGTGAGTATCCATGTGCCACTGTGAAACAGGTAAGTGATAATTCATTTTCTATACATATATTGACTTTCATTTTTGTCATACAGGTTCTTTGGAATCCCTGATATCCTCAATCCCAGAAAGTGTATCCATCTAAGAAGGGTTAGGTGCTCCGTCTCCCTCTGCATTTTTTTTTTCCAACGCTCACTCGCTTCAGCTGGATTACAAGGTAAAAACATGTTACCTGTTTACAATAATACATTTAATGTATCTTCAAACATAGATACAAATTTTCACTGGTGATGGGCTGCCTTCCATCCATCAGCAGCTGTATGTATGTGAGTATCCGTATGTCACTGTGGAACAGGTAAGTGATAATTAAGTTTATATACATATATTGACTTTATTTTTTATCATACAGTTTTTCAGGAACCCATGATATCCTCAATCCCTATAGGTGTATCCAGTTAAAAAAGGGTTAGTGGATCCGGCTCCCTTTGCATTCCTTTTTTCACCCAACGTTCACTCACTTCACCTGGATTACAAGGTAAAAGCATGTCATCTGTTTACAATAATACATGTAATGTATCTTCAAACATAGATACAAATTTACATTGGTGATGGGCTGCCTAGCCCCAACACAGTCTCATCATCAATCTCCAAATCTGTGCCTGTCTGCATGTCCATCCTCATCTCTGGCTTTTTGGTTTTCTTTCCATCTAAAGCTGTGGCTTTCTTTTTATCTATGTTCAACTGTTTGACTTTCTCTTTGCAACTGTGTGAGGCCTGCCTTTCATCCATCAGCAGCTGTATGTATGTGAGTATCCGTGTGCCACTGTGGAACAGGTAAGTGATAATTCAGTTTCTATACATATATTGACTTTCTTTTTTGTCGTACAATTTTTCAGGAACCCATGATATCCTCAATGCCTAAAGGTGTATCCAGTTAAAAAAAGGGTTAGGGGGTCCGGCTCTCTTAGCATTCCTTTTTTCACCCAACGCGCACTCGCTTCACCTGGATTACAAGGTAAAAGCATGTTACCTGTTTACAATAATACATTTAATGTATCTTCAAACATAGATAAAGTTTACATTGGTGATTGGCTGCCTTGCCCCAACACAGTCTCATCAGTCTCCAAATGTATGGCTTCCTGCATGTCCATCTGCATCTCTGACTTTTTGGTTTTCATTCCATCTGAAGCTGTTGCTGGCTTTTTGTCTGTGTTCAACTGTTTGACTTTCTTTTTGCAACTGTGTGAGGCCTGCCTTCCATCCATCAGCAGCTGTATGTATGTGAGTATCCGTATGCCACTGTGGAAAAGGTAAGTGATCATTCAGTTTCTATACATATATTGACTTTATTTTTTGTCATACAGTTTTTCAGGAACCCATGATATCCTCAATCCCTAAAGGTGTATCCAGTTAAAAAAGGGTTTGGGGGACCGGCTCTCTTTGCATTCCTTTTTTCACTCAACGCTCACTCGCTTCACCTGGATTACAAGGTAAAAGCATGTTATCTGTTTACAATAATACATTTAATCTATCTTCAAACATAGATACAAATTTACATTGGTGATGGGCTGCCTTGCCCAAACACAGTCTCATCATCAGTCTCCAAATGTGTGGCTGTCTGCATGTCCATCTGCATCTCTGGCTTTTTGGTTTTCTTTCCATCTGAAGCTGTGGCTGGCTTTTTATCTATGTTCAACTGTTTGACTTTCTTTTTGCAACTGTGTGAGGCCTGCTTTCTGTCCATCAGCAGCTGTATGTATGTGAGTGTCCGTGTGCCACTTTGGAACAGGTAAGTGATAATTCAGTTTCTATACATATATTGACTTTCCTTTTTGTCATACAGTTTTTCAGGAACGCATGATATCCTCAATCCCTGACGGTGTATCCATCTAAGAAGGGTTAGGTGCTCCGGCTCCCTCTGCATTCCTTTTTTCACCCAACGCTCACTCACTTCAGCTGGATTACAAGGTAAAAGCATGTTATCTGTTTACAATAATACATTTAATGTATCTTCAAACATAGATACAAATTAACACCGGTGATGGTCTACCTTGCCCCAAACAAATTCTCATCTTCAATCTCCTAATGTGTGGCTGTCTGCATGTCCATCTGCATCTCTGGCTTTTTAGTTTTCATTCCATCTGAAGCTTTTGCTGGCTTTGTATCTATGTTCAACTGTTTGACTTTCTTTTTGCAACTGTGTGAGGCCTGCCTTCCATACATCAGCAGCTGTATGTATGTGAGTATCCGTATGCCTCTGTGGAACAGATAAGTGATCATTCAGTTTCTGTACATTTATTAACTTTCTTTTTTGTCATAAAAGTTTTCAGGAACCCATTATATCCTCAATCCCTAAAGGTGTATCCAGCTAAGAAGGGTTAGGTGATCAGGCTCCCTATTTCTCCCTTTTTCACCCAACGCTCACTCACTTCAGCTGGATTACAAGATAAAAGCATGTTACCTGTTTACAGTAATACATTTAATGTATCTTCAAACATAGATACAAATTTACACGGGTGATGGGCTGCCTTGCCCCAACACAGTCTCATCGTCAATCTCCTAATGTGTGGCTTTCTGCATGTCCATCTGCATCTCTGGCTGTTTGGTTTTCTTTCCATCTGAAACTGTGGCTGGCTTTTTATCTATGTACAACTGTTTGACTTCATTTTGCAACTGTGTGAGGCCTGCTTTCTTTCCATCAGCAGCTGTACGTATGTGAGTATCCGTATGCCACAGTGGAACAGGTAAGTGATAATTCAGTTTCTATACATATATTGACTTTCTTTTTTGTCATGCAGTTTTTCAGGAAGCCATTATATCCTCAATCCCTAAAGGTGTATCCAGTTAAAAAAAAGGGTTAGGTGCTCCGGCTCCCTCTGCATTCCTTTTTTCACCCAACGCTCACTCACTTCAGCTGGATTACAAGGTAGATGTTCTCAGACCACAAAGCCAGTGTGGTCTCTCTCTCCGGTCCATATTATTTGTGCACTGCAGGAGAATCAATATCCATTTCAAGAACATGAGTATGTATGACATGCGTATAATCCATGTTTCGATTGCGGACCGGCAAAAGAATACCATTTTGATGCTCATCAAGCGTTACGTGGCTGTCGCGAAAAGACGGGCACTGCTAAGAATGTGGCTTTGTGGCATTCTGTCCAGCGGTGCTCCTGTAATCCGTTTCTTTGAGGTGGAACCTCTGTGCACTCGTGCTGTTTTTCACAGCCCACAATGGGCTGGTACATTCACAGCCTGACTCTCTTTTCTTAAGCCCCATCTTCCCTCATAACAGACCTAATCATTTATATTTTTGCGGTGCTGCCCATTTCCTTTGATGGTGCCGTTGGTGGAGATTGCTCTAAAAGTAGAAAAAGTCAGCAGGCTTTTTCCCTCTCTTCTTTCGCCAGCCGCTGGAAGTGTGCAGAGAAGGTGACGATCTGTCACGATGATGCTTTCCCGCAAGCTCTCCTGCAAATTCCACCATATGACTTTAAACTTTAGAAATGTACAGATTTGGATCTCACAGGCACTAAAAAGTGTTCAAAAGGTCAAGACTATTCGGTAAGCCCTCTGCATCATGCTGTCTGCCTCTGTGCATTTATCATATTATGTTTTATTTTCTGAAAAAAAAGAAAAGAAAAAAAAATCACAAATGTTCAAATAATTGATTATTGACCCCAGACTCAGGTGATCAGCCCAGACATGTTTAGGATCTGTGCTTCTTTAGTTTGCAACCGGAAATGCTAGGCTAACGATGCTAATAAACACAAGATCTATACTGTCACCAACTTTTGCGCCATAAATACCAACAACAACTTCTTTAGCTTCAAGTTAGCTTCTTTAGCTTTAGCTGCCGTGCACACTGGCTCACCATCACTGGACAACTGAACACTGACCACAGATGGTAAGGTCAGAAATTGGTCACATGAATGCATGGACCCAATCTTACAACGGGGGCAAAGGGAGGCCTTACCCAGGATATATGATGCATTTCCCTAATAAAGTGCTCAGGAGGAATATCACAACTTTGGACTGAAAGTTTAAACAGAACATTTGGGCTAAGCATACCTTAAGCAAACGCAGGACTCTGCAGAGGCGGAGCACCTTCGACACTTGTAGGACCTTGACTATGTGGCTTACGCGTGCAAAAACCTCAGCGCAGATCTCAACAGCAGCCAGTACAAGTATAAGTAATTCAAAATAGTTCCAACAATCGTAAACATAAGCTTTCCTCAAAGCCATAGCCTGTCGAAACACACATCAATCAGATATGCATCATTCAGAACATGCAAGCTATTGCAGGTGACCAGCCACTGCCACAAACCACACCCTCATTTCTCTTACACTCAACACAGCTTCACCAACGTAAAAGGCAAAGAAGACATAGTTTGCCACGCTGAGCTCCAGGTTGTACTTCGTGCTAACTTCAGGGATAAAGTCCAAAATGATGGTCAATAGGTTGAGCAGGATTACGATGCACATGAGAATGTTGAAGGGGGCACTGAAGACAATCTTTGTAGCACAGCTTCAGCACGGCATTCCTGTCAAACCCAACATTGTATTATTCAGAATCCAAAATTCAGAAATTCCAAAATTATTTACCTCTTAATCATCACCATAACCATGGACGATGATTTAGCATAACAGAAACATACGGTCTTATGCAAAAGTTTAGGCACCAATGGCCAAATTCTTTTTTTCTCCAATCTGTTTTTTATTAGAGCAGTGGTAAACACAGCCCCCGCGGCTAATCAAACATACTGTCAGGTCCGCGTCGCCGCGCCCGCCTCTTATGTTCATGTTCATGTCACAGACTTTTAGTTCTGGATTCACGTTCACGTCACTCACTAGACTTTTATGTTGACAACACACTATGTACAACGCCATGTTTTCTGTTTAATTGGGGTCACCTGAGAACTGGGGTATAAAGGGAGCAAACGCGATCTTCCCCTCGCCGAGAATTAAGGTTCCCAAGCCGACCTGGAGGGTCGGCGTCTGTGTACGGTTCGTTAGCCGACCGGGAGTGTCGGTGTCTTGGTACACTTGCTATGCCAACCTGGAGGGTTGGCTTCATGTTCAGGAGATTCGTGGCTGTCATTGGTGTTTCTCACGAGGGCGTCTGAGAGAGTTATCTTTTACTGGCCCTGCCAGTGGTTTTTGGTTCTAGCATTGTCTCCCTGTTTATCTTCCCTATCTCGCCTGGCTCCCTGGCTACCAACCAGCCTCAGGTGGCTTTCATGTTTTGCCCATGTTAGTCTGTCACGTTTGTTTTGTTTATTCATTATCCCTTGTTATTGCTGCATTCTTGTTTGTTTTATTAAAATCTTGCATCGCACCGTCCCTGCGAGTGTTCACCCGTCATTGTCCTAGCCAGTCATGACACATACCCACAATATTTTCAGCAAATCCTACTAGACAGTTAAGGCCGTTACACACCAAAGGTTTTGAAAATGCTAAATATTACCACACAATGTTCTCACGTCTCTCAAGTGCTCACACAGGTGTAGCACATATTTTTTAGTTGAGGGCTTGAGAAGGACTGAACCAACTGTGAAATGAGATTTACTTCATATGACTGTGGAGCTGTGTGCAGATTTCCACGAGGAAACTGTTCGTTCTCCTTTCACCACTGACCTGCACATTTCACTCTCTCTGAGAAGAGACTTTCGGCCCTGTCTCAAATCACATCATACTCTCTACATAGTGCACTACTTAAAAAAACACAACACAACACAAAAATCATTAGACAGTGCCAGCATGGTAGAAACCGAGTTGTCCAGCTGAATGTAACTGTCTTGTACTGATGTGTACAAAAAGTAAAGCACAGCATTCTTCTTTTAGGAGCTGAACAGATCTTGGAGACGCAGCTCCCTCCATTGGTGAGGAAGACGCACAGCGAGTTCTAGTTCTAGGTGTCATTAATCACGGCTGGCAGAAGTCACGTCACACTTGAGTCAGCTATGGGACGCATGTCACATCGCTAGTGCGGTGTTAGCACGGCCCGGCTCGCTCGTGGAAATTAGCACCAGGCGAATTGCAGGGTTTCTGTGTGGACCATGTTCATGACTTTGAGACTTTACATCATCTTTTATGACAGGACCATGGCTACAGCCTAAACTAGCTAACTGCATGCCAAAGTCGTCACAAAGTCATGTCTAACCTGTTTGAGTTTGTTTTAAACAGACTTGAAGTGGATTACAATAGGAATTATTTGGCACTACATTTATATGAAGGCCTCCTTGGCTTGGTTTGGGAAGAGTGTGATTTATGCATGCAGATTACACTGTGCTAACAGATGCTAGTGTTAAGTGCTACATTAGCCTTGTAGTTGCAGTGCGAGACTAAAGAACGAAACCGTCGCATAATTATTACGAGACACCGTGCGCTTCCTGGTCCTGATTTAGCAACACAGCAAATGTAAATAGAAGCCGTTCTAACGGGTCAGTACCAACGCAGAGCAGAACCGCACAGCATGGCTTTCGTAACCATCTGGTCCTGCAGTGGAAGAGGCCCATGTGTTCGTCTAGTGTCAAAGTGTAATTTCTCTGGTCTAGAAGAAATGGGGTTTGTCACTTACTTTGAAGGCTTGATGCAATTGATGACACCGATCCAGTTGATCAGTTTCCAGCACTTGATGCTGAAATGTTTTCCCCAATCCCAGTACATGTTTGTGTCATCAACACTCATGAACCTGAGGACTACACTACAGCACTCAAAATTACTCCACCTCCACTGTAAATGAGTGTAATCTCCAGATTCAGCTCACAATACCACTAGTAATGACGACTGCTGTCTCAGATGAATTCAACCCACTGAACATAATCCTGTACAAGAGCTAGGGGTGTGATTCAGAGGGCTGGGATGTGTTTTTAGAAGATGATTATCTTGATGAATTTACATTTACATTGAAGGCATTTAGCAGCTGCTCTTCTCCAGAGCAACAACAAACATGCTTCACCGTTCACTCAGAAAATACCCTTGGCTCGTTTGTAGAGGCTAGGATCCAAAAGCTTAGACTCTACTACTTGTGGTCTATATACTGACTTCTAAATTTAGTACTCTAGTAAGTAAGACGGCGTTTGAAGACAGCGAGTGAAAGGGCAAGATGGATTCAAACAAGTATCAGGAAATCCTAGGAGAAAACATCATGCCTTCTGTAAGGAGGCTGAAGCTTGGGTATCTTTAGACCTTCCAACAGGACAATGAGCCAAAACATACCTCAAAGTCCCCCAAGGCTTGGTTTAAGAAGTCCTGGAAGATTCTGGAGTGCCCATCACAGTCGCCTGACTTGAACCCCTGAACCCCATAGAAAATCTTTGGAAGGCAGCTGCAGCAGCAAACCCAACAATATCGGTGAACTGGAGCCGGTGAACAGATCATTTTTTTCAAAATGCAATTTTGCTAATAAATCTAATTTGCAGGAATAATTCTGAGTGAAACTCTACACTAGGTGTTAAAAGTTTGAAAGCAACATATATTTTTACGAGAGAATGCCAGAACAGCAGGGTTAGCTTTTAAAAGTGTTCAGCAGTGTTTGTGTTTAGGTGAGCTCCTTTAGATCCTTCAGAGCTGTACTGTAGCTCTACTGAGATTCACCCATAGACTACTGTATCCAAACTAACAGGCCTCTTTGTTTAAACTAGATGGTGACAGACTTGTTGCAATGCATTGATTATTTGGCAAACTGGCGAATTGGAAATATTTACATCTATATCCTGTTCTGTATTTAGTTCTACTTCTACTAACATTTGTGTGAGTTCAGGAACCAAAGCAGCCATGATAATATGAATACCACTATTTTCTGTTACTATGCCTTTAATGCTAAATAAGCCTACATAAATAATATGTAAATAAGCTCTGTTCTGACTGGCTGCCCTGTTTTGCCCCTAATTCAAAGAGCAGGCTCGACTGAAACACTGTTAATGAAGTAAATGTGAATGGGCAAACATATGTAAATGTGCCAGATTTTATGACATCACAACACAAAGAATATATTCAAAATGGGCTGTTTTTCTGCTTGGTTTCTATATGCAAACTGCATGGACTGAGTAGTGAACAGTACTTTACAATCCTTACATTATTACAGTTTTTACACACTACACCAAAAACTTCAATTTTATATTTAATATTTTTAAACATTTAGAAAAAACACTGCTTGCTTCCATACTTTTTGGCCTATAGTATAAGACAAATCACTATCATTATACATACTGCTACATACTGTCACGCCCGCTCCGCCATGCCCGCCCTAGGGGCGGTCTCGGGCCGCAGCTCACAGGCGATCAAGAACTCCCCCTTCAAAGTCTTGTCATGGTCATGTCATGTTTAGTTAGTAAGTTGGTCTTTTTGAGTAACAGTGGTTGCAGAGGATGGTTAGTTAACAAAGGGTAACCGTAAGAAAGTTGGAAGAATGAAGTCGTCATTTGAACCAGAGTAATGGAACTAGAGAAAAGTAAGCAGGCGCTTTCAGTGGCCTTGGCGCTGTCGGGAAGAGCGAGGGAGTCGGTGTTGGAAAAAGCGGTAGATGACTTGAATAAAGACACTGGCATGAATTACTTGCGATTTGTTTCTCATAGAAGAAAAAGACAAAACATACAAGGCATACTCAAGTTTTGATCCGATTATGAGAGACGTGCGTCTATGGCGGACTATATAATCGTTTTATTTTTGTTTGTTTTTTTTTCTCGAATTTTTCAACACCGGTACTCAAGGATGCGTAAATCCAACATGAAACCTCGTGCCGTAGTATTAGCATTCAAGCTGCTAGATACAGCATGCTTGGATGTGAAAGACTAACAGTTGGCTTTGACTGGTTTAGGGAAGAAAGTAGTCTGTGGTAACAGGAATGAACCAAGAAACCGCCCAAGTAAGAGCAAAGACGACAGGGAGGCAAGCCTTGGTCCCAAAATAATCAACAAAAGACACCACTGCCTTTAACCAATCCCTTGAAGGAGGGGACTGTTAAAAAAAAGATAAGATAATAATGTGTTTAAGGAAGTCACAGAAGAGGGACAACAGTGCAGTTATTTATCAAAGACAGTAGACACTTCAAACCATGGACAAAAACAAAAGAAAATGCATTACTACAAGGAACAAAAGTGGCACGTGACATTTATTTCAGGCTTCCACCGGAGGCTGACTGTAAAGGAATATTATGGAAGTGTGTTTTATGAAATTTTCAACCAAAAGGAGGATTGTCAAATAACTCCGGTTCCACGCCAGAGGTTCCGTGTAAAAAGGTCCCTTTATTTCACAATCAACACAAACAGAAAGCAAACTTGGCAAAATGCTTTCAGTTTTACAATGAGACTTGCCGTTACTCACCACTCACTGGATCGGGAGAGCCCTTCGATCCTGATAAGAGACTGATAAGGAGTGTAATCACAAACGCAAACAATGGTTAGTAAGAAGTACTGTACAGTAAGACAGGCACCAGATAGCTCAACGATTACAACAACTAGATAAGATAAATAAGACAAATGCTAATATTAAAGACTATAAAGTAGGGATGATCGCTCGACCAAATTGATACCCATTTGCGACGGAGAAATTCTAATTCTGCATATCACTGTTGACGTTCACAGCTACAATTGATTGGTTTCAGAGAACATGTCTGGTTATTATACCATGGTCCTAGCTTTTTCTACTCAATTTATTTAATTCTAAATTGGAGCAACATTGTCAAGGCTAGAACGGAGCACGGACTACATGTCATCTGTTACATGTTCCAGATCTTTAGGGTGAAATTGGAAAGGGATGGATTATTATGTCATTAATGACTCGGTGGAGGGTTGAGGGGTGATCATTATTTACTTATTTTTCATTATTATCCATTATCAAGAACATACAATATAAAACAGAGAAAAAGTGGGAGATTGTGTACACCACACACCCCGAGGCACCCCTCCCCAATGGCCAGCTCATCAGAAACAATTTGCAAGCAAAGGGAAAAGAAAAAGCCAGGTAAATTATGGAAAGATTGCAATTCTTGGAACATCCGGAGTTCAGTCTCACCAAAAATACAAGTGTTGATTACATTCCGTTGCCACACAGGGAAGAAAAAAGGTTTGTTGGCCATAAGAAGTTTATAATTATGGAAGATGGGGGAGTTTTAGTGCCACCTGGTGGAAGATTATGATTATTTCTACATCCCTCCACACAGAAAGTAAATTACTAATGACTGGTCCATACCTCAATTTACAATGTTTTAGAGGGATATTTGAATAAATTAAGCCTTGTAGTCTATGGGGAGCCATTCTACATGCAAGTCTTCGCATCAGGATTAAGCCAAGTGGTTAGAACCCGTGGTGATAACGGAAGACTATAATTTCAAGTTCAGAGCAGAGAGGCCACCATCAGTTTTACAGTTAAAGGTTTAAATATTTGAATCTAGGTCTCTTGCCACTCCTCAAATAAACCAAAATAACAATCACGTTTCTTCCAGAAATTCATGGGGGTGATGGAGGAATCATTGAGGCAAATAACGTTAAGTCTGGGAAGAACAAATTTTGTATTGTGCAGCAACATGGTGTTAAATCGTCATCTGGGCGCATGCTGTGATAAACTGTGAAATGTTATCTTCGTAATATTAGGGTAATGATCAGACATCGAAAGAGGAGATATATCAGTTGAATACATCAGTTGTAGTAAGGAGGAAAATGTAAGATCATCAATTCTAGAGAATGATTTATGTCTGGCAGAAAATGTAGTATATTTTCTGGATGATGGGTTAAGGGCAGGCCAGACATCGCCCAGTGTGAAATCAGAGATGAACTTGTTTAAAACAGAGGTGGATTTGATTTGTGTATCAGAGTGAATTGCGTTGGAGCGATCTTGCAGATTATTAGCATCAATGAGTAACAGAGTCAAAATGGAGAGATATTTAGATAGGGCTGCAAAAAACTACGACCCAAATACAGCTGGGGCGTAGGCTGAGACAAAAGTGAGTTGCTGTAATGTGAGAAATGTGCCCAGACGTGTCGCCGCCTGTATAACTAATTGATTACATTTTTCTCTTTCTTAGCAGAAGAGTACGCTGCCACCTTAAAATATTTATTTGACATTCTAGACTCATTGGTAGGCAAGAGATTGGATTCTTGTGATAACGTAATATCTATTCTTTTTCTATTGAAAATATCTAAGCAAAAGACCCTCTTTGAAGGTGAATTCAGACACTGGACATTCTAAGACAATATTGTTAGTTCAGTCACAGACGTTTATAAATACTAGCACAAGTAATCCAGGATAAGCAGGAAAAGATGGAAAGTATATCTGAGAGGTTTGGGTGGTGATTGTTTCATTTATCTGTTAATGTCTTAAATAACAAGGAGAAACTGACCAGGAACAAACAACCCACAACCCAGGGTGCTCACAGAGAACAGGAAGAAAAGCCGTTCTTCTCTTAGAAGGGAAGGAGTGAAGGAGATGGGGCTGCTGGCCCTGCATACCTTCAGTAGAAGCTGCCCATCCCGGTACCACAGGAGCTTGAAAATGAGGACCTGCTGGGAGTTTGCTGTGTCTTTCGAGCTTCTATAGACACAGTGAGCTCGATACAGGTCTGCCATTTTTGGGAGTTCAGATGAGTGGCTTTGCTTCATCTTTTTTTTTGATTGGGGAAGCAACTGGAGAGGGAAGTGGTCATGGTTTTACAGTAGACATCACAGCCATTCCATCACCAGTAAATGCCCCAAGTATCAGAGTTAAGAACAACAAAAAAGAACAGAAAAGCAAGAGTTCTAGCCATTCGCTACTATTCTGAGAATAATAGTAGTGAAAACCGTTTCTCGGAGGAGAGGCACTTAGCTTTTCCTGGCTACACTGACGCCCACAGGCTCTCTCTAGAACAGGTCTGCAGACAACTCACTCTGTTTGGTGAGCCGGTAGGGCTGTGATTAAGACAACCCTGTTGGAGGAGTCACAGGGAGCCTCCAGCCTAGTCTTCCGTCGGTGTTTGGATGGTCTGGATGGACATGCTGGTCAAGCTAAACTGCCTCCTTGCAGAGTGTCTGAGGAACTCTGCAAGCCATGTTCCTCAAGTGTAAACAGACAAACACAAATGATGGTTAGTGAGACAAAGTACTGTACAGTAACACAGATAGCTCAAGGGTTACTGATGGAAAAGATAAATAAGACAAAGCTAATATTAAAGACTATAAATGATGTTCACAGCTACAATCTGATCAGTTTTGCTTTACTTTTGAGTAAAGCATCAATGAATTAAGCAGGGACAGTGCTGGATATGGAGACAGATATGACCGTGCAGTGATGTTCAAACAACATGCAAAACTTGACTTTAGAAGCTCTGGTCATTATGGTGTGAACATTATGGACAATGGAAAGAATAACATTCAAGTTCATGACCGCATCCTGACACCTGCTGAAGACGTCACTTTAAATTAATAAAAAAAATAAATAAAGGCCTTGAGTCTCACGGTTACAAAATTCCGACAGTCTTGACATGTCTCGGACATGCTTCTGCTGACAGGCTGCAGAGGCTTCTGGCTAGCTCAGGCAATAAAGATATGGAATGTGGCATAATTCTTCAAAGAACTTAATGAAATGTGAAACATGTCAGAGACACCGTAGGACCAGACCAAAGCCTTTACATTATTGACCAGTTCTCTCAGTTTAGTGCAGGCAGCATTCTGACCACAAAGTCCTCTAAAATGGTGAAACACTTCGTTCATGATTGGATTAGCCTGCATGGTCCACCTCAGAAACCTTTCAGTGATGATGGAGGAGAATTCAACAACGATTAAGTGAGAGATATGGCAAAAATCTCCAACAGAGAAGTAAAGACAACAGCTGCATACAGCCAATGGAGCAATGGACTTGAAAGAGCACAACCAAACGCTCACTGAGATCATAATGAAAGTAAAGAAAAGTAACGGTTGAAACTGGGACACTGACAAGCCTCCTGCTTTAGAGGGCACCACAAAAAGTGAAGGAGCGGCAAAACACACTTCTGCTTCACATGCATGTAGAAAGGCTTTTACTGAAGCAGAATGTTCAGAAAGAATACAGAGAGCACAGCGGAAACTGCTTCATCACACAGATCTCCTCTTTAGGGGACTGTCCAATGTAGAAAGGACCAGAAGTTGTCATTGGTCAGGATGGTGCAATGGCGTTGTCTGAGGTGGTGCACCCAGCTACAGGTTCCTCCATGTCTGACAGAAAAGTGAATGCAGAGAGTGAGGATCCAGGTGACAAAGGATAAATTAGAAAATGACCCAAATATTGTACATAAACAAGAGAACACGAGAGCTGCTGAGAACAACGTAGAGGGGACAGAAACTGGAACTGAAACGTGTGGTTCAAACTGAGCACACAGGCACAACCACTGGGGCACAAACAATTACATTATGGAAGTGTGTTTTATGAAATTTTGTACCAAAGGGAGGATCGTCAAATAACTCCGGTTCCACGCCAGAGGTTCCATATAAAAAGGTCCCTTTATTTCACAATCAACACAAACTTGGCAGAATGCTTTCAGTTTTACAATGAGACTTGCCGTTACTCACCACTCACTGGATCGGGAGAGCCCTTCGATCCTGATAAGAGACCGCCATCTCAATAAACCACCGAGCTGGACCTGCAGTTCCACTTAGCCGACTCTCACCAGAAAAGAGGGAAACCCGTCCTTTGTATCTTAAACAAAACGAAGAACTGTGCGTGGACGGGGACGGGGGCCAACCGCTCCCACCAGGCACAGTCTTCCCTTGACCCTTAATTCCAGTGGTTGATAACAGTACCCTCATGAAAAACAAGCTATATAATTGACTATATAAACGTTAGTTTACAGTAGAAAATAACCTGTGACTTAAAATAGCTGTATAGACCCGTTTCAACATATTGCCAATACATTATGACCAGCAAGTATACCTTTAATATAAGGTGAACATGGATGCATTATATCCTTATCCTAGGCCTCTTTCTAGTGGTTACATTAAATAACCGAACAGTGAGTTGTTCATACGATACAGTTTGTACTAATTGGATGGAGTGCACCCTAAGGCGGCGTCAGCAGGGCAGAATTCATTCATATTACAAAATGTGTGTATGGTCTAGCAAATGCTTCATTGTACTGGTACGACAGAGTGAAGGAAATCGTGCTGAGAGCAGGAGGAAACATGTCCAGAGTCAACCCAGCCGCTTTCTATTAAATTAATCTGGACTGCACCGTAATTGGGGTACTTGCCTGTCATGTAGATGACTTCATATGACTAATAACAAAACAGCACAAATACACCACAAATTACATCCAACCCATACACATGGACCCTTCACAAGCCTCGGAAAAAGACACCTCCCTCTGTGAGGAAGAGAAGGACCAACTCAGGTCAAAGACAGGCCAAATTCTCTGGGTAGCAAGACAGATTAGGCCAGATGTCATGTTTGATGCTAGTCACTTGGCATCAAGCTTCAAAAAGGCAACTGTGAAGACAGTCCATGAAGCACACACAATAGTGTGCAAACCCAAGGAGACTTCCAACACTTAGGCAGAGACAATGTTCTTCAATTGATTGGTGTTCAGAAATGCCTCATTTGGAAATCTTTCAGATGGTGGGACTCAAGAAGGACATTTGATTGTTCTTATGGGAGACAATGGAAAGTTCTCGCCGGTTCCTTGTCAGTTAAAGAGAGTCAAGAGGACTGTGCAGAGCAAATTTGCTGGTGAAACACTGGCAATGTCTGATGGAACTGATAATGCCATTTTCTTGGCCACGCTGATCTCTGAACTAACTACTGGGGGTTCTGAACTTGCTCCACCCATAATTTGCATCACAGATAATCATTAACTTGCTGATGCAGTGAAGTCCACAAAGTCTGTCACAAAGAAACTTTGCCTGGAGATAAGCAGCATCAAAGAACTCACAGAATGTTGAAAGATGCTGTGGCACAGTACAAAAGAACAGCCTACGGATCTTACCAAAATGGGGGCATCAGCTAGTAAGTTACTACATGCCCCAAGTGTAGGACAATGGAAACTTGATTAAAAATACATTTTGAAAAGACATAATACTGCTTTTCAGTGCTATTAAAAACAGATGTGTCGTTTCTGTATACCCTGTTTCAGTGGTTAAAAGGAGTTCTATCTGAATATACTTAAGCTTTTTTTTTTTTTAAATAAGTGAGAGAGTTTTGAAGTCTTATAAAGACATGCGTTGTTTTTTGTATTCTCTTACATTGGGAAAACAACATTGTACTATGAAGTGGAGGTGTAGTTCACTGTGATCTGGAGAAATAAAAGTTGCACTATAGCTTGTTAAGTTTGTCTTTCTGAGTAACAGCCGCCACCACGACCACTTTAGCTTGAGTAATCGCAATACCGAAAAACCATGAATTTAGAATAAAACAGCGCCAGCCTCTGTGAATTCTCACCAAGGACGTGACTAACATAGCCACTAAAACGGTACCAAGTTTGCCATTAAAGAGTACAATAGGCTTTATGACCTGAATGTGGTTAATGATCACAGTGGTGGTGGTGGCGGCTGCAATGTGCTTTACAATATTCAAACACAGCATGAAATCCTTGGTCACTGTAATTATGATGTTTTCATGTTACAGGATGCAGCAGAGAACATGAAAAGTTAAGATTGATAAATTGAACCTCTGTTGGCTCTCCAGTGCGGGAATGGAGACGACGACCCTCTGTATCTGGCGCGCTGGTAGTGCTGTAATTAAGACGACCCTGTTGGAGGAGTCACAGGCAGTCTCCAGCCTCGTTTTCCATCTGTAGAGTTTGGACTGGCACTACAACAGCAGCTGGATATGCTGGTCAATCTTGACAACCTTGCAGAGCGTTCAGAGAGCCCTGAAAGCCATGTTCCTCAGAAGTAAACACAAACAGAAATGCCAACAATGGTTAGTGAGACAAAGTACTGTACAGTAACACTGGTAGCAGATTGCTTAAGGATTACAACAACTAGATAAGAAATAAGACAAAAGCTAATATTAAAGACTATAAAGTAGGGATGGTCGCTTGATCTAATTGATACCCATTTGAGACAGAACCCTATTTCATATAGAAAGGTGCATGCTAGCAGCAACTTACCTAAAGAAATCTGGTCATATGCTGTAACCGCTGCAGTCATTGGAAACAGGGGCTTAAATAGCAGTTTCAAACCAACTCCATATGACACGTAGACATGGATTAAACCTAATCTTTTAAAAGATGAAAGCATTTGGATCAGTATGCTACACTTAAACAGGATTCAAAATGTGAAAGAATTTTTGCTGCTTCAGGATCTCGGTACGTCAGGGAGAATATCAGAGAACGATGGTGCCGAAGAGGTCACGCAAGGGAGCCAAGGGAAGCTGTCTGGTGACATCCAGGAAACGGGCATGTGGAAAACAGGAGATCATGGCATTACTCTTTGGGCCTCATTTTTTTAATCAACTATTTGAATTTTTTATTGTATGTAATAACATACAATATAAAACCAAAAAAAAGAAAAAGCTCATCAGAAACAATGTGATATTAATATGCGGCACCATTTAAAAAGGAACTTGACTGGCTTGAGATAAGAGATAAGATGTATTGTCAAAAAGCAAAACAAACAATTTACTTACTTTTTCCAGTCAATTCCAGACCCAACATACAGCTCCGTAAATATTAAGAGATGACCCTACATGATCAATTTCTCTGGTTTTACTATTTATAGGCAATGTGTATATGGAAATTAACATTTAAACTGTATTTCATAAACCATGGACAACATTTCCCCAAAATTCCAAATAAAACATTGCTATTTGGAACAGTTATTTGAAGAAAGGACATCTCAAATAATGCAAAGAAATAGTTACAATACAAAAGAAGTTATTAAAATGTAAACCAAGTACTTATATTTGAACTTTGAGAGCATTCCTCTTTGGGGCTAACTGGGACCTTGATATTACAATTTCTTTTCACCCCATGTACCACATGTGATGCGAATGACCGTCTCCTTTATTCAAAATTCACTATGGAGAAATAACCTTCACTGCCAATCACAGGTTGGCTCTCCACTAGTCTTTCACATTGATGTTGGGTGACTATACCATTCATATTGTGCAAATTCAGGTAACTCAGCTTTGTTTGATGAAATGCCTGAAATAAAATGGCTGCCATACACATGGACATCTTTGTCCTTACATTTGCATTTCTATGTGTATGGCAGCCATTTTATTTCAGGCATTTCATAAAAACAAAGCTGAGTTATTAGACTACTTGGACATCTTTGTCCTTACATTTGCATTTCTAAGTAGTCTAATTTGTTGCCAGAGCTGTATAACTGAGCCATGAAACGTTAGCCAGCATGAGCATAGCAGCGAGAAGTCGCACTGCACCCCTGTTATTATACAACATATCTACATTATTTTAAATGCCAAGATGTACAAGGAAAATAAAAGAAATATAAAAGAGGGTTTCTCACCTAAAGAGAAGAGAACAGTAGGCATAAACTTACGCATCTAAAAACTAAGATGGTGTAACATGTGACATGTTGACAGGGAGAAGGCCTAACCTTTTAAAAGATGAAAGTAAAGGTAAATAAGACAAAGCTAATATTAAACACTATAAAGTAGGGACTTCTACAATAGAATCTCCAACAATAAAAACACTGGCCTGAGCAGTCGTCCTCGGTGACGAAACAGATGAAGGCGAAGAGCTGAGAAACGCCGAACTGGTTAGCAGAGGTGAAAACCGTCTGTTGGTGGAGGAGCAGTGTGGCCGGGAAAAGCTCCCTCTAGCACAGGTTTGCAGACGATGACCTCCTTCTGTCTGGTGCACCGTTAGTGCTGTAACTAAGACGACCCTGCTGGAGGAGTCACAGGCTCCACCCTGTCTCATCTTGGAGTTTGGACTGCCTCTATAACAGCAGCTGGACATGCTGGTCAAGCAAGACGGCCTCCTTGCATAACGAAGCTAGATTCAAAATGTGAAAGAGAATCTTTGTAGGGTACGACAAGAACAGTCCATTATACCTAGTCTACTATCCAGAGAAAGTCCTTAAACACAGGCTTGTGCAATTTTTCAAAATGTGTTACAGAACACCAGATTAAAATTGACCAGGCAATGGCACCTGATTATTTCCATGGGGAGAGGTGTGTACCCTCCCATGCCAACAGCTAACTGTGTTAATCAGACTCCAGAAAATGTCCAAGAGTCTCAAACTGGGTACTGTGTACCGTGTCTGTCTCCTTCTGTTTAAATGCCATCTTGAACATCAAAAAGAGAAAGGAATTTCTCTAAAAAGTATTTAGCTGACTGCGTCAGATATTGAAGACCAGACCTGATCAATACTGACCACTGTTACAGGGTCTGTAATGTACCAGAGAGCTTTATAGAGGCAAGGAGTTCAACAGAATCACAGTTTCAGGTTGATGCAGATGACCCTTAGCTTCACCACCTGGACATTTCAACAGCCTACTAGCATGAACCGATTGATTGAGATATGTATAGAGAGCAACCAGAGGGATATATATGGACTACAACAAACACATGAGAACACAGGAGAAGACTGATATCCTGAATAATCTCTGAATAGTGTTTTTAAGTGATGGATGTTTGCTTGTTAAGATGTTCCATCATGAAGTACAGTAAGCTAGCTGTGATGCTGCTGGTTAACATGATCACAGCTGCGTATTCCTTGTCTCAGGAACATACTGGCTCCCTTATAAGTGTAACAGCTACAGTATTTATTTAATAATATGTATATATATATATATATATATATATATATATATATATAGATATATAAGGAAGTCATAACTCCACTACTGGATCTCATCTAACAGGCTAGATTGCTTGTACTCGGACAGCCGGAACAATCTGTGTCGAGAGTCTCGATACTGCAGGGTTTGTCTGCAATACGATGAATAAAATGACTGCATAAATGGTTGAAATCGAGGAAATCATGTAAATCACTTCTCTGCCCACTATCCAGTTCACCAACCTGACCGGTGTGACTGGGAAGGGACAGCCAGTCCTGGCGTAGCACCTTCTCGATGTTCCCAGAGAGGACGACGGACCCCAGCCGGCTCGGATGAGGCCCCTCTGCGGTAGAGCACCTGACCGGCAGCCAGCAGTGGAGCGCGAAGAGCTGGGTAAACGACTCGCTGACGTGCCCAGGCCCTCTCCGGTGTGGGAGTGGAGACGACGAGCCTCGGTGTAGTGCTGGAATTGAGACGACCGCGTTGGAGGCGTCACAGGCTGCTTCTGGCTTCGTTTTCCGTCGAAGGAACTCGATCTACCGGTCCAGCTGAACGAGCTCCGTGCAGAGCGTCTGGAGAGCTCGTTTCTCGGTTTCGCGGTCGCCATTTTCCTCGAGAGAAAACGGAGATAGAAACGCAAACGGCAGCTAGTGAGTCAAAATACTGTACAGTAACACAGCCAGTTGTAATCCTTGTGCTTTCTGCTCCCTAAGATAAATAAGACACAGCTAATATTAAAGACTACAATGTAGGAATGGTCGCTAGACCATGTCAAGTCAAGTCAAGTCAAGTCAAGTGGGTTTTATTGTCATTTCAACTACATACAGAGTACACAGTGAAACGAAACAACGTTCCTCCAGGACCATGGTGCAACATAGACAGTGCATACAAGACACAAGTGCAACACAAACAAACAAGTGCGGACAGACAACACAACACAGTACAGACCAGAGAATAATAAATAATGACGGTAGTGTGCAAATTGTGCAATGTGCAATAAATAGAGTCCAGTGAGGTAGTAAAGTTATTAGTGCAAATGCTTGTGCAAAAAAATGCTTCCCTTGTTATCTGGGGTAAATGGTTGGAAAGAGAGAGAGAGAGGGAGAGTTTACATGTACCAGAAAGATATCAGTTCGGAAGTTGAGTTGTGTTGAGGAGTCTGATGGCTTGGGGGAAGAAGCTGTTGCAGAGTCTGGTCGTGTTGGACCGGATGCTGCGGTACCTTCTTCCTGATGGCAGGAGGGTGTGGTGGAAGTTGAGAAACAACACAACCCTGTCTTGTGTTGCAGTGAGTAATAACTTTATTCGAGCAACAGAATATAGTTGCTTCCTAACAAGTAAGCATGGCTTTCTTATATACATGGAAATGAGGAAGTTGAAACGGTCACAGACAGTTTCAGTTCCTGTCGACAGTGTCTGGTACACCAAAATATCAACTCCCACATTGTTGTGCAACAGACTTCATATTTAAATTCTGCACTTATGACCCCTGCAAGTGTACATACACATATTAGGAACACTCAGACTTATTCTACCATATAAGGGCATAAACTTGAGCAACCTACAAATCAGAGTGTAACTACTCCTAACTTAAGCTTAATGATGACTCACAGAGTACATGTGTTCTATACATGTGCCATGGTATTGCATACTGCATAGGAGAGAAACAGCATAACTTGATTACAATACATTGAAGTACACTTGCATACTACTAGATTAAGAATCACACACAAAGTAATAAGGTTTTCCGTAACACTCCCCCCTTTGATTATTAATCAATCCCGAATCACGTAGTCGGGCAGTCACTCCTGGAACAGTGTACGCAATTCCAGTTCTCCAGGATTCTGATTGTTCAGATGGAGCTGAATCATCTGATACTGCGTAAGAGAGCGACTGAACATATGCAATAAACATTTGAAAAGGCAGGGAATTAAACAGAAAACGAACAGAAATAAAAACAACATAGGAATACAAACAGTCAGATGCCAATGGCCCAATGGTCCGAATAGGGACAGCCATTCCCACCAGCCGCTGGAATTAGTAGGTGGAGGGGTGATGGCTTGTTTCATATGGTCCACATAACTGGTAATATTATCACTCAAATCAGGAATATAAAAACAACATGATGTGTTAAGTATTTTGCACACTCCTCCCTCCTTCATAGTAAGCAGATCTAAAACCATGCGATGCTGAAGTACAGCCGCACGGATAGCCTGTTGTTCGTGGCGCAGGGCATTGATTGCCCCTGCTGTATCATTCACAACAGTTAGAAGTTGATATGCTACGCTATTGATTATGAGGAGAGCCACTGTGGTACCTTCACCCAAAAACAAAGACCACCCAATTGACTGACCAGGAGTGGTCCATGGATCCATCATCTTGTACCCGTTATACCATTGTCCTGACACAAGGTCCCGCTTACGACGGCTGAGGGTAATGGATGTAGGGGTCGGGATGGTGGTTTGAAACCGGACATAGACTGATGCCTTTGGAGTGACCATACCGGGATAACAGCACCCAGTCCATCCTTTGGGGAGCTGTCCATATGCCCTGTCCCCACAAATCCTACTGGGCGCGTGCCATTAGTATGGCATACGCAACGGTGGCCCTTCTGGACTGCTATATGCAGAGTTATTTTGGTTGGAGAGCGGTTGTCTGGGCCGATGCAACTGGTGTTATGCCTGGCACATAGATTTAGTGAGGTTTAGGATGGATGTGTCGCACTCTGAGACTGGAATGACAGTCCATGGCACGGTTACATGCTGACACACCCAGCATTCTCCATTGGCATGTGAGGCATGTATAATAGCTGACATGCATGCAGTATTGTGTCTGCACTTTACTGCCAGAACCTCAGCTTCTGTGGCGTTTGGAGCATTAAAGGGGACAAATTCTTTGAACACGTCTAGTTCATATTGAATATCGTTATTCTGCGCCTGTTGCATTCGCTCGGATAGTTGTTCTGCATTGGCCGTTTTACTTAGTTGAACTGCCACAATTAATGCACTACAGTAATCCCTACCACTGCGATCTATGCAACAATAATATTTACCCGAGGTAATAGTCTGATTCCATGGCCAATTTAGATGGATGTTGATCATGTTTTTATCAGTGGAATGCTCGGTTACCTGGATGCTAGTATAGCTGCCATCACTGGACCCCAATGTGTCAGACCAGGCTGTACAGGGGTCTCTGCAAAGATACTTATTGTATCTAGCGTAGGAATACACCTTACTTGAGGTTTTAACAATTTTACACTGCACAGTCACGTTGGTTCCCAGATGGGGTGAAAAGACCAGGTTATCCACTGGGGCTAGCAGGCTTGCAAACGTCATGCCTCCCATTGGGGTGTAGAAAGCCTTACACATGCCTATTACCGCCCATCCCACGATGAGCCAGCCAAGTGCCATTTTACTTTGCTGCTGCTGCGGTGTCAGGAGTGGTTGGTGCCTTCTTGCAGTGGGAGTGGTGTACCCAGGTGCCTCTTCCTTCTACCTTGACGGCCGTGTGGGTTACCAGAAGCACCTGATGAGGTCCGGTCCACCTAGGTTGGTTCCACCTGCGTCTGTGGAGGTCTCGGATCAGTACCCAGTCACCTGGCTTGTGGCTGTGGAAGGGCTGGTCAGCTGGTTTTGGTAGTACTGCCTTCACCTGCTTAGACACAGACAGAAGCGTCTCATACAGGGAGACGCAATACGTTGTGAGAGAGTGGTCAAGGAGCTGGTTGTCGAGTGAGGGTGGACCTAATCCCGTGTTGGGAGGTCTGCCAAACACTATCTCAAAGGCACTGAGACCTGTTCTTTTTTGTGGCCTGGTTCTACTTTGCCAAAGAACCAGAGGGAGGCACTTAACCCAATTGAGGCCTGTTTGTTGTGTCATTTTTGCAAGACCATTTTTTATGGTCCCATTAATCCTTTCAACTGCCCCGGCGCTAGCGGGGTGATAGCTACAATGTTTTCTCATGTCTATCCCTAAGTACTTGGTCAAACTGATCAGGCCTGTGTGTACAAATGGTGTGCCATTGTCACTTGAGACGCGCTGTGGCAGACCCCACCTGGGGATTATTTCTCTGAGGAACGCTTTTGTTACTGCTTCGCCATCCTGAGTACCTGTGGGGAAAACTTCAACCCATTTACTGAACATACATACACAGACCAGGAGAAACCGCTTCCCTTCTGCCGGTGTTAATTCCACAAAGTCAATCTGCCAGTGCTGAAATGGCTCTGTCGCTGGGGGGTGACCCACAGACTGTTGTGACAGAGGTTGTGTGTGTCTGTGCGTGTTTTGTGCACATGTGAGACAGTTAGAACAAAAATTTTGGGTGAGTGTGGAGAGTCCAGGTGCAAACCAGTGTCTTGCTATCATATCCATTATCCCCCCTTTGCTCATGTGACTCCTCCCATGAGCAATAGCAATTAACCCTTTCATGCATGCTTTTGGGAGACATGGTCTATCTGTTGCACTGTGTATCCACACACTGTTTTGTCTGACACACCCTGATTTAGTCCACTGAGCTTTTTCTGCTGCAGTGGCAGCAGATTGAATTTCTTGCAGGGTTGGTTTCTCTTGGTCTGTTAGAGGTAGTTGTGTAGCGGCGACAGGCACTGCGCGAGCTGTGCATTTGGCCACATGGTCTGCAAAGGCGTTTCCTCTGCTGACAGGATCAGCTGCTGAAGTGTGCGCTGCGCATTTAACAGCAATCTGCGAAGGTAACAACAAAGCAGAGAGTAAATCATTTATTAGTTTGTGATGTTTTATTTTTGTGCCTGAGCTTGTCAGAAAATTGCGTTGCTTCCACATATACCCGAAGTCATGGGCTACGCCCCATGCGTACCTGGAATCTGTCCAGACAGTGAGCGTTTTGCCTTCTGCCAGTTTGCAAGCCTTAGTTAATGCCACCAGTTCTGCAGCTTGTGCTGAATATGAACTAGGGAGGCTTTGTGTGTGTAAGACCTCGGTAGCAGAGACCACAGCACAGGCGACTCGGTTAGTTCCTGTCTTGTCTCTGCTGGCTGAGCCATCTACAAAAAGCTCTAACTCCGCATTTGGCAGCGGTTCCTCTTTGAGGTCTATTCTGGGTGTGCATGTGTGTAGCAGCAATAGGTGACAGTCGTGTGGTTCCCCATCGTCCGGGGTAGGCAAGAGTGAGGCTGGGTTCAGAGTGGTGCAACGCTGTACCGTAACATTAGGCATATCTAGCAAGGCTGTATGATAACGCAGCCACCGCTATGCTGAGAGGTGTGCAACTTTCTGATCTTGCAGAATGCTATGCACTGAGTGTGGGACCTTGAGAGTTAAAGGAGCATATGCTACAATGTCCCTGGAAGCCACTAGAGCTTTCTCAGCTGCTGCCACTGCTCTAAGGCACACTGGTAGACCCTGAGCCACAGGATCTAATTTACTAGAAAAGTATGCCACTGGGCGTGACTTGTCCCCATGTTTTTGAGTGAGTACTGATGTCATGTACATACCCTTAGCGTCCACCATCTGGACGAAGGGTTTTGTTGGGTCAGGTATGCCCAATGCTGGCATATTTTGTAACGCAACCTTAAGTTGTGTGAAAGCCTCATTTGCCTGTTCAGTCCACTGCAGTTTTGCAGTGCTTGTTCCCTTATTTGGGATAATGTCCCTCAGGGGGCTCTCTCTCTCAGCATAGGAAGGAATAAATGCACGACAGTAGGAACACATTCCCAAAAAAGACAACAATTGTTTCTTTGTCATGGGTTTTGGAGTCTGGCAAATTGCCTGAATTCTGTCAGCAGACATACGTCTTTGGCCTGCTGTAAGAATGTGGCCCAGAAAGGTAACCTCTTGCTTGCAATACTGGAGTTTCGCTTTGCTGGCTTTGTGCCCGTGCTCAGCTAGGTGTTGTAGGAGACGTAAGGTGGCCCGCCTACAAAGCTCCCGACAGGGGGCGCTAAGAAGCAGGTCATCCACGTACTGAACCAAGACTACCCCTTTAGGCAGGGCCAGTGATGCCAGACTATCTCTCAGGGCCGCATTGTAAATAGTGGGTGACTCACAATACCCCTGACAAAGTCGCGTGAAGGTATAAGCTTTTCCTTCAAAAGAGAAAGCAAACCAGAATCTGCTATCTGGGTGTACCGGTACACTAAAGAATGCATTCGCTAAATCCACCACTGTGTAATGGGTGTGATCAGTGGGAATCTGGGACAAAATAGTATGGGGGTTTGGTACTTCAGGTGCTCGAGCCTGGACTGCAGCATTTACTGCCTGCAGATCCTGAACAAACCTCCACTCATCCCGGCCGGGTTTCTTGACTGGAAAAATTGGTGTTCTGACTGGTGAATCTGGGCATGGCACTATGACCCCTGCCTCAAGCAAAGCTTGAAACACGGGTCTGATGCCGTCAATTGCTTCAGGTTTCAAGGGGTACTGAGCTTGTCTAGGCCTATGTGTGGATTTAGGTGTGATGGATATTGGTTCACAGTCCTTAATCAATCCCACATCGCACTTAGTTGACGCCCACAGCCGAGGGGGGAGTGAAGCTAGCTCCAATTCCTCCTCCTCTGTGAGTGTGGCAGCCTGAATCAGTGGAGGTGAGCCAAACAGCTCCACTGTTCGCTCTGCTCTCAGCCTGTACTGAAAAGGACACTTCCTCGTTTTTGTGGAAGCGCTATACTGCACATTGGGGTGCTCTGTGTTAGCCCAATCATTAGCCCTGGCCACCCTCAAAGCCCATGGCCCGATATCTCGCCACGGGAGGGTATGTTTATGTCTGGCCAGGGAGATGTGGGGGTAGGAATTTTCCACTGTGAACAACATATCCTGCTGTTTCGTAAGTGAGACTAAAGCAGCTGCCATTTTATCATTCCATATTAGTGCTGTGGTTGACAAAGGCTCTGCTCCTGATGTGAAAAAATGCTTTTCATAATCATGATCAGGGCCTTGGCTAATATGTGAAGTGCAGTGTAAATCAACCTCTTTCCACTGCAAAGGACAGCATACGACCTTTCCTGCTTCTGACAGGAACTTTTTGACAACTTCACCACATTCGTCAATGTTACGCCACATGTAAGCATATCCTGGAACCCCGGATGCTATCTGAACCATGCATGGTTGTTCTGAGAAATCTACAGCTAGACCATTCGGGGAACTGATCAAACTGCATCCTAATTTACACATCAAATCTCTGGCAAGCAGATTCACCGGACATACAGAGGACATTAAAAAACAATGAGAAAAGGTTTTGTCATTTAATGAACATTGGAGAGGGACGGACACCCTTTCTTCCACTACTTCTCCCCCTATTCCCATCAACACTTGTGATTTACCCCTTTGCACGTTGCACTGAAAATCATTTGTTCTGATCACTGAGTGGCCTGCGCCACTATCTACAAGGAATTCTAAGGCCTTTCCTTCTACGTTTATAACTAATTTAGGCATACTAAGAGGGCATGTTGTGAGTTGCTGAACTAATAAGAGATAAGGAGATAATAGGGGTACTTCCCTTTCTTGTGCGTCAGTGGGTCCCGTTTCGTTGTCCGGCCCCTCCGCCGCCCGTCACTCGTGCACCGTGGTGTCCCTCCTTGAGGGATTGTGATGTCCTTGGACCTCATCTCCAGGACATTCCCGAGAATAGTGTCCAGGTTTCCCACAGGAATAACATCGGTCGGTCCAGTCGTCGTTCGCACCTTGATTTGAAGTAGTGGTTGGCACTTGTTCCCCTGATCCTCCACGTCCACCACGTCCTCTACCTCTTCCTCTACCTCTTCCTCTACCTCTTCCTCTACCTCTTCCTCTGCCTCCTCCTTGATTCCCTACATACTGTGCCATCGTCAAGATTGCTTGGTCCATCGTGTCTGTTCTTTTCTTTTCCTTCTTTTTGGCCTGACTGTTTAGGAGGGTCTCATGGTGTTTAGCGTGGTTCTCGATGACAGAGAGTGGTTGCCTGGTATACCCCACACAATGCTGCTTGATTGCAGTTGAGACTTCCGGTTTCAATCCCATCAGGAAGCTGTTACGCAAGTGTGCTTCCCATGGAAGCACATTGTCTGTGTTGGTTGCTCTTGCATCTGGTACCTCCAGGCCGCTAAAGTCCGTATGGACCCTCGTCAGTCGAACCAGATAATCCTGAACACTTTCTCCGTCTTCCTGCTTGCATGCTGCTATCTTCCCCGTGTTCACATGAAGGGGAAAGGCGGCTTCCAAACGGGTTCTTAAGTCTCTCATCATGGTCTGATAAGGAGCATTTGGGTCCTCGGCGACGCCTTCACCAGGATTATAGACGAGATTGGTCAGCCGTACTTCCCCTTGCGGCCATCCTCGGTCGATTTTGCAGTAATTGGAACCCAGTTTACGGAACAAAATGCGCTTTATCTCATTGGAAGTTGGACGACAGGACATAACAAAGTTCTCAAGTTCCTCGCCGAACCTGCGCCCTCCTACCTGCTGTGGATTAGGTAGTTCAGCGGCTGCTTCAACCATGTCTCTTTCATTCCAGAATCGATGTATGAGGAGGGGACCGTCTGGTCCTACTACTTCAACCATGGGGAAGGATCCGCTCGGGTATTCAGTCGGGTTTTGGGTTGACGACTGCGGAGATTCAGGTGGAATGGAGTCACTTGTGAAGAGGTTGAGGAGGTTGAATCCGCCCCCTCTGAATGGCGATAAGAAGCCTTGGCTGCGGGTGTGGGTCGCTACTGGTGACATGAGGGGTCCAGTCGGTGGTTGATTTTTCAGGAGGTTCTTGAGTTCCCTACTGGTGACCTGGTTCGGATTCTGTAGAAAAGGGTTGTTGGAGGATGATGGGGTCGATTGAGTCATCCGATTCAGGGCATCTTGGGCATCTTGGTATGGTCCCCTGGGTTCTGTTGATGGTACCTGATAAGGAGGTGGGTCCACATCTGCCGGACGAATTTCTACCAAGGTTGTTGTGGCTTGTTGAACTTGTTGTTGTCGAGGTTCAGGACGACGAGGCGGGGCGGCGTCGAGGTCTGGATCTGTTGTGAGTGAGACACACTGAGACACAAGTTTAGTTTTGCCTACTTGCTTCTCCCTGTTTCGGATTTCAGCCTCCTCTATCCAGAATTCTACTGCCTGCAACATTTTCTCTCTATGGTTTGTGCAGTATTTGTCTACTACCCGTGGACATCCTACAGGTTTCTGTCCTACTCTGCATTTTAATTTATAAAGAAACTTTAAACTAAGGCTTCCGGTTGTTGGAAAACCGTACTTAAGTAAAGTACTTAATCCAAAGTGGAACATATGTGACACTATCAGTGCCGTAATCCTTAGTCATTTGACTAAATAAAGGGGCATTATGGATTCTAGGATCAAACCCCAATCCTTTACTAATTTGGGTACCCATTTTGGTTATTCTCTCACTGCAAAATTAATCACAGGAATTTAGTCCCAACAAACAATAACCTCGTTCAACCCACTCACTAAGATCTTCTTCTCCACGGTCCGGACCTAATACTTCCTATGATACATCTACCATGGAAGGCCTCGCTATGACCAGGCTAGTCTTTTTTGAGAGTTAGTTTTGCAACTACACTCATATAGTGTTTGTCTCACTATTTCTTATTCCAGAGAAAAGATCTGTGGGTTTCACGGGGGGAATATTAGAAGAATATTATAATTAATTTCTCTTACTCACCACCAGCAAGATATTTTCGTGATGAGGCGTGAACTAGCAGTCGGGAGAGACGCCCGTCACACTCCCGCGGTACTTTCCCTTTCTCTGTGGGTTTTCCCTTGCCTTGGGTCCGACCAATTTCGGAGAACGTCCTCAGTGCGAATGGGAATCCTCTCCCTGCTGCTGTCCGTCGCTCATCCTGTTCGTGACGCCAAATTGTGGTGGAAGTTGAGAAACAACACAACCCTGTCTTGTGTTGCAGTGAGTAATAACTTTATTCGAGCAACAGAATATAGTTGCTTCCTAACAAGTAAGCATGGCTTTCTTATATACATGGAAATGAGGAAGTTGAAACGGTCACAGACAGTTTCAGTTCCTGTCGACAGTGTCTGGTACACCAAAATATCAACTCCCACATTGTTGTGCAACAGACTTCATATTTAAATTCTGCACTTATGACCCCTGCAAGTGTACATACACATATTAGGAACACTCAGACTTATTCTACCATATAAGGGCATAAACTGCTGCTGCTGCACCTCCTCTCTGTATGCTGACTCGTCGCCTTTGCTGTTGAGACCCAGCACAGTTGTATCATCGGCGAACTTTATGATGCTGTTAGAACTGTGTTTCGCAACACAGTCATGAGTCAGCAGGGTGAACAACAGAGGACTCAGTACACTGCCCTGGGGTGCCCCAGTGTTCATGGTGATGGTGCTGGAGCTGCTGTCCCCGAACCGGACTAACTGGGGCCTTCCTGTCAGGAAGTCCAGGATCCAGTTGCAGAGGGGGGTGTTGAGGCCCAGCAGGCTTAACTTCCTGGTGAGGTTCTGTGGGATGATGGTGTTGAATGCTGAACTGAAGTCTATGAACAGCATTCTGACGTAGGTGTCCTTCTTCTCCAGGTGGGTAAGGGAGAGATGAAGGGTGGTGGTGATGGCATCGTCCGTGGAGCGGTTGGGACGATATGCAAATTGCAGGGGATCCAATGAAGAGGGCAGTTGGTTCTTGATGTTCCTCATGACTAACCTCTCGAAGCACTTCATGATGATGGGCGTGAAAGCTACGGGACGGTAGTCATTGAGGCAGGACACCGTGGACTTCTTTGGCACGGGGAAGATGGTGGTGGTCTTGAGGCACGTTGGGACAGTGGAGCTGCGCAGGGAGACGTTGAAGATGTCCGTGAGAACATCTGTCAACTGGTCTGCACACTCTCTGAGCACTCTGCCGGGGATGTTGTCTGGTCCTGCAGCTTTCCGTGGTTTGACTCTGCGCAGAGTTTTCCTCACGTCCACTGCAGTCAGGCACAACACATGCTCGTCCGGCTTGGGTGTGGTCTTTCTCACCAACGTGTTGTTCTGTGCCTCAAACCGTGCATAAAAGTCGTTCAGGGCATCGGGGAGGAAGGCATCACTGTCACAGGACGGTGGCATTGTCCTGTAGTTTGTGATTTCCTGGATGCCCTGCCACATGCGCCGTGTGTCACCCGTGTCCTTAAAGTGGTTGTGGATTCTCTGGGCGTGTGCGCGCTTTGCCTCTTGGTTTGCTCTTGCTTTCCTTAGGGCCGCCTTGTCACCCACTCTGAAGGCCGAGTCGCAGGTCCTCAGTAGCGCACACACCTCAGGAGTCATCCACGGCTTCTGATTTGGGTGTGTGGTGATGGTCTTGGAGACAGTGACATCATCAATACACTTGCTGATGTAGCCAGTGACTGATGCTGTGTACTCCTCCAAGTTAACAGAGTCGCCTTCAGTCGCAGCCTCCCTAAACATGTCCCATGCAGTGCACTCAAAACAGTCCTGAAGGGCAGAGATGGCTCCTGCCGGCCAGGTTTTCACCTGCTTCTGAACTGGTCTGGAGTGTCTGATGAGGGGTGTGTAAGCTGGAGTCAGATACACAGACATGTGGTCCGAGAACACGAGGTGGGGGCGGGGCTCCGCCCGGTACGCGCTGGGGATGTTTGTGTAAACCAGGTCCAGCGCGTTCGCTCCTCTCGTGGCAAAGTTCACATGCTGATGGAATTTAGGGAGGACTGACTGGAGATTTGCATGGTTGAAATCTCCGGCGACAATGAACAGCCCGTCTGGATGTTTGGTCTGCAGATCGCTGATGCCCCCGTGCAGTTCCCATAGTGCCTCCTTAGCATTAGCATTAGCGCTAGGCGGTATGTACACGGCGGCTATCAGCACGGCGGAGAATTCCCGTACTAAATAAAAAGGTCTGCACTTGACTATGATGAACTCCACCAGCGGAGAGCAGTGCTTGGCGACAGTCACAGCGTTGTTACACCATTCCGTGTTGATGTAAACACACACGCCTCCACCGCGGGTCTTCCCGGACAGAGCCACGCTCCTGTCCGCTCTGAACGAGGCTAGCCCGTCTAGCTGAATGGCGCTGTCTGGAATACTGTCGCTGAGCCACGATTCCACAAAGACTAGAGCACAGCAGTCTCTGAACTCTCGCTGGGTCGCTCGCTGGAGTCGAATGCAGTCCAGTTTATTGTCGAGGGAGCAAACGTTTGTGAGGAATAGCGATGGTATAGCCGGGCGGCTAGGGCTAGCCTTTAGCCTCGCGCGAACCCCGGCTCTCTTACCGCGCTTCCGCTTTCGCTCGCACCGCTTGCGATGACACTTCCGCCGGGCTCCGCCATCAGGAAACGCCGCGGACTGCAGGCCTGGGTCTTGTAGCAGGCTGAGCTCTTGTAGCGTCTGCAGAACTTCGTCCGGAAGATTGTTTCTAGGCTGATTTCTCCACTGAAGCAGGGTCTGGCGGTGGTACAATATGTGCACTGGTGTTCCGGTGCACATATTTGCAGAGATGGACGTAAATATCCACAAACAATGACACAAAAAGCACCATTTCTCGGACCAAGAGTGGCCGCTGCGTGTTAACGCGCCGCCGACCGGAACGCCTCGAGCAGCAGTTCCGCGTCTCCTTCAAAACAGTGCTGCCAACTCCTCAGTAAGGAAAGTAGCTATTGGCTGTCCAATAAGTCGCGGAATGACGTCATCTCTCAATTAGCATAATTGCCCATTTGCGTGTATTTGAAGCTGTAGAATAAAGGAATAACTTTGTGGGAGAGAAAACTGTGAGTAAACACCCTAAATATGCACTACAGAAATGGTTTAGTTTTTAATGTTTTGTCTAGACTCACATTACATAAATATTTTTTACATGAATTACAAAAACCTATTTTGTTTTGTTGTTAAATGTTAGCAAATCAAATGTAATTGGTGGAATTGCTACTCTACATTTAACCCTCCTCCTTTGTCCAGGCTTGGGACCAGCAAAGTGACCCTAAAAGAGACAGTTTGGTAGAGTTGCTTAGTTCTCTCTTTTTTGTTCTTTTACAAAAAAAAAAACAGCTGGTGAAACAACATATTTTACACCATCACAACAAAAGATTTATATGTCCTGTGTCAGATTATAAGCACCAGTGCAAAACTGTATTTGCCAGCAACACTAAGTATAGAATAATTTCTCTTTCATATCTGTTATTTAGTTATTTATATACATTCAGTTACTTTTAAGCTCATAGATTGTTGTAAACATTCTCTTTTCTTAAACTAATTCATTGTTTTCAATTCAAAAAATATTTTTTTCAGGTTAAGGAGGGAATTTTGACAGAATTTCGTTCAGGATATATAAATATATAAACAAACCTCCGTATTCAAGGGTTTATAACTGGAGACAATGTGAAATTACCTTAAATAAAAACATTTAAGTCTACTTTTGTTTAATTATGTGTTCAACACTAGTCCCAGTCCAGTCCCTGTTTCAGCCTCCTTGTATAGCCTCTCATCCAGTCATGTGTCCAGTCTCTGTCTATGCCCGTTGTCTGGTCTTGTGTCCAATCTCGTGTTCCACGTCCTGTCCAGTCTCCAGTGTCATCTCTTGTCTGGCCCCCGTTCTATGTCCTGCCCATGTCTCAGTCCTATTTCTTGTCTGAACCCCTGTGTGCTTTTCTGGCCTCCCCCTTTTACCAGTTTTCCAAAACAATGGAATCCCTTACAACGGCCCACTTCAAAAACATCATGGGAATACATAATTTAGTGTAACATTAGTTACACACTGAAGCACCTTCTCTTAAAAACTATACATATTTTGGAGCATCAATAAATTTGAGAGTATTATGTTGGTCTACTTGTAGAGATGAAAATGGTGTGCTTACACTTTTGCTGAGCATCTCATAAAAATCAACAAGGACTCCTTTAGAGAAAAACTGCCAGCATTGTTTCAGCTGAAGCAGTGACAAATATACACCAGGATGGATAGCATCAACCTCATCATACAACTGTAAGATAAGAGCAGAATATACACAAAAGCTTCATTATGATATTACAATAAAGGATAGTGATGAAGCCAGTCTCACCCTTTTCGCTTTGTGGATATGATGTTGTTCCTCATCCCTGTTGCTCTCAGTTGTCCAATATTACAGGCAAAAGCTTTCAAGTAAGCTTTTAAGTTTAAATCTGGAATATACTAATATTTTGTGAGTAAAGAGGAAATCTGTTGATTTTGGACATGTTTGAGAGACAAACCGTCAGTAGAGAGTTTGGCCTTGTGAGCTTGGCTGCATGTGAGGGATTCCCCGTGCACCCGTCTTCTTTGTGGCTTTTGAGTTAACTGAGCCGGCTGCTCCAGTTAAATCAACACTGTGCTGACAAGTGACAGAAATTGCATGCCCTTATTAATCTGGAGAAAGTTTTATATTATCAAATTAAATCATGTCAAACTTATTTTACAGAATCAGTAATCAGTAAAAAGACAAGAAATCAACAACAAAAGAAGACATGAAAACCTAAGACCCCCAGTGAACAAGCCAAAGGTGACAGTGACAAGGAAAACCTCTATTTTTATACAGATTTTATACATTTTTATTTAAAATATTGATGACAGATTTTGTACATATATCGCATTCCCATGGATCAGCCTAATTATCCAATATCCGATCAACTCATTTTGTTAATATCGGGACCAATATTCTATTCTATTATCTGATGGGTGCATCCCTAGTCTCATTGGGCCTGTTGTGGTTGGACCTTTAAGCCACTTGCCTATTGTCTATTTTCTATATTGGCATAAAATTTCTTCCACTTGGGTCTACTCGAAACCCATTTATGTTCATCCATGTTTTTTTTCATGGTAATTCCTACTCCATCCACCATGTGGCAGTATATTGGATGTATGCCAAAAGTTACAAGCCAAAAGGAGGGAATCCAAGAGTAGCAAGGTGGTTTGGTTGTGGCTAACTTTAGGTCTCACTGGAATGAAAACCGTCATTGAAGGAACTAGATTCTAAGATTGTAAGTTTGCTATCATTTCTTTCTTTATATATTCAACTAAGCTTTGTGTATGTTTTATTCATATTAAGTTTTGAGCTGTTCTTCTTTTGTAGAAAGCTTCTCTTTTTTCTTGTTTTTTTTGTTTGTTTGTTTCTCTGTTTGCACTTTTTACAACTTGATTGAGAAACCTATATGCTTTATGGATGTTTCTCTGAATCAGTATTACATAAAAAGTTTTAAAATGGGCATATCTTATGACAGTGTCACATTAATGATTTATGCGTTATGAAAATGTGCTACATGTGTGTTTCGAAAAATGTAAATCAATTCGTTTAAAGAGAGGAAGGTAAGGTTAGTCATTGATTTTCCTTTTGTCTCTGTTCTTCGATAGGTTTAATGCCTTTATAAGTAACATCAGCAGCTCCTTATCTCGGTGAGTGTTTTATGTTTCTGTACTTTATAGATGGTCTTTTACCATCCATGACACCTCATGTAGGAATTCTGTCTATTTTTATTAAATATCCCTGTCAAAATGGAAAGGGACTGAAAATGTTGAGAAAAGGATTGTAGTTTCAGAGTTTTGAGTGTTGTGAGTGAGAAGAGGGGCAAAGTGAATATCTGCTGATCCATTCAAGAAACTTACTTGACAGAGTTCCCCAAACTCAAGTGAAAATGTGCTTTGATGTACAAACGATTGAATGTTTCTTCTGGTCATTAGTAAGACAGCCTGATTCACTCCGCTGAAGGTTAATTTGCTAGCATTGTCATGACCCTGAAAGCTGGTTTCCATGGAACATATGTAATACTGTAATGTGTGTTCTCTTGAATGATCTTTGTTCACATGCAGCTTCTTCTAGTCCTAGAGCTCTCATGTTGCTTGTATGTCTTAATATTCTTTAACATTAGCTTTGGCCTGTTTATCTTAGCCAGTTTTTCTTGTGCTGTCTGCTGTGTGTGTTACTTTTACATTCCTTTGCTTTACTAACTAGGAGGCCATGTGGAGGCCATGTGGAGGCCCTGGGAGCATCAGTTTTCAGGTTTTCACGTCTGCTAACCGACTAAATATCCTCAGCACACCAGTCAGGTAAGTTATTTTCTGCTGTTTCCTTGCTTGAATCGAGACTGTGTCTGTGCATAACATAGTTTATAATCATACACGTCATAGACAAAGGGGTTATTGTCACCACCTGGTGGGACTGAGACATACTGTGAGCAGTACTTATTTTTTTTCACTTTGCTTGATTTATTTATTTTTTATTTTTATTGTTTCAAAGTACATTGCATGGGCAAGTAGAAAAGCAATTTGTTGCTAAGATAAGCTTAGATAAATAGTTGTTAACGCTGCATGTTCTACTGGACAATGAAAGCTCCAAAGTCACTAGTAACTAGCCCACTTCTGCTTTTGGCAAACAAAGGGGATCCAGTGTTTGGCGTGCATTGTCGTGAGTCGGGTAGGCGTACAAATTACTTCTTGTTTGTCAATTTATGTAGAGCAGGCAGTGACGCTGGAGGTGATGTAATTGTGGTTCAGATGGGCGGTGTAGGTGATGGGATGGAAGGGGTCACGCTGCCATTAATAGGTGGTTTAGTGATTGTTATAGCAATAATCTGGAATAATAATGATATAATAATGTGCTTAATGGTGAGTTTTTAGATGTTGATGTCCATCTTTGGTTGAGTACACCTTGTAGCAGTTAAACTTTAATATATATATATATATATATATATTAAAGTTTTATTAGGGATGCATACATGTTTAAGGGTATTCCTCTTGTAATATTACTTGGTGAGTCCTACAGGTTTTGAGCAATATTTTGACTGTGGCTGGCTTTTTATCCATGTTTAACTGTTTGGCTTTCTTTTTGCAACTGTGTGATGTCTGCCTTCCATCCATCAGCAGCTGTATGTATGTGAGTATCCGTGTGCCACTGTGGAACAGGTAAGTGATAATTCAGTTTCTATACATATATTGACTTTCTTTTTTGTCATACAGGTTTTCAGGGACCCATGATTTCCTCAATCCCTGAAGGTTTATCCATCTAAGAACGGTTAGGTGCTCAGGCTCCTTCTGCATTCCTTTTTTCACCCAACGCTCACTTGCTTCAGCTGGATTACAAGGTAAAAGCATGTTACCTGTTTACAATAATACATTTAATGTATCTTCAAACATGGATACAAATTTACACCGGTGATGGGCTGCCTTGGCCCAACACAGTCTCATCGTCAATCTCCAAATGTGTGGCTGTCTTCATGTCCATCTGCATCTCTGGCGTTTTGGTTTTCTTTGCATCTGAAGCTGTTGCTGGCTTTTTATCTATGTTCAACTGTTTGACTTTCTTTTTGCAACTGTGTGAGGCCTGCCTTCCATCCATCAGCAGCTGTATGTATGTGAGTATCCGTGTGCCACTGTGGAACAGGTAAATGATAATTCAGTTTCTATACATATATTGACTTTCCGTTTTGTCATTCAGGTTCTCTGGAATCCATGATATCCTCAATCCCTGAAGGTGTATTCAGCTAAGAAGGGTTACATGCTCCGGCTCCCTCTGCATTTCTTTTTTTACCCAACGCTCACTCACTTCAGCTGGATTTCAAGGTAAAAGCATGTTACCTGTTTACAGTAATACATTTAATGTATCTTAAAACATAGATACAAATTTACACTGGTGATGGGCTGCCTTGCCCCAACACAGTCTCATCATCCATCTCCAAATGTGTGCTGTCTCAGACGTCACGATAGCGCTATGTGTTTGCAGTAGCTAAACTTAGCGAAGCAGCAGCAGCAGCAGCAGAAGCAGCTGTGGACTATAACCTTTCTAACACTTGTCAAGAGTGTACCTTACCTTTACCGTGCCATAGATGATGATGTATATTCCTTCAGGCTGGTCATTTTCACGCATGATGGTCTCGCCAGACTTAAAATGCAACAGCTTGGAAACTTTCTAAAAACAACAGCAGGACCAATCCATCAAAATCCAAAATCATGCATTTTGGGTCTATGCACTAGATAATAATAATAATTATTAT
Organism: Salminus brasiliensis; assembly: GCF_030463535.1. Classification (NCBI taxonomy): domain Eukaryota; kingdom Metazoa; phylum Chordata; class Actinopteri; order Characiformes; family Bryconidae; genus Salminus; species Salminus brasiliensis. The sequence continues at coordinate 17,690,441 of NC_132896.1, forward strand.
TTGAACTTTATCTGTACTTCTGAAACCGCATATGTCAACTCATACTGTTCCACAATATATAACTGTATATTGAGAATGTTACTATATTAGTGTAACAGTCACAAACATATACTTATCACTTGTTATAAGTGTGTCGACCTACAAAACTCTATATAACATTAGAATAAACCCAAATAAATATAAAGTCAGCTTGGAAAACACAGGTTTGAGTGCTGATCTTTTATGAGCTCCAGACTCTGATTGACTTTAATGAAGGACTGATTAGATAAACTAGGTGTTGGTTGGAAAGTGAACATATCAGTGGTGAACATATCAGGGGCAGTGGTGGCTCAGCGGTTAGAGCGCCGGGATATCGATAACAGGGTTGTGGGTTCGATTCCCGGGCTCGGCAAGCTGCCACTGTTGGGCCCTTGAGCAAGGCCCTTTACCCTCTCTGCTCCCCGGGCGCTGGAGTTGGCTGCCCACCGGTCTGGGTGTGTGTGTGTACTCACTGCCCCTAACACATGTGTGCGTGTGAGTGTGTGTTCACTACCAGATGGGTTTAATGCGGAGGACACATTTCGCTGTACAGTGTACAGTGACAAATACGTGCACCTTTATCCTTTATATCTGCCTTCCTCCAGGACAGCACTGGAAATGGATGACTATTTGTATGTAGAGCAGTGTTTAATGTGAGGTTCTTTTTGAACAAATAAAAACTTATTACCTTTTATTTTTAGACTTTTGCAAAATACTGTATTTATACACCAAAGAGCCAAACATTCGAAACCTCATCTACTGTTGTCGGAAATGGACCTTGAACCTTGAGGAGCAATGAGGGGTGGTCTGTTTTTTGGGAAGATCACATCGTGCGTGTGCTCTATTTAGCACAGATACCACCTTCAGGAAGTCTGAGCTGTTTTGGCAGCACATGGAAGAACAACAGCATACTACCCCTCATAATGTTTTGGCTCATTGGTGTAGAAACCTGCATTTAGGTCTCTATTTCAGCTCCTTAATTAAATACTTTAGGTTCTACCTTCAAATACAGAATCTGAGGAATGCTGTTATGAAGCCATGGCACATTTTGCAGGACCTCCATGTGTATCGGCATCAGGATGGCCGGGGGGAAATCCCAGATGTACTTCATATTTTTTTCAATGACCTGATCAAAACAACAAACAAGTAGAAATTATTAACTTAACAGCAGTGAGCTGGAATCTGGAATTACGACAGAAAGTAGTGACAAAAAGTGTTTTTTTTTTTTTTACCTTCTCAAGTTTTGAGGCTTCCACTTCATCTACATGTCCTGCTGAATCAAATGTTTGGATGGTTTCTCTTTTGGAGTTGAGAATCGATCGAAGGGCCTTCCTGGTCATCACTGAGATGGCTTTTCTGAAGCAGATCTGCAGACACAAAATGTTTCACATGGACTTACAAAAGCTGTCAAACGTGAGTGGTCACTGATTTCTGATCTTCTTCAATTGAGTAAGACAATAAATCCCTGCAATGGTGTAGTGATGATAAAGCAGCTGTGAGCTAAAGCTGAGGGTATACTGATGATCAGGTTTTTTATTGGTCTAAAAAGCAGGTGTGGCCTGCCTGACCGTTTTCTTTTCCAGACTATTGTAAAAGCCCATCCTACAGAGAAAACCTTCATTTGTATTAAAGGGCTACAATATATTTTCCTGTGTTTAGTGGCTGCTTTGCAGTTTGGGGCGTTTTCACACTCTCAGTCCTGTTAAATCAGAGTCTGGTTCATTTTCACCCTTTGTTTGGGCAGGTGAGAATACCTGCCAGTAACCAGTAACTCAGATCCAGACCAAAACAACTGCACAAGGAACCTCTGGAGCGGTTCATTTGTGGTGAGAAGGTGATCTGACCTCGTTCTGCAGGTGCAGTTTAACCAGGTATCCTGCCTGATCATTACTACAGCTATGAACAGACACCATCTCCGCTGCTGCTCCATGTTAAACTGCACAGAAATCTGCACTAGACCTTCTTCCTGTATTTACTGTCTTGCTCCGCTCCCAACAAGTCTGACCAATCAGCGGAGAGAACATTATCACATGGTTTGATGGGACACATTTTGGTGTGCTTGGATTTTTCCCTCCAAGTTTACAAACTCCTAACTGATTCAGACCAGAGCGAATCAGCTGTAGGCCAAGTTTCCAAACATGGACAGTTTGGACGGGAGGGTGAACGGTGCGCTGTGAAACCTTGTTGGCATCAAGCTCTTTTATTTCATAATAGTGAGGTCTATTCAGTTTTCAATGGTTCGGGCCTTTTAAATATATTCTGAGAAGCTGTACTGCATGTCTTCCAGTATGACTGAAAACAGTTATGTAGATGTAGATGTTCTCAGACCACAAAGCCAGTGTGGTCTCTTTCTCCGGTCCATATTAGTTGTGCACTGCAGGAGAATCAATATCCATTTCAAGAACATGAGTACGTGTGATATGCGTATAATCCGTGTTTCGATTGCGGACCGGCACAAGTATACCATTTTGATGCTAATCAAGTGTTACGTGGCTGTCGCGAAAAGACGGGCACTGCTAAGAATGTGGCTTTGTGGCATTCTGTCCAGCGGTGCTCCTGTAATCCGTTTCTTTGAGGTGGAACCTCTGTGCACTCGTGCTATTTTTCACAGCCCACAATGGGCTGGTACATTCACAGCCTGACTCTCTTTTCTTAAGCCCCATCTTCCCTCATAACAGACCTAATCATTTATATTTTTGCGGTGCTGCCCATTTCCTTTGATGGTGCCGTTGGTGGAGATTGCTCTAAAAGTAGAAAAAGTCAGCAGGCTTTTTCCCTTTCTTCTTTCGCCAGCCGCTGGAAGTGTGCAGAGAAGGTGACAGTGCGAGCTGGAGTGACCTGACATCCTTTTTCCGATCTGTCACGATGATGCTTTCCCGCAAGCTCTCCTGCAAATTCCACCATATGACTTTAAACTTTAGAAATGTACAAATCTGGATCTCACGGGCACTAAAAAGTGTTCAAAAAGGTCAAGACTATTCGGTAAGCACTCTGCATCACGCTGTCTGCCTCTGTGCATTTATCATATTATGTTTTATTTTCTGAAAAAAAAAGAAAAGAAAAAAAATCACAAATGTTCAAATAATTGATTATTGACCCCAGACTCAGGTGATCAGCACAGACATGTTTAGGATCTGTGCTTCTTTAGTTTGCAACCGGAAATGCTAGGCTAACGATGCTAATAAACACAAGATCTAGACTGTCACCTAACACATCTCACTGCCCCTAACACATGTGTGTGTGTGTGAGTGTGTTCACTACCAGATGGGTTAAATGCGGAGGACACATTTCGCTGTACACTGTACAGTGACAAATACGTGCACCTTTACCTTTACCTTTTTACCTTTGCGCCATAAATACCAACAACTTCTTTAGCTTCAAATAAAACAAAAAGTGTTTAAAAACGTCACCCTGTAGGAAATGCAACTGGAATAATTATAGACACACTATAAAGACGTGGTGTAAATGTAAATAAAGGGCTTACCGATCTCTATAGCAGCATACTTCATGTCCCTCTCCAAAAGGCTCTTTACTTGCTGAAGAAAGAAAAGTGACTGAACTAATTAGTTGATCAGGAATAATAATTCATTAATTAAAATCTCTTTCATCAGTGTGTAATTTCACTAAACCTAAACAGTGTGTTGAATGTGTGTCTATTAACCGTGGTAGTTCCTAGACTCCAGGAGATTAAGCAACTATCACAGCTGCAAATGTTCCCAATAAAGAAAACACATGCAGTGAGCAGACAGAAACTCCTTCTTGATGAGAGAGGTCAACTGAGAATATGTAGTTTGTAAACATAAAACTAGCTAATTGAGGAACTTCATTACTAATAATTCTATTTAGAATTACAGAACAGAAATATTAAATAGGTTTAGAATTAGACATGGGTAATATAGAGTTTTCTTAGGGGTAAATTTATCCGTCTGATTAGCCTAAGAACACCTAACTATTGGAGTCTATTTAGGTTTATTTGCACCTCAACAGCAGCCCTGAACTGAATTAAGTTCAATCTCCTGAATAAGGCAGAGACACAGTATATGGCTCCTACTCCCTATGCAATGCACTGCACAGGTCATTAGACTATGTGCAAATGCGCGCACACACACACACACACACACACAGCTTGTCTATTCCCTGTAGAGAACTACTGCCAATAGAATTGGACTCTCTGGAGCAGATCAACATTATGAACCTATTGGCACCATGCTGCGTGGGCTAGAGGGGTATAAAGCCCCCCAGCATTGAGCTGTGGAGCAGTGGAAGAGCTGTGCTCTCTGGAATGATGGTGGAGCTCCATCCAGTACTTTTGGGATGAGTTGGGGGGTTGGAAATGAGGAGGGGTGGTGATCATCTTCAAACATCCTGACCTCACTAATGTTCTTGCTGTAATCAAATCCTCATAGCAATGCTTCAAAATCTAGTAGAAAATCTTCTTCCCTGGACAGTAAAGACAGTTGCTCCAACAAAAGCAGGACAAACCTTTTCTAATTCTCCTGATTTCAGAATGAGCAGATGTCCCAATACTTTTGCCCATATGTGTATTAAAGGACCAATATATGACAGCATTTTTACAACTCCTTTTATCCTGTATGCCCCTTTTGTCCTATTCTATTGGCAGTACTTCTCTACAGGGGCTAGACTGATCTCTCCATGACGTGACAATTCCATAAAACCAGTGAACATCAAAACACTTTATATTCTGCTGCCAAACTGGTGCTTGTTGACTTTATGCTGAATGAAGATTGTAAATAGCACAGCTAAAACTGAATCTCCTACAGAAGATCAAATGATAACCACGGCTGCACTTACAGCAGTGAGTGCTGTTTAAGAGAACGGAGAAACATGATATTTTGTCGGTACCTCAGCAACTCTTTGGTCTTTGGTGATGTGGTCTATGATTTTGCTGATGTCTTCCAGTGCGTTGATGTAGCCTGTTGCAATGTCATAGCCAAAGTTCACCTGTTTATGAAACTCATGACAAAGTATTTTCACCAGGACCTGCGTGATTACCTGGAGGTAAACAAAGATCAAGTGCTACATTTATTACAGACCCGAACGCAGGCCAAAACACTGCTGAGTAACTGCACACTTCTTCATTAGAATTGTATTACACTGTGTGGCTTCTGCTCCCTTTACATGCATTTCTTTTTATTCCTCTGTAAACAGCAGCCAGTACAAGTATAAGTAATTCAAAATAGTTCCAACAATTGTAAACATAAGCTTTCCTCAAAGCCATAGCCTGTCGAAACACACATCAATCAGATATCTATCATTCAGAACATGCAAGCTATTGCAGGTGACCAGCCACTGCCACAAACCACACCCTCATTTCTCTTACCCTCAACACAGCTTCACCAACGTAAAAGGCAAAGAAGACATAGTTTGCCACGCTGAGCTCCAGGTCGTACTTCGTGCTAACTTCAGGGATGAAGTCCAAAATGATGGTCAATAGGTTGAGCAGGATTACGATGCACATGAGAATGTTGAAGGGGGCACTGAAGACAATCTTGTAGCACAGCTTCAGCACGGCATTCCTGTCAAACCCAACATTGTATTATTCAGAATTCAGAAATTCCAAAATTCTTTACCTCTTAATCATCACCATAACCAGGGACGATGATTTAGCATAACAGAAACATACGGTCTTATGCAAACGTTTAGGCACCAATGGCCAAATTCTTTTTTTCTCCAATCTGTTTTTTATTAGAGCAGTGGTAAACACAGTCCCCGCGGCTAATCAAACATACTGTCAGGTCCGCGTCGCCGTGCCCGCCTCTTATGTTCATGTCACGGACTTTTAGTTCTGGATTCACGTTCACGTCACTCACTGGACTTGTTGTTGACAACACACTATGTACGACGCCGTGTTTTCTGTTTAATTGGGGTCACCTGAGAACTGGGCAAACGCGATCTTCCACTCGGTTCCCAAGCCGACCTGGAGTGTCGGCGCCTTGGTACACTTGCTATGCCAACCTGGAGGGTTGGCTTCATGTTCAGGAGATTCGTGGCTGTCATTGGTGTTTCTCATGAGGGCGTCTGAGAGAGTTATCTTTTACTGGCCCTGCCAGTGGTTTTTGGTTCTAGCATTGTCTCCCTGTTTATCTTCCCTATCTCGCCTGGCTCCCTGGCTACCAACCAGCCTCAGGTGGCTTTCATGTTTTGCCCATGTTAGTCTGTCACGTTTGTTTTGTTTATTCATTATCCCTTGTTATTGCTGCATTCTTGTTTGTTTTATTAAAATCTTGCATCGCACCGTCCCTGCAAGTGTTCACCCGTCATTGTCCTAGCCAGTCATGACACATACCCACAATATTTTCAGCAAATCCTACTAGACAGTTAAGGCAAATGAAATAAAAATGCTAAATATTACCACACAATGTTCTCACGTCTCTCAAGTGCTCACACAGGTGTAGCACATATTTTTTAGTTGAGGGCTTGAGAAGGACTGAACCAACTGTGAAATGAGATTTACTTCATATGACTGTGGAGCTGTGTGCAGATTTCCACGAGGAAACTGTTCGTTCTCCTTTCACCACTGACCTGCACATTTCACTCTCTCTGAGAAGAGACTTTCGGCCCTGTCTCAAATTACATCATACTCTCTACATAGTGCACTATCATTAGACAGTGCCAGCATGGTAGAAACCGAGTTGTCCAGCTGAATGTAACTGTCTTGTACTGACGTGTACTGTTTTGGGTGGAGGTGCTGTAGGTCACAACCTACAAAGTGCACTCCATAGTGGAGAGGGAGTGATTTGAGACCGGGCCTCAAAAAGTAAAGCACAGCATGCTTCTTTTAGGAAAAGTGAAAGAAGGTCCTACACAGATTAAACTGTAGGAGAGCTTCTACACACAACTCAGATTCACGCTAACTGAGTTTGAGCTGAACAGATCTTGGAGACGTAGCTCCCTCCATAGGTGAGGAAGACACAGCGAGTTCTAGTTCTAGGTGTCATTAATCACGGCTGGCAGAAGTCATGTCACACTTGAGTCAGCTATGGGTCGCATGTAACATCGCTAGTGCGGTGTTAGCACGGCCCGGCTCGCTCGTGGAAATTAGCATCAAACACTTTCAAGCGAATTGCAGGGTTTCTGTGTGGACCATGTTCATGACTTTGAGACTTTACATCATCTTTTATGACAGGACCATGGCTACAGCCTAAACTAGCTAACTGCATGCCAAAGTCATCACAAAGTCATGTCTAACCTGTTTGAGTTTGTTTTAAACAGACTTGAAGTGGATTACAATAGGAATTATTTGGCACTACATTTATATGAAGGCCTCCTTGGCTTGGTTTGGGAAGAGTGTGATTTATGCATGCAGATTACACTGTGCTAACAGATGCTAGTGTTAAGTGCTACATTAGCCTTGTAGTTGCAGTGCAAGACTAAAGAACGAAACCGTCGCATAATTATTACGAGACACCGTGCGCTTCCTGGTCCTGATTTAGCAACACAGCAAATGTAAATAGAAGCCATTCTAACGGGTCAGTACCGACGCAGAACCGCACAGCATGGCTTTCGTAACCATCTGGTCCTGCAGTGGAAGAGGCCCATGTGTTCGTCTAGTGTCAAAGTGTAATTTCTCTGGTCTAGAAGAAATGGGGTTTGTCACTTACTTTGAAGGCTTGATGCAATTGATGACACCGATCCAGTTGATCAGTTTCCAGCACTTGATGCTGAAATGTTTTCCCCAATCCCAGTACATGTTTGTGTCATCAACACTCATGAACCTGAGGACTACACTACAGCACTCAAAATTACTCCACCTCCACTGTAAATGAGTGTAATCTCCAGATTCAGCTCACAATACCACTAGTAATGACGACTGCTGTCTCAGATGAATTCAACCCACTGAACATAATCCTGTACAAGAGCTAGGGGTGTGATTCAGAGGGCTGCGATGTGTTTTTAGAAGATGATTATCTTGATGAATTTACATTTACATTGAAGGCATTTAGCAGCTGCTCTTCTCCAGAGCACCAACAAACGTGCTTCACCGTTCACTCAGAAAATACCCTTGGCTCGTTTGTAGAGGCTAGGATCCAAAAGCTTAGACTCTACTACTTGTGGTCTATATACTGACTTCTAAATTTAGTACTCTAGTAAGTAAGACGGCGTTTGAAGACAGCGAGTGAAAGGGCAAGATGGATTCAAACAAGTATCAGGAAATCCTAGGAGAAAACATCATGCCTTCTGTGAGGAGGCTGAAGCTTGGGTATCTTTGGACCTTCCAACAGGACAATGAGCCAAAACATACCTCAAAGTCCCCCAAGGCTTGGTTTAAGAAGTCCTGGAAGATTCTGGAGTGCCCATCACAGTCGCCTGACTTGAACCCCTGAACCCCATAGAAAATCTTTGGAAGGCGGCTGCAGCAGCAAACCCAACAATATCGGTGAACTGGAGCCGGTGAACAGATCATTTTTTTCAAAATGAAATTTTGCTAATAAATCTAATTTGCAGGAATAATTCTGAGTGAAACTCTACACTAGGTGTTAAAAGTTTGAAAGCAACAGATATTTTTAAGAGAGAATGCCAGAACAGCAGGGTTAGCTCTTAAAAGTGTTCAGCAGTGTTTGTGTTTAGGTGAGCTCCTTTAGATCCTTCAGAGCTGTATTGTAGCTCTAATGAGATTCACCCATAGACTACTGTATCCAAACTAACAGGCCTCTTTGTTTAAACTAGATAGTGACAGACTTGTTGCGATGCATTGATTATTTGGCAAATTGGCAATATTTACATCTATATCCTGTTCTGTATTTAGTTCTACTTCTGCTAACATTGTGTGAGTTCAGGAACCAAAGCTGCCATGATAATATGAAAACCACTATTTTCTGTTACTATGCCTTTAATGCTAAATAAGCCTACATAAAGAATATGTAAATTAGCTCTGTTCTGACTGGCTGCCCTGTTTTGCATCTCATTCAAGAGCAGGCTGGACTGAAACACTGTTAATGAAGTAAATGTGAATGGGCAAACATATGTAAATGTGCCAGATTTTATGACATCACAACACAAAGAACATATTCAAAATGGGCTGTTTTTCTGCTTGGTTTCTATATGCAAACTGCATGGACTGAGTAGTGAACAGTACCTTACAATCCTTACATTATTACAGTTTTTACACACTACACCAAAAACTTCAATTTTATATTTAATATTTTTAAACATTTAGAAAAAACACTGCTTGCTTCCATACTTTTTGGCCTATAGTATAAGACAAATCACTATCATTATACATACTACTACATACTACACATTTCCTCATTAATAAAATATAGTAATACAGTGAAGTGAAAGCAAAAGAGTTCCTTTTAGACTAAAAATTCACATAACATTACAATAAACACAATTCATTGTGATCGTTGTGTGTGAGTGTGTTAGCTTTGCTAGATCAGTGAAGTAGATCAGGTGAGCTGCAGCTGGAACTTAACACATCCATACAGTGTCTAGAGATCAGGACCCAAACCTGTGCTCTTCTAACCAGCATATCAATAACTGTACTGACCAACAAAACAGTATGACCACTGACTTTATGTTTATTTGAGTTTATTCTAATGTTATATAGAGTTAATTACAGGTAGGCACTCTCACTGACCACTGAATTTCTGTTTATTTCGGTTTATTCTAATGTTATATTGAGTTTTACAGGTGGACACTGTCACTGACCACTGACTTTATGTTTATCTGGGTTTATATCTAATGTTATATAGAGTTAATTACAGGTAGACACTCTTACCGACCACTGACTTTATGTTTATCTGGGTTTATATCTAATGTTATATAGAGTTAATTACAGGTAGACACTCTCACTGACCACTGACTTTCTGTTTATTTCGGTTTATTCTAATGTTGTATAGAGTAAATTATAGGTAGACGCTCTCACTGACCACTGACTTCATGTTTATGTTTTTGAATAATTATATGGTATAGTATTTTCTGGTCACTTACTGCTGAAGGAGATTTAGTAAATTGTGTTGGCTGAACTGTATATCGTACTATAATGAATTTATTTATCAGCACACCTTAAAGTACACAACATATTACATCTAAATAAACAAAACTGAGTGGATTTATTTAACTTCAATAATGCATAAATATTATATTATAGATTATGGTAATTATATCTGACTGAGATGACCCAATTTCTCTCAACTACTGTTTCCTGGGGAAAACAAAAATTACACTGGATGGAGAGACGATGGTTATGTCTCAAAGCCAAGAAATTACAGGATAATGTTCCAAACCCCACCAAACAATGATTCGGGGTGGGCTGAATCACTGACCTTCCTTTCTGGTTGGTTATAGTCTGAGCCAGGTTGATAAGGGTCTTTGTGGCTTTCCTTGTCAGCATTCCAGCACTGTACTGTTCCCAGTAGCTCTTCTAAAGATAAACAGATAGTAAAGCATATGAAAATTAACCAGGCTGAGTCAGTCCACACATGCACCACTGAATTACACGCTGCAGGACATTGGGTTGGGGATTTTTCAGAGCTCATTGTGACCCTGGGGCGACATCATAACCTCATCAGCCATCACTAGAGGAGATGTAATAGAGTGAGTGATAGAGCCATGTTAGAGAAGAACACGGCACAAGACAGGTTCAATTTGACTCAATGGGCTCAATGGGAAATAACACTGGCCACTACCTGTCCTGGCACATCTGACATTATTCTGACTTAATACAAACAGAAGAACTTGTCACATCATGAACATCATTGCAGAAATGCACTATTATTTTGCATATTACTATTATTCAAATGTAATTCTATAATCATAGAATTGTTGATCACTGCCATTTAAATGTTTTTTGCTTGATTAGCAATTATTTTATTTAGACTTAAAACATCACAGAACAACTTCACTGCGCAATTATCCCAAAAATCGCATCCATATATTTAGTCATCCATATATAAGTGTCATGCTGAAATTGCAACTTGGAGAAGTTGCAAGCTCTTTCAAAGTGGGAATTACACGTTGGTGTATTTAGAAACTCCAAGCTTATCCTGCTTTGTTGGAGTAACCGCATCTACTGTCTACTGAAGACCTTTGAGGAGCATTAATTGATTACATTAAGCGACAAGAGCATTAGTAAGGTCAGGATGTTGGATGATGATCACCATCCCACCTCATCCCCAACTTATCCCAAAAGTACTGGATGGAGCTCCACCATCATTCCAGAGAACACCGTTCTTCCACTGCTCCACAGCTCAATGCTGGGGGGCTTTATACCCCTCTAGCCCACGCCTGGCATTAGGCAGCATGGTGCCAATAGGTTCATGATGTTGATCTGCTTCAGAGGGTCCAATTCTATCAGCAGTGCTACTCCACATGGACTAGACAAGCTGTGTGTGTGCATTTGCACATCTGTGTCAGCAATGTGAGCAACTTAAAGTAGCTGAATGCATGCATTAGAACTTACAGTGTGAGTTTGTATGGACCACACAGACTGGGGCAGTACGTTTAGGAATGTGTAAATTACTACAGCTCTTAGATAATGCATGTAAACCTCTTTTATTTGTAAGAAAGCAACATGAGATGTTTCATGGTAGAAACACTTTAACAATTGACTACAAGGACAAATCCATAAGTGGTGCCTAGGTATGAATTTATTATTAACATTTTTGAATAGCTACTTGAGTGTTTAAAGCTGTATCAGGGCAAAGCAAGTCTAAAAGCAGCAGCACTGCCTAAGTAGAAGTGTCCATATATAAGACTGGTTGTGTGTGTGTGTGTGTGTGTGTGTGTATACGTACGAACCTTTAGGGATTTCAGGATACGCATTCGGGCTCCATCATTTCGTCCAGTTTCTGCTTTGGGGTTTTGGGGACGTCAACAAAACAAAAGCCAAGCGGTTCCACATGACAAAAATGAGCTTTGGTGTTGACACAATATACATTTCTGATGTGCATAAACTGTAAAATATTAATGAAGATCTTTAAAACACTGCTGGCTTGTATTTCAAATCAAGTCACCATCATCACTTATCATAAATATAACATTCTATAAGTAATTCACTTTAATGTATTCATATAAGTCCAGTTTGTTCTGTAAAATTAGATTGATACCGGCCCTTCAAATGCTTAAAATAGATTTTAAGGACAAATATGAACAGCAAAGATGATGCTTATGTATCAATTTATTTCCAAAATGTAACAATAGCTGCTTGAGAGAATGCAACGAGTGTTTAAAACTGCATTAAAGCAAAAAGGAGCAACTGAAGACTCTCCAGCACATGTTACTTTCACAAACAACAAAAAGAACTGCTGCAGGTGGTAAATGCTGAATTGACTCCTGATAATAACCTGAAATCTGGATTGTGGGGGAATCTCTCTTCTCTCACATACCTTTTTTCCAGAAGTTTTGTATGGGTTCTCAATCCGTGCAAGCCGTGTTACCATCTCCCAGTTGACATTGAACATAGAAAGGTCAGCTTTGAGCTTTTTGATGTTTTTTCGACGGCCTCCTCCATGGCCTGCAACAGCCTGTGCATAGCCTTTTGTTTGCTGGTGAAATATCACTGATGCCTGCCAACATGAAGAGAGATGATCAATACATCAGCTAACCTCATCTTTTCCATTCAAACAAGACACATTTTATTTGGATGCTGCAAAAACAGCAGTAAAAAACAAACCTCTAAGGCTGTGTTTATACAGCAGGGCTATGCGTGCAGAAGTGTGAATGGCAAAACACACACTGAATCGGCAACAATTTGGGCCAATGGAGCTGTGTGAACGTAGTCTTAATGTTAAGTCTTACCGATAAGTCTAAAAAACAGGCTTGTTGCGGATCCGTTAATAACAAGGGTAAGAATAACCACTCCGCAGGAAAGCACTAAAATCTGGAACATAGAGAATAAATACATTTCGAATAAACCACAAAATACCTGTAAATACATGTATAAACAGAGCATTTATGACTTTCTAAATCCTAATGCTGCATTCACAGATTTCTTTTCTCCTTACCAGCAACCAAAGCTGTGTTCTTACATATCTATAACTTTACTGACCAACAGCACATTCTGACCACTGACTTTCTGTTTATTTGGGTTTATTCTAATGTTATGTACAGTTCATTACAGGTAGACACTCTCACTGACCACTGACTATATGTTTGTGGGTTTATTCTAATGTTATATAGAGTTAATTACAGGTAGACACTCAGATAAAGTACCCAGTGATTAGAATTGCTTCAAAGTAAGGTCTTTTTTGGGACTAATTACCTTGTCTCGTACTCGTAGTTTGTCCAGTCCTTCAGCCTGAAAAGCCATTAGTGTCAGGCTCAGGCAAAAAGCCCCTCTGGTTGCACCCCAGACACAAACTAAAGCCCAGCGCCAGTTGAAGCCATATCCAATGCAGGACAGGACTGGCGATAGCAGAAAAACTGTCAACAGCCTGCAAGGACATATCAGCATGCATGTTAGTAGACTGCAGATTCCCTTTATTGATATGAATAATAATAAATTCATATATGCACCAATCAGCCATAACATTAGTAGCACAGACAGGTAAAGTGAAAAACACTGATTATCTTCTACAGTGTCTCCTGTCAAGGGGTAAATATATTAGCAAGTAAACAGTCAGTTCCTGAAGGTAATGTTTTGAAGCAGTAAAAATGAGAATCCGGGATACTTTGTCAGAACTTCTCAGAAACATCAGGCAGGGTCTTCAGAGTTTTTCTGGTGTGCAGTCAGTACCTATCAAAAGTGCTCCAAGAAACTGGTTAACCGGCATCGGACACAGAAGGCTCACTGATGCACATGGAGGTCCCACCTCTTACAACTTACAGCACTTAAAGGATCTGCTGCTAACGTTAGATTTGGTGCCAGATACCACAGGACATCTTTAGAGGTCTTGTGGAATCCATGCCTCGATTGGTCAAATCTACTGTGATGGAACAAGGGGGTGATACTCAATATTGGGGGTGATCGGTGTATGCCACCTTTCCTAAATAATATGGATAGTAATAATACATAGAAATGCTAACAGTGAACAAGGGTCGAAATAAAAAAAAAATGTGTAAGACACACCTTATAATGGTAATGGCAAGGAAGAGTGCCAACATGTAGAGCCAATCAAGGAGAACCATGTGCTGAAACGCTTGGGAAGTGATAAGTCCGATGATGAAGAAGATCAGGGCATTGGCCAGGTATGTCAACAGTTCCCAACACCTGCACGAAATCAGGAAATGAAATAAAAATGAGAAAATAAACATTCAAGCATACTGTAATTTTAAACTTTTAAGCAGGACTTTTATGGAATTACAGCCACAGAACATAATGCTGAAACATGCATGACATAATCTTTGGACCTAAAACTTTCTTTTAATGAAAACTGCCCATCAGAAAAATGATAAAAGTACAGAACATATACACATTGACTTACTCTATAGACACGCCATTTAAAATGTACAGGTTAATATATATATAAAAGTTGACATTACTATTTACATCATATTGACATTAGATACTGCATTGTTCAATAGCGCACTTTCATCTGGATTTCTTTTCTATGCTTTATATTATAGCAGACAGAGATCAGGTGGAAAAATGCTTCTGGGAAACTGGGACATTCGGATCACACGCTAAACAAACGCCTTCAAAAATCACTTACCGAGATAGAATGTGATGTAGGTCACGGAGAGGCTGGCCGTTATTTCAGTTATCATGTCATTGAAAATGTGTGAGAGCCAATAGGTGATGATCTTTGACCCAACAAGTCCCAGAAGAGGACTCCCAAAAACTTTCAACACCAGTTTCACAGTCAAATGAGTCGCCGGGGACAAAAATACAGCTATATTCAGAAAGCTCAAACAACTGAAGAGATATAAATATGTTTATGAAGATATGAAGACTACCATCAATGTGGCCATGACCGATGGCCAGGTCTTTAAACATTTCAAACATGAGGAAGGCCGTTCCATCACTAAACAACGACTCGCCCTCTGTTATCAGAATCAGATGCTCAGCTGTTCCTGTCAAAAAGAAAGCACAGCTGTCTCTGAATCCGTCCCTACTCACTATTTAGTGTTCTATTTAGGGTGTCAGCAATTTTGTAGTGTGGCCCGAATTCTCAGAGGGCAAATTTGATTCCCTTTATACAACAGTTGGTTAGTTCCGACCTCACAATCTAACTAGATGAGAAGTGTTGTGCTGATATTTGTGATAACAGCACAGTGTTTTCACAGTAAAATCACAATAAAAGCCTTTTTAAAAAGACCATTCAAGGTCATGTGTTATCCCAAATAACATCAGGGCTGTAATGAGCTACGGCATTCGTTAACCCGTCTATGTTATTCATGATAACACACTCCCTCTCGTGTTCAAGTGCTATGCACTATAAAACCAGTGAACCCCTGATGCAGTCTACTTTTGGCCAAATGGGCCACAATGCGATGCAGTTGCTGCAAAACAGCAGTGGGAAAGATGGTGGACGAGTGCGGAACTACTGAAGTAGCATATTACCATTATCATTATCATTATCATTATCATCACACATTAGTATACATATTCATATTCATATTTAAATATATATCAAATTGTTAACACTCATAGACACTCATAGATCTCATATTGTCCTGACAGGATTGCAGGAACATACCCAAGCTGTGCAATTCAGCTGTTGATGTTGCGGGATCGATGGTGCTAATGATTGCCCCAAACATCATTCCAACAGATCAATCTTAGGTGTGGTTATACAACCACACTGTAAAGACCCCGGTCAGACAGGCGCTGAGTAAAAACCCAGGTACAGCAAGAATCAAAACCTGCCCAAAAAAAGGACAAATTTAACATTACACATGAACTAATACCTAAACAGGTTTGAATACGTCACATATGGTGTGTCTTTACTTTCACACTGGAGCTACAGGGCTAATGTATCATGTTGATGCTCCACTAGCCTTAATAGGCAAAACAGTGTCTTGGCACACCACGGCAGAACCTGCACTTGGTGACTTGGGTGAAGCGGACAGGACATTGCTTGCCAGAACTGTGCAACGCTGAGACACCCGGGCCATATTTGCGTAAAATCCTGCAAATGTATTACTCTACCATCTTTGTCCACATGCTTCTTTCACTTTCAGTGACGGTTCTGTATCTCAGAGCTTGTGTATATTTGTATATTTCTCACATAATGCTGCTTAGACTCTTGTACATGTTCTCCCCCTATATGGCTCTCGATTGACAAGTACTGTTTTACAAAAAATGACCAATGTTCTTAAACACAGATGGCAATGCTCTGTTACTGCAGACTCTAGAACATTCTTACCTGTATAAGAGACTTCTGGAACATGTGTGGGTCAATCTTAAAAGCACAGCTAAAGAATGTGAAGTAGGAGTCAGGGGTTGATGTTTGCGATCGCTTCTGTGTAGTAACTGACCTGGAAGAAAAGGAGACACCAAGGTGTCAGCTGACAGAGCTGTTATACATTTAAACCAGTGACACATAAGACATTCAGAGGAGTTTCTAGTAGAGTCTAGAAAATCTTGGATTTACATTTTTGATTTTCCCATTTTTGTTCTTTACATTGTGTTACATTTCACCAACAGAAATGCAATAAAATGACTTGAAATGTAATCTTTTTACACTGACTTTAAAGTTTTCTCCTTCTTGCATAAAGTTTCTATTTTGGAGATATGAATATATGTTAGGGCTGGGCGATATGATAGAAATACTACATTACGATATTTAAAGACTATATGCCGTATTTTACTCTCAGTTTAACTCATTTTCAAAACTGCATTGATTTTGTTTTTACATCCTTTATGCTGTACACTGCAGAGCTATCTCAGATTCAGACCTAGAACAGATAGTTGTGGTTTTACACAAACTACACAAACTGCAGGCTGATAAATCATGTAAGTCATACAAAACTCTTTTTTTTTCTTAAAGACCTGACATTTTTTTGTGGCCTTAATAAGAGTGGAAATATGTTGTTATGAACACAGAGATGAGTTAGAAATGAACAGGATTCAGAATATTATATCAAAATAACAGCATCTTCCTCTTCCATCTTTCTTTTTAAACAGATATGGCATATATCATATAGTGGATGTATAGGATATATAGTGGATGGCTGTGCACATTGTCCCAACATCTGCATAAAATGCTGGATTGCATTTCAGACAGGAAACAAATCTATCCTGAAGCAGCACACACTCACACTGTGTGATGTGATGTTAGCTGTGTTTTTTCCCTATGGGGTAATGAAGTGTTTAAGTAGTTAGAGCATGATGGCCTCCTTTTAGATACTCATAAAGCGTAAATTTCAAAAATCAGTTTCAGAAAAGAGAAACTGGCAGTGTGCCATCTCTATTTCACACCCTTGAGGAATGTGACTGTGATCTTACTTCGGGATAACGAAGGCTGAGTGTTCCCAGCAGCAAGCCACATACAGTTAGAACCACGGTGTAGGGCAGCTTCAGACACGAGGGGAGGGTCCTTTTGAGAGCTGTGGGTCAAAACAGAAGACTTCACAACCACGCGCTGACAGATCACCCAGTCAGACTCCAACACCTTAGTACTGCACTCTATATATGTAAACTCAACAGGGCTGCCCCCCTCAAGGAGTCGAGCAGTCGAGAAGGCTTCTGCACAAGGATTACGTTATAAGTAGGAATTGTAAATAAGGGAATCAGAAATATGTGTTTATACTCTGGCAGGGCTATCTGGTGTGCTTGCTAAAAGAAAATCTATGTGCGCTGGTGGATCACTGTTGAGGCAAGCTGAAGCTGAGGTGGAGGGGGGCGGTAAGTTAGACCAGCAATAACAATGTTTCAGAAAAGGTCTAAAGCATGGAGGCATTTTTGAAGGAGAATCCTGACAAACTTAAATGCAAGCTCTGTCTGCAGAAACTCTCTCATCCTTCAACAACACTGAACACGGCAAACCACTTAAAACAAGCTGCTATAGGCGCCCAATCTCCAATGATCTGGGCAGAATTCATTCTAAATATAGATTTATATATATATATCTGCTGGGCATGTCATAACAGGGGTGAAGCTGTGACCACACATCTGCCTTGTGATTTTTAGACCTATTCTTTAGTTAAAGGGTTTTTTGATTGATGGAAAAAAAATTATAACTTTTAAAAACGGTTTACCAAAATTATCATTTTTTTTTTTTTACAAATAGGGTTATAGTGAGTATTATTATTATTATTATTAATAATACTAATAATAATAATTGTTTATAAGAATTAATGAACACACTAAACATTAACTGATACCGTTATTATTAATGTTGTTATATTGTTATTAGCACTGTTATTAATATTCCAGTAGCATTATTATTACTTTGTGTTTATAGTTCTTATGATTGATACACTATTCTTAAATGAACTTTTAAGGAATCTGGTGGAAGTCGTAGTTTACTCTAGGGGTTCTTCATTACAGTAAATCGGGTGAGCTGCTGCTGGAACTAAACAAATCCCAAAGAGAGTTCACAGAGAAGATCAGCACCCAAACCTGTGTTCTCCTAACTCGATTTTGTATCTGTAGATATCACTGTTAACCAACCAAAGGAAGTCAGTGAAGTGTGGGCAATGTGTGATACCTGCAAGCAGACATGCCCCAAATATCACCAGTGTAATCGGGGGTTCATTGAAGCTGATGATGCTCCATTCATGAGATGTGGAGTTGAAGTTGGTATTATTGTCCATCTTCAGACAAAGATGATGACTGTGTGGATGGGAAGCTGTGAATTGCAGAACAATCATCCGTAAACACATTTTTAATAAATTAAACCTTTTATTTGAGAATATAAAGACATTAACTGTCAAGTCTGAAGGCATTTATTGCCATTTTTGCTGTATACAAGAACACACTGGAGCTAAATGACCTCCTTTACTTTTCTACAGTCTGCACTGCCACTGACCATTTTCCATGTGCCCATTTATTCAAAACACAAGATATGATTACATATGAACTGCCATGTGCAACAGTGCATATTAATACAGTGCATGGAGCAAGTAACCATTATAATAGTGTTGTCATCCAAAACAGAAGCTGCCACTGAGCAAGGCCCTTGAGCAAGGCCCTTTACCCTCTCTGCTCCCCGGGCGCTGGAGTTGGCTGCCCACCACTCTGGGAGTGTGTGTGTGTGTGTGTGTGTGTGTGTGTGTGTGTGTGTGTGTGTTCACTACCAGATGGGTTAAATGCGGAGGACACATTTCGCTGTACAGTGACAAATACGTGCACCTTTTTCTTTCTTTTCTATCACGAGCCTAAATGTGAATGTACATTTTAGTTTTGTTCCTAGTCCCTGCAAGTACGCTGCAGTATGTCCAAATGTTTGTGGACATCCCTCCTAATAAATGCATTTAGTGTAAGTAAAAGTAATGACACATTAAATATGATAGTTCTATTGTCTTTATATGTTACATTTAGAAAACAGTGGAATAGGATTATGAATAGGAATAGTGTGTACAATTTCTGTATTTTCTGTAGAGGATTCATCCCCTTATTTTCTCCACTCTTATACAAGTGATTGGACATTTTATTGATTTCCTAAAAGTGAAAACATTCTCTAGAGAAACATTTTACACATAAATCCTACATATCAAATAAAAAAGTCAAATAATATATTTAATGTTTTCTTACTTTTGCACACAACAGATGTGACGTTTTTTCTGGCTACTGATAGATTAAGTAAACAAACAGCAAAAAGTGCATCTCTGACAAGATTCAGAAAAGCAAACACCTGTCATTTAACTTGTTTATTATATATATGTATACATGTTTTTAATAATATATATATAATGTTTTTAATAATATATATATACATAATGTTTTAATAATATATATATATAATGTTTTAAATAATATATATATATAATGTTTTTAATAATATATATATATGTTTTTAATAATATATATAATGTTTTTAATAATATATACAGCACCACAAAAACCAACGGAGAAGAACAGTCTGAGAGTCGGAACCGGGCTTTACTGGGTCAGCCTGTGTGAGGAGCTGGAGAAGGAGCTGCGGGACTGACGGAGAGGAGTTTCTCTGATGGAGCAGAAGCTGCTGCTTCAGACACTAGCTAGATAGATAGAGAGCACTAGCTCTATATTTGCCTATCGTTTGGCGGAAGGACTTGCCAACATAAATATAAATATAGATATAGATATATATATAGATATAGATATAAATATAGATATAGATATAGATATTAAATGGTAGCAACAGCTACGTTTATTATTTGTGTTTGATCCTCCTCATTTCATTTCTCATTAGAATTAGCTCGTTAGCGCCCCCTGGCTTTTAGGTGCTGAAGCTTTTGGGAAATCCACCCCTGAGTAAACTCGGATAGAAAAGAAAAGCCCACCTCCAACTGTCCGGGCAGCTGGTTGTATTTACTGTCCTTCACTTCTGAGTAGATTTGCTGGGTTAGCTCTAATGTTCAGAAAACAACACTGTAACGGTCGAATGGGAGTGGCGTTTACCTCAGCCAATCAGAATCCAGCACGCCACTTGACTACGCCCACTCGCCCTCTGTAGGCACGCGCTGGCTGTTTTTGTTTGTTTGTTTGTTTATTAATAACGTTCATTTAATAATAACAAAGTAAACAATGCATATTTGAAGAATATACATATGAACCCATATGAAAATATTAATGTTCAAAATATTTTCATCACATTTTTACAGTGTATGAAAATGGGCAAAAATGATTCTGCTAAGTATATTGTAGAAATATTAATGAAGCATATTTTAAAATACATTTGTTTTAGTTCTGGGTTTAAAGCATAACCAAAGACAGACTCCGTTATTTAATCAGGCGATTGTATTGATTTTTCATTCATATTTGAAATCAATCTGATTAGGATCTGATCACTGATTACTTCAAATAATATTTGATAGCATCTTCAGGCCACTCACTGAGCCCCTTCAGAAAATAGGGGAGATTAGATTCCACACCAAATAAAACGAATCTAAAAAAGAGTCAGGACACCTCCTACATTTATTTCTGCTTCTAAGGAGTAGAATTAGAAGCAGGTACCAGAAGCTCAGCTGCAGATGATCAGAACATGGTTGGAGAGGATTATTCTGGAGGAGTCTGGAGTCTTATTTAAACCTCAGACGTTTAGTCTGGTCTGCTCTTGATTGATGGTTGAAGTGAGGGGTGAAGAAGATCACCATGGCCAGATCCACAGAGCTCTCTGAGGCCTTCAGAAAGAAGGGTGGAGATGCAGAGGAGTCTGGAGTTCTGCACCTGATTCTAATTTTATACATTTGAAGTAGTAATAAATGTAGGGGTGTTCTAACTTTTTCCTAAAATTCCATCTTATGAATAAACCTTAAAGACATTGCTTGAGTTGAGTTCATCTCAATATTGTTGATATGTTTAAATATGTTAAAAAAAGACAAAGGTTTTCATGGGATGTCCTGTTTGTTTCACATGACTGGACCTTCTCCTCTGCCCTCAGTCCCACACCTCCACACTGCACGCCGAAGGAGACGCGCAATATCCCAGACAGATGAGTAGCCCGCAGAGCCGCTAGACGAGCCGGCGTTGTGTCAGGTTGTGCTGCTCATCGGTATGTGCTATGTGGTGTGGAGCGTGTTCAGAGCCACAGCTCCTGTTATTTTTTCATGTGTTTTTCATAATAATTCTCTTTCCTTAGGTGCTTTGTACAGTCTTAGCTTTCTCGTTAAATGTTCCAGAATTGAACATAGTGCATAGTGAATCAAATGAAAGAAGAAAATGATTCGTGTGGCTTTTGTTACCTGATACAGTGATGTAGGCTATCCAGATATGCTGCCTATACTTCTGCTAGGAGCATTTTCTGATACATTGTTTTTAGACTAAATCAGAATATCTGACCTACGCTTTACCTATAAATATAGCTACCCTACAGACACCGGCCTGTGCCCAGTAGATCTATAATAGAGGATCTTTGAATTTGAGTCTACTTAAACTTGCTGAGGTTAATAAATAGTGAAGCTATAAGAGCGTCTGCTAAATGCTGTGTAAATGTAAATGTAAATATTATGTAAAAATGTTGATCACATTTCCAGTTTAGATAAAGTAAGTCTGTCTAAACTTCATTTCCTTTCCTTTTCATTTAATTCAAATAAAGCTGACTGGTTAAAACCTACTGGACTCTGAGCTCCACACCTCTGTAAGCAGCTGTTGTTTTAATGTTGCAGTACATATGTTTGACCAGCAGATGGTGCACAGATGCTTTATAGTGTTTATAGTGTTGGCCCTGGTCCTGGAGTCCATTCATGTCCTGCATACTGTAGTAATTTATACACACACACACACACACACACACACACACACACAGTTATTGAGCTGATTAGTTGGATCAGGAAAACTAAAACCAGTGCAGGACTGGAACCAGGGCTTTATACATGAAGCTCTGCTGTAGTTTCTTTTGACTGCATTGTCTAATCAAACAACTAATCCAGTCTAGTTCTCTTTCAGCAGTGTACTTTTAAAGTGCATGAGTAAAGTGTATATATAGAGCTCCCTGAAATAAAATAAAAAAGTAAAGTGATCCGCTGCAGATGAATAATCTGGGTGTGATCCGTGCAAATATAAACAGGAGTGCAGATGAAAGCTTATAGACTCTTAAAGTGGCGTGAGTATAACCAGTTAATTCTTGATGATGCAGAACCGAGTTCAGAGTTCAGTACTGTGTGTGTGTGTGTGTGTGTGTGTGTGTGCAGGATCCAGAGTCTGTGTGTTAAGGGGGTGAAAGGGGAGGCAGGGCAGGGAGAGAGTTGAGCATCCACCGCCTGGTGGACCGAGCTGTCCCTCAGTCTGCTGGTTCTTGCATGGAGACTCCGCAGCCTCCTTCCTGATGGCCGCAGGCTGTAGAAGCTGAAGATGGGGGGACCATGATTCACTTTCAGGATGTTCTAGATAAGAGCATCAGCTAAATGCAGTTTCTGGTTTGCTAGAAATGTAAACTGCTAAAAGGTTCTTCAGGGGTTCTTTAGTAAAGGTGATGGTTCTTTAAAGAACCATGACAACTCAAAGAACCATTTGGATGCCTTGGTGGAACATCTTTTGTAGATAGTTCTTCTTTTTTTTTGTTAAAAAATATGAATTAAACAAAAATAAATATGAATATAAATATATTATTCATATATGTTTGGACACTGAACCCATTTTCAGTCCTATATAGCACTTTTAGAGTGTAGCGATATGTAAGAAATGAGCCTGCAGTGAGAATCTATTATGAAAGCAGTTTTATTTAAAGTAAAATATTATTGTTAGTTTTTAAACTTATTTAATATTTCAGTCACTCTGTTGCAGCTAACCTCAGTATTTGACAAAGGTGTCAAACATATTCACACTCATTCCTCAGGTAGAAGTGAGTGGAGATACTAGCGTTTGATTTGATTTGACTTCTATAGAAGCTGAAGTATCAACTTAAGCTTTTTACTCCAGTAAAAGTGTAAAAGTACTTCAAGTAGGCTGCACTAGGCTCCTGATTCAGCTGCAGATCTGCCCATTGAAATTGAAGCATTTCAGTAATATCAGCTCTATTAAAGGAGCGTCTCTGTGCTCTACTGAGCATCAACATGTGCTTCATGGAGGGGAAATATGAGGAGTCTAGAAGTTGTCTAGAAGTTTTGTAATGCTGCAAAAAGTCAAACCTCAGAGGTGTGTGATCAATAAGCTTTATATTTATTATAAACCTCTATATTTATTCTCATCCAACCACAATTAATTCACACCTTCCGGATGGAGAGATTTATCTGGACAGGGTTTGGAGCCGGAATGAAAACAAAGGGAAATGAAATAGGAGGAACGAGGCTGTTTTTAAAATGTAAGGAGGAGAAAGTTCAGATAATTGGGTGAAAATGGAAGAAGAAGAAGTTCTAGATAACCAACATTTCTACTTCAGTAAGATACGGAAGTACTTGTACTTCATTACATGACACCTCTGGTGTTTGATGTGATCTAGAACCTGATGAGGCAGAAATAAAATGTAGCAAGTTTTTATTTGAAAGCTGTCTGGAGAACCTGTGGTGAGCCGATGTGGAATGATCCAGTAGACTTTGTTCATTCCCTGATGCATAGAGCCTCCAGAGCGAGTGCTGATCCAGTGTAAAGAACAGCTGCAGATTGATATTCTGGAGAAAAGAGATACACGGCGAGGATGAAGATGAGGGGCTTGTTTGGACTCCACAAGACCTCTGAAGGTGTGCTGCTGTGGTCTCTGGCGCCAAGACTAACGTAAGCAGCGGATCCTTTAAGTCCTGTAAGTTGTGAGGTGGACGGGACCTCCATGAGCATCAGTGAGCCTTGGGTCCCTGTTACTGGTCCACTGGCTGTCCTTCCTTTTAGGTACTGACCACGGCATACCGGGAGGAACACCCCACAAGACCTGCTTCCTGATGTTCTGGAGATGTTCTGACCCAGTCGTCTATCTAGAACATCACAGTCTGGTTCTTGTCAAAGTGGGCATTTTTCCTGCTTCTGCACCTTCATCACCTTCAAGAACTGACTGTTCACTCACTGCCTGACATACACTATTTGGACAAAAGTATTGGGACACCTGCTTCTTCTGAAATCAAGGCTCTTAAAAGAGTTGATCCTGCTTCTGTTGGAGTAACTGTCTCTCCAGAGAAGAAGACTTTCTACTAGATTTTGGAGGAGCATTGCTGTGAGGATTTGATTGTATTCAGCGACAAGAGTGGCTTTAGTGATCAGGTCAGGATGTTTGATGATGATCTTCACCCCACCTCATCCCAAAAGTACTGGATGGAGGTCCACCATCATTCCAGAGAACACAGCTCTTCCACTGCTCCACAGCTCAATGCTGGGGGGCTTTATACCCCTCTAGCCCACGCCTGGCATTAGGCAGCATGGTGCCCAAAGGGTCATGATGTTGATCTGCTTCAGAGTGTCCTATTCTATTGGTGAATCAGTATCAGAATCTGTATGGGGTGGAGGTTTCAGGTTGACTTTAGTGACTGTGTGTGTGTGTGTGTGTGTACACATGCTCAAATAGGGGTGGGTGTGTAAAAGTGCACCAACCCTTCTTGGATAATCCTAATATCATAAACAACCTGTCCTGTCCTGTGTGTATGTGTGATATGAGGGAAGAATGCAGATTATCCAGGGCTCCCACTTCTGCAGAATCAATGATACATACATATAAATAGAAACTTTCAGTGTCTGAAACAGTCCACATGCTTCTTTCACTTCACAGTTCTTCAGCTTGTCAGCAAATGCACCATGAGGGGGCGCTCCAAGCACAATTGGCATTCACAGCAGTGGTGTAAAAGTCAGTTACACTCTCCCTGTAATCTGTAACACACTATACTGCTTTAATGGAGGTCTAAAGGTCAAAAAGCTGCTGCATCACACTCACCTTTCAACCTCAGGTATGATAGGAAGTCTATGATGGTGTGGACGATCTCTTCATTTACATTTACATTTACGGCATTTAGCAGACGCTCTTATCCAGAGCGACTTACAAAGTGCTTTGCTATTTACCCAAGAAAAACCTCAGCTAGTTAGAATAGACTAATAGTTCAAAGATACCTCTAAGCTTAGACATTACTAAACACACGACAATAAGGTGACCATAGTACTCTGCTATTCGTCTAAGTGATCTCTGAAGAGGTGGGTCTTCAGTCTGCGTTTGAAGACAGCGAGCGGCTCGGCCGTTCGGACACCCAGGGGAAGCTCGTTCCACCACTTTTGGTCAGGACAGACCAAAAGTCTTCTGCGGATTTTGAAGGATGGCGGGTCGAGCCGAGCCGTACTTGAAGCTGGAAGGGCTCTAGGTGCGGATCAGCTTTTGACCTTTGCCATCAAGTACTGAGGGGCTGGTCCGTTCTTGGCTTTGTAGGCCAGCGTCAGGGTTCTGAATCTGATGCGGGCAGCAGCTACAGGAAGCCAGTGAAGAGAACGCAGCAGTGGAGAGACATGGCTGAATTTAGGAACATTGAAGACGACCCGTGCCGCTGCGTTCTGGATGAGTTGCAGGGGCCTGATGGTGTGCAGAGGGAGACCAGTCAGAAGAGAGCTGCAGTGGTCAAGTCTGGAAGTGACGAGAGACTGAACAAGCACCGAAGGGTCGAATTCTCCAGATGTTGTACAGGAGAAATCTGCAGGACCGAGTTACGTTTGCAACATGACTTGAGAACGATAACTGATCATCCATGACGACACCAAGGCTTCGAGCTCCTGTAGAAGGAGTGACCAGTGAGTTCTCAAAGGTGATGGCAAGATCGTTTTTAGGTCCAGCAGAGGGTCACTTTGCGTACAGCTGCTGTAGTAACACCTTAAACTAGTCAGTACAGTTCAGGACCAGGTTCTGATTTAACTCTGATAAATTGGCTGTGTGTTGAGTTACAGGTAATAAATGTGGTTTCCAGAAGATAATTCAGATTTATGTCCGGCCCCTCCAGCCGTTACTGCTCAAAGTCCCTATTATGTACTGTTTATTCATAAGAGGACTTACAGAATTCATTTAGTTAGATTTGATGATGATGATGATGATGATGATTTATCTTTATTATTATTAGTATTATTATTATTATTATTATTAGTACTAGTAGTAGTAGTAGTAGTATGGGGATGTTTATCTACACAGTGTTATTTTCGCTTATCCATTTAAATAAATAGTTTGTAGAGAAATCAGGTTTACTAGGTATGCACCGATATGGGAATTCTGCACTAATATCCGACACTATTGACGTGTTTATAAACATTTGTAAAGTGTAGTTCAAAATTGGGACTAACCCCACCTGGATCAGATTTACAGAGAAACATTTATTAGTAGAGAATAAAAGCAGTAAAACCAAGAAAATACAGAGATTTTAGTGCAGAGTCACCTAAACACTCTGCTCGCCTGATGACCAGCTTCTGAAATCTTACTCATTCGTTTTTTAAACATTACAGATATAATTCTGATATGATCATGCATCCCTAAAATTCCCTCAATTTCCTTCCTTACTTCAAATGTAGTCGATCAGTTCTTTAGCTTTACGCTGGAGATACGAGGCTAATGTAGGTAAAGCTCACTGCAGGCCTAAATCATCTCTCCTCGCAGTGTGTGGAGGTGCTCAGTCATCTCCAGCACACTTTGCTAATGTGGGTTTTGATAGACTGAAGTATGGACAGAGATGTTGTAAATGAGCTGTCCGGTGGCTGCTTGAATATTTATGGGAGTTCTCGTAACGTGCACCACGGCGTCTGTTACGGATAACGTCCCGCCCTTCAGCAAAGAGAGTGGAAATGTGGAGATCTGCACAAGCGCAGTCACCAGAACAAGCTGAAAAAGCTGCTTTTTAGGCGTTATTGAGCCGAACGCTACAAACTAGTCATGCTTCTATCACTGAACTACGATGTGGCTTTGAAGCGGTAATCTGACCCTCAGCTTCCAGTAGTTTGGTCTCTCCCCATTCATAGAGATCAGAGCCTGCTCTCCTGTGACTGGAGTTAACTGACTGGCAGTGTTGCAAAGACGGCCGCTGACTGAACAGACTTGCCTGTGAGGACTTATGCTGCCTTCAATGATGTGGGAAATATCGTATTTAGGAGATCATGGCACATGCACGCCACCACAAACTCATATTTACGAGTTGGGGCTGATATCTACATAAACTGGCTGAGTGCTGGTTATTTAGCAGCAGCACAAACACTGCAGTCTATTCTACTGCTTCACGCTCATCCACACGTAAACCATCAGACGAGTACCTGCTCCTGATACTGGAGAAAATATCACCTAACGCTCAGACTTTGCTCTTTGCTCTAGGCCTAGTCCCAGCACATGAAGCCCTATTGGTTTTAATGATATCTTGGAAGGCAAGACCATCTTAAACCTTGTCGGTTTTGAGATTTTTCTCAAATACGGAATATAGTTCAATTAAATCAACGTGATTGATCTCTTTGGTTGTTTTAAGAATTGTAGAAATATCAATGAAGCATATTTTAAAATACATTTGTTTTAGTTCTGGGTTTAAAGCATAACCAAAGACAGATTCTGTTATTTAATCAGGCGATTGTATTGTATTGACACTGGCAGTGCTTAAACAGTAGACATATCAAAATAGTAAGTATTATTGCAACCCCAACTTAATTTAATGTTCCAATGTATGAACAGTTTTCCAAGTTGTAAGGTTTCCTTAATCATTTTGACTGTAAACCTATTTAGGGAGAAAACACAATTGTCCCTTTACCCCATATGTATCAACTCATATCATATATCTGGTGTCCTCGTTTTGTGTAGTTAATTTAACGGTGGAACTGTGAGGCTGTTACTGACTAATGATAGAGGTCAATACTCTCCCTACTTGTTTCAGTAAAATCTTCCTTAAAACCCTCTTAAAGCGCATTTAGGTCTTCATTAAGGTTGTGTATACTTGTCAGTGTGGTTTAGGACAGCATGACTGAACATCACTACAGAGCTAAGTGCTGTGGGCAGCCTTTTTGGTCTGGGTCTGTGTTCTCAAACTGTCTTAGGAGTAGGATTGCTGCTCTTGACTCGTTATTATGGAAGTACGTCATGAATACTGATCCAAGATCAGTCGTGTTGTGTAAGATTTCTGCAGATTGGTTTAGTTTATTTGTATTGCTCAGTCATACTGTGTACTGCACTACACTGACAAGTCTACTGGCTTGAATGAAGACCTGCATGTGGTTTGAACAGGTTGAGGGTAGTTTAAGGGATGTATTCACAGAAAAGAGGATTTGGGGTTAATATTGTTTAGTGTTTTCTTGCAACGTTAGACTTGTCGCTCCAGTGCTAAACTAAAGAAGCAAAATGTTGATATGTCTTACGTCTGGAAATTTGTGTAATGTTTATTTTAATATTTTAACTACTTTAAATTGGTGGTTTAGATTAGTGTTTCTTAACCCTGGTACTGGAGGCACCTTGCCCTGTACATTTTTTTTTTGCTTTCTCTTCTAACAAACCTGATTTAACTCATCAGGTTATTATTGAGTTCTTTCAGAGGGATGTGCTGAAGCCGGGAAACCACTAAAATGCTGGTTGCCTCCAGGACCAGGGTTAAGAAACACGGATTTGGTTACCTCCTACCTCTGGTGAAATATGGCTTTCATTATATACATTAGATGTTAGCACTCTTTGTTTTGCATGTAAATCTGGTTCTTAATTCATTTGGTATTGCGCTCAATAAGTGTTTAAAAAATAAATAAAAAACCTTTACACTTTGTATGGCATTCCACAGCATAACACTTCCCAGTTTACATCAAAGTGTTTCTGATTCTGAAACTAAGATTATACAATGAGAGCAAGAGCGGTGTTGGCAATTTTTGCAGGTGCACTCATCTCATTAGTGTGACCTTACAGGAGTGGTCTTATTTTGGTATGTTAAACTGTGGGGGAAAATAATAATAATAATAAATATCATAATAGCAATTTGAGGTAGCCTATGGTGCGCATGCCAACTGTCTCCTGTTTACACAGTTTATGAGTCATTTTTCTTTAGGATGGCAAATTATGAGCCCAGGAGGGGAAATTTCAATCCTAGTCAACACAACCTGCTCCATCAGTTTACCACCTGCAGCTGCTAGGACTAAAGGACACCATATTAAACTCCACATGAGCAAAGAGGATGAATAGTGTGCATGCCAAATTGATTCAGTTTCTGGGTGATAAGGTCTCTGAATAGGAGGGAAGCAGCAAAAAGGGAGAATAAGGGGCCAATACAGACAACTGTTACAGGGTCTATGTTCCACAGAAGTTTAACAAGGCAAGGAGGGCAATAAAACCAGTTTTAGGTTGATGCAATTTGTGAAATTGAGGTGAAATTTTGAATCAAAAGGGAGGATCGTCAAATAACTCAGGTTCCACACCAGAGGTTCCGTATAAAAAGGTCTCTTTATTTCACAATCAACCCAAACATGGCAGAATGCTTTCAATTTCAATGAGATTTGCTGTTACTCACCACTCACACTGGATCGTGAGAGCCCGTCGTTCCTGGTAAGAGACAGCAGTCTCAGTAAACCACCGAGCTAGACCTGCAGTTCCACTCAGCTGACTCTCACCAGAAAAGGGGGAAACCCGTCCCTTATATCTTTAACAAAACAAAGAACTGTGTGTGAATGGGGGCGGGCGCCAACCGCTCCCACCAGGCACAGTCTTCCCTTGACCCCTAATTCCAGTGGTTAATAACAGCATCCTCAAAAAAACAAGCTATATAATTGATTCTCTCAACATTAGTTTACAGTATTACATAACCAGTGACTTAAAATGGTTGTATAGACCCGTTTCAACATATTGCAATTACATTAAGACAAGCATACCTTTAATATAAGGTGAACATGGACACATTATATCCTTATGTTCGGATATGTAGACCAAATTATCAAACACCCTTGTGAGTATGCTGGCTACAGAATGTATAAATAAAAGGTTCTATAACATTAGTCAGAACACCATCATTAATGCAAAAGGCCTCTGCTTTGAGGAGGCTCCCGGTGGATCAAGTCCTCTGCCAACATCAAAATCACACCTACGCTCTTGATTCAGACCAAGTCAATACATGGCTATTGCCCTAGTTTCACAGAGACATAGTGAACCAAGGTGGTCATCAGTAAGAAATTCATGGACAATGACTGCTTCAGGGGATAGAGATGGTATTCAACTTCCCAAATTTGATGCAGGAGCTGCTTGTATTTGGAAAAACAGAATTTGTAACAATCTGTATAAGGTTATAAATGGTCAGAACAAATGATAAAATGACTGGAATTGAGTAAATCAGATAAATTACCCAACTGCCCACTATCCAGTTCACTTAACCTGACTGGTGCAATTCAGAAGAGCCAGTCAGTCTTGGTGTAGCACCTTTTTGATGTTCCCGGCGAGAATGACCGACCCCAGGCGGCTCAGGTGAAGCTTCTCTGACGTAGAGGATCAGACGTTCGTGAAAGCTCTCCCAGTTGCTTATGAAGTCAGTGCAGACGCACCTCTCCCACAGCCAGCAGTGGAGCGTGAAGAGCTTGGTAAACTGCTCATTTGCTCGTTGGTTGGAGGGCGGGGGCAGTGAAGACCATGATCCACACCCCGAATGGTGTCTACAAGCATGCAGGAGTGTTCCTTCAGAACCTTGGGCCGTCGAGGGGAGAATGATCGTGCCAAAGAACGGCACCTGACAACGTCCAGGACACAGGCACCTGAAAAACAAGAGACTGGCATTACCCTTTGGGAAGGATACTTTTGAAAAAAAACACCCTAAGCATGTGTCCACAGTACAGGAGCAGGTGAAGAACTGAGAACATCGAAATCAATTACAAGAGTTTAAAACGTATTGTTGCGTTTGAGGAGACCTTGACTTTCTCTGGCCCTCTCTGGCATGGAGTAGAGATTAGGACCTGCTCTGGTATTGAGACGACCATGTTAGTGGCGTCCCGGGCTGCCTCAGGCCTATTCTTCTGGTGGAGGGGTTTGGACTGCCTCTACAACAGCTGGATGAGCTCCATGCAGACCACCTGGAGAGCTTGTACCTCCGTGGTCACCATGTCCCGAGAACAAAACAGACAACCATCAGGGAGAAAAGTACTGTACAGAATCACAGGTAGCAGACAGTAAAAAGACAAAAGACAAAATAAAGACTAAAGTACGGACGATCGCTCAACACATATTGGGGGGGGGGGGATAAAACAATTGTAGAAACACTTGGTCTTACTTTTCAGGAAGTACACAGAGGTCAACCCCGGAAAAGGCTACAGAGCTGTTCTTGCCCGATTTCTCTTCATACGTAACAGTAAAATGTATTGCTCAGATAAAGGTGCAGAGTACACAGCAAGGGATTCAGTCCGAACACTGCCTTCACTTGCAATCTCTTAAACAGCTGTTTGAAAACAAGGACAATGACCAGGAGAAAGCCTAACCTTTCAAAGTAGTGCATTTGAGTCACATACTAAAACATGACAAAGGAACAGGAATTTTTGTAGGGTATGGCAAGTCCATCACTCCAAGTCTATCCAAACAGGGAAAACCCTTAAACAGGTGTGAAATTTCTTACTAACACCAAACTCAGACAGACCAGGTAATGGTAGCTGATTTTTTCCATGAGGTTAGGCATGTTCCTCCACTTCCTCCCCAGATACCAACAGTTAACCATGTCCAGGCTCCAGAAAAGGTACAAGTCTCAAACTGATGCTCAAGATTGCACTCCAGTTAAGACATGCTGCATATCCAAAGACTGATAGGAAAGCGGGTTGATGTAGAAATACCAGGGACATTGAAAAGCACATTTACTTTAACCCCTCTCCAAAAACCCAATGGGGGGGGCTCTACAAGATTTAAAACAGTGTAGTTTAAGCTTAAAAATACAAGTCTGATGTTACCAAGTGTTAGTCAGGTATTAGAAGTAGATTACAAAAGAGACATTTTCTGCAGTTTGAGGCAGATGACCTTGAGCTCAACCAGATGAACAGCCTACTTGAATGCCTTGAGAGATTTGCATGGAGCAACCACAGGGATTTGAAAGGAAATCAGTCAAAGTGGTCTGTAAACTGATCAAGATCATATGCTCAATCTAGAAGAACCTAAAACAATTCATGATTATCTAGATGAAAATGTTGTCTAAAGCCACAACTAAATATTGTCTACAAATACACACAAACTGATAATCTGGTGCATCATTCACCAGTTTTCCTACTCTTAGGATTACAGCAAACAGATCCCTGAATAGTGTTGTTGTAACTAAAGAATTTGAATCAATTCTAATAGGGCTGTTCAAGGTGAGTTTTACATTACAAACCATGCAGAGAACAGACTGTTAATACTGCATGGTTTGTCTGAGATACCATAAGTGTCACTGAACCATTTATTCAGTCATTCCTATGTTAAAAAGTAATGAGTAAATAATGTAAAATTACTTGCATGCCCACTATCCAGTTCAGCAACTGAAACTATGGAACCCAAGCGGCTCGGGGGAAGCTCAACTCTGTGGTAAAGGACCTGACGCTGCCGAAAGCTCTGCCAGTTGTCTGAAGTCAGTGCCAACGTGCCTGTCCTGCAACCAGCAGTTGAGCATGTAGAGCTCAACAAGATTCTGCTCACCTAACAAGATTCACTTGTTAGGTGAGCAGGGGGCCAAAGACGAGGATCCTGCATCTGTTTTTCCGAAGGGTGTCCAGAAGCATGCGGCAGTGCTCTTTCACGACCTTGTTGCATTGGGTGGAGAATGATGGTGCTGAAGGGGGTCACACTGCCACAGTGCCTCCAGAGGCCGCATGGAGACATCCAGGACATGGGTACCTGGAAAACAGGAGACTGCAGGGTTACCCTTTGGGCCCAATATTTAAGTGTTTTGCAGTAGAAGTTCCAACTGAAAACCCCACCCTAAGGAATTGTCCTGCGCCGAAACAGGTGAAGGCAACGGAGAAGCATGCTGGATTTTTCCCGGCCCTGGATTTTTTGACGCCCCCCCAGGCCTCTCCGGTGTGGGGAGAGGAGACTGCAACCCTCTGTATCTGCCGTGAGTGTTGAAACTGAGTCAGGCAGCCCTTAGTTTCGTCTTCCATCAGTAGAGTTTGAACTGCCGTTACAACAGCTCCTGGATCTGTCAAGCTTTACTGCCTCCTTGCACAGCGCCTGGAAAGCTCGTTCTTCCAAGTCTCCATGTTCCTCGAGTGTAAACAGACAGACAGAAATGATGATTAGCAAGACAAACTACTGTACAGCAACACAGGTAGAAGAGCACAAGGATTACAGCTGGCCAAGATAAAGCTGGCATTAGACTATGAATAAGGGATTGTCACTTATGTCTGTGCCCAGTCACATCAAGCTATCAAAGCAGAACAGCATCGAAACAGTGAGTCGGAGTCTTGCTCAAAATATTGCATATGTGATTGCTGGAGACAAAGCATCAATATTTCACCGAAACGTCATAATTCAAGGTGCATCAGTGCCCCAGTCCCTGGGACTGGAGCGCAGTGGATAGGGTTTGTGTGTGTGCCATACATCTTACACATAGCAGAGGTCCTAGGTCTTCTGGTCAGTCTCTGCATTCCTCTTCGAACAAAGGTTAAAAACATTTAATATGCAGATATACATAAAAGGACAATGCCATAAAAGCCATGTCCCAATGTTGTCATTCTTGGTTAGCAATGGCTGAAGTTAATTTTAATACAAGTCTTTAAATATACCCATAATTCAGACAATTTGGAGCATCTCCACTCAAAGTTTAAAAAGGTTCAACTTTAGCTGAAAAAAAATCCTTTTTAGCTAGAACCTTGGAGATTTGATTTGTTCAGAGAGCACAGAATAGGCAATGGCAGAGACTTGTCCCAAATAGCCACTTCTAAATTTCCCAGAAAGAAATAAAGTCAGTGACTGATCGCTCTGTACTTAAATTCCCACATCCACAACCCATGTTAGCTTTGCTGTTCCTTGCTAACATGGCAAGGCGTAGGTGTAAAAAGCACCAAAGCTCAGTCCACCAGATGTGCAGGTAGGCCAAATGAGACACCATTCAACAGTTGCAAACCGAATAAATTGCATCTTGTACTGCTTCTGTAATACAGCATGATTTAATTTGAAATTAGGAACACATTCATAGAACTGAGGCAACCCTAGACATGTGTGCCAACAAGCCTAATGTGTTGGTCAGGATAGCAGCCAAACCGAGACAGTCCAAATAAAATCTTAATTGCCACAGACAGTCAATGGGAGAAAATTACAAATGACCAAGTTGTCAAAGTACTGGAAAGGTAAAAACCTTGGGGAGTCAGTAAAGCAGACAGCTAATAGAGCCTCTGAACTCACCAAGGACAAATCAGGTACAATGGCACAATGTTTGCCATTAGTGCAATAGGTTATTACCTGAATGTGGTCAATCAGTGGTGGTGGCAAAGTGTGTTATGATATTCAAATATAGCATGAAATCCTTAACCATTGTAATTGATGGTTTCCACACTACAGGACGCAGTAGAGAGCATGACAGTCAAGGGTAAGATTGAGTGCATTTCCGTTGTATTCAGACTTCAGTTTAGGTTTCATTCATCAGAGTAGAAACAGAACATGATGCGCAAGCCAAAGCAGTACATGAACTAGTACATACTGAACAAGCTGGTCACAGAGCCAGTGTGCAAACAAGGGTTGTAGATACACTGTGGCATCCTACTGAGGTCTGTACAACCTGAAAACTAAGGGTGGCCCGGTAAAACTACAGAGTGATTCTTGGCCATTTTTTCCTCCATACAGAACAGTAAGAGGTATTGCAGATAAAGATGCAGAGTACACTGCAAGAGAATTTCAATCATTGCCCAGAGAGAAGAGCATAAGGCATTGGCACCCTATACACCACATCAAAATACATGAAGACCAGATCCAAGTTGGACTGACAGAAAATGGTCACGGTACTTCTGAGCCAAATGAACACAGGACTGCAGCCAAGCATGTAATGAGGTCCTTAAAAGGGTACAACCCATCATGAACAGTGTTACAAGGAGAGTGGGAGGAAACTGAAACAGAGTGCTGCTGGACTTCAAAACGATCTTGCCATCTCCTTTAAGAAAACTCACTGGTCACACCATCTACAGAAGCTCGAAGCCTTGGTGTAGTCATGGATGATCAGTTATCGTTCTCAAGTCATGTTGCAAACGTAACTCAGTTCTGCAGATTTCTTCTGTACAACATCCGTAGAATTCATCCCTTCCTCTCTAGAGAGTCGCCCAGGTCCTCGACAACTGCAACTCTCTTCTGGCTGGTCTCCCTCTGCGCACCATCAGGCCCCTGCAACTAATCCAGAATGCAGCGGCACAGGTCGTCTTTAAAATTCCTAAGTTCATTCATGTCAGTCCACTGCTGCGTTCTCTTCACTAGATTCCTGTAGTTGCTTCCCACATCAGATTCAAAACCCTGACTCTGGCCTACAAAGCCAAGACTGGACCAGCCCCTCCGTACTTGATGGCAATGGTCAAAAGCCGATCTGCACCAAGAGCCCTTCCAGCTTCAAGTATGGCTCGGCTCGACCCGCCATCCCTCAAAATACATGGAAAACAAGCGTCCAGGCTTTTTTCTGTCCTGCACCAAAGTGGTGGAACGAACTTCCCCTGGGTGTCCGAACGGCAGAGTCCAGCGCTCGCTGTCTTCAAACCCGGACTGAAGACCCTCCTCTTCAGAGAGTACTTGGGCGAATAGTAGAGTGGTCACCTTCCTGACTTGTGTTTAGCAGTGTCTAAACTTACAGGTATCTTTGAATTTTTATCTATAATTTTTAGGTTATTCTGAGTAAACAGTGAAGCGCTTTTGTAAGTTGCTCTGGAGAAGAGCGTCTGCTAAATGCCATAAATGTAAATGTAAATGTATTTACAAAAAGTATCGGGACACCTGCTCATTCACCGTGTCTTCCAAAATCAAGGCTTATTGGAAAAAGATTGTTGTGGGAGTTGTTGGAGTATCTGTCTCTGCTGGTCAGGGAAGCAGGTTTTCTACTATGATTTTGGAGGAACATTGCTGTGAGGATCTGCTGGCATTCAGTGTCAGAAGCATTAGTGACGTCAGGATGGGGGATGATTCCCGCTCCACCTCATTTCCATCTCCCCAACTCATCCCAAAACTATTGAATGGGAGCACCACCCATAATTCCAGAGAAGATCGCTCCACTGTTCCAAAGCTCAGTGCTGGGGGGGGGGTGTTATACCCCTCTTGTCCAAGTCTGGCATTAGGCATGGTGCCAAATGGTTCCACATGTTTATCTCCTTCAGATAGTCCTATTCTATTGGCAGTACTTCTCTACAGGGAGTAGACAAGCTGTGTGTGCATTTGCACGGCTGTGTCAGCAATAGGTTGCAACTTGAAAGAAAGGACAGAGTGTTCAAAACACAAAGTGTTCAATGCAGTGAGCAAATGAGTCCTGTTCTGATTGGCTGCCCTGTACTGCAGACCAGAAACGCTCCTTATAACATCAGTGTTAATGGGCGGGGCTAAACTGCTGCAGGCTGAAGATGCGGGAGTAAGGGGTGGATAGTTCAGTGGGTGGCTAATTGTCCAGGCAGTAGAGTGGTGTTATTGGACATTGATTGACACGTAATCTGATGCTGATTATTATCTATGTATTATTAATTATGTAGAAGTGTATTATTGGTGTAATTGTGGACTCGCTATTCAGAAGTCAGTCTTTGGAGGTGAACACCAACATGGTTGTGTGAAGGACCATACTTGTTAGCTCCAGTGTGAAGCGGACACTAAACATGTCTCGGCTGACGGAAAGAGAGGAAACTGGAGACGCTTTCAGGCTGAACTACGTCTTTAATACAGAGCTCCTCTTAATTTCATACAAAGGTACAAAAGCAAGCCTCTGTAAAACAGGCCAGGCATCCATCCAAACGGCTGGAACAGAAGGAGCATGGGCTTTTGGGCAGTGGCGCTGGGCTCCAGCGTGAATTCCAGACAGTTCTGCTGAGAGGTGCTGTCTTTCTCCTGCACAAACTACACTGCCTCCTACAGGCCAGAGAGAGAACACAGTTAAACACAGACATATTTTAATCTTCCACATGTCTGGAAACATGCACACTCCTCTGTTTTGCTGCTTACCACGTCATTGATGTGACGCGGCTCTTCACTGACATCTGTGGCCTTCCTCTCCACCTCCTCTTGCTCAGATCTGGTATGGCTGAAGCAGGAGGTGGTGTCAGCGGAGCTTCTACACCTGTCACTACAGAATACAGACACATACTCATCAACACTGACCAACAGAACAACACTGCACTAATCCAACAGTCATGTCATTTCCCAGCAGAGTTCTGAGTGGGACCATCTTGATAGAGCTGATATACTCCATATATACACAGCACCACCCAGCACTGGATAACTGCATGACTTGAGAAGCTGGAGAAGAAAAGAAAGCACTCTTACCTTGTATAGTCGTCTCGTGAGGAGGAACGTCCACTGCTTTTACTTCAACCTCCTCCTACGCTTCCGGAGCAGCAGGGGGGCTCTCCTGCTCTGTCTCTGGTTCGTCCATGGGTTGAGCAATGGCACCAGGCTTCTCCAAACTCAGCTCTTCGAGGTCTGGGGGCAAGCCGTTGGGAAAGGGGACCTTATCTGGTAAATTTCCATTTATGGACTGGGGGAGAGGGCAGGACATTTGTGGACTGTAACAGTGTGTCAGCCCTGCGGCGCCGCGCCCCCCCCAGGGGCGGCTTTGGGCCGCGGTCCACAGGCTCCTTGGGACTTTTCAGTCGATGTTGGGTTGATTTCAATGTTCACGTACTTTCTGTTCCTCCTGTTGGTTTTCTCACTAGGGACTTTTATGTTGACAGCGGTCGCAGTAAGACGCCATGTTTTCTGTTTACGTCTGAGTGCTGGGGTACAAAGGGAGCAAACGCAGATGCCTCGGCGCCGAGAATTACTCTTGCGATGCCAAGCTGTAAGGTTGGCTTCACGTTCTGGAGACTTCTAGGGAGGTCTACGAGTTCAAGTAGTATATGCTCTATCGGAGCGGTTTCACGTTCAGGAGTTCACTGTGTGGTTCACCGGTTGGTCGCCAGGGAGATTTGGCGTCCGGTTCCCTTGCTCCCTAGTCGAGTAAGTTCATCAGCGCCTGATGAGCGCGGTTTTGGGGTGAGGCTTTTGTTTGCTAGTTTCATTGGTTCCTTTGCGTTCTAGCCTTCCTCCCCCCGTTTGATTTGTCCCCTCTCGCTTTGCTCCCGGACTACTTTCCAGCCTCAGGTGGTTTTCCAGGTTAAGCCCCATTTCAGTTGTCACCTGTTTGTTTTCTGTTTCTGTTTATTGGACCCTGTACTTTGCTGCCTCGTTTTGTTTGTGTTTGGTCATTTTGTTTTGTCATTAAAGACTGTTTCCCTGCATTGCTCTGTCCCTGCGAGTGTTCCCTTGTCTCGCCTAGCCAGCATGACACAGTGCTCACACACTACAGGACACTCTGGAGGCTGTACCTTGGAGAGCTTGCTGGGATGGCTGAAGTCGCTGGCTCTAGTTTTGGTGATATTTGTTGTGCGCGGCTCTTTGCGTCGACCCCACGGAAAGCGGTACGGGCCGGGAGGCTGCAGAGCAGGCACAAACACCACCCTTATATTACCTGAATATGTGACAGTAAGCTGGACTTGATTGGCTGTCCTGTACTGCATCTCATTCAAAAAGCAGTCCAGCCTGAAACAATCCTTTCCATTAACAAACTGGGGGAGTGAGCAGTGCATTCTGGGAACTGTCACAGTGTTCACTCACTACAGTAAACTCTGGAGGCTGTACCTTTGTGAATTTGCTGCGGTGACTGGGATTGAAGGGTCTGGATTCAGTAACGATGGGCACCCTGTTCCGGCCCTCTTCCTGGGGCTGTCTAAAGCCCTCAGTCCAGTCCCTCTTGGACAGCAGCTGCTGTTGGACCTTATTCTGCTCCCTGTCCTCCTCCATCTTGACTTCTTTGTGGACCTCGTCAATTGTCTTTGGGCCCTCATCGCCCCTCCTGGGGACCCAGACAATCTATTGCACAGAAAAAGAAGGAGGAGCGGTCAGACATCTACACTGACTGCTACTCTACTACTACTCTAAACACAGCTGCAGGGAAAGGGGAAGTATTTACCTGTCTGAGGTCCAAAACATCCTGTAGCATCAAACGGATCCTGGAAGATGTTTTCCTTCCCTTTATGATTTTCTTCATCTCAATAAAGTACTCATCCATACGAGGCTGCGCACGCACACACGCACACACGCACAAGCTAGAATCATGCCAACAATGAAGGGAATCACCAGCAGTGTTGTATCAGCCACTTATGCTATTGGCATGGCAGGAACAGCTACAGTATAGTTAGGTTTTTAGAGCAGGTTGTGAAGTTGAGAAACTTTCATTTTGAAAAAGCGAACTCTACCTTGGCCTCCTCGTCCAGGTTTTTGCCGACAGTGAGCAGAAGCATGCATAGGCTCTCCTCAAAAAAAGTTAAATCACAAGTTAAAAGTTGCCTAACTGCATGATGTTGTCCTAAAGCAACAAATGAAAAACAACTTAAAAAATGATAAATAAAAAAAACTGTTTATAGTTACTTTATTATATTATTTATTTAAATTCATACATGTAAAAACATGTTTCATTGAATAAAATTGATTAAATGACTTTTTTTTATAAAAGTGTATTGATTATTGATGAATCAATACATCACTACTCTGGGCCCACTTAGAACCGGGTTTACATCAATCTGCCCTGGGATTCATACAAAATGTTATGGCCAGTTAGTTGTGACCCTGGGTACTGAGGGGGAAAAAAAAAAATAATAAAAAAAAAAATTTAAAAAATAAATCAGCGGTTTCATCTAACAAACTTGCAAAACTACTTCTAAACTCAGCCTGGTGGTTTCCACACTACAACAAACTATTTTCCATTTTTCACAATCTTACATTTGCAAATTCCTGAAAACCTGTATGACAAAAAAGAAAGTCAATATATGTATAGAAACAGAATTATCACTTACCTGTTCTACAGTGGCATACGGATACTCACATACATACAGCTGCTGATGGATGGAAGGTAGGCCTCACACAGTTGCAAAAAGAAAGTCAAACAGTTGAACATAGATAGCCACCCAGCCACATCTTCAGAAAGAAAAGAAAACCAAAAAGCCAGTGATGCAGATTGACATGCAGACAGCCACACATTTGGAGATTGACAATGAGACTGTGTTTGGGCAAGGCAGCCCATCACTAGTGTAAATTTGTATTTTTGTTTGAAGATACATTAAATGTATTATTGTAAACAGGTAACATGCTTTTACCTTGTAATCCATCTGAAGTGAGTGAGCGTTGGATGAAACAAAAACATGCAGACGGAGCCGGAGCACCTAACCCTTCTTAGCTGGATACACCTTCAGGGATTGAGGATATCATGGGTTCCTGAAAACCTTTATGACAAAAAGGAAAGTCAATATATGTATAGAAACAGAATAATCACTTACCTGTTCCACAGTGGCATACGGATACTCACATACATACAGCTGCTGATGAATCGAAGGCAGGCTTCACACAGTTATAAAAAGAAAGTCAAACAGTTGAACATAGATCAGATCAGATGGAAAGAAAACCAAAAAGGCAGAGATGAGGATGGACAAGCAGACAACTACACATTTGGAGATTGATGAGGAGACTGTGTTGGGGCAAGGCAGCCCATCACCAGTGTAAATTTGTATCTATGTTTGAAGATACATTAAATGTATTATTGAAACAGGTAACATGTTTTTACCTTGTACTCCAGCTGAAGTGAGAAAGTGTTGGGTGAAGAAAAAAAATGCAGAGGGAGCCGGAGCACCTAACCCTTCTTAGATGGATACATTTTCAGGGATTGAGGAAATCATGGATTCCAGAGAACCTGGATGACAAAAAAGAAAGTCAATATATGTATAGAAACTGAATTATCACTTACCTATTCCACAGTGGCATACGGATACTCACATACATACAGCTGCTGATGGATAGAAAGCAGACCTCACACAGTTGCAAAAAGAAAGTCAAACAGCTGAACATAGATAAAAAGCCAGCAACAGCTTCAGATAGAAGGAAAACCAAATAGCCAGAGATGCAGATTGACATGCAGACAGCCACACATTTGGAGATGGATGATGAGACTGTGTTGGGGCAAGGCAGCCCATCACCAGTGTAAATTTGTATCTTTGTTTGAAGATACATTAAATATATTATTGTAAACATGTAACATGCATGAAGTGAGTGAGCGTTGGATGAAAAAAAAACATGCAGACGGAGCCGGAGCACCTAACCCTTCTTAGCTGGATACACCTTCAGGGATTGAGGATATCATGGGTTCCAGAGAGTCTGTATGACAAAAAGGAAAGTAAATATATGTACAGAAACTGAATTATCACTTACCTATTCCACAGTGGCATACGGATACTCACATACATACAGCTGCTGATGGATAGAAAGCAGGCCTCACACAGTTGCAAAAAGAATGTCAAACAGTTGAACATAGATAAAAAGCCAGCCACAGTTTCAGATAGAAA
The DNA here is from genome assembly GCF_030463535.1 of Salminus brasiliensis. Classification (NCBI taxonomy): domain Eukaryota; kingdom Metazoa; phylum Chordata; class Actinopteri; order Characiformes; family Bryconidae; genus Salminus; species Salminus brasiliensis. The sequence continues at coordinate 17,732,379 of NC_132896.1, forward strand.
GAAAACCAAACAGCCAGAGATGCAGATTGACATGCAGACAGCCACACATTTGGAGATGGATGATGAGACTGTGTTGGGGCAAGGCAGCCCATCACCGCAGTAAATTTGTATCTTTGTTTGAAGATACATTAAATGTATTATTGTAAACAGGTAACATGCTTTTACCTTGTAATCCATCTGAAGTGAGTGAGCGTTGGGTGAAAAAGGGAAAAGGGAATTTCTTTGGAAAAGAGACAAATGTTGGGGATCCAGGCATTACCTGTGACCATACACAAACGCATCACCTCCACCTGCAAATGACAACTAGCTTCTTTAATCATGGCCCATGAGCCGTTCAAATACTGAACAACTTTTTCAGGCATAGTGAGAGAAGTTAATAATTTATGGTGAACTGACATATCAATATCCTTAACCAAGAAAACCTTCTTAAATACATCCTCCCTGTGATATAGGGGAAATACTAAAATGAAACCATCATATAAGGAGTATGTAATGCAGACTGGAAGGGAACTGCATTAGATAAACTTCTAAATACAGTGATGTTGACAGGAACAGAACTATAATCACTTTCAATCAATAAATGGACTCTGATCCCAGATGCTCTCCACCGAGAGCTGGGAAAGAGAGAACTCGAGTTGATCACAGGTAGGAAGTTAATCATATCACCTCATCAGTGCCAACATAGTAAAGTCAAATTTTCTTAACATGTTCATGTTAACAGTATTAATTGGCGAAAAACCGGCACTGAAGCATCCCGCTACAGTGTCCAAAAATCGCAGAGAGCCTTATCCTCTCTGTGGCAGCGAAGTCAATGGGCAGAGAGTGACCGAATACCATTGATCCGTTTACGAACATTAGTCATCATAACCTCATATAACCCGGTATTACTGCAGTGAAAATGAAACAATCCTGAAACATGAATCACAACAGGCACATACATGTACTTAACACATTTATAAGGACAGTTGGTTCTGGTTCTGAGACAATCCCATGCCAAAACATTTCACAAAGTAACCCGGAACTTCAGGGATAATATGCTGTTTTCAACCTTTTTATTTATAACAGTGTTACAACCTTCAACCCGATTAGCTCCCTAAACCCAATAGAGGCCTAACCAATCCCCCTTTTTTTTCTTTAATATCACTCAAAAACAACCAACCCTCTGAAGTAATGTTGTGTGAAGCGTCAGTGCCTTCCCTACAACAGAAAGATAAATGAGTAGTAAAGAACCACTTGGGAGTTTCCCTTTGGAATTTGAAACAGTTCCAGCCTAGGTTCACAATTTTACACTAGCGAACCAGATCACAACCCTCTGGTGGTTTTAAGAGCAAAACACTGCAGCTTTCAGCCACCCTCAGTGTGAGAGGGTTGTTTACATCCAGGGTCCGCTGATGTGAGTGGAGAGCCTGGCAGCTTGCGCAAAGCCTGGAAAACACACATAACGAAAGAAAAAAAACCCCCAAAAAAACAAAAGGTTTATGAAAGCTGTTTAAGCAGCCTCATCATGATCAGGCCTCTCAGAGATGTCTCTGTGGGGTTTCAATTGGTCAACCTGAAACCATTTTTGTTGGGCTTTCTTCTTCCCTTCCGTGGTCAGGTTCACTTTGTACAAGTCTCAGAGACGGTTCAGCCTGCCCCACCAATTTAGCGTCCACATCTTGTTTTGTGCTGAAAACAGAGTCCGTCCACAGAGGCCAGACAAAGTGGAGATTTCTGCATTTTACCCATTGTAGCCTAATGTTATGATATTAAATATCACTGACAAATTAGCATGAATTATGGCACGAATGAATACGTCCAAACCAATACTAAAACTGCTCAAATAGACCATATGTAACCCACAACAATCCAGTACACATAATTTTACATAATAAGCAAGATGATAATAAAACAGTGAAATGTAGCCATCTTTAGATTTGCCATTGGAATTGGGATGAAATTAAATGAAACAATTATTTTAATAATTTAGGTAGTTTTTTTACAAAATTTCACAAGTTGGTTGTGAATTGTCATAACAGATCCTTTGCATCTTTATTAACCAAAAGCTGGCACACTATGATGATGTAGCCTCTCAGAGCTGCTTCACATTGGCCCTCTTTCATACTGTCGGCTGTGGTACTTGTTGTTCCTCTGCGTCTGGTTTTGGCTAAAGTTCGCCGTGGCTCTGCAAATGTAAGATTGTGAAAAACGGAAAATTGTTTGTTGTAGTGTGGAAACCACCAGGCTGAGTCCAGAAGTAGTTTTGCAAGTTTGTTAGATGAAACCGCTGATTTATTATTATTATTTTTTTTTTTTTTTCCCCCTCAGTACCCAGGGTCACAACTAACTGACCATAACATTTTGTATGAATCCCAGGGCAGATTGATGTAAACCCGGTTCTAAGTGGGCCCTGAGTAATGATGTATCGATGCATCAATAGTCAATACACTTTTATAAAAAAGTCATTTAATCAATTTTATTCAACGAAACATGTTTTTACATGTATAAATTGAAATAAATAATATAATAAAGTAACTATAAACAGTTTGTAAATCATTTTTTAAGTTGTTTTTCATTTGTTGCTTTAGGACAACATCATGCAGTTAGGCAACTTTTAACTTCATTTAACTTTTTTTGAGGAGAGCCTAGAGTGCCTATGCATGCTTCTGCTCACTGTCGGCAAAAACCTGGACGAGGAGGCCAAGGTAGAGTTCGCTTTTTCAAAATGAAAGTTTCTCAACTTCACAACCTGCTCTAAAAACCTAACTATACTGTAGCTGCTCCTGCCCTGCCAATAGCATAAGTGGCTGATACAACACTGCTGGTGATTTCCTTCATTGTTGGCATGATTCTAGCTTGTGTGTGTGTGTGTAGCCTTGTATGGATGAGTACTTCATTGAGATGAAGGACATCATAAAGGGAAGGAAAACATCTTCCAGGAAACGCTTCATGCTACAGGATGTTTTGGACCTCAGACAGGTAAATACTTCCCCTTTCCCTGCAGCTGTGTTTAGAGTAGTAGTAGAGTAGCAGTCAGTGTAGATGTCTGACCGCTCCTCCTTCTTTTTCTGTGCAATAGATTGTCTGGGTCCCCAGGAGGGGCAATGAGGGCCCAAAGACAATTGACGAGGTCCACAAAGAAGTCAAGATGGAGGAGGACAGGGAGCAGAATAAGGTCCAGCAGCAGCTGCTGTCCAAGAGGGACTGGACTGAGGGCTTTAGACAGCCTCAGGAAGAGGGCCGGAACAGGGTGCCCATCGTTACTGAATCCAGACCCTTCAATACCAGTCACCGCAGCAAATTCACAAAGGTACAGCCTCCAAAGTTTACTGTAGTGAGTGAACACTGTGACAGTTCCCAGAATGCACTGCTCACTCCCCCAGTTTGTTAATGGAAAGGATTGTTTCAGGCTGGACTGCTTTTTGAATGAGATGCAGTACAGGACAGCCAATCAAGTCCATCTTACTGTCACATATTCAGGTAATATAAGGGTGGTGTTTGTGCCTCCTCTGCAGCCTCCCGGCCCGTACCGCTTTCCGTGGGGTCGACGCAAAGAGCCGCGCACAATGAATATCACCAAAACTAGAGTCAGCGACTTCAGCCATCCCAGCAAGCTCTCCACGGTACAGCCTCCAGAGTGTCCTGTAGTGTGTGAGCACTGTTACAGTCCCCAAATGTCCTGCCCTCTCCCCCAGTCCATAAATGGAAACTACAATTTATAGGCGTGTTCTGTCTGATAAACAGTGTCATGTACGTTATCTTTACCCACCTGTGTGGCCCACCTTTAGATGGAAAGGCCTGAGCTCGAGTCCCCCACTGCAAAGCCAGATAAGGTCCCCGTTCCCAACGGCTTGCCCCCAGACCTCGAAGAGCTGAGTTTGGAGAAGCCTGGTGCCATTGCTCAACCCATGGACGAACCAGAGACAGAGCAGGAGAGGCCCCCTGCTGCTCTGGAAGCGCAGGAGGAGGTTGAAGTAAAAGCAGGGGAAGTTCCTCCTCAGGTGCTGGGTGGTGCTGTGTATATATGGAGTATATCAGCTCTATCAAGGTGGTTCCACTCAGAACTCTGCTGTGAAATTACATGATTGTTGGATTAGTGCAGTGTTGCACTGTTGGTCAGTGTTGATGAGTCTGTATGAATCTGTATTCTGTAGTGACAGGTGTAGAAGCTCCACTGACACCACCTCCTGCTTCAGCCATACCAGATCTGAGCAAAGAGGAGGTGGAGAGGAAGGCCACAGATGTCAATGAAGAGCCGCGTCACATCAAAGACGTAGTAAACAGCAAAACAGAGGAGTGTGCATGTTTCCAGACATGTGGAAGATTAAAATACGTCTGTGTTTAACTGTGTTCTCTCTCTGGCCTATAGGAGGCAGTGCAGTATTGGAGCAGTGGAGCAATCTTCTCTGGAATGATGGGTGGTGCTTCATTCAATAGTTTTGGAATGAGTTGGGGAGATGGAAATGAGGTGGAGCGGGAATCATCCCCCATCCTGACGTCACTAATGCTTCTGACACTGAATGCCAGCAGATCCTCAGAGCAATGTTCCTCCAAAATCTAGTAGAAAACCTGCTTCCCTGACCAGCAGAGACAGATACTCCAACAACTCCCACAACAATCTTTTTCCAATAAGACCTGATTTTGGAAGACACAGTGAATGAGCAGGTGTCCCGATACTTTTTGAAAATACATTTACATTTACATTTAGGGCATTTAGCAGACGCTCTTCTCCAGAGCGACTTACAAAAGTGCTTCACTGTTTACTCAGAATAACCTAAAAATTAAAGATAAAAATTCAAAGATACCTGTAAGTTTAGACACTGCTAAACAAGTCAGTAAGGTGACCACTCTACTATTTGCCCAAGTACTCTCTGAAGAGGAGGGTCTTCAGTCCGGGTTTGACGACAGCAAGCACTAGACTCTGCCGTTCGGACACCCAGGGGAAGTTCGTTCCACCACTTTGGTGCAGGACAGAAAAAAGCCTGGACGCTTGTCTTCCATGTATTTTGAGAGATTGCAGGTCGAGCCGAGCCGTACTTGAAGCTGGAAGGGCTCTTGGCCCTCAGCAACTATCAGGCTCACTCTCAAAAACATCTAACCATGATCCGCATGAGCTTGGTAATTATGGACCAACATCAAATTTCATAGACAATGTGCTAGAAAAAGTAGAGTTTCAGCTGGTGTGCACCTACCTCCACAACAAGAGCAATTACAAGGAGTTTCAGTCTGGATTTAGACCCAACCACAGCACAGAAACTGCTCTACTAAAGGTGACAAATGACCTACTTGTTTTATTTGATAGGATGGGGACGAGTTATTTTTTGACCCTGTCCTCTCATTTAATGAACACAAACTGCGTAATGTACTCTTACATGACTGAGAAGCTGGTGCTTGCACTCAACATCCAGATCGGATTGCTGTAATGTCCTTCTCATTGAAAGGACAACGAAAAAGCTCCAACAAGTTCAAACTGAAACTGCTATAGTGCTCACTAGGGCTTGAAAATTTGACCATACTAGTCCTATAAGACTGTCCCTTATGAACCTCCCCCCCCCCAAACTCTGGAACAAACTTCCTGTAGCTGTTCGGGACTCAGACATACTCTTAAATTTAGACTGAAAATGCACTTTTGCTCAAGCTTTCATACATTAATACTTCAATATACTGTACACCTTGCTGATGTAGCTTACGCATATCATCACTGTACTGCAATCTACTTCCTTTACAGGTTGTACATCAGTCTGCTCAAACGCCTAAACACGTCTTCATTTTTCCCCCTTTTCTTTTCTCTCCCCATGTGTTGAGCTGCCCACGTGAGACAGTGAAACCAGATCCTCTGGGCAAAAAAAATATATTTAATATACATAATATATATTTTTGGGTTCAGATCACTTACACTAGTGCGCTTTCTAGGTTTAAAACTTGGCTGAAGTTAACAATTAAGGAGGTGTTGCTGTATTTTGTGAGATGAAGATGAACCTGATCTAGTTATGAATAAGTTATGCCTGTAGTAATCTAAACTGTATAGCAATACACAACTCAATTTTTGGGTTTGATCACCTGAACCTCAGACTCTATGATCAAAGAATATGGAGAATGAAGTGTAACATTTCAGACTACATAGCAGCATAACGCAAACACAATAGCCTTTTCATAAAAATAATGTTAGTAGTCATTTCAGGAATAAGTTTCCACAACATTGCCATGGTTAGAATATAGCCCAGTCTGCAAATCTGTTACACGATTAAGATATTTAGGGTGAGATGGGAAGATGGTTAAATCTGGAAGCTTTAGAAAGACGCTAGCTGTTGAGATAGTGAATCAGGGTGGCAAGTGGAGAATATGGTAAAGAACTACATCAGACATGACAAGCGGTTGGAAAGTCAGCATGAGTAATGCTGACAATTCAGCCTTTAAAAATAAATAAATAAATAAATAAAGGGTTGAAACTGAGTGAGGCCTAAGAACATTAGTGAACCCCAGTGAATCAAACATTGATTTAAAACAAGTTAAGAGGTTTGAGTCTTTTCCAAATGAAGACTGAATTCCACTAAAAATCAATGCCACATAAGTAGAAAGAGCTACTTTCAGAAGAGTGTGTATCAGGCTCAGGAGGACCATAGACTGAGGAGCAGAAAAGTGCTGCCTCTTAGTCTTAAAGCGGTAGGCATGTCTGGCTTCTAAGTGAAAGATTTAGCTTCACAAAGGTTTGGGTTGTGCTTAGAACCAATCATTAATTGTCGCTACAGTCTCCACAAGCAGTTGTCGGTTCTTTTTCTCTATAAATTCCCCCAAGTAGCTAATAAGCATTTAGAAATGGTGCATAAAAGAATCCAGCTCTGTAGTCAATAGAAAGGCAGAGTGCAACCTTTATTTCTACATAAAGTGCACAAATAAGGTGAAGACTAAGGCATTACATATAATGAGTTAGCCTGAGACAGCCAGCACTCTCCCAAGGCAGTCTAAAAAGGGATGGCTTCGTTTGGGCCTTATGTACCGTCCTTATCTTGCTGTGGCTATCCCTACGCATATTTTTTTTATTACAATGTCTCACGATTGGGTCCGCTTATATCACTGTGGAAAGCTCCTCACCCTTTAGCCCAATTACTTCTTGTACCCGCTTATGTTCCGCGTTCTCACGACTCTATTTTTTTTAAAAGAGTGCTAACACCTGCAAGGCCAGTTGTGCTGACTATCACGTACTGCAGAATTTTGGGTTTTTTCCAATCAGTTTACCTCTGATTGACCCCTGCCTAGTCTCCCAAGGGTATTAATCTTGAGTGTACAGCAATGCTGACTGTCTCAGCCATGGTCATCGTAGCAGAACAAACACATAGAACATATTTATGAGTACATAATGTATTCTTCCATACAAATAATCCATCATTTCCCCCCTTTTGTAACTTTATGTATGTATTGTATGTGACCACAGTAAGATATGTGCATGTGCCTATATGCGTACAATGTTGTGGAAAACACATCAGGTTATATAATGGTTTAAACAAAAACATTATACTGTAAAAGTGAAAAACACCTTAAATGTTGTGACTGCTAAAGCTTATTCATCCCCAGTTTATACCTTCCCGGAGAGGTTTCATGCACATAGCTTGCCTAGTTTCCTGCTACTTGATCTAAACTTATATCATATAAAGTTGTTGATATTGTTGATATTGATATGATATGGAAAGAAGCATAAACTAAAACATTAAAAGCAAAACACATTAAAAGCAAATCTAACATTAAACATAAACATAAAGCACATAGAAAAACAAAGCAAAATCAAAATCACTAACATATCATTTCCCTCCTAGGAGCAAACAACAAACAATAAGGTGGGGGAATTAGGACTTGTGAAAAGAAGACATGGTAACATATTCGGAGTGATCAGGTGGCTGAAAATCATCTGCGAAGAGATCGTCAGAGGACGATATGGCCTGGAGGATAGGTCTGGATTGTGGTATTGAAAAATAATCATTTGGGCTGGAACGCAGATTGTAGAGACCTGCATACATTTCTTTGGACACAGATTTGTCTACTGCCCTGACTATAAGGCCTCGAATGAAGGGGATAACACAACAGCCGCACAAAGCCAACAATGAGATGCCCACAATCAGACTTCACAGAATGGCAATGGCAAAGGCCTTCCATCTGCCAAACATGGATTCTAGCCAGCCAGTTAAACTGGAGTCGACGCCGGAGTTCTCAGCTAGTTTGTTACGGAGACTCTTCATATATGAGAGGGCTCTGGTGATGCTTCCATCACTGGCAGTATGATTTGGAATGATTGTACAACACGAGTCTCCAAACATAGCACATACTCCACCTCTTTCAGCTAGCAACATGTCAAGAGCAACACGATTTTGCCATGACATCAAGGAGGAAGCATGGAGTTGTTCAGCAATGGCGGACAGGGCAAAATGGGTGTAGTTGACAAAGCGCTGTTGATTATAATAGATATAATTTATCCAAACATTCTTGTTGAGAGTAACCCACCATAAGATGGATTCAAAGCCTGCAGCAATTGGATTTCTTGCCTTAAACTCATTAGGGACCCCCCTTGGGACACCTATTGCGTCAATATAAACTTTGTCATCAAAGCTGGATAGAGGGCTATCACGTCGAACTCTATGTTTAGGGGGAGTGGATGCTGGGCTCAAAATACCTTTATCCAGTTCCTCTCGCGAAACCGGGACTAGAGTGAAAGGAACAATTAACATTACTCTAACACATAGACCTGTCCAGCCATCATCTAGGGTGACATATAGCCAAGGATCCCCACATACCCAGTACATGTCTGGGACAGAGACTGTATTATCTTTAAGAGCAAATAAGGGGTGATTGGGTTGCACAAACTCAACAAATGTGTTGTTGTGTGTCTCGAACATACGGGATCCAGTCAGTAAAGGTGAGACAGTCCTGTCTACCATCCAAATTCTTTCACATTGTCCTGTGAAGTTTTTCAGCTCGGGACCTGTGCCAGTCAGTGCATAAAAACAATCAGGGAAAACAGTATTGTTAAGCCAAGATGCCAGTACATTGGTTTGATTACCAGTAACAACTAGGGTGGGCATGGGAGAGAAGATAGTCATGTTTTGGTATTTAGAACAAAGGGCCTCACTCTGAAAGTTATGGTACCATGAGTTACCCTTATACATCAGACACCAAAATGGGCACAGGTCACGGGATGAGACATCAAGGTTATTATTACATTCAGTAGAGTTAAATGGTACAGGCCAAATTAAAGGGTGTGTGCGTCCTTTTGCACATACCACACAATTGTCTTTCGTGAGAGAGCGGGCCGTGAAGGACATATAGGACATCCAAACATTTGTGACCTGACTAGAGACGTCAACATTAGGCTGTGTCGTGAGCGTGTTCAATAATTTATAGAGACTAGTCATCACACTTCTGGACAACCGGAATGATATGAATTTGAGAGACACGTTGGTGAAATTTTTGTGCGGCTGGTAGGGATGATCTGTCAATTCTTTCTTTTGGATTGACAAGATGAGAGGCAGGACAACAAGTATTGAAATGACAGTTAAAATCAACAATGTCCATCTTAGGCCACAAAGCCCAGGCCACCAAAAAGGGTGCCATGGACGTGTACATGGGGTTACCATGATGCTGGAAAGGGGTTGAGGATTCACAGGCCGCAGATGATCCTGAAGGGGACTGGTAGGATGACGAGGAGTTTGTGGAGGGGGTATTCAACTGCCTCCTTGTTATACTAGTTATAGAGGGTATGTCCAGCTTATTGTTTCTAGGTGTGGCTCACCTCCTGCCTTGACGGCTGTACCTTAAATACAAGAAAACAAACACTGTGCAGACATAAATGAAAAGAAAATATGGTGATTCAACTGGTGAAAATAAGGCTACACCTCAGTGTACTGCATGATAATACACTGACCAGGATACGGCCATCTAGCTTTCTCATAGAAATACAGTAGGAACAAAGCAACTAAGCAGTATTAGCCAATGCTGCGATTCCATCCAGGCCCACCAAGAGCTATCCTGTGGATCAATACTGGCTAGGTATTGATCACGACGCTTGGTCAAAATATTCAGTATACTATCTGCTATCTGCTATCCCCCCTGGGTGGACGTAGGTACAACAGTGGTTGCCGAACATTACACAGGTATCTGCATTATCGACCTTGGATACATCATTAGTAAATCGTTTTGAGAGATAAAGCTTCTCAAAACTCCAAAGATTTGATAGAATCTACAGGTGTGTTCTGAGGAATATTGATTATTGGGCTAGCTGTTGGGGCAACATCATAGTCAATTAATAAGTCAGAGTTAAACAGTATAACGCTTCCCGTTAGTACTACCGGGGCACAACAACCATGCCAATTAGGTCTGAGTCCTGTTTCGTCACAGACTCAGAAGATATCTGCGACAGGTAAAGTACCTTCAGTGAAATCTAACATAAAACTAGTGCCAGCCACAGAAGTGCGGTTTGCTTTGACAATGATCTTTCTACCTACTGCATCATATCTTGTTTTGCAAAGTTTGGCCATCTGAGTGCTACTCAAGGTAGAACAGAAACAAAGTGGGTAAGATTAGTCAGGTGCTACAATATTACTTGGCAGTGTTGTAGCTGGTCTTGTTAACAGAAATGGATCACACTTGTGTAAGTTGTCATCCATTTGATGAGGATCCATGTAATGCAACAGACAACGTAGGATACACTTTTTCTCTAAGTGTCTCTGATCTCTACGCATGCTAATGCTACTTAGCGGTGCTACTTGAGGTTTTAGTCCTACATTATGACAAGCTATACAAGGTTGGTTAGTAAATGATTTAGCAGAAAATATAAGGTATTGATATAACATATTGTATTTTCCTCCATTAAGGATAACCTTGGTGTCATTGGTTACAACTTCAGTTCTGTTTAACCAGATTTCTTGCCAAGGGACCCAGTCGGGTTCCTGGTTTGACTTGTTATGGTCATCATGAAATGGCGTGATTGATATCTCAGCAAAATCTCCAGCTAGGAAGTACAGCAAGACAATCCATATAGACATGTTTGTTCTGATTCTACTCAGCTCTCAACCCTCCTAATCTCAGAGTTTTGCATACTGCTCAATTTCTTCACCTGGAAAGCGACGAGGGCCCCTACTTATCGCCCGACCCCGCTTTAATCAGGACTGATGAGAGGGGGACTTCTTAGAGAACTGTGAGTAGATGTAAGTGCACAATTACTTAACTGCTGTTTGAGTCTTCAGATTGTGACTGCTGTCTGGTCATGCTTCTAGTGCCTGGTCTGGACACACCACTTGGTTCTGCTTTCTCACTTCCGTCAGGTGAGGGTGCCTTCGTAGGGTCGTCACCTGGCTGTACTTCGGCTTGTGGTGAGGTAGGCTCAGCTGGCTGGTCCAATTTGGTCAGTTCAGGTGCTCTGAAACAATGATTCATGTGATACCAGTGAGGACGTCCTTCTACTTTCAGAGCTGTTGGGGTAGTTATTATTACCTTGAACGGTCCCTCACGTCTAGGAGCACTCCACTTTCTTTTGAAAGTTTTAATGTACACCAGATCACCAGGGAGTACCTCTTTGATGTCATCATCTAGGGAAAGTCCTTTCCTATTGATTGTGGCCCCTTTCACGTCTTGGTAGATTTCTCTGTGAATTCGTGTTAGGGCCCTAGTATACTGTGCCAAGTCTGCCTGCAAATGGTCACATGCCACATCAAAAGTTTGAGGGGCTCTCAGGTATGGGACAGGCATTGGCCGACCCGTCATCATTTCATGAGGGGTTAAATGTGTGATGCGATTTGTGGTACTCCGCATAGCCATCGGAGCTAGTGGCAACGCATCTAGCCAATTAATTTTGTCCCCGCTGTCCATGATGATCTTGGCTATTTTGTCTTTCAACATGCCATTGTATCTTTCTACAAGGCCTTGACTCTGAGGATGATAGACACATCCTAGTCTCTGCTTTACTCGTAAAGCTTGAGTAAGGTAGTGGATAGTGGAGTTGACAAAATGAGGCCCATTGTCTGAGCTGATTTTGTCTGGGATTCCAAATCTGGGGATCACATCCCTAAGTAAAAATTTGGCAAATGCTGCTGCCGAAACATGACGTGTGGCAGTGGCTTCTGTCCACCGACTGAAAACATCAATGATCATAATGATGTACCTGCATTTTCTAACTTCGGTTCCCATGTCCACATAATCCATCATGATGTGTCTGAATGGACCATCAGGAGTGGGAATGTGCCCTAGAGGCGCTGTAAATGATTTCCTGTAGTTGTAAGCAATACAGACTGCACAATTGGATAAAAAGTGATCTACCGTTGGGACCAAGTAAGGTGACCACCAGTCCCTTTTGATTTCTTTCAGAATGTCTTTTCTTTGTTTGTGGGCTGGCCCATGGGCATCTGAAATGAGTGTTGTTAATAACTTACAAGGGGCCAGAAACAGTCCGTTAGGACCGTACCATAGACCATGGATGCACATGGCACCCCTTTTCTTCCAGGCACTTTTTTCCAATACACTAGCACTGTCTTGGGCTTCTTTTAGGCTAGTGAGATCAGCAATATAGGCCTGTTGGTCATTAGGGATACTGTATTCCCTGCCAAGTGGGCCTACTGGGCACTGTAGGACGGATGAGGCTGCCTTCTTAGCCTGTTGATCTGCAAAAGTGTTTTCTCTAGTGACTATAGAATGGTCTGTCTTGTGGCCTGCACACTTGACAATAGCCAGTTTTGCAGGCAACTGAATGGCAGCTAACAGATCAGAAATGGCTTCCCCATGTGCTATTTGAGTCCCATCAGCTCTTACAAAACCCCTTTGGGCCCATATTGACCCATACAAATGACAGACTCAATAGGCATAAGCTGAGTCTGTAAATATGGTGCACTTTTTGCCACCCGCTATTTGGCAGGCTGTGGTAAGTGCTTTGATCTCAGCTACTTGAGCTGAACATGGCTGTGGGATAGAGGCTTGATATATAGTCTCAAAACTATCAGTATTCTGGTTGTACTGTACAACTGCAAACCCTGCTAAACTACCATCTGGGCCTTTGGAACAGGAACCATCAACAAATAGGGTTTGCTCTGTGTCTGGGAGAGGATCACTGTACATGTTCTCTCTTGGTTTCAGGAAGGTGGAGGTTAGCACCTCGCAGTCATGTGGGGTTCCCTCATCTGGTGTGGTCAGTCTTTCTGCTGGGTTGACCCTATTACACTTGTGAATAGTCAATTCGGGTGCAGAAAGTATAATGTGATACCCAGTTCGTCTGGCATTAGTTAAAACAAATGAATTGGACGTTAACAACGCATGCAATGCATGGTTGGTATACAAATCAACCTTGTGCCCTTGTCTCCTATAACCTGCCATACCTAAAAAGGTTAGCATTTCAGAGACTGTCGTGGGCCAAGGTGCATTTTTTACTGCTGTGATGTGTGCCGTGGTAATGGCTCTCTGTCCTCCGCTTAGTTTTCTGCCTAGGTATTCTACCTCTTTCTGACAGAACTGTAATTTTGACTTGCTTACCTTATGGCCTTTTTCCGCCAGCGCTGTTAGGATTGTTAGTGAATCTGCTTCACACTGTTCTTTACTCTGAGAGGCTAGTAAAATGTCGTCACAATATTGCAGAACAGTGCTTGTTACGTTTATATCAGCCAAATCCATGGCCAATATTCGGTTAAACACAGAAGGGGATTCATTAAATCCCTGTGGTAGGCGGGTGTATGTTAACTATAAGTAAATGCGAACAAATACCTGGATTTTTCACTCAGTGAAATACTGAAAAAGGCTGAACATAGATCAATAACAGTATACCACTCTGTGTCAGGTGGTATATTGCTGAGTAAGGTGTGAGGGTCAGGTACTACTGGTGTTTCAGCGTATACTATTGTGTTTATGGCGTGAAGGTCGTGTACTAATCGCCATTTGTCAGAGTTTGGTTTGCGAACTGGAAAAATAGGTGTATTACATGGGCTTTTGGTCTCAACTAATACCCCTGCTTTATTCAAACCTTCTATGGTTGGCTTGATTCCAGTGTAAGCTGCATCACTAAGTGGATATTGTTGTTGATACGGTAGACGAGCATTTGGTTTGACTTGAATTTCGACTTCACCTCCTGATGTCACTAGGCCTATGTTAGTGTCATGTGTTGTCCACAATTTCTGTGGCACTTTAGCTAAAATGTCTTCCTGCTCTTGAGTGAGTGTGTATTGGCCAACTGTAAGTGTTCTGTCAACAAGGACTTTTTCTGCAACTGTTCTATCAACTGATTTTACAGCTATCCTTTAATAGGAACCATCGGCTGACCTATGTATGAATTTATTGTCAGTCTTCACCCAATTGATTTCTCTGCATGCCTTTATCATGCATGTTGGGTAATTGGTCAATCAGGCCTTTAAGATCTAGGAAGGACCATGGGACATAGGTTTGCTCAGACCCTTTGTAAAGAATGGGATACAAGGAAGCTTTTTCTTTCTTGCCCTTTTTGTCCTTGATACGTCTTGATCGTCTTGGTACATAAGTGTCATCTATTAGTTTTTACACTTCTTCATCATCTGATGAGCTTTCTGCAGTGTCACTCTGTTGTTGTTCTTGGTAGTTCATCTCTTGCTTTTCTCTTCTCATGTCTCAGGGTAGTGAGCTGGTTTTATGTGGTCTTTGGATCTGGTCTCTTTGTTTTTGCAGGATCTTCAGTTCCGCTTCTGTCCGTTTTGCCAGTTCTTCTGTCTCCCTCATCAATGTGTTGAAATGTGTTTGTTCATCCTCACGTCTGTGTCTTGCATGCTGCTCTGATTCAATCATCAGTTCACCGTGCACCCGTCTAGGGATCATGATGTCAGTGTTTTCTTGCGTTGATTTGGTCATCCAGTCACTTGCTGTGCTTTCTTGTTCATGAGGTGTGCTCTGTTTTGAAGGCTTGTGATGTGAACCTCCATTGATATACAGCCACTCGTCATCAGGTGCATTTAGAGTTATTGCTTGGGTGTCATTCTTTAGTAAGTCATCTCGTGTGCACAGGCTATGTAGTGTCAGCTTGGGTGGACTCTGAGAAACTGCTGTAGGTCTCTCAGCCCCCCTCTCGGGCTGCCTCACCTCTTCTCTGGATGGACATGGGGTTGGAGTCCTAGAGTGACCCTCAGGGGCTACAGGTGTGCTTGTGGAGTCTGGTTGATCTTTGACTTTGAACTTGACCATACCTTGCATCTCCATCTCCTCATGTCAGCCTCGGTCCATGTGGTCACTTGCAGTGGGCACTGGGTTGCAGTTGTTTCTTTGTCCTTGGAGCCTGGAGCATATGGAGGTTGTCGTTCACTCTTGAGTTTAGGGTATAGTTGGGGTCGTTCTGATTGGTCCCCATGTTGCTTGTACAGCTTCTCCTTTTCTTTCGGAAGTGTGGCTTGCTCCATGAAGGCTTTGAGGATGGTCATATGCCTTTGTTGCTTGACGTGTTTTTTCTTAGATGTCACCACCTTTTTCCCTTCTAGGTCTGCAACAGTTTGACACAGGTCTTCATCAAAGGTTCCTCTCTTGGGCCACTGATGTGTGAGGTTCTTGGTCAGTTTGTTCCACTTCCGCATGGTCCTCTTTAATTCTACCTCTGGAGCTATTCCTGAGGCTGCCACTAAGTCTATGGGTGATGGTTCCCTTTTTTCTATCTTTGAAACTCGTGATCCCATCATGTGTGGTACTTAAGTGTTTGTGTAATATACGAATAATTTGGGTGCTACTAAATGGTTGCTAATAGACTGTGAGAGTGTGTGTGTTTTAGGTGGGTGCAAGTTGACCTGTGGGTGGGTGTGAGGTGAGTCAGTCCAATGGTCACCGCCTCTGGGTGGAGTTTTCTCTCTCTCGTCCCCTCCTTGGTTTCAGCCTGGAAAGGGTTTGCTATCTGCTCTCTCTCTGTCCCCTGTGAATCACTGGAGACAAAGACCTAATAAAACATTAGGTTTAGCACGTTTCTTTTTTCCTTTCATCTACTTTATTAAGATATAGACTAGCTTTGGTCAATTCTACTGTTTCATCCTCTACCTGTTCTTTTATCATACTAGTGGAGTGCGTGAATAACTAGAAAAACATTTATGAGATAATTTATGTAGTTGTCTGACCTTCACACTTCATATATTTTAATGGTATTTTGCGCTTGGTCAAATGACTAAGGCATATGTCCCTTTATTAACTTTTCTTTCTGCTATTCTGGGGTCCAGAGAGGCTGCCCCATTCCAGCTAACTTCAGCGTGGATCTTATGTACTGTTTCAGCAGTGCGCTTCAGCGCTTCTGTGTGAAACTCTATCCAAATTGGATTGAAGCCATCCGCCAAAATCATTGTCACGGAGCCACGCTCCCACAAAACAGAACGTGTAGTAATGGACAGGTAGACTTGTAGCTCCCTACACTGTCTATCCTGAATGTCTGCTGCCACAGATAATGGTTCAAATGATCCCCATGGCAGGTTCTCTAACCCCAATGTGACTCCTGTTGCACTAGAACTAGTCAGGAGTAGATGTAAGACAGGAGTCAATAGTCTTGAGGTCCAAAAACACCTAATTCTCTCAGTTAATCTGAGGTGTGGAAAGACCTCTTCAGCAAGGTCCAGGTTATACCAATCAGTTAACAACCACAATTTATGATTGACAAGTTGCGTTGATTGCCAACGCTCAATACCTTGCACATTTTTATATGTTCTCTCTAACCAGAAATGAGTTCTGATTCCCTGTGTCTCAGCTAAAAGCAACGCACTATCCATGATATTGTCTTGCTCTACAGGGCAAGTACATTTTTCAATTGATATAGGATACACACTACTCTTGCAGGCCTAGGCCTGTGGGCCAGCAAGGTCAGCTCTAGTTCCGTATATCTCTAATTACCTATATCCAGTAAGCTTCAAGTTATGCTTTGTCACTTTATTCCCTCTCCTGATACATGTAAGGATCTTAATAACAACATGGACAAAGGTCCTGACAGGTATTATATAAATAGAGCACAGTATAAGAGATAATAATACAATTGCCTGTGCCTCCCATTATCTTTTAAACTTCATTAAACATTTTAAACAAGAAAATTCAAGAATAGCAAGCACTTAGCAGAATAGAACACAGTTAAAACATGTATCAAACAACATTTAAGACAGACAAAACCATGTAACATATACTTTGGTATCATTATTACTTGTGCACTTTTTCCTTTTTCTTCTCTAGGCCTTTTTCTTTAATGGCTTTATCTCTGAGGGTTATTCCCTTTTTAAACCCTTTTTTCTCTCTGCCGGCTTCTCTTTATGCCATTTTATTATCTTTTTTTTATTTGTTTTTCTGAAGAGTTTTACTCCTTTTTCTGAGGTTTTCTAGAAGTTATTTACTTTTTATTTGGTTTTCTAATAACAGTTATTAGCGTTTCTCATTGACTCGGAGCCAGATATACTGGAAGCTGAACACCACTGAGGCCTGTGGACAGTCCGGCCCTATCCCCCCTTAAGCAGATTTTTGAATACAAAGATCGGCTTACCTAAAAGATGAAAGGCGCGTGCTGAAGGACAGGAGGACAGGAACAAGCCGGGCACAGGTGCGGCTTCAGGCAGACAGGACGCAAGGTGCGTAGAGCGAAGCCAACCAACGGGCCACCAAAATCTTGGTTCTTTTTCTCTATAAATTCCCCCAATTAGCTAATAAGCATTTAGAAATGGTGCATAAAAGAATCCAGCTCTGTAGTCAATAGAAAGGCAGAGTGCAACCTTTATTTCAACATAAAGTGCACAAATAAGGTGAAGACTAAGGCATTACATATAATGCGTTAGCCTGTGACAGCCACCACCCTCCCAAGGCAGTCTAAAAAGGGATGGCTCCGTTTGGGCCTTATGTACCGTACTTATCTTGCTGTGGCTATCCCTACGCATATTTTTTTTTATTACAATGTCTCACGGTTGGGTCCGCTTATATCACTGTGGAAAGCTCCTCACCCTTTAGCCCAATTACTTCTTGTACCCGCTTATGTTCTGCGTTCTCACAACTCAATTTTTTAAAAGAGTGCTAACCCCTCAAGGCCAGTTGAGCTGACTATCATGTACTGCAGAATTTTGGGTTTTTTCCAATCAGTTTACCTCTGATTCACCCCTGCCTAATCTCCCAAGGGTATTAATCTTGAGTGTACAGCAATGCTGACTGTCTCAGCCATGGTCATCGTAGCAGAACACACACATAGAACATATTTATGAGTACATAATGTATTCTTCCATACAAATAATCCATCACAGTCCTGTGTGGATAACTGAAATGGCCAAAACCTTGGAGTAGATTCAGAGCAAGAGCGTAGAATAGGGTAGCAACCACAGACTTTTCCCTACAAACATACAGCCCTTGAAGTGTCCAACAAAAAAAAAAATTCTCAATATAAAATGCTAGTGTCTTGTCAGTGCATCTGGTACACAGATGGTCAACTGCCTCCCTAACCCACGTCGCTTACAGATATAGCCTTCCCTTTGTCACTAGTTGTATGAAGCGCTAAAGCTTGATGTGCAAAAGATGTGGAGGTAGGCAAGAGAGAGACCCTGTTCAACAGATGTGTAAACAAATGGCATGTTGTCCTGATTCAGAACCATGGCAGCATAATATGGAACTTATGGCAACTCCAAACGTATGAGTCTCAACTAGCCTCATTTGATATCCAGCAGGACTGCAGCCACATTTATCATTAGTAGATCACCAACATCAGAAGGAACCGTTTGACGCAGATGACCGGTGCACAGTATGACCGTTGAAAAGGTTGTCTGTAAACCAAATTAGTCATGATGCATTATTGTTAAGATGAAAATGGCTTTACACAACCCAGTTGACCATTGTGTCACACTAAACCAGAGAATATTGCCAGTAACAAGGACCTTGTCATGGTGAAAAATGTGTGAAGGAGTGCGTAGCAGGCAATGCAATGAGGTCCTTATAGGGTACCAACCGATCATGAGCTGTTACAAGATGAGTGGAGAAACAAATGAGGCACACAGGGATGCAAATTGGGCATCAAAAACAGAAGACAGATTATACACAACAGGCTTTGGTTTTAGTCTAAAGATGGTCCTCTTACTTCCTGCTCTGTCTACATATTCTGTGAGCAGAATATATGGCACTGGCTGCAAACTCAGATAGGCTTGTACATTGCTTGTACATACTCAGTAAGTAATAACTGAAAGCTGTCCAACAGCAGATATGGTTGCAGACGTTGACAAGACCTGCAACTAAGCTCAAGCTGGAGAAAGTTGAGATGTTTGATTTAAACCAATTTGCACACTAGTATTATGCTGGGGAATACCATATACAAAGTGAGAAGCGGGGCGCTGGTAAAGCAAGTCAATGAGTCAAGTCAAGCTACTGAGCAATTCTGACCTCTATGGAACAGTAAAATGTATTGCTCAGACAAAGGTGCAGAGTACACAGCAAGGGATTCAGTCATTGCCCAGTGAGAAGGGCAAGACATCTGCACCTTTCTCCCCACCTCAAAATGTTACAGCAGAGAAATTAGAGAACCCTGTTTGATAGGTAAAGGGCATGATCGAGAGCAAATTTAAACATGCTGTACCGAACACTGCCTTCACTTGCAACAATCTCTTAAACAGCTGTTGGAAAACAACGACAGGGAGAAAGCCTAACCTTTCAAAGTAGTGCATTTGAGTCACATACTAAAACATGACAAAGGAACAGGAACCTTTGTAGTCCATCACTCCAAGTCTATCCAAACTGGGAAAACCCTTAAACAGGTGTGAAATTTCTTACAAACACCAAACCCAGATAGACCAGGTAATGGTAGCTGATTATTTCCATGAGGTTAGGCATGTTCCTCCACTTCCTCCCCAGATACCAACAGCTAACCATGTCTATGTCCAGAAAAGGTACAAGTCTCAAACTGATGCTCAAGATGGCACTCTGAGCAAGACATGCTGCATATCCAAAGACTGATAGGAAAGCGGGTTGATGTAGGAATACCAGGGACATTGAAAAGAACACATTTACTTTAACCCCTCTCCAAAAACCCAATGAGGGGGGGGGGGGGTCTGCAAGATTTAAAACAGTGTAGTTGAAGCTTAAACATACAAGTCTGATGTTACCAAGTGTTAGTCAGGTATTAGAAGTAGATTACAAAGAGACATTTTTTGCAACTGCAGACAGTTTGAGGCAGACTGAGCTCAACCAAATGGACAACAGCCAATCTAGAAGAACCTGAAACAATTCATGATTATCTAGATGAAATGTCTAAAGCCACAGCTGAATATTGTCTACAAACACACACAAACTGATAATCTGGTGCATCATTCACCAGTTTTCCTACTCTTAGGATTACAGCAAACAGATCCCTGAATAGTGTTGTTGTAACTGAAGAATTTGAATCAATTCTAATAGGGCTGTTCAAGGTGAGTTTTACATTACAAACCATGCAGAGGACAGACTGTTAACACTGCATGGTTTGTCTGAGATACCATAAGTGTCACTGAACCATTTATTCAGTCATTCCTCTGTTAAAAAGTAATGAGTAAATAATGTAAAATTACTTACATGCCCACTATCCAGTTCAGCAACTGAAACTATGGAACCAAGGTGGCTCGGGGGAAGCTCAACTCTGTGGTAAAGGACCTGACGCTGCCGAAAGCTCTGCCAGTTGTCTGAAGTCAGTGCCAACGTGCCTGTCCTGCAACCAGCAGTTGAGCACGTAGAGCTCGACAGGATTCTGCTCACCTAACAAGATTCACTTGTTAGGTGAGCAGGGGGCCAAAGACGAGGATCCTGGCATCTGTTTTTCCGAAGGGTGTCCAGAAGCATGCGGCAGTGCTCTTTCACGACCTTGTTGCATTGGGTGGAGAATGATGGTGCTGAAGGGGGTCACACTGCCACAGTGCCTCCAGAGGCCGCATGGAGACATCCAGGACATGGGTACCTGGAAAACAGGAGACTGCAGGGTTACCCTTTGGGCCCAATATTTAAGTGTTTTGCAGTAGAAGTTCCAACTGAAAACCCCACCCTAAGGAATTGTCCTGCGCCGAAACAGGTGAAGGCAATGGAGGAGCATGCTGGATTTCCCGGCCATGTTGAGGCCCCCCCAGGCCTCTCCGGTGTGGGGAGAGGAGACTGCAACCCTCTGTATCTGCCGTGAGTGTTGGAACTGAGACTGCCGGAGTCAGGCAGCCCTCAGTTCCGTCTTCCATCAGTAGAGTTTGAACTGCCGTTACAACAGCTCCTGGATCTGTCAAGCTTTACTGCCTCCTTGCACAGTGTCTGGAAAGCTCGTTCTTCCAAGTCTCCATGTTCTTCGAGTGTAAACAGACAGAATTGCAAATGATGATTAGCAAGACAAACTATTGTACAGCAACACCGGTAGAAGAGCACAAGGATTACAGCTGGCCAATATAAAGCTGGCATTAGACTATAAATAAGGGATTGTCACTTACCTCTGTGCCCAGTCACATCAAGCTATCAAAGCAGAACAGCATCGAAACAGTGAGTCGGAGTCTTGCTCAAAATATTGCATATGTGATTGCTGGAGACAAAGCATCAATATCTTACACATAGCAGATGTCCTAGGTCTTCTGGTCAGTCTCTGCATTCCTCTCTGAACAAAGGTTAAAAACATTTAATATGCAGATATACATAAAAGGACAATGCCATAAAAGCCATGTCCCAATTTAGTCATTCTTTGTTAGCAATGGCTGAAGTTCATTTTAATACAAGTCTTTAAATATACCCATAATTCAGACAATTTAGAGCATCTCCACTCAAAGTTTTAAAAGGTTCAACTTTGGCTGAAAGTCCTTTTTAGCTAGAACCTTGGAGATTTGATTTGTTCAGAGAGCACAGAATAGGCAATGGCAGAGACTTGTCCCAAATAGCCACTTCTAAATTTCCCAAAAAGAAATAAAGTCAGTGACTGATCTCGCTCTGTACTTAAATTTTAAATTTGTACTGTTTTCTTTCTTGCAGCCGTTTTTCTGCTTCTTCTTCATGGTGAGAGAAAACATGGCCCTTTCTAACTTTACTTTCATGTGGTTTCAACTTGTGATCAAATGGTTATCTTAATCCTTTGTTCTCACCTTTTGTTACCCTTCGTCTGCCGACCTAAAGTGGTCACTCTAATAACCCCCAAAAGGTGATAACAATCAAGTGAGCATACCGATGACCTTTGATGTGTGATAACCCTCAACCCCCCTCAACTTCACCTACCTCCTACCCCTCTTTAAAGTGATAACTATGACCCCCTATTGTTGATACTCCAAGTGACCTATCCTTCATCCCCCTCCTACCCCTCCTTAAACTCCTCTTCATCAACCTTTCTCCTTCCACAATTTCTAATGTATATAAGGCCCTCTCAAAATACCCCTATTCAGACTGGGTTGACCGTGACCGATCGAGTTGTACATCTCTGTGTGTACCAATAAACTCATCAACACTGAAGATCCAGTCTCCTGACTCCTGAATCTGTCTCCTGGACGCCGGATTTCTAACAATTTGGTGCCGTGACCCGGATGGCCTACTGAAACCTTCTTGGTGAGTAAACGCCATTTCGAATCGAAGAGAAATTCTGGTTTCCTAAGACAGAGTAGTCAGTAATTGTTAGCCTCTCTGAAAGAAGAGAAGTTATCTGTTTGTCACTGATAGAAACCTAGTGTTTTGTGGCTGTTATCCTCTCTGTTTGAGGGAAGTTTGGTTGTTTGTCACTGATAAAAACCTAGTGTTTTGTGGCTGTTATCCTCTCTGTTTGAGGGAAGTTTGGTTGTTTGTCTGTTTTTAAGGAAAGTTTGGTTGTTTGTCACTGATAAGAACCTAGTGTTTTGTGGCTGTTATCCTCTCTATTTCTGAGGGAAGTTTGTTGTTTGTCACTGATAAAACCTAGTGTTTTGTGGCTGTTACCCTCTCTGTTCTGAGAAGGTTGTTGTTCTGTTTATTTTGGTTGTTTGTTACTAGTCATTTCACCATGATTTCAAAGGGCCAAAATTCTCAGAAAAATGGTAAAGATTCCTGGAAACCTTTTAACCATAGGAATAGCACCGTAGTTAAGGGTGGGACTGAAATGCCCCAGTGGACTGACTCTGAATTTGAATTGGTAATGGACAAAATAGTCAAAAAACATGTTAATGAACAAAAGAGGTCAGAATACTTTGCTTCCAAAGGTTTTCCTACTGATAGCGAGTGGTCCATTACAGAATGTAAAACAGCTCTGGGCTATGGTATCAAACATGATTCAGTAAAGGAATGTCTTTTGTACTGAAGCAATACTGGGGGTATAAACTTAGGCATATAGAGGACAAGCTAGAGAAAGCTGAGGGAATTATCCTAGAATTAACTAGTGAATGTAAAAAGCACAAAACATCTTCACTGAATGCCCAAAAAACATGTAAAAAGCTCCAACAATCACTGACCGAGGTTGAACAGTTACATGCTAGATGTAAATCTAAGTATCAGAGCCGACCTCCAGCTGTAGCTCCTCCTCTAGGCCAGCCATGCAACACAGAGGATAAAAATCCTCCAATGTCGGCTAGATTGTATCCAGATCTAGATGAGTTCCATTCAGATGGATCAGAATCTGGACTCTCTGATGAGGATTCTGAACCTACATGCAATAAAGTATTTCAGATGAGACCAGTCACAATCAGGTCTGCTGAGGTCCTGAATAAGGGTGGTGAAATCAAGGAGACCAGAGTACAGATTGGTCATATTCCTTTGGATGCAGCTACATTAGACAGATTGTCCAAGGAATTTAAACACCCAAGAGCAATGGGCCTTGATTTCATTGACCTTATTGAAAAAAAGAAAAACTTATACTCACTGCATCCTAATGATGCTGTAGCAATAGCAAGCCAAGTCCTTAACATCTCTGATAGTAGGAGACTTGCTAATAAGATTTCAGACAGCTTAGGTGATAATGGTCAGGACATCAATAAAGGGTGGCAAGTCTTCAAGGAGTGGATTAGCCACAAGTGTCGTAAGACCACTGACTGGGGGCAGATTACTAACTGCAAGCAAAGAAAAGGTGAATCAGTTGCAGAGTATTGTGAGCGTTTTGAAAGAATTTTCCTCCGTCATTGTGGAATTGATTCCTACAATAGTGACAGTATTGACTGCACCACTGAGGGTCCACACTTTGGACAACTGGTTGATTCACTACGGCCAGACCTTAGACAAGCCTTAGTGACAGCTCTTCCAAACTGGCGTAAGGTTAAATGGAGTGAGCTTAAAAGTGAACTTGACAGATTGGACCTTGATCTAGATTCAGGCCACGTTTCGGCATCTATACATGTCTTAACAAACAAGGGTTCTAGTAATGAAATTACTCAGAAAAAAGAGTGTTATTACTGTCATAAAATTGGCCATTTTGCAAGGGACTGTCGTAAGAAACAGGCAGATTATAATAGGCATTCAAAGACAAGAGATAGCACCACAGGGAAATCATCTGGGGGGTTCTCACAGGGGGACACAGTAGAGAGATCTTTCCAGGGTATTTCACCCGAACAATTGTCTATGCTCATCAAGGCAATGAATGGATATACAGAGGTGTCAACGACTCCGTCTGCCCCAGCTTTAAACTAATTTGCCCAGCCGCTTCTGCCCATCTGTGTGCCATCAGTAGAGTATTTGAGAACCGTCTTTTTGTTGATGTTCAAATTGGGGAACAAGATTTATCATTTCTTGTAGATACAGGCGCTCAAGTCACCACTCTTTCTGAAACAGTTTGTAAATCTTTGGGAGTACTGCTAACAGACAGACACATTACAGCTGAGGGGCTGGGTAATGCTGGTATTTCCTTAACCTTATCTTCACCCATTGATGTTAATTTAGGACCTAAAACAGTCCAGTGGCAATTTTGGGTAGGAAAGGTTGAAAACATTCTTGGGATGGATTTTCTGAGGAAATTGAATTGTTCTTTGTCTATTAATGCTGATTCTTGTGTTTGGAACATTGCCTCTTTGAAACGGTCTAATTTGGCTAATCACCCTATTTGGTCTGATGATAAGGATGATTGTGGCCTTTTAGATATGGAACCAGTTGTTCTTACAGGTCATCAACCTCCTTGTACTAAACAATATCCTATTAACAAGGAAGCTTTGGAGGGTATTAAGGCCATCATAGAGCAGCTTGAGAAAAGAGGTATTTTGGTCAAAACACATAGTGTATCCAACAGTCCTGTGTGGCCAGTTCGTAAAGCTAATGGAACTTGGCGGCTAACAGTGGACTACAGAGTAGCAAATCAGCATATAGACAAGCTAACTCCATTGGTTGCTGACCCATCCACCATTTTTGATGGCATTCCTACAGCACACAGTGTTTTTTCTGTTGTTGATATGGCCAATGGTTTTTGGTCAGTTCCATTAGCATTACAAAGCCAGCCATGGCTTGCCTTCACTGTGGGGAATGTGCAGTATCAATGGACATGGCTGCCACAGGGATTTCACAACAGTCCCAGTATTTACCATCAAGCGCTCAGAAATCATCTTTCCCAGGCTGAACATATTTTGCAGTCATCTGTTGTTATCCAATATGTGGATGATGTTTTGTTGAGCAGTGAGAATGAGGAAACACATGACAAAGACGTGAAAGCACTTCTTGACTTTTTGGTGAGCAAAGGACACAAGGCCAGTCATGACAAAGCTCAGTTGTGTTGTTCTGGCGTGCAATATTTGGGACAGTGGGTTACTCAAGGTTCTAGAGGAATTTTGCCGGCTAGAAGTTCAGCAATTAATGCAGTGTCGTTACCAACCACAGTGCATAAATTGCGAGCTTTCTTAGGCCTCTGCAACTACTGTAGACCTTGGATTGATTCTTATGCTGCAATTTCACAACCACTATACGATCTGCTAAAAGGTAACCCTGGACAACATGACCCTCTTGTGCACACAGAAGACACAAACACTGCTTTTGTAAATTTGAAATCGGCATTGATATCTGCACCAGCTCTTGGCCTTTGTGATCCAAACAAGCCTTTCACTGTCTTTGTGCATGAAGACTGTGGTTTTATGACATCCTGTCTGACTCAGGAACATGGTGGTATGCAGCGTCCAGTAGCTTATCATTCAGCTAAGTTAGATGCTGTAGCCTGTGGAATGGGTCCATGTTTAAGATCAGTACAGGCCACTTACCTGGCACTGTTGGCATTTGCGCCACGGACGTTAGAACAGGTAGTCACAGTCAAATGCCCTCATTCTGTGTCAGCACTGCTGAACAATGGCCGCGTGTTATCAGTAACAGCCTCCAGATGGGGCAACTGGCTTGCAGTTTTGACCGCTCCTAATGTGGTGATTCGGAATGCACCCATGAACAACCCTTCCTCCTTTATGATGTCCTCACTGACTGATGGTTATGAGGAAGGGGATGATCATGATTGCATTGAATTATCAAGCCCTCATCCTGTTTTTAAAGATGTTCCTCTTGATAATCCTGATTTGATTCTTTTTACTGACGGTTCCTCAACTTACACTGATGGTCAGCGAAGATCTGGATGGGCGGTGACTGACAGCTTTCAAACTTTGGCCAGTGGTAGTCTTCCTTCCTCCTATTCAGCCCAGCAGGCTGAGTTGGTGGCTCTAACTGAAGCATGTAAACTGGCATCTGGTAAAAGTGCTACAATTTTTACAGATTCTAGATATGCGTTTGGTGTGGCCCATGATTTTGGACATTTATGGAGCCACAGGGGTTTTCTCACAGCTGCTGGCACTCCAGTTAAAAATGCTGATTTAGTACAGGGTCTTTTGGAGGCTGTCAAGTTACCCACAGATCTAGCCATTGTAAAAGTTAAAGCACACACAGGTGGTACTTCTTTTGAAGCACAAGGCAACAGAATTGCAGATGAAGCGGCTAAAAGGGCAAGTTTTTTACCATCAGCAAACATTGCATCTCTTACTAGCACAGAGTGCAATACTAATGAGATTTCTTCAATTCATAAATTACAGTCCGATTCCCCAAACTGGGAACTCTGGACTTGGCTAGATTCAGGCGCAAAAATTGGTCCAGATGGTGTCTGGACCAAAGGGGGAAAACTAATCGCCCCTGAATCATTACTTCCTTACCTTGCTACACAGGTACATTCTTTGGGTCATATTGGGGTGGAAAAGATGGTTAATCAATTTTCACATTCCTGGTGGAATCCTAAGTTTAGGGAACAAGCTAAAGCAGTTGTTCAAAATTGTGTAGCGTGTAATCAGGTCAATGTTGCACCTCAGGTGCGCACTCCTGCTACAAAGACAGTAGCACCTCCAGGTCCATTTCGCCATCTACAGGTAGATTACATCACACTGCCTAAATGTGAGGGAAAACAAGATGTTTTGATTGTAGTGGATAAATTTTCTCGCTGGATTGAAGGCTATCCAACTTCCAAGGGTACTGCTGCACACACTGCCAAAATGTTAGTACAGGATTTTATTCCTAGGTGGGGACTTCCTGAGCAAATTGAGTCAGATCAAGGTACTCATTTCACTGGACAGGTAGTGCAGGCAGTCTGTAAACTTCTGAAGGTAAACTGGAAACTTCACTGTCCATACCGACCACAAGCTTCAGGACAGGTAGAGCGTGCAAACCGTGTCATCAAGGAACGGCTGACTAAACTTCATAGTCAGGGCGTGAAATGGACTACAGCCTTGCCTGCAGTACTTTGCAGTATAAGGGCAACTAGCAACAAAACTGTTGGGCTTAGTCCTTATGAGGTAGTGACAGGTAGACCGATGCTGGTTCCAGGAGTGATTGACCTCAGGAAAGCAGATGTGCATTTATTGTCAGATGCACTTCTCAACTACTGTCAAACACTTACACAAGCAGTACAGGCAGCTCAGAGTCAGGTCACTAGTGCTTGGGGCAAACAAGCTGAAGGTGGTCATTCGATAATTCCAGGTCAATGGGTCATGGTGAGAAGACATAACAAACAATCCTTAGAACCCAGATGGGAAGGTCCATACCAGGTTCTTTTAATTACCGACTCAGCAGTGAAATGTGAGGGAAAGAAAACATGGATTCATGTTTCTCATTGTAAGGTTGTGCCTGCTCCTCTAATATAAGTTTGAGGGCCAGTAGAAGAGGAGGTGGGTAATGTACAGAGCCTCAAGGAAGAACTATGATTTCTATTATCATGGGGGCCACCCTTGAGGTGAAGACAACACAACACTGTGCATTACCATAACAGCCTCTTTTAAGGGATAGATAGTGAGGAGTAGCATAACCTAAATGTAGAATAATATCCTTTAACTTCTGATTGTGAACAAGATCACTGCGTATGCTTCTTTTGTGTATTCTACAGAACCACACAGCAGAGGCGGAGTCCCCATCCACTCAGGACACTACAGTGACTTCTGGATGATTCCCAAGATTTTCCAAGAAAAAGAGCATCTTCAAGAAAATCTGCACAGCCAATTGGAGAACACGCTGAGAAGTTTACAAGGACAACATGAATACATCACAAATCCAAACACTGTACATGATCATGATAGTGATCCATGGTGTAAATGCATGGGATTGCACACGTATGCCCACTGAAGATATGACATTCCAGCATGCAGAGGCGAATAACCGAAGCTCCCTGACCTGCATCCATCATGGACAAACATTACCTGAAAACACCCTATGTTTTTGGAACTTCTGCAGTCACAAAGATTCTGGAACAATAGGACTCAGTTCACTAATAGTGAGCTTCAGAACAAAAGCAGACTTTGTACTGATAACACAACAAACAAACAACCCATTTGTTCTACAACGAAATGGAACCTTATCCTTTAACAAGATAAAACATGACAACGAAGGCCTGTATAGATGTAAATGTGGTAATCATGTCCAGTATCATCAGCTTTATGTAAATACTGCTGTGAATACAAACCAAGGGGGAAATCATGTTCCAAGCATTTCCTTGATTACCCCAAAAGAAAATGTTTTTTCACATCTCTTTTCACTGACTAGAACTCACCTCTTTGGAGATCAGTCTGTATGTGTCCCGCAACCTGTCAGCGTAACTGGAGGAATCTCATGGACTGCACATCCGATCTCCAATTGTGACACATGCTCTATCTTACAAGTCCGCACTAACAAGCCAGTCAACATTATCTCCTGTCATAATGTTACTGTACCAGTAATCACTAGCTGCTGTATTCCTGGTGAAATGAAATGTGACACCACTTCACTTCCGACAACAAATGTCTCAGACCTTATTACTCCTAGTTCTTTTCCTTGGTGCGTTGAAAATAGAAGTGAATCATCTTCTCTAGGTGAAATTCCCAAGCAGTCATGTGCCAAAATCTATGTCCGAGACAACAAGAGCAAAGTCTACAGACATACATCTAAATCATCACTGAAATTTTCTTCTCAAACCAATGATGAGTTTGCTGATGATGAAGAATGTGTACAAGAAGGTGCTCACTGGCATAACCTGTTGGGTTTGGCCCAGTTATGCCGTCTACCTGCACCAGCAGGAACCTACTGGCTCTGTGGAACCACTGCATGGTCTGAACTGCCCTCCAGATTTAATGGTAGATGCACCCTTGCATATCTGTATCCATCCATGAGGAGTAATCAAGAAAAGCTAAATCTCACAGCCGACAGCACTGACCAGAGTGGCTCCTGCATTCCTGGTTTAACCTGTCAACAGACTTTGTGGTCTCGCACTCTAGGTGCTCTAATTCCATCATATGGTGTCATGCAATCCCTGGATCAGGTCCGTACGCTCTCAAGACAAATGGACAAGCTGATAAATGACACTGTCTTTGCCTTGAACAACATCAGCTTAGCTTTAGCCTCCCACAGAATGATGATTCTGCAGAACCGCATTGCTCTGGACTACCTACTATCCAGCCAAGGTGGAACTTGCTCAGTAGTAGGTCCTGAATGCTGCACGGATGTTATGAATCCTAGGGAAAACATTTCAAATATCCTGACAGACTTGCGGAATTTACATGACCAGGTATCAAGCATGAACAATTCTGGTACTTGGCTACATGGACTTTTTGGGCCTTTCTGGCATAACATTGTAGAGATAGGTCTTGTTTTGCTTTGTACAGTTATAACAATTTGTACCGTTTGTTTTTGTTCCCGGCTTCTCATTGTACATATATTTCGTATTTGTAATTATAATATTGTTTTGTGATTCTCCATGAGGGAGAATCAAAGGGGGAATTGAGAGAAAACATGGCCCTTTCTAACTTTACTTTCATGTGGTTTCAACTTGTGATCAAATGGTTATCTTAATCCTTTGTTCTCACCTTTTGTTACCCTTCGTCTGCCGACCTAAAGTGGTCACTCTAATAACCCCCAAAAGGTGATAACAATCAAGTGAGCATACCGATGACCTTTGATGTGTGATAACCCTCAACCCCCCTCAACTTCACCTACCTCCTACCCCTCTTTAAAGTGATAACTATGACCCCCTATTGTTGATACTCCAAGTGACCTATCCTTCATCCCCCTCCTACCCCTCCTTAAACTCCTCTTCATCAACCTTTCTCCTCCCACAATTTCTAATGTATATAAGGCCCTCTCAAAATACCCCTATTCAGACTGGGTTGACCGTGACCGATCGAGTTGTACATCTCTGTGTGTACCAATAAACTCATCAACACTGAAGATCCAGTCTCCTGACTCTTGAATCTGTCTCCTGGATGCCGGATTTCTAACAATGGTCTTCAGATAAAGAGTGTAGAAACATGGTTTTAAACTGTTACCAGATCTTCTGCTCTGCCAACCACCAGTCCTTAGCAGTGTCTGAAAGAACAGGTGTTAATGTAGCCAGGACCTCAGGGACACCAAGAGGCCTCACTGCTAGATATTCTTCACTCCTATCGATAAAGGCTATAGGATCTTGTTCTGAACTGCCTTTTTTTTTGGAAAATAGAGGTTGATAGAGGCTGTGTGCTTCAACACATTCGAATGGCTCTCAGCTGTGTTTGCAGGAGTGGCTATAACAAGGTTGGGTATAGGATATGGGCTAGAAGCTGCTGGATGTATACCATGCGTTTATACCTCATGTCCCGTTGTTTGAGGCAGTCTACTACGAACTGACCCAGTTCCTGCAATTGGCTTTTCAGACTTTGTTCAACTCTACCACATTCTCTTTCTACCTCATAAATTACCATCTCTTCCAAGGCACACTTTTGTTTTTCAACAAGGCCATGAAGGTCCTCGACACAGTGAATACTTCGCTGCATGGTTTCTGTGGCTTGTTCTAGTTTCTCTTCCATGTTGGAGACTCTTTCTCAGTATTCACTGTGTAGATCTGAGTAGATAGGGTTGTCTCCTGGGGTTGGGGGTGGCTGAATAAAAAATGTTTGTTGGCCGTAAATAGTTCATGAATATGGAAGACGGGTGATTCTTTCCACATCCCTTCACACAGAAATTAAATTACTAATGATTGGTCCATTTCTCATTTTACAATATTTTAGCAGGATATTTGCATAAATTAAGTTTTGCAGTCTATGGGGAGCGATTATACATTATTCTACAGGGTGCCATGAAGTTTCTGCATCAGGATTAAACCAAACAGAGAAAGACTGATTAATAGCATAATTTGAAGTTCGGAGCCACCATCAGTTTTACAATGTTGGAAGTTTAAATACTTGTATCTAGGTCTCTTGCCTCTCCACAAATCAACCGAAATAATCAAGTTTCTACCAGAAATTCTTTGGAGGGCACAGAGGAATCACAGAGGCAATGAAGTTAAGTCTGGGAAGAACGTTAATTTTAAGAAACGAAATACATGTTTGTAATGCATCAATCCTTTGATTCAGTTTTTTCAGATCATTGCTAACCTGCGTCAATATATAGGTAAAATTACATTTTATGGTTGTGTTGAGAGATGGAAAGGTGTATTTGCCTGTACACCACAGTCTGGGACTGTAGACTGGGATTTTTTCCATGGTACAACCCGCTCTGTTGCTCATTCCACAAATGCATGTTCCTTATAAATGTGGCACCATTTAAAAGGGAACTTAACAGGCTTTCCAATTTTATAAGATTTACTGCCAAGAAGCATTGTTACAACAAAGAAATAATCTACCAAACACAATGTCCCTACTTTTTGTGCTAAGTATTAGTTTATTAGGCAAATAGTTAGAAATCAAATACTAACATTAGAACGAACACTAAAGGACGATAACTGCTAGGTAAAGTCGGATCAGGTTGAGAGTAATACAATGTTTTATACAATTGTTAGAATATGAGGTTAATTTGGGAAGGATCTGTAACTAGGTCACATTGCGGAGAATATTAGAGAGCGATGGTGCCAAAGGGCTCACGCTGCCGCAGCGCCAGTCAAAAAGCTAAGGACCTCGAACCAGTAAGCAGAGGTGAAAAACGTCTGTTGGTAGAGGAGCCCTAATCTTTTCCCAGCCATGCTGATGGCCACAGGCTCTCCGATGCGGAAGTGGAGACGACGAGCCATTGTGTCCGGTGTGCCGGTAGTGCGGTATTAAGGAGCTCGCGTTGAAGGAGTCACAGGCAGCCTCCAGCCTGGTCTTCTGTCAGAGATTGGACTGCCTCTACATAAGCAGCTGAATATGCTCGTCAAGATGATTGACCCCCTTTCTAGAGCATCTGGAGAGCTCTGCAAGTCATGTTCCTCAAGAGTAAAACACAGAGACAACAAACGATGGTTAGTAAGACAAAGTGCTGGACAGTAAGACAGACAGCAAATAGCTTAAGGATTATAACAACTGGATAAGATAAATAAGACAAAGCTAATATTAAAGACTATGAAGTAGGAATGGTTGCTAGACCAAATTGATACCATTTGAGTCGGAGAAACTAATTCTGCGTGTCACTGTTGACATTCACAGCTACAAGTGGTGGGAGTTAAGGTGTGGTTGGCTGTTAATGGGAGAAATAAAGATGCACTATAGCTTGTTAAGTTTGTCATTTTGAATAACATTGGTTAGAAGATGCTTATTTACCGTATAGGTGATCCTGTTTGATCACAGTATATTTATTTAGAGATATCATGTTGAAGGTTTTAAGCTTCTGGTGTGAACATGGGCCCTGCTATAGTGGTCAGTAGGTGTCTGCTCCAAGAACAGACATGCCATGTTTGCCTGATCTGCATAGGGCCCGTGCAATGGGGCAACTCCAAGCTGGTGTCCCGCAAAACCAAGTTGCGGCGTTATTTGGAGTGAACCCTAGTGCCGTCTCCAAATTGAAGGCAAAGTTACATTTGATTGGGATGACGAAGACATGCCGCGAAGTAGGCGCCCCAAGATTGTTTCCTCACCATCACCGTTTGGGTACTATAGGCTGTCTTCTACAGATTTGCAGTGACTGTTTGCAGGCCGATATGGCAGACGTCTCCCGAACTGACTGCACGCGGCCAAACTCCGAGCTCGTCGGTCTGCCAGGAGGCCTGCTATGGCTGCCCTTCACAGTCTAGCCTGTTTGCGCAGGTTTTGGCAACACATGCACTGGAACCTGAGCATGTGGAGGAAGTAATTCAGAGTGTCGCTTAAGAATTTAATTAAGCTCTTTTTTAACCAATTCCAATTCAAGTGAAACTGATTTATCAACATGATGTTGTCACGAATGAGACAGAATAGAGACTTTCTATTCAACATGATTAATTGTAGACATTTTTATTTTATTTAAATGAAACAAAGACAAAAAGAGGCAAAAGTAGTAGAATAGTCCCTAATAAAACCTCCCCATAGAAATTGGTCATTTTGTTTACAATTCATAAATTCCTTGAGTGAGAAACAGAAAATGGATAGAAATTTTGTATTTTGCAGTAGCGTGGTGTTAAATCACCATCTGGGTGTGCGCTGTGACAAACTGAAAAGTTATCTTTGTAATATCAGGGTGATGATCAGACACAGACAAAGGAGAGATATCAACTGAATGTATCTGTTCTTACAACTTCCTCCTTGCTACAACATTCTAGAGAATGATTCATGTCTGGCAGAAAATTCAGTATATATTTTTCTGGATTAAGGACTGTCATCTGGTTAAGGACACGCCAGATAAAGTTTTTCTGAGCAGAAGAGTACGCTGCCACCTTAAAATATTGGACCTTCTAGACACATCAGTAGGTAAGAGGTGGGATTCTTGTAATAACACAATATATATTCTTTTTCTACGCAAAATATCTAAGCAACAAAGTCTCTTTGAAGGCAAATTCAGAGATTAGAAATTCCAAGACAATATTGTTAGTTCAGTCATAGACGTTTATAAAAACGATTTAGCGCAAATAAGCCAGGATAAGAAGGAAAGGATGGAAAGTATTTCTGCAAGGCTTGGGTGGTGATTAACAGATAAATGAAAATAACCTTTGACATTTTTTAAATAACAAGGAGAAACTGGCCGGGTCTCGTCTGCTCCTAGTGGTGAAAAGATGAGGTGTACAGTGCCTAAGATGGTGACTTTCAACTGAGCTGGATAAAATAGAGTATAGTTTAATACCCTCTGCTCGCAGAGACTTCTGAACTGGAAGAAAAGCCATTCTTCTCTTTGAAGTGAAGGAGCTAAAATCTATGGAACCCAGGGTTGGAACCAAAGTAGGAGATGGGGCTGCTGGCCCTGCTTGCCTTCAGTAGCCTATACTGGTAACACAGGAGCTTGAAAATAAAGACCTGCTGTGAATTGTGTCTTTCTAGCTTCTATAGACACAGTGAGCTCTTTCCAGGTCTGCCATTTTTGGGAGTTCAGATGAGTCGCTTTGCTTCATCTTTTTTCTTGATTGGGGAAGCAACTGGAGAGGGAACTGGTCTTGGTTTTACAGTAGATATCACAGCCATCCTATCACCAGAAAAGGTAGAAAGTGTTAAAAATGACCAAAAAAGATAGAAAAAGAGGAAAAAAGTGCAAGAGCTACCATTCCGGGAAATCTGTCATGTGGTCCTACTGGGCCCTGATACTTAATTGTTTTATAGTATAATCTCCAATAAGAAGAGCAATAAGAACAATGAGAACACTGCCCTGAGGAGCTGTCCTCGGTGATGAAGAAGGTGAAGGCGAAGTCAAAGAGGCGAGGAACCCAAACCTGTTCGCAGAGGTGAAAACAGTCTGTTGGTGGAGGAGCCCACAGCTTTTCCCAGCCACGCTGAAGCCTACAGGCTCTCTCCTGTGCGGGACAGACGCCCAGCATGCCGGTAGTTCTGTAAATAAGACAACCCCGTTTGAGGAGTCACAGGAAGCCTCCAGCCTCGTCTTCCGTCTGTGGAGTTTGGGCTGCCTCTACAACAGCAGATGGACATGCTGGTCAAGAGAGAGAAAGTACTCTACAGTCACACAGGTAGCAGATAGCTCAAGGATTACAACGATAAAGTAGGGATGGTCGCTCAAACAAACGGACACCATTTGAGAGAGAGAAGTTCTAATTCTGCGAGATGACGTTCATACTTACGAGTGACTGGTTTCATAGAACATGTCTGGTCATTATACCATGGGTATTGGGTTGGGTTTGGGTTGTGCATAGAACTGAACTAAAAATTGTGCCGATGCCTCCACCACAACCACTTCTGCGCAAGAAACCTCAATAGCTAAAATTTGTGGAGAGCCAATGCATTTCGAATAAAGAAGCGACGGCTTCTGTGAATTCTCATGAAGGACATGACTAAACTTCCTGAAAACTAAAGGGTGAAACTGTAAAAGATACTGAGTGATGCTTAGCTGATTTATCTCCATACGGAACAGTAAATGTATTTCCTCAGATACTGGCAGCGTTCACAGCAAGGGATTTTCAGTCATTGATCAGTGAATCAATTCGGTCAGTCAGCCTTAAGAATGTAGAAAAACACTTTCCTGCAGTGAACGTAACAGTGGAAGGCTGTCAGAACCACGTCCACGATTTTCTTCTAAAGTCCTTCACCACGATCCAATCCTCGATCTGTATGGAGTTCACAGAGTCGGTCAGCACTGGAAAGGCTGCTACCACCATGGAAGGACTTCTCTCTTAGCCAGTTAGCCACTGTGATTGCGGCCCGTTGTCTGCAAATGAAAAACGTTTGTGATTTCTGCTTAATTTCCAAAAATACCCAGATCAATTTTAAATTGTTAGAAAGGAGTTTGATGAAATCAATCATCTGATGGTAAACGAACCACTGGGAGGTTGATGTGCACAGACTGGGGGTGTACTAACCCTGCTCATGTTCATCTGAATACATACTATCCATCTTTTACAATATGCTTTGGCGACTTGTGAAATATAGGTGTAAACCAGTATTTGTCAACCACATCAGTCATATCCGATTATGATTTGATCCACTGAATGAGTGATAAAAAAAAAAAAAAAAAAAATCCCAGCTTTGGATTCTCTCTTTACAGGTGTGCACGCCAAACTTCCTTCTCTATGACAGACTGCTACAGAACAATGAAATTGTTCATAATTTGATGAAGATATATCTGTGGTCGAGTCTGAAATATCCTAGTCATCAACATCCTCATTGTGCTCAGACTTCTGTTGTACTCTTGTGGAAGTACATCTGAAGCTCTACTGCATTACTTGACAAAGCTGTTTCTAGCCACCTGCTCTGAAAACGAATTACCTGCAGATATTGCAACCCCTTTTTTCATTTTTCATTTTTTTAATGAGCTTTACATTGACATAGAAATAGTACAGCACAGTAGCTTCTAACAACTGTTAGGGTTCTATGTGCCACAACACCATAACGAAGAAGGCTCGTCAGCGCCTATACCACCTGAGACGACTGAGGGACTTCAGACTGCCCTCCAAGGTACTACGATCCTTCTACTCCTGCACCATCGAGAGCATCCTCACGGGGAACATCACAGTCTGGTTTGGGAACAGCACCAAGCAGGACAGGCAAGCGCTACGACGAGTGAGACGTTCAGCAGAGCGAATCACTAGGATGGAGTTTCCTGACCTGCAGTCCATCTACAAGAAGCGGTGTTGGACCAAGGCCAAGAACATTGTGAAGGACCCCAGTCATCCCAACAATGGACTGTTTTCTCTGTTGCCCTCGGGGAAACGCTTAAGAACCCTGAAGGCTAACACAGAGAGAATGAGGAGGAGCTTCTTTCCACAAGCCATCTGTGCCCTGAATGGGGACAGGGACTAGGACACTAAATTAAAATATCTACATACACAAACTGGACCCTC
Source organism: Salminus brasiliensis (assembly GCF_030463535.1). Taxonomy (NCBI): domain Eukaryota; kingdom Metazoa; phylum Chordata; class Actinopteri; order Characiformes; family Bryconidae; genus Salminus; species Salminus brasiliensis. Next base: position 17,769,364 of record NC_132896.1, read on the forward strand.
ACTCACTACAATACACAACCATGGCTCGCGGAAAACTCACTACGGACAATAACGAAAATATTTCTTTTTAACTCACACATACACTCACATACAGATAAATATGTACGTATGTATACACACACACACACAGACACGCACTATTTCATCTGTGTATATATATTTGTATTTTTATTTTTTTTGCTTATATTTCTATATTTCTATATTTTCATATTTTCATATTTTATTTTTTTACTTAAATTTAACTTAAATGTAACTTATTCTATTTTTATTTTTATTTTATTTTTTTCTTTTGCACTTTTGCACTTTACTTCATTAAGTTAAGGTTTAGTTAAGTTTAAATTTAGATCTTTATTGTATAGCTTTGATGTGGGCAGACTGTCAAAAAAGCATTTCACTGCAAGTTATACTGTGTATTACTATGTATGTGACAAATAAAATTTAATTTGATTTGATTTGATTTGACATGTTCCCCAGGTGTTTAGTGATAATATGCAAACTCTTGCTAAGGCAAACAATTCTCCTGCTTGCACTGACACATTATCTGGTAACCTGAATGTGTCCACTATCTGAACAGCCTTCACCATGAAGTAGCCACTGATGGATTCCCATTTTCCAACTGCAGTCTGGATCCATCTAAAAATAAAAAAAATAAATTAAATTAAATAAAATTAAATTTAAAAAAGCATTTTCATTTGGTACATCAGTGACATCGGACCGGACACCCTTGATTCACATGGGAATTTATCATCATTTTGGATAACCCTTCTTCTCCTTCCTTGGACAGGGGTATTGATCCCGGTAAGGCCAATCAGCTGTTTTACCTGTACCACTTTAACTGGAGATGCACCCTTTATTTAACCAATATCATCACTCGGCAGCATTAGTCTCGATCTCGTCATTTTCATCTGGCAGCTCATGTCTGGACTGTATAACATAACTATCATCTAGTATGAATGCTTGGAGGGTGCAAATAATTGGTGAAAAACACTTTCCATTGACCCTTTATGTCTAGGGAACTATGCGGTTCACCTGGCTTGAACAACGGTCTCTGTCCTGTGATCAAGACTACATGCGTGGCTGCAAACTGATTTTCATAGTACACATAAGATATGGATTATCTATTGCTGGTATCTTTTGTACCCATAACTGTTCATACATATCAACACCAACTGGGGAGACAACTGGAGGATTTTCCCCATTCAACCTTTGACAGAGCTCCATATATTACATTAAAGGTTCTGTCAGGTATCAAAAATATTCTACTGGGCCTATTTGAAGTAGAAATAAGCCTATAGTAGGACTAGTAGCAGAACCTGTACATTCTGTACATTGTATTATTTGGTTTAAAATCTCACAATAATAATGGGCTGTGAGGGGTAAGCCTGAAACGCCCACTGTTAGAATTGTGTCCGTATTCAGGGATTTGGGCACTGACCCCTAAACTGTACTAAAACTGTTGCAACTGAGTCAACTAAACACGGAATAGATTCTCCCAATAATTCTCTAAATTTAGAATGATTTCCTCATTGGGATTCAGAGTCCTCTTCAGAGACTGCATACATTTTCTCCCACCTCATTGTCTTCGGCATGGTCTGGTTCTGTAACTGTGAACTCTGGTTATTGCTGCTCTGTGTCTATTTCCATGGCCGTCTTCCCCAGCAAAACCTCCAATGCCTTTATTTGACTCTGAAGCAGCACATAGCGGAATCGGGCTGTCTGGCGCAAAGTTCTCGGCTCAGCTTGGTAACTTCATCAGTCAGGCGGCTGCTGGACTTTTTCAATGGGTTCAGGTGAAGAATCTGGATGAGGTGCTCTCTGAACAGCGGGGTGCACTTGCGGAGCTGCAGCAGGTGGAGCAAGAGGCACAGTCTGAGAACTCACACATAAATCATTATTCTGTTCATAGTTTACATACATTCCTATTTATTCCATCCCATCAGTCAGTCGTGTCCATAAGTTCATTTGATTTAATATTATATTGACATCTTTATATAGCTATAGTTACACTTATTATTGTTAGCACTTTGATAACTATGTATTCATTTCATGTGTATAGTCCGGACTCTTCGGGTGTTATAAAACCCGGCTCCCTTGTCTTAGAACCTCTGAAAGTCTTAATAGACTCTAAACCCTTCTATAATTCGTTCATTTGTACAGTCCTGAGAAATAAATTATTTTCAAAACCTTGCCTTAAAACCTTGGGATTTAATTTTCAGTACTGTTCAACCTGTAGAGCAAAAAAAAAATCCTAAAATCTTGTCATAGGGTCTTCAAATTTTAATAAATTCTCTGAAATATTTTAAGACAACATTCAAGAATCTTCGGCTCTTAAAGCAAATCTAGATCTGAAAAATGTTCAGTTCAGACAACTGAGAGACTCAATCCCTCAAATCCCTACTCTTTCATACGGCGTCCTGCATCTTCCTGTGTATTCTAAATTCATAAAGCAACTGATTTTTTATTATTATTATTATTTTTTTTATAATTTTACTGTCACCTTGGGTACAGAGTCTCAGAGTCAGTAGAGCGCCCGAATTGACTGAGAATCACTCATTGGTATGACGGCGGCCGCCTCTGTTGATTTCTGATCCTGTCTCCAAAACTCTGGACCCAGAGGAATATTGGTAATCGAATCGAATATTGGCAAGTCGGATATACTTCTCCGCACTTAAAGAATCAACTCTGTGAGTGAGCCTTAAGAATGTAGAAACACACTTTAATCCTGCAGTAAACGTAATGCCGGTGGAAGGCTTCAAGGAAAAACCCTCTCATGTGGGGTCATTGTAACGTAGTACATGTTCATCATGTGTTTGTGGAGTATAGAAATGTAACATTCACTCATTGATCAGGCTGGTTTCAGTCGTCTTTGATGTCCATATGACGACAACGCTGATTTTCTGAGCCCACTGTGGCGAGGCTGGTGTGAAGCTGAGAGACCCCATTGTTTAAAGGTAACAAACCAACCATATGTTCCTAAAATAATAATAATAACAATAACAACAACAACAACAAGTGGAAAAACATGAAATTAATATCTATTTTAAAAAATCATAATAAATAAATAAATAAAAATGTAAAACTTACCTAAATAATTCTGGACACATGCTTTGATGACCGCTGCAGTCATTGGCCAAAGGTGCTTAAATAGCTGCTTGAAACCAACTCCATACGACATGTTGAACATGGAGAAAGTCTTACCTTTAAAAAGATGAAAGTATTTGGATCAGCAGGCTACACTTACAGACATGACAGAAAGAAGCTAGATTCAAAATGTGAAAGAGAATCTTTGCTCCTTTAGGATGTCGCTGCGTGGGGCAGGGAGAATAGTAGAGAACGATGGTCCTGAAGGGGTCACGCAGCCGCAGCACCAAGCTGTCTGGCAAGGTCCAGGATACGAGCATCTGGAAAACAGGAGACCGTGGCGTTACTATTTGGTCCCTGACACGTTTTACAGTAGAATCTCCAACAATGGGAACACTGCCCTGAGGACTTCTCGGTGAAGAAGCAGGGCAAGGCGAAGTCGAAGAGCTGAGGACCACGAACCGGCTAGCAGAGGTAAGATGACCTGCTGTGCCCGGTGCACCAGTAGTGCTGTAATTAAGACAACTCTGTTGGAGGAGTCACAGGCAGTCTCCATCCTCCTCTTCAATCTGTAGTGTTTGGACTGCCACATCAACAGCAGCTGGATATGCTTGTCAATCTTGACAACCTTGCAGAGCGTTGGGAGAGACAGAAACTCAAACGATGGTTAGTAAGAGAAAGTGCTGTACAGTAATACAGGTAGCAGATAGCTCAAGGTTTACAACAAAGATAAATAAGACAAAAGCTAATATTAAAGACTATAAAGTAGGGATGGTCGCTTGACCAAACTGATTTCACGCTCTCCCCTGGAGTAATCCCGGGACTCCGCCAACAAGCCCTGTCAGGAGCCAGTATTCCAGAGGCTGGCTGCACATGCGCGCTTCAGTTGCCTCCCTCTCGTTCTCCCTCAGCATTCATGAGCTCACTGCCGTGTGTCTTTCTGGGTCCAGAGTCTGCCATGGTCTGTTCAAGCTAAAGCCATCATTGTCACGCCGCTCGTCCTTTGTCTGGTCTTGGGTAACTCTTCTATTGTTGTTGCTCTCTTGTTTTCTGTTGGCTTTGTTTATAGCACATTGCCCTTTGTTGTCTGCCTATCCTAGTGTTTGATTTGCTCTTGTTCTCTTTGCCACGTTTGTTTTGCTGTTCTTTTGTCAAGCGCTGCCTTAAGTTTTACCCTATCTCTGTACAAAGCGAGGCTTTGTGGTTGTCCACCCATCTTTGTGCACCCAAACCCTGCTTGTGTTTTTGTTCTCCTTAGTATCCCTACCCTGTTTTACACCCAAGCACTTCTTGTGGTTTTGAGATCTCATTCTGCCCCTGTGTTCTCCAGAGCTAGGCTTAGCTGTTTTTGTTTATCCTGCCCAGTTTTGTTTAATGCCCAGTTTGTCCTCTGTTCACCTAAGCTCCATCTCTTCCCGGTCCCAGGTTTGCTTCCCTTTGTGAAGTTTGTTTTGTTTAGCAGTTTTGATCCTTAGTTTGCTGCTACCCTGATTTATCCATTCACGTTTGTACTCCCACTCTTGTTACCCTCCCTTTATTTATTAAAGTCTGGCATCGTACTGGCATCGTACATTCCCTGCAAGTGTTTCCTTGTTTGTCACTGCCAAACCTGACCAGGCAGGACACGTTCACAGCTACAAGTGATCAGCATGCTACACTTACAAACATGACAGAAAGCAGCTAGATTGAAAATGTGAAAGAATCTTTGCTCCATCAGGATCTCGCTGCGTCGGGCAGGGAGAATAGTAGAGAACAATGGCGCTGAAGGGGTCTCGCTTCCGCAGCACCAAGGCAAGCCGTCTGGCGATGTCCAGGATACGGTCACCTAGAAAACAGGAGACCATGGTGTTTTTTTTGTTTTTTTTTTAGTCCATGGGGAGCCATTCTACATGCAAGTTTTTGCATCAGGATTAAGCCAAGTGGTTAGAACCCGTGGTTATAAAGAAAGAGTATAATTTGGAGTTCGGAGCAGAGGCCACCGTCAGTTTTACAAATGTTGGAGATTTAAATATTTGTATCTTTTATGGAGAGGCAATAAACCAAAATAACAATCAAGTTTCTTCCAGAAATTCATTGGAAGTGATAGAAGAATCATTGAGGCAACGAAGTGAAGTCTGGGAAGAAGAAATTTTGTATTGTGCAGCAACATGGTGTTAAATCGTCATCTGGCACATGCTGTGATAAACTGTGAAATGTTATCTTCGTAATATTATGGTAATGATCAGACATTGAAAGAGGAGAGATATCAGCTGAATAGATCAGTTGTAGTAAGGAGGAAGATTCTCTAGAAGATTATCAATTCTAGAGAATGATTTATGTCTGGCAGAAAATGTAGTATATTTTGTGGATGATGGGTTAAGGGCAGGCCAGACATCACCCAGTGTGAAATCAGAGATGAACTCGTTTAGAACAGAGGTGGATTTGATTTGTGTATCAGAGTGAATTGCATTGGAGTGATCTAGCAGATTATTAGCATCAATGAGTAACGGAGAGTCAAAATTAGAGAGATATTTAGATAGAGCTACAAAAAACTCCAAACCAAATACAGCTGGGGCGTAGGCTGAAACAAAAGTGAGTTTTTCTCTCCAATAGATGCTATAATAAGAGAAATTTATACAGGTGCTGGCACGTCTGGCAGACAAATCGATTACATTTTTCTCTTTCTTAGCAGTAGAGTACGCTGCCACCTTAAACTATTTATTTGACATTCTAGACTCTGTGGTAGGAAAGACATTGGATTCTTGTAACAACATATCTATTCTTTTTCTACGCAAAATATCTAAGCAACAAATCCTCTTTGAAGGCGAATTTAGACGCTGGACATTCCAAGACAATATTGTTAGTTCAGTCATAGACGTTTATAAAAATAATCCAGTATTAGCAGGAAAGGATGGAAAGTATCTCTGAGAGGCTTGGGTGGTGATTAACAGATAAATGAAACAATGTCTTAAATAACAAGGAGAAACTGGCCGAGAACAAACAACCCACAACCCAGGGTGCTCACAGAGAACAGGAAGAAAAGCTGTTCTTCTCTTAGAAGGGAAGGAGCTATAATCAACAAAAAAATGAAGGTTGGAACCAAAGTAGGAGATGGGGCTGCTGGTCCTGCTTACCTTCAGTAGAAGCTGCCTATCCTGGTACCACAGGAGCTTGCAAATGAGGACCTGCTATGAGTTTGCTGTGTCTTTCTATAGACACAGTGAGCTCGATCCAGGTCTGCCATTTTTGGGAGTTCAGATGAGTGGCTTTGCTTCATCTTTTTCTTTTTCTTGGGGAAGTAACTGGAGAGGGAAGTGGTCATGCTTTTACAGTAGACATCACAGCCATTCTATCGCCAGTAAAAGTCGCAGATAGAAGTGTTAAGAACAACAAAAAAGTTCAGAAAAAGGGGGGGAGGGGGCAAGAGTTCCAGCCATACGCTACTCTCCTGGTGGAGGTACACTCAGCTTTTCCCGGCCACACTGACGCCCACAGGTTCTCTCTAGAACAGGTCTGCAGATGACTCTCTCTGTCTGGTGAGCCAGTAGGGCTGTGATTAGGACAACCCCGTTGGAGGAGTCACAGGGAGCCTCCAGCCTCGTCTTCCGTCGGTGGAGTTGGTGGACCACCGTCGGTGGAGTTGGTGGACCACCATCGGTGGACGGCCTCTACAATAGCAGCTGGACATGCTGGTCAAGCTAAACGGCCTCCCTGCAGAGCATCTGGAGAACTCTGCATGCCATGTTTCTCAAGCGTAAACAGACAGAAACACAAACGATGGTTAGTGAGACAACAGCACTGTACAGTAACACAGGTAGGAGATAGCTCAAGCGTTACAACTGGCTAAGATAAATAAGACAAAGCTAATATTAAAGACTATAAATGACGTTCACAGCTACAAGTGATCGCTTTCATTACACCATGGAGCAAGCTTTTTCTATCAAATTGGTTTGATACTGATTGTCAAAGGAGCACAGTCTACAGATCATCTGTTACATGCTCCATATTTTTAAGGTGAAATTGGAAAGAGATGGATAAATCTGGAAGGTTATTAATGAAAACACTAGCTGTTGAGCATTTAGCTTCAAAACTTGAGGTTTGGGTTATATATAGAACTGAACCATGAATTGTGCTGATGCTGCTGTTAAATCTATTATATAGACATGCATTGTTATATTTGTATTCCCCAACATTGGTTGTGCTATATTTTGGCTGTAAAAGTTGGAACCGTAATTTAAAAGGGGTACTTTTGGTATGAAGTAATCAAGTGGGAGAGTAGAGGAGCGAGCCCTGGTGGGAGTGGAGGTCTAGTTGGCTGTGAACGGGAGAAATAAAGTTGCACTACAGCTCGTTAAGTTGGTCTTTTTGAGTAACAGTGGTAGCAGAGGATGGTTAGTTGACAAAGGGTAACCGTAAGAATTGCGACTTGGAAGAATGAAGTCGCATTTGAACCAGAGTAATGGAACTAGAGAAAAGTAAGCAGGCGCTTTCTGTGGCCTTGGCGCTGTCGGGAAGAGCGAGGGAGTCGGTGTTGGAAAAAGCGGTAGATGACTTGAATAAAGACACTGGCATGAATTACTTGCGATTTGTTTATCATAGAAGAAAAAGACAGAACATACAAGGCATACTCAAGTTTTGATCTGATTATGAGAGCCCTTTGCTCCCGATAAGAGACAGCCATCTCAGTAAACCACCGAGCTGGACCTGCAGTTCCACTTAGCCGACTCTCACCAGAAAAGAGGGAAACCCGTCCTTTGTATCTTAAACAAAACGAAGAACTGTGCGTGGGCGGGGACGGGGGCCAACCACTCCCACCAGGCACAGTCCTCCCTTGACCCTTAATTCCAGTGGTTGATAACAGCACCCTCATGAAAAACAAGCTATATAATTGATTATATAAACTTAGTTTACAGTAGAACATAACCCGTGACTTCAACATATTGCCAATACATTATGACCAGCAAGCATACCTTTAATATAAGGTGAACATGGACGCATTATATCCTTATATTCAGATATGTAGACCAAGATAGCATGGCTCCGCAGTGCACCTGCACCAATAAACTCATATCGCCTGTCATAGTACAAACACCCTTGCAGCCTTTCAAAAGGGGAAGGCCTCTTACTGTTCGGTAATTTGATTTAACCACTAGGAAGTTGTTCATACTATAGTGTGTACTAATTGGATGGAGTGCACCCTAAGGCGTCGTCAGCAGGGCAGAATTCATTCATATTACAAAGTGTGTGTATGGTCTGGCAGATGCCTCATTGTACTGGTACGACAGAGTGAAGGAAATAGTGCTGAGAGCAAGAGGGAACACGTCCAGAGTCGACCCAGCCGCTTTCTATTAAATTAATCTGGACTGCACCGTAATTGGGGTACTTGCCTGTCATGTAGATGACTTCATATGACTAATAACAAAAAAGCACAAATACACCACAAATTACATCCAACCTGTGCAGCCCATACGCATGGACCCTTCACAAGCCTTGGAAAAAGACACCTCCCTCTGCGAGGAAGAGAAGAAACTCAGGTCAAAGACAGGCCAAATTCTCTGGGTAGCAAGACAGATTAGGCCAGATGTCATGTTTGATGCTAGTCATTTGGCATCAAGCTTCAAAAAGGCTTCTTGAAGCAAACTTCCAACACTTAGGCAGAGAAGGCTCTTCAATTGATTGGTGTTCAGAAATGCCTCATTTGGAAATCTTTCAGACGGTGGGACTCAAGAAGGACATTTGATTGTTCTTATGGGAGACAATGGAAAGTTCTCGCCCGTGCAAAGAGAGTCAAGAGGATTGTGCAGAGCAAATTTGCTGGTTAAACACTGGCAATGTCTGATGGAATTGATAATGCCATTTTCTTGGCCACACTGATCTCTGAACTAACTACTGGGGGTTCTGAACTTGCTCCACCCATAATTTGCATCACAGATAATCATTAACTTGCTGATGCAGTGAAGTCCACAAAGTCTGTCACAAAGAAACTTTGCCTGGAGATAAGCAACATCAAAGAACTCACAGAATGTTGAAAGGTGCTGTGGCACAGTACAAAAGAACAGCCTACGGATCTTACCAAAATGGGGGCATCAGCTAATAAGTTACTACATGCCCCAAGTGTAGGACAATGGAAACTTGATTAAAAATACATTTTGAAAAGACATAATACTGCTTTTCAGTGCTATTAAAAAAACATATACTCTGTTTAAATGGTTAAAAGGAGTTCTATCTGAATATACTTAAGCTTTTTTTGAATATACTTAAGCTTTTTTTTTAATAAGTGAGAGAGTTTTGAAAGTCTTAGACATGCGTTGTTTTTTGTATTCTCTTACATTGGGAAAACAACATTGTACTATCAAGTGGAGGTGTAGTTCACTGTGATCTGAAGAAATAAAAGTTGCACTATAGCTTGTTAAGTTTGTCTTTCTGAGTAACAGCCGCCACCACGACCACTTTAGCTTGAGTAATCGCAATACCAAAAACCTAGGGGAGTCTATCAATTTAGAATAAAACAGCGACAGCCTCTGCGAATTCTCACCAAGGATGTGACGAACATAGCCACTAAAACGGTACCAAGTTCACTGTTAAAGAGTACAATAGGCTTTATGACCTAAATGTGGTTAATGATCACAGTGGTGGTGGTGGTTGCAATGTGCGTTACAATTTTTAAACACAACATGAAATCCTTGGTCAACTATGATGTTTTCATGTTACAGGATGCAGTAGAGAACATGAAAAGTTAAGTGTGATAAATTGAACCTCTTTTGGTATTCCTGGTCACATCAACGCCCACTCTCTCCAGTGTGGGAATGGAGACGACGACCCTCTGTGTCTGGCGCACTGGTAGTGCTGTAATTAAGACGATCCCGTTGGAGGAGTTACAGGCAGCCTCCAGCCTCGTCTTCCACTACAACAGCAGCTGGATATGCTGGTCAATCTTGACAACCTTGCAGAGCGTTCAGAGAGCCCTGAAAGCTGTGTTCCTCAGAAGTAAACACAAACAGAAATGCCAACAATGGTTAGTGAGACAAAGTACTTAAGGATTACAACTGGCCAAGATAAATAGGAAAGCTAATATTAGACTATAAAGCAGAGCTCTGCAAACCATGTTCCTCAAGAACTAAACACAGAGATTGACGATTGAGTAACCTTAATAGCTAAAATCTGTGGAGAGCCAATACATTTAGAATAAAACAGCGACAGCTTCTGTGAATTCTCATGAAAGGCATTACGAACAGAGCCACAAAATCCGGTGCCATTAAAGAGTACAATAGGCTTTATGACCTGAATGTCATCACAGTGGTGGTGGGGGTGGTTGCAATGTGCAATACAATATTCAAACGCAGAATGAAATCCTTGGTCACTGTAACTATGATGTTTGCATGTTACAGGACACAGTAGAGGGCATGAAAATCAAGGGTAAGATTCATGAACTGAACCTAAATTGAAGTTTGCATACAAGTGAAATATGCTCAGAGTAGAAACAGAGAACCTGATGCACGAGCAAAAGCAGTACTTTAACTAGTACATATGACCTAGCTGGTCCTATAGATCCAGTGTGCAAAAGAGGGCTGTAGATACACTACTGAGGATTACTCAGGTGCAATCTGTGTACTTCCTAAAAACTAAGAAGATACTGAGCGATGCTTAGCAGATTTATCTCCATACAGAACAGTAAAATGTATTTCCTCAGATAAGGGCAGAGCGTTCACAGCAAGGGATTTTTAGTCATTGATCAGTGAATCAACTCCATCAACCTTAAAAATGTAGAAAAACACTTTCCTGCAGTAAACGTAATGGAGGTGGAATGCTTTCAGAGTCACGTCTGACAAAAACCCTCTCGTACGGTGTCAGTTACATTTCTATACCCCACAAACCTGTGATGAATGTGTACTACGTGACATTCACACATTGATCAGGCTGCTTTCAATCATCTTTGATGTCTATATGCTGATCATGCTGATTTTCTGACCCCCCTGTAGTGAGGCTGGTGTTAAGGGGACATCCCATTGTTTCAAGGTAACAAACCCACCATATGTCTGTTCCTATGACTGTGTGATGACATGTATTAAAACTAAAAACATGAAATGAAAATCTACAAAAACATTCCCACACATTTCCCCATTTATTAGCCATGTTACTAAACTTGTTCAGGAAAAAAGGGATTAATACATTCTTCTCATCACAATAGTTGACATCTTAGGCCCCACCTATTGAGGCAGATTCCACCATCTGTATGGAGTGTACGGAGTCTGTCAGCACTGGAAAGGCTGCTCGCACCATGGAATGACTTCTCTCAAAAAGACACTTAGCCACTGTAAAGGAAAACTTATGGGTATTTTAAAAAATTAAGCAAAAATCTAAAACTGTTTTTAAAAATGTTAAATTGTTAGAAAGGAGTTTGATGAAATCAATCTGATGCTAAACGAACCACTGGGAGGTTGATGTGCACTGACTGGGGGTGTAATAACCCTGCTCATGTTCATCTGAATACATTGTTAGAAATCCGGCGTCCAGGAGACAGATTCAGGAGTCAGGAGACTGGATCTTCAGTGTTGATGAATTTATTGATACACACAGACATGTACAACTCGATCGGTCACGGTCAACCCAGTCTGATTAGGGGTATTTTGAGAGGGCCTTATATACATTGGAAATTGTGGGAGGAGAAAGGTTGATGAAGAGGAGTTTAAGGAGGGGTAGGAGGGGGATGAAGGACAGGTCACTTGGAGTATCAACAGTAGGGGGTGATAGTTATCAGTTTAAAGAGGGGTAGGAGGTGGGTGAAGTTGAGGGCACTTGGAGTGTCAACAATAGGGGGTGATAGTTATCAGTTTAAAGAGGGGTAGGAGGTGGGTGAAGTTGAGGGGGGTTGATGGTATACAAAGAGAGAGAGTGGCCACTTTAGGCCGGCAGACGAAGGGTAACAAAAGGTGAGACAAAGGATTAAGATAACCATTTGATAAGCTGAAACCACATGAAAGTAATGTTAGAAAGGGCCATATTTTCTCTCAACATACTATCCATCTTTCACAATATGCTTTGGCGACTTGTGAAATCTAGGTGTAAACCAGTATTTGTCAACCACATCAGCCATATATGATTTTGATTTTTTGACTTTTAATCCACTGAAGAGTGATTTAAAATAAATAAATAAAGTTTAGAAAAATAAAAATGCTGATCAAATCCCCGCTTTGGATTCCCTCTTTACAGTGTTCATGTCAAACTCTCAGTTCCACCTCTATAATGGACTGCTTCAAAACAATAAAACTGTTCATCATTTGATGAAGATATATCTGGTGTCGAGTCAAATATCCTCGTCATCAACATCCTCATTTTGCTCAGACTTTTGTTGTACTCTTATGGAAACCACCTGAAGCTCTACTGCATTTCTTGACAAAGCTGTTTCTAGCCACCTGCTCGGAAAATGAATTACCTGCAGATATTTTTATAATATGCGATTTGTTTTTTTAAATGAGCTTTACATTGACAGAGAAATTAGGATTGGAAGCATAGTAGCTCCTAACAAATGTTAGAGTTCCCCAGATGCCACAAGTTCCCCAGATGTTTTGTGCTGATATGCAAACTCTTGCTAAAGCACACAATTCTCCTGCTTGCACTGACACACTATCTGGTAACCTGAATGTGTCCACTATCTGAACAGCCTTCACCATGAAAGAGACCACTGATTGATTCCCATTTTCCAACTGCAGTCTGGATCCATCTAAAAATAAATAAATAAATAAATTAATTAATTAAATAAATAAATAAATAAATAAATAAACACATCAGCATTTTCATTTGGTACATCAGTGAGATCGGACCTGATACCCTTGACTCACATGGGAATTTTTCATAATTTTGGATAACCCTTCTTCTCCTTCCTTGGACAGGGGTATTGATCCCGGTAAGGCCAATCAGCTGTTTTGCTTGTACCACTTTAACTGGAGATGCTCCCTTTATTGAACCAATATCATCACTTGATAGCATTATTCTCTGTCTCATAATTTTTATCTGGCAGCTCGTGGCTGGACCACATAACATAAGTATCATCAATTATTTGCACCCTCCAAGCATTCATACTAGATGAAAAACACTTATCTTTGCTTTCGCAATCTTTAGCATTAAGTAATGTTTTTAACCACACCCTCTCTCTTTCCATTGACTCTGAACAACTGTCTCTGTCCGTTACTCAAGACTACATGCGTGGCTGCAAACTGATCTTATTAGCACACATAAACTACAGATTACCTTTTGCTGGGGTCTTTTGTACCCATGACTGTTCTTACATATCTTATATATCAGCACCAACTGGAGAGACAAACGGAGGATTTTCCCTATTCAACCTTTGACAGAGCTCCATATAATGCATTAAAGGTTCTGTCAGGTATCAAAAATATTCTACTGGGCCTATTTGCAGTAGAAATAAGCCTATACTAGGACTAGTAGCAGAAAAACCTGTACATTCTGTGCATTGAAAAATTTGGATTAAAATGCTCCCAATATGAATGGGCTGTGAGGGGTAAGCCTGAAATGCCCACTGTTAGAATTGTGTCCGTACTGACTGATATGGGTACTGACCCCTAAACTGTTGCACCCGAGTCAACTAAACACAGCATAGATTTTCCCAACAAATCTCTAAAATCAGAATGGGATGCTCATCTTTAGAAGCTGCATACATTTTCTCCCACCTCATTCTATTCGGCATGGTCTGGTTCTGTAACTGTGAACTCTGGTTATTGCTGCTCTGTGTCTATTTCCATGGCCGTCTCCCCCAGCAAAACCTCCAATGCCTTTACTTGACTCTGAAGCAGCGCATAGCGGAAACGGGCTGTCTGGCGCAAAGTTCTCGGCTCAGCTTGGTAACTTCATTGGTCAGGCGGCTGCTGGACTTTTTCGATGGGTTCAGGTGAAGAATCTGGATGAGGCGCTCTCTGAACAGCGGAGCTGCAGCAGGTGGAGCTGGAGGCACAGTCTGAGAACTCACACAAAAATCATTATTCTGTTCATAGTTTACATACATTCCTATTTATTCCATCCCATTAGTCAGTCGTGTCCATAAGTTCATTTGATTTAATATTATATTGACATCTTTATACCTATAGTTATAATTATTATTGTTAGCACTTTGTTAACTATGTATTCATTTCATGTGTATAGTCCGGACCCCGCTTCCTTGACTTAAAACCTTTGAAATTCTTAACAGACTCTAATCCCTTCTCTAATTCTTTCATTTGTACAATCCTGAGAAATAAATAATTTCCAAAACCTTGCCTTAAAACCTTGGGATTTAATTTTCAGTACTGTTCAACCTGTAGAGCAAAAAAACACTAAAATCTTGTCTTAGAATCTTTGAATTTTAATAAATTCTCTGAAAAATGAAAAATTCTCTGGTTAAAACAACCCTGAGACTCAAAATATTCCAACACAATGTTCTAGAATCTTCTGATCTTAAAGCAAATTCAGAGCTGAGAAATTTTCAGTTCAGACAACTGTGAGACTCATGTAAAGGCAATGTTTTAAAAGTCCCTACCATCTGATACGGCATCCTGCATTCTCCTGTGTATTCTAAATTCATAAAGCAAATGATTGTTTTTGTTTGTTTTTAATAATTTACCGTCACCATGGGTACAGAGTCTCAGAGTCAGTAGAGTGCCCAAAGTGACTCAGAATCACTCATTGGTATGATGGCGGCCGCCTTGATTTCTGATCCTGTCTCCCAAAACTCTGGACCCAGAGGAATATTGGTAATCTCGGTGGAACCTCCAGAACGGTGCTAGTCGGATTCACTTCTCCACACGTAAAGAATCAACTCTGTGAGTGAGCCTTAAAAATGTAGAAACACACACTTTAATCCTGCAGTAAACGTAATGCTGGCAGAAGGCTTCAAGAAAAAACCCTCTCATAGGGTGTCATTTCAACGTAGTACATGTTCATCATGTGTTTGTGGAGTATAGAAATGTAATATTCACTCATTGATCAGGCTGGTTTCAGTCGTCTTTGATGTCCATATGCTAATAACGCTGATTTTCTGAGCCCACTGTGGTGAGGCTGGTGTGAAACTGACAGACCCCACTGTTTCAAGGTAATAAACCCATCAAATGTTCCTATAATAATAACAACAACAAAACATGAAATGAAAATCTATAGAAAAAACAAAACAACAAAAACAAACAAACAAAAAAAACACAGTGCATGCTCGTAGAAATTAAATTTACCTAAAGAATTCTGGATTCAAAATGTGAAGGAGAATGTTTGCTCCTTTAGGATGTCGCTGAGTCGGGCAGGGAGAACAGTAGAGAGCGATGGTGCTGAAGGGGTCATGCAGCCGCAGCACCAAGCTGTCTGGCGAGATTCAGGATACGAGCACCTGGAAAACAGGAGACCGTGGCGTTACTCTTTGGGCCCGGATTCGTTTTACAGTAGAATCTCCAACAATGAGAACACTGCCCTGAGGACTTCTCCTCAGTGATGAAGCAGGGGAAGGTGAAGTCGAAAAGCTGAGGACCTCGAATCGGCTAGCAGAGGTAAGACGACCCGCTGTGTCCGGTGCGCCAGTAGTGCTGTAATTAGGACGACCGCGTTTGGAGGAGTCACAGGCAGTCTCCAGCCTCATCATCAATCAGTGGAACAACAGCAGCTGGACATGTTGGTGAAGCTCGACTACCTCCTTGCAGAGTGTCTGGAAAGCTCTGCAAGCAACATTCCTCAAGGGTAAACACAGAGACAGAAACACAAATGGTGGTTAATCAAAAAAAAGGACCAACCAACACACCAGCACAAGTAAACAACCCAACTTTTCGACAAGGGCTGAACCACTGACACAATCTGTTAATCTGGCTTTACTAGTCTACCTGCACAAGTTTAGAGTTACAGGGGTGTGAAAGTGTCTGCCCCCTTGCTGCTATCTTATTTTTTTTTCCATGTTTGTTGCCCTTAAATGTTGCTTGTTGTTGCACAAACAATTTTAAATATTACTACCACTGTTCCATGTTTTCGCCATTTCTGGATAAAGGCTCTCACTGTTGTTCCAAAGCTTTAGAAATAGCTTTATTACCTTTCCCAGACTGACAGATCTCAAATATGTTGCATCTCATTTGTTCCTGAATTCATTTGGATTGCACCAGGATGTCTAGCTTTTGAGGAACATTTGGTCTACTTTACATTGTCAGGCAGGTCCTACTTAAGGTATTTTATTTTTTGAGAACAGGTGTGGCAGTAATCAGACCTGGGGGTGGCTAAAGAAATTGAACACAGCTTTCCAAAGATGTGATAAACCACAGTTCATTTATGTTTTAACACAGGGCCATCTGAATCATCTGAAGAAAAGTCAGCCAAACCAATCTCATTAGAGAATGTAGGACTCACTGTTGGAGTCATGAGCTGTGTCTCAGTACTGGAATCACAAAAGGCAGGTGTTGAAAAGCCTACAGGCAAATCAGAATCAGAGTTTTATATTGAGGCAACATCTGTGTCTTCCTGAGCAAGAACACAGTCCGACACGAGCGCCATTGTGTTTGTCCTCAGGCTGATTGACGTAAGGTAAAGGCAAAAGAATTGACTTTCAGCAACAAAACTTTCTGTGCACAACCCTTGTATGTGAAGTGATATCTTTAATCGTGTACACATGAATGTCAGGATTCACTGGTACTGGTAGTCTGGGAACACAACCAAACCTAAGATAAAATGGAGCGTAACCTATGGATTCATGAACTGTGGCATTGTACGCAAATGTTAAAATCTGAATTTGCTGTGGCCATTTCTGTTTTTACTTGAGAGGTAGGATACGGAGCATGTTAGAGGTTGAATCTTTCTGTGCCCCTATTGCCCAGTCTCAAAATGTGTGACCTTTGTTTCCTACTAATTCCAAAAAACTTCCACGAAAAGAGTACATTTTGAAATATTTCCATGGAAAGTTACCAGAAATTTACTGGAATTTTGTTTTCTCCCCCACCCCTTTGCAACCCTAGTAATACCCCATCTCAGTCCTGTTCTCCAAGTTGGACATGAGGAGCGTCATGATTTCTGGAATGATCGATAGCCTTCGTGAAAAATAACTAAAGCACAAACAAACCAGGACAATTACATCAAACACATGCAGCCCATACATATGAACCCTTCAAGAACAACCCTTCAGAACAAGACTCCTCCCTCTGTGCGGAAGAGAAGGACCAACTCAGGTCAAATACAGGCCAAATTCTCTGGGTTGTGTGGTATATTCATTGGCTAACGCAACTGTTCATAGACCTGAAGGAATGGTATGGAGTTGAGGAATAATATGGTGAGGCCCATGGGATAGACTTGGAAAGGAGAGTGAGATCCGTTCCCAGACCTAATGTGAGAAACTGTACATGAACTGAATGACCATAAGATGTTGTGTAGCTTGGACATACTTTTGGGTGTACGTAACTGAGATGTTAAGAGATCCAGCTGTGTCTTCAGCACGTAGGCCACGTAAGTAATGGTGGAGACTAATGAATATTCCTTATGGATGAAATGCAGACATCCTGCATATGAAAACAGGCCAACAACATATGACGTATAGTAGGGTATAAAGCATAAGGTATTGAGAGAGAGAGAGGGAGAGAGAAGAGAGGCACCCAGAATAGGCGGACTCTCTCCACACTGTATTTTTGATTGGAATAAAATGTTTCATTGTTACACCTGAAGGACAGTGGTCTCGAGTCTTCTTTTTAAACAACGTCCTCCTCCGGAGAAAGGCTATCCACGACAGTAGCAAGACAGATTAGGCCAGATTTCACTTTTGATGCTAGTCACTTGGCAGCAAGCTTCAAAAAGGCAAATGTGCAGACAGTCCATGAAGAACACAATAGTGTGCTCCAATAGTGTGCTGCAAACTCCAGTCCAAGGAGTACACTTCAAACACTACAACACAGAGACAGTGCCCTTCAATTGATAGTGTTCAGCGATGCCTCATTTGGAAATCTTTCAGATGGTGGCACTCAAGGAGGACATTTGATTGTTCTTATGGAGAGGATTATGAAGAGGATTGTGCGGAGCACACTTGCTGGTGAAACACTGACAATGTCTGATGGAATTGATAATGCTCCACCCATAATGTGCATCACAGATAATCATTAACTTGCTGATGCAGTGAAGTCCACAAAGTCTTTCACAGAGAAACTGTGCCTGGAGATAAGCAGCATCAAAGAACTCACAGAATGTTGAAAGGTGCTGTGGCACAGTACAAAAGAACAGTGAATTCTCATCAAGGACGTGACGAACATAGCCACAAAAACGCCTTTCCATCGACTGCCACAGGCCCTCTCCAGTGCAGGAATGGAGACGACGACCCTCTGTGTCTGGCGCGCTGGTAGTGCTGTAATTAAGACGACCTCGTTGGAGGAGTCACAGGTAGCCTCTAGCCTCGTCTTCCATCTGTAGAGTTTGGACTGCCACTACAACAGCAGCTGGATATGCTGGTTAATCTTGACAACCTTGCAGAGCGTTCAGAGAGCTCTGAAAGCCATGTTCCTCAAGAACTAAACAGAGACAGAAAAGCAGGTAATGATGGTTAGTGAGAGCAAGTACTGTACAGTAACACAGGCAGCAGACTGCTTAAGGATTATAACAACTGGCTAAGTTAAACAGGAAAGCTTATATTAAACACTATAAAATAGGGATGGTCGCTCGACCAAATTGATACCCATTTGAGAAGGAGAAATGCTAATTCTGTGTGTCACTGTTGACGCTCACAGCTACAAGTGATTGGTTTCAGAATACATGTCTGGTCACTCACTGAAACCTGGATTAGACCTGATTAATATATAGCACTAAATGAAGCCACTCCCACAGGTTATAAATATGTACATAGCCCTAGATTATCAGGCAGAGGAGGTGGAGTATGCATAATCTACCACAATACACTAGATATTATTATAAAGTAAAGCTTAATACCAAAGACTTCTGTATCACCAGTAAATGCCCCAGATGGAAGTGAAACGAAAAAAGGACAGAAAACATGCAAGAGTTCAAGCCATACGCTAGCACTCTGGGAAAATCTTCCAGTTGTCCCCCCCGGCCCTGATACTTACTCTCTACAGGTAGAATCTCCAACAATAAAAACACTGTCCTGAGCAGTCGTCCTCGGTGACGGAGCAGATGAAGGGGAAGTTGAAGAGCTGAGGACCTCAAACTGGCTAGCAGAGGTAAGATGACCTGCTGTGCCCGGTGCACCAGTAGTGCTGTAATTAAGACAACTCTGTTGGAGGAGTCACAGGCAGTCTCCATCCTCCTCTTCAATCTGTAGTGTTTGGACTGCCACATCAACAGCAGCTGGATATGCTTGTCAATCTTGACAAACTTGCAGAGCGTTGGGAGAGACAGAAACTCAAACGATGGTTAGTAAGAGAAAGTGCTGTACAGTAATACAGGTAGCAGATAGCTCAAGGTTTACAACAAAGATAAATAAGACAAAAGCTAATATTAAAGACTATAAAGTAGGGATGGTCGCTTGACCAAACTGATTTCACGCTCTCCCCTGGAGTAATCCCGGGACTCCGCCAACAAGCCCTGTCAGGAGCCAGTATTCCAGAGGCTGACTGCACATGCATGCTTCAGTTGCCTCCCTCTCGTTCTCCCTCAGCATTCATGAGCTCACTGCCGTGTGTCTTTCTGGGTCCAGAGTCTGCCATGGTTTGTTCACGCTAAAACCATCATTGTCACGCCGCTCGTCCTCGGTCTGATCTTTTGTAACTCTGCTATTGTTCTTGATCTCTTGTTTTCTGTTGGCTTTGTTTATAGCACATTGCCCTTTGTTGTCTGCCTATCCTAGTGTTTGATTTGCTCTTGTTCCCTTGGCCACGTTTGTTTTGCTGTTCTTTTGTCAAGTGCTGCCTTAAGTTTTACCCTATCCCTGTACAAAGCGAGGCTTGTGTTTTTTGTTCTCCTTAGTATCCCTACCCTGTTTTACACCCAAGCACTTCTTGTGGTTTTGAGATCTCATTCTGCCCCTGTGTTCTCCTGAGCTAGGCTCAGCAGTTTTTGTTTATCCTGTCCAGTTTTGTTTTATGCCCTGTTTGTCTTCTGTTCACCTAAGCTCCATCTCTTCCTGGTCCCAGGTTTGTTGTTTTGCTCCAGTCCCACCTGCTTTGTCAAGTTTGTTTTGTTTCAGTTTTGACCCTTAGTTTGCTGCTACCCTGATTTATCCATTCTTGTTTACACTCCCACTCTTGTGTTATCCTGCCTTTATTTATTAAGGCCTGGCATCGTACATTCCCTGCAAGTGTTTCCTTGTTCGTCACTGCCAAACCTGACCAGGCAGGACACGTTCACAGCTAGTGAATTTTTGTGTGCGAGTGATTGGTTTCAGAGTACATATCTGGTTATAATAACATGGTGCTAGATTATTCTACCAAATTTCATTGATTCTGATTGGAGCAACACTGTCAAAGTTAGAACGGAGCACAGTCTTAAATAGCAGTTTGAAAACAACCTTACGATGTTCACAGGGAGAAGTCTAACCTTTCAAAAGATGAAAGTATTTAGATCCGCACGCTACACTTACAGATATGACAAAGCAGCTAGATTGAAAATGTGAAAAAATCTTTGCTCCATCAGGATCTCACTGCGTCGGGCAGGGAAAATATTAGAGAACAATGGTGCTGATGGGGTCACGCTTCCGCAGAACCAAGGCAAGCAGTCTGCCGATGTCCAGCATATGAGCACCTAGAAAACAGACCATATCATTACTCTTCAGGCCACCTTTTGTTTTTTTGGGTGATCATTATCTATTAATTTTTCATTATTATCCATTATCAAGAACATACAATATAAAAGAAAAAGTGGGTGATTGTATACACCACACACCAAGAGGCACCCCTCCCCAATGGCCAGCTCATCAGTAACAATTTGTTAATAAAAACAGGGAATAAAATAAAGTGCTATTTAAACCTCTCAGCAGCATTTTCCCAGGCCAATAATGAATGCCTCTCCTACCTTCAATCTTGCCTTCTCCTTGTGCTCCAGAGTGCCCTGCCTCAGCTCCAGTCTGATAGCACACCATCTCTATCCGCCAAGTTCTTCTCTGCATGAAGAATGAAGAATCTGGATGAGGCGTTCTCTGAACAGCGGGGTGTACTTGTGGAGCTGGAGGCACAGTCTGAGAACTCACACAAAAATTATTATTCTGTTCATAGTTCACATACATTCCTATTTATTCCATCCCATCAGTCAGTCGTGTCCATAAGTTCATTTGATTTGTATCCATGTCTTTATAGACTTTTTTTCCATCTCAATTACAGGACAAGTCTGCTTAATTTGGTTATTTCCCCATTCTAAAATAAAAATATATAAATGTATTTATATTTTCAAAAACCCCTTATTTTCTTTTCTAAAAGTTTACATAGCTCTGTATGTTGACGTCTCTATCCCTATCGTTACAATTATTATTATTATTGTTAGCACAGTAATGCTTAACTATGTTAACTATGTATTCATTTCATGTGTATAGTCCGGACTCTTCGGGTGTTATAAAACCCGGATCCCTTGTCAAAGAACCGGAATTCCTAATGGACTCTGAACCCTTCCTTAATTCTAAAATTTGTACAGCTTTAAGAAATCATTTCCAAAATTGCATTAAAAGTTTTTTTTTTTAGTTTTTTTAAAATGATGATCCTTTCTCAAAATTCTCTACCGGTTGAATAGTACTGAAAATAAAAATCTAAAATCGTGTCTTTCAGAGAATTGAAATAAATTCTCTGAAAAATGAAAAATTCTCTGGTTAAAACAAACTTCCAAGATTCCAAGACAACATTCTAGAATCTTCTGATTTTAAAGCATTTTTTAGACAACTGTGAGACTCAATCATGTTAAGGCAATGTTTTGAAAATCTCTACCCTCTGATACAGCATCCTGCATCCTCCTGTGAATTCTAAATTCATAAAGCAAGTGATTTTTAAAAAAAAAAATTTAAATAAAAAAAAATAATTTTACTGTCACCTTGGGTACAGAGTCTCAGAGTCAGTAGAGCGCTCGAATTGACTCAGAATCACTCATTGGTATGACGGTGGCCACCTCTGTTGATTTCTGATCCTGTCTCCCAAAACTCTGGACCCAGAGGAATATTGGTAATTTCGATGTACCCTCCAAAATGGTGCAAGTCGGATTCGCTTCTCCGCACTTAAAGAATCAACTCTGTGAATGAGACTTAAGAATGTAGAAACACACACTTTAATCCTGCGGTGAACGTAATGCAGGTGGAAGGCTTCAGAACCGCGTCTGAGAAAAAAATGCTCTCATATGGTGTCATTGTTATATTTCTATACTGTACAAACACATGATGTACATGTAATACGTTACATTCACACATTGATAAGGCTGGTTTCAGTCGTCTTTAATGTCCATTTACCGAAACACGCTGGCTTTCATTGCCAGACCCCATTGTTTAAAAGGTAACAAACCCACCATATGCTCCAATTCCCCATAAAGTCAAATATGTAATAACGTGGAAAAACATGAAATAAAAATCTATTAAAAAAAGAAAAAACCCCACAGTGCATGCACGTAGAAATTTACCTAAGAATACTGAACACATGCTGTGAAGACCGCTGCAGTCACTGGCCACAGGTGCTTAAAAAGCTTGGAGAGAGCCTAACCTTTTAAAAGATAAAAGTATTTGGATCAGCAGGCTACACTTACAGACATGACAGAAAGAAGCTAGATTCAAAATGTGAAAGAGAATCTTTGCTCCTTTAGGATGTCGCTGAGTCGGGCGGGGAGAATAGAAGAGAACGATGGTGCCGAAGGGGTCACGCAGCCGCAGCGCCAAGCTGTCTGGAGAGGTCCAGGATACGAGCACCTGGAAAACAGGAGAACGTGGCGTTACTCTTTGGGCCCTGATACGTTTTACAGTAGAATCTCCAATAATGAGAACACTGTCCTGAGGACTTCGCCTTCCCCTGCTTCGTCACAGAGGAGAAGTCGAAGAGCTGAGGACCTCGAACCGGCTAGCAGAGGTAAGACGACCCGCTGTGTCCGGTGCGCCAGTAGTGCTGTAACTAAGGTCAGAGGCAGTCTCCAGCCTCGTCATCAGTTAGTGGAACAACAGAAGCAGGATATATTGGTGAAGCTCAACTACCTCCTTGCAGAGCATCTGGAGAACTATTCAAGCCGACACAGAGACAGAAACGCAAACGATGGTTAGTGAGACAAAGTACTGTACAGTAAAACAGGTAGCAGATAGCTCAACGATTACAACAACTGGCTAAGATAAATAAGACAAAGCTAACATTAAAGACTATAAAGTAGGGATGCTCACTCAACCAAACTGATACCCATTTGGTTCGGAAAAAATCTAAACCAACTCCATACGACATGTTGACAGGGAGAAGTCTAACCTTTCAAAAGATGAAAGTATTTGGATCAGCATGCTACACTTACAGACATGACAGAAAGCAGCCAAATTCAAAATGTGAAAGAATCTTTGCTGCATCAGGATCTCTCTGCGTCAGGCAGGGAGAATAGTAGAGAATGGAACTGAAGAGGTCACACCGCTGCAGCACCCAGGGAAGCAGTCTGGCGATGTCCAGGATACGAGCACCTCGAAAACAGGAGGTTTTTGTTTTGTTTTGTTGGGTTTTTTTTTTTTTGGGGGGGGGGGGGGGTCTATTCATTTTTCCTTATTATCCATTATAAAGAACATACAATATAAAACAAAAAGAAAAAGTGGGAGATTGTGTACACCACACACCCCAAGGCACCCCTCCCCAATGGCCAGCTCATCAGAAACAATTTGTTAATAAAAACAGGGAGTTTAAATAAAATATTATTTCAGAGCAGTGCTATTAACCTCTCAGCAGCGTTTTCCCAGGCCAATAATGTCTTGTCTTTAGCACCATGAATGTGAGCGGTACAAAGATGCAGGTTAATAACGTCAATACAGAAAAGAATCCATTGTCTCCATCTCTGAGAATGTGGGGGTTGCCAGCGCATGCCTAGTTATTTTTTAGCATTGATTGTTCCAGAAGTCGCAAGTAAAGGGAAAAGGAAAAGCCAGGTAAATTATAGAAAGACTGAAATTCTTGGAACGTCCGGAGTTCAGTCTCACTAAAAATAAAGTGTTGATTACATTCCGTTGCCACACAGGGAAGAAAAAAGGTTTGTTGGCCGTAAGAAGTTTATAATTATGGAAGACAGGGGAGTTTTAGTGCCACCTGGTGGAAGAGTTTGTGATTCTTTCTACATCCCTCCACACAAAGTAAATTACTAATGATTGGTCCATACCCCAATTTACAATGTTTTAGAGGGATATTTGAATAAATTAAGCCTTGTAGTCTATGGGGAGCGATTCTACATGATTCTATAGGACACCAGGAAGTTTGTGCATCAGGATTAAGCCAAGTGGTTAGAACCCGTGGTTATAAAGAAAGAGTATAATTTGAAGGTCGGAGCTGAGAGCAGCATCAGGGTTGGAGGGTTAAATATGTGTATCTAGGTCTCTTGCCTCTGCACAAATAAAACCAAAATAACAATCAAGTTTCTTCCAGAAATTCATTGGAGGTGATAGATAACTGTCTGGCAGAAAATGTAGTATATTTTCTGGCTGATGGGTTAAGGGCAGGCCAGACATCAACCAGTGTGATTTGATTTGTGTATCAGAGTGAATTGCGTTGGAGTGATCTAGCAGATTATTAGCATCAATGAGTAACGGAGAGTCAAAATTAGAGAGATATTTAGATAGAGCTACAAAAAACTCCAAACCAAATACAGCTGGGGCGTAGGCTGAGACAAAAGTGAGTGTTTTCCCTCCAATAGATGCTATAATGAGAGAAATTTGCCCAGGTGTGTCGCCGCCTGTATGACTAATCGATTACATTTTTCTCTTTCTTAGCAGAGCAGTACGCTGCCGCCTTAAAATATTTATTTGACATTCTAGACTCATTGGTAGGCAAGAGATTGGATTCTTGTAATAACGCAATATCTATTCTTTTTCTACTGAAAATATCTAAGCAACAAAGTCTCTTTGAAGGCGAATTCAGACGCTGGACATTCTAAGACAATATTGTTAGTTCAGTCATAGACGTTTAAAACTAGCGCAAATAAGTCAGGATAAGCAGGAAAAGATGAAGTATATCTGAGAGGCTTGGGTGGTGATTAACAGAAATTAAACAATGTCTTAAATAACAAGGAGAAACTGGCCGGGAACAAACAACCCACAACCCAGGGTGCTCACAGAGAACAGGAAGAAAAGCCATTCTTCTCTTAGAAGTGAAGGAGCTATAATCAACAAAAAAATGAAGGTTTGAACCAAAGTAAGAGATGGGGCTGCTGGCCCTGCTTACCTTCAGTAGACACTGCCCATCCTGGTACCACAGGAGCTTGAAAATAAAGACCTGCTGTGAGTTTGCTGTGTCTTTCTAGTTTCTATAGACACAGTGAGCTCGATCCAGGTCGCTTTGCTTCATCTTTTTCTTGATTGGGGAAGCAACAGGAGAGGGAATTGGTCGTGTTTAACAGTAGATATCACAGCCATTCTATTACCAGTAAATGCTGCAGGTAGAAGTGTAAAAAACAACAAAAAAAAGATAGCAAAAAAAAAAAAAAGAGTGCAAGAGTAAGTGCAAGAGCTACCATTACGGTAAATCAGTCACGTGGTCCCCCCGGGCCCTGATACTTAATTGTCTTACAGTAGAATCTCTAATAAGAACAATAATAACACCACCTTCACCTGCTTCGTCACCGAGCACAGCTCCTCAGGGCAAAGTCAAAGAGCCGAGGAACCCAAACCTGTTAGCAGAGATGAAAACGTCTGTTGGTGGAGGTGCCCACAGCTTTTCCCGGCCAGGCTGAATCCTACAGGCTCTCTCCTGTGCGGGAGTGGAGACGATGGCTGGCGTCCAGTGTGCCGGTAGTTTTGTAAATACTACCCCATGGGAGGAGTCACAGGAGGCCTCCAGCCTCGTATTCCACCTGTGGAGTTTGCACTGCCACTGCGACAGCAGATGGATATGCTGGTCAAGCTAAAGACAGAAACGCAAACAATGGTTAGTGAGAGAAAGTACTCACACAGTCACACAGGTAGCAGATAGCTCAAGGATTACAACTATAAAGTAGGGATGGTCAAAAACAAATTGATACCATTTGCGTGAGAGAAGTTCTAATTCTGCATGTTGACGTTCACATTTACGAGTGACTGTTTTCAGAGAACATGTCTGGTCATTATACCATGGGTATTGGGTTGGGTTTGGGTTGTGCATAGAACTGAACTATAAATTGTGGAGATGCCGCCACTACAACCACTTCTGCGTGAGAAACCTCAATAGCTAAAATCTGTGGAGAGCAAATGCATTTCAAAGAGACGGCTTCTGTGAATTCTCATGAAAGACATGACGAAACTTCCTGAAAACTAAAGGGTGAAACTGTAAAAGCTACTGAGCCATGCTTGGCAGATTTATCTCCATACGGAGCAGTAAAATGTACTTCCTCAGATACTGGCAGCGTTCACAGCAAGGGATTTTCATCAGTCATTGATCAGTGAATCAACTCGGTCAATCAGCCTTAAGAATGTAGAAAAACACGTTCCTGCAGTGAACGTAGCGGTGGAAGGCTGTCAGAACCACGTCCACGATTTTCTCCTAAAGTCCTTCACCACGATCCAATCCCCGATCTGTATGGAGTTCACAGAGTCGGTCAGCACTGGAAAGGCTGCTACCACCATGGAAGGACTTCTCTCTTAGCCAGTTAGCCACTGTGATTGCGTCCCGTTGTCTGCAAATGAAAAACTTTTGTGATTTTTGCTTAATTTTCAAAAATACCCAGATCAATTTTAAATTGTTAGAAAGGAGTTCGATGAAATCAATCATCTGATGCTAAACGAACCACTGGGAGGTTGATGTGCACTGACTGGGGGTATAATAACCCTGCTCATGTTCATTTGAATATGTACTATCCACCTTTCACACTACGCTTTGGTCCCTTGTGAAATCTAAGTGTAAACCATTATTTGTCAACCATATCGGTCATATCCGATTATGATTTGATCCACTGGAATGAGGGATTGTAAAGAGAGAATCCAAAGCTGGGATTGTGTGCACGCCAAACTCTCAGTTCCGCCTCTATAACGGACATCACCTCTGGTGTCTGAAATATCCTCGTCATTAACATCCTCATTTTGCTCAGACTTCTGTTGTACTCTTATGGAAACCATCTGAAGCTCTACTGCATTTCTTGACAAAGCTGTCTCTTGCCACCTGCTCTACAAATGAATTACCTACAGATATTGCAACCCCTTTTTTAAGTATTATTTTTTTATGAGCTTTAGATTTACATAGAAATAGTACAGCATAGGAACTTCTTACAAATGTTAGGGTTCTATGTGCCACAAGTTCCCCAGATGTTTAGTGATAATATGTAAACTCTTGCTAAAGCACACAATTCTCCTGCTTGCACCGACACACTATCTGGTAACCTGAATGTGTCCACTATCTGATCAGCCTTCACTATGAAGTAGCCACTGATGGATTCCCATTTTCCAACTGCAGTCTGGATCTATCTAAAAAAAATAAAATAAAATAAAACACATCAGCATTTTTATTTGGTACATCAGTGAGATCAGACCTGACATCCTTGACTCACATGGGAAATTTATCATCATTTTAGATAATTCTTCTTCTCCTTCCTTGGACAGGGATATTGAGCCCGGTAAAGCCAATCAGCTGTTTTGCTTGTACCACCCTTTATTGAACCAATATCACCACATGGCAGCATTGGTCTCGATCTCGTAATTTTTATCTGGCAGCTCGTGTCTGGACCGCAAAACACAAGTATCATCAATTATTTGTACCCTCCAAGCATTCATACTAGGTGAAAAACACTTATCTTTGCTTTCCCAATCTTTAGCATTAAGTAATGTTTTTAACCACACCCCTTTCCATTAACCCTTCTTGCCTGGGGAACTATGCGGTTCACCTGGCTCTCTGAACAACTGTCTCTGTCCTTTAATCAAGACTACATGCGTTGCTGCACACTGATCTTCATAGCACACATAAGATACAGATTATCTATTGCTGGAATCTTTTGTACCCATGACTGTTCATACAAAACGGAGGATTTTTCCCATTCAACCTTTGACAGAGCTTCATGTAATGCATTAAAGGTTCTCTGCTCTGTCAGATACCAAAAATATTCTACTAGGCCTATTTGAAGTAGAAATAAGTATATACTATGACTAGTAGCAGAACCTGTACATTCTGTACATTGTATGATTTAGTATAAAAGCATTTAGTATAAAAGCTCTGAATAATAATGGGCTGTGAGGGGTAAGCCTGAAACGCCAACTGTTAGAATTGTGTCCGTATTGAGGGATTTGGGCACTGACCCCTAAACTGTACTAAAACTGTTGCACCCGAGTCAACTAAACACGGAATAGGTTTTTTCAGCAAATCTCTGAATCCCAGTGAGGAACCCATTCTGAATTTAGAGTCTTCTTGAGAGACTGCATACATTTTCTCCCACCTCATTCTATTTGGTATGGTGTGGTTCTGTAACTGTGAACTCTGGTTATTGCTGCTCTGTGTCTATTTCCGTGGCCGTCTCCCCCAGCAAAACCTCCAATGCCTTTACTCAGCACTGCGTCAGACAGCCTGATTCCGCTATGCGCTGCAATTTCTCGGCTCAGCTTGGTAACTTCATTGGTCAGGTGGCTGCTGGACTTTTTCGATGGGTTCAGGTGAAGAATCTGGATGAGGTGCTCTCTGAACAGCGGGGTGCACTTGCGGAGCTGCAGCAGGTGGACCTGGAGGCACAGTCTGAGAACATACACAAAAATCATTATTCTGTTCATAGTTTACATACATTCCTATTTATTCCATCCCATCAGTCAGTCGTGTCCATAAGCTCATTTGATTTAATATTATATTGACTTTATACCTATAGTTACAATTATTATTGTTAACTATGTATTAATTTCATGTGTATAGTGTGGACAGATGTTATAAAACCCAGCTTCCTTGTCTTAGAACCTCTGAAATTCTTAATAGACTCTACACCCTTCTCTAATTCTTTCATCTTGGGATTTATTTTTCAGTACTGTTCAACCTGTAGAGCAAAAAAACAGCGTCCTGCATCCTCCTGTGTATTCTAAATTCATAAAGCAACTGATCTTTTTTATAATTTTATCGTCACCTTGGGTACAGAGTCTCAGAGTCAGTAGAGCGCCTGAATTGACTCAGAATCACTCATTGGTATGACGGCGGCCACCTCTGTTTATTTCTGATCCTGTCTCCCAAAACTCTGGACCCAGTGGAATATTGGTAATCTCGGTGGAACCTCCAGAACGGTGCTAGTCGGATTTACTCCGCACTTAAAGAATCAACTCTGTGAGTGAGCCTTAAGAATGTAGAAACACACACTTTAATCCTGCAGTGAACGTAATGCAGGCGGAAGCCTTCAGAACCGCGTCTGAGAAAAAACCCTCTCATATGGTGTCATTTTAACGTAGTACATGTTCATCATGTGTTTGTGGAGTATAGAAATGTAACATTCACACATTGATCAGGCTGGTTTCAGTCGTCTTTGATGTCCATATGCTGATAACGTTGATTTTCAGAGCCCACTGTGGTGAGGCTGGTGTGAAGCTGACAGACCCCATTGTTTCAAGGTAACAAACCCATCATATGTTCCTATAATAATAATAATAATAATAATAATAATAATAATAATAATAATAATGACAACAACAACAACAACATGGAAAAACATGAAATGAAAATTTATTTAAAAGAAAAAAAACTGAACAGTGCATGCTCGTAGAAACTTACCTAAAGAATTCTGGACACTGGCCAATGACTGCAGCGGTCATCACAGCATAAGTTGCTTAAATAGCTGTTTAAAACCGACTCCATATGACATATTGAACATGGAGAATGCCTAACCTTTCAAAAGATTAAAGTATTTGGCTCAGCATGCTACACTTACAGACATGACAAAGAAGCTAGATTCAAAATGTGAAAGAGAATCTTTGCTCCTTTAGGATGTCGCTGCGTCGGTGGGGAGAGTAGTGAAGAACGATGGTGCTGAAGGGGTCACGCAGCCGCAGCGCCAAGCTGTTTGGCGAGGTCCAGGATACGAACACCTGGAAAACAGGAGACTGTGGCGTTACTCTTTGGGCCCTGATACGTTTTACAGTAGAATCTCCAACATTGAGAACACTGCCCTGAGGACTCCTCCTCCGTGACCAAGCAGGGGAAGGCGAAGAGCTGAGGACCGAACTTGCTAGCAGAGGTAAGAAGACCCGTTGTGTCCGGTGCGCCAGTAGTGCTGTAACTAAGGTCACAGCCAGTCTCCAGCCTCATCAACAGTCAGTGGAACAACAGAAGCTGCATATTTTGGTGAAACTCAACCACGTCCTTGCAGAGCGTCTGGAGAACTCTGCAAACCCTGTTCCTGAAGAGTAAACACAGAGACAGAAATGCAAACGATGGTTGACTGTTGACGCTCGACCAAATTGATACCCATTTGGGTCGGAGAAATGCTAACTCTAAAACTGATCGCTTGTAACTATAAACGTCAACAGTGACATGCAGAGTACATGTCTGGTCATTATACCATGGTGCTAGCTTTTTCTACCAAATGTCTTTGATTCTGATTGGAGCAACATTGCCAATGCTAGAACTAAAACCATTAAAGCTACTGAGCGATGCTAGGCAGATTCATCTCCATATGGAACAGTAAAATGTATTTCTTCAGATAATGGCACAGAGTTCAAAGCAAGGGATTTTCAGTCATTGATCAGTGAGAAGACGTGAGACCTCTGCAACTTACTCAACACATCAAAATAATCCAGCTGAGAGAAATTTGTGAACCCTATTTCATATAGAAAGTTGCATGCTAGCAGCAACTTACCTAAAGAATTCTGGTCATATGCTGTAATCTCTGCAGTCATTGGCAACAGGAGCTTAAATAGTAGTTTGAAACCAACTCAATACGACATGAATTGTTACTCCATCAGGATCTCGCTGCGTCAGGCAAGGAGAATAGTAGAGAATGGAGCTGAAGGGGTCACACCGCCGCAGCACCCAGGGAAGCAGTCTGGCGATGTTCAGGATACGAGCACCTAGAAAACAGGAGACCATGGCGTTACTCTTCTGGCCCTTTTTTTTTTGGGGGGGGGGTGATCATTATTTATTTTTCATTATTATGCATTATCAAGAACATTCAATATAAAGCAAAAAGAAAAAGTAGGTGATTGTGTACACCACAGATCTCAAGGCACCCCTCCCCAATGGCCAGCTCATCAGAAACAATTTGTTAATAAAATATTTCAGAGCAGTGCTATAAACCTCTCAGCAGCGTTTTCCCAGGCCAATAATGTCTAGTCTTTAGCACCATGAATGTGAGCGGTTGAAAGATCCAGGTTAATAACGTCAATACAGAAAAGAATCCATTGTCTCCATCTCTGAGAATGTGGGGGTTGCCAGCGCATGCCTAGTTATTTTATTTTAGCACTGATTGTTCCAGAAGACACAAGTAAAGGGGAAAGGAAAAGCCGGGTAAATTATAGAAAGATTGCAATTCTTGGAACATCCGGAGTTCAGTCTCACCAAAAATAAAGTGTTGATTACATTCCGTTGCCACACAGGGAAGAAAAAAAGGTTTGTTGGCCATAAGATGTTTATAATTATGGAAGACTGGGGAAGTGTGATTCTTTCTACATCCCTCCACACAGAAAGTAAATTACTAATGATTGGTCCATACCTTGTAGTCTATGGAGTGATTCTACATTCTTCTATAGGACACCAGGAAGTTTTTGCATCAGGATTAAGCCAAGTGGTTAGAACCCGTGGTTATAAAGAAAGAGTATAATTTCGGAGCAGAGAGGCCACAATCAGTTTTACAAATGTTGAAGATTTAAATATTTGTATCTAGGTCTCGTGCCTCTCCTCACATAAACCAAAATAACAATCAAGTGTCTTCCGGAAATTCATTGGAGGTGATAGAGGAATCATTGAGGGAATGAAGTGAAGTCTGGGAAGAACAAATTTTGTATTTTGCAGCAACATGGTGTTAAATAGTCATCTGGCACATGCTGTGATAAACTGTGAAATGTTATCTTTGTAATATTAGGGTAATGATCAGACATTGAAAGAGGAGAGATATCAGCTGAATAGATCAGTTGTAGTGTAGTATATTCATTGGCTTTGCAGATGTAGAAAAGAAAGGGGGCCCCGTTTCTTGACCAAATAGACACAAATTGAACAGACATAAGATGCTGTTTAGATTTGGACATCCCGTTGGGCAGACGTGTCAGTGATTTAAACGCTGTCCAGATGTGGCCATGGACCACTTAGGTAATGGGGGAGCTAATGGCTGTTCCCTATGGATGAAATGTAAACATTCCATATATGGCAACATTCCAACAGAATGTGGCGTGAAATAAGGTATAAAAACTCAAGGTATTCCTAAGTCGGAGAGAGAGAGACCGAAGGGCACCCAGAATTGGCAGACTCTCTCCACACTGTTCTTTCGATGCAATAAAATATATTATTGTTACAACTAAAGACAGTGGCTACAGACTCTCCTTTTTGAATAACAAGTCCATCTCCAGAGGAAGACGAACCGAGACGACAAATTTTGGCGCCCGAACAGGGACTCAGCTGTGACTTCCGGCGGCACCAGACGGTACCACGTGGAAAACTTTTGCTCGTGAGCCAACAATACACGGTGAGCACTTTTCTCACTATTCGAGCTTGGGTTTCCGCGTTATGCTGAGATGTGTGCAGTGAGGCTGCACTGGCGTGTTAATTGTAACGTCTGAGGTTGTGACATTATTTGGGAGGAGACTCTGTTCTAAATTTGGGTCGTTTGTGGGTTGTGCCACCACAATACGGGGGTGTAAGGAATGAGAAAATATGTAGGAACAAGAGTACTGACAAGGAATAAGGAAAATGAGGAACACAAAAGGGGTGTTGTTGAAAAAGCAGTGAGTAACATTGATAAGGCCATGTTAATTTGCGCCACGCAGGCTTTGTGAGCTAGGGCCCTTGTCTCTCTTAGGATTGTAAGACGTGAGCAGGTTCAGGTTGCAGTGTGAAAGTTAGCTTAACAGGGTGATATAAGAGAAATATGGGGGTTTTTAAGAGAAGAAACATGGGGTGTTATAGAAGAAGACAAGTACTATGGGATGTTACGGAAAAACAAAGAGAAATATGGGGTGTTGTAGAAGAAAAAGAGAAATATGGGAAGTTTAAGAGAAGAAAAGAAGGGGTTTTACAAGAGAAAAGAAGGGGTTTTTAGAGTAAAAAGGGTAATATAAGAGAAAAAAGAAAAGAGGGGTGAGTACTTATCTAAGTGTCAGAAGTAAAGAGAAAAGGGTATAGTGCACAGAAGAGAAGACTTAAGGGTTAGCATAAAACAGTCGACTTGGGGTGTGTGTGTGTGTGTGTGTGCGCGCGTGCCTAGGGATTTATGTGTGTGTGTCAGTCTGTGTGTGGAGGCTGAGGGGCTGGTACCCTCCTCCCTTTCTTTGTCATGTTTTGTCTGGGTTAAAAGGGATATGTTTGGTAAGAGGAGAGTAATTCACAAACTCTCCATAATGTTGGCTTTTATTGAAAAAAAAACAAAACAAACCAAAAAAAAAAACATGCATATGGTCAAATACCCGATCTCGTTGGCTTTCTGAGATCCTATGCCTTGCAGGAGGTCTCTTCTGACAAAAGTATGGGGCCTGAGAGTCACTCCTTACGGGGAGGAGGAGCTGTATTTGAGTCTGTGCACCAGAAGCAATAAAAGCCAGATTAATTGAGATTATGAAAAGATTTAAAGGGGACATGCAATTTAAATTTAATTTAAATTCTGATATTGTTTCAGACCATGTGTACCTTTGTGGGAGGTTGTAAATTTAAAGGAAAATATGGGGGCCCATAGAGAGAGGAAAAAAAAAAAAGGAGTGAATGTTATGTGTTGTATGTCTAGTTTGTTATGTGTTGTATGTCTAGGTTGTGTTATTGTTTAATGGCAAATAATAGATAAAGGGATCCCATAAACATAGTTAAGTGATAATGATTGTAGAACAGTAGTGTTAAATAAATAGGTTTCTCAGATGTGTGGGTTGGAATGAGGTATAGGAAAATTAATGAGCCCTGTCTGGAAAACAGAGAGGGAGATAGGTAAGGGTAAAATTTCATAAACCACCAAAACAGCCCATATTGGCACCAGGTCATGTACAGTACAAGAATACTGTTAATAAGTCCTGTGATTGTCGTGTGGATCCTGGAATGTGGGTTTTTTAAAGTGTAATTTCAACCTACCATCTGAGAGACAAAAATAAATCAATTCAAAGTTACATATATATATATATATATATATATACACATGTATATATGTGCATGTAGAAGATGTGATATTAGTAGTATGTCTAATTTGAAGGAAAGTTTATATATGGTTGAGATGAGTAGTATTGGTCAGCAATGTAGGAGAATAGTCTCTGGTATGTTACTGTTGAGAAGGAATAAATGAAATTAATACTGATGGTAGAATGTTGATATAATATGATAGCCATAATATGAGATAAGTAGAGGAGTGTATTAAATATACACTTTGTGTTTGCATATAACTATATAAAGGCGAGTGGTTACTAAAAGGAATTTAGTAGTAGGTTTGGGATTCTGTGTTTTGCAATGGCTAAGGCGTGGCTGAGCGCCAGATGTGTAATGCAGTGTTAATGACAAGATATGCAGGAGCACAGGGGCCTGGTAGAGTGAGATTTTTCCTATGAGGAGAAATGATGGTTCATGGTTAAGAGTTTGGTTGTGGTGTCATATGAGATAATATATTATAATAATAATATTAGTCTTGTTAAATATGTGTTCATAAGAAGAAGGACTAGAGAATAGTAATAGTAGAATGATTGGTTTGTCTTGTATGGGTTAAAAGATGTCTAAGGTTGTTGTTTTTCCTGTGTTGAAATGGGTCCAGTGATGTTCTTGGTATGGCTTGTGTTGAAGAATAGACTATTATAGTGCTTCTAGCCAACTGTCTTTGGGATTATTATAATGGAGGTGGTGATTTTCTTGGTGTTCTGTGGCAGTGAGTGCAGTGAGTGTGTGGCTTGGAGTGCTGGTTGTGCTTTGAGAATGCATTAAACCTAAGTGATTATTAGACCCAGTATGAACTGTTATGCAAATTGTTCAGGGTGCAGACCATTCTGATGATAATGTTGTTTTACTAGTATCACTCATGTTGGTAGTTACCTTACACAGGGTTACTTTATGAGAGGAACTAGTGAGCCTCGATAGGTTAAATTAGTTTTTCTGTTTTGCTGGTATTTCTCTCCCTTTCTGCACAGCGGGAGAAAGGGGACTATCCACCATACATACTAGTGTGAAGATAGGCTTTGCACACATATGTTTCTGGTTGACCTATGACCCCTGGCTAAGGGAGAGTCAGGCATGTCAACATACATATACACTTGGGCTTAAGAAGGTGAAGAGTGTTAAATTGGTTTTTAGCGGAATAGTCTATGTTATGATGATAGTTGAGAAACTATGTTGGCAGTAGGCCAAGAGTCCCTTGGGGATATGAAGAATGGTTCAAGATGGTATTTTAGTATGTAGGAACAGAAGGAAGATGTATGGAAAGTGGATGGAAATAGGATGGAAAATGTATGTTTACAGTGAATTGTTATGGACCTTGAGAGTTTATGACAGGAACAACGTAAGGAGAAGAGACAGATGGAGCTTGGCATTCTTCAGTTGTTTGAACAAGAGGGACAGAAATTGGTTAAAGCAGCAAAGGATAAGAGAGAGAGGAGTGCAGAAGACATAGAGAGACAGGTAAGGGGCACAGAAAAGCAGATGGCAGAAATTAGTGCACCATTTTCACATGTCAACCCAGTAAAAAATCCCCCACCATATGAGAAGGAGGTGACGTCTAAGGAGATCTATCCCCAGCTTCCAGTGATCACTCAAGAGGGAGACTATCGTATCAGAGATGAGGACGACCGAATAGTGGAAGCAGGCAAAGCGGAAACTATTATAAAGATGTATCCAACTTCCAAAAGTAAGAAGAAAACAACATGTTTGCAAATCGAAGGTGCAGTGAAGACCAGGAGGACAAAAGTTGGAGATGATGTGGATCAGAGTGCTTGGGAAGAAGCCAGAGGAGGATATGATCCAGCAGTCAGACGGATCCTGGTGAGGGCAGAAAGGAGAGGAGGCAAGACTAGACGGTATGAGGACTCCACTGATGAGAGTTCTGATGAAAGTGAAAATGAAGACGACGACCAAGACAAGGGACCCACAAGTCTTTGCACTTCAAGAGGATTCTTCCCGACCACAGCCAGTTCAAGAATGGAAGAAGACATCAACAGGACTATGAGAAGTGTAGAGAGGCGTATAGACCAATGCCTTTCTCATGTGGACACTGCTATGAGTTTAGAGAAGCAGAACAGACTGGAAAAACAACTGAAGGAGCTACAGATGCAGAAGAAGGAATTGAGGACGGAAGGCTCTCAGAAAGTGGACAAGGGATATGCATTGCGCCCAAGAAAAGGAACATCATGTGACAAGATGTGTCCAGTGATCATCCGAGGACAGACATTGGAATACAAGCCTTGGCAGAATACAGACATGTCTGATGTTTTGGAAAAATTGCCAACTCTACAAGACGGAGCACATCCTTGGATCGCAAAGTTGGAAGAGATCATGGTGGGAACACAACCTGCTGTAGGAGATATTAAAAGACTTCTTGCTAATCTCCTGGGAGTGCCGGGCATGGAAAAATTCTGCAAAAAGCTGGATTCAATCGTTATGTGGGAACATTGTTGGCTCAGTTGTTTGGTGCTGCGCTTTTGTCGCTATGTGTAATGTTCTGTTGTTGCACACTGATATTGACTTTTGCTAAGGCGATGATTTTAAGATGGGTTGGAATTGTAATGCCGGGGGAACAAATTCAATTGCCATTATTACCTAGGACAGATTCAGAAGAAGATGAGGGATTAGTATTAGAAGGTGATTTGGTGGATAAATATCCATTCTGAGTATCTACTTGGATTATGACTTTAATTTAGTGAATCAAGTCTTTTATCATAAGTTATAACACCTATGTTATATTACCACAGGTTATGTAAAAGGGGATTTAAGTATATGATAGTATGGCTGAAAAGGGTGGCTTGAAAGATGATTTACTGAGTAGTAATAGTTTGACATGTATAATACTGTTGTTGTGAAATCTGCATTTGATGTTTTGAAGAAAAGATATTGGCTGTTGTTCTTTCCCTTCAGACTAGCGTGGGGAGTACCACTGTGGGGGACTGGTATTCAGAGATCCCAAGAGGCAGAAAAGGGGTCAGATGTTGATGGACATTACTAATCGAGAGATCTGAAGATCTTTTGAACAAGGACATTGTAAATTCATCTATCCCGACTCATCATCAAGGAACACTCACCATCAAGGAACACCGTTGTTGATGAACTCCAACGTGCCACATTTAAACTTGTCAATTATTACTGTCTGTACTCTAAATACACTACATGTATAAATAGTAGTTTTGATATGTATAATCTATTGATATTATTTTGTAAATGAGTTGTAAGATGATGTATTTTATTGTGAGTAAGCACAGCGTGACCCCAGGGGTTTTGATTTTTTCTCGATACTAGGGTCAGTAATGGTAGGCAGGGACAGGTGTATTGGAAGGTCCGATGGGTCGACCAGCCTGAAAGTACACATTATGTTTGGTTTAATGGGGTTCCAAATGTATTTACTCACACTAGCAGATGTCCATATTCAATATATATATCAATGAGACATTCCTTCTTTTTACATTGGCCTGGAGTACAGTATGTGGTCGCCTGGGGCAGAGGGACCGTGAGAGAGTTTTTTCCTGTCTTGGATGATTGAGGGATATTAAAAGTGAGATAGCTGCCTGGCAGGTTTTCGCTCTCACATTCTGGGAAATAAGTGTTAAAAAAGGCAAACATAGAAGGAATAGGTCTTTAGAAGCACATGTAACCATGTGTGTGATGCTCTTTTATTTTATTGAGCCTCTGATTAGGCTCAAAGGGGGCAAATGTAGTATATTCATTGGCTTTGCAGATGTAGAAAAGAAAGGGGGCCCCGTTTCTTGACCAAATAGACACAAATTGAACAGACATAAGATGCTGTTTAGATTTGGACATCCCGTTGGGCAGACGTGTCAGTGATTTAAACGCTGTCCAGATGTGGCCATGGACCACTTAGGTAATGGGGGAGCTAATGGCTGTTCCCTATGGATGAAATGTAAACATTCCATATATGGCAACATTCCAACAGAATGTGGCGTGAAATAAGGTATAAAAACTCAAGGTATTCCTAAGTCGGAGAGAGAGAGACCGAAGGGCACCCAGAATTGGCAGACTCTCTCCACACTGTTCTTTCGATGCAATAAAATATATTATTGTTACAACTAAAGACGGTGGCTACAGACTCTCCTTTTTGAATAACAAGTCCATCTCCAGAGGAAGACGAACCGAGACGACAGTAGCAAGGAGGAAGATGCAAGATCATCAATACTAGAGAATAATTTATGTCTGGCAGAAAATGTAGTATATTTTCTGGATGATGGGTTAAGGGCAGGCCAGACATCCCCCAGTGTGAAATCAGAGATGAACTTGTTTAAAACAGAGGTGGATTTGATTTGTATTTGTATCAGAGTGAATTGCATTGGAGTGATCTAGCAGATTTTTAGCATCAATGAGTAACGGAGAGTCAAAATTAGAGAGATATAAAGGTAAAGGTAAAGGTGCACGTATTTGTCACTGTACAGCGAAATGTGTCCTCCGCATTTAACCCATCTGGTAGTGAACACACGCTCACACACACACATGTGTTAGGGGCAGTGAGTACACACACACACCCAGAGCGGTGGGCAGCCAACTCCAGCGCCCGGGGAGCAGAGAGGGTAAAGGGCCCACAAAAAAAAAGGACGCTTCACGATTTTGCGTGTCATCCTTGCGCAGGGATTATATATATTTAGATAGAGCTACAAAAAACTCCAAACCAAATACAGCTGGGGCGTAGGCTGAAACAAAAGTGAGTTTTTCTCTCCAATAGATGCTATAATGAGAGAAATTTATACAGGTGCTGGCACGTCTGGCAGACAAATCAATTACATTTTTCTCTTTCTTAGCAGAGCAGTACGCTGCCACCTTAAACTATTTATTTGACATTCTAGACTCATTGGTAGGCAAGAGATTGGATTCTTGTAAAAACAATATCTATTCTTTTTCTACGCAAAATATTTAAGCAACAAACCCTCTTTGAAGGTGAATTCAGACACTGGACATTCTAAGACAATATTGTTAGTTCAGTCATAGACGTTTAAAACTAGCGCAAATAAGCCAAAACAAGCAGGAAAGAATGGAAAGTATATCTGCGAGGCTTGGATGGTGATTAATAGATAAATGAAACAATTTCTTAAATAACAAGGAGAAACTGACCGGGAACAAACAACCCAGGGTGCTCACAGAGAACAGGAAGAAAAGCCGTTCTTCTCTTAGAAGTGAAGGAGCTATAATCAACAAAAAAATGAAGGTTGAAACCAAAGTAGGAGATGGGGCTGCTGGATCTGCTTACCTTCAGTAGAAGCATGTTTCGTCTTTCTATAGACACAGTGAGCTCTTTCCAGGTCTGCCATTTTTGGGAGCCAGAGGAGTCGTTTTGCTTCATTGTTTCTTGATTGGGGAAGATATCACAGCCATTCTATCACCACTAAATGTCCCAGGTAGAAGTGTTAAAAAAAACGAAAAGAGACAGAAAAAAAAGGATAAAAAAAGTAAGGGAGCAACCATTCCAATAAATCAGTCTTGGTGGTCCCCCTGGGCCCTGATACTTAATTGTCTTACAGTAGAATCTCCAATAAGAAGAGCAGTAAGAACACCGCCCTGAGGAGTTGTCCTCGGTGACGAAGCAGGTGACGCTGGAAGTCGTCTCCACTCCCGCACAGGAGAGAACCTGTAGGCTTCAGTGTGGCCGGGAAAAGCTGTGGGCTCCTCCACCAACAGACGGTTTTCACCTCTGCGAACAGGTTTGGGTTCCTCAGCTCTTTTCTGTAAATAAGACTACCCAATGGGAGGAGTCACAGGTAGCCTCCAGCCTCGTCTTCCGCCTATGCTGGTCAAGCTAGAGACAGAAATGCAAACGATGGTTAGTGAGACATAGCAGCTCAAGAATTACAACTATAAAGTAGGGATGATCGCTCAAACAAACTGACACCATTTAAGAGAGAGGTTTTAATTCTGCATGTTGACGTTCACACTTACGAGTGACCGGTTTCAGAGAACATGTCTGGTCATTATACCATGGGTATCAGGTTGGGTTTGGGTTGTGCATAGAACTGAACCATAAATTGTGCTGATGCCTCCACCACAAACACTTCAGCGTGAGAAACCTCAATAGCTAAAATCTGTGGAGAGCCAATGCATTTCGGATAAAGAAGCGATGGCTTCTGTGAATTCTCATCAAGGACATGATGAAACTTCCTGAAAACTAAAAGTGAAACTGTAAAAGCTACTGAGCCATGCTTGGCAGATTCATCTCCATACGGAACAGTAAATGTATTTCCTCAGATACTGGCAGCGTTCACAGTAAGGGATTTTCAGTCAATCAATGAATCAACTCGGTCAGTCAGCCTTTCCTGCAGTGAACGTAACGGTGGAAGGCTGTCAGAACCACGTCCGCGATTTTCTCTTAGTCCTTCACCACGATCCCCGATCTGTATGGAGTGTACAGAGTCGCTCAGCACTGGAAAGACTGTTCGCACCATGGAAGGGCTTCTCTCTTAGCCACTGGGATTGCGTCCTGTTATCTGCAAATGAAAAACTTCTGGGTATTTTTGAAAACTAAGCAAAAATCACAAATCAATTTGAAATTGTTAACAAGCTTTGGATTCCCTCTTTACAGTGTGCACGCCAAACTGTTTTGTAGCAGTCCGTCATAGAGACGGAACTATGAAATTGTTCATCATTTGATGAAGATGTATCTGGTGTCGAGTCTGAAATATCCTCATCATAAACATCCTCATTATGCTTAGAATTCTGTTGTACTCATGGAAACCATCTGAAGCTCTACTGCATTTCTTGACAAAGCAGTTTCTAGCCACCTGCTCTGAAAACGAAGTAGATATTGCCAATTTTTGTAATTTTTTTTAATGAGCTTTACATTGACATAGAACCTTAACATTTGTTAGAAGCTACTATGCTATACAATTTCTATGTGCCACAAGTTCCCTAGATGTTTAGTGCTAATATGCAAACTCTTGCTAAAGCACACAATTCTCCTGCTTGCACTGACACACTATCTGGTAATCTGAATGTGTCCACTATCTTATCAGCCTTCACCATGAAGTAGCCACTGATGGTTTCCCATTTTCCAACTGCAGTCTGGATCCATCCAAAAATAAATAAATAAAATAAAATAAACATCAGCATTTTCATTTGGTACATCAGTGACATTGGACCGGACACCCTTGACTCACATGGGAATTTATCATCATATTGGATAACCCTTCTTCTCCTTCCTTGGAAAGGGATCTTGAGCCCAGTAAAGACAATCAGCTGTTTTACTTGTACCACTTTAACTGCACATGCTCCCTTTATTTAACAAATATCATCACTTGGCAGCATTAATCTCGATCTCGTCATTTTCATCTGGCAGCTTGTGTCTGGACCGCATAACATAAGTATCATCTAGTATGAATGCTTGGAGGGTGCAAATAATTGATGAAACACTTATCTTTGCTTTCCCAATCTTTAGCATTAAGTTATGTTTTTAAACCACACCCAATCTCTTTCCATTGACCCTTTTTGCCTAGGGAACTATGCGGTTCACCTGGCTATCTGAAGAATTGTCTCGGTCCTGTAATCAGGACTACATGCGTGGCTGCAAACTGATTTTCATAGCACACATAAGATACAGATTATCTTTTGCTGGTATCTTTTGTACCCATGGCTGTTCTTACATATCAGCACCAACTGGGGAGACAAATGGAAGATTTTCCCCATTCAACCTTTGACAGAGCTCCATATAATGCATTAAAGGTTCTCTGCTCGGTCAGATACCAAAAATATTCTACTGGGCCTATTTGAAGTGGAAATAAGCCTATACTAGGACTAGTAGCGGAACCTGTACATTTGTATGATTTAGTTTAAAATCTCAAAATAATAATGGGCTGTGAGGGGTAAGCCTGAAACACCCACTGTTAGAATTGTGTCCGTATTGAGGGATTGGGGCACTGACCCCTAAACTGTACTAAAACTGTTGCAACCGAGTCAACTAAACACGGAATAGATTTTCCCAGCAAATATCTAAATTCAGAATGGGTTCCTCACTGGGAATCAGAGTCATCTTTAAAGACTGCATACATTTTCTCCTATCTCATTCTATTCGGCATGGTCTGGTTCTGTAACTGTGAACTCTGGTTATTGCTGCTCTGTATTTCCGAGGCCGTCTCACCCAGCAAAATCTCCAATGCCTTTACTTGTCTATTGTCAGTCTGTTTCCGCTATGCACTGCTTAATAACTTCATCAGTCAGGCGGCTGCTGGACTTTTTCAATGGGTTCAGGTGAAGAATCTGGATGAGGCGCTCTCTGAACAGTACATGTTCATCATGTGTTTGTGGAGTATAGAAATGTAACATTCACTCATTGATCAGGTTGGTTTCAGTCGTCTTTGATGTCCATATGCTGATAATGCGGATTTTCAGAGCCCACTGTGGTGAGGATGGTGTGAAGCTGACAGACCCCATTGTTTCAAGGTAACAAACCCATCATTTGTTCCTATAACAACAACAAAAACAACAACAACAACATGAAATGAAAATCTATTTATAAAGAAGAAGAAAAAAAAAGAAAAAAAAAAGAAAGAAATTGAACAGTGCATGCTCGTAGAAACTTACCTAATGAATTCTGGACACATGCTGTGATGACCGCTGCAGTCATTGGCCAAAGGTGCTTAAATAGCTGTTTGAAACCAACTCCATACAACATGTTGAACAGGGAGAAAGCCTAACCTTTCAAAAGATGAAAGAGAATCTTTGCTCCTTTAGGATGTCACTGCGTCGGGCGGTGAGAATAGTAGAGAACAATGGTGCTGAAGAGGTAAGGCTAGATGGCCTCTTTGCAGAGCATCTGGAGAGGATTGCGAGCCATGTTCCTCAAGCGTAAACACAGAGACAGAAATGCAAACGATGGTTAGTGAGACAAAAGTACAGTACAGTAACGCAGATAGCAGAAAGCTCAACGATTACGATTGGCGAAGATAAATAAGACAAAGCTAATATTAAACACTATAAAGTAGGGATGACCCCTCGACCAAACTAATAACATTTGAGTCAGAGAAATTTTTTTTCTGTGGGACACTGTTGACATTCAGAGCTACAAATGACTGGTTTCAGAGAACATATCTAGTTATTATACCATGGTGCTAGCTTTTTCTACCAAATTTCTTTGATTCTGACAGCTCCATTCTAGCCTTGACAATGTTGCAATCTTCAAAGTCTACAGATCCTCCATTACACCCTCTAAATCTTTAGGGTGAGCCTTAAGAATGTAGAAACACACTTTAATCCTGCAGTAAATGTAATGCCGGCGGAAGCCTTCAGAAACGAGTCTGAGAAAAAACCCTCTCTTATGGTGTACCTTACATTTCTATACTCCACAAACACATGATGAACATGTACTACATTACATTCACTCATTGATCAAGCTGGTTTCAATTGTCTTTGATGTCCATTTACCCAAACACGCTGGTTTTCATTGCCTTTGATGTCCATATACTGATAACGCTGATTTTCTGAGCTCACTGTGGTGAGAGGGGTGTGAAGTTGACAGACCCCATTGTTTAAAGGGAACAAACCCACCATATGTTCCTATTCCCCAGGCAGTCAAATATGTAATAACGTGGAAAAACATGAAATAAAAATCCACAAAAAAACCCACAGTGCATGCTCGTAGAAATTTACCTAAGAATTCTGGCCACAGGTGCTCAAATAGCTTGGAGAGAGCCTACCCTTTCAAAAGATGAAAGTATTTGGATCAGCAGGCTACACTTACAGACATGACAGAAAGAAGCTAGATTCAAAATGTGAAAGAGAATCATTGCTCCTTTAGGATGTCGCTGCGTCGGACGGGGAGAACAGTAAAGAATGATGGTGCTCAA
The DNA here is from genome assembly GCF_030463535.1 of Salminus brasiliensis. Classification (NCBI taxonomy): domain Eukaryota; kingdom Metazoa; phylum Chordata; class Actinopteri; order Characiformes; family Bryconidae; genus Salminus; species Salminus brasiliensis. Next base: position 17,813,573 of record NC_132896.1, read on the forward strand.
GGGGTCACGCAGCCGCAGCGCCAGGCTGTCTGGTGAGGTACAGGATACAAGCATCTGGGAAACAGGAGACCGTGGCATTACTCTTTGGGCCCTGATACGTTTAACAGTAGAATCTCCAACAATGAGAACACTGCCCTGAGGACGTCTCCTCGGTGACCAAGCAGGGGAAGGCAAAGTCGAAGAGCTGAGGACCTCGAACCGGCTAGCAGAGGTAAGACGACCCGCTGTGTCCGGTGCGCCAATAGTGCTGTAACTAAGGTCACAGGCAGTCTCCAGCCTCGTCATCAGTCAGTGTAACAACAGAAGCAGGATATATTGGTGAAGCTCAAATACTTCCTTGCAGAGCATCTGGAGAACTATTCAAGCCGACACAGAGAAAGAAACGCAAACGATGGTTAGTGAGACAAAGTACTGTACAGTAAGATAGGCAGCAGATAGCTCAATGATTACAACAACTGGCTAAGATAAATAAGACAAAAGCTAATATTAAAGACCATAAAGTAGGGATGATCGCTCGACCAAATTGATACCCATTTGAGACAGAGAAATTCTAATTCTGCGTGTCACTGTTGACGTTCACAGCTGCAAATGATTGGTTATTATATTAATTAATGTCTGGTTATTATAGCATGGTCCAAGCTTTTTCTACTCAATTAATTTGATTTTAAATTGGAGCAACATTGTCAAGGCTAGAACGGAACACAGACTACAGGTCATCTGTTAGATGTTCTAGACCTTTAGGGTGAAATTCTGGATGGATAAATCTAGAGGGTTATTAATGACTCGGGGGAGGGTTGAGGGGTGATCATTATTTATTTATTTTTCCTTATTATCCATTATAAAGAACATACAATATAAAACAGAGAAAAAGTGGGAGATTGTGTACACCACACACCCCGAGGCACCCCTCCCCAATGGCCAGCTCATCGGAAACAATTTGTTAATAAAAACAGGGAGTAAAATAAAATATTATTTCAGAGCAGTGCTATAAACCTCTCAGCAGCGTTTTCCCAGGCCAATAATGTCTTGTCTTTAGCACCATGAATGTGAGCGGTAGAAAGATGCAGGTTAATAACGTCAATACAGAAAAGAATCCATTGTCTCCATCTCAGAGAATGTGGGGGTTGCCAGCCTGTATGCCTGTGTGACAAATCGTTTACATTTTTCTCTTTCTTAGCAGAAGAGTACGCTGCCGCCTTAAAATATTTATTTGACATTCTAGACTCATTGGTAGGCAAGAGATTGGATTCTTGTAATAACAATATCTATTCTTTTTCTACGCAGAATATTTAAGCAACAAACCCTCTTTGAAGGTAAATTCAGACACTGGACATTCTAAGACAATATTGTTAGTTCAGTCATAGATGTGTAAAACTAGTGCAAATAAGCCAAAACAAGCAGGACAGGATGGAAAGTATATCTGCGAGGCTTGGATGATGATTAATAGATAAATGAAACTATGTCTTAAATAACAAGGAGAAACTGACCGGGAACAAACAACCCACAACCCAGGGTGCTCACAGAGAACAAGAAGAAAAGCCGTTCTTCTCTTAGAAGGGAAGGAGCTATAATCAACAAAAAAATGAAGGTTGGAACCAAAGTAGGAGATGGGGCTGCTGGCCCTGCTTACCTTCAACAGAAGCTGCCCATCCCGGCACCACAGGAGCTTGAAAATGAGGACCTGCTATGAGTTTGCTGTGTCTTTCTAGCTTCTATAGACAAAGTGAGCTCGATCCAAGTCTGCCATTTTTGGGAGTTCAGATGAGTGGCTTTGCTTCATCTTTTTCTTGATTGGGGAAGCAGAGACCTGGAGAGGGAAGTGGTCATGGTTTTACAGTAGACATCACAGCCATTCTATCACCAGTAAATGCCCCAAGTATCAGTGTTAAGAACAACAAAAAAAGGACAGAAAAGGGGGGGGAGGGAGCAAGAGTTCTAGCCATACGCAACTATTCTGGAAAATCAGCCATGTGGTCGCCCCCGGACCCTGATGCTTAAGTGTTCTACAGTAGAATCTCCAAGAATCTCCATCAGCCCCAAGTAGTCATCCTCAGTGACGAAGCAGGTAAAGACCAAGTCGAAGGGCTGAGGAACCCCGAACTGGTTAACAGGTACCGTCTGTTGGTGGAGGAGCACTGAGCTTTCACCCGGCCACACTGACTCCCACAGGCTCTCTCTAGAACAGGTCTGCAGACGACTCTCTGTCTGGTGAGCCGGTAGGGCTGTGATTAGGACAACCCCGTTGGAGTAGTCACAAGGAGCCTCCAGCCTTGTCTTCGGCCTCTACAATAGCAGCTGGTCATGCTGGTCAAGCTAAACGGCCTCCTTGCAGAGCGTCTGGGGAACTCTGCATGCCATGTTCCTCAAGCGTAAACAGAAACACAAACGATGGTTAGTGAGACAACAGCACTGTACAGTAACACAGGTAGCAGATAGCTCAAGCGTTACAACTGGCTAAGATAAATAAGACAAAGCTAATATTAAAGACTAGAAGTGACGTTCACAGCTACAAGTGATCGGTTTCGGAGCCATTATACCATGGAGCTAGCTTTTTCTATCAAATTGGTTCAATATTGATTGTCAAAGGAGCACAGTCTACAGATCATCTGTTACATGCTCTATATCTTTAAGGTGAAATTGGAAAGAGATGGATAAATCTGGAAGGTTATTAATGAAAACACTAGCTGTTGAGCATTTAGCTTCAGAACTTGAGGTTTGGGTTATATATAGAACTGAACCATGAATTGTGCTGATGCCGCTGTTAAGTCTATTATATAGACATGCATTGTTATATTTGTATTCCCCAACATTGGTTGTGCTATATTTTGGCTGTAAAAGTTGGTACCGTAATTTAAAAGGGGTACTTTTGGTATGAAGTAATCAAGTGGGAGAGGAGAGGAGCGAGCCCTGGTGGGAGTGGAGGTGTAGTTGGCTGTGAACGGGAGAAATAAAGTTGCACTACAGCTTGTTAAGTTGGTCTTTTTGAGTAACAGTGGTTGCAGAGGATGGTTAGTTGACAAAGGGTAACCGTAAGAAAGTTGGAAGAATGAAGTCGTCATTTGAACCAGAGTAATGGAACTAGAGAAAAGTAAGCAGGCACTTTCTGTGGCCTTGGCGCTGTCGGGAAGAGCGAGGGAGTCGGTGTTGGAAAAAGCGGTAGATGACTTGAATAAAGACACTGGCATGAATTACTTGCGATTTGTTTCTCATAGAAGAAAAAGACAGAACATACAAGGCATACTCAAGTTTTGATCTGATTATGAGAGAAGTGCGTCTATGGCGGACTATATAATCGATTTTTCAAAACTGGTACTCACGGATGCATAAATCCAACATGGAACCTCCTGCCGTAGTATTAGCATTCAAGCTGCTAGATACAGCATGCTTAGATGTGAAAGACAGTTGGCTTTGACTGGTTTAGGGAAGAAAGTAGTGGTAACCGGAATGAACCAAGAAACCGCCCAAGTAAGAGCAAAGACGACAGAGGGGCAAGCCTTGGTCCCAAAATAATCAACAAAAGACACCACTGCCTTTAACCAATCCCTTGGAGCAGGGGACTGTTAAAAAAAAAACAGATGATAATGTGTTTAAGGAAGTGTGTTTTATGAAATTTTCAACCAAAAGGAGGATTGTCAAATAACTCAGTGTAAAAAGGTCCCTTTATTTCACAATTAACACAAACAGAAAGCAAACTTGGCAGAATGCTTTCAGTTTTACAATGAGACTTGCCGTTAATCACCACTCACTGGATCGGGAGAGCCCTTCGATCCTGATAAGAGACAGCCATCTCAGTAAACCACAGAGCTGGACCTGCAGTTCCACTTAGCCGACTCTCACCAGAAAAGAGGGAAACCAGTCCTTTGTATCTTAAACAAAACGAAGAACTGTGTGTGGACGGGGACGGGGGCCAACCGCTCCCACCAGGCACAGTCTTCCCTTGACCCTTAATTCCAGTGGTTGATAACAGCACCCTCATGAAAAACAAGTTATATAATTGATTATCTAAACGTTAGTTTACAGTAGAACATAACCCGTGACTTAAAACAGCTGTATAGACCCGTTTTAACATATTGCCAATACATTATGACCATACCTTTAATATAAGGTGAACATGGATGCATTATATCCGTATATTCGGATATGTAGACCAAATTAGCATGGCTCCGTAGTGCACCTGCACCACTAACCTCATAACGCCCATCATAGTACAAACACCCTTTCAGCCTATCCAAAGAGAAATAGTGGAAATCGTGCTGAGAGCAGGAGGAAACATGTCCAGAGTCGACCCAGCCGCTTTATTTTAAATTAATCTGGACTGCACCGTAATTGGGGTACTTGCCCGTAATTGTAGATGACTTCAAATGACTAATAACAAAAAAGCACAAATACACCACAAATTACACATGAACCCTTCACAAGCCTCGGAAAAAGACACCTCCCTCTGTGAGGAAGAGAAGGACCAACTCAAGTCAAAGACAGGCCAAATTCTCTGGGTAGCAAGACAGATTAGGCCAGATGTCATGTTTGATGCTAGTCACTTGGCATCAAGCTTCAAAAAGGCAATTGTGCAGACAGTCTATGAAGCACACAGAATAGTGTGCAAACTGCAGTCCAAGGAGACTTCCAACACTTGGGCAGAGACAGTGCTCTTCAATTGATTGGTGTTCAGAAATGCCTCATTTGGAAATCTTTCAGATGGTGGGACTCAAGAAGGACATTTGATTGTTCTTATGGGAGACAATGGAAAGTTCTCGCCAGTTCCTTGTCAGTTAAAGAGAGTCAAGAGGACTGTGCAGAGCAAATTTGCTGGTGAAACACTGGCAATGTCTGATGGAACTGATAATGCCATTTTCTTGGCCACGCTGATCTCTGAACTAACTACTGGGGGTGCTGAACTTGCTCCACCCATTATTTGCATCACAGATAATCATTAACTTGCTGATGCAGTGAAGTCTACAAAGTCAGTCACAGATGATAAGCAGGAGATCAGCATAATCAAAGAAATCACAGAAAGTTGAAAGATGCTGTGGCACAGTACAAAAGAACAGCCTACGGATCTTACCAAAATGGCTAAATCAGCTAATAAGATAGTACATGCACCAAGTGTAGGACAATGGAAACTTGATTAAAAATACATTTTGAAAAGACATAATACTGCTTTTCAGTGCTATTAAAAAACACAGATTATATTTGTGTCACTTCTGTATACTCTGTTTAAATGGTTAAAAGGAGTTCTATCTGAATATACTTAAGCTTTTTTTTTTAAATAAGTGAGAGAGTTTTAAAAGTCTTAAAGACATGCATTGTTTTTTTGTATTCTCTTACATTGGGAAAACAACATTGTACTATCAAGTCGAGGTGTAGTTCACTGTGATCTGGAGAAATAAAAGTTGCACTATAGCTTGTTAAGTTTGTCTTTCTGAGTAACAGGCGCCACCACGACCACTTTAGCTTGAGTAACCGCAATACCGAAAACTTAGGGGAGTCCATGAATATAGAACAAAACAGCGACAGACTCTGTGAATTCTCACCAAGGACGTGACTAACATAGCCACAAAAGTGGTACCAAGTTTTCCATTAAAGAGTACAGTAGGCTTTATGACCTGAATGTGGTTAAAGATGACAGTGGTGGTTGTGGCGGCTGCAATGTGCATTACAATATTCAAACACAGCATGAAATCCTTGGTCACTGTAATTATGATGTTTTCATGTTACAGGATGCAGTAGAGAACATGAAAAGAGTGATAAATTGAACCTCTGTTGGTATTCCTGGTACATTGACGCCCACAGGCTCTCTCCAGTGCGGGAATGGAAACGACGACCCTCTGTGTCTGGCACGCTGGTAGTGCTGTGATTAAGACAACTCCGTTAGAGGAGTCACAGGTAGCCTCCAGCCTCGTCTTCCATCTGTAGAGTTTGAACTGCCACTACAACAGCAGCTGGATATGCTGGTCAATCTTGACAACCTTGCAGAGCGTTAGGAGAGCTCTGAAAGCCATATTCCTCAGAAGTAAATACAGACAGAAATGCCAACAATGGTTAGTGAGACAAAGTACTGTACAGTAACACTGGTAGCAGAGATGCTAATTCTGCCTGTCACTGTTGACGCTCACAGCTAAAAGTGATCGGTTTCAGAGTACATGTCTGGTCACAATAACATGGTGCTAGCTTTTTCTACCAAATTTCTTTGATTCTGATTGGAGCAACACTGTCAAGGCTAGAACGGAGCACAGACGACAGGTCATCTGTTACATGCTCTAGATCTTTAGGGTGAAGTGGTAAAATAGATGGATAAATCTGAAAGGTTTTTAATGAACACTTGTCGTCAATCATTTAGCTTCAGAACTAGAAGTTTAGGTTGTAGCCACAAAAATGGTACCAACTTTGCCATTGAAGAGAACAATAGGTTTTATTACCTGAATGTGGTCAAAGATCACGGCGGTGGTGGGTTACAATATTCAAACGCAGCATGAAATCCTTGGTCACTGTAACTATGATGTTTGCATGTTACAGGACACAGTAGAGGACATGAAAATCAAGGGTAAGATTGATAAATTGAACCTAAACTGTGACATCTGCATTCAAGGGAAATCTGCTCAGAGTAGAAATAGAGAACCTGATGCACAAGCAAAAGCAGTACCTGAACTAGTACATTCGACCTTCCTGATCCTATAGATCCAGTGTGCAAAAGAGGGTTGTTCTGCTCTGCCAGCCACCAGTCCTTAGCAGTATCTGAAAGAACAGATGTTAATGTAGCCAGGACCTCAGGGACACCAAGAGGCCTCACTGCTAGATATTCTTCACACCTATCGATAAAAGCTACAGCATCTCAAGTCAAGTCAAGTCAAGTGGGTTTTATTGTCATTTCAACTACATACAGAGTACACAGTGAAACGAAACAACATTCCTCCAGGACCATGGTGCAACATAGACAGTGCATACAAGACACAAGTGCAACACAAACAAACAAGTGCGGACAGACAACACAACACAGTACAGACCAGAGAATAATAAATAATTGACGGTAGTGTGCAAATTTTGCAATGTGTAATAAATAGAGTCCAGTGAGGTAGTAAAGTTATTAGTGCAATGACTTTGTGCAAAAATGCTTCCCCTTTTTTCCTGGGGTAAATGGTTGGAGAGAGAGAGAGAGAGAGTGTACATGTACCAGAAAGATATCAGTTCAGAAGTTGAGTTGTGTTGAGGAGTCTGATGGCTTGGGGGAAGAAGCTGTTGCAGAGTCTGGTCGTGTTGGACCGGATGCTGCGGTACCTTCTTCCTGATGGCAGGAGGGAGAACAGTCTGTGTGAAGGGTGGGTGGAGTCATCCACAATGCTGGTTGCTTTGCGGATGCAGCGGGTGGTGTAAATGTCCATGACGGAGGGGAGAGAGACTCCGATGATCCTCTCAGCTGTCCTCACAATGCGTTGGAGGGACTTGCGGTCAGAGGCTGTGCAGGTCCCAAACCAGGTAGTGATGGAGCTGCTTAGGATGCTCTCTATGGTCCCCCTATAAAAGAGGGTGAGGATGGGTGGAGGGAGACGGGCCTTTCTCAGCTTCCGGAGGAAGTAGAGACGCTGTTGGGCTTTCTTGGCTGTAGAGCTGGTGTTCAGGGACCAGGTGAGGTTCTCCGCTAGGTGGACACCAAGGAACTTGGTGCTCTTAACGATCTCCACAGAGGAGCCGTTGATGTTAAGCGGAGAGTGGTCCGGTCTTGGTTTCCTGAAGTCAACAACCATTTCCTTGGTCTTCTCTACATTCCAGTGAAGGTTGTTGACTGTACACCAGTCTGTCAGCTGCTGCACCTCCTCTCTGTATGCTGACTCGTTGCCTTTGCTGATGAGACCCAGCACAGTTGTATCATCGGCGAACTTTATGATGCTGTTAGAACTGTTTCGCAACACAGTCATGAGTCAGCAGGGTGAACAACAGAGGACTCAGTACACTGCCCTGGGGTGCCCCAGTGTTCATGGTGATGGTGCTGGAGCTGCTGTCCCCGAACCGGACTAACTGGGGCCTTCCTGTCAGGAAGTCCAGGATCCAGTTGCAGAGGGGGGTGTTGAGGCCCAGCAGGCTTAACTTCCTGGTGAGGTTCTGTGGGATGATGGTGTTGAATGCTGAACTGAAGTCTATGAACAGCATTCTGACGTAGGTGTCCTTCTTCTCCAGGTGGGTAAGGGAGAGATGAAGGGTGGTGGTGATGGCATCGTCCGTGGAGCGGTTGGGACGATATGCAAATTGCAGGGGGCCCAATGAAGAGGGCAGTTGGTTCTTGATGTTCCTCATGACTAACCTCTCGAAGCACTTCATGATGATGGGCGTGAGAGCTACGGGATGGTAGTCATTGAGGCAGGACACCGTGGACTTCTTTGGCACGGGGACGATGGTGGTGGTCTTGAGGCACGTTGGGACAGTGGAGCTGCGCAGGGAGACGTTGAAGATGTCCGTGAGAACATCTGTCAACTGGTCTGCACACTCTCTGAGCACTCTCCCGGGGATGTTGTCTGGTCCTGCAGCTTTCCGTGGGTTGACTCTGCGCAGAGTTTTCCTCACGTCCACTGCAGTCAGGCACAACACCTGCTTGTCTGGCTTGGGTGTGGTCTTTCTCACCAACGTGTTGTTCTGTGCCTCAAACCGTGCATAAAAGTCGTTCAGGGCATCGGGGAGGAAGGCATCACTGTCACAGGACGGTGGCATTGTCCTGTAGTTTGTGATTTCCTGGATGCCCTGCCACATGCGCTGTGTGTCACCCGTGTCCTTGAAGTGGTTGTGGATTCTCTGGGCGTGTGCGCGCTTTGCCTCTTGGATGGCTCGTGACAATTTGGCTCTTGCTTTCCTTAGGGCCGCCTTGTCACCCACTCTGAAGGCCGAGTCGCGGGTCCTCAGTAGCGCACGCACCTCAGGAGTCATCCACGGCTTCTGGTTTGGGCGTGTGGTGATGGTCTTGGAGACAGTGACATCATCAATACACTTGCTGATGTAGCCATCATCGCCTTCAGTCGCAGCCTCCCTAAACATGTCCCATGCAGTGCACTCAATACAGTCCTGAAGGGCAGAGATGGCTCCTGCCAGCCAGGTTTTCACCTGCTTCTGAACTGGTCTGGAGCGTCTGATGAGGGGTGTGTATGCTGGAGTCAGATACACAGACATGTGGTCCGAGAACGTGAGGTGGGGGCGGGGCTCGGCCCGGTACACGCTGGGGATGTTTGTGTAAACCAGGTCCAGCGCGTTCGCTCCTCTCGTGGCAAAGTCCACATGCTGATGGAATTTAGGGAGGACTGACCTGAGATTTGCATGGTTGAAATCTCCAGCGACAATGAACAGTCCGTCTGGATGTTTGGTCTGCAGATCGCTGATGCCCCCGTGCAGTTCCCACAGTGCCTCCTTAGCATTAGCGCTAGCGCTAGGCGGTATGTACACGGCGGCTATCAGCACGGCGGAGAATTCCCGTACTAAATAAAAAGGTCTGCATTTGACTATGATGAACTCCACCAGCGGAGAGCAGTGCTTGGCGACAGTCACAGCGTTGTTACACCATTCCGTGTTGATGTAAACACACACGCCTCCACCGCGGGTCTTCCCGGACAGAGCCGCGCTCCTGTCCGCTCTGAAAGAGGCTAGCCCGTCTAGCTGAATGGCGCTGTCTGGAATACTGTCGCTGAGCCACGATTCCACAAAGACTAGAGCACAGCAGTCTCTGAACTCTCGCTGGGTCGCTCGCTGGAGTCGAATGCAGTCCAGTTTATTGTCGAGGGAGCAGACGTTTGCGAGGAATAGCGATGGTATAGCCGGGCGGCTAGGGCTAGCCTTTAGCCTCGCGCGAACCCCGGCTCTCTTACCGCGCTTCCGCTTTCGCTCGCACCGCTTGCGATGACACTTCCGCCGGGCTCCGCCATCAGGAAACGCCACGGACTGCAGGCCTGGGTCTTGTAGCAGGCTGAGCTCTTGTAGCGTCTGCAGAACTTCGTCCGGAAGATTGTTTCCAGGCTGATTTCTCCACTGAAGCAGGGTCTGGCGGTGGTAGAATATGTGCACTGGTGTTCCGGTGCACATATTTGCAGAGATGGACGTAAATATCCACAAACAATGACACAAAAAGCACCATTTCTCGGACCAAGAGTGGCCGCTGCGTGTTAACGCGCCGCCGACCGGAACCGTATGCTTGTTCTGAACTGCCATATTTTGGAAAATAGAGGTTGATAGAGGCTGTGTGCTTCAACACATTCTAATTACTCTCAGCTGTGTTTGCAAGAGTAGACGTTACAAGGTTGGGTATAGGATGTGGGCTAGAAGCTGTTGGATGTATACCAGAGGAGCTGGGTTGCTGACGAGAAATTATGCGTTTAAACCGTATGTCCTGTTGTTTGAGGCAGTCTACTACGAACTGACCCAGTTCCTGCAATTGGCTTTTCAGATTTTGTTCAACTCTACCATATTCTCTTTCTACGTCATAAATTACCATCTCCAACAAGGCCATGAACGTCCTTTACCTGATTCAACTTCGCTGCATGGTTTCTGTGGCTTGTTCTAGTTTCTCTTCCATGTTTGAGACTCTTTCTCAGAGTTCGCAGTGTAGATCTGAGTAGATAGGGTTGTCTCCTGGGGAAGGTGGTGGTTGAGGGTAATCACCTAAGGGAATTACCACACTGGGAAGAAAAAAGGTTTGTTGGCCATAAGTAGTTCATAAATATGTTAGACAGGGAGATTCTGTGCCACCTCATAGAAGATTTTGTGATTCTTTCTACATCCCTTCACACAGAAGATAATGATTGGTCCATTTATGAAGCCCCAGTTATGACCATAGCAGAAGGGTTAGAGTATAGTATTCAGATCCATAAAAAAAATCCAATCCAATCAATCAAATGCCTTCTCTGCATCAAAGGAGAGAATGGCACATGGTGCAACATTCTGGTGTGTCTGGTGAGTGATGGAATACATAAAATAATCATCATACATTATTTAATTGAATTAATCCTGGTTGATCACAGTATATTAATTCAGAGATATAAGCTTCAAGGTTTTAAGCTTCTGGTACTCAGTGGTGCTGGTAATCAGCTGGCAATTGATGGGCATGTCGGAGACAGGCCACAAAGTTGGCGCCCGAAGAAGACAACACCTCAAGAACATTGTTTCCTCACCCTGTCACCACTTGGGTACTATAGTCTTCTACAGATTTGCAGTCACGGTTTGCAGGACGATATGGCAGACGTCACCCGAACTGACTGCACGCAGCCAATCTCCGATCTCATCAGGCTGCCAGGAGGCCTGCCATGACTGCCCTTCACAGTCAGGCCTGTTTACACTGGTGTTGGCAACACATGCACTGGAACCTGAGCATGTGGAGGAACGTTATATGTCCAGCGATGGGTCCACACTCCGACCCTACAATCCAACTATCGTAGGCAGGAGAGCGCTATGCTGATAACTGCACCGATAGAGTAACTTCTATACTTTTGGTGGAGACAGTGGGATGGTGTGGTGCGGCATATCCCTCACTGGAAAAAACAAGGCTTGTCAACATTGGAGAAAGTCTCAATGTAGAGAGATACCGAGATTTAATTCAGTAACCAATGGCAATCCCATATCTCCACAGTCTGGGACCGGACTCTATGCTTTAAGATAACGGTCGCCCCTACAGAGCAGGTTTGATCAGAGACCACCTCTAGAATTTGGGAGTGGAGAGGATGGAATGGTCTGCCAGCAGTCCTGACCTGAACACTTGTGGGATCAGTTTGGACGTGCCGTTCGTGCCAGAGTGACCAAAACAACTATGTTGACTGACTTGCGACAAATGCTGGTTGAAAAATGGGACGCCATTCCACAGCAGTATGTGACCAGGCTGGTGACCAGCATGAGAAGGAGGTGCCAGGCTGTGTATTGTTCTTCCAAACAGGCTTACCAAATGTATAAGATTTACTGCCAAGAAGCATTGTTACAACAAATAAATAATCTACCAAACAATTTCCTTACATTTTGTGCCAATTGTTTTTTAGCAAATAGTTTGACATCAGAACTAACAGAACTAACGATAAAGGACAATAACAGCTAGCTAAAGTTGGATCCTTTCCAGGTTCAATAAGGAGTGAGATTAAAGCTGTGTTTACATCCCTGTGGAAATAACATGTCTAGTAGGAAAGAACCTATTGGGGGGTCCCAAGTTCCAGGCCTTGACTGAAATTTTCCCCTTAATTCCAGACCCAACATATAACTGAACCATGACACGTTAGCCGGCATGAGCATAGGAGCGAGAAATCACATTGCACCCCTGTAATTATAGTGATCTAGAAAGAAATGATCTACCTTATTTCAAATACCAAGAAAATACGATAAATATAAAAGAGGGTTTCTCACCTAAAGAGAACAGAACTGCAAGATGGAAGACATACAGAGGCAGTGAAAACAGTAGAGTCAGTAATCCTGAGAATTACATGGGGATAATGTTGCTCCCAGACAGAGAAGACAACAGCTCTTCTGCTTCTTGGGGTGAAAAGATGAGGTGTACAGTGCCCGAGAGGGTGACTTTCAACTGAGCTGGATAAAGTAAAGTTTAATACCCTCTGCTCACAGAGACTTCTGAACTGGAAGAAAAGCCATTTTTCTCTTAGAAGTGAAGGAACCAAAGTAGGAGATGGGGCTGCTGGCCCTGCTTACCTTCAGTAGAAGCTGCCCATCCTGGTACCAAAGATGCGTGAAAATGAGGACCTGCGGCGAACTGTGAGTGTCTTTCTAGCTTCTATAGACACAGTAAGCTCTTTCCAGGTGTTGCATTTTTGGGAGTTCAGATGAGTGGCTTTGCTTCATCTTTTTTTCTTCATTGGGGAAGCAACTGGAGGGGGAACTGGTCATGGTTTTACAGTAGACATCAAAATGCTTCTACTTGCGGCATTTACTGTTGATAGAATGGCTAAGAACAACAAAAAAAAGGACCGAAAACATGCAAGAGTTCTAGCCATACGCTACTATTCTGGGAAATACGTCCACATGGTCTCCCCCAGACCCTGATACTTACCTTCTACAGTAGAATCTCCAACAATAAAAATACTGGCCTGAGCAGTCGTCCTCTGTGATGACGCAGATGAAGGTGAAGTCAAAGAGCTGAGGAACCCCGAACTGGTTAGCAGAGGTGAAAACCGTCTATTGGTGGAGGAGCACTCAGCGGCCACACCGACACCCACAGGCTCTCTCTAGCACAGGTCTGTAGACGACGACCCCCTTCTGCCTGGTGCACCGGTAATGCTGTAATTTAGATGACCCAGTCAGAGGAGGCAGCCTCCAGCCTCGTCTTCTGTCTGTGGAGTTTGGACAGCCTCTACAACAGCAGCTAGACATGCTGGTCAAGATAGACGGCCTTCTTGCAAAACGTCTGGAGAGCTCTGCAAACCATGTTCCTCAAGAACTAAACACAGACAGAAACGCAAACGATTGAGTAACCTCAATAGCTAAAATCAGTGGAGAACCAATGCATTTAGAATAAAACAGCGACAGCTTCTGTGAATTCTCATGAAAGGCATTACGAACAGAGCCACAAAGTCCGGTGCCATTAAAGAGTACAATAGGCAGTGGTGGTGGGGGTGGTTGCAATGTGCAATACAATATTCAAACTTAGCATGAAATCCTTGGTCACTGTAACTATGATGTTTGCATGTTACAGGACACAGTAAAGGGCATGAAAATCAAGGGTAAGATTCATGAACTGAACCTAAACTGAAGTTTGCATACAAGTGAAATATGCTCAGAGTAGAAACAGAGAACCTGATGCACGAGCAAAAGCAGTACTTTAACTAGTACATATGACCTAGCTGGTCCTGTAGATACACTACTGAGGATTACTCAGGTGCAGTCTGTGTACTTCCTAAAAACTAAGAAGATACTGAGCGATGCTTAGCAGATTCATCTCCATACGGAATAGTAAAATGTCTTTCCTCAGATAAGGGCAGAGCGTTCACAGCAAGGGATTTTTAGTCATTGATCAGTGAATCAACTCCATCAACCTTAAAAATGTAGAAAAACACTTTCCTGCAGTGAACGTAACGGAGGTGGAATGCTTTCAGAGTCATGTCTGACAAAAACCCTCTCGTACGGTGTCAGTTACATTTCTATACCCCACAAACCTGTGATGAATGTGTACTATGTGACATTCACACATTGATCAGGCTGCTTTCAACCATCTTTGATGTCTATATGCTGATCATGCTGATTTTCTGACCCCCCCCCCTGTAGTGAGGCTGGTGTTAAGGTGACATTCCATTGTTTCAAGGTAACAAACCCACCATATGTCCGTTCCTATGACTTTGTGATGACATGTATTAAAACTAAAAACATGAAATGAAAATCTGCAAAAACATTCCCACACATTTCCCCATTTATTAGCCATGTTACTAAACTTGTTCAGGAAAAAAGGGATTAATACATTATTCTTCTCATCACAATAGTTGACATCTTAGGCCCCACCTATTGAGGCAGATTCCACCATCTGTATGGAGTGTACAGAGTCTGTCAGCACTGGAAAGTCTGCTCGCACCATGGAATGACGTCTCTCAAAAAGACACTTTTGGGTATTTTAGAAAATTAAGCAAAAATCAAAAACTGTTTTTTAAAAAAATTAATTGATAGCAAGCAGCTTTGGATTCCCTCTTTACAGTGTTCATGCCAAACTCTCAGTTCCACCTCTATAACGGACTTCTGCAAAACAATAAAACTGTTCATCATTTGATGAAGATATATCTGGTGTCGAGTCTGAAATATCTTCATCATCAGCATCCTCATTTTGCTCAGACTTTTGTTGTACTCTTATGGAAACCACCTGAAGCATTTCTTGACAAAGCTGTTTTTAGCCACCTGCTCTGAAAATGAATTACCTGCAGATATTGCAACCCCTTTATTATTATTATTTTTTTAAATGAGCTTTACATTGACAGAGAAATTAAGATTGGAAGCATAGTAGCTCCTAACAAATGTTAGGGTTCTATGTGCCACAAGTTCCCCAGATGTTTTGTGCTAATATGCAAATTTTTGCTAAGGCACACAATTCTCCTGCTTACACTAGTAACCTGAATGTGTCCACTATCTGAATAGCCTTCACCATGAAGTAGCCACTGATGGTTTCCCATTTTCAGTCTGGATCCATTTAAAATAAACAATATAAATAAAATAAATAAACACATCAGCATTTTCATTTGGTACATCAGCGAGATCGGACCTGACAGCCTTGACTCACATGGGAATTTTTCATCATTTTGGATAACAATTCTTCTCCTTCCTTGGACAGGGGTATTGAGCCCAGTAAAGACAATCAGCTGTTTTACTTGTACCACTTTAACTGGAGATGCTCCCTTTATTCAACCAATATCATTACTTGGCAGCATTAGTCTCGATCTTGCCATTTTTATCTGTGAGCTCGTGTCTGGACCGCATAACATAAGAATCTTTAATTATTTGTACCCTCCAAGCATTCATACTAGATGAAAAACACTTATCTTTGCTTTCCCAATCTTTAGCATTAAGTAATGTTTTTTTGTCTCTTTCCATTTACCCTTTTTGCCTGGGCAACTATGCGGTTCACTTGGCTCTCTGACTGTCTGTGTCCTTTAATCAAGACTACATGCGTGGCTGCAAACTGATCTTCATAGTACACATAAGATACAGATTATCTTTTGCTGGTATCTTTTGTACCCATGACTGTTCATACATATCAACACCAACTGGGGAGACAAATGGAGGATTTTCCCCATTCAACCTTTGACAGAGCTCCATATAATGCATTAAAGGTTCTGTAAGGTATCAAAAATATTCTACTGGGCCTATTTGAAGTAGAAATAAGCCTATACTAGGACTAGTAGCAGAAAAACCTGTACATTCTGTGCATTGAAAGATTTAGATTAAAAGCTCCCAATGTGAATGAGGGGTAAGCCTGAAACCCCCACTGTTAGAATTGTGTCCGTACTGAGGGATATGGGTACTGACCCCTCTCTAACTACTGAAACTGTTGCACCAGAGTCATCTAATAACGGAATACATTTTCCCAGCAAATCTCTAAATTCAGAATGGGTTCCTCACTGGGAATCAGAGTCATCTTTAGAGACTGCATACATTTTCTCCCACCTCATTCTATTCGGCATGGTCTGGTTCTGTAACTGAACTGTGAACTCTGGTTATTGCTGCTCTGTGTCTATTTCCGTGGCCGTCTCCCCCAGCAAAATCTCCAATGCCTTTACTTGTCTATTGTCAGTCTGTTTCCGCTATGCACTGCTTCAAAGTTCTCGGCTCAGCTTGGTAACTTCATCAGTCAGGCGGCTGCTGGACTTTTTCGATGGGTTCAGGTAAAGAATCTGGATGAGGTGCTCTCTGAACAACGGGGTGCACTTGCGGAGCTGCAGCAGGTGGAGCTGGAGGCACAGTCTGAGAACATACACAAAAATCATTATTCTGTTCATAGTTTACATACATTCCTATTTATTCCATCCCATCAGTCAGTCGTGTCCATAAGTTCATTTGATTTAATATTATATTGACATCTTTAGACCTATAGTCACAATTATTATTGTTAAGTATGTATTCATTTCATGTGTATAGTCGGGACTCTTCGGGTGTAATAAAACGTAGCTCTCTAAGAACCTTTGAAATTTTTAATGGACTCTGAACCCTTCTTAAATTGTCTAATTTGTACAGTCCTAAGAAATAAATAATTTCCTAAACCTTGCCTTAAAATCTTGGGATTTAACTATCAGTACTGTTCAACATGTAGAGCAAAAAACAAACAAAAAAAAACTAAAATCTTGTCTTAGAATCTTCAAATTTTAATAAATTCTCTGAAAAATAAAAATTCTCTGGTTAAAACAACCCTGAGAATCAAAATATTCCAACATATCGTTCTAGAATCTTCTGATCTTAAAGCAAATTCAGAGCTGAGAAATTTTCAGTTCAGACAACTGCGAGAATCATGTTAAGGCAATGTTTTGAAAATCCCTACCCTTTGATACGGCGTCCTGCATCTTCCTGTGTATTCTAAATGTATAAAGCAACTGATAATTTTTTTTTTTGTTGTTTTTAATAATTTTACCGTCACCATGGGTACAGCGTCTCAGAGTCAGTAGAGCGCCTGATTTGACTCAGAATCACTCATTGGTATGACGGCGGCCACCTCTGTTGATTTCTGATCCTGTCTCCCAAAACTCTGGACCCAGTGGAATATTGGTAATCTCGGTGGAACCTCCAAAACGGTGCTAGTCGGATTTGCTTCTCCGCACTTAAAGAATCAACTCTTTAATCCTGCAGTAAACGTAATGCCGACAGAAGGCTTCAAGAAAAAACCCTCTCATATGGTGTCATTGTAACGTAGTACATGTTCATCATGTGTTTGTGGAGTATAGAAATGTAACATTCACTCATTGATCAGGCTGGTTTCAGTCGTCTTTGATGTCCATATGCTAATAACGCTGATTTTCTGAGCTCACTGTGGTGAGGCTGGTGTGAAGCTGACACACTCCATTGTTTAAAGGTAACAAACCCGCCATATGTTCCTAAAATAATAATAATAATAATAATAATAATAATAATAATAATAACAGGAAAAACATGAAATGAAAATCTATTTAAAAAAAAAATAGAAATTGAACAGTGCATGCTCGCAGAAACTTACCTAAAGAATTCTGGACACATGCTGTGATGACCGCTGCAGTCATTAGTGCTTAAATAGCTGTTTGAAACCAACTCCATACGACATGTTGAACATGGAGAAAGCCTAATCTTTCAAAAGATGAAAGTATTTGGCTCAGCATGCTACACTTACAGACATGACAGAAAGAAGCTAGATTCAAAATGTGAAAGAGAATCTTTGCTCCTTTAGGATGTCGCTGCGTTGGGCAGGGAGAACAGTAGAGAACGATGGTGCTCAAGGGGGTCACGCAGCTGTCAAGCTGTCTGGCGAGGTTCAGGATACGAGCACCTGGAAAACAGGAGACCGTGGCGTTACTCTTTGGGCCCCGATACATTTTACAGTAGAATCTCCAACAATGAGAACACTGCCCTGAGGACTTCTCCTCGGTGACGAAGCAGGGGAAGGCGAAGTCGAAGAGCTGAGGACCTCGAATCCACTAGCAGAGGTAGCAGAGTAGTGCTGTAACTAAGACGACAGCGTTTGGAGGAGTCACAGGCAGTCTCCAGCCTCCTCTTCAATCTGTAGAGTTTGGATTGCTACTACAACAGCAGCTGGCTATACTTGTCAAGCTTGACAACGTTGCAGAGCGTTGGGAGAGACAGAAACTCAAACGATGGTTAGTGAGAGAAAGTGCTGTACAGTAACACAGGCAGCAGATAGCTCAAGGTTTACAACAACTGGCTAAGATAAATAAGACAAAGCTAACATTAAAAAACTATAAAGTAGGGATGGTCGCTCAACCAAACTGATACCCATTTGGTTCGGAAAAATTCTAAACCAAATCCATTCGACATGTTGACAGGGAGAAGTCTAACCTTTCAAAAGATGAAAGCATTTGGATCAGCATGCTACACTTACAAACATGACGGAAAGCAGACAAATTCAAAATGTGAAAGAATCTTTGCTGCATCAGGATCTCGCTGCGTCAGGCAGGGAGAATAGTAGAGAATGGAACTGAAGGGGTCACACCGCTGCAGCACCCAGGGAAGCAGTCTGGCGATGTCCAGGATACGAGCACCTCGAAAACAGGAGTGTTTTTTTTGTTTGTTTGTTTTGGGGGGGGGGGGGGGGGTGATCATTATTTTTCATTATTATCCATTATCAAGAACATACAATATAAAACAGAGTCAAATAAAATGTTATTTCAGAGCAGTGCTATAAACCTCTCAGCAGCGTTTTCCCAGGCCAATAATGTCTTGTCTTTAGCATCATTAAAGTGAGCGGGTAAAAGATCCAGGTTAATAACGTCATTACAGAAAAGAAATGATAGTCTCCCTCTCCGAGAATGTGGGGGTTGCCAGCGCATGCCTAGTTATTTTTTTAGCATTGATTGTTCCAGCAGACGCAAGTAAAGGGAAAAGGAAAATCCAGGTAAATTATATAAAGACTGAAATTCTTGGAACGCCCGGAGTTCAGTCTCACTAAAAATAAAGTTGATTACATTCCGTTGCCACACAGGAAAGAAAAAAGGTTTGCCGGATGTAAGAAGTTTATAATTATGGAAGGTTTTAGTGCCACCTGGTGGAATATTATTTCTACATCCCTCCACACAGGAAGTAAATTACTAATGACTGTTCAATACCTCAATTTACAATGTTTTAGAGGGATATTTGAACAAATTAAGTCTTGTAGTCTATGGGGAGCCATTCTACATTCTTCTATAGGACGCCCTTAAGTTTTTGCATCAGAATTCAACCAAGTGGTTAGAACCCGTGGTTATAAAGAAAGAGTATAATTTGAAGTTCGGAGCCGAGAGGCCACCGTCAGTTTTACAAATGTTGGAGATTTAAATATTTGTATCTAGGTCTTTTGACACTCCTCAAATAAACCAAAATAACAATCAAGTTTCTTCCAGAAATTTGTTGGAGGTGATAGAGGAATCATTGAGGCAATGAAGTGAAGTCTGGGAAGAACAAATTTCGTATTGTGCAGCAACATGGTGTTAAATAGTCATCTGGCACATGCTGTGATAAACTGTGAAATGTTATCTTTGTAATATTAGGGTAATGATCAGACATTGAAAGAGGAGAGATATCAGCTGAATAGATCAGTTGTAGCAAGGAGGAAGATGCAAGATCATCAATACTAGAGAATGATTTATGTCTGGCAGAAAATGTAGTATATTTTCTGGATGATGGGTTAAGGGCAGGCCAGACATCACCCAGTGTGAAATCAGAGATGAACTTGTTTAAAACAGAGGTGGATTTGATTTGTATTTGTATCAGAGTGAATTGCATTGGAGTGATCTAGCAGATTATTAGCATCAAAGTAACAGAGAGTCAAAATTAGAGAGCTATTTAGATAGAGCTACAAAAAACTCCAAACCAAATGCAGCTGGGGCGTAGGCTGAGACAAAAGTGAGTTTTTCTCTCCAATAGATGCTATAATGAGAGAAATACAGGTGCTGGCACGTCTGGCAGACAAATCGATTACATTTTTCTCTTTCTTTGCAGAGCAGTACGCTGCCACCTTAAACTATTTATTTGACATTTTAGACTCTGTGGTAGGCAAGAGATTGGATTCTTGTAACAACGTAATATCTATTGTTTTTCTACGCAAAATATCTAAGCAACAGACCCTCTTTGAAGGCGAATTCAGATGCTGGACATACTAAGACAATATTGTTAGTTCAGTCACAGACGATTATAAATACTAGCACAAGTAATCCAGGATAAGCAGGAAAAGATGAAGTATATCTGAGAGGTTTGGGTGGTGATTAACAGATAAATTAAACAATGTCTTAAATAACAAGGAGAAACTGACCAGGAATAAACAACCCACAACCCAGGGTGCTCACAGAGAACAGGAAGAAAAGCCGTTCTTCTCTTAGAAGTGAAGAAGCTATAGTCAACAAAAAAATGAAGGTTGGAACCAAAGTAGGAGATGGGTCTGCTGGATCTGCTTACCTTCAGTAGAAGCTGCCCATCCCGGTACCACAGGAGCTTGAAAATAAGGACCTGTTGCGAATTGTGTCTTTCTAGCTTCTATAGAAACAGTGAGCTCGATCAAGTTCTGCCATTTTTGGGAGTTCAGATGAGTGGCTTTGCTTCATCTTTTTTTCTTGATTGGGGAAGCAACTGGAGAGGAAAGTGGTCATGCTTTTACAGTAGACATCACAGCCATTCCATCACCAGTAAATGCCCCAAGTATCAGTGTTAAGAACAACAAAAAAGAAAAGGGTATATACTACAGTAGAATCTCCATGAATCTCCATCGGCCCTGAGCAGTCATCCTCGGTGACGAAGCAGGTGAAGGCCAAGTCGAAGAGCTGAGGAACCCCGAACTGGTTAGCAGGGGTGAAGAGCCGGTAGGGCTGTGATTAAGACAACCCTGTTGGAGGAGTCACAGGGAGCATCCAGCCTAGTCTTTCGTCTGTGGAGTTTGGATGGCCTCTACAACAGCAGCTGGACATGCTGGTCAAGCTAAACAGCCTCCTTGCAGAGTGTCTGAAGAACTCTGCAAGCCATGTACCTCAAGCGTAAACAGAAACACAAATGGTTAGTGAGAAAGTACTGTACAGTAACACCGATAGCAGACAGCTCAAGGGTTACAACTGGCAAAGATAAATAAGACAAAGCTAATATTAAAGACTATAAATGATGTTCACAGCTACAAGTGATCGGTTTTGCTTTACTTTTGAGTAAAGCATCAATGAATTAAGCTGGGACAGTGCTGGATATGGAGACAGATATGACAGTGCAGTGATGTTCAAACAACATGCAAAACTTGACTTTAGAGGCTCTGGTCATTATGGTGTGAACATTATGGACAATGGAAAGAATAACATTCAAGTTCATGATCGCGTCCTGACACCTGCTGAAGACGTCAAATTAATAAAAAAAAAAATAAAGGCCTTGAGTCTCACGGTTACAAAATTCCGACAGTTTTGATGAAAAAAATCTTAATTAAGCTTCATACAGTTCGGACATTCTTCTGCTGATAGGCTGCAGAGGCTTCTGGCTAGCTCTGGCAATAAAGATATGGAATGTGGCGTAATTCTTCAAAGAACTGTTAATGAAATGTGAAACATGTCAGAGACACAGTAGGCCCAACCCAAAGCCTTTACATTATTGATCAGTTCTCTCAGTTTAGTGCAGGCAGCATTCTGACCACAAAGTCCTCTAAAATGGTGAAACACTTTGTTCATGATTGGATTAGCCTGCATGGTCCACCTCAGAAACCTTTCAGTGATGATGGAGGAGAATTCAACAACGATGAAGTGAGAGATATGGCAAAAATCTTCAACAGAGAAGTAAAGACAACAGCTGCATACAGCCCATGGAGCAATGGACTTGAAAGAGCACAACCAAACGCTCACTGAGATCATAATGAAAGTAAAGAAAAGTAACGGTTGAAACTGGGACACTGACAAGCCTCCTGCTTTAGAGGGCACCACAAAAAGTGAAGGAGCGGCAAAACACACTTCTGCTTCACATGCATGTAGAAAGGCTTTTACTGAAGCAGAAATGTTCAGAAAGAATACAGAGAGCACAGCGGAAACTGCTTCATCACACAGATCTCCTCTTTAGGGGACTGTCCAAAGTAGAAAGGACCAGGAGTTCATTGGTCATTAACATCCTCATTTTGCTTAGACGTCTGTTGTACTCTTGTGGAAACCATCTGAAGCCCAACTGCATTTCTTGACCAAGCGGTTTCTAGCGACCTGCATTGAAAATGAATTACCTGCAGATGTTGCGACATCTTTAATATATTATTACTTTTTTTTTTTTAAATGAGCTTTCCATTGACAAACATTAAGATTGGAAGCATAGTAGCGTCTAACAAATGTTAGTGTTCCATGTGCCACAAGTTCCCCAGATGTTTTGTGCTACTATGCAAACTCTTGCTAAAGCACACAATTCTCCTGCTTGCACTGACACTATCTGCTAACCTTCACCATGAAGTAGCCACTGATGGTTTCCCATTTTCCTACTGCAGTCTGGATCCATCTAAAAATAAATAAATAAAAAATAAACACATCAGCATTTTCGTTTGGTACATCAGTGAGATCGGACCTGACAGCCTGGACTCCCATAGGAATTTTTCATCATTTTGGATAACAATTTTTCTCCTTCCTTGGACAGGGGTATTGTCCCCAGTAAAGACAATCAGCTGTTTTGCTTGTACCACTTTAACTGGAGATGCACCCTTTATTCAACCAATATCATCACTTGGCAGCATTAGTCTCGATCTCGTCATTTTTATCTGGCAGCTTGTGTCTGGACCGCATAACATAAGTATCATCAATTATTTGCACCCTCCAAGCACCCTCCAAGCAAAGAAAAATATTCTACTGGGCCTATTTGAAGTGGAAATACGCCTATACTAGGACCAGTAGCACAAAAACCTGTACATTCTGTACATTGTATGATTTAGTATAAAAGCTCTGAATAATAAACGTAATGCCGACAGAAGGCTTCAAGAAAAAACCCTCTCATATGGTGTCATTGTAACGTAGTACATGTTCATCATGTGTTTGTGGAGTATAGAAATGTAACATTCACTCATTGATCAGGCTGGTTTCAGTCGTCTTTGATGTCCATATGCTAATAACGCTGATTTTCTGAGCTCACTGTGGTGAGGCTGGTGTGAAGCTGACACACTCCATTGTTTAAAGGTAACAAACCCGCCATATGTTCCTAAAATAATAATAATAATAATAATAATAATAATAATAATAATAACAGGAAAAACATGAAATGAAAATCTATTTAAAAAAAAAATAGAAATTGAACAGTGCATGCTCGCAGAAACTTACCTAAAGAATTCTGGACACATGCTGTGATGACCGCTGCAGTCATTAGTGCTTAAATAGCTGTTTGAAACCAACTCCATACGACATGTTGAACATGGAGAAAGCCTAATCTTTCAAAAGATGAAAGTATTTGGCTCAGCATGCTACACTTACAGACATGACAGAAAGAAGCTAGATTCAAAATGTGAAAGAGAATCTTTGCTCCTTTAGGATGTCGCTGCGTTGGGCAGGGAGAACAGTAGAGAACGATGGTGCTCAAGGGGGTCACGCAGCTGTCAAGCTGTCTGGCGAGGTTCAGGATACGAGCACCTGGAAAACAGGAGACCGTGGCGTTACTCTTTGGGCCCCGATACATTTTACAGTAGAATCTCCAACAATGAGAACACTGCCCTGAGGACTTCTCCTCGGTGACGAAGCAGGGGAAGGCGAAGTCGAAGAGCTGAGGACCTCGAATCCACTAGCAGAGGTAGCAGAGTAGTGCTGTAACTAAGACGACAGCGTTTGGAGGAGTCACAGGCAGTCTCCAGCCTCCTCTTCAATCTGTAGAGTTTGGATTGCTACTACAACAGCAGCTGGCTATACTTGTCAAGCTTGACAACGTTGCAGAGCGTTGGGAGAGACAGAAACTCAAACGATGGTTAGTGAGAGAAAGTGCTGTACAGTAACACAGGCAGCAGATAGCTCAAGGTTTACAACAACTGGCTAAGATAAATAAGACAAAGCTAACATTAAAAAACTATAAAGTAGGGATGGTCGCTCAACCAAACTGATACCCATTTGGTTCGGAAAAATTCTAAACCAAATCCATTCGACATGTTGACAGGGAGAAGTCTAACCTTTCAAAAGATGAAAGCATTTGGATCAGCATGCTACACTTACAAACATGACGGAAAGCAGACAAATTCAAAATGTGAAAGAATCTTTGCTGCATCAGGATCTCGCTGCGTCAGGCAGGGAGAATAGTAGAGAATGGAACTGAAGGGGTCACACCGCTGCAGCACCCAGGGAAGCAGTCTGGCGATGTCCAGGATACGAGCACCTCGAAAACAGGAGTGTTTTTTTTGTTTGTTTGTTTTGGGGGGGGGGGGGGGGGGTGATCATTATTTTTCATTATTATCCATTATCAAGAACATACAATATAAAACAGAGTCAAATAAAATGTTATTTCAGAGCAGTGCTATAAACCTCTCAGCAGCGTTTTCCCAGGCCAATAATGTCTTGTCTTTAGCATCATTAAAGTGAGCGGGTAAAAGATCCAGGTTAATAACGTCATTACAGAAAAGAAATGATAGTCTCCCTCTCCGAGAATGTGGGGGTTGCCAGCGCATGCCTAGTTATTTTTTTAGCATTGATTGTTCCAGCAGACGCAAGTAAAGGGAAAAGGAAAATCCAGGTAAATTATATAAAGACTGAAATTCTTGGAACGCCCGGAGTTCAGTCTCACTAAAAATAAAGTTGATTACATTCCGTTGCCACACAGGAAAGAAAAAAGGTTTGCCGGATGTAAGAAGTTTATAATTATGGAAGGTTTTAGTGCCACCTGGTGGAATATTATTTCTACATCCCTCCACACAGGAAGTAAATTACTAATGACTGTTCAATACCTCAATTTACAATGTTTTAGAGGGATATTTGAACAAATTAAGTCTTGTAGTCTATGGGGAGCCATTCTACATTCTTCTATAGGACGCCCTTAAGTTTTTGCATCAGAATTCAACCAAGTGGTTAGAACCCGTGGTTATAAAGAAAGAGTATAATTTGAAGTTCGGAGCCGAGAGGCCACCGTCAGTTTTACAAATGTTGGAGATTTAAATATTTGTATCTAGGTCTTTTGACACTCCTCAAATAAACCAAAATAACAATCAAGTTTCTTCCAGAAATTTGTTGGAGGTGATAGAGGAATCATTGAGGCAATGAAGTGAAGTCTGGGAAGAACAAATTTCGTATTGTGCAGCAACATGGTGTTAAATAGTCATCTGGCACATGCTGTGATAAACTGTGAAATGTTATCTTTGTAATATTAGGGTAATGATCAGACATTGAAAGAGGAGAGATATCAGCTGAATAGATCAGTTGTAGCAAGGAGGAAGATGCAAGATCATCAATACTAGAGAATGATTTATGTCTGGCAGAAAATGTAGTATATTTTCTGGATGATGGGTTAAGGGCAGGCCAGACATCACCCAGTGTGAAATCAGAGATGAACTTGTTTAAAACAGAGGTGGATTTGATTTGTATTTGTATCAGAGTGAATTGCATTGGAGTGATCTAGCAGATTATTAGCATCAAAGTAACAGAGAGTCAAAATTAGAGAGCTATTTAGATAGAGCTACAAAAAACTCCAAACCAAATGCAGCTGGGGCGTAGGCTGAGACAAAAGTGAGTTTTTCTCTCCAATAGATGCTATAATGAGAGAAATACAGGTGCTGGCACGTCTGGCAGACAAATCGATTACATTTTTCTCTTTCTTTGCAGAGCAGTACGCTGCCACCTTAAACTATTTATTTGACATTTTAGACTCTGTGGTAGGCAAGAGATTGGATTCTTGTAACAACGTAATATCTATTGTTTTTCTACGCAAAATATCTAAGCAACAGACCCTCTTTGAAGGCGAATTCAGATGCTGGACATACTAAGACAATATTGTTAGTTCAGTCACAGACGATTATAAATACTAGCACAAGTAATCCAGGATAAGCAGGAAAAGATGAAGTATATCTGAGAGGTTTGGGTGGTGATTAACAGATAAATTAAACAATGTCTTAAATAACAAGGAGAAACTGACCAGGAATAAACAACCCACAACCCAGGGTGCTCACAGAGAACAGGAAGAAAAGCCGTTCTTCTCTTAGAAGTGAAGAAGCTATAGTCAACAAAAAAATGAAGGTTGGAACCAAAGTAGGAGATGGGTCTGCTGGATCTGCTTACCTTCAGTAGAAGCTGCCCATCCCGGTACCACAGGAGCTTGAAAATAAGGACCTGTTGCGAATTGTGTCTTTCTAGCTTCTATAGAAACAGTGAGCTCGATCAAGTTCTGCCATTTTTGGGAGTTCAGATGAGTGGCTTTGCTTCATCTTTTTTTCTTGATTGGGGAAGCAACTGGAGAGGAAAGTGGTCATGCTTTTACAGTAGACATCACAGCCATTCCATCACCAGTAAATGCCCCAAGTATCAGTGTTAAGAACAACAAAAAAGAAAAGGGTATATACTACAGTAGAATCTCCATGAATCTCCATCGGCCCTGAGCAGTCATCCTCGGTGACGAAGCAGGTGAAGGCCAAGTCGAAGAGCTGAGGAACCCCGAACTGGTTAGCAGGGGTGAAGAGCCGGTAGGGCTGTGATTAAGACAACCCTGTTGGAGGAGTCACAGGGAGCATCCAGCCTAGTCTTTCGTCTGTGGAGTTTGGATGGCCTCTACAACAGCAGCTGGACATGCTGGTCAAGCTAAACAGCCTCCTTGCAGAGTGTCTGAAGAACTCTGCAAGCCATGTACCTCAAGCGTAAACAGAAACACAAATGGTTAGTGATAAAGTACTGTACAGTAACACCGATAGCAGACAGCTCAAGGGTTACAACTGGCAAAGATAAATAAGACAAAGCTAATATTAAAGACTATAAATGATGTTCACAGCTACAAGTGATCGGTTTTGCTTTACTTTTGAGTAAAGCATCAATGAATTAAGCTGGGACAGTGCTGGATATGGAGACAGATATGACAGTGCAGTGATGTTCAAACAACATGCAAAACTTGACTTTAGAGGCTCTGGTCATTATGGTGTGAACATTATGGACAATGGAAAGAATAACATTCAAGTTCATGATCGCGTCCTGACACCTGCTGAAGACGTCAAATTAATAAAAAAAAAAATAAAGGCCTTGAGTCTCACGGTTACAAAATTCCGACAGTTTTGATGAAAAAAATCTTAATTAAGCTTCATACAGTTCGGACATTCTTCTGCTGATAGGCTGCAGAGGCTTCTGGCTAGCTCTGGCAATAAAGATATGGAATGTGGCGTAATTCTTCAAAGAACTGTTAATGAAATGTGAAACATGTCAGAGACACAGTAGGCCCAACCCAAAGCCTTTACATTATTGATCAGTTCTCTCAGTTTAGTGCAGGCAGCATTCTGACCACAAAGTCCTCTAAAATGGTGAAACACTTTGTTCATGATTGGATTAGCCTGCATGGTCCACCTCAGAAACCTTTCAGTGATGATGGAGGAGAATTCAACAACGATGAAGTGAGAGATATGGCAAAAATCTTCAACAGAGAAGTAAAGACAACAGCTGCATACAGCCCATGGAGCAATGGACTTGAAAGAGCACAACCAAACGCTCACTGAGATCATAATGAAAGTAAAGAAAAGTAACGGTTGAAACTGGGACACTGACAAGCCTCCTGCTTTAGAGGGCACCACAAAAAGTGAAGGAGCGGCAAAACACACTTCTGCTTCACATGCATGTAGAAAGGCTTTTACTGAAGCAGAAATGTTCAGAAAGAATACAGAGAGCACAGCGGAAACTGCTTCATCACACAGATCTCCTCTTTAGGGGACTGTCCAAAGTAGAAAGGACCAGGAGTTCATTGGTCATTAACATCCTCATTTTGCTTAGACGTCTGTTGTACTCTTGTGGAAACCATCTGAAGCCCAACTGCATTTCTTGACCAAGCGGTTTCTAGCGACCTGCATTGAAAATGAATTACCTGCAGATGTTGCGACATCTTTAATATATTATTACTTTTTTTTTTTTAAATGAGCTTTCCATTGACAAACATTAAGATTGGAAGCATAGTAGCGTCTAACAAATGTTAGTGTTCCATGTGCCACAAGTTCCCCAGATGTTTTGTGCTACTATGCAAACTCTTGCTAAAGCACACAATTCTCCTGCTTGCACTGACACTATCTGCTAACCTTCACCATGAAGTAGCCACTGATGGTTTCCCATTTTCCTACTGCAGTCTGGATCCATCTAAAAATAAATAAATAAAAAATAAACACATCAGCATTTTCGTTTGGTACATCAGTGAGATCGGACCTGACAGCCTGGACTCCCATAGGAATTTTTCATCATTTTGGATAACAATTTTTCTCCTTCCTTGGACAGGGGTATTGTCCCCAGTAAAGACAATCAGCTGTTTTGCTTGTACCACTTTAACTGGAGATGCACCCTTTATTCAACCAATATCATCACTTGGCAGCATTAGTCTCGATCTCGTCATTTTTATCTGGCAGCTTGTGTCTGGACCGCATAACATAAGTATCATCAATTATTTGCACCCTCCAAGCATTCATACTAGATGAAAAACACTTATCTTTGCTTCCCCAATCTTTAGCATTAAGTAATGTTTTTAACCACACCCCTGTGTCTTTCCATTGACCCTTTATGTCTAGGGAACTATGCGGTTCACCTGGCTCTCTGAACAACTGTCTCTGCCCTTTAATCAAGACTACATCTCATGTCTTTCTGGTACATGTACACTCTCCCTCTCTCTCTCTTTCCAACCATTTACCCCAGATAACATGGGAAGCATTTTTTTGCACAAGCATTTGCACTAATAACTTTACTACCTCACTGGACTCTATTTATCGCACATTGCACAACTTGCACACTACAGTCATTATTTATTATCCTCTGTCTGTACTGTGTTGTCTGTCCGCACTTGTTTGTTTGTGTTGCACTTGTGTTTTGTATGCACTGTCTATGTTGCACCATGGTCCTGGAGGAACGTTGTTTCGTTTCACTGTGTACTCTGTATGTAGTTGAAATGACAATAAACCCACTTGACTTGACTTGACATGCAAACTGATCTTCATAGTACACATAAGATACAGATTATCTTTTGCTGGTATCTTTTGTACCCATGACTGTTCATACATATCAACACCAACTGGGGAGACAAATGGAGGATCTTCCCCATTCAACCTTTGACAGAGCTCCATATATTACATTAAAGGTTCTGTCAGGTATCAAAAATATTCTACTGGGCCTATTTGAAGTAGAAATAAGCCTATACTAGGACTAGTAGTAGAAAAACCTGTACATTCTGTGCATTGAAGGATTTAAGATTAAAAGCTCCCAATGTGAATGGTCTGAGGGGGTAAGCCTGAAACGCCCACTGTTAGAATTGTGTCTGTACTGAGGGATATGGGTACTGACCCCTCTCTAAGTACTGAAACAGTTGCACCAGGGTCAACTAAAAACGGAATACATTTTCCCAGCAAATCTCTAAATTCAGAATGGGTTCCTCACTGGGAATCAGAGTCATCTTTAGAGACTGCATACATTTTCTCCCATCTCATTCTATTCGGCATGGTCTGGTTCTGTAACTGTGAACTCTGATTATTGCTGCTCTGTGTCTATTTCCGTGGCCGTCTCCCCCAGCAAAATATCGAATGCCTTTACTTGTCTCTGCGTCAGACAGCCTGATTCCGCTATGTGCTGCTTCAAAGTTCTCGGCTCAGCTTGGTAACTTCATCAGTGAGGCGTCTGCAGGGCGTTTCCGATGGGTTCAAGTGAAGAATCTGGATGAGGCGCTCTCTGAACAGTGGGGTGCACTTGCGGAGCTGCAGCAGGTGGAGCTGGAGGCACAGTCTGAGAACTCACACAAAAATCATTATTCTGTTCATAGTTTACATACATTCCTATTTATTCCATCCCATCAGTCAGCCGTGTCCATAAGTTCATTTGATTTAATATTATATTGACAACTTCATACCTATCGTTACAATTATTACTGTTAACACTTTGTTAACAATGTATTAATTTCATGTGTATAGTCCGGACTCTTTGGGTGTTATTAAACCCGGCTCCCTTCTCTTAGAACCTTCTTCTAGAAATTCTTAATAGACCTTCTCTCATTTGTACGGTCCTGAGAAATAAATAATTTCCAGAACCTTGCCATAAAATCTTGGGATTGAATTTTCAGTACTGTTCAACCTGAAAAGCAAAAAAAAAAAAAAAAAAAAAAAAAACCTAAAATCTCCAAATTTTAATAAATTCTCTGAAAAATAAAAAATTCTCTGATTAAAACAACCCTTTTATAATTTTACCGTCACCTTGGGTACAGAGTCTCAGAGTCAGTAGAGCGCCCAAATTGACTCAGAATCACTCATTGGTATGACGGCGGCCGCCTCTGTTGATTTCTGATCCTGTCTCCCAAAACTCTGGACCCAGAGGAATATTGGTAATCTCGGTGGAACCTCCAGAACGGTGCAAGTCGGATTTGCTTCTCCGCACTTAAAGAATCAACTCTGTGAGTGAGCCTTAAGAATGTAGAAACACACACTTTAATCCTGCAGTAAACGTAATGCCGGCGAAAGCCTTCAGAACCACGTCTGAGAAAAAAAACCCTCTCATATGGTGTCATTTTAACGTAGTACATGTTCATCATGTGTTTGTGGAGTATAGAAATGTAACATTCACTCATTGATCAGGCTGGTTTCAGTCGTCTTTGATGTCCATATGCTGATTCTGAGCCCACTGTGGTGAGGCTGGTGTGAAGCTGACAGACCCCATTGTTTCAAGGTAACAAATCAATCATGTGTTCCTCCAACAACAACAACAGGAAAAACATGAAATTAAAATCTATTTTTAAAAATAAATAAATAAATAATAATAATTGAACAGTGCATGCTTGTAGAAATGTACCTAAGAATTCTGGACACATGCTGTGAACACCGCTGCAGTCACTGGCCAAAGGTGCTTAAGCAGCTTGGAGAGAGCCTAACCTTTCAAAAGATGAAAGTATTTGGATCAGCATGCTACACTTACAGATATGACGGAAAGAAGCTAGATTCAAAATGTGAAAGAGAATCTTTGCTCCTTTAGGATGTCGCTGCGTCGGGCGGGGAGAACAGTAGAGAACGATGGTGCTGAAGGGGTCACGCAGCGGCAAGCTGTCTGGCGAGGTTCAGGATACGAGCACCTGGAAAACAGGAGACCGTGGCGTTACTCTTTGGGCCCTGATACGTTTTACAGTAGAATCTCCAACAATGAAAACACTGCCCTGAGGACGTCTCCTCGGGGACGAAGCAGAGGAAGGCGAAGTCGAAGAGTTGACGACCACGAATCGGCTAGCAGACCCGCTGTGTCTGGTGCGCCAGTAGTGCTGTGACAAAGGTCACAGGCAGTCTCCAGCCTCATCATCCATCATTGGAACAACAGAAGCTGGATATTTTGGTGAAGCTCAACTACCTCCTTGCAGAGCGTATGGAGAGCTCTGCAAGCCACGTTCCTTCCTATTGTTGTTGTTGTTAAGGGTAAACACAGAGACAGAAATGCAAACGATTGTTAGTGAAAGTACTGCACGGTAACACAGGTAGCAGACAGCTCAACAATTACAACAACTGGATAAGATAAATAAGACAAAAGCTAATTTTAAAGACTATAAAGTAGGGATGGTTGCATGACCAAACTAATACCCATTTGGGTCAGAGAAATGCTAACTGTGCATTACTGTTGACATTTACAGCTACAAGTGATCAGTTTCAGAGTACATGTCTGGTCATTATACCATGGTGCTAGCTATTTCTACCAAATTTCTTTGATTCTGATTGGAGCAAGATTATCAATGCTAAAACAGAACACAGGCTACAGGTGATCTGTTACATGATCTAGATCTTTAGGGTGAAATTGGAAAGGGATGGATAAATCTGGAAGGTTATTAATGACTCTAGCCATCGAGCATTCAGCTTCAGAACCTGAGGTTTGGGTTGTGCATAGAACTGAACCATAAATTGGGTGGTGGGTGAAACTAAACGTAAAACCGCTAAAGCTACTGAGCGATGCTAGGCAGATTCATCTCCATATGGAACAGTAAAATGCATTTCTTCAGATAATGGCACAGAGTTCGCAGCAAGGGATTTTCAGTCATTGATCAGTGAGAAGACGAGAGACCACATCAAAATCATCCAGCTGAGAGAAATTGCTGATATGCTGTAACAGTCATTGGCAACAGGAGCTTAAATAGGAGTTTGAAACCATTCCATACAACATGTTGAACAGGGACAAAGCCTAACCTTTCAAAAGATGAAAGTATTTGGATCAGCATGCTACACTTACAGCCATGACAAAGAAGCTAGATTTAAAATGTAAAAGAGAATCTTTGCTCCTTTAGGATGTCGCTGCATCGAGTGTGGAGAACAGTAGAGAATGGAGCGGAAGGGGTCACACCGCTGCAGCACCCAAGAAAACCGCCTGGTGATGTCCAGGATACGAGCGCCTAGAAAACAGGAAACCATGTCGTTACTCCTTTTTTTTTTTTTTTTGGGGGGGGGGGGGGGGGGGCTGTCATTTATTTATTTTTCATTATTATCCTTTGTCAAGAACATACAATATAAAACAAAAAGAAAAAGTGGGTGACCGTACACCACACACCCCGAGGCAACCCTCCCCAATGGCCAGCTCATCAGAAACAATTTGTTAATAAAAACAGGGAGTAAAATAAAATGTTCTTTCAGAGCAGTGCTATAAACCTCTCAGCAGCATTTTCCCAGGCCAATAACATCTTGTCTTTAGCACCATGAATGTGAGCGGTAGAAAGATGCAGGTTAATAACGTCATTACAGAAAAGAATCCATTGTCTCCATCTCCGAGAATGTGGGGGTTGCCAGCGCATGCCTAGTTATTTTTTAGCACTGAATGTTCCAGAAGTCGCAAGTAAAGGGAAAAGGAAAAGCCAGGTAATTTATGGAATGTTTGCAATTATTGAAACATCCGGAGTTCAGTCTCACCAAAAATAAAGTGTTGATTACATTCCGTTGCCACACAGGGAAGAAAAAAGGTTTGTTGGCCATAAGAAGTTTATAATTATGGAAGATGGGGGGAGTTTTAGTGCCACCTGGTGGAAGATTGTGATTATTTCTACATCCCTCCACACAGAAAGTAAATTACTAATGACTGGTCCATACCTCAATTTACAATGTTTTAGAGGGATATTTGAATAAATTAAGTCTTGTAGTCTATGGGGAGCCACTCTACATACAAGTTTTTGCATCAGGATTCAGCCAAGTGGTTAGAATCCGTGGTCATAAAGAAAGAGTATAATTTAAAGTTAAGAGCAGAGAGGCCACCGTCAGTTTTACAAATGTTGGAGACTTAAATATTTGTATCTAGGTCTTTTATGGAGAGGCAATAAACCAAAATAACAAATCAAGTTTCTTCCAGAAATTCGTTGGAGGTGAAGTGAAGTCTGGGAAGAACAAATTTTGTATTTTGCAGCAACATGGTGTTAAATCGTCATCTGGCACATGCTGTGATAATATCACAAAGATAACATTTCACAGTTTAAGGTAATGATCAGACATCGAAAGAGGAGAGATATCAACTGAATAGATCAGTTGTAGAAAGGAGGAAGATGTAAGATTATCAATTCTAGAGAATGATTTATGTATGGCAGGAAATGTAGTATATTTTCTGGATGATGGGTTAAGGAGAGGCCAGACATCACCCAGAGGGAAATCAGAGAGAAACTGGTTCAGAACAGAGGTGGATTTGATTTGTGTATCAGAGTGAATTGCATTGGAGTGATCTAGCAGATTATTAGCATCAATGAGTAACGGACAGTTAAAATGGAGAGATATTTAAAAGGAGCTACAAAAAACTCCAAACCTGAGACAAAAGTAAGAGCAAGAGTTTTCCCTCCAAAAGATGCTGTAATGTGAGAAATGTGCCCAGACGTGTCGCCGCATGTATGACAAATTGATTACATTTCTCTCTTTCTTAGCAGAGCAGTACGCTGCCGCCTTAAAATATTTGACATTCTAGACTCATTGGTAGGCAAGAGATTGGATTCTTGTAATAACGCAATATATATTCTTTTTCTACGCAAAATATCTAAGCAACAGACCCTCTTTGAAGGTGAATTCAGACGCTGGACATTCTAAGACAATATTGTTAGTTCAGTCATAGACGTTTAAAACTAGCGCAAATAAGTCAGGATAAGCAGGAAAAGATGAAGTATATCTGAGAGGCTTGGGTGGTGATTAACAGATAAATGAAACAATGTCTTAAATAACAAGGAGAAACTGACCGAGAACAAACAACCCACAACCCAGGGTGCTCACAGAGAACAGGAAGAAAAGCCGTTCTTCTCTTAGAAGTGAAGGAGCTATAATCGACTAAAAAATGAAGGTTGGAACCAAAGTAGGAGATGGGGCTGCTGGCCCGGCTTACCTTCAGCAGAAACTGCCCATCCCGGTACCACAGGAGCTTGAAAATGAGGACCTGCTGTGAGTTTGCTGTGTCTTTCTAGCTTCTATAGACACAGTGAGCTCGATCCAGGTCTGCCATTTTTGGGAGTTCAGATGAGTGGCTTTGCTTCATCTTTTTCTTGATTGGGGAAGCAGAGACCTGGAGAGGGAAGTGGTCATGGTTTTACAGTAGACATCATAGCCATTCTATCACCAGTAAATGCCCCAAGTATCAGTGTTAAGAACAACAAAAAAGGACAGGAAAAAAAAAAAAAGGGGGGGGGGGGGGGGGGGGGGGGGCAAGAGTTCTAACCATACGCAACTATTCTGGAAAATCAGCCACGTGGTCGCCCCCGGACCCTGATGCTTAAGTGTTCTACAGTAGAATCTCCAAGAATCTCCATCTGCCCCAATTAGTCATCCTCAGTGACGAAGCAGGTAAAGGCCAAGTCGAAGGGCTGAGGAACCCCGAACTGGTTTACAGGTACCGTCTGTTGGTGGAGGAGCACTGAGCTTTCACCCGGCCACACTGACTCCCACAGGCTCTCTCTAGAACAGGTCTGCAGACGACTCTCACTGTCTGGTGAGCCGGTAGGGCTGTGATTAGGACAACCCCGTAGGAGGAGTCACAAGGAGCCTCCAGCCTGGTCTTCTGACGGCCTCTACAATAGCAGCTGGACATGCTGGTCAAGCTAAACGGCCTCCTTGCAGAGCGTCTGGAGAACTCTGCATGCCATGTTCCTCAAGCGTAAACAGACAAACACAAACGATGGTTAGTGAGACAACAGCACTGTACAGTAACACAGATAGCAGATAGCTCAAGCGTTACAACTGGCTAAGATAAATAAGACAAAGCTAATATTAAAGACTAGAAATGACGTTCACAGCTACAAGTGATCGGTTTCGGAGCCATTATACCATGGAGCTAGCTTTTTCTATCAAATTGGTTCGATACTGATTGTCAAGGGAGCACAGTCTACAGATCATCTCTGAACATGCTCTATATCTTTAAGGTGAAATTAGAAAGAGATGGATAAATCTGGAAGGTTATTAATGAAAAACACTAGCTGTTGAGCATTTAGCTTCAGAACTTGAGGTTTTGGTTATATATAGAACTGAACTATGAATTGTGCTGATGCCGCTGTTAAGTCTATTATATAGACATGCATTGTTATATTTGTATTCCCCAACATTGGTTGTGCTATATTTTGGCTGTAAAAGTTGGTACCGTAATTTAAAAGGGGTACTTTTGGTATGAAGTAATCAAGTGGGAGAGGAGAGGAGCGAGCCCTGGTGGGAGTGGAGGTGTAGTTGGCTGTGAACGGAAGAAATAAAGTTGCACTACAGCTTGTTAAGTTAGTCTTTTTGAGTAACAGTGGTTGCAGAGGATGGTTAGTTGACAAAGGGTAAAAGTTGGAAGAATGAAGTCGTCATTTGAACCAGAGTAATGGAACTAGAGAAAAGTAAGCAGGCGCTTTCTGTGGCCTTGGCGCTGTCGGGAAGAGCGAGGGAGTCGGTGTTGGAAAAAGCGGTAGATGACTTGAATAAAGACACTGGCATGAATTACTTGCGATTTGTTTATCATAGAAGAAAAAGACAGAACATACAAGGCATACTCAAGTTTTGATCTGATTATGAGAGACGTGCGTCTATGGCGGACTATATAATCGATATTACAACACTGGTACTCACAGATGCGTAAATCCAACATGGAACCACCTTAGGGTGAAGTGGTAAAATGGATGGATAAATCTGAAAGGTTTTTAATGAACACTTGCCGTCAATCATTTAGCTTCAGAACTAGAAGTTTAGGTTGTAGCCACAAAAATGGTACCAACTTTGCCATTGAAGAGAACAATATGTTTTATTACCTGAATGTGGTCAAAGATCACGGCGGTGGTGGGTTACAATATTCAAACGCAGCATGAAATCCTTGGTCACTGTAACTATGATGTTTGCATGTTACAGGACACAGTAGAGGACATGAAAATCAAGGGTAAGATTGATAAATTGAACCTAAACTGTGACATCTGCATTCAAGGGAAATCTGCTCAGAGTAGAAATAGAGAACCTGATGCACAAGCAAAAGCAGTACCTGAACTAGTACATTCGACCTTCCTGATCCTATAGATCCAGTGTGCAAAAGAGGGTTGTTCTGCTCTGCCAGCCACCAGTCCTTAGCAGTATCTGAAAGAACAGATGTTAATGTAGCCAGGACCTCAGGGACACCAAGAGGCCTCACTGCTAGATATTCTTCACACCTATCGATAAACGCTACAGCATCTTGTTCTGAACTGCCATATTTTGGAAAATAGAGGTTGATAGAGGCTGTGTGCTTCAACACATTCTAATTACTCTCAGCTGTGTTTGCAGGAGTAGACGTTACAAGGTTGGGTATAGGATATGGGCTAGAAGCTGTTGGATGTATACCAGAGGAGCTGGGTTGCTGACGTGAAATCATGCGTTTAAACCGTATTTCCCGTCGTTTGAGGCAGTCTACTACGAACTGACCCAGTTCCTGCAATTGGCTTTTCAGATTTTGTTCAACTCTACCACATTCTCTTTCTACGTCATAAATTACCATCTCCAAGAAGGCCATGAACGTCCTTTACCTGACTCAACTTCGCTGCATGGTTTCTGTGGCTTGTTCTAGTTTCTCTTCCATGTTTGAGACTCTTTCTCAGAGTTCGCAGTGTAGATCTGAGTAGATAGGGTTGTCTCCTGGGGAAGGTGGTGGTTGATGGTAATCACCTAAGGGAATTACCACACAGGCAAGAAAATTAGTTCATAAATATGGAAGACAAGGAGATTCTGTGCCACCTCATAGAAGATTTTGTGATTCTTTCTACATCTCTTCACACAGAAGATAAATTACTAATGATTGGTCCATTTATGAAGCCCCAGTTATGACCATAGCCGAAGGGTTAGAGTATAGGACTTGATCCAAGAACAAATTCAGATCCATAAAAAAATTCCAATCCAGTCAATCAAACGCCTTCTCTGCATCAAAGGAGAAAATGGCACACGGTGCAACATTCTGGTGTGTCTGGTGAGTGATGGAATACTCACCGTCATACATACATACCGTCATAATCGTCATACATTATTTAATTGAATAAATCCTGGTTGATCACAGTATATTAATTCAGAGATATACGCTTCAAGGTTTTAAGCTTCTGGTACTCCCAAGTGCTGGTAATCAGCTGGCAATTGATGGGCATGTGGGCGCCCGAAGAAGACAACACCTCAAGAACATTGTTTCCTCACCCTGTCACCACTTGGGTACTATAGGCTTCTACAGATTTGCAGTCACGGTTTGCAGAAAGATATTTTAGACGTCACCCGAACTGACTGCTCACAGCCAATCTCCGATCTCATGACTCATGACTGCCCTTCACAGTCAGGCCTGTTTACGCTGGTGTTGGCAACACATGCACTGGAACCTGAGCATGTGGAGGAACGTTATATGTCCAGCGATGGGTCCACACTCCGACCCTACAATCTAACTATCGTAGGCAGGAGAGCGCTATGCTGATTACTGCACCGATAGAGTAACTTCTATACTTTTGGTGGAGGCAGTGGGATGGTGTGGTGCAGCATCTCCCTCACTGGAAAAAACAAGGCTTGTCAACATTGGAGACAGTCTCAATGCAGAGAGATACCGAGATTTAATTCAGTAACCAATGGCAATCCCATATCTCCACAGTCTGGGACCGGACTCTATGCTTCAAGATAACGGTCGCCCCTACAGAGCAGGTTTTATCAGAGACCACCTCCAGAATTTGGGAGTGGAGAGGATGGAATGGCCTGCCAGCAGTCCTGACCTGAACACTTGTGGGATCAGTTTGGACGTGCCGTTCGTGCCAGAGTGACCAAAACAACTATGTTGACTGATTTGCGACAAATGCTGGTTGAAAAATGGGACGCCATTCCACAGCAGTATGTGACCAGGCTGGTGACCAGCATGAGGAGGAGGTGCCAGGCTGTGTATGGTTCTTCCAAACAGGCTTACCAAATGTATAAGATTTACTGCCAAGAAGCATTGTTACAACAAATAAATAATCTACCAAACAATTTCCTTACATTTTGTGCCAACTGTTTTTTAGCAAATAGTTTGACATCAGAACTAACAGAACTAACGATAAAGGACAATAACAAGCTAGCTTAATAAGCTGGCTAAAGTTGGATCCTTTCCAGGTTCAATAAGGAGTGAGATTAAAGCTGTGTTTACATCCCTGTGGAAATAACATGTCTAGTAGGAAAGAACCTATTGGAGGGTCCCAAGTTCCAGGCCTTGACTGAAATTTTCCCCTCAATTCCAGACCCAACATATAACTGAACCATGACACGTTAGCCGGCATGAGCATAGGAGCGAGAAATCACATTGCACCCCTGTAATTATAGTGATCTAGAAATGAAATGATCTACCTTATTTCAAATACCAAGAAAATAAGATAAATATAAAAGAGGGTTTCTCACCTAAAGAGAACAGAACTGCAAGATGGTAGACATACAGAGGTAGTGAAAACAGTAGAGTCAGTAATCCTGAGAATTACATGGGGATAATGTTGCTCCCAGACAGAGAAGATAACAGCTTCTTTTTCTAGGGGTGAAAAGATGAGGTGTACAGTGCCAGAGATGGTGACTTTCAACTGAGCTGTACAGTAGAATCTCCAACAATAAAAATACTGGCCTGAGCAGTCGTCCTCTGTGATGACGCAGATGAAGGGGAAGTCAAAGAGCTGAGGAACCCCGAACTGGTTAGCAGAGGTGAAAACCGTCTATTGGTGGAGGAGCACTCAGCGGCCACACCGACACCCACAGGCTCTCTCTAGCACAGGTCTGCAGACGACGACCCCCTTCTGCCTGGTGCACCGGTAATGCTGTAATTTAGACGACCCAGTCAGAGGAGGCAGCCTCCAGCCTCGTCTTCTGTCTATGGAGTTTGGACAGC
Source organism: Salminus brasiliensis (assembly GCF_030463535.1). Taxonomy (NCBI): domain Eukaryota; kingdom Metazoa; phylum Chordata; class Actinopteri; order Characiformes; family Bryconidae; genus Salminus; species Salminus brasiliensis. The sequence continues at coordinate 17,853,130 of NC_132896.1, forward strand.
CTCTACAACAGCAGCTAGACATGCTGGTCAAGATAGACGGCCCTCTTGCAGAACGTCTGGAGAGCTCTGCAAACCATGTTTCTCAAGAACTAAACAGAGACAGAAACGCAAACGATTGAGTAACCTCAATAGCTAAAATCAGTGGAGAACCAATGCATTTAGAATAAAACAGCGACAGCTTCTGTGAATTCTCATGAAAGGCATTACGAACAGAGCCACAAAATCCGGTGCCATTAAAGAGTACAATAGGCTTTATGACCTGAATGTCATCACAGTGGTGGTGGGGGTGGTTGCAATGTGCAATACAATATTCAAACGCAGCATGAAATCCTTGGTCACTGTAACTATGATGTTTGCATGTTACAGGACACAGTAGAGGGCATGAAAATCAAGGGTAAGATTCATGAACTGAACCTAAACTGAAGTTTGCATACAAGTGAAATATGCTCAGAGTAGAAACAGAGAACCTGATGCACGAGCAAAAGCAGTACTTTAACTAGTACATATGACCTAGCTGGTCCTATAGATCCAGTGTGCAAAAGAGGGCTGTAGATACACTACTGAGGATTACTCAGGTTCAGTCTGTGTACTTCCTAAAAACTAAGAAGATACTGAGCGATGCTTAGCAGATTCATCTCCATACGGAACAGTAAAATGTATGTCCTCAGATAAGGGCAGAGCGTTCACAGCAAGGGATTTTTAGTCATTGATCAGTGAATCAACTCAATCAACCTTAAAAATGTAGAAAAACACTTTCCTGCAGTGAACGTAACGGAGGTGGAATGCTTTCAGAACCACGTCTGACAAAAACCCTCTCGTACGGTGTCAGTTACATTTCTATACCCCACAAACCTGTGATGAATGTGTACTACGTGACATTCACACATTGATCAGGCTGCTTTCAATCATCTTTGATGTCTATATGCTGATCATGCTGATTTTCTGACCCCCCTGTAGTGAGGCTGGTGTTAAGGTGACATCCCATTGTTTCAAGGTAACAAACCCACCATATGTCTGTTCCTATGACTGTGTGAGAACATGCATTAAAACTAAAAACATGAAATGAAAATCTACAAAAACATTCCCACACATTTCCCCATTTATTAGCCATGTTACTAAACTTGTTCAGGAAAAAAGGGATTAATACATTATTCTTTTCATCACAATAGTTGACATCTTAGGCCCCACCTATTGAGGCAGATTCCACCATCTGTATGGAGTGTACAGAGTCTGTCAGCACTGGAAAGTCTGCTCGCACCATGGAATGACTTCTCTCAAAAAGACACTTTTGGGTATTTTAGAAAATTAAGCAAAAATCCAAAACTGTTTTTAAAAAATTTTAATTGATAGCAAGGAGTTAGTTCGATGAAATCAATCATCTGATGCTAAACGAACCACTGAGAGGTTGATGTGCACAGACTGGGGGTTTAATAACCCTGCTCATGTTCATCTGAATACATACTACCCATCTTTTACAATATGCTTTGGCGACTTGTGAAATCTAGGTGTAAACCAGTATTTGTCAACCACATCAGTCATATCCGATTTTGATTTGATCCACTGAATGAGTGATTTAAAATAAATAAATAAATAAATAAATAAATAAAGTTTAGAAAAATAAAAATGCTGATTTTGGAATATTTTGGTTATCCAACCAAATCCCAGCTTTGGATTCCCTCTTTACAGTGTTCACGCCAAACTCTCAGTTCCACCTCTATAACGGACTTCTGCAAAACAATAAAACGAAGATATATCTGGTGTCGAGTCTGGAATATCTTCCTCATCAGCATCCTCATTTTGCTCAGACTTTTGTTGTACTCTTATGGAAACCATCTGAAGCTCTACTGCATTTCTTGACAAAGCTGTTTTTAGCCACCTGCTCTGAAAATGAATTACCTGCAGATATTGCAACCCCTTTATTATTATTTTTTTTTAAATGAGCTTTACATTGACAGAGAAATTAAGATTGGAAGCATAGTAGCTCCTAACAAATGTTAGGGTTCTATGTGCCACAAGTTCCCCAGATGTTTTGTGCTAATATGCAAATTTTTGCTAAGGCACACAATTCTCCTGCTTACACTCACACACTAGTAACCTGAATGTGTCCACTATCTGAATAGCCTTCACCATGAAGTAGCCACTGATGGTTTCCCATTTTCAGTCTGGATCCATTTAAAATAAACAATATAAATAAAATAAATAAACACATCAGCATTTTCATTTGGTACATCAGCGAGATCGGACCTGACAGCCTTGACTCACATGGGAATTTTTCATCATTTTGGATAACAATTCTTCTCCTTCCTTGGACAGGGGTATTGAGCCCAGTAAAGCCAATCAGCTGTTTTACTTGTACCACTTTAACTGGAGATGCTCCCTTTATTCAACCAATATCATTACTTGGCAGCATTAGTCTCGATCTCGCCATTTTTATCTGGCAGCTTGTGTCTGGACCGCATAACATAAGTATCTTTAATTATTTGTACCCTCCAAGTATTCATACTAGATGAAAAACACTTATCTTTGCTTTCCCAATCTTTAGCATTAAGTAATGATTTTTTGTCTCTTTCCATTGACCCTTCTTGCCTGGGCAACTATGCGGTTCACTTGGCTCTCTGAACAACTGTCTCTGTCCTTTAATCAAGACTACATGCGTGGCTGCAAACTGATCTTCATAGCACACATAAGATACAGATTATCTTTTGCTGATATCTTTTGTACCCATGACTGTTCATACATAACACCAACTGGGGAGACAAATGGAGGATTTCTGTCAGGTATCAAAAATATTCTACTGGGCCTATTTGAAGTAGAAATAAGCCTATACTAGGACTAGTAGCAGAAAAACCTGTACATTCTGTGCATTGAAAGATTTAAGATTAAAAGCTCCCAATGTGAATGGTCTGTGAGGGGTAAGCCTGAAACCCCCACTGTTAGAATTGTGTCCGTACTGAGGGATATGGGTACTGACCCCTCTCTAAGTACTGAAACTGTTGCACCAGAGTCATCTAATAACGGAATAAATTTTCCCAGCAAATCAGAATGGGTTCCTCACTGGGAATCAGAGTCATCTTTAGAGATTGCATACATTTTCTCCCACCTCATTCTATTCGGCATGGTCTGTTTCTGTAACTGAACTCTGGTTATTGCTGCTCTGTGTCTATTTCCGTGGCTGTCTCCCCCAGCAAAATCTCCAATGCCTTTACTTGTCTATTGTCAGTCTGTTTCCGCTATGCACTGCTTCAAAGTTCTCGGCTCAGCTTGGTAACTTCATCAGTCAGGCGGCTGCTGGACTTTTTCGATGGGTTCAGGTAAAGAATCTGGATGAGGTGCTCTCTGAACAACGGGGTGCACTTGCGGAGCTGCAGCAGGTGGAGCTGGAGGCACAGTCTGAGAACATACACAAAAATCATTATTCTGTTCATAGTTTACATACATTCCTATTTATTCCATCCCATCAGTCAGTCGTGTCCATAAGTTCATTTGATTTAATATTATATTGACATCTTTAGACCTATAGTCACAATTATTATTGTTAAGTATGTATTCATTTCATGTGTATAGTCGGGACTCTTCGGGTGTAATAAAACGTAGCTCTCTAAGAACCTTTGAAATTTTTAATGGACTCTGAACCCTTCTTAAATTGTCTAATTTGTACAGTCCTAAGAAATAAATAATTTCCTAAACCTTGCCTTAAAATCTTGGGATTTAACTATCAGTACTGTTCAACATGTAGAGCAAAAAACAAACAAAAAAAAACTAAAATCTTGTCTTAGAATCTTAAAATTTTAATAAATTCTCTGAAAAAAAAAAATTCTCTGGTTAAAACAACCCTGAGAATCAAAATATTCCAACATATCGTTCTAGAATCTTCTGATCTTAAAGCAAATTCAGAGCTGAGAAATTTTCAGTTCAGACAACTGCGAGAATCATGTTAAGGCAATGTTTTGAAAATCCCTACCCTTTGATACGGCGTCCTGCATCTTCCTGTGTATTCTAAATGTATAAAGCAACTGATAATTTTTTTTTTTGTTGTTTTTAATAATTTTACCGTCACCATGGGTACAGCGTCTCAGAGTCAGTAGAGCGCCTGATTTGACTCAGAATCACTCATTGGTATGACGGCGGCCGCCTCTGTTGATTTCTGATCCTGTCTCCCAAAACTCTGGACCCAGTGGAATATTGGTAATCTCGGTGGAACCTCCAAAACGGTGCTAGTCGGATTTGCTTCTCCGCACTTAAAGAATCAACTCTTTAATCCTGCAGTAAACGTAATGCCGACAGAAGGCTTCAAGAAAAAACCCTCTCATATGGTGTCATTGTAACGTAGTACATGTTCATCATGTGTTTGTGGAGTATAGAAATGTAACATTCACTCATTGATCAGGCTGGTTTCAGTCGTCTTTGATGTCCATATGCTAATAACGCTGATTTTCTGAGCTCACTGTGGTGAGGCTGGTGTGAAGCTGACACACTCCATTGTTTAAAGGTAACAAACCCGCCATATGTTCCTAAAATAATAATAATAATAATAATAATAATAATAATAATAACAGGAAAAACATGAAATGAAAATCTATTTAAAAAAAAAATAGAAATTGAACAGTGCATGCTCGCAGAAACTTACCTAAAGAATTCTGGACACATGCTGTGATGACCGCTGCAGTCATTAGTGCTTAAATAGCTGTTTGAAACCAACTCCATACGACATGTTGAACATGGAGAAAGCCTAATCTTTCAAAAGATGAAAGTATTTGGCTCAGCATGCTACACTTACAGACATGACAGAAAGAAGCTAGATTCAAAATGTGAAAGAGAATCTTTGCTCCTTTAGGATGTCGCTGCGTTGGGCAGGGAGAACAGTAGAGAACGATGGTGCTCAAGGGGGTCACGCAGCTGTCAAGCTGTCTGGCGAGGTTCAGGATACGAGCACCTGGAAAACAGGAGACCGTGGCGTTACTCTTTGGGCCCCGATACATTTTACAGTAGAATCTCCAACAATGAGAACACTGCCCTGAGGACTTCTCCTCGGTGACGAAGCAGGGGAAGGCGAAGTCGAAGAGCTGAGGACCTCGAATCCACTAGCAGAGGTAGCAGAGTAGTGCTGTAACTAAGACGACAGCGTTTGGAGGAGTCACAGGCAGTCTCCAGCCTCCTCTTCAATCTGTAGAGTTTGGATTGCTACTACAACAGCAGCTGGCTATACTTGTCAAGCTTGACAACGTTGCAGAGCGTTGGGAGAGACAGAAACTCAAACGATGGTTAGTGAGAGAAAGTGCTGTACAGTAACACAGGCAGCAGATAGCTCAAGGTTTACAACAACTGGCTAAGATAAATAAGACAAAGCTAACATTAAAAAACTATAAAGTAGGGATGGTCGCTCAACCAAACTGATACCCATTTGGTTCGGAAAAATTCTAAACCAAATCCATTCGACATGTTGACAGGGAGAAGTCTAACCTTTCAAAAGATGAAAGCATTTGGATCAGCATGCTACACTTACAAACATGACGGAAAGCAGACAAATTCAAAATGTGAAAGAATCTTTGCTGCATCAGGATCTCGCTGCGTCAGGCAGGGAGAATAGTAGAGAATGGAACTGAAGGGGTCACACCGCTGCAGCACCCAGGGAAGCAGTCTGGCGATGTCCAGGATACGAGCACCTCGAAAACAGGAGTGTTTTTTTTGTTTGTTTGTTTTGGGGGGGGGGGGGGGGGGGTGATCATTATTTTTCATTATTATCCATTATCAAGAACATACAATATAAAACAGAGTCAAATAAAATGTTATTTCAGAGCAGTGCTATAAACCTCTCAGCAGCGTTTTCCCAGGCCAATAATGTCTTGTCTTTAGCATCATTAAAGTGAGCGGGTAAAAGATCCAGGTTAATAACGTCATTACAGAAAAGAAATGATAGTCTCCCTCTCCGAGAATGTGGGGGTTGCCAGCGCATGCCTAGTTATTTTTTTAGCATTGATTGTTCCAGCAGACGCAAGTAAAGGGAAAAGGAAAATCCAGGTAAATTATATAAAGACTGAAATTCTTGGAACGCCCGGAGTTCAGTCTCACTAAAAATAAAGTTGATTACATTCCGTTGCCACACAGGAAAGAAAAAAGGTTTGCCGGATGTAAGAAGTTTATAATTATGGAAGGTTTTAGTGCCACCTGGTGGAATATTATTTCTACATCCCTCCACACAGGAAGTAAATTACTAATGACTGTTCAATACCTCAATTTACAATGTTTTAGAGGGATATTTGAACAAATTAAGTCTTGTAGTCTATGGGGAGCCATTCTACATTCTTCTATAGGACGCCCTTAAGTTTTTGCATCAGAATTCAACCAAGTGGTTAGAACCCGTGGTTATAAAGAAAGAGTATAATTTGAAGTTCGGAGCCGAGAGGCCACCGTCAGTTTTACAAATGTTGGAGATTTAAATATTTGTATCTAGGTCTTTTGACACTCCTCAAATAAACCAAAATAACAATCAAGTTTCTTCCAGAAATTTGTTGGAGGTGATAGAGGAATCATTGAGGCAATGAAGTGAAGTCTGGGAAGAACAAATTTCGTATTGTGCAGCAACATGGTGTTAAATAGTCATCTGGCACATGCTGTGATAAACTGTGAAATGTTATCTTTGTAATATTAGGGTAATGATCAGACATTGAAAGAGGAGAGATATCAGCTGAATAGATCAGTTGTAGCAAGGAGGAAGATGCAAGATCATCAATACTAGAGAATGATTTATGTCTGGCAGAAAATGTAGTATATTTTCTGGATGATGGGTTAAGGGCAGGCCAGACATCACCCAGTGTGAAATCAGAGATGAACTTGTTTAAAACAGAGGTGGATTTGATTTGTATTTGTATCAGAGTGAATTGCATTGGAGTGATCTAGCAGATTATTAGCATCAAAGTAACAGAGAGTCAAAATTAGAGAGCTATTTAGATAGAGCTACAAAAAACTCCAAACCAAATACAGCTGGGGCGTAGGCTGAGACAAAAGTGAGTTTTTCTCTCCAATAGATGCTATAATGAGAGAAATACAGGTGCTGGCACGTCTGGCAGACAAATCGATTACATTTTTCTCTTTCTTAGCAGAGCAGTACGCTGCCACCTTAAACTATTTATTTGACATTTTAGACTCTGTGGTAGGCAAGAGATTGGATTCTTGTAACAACGTAATATCTATTGTTTTTCTACGCAAAATATCTAAGCAACAGACCCTCTTTGAAGGCGAATTCAGATGCTGGACATACTAAGACAATATTGTTAGTTCAGTCACAGACGATTATAAATACTAGCACAAGTAATCCAGGATAAGCAGGAAAAGATGAAGTATATCTGAGAGGTTTGGGTGGTGATTAACAGATAAATTAAACAATGTCTTAAATAACAAGGAGAAACTGACCAGGAATAAACAACCCACAACCCAGGGTGCTCACAGAGAACAGGAAGAAAAGCCGTTCTTCTCTTAGAAGTGAAGAAGCTATAGTCAACAAAAAAATGAAGGTTGGAACCAAAGTAGGAGATGGGTCTGCTGGATCTGCTTACCTTCAGTAGAAGCTGCCCATCCCGGTACCACAGGAGCTTGAAAATAAGGACCTGTTGCGAATTGTGTCTTTCTAGCTTCTATAGAAACAGTGAGCTCGATCAAGTTCTGCCATTTTTGGGAGTTCAGATGAGTGGCTTTGCTTCATCTTTTTTTCTTGATTGGGGAAGCAACTGGAGAGGAAAGTGGTCATGCTTTTACAGTAGACATCACAGCCATTCCATCACCAGTAAATGCCCCAAGTATCAGTGTTAAGAACAACAAAAAAGAAAAGGGTATATACTACAGTAGAATCTCCATGAATCTCCATCGGCCCTGAGCAGTCATCCTCGGTGACGAAGCAGGTGAAGGCCAAGTCGAAGAGCTGAGGAACCCCGAACTGGTTAGCAGGGGTGAAGAAGCACTCAGCTTTTCCCGGCCACGCTGTCGCCCACAGGCTCTCTCTAGAATAGGTCTGCAGACGACTCTCTCTGTCTGGTGAGCCGGTAGGGCTGTGATTAAGACAACCCTGTTGGAGGAGTCACAGGGAGCCTCCAGCCTAGTCTTTCGTCGGTGGAGTTTGGATGGCCTCTACAACAGCAGCTGGACATGCTGGTCAAGCTAAACAGCCTCCTTGCAGAGTGTCTGAAGACCTCTGCAAGCCATGTACCTCAAGCGTAAACAGAAACACAAATGGTTAGTGAGAAAGTACTGTACAGTAACACCGATAGCAGACAGCTCAAGGGTTACAACTGGCAAAGATAAATAAGACAAAGCTAATATTAAAGACTATAAATGATGTTCACAGCTACAAGTGATCGGTTTTGCTTTACTTTTGAGTAAAGCATCAATGAATTAAGCTGGGACAGTGCTGGATATGGAGACAGATATGACAGTGCAGTGATGTTCAAACAACATGCAAAACTTGACTTTAGAAGCTCTGGTCATTATGGTGTGAACATTATGGACAATGGAAAGAATAACATTCAAGTTCATGATCGCGTCCTGACACCTGCTGAAGACGTCAAATTAATAAAAAAAAAAAATAAAGGCCTTGAGTCTCACGGTTACAAAATTCCGACAGTTTTGATGAAAAAAATCTTAATTAAGCTTCATACAGTTCGGACATTCTTCTGCTGATAGGCTGCAGAGGCTTCTGGCTAGCTCTGGCAATAAAGATATGGAATGTGGCGTAATTCTTCAAAGAACTGTTAATGAAATGTGAAACATGTCAGAGACACAGTAGGCCCAACCCAAAGCCTTTACATTATTGATCAGTTCTCTCAGTTTAGTGCAGGCAGCATTCTGACCACAAAGTCCTCTAAAATGGTGAAACACTTTGTTCATGATTGGATTAGCCTGCATGGTCCACCTCAGAAACCTTTCAGTGATGATGGAGGAGAATTCAACAACGATGAAGTGAGAGATATGGCAAAAATCTTCAACAGAGAAGTAAAGACAACAGCTGCATACAGCCCATGGAGCAATGGACTTGAAAGAGCACAACCAAACGCTCACTGAGATCATAATGAAAGTAAAGAAAAGTAACGGTTGAAACTGGGACACTGACAAGCCTCCTGCTTTAGAGGGCACCACAAAAAGTGAAGGAGCGGCAAAACACACTTCTGCTTCACATGCATGTAGAAAGGCTTTTACTGAAGCAGAAATGTTCAGAAAGAATACAGAGAGCACAGCGGAAACTGCTTCATCACACAGATCTCCTCTTTAGGGGACTGTCCAAAGTAGAAAGGACCAGGAGTTCATTGGTCATTAACATCCTCATTTTGCTTAGACGTCTGTTGTACTCTTGTGGAAACCATCTGAAGCCCAACTGCATTTCTTGACCAAGCGGTTTCTAGCGACCTGCATTGAAAATGAATTACCTGCAGATGTTGCGACATCTTTAATATATTATTACTTTTTTTTTTTTAAATGAGCTTTCCATTGACAAACATTAAGATTGGAAGCATAGTAGCGTCTAACAAATGTTAGTGTTCCATGTGCCACAAGTTCCCCAGATGTTTTGTGCTACTATGCAAACTCTTGCTAAAGCACACAATTCTCCTGCTTGCACTGACACTATCTGCTAACCTTCACCATGAAGTAGCCACTGATGGTTTCCCATTTTCCTACTGCAGTCTGGATCCATCTAAAAATAAATAAATAAAAAATAAACACATCAGCATTTTCGTTTGGTACATCAGTGAGATCGGACCTGACAGCCTGGACTCCCATAGGAATTTTTCATCATTTTGGATAACAATTTTTCTCCTTCCTTGGACAGGGGTATTGTCCCCAGTAAAGACAATCAGCTGTTTTGCTTGTACCACTTTAACTGGAGATGCACCCTTTATTCAACCAATATCATCACTTGGCAGCATTAGTCTCGATCTCGTCATTTTTATCTGGCAGCTTGTGTCTGGACCGCATAACATAAGTATCATCAATTATTTGCACCCTCCAAGCATTCATACTAGATGAAAAACACTTATCTTTGCTTCCCCAATCTTTAGCATTAAGTAATGTTTTTAACCACACCCCTGTGTCTTTCCATTGACCCTTTATGTCTAGGGAACTATGCGGTTCACCTGGCTCTCTGAACAACTGTCTCTGCCCTTTAATCAAGACTACATCTCATGTCTTTCTGGTACATGTACACTCTCCCTCTCTCTCTCTTTCCAACCATTTACCCCAGATAACATGGGAAGCATTTTTTTGCACAAGCATTTGCACTAATAACTTTACTACCTCACTGGACTCTATTTATCGCACATTGCACAACTTGCACACTACAGTCATTATTTATTATCCTCTGTCTGTACTGTGTTGTCTGTCCGCACTTGTTTGTTTGTGTTGCACTTGTGTTTTGTATGCACTGTCTATGTTGCACCATGGTCCTGGAGGAACGTTGTTTCGTTTCACTGTGTACTCTGTATGTAGTTGAAATGACAATAAACCCACTTGACTTGACTTGACATGCAAACTGATCTTCATAGTACACATAAGATACAGATTATCTTTTGCTGGTATCTTTTGTACCCATGACTGTTCATACATATCAACACCAACTGGGGAGACAAATGGAGGATCTTCCCCATTCAACCTTTGACAGAGCTCCATATATTACAATAAAGGTTCTGTCAGGTATCAAAAATATTCTACTGGGCCTATTTGAAGTAGAAATAAGCCTATACTAGGACTAGTAGTAGAAAAACCTGTACATTCTGTGCATTGAAGGATTTAAGATTAAAAGCTCCCAATGTGAATGGTCTGTGAGGGGGTAAGCCTGAAACGCCCACTGTTAGAATTGTGTCTGTACTGAGGGATATGGGTACTGACCCCTCTCTAAGTACTGAAACAGTTGCACCAGGGTCAACTAAAAACGGAATACATTTTCCCAGCAAATCTCTAAATTCAGAATGGGTTCCTCACTGGGAATCAGAGTCATCTTTAGAGACTGCATACATTTTCTCCCATCTCATTCTATTCGGCATGGTCTGGTTCTGTAACTGTGAACTCTGATTATTGCTGCTCTGTGTCTATTTCCGTGGCCGTCTCCCCCAGCAAAATATCGAATGCCTTTACTTGTCTCTGCGTCAGACAGCCTGATTCCGCTATGTGCTGCTTCAAAGTTCTCGGCTCAGCTTGGTAACTTCATCAGTGAGGCGTCTGCAGGGCGTTTCCGATGGGTTCAGGTGAAGAATCTGGATGAGGCGCTCTCTGAACAGTGGGGTGCACTTGCGGAGCTGCAGCAGGTGGAGCTGGAGGCACAGTCTGAGAACTCACACAAAAATCATTATTCTGTTCATAGTTTACATACATTCCTATTTATTCCATCCCATCAGTCAGCCGTGTCCATAAGTTCATTTGATTTAATATTATATTGACAACTTCATACCTATCGTTACAATTATTACTGTTAACACTTTGTTAACAATGTATTAATTTCATGTGTATAGTCCGGACTCTTTGGGTGTTATTAAACCCGGCTCCCTTCTCTTAGAACCTTCTTCTAGAAATTCTTAATAGACCTTCTCTCATTTGTACGGTCCTGAGAAATAAATAATTTCCAGAACCTTGCCATAAAATCTTGGGATTGAATTTTCAGTACTGTTCAACCTGAAAAGCAAAAAAAAAAAAAAAAAAAAAAAAAAAAAACCTAAAATCTCCAAATTTTAATAAATTCTCTGAAAAATAAAAAATTCTCTGATTAAAACAACCCTTTTATAATTTTACCGTCACCTTGGGTACAGAGTCTCAGAGTCAGTAGAGCGCCCAAATTGACTCAGAATCACTCATTGGTATGACGGCGGCCGCCTCTGTTGATTTCTGATCCTGTCTCCCAAAACTCTGGACCCAGAGGAATATTGGTAATCTCGGTGGAACCTCCAGAACGGTGCAAGTCGGATTTGCTTCTCCGCACTTAAAGAATCAACTCTGTGAGTGAGCCTTAAGAATGTAGAAACACACACTTTAATCCTGCAGTAAACGTAATGCCGGCGAAAGCCTTCAGAACCACGTCTGAGAAAAAAAACCCTCTCATATGGTGTCATTTTAACGTAGTACATGTTCATCATGTGTTTGTGGAGTATAGAAATGTAACATTCACTCATTGATCAGGCTGGTTTCAGTCGTCTTTGATGTCCATATGCTGATTCTGAGCCCACTGTGGTGAGGCTGGTGTGAAGCTGACAGACCCCATTGTTTCAAGGTAACAAATCAATCATGTGTTCCTCCAACAACAACAACAGGAAAAACATGAAATTAAAATCTATTTTTAAAAATAAATAAATAAATAATAATAATTGAACAGTGCATGCTTGTAGAAATGTACCTAAGAATTCTGGACACATGCTGTGAACACCGCTGCAGTCACTGGCCAAAGGTGCTTAAGCAGCTTGGAGAGAGCCTAACCTTTCAAAAGATGAAAGTATTTGGATCAGCATGCTACACTTACAGATATGACGGAAAGAAGCTAGATTCAAAATGTGAAAGAGAATCTTTGCTCCTTTAGGATGTCGCTGCGTCGGGCGGGGAGAACAGTAGAGAACGATGGTGCTGAAGGGGTCACGCAGCGGCAAGCTGTCTGGCGAGGTTCAGGATACGAGCACCTGGAAAACAGGAGACCGTGGCGTTACTCTTTGGGCCCTGATACGTTTTACAGTAGAATCTCCAACAATGAAAACACTGCCCTGAGGACGTCTCCTCGGGGACGAAGCAGAGGAAGGCGAAGTCGAAGAGTTGACGACCACGAATCGGCTAGCAGACCCGCTGTGTCTGGTGCGCCAGTAGTGCTGTGACAAAGGTCACAGGCAGTCTCCAGCCTCATCATCCATCATTGGAACAACAGAAGCTGGATATTTTGGTGAAGCTCAACTACCTCCTTGCAGAGCGTATGGAGAGCTCTGCAAGCCACGTTCCTTCCTATTGTTGTTGTTGTTAAGGGTAAACACAGAGACAGAAATGCAAACGATTGTTAGTGAAAGTACTGCACGGTAACACAGGTAGCAGACAGCTCAACAATTACAACAACTGGATAAGATAAATAAGACAAAAGCTAATTTTAAAGACTATAAAGTAGGGATGGTTGCATGACCAAACTAATACCCATTTGGGTCAGAGAAATGCTAACTGTGCATTACTGTTGACATTTACAGCTACAAGTGATCAGTTTCAGAGTACATGTCTGGTCATTATACCATGGTGCTAGCTATTTCTACCAAATTTCTTTGATTCTGATTGGAGCAAGATTATCAATGCTAAAACAGAACACAGGCTACAGGTGATCTGTTACATGATCTAGATCTTTAGGGTGAAATTGGAAAGGGATGGATAAATCTGGAAGGTTATTAATGACTCTAGCCATCGAGCATTCAGCTTCAGAACCTGAGGTTTGGGTTGTGCATAGAACTGAACCATAAATTGGGTGGTGGGTGAAACTAAACGTAAAACCGCTAAAGCTACTGAGCGATGCTAGGCAGATTCATCTCCATATGGAACAGTAAAATGCATTTCTTCAGATAATGGCACAGAGTTCGCAGCAAGGGATTTTCAGTCATTGATCAGTGAGAAGACGAGAGACCACATCAAAATCATCCAGCTGAGAGAAATTGCTGATATGCTGTAACAGTCATTGGCAACAGGAGCTTAAATAGGAGTTTGAAACCATTCCATACAACATGTTGAACAGGGACAAAGCCTAACCTTTCAAAAGATGAAAGTATTTGGATCAGCATGCTACACTTACAGCCATGACAAAGAAGCTAGATTTAAAATGTAAAAGAGAATCTTTGCTCCTTTAGGATGTCGCTGCATCGAGTGTGGAGAACAGTAGAGAATGGAGCGGAAGGGGTCACACCGCTGCAGCACCCAAGAAAACCGCCTGGTGATGTCCAGGATACGAGCGCCTAGAAAACAGGAAACCATGTCGTTACTCCTTTTTTTTTTTTTTTGGGGGGGGGGGGGGGGGGGGGCTGTCATTTATTTATTTTTCATTATTATCCTTTGTCAAGAACATACAATATAAAACAAAAAGAAAAAGTGGGTGACCGTACACCACACACCCCGAGGCAACCCTCCCCAATGGCCAGCTCATCAGAAACAATTTGTTAATAAAAACAGGGAGTAAAATAAAATGTTCTTTCAGAGCAGTGCTATAAACCTCTCAGCAGCATTTTCCCAGGCCAATAACATCTTGTCTTTAGCACCATGAATGTGAGCGGTAGAAAGATGCAGGTTAATAACGTCATTACAGAAAAGAATCCATTGTCTCCATCTCCGAGAATGTGGGGGTTGCCAGCGCATGCCTAGTTATTTTTTAGCACTGAATGTTCCAGAAGTCGCAAGTAAAGGGAAAAGGAAAAGCCAGGTAATTTATGGAATGTTTGCAATTATTGAAACATCCGGAGTTCAGTCTCACCAAAAATAAAGTGTTGATTACATTCCGTTGCCACACAGGGAAGAAAAAAGGTTTGTTGGCCATAAGAAGTTTATAATTATGGAAGATGGGGGGAGTTTTAGTGCCACCTGGTGGAAGATTGTGATTATTTCTACATCCCTCCACACAGAAAGTAAATTACTAATGACTGGTCCATACCTCAATTTACAATGTTTTAGAGGGATATTTGAATAAATTAAGTCTTGTAGTCTATGGGGAGCCACTCTACATACAAGTTTTTGCATCAGGATTCAGCCAAGTGGTTAGAATCCGTGGTCATAAAGAAAGAGTATAATTTAAAGTTAAGAGCAGAGAGGCCACCGTCAGTTTTACAAATGTTGGAGACTTAAATATTTGTATCTAGGTCTTTTATGGAGAGGCAATAAACCAAAATAACAAATCAAGTTTCTTCCAGAAATTCGTTGGAGGTGAAGTGAAGTCTGGGAAGAACAAATTTTGTATTTTGCAGCAACATGGTGTTAAATCGTCATCTGGCACATGCTGTGATAATATCACAAAGATAACATTTCACAGTTTAAGGTAATGATCAGACATCGAAAGAGGAGAGATATCAACTGAATAGATCAGTTGTAGAAAGGAGGAAGATGTAAGATTATCAATTCTAGAGAATGATTTATGTATGGCAGGAAATGTAGTATATTTTCTGGATGATGGGTTAAGGAGAGGCCAGACATCACCCAGAGGGAAATCAGAGAGAAACTGGTTCAGAACAGAGGTGGATTTGATTTGTGTATCAGAGTGAATTGCATTGGAGTGATCTAGCAGATTATTAGCATCAATGAGTAATGGACAGTTAAAATGGAGAGATATTTAAAAGGAGCTACAAAAAACTCCAAACCAAATACAGCTGGGGCGTAGGCTGAGACAAAAGTAAGAGCAAGAGTTTTCCCTCCAAAAGATGCTATAATGTGAGAAATGTGCTCAGACGTGTCGCCGCATGTATGACAAATTGATTACATTTCTCTCTTTCTTAGCAGAGCAGTACGCTGCCGCCTTAAAATATTTGACATTCTAGACTCATTGGTAGGCAAGAGATTGGATTCTTGTAATAACGCAATATATATTCTTTTTCTACGCAAAATATCTAAGCAACAGACCCTCTTTGAAGGTGAATTCAGACGCTGGACATTCTAAGACAATATTGTTAGTTCAGTCATAGACGTTTAAAACTAGCGCAAATAAGTCAGGATAAGCAGGAAAAGATGAAGTATATCTGAGAGGCTTGGGTGGTGATTAACAGATAAATGAAACAATGTCTTAAATAACAAGGAGAAACTGACCGAGAACAAACAACCCACAACCCAGGGTGCTCACAGAGAACAGGAAGAAAAGCCGTTCTTCTCTTAGAAGTGAAGGAGCTATAATCGACTAAAAAATGAAGGTTGGAACCAAAGTAGGAGATGGGGCTGCTGGCCCGGCTTACCTTCAGCAGAAACTGCCCATCCCGGTACCACAGGAGCTTGAAAATGAGGACCTGCTGTGAGTTTGCTGTGTCTTTCTAGCTTCTATAGACACAGTGAGCTCGATCCAGGTCTGCCATTTTTGGGAGTTCAGATGAGTGGCTTTGCTTCATCTTTTTCTTGATTGGGGAAGCAGAGACCTGGAGAGGGAAGTGGTCATGGTTTTACAGTAGACATCATAGCCATTCTATCACCAGTAAATGCCCCAAGTATCAGTGTTAAGAACAACAAAAAAGGACAGGAAAAAAAAAAAAAGGGGGGGGGGGGGGGGGGGGGGGCAAGAGTTCTAACCATACGCAACTATTCTGGAAAATCAGCCACGTGGTCGCCCCCGGACCCTGATGCTTAAGTGTTCTACAGTAGAATCTCCAAGAATCTCCATCTGCCCCAATTAGTCATCCTCAGTGACGAAGCAGGTAAAGGCCAAGTCGAAGGGCTGAGGAACCCCGAACTGGTTTACAGGTACCGTCTGTTGGTGGAGGAGCACTGAGCTTTCACCCGGCCACACTGACTCCCACAGGCTCTCTCTAGAACAGGTCTGCAGACGACTCTCACTGTCTGGTGAGCCGGTAGGGCTGTGATTAGGACAACCCCGTAGGAGGAGTCACAAGGAGCCTCCAGCCTGGTCTTCTGACGGCCTCTACAATAGCAGCTGGACATGCTGGTCAAGCTAAACGGCCTCCTTGCAGAGCGTCTGGAGAACTCTGCATGCCATGTTCCTCAAGCGTAAACAGACAAACACAAACGATGGTTAGTGAGACAACAGCACTGTACAGTAACACAGATAGCAGATAGCTCAAGCGTTACAACTGGCTAAGATAAATAAGACAAAGCTAATATTAAAGACTAGAAATGACGTTCACAGCTACAAGTGATCGGTTTCGGAGCCATTATACCATGGAGCTAGCTTTTTCTATCAAATTGGTTCGATACTGATTGTCAAGGGAGCACAGTCTACAGATCATCTCTGAACATGCTCTATATCTTTAAGGTGAAATTAGAAAGAGATGGATAAATCTGGAAGGTTATTAATGAAAAACACTAGCTGTTGAGCATTTAGCTTCAGAACTTGAGGTTTTGGTTATATATAGAACTGAACTATGAATTGTGCTGATGCCGCTGTTAAGTCTATTATATAGACATGCATTGTTATATTTGTATTCCCCAACATTGGTTGTGCTATATTTTGGCTGTAAAAGTTGGTACCGTAATTTAAAAGGGGTACTTTTGGTATGAAGTAATCAAGTGGGAGAGGAGAGGAGCGAGCCCTGGTGGGAGTGGAGGTGTAGTTGGCTGTGAACGGAAGAAATAAAGTTGCACTACAGCTTGTTAAGTTAGTCTTTTTGAGTAACAGTGGTTGCAGAGGATGGTTAGTTGACAAAGGGTAAAAGTTGGAAGAATGAAGTCGTCATTTGAACCAGAGTAATGGAACTAGAGAAAAGTAAGCAGGCGCTTTCTGTGGCCTTGGCGCTGTCGGGAAGAGCGAGGGAGTCGGTGTTGGAAAAAGCGGTAGATGACTTGAATAAAGACACTGGCATGAATTACTTGCGATTTGTTTATCATAGAAGAAAAAGACAGAACATACAAGGCATACTCAAGTTTTGATCTGATTATGAGAGACGTGCGTCTATGGCGGACTATATAATCGATATTACAACACTGGTACTCACAGATGCGTAAATCCAACATGGAACCACCTTAGGGTGAAGTGGTAAAATGGATGGATAAATCTGAAAGGTTTTTAATGAACACTTGCCGTCAATCATTTAGCTTCAGAACTAGAAGTTTAGGTTGTAGCCACAAAAATGGTACCAACTTTGCCATTGAAGAGAACAATAGGTTTTATTACCTGAATGTGGTCAAAGATCACGGCGGTGGTGGGTTACAATATTCAAACGCAGCATGAAATCCTTGGTCACTGTAACTATGATGTTTGCATGTTACAGGACACAGTAGAGGACATGAAAATCAAGGGTAAGATTGATAAATTGAACCTAAACTGTGACATCTGCATTCAAGGGAAATCTGCTCAGAGTAGAAATAGAGAACCTGATGCACAAGCAAAAGCAGTACCTGAACTAGTACATTCGACCTTCCTGATCCTATAGATCCAGTGTGCAAAAGAGGGTTGTTCTGCTCTGCCAGCCACCAGTCCTTAGCAGTATCTGAAAGAACAGATGTTAATGTAGCCAGGACCTCAGGGACACCAAGAGGCCTCACTGCTAGATATTCTTCACACCTATCGATAAACGCTACAGCATCTTGTTCTGAACTGCCATATTTTGGAAAATAGAGGTTGATAGAGGCTGTGTGCTTCAACACATTCTAATTACTCTCAGCTGTGTTTGCAGGAGTAGACGTTACAAGGTTGGGTATAGGATATGGGCTAGAAGCTGTTGGATGTATACCAGAGGAGCTGGGTTGCTGACGTGAAATCATGCGTTTAAACCGTATTTCCCGTCGTTTGAGGCAGTCTACTACGAACTGACCCAGTTCCTGCAATTGGCTTTTCAGATTTTGTTCAACTCTACCACATTCTCTTTCTACGTCATAAATTACCATCTCCAAGAAGGCCATGAACGTCCTTTACCTGACTCAACTTCGCTGCATGGTTTCTGTGGCTTGTTCTAGTTTCTCTTCCATGTTTGAGACTCTTTCTCAGAGTTCGCAGTGTAGATCTGAGTAGATAGGGTTGTCTCCTGGGGAAGGTGGTGGTTGATGGTAATCACCTAAGGGAATTACCACACAGGCAAGAAAATTAGTTCATAAATATGGAAGACAAGGAGATTCTGTGCCACCTCATAGAAGATTTTGTGATTCTTTCTACATCTCTTCACACAGAAGATAAATTACTAATGATTGGTCCATTTATGAAGCCCCAGTTATGACCATAGCCGAAGGGTTAGAGTATAGGACTTGATCCAAGAACAAATTCAGATCCATAAAAAAATTCCAATCCAGTCAATCAAACGCCTTCTCTGCATCAAAGGAGAAAATGGCACACGGTGCAACATTCTGGTGTGTCTGGTGAGTGATGGAATACTCACCGTCATACATACATACCGTCATAATCGTCATACATTATTTAATTGAATAAATCCTGGTTGATCACAGTATATTAATTCAGAGATATACGCTTCAAGGTTTTAAGCTTCTGGTACTCCCAAGTGCTGGTAATCAGCTGGCAATTGATGGGCATGTGGGCGCCCGAAGAAGACAACACCTCAAGAACATTGTTTCCTCACCCTGTCACCACTTGGGTACTATAGGCTTCTACAGATTTGCAGTCACGGTTTGCAGAAAGATATTTTAGACGTCACCCGAACTGACTGCTCACAGCCAATCTCCGATCTCATGACTCATGACTGCCCTTCACAGTCAGGCCTGTTTACGCTGGTGTTGGCAACACATGCACTGGAACCTGAGCATGTGGAGGAACGTTATATGTCCAGCGATGGGTCCACACTCCGACCCTACAATCTAACTATCGTAGGCAGGAGAGCGCTATGCTGATTACTGCACCGATAGAGTAACTTCTATACTTTTGGTGGAGGCAGTGGGATGGTGTGGTGCAGCATCTCCCTCACTGGAAAAAACAAGGCTTGTCAACATTGGAGACAGTCTCAATGCAGAGAGATACCGAGATTTAATTCAGTAACCAATGGCAATCCCATATCTCCACAGTCTGGGACCGGACTCTATGCTTCAAGATAACGGTCGCCCCTACAGAGCAGGTTTTATCAGAGACCACCTCCAGAATTTGGGAGTGGTGAGGATGGAATGGCCTGCCAGCAGTCCTGACCTGAACACTTGTGGGATCAGTTTGGACGTGCCGTTCGTGCCAGAGTGACCAAAACAACTATGTTGACTGATTTGCGACAAATGCTGGTTGAAAAATGGGACGCCATTCCACAGCAGTATGTGACCAGGCTGGTGACCAGCATGAGGAGGAGGTGCCAGGCTGTGTATGGTTCTTCCAAACAGGCTTACCAAATGTATAAGATTTACTGCCAAGAAGCATTGTTACAACAAATAAATAATCTACCAAACAATTTCCTTACATTTTGTGCCAACTGTTTTTTAGCAAATAGTTTGACATCAGAACTAACAGAACTAACGATAAAGGACAATAACAAGCTAGCTTAATAAGCTGGCTAAAGTTGGATCCTTTCCAGGTTCAATAAGGAGTGAGATTAAAGCTGTGTTTACATCCCTGTGGAAATAACATGTCTAGTAGGAAAGAACCTATTGGAGGGTCCCAAGTTCCAGGCCTTGACTGAAATTTTCCCCTCAATTCCAGACCCAACATATAACTGAACCATGACACGTTAGCCGGCATGAGCATAGGAGCGAGAAATCACATTGCACCCCTGTAATTATAGTGATCTAGAAATGAAATGATCTACCTTATTTCAAATACCAAGAAAATAAGATAAATATAAAAGAGGGTTTCTCACCTAAAGAGAACAGAACTGCAAGATGGTAGACATACAGAGGTAGTGAAAACAGTAGAGTCAGTAATCCTGAGAATTACATGGGGATAATGTTGCTCCCAGACAGAGAAGATAACAGCTTCTTTTTCTAGGGGTGAAAAGATGAGGTGTACAGTGCCAGAGATGGTGACTTTCAACTGAGCTGTACAGTAGAATCTCCAACAATAAAAATACTGGCCTGAGCAGTCGTCCTCTGTGATGACGCAGATGAAGGGGAAGTCAAAGAGCTGAGGAACCCCGAACTGGTTAGCAGAGGTGAAAACCGTCTATTGGTGGAGGAGCACTCAGCGGCCACACCGACACCCACAGGCTCTCTCTAGCACAGGTCTGCAGACGACGACCCCCTTCTGCCTGGTGCACCGGTAATGCTGTAATTTAGACGACCCAGTCAGAGGAGGCAGCCTCCAGCCTCGTCTTCTGTCTATGGAGTTTGGACAGCCTCTACAACAGCAGCTAGACATGCTGGTCAAGATAGACGGCCCTCTTGCAGAACGTCTGGAGAGCTCTGCAAACCATGTTTCTCAAGAACTAAACAGAGACAGAAACGCAAACGATTGAGTAACCTCAATAGCTAAAATCAGTGGAGAACCAATGCATTTAGAATAAAACAGCGACAGCTTCTGTGAATTCTCATGAAAGGCATTACGAACAGAGCCACAAAATCCGGTGCCATTAAAGAGTACAATAGGCTTTATGACCTGAATGTCATCACAGTGGTGGTGGGGGTGGTTGCAATGTGCAATACAATATTCAAACGCAGCATGAAATCCTTGGTCACTGTAACTATGATGTTTGCATGTTACAGGACACAGTAGAGGGCATGAAAATCAAGGGTAAGATTCATGAACTGAACCTAAACTGAAGTTTGCATACAAGTGAAATATGCTCAGAGTAGAAACAGAGAACCTGATGCACGAGCAAAAGCAGTACTTTAACTAGTACATATGACCTAGCTGGTCCTATAGATCCAGTGTGCAAAAGAGGGCTGTAGATACACTACTGAGGATTACTCAGGTTCAGTCTGTGTACTTCCTAAAAACTAAGAAGATACTGAGCGATGCTTAGCAGATTCATCTCCATACGGAACAGTAAAATGTATGTCCTCAGATAAGGGCAGAGCGTTCACAGCAAGGGATTTTTAGTCATTGATCAGTGAATCAACTCAATCAACCTTAAAAATGTAGAAAAACACTTTCCTGCAGTGAACGTAACGGAGGTGGAATGCTTTCAGAACCACGTCTGACAAAAACCCTCTCGTACGGTGTCAGTTACATTTCTATACCCCACAAACCTGTGATGAATGTGTACTACGTGACATTCACACATTGATCAGGCTGCTTTCAATCATCTTTGATGTCTATATGCTGATCATGCTGATTTTCTGACCCCCCTGTAGTGAGGCTGGTGTTAAGGTGACATCCCATTGTTTCAAGGTAACAAACCCACCATATGTCTGTTCCTATGACTGTGTGAGAACATGCATTAAAACTAAAAACATGAAATGAAAATCTACAAAAACATTCCCACACATTTCCCCATTTATTAGCCATGTTACTAAACTTGTTCAGGAAAAAAGGGATTAATACATTATTCTTTTCATCACAATAGTTGACATCTTAGGCCCCACCTATTGAGGCAGATTCCACCATCTGTATGGAGTGTACAGAGTCTGTCAGCACTGGAAAGTCTGCTCGCACCATGGAATGACTTGGAATGTCTCAAAAAGACACTTTTGGGTATTTTAGAAAATTAAGCAAAAATCCAAAACTGTTTTTAAAAAATTTTAATTGATAGCAAGGAGTTAGTTCGATGAAATCAATCATCTGATGCTAAACGAACCACTGAGAGGTTGATGTGCACAGACTGGGGGTTTAATAACCCTGCTCATGTTCATCTGAATACATACTACCCATCTTTTACAATATGCTTTGGCGACTTGTGAAATCTAGGTGTAAACCAGTATTTGTCAACCACATCAGTCATATCCGATTTTGATTTGATCCACTGAATGAGTGATTTAAAATAAATAAATAAATAAATAAATAAATAAAGTTTAGAAAAATAAAAATGCTGATTTTGGAATATTTTGGTTATCCAACCAAATCCCAGCTTTGGATTCCCTCTTTACAGTGTTCACGCCAAACTCTCAGTTCCACCTCTATAACGGACTTCTGCAAAACAATAAAACGAAGATATATCTGGTGTCGAGTCTGGAATATCTTCCTCATCAGCATCCTCATTTTGCTCAGACTTTTGTTGTACTCTTATGGAAACCATCTGAAGCTCTACTGCATTTCTTGACAAAGCTGTTTTTAGCCACCTGCTCTGAAAATGAATTACCTGCAGATATTGCAACCCCTTTATTATTATTTTTTTTTAAAATGAGCTTTACATTGACAGAGAAATTAAGATTGGAAGCATAGTAGCTCCTAACAAATGTTAGGGTTCTATGTGCCACAAGTTCCCCAGATGTTTTGTGCTAATATGCAAATTTTTGCTAAGGCACACAATTCTCCTGCTTACACTCACACACTAGTAACCTGAATGTGTCCACTATCTGAATAGCCTTCACCATGAAGTAGCCACTGATGGTTTCCCATTTTCAGTCTGGATCCATTTAAAATAAACAATATAAATAAAATAAATAAACACATCAGCATTTTCATTTGGTACATCAGCGAGATCGGACCTGACAGCCTTGACTCACATGGGAATTTTTCATCATTTTGGATAACAATTCTTCTCCTTCCTTGGACAGGGGTATTGAGCCCAGTAAAGCCAATCAGCTGTTTTACTTGTACCACTTTAACTGGAGATGCTCCCTTTATTCAACCAATATCATTACTTGGCAGCATTAGTCTCGATCTCGCCATTTTTATCTGGCAGCTTGTGTCTGGACCGCATAACATAAGTATCTTTAATTATTTGTACCCTCCAAGTATTCATACTAGATGAAAAACACTTATCTTTGCTTTCCCAATCTTTAGCATTAAGTAATGATTTTTTGTCTCTTTCCATTGACCCTTCTTGCCTGGGCAACTATGCGGTTCACTTGGCTCTCTGAACAACTGTCTCTGTCCTTTAATCAAGACTACATGCGTGGCTGCAAACTGATCTTCATAGCACACATAAGATACAGATTATCTTTTGCTGATATCTTTTGTACCCATGACTGTTCATACATAACACCAACTGGGGAGACAAATGGAGGATTTCTGTCAGGTATCAAAAATATTCTACTGGGCCTATTTGAAGTAGAAATAAGCCTATACTAGGACTAGTAGCAGAAAAACCTGTACATTCTGTGCATTGAAAGATTTAAGATTAAAAGCTCCCAATGTGAATGGTCTGTGAGGGGTAAGCCTGAAACCCCCACTGTTAGAATTGTGTCCGTACTGAGGGATATGGGTACTGACCCCTCTCTAAGTACTGAAACTGTTGCACCAGAGTCATCTAATAACGGAATAAATTTTCCCAGCAAATCAGAATGGGTTCCTCACTGGGAATCAGAGTCATCTTTAGAGATTGCATACATTTTCTCCCACCTCATTCTATTCGGCATGGTCTGTTTCTGTAACTGAACTCTGGTTATTGCTGCTCTGTGTCTATTTCCGTGGCCGTCTCCCCCAGCAAAATCTCCAATGCCTTTACTTGTCTATTGTCAGTCTGTTTCCGCTATGCACTGCTTCAAAGTTCTCGGCTCAGCTTGGTAACTTCATCAGTCAGGCGGCTGCTGGACTTTTTCGATGGGTTCAGGTAAAGAATCTGGATGAGGTGCTCTCTGAACAACGGGGTGCACTTGCGGAGCTGCAGCAGGTGGAGCTGGAGGCACAGTCTGAGAACATACACAAAAATCATTATTCTGTTCATAGTTTACATACATTCCTATTTATTCCATCCCATCAGTCAGTCGTGTCCATAAGTTCATTTGATTTAATATTATATTGACATCTTTAGACCTATAGTCACAATTATTATTGTTAAGTATGTATTCATTTCATGTGTATAGTCGGGACTCTTCGGGTGTAATAAAACGTAGCTCTCTAAGAACCTTTGAAATTTTTAATGGACTCTGAACCCTTCTTAAATTGTCTAATTTGTACAGTCCTAAGAAATAAATAATTTCCTAAACCTTGCCTTAAAATCTTGGGATTTAACTATCAGTACTGTTCAACATGTAGAGCAAAAAACAAACAAAAAAAAACTAAAATCTTGTCTTAGAATCTTCAAATTTTAATAAATTCTCTGAAAAATAAAAATTCTCTGGTTAAAACAACCCTGAGAATCAAAATATTCCAACATATCGTTCTAGAATCTTCTGATCTTAAAGCAAATTCAGAGCTGAGAAATTTTCAGTTCAGACAACTGCGAGAATCATGTTAAGGCAATGTTTTGAAAATCCCTACCCTTTGATACGGCGTCCTGCATCTTCCTGTGTATTCTAAATGTATAAAGCAACTGATAATTTTTTTTTTTGTTGTTTTTAATAATTTTACCGTCACCATGGGTACAGCGTCTCAGAGTCAGTAGAGCGCCTGATTTGACTCAGAATCACTCATTGGTATGACGGCGGCCGCCTCTGTTGATTTCTGATCCTGTCTCCCAAAACTCTGGACCCAGTGGAATATTGGTAATCTCGGTGGAACCTCCAAAACGGTGCTAGTCGGATTTGCTTCTCCGCACTTAAAGAATCAACTCTTTAATCCTGCAGTAAACGTAATGCCGACAGAAGGCTTCAAGAAAAAACCCTCTCATATGGTGTCATTGTAACGTAGTACATGTTCATCATGTGTTTGTGGAGTATAGAAATGTAACATTCACTCATTGATCAGGCTGGTTTCAGTCGTCTTTGATGTCCATATGCTAATAACGCTGATTTTCTGAGCTCACTGTGGTGAGGCTGGTGTGAAGCTGACACACTCCATTGTTTAAAGGTAACAAACCCGCCATATGTTCCTAAAATAATAATAATAATAATAATAATAATAACAGGAAAAACATGAAATGAAAATCTATTTAAAAAAAAAATAGAAATTGAACAGTGCATGCTCGCAGAAACTTACCTAAAGAATTCTGGACACATGCTGTGATGACCGCTGCAGTCATTAGTGCTTAAATAGCTGTTTGAAACCAACTCCATACGACATGTTGAACATGGAGAAAGCCTAATCTTTCAAAAGATGAAAGTATTTGGCTCAGCATGCTACACTTACAGACATGACAGAAAGAAGCTAGATTCAAAATGTGAAAGAGAATCTTTGCTCCTTTAGGATGTCGCTGCGTTGGGCAGGGAGAACAGTAGAGAACGATGGTGCTCAAGGGGGTCACGCAGCTGTCAAGCTGTCTGGCGAGGTTCAGGATACGAGCACCTGGAAAACAGGAGACCGTGGCGTTACTCTTTGGGCCCCGATACATTTTACAGTAGAATCTCCAACAATGAGAACACTGCCCTGAGGACTTCTCCTCGGTGACGAAGCAGGGGAAGGCGAAGTCGAAGAGCTGAGGACCTCGAATCCACTAGCAGAGGTAGCAGAGTAGTGCTGTAACTAAGACGACAGCGTTTGGAGGAGTCACAGGCAGTCTCCAGCCTCCTCTTCAATCTGTAGAGTTTGGATTGCTACTACAACAGCAGCTGGCTATACTTGTCAAGCTTGACAACGTTGCAGAGCGTTGGGAGAGACAGAAACTCAAACGATGGTTAGTGAGAGAAAGTGCTGTACAGTAACACAGGCAGCAGATAGCTCAAGGTTTACAACAACTGGCTAAGATAAATAAGACAAAGCTAACATTAAAAAACTATAAAGTAGGGATGGTCGCTCAACCAAACTGATACCCATTTGGTTCGGAAAAATTCTAAACCAAATCCATTCGACATGTTGACAGGGAGAAGTCTAACCTTTCAAAAGATGAAAGCATTTGGATCAGCATGCTACACTTACAAACATGACGGAAAGCAGACAAATTCAAAATGTGAAAGAATCTTTGCTGCATCAGGATCTCGCTGCGTCAGGCAGGGAGAATAGTAGAGAATGGAACTGAAGGGGTCACACCGCTGCAGCACCCAGGGAAGCAGTCTGGCGATGTCCAGGATACGAGCACCTCGAAAACAGGAGTGTTTTTTTTGTTTGTTTGTTTTGGGGGGGGGGGGGGGGGTGATCATTATTTTTCATTATTATCCATTATCAAGAACATACAATATAAAACAGAGTCAAATAAAATGTTATTTCAGAGCAGTGCTATAAACCTCTCAGCAGCGTTTTCCCAGGCCAATAATGTCTTGTCTTTAGCATCATTAAAGTGAGCGGGTAAAAGATCCAGGTTAATAACGTCATTACAGAAAAGAAATGATAGTCTCCCTCTCCGAGAATGTGGGGGTTGCCAGCGCATGCCTAGTTATTTTTTTAGCATTGATTGTTCCAGCAGACGCAAGTAAAGGGAAAAGGAAAATCCAGGTAAATTATATAAAGACTGAAATTCTTGGAACGCCCGGAGTTCAGTCTCACTAAAAATAAAGTTGATTACATTCCGTTGCCACACAGGAAAGAAAAAAGGTTTGCCGGATGTAAGAAGTTTATAATTATGGAAGGTTTTAGTGCCACCTGGTGGAATATTATTTCTACATCCCTCCACACAGGAAGTAAATTACTAATGACTGTTCAATACCTCAATTTACAATGTTTTAGAGGGATATTTGAACAAATTAAGTCTTGTAGTCTATGGGGAGCCATTCTACATTCTTCTATAGGACGCCCTTAAGTTTTTGCATCAGAATTCAACCAAGTGGTTAGAACCCGTGGTTATAAAGAAAGAGTATAATTTGAAGTTCGGAGCCGAGAGGCCACCGTCAGTTTTACAAATGTTGGAGATTTAAATATTTGTATCTAGGTCTTTTGACACTCCTCAAATAAACCAAAATAACAATCAAGTTTCTTCCAGAAATTTGTTGGAGGTGATAGAGGAATCATTGAGGCAATGAAGTGAAGTCTGGGAAGAACAAATTTCGTATTGTGCAGCAACATGGTGTTAAATAGTCATCTGGCACATGCTGTGATAAACTGTGAAATGTTATCTTTGTAATATTAGGGTAATGATCAGACATTGAAAGAGGAGAGATATCAGCTGAATAGATCAGTTGTAGCAAGGAGGAAGATGCAAGATCATCAATACTAGAGAATGATTTATGTCTGGCAGAAAATGTAGTATATTTTCTGGATGATGGGTTAAGGGCAGGCCAGACATCACCCAGTGTGAAATCAGAGATGAACTTGTTTAAAACAGAGGTGGATTTGATTTGTATTTGTATCAGAGTGAATTGCATTGGAGTGATCTAGCAGATTATTAGCATCAAAGTAACAGAGAGTCAAAATTAGAGAGCTATTTAGATAGAGCTACAAAAAACTCCAAACCAAATACAGCTGGGGCGTAGGCTGAGACAAAAGTGAGTTTTTCTCTCCAATAGATGCTATAATGAGAGAAATACAGGTGCTGGCACGTCTGGCAGACAAATCGATTACATTTTTCTCTTTCTTAGCAGAGCAGTACGCTGCCACCTTAAACTATTTATTTGACATTTTAGACTCTGTGGTAGGCAAGAGATTGGATTCTTGTAACAACGTAATATCTATTGTTTTTCTACGCAAAATATCTAAGCAACAGACCCTCTTTGAAGGCGAATTCAGATGCTGGACATACTAAGACAATATTGTTAGTTCAGTCACAGACGATTATAAATACTAGCACAAGTAATCCAGGATAAGCAGGAAAAGATGAAGTATATCTGAGAGGTTTGGGTGGTGATTAACAGATAAATTAAACAATGTCTTAAATAACAAGGAGAAACTGACCAGGAATAAACAACCCACAACCCAGGGTGCTCACAGAGAACAGGAAGAAAAGCCGTTCTTCTCTTAGAAGTGAAGAAGCTATAGTCAACAAAAAAATGAAGGTTGGAACCAAAGTAGGAGATGGGTCTGCTGGATCTGCTTACCTTCAGTAGAAGCTGCCCATCCCGGTACCACAGGAGCTTGAAAATAAGGACCTGTTGCGAATTGTGTCTTTCTAGCTTCTATAGAAACAGTGAGCTCGATCAAGTTCTGCCATTTTTGGGAGTTCAGATGAGTGGCTTTGCTTCATCTTTTTTTCTTGATTGGGGAAGCAACTGGAGAGGAAAGTGGTCATGCTTTTACAGTAGACATCACAGCCATTCCATCACCAGTAAATGCCCCAAGTATCAGTGTTAAGAACAACAAAAAAGAAAAGGGTATATACTACAGTAGAATCTCCATGAATCTCCATCGGCCCTGAGCAGTCATCCTCGGTGACGAAGCAGGTGAAGGCCAAGTCGAAGAGCTGAGGAACCCCGAACTGGTTAGCAGGGGTGAAGAGCCGGTAGGGCTGTGATTAAGACAACCCTGTTGGAGGAGTCACAGGGAGCATCCAGCCTAGTCTTTCGTCGGTGGAGTTTGGATGGCCTCTACAACAGCAGCTGGACATGCTGGTCAAGCTAAACAGCCTCCTTGCAGAGTGTCTGAAGAACTCTGCAAGCCATGTACCTCAAGCGTAAACAGAAACACAAATGGTTAGTGAGAAAGTACTGTACAGTAACACCGATAGCAGACAGCTCAAGGGTTACAACTGGCAAAGATAAATAAGACAAAGCTAATATTAAAGACTATAAATGATGTTCACAGCTACAAGTGATCGGTTTTGCTTTACTTTTGAGTAAAGCATCAATGAATTAAGCTGGGACAGTGCTGGATATGGAGACAGATATGACAGTGCAGTGATGTTCAAACAACATGCAAAACTTGACTTTAGAGGCTCTGGTCATTATGGTGTGAACATTATGGACAATGGAAAGAATAACATTCAAGTTCATGATCGCGTCCTGACACCTGCTGAAGACGTCAAATTAATAAAAAAAAAAAATAAAGGCCTTGAGTCTCACGGTTACAAAATTCCGACAGTTTTGATGAAAAAAATCTTAATTAAGCTTCATACAGTTCGGACATTCTTCTGCTGATAGGCTGCAGAGGCTTCTGGCTAGCTCTGGCAATAAAGATATGGAATGTGGCGTAATTCTTCAAAGAACTGTTAATGAAATGTGAAACATGTCAGAGACACAGTAGGCCCAACCCAAAGCCTTTACATTATTGATCAGTTCTCTCAGTTTAGTGCAGGCAGCATTCTGACCACAAAGTCCTCTAAAATGGTGAAACACTTTGTTCATGATTGGATTAGCCTGCATGGTCCACCTCAGAAACCTTTCAGTGATGATGGAGGAGAATTCAACAACGATGAAGTGAGAGATATGGCAAAAATCTTCAACAGAGAAGTAAAGACAACAGCTGCATACAGCCCATGGAGCAATGGACTTGAAAGAGCACAACCAAACGCTCACTGAGATCATAATGAAAGTAAAGAAAAGTAACGGTTGAAACTGGGACACTGACAAGCCTCCTGCTTTAGAGGGCACCACAAAAAGTGAAGGAGCGGCAAAACACACTTCTGCTTCACATGCATGTAGAAAGGCTTTTACTGAAGCAGAAATGTTCAGAAAGAATACAGAGAGCACAGCGGAAACTGCTTCATCACACAGATCTCCTCTTTAGGGGACTGTCCAAAGTAGAAAGGACCAGGAGTTCATTGGTCATTAACATCCTCATTTTGCTTAGACGTCTGTTGTACTCTTGTGGAAACCATCTGAAGCCCAACTGCATTTCTTGACCAAGCGGTTTCTAGCGACCTGCATTGAAAATGAATTACCTGCAGATGTTGCGACATCTTTAATATATTATTACTTTTTTTTTTTTAAATGAGCTTT
Organism: Salminus brasiliensis; assembly: GCF_030463535.1. NCBI lineage: Eukaryota > Metazoa > Chordata > Actinopteri > Characiformes > Bryconidae > Salminus > Salminus brasiliensis. Next base: position 17,883,394 of record NC_132896.1, read on the forward strand.
CCATTGACAAACATTAAGATTGGAAGCATAGTAGCGTCTAACAAATGTTAGTGTTCCATGTGCCACAAGTTCCCCAGATGTTTTGTGCTACTATGCAAACTCTTGCTAAAGCACACAATTCTCCTGCTTGCACTGACACTATCTGCTAACCTTCACCATGAAGTAGCCACTGATGGTTTCCCATTTTCCTACTGCAGTCTGGATCCATCTAAAAATAAATAAATAAAAAATAAACACATCAGCATTTTCGTTTGGTACATCAGTGAGATCGGACCTGACAGCCTGGACTCCCATAGGAATTTTTCATCATTTTGGATAACAATTTTTCTCCTTCCTTGGACAGGGGTATTGTCCCCAGTAAAGACAATCAGCTGTTTTGCTTGTACCACTTTAACTGGAGATGCACCCTTTATTCAACCAATATCATCACTTGGCAGCATTAGTCTCGATCTCGTCATTTTTATCTGGCAGCTTGTGTCTGGACCGCATAACATAAGTATCATCAATTATTTGCACCCTCCAAGCATTCATACTAGATGAAAAACACTTATCTTTGCTTCCCCAATCTTTAGCATTAAGTAATGTTTTTAACCACACCCCTGTGTCTTTCCATTGACCCTTTATGTCTAGGGAACTATGCGGTTCACCTGGCTCTCTGAACAACTGTCTCTGCCCTTTAATCAAGACTACATCTCATGTCTTTCTGGTACATGTACACTCTCCCTCTCTCTCTCTTTCCAACCATTTACCCCAGATAACATGGGAAGCATTTTTTTGCACAAGCATTTGCACTAATAACTTTACTACCTCACTGGACTCTATTTATCGCACATTGCACAACTTGCACACTACAGTCATTATTTATTATCCTCTGTCTGTACTGTGTTGTCTGTCCGCACTTGTTTGTTTGTGTTGCACTTGTGTTTTGTATGCACTGTCTATGTTGCACCATGGTCCTGGAGGAACGTTGTTTCGTTTCACTGTGTACTCTGTATGTAGTTGAAATGACAATAAACCCACTTGACTTGACTTGACATGCAAACTGATCTTCATAGTACACATAAGATACAGATTATCTTTTGCTGGTATCTTTTGTACCCATGACTGTTCATACATATCAACACCAACTGGGGAGACAAATGGAGGATCTTCCCCATTCAACCTTTGACAGAGCTCCATATATTACATTAAAGGTTCTGTCAGGTATCAAAAATATTCTACTGGGCCTATTTGAAGTAGAAATAAGCCTATACTAGGACTAGTAGTAGAAAAACCTGTACATTCTGTGCATTGAAGGATTTAAGATTAAAAGCTCCCAATGTGAATGGTCTGTGAGGGGGTAAGCCTGAAACGCCCACTGTTAGAATTGTGTCTGTACTGAGGGATATGGGTACTGACCCCTCTCTAAGTACTGAAACAGTTGCACCAGGGTCAACTAAAAACGGAATACATTTTCCCAGCAAATCTCTAAATTCAGAATGGGTTCCTCACTGGGAATCAGAGTCATCTTTAGAGACTGCATACATTTTCTCCCATCTCATTCTATTCGGCATGGTCTGGTTCTGTAACTGTGAACTCTGATTATTGCTGCTCTGTGTCTATTTCCGTGGCCGTCTCCCCCAGCAAAATATCGAATGCCTTTACTTGTCTCTGCGTCAGACAGCCTGATTCCGCTATGTGCTGCTTCAAAGTTCTCGGCTCAGCTTGGTAACTTCATCAGTGAGGCGTCTGCAGGGCGTTTCCGATGGGTTCAGGTGAAGAATCTGGATGAGGCGCTCTCTGAACAGTGGGGTGCACTTGCGGAGCTGCAGCAGGTGGAGCTGGAGGCACAGTCTGAGAACTCACACAAAAATCATTATTCTGTTCATAGTTTACATACATTCCTATTTATTCCATCCCATCAGTCAGCCGTGTCCATAAGTTCATTTGATTTAATATTATATTGACAACTTCATACCTATCGTTACAATTATTACTGTTAACACTTTGTTAACAATGTATTAATTTCATGTGTATAGTCCGGACTCTTTGGGTGTTATTAAACCCGGCTCCCTTCTCTTAGAACCTTCTTCTAGAAATTCTTAATAGACCTTCTCTCATTTGTACGGTCCTGAGAAATAAATAATTTCCAGAACCTTGCCATAAAATCTTGGGATTGAATTTTCAGTACTGTTCAACCTGAAAAGCAAAAAAAAAAAAAAAAAAAAAAAAAACCTAAAATCTCCAAATTTTAATAAATTCTCTGAAAAATAAAAAATTCTCTGATTAAAACAACCCTTTTATAATTTTACCGTCACCTTGGGTACAGAGTCTCAGAGTCAGTAGAGCGCCCAAATTGACTCAGAATCACTCATTGGTATGACGGCGGCCGCCTCTGTTGATTTCTGATCCTGTCTCCCAAAACTCTGGACCCAGAGGAATATTGGTAATCTCGGTGGAACCTCCAGAACGGTGCAAGTCGGATTTGCTTCTCCGCACTTAAAGAATCAACTCTGTGAGTGAGCCTTAAGATTGTAGAAACACACTTTAATCCTGCAGTAAACGTAATGCCGGCGAAAGCCTTCAGAACCACGTCTGAGAAAAAAAACCCTCTCATATGGTGTCATTTTAACGTAGTACATGTTCATCATGTGTTTGTGGAGTATAGAAATGTAACATTCACTCATTGATCAGGCTGGTTTCAGTCGTCTTTGATGTCCATATGCTGATTCTGAGCCCACTGTGGTGAGGCTGGTGTGAAGCTGACAGACCCCATTGTTTCAAGGTAACAAATCAATCATGTGTTCCTCCAACAACAACAACAGGAAAAACATGAAATTAAAATCTATTTTTAAAAATAAATAAATAAATAATAATAATTGAACAGTGCATGCTTGTAGAAATGTACCTAAGAATTCTGGACACATGCTGTGAACACCGCTGCAGTCACTGGCCAAAGGTGCTTAAGCAGCTTGGAGAGAGCCTAACCTTTCAAAAGATGAAAGTATTTGGATCAGCATGCTACACTTACAGATATGACGGAAAGAAGCTAGATTCAAAATGTGAAAGAGAATCTTTGCTCCTTTAGGATGTCGCTGCGTCGGGCGGGGAGAACAGTAGAGAACGATGGTGCTGAAGGGGTCACGCAGCGGCAAGCTGTCTGGCGAGGTTCAGGATACGAGCACCTGGAAAACAGGAGACCGTGGCGTTACTCTTTGGGCCCTGATACGTTTTACAGTAGAATCTCCAACAATGAAAACACTGCCCTGAGGACGTCTCCTCGGGGACGAAGCAGAGGAAGGCGAAGTCGAAGAGTTGACGACCACGAATCGGCTAGCAGACCCGCTGTGTCTGGTGCGCCAGTAGTGCTGTGACAAAGGTCACAGGCAGTCTCCAGCCTCATCATCCATCATTGGAACAACAGAAGCTGGATATTTTGGTGAAGCTCAACTACCTCCTTGCAGAGCGTATGGAGAGCTCTGCAAGCCACGTTCCTTCCTATTGTTGTTGTTGTTAAGGGTAAACACAGAGACAGAAATGCAAACGATTGTTAGTGAAAGTACTGCACGGTAACACAGGTAGCAGACAGCTCAACAATTACAACAACTGGATAAGAAATAAGACAAAAGCTAATTTTAAAGACTATAAAGTAGGGATGGTTGCATGACCAAACTAATACCCATTTGGGTCGGAGAAATGCTAACTGTGCATTTGACATTTACAGCTACAAGTGATCAGTTTCAGAGTACATGTCTGGTCATTATACCATGGTGCTAGCTATTTCTACCAAATTTCTTTGATTCTGATTGGAGCAAGATTATCAATGCTAAAACGGAACACAGGCTACAGGTGATCTGTTACATGCTCTAGATCTTTAGGGTGAAATTGGAAAGGGATGGATAAATCTGGAAGGTTATTAATGACTCTAGCCATCGAGCATTCAGCTTCAGAACCTGAGGTTTGGGTTGTGCATAGAACTGAACCATAAATTGGGTGGTGGGTGAAACTAAACGTAAAACCGCTAAAGCTACTGAGCGATGCTAGGCAGCTTCATCTCCATATGGAACAGTAAAATGCATTTCTTCAGATAATGGCACAGAGTTCGCAGCAAGGGATTTTCAGTCATTGATCAGTGAGAAGACGAGAGACCACATCAAAATCATCCAGCTGAGAGAAATTGCTGATATGCTGTAACAGCTGGAGTCATTGGCAACAGGAGCTTAAATAGGAGTTTGAAACCATTCCATACAACATGTTGAACAGGGAAAGCCTAACCTTTCAAAAGATGAAAGTATTTGGATCAGCATGCTACACTTACAGCCATGACAAAGAAGCTAGATTTAAAATGTAAAAGAGAATCTTTGCTCCTTTAGGATGTCGCTGCATCGAGTGTGGAGAACAGTAGAGAATGGAGCGGAAGGGGTCACACCGCTGCAGCACCCAAGGAAACCGCCTGGTGATGTCCAGGATACGAGCGCCTAGAAAACAGGAAACCATGTCGTTACTCCTTTTTTTTTTTTTTTTGGGGGGGGGGGGGGGGGGGGGGGGGGGGGCTGTCATTTATTTATTTTTCATTATTATCCTTTGTCAAGAACATACAATATAAAACAAAAAGAAAAAGTGGGTGACCGTACACCACACACCCCGAGGCAACCCTCCCCAATGGCCAGCTCATCAGAAACAATTTGTTAATAAAAACAGGGAGTAAAATAAAATGTTCTTTCAGAGCAGTGCTATAAACCTCTCAGCAGCATTTTCCCAGGCCAATAACATCTTGTCTTTAGCACCATGAATGTGAGCGGTAGAAAGATGCAGGTTAATAACATCATTACAGAAAAGAATCCATTGTCTCCATCTCCGAGAATGTGGGGGTTGCCAGCGCATGCCTAGTTATTTTTTAGCACTGAATGTTCCAGAAGTCGCAAGTAAAGGGAAAAGGAAAAGCCAGGTAATTTATGGAATGTTTGCAATTATTGAAACATCCGGAGTTCAGTCTCACCAAAAATAAAGTGTTGATTACATTCCGTTGCCACACAGGGAAGAAAAAAGGTTTGTTGGCCATAAGAAGTTTATAATTATGGAAGATGGGGGGAGTTTTAGTGCCACCTGGTGGAAGATTGTGATTATTTCTACATCCCTCCACACAGAAAGTAAATTACTAATGACTGGTCCATACCTCAATTTACAATGTTTTAGAGGGATATTTGAATAAATTAAGTCTTGTAGTCTATGGGGAGCCACTCTACATACAAGTTTTTGCATCAGGATTCAGCCAAGTGGTTAGAATCCGTGGTCATAAAGAAAGAGTATAATTTAAAGTTAAGAGCAGAGAGGCCACCGTCAGTTTTACAAATGTTGGAGACTTAAATATTTGTATCTAGGTCTTTTATGGAGAGGCAATAAACCAAAATAACAAATCAAGTTTCTTCCAGAAATTCGTTGGAGGTGAAGTGAAGTCTGGGAAGAACAAATTTTGTATTTTGCAGCAACATGGTGTTAAATCGTCATCTGGCACATGCTGTGATAATATCACAAAGATAACATTTCACAGTTTAAGGTAATGATCAGACATCGAAAGAGGAGAGATATCAACTGAATAGATCAGTTGTAGAAAGGAGGAAGATGTAAGATTATCAATTCTAGAGAATGATTTATGTATGGCAGGAAATGTAGTATATTTTCTGGATGATGGGTTAAGGAGAGGCCAGACATCACCCAGAGGGAAATCAGAGAGAAACTGGTTCAGAACAGAGGTGGATTTGATTTGTGTATCAGAGTGAATTGCATTGGAGTGATCTAGCAGATTATTAGCATCAATGAGTAATGGACAGTTAAAATGGAGAGATATTTAAAAGGAGCTACAAAAAACTCCAAACCAAATACAGCTGGGGCGTAGGCTGAGACAAAAGTAAGAGCAAGAGTTTTCCCTCCAAAAGATGCTATAATGTGAGAAATGTGCTCAGACGTGTCGCCGCATGTATGACAAATTGATTACATTTCTCTCTTTCTTAGCAGAGCAGTACGCTGCCGCCTTAAAATATTTGACATTCTAGACTCATTGGTAGGCAAGAGATTGGATTCTTGTAATAACGCAATATATATTCTTTTTCTACGCAAAATATCTAAGCAACAGACCCTCTTTGAAGGTGAATTCAGACGCTGGACATTCTAAGACAATATTGTTAGTTCAGTCATAGACGTTTAAAACTAGCGCAAATAAGTCAGGATAAGCAGGAAAAGATGAAGTATATCTGAGAGGCTTGGGTGGTGATTAACAGATAAATGAAACAATGTCTTAAATAACAAGGAGAAACTGACCGAGAACAAACAACCCACAACCCAGGGTGCTCACAGAGAACAGGAAGAAAAGCCGTTCTTCTCTTAGAAGTGAAGGAGCTATAATCGACTAAAAAATGAAGGTTGGAACCAAAGTAGGAGATGGGGCTGCTGGCCCGGCTTACCTTCAGCAGAAACTGCCCATCCCGGTACCACAGGAGCTTGAAAATGAGGACCTGCTGTGAGTTTGCTGTGTCTTTCTAGCTTCTATAGACACAGTGAGCTCGATCCAGGTCTGCCATTTTTGGGAGTTCAGATGAGTGGCTTTGCTTCATCTTTTTCTTGATTGGGGAAGCAGAGACCTGGAGAGGGAAGTGGTCATGGTTTTACAGTAGACATCATAGCCATTCTATCACCAGTAAATGCCCCAAGTATCAGTGTTAAGAACAACAAAAAAGGACAGGAAAAAAAAAAAAAGGGGGGGGGGGGGGGGGGGCAAGAGTTCTAACCATACGCAACTATTCTGGAAAATCAGCCACGTGGTCGCCCCCGGACCCTGATGCTTAAGTGTTCTACAGTAGAATCTCCAAGAATCTCCATCTGCCCCAATTAGTCATCCTCAGTGACGAAGCAGGTAAAGGCCAAGTCGAAGGGCTGAGGAACCCCGAACTGGTTTACAGGTACCGTCTGTTGGTGGAGGAGCACTGAGCTTTCACCCGGCCACACTGACTCCCACAGGCTCTCTCTAGAACAGGTCTGCAGATGACTCTCACTGTCTGGTGAGCCGGTAGGGCTGTGATTAGGACAACCCCGTAGGAGGAGTCACAAGGAGCCTCCAGCCTGGTCTTCTGACGGCCTCTACAATAGCAGCTGGACATGCTGGTCAAGCTAAACGGCCTCCTTGCAGAGCGTCTGGAGAACTCTGCATGCCATGTTCCTCAAGCGTAAACAGACAAACACAAACGATGGTTAGTGAGACAACAGCACTGTACAGTAACACAGATAGCAGATAGCTCAAGCGTTACAACTGGCTAAGATAAATAAGACAAAGCTAATATTAAAGACTAGGAATGACGTTCACAGCTACAAGTGATCGGTTTCGGAGCCATTATACCATGGAGCTAGCTTTTTCTATCAAATTGGTTCGATACTGATTGTCAAGGGAGCACAGTCTACAGATCATCTCTGAACATGCTCTATATCTTTAAGGTGAAATTAGAAAGAGATGGATAAATCTGGAAGGTTATTAATGAAAAACACTAGCTGTTGAGCATTTAGCTTCAGAACTTGAGGTTTTGGTTATATATAGAACTGAACTATGAATTGTGCTGATGCCGCTGTTAAGTCTATTATATAGACATGCATTGTTATATTTGTATTCCCCAACATTGGTTGTGCTATATTTTGGCTGTAAAAGTTGGTACCGTAATTTAAAAGGGGTACTTTTGGTATGAAGTAATCAAGTGGGAGAGGAGAGGAGCGAGCCCTGGTGGGAGTGGAGGTGTAGTTGGCTGTGAACGGAAGAAATAAAGTTGCACTACAGCTTGTTAAGTTAGTCTTTTTGAGTAACAGTGGTTGCAGAGGATGGTTAGTTGACAAAGGGTAAAAGTTGGAAGAATGAAGTCGTCATTTGAACCAGAGTAATGGAACTAGAGAAAAGTAAGCAGGCACTTTCTGTGGCCTTGGCGCTGTCGGGAAGAGCGAGGGAGTCGGTGTTGGAAAAAGCGGTAGATGACTTGAATAAAGACACTGGCATGAATTACTTGCGATTTGTTTATCATAGAAGAAAAAGACAGAACATACAAGGCATACTCAAGTTTTGATCTGATTATGAGAGACGTGCGTCTATGGCGGACTATATAATCGATATTACAACACTGGTACTCACAGATGCGTAAATCCAACATGGAACCTCCTGCCGTAGTATTAGCATTCAGACTGCTAGATACAGCATGCTTGCATATGAAAGACTAACACTTGGCTTTGACTGGTTTAGGGAAGAAAGTAGTCTGTGGTAACAGGAATGAACCAAGAAACCGGAAAAGTAAGAGCAAAGACGACAGAGAGGCAAGCCTTGGTCCCAAAATAATCAACAAAAGACACCACTGCCTTTAACCAATCCCTTGGAGCAGGGGACTGTTAAAAAAAAAAGATAAGATAATAATGTGTTTAAGGAAATCACAGAAGAGGGACAACAGTGCAGTTATTTATCAAAGACGGTGGACACTTCAAACCATGGACAAAAACTAAAGAAAATGCATTACTACAAGGAACAAAAGTGGCACGTGACATTTATTTCAGGCTTCCACCTGACTGACTGTAAAGGAATATTATGGAAGTGTGTTTTTCAAACCAAAAGGAGGATTGTCAAATAACTCCGGTTCCACGCCAGAGGTTCCGTGTAAAAAGGTCCCTTTATTTCACAATCAACAGAAAGCAAACTTGGCAAAATGCTTTCAGTTTTACAATGAGACTTGCCGTTACTCACCACTCACTGGATCGGGAGAGCCCTTCGATCCTGACAAGAGACAGCCATCTCAGTAAACCACAGAGCTGGACCTGCAGTTCCACTCAGCCGACTCTCACCAGGAAAGAGGGAAACCCGTCCTTTGTATCTTAAACAAAACGAAGAACTGTGCGTGGACGGGGACGGGGGCCAACCGCTCCCACCAGGCACAGTCTTCCCTTGACCCTTAATTCCAGTGGTTGATAACAACACCCTCATGAAAAACAAGTTATATAATTGATTATATAAATGTTAGTTTACAGTAGAACATAACCCGTGACTTAAAACAGCTGTATAGACCCGTTTCAACATATTGCCAATACATTATGACCATATCTTTAATATAAGGTGAACATGGATGCAATATACTCTTATATTTGGATATGTAGACCAAATTAGCATGGCTCCGCAGTGTACCTGCACCACCTCATAACGCCCATCATAGTACAAACACCCTTTCAGCCTATCCAAAGAAAAATAGTGGAAATAGTGTTGAGAGCAGGAGGAAACATGTCCAGAGTCGACCCAGCCGCTTTCTATTAAATTAATCTGGACCGCACCGTAATTGGGGTACTTGCCCGTAATTGTAGATGACTTCAAATGACTAATAACAAAAAAGCACAAATACACCACAAATTACACATGGACCCTTCACAAGCCTCGGAAAAAGACACCTCCCTCTGTGAGGAAGAGAAGGACCAACTCAAGTCAAACACAGGCCAAATTCTCTGGGTAGCAAGACAGATTAGGCCAGATGTCATGTTTGATGCTAGTCACTTGGCATCAAGCTTCAAAAAGGCAACTGTGAAGACAGTCCATGAAGCACACAATAGTGTGCAAACTGCAGTCCAAGGAGACTTCCAACACTTAGGCAGAGACAATGCTCTTCAATTGACTGGTGTTCAGAAATGCCTCATTTGGAAATCTTTCAGATGGTGGGACTCAAGAAGGACATTTGATTGTTCTTATGGGAGACAATGGAAAGTTCTCGCCAGTTCCTTGTCAGTTAAAGAGAGTCAAGAGGATTGTGCAGAGCAAATTTGCTGGTGAAACACTGGCAATGTCTGATGGAACTGATAATGCCATTTTCTTGGCTACGCTGATCTCTGAACTAACTACTGGGGGTGCTGAACTTGCTCCACCCATAATTTGCATCACAGATAATCATTAACTTGCTGATGCAGTGAAGTCCACAACGTCTGTCAAAGATGATAAGCAGGAGATCAGCATCATCAAAGAAATCACAGAAAGTTGAAAGATGCTGTGGCACAGTACAAAAGAACAGCCTACGGATCTTACCAAAATGGCTAAATCAGCTAATAAGATAGTACATGCACCAAGTGTAGGACAATGGAAACTTGATTAAAAATACATTTTGAAAAGACATAATACTGCTTTTCAGTGCTATTAAAAACACAGATTATATTTGTGTCACTTCTGTATACTCTGTTTAAATGGTTAAAAGGAGTTCTATCTGAATATACTTAAGCTTTTTTTTTTTAAATAAGTGAGAGAGTTTTGAAAGTCTTAGACATGCGTTGTTTTTTGTATTCTCTTACATTGGGAAAACAACATTGTACTATCAAGTGGAGGTGTAGTTCACTGTGATCTGGAGAAATAAAAGTTGCACTATAGCTTGTTAAGTTTGTCTTTCTGAGTAACAGCCGCCACCACGACCACTTTAGCTTGAGTAACCGCAATACCGAAAACTTAGGGGAGTCCATGAATTTAGAATAAAACAGCGACAGACTCTGTGAATTCTCACCAAGGACGTGACGAACATAGTCACAGAAATGATACCAAGTTTTCCATTAAAGAGTACAGTAGGCTTTATGACCTGAATGTGGTTAAAGATGACGGTGGTGGTGGCGGCTGCAATGTGCGTTACAATATTCAAACACAGCATGAAATCCTTGGTCACTGTAATTATGATGTTTTCATGTTACAGGATGCAGTAGAGAACATGAAAAGAGTGATAAATTGAACCTCTGTTGGTATTCCTGGTACATTGACGCCCACAGGCTCTCTCCAGTGCGGGAATGAAGACGACAACCCTCTGTGTCTGGCGCGCTGGTAGTGCTGTAATTAAGACAACCCCGTTGGAGTAGTCACAGGTAGCCTCCAGCCTCGTCTTCCATCTGTAGAGTTTGAACTGCCACTACAACAGCAGCTGGATATGCTGGTCAATCTTGACAACCTTGCAGAGCGTTAGGAGAGCTCTGAAAGCCATATTCCTCAGAAGTAAATACAGACAGAAATGCCAACAATGGTTAGTGAGACAAAGTACTGTACAGTAACACTGGTAGCAGATTGCTTAAGGATTACAACAACTAGATAAGAAAAAAAGACAAAAGCTAATATTAAAGAGTATAAAGTAGGAATGGTCACTTGACTAAATTGATACCCATTTGAGACAGAGATGCTAACTCTGCTGGTCACTGTTGACGCTCACAGCTAAAAGTGATCGGTTTCAGAGTACATGTCTGGTCACAATAACATGGTGCTAGCTTTTTCTACCAAATTTCTTTGATTCTGATTGGAGCAACACTGTCAAGGCTAGACTGGAGCACAGGCGACAGGTCATCTGTTACATGCTCTAGATCTTTAGGGTGAAGTGGTAAAATGGATGGATAAATCTGAAAGGTTTTTAATGAACACTTGCCGTCAATCATTTAGCTTCAGAACTAGAAGTTTAGGTTGTAGCCACAAAAATGGTACCAACTTTGCCATTGAAGAGAACAATAGGTTTTATTACCTGAATGTGGTCAAAGATCACGGCGGTGGTGGGTTACAATATTCAAACGCAGCATGAAATCCTTGGTCACTGTAACTATGATGTTTGCATGTTACAGGACACAGTAGAGGACATGAAAATCAAGGGTAAGATTGATAAATTGAACCTAAACTGTGACATCTGCATTCAAGGGAAATCTGCTCAGAGTAGAAATAGAGAACCTGATGCACAAGCAAAAGCAGTACCTGAACTAGTACATTCGACCTTCCTGATCCTATAGATCCAGTGTGCAAAAGAGGGTTGTTCTGCTCTGCCAGCCACCAGTCCTTAGCAGTATCTGAAAGAACAGATGTTAATGCAGCCAGGACCTCAGGGACACCAAGAGGCCTCACTGCTAGATATTCTTCACACCTATCGATAAACGCTACAGCATCTTGTTCTGAACTGCCATATTTTGGAAAATAGAGGTTGATAGAGGCTGTGTGCTTCAACACATTCTAATTACTCTCAGCTGTGTTTGCAGGAGTAGACGTTACAAGGTTGGGTATAGGATATGGGCTAGAAGCTGTTGGATGTATACCAGAGGAGCTGGGTTGCTGACGTGAAATCATGCGTTTAAACCGTATTTCCCGTCGTTTGAGGCAGTCTACTACGAACTGACCCAGTTCCTGCAATTGGCTTTTCAGATTTTGTTCAACTCTACCACATTCTCTTTCTACGTCATAAATTACCATCTCCAAGAAGGCCATGAACGTCCTTTACCTGACTCAACTTCGCTGCATGGTTTCTGTGGCTTGTTCTAGTTTCTCTTCCATGTTTGAGACTCTTTCTCAGAGTTCGCAGTGTAGATCTGAGTAGATAGGGTTGTCTCCTGGGGAAGGTGGTGGTTGATGGTAATCACCTAAGGGAATTACCACACAGGCAAGAAAATTAGTTCATAAATATGGAAGACAAGGAGATTCTGTGCCACCTCATAGAAGATTTTGTGATTCTTTCTACATCTCTTCACACAGAAGATAAATTACTAATGATTGGTCCATTTATGAAGCCCCAGTTATGACCATAGCCGAAGGGTTAGAGTATAGGACTTGATCCAAGAACAAATTCAGATCCATAAAAAAATTCCAATCCAGTCAATCAAACGCCTTCTCTGCATCAAAGGAGAAAATGGCACACGGTGCAACATTCTGGTGTGTCTGGTGAGTGATGGAATACTCACCGTCATACATACATACCGTCATAATCGTCATACATTATTTAATTGAATAAATCCTGGTTGATCACAGTATATTAATTCAGAGATATACGCTTCAAGGTTTTAAGCTTCTGGTACTCCCAAGTGCTGGTAATCAGCTGGCAATTGATGGGCATGTGGGCGCCCGAAGAAGACAACACCTCAAGAACATTGTTTCCTCACCCTGTCACCACTTGGGTACTATAGGCTTCTACAGATTTGCAGTCACGGTTTGCAGAAAGATATTTTAGACGTCACCCGAACTGACTGCTCACAGCCAATCTCCGATCTCATGACTCATGACTGCCCTTCACAGTCAGGCCTGTTTACGCTGGTGTTGGCAACACATGCACTGGAACCTGAGCATGTGGAGGAACGTTATATGTCCAGCGATGGGTCCACACTCCGACCCTACAATCTAACTATCGTAGGCAGGAGAGCGCTATGCTGATTACTGCACCGATAGAGTAACTTCTATACTTTTGGTGGAGGCAGTGGGATGGTGTGGTGCAGCATCTCCCTCACTGGAAAAAACAAGGCTTGTCAACATTGGAGACAGTCTCAATGCAGAGAGATACCGAGATTTAATTCAGTAACCAATGGCAATCCCATATCTCCACAGTCTGGGACCGGACTCTATGCTTCAAGATAACGGTCGCCCCTACAGAGCAGGTTTTATCAGAGACCACCTCCAGAATTTGGGAGTGGAGAGGATGGAATGGCCTGCCAGCAGTCCTGACCTGAACACTTGTGGGATCAGTTTGGACGTGCCGTTCGTGCCAGAGTGACCAAAACAACTATGTTGACTGATTTGCGACAAATGCTGGTTGAAAAATGGGACGCCATTCCACAGCAGTATGTGACCAGGCTGGTGACCAGCATGAGGAGGAGGTGCCAGGCTGTGTATGGTTCTTCCAAACAGGCTTACCAAATGTATAAGATTTACTGCCAAGAAGCATTGTTACAACAAATAAATAATCTACCAAACAATTTCCTTACATTTTGTGCCAACTGTTTTTTAGCAAATAGTTTGACATCAGAACTAACAGAACTAACGATAAAGGACAATAACAAGCTAGCTTAATAAGCTGGCTAAAGTTGGATCCTTTCCAGGTTCAATAAGGAGTGAGATTAAAGCTGTGTTTACATCCCTGTGGAAATAACATGTCTAGTAGGAAAGAACCTATTGGAGGGTCCCAAGTTCCAGGCCTTGACTGAAATTTTCCCCTCAATTCCAGACCCAACATATAACTGAACCATGACACGTTAGCCGGCATGAGCATAGGAGCGAGAAATCACATTGCACCCCTGTAATTATAGTGATCTAGAAATGAAATGATCTACCTTATTTCAAATACCAAGAAAATAAGATAAATATAAAAGAGGGTTTCTCACCTAAAGAGAACAGAACTGCAAGATGGTAGACATACAGAGGTAGTGAAAACAGTAGAGTCAGTAATCCTGAGAATTACATGGGGATAATGTTGCTCCCAGACAGAGAAGATAACAGCTTCTTTTTCTAGGGGTGAAAAGATGAGGTGTACAGTGCCAGAGATGGTGACTTTCAACTGAGCTGTACAGTAGAATCTCCAACAATAAAAATACTGGCCTGAGCAGTCGTCCTCTGTGATGACGCAGATGAAGGGGAAGTCAAAGAGCTGAGGAACCCCGAACTGGTTAGCAGAGGTGAAAACCGTCTATTGGTGGAGGAGCACTCAGCGGCCACACCGACACCCACAGGCTCTCTCTAGCACAGGTCTGCAGACGACGACCCCCTTCTGCCTGGTGCACCGGTAATGCTGTAATTTAGACGACCCAGTCAGAGGAGGCAGCCTCCAGCCTCGTCTTCTGTCTATGGAGTTTGGACAGCCTCTACAACAGCAGCTAGACATGCTGGTCAAGATAGACGGCCCTCTTGCAGAACGTCTGGAGAGCTCTGCAAACCATGTTTCTCAAGAACTAAACAGAGACAGAAACGCAAACGATTGAGTAACCTCAATAGCTAAAATCAGTGGAGAACCAATGCATTTAGAATAAAACAGCGACAGCTTCTGTGAATTCTCATGAAAGGCATTACGAACAGAGCCACAAAATCCGGTGCCATTAAAGAGTACAATAGGCTTTATGACCTGAATGTCATCACAGTGGTGGTGGGGGTGGTTGCAATGTGCAATACAATATTCAAACGCAGCATGAAATCCTTGGTCACTGTAACTATGATGTTTGCATGTTACAGGACACAGTAGAGGGCATGAAAATCAAGGGTAAGATTCATGAACTGAACCTAAACTGAAGTTTGCATACAAGTGAAATATGCTCAGAGTAGAAACAGAGAACCTGATGCACGAGCAAAAGCAGTACTTTAACTAGTACATATGACCTAGCTGGTCCTATAGATCCAGTGTGCAAAAGAGGGCTGTAGATACACTACTGAGGATTACTCAGGTTCAGTCTGTGTACTTCCTAAAAACTAAGAAGATACTGAGCGATGCTTAGCAGATTCATCTCCATACGGAACAGTAAAATGTATGTCCTCAGATAAGGGCAGAGCGTTCACAGCAAGGGATTTTTAGTCATTGATCAGTGAATCAACTCAATCAACCTTAAAAATGTAGAAAAACACTTTCCTGCAGTGAACGTAACGGAGGTGGAATGCTTTCAGAACCACGTCTGACAAAAACCCTCTCGTACGGTGTCAGTTACATTTCTATACCCCACAAACCTGTGATGAATGTGTACTACGTGACATTCACACATTGATCAGGCTGCTTTCAATCATCTTTGATGTCTATATGCTGATCATGCTGATTTTCTGACCCCCCTGTAGTGAGGCTGGTGTTAAGGTGACATCCCATTGTTTCAAGGTAACAAACCCACCATATGTCTGTTCCTATGACTGTGTGAGAACATGCATTAAAACTAAAAACATGAAATGAAAATCTACAAAAACATTCCCACACATTTCCCCATTTATTAGCCATGTTACTAAACTTGTTCAGGAAAAAAGGGATTAATACATTATTCTTTTCATCACAATAGTTGACATCTTAGGCCCCACCTATTGAGGCAGATTCCACCATCTGTATGGAGTGTACAGAGTCTGTCAGCACTGGAAAGTCTGCTCGCACCATGGAATGACTTGGAATGTCTCAAAAAGACACTTTTGGGTATTTTAGAAAATTAAGCAAAAATCCAAAACTGTTTTTAAAAAATTTTAATTGATAGCAAGGAGTTAGTTCGATGAAATCAATCATCTGATGCTAAACGAACCACTGAGAGGTTGATGTGCACAGACTGGGGGTTTAATAACCCTGCTCATGTTCATCTGAATACATACTACCCATCTTTTACAATATGCTTTGGCGACTTGTGAAATCTAGGTGGAAACCAGTATTTGTCAACCACATCAGTCATATCCGATT
Source organism: Salminus brasiliensis (assembly GCF_030463535.1). Classification (NCBI taxonomy): domain Eukaryota; kingdom Metazoa; phylum Chordata; class Actinopteri; order Characiformes; family Bryconidae; genus Salminus; species Salminus brasiliensis. Next base: position 17,899,545 of record NC_132896.1, read on the forward strand.
TTGATTTGATCCACTGAATGAGTGATTTAAAATAAATAAATAAATAAATAAATAAATAAAGTTTAGAAAAATAAAAATGCTGATTTTGGAATATTTTGGTTATCCAACCAAATCCCAGCTTTGGATTCCCTCTTTACAGTGTTCACGCCAAACTCTCAGTTCCACCTCTATAACGGACTTCTGCAAAACAATAAAACGAAGATATATCTGGTGTCGAGTCTGGAATATCTTCCTCATCAGCATCCTCATTTTGCTCAGACTTTTGTTGTACTCTTATGGAAACCATCTGAAGCTCTACTGCATTTCTTGACAAAGCTGTTTTTAGCCACCTGCTCTGAAAATGAATTACCTGCAGATATTGCAACCCCTTTATTATTATTTTTTTTTAAAATGAGCTTTACATTGACAGAGAAATTAAGATTGGAAGCATAGTAGCTCCTAACAAATGTTAGGGTTCTATGTGCCACAAGTTCCCCAGATGTTTTGTGCTAATATGCAAATTTTTGCTAAGGCACACAATTCTCCTGCTTACACTCACACACTAGTAACCTGAATGTGTCCACTATCTGAATAGCCTTCACCATGAAGTAGCCACTGATGGTTTCCCATTTTCAGTCTGGATCCATTTAAAATAAACAATATAAATAAAATAAATAAACACATCAGCATTTTCATTTGGTACATCAGCGAGATCGGACCTGACAGCCTTGACTCACATGGGAATTTTTCATCATTTTGGATAACAATTCTTCTCCTTCCTTGGACAGGGGTATTGAGCCCAGTAAAGCCAATCAGCTGTTTTACTTGTACCACTTTAACTGGAGATGCTCCCTTTATTCAACCAATATCATTACTTGGCAGCATTAGTCTCGATCTCGCCATTTTTATCTGGCAGCTTGTGTCTGGACCGCATAACATAAGTATCTTTAATTATTTGTACCCTCCAAGTATTCATACTAGATGAAAAACACTTATCTTTGCTTTCCCAATCTTTAGCATTAAGTAATGATTTTTTGTCTCTTTCCATTGACCCTTCTTGCCTGGGCAACTATGCGGTTCACTTGGCTCTCTGAACAACTGTCTCTGTCCTTTAATCAAGACTACATGCGTGGCTGCAAACTGATCTTCATAGCACACATAAGATACAGATTATCTTTTGCTGATATCTTTTGTACCCATGACTGTTCATACATAACACCAACTGGGGAGACAAATGGAGGATTTCTGTCAGGTATCAAAAATATTCTACTGGGCCTATTTGAAGTAGAAATAAGCCTATACTAGGACTAGTAGCAGAAAAACCTGTACATTCTGTGCATTGAAAGATTTAAGATTAAAAGCTCCCAATGTGAATGGTCTGTGAGGGGTAAGCCTGAAACCCCCACTGTTAGAATTGTGTCCGTACTGAGGGATATGGGTACTGACCCCTCTCTAAGTACTGAAACTGTTGCACCAGAGTCATCTAATAACGGAATAAATTTTCCCAGCAAATCAGAATGGGTTCCTCACTGGGAATCAGAGTCATCTTTAGAGATTGCATACATTTTCTCCCACCTCATTCTATTCGGCATGGTCTGTTTCTGTAACTGAACTCTGGTTATTGCTGCTCTGTGTCTATTTCCGTGGCCGTCTCCCCCAGCAAAATCTCCAATGCCTTTACTTGTCTATTGTCAGTCTGTTTCCGCTATGCACTGCTTCAAAGTTCTCGGCTCAGCTTGGTAACTTCATCAGTCAGGCGGCTGCTGGACTTTTTCGATGGGTTCAGGTAAAGAATCTGGATGAGGTGCTCTCTGAACAACGGGGTGCACTTGCGGAGCTGCAGCAGGTGGAGCTGGAGGCACAGTCTGAGAACATACACAAAAATCATTATTCTGTTCATAGTTTACATACATTCCTATTTATTCCATCCCATCAGTCAGTCGTGTCCATAAGTTCATTTGATTTAATATTATATTGACATCTTTAGACCTATAGTCACAATTATTATTGTTAAGTATGTATTCATTTCATGTGTATAGTCGGGACTCTTCGGGTGTAATAAAACGTAGCTCTCTAAGAACCTTTGAAATTTTTAATGGACTCTGAACCCTTCTTAAATTGTCTAATTTGTACAGTCCTAAGAAATAAATAATTTCCTAAACCTTGCCTTAAAATCTTGGGATTTAACTATCAGTACTGTTCAACATGTAGAGCAAAAAACAAACAAAAAAAAACTAAAATCTTGTCTTAGAATCTTCAAATTTTAATAAATTCTCTGAAAAATAAAAATTCTCTGGTTAAAACAACCCTGAGAATCAAAATATTCCAACATATCGTTCTAGAATCTTCTGATCTTAAAGCAAATTCAGAGCTGAGAAATTTTCAGTTCAGACAACTGCGAGAATCATGTTAAGGCAATGTTTTGAAAATCCCTACCCTTTGATACGGCGTCCTGCATCTTCCTGTGTATTCTAAATGTATAAAGCAACTGATAATTTTTTTTTTTGTTGTTTTTAATAATTTTACCGTCACCATGGGTACAGCGTCTCAGAGTCAGTAGAGCGCCTGATTTGACTCAGAATCACTCATTGGTATGACGGCGGCCGCCTCTGTTGATTTCTGATCCTGTCTCCCAAAACTCTGGACCCAGTGGAATATTGGTAATCTCGGTGGAACCTCCAAAACGGTGCTAGTCGGATTTGCTTCTCCGCACTTAAAGAATCAACTCTTTAATCCTGCAGTAAACGTAATGCCGACAGAAGGCTTCAAGAAAAAACCCTCTCATATGGTGTCATTGTAACGTAGTACATGTTCATCATGTGTTTGTGGAGTATAGAAATGTAACATTCACTCATTGATCAGGCTGGTTTCAGTCGTCTTTGATGTCCATATGCTAATAACGCTGATTTTCTGAGCTCACTGTGGTGAGGCTGGTGTGAAGCTGACACACTCCATTGTTTAAAGGTAACAAACCCGCCATATGTTCCTAAAATAATAATAATAATAATAATAATAATAATAATAATAATAATAATAACAGGAAAAACATGAAATGAAAATCTATTTAAAAAAAAAATAGAAATTGAACAGTGCATGCTCGCAGAAACTTACCTAAAGAATTCTGGACACATGCTGTGATGACCGCTGCAGTCATTAGTGCTTAAATAGCTGTTTGAAACCAACTCCATACGACATGTTGAACATGGAGAAAGCCTAATCTTTCAAAAGATGAAAGTATTTGGCTCAGCATGCTACACTTACAGACATGACAGAAAGAAGCTAGATTCAAAATGTGAAAGAGAATCTTTGCTCCTTTAGGATGTCGCTGCGTTGGGCAGGGAGAACAGTAGAGAACGATGGTGCTCAAGGGGGTCACGCAGCTGTCAAGCTGTCTGGCGAGGTTCAGGATACGAGCACCTGGAAAACAGGAGACCGTGGCGTTACTCTTTGGGCCCCGATACATTTTACAGTAGAATCTCCAACAATGAGAACACTGCCCTGAGGACTTCTCCTCGGTGACGAAGCAGGGGAAGGCGAAGTCGAAGAGCTGAGGACCTCGAATCCACTAGCAGAGGTAGCAGAGTAGTGCTGTAACTAAGACGACAGCGTTTGGAGGAGTCACAGGCAGTCTCCAGCCTCCTCTTCAATCTGTAGAGTTTGGATTGCTACTACAACAGCAGCTGGCTATACTTGTCAAGCTTGACAACGTTGCAGAGCGTTGGGAGAGACAGAAACTCAAACGATGGTTAGTGAGAGAAAGTGCTGTACAGTAACACAGGCAGCAGATAGCTCAAGGTTTACAACAACTGGCTAAGATAAATAAGACAAAGCTAACATTAAAAAACTATAAAGTAGGGATGGTCGCTCAACCAAACTGATACCCATTTGGTTCGGAAAAATTCTAAACCAAATCCATTCGACATGTTGACAGGGAGAAGTCTAACCTTTCAAAAGATGAAAGCATTTGGATCAGCATGCTACACTTACAAACATGACGGAAAGCAGACAAATTCAAAATGTGAAAGAATCTTTGCTGCATCAGGATCTCGCTGCGTCAGGCAGGGAGAATAGTAGAGAATGGAACTGAAGGGGTCACACCGCTGCAGCACCCAGGGAAGCAGTCTGGCGATGTCCAGGATACGAGCACCTCGAAAACAGGAGTGTTTTTTTTGTTTGTTTGTTTTGGGGGGGGGGGGGGGTGATCATTATTTTTCATTATTATCCATTATCAAGAACATACAATATAAAACAGAGTCAAATAAAATGTTATTTCAGAGCAGTGCTATAAACCTCTCAGCAGCGTTTTCCCAGGCCAATAATGTCTTGTCTTTAGCATCATTAAAGTGAGCGGGTAAAAGATCCAGGTTAATAACGTCATTACAGAAAAGAAATGATAGTCTCCCTCTCCGAGAATGTGGGGGTTGCCAGCGCATGCCTAGTTATTTTTTTAGCATTGATTGTTCCAGCAGACGCAAGTAAAGGGAAAAGGAAAATCCAGGTAAATTATATAAAGACTGAAATTCTTGGAACGCCCGGAGTTCAGTCTCACTAAAAATAAAGTTGATTACATTCCGTTGCCACACAGGAAAGAAAAAAGGTTTGCCGGATGTAAGAAGTTTATAATTATGGAAGGTTTTAGTGCCACCTGGTGGAATATTATTTCTACATCCCTCCACACAGGAAGTAAATTACTAATGACTGTTCAATACCTCAATTTACAATGTTTTAGAGGGATATTTGAACAAATTAAGTCTTGTAGTCTATGGGGAGCCATTCTACATTCTTCTATAGGACGCCCTTAAGTTTTTGCATCAGAATTCAACCAAGTGGTTAGAACCCGTGGTTATAAAGAAAGAGTATAATTTGAAGTTCGGAGCCGAGAGGCCACCGTCAGTTTTACAAATGTTGGAGATTTAAATATTTGTATCTAGGTCTTTTGACACTCCTCAAATAAACCAAAATAACAATCAAGTTTCTTCCAGAAATTTGTTGGAGGTGATAGAGGAATCATTGAGGCAATGAAGTGAAGTCTGGGAAGAACAAATTTCGTATTGTGCAGCAACATGGTGTTAAATAGTCATCTGGCACATGCTGTGATAAACTGTGAAATGTTATCTTTGTAATATTAGGGTAATGATCAGGCATTGAAAGAGGAGAGATATCAGCTGAATAGATCAGTTGTAGCAAGGAGGAAGATGCAAGATCATCAATACTAGAGAATGATTTATGTCTGGCAGAAAATGTAGTATATTTTCTGGATGATGGGTTAAGGGCAGGCCAGACATCACCCAGTGTGAAATCAGAGATGAACTTGTTTAAAACAGAGGTGGATTTGATTTGTATTTGTATCAGAGTGAATTGCATTGGAGTGATCTAGCAGATTATTAGCATCAAAGTAACAGAGAGTCAAAATTAGAGAGCTATTTAGATAGAGCTACAAAAAACTCCAAACCAAATACAGCTGGGGCGTAGGCTGAGACAAAAGTGAGTTTTTCTCTCCAATAGATGCTATAATGAGAGAAATACAGGTGCTGGCACGTCTGGCAGACAAATCGATTACATTTTTCTCTTTCTTAGCAGAGCAGTACGCTGCCACCTTAAACTATTTATTTGACATTTTAGACTCTGTGGTAGGCAAGAGATTGGATTCTTGTAACAACGTAATATCTATTGTTTTTCTACGCAAAATATCTAAGCAACAGACCCTCTTTGAAGGCGAATTCAGATGCTGGACATACTAAGACAATATTGTTAGTTCAGTCACAGACGATTATAAATACTAGCACAAATAATCCAGGATAAGCAGGAAAAGATGAAGTATATCTGAGAGGTTTGGGTGGTGATTAACAGATAAATTAAACAATGTCTTAAATAACAAGGAGAAACTGACCAGGAATAAACAACCCACAACCCAGGGTGCTCACAGAGAACAGGAAGAAAAGCCGTTCTTCTCTTAGAAGTGAAGAAGCTATAGTCAACAAAAAAATGAAGGTTGGAACCAAAGTAGGAGATGGGTCTGCTGGATCTGCTTACCTTCAGTAGAAGCTGCCCATCCCGGTACCACAGGAGCTTGAAAATAAGGACCTGTTGCGAATTGTGTCTTTCTAGCTTCTATAGAAACAGTGAGCTCGATCAAGTTCTGCCATTTTTGGGAGTTCAGATGAGTGGCTTTGCTTCATCTTTTTTTCTTGATTGGGGAAGCAACTGGAGAGGAAAGTGGTCATGCTTTTACAGTAGACATCACAGCCATTCCATCACCAGTAAATGCCCCAAGTATCAGTGTTAAGAACAACAAAAAAGAAAAGGGTATATACTACAGTAGAATCTCCATGAATCTCCATCGGCCCTGAGCAGTCATCCTCGGTGACGAAGCAGGTGAAGGCCAAGTCGAAGAGCTGAGGAACCCCGAACTGGTTAGCAGGGGTGAAGAGCCGGTAGGGCTGTGATTAAGACAACCCTGTTGGAGGAGTCACAGGGAGCATCCAGCCTAGTCTTTCGTCGGTGGAGTTTGGATGGCCTCTACAACAGCAGCTGGACATGCTGGTCAAGCTAAACAGCCTCCTTGCAGAGTGTCTGAAGAACTCTGCAAGCCATGTACCTCAAGCGTAAACAGAAACACAAATGGTTAGTGAGAAAGTACTGTACAGTAACACCGATAGCAGACAGCTCAAGGGTTACAACTGGCAAAGATAAATAAGACAAAGCTAATATTAAAGACTATAAATGATGTTCACAGCTACAAGTGATCGGTTTTGCTTTACTTTTGAGTAAAGCATCAATGAATTAAGCTGGGACAGTGCTGGATATGGAGACAGATATGACAGTGCAGTGATGTTCAAACAACATGCAAAACTTGACTTTAGAGGCTCTGGTCATTATGGTGTGAACATTATGGACAATGGAAAGAATAACATTCAAGTTCATGATCGCGTCCTGACACCTGCTGAAGACGTCAAATTAATAAAAAAAAAAATAAAGGCCTTGAGTCTCACGGTTACAAAATTCCGACAGTTTTGATGAAAAAAATCTTAATTAAGCTTCATACAGTTCGGACATTCTTCTGCTGATAGGCTGCAGAGGCTTCTGGCTAGCTCTGGCAATAAAGATATGGAATGTGGCGTAATTCTTCAAAGAACTGTTAATGAAATGTGAAACATGTCAGAGACACAGTAGGCCCAACCCAAAGCCTTTACATTATTGATCAGTTCTCTCAGTTTAGTGCAGGCAGCATTCTGACCACAAAGTCCTCTAAAATGGTGAAACACTTTGTTCATGATTGGATTAGCCTGCATGGTCCACCTCAGAAACCTTTCAGTGATGATGGAGGAGAATTCAACAACAATGAAGTGAGAGATATGGCAAAAATCTTCAACAGAGAAGTAAAGACAACAGCTGCATACAGCCCATGGAGCAATGGACTTGAAAGAGCACAACCAAACGCTCACTGAGATCATAATGAAAGTAAAGAAAAGTAACGGTTAGAACTGGGACACTGACAAGCCTCCTGCTTTAGAGGGCACCACAAAAAGTGAAGGAGCGGCAAAACACACTTCTGCTTCACATGCATGTAGAAAGGCTTTTACTGAAGCAGAAATGTTCAGAAAGAATACAGAGAGCACAGCGGAAACTGCTTCATCACACAGATCTCCTCTTTAGGGGACTGTCCAAAGTAGAAAGGACCAGGAGTTCATTGGTCATTAACATCCTCATTTTGCTTAGACGTCTGTTGTACTCTTGTGGAAACCATCTGAAGCCCAACTGCATTTCTTGACCAAGCGGTTTCTAGCGACCTGCATTGAAAATGAATTACCTGCAGATGTTGCGACATCTTTAATATATTATTACTTTTTTTTTTTTTAAATGAGCTTTCCATGGACAAACATTAAGATTGGAAGCATAGTAGCGTCTAACAAATGTTAGTGTTCCATGTGCCACAAGTTCCCCAGATGTTTTGTGCTACTATGCAAACTCTTGCTAAAGCACACAATTCTCCTGCTTGCACTGACACTATCTGGTAACCTTCACCATGAAGTAGCCACTGATGGTTTCCCATTTTCCTACTGCAGTCTGGATCCATCTAAAAATAAATAAATAAAAAATAAACACATCAGCATTTTCGTTTGGTACATCAGTGAGATCGGACCTGACAGCCTGGACTCCCATAGGAATTTTTCATCATTTTGGATAACAATTTTTCTCCTTCCTTGGACAGGGGTATTGTCCCCAGTAAAGACAATCAGCTGTTTTGCTTGTACCACTTTAACTGGAGATGCACCCTTTATTCAACCAATATCATCACTTGGCAGCATTAGTCTCGATCTCGTCATTTTTATCTGGCAGCTTGTGTCTGGACCGCATAACATAAGTATCATCAATTATTTGCACCCTCCAAGCATTCATACTAGATGAAAAACACTTATCTTTGCTTCCCCAATCTTTAGCATTAAGTAATGTTTTTAACCACACCCCTGTGTCTTTCCATTGACCCTTTATGTCTAGGGAACTATGCGGTTCACCTGGCTCTCTGAACAACTGTCTCTGCCCTTTAATCAAGACTACATCTCATGTCTTTCTGGTACATGTACACTCTCCCTCTCTCTCTCTTTCCAACCATTTACCCCAGATAACATGGGAAGCATTTTTTTGCACAAGCATTTGCACTAATAACTTTACTACCTCACTGGACTCTATTTATCGCACATTGCACAACTTGCACACTACAGTCATTATTTATTATCCTCTGTCTGTACTGTGTTGTCTGTCCGCACTTGTTTGTTTGTGTTGCACTTGTGTTTTGTATGCACTGTCTATGTTGCACCATGGTCCTGGAGGAACGTTGTTTCGTTTCACTGTGTACTCTGTATGTAGTTGAAATGACAATAAACCCACTTGACTTGACTTGACATGCAAACTGATCTTCATAGTACACATAAGATACAGATTATCTTTTGCTGGTATCTTTTGTACCCATGACTGTTCATACATATCAACACCAACTGGGGAGACAAATGGAGGATCTTCCCCATTCAACCTTTGACAGAGCTCCATATATTACAATAAAGGTTCTGTCAGGTATCAAAAATATTCTACTGGGCCTATTTGAAGTAGAAATAAGCCTATACTAGGACTAGTAGTAGAAAAACCTGTACATTCTGTGCATTGAAGGATTTAAGATTAAAAGCTCCCAATGTGAATGGTCTGTGAGGGGGTAAGCCTGAAACGCCCACTGTTAGAATTGTGTCTGTACTGAGGGATATGGGTACTGACCCCTCTCTAAGTACTGAAACAGTTGCACCAGGGTCAACTAAAAACGGAATACATTTTCCCAGCAAATCTCTAAATTCAGAATGGGTTCCTCACTGGGAATCAGAGTCATCTTTAGAGACTGCATACATTTTCTCCCATCTCATTCTATTCGGCATGGTCTGGTTCTGTAACTGTGAACTCTGATTATTGCTGCTCTGTGTCTATTTCCGTGGCCGTCTCCCCCAGCAAAATATCGAATGCCTTTACTTGTCTCTGCGTCAGACAGCCTGATTCCGCTATGTGCTGCTTCAAAGTTCTCGGCTCAGCTTGGTAACTTCATCAGTGAGGCGTCTGCAGGGCGTTTCCGATGGGTTCAGGTGAAGAATCTGGATGAGGCGCTCTCTGAACAGTGGGGTGCACTTGCGGAGCTGCAGCAGGTGGAGCTGGAGGCACAGTCTGAGAACTCACACAAAAATCATTATTCTGTTCATAGTTTACATACATTCCTATTTATTCCATCCCATCAGTCAGCCGTGTCCATAAGTTCATTTGATTTAATATTATATTGACAACTTCATACCTATCGTTACAATTATTACTGTTAACACTTTGTTAACAATGTATTAATTTCATGTGTATAGTCCGGACTCTTTGGGTGTTATTAAACCCGGCTCCCTTCTCTTAGAACCTTCTTCTAGAAATTCTTAATAGACCTTCTCTCATTTGTACGGTCCTGAGAAATAAATAATTTCCAGAACCTTGCCATAAAATCTTGGGATTGAATTTTCAGTACTGTTCAACCTGAAAAGCAAAAAAAAAAAAAAAAAAAAAAAAAAAACCTAAAATCTCCAAATTTTAATAAATTCTCTGAAAAATAAAAAATTCTCTGATTAAAACAACCCTTTTATAATTTTACCGTCACCTTGGGTACAGAGTCTCAGAGTCAGTAGAGCGCCCAAATTGACTCAGAATCACTCATTGGTATGACGGCGGCCGCCTCTGTTGATTTCTGATCCTGTCTCCCAAAACTCTGGACCCAGAGGAATATTGGTAATCTCGGTGGAACCTCCAGAACGGTGCAAGTCGGATTTGCTTCTCCGCACTTAAAGAATCAACTCTGTGAGTGAGCCTTAAGAATGTAGAAACACACACTTTAATCCTGCAGTAAACGTAATGCCGGCGAAAGCCTTCAGAACCACGTCTGAGAAAAAAAACCCTCTCATATGGTGTCATTTTAACGTAGTACATGTTCATCATGTGTTTGTGGAGTATAGAAATGTAACATTCACTCATTGATCAGGCTGGTTTCAGTCGTCTTTGATGTCCATATGCTGATTCTGAGCCCACTGTGGTGAGGCTGGTGTGAAGCTGACAGACCCCATTGTTTCAAGGTAACAAATCAATCATGTGTTCCTCCAACAACAACAACAGGAAAAACATGAAATTAAAATCTATTTTTAAAAATAAATAAATAAATAATAATAATTGAACAGTGCATGCTTGTAGAAATGTACCTAAGAATTCTGGACACATGCTGTGAACACCGCTGCAGTCACTGGCCAAAGGTGCTTAAGCAGCTTGGAGAGAGCCTAACCTTTCAAAAGATGAAAGTATTTGGATCAGCATGCTACACTTACAGATATGACGGAAAGAAGCTAGATTCAAAATGTGAAAGAGAATCTTTGCTCCTTTAGGATGTCGCTGCGTCGGGCGGGGAGAACAGTAGAGAACGATGGTGCTGAAGGGGTCACGCAGCGGCAAGCTGTCTGGCGAGGTTCAGGATACGAGCACCTGGAAAACAGGAGACCGTGGCGTTACTCTTTGGGCCCTGATACGTTTTACAGTAGAATCTCCAACAATGAAAACACTGCCCTGAGGACGTCTCCTCGGGGACGAAGCAGAGGAAGGCGAAGTCGAAGAGTTGACGACCACGAATCGGCTAGCAGACCCGCTGTGTCTGGTGCGCCAGTAGTGCTGTGACAAAGGTCACAGGCAGTCTCCAGCCTCATCATCCATCATTGGAACAACAGAAGCTGGATATTTTGGTGAAGCTCAACTACCTCCTTGCAGAGCGTATGGAGAGCTCTGCAAGCCACGTTCCTTCCTATTGTTGTTGTTGTTAAGGGTAAACACAGAGACAGAAATGCAAACGATTGTTAGTGAAAGTACTGCACGGTAACACAGGTAGCAGACAGCTCAACAATTACAACAACTGGATAAGATAAATAAGACAAAAGCTAATTTTAAAGACTATAAAGTAGGGATGGTTGCATGACCAAACTAATACCCATTTGGGTCGGAGAAATGCTAACTGTGCATTTGACATTTACAGCTACAAGTGATCAGTTTCAGAGTACATGTCTGGTCATTATACCATGGTGCTAGCTATTTCTACCAAATTTCTTTGATTCTGATTGGAGCAAGATTATCAATGCTAAAACGGAACACAGGCTACAGGTGATCTGTTACATGCTCTAGATCTTTAGGGTGAAATTGGAAAGGGATGGATAAATCTGGAAGGTTATTAATGACTCTAGCCATCGAGCATTCAGCTTCAGAACCTGAGGTTTGGGTTGTGCATAGAACTGAACCATAAATTGGGTGGTGGGTGAAACTAAACGTAAAACCGCTAAAGCTACTGAGCGATGCTAGGCAGCTTCATCTCCATATGGAACAGTAAAATGCATTTCTTCAGATAATGGCACAGAGTTCGCAGCAAGGGATTTTCAGTCATTGATCAGTGAGAAGACGAGAGACCACATCAAAATCATCCAGCTGAGAGAAATTGCTGATATGCTGTAACAGCTGGAGTCATTGGCAACAGGAGCTTAAATAGGAGTTTGAAACCATTCCATACAACATGTTGAACAGGGAAAGCCTAACCTTTCAAAAGATGAAAGTATTTGGATCAGCATGCTACACTTACAGCCATGACAAAGAAGCTAGATTTAAAATGTAAAAGAGAATCTTTGCTCCTTTAGGATGTCGCTGCATCGAGTGTGGAGAACAGTAGAGAATGGAGCGGAAGGGGTCACACCGCTGCAGCACCCAAGGAAACCGCCTGGTGATGTCCAGGATACGAGCGCCTAGAAAACAGGAAACCATGTCGTTACTCCTTTTTTTTTTTTTTTGGGGGGGGGGGGGGGGGGGGCTGTCATTTATTTATTTTTCATTATTATCCTTTGTCAAGAACATACAATATAAAACAAAAAGAAAAAGTGGGTGACCGTACACCACACACCCCGAGGCAACCCTCCCCAATGGCCAGCTCATCAGAAACAATTTGTTAATAAAAACAGGGAGTAAAATAAAATGTTCTTTCAGAGCAGTGCTATAAACCTCTCAGCAGCATTTTCCCAGGCCAATAACATCTTGTCTTTAGCACCATGAATGTGAGCGGTAGAAAGATGCAGGTTAATAACATCATTACAGAAAAGAATCCATTGTCTCCATCTCCGAGAATGTGGGGGTTGCCAGCGCATGCCTAGTTATTTTTTAGCACTGAATGTTCCAGAAGTCGCAAGTAAAGGGAAAAGGAAAAGCCAGGTAATTTATGGAATGTTTGCAATTATTGAAACATCCGGAGTTCAGTCTCACCAAAAATAAAGTGTTGATTACATTCCGTTGCCACACAGGGAAGAAAAAAGGTTTGTTGGCCATAAGAAGTTTATAATTATGGAAGATGGGGGGAGTTTTAGTGCCACCTGGTGGAAGATTGTGATTATTTCTACATCCCTCCACACAGAAAGTAAATTACTAATGACTGGTCCATACCTCAATTTACAATGTTTTAGAGGGATATTTGAATAAAGTCTTGTAGTCTATGGGGAGCCACTCTACATACAAGTTTTTGCATCAGGATTCAGCCAAGTGGTTAGAATCCGTGGTCATAAAGAAAGAGTATAATTTAAAGTTAAGAGCAGAGAGGCCACCGTCAGTTTTACAAATGTTGGAGACTTAAATATTTGTATCTAGGTCTTTTATGGAGAGGCAATAAACCAAAATAACAAATCAAGTTTCTTCCAGAAATTCGTTGGAGGTGAAGTGAAGTCTGGGAAGAACAAATTTTGTATTTTGCAGCAACATGGTGTTAAATCGTCATCTGGCACATGCTGTGATAATATCACAAAGATAACATTTCACAGTTTAAGGTAATGATCAGACATCGAAAGAGGAGAGATATCAACTGAATAGATCAGTTGTAGAAAGGAGGAAGATGTAAGATTATCAATTCTAGAGAATGATTTATGTATGGCAGGAAATGTAGTATATTTTCTGGATGATGGGTTAAGGAGAGGCCAGACATCACTCAGAGGGAAATCAGAGAGAAACTGGTTCAGAACAGAGGTGGATTTGATTTGTGTATCAGAGTGAATTGCATTGGAGTGATCTAGCAGATTATTAGCATCAATGAGTAATGGACAGTTAAAATGGAGAGATATTTAAAAGGAGCTACAAAAAACTCCAAACCAAATACAGCTGGGGCGTAGGCTGAGACAAAAGTAAGAGCAAGAGTTTTCCCTCCAAAAGATGCTATAATGTGAGAAATGTGCTCAGACGTGTCGCCGCATGTATGACAAATTGATTACATTTCTCTCTTTCTTAGCAGAGCAGTACGCTGCCGCCTTAAAATATTTGACATTCTAGACTCATTGGTAGGCAAGAGATTGGATTCTTGTAATAACGCAATATATATTCTTTTTCTACGCAAAATATCTAAGCAACAGACCCTCTTTGAAGGTGAATTCAGACGCTGGACATTCTAAGACAATATTGTTAGTTCAGTCATAGACGTTTAAAACTAGCGCAAATAAGTCAGGATAAGCAGGAAAAGATGAAGTATATCTGAGAGGCTTGGGTGGTGATTAACAGATAAATGAAACAATGTCTTAAATAACAAGGAGAAACTGACCGAGAACAAACAACCCACAACCCAGGGTGCTCACAGAGAACAGGAAGAAAAGCCGTTCTTCTCTTAGAAGTGAAGGAGCTATAATCGACTAAAAAATGAAGGTTGGAACCAAAGTAGGAGATGGGGCTGCTGGCCCGGCTTACCTTCAGCAGAAACTGCCCATCCCGGTACCACAGGAGCTTGAAAATGAGGACCTGCTGTGAGTTTGCTGTGTCTTTCTAGCTTCTATAGACACAGTGAGCTCGATCCAGGTCTGCCATTTTTGGGAGTTCAGATGAGTGGCTTTGCTTCATCTTTTTCTTGATTGGGGAAGCAGAGACCTGGAGAGGGAAGTGGTCATGGTTTTACAGTAGACATCATAGCCATTCTATCACCAGTAAATGCCCCAAGTATCAGTGTTAAGAACAACAAAAAAGGACAGGAAAAAAAAAAAGGGGGGGGGGGGGGGGGGCAAGAGTTCTAACCATACGCAACTATTCTGGAAAATCAGCCACGTGGTCGCCCCCGGACCCTGATGCTTAAGTGTTCTACAGTAGAATCTCCAAGAATCTCCATCTGCCCCAATTAGTCATCCTCAGTGACGAAGCAGGTAAAGGCCAAGTCGAAGGGCTGAGGAACCCCGAACTGGTTTACAGGTACCGTCTGTTGGTGGAGGAGCACTGAGCTTTCACCCGGCCACACTGACTCCCACAGGCTCTCTCTAGAACAGGTCTGCAGATGACTCTCACTGTCTGGTGAGCCGGTAGGGCTGTGATTAGGACAACCCCGTAGGAGGAGTCACAAGGAGCCTCCAGCCTGGTCTTCTGACGGCCTCTACAATAGCAGCTGGACATGCTGGTCAAGCTAAACGGCCTCCTTGCAGAGCGTCTGGAGAACTCTGCATGCCATGTTCCTCAAGCGTAAACAGACAAACACAAACGATGGTTAGTGAGACAACAGCACTGTACAGTAACACAGATAGCAGATAGCTCAAGCGTTACAACTGGCTAAGATAAATAAGACAAAGCTAATATTAAAGACTAGAAATGACGTTCACAGCTACAAGTGATCGGTTTCGGAGCCATTATACCATGGAGCTAGCTTTTTCTATCAAATTGGTTCGATACTGATTGTCAAGGGAGCACAGTCTACAGATCATCTCTGAACATGCTCTATATCTTTAAGGTGAAATTAGAAAGAGATGGATAAATCTGGAAGGTTATTAATGAAAAACACTAGCTGTTGAGCATTTAGCTTCAGAACTTGAGGTTTTGGTTATATATAGAACTGAACTATGAATTGTGCTGATGCCGCTGTTAAGTCTATTATATAGACATGCATTGTTATATTTGTATTCCCCAACATTGGTTGTGCTATATTTTGGCTGTAAAAGTTGGTACCGTAATTTAAAAGGGGTACTTTTGGTATGAAGTAATCAAGTGGGAGAGGAGAGGAGCGAGCCCTGGTGGGAGTGGAGGTGTAGTTGGCTGTGAACGGAAGAAATAAAGTTGCACTACAGCTTGTTAAGTTAGTCTTTTTGAGTAACAGTGGTTGCAGAGGATGGTTAGTTGACAAAGGGTAAAAGTTGGAAGAATGAAGTCGTCATTTGAACCAGAGTAATGGAACTAGAGAAAAGTAAGCAGGCACTTTCTGTGGCCTTGGCGCTGTCGGGAAGAGCGAGGGAGTCGGTGTTGGAAAAAGCGGTAGATGACTTGAATAAAGACACTGGCATGAATTACTTGCGATTTGTTTATCATAGAAGAAAAAGACAGAACATACAAGGCATACTCAAGTTTTGATCTGATTATGAGAGACGTGCGTCTATGGCGGACTATATAATCGATATTACAACACTGGTACTCACAGATGCGTAAATCCAACATGGAACCTCCTGCCGTAGTATTAGCATTCAGACTGCTAGATACAGCATGCTTGCATATGAAAGACTAACACTTGGCTTTGACTGGTTTAGGGAAGAAAGTAGTCTGTGGTAACAGGAATGAACCAAGAAACCGGAAAAGTAAGAGCAAAGACGACAGAGAGGCAAGCCTTGGTCCCAAAATAATCAACAAAAGACACCACTGCCTTTAACCAATCCCTTGGAGCAGGGGACTGTTAAAAAAAAAAGATAAGATAATAATGTGTTTAAGGAAATCACAGAAGAGGGACAACAGTGCAGTTATTTATCAAAGACGGTGGACACTTCAAACCATGGACAAAAACTAAAGAAAATGCATTACTACAAGGAACAAAAGTGGCACGTGACATTTATTTCAGGCTTCCACCTGACTGACTGTAAAGGAATATTATGGAAGTGTGTTTTTCAAACCAAAAGGAGGATTGTCAAATAACTCCGGTTCCACGCCAGAGGTTCCGTGTAAAAAGGTCCCTTTATTTCACAATCAACAGAAAGCAAACTTGGCAAAATGCTTTCAGTTTTACAATGAGACTTGCCGTTACTCACCACTCACTGGATCGGGAGAGCCCTTCGATCCTGACAAGAGACAGCCATCTCAGTAAACCACAGAGCTGGACCTGCAGTTCCACTCAGCCGACTCTCACCAGGAAAGAGGGAAACCCGTCCTTTGTATCTTAAACAAAACGAAGAACTGTGCGTGGACGGGGACGGGGGCCAACCGCTCCCACCAGGCACAGTCTTCCCTTGACCCTTAATTCCAGTGGTTGATAACAACACCCTCATGAAAAACAAGTTATATAATTGATTATATAAATGTTAGTTTACAGTAGAACATAACCCGTGACTTAAAACAGCTGTATAGACCCGTTTCAACATATTGCCAATACATTATGACCATATCTTTAATATAAGGTGAACATGGATGCAATATACTCTTATATTTGGATATGTAGACCAAATTAGCATGGCTCCGCAGTGTACCTGCACCACCTCATAACGCCCATCATAGTACAAACACCCTTTCAGCCTATCCAAAGAAAAATAGTGGAAATAGTGTTGAGAGCAGGAGGAAACATGTCCAGAGTCGACCCAGCCGCTTTCTATTAAATTAATCTGGACCGCACCGTAATTGGGGTACTTGCCCGTAATTGTAGATGACTTCAAATGACTAATAACAAAAAAGCACAAATACACCACAAATTACACATGGACCCTTCACAAGCCTCGGAAAAAGACACCTCCCTCTGTGAGGAAGAGAAGGACCAACTCAAGTCAAACACAGGCCAAATTCTCTGGGTAGCAAGACAGATTAGGCCAGATGTCATGTTTGATGCTAGTCACTTGGCATCAAGCTTCAAAAAGGCAACTGTGAAGACAGTCCATGAAGCACACAATAGTGTGCAAACTGCAGTCCAAGGAGACTTCCAACACTTAGGCAGAGACAATGCTCTTCAATTGACTGGTGTTCAGAAATGCCTCATTTGGAAATCTTTCAGATGGTGGGACTCAAGAAGGACATTTGATTGTTCTTATGGGAGACAATGGAAAGTTCTCGCCAGTTCCTTGTCAGTTAAAGAGAGTCAAGAGGATTGTGCAGAGCAAATTTGCTGGTGAAACACTGGCAATGTCTGATGGAACTGATAATGCCATTTTCTTGGCTACGCTGATCTCTGAACTAACTACTGGGGGTGCTGAACTTGCTCCACCCATAATTTGCATCACAGATAATCATTAACTTGCTGATGCAGTGAAGTCCACAACGTCTGTCAAAGATGATAAGCAGGAGATCAGCATCATCAAAGAAATCACAGAAAGTTGAAAGATGCTGTGGCACAGTACAAAAGAACAGCCTACGGATCTTACCAAAATGGCTAAATCAGCTAATAAGATAGTACATGCACCAAGTGTAGGACAATGGAAACTTGATTAAAAATACATTTTGAAAAGACATAATACTGCTTTTCAGTGCTATTAAAAAACACAGATTATATTTGTGTCACTTCTGTATACTCTGTTTAAATGGTTAAAAGGAGTTCTATCTGAATATACTTAAGCTTTTTTTTTTTAAATAAGTGAGAGAGTTTTGAAAGTCTTAGACATGCGTTGTTTTTTGTATTCTCTTACATTGGGAAAACAACATTGTACTATCAAGTGGAGGTGTAGTTCACTGTGATCTGGAGAAATAAAAGTTGCACTATAGCTTGTTAAGTTTGTCTTTCTGAGTAACAGCCGCCACCACGACCACTTTAGCTTGAGTAACCGCAATACCAAAAACTTAGGGGAGTCCATGAATTTAGAATAAAACAGCGACAGACTCTGTGAATTCTCACCAAGGACGTGACGAACATAGCCACAGAAATGATACCAAGTTTTCCATTAAAGAGTACAGTAGGCTTTATGACCTGAATGTGGTTAAAGATGACGGTGGTGGTGGCGGCTGCAATGTGCGTTACAATATTCAAACACAGCATGAAATCCTTGGTCACTGTAATTATGATGTTTTCATGTTACAGGATGCAGTAGAGAACATGAAAAGAGTGATAAATTGAACCTCTGTTGGTATTCCTGGTACATTGACGCCCACAGGCTCTCTCCAGTGCGGGAATGAAGACGACAACCCTCTGTGTCTGGCGCGCTGGTAGTGCTGTAATTAAGACAACCCCGTTGGAGTAGTCACAGGTAGCCTCCAGCCTCGTCTTCCATCTGTAGAGTTTGAACTGCCACTACAACAGCAGCTGGATATGCTGGTCAATCTTGACAACCTTGCAGAGCGTTAGGAGAGCTCTGAAAGCCATATTCCTCAGAAGTAAATACAGACAGAAATGCCAACAATGGTTAGTGAGACAAAGTACTGTACAGTAACACTGGTAGCAGATTGCTTAAGGATTACAACAACTAGATAAGAAAAAAAGACAAAAGCTAATATTAAAGAGTATAAAGTAGGAATGGTCACTTGACTAAATTGATACCCATTTGAGACAGAGATGCTAACTCTGCCGGTCACTGTTGACGCTCACAGCTAAAAGTGATCGGTTTCAGAGTACATGTCTGGTCACAATAACATGGTGCTAGCTTTTTCTACCAAATTTCTTTGATTCTGATTGGAGCAACACTGTCAAGGCTAGACTGGAGCACAGGCGACAGGTCATCTGTTACATGCTCTAGATCTTTAGGGTGAAGTGGTAAAATGGATGGATAAATCTGAAAGGTTTTTAATGAACACTTGCCGTCAATCATTTAGCTTCAGAACTAGAAGTTTAGGTTGTAGCCACAAAAATGGTACCAACTTTGCCATTGAAGAGAACAATAGGTTTTATTACCTGAATGTGGTCAAAGATCACGGCGGTGGTGGGTTACAATATTCAAACGCAGCATGAAATCCTTGGTCACTGTAACTATGATGTTTGCATGTTACAGGACACAGTAGAGGACATGAAAATCAAGGGTAAGATTGATAAATTGAACCTAAACTGTGACATCTGCATTCAAGGGAAATCTGCTCAGAGTAGAAATAGAGAACCTGATGCACAAGCAAAAGCAGTACCTGAACTAGTACATTCGACCTTCCTGATCCTATAGATCCAGTGTGCAAAAGAGGGTTGTTCTGCTCTGCCAGCCACCAGTCCTTAGCAGTATCTGAAAGAACAGATGTTAATGTAGCCAGGACCTCAGGGACACCAAGAGGCCTCACTGCTAGATATTCTTCACACCTATCGATAAACGCTACAGCATCTTGTTCTGAACTGCCATATTTTGGAAAATAGAGGTTGATAGAGGCTGTGTGCTTCAACACATTCTAATTACTCTCAGCTGTGTTTGCAGGAGTAGACGTTACAAGGTTGGGTATAGGATATGGGCTAGAAGCTGTTGGATGTATACCAGAGGAGCTGGGTTGCTGACGTGAAATCATGCGTTTAAACCGTATTTCCCGTCGTTTGAGGCAGTCTACTACGAACTGACCCAGTTCCTGCAATTGGCTTTTCAGATTTTGTTCAACTCTACCACATTCTCTTTCTACGTCATAAATTACCATCTCCAAGAAGGCCATGAACGTCCTTTACCTGACTCAACTTCGCTGCATGGTTTCTGTGGCTTGTTCTAGTTTCTCTTCCATGTTTGAGACTCTTTCTCAGAGTTCGCAGTGTAGATCTGAGTAGATAGGGTTGTCTCCTGGGGAAGGTGGTGGTTGATGGTAATCACCTAAGGGAATTACCACACAGGCAAGAAAATTAGTTCATAAATATGGAAGACAAGGAGATTCTGTGCCACCTCATAGAAGATTTTGTGATTCTTTCTACATCTCTTCACACAGAAGATAAATTACTAATGATTGGTCCATTTATGAAGCCCCAGTTATGACCATAGCCGAAGGGTTAGAGTATAGGACTTGATCCAAGAACAAATTCAGATCCATAAAAAAATTCCAATCCAGTCAATCAAACGCCTTCTCTGCATCAAAGGAGAAAATGGCACACGGTGCAACATTCTGGTGTGTCTGGTGAGTGATGGAATACTCACCGTCATACATACATACCGTCATAATCGTCATACATTATTTAATTGAATAAATCCTGGTTGATCACAGTATATTAATTCAGAGATATACGCTTCAAGGTTTTAAGCTTCTGGTACTCCCAAGTGCTGGTAATCAGCTGGCAATTGATGGGCATGTGGGCGCCCGAAGAAGACAACACCTCAAGAACATTGTTTCCTCACCCTGTCACCACTTGGGTACTATAGGCTTCTACAGATTTGCAGTCACGGTTTGCAGAAAGATATTTTAGACGTCACCCGAACTGACTGCTCACAGCCAATCTCCGATCTCATGACTCATGACTGCCCTTCACAGTCAGGCCTGTTTACGCTGGTGTTGGCAACACATGCACTGGAACCTGAGCATGTGGAGGAACGTTATATGTCCAGCGATGGGTCCACACTCCGACCCTACAATCTAACTATCGTAGGCAGGAGAGCGCTATGCTGATTACTGCACCGATAGAGTAACTTCTATACTTTTGGTGGAGGCAGTGGGATGGTGTGGTGCAGCATCTCCCTCACTGGAAAAAACAAGGCTTGTCAACATTGGAGACAGTCTCAATGCAGAGAGATACCGAGATTTAATTCAGTAACCAATGGCAATCCCATATCTCCACAGTCTGGGACCGGACTCTATGCTTCAAGATAACGGTCGCCCCTACAGAGCAGGTTTTATCAGAGACCACCTCCAGAATTTGGGAGTGGAGAGGATGGAATGGCCTGCCAGCAGTCCTGACCTGAACACTTGTGGGATCAGTTTGGACGTGCCGTTCGTGCCAGAGTGACCAAAACAACTATGTTGACTGATTTGCGACAAATGCTGGTTGAAAAATGGGACGCCATTCCACAGCAGTATGTGACCAGGCTGGTGACCAGCATGAGGAGGAGGTGCCAGGCTGTGTATGGTTCTTCCAAACAGGCTTACCAAATGTATAAGATTTACTGCCAAGAAGCATTGTTACAACAAATAAATAATCTACCAAACAATTTCCTTACATTTTGTGCCAACTGTTTTTTAGCAAATAGTTTGACATCAGAACTAACAGAACTAACGATAAAGGACAATAACAAGCTAGCTTAATAAGCTGGCTAAAGTTGGATCCTTTCCAGGTTCAATAAGGAGTGAGATTAAAGCTGTGTTTACATCCCTGTGGAAATAACATGTCTAGTAGGAAAGAACCTATTGGAGGGTCCCAAGTTCCAGGCCTTGACTGAAATTTTCCCCTCAATTCCAGACCCAACATATAACTGAACCATGACACGTTAGCCGGCATGAGCATAGGAGCGAGAAATCACATTGCACCCCTGTAATTATAGTGATCTAGAAATGAAATGATCTACCTTATTTCAAATACCAAGAAAATAAGATAAATATAAAAGAGGGTTTCTCACCTAAAGAGAACAGAACTGCAAGATGGTAGACATACAGAGGTAGTGAAAACAGTAGAGTCAGTAATCCTGAGAATTACATGGGGATAATGTTGCTCCCAGACAGAGAAGATAACAGCTTCTTTTTCTAGGGGTGAAAAGATGAGGTGTACAGTGCCAGAGATGGTGACTTTCAACTGAGCTGTACAGTAGAATCTCCAACAATAAAAATACTGGCCTGAGCAGTCGTCCTCTGTGATGACGCAGATGAAGGGGAAGTCAAAGAGCTGAGGAACCCCGAACTGGTTAGCAGAGGTGAAAACCGTCTATTGGTGGAGGAGCACTCAGCGGCCACACCGACACCCACAGGCTCTCTCTAGCACAGGTCTGCAGACGACGACCCCCTTCTGCCTGGTGCACCGGTAATGCTGTAATTTAGACGACCCAGTCAGAGGAGGCAGCCTCCAGCCTCGTCTTCTGTCTATGGAGTTTGGACAGCCTCTACAACAGCAGCTAGACATGCTGGTCAAGATAGACGGCCCTCTTGCAGAACGTCTGGAGAGCTCTGCAAACCATGTTTCTCAAGAACTAAACAGAGACAGAAACGCAAACGATTGAGTAACCTCAATAGCTAAAATCAGTGGAGAACCAATGCATTTAGAATAAAACAGCGACAGCTTCTGTGAATTCTCATGAAAGGCATTACGAACAGAGCCACAAAATCCGGTGCCATTAAAGAGTACAATAGGCTTTATGACCTGAATGTCATCACAGTGGTGGTGGGGGTGGTTGCAATGTGCAATACAATATTCAAACGCAGCATGAAATCCTTGGTCACTGTAACTATGATGTTTGCATGTTACAGGACACAGTAGAGGGCATGAAAATCAAGGGTAAGATTCATGAACTGAACCTAAACTGAAGTTTGCATACAAGTGAAATATGCTCAGAGTAGAAACAGAGAACCTGATGCACGAGCAAAAGCAGTACTTTAACTAGTACATATGACCTAGCTGGTCCTATAGATCCAGTGTGCAAAAGAGGGCTGTAGATACACTACTGAGGATTACTCAGGTTCAGTCTGTGTACTTCCTAAAAACTAAGAAGATACTGAGCGATGCTTAGCAGATTCATCTCCATACGGAACAGTAAAATGTATGTCCTCAGATAAGGGCAGAGCGTTCACAGCAAGGGATTTTTAGTCATTGATCAGTGAATCAACTCAATCAACCTTAAAAATGTAGAAAAACACTTTCCTGCAGTGAACGTAACGGAGGTGGAATGCTTTCAGAACCACGTCTGACAAAAACCCTCTCGTACGGTGTCAGTTACATTTCTATACCCCACAAACCTGTGATGAATGTGTACTACGTGACATTCACACATTGATCAGGCTGCTTTCAATCATCTTTGATGTCTATATGCTGATCATGCTGATTTTCTGACCCCCCTGTAGTGAGGCTGGTGTTAAGGTGACATCCCATTGTTTCAAGGTAACAAACCCACCATATGTCTGTTCCTATGACTGTGTGAGAACATGCATTAAAACTAAAAACATGAAATGAAAATCTACAAAAACATTCCCACACATTTCCCCATTTATTAGCCATGTTACTAAACTTGTTCAGGAAAAAAGGGATTAATACATTATTCTTTTCATCACAATAGTTGACATCTTAGGCCCCACCTATTGAGGCAGATTCCACCATCTGTATGGAGTGTACAGAGTCTGTCAGCACTGGAAAGTCTGCTCGCACCATGGAATGACTTGGAATGTCTCAAAAAGACACTTTTGGGTATTTTAGAAAATTAAGCAAAAATCCAAAACTGTTTTTAAAAAATTTTAATTGATAGCAAGGAGTTAGTTCGATGAAATCAATCATCTGATGCTAAACGAACCACTGAGAGGTTGATGTGCACAGACTGGGGGTTTAATAACCCTGCTCATGTTCATCTGAATACATACTACCCATCTTTTACAATATGCTTTGGCGACTTGTGAAATCTAGGTGTAAACCAGTATTTGTCAACCACATCAGTCATATCCGATTTTGATTTGATCCACTGAATGAGTGATTTAAAATAAATAAATAAATAAATAAATAAATAAAGTTTAGAAAAATAAAAATGCTGATTTTGGAATATTTTGGTTATCCAACCAAATCCCAGCTTTGGATTCCCTCTTTACAGTGTTCACGCCAAACTCTCAGTTCCACCTCTATAACGGACTTCTGCAAAACAATAAAACGAAGATATATCTGGTGTCGAGTCTGGAATATCTTCCTCATCAGCATCCTCATTTTGCTCAGACTTTTGTTGTACTCTTATGGAAACCATCTGAAGCTCTACTGCATTTCTTGACAAAGCTGTTTTTAGCCACCTGCTCTGAAAATGAATTACCTGCAGATATTGCAACCCCTTTATTATTATTTTTTTTTAAAATGAGCTTTACATTGACAGAGAAATTAAGATTGGAAGCATAGTAGCTCCTAACAAATGTTAGGGTTCTATGTGCCACAAGTTCCCCAGATGTTTTGTGCTAATATGCAAATTTTTGCTAAGGCACACAATTCTCCTGCTTACACTCACACACTAGTAACCTGAATGTGTCCACTATCTGAATAGCCTTCACCATGAAGTAGCCACTGATGGTTTCCCATTTTCAGTCTGGATCCATTTAAAATAAACAATATAAATAAAATAAATAAACACATCAGCATTTTCATTTGGTACATCAGCGAGATCGGACCTGACAGCCTTGACTCACATGGGAATTTTTCATCATTTTGGATAACAATTCTTCTCCTTCCTTGGACAGGGGTATTGAGCCCAGTAAAGCCAATCAGCTGTTTTACTTGTACCACTTTAACTGGAGATGCTCCCTTTATTCAACCAATATCATTACTTGGCAGCATTAGTCTCGATCTCGCCATTTTTATCTGGCAGCTTGTGTCTGGACCGCATAACATAAGTATCTTTAATTATTTGTACCCTCCAAGTATTCATACTAGATGAAAAACACTTATCTTTGCTTTCCCAATCTTTAGCATTAAGTAATGATTTTTTGTCTCTTTCCATTGACCCTTCTTGCCTGGGCAACTATGCGGTTCACTTGGCTCTCTGAACAACTGTCTCTGTCCTTTAATCAAGACTACATGCGTGGCTGCAAACTGATCTTCATAGCACACATAAGATACAGATTATCTTTTGCTGATATCTTTTGTACCCATGACTGTTCATACATAACACCAACTGGGGAGACAAATGGAGGATTTCTGTCAGGTATCAAAAATATTCTACTGGGCCTATTTGAAGTAGAAATAAGCCTATACTAGGACTAGTAGCAGAAAAACCTGTACATTCTGTGCATTGAAAGATTTAAGATTAAAAGCTCCCAATGTGAATGGTCTGTGAGGGGTAAGCCTGAAACCCCCACTGTTAGAATTGTGTCCGTACTGAGGGATATGGGTACTGACCCCTCTCTAAGTACTGAAACTGTTGCACCAGAGTCATCTAATAACGGAATAAATTTTCCCAGCAAATCAGAATGGGTTCCTCACTGGGAATCAGAGTCATCTTTAGAGATTGCATACATTTTCTCCCACCTCATTCTATTCGGCATGGTCTGTTTCTGTAACTGAACTCTGGTTATTGCTGCTCTGTGTCTATTTCCGTGGCCGTCTCCCCCAGCAAAATCTCCAATGCCTTTACTTGTCTATTGTCAGTCTGTTTCCGCTATGCACTGCTTCAAAGTTCTCGGCTCAGCTTGGTAACTTCATCAGTCAGGCGGCTGCTGGACTTTTTCGATGGGTTCAGGTAAAGAATCTGGATGAGGTGCTCTCTGAACAACGGGGTGCACTTGCGGAGCTGCAGCAGGTGGAGCTGGAGGCACAGTCTGAGAACATACACAAAAATCATTATTCTGTTCATAGTTTACATACATTCCTATTTATTCCATCCCATCAGTCAGTCGTGTCCATAAGTTCATTTGATTTAATATTATATTGACATCTTTAGACCTATAGTCACAATTATTATTGTTAAGTATGTATTCATTTCATGTGTATAGTCGGGACTCTTCGGGTGTAATAAAACGTAGCTCTCTAAGAACCTTTGAAATTTTTAATGGACTCTGAACCCTTCTTAAATTGTCTAATTTGTACAGTCCTAAGAAATAAATAATTTCCTAAACCTTGCCTTAAAATCTTGGGATTTAACTATTAGTACTGTTCAACATGTAGAGCAAAAAACAAACAAAAAAAAACTAAAATCTTGTCTTAGAATCTTCAAATTTTAATAAATTCTCTGAAAAATAAAAATTCTCTGGTTAAAACAACCCTGAGAATCAAAATATTCCAACATATCGTTCTAGAATCTTCTGATCTTAAAGCAAATTCAGAGCTGAGAAATTTTCAGTTCAGACAACTGCGAGAATCATGTTAAGGCAATGTTTTGAAAATCCCTACCCTTTGATACGGCGTCCTGCATCTTCCTGTGTATTCTAAATGTATAAAGCAACTGATAATTTTTTTTTTTGTTGTTTTTAATAATTTTACCGTCACCATGGGTACAGCGTCTCAGAGTCAGTAGAGCGCCTGATTTGACTCAGAATCACTCATTGGTATGACGGCGGCCGCCTCTGTTGATTTCTGATCCTGTCTCCCAAAACTCTGGACCCAGTGGAATATTGGTAATCTCGGTGGAACCTCCAAAACGGTGCTAGTCGGATTTGCTTCTCCGCACTTAAAGAATCAACTCTTTAATCCTGCAGTAAACGTAATGCCGACAGAAGGCTTCAAGAAAAAACCCTCTCATATGGTGTCATTGTAACGTAGTACATGTTCATCATGTGTTTGTGGAGTATAGAAATGTAACATTCACTCATTGATCAGGCTGGTTTCAGTCGTCTTTGATGTCCATATGCTAATAACGCTGATTTTCTGAGCTCACTGTGGTGAGGCTGGTGTGAAGCTGACACACTCCATTGTTTAAAGGTAACAAACCCGCCATATGTTCCTAAAATAATAATAATAATAATAATAATAATAATAATAATAATAATAACAGGAAAAACATGAAATGAAAATCTATTTAAAAAAAAAATAGAAATTGAACAGTGCATGCTCGCAGAAACTTACCTAAAGAATTCTGGACACATGCTGTGATGACCGCTGCAGTCATTAGTGCTTAAATAGCTGTTTGAAACCAACTCCATACGACATGTTGAACATGGAGAAAGCCTAATCTTTCAAAAGATGAAAGTATTTGGCTCAGCATGCTACACTTACAGACATGACAGAAAGAAGCTAGATTCAAAATGTGAAAGAGAATCTTTGCTCCTTTAGGATGTCGCTGCGTTGGGCAGGGAGAACAGTAGAGAACGATGGTGCTCAAGGGGGTCACGCAGCTGTCAAGCTGTCTGGCGAGGTTCAGGATACGAGCACCTGGAAAACAGGAGACCGTGGCGTTACTCTTTGGGCCCCGATACATTTTACAGTAGAATCTCCAACAATGAGAACACTGCCCTGAGGACTTCTCCTCGGTGACGAAGCAGGGGAAGGCGAAGTCGAAGAGCTGAGGACCTCGAATCCACTAGCAGAGGTAGCAGAGTAGTGCTGTAACTAAGACGACAGCGTTTGGAGGAGTCACAGGCAGTCTCCAGCCTCCTCTTCAATCTGTAGAGTTTGGATTGCTACTACAACAGCAGCTGGCTATACTTGTCAAGCTTGACAACGTTGCAGAGCGTTGGGAGAGACAGAAACTCAAACGATGGTTAGTGAGAGAAAGTGCTGTACAGTAACACAGGCAGCAGATAGCTCAAGGTTTACAACAACTGGCTAAGATAAATAAGACAAAGCTAACATTAAAAAACTATAAAGTAGGGATGGTCGCTCAACCAAACTGATACCCATTTGGTTCGGAAAAATTCTAAACCAAATCCATTCGACATGTTGACAGGGAGAAGTCTAACCTTTCAAAAGATGAAAGCATTTGGATCAGCATGCTACACTTACAAACATGACGGAAAGCAGACAAATTCAAAATGTGAAAGAATCTTTGCTGCATCAGGATCTCGCTGCGTCAGGCAGGGAGAATAGTAGAGAATGGAACTGAAGGGGTCACACCGCTGCAGCACCCAGGGAAGCAGTCTGGCGATGTCCAGGATACGAGCACCTCGAAAACAGGAGTGTTTTTTTTGTTTGTTTGTTT
The DNA here is from genome assembly GCF_030463535.1 of Salminus brasiliensis. Taxonomy (NCBI): domain Eukaryota; kingdom Metazoa; phylum Chordata; class Actinopteri; order Characiformes; family Bryconidae; genus Salminus; species Salminus brasiliensis. The sequence continues at coordinate 17,927,693 of NC_132896.1, forward strand.
TGGGGGGGGGGGGGGGGGTGATCATTATTTTTCATTATTATCCATTATCAAGAACATACAATATAAAACAGAGTCAAATAAAATGTTATTTCAGAGCAGTGCTATAAACCTCTCAGCAGCGTTTTCCCAGGCCAATAATGTCTTGTCTTTAGCATCATTAAAGTGAGCGGGTAAAAGATCCAGGTTAATAACGTCATTACAGAAAAGAAATGATAGTCTCCCTCTCCGAGAATGTGGGGGTTGCCAGCGCATGCCTAGTTATTTTTTTAGCATTGATTGTTCCAGCAGACGCAAGTAAAGGGAAAAGGAAAATCCAGGTAAATTATATAAAGACTGAAATTCTTGGAACGCCCGGAGTTCAGTCTCACTAAAAATAAAGTTGATTACATTCCGTTGCCACACAGGAAAGAAAAAAGGTTTGCCGGATGTAAGAAGTTTATAATTATGGAAGGTTTTAGTGCCACCTGGTGGAATATTATTTCTACATCCCTCCACACAGGAAGTAAATTACTAATGACTGTTCAATACCTCAATTTACAATGTTTTAGAGGGATATTTGAACAAATTAAGTCTTGTAGTCTATGGGGAGCCATTCTACATTCTTCTATAGGACGCCCTTAAGTTTTTGCATCAGAATTCAACCAAGTGGTTAGAACCCGTGGTTATAAAGAAAGAGTATAATTTGAAGTTCGGAGCCGAGAGGCCACCGTCAGTTTTACAAATGTTGGAGATTTAAATATTTGTATCTAGGTCTTTTGACACTCCTCAAATAAACCAAAATAACAATCAAGTTTCTTCCAGAAATTTGTTGGAGGTGATAGAGGAATCATTGAGGCAATGAAGTGAAGTCTGGGAAGAACAAATTTCGTATTGTGCAGCAACATGGTGTTAAATAGTCATCTGGCACATGCTGTGATAAACTGTGAAATGTTATCTTTGTAATATTAGGGTAATGATCAGACATTGAAAGAGGAGAGATATCAGCTGAATAGATCAGTTGTAGCAAGGAGGAAGATGCAAGATCATCAATACTAGAGAATGATTTATGTCTGGCAGAAAATGTAGTATATTTTCTGGATGATGGGTTAAGGGCAGGCCAGACATCACCCAGTGTGAAATCAGAGATGAACTTGTTTAAAACAGAGGTGGATTTGATTTGTATTTGTATCAGAGTGAATTGCATTGGAGTGATCTAGCAGATTATTAGCATCAAAGTAACAGAGAGTCAAAATTAGAGAGCTATTTAGATAGAGCTACAAAAAACTCCAAACCAAATACAGCTGGGGCGTAGGCTGAGACAAAAGTGAGTTTTTCTCTCCAATAGATGCTATAATGAGAGAAATACAGGTGCTGGCACGTCTGGCAGACAAATCGATTACATTTTTCTCTTTCTTAGCAGAGCAGTACGCTGCCACCTTAAACTATTTATTTGACATTTTAGACTCTGTGGTAGGCAAGAGATTGGATTCTTGTAACAACGTAATATCTATTGTTTTTCTACGCAAAATATCTAAGCAACAGACCCTCTTTGAAGGCGAATTCAGATGCTGGACATACTAAGACAATATTGTTAGTTCAGTCACAGACGATTATAAATACTAGCACAAATAATCCAGGATAAGCAGGAAAAGATGAAGTATATCTGAGAGGTTTGGGTGGTGATTAACAGATAAATTAAACAATGTCTTAAATAACAAGGAGAAACTGACCAGGAATAAACAACCCACAACCCAGGGTGCTCACAGAGAACAGGAAGAAAAGCCGTTCTTCTCTTAGAAGTGAAGAAGCTATAGTCAACAAAAAAATGAAGGTTGGAACCAAAGTAGGAGATGGGTCTGCTGGATCTGCTTACCTTCAGTAGAAGCTGCCCATCCCGGTACCACAGGAGCTTGAAAATAAGGACCTGTTGCGAATTGTGTCTTTCTAGCTTCTATAGAAACAGTGAGCTCGATCAAGTTCTGCCATTTTTGGGAGTTCAGATGAGTGGCTTTGCTTCATCTTTTTTTCTTGATTGGGGAAGCAACTGGAGAGGAAAGTGGTCATGCTTTTACAGTAGACATCACAGCCATTCCATCACCAGTAAATGCCCCAAGTATCAGTGTTAAGAACAACAAAAAAGAAAAGGGTATATACTACAGTAGAATCTCCATGAATCTCCATCGGCCCTGAGCAGTCATCCTCGGTGACGAAGCAGGTGAAGGCCAAGTCGAAGAGCTGAGGAACCCCGAACTGGTTAGCAGGGGTGAAGAGCCGGTAGGGCTGTGATTAAGACAACCCTGTTGGAGGAGTCACAGGGAGCATCCAGCCTAGTCTTTCGTCGGTGGAGTTTGGATGGCCTCTACAACAGCAGCTGGACATGCTGGTCAAGCTAAACAGCCTCCTTGCAGAGTGTCTGAAGAACTCTGCAAGCCATGTACCTCAAGCGTAAACAGAAACACAAATGGTTAGTGAGAAAGTACTGTACAGTAACACCGATAGCAGACAGCTCAAGGGTTACAACTGGCAAAGATAAATAAGACAAAGCTAATATTAAAGACTATAAATGATGTTCACAGCTACAAGTGATCGGTTTTGCTTTACTTTTGAGTAAAGCATCAATGAATTAAGCTGGGACAGTGCTGGATATGGAGACAGATATGACAGTGCAGTGATGTTCAAACAACATGCAAAACTTGACTTTAGAGGCTCTGGTCATTATGGTGTGAACATTATGGACAATGGAAAGAATAACATTCAAGTTCATGATCGCGTCCTGACACCTGCTGAAGACGTCAAATTAATAAAAAAAAAAATAAAGGCCTTGAGTCTCACGGTTACAAAATTCCGACAGTTTTGATGAAAAAAATCTTAATTAAGCTTCATACAGTTCGGACATTCTTCTGCTGATAGGCTGCAGAGGCTTCTGGCTAGCTCTGGCAATAAAGATATGGAATGTGGCGTAATTCTTCAAAGAACTGTTAATGAAATGTGAAACATGTCAGAGACACAGTAGGCCCAACCCAAAGCCTTTACATTATTGATCAGTTCTCTCAGTTTAGTGCAGGCAGCATTCTGACCACAAAGTCCTCTAAAATGGTGAAACACTTTGTTCATGATTGGATTAGCCTGCATGGTCCACCTCAGAAACCTTTCAGTGATGATGGAGGAGAATTCAACAACAATGAAGTGAGAGATATGGCAAAAATCTTCAACAGAGAAGTAAAGACAACAGCTGCATACAGCCCATGGAGCAATGGACTTGAAAGAGCACAACCAAACGCTCACTGAGATCATAATGAAAGTAAAGAAAAGTAACGGTTAGAACTGGGACACTGACAAGCCTCCTGCTTTAGAGGGCACCACAAAAAGTGAAGGAGCGGCAAAACACACTTCTGCTTCACATGCATGTAGAAAGGCTTTTACTGAAGCAGAAATGTTCAGAAAGAATACAGAGAGCACAGCGGAAACTGCTTCATCACACAGATCTCCTCTTTAGGGGACTGTCCAAAGTAGAAAGGACCAGGAGTTCATTGGTCATTAACATCCTCATTTTGCTTAGACGTCTGTTGTACTCTTGTGGAAACCATCTGAAGCCCAACTGCATTTCTTGACCAAGCGGTTTCTAGCGACCTGCATTGAAAATGAATTACCTGCAGATGTTGCGACATCTTTAATATATTATTACTTTTTTTTTTTTTAAATGAGCTTTCCATGGACAAACATTAAGATTGGAAGCATAGTAGCGTCTAACAAATGTTAGTGTTCCATGTGCCACAAGTTCCCCAGATGTTTTGTGCTACTATGCAAACTCTTGCTAAAGCACACAATTCTCCTGCTTGCACTGACACTATCTGGTAACCTTCACCATGAAGTAGCCACTGATGGTTTCCCATTTTCCTACTGCAGTCTGGATCCATCTAAAAATAAATAAATAAAAAATAAACACATCAGCATTTTCGTTTGGTACATCAGTGAGATCGGACCTGACAGCCTGGACTCCCATAGGAATTTTTCATCATTTTGGATAACAATTTTTCTCCTTCCTTGGACAGGGGTATTGTCCCCAGTAAAGACAATCAGCTGTTTTGCTTGTACCACTTTAACTGGAGATGCACCCTTTATTCAACCAATATCATCACTTGGCAGCATTAGTCTCGATCTCGTCATTTTTATCTGGCAGCTTGTGTCTGGACCGCATAACATAAGTATCATCAATTATTTGCACCCTCCAAGCATTCATACTAGATGAAAAACACTTATCTTTGCTTCCCCAATCTTTAGCATTAAGTAATGTTTTTAACCACACCCCTGTGTCTTTCCATTGACCCTTTATGTCTAGGGAACTATGCGGTTCACCTGGCTCTCTGAACAACTGTCTCTGCCCTTTAATCAAGACTACATCTCATGTCTTTCTGGTACATGTACACTCTCCCTCTCTCTCTCTTTCCAACCATTTACCCCAGATAACATGGGAAGCATTTTTTTGCACAAGCATTTGCACTAATAACTTTACTACCTCACTGGACTCTATTTATCGCACATTGCACAACTTGCACACTACAGTCATTATTTATTATCCTCTGTCTGTACTGTGTTGTCTGTCCGCACTTGTTTGTTTGTGTTGCACTTGTGTTTTGTATGCACTGTCTATGTTGCACCATGGTCCTGGAGGAACGTTGTTTCGTTTCACTGTGTACTCTGTATGTAGTTGAAATGACAATAAACCCACTTGACTTGACTTGACATGCAAACTGATCTTCATAGTACACATAAGATACAGATTATCTTTTGCTGGTATCTTTTGTACCCATGACTGTTCATACATATCAACACCAACTGGGGAGACAAATGGAGGATCTTCCCCATTCAACCTTTGACAGAGCTCCATATATTACAATAAAGGTTCTGTCAGGTATCAAAAATATTCTACTGGGCCTATTTGAAGTAGAAATAAGCCTATACTAGGACTAGTAGTAGAAAAACCTGTACATTCTGTGCATTGAAGGATTTAAGATTAAAAGCTCCCAATGTGAATGGTCTGTGAGGGGGTAAGCCTGAAACGCCCACTGTTAGAATTGTGTCTGTACTGAGGGATATGGGTACTGACCCCTCTCTAAGTACTGAAACAGTTGCACCAGGGTCAACTAAAAACGGAATACATTTTCCCAGCAAATCTCTAAATTCAGAATGGGTTCCTCACTGGGAATCAGAGTCATCTTTAGAGACTGCATACATTTTCTCCCATCTCATTCTATTCGGCATGGTCTGGTTCTGTAACTGTGAACTCTGATTATTGCTGCTCTGTGTCTATTTCCGTGGCCGTCTCCCCCAGCAAAATATCGAATGCCTTTACTTGTCTCTGCGTCAGACAGCCTGATTCCGCTATGTGCTGCTTCAAAGTTCTCGGCTCAGCTTGGTAACTTCATCAGTGAGGCGTCTGCAGGGCGTTTCCGATGGGTTCAGGTGAAGAATCTGGATGAGGCGCTCTCTGAACAGTGGGGTGCACTTGCGGAGCTGCAGCAGGTGGAGCTGGAGGCACAGTCTGAGAACTCACACAAAAATCATTATTCTGTTCATAGTTTACATACATTCCTATTTATTCCATCCCATCAGTCAGCCGTGTCCATAAGTTCATTTGATTTAATATTATATTGACAACTTCATACCTATCGTTACAATTATTACTGTTAACACTTTGTTAACAATGTATTAATTTCATGTGTATAGTCCGGACTCTTTGGGTGTTATTAAACCCGGCTCCCTTCTCTTAGAACCTTCTTCTAGAAATTCTTAATAGACCTTCTCTCATTTGTACGGTCCTGAGAAATAAATAATTTCCAGAACCTTGCCATAAAATCTTGGGATTGAATTTTCAGTACTGTTCAACCTGAAAAGCAAAAAAAAAAAAAAAAAAAAAAAAAAAACCTAAAATCTCCAAATTTTAATAAATTCTCTGAAAAATAAAAAATTCTCTGATTAAAACAACCCTTTTATAATTTTACCGTCACCTTGGGTACAGAGTCTCAGAGTCAGTAGAGCGCCCAAATTGACTCAGAATCACTCATTGGTATGACGGCGGCCGCCTCTGTTGATTTCTGATCCTGTCTCCCAAAACTCTGGACCCAGAGGAATATTGGTAATCTCGGTGGAACCTCCAGAACGGTGCAAGTCGGATTTGCTTCTCCGCACTTAAAGAATCAACTCTGTGAGTGAGCCTTAAGAATGTAGAAACACACACTTTAATCCTGCAGTAAACGTAATGCCGGCGAAAGCCTTCAGAACCACGTCTGAGAAAAAAAACCCTCTCATATGGTGTCATTTTAACGTAGTACATGTTCATCATGTGTTTGTGGAGTATAGAAATGTAACATTCACTCATTGATCAGGCTGGTTTCAGTCGTCTTTGATGTCCATATGCTGATTCTGAGCCCACTGTGGTGAGGCTGGTGTGAAGCTGACAGACCCCATTGTTTCAAGGTAACAAATCAATCATGTGTTCCTCCAACAACAACAACAGGAAAAACATGAAATTAAAATCTATTTTTAAAAATAAATAAATAAATAATAATAATTGAACAGTGCATGCTTGTAGAAATGTACCTAAGAATTCTGGACACATGCTGTGAACACCGCTGCAGTCACTGGCCAAAGGTGCTTAAGCAGCTTGGAGAGAGCCTAACCTTTCAAAAGATGAAAGTATTTGGATCAGCATGCTACACTTACAGATATGACGGAAAGAAGCTAGATTCAAAATGTGAAAGAGAATCTTTGCTCCTTTAGGATGTCGCTGCGTCGGGCGGGGAGAACAGTAGAGAACGATGGTGCTGAAGGGGTCACGCAGCGGCAAGCTGTCTGGCGAGGTTCAGGATACGAGCACCTGGAAAACAGGAGACCGTGGCGTTACTCTTTGGGCCCTGATACGTTTTACAGTAGAATCTCCAACAATGAAAACACTGCCCTGAGGACGTCTCCTCGGGGACGAAGCAGAGGAAGGCGAAGTCGAAGAGTTGACGACCACGAATCGGCTAGCAGACCCGCTGTGTCTGGTGCGCCAGTAGTGCTGTGACAAAGGTCACAGGCAGTCTCCAGCCTCATCATCCATCATTGGAACAACAGAAGCTGGATATTTTGGTGAAGCTCAACTACCTCCTTGCAGAGCGTATGGAGAGCTCTGCAAGCCACGTTCCTTCCTATTGTTGTTGTTGTTAAGGGTAAACACAGAGACAGAAATGCAAACGATTGTTAGTGAAAGTACTGCACGGTAACACAGGTAGCAGACAGCTCAACAATTACAACAACTGGATAAGATAAATAAGACAAAAGCTAATTTTAAAGACTATAAAGTAGGGATGGTTGCATGACCAAACTAATACCCATTTGGGTCGGAGAAATGCTAACTGTGCATTTGACATTTACAGCTACAAGTGATCAGTTTCAGAGTACATGTCTGGTCATTATACCATGGTGCTAGCTATTTCTACCAAATTTCTTTGATTCTGATTGGAGCAAGATTATCAATGCTAAAACGGAACACAGGCTACAGGTGATCTGTTACATGCTCTAGATCTTTAGGGTGAAATTGGAAAGGGATGGATAAATCTGGAAGGTTATTAATGACTCTAGCCATCGAGCATTCAGCTTCAGAACCTGAGGTTTGGGTTGTGCATAGAACTGAACCATAAATTGGGTGGTGGGTGAAACTAAACGTAAAACCGCTAAAGCTACTGAGCGATGCTAGGCAGCTTCATCTCCATATGGAACAGTAAAATGCATTTCTTCAGATAATGGCACAGAGTTCGCAGCAAGGGATTTTCAGTCATTGATCAGTGAGAAGACGAGAGACCACATCAAAATCATCCAGCTGAGAGAAATTGCTGATATGCTGTAACAGCTGGAGTCATTGGCAACAGGAGCTTAAATAGGAGTTTGAAACCATTCCATACAACATGTTGAACAGGGAAAGCCTAACCTTTCAAAAGATGAAAGTATTTGGATCAGCATGCTACACTTACAGCCATGACAAAGAAGCTAGATTTAAAATGTAAAAGAGAATCTTTGCTCCTTTAGGATGTCGCTGCATCGAGTGTGGAGAACAGTAGAGAATGGAGCGGAAGGGGTCACACCGCTGCAGCACCCAAGGAAACCGCCTGGTGATGTCCAGGATACGAGCGCCTAGAAAACAGGAAACCATGTCGTTACTCCTTTTTTTTTTTTTTTGGGGGGGGGGGGGGGGGGGCTGTCATTTATTTATTTTTCATTATTATCCTTTGTCAAGAACATACAATATAAAACAAAAAGAAAAAGTGGGTGACCGTACACCACACACCCCGAGGCAACCCTCCCCAATGGCCAGCTCATCAGAAACAATTTGTTAATAAAAACAGGGAGTAAAATAAAATGTTCTTTCAGAGCAGTGCTATAAACCTCTCAGCAGCATTTTCCCAGGCCAATAACATCTTGTCTTTAGCACCATGAATGTGAGCGGTAGAAAGATGCAGGTTAATAACATCATTACAGAAAAGAATCCATTGTCTCCATCTCCGAGAATGTGGGGGTTGCCAGCGCATGCCTAGTTATTTTTTAGCACTGAATGTTCCAGAAGTCGCAAGTAAAGGGAAAAGGAAAAGCCAGGTAATTTATGGAATGTTTGCAATTATTGAAACATCCGGAGTTCAGTCTCACCAAAAATAAAGTGTTGATTACATTCCGTTGCCACACAGGGAAGAAAAAAGGTTTGTTGGCCATAAGAAGTTTATAATTATGGAAGATGGGGGGAGTTTTAGTGCCACCTGGTGGAAGATTGTGATTATTTCTACATCCCTCCACACAGAAAGTAAATTACTAATGACTGGTCCATACCTCAATTTACAATGTTTTAGAGGGATATTTGAATAAAGTCTTGTAGTCTATGGGGAGCCACTCTACATACAAGTTTTTGCATCAGGATTCAGCCAAGTGGTTAGAATCCGTGGTCATAAAGAAAGAGTATAATTTAAAGTTAAGAGCAGAGAGGCCACCGTCAGTTTTACAAATGTTGGAGACTTAAATATTTGTATCTAGGTCTTTTATGGAGAGGCAATAAACCAAAATAACAAATCAAGTTTCTTCCAGAAATTCGTTGGAGGTGAAGTGAAGTCTGGGAAGAACAAATTTTGTATTTTGCAGCAACATGGTGTTAAATCGTCATCTGGCACATGCTGTGATAATATCACAAAGATAACATTTCACAGTTTAAGGTAATGATCAGACATCGAAAGAGGAGAGATATCAACTGAATAGATCAGTTGTAGAAAGGAGGAAGATGTAAGATTATCAATTCTAGAGAATGATTTATGTATGGCAGGAAATGTAGTATATTTTCTGGATGATGGGTTAAGGAGAGGCCAGACATCACTCAGAGGGAAATCAGAGAGAAACTGGTTCAGAACAGAGGTGGATTTGATTTGTGTATCAGAGTGAATTGCATTGGAGTGATCTAGCAGATTATTAGCATCAATGAGTAATGGACAGTTAAAATGGAGAGATATTTAAAAGGAGCTACAAAAAACTCCAAACCAAATACAGCTGGGGCGTAGGCTGAGACAAAAGTAAGAGCAAGAGTTTTCCCTCCAAAAGATGCTATAATGTGAGAAATGTGCTCAGACGTGTCGCCGCATGTATGACAAATTGATTACATTTCTCTCTTTCTTAGCAGAGCAGTACGCTGCCGCCTTAAAATATTTGACATTCTAGACTCATTGGTAGGCAAGAGATTGGATTCTTGTAATAACGCAATATATATTCTTTTTCTACGCAAAATATCTAAGCAACAGACCCTCTTTGAAGGTGAATTCAGACGCTGGACATTCTAAGACAATATTGTTAGTTCAGTCATAGACGTTTAAAACTAGCGCAAATAAGTCAGGATAAGCAGGAAAAGATGAAGTATATCTGAGAGGCTTGGGTGGTGATTAACAGATAAATGAAACAATGTCTTAAATAACAAGGAGAAACTGACCGAGAACAAACAACCCACAACCCAGGGTGCTCACAGAGAACAGGAAGAAAAGCCGTTCTTCTCTTAGAAGTGAAGGAGCTATAATCGACTAAAAAATGAAGGTTGGAACCAAAGTAGGAGATGGGGCTGCTGGCCCGGCTTACCTTCAGCAGAAACTGCCCATCCCGGTACCACAGGAGCTTGAAAATGAGGACCTGCTGTGAGTTTGCTGTGTCTTTCTAGCTTCTATAGACACAGTGAGCTCGATCCAGGTCTGCCATTTTTGGGAGTTCAGATGAGTGGCTTTGCTTCATCTTTTTCTTGATTGGGGAAGCAGAGACCTGGAGAGGGAAGTGGTCATGGTTTTACAGTAGACATCATAGCCATTCTATCACCAGTAAATGCCCCAAGTATCAGTGTTAAGAACAACAAAAAAGGACAGGAAAAAAAAAAGGGGGGGGGGGGGGGGGGGGGGCAAGAGTTCTAACCATACGTAACTATTCTGGAAAATCAGCCACGTGGTCGCCCCCGGACCCTGATGCTTAAGTGTTCTACAGTAGAATCTCCAAGAATCTCCATCTGCCCCAATTAGTCATCCTCAGTGACGAAGCAGGTAAAGGCCAAGTCGAAGGGCTGAGGAACCCCGAACTGGTTTACAGGTACCGTCTGTTGGTGGAGGAGCACTGAGCTTTCACCCGGCCACACTGACTCCCACAGGCTCTCTCTAGAACAGGTCTGCAGATGACTCTCACTGTCTGGTGAGCCGGTAGGGCTGTGATTAGGACAACCCCGTAGGAGGAGTCACAAGGAGCCTCCAGCCTGGTCTTCTGACGGCCTCTACAATAGCAGCTGGACATGCTGGTCAAGCTAAACGGCCTCCTTGCAGAGCGTCTGGAGAACTCTGCATGCCATGTTCCTCAAGCGTAAACAGACAAACACAAACGATGGTTAGTGAGACAACAGCACTGTACAGTAACACAGATAGCAGATAGCTCAAGCGTTACAACTGGCTAAGATAAATAAGACAAAGCTAATATTAAAGACTAGAAATGACGTTCACAGCTACAAGTGATCGGTTTCGGAGCCATTATACCATGGAGCTAGCTTTTTCTATCAAATTGGTTCGATACTGATTGTCAAGGGAGCACAGTCTACAGATCATCTCTGAACATGCTCTATATCTTTAAGGTGAAATTAGAAAGAGATGGATAAATCTGGAAGGTTATTAATGAAAAACACTAGCTGTTGAGCATTTAGCTTCAGAACTTGAGGTTTTGGTTATATATAGAACTGAACTATGAATTGTGCTGATGCCGCTGTTAAGTCTATTATATAGACATGCATTGTTATATTTGTATTCCCCAACATTGGTTGTGCTATATTTTGGCTGTAAAAGTTGGTACCGTAATTTAAAAGGGGTACTTTTGGTATGAAGTAATCAAGTGGGAGAGGAGAGGAGCGAGCCCTGGTGGGAGTGGAGGTGTAGTTGGCTGTGAACGGAAGAAATAAAGTTGCACTACAGCTTGTTAAGTTAGTCTTTTTGAGTAACAGTGGTTGCAGAGGATGGTTAGTTGACAAAGGGTAAAAGTTGGAAGAATGAAGTCGTCATTTGAACCAGAGTAATGGAACTAGAGAAAAGTAAGCAGGCACTTTCTGTGGCCTTGGCGCTGTCGGGAAGAGCGAGGGAGTCGGTGTTGGAAAAAGCGGTAGATGACTTGAATAAAGACACTGGCATGAATTACTTGCGATTTGTTTATCATAGAAGAAAAAGACAGAACATACAAGGCATACTCAAGTTTTGATCTGATTATGAGAGACGTGCGTCTATGGCGGACTATATAATCGATATTACAACACTGGTACTCACAGATGCGTAAATCCAACATGGAACCTCCTGCCGTAGTATTAGCATTCAGACTGCTAGATACAGCATGCTTGCATATGAAAGACTAACACTTGGCTTTGACTGGTTTAGGGAAGAAAGTAGTCTGTGGTAACAGGAATGAACCAAGAAACCGGAAAAGTAAGAGCAAAGACGACAGAGAGGCAAGCCTTGGTCCCAAAATAATCAACAAAAGACACCACTGCCTTTAACCAATCCCTTGGAGCAGGGGACTGTTAAAAAAAAAAGATAAGATAATAATGTGTTTAAGGAAATCACAGAAGAGGGACAACAGTGCAGTTATTTATCAAAGACGGTGGACACTTCAAACCATGGACAAAAACTAAAGAAAATGCATTACTACAAGGAACAAAAGTGGCACGTGACATTTATTTCAGGCTTCCACCTGACTGACTGTAAAGGAATATTATGGAAGTGTGTTTTTCAAACCAAAAGGAGGATTGTCAAATAACTCCGGTTCCACGCCAGAGGTTCCGTGTAAAAAGGTCCCTTTATTTCACAATCAACAGAAAGCAAACTTGGCAAAATGCTTTCAGTTTTACAATGAGACTTGCCGTTACTCACCACTCACTGGATCGGGAGAGCCCTTCGATCCTGACAAGAGACAGCCATCTCAGTAAACCACAGAGCTGGACCTGCAGTTCCACTCAGCCGACTCTCACCAGGAAAGAGGGAAACCCGTCCTTTGTATCTTAAACAAAACGAAGAACTGTGCGTGGACGGGGACGGGGGCCAACCGCTCCCACCAGGCACAGTCTTCCCTTGACCCTTAATTCCAGTGGTTGATAACAACACCCTCATGAAAAACAAGTTATATAATTGATTATATAAATGTTAGTTTACAGTAGAACATAACCCGTGACTTAAAACAGCTGTATAGACCCGTTTCAACATATTGCCAATACATTATGACCATATCTTTAATATAAGGTGAACATGGATGCAATATACTCTTATATTTGGATATGTAGACCAAATTAGCATGGCTCCGCAGTGTACCTGCACCACCTCATAACGCCCATCATAGTACAAACACCCTTTCAGCCTATCCAAAGAAAAATAGTGGAAATAGTGTTGAGAGCAGGAGGAAACATGTCCAGAGTCGACCCAGCCGCTTTCTATTAAATTAATCTGGACCGCACCGTAATTGGGGTACTTGCCCGTAATTGTAGATGACTTCAAATGACTAATAACAAAAAAGCACAAATACACCACAAATTACACATGGACCCTTCACAAGCCTCGGAAAAAGACACCTCCCTCTGTGAGGAAGAGAAGGACCAACTCAAGTCAAACACAGGCCAAATTCTCTGGGTAGCAAGACAGATTAGGCCAGATGTCATGTTTGATGCTAGTCACTTGGCATCAAGCTTCAAAAAGGCAACTGTGAAGACAGTCCATGAAGCACACAATAGTGTGCAAACTGCAGTCCAAGGAGACTTCCAACACTTAGGCAGAGACAATGCTCTTCAATTGACTGGTGTTCAGAAATGCCTCATTTGGAAATCTTTCAGATGGTGGGACTCAAGAAGGACATTTGATTGTTCTTATGGGAGACAATGGAAAGTTCTCGCCAGTTCCTTGTCAGTTAAAGAGAGTCAAGAGGATTGTGCAGAGCAAATTTGCTGGTGAAACACTGGCAATGTCTGATGGAACTGATAATGCCATTTTCTTGGCTACGCTGATCTCTGAACTAACTACTGGGGGTGCTGAACTTGCTCCACCCATAATTTGCATCACAGATAATCATTAACTTGCTGATGCAGTGAAGTCCACAACGTCTGTCAAAGATGATAAGCAGGAGATCAGCATCATCAAAGAAATCACAGAAAGTTGAAAGATGCTGTGGCACAGTACAAAAGAACAGCCTACGGATCTTACCAAAATGGCTAAATCAGCTAATAAGATAGTACATGCACCAAGTGTAGGACAATGGAAACTTGATTAAAAATACATTTTGAAAAGACATAATACTGCTTTTCAGTGCTATTAAAAAACACAGATTATATTTGTGTCACTTCTGTATACTCTGTTTAAATGGTTAAAAGGAGTTCTATCTGAATATACTTAAGCTTTTTTTTTTTAAATAAGTGAGAGAGTTTTGAAAGTCTTAGACATGCGTTGTTTTTTGTATTCTCTTACATTGGGAAAACAACATTGTACTATCAAGTGGAGGTGTAGTTCACTGTGATCTGGAGAAATAAAAGTTGCACTATAGCTTGTTAAGTTTGTCTTTCTGAGTAACAGCCGCCACCACGACCACTTTAGCTTGAGTAACCGCAATACCAAAAACTTAGGGGAGTCCATGAATTTAGAATAAAACAGCGACAGACTCTGTGAATTCTCACCAAGGACGTGACGAACATAGCCACAGAAATGATACCAAGTTTTCCATTAAAGAGTACAGTAGGCTTTATGACCTGAATGTGGTTAAAGATGACGGTGGTGGTGGCGGCTGCAATGTGCGTTACAATATTCAAACACAGCATGAAATCCTTGGTCACTGTAATTATGATGTTTTCATGTTACAGGATGCAGTAGAGAACATGAAAAGAGTGATAAATTGAACCTCTGTTGGTATTCCTGGTACATTGACGCCCACAGGCTCTCTCCAGTGCGGGAATGAAGACGACAACCCTCTGTGTCTGGCGCGCTGGTAGTGCTGTAATTAAGACAACCCCGTTGGAGTAGTCACAGGTAGCCTCCAGCCTCGTCTTCCATCTGTAGAGTTTGAACTGCCACTACAACAGCAGCTGGATATGCTGGTCAATCTTGACAACCTTGCAGAGCGTTAGGAGAGCTCTGAAAGCCATATTCCTCAGAAGTAAATACAGACAGAAATGCCAACAATGGTTAGTGAGACAAAGTACTGTACAGTAACACTGGTAGCAGATTGCTTAAGGATTACAACAACTAGATAAGAAAAAAAGACAAAAGCTAATATTAAAGAGTATAAAGTAGGAATGGTCACTTGACTAAATTGATACCCATTTGAGACAGAGATGCTAACTCTGCCGGTCACTGTTGACGCTCACAGCTAAAAGTGATCGGTTTCAGAGTACATGTCTGGTCACAATAACATGGTGCTAGCTTTTTCTACCAAATTTCTTTGATTCTGATTGGAGCAACACTGTCAAGGCTAGACTGGAGCACAGGCGACAGGTCATCTGTTACATGCTCTAGATCTTTAGGGTGAAGTGGTAAAATGGATGGATAAATCTGAAAGGTTTTTAATGAACACTTGCCGTCAATCATTTAGCTTCAGAACTAGAAGTTTAGGTTGTAGCCACAAAAATGGTACCAACTTTGCCATTGAAGAGAACAATAGGTTTTATTACCTGAATGTGGTCAAAGATCACGGCGGTGGTGGGTTACAATATTCAAACGCAGCATGAAATCCTTGGTCACTGTAACTATGATGTTTGCATGTTACAGGACACAGTAGAGGACATGAAAATCAAGGGTAAGATTGATAAATTGAACCTAAACTGTGACATCTGCATTCAAGGGAAATCTGCTCAGAGTAGAAATAGAGAACCTGATGCACAAGCAAAAGCAGTACCTGAACTAGTACATTCGACCTTCCTGATCCTATAGATCCAGTGTGCAAAAGAGGGTTGTTCTGCTCTGCCAGCCACCAGTCCTTAGCAGTATCTGAAAGAACAGATGTTAATGTAGCCAGGACCTCAGGGACACCAAGAGGCCTCACTGCTAGATATTCTTCACACCTATCGATAAACGCTACAGCATCTTGTTCTGAACTGCCATATTTTGGAAAATAGAGGTTGATAGAGGCTGTGTGCTTCAACACATTCTAATTACTCTCAGCTGTGTTTGCAGGAGTAGACGTTACAAGGTTGGGTATAGGATATGGGCTAGAAGCTGTTGGATGTATACCAGAGGAGCTGGGTTGCTGACGTGAAATCATGCGTTTAAACCATATTTCCCGTCGTTTGAGGCAGTCTACTACGAACTGACCCAGTTCCTGCAATTGGCTTTTCAGATTTTGTTCAACTCTACCACATTCTCTTTCTACGTCATAAATTACCATCTCCAAGAAGGCCATGAACGTCCTTTACCTGACTCAACTTCGCTGCATGGTTTCTGTGGCTTGTTCTAGTTTCTCTTCCATGTTTGAGACTCTCAGAGTTCGCTGTGTAGATCTGAGTAGATAGGGTTGTCTCCTGGGGAAGGTGGTGGTTGAGGGTAATCACCTAAGGGAATTACCACACAGGCAAGAAAAAAAGGTTTGTTGGCCATAAGTAGTTCATAAATATGTTAGACAGGGAGATTCTGTGCCACCTCATAGAAGATTTTGTGATTCTTTCTACATCCCTTCACACAGAAGATAAATTACTGATTAATGATTGGTCCATTTATGAAGCCCCAGTTATGGCCATAGCAGAAGGGTTAGAGTATAGGACGTGATCCAAGAACAAATTAATAAAAAAAAATCCCAATCCAGTCAATCAAATGCCTTCTCTGCATCAAAGGAGAGAATGGCACATGATGCAACATTCTGGTGTGTCTGGTGAGTGATGGAATACATGGAATAATCGTCATACATTATTTAATCTGTCACGTGGTCCCACTGGGCCCTGATACTTGGTTGTTTTATAGCAGAATCTCCAATAAGAAGAGCAATAAGAACAATGAGAACACTACCCTGAGGAGCTGTCCACAGTGACTAAGCAGGTGAAGGCAAAATCAAAGAGCTGAGGAACACAAACCTGTTAGCAGAGGTGAAAACCGTCTGTTGGTGGAGGAGCCCACAGCTTTTCCCCTGCCGGTAGTTCTGTAAATAGGACAACCCCATTAGAGAAGTCACAGGCAGCCTCCAGCCTTGTCTTCCGTCTGTGGAGTTTGCACAGCCTCTACAACAGCAGATGGATATGCTGGTCAAGCTAGAGACAGAAATGCAAATGATGGTTAGTGAGAGAAAGTACTCTACAGTCAGACATAGCAGCTCAAGGATTACAACTATAAAGTAGGGATGGTCGCTCAAACAAACGGACACCATTTGAGAGAGAAGTTCTGATTCTGCGTGTTGACGTTCACACTTACGAGTGACCGGTTTCAGAGAACATGTCTGGTCATTATACCATGGGTATTGGGTTGGGTTTGGGTTGTGCATAGAACTGAACTAAAAATTGTGCCGATGCCTCCACCACAACCACTTCTGCGTGAATAACCTCATTAGCTAAAATCTGTGGAGAGCAAATGCATTTCGAATAAAGAAGCGACATCTTCTGTGAATTCTCATGAAGGACATGACGAAACTTCCTGAAAACTAAAAAGGGCGAAACTGTAAAAGATACTGAGTGATGCTTGGCAGATTCTTGGTGGAACCTCCAAAACTGTGCTAGTCGGATTCGCTTCTCTGCACTTCAACTCTGAATCAACTCTGTGAGTGAGCCTTAAGAATGTAGAAACACACTTTAATCCTGCAGTAAACCTAATGCCAGTGGAAGGCTTCAAGAAAAAACCCTCTCATATGGTGTCATTGTAACATAGTACATGTTCATCATGTGTTTGCGAAGTATAGAAATGTAACATTCACTCATTGATCAGGCTGGTTTCAGTCGTCTTTGATGTCCATATGCTGATAATGCGGAGTTTCAGAGCCCACTGTGGTGAGGCTGGTGTGAAGCTGACAGACCCCATTGTTTCAAGGTAATAAACTCATTATATGTTCCTATAACAACAACAACAACAACAACAACATGTGGAAAAAACATGAAATGAAAATCTATTTAAAAGAAAAAAAAAAAAAAAGAAAAAGAAAAAAAAAATTTAACAGTGCATGCTCGTAGAAACTTACCTAAAGAATTCTGGACACATGCTATGATGACCACTGCAGTCATTGGCCAAAGTAGCTTAAAATAGCTGTTTGAAACCAACTCCATATGACATGTTTAACAGGGAGAAAGCCTAAACTTTTAAAAGATGAAAGTATTTGGATCAGCAGGCTAGACTTACAGACATGACAGAAAGAAGCTAGATTCAAAATGTGAAAGAGAATCTTTGCTCCTTTAGGATGTCGCTGAGTCGGGCGGGGAGAACAGTAAAGAACGATGGTGCTGAAGGGGTCGCGCAGCCGCAGCACCAAGCTGTCTGGCGATGTCTAGGATACGAGCACCTGGAAAACAGGAGACCGTGGCTTTACTCTTTGGTCCCTGATACGTTTTACAGTAGAATCTCCAACAATGAGAACACTGCTCTGAGCAGTCGTCCTTGGTGATTAAGCAGGTGAAGGCAAAGTCGAAGAACTGAGGAACCCCGAACTGGTTAGACCCCGTTGGAGGAGTCACAGGCAGCCCCCAGCCTCGTCTTCCGTCTGTGGAGTTTGGATTGCCTCTACAACAGCAGCTGGACATGCAGGTGAAGCTAGATGGCCTCTATGCAGAGCGTCTGGAGAGCGCTGCGAGCCATGTTCCTCAAATGTAAACACAGAGACAGGAATGCAAACGATGGTTAACGAGACAAAAGTACTGTACAGTAACACAGGCAGCAGATAGCTCAACGATTACGATTGGCGAAGATAAATAAGACAAAGCTAATTTTAAACACTATAAAGTAGGGATGACCCCTCGACCAAACAAATAACGTTTGAGTCAGAGAAATTATTTTTCTGCGGGACACTGTTGACATTCACAGCTACAAATGACTGGTTTCAGAGAACATATCTAGTTATTATACCATGGTGCTAGCTTTTTCTACCAAATTTCTTTGTCAAGGCTAGAATGGAGCAGTCAGAATCAATGTCGCAATCTTCAAAGTCTACAGATCCTCCGTTACACCCTCTAAATCTGTAGGGTGAGCCTTAAGAATGTAGAAACACACACTTTAATCCTGCAGTAAATGTAATGCCGGCGGAAGCCTTCAGAAACCCTCTCATGTTGTGTAACTGTTACATTTCTATACTCCACAAACACATGATGAACATGTACTACGTTACATTCACTCATTGATCAAGCAGGTTTCAATTGTCTTTGATGTCCATTTACCGAAACACGCTGGATTTCATTGCCTTTGATGTCCATATGCTGATATCGCTGGTGTTGTTGTTTAAAGGTAAAGAACCCACCATATGTTCCTATTCCCCAGGCAGTCAAATATGTAATAACCTGGAAAAACATGAAATAAAAATCCACAAAAAATAAACCCACAGTGCCTGCTCGTAGCAATTTACCTAAGAATTCTAGCCACAGGTGCTCAAATGGCTTGGAGAGAGCCTAACCTTTCAAAAGATGAAAGTATTTGGATCAGCAGGCTACACTTACAGACATGACGGAAAGAAGCTAGATTCAAAATGTGAAAGAGAATCTTTGCTCCTTCAGGATGTTGCTGCATCAAACGGGGAGAACAGTAGAGAACGATGGTGCTGAAGGGGTCACGCAGCCGCAGCGCCAAGCTGTCTGGCGATGTCCAGGATACGAGCACCTGGAAAAAACAGGAGACCGTGGCGTTACTCTTTGGGCCCCGACACGTTTTACAGTAGAATCTCCAACAATGAGAACACTGCCCTGAGGACGTCTCCTCGGTGACGAAGCAGGGGAAGGCGAAGTCGAAGAGCTGAGGACCTCGAACCGGCTAGCAGAGGTAAGACGACCCGCTGTCCGGTGCGCCAGTAGTGCTGTAACTAAGATCACAGGCAGTCTCCAGCCTCATCATCCGTCAGTGGAACAACAGAAGCTGGATATTTTGGTGAAGCTCGACTCCTTCCTTTCAGAGCGTCTGGAGTGTAAACAAACGCAAACAATGGTTAGTAAGAAGTACTGTACAGTAAGCAAGGCACCAGATAGCTCAACGATTACAACAACTACATAAGATAAATAAGACAAATGCTAATATTAAAGACTATAAAGTAGGGATGATCGCTCGACCAAATTGATACCCATTTGCGACGGAGAAATTCTAATTCTGCTTGTCACTGTTGACGTTCACAGCTACAATTGATTGGTTTCAGAGAACATGTCTGGTCATTATACCATGGTCCTAGCTTTTTCTACTCAATTTATTTAATTCTAAATTGGAGCAACATTGTCAAGGCTAGAACGGAGCATGGACTACATGTCATCTGTTACATGTTCCAGATCTTTAGGGTGAAATTGGAAAGGGATGGATTATTATGTTATTAATGACTCGGTGGAGGGGTGATCATTATTTACTTATTTTTCATTATTATCCATTATCAAGAACATACAATATAAAACAGAGAAAAAGTGGGAGATTGTGTACACCACACACCCCGAGGCAACCCTCCCCAATGGCCAGCTCATCAGAAACAATTTGTTAGTAAAAACAGGGAGTAAAATAAAATGTTATTTCAGAGCAGTGCTATAAACCTCTCAGCTGCGTTTTCCCAGGCCAATAACATCTTGTCTTTAGCACCATGAATGTGAGCGTTAGAAAGATGCAGGTTAATAACTTCAATACAGAAAAGAATCCATTGTCTCCATCTCTGAAAATGTGGGGGTTGCCAGCGCATGCCTAGTTATTTTTTTTTGCATGGATCGTTCCAGCAGACGCAAGCAAAGGGAAAAGGAAAAGCCAGGTAAATTATGGATATATTGAAACACCCGGAGTTCAGTCTCACCAAAAATAAAAGTGTTGATTACATTCCGTTGTCACACAGGGAAGAAAAAAGGTTTGTTGGCCATAAGAAGTTTATAATTACGGAAGATGGGGGAGTTTTAGTGCCACCTGGTGGAAGATTATGATCATTTCTACATCCCTCCACACAGAAAGTAAATTACTAATGACTGGTCCATACCTCAATTTACAATGTTTTAGAGGGATATTTGAATAAATTAAGCCTTGTAGTCTATGGGGAGCCATTCTACATGCAAGTCTTCGCATCAGGATTAAGCCAAGTGGTTAGAACCCGTGGTGATAACGGAAGACTATAATTTCAAGTTCAGAGCCGAGAGGCCCCCCATCAGTTTTACAATGTTAGAGGTTTAAATATTTGAATATAGGTCTCTTGCCACTCCTCGAATAAACCAAAATAACAATCACGTTTCTTCCAGAAATTCATGGGGGTGATGGAGGAATCATTGAGGCAAATAACGTTAAGTCTGGGAAGAACAAATTTTGTATTGTGCAGCAACATGGTGTTAAATCGCCATCTGGGCGCATGCTGTGAAACTGTGAAATGTTATCTTCGTAATATTAGGGTAATGATCAGACATCGAAAGAGGAGATATATCAGTTGAATACATCAGTTGTAGTAAGGAGGAAAATGTAAGATCATCAATTCTAGAGAATGATTTATGTCTGGCAGAAAATGTAGTATATTTTCTGGATGATGGGTTAAGGGCAGGCCAGACATCACCCAGTGTGAAATCAGAGAGGAACTTGTTTAAAACAGAGGTGGATTTGATTTGTGTATCAGAGAGAATTGCGTTGGAGCGATCTTGCAGATTATTAGCATCAATGAGTAACAGAGTCAAAATGGAGAGATATTTAGATAGGGCTGCAAAAAACTACGACCCAAATACAGCTGGGGCGTAGGCTGAGACAAAAGTGAGTTGCTATAATGTGAGCAATGTGCCCAGACGTGTCGCCGCCTGTATAACTAATCGATTACATTTTTCTCTTTCTTAGCAGAAGAGTACGCTGCCGCCTTAAAATATTTGACATTCTAGACTCATTGGTAGGCAAGAGATTGGATTCTTGTAATAACGTAATATCTATTCTTTTTCTACTGAAAATATCTAAGCAAAAGAAGGTGAATTCAGACACTGGACATTCTAAGACAATATTGTTAGTTCAGTCACAGACGTTTATAAATACTAGCACAAGTAATCCAGGATAAGCAGGAAAAGATGGAAAGTATATCTGAGAGGTTTGGGTGGTGATTAACAGATAAATGAAACAATGTCTTAAATAACAAGGAAAAACTGACCAGGAACAAACAACCCACAACCCAGGGTGCTCACAGAGAACAGGAAAAAAAGCCATTCTCCTCTTAGAAGGGAAGGAGTGAAGGAGATGGGGCTGCTGGCCCTGCTTACCTTCAGTAGAAGCTGCCCATCCCGGTACCACAGGAGCTTGAAAATGAGGACCTGCTGGGAGTTTGCTGTGTCTTTCGAGCTTCTATAGACACAGTGAGCTCGATCCAGGTCTGCCATTTTTGGGAGTTCAGATGAGTGGCTTTGCTTCATCTTTTTTTTTGATTGGAGAAGCAACTGGAGAGGGAAGTGGTCATGGTTTTACAGTAGACATCACAGCCATTCCATCACCAGTAAATGCCCCAAGTATCAGACTTAAGAACAACAAAAAAGAGCAGAAAAGCAAGATTTCTAGCCATTCGCTACTATTCTGAGAATAATAGTAGTGAAAACCGTTTCTCGGTGAAGAGGCACTTAGCTTTTCCTGGCTACACTGACGCCCACAGGCTCTCTCTAGAACAGGTCTGCAGACGACTCACTCTGTCTGGTGAGCCGGTAGGGCTGTGATTAAGACAACCCTGTTGGAAGAGTCACAGGGAGCCTCCAGCCTAGTCTTCCGTCGGTGTTTGGATGGTCTGGATGGACATGCTGGTCAAGCTAAACTGCCTCCTTGCAGAATGTCTGAGGAACTCTGCAAGCCGTGTTCCTCAAGTGTAAACAGACAAACACAAATGATGGTTAGTGAGACAAAGTACTGTACAGTAACACAGATAGCTCAAGGGTTACTGATGGCAAAGATAAATAAGACAAAGCTAATATTAAAGACTATAAATGATGTTCACAGCTACAATCTAATCGGTTTTGCTTTACTTTTGAGTAAAGCATCAATGAATTAAGCAGGGACAGTGCTGGATATGGAGACAGATATGACCATGCAGTGATGTTCAAACAACATGCAAAACTTGACTTTAGAAGCTCTGGTCATTATGGTGTGAACATTATGGACAATGGAAAGAATAACATTCAAGTTCATGACCGCATCCTGACACCTGCTGAAGACGTCACTTTAAATTAATAAAAAAAATAAATAAATAAAGGCCTTGAGTCTCACGGTTACAAAATTCCGACAGTCTTGAAATAAATCTTGATGAAGCTTCATACAGTTCGGACATGCTTCTGCTGACAGGCTGCAGAGGCTTCTGGCTAGCTCAGGCAATAAAGATATGGAATGTGGCATAATTCTTCGAAGAACTGTTAATGAAATGTGAAACATCAGAGACAGACACAGTAGGCCCAGACCAAAGCCTTTACATTATTGACCAGTTCTCTCAGTTTAGTGCAGGCAGCATTCTGACCACAAAGTCCTCTAAAATGGTGAAACACTTCATTCATGATTGGATTAGCCTGCATGGTCCACCTCAGAAACCTTTCAGTGATGATGGAGGAGAATTCAACAACGATTAAGTGAGAGGTATGGCAAAAATCTTCAACAGAGAAGTAAAGACAACAGCTGCATACAGCCCATGGAGCAATGGACTTGAAAGAGCACAACCAAATGCTCACTGAGATCATAATGAAAGTAAAGAAAAGTAATGGTTGAAACTGGGACACTGACAAGCCTCCTGCTTTAGAGGGCACCACAAAAAGTGAAGGAGCGGCAAAACACACTTCTGCTTCACATGCATGTAGAAAGGCTTTTACTGAAGCAGAATGTTCAGAAAGAATACAGAGAGCACAGCGGAAACTGCTTCATCACACAGATCTCCTCTTTAGGGGACTGTCCAAAGTAGAAAGGACCAGGAGTTGTCATTGGTCAGGATGGTGCAATGCCGTTGTCTGAGGTGGTGCACCCAGCTACAGGTTCCTCCATGTCTGACAGAAAAGTGAATGCAGAGAGAGAGGATGCAGGTGACAAAGGATAAGTTAGAAAATGACCCAAATATTGTACATAAACAAGAGAACACGAGAGCTGCTGAGGACAACGTAGAGGGGACAGAAACTGGAACTGAAGCGTGTGGTTTAAACTGAGCACACAGGCACAACCACTGGGGCACAAACAATTACATTATGGAAGTGTGATTTATGAAATTTTGAACCAAAGGGAGGATCGTCAAATAACTCCGGTTCCACGCCAGAGGTTCCGTATAAAAAGGTCCATTTATTTCACAACCAACACAAACTTGGCAGAATGCTTTTAGTTTCACAATGAGACTTGCCGTTACTCACCACTCACTGGATCGGGAGAGCCCTTCGATCCTGATAAGAGACCGCCATCTCAGTAAACCACCGAGCTGGACCTGCAGTTCCACTTAGCAGACTCTCACCAGAAAAGAGGAAAACCCGTCCTTTGTATCTTTAACAAAACGAAGAACTGTGCGTGGACGGGGACGGGGGCCAACCGCTCCCACCAGGCACAGTCTTCCCTTGACCCTTAATTCCAGTGGTTGTTAACAGTACCCTCATGAAAAACAAGCTATATAACTGATTATATAAATGTTAGTTTACAGTAGAACATAACCTGTGACTTAAAATAGCTGTATAGACCCGTTTCAACATATTGCCAATACATTATGACCAGCAAGTATACCTTTAATATAAGGTGAAAATGGATGCATTATATCCTTATCCTAGGCCTCTTTCTAGTGGTTACATGAAATAACCGAACAGTGAGTTGTTCATACGATACAGTGTGTACTAATTGGATGGAGTGCACCCTAAGGCGGTGTCAGCAGGGCAGAATTCATTCATATTACAAAATGTGTGTATGGTCTAGCAGATGCTTCATTGTACTGGTACGACAGAGTGAAGGAAATCGTGCTGAGAGCAGGAGGAAACATGTCCAGAGTCGACCCAGCCGCTTTCTATTAAATTAATCTGGACCGCACCGTAATTGGGGTACTTGCCTGTCATGTAAATGATATGACTAATAACAAAAAAGCACAAATACACCACAAATTACACATGGACCCTTCACAAGCCTCGGAAAAAGACACCTCCCTCTGTGAGGAAGAGAAGGACCAACTCAAGTCAAACACAGGCCAAATTCTCTGGGTAGCAAGACAGATTAGGCCAGATGTCATGTTTGATGCTAGTCACTTGGCATCAAGCTTCAAAAAGGCAATTGTGAAGACAGTCCATGAAGCACACAGAATAGTGTGCAAACCCAAGGAGACTTCCAACACTTAGGCAGAGACAATGTTCTTCAATTGATTGGTGTTCAGAAATGCCTCATTTGGAAATCTTTCAGATGGTGGGACTCAAGAAGGACATTTGATTGTTCTTATGGGAGACAATGGAAAGTTCTCGCCAGTTCCTTCTCAGTTAAAGAGAGTCAAGAGGATTGTGCGGAGCAAATTTGCTGGTGAAACACTGGCAATGTCTGATGGAATTGATAATACCATTTTCTTGGCCACGCTGATCTCTCAACTAACTACTGGGGGTTCTGAACTTGCTCCACCCATAATTTGCATCACAGATAATCATTAACTTGCTGATGCAGTGAAGTCCACAAAGTCTGTCACAAAGAAACTTTGCCTGGAGATAAGCAACATCAAAGAACTCACAGAAAGTTAAAAGATGCTGTGGCACAGTACAAAAGAACAGCCTACGGATCTTACCAAAATGAGGGCATCAGCTAATAAGTTACTACACGCCCCAAGTGTAGGACAATGGAAACTTGATTAAAAATACATTTTGAAAAGACAGAATACTGCTTTTCAGTGCTATTAAAAAACAGATGTGTCGTTTCTGTATACCCTGTTTCAATGGTTAAAAGGAGTTATATCTGAATATACTTAAACTTTTTTTTTTTTTTTAATAAGTGAGAGAGTTTTAAAAGTCTTAAAGACATGCATTGTTTTTTTGTATTCTCTTACATTGGGAAAACAACATTGTACTATCAAGTGGAGGTGTAGTTCACTGTGATCTGGAGAAATAAAAGTTGCACTATAGCTTGTTAAGTTTGTCTTTCTGAGTAACAGCTGCCACCACGACCACTTTAGCCTGAGTAATCGCAATACCAAAAACTTAGGGAAGCCCATGAATTTAGAATAAAACAGCGCCAGCCCCTGTGAATTCTCACCAAGGACGTGACTAACATAGCCACTAAAATGGTACCAAGTTTGCCATTAAAGAGTACAATAGGCTTTATGACCTGAATGTGGTTAATGATCACAGTGGTAGTGGTGGCGGCTGCAATGTGCGTTACAATATTCAAACACAGCATGAAATCCTTGATCACTGTAATTATGATGTTTTCATGTTACAGGATGCAGCAGAGAACATGAAAAGTTAAGATTGATAAATTGAACCTCTGTTGGCTCTCCAGTGCGGGAATGGAGACGACGACCCTCTGTGTCTGGCGCGCTGGTAGTGCTGTAATTAAGACGACCCTGTTGGAGGAGTCACAGGCAGTCTCCAGCCTCGTCTTCCATCTGTAGAGTTTGGACTGGCACTACAACAGCAGCTGGATATGCTGGTCAATCTTGACAACCTTGCAGAGCGTTCAGAGAGCCCTGAAAGCCATGTTCCTCAAAAAACAAACAGAAATGCCAACAATGGTTAGTGAGACAAAGTACTGTACAGTAATACTGGTAGCAGATTGCTTAAGGATTACAACAACTAGATAAGAAATAAGACAAAAAGCTAATATGAAAGACTATAAAGTAGGGATGGTCGCTCGATCTAATTGATACCCATTTGAGACAGAACCCCATTTTATATAGAAAGGTGTACGCTAGCAGCAACTTACCTAAAGAAATCTGGTCATATGCTGTAACCGCTGCAGTCATTGGAAACAGGAGCTTAAATAGCAGTTTCAAACCAACTCCATATGACACGTAGACAGGGATTAAACCTAATCTTTTAAAAGATGAAAGCATTTGGATCAGTATGCTACACTTAAACAGGATTCAAAATGTGAAAGAATCTTTGCTGCTTCAGGATCTCGGTACGTCAGGGAGAATATCAGAGAACGATGGTGCCGAAGAGGTCACGCAAGGGAGCCAAGGGAAGCTGTCTGGTGACATCCAGGAAACGGGCATGTGGAAAACAGGAGATCATGGCATTACTCTTTGGGCCTCATTTTTTTAATCAACTATTTTCTTTTTTTTATTGTATGTAATAACATACAATATAAAACCAAAAAAAAGAAAAAGCTCATCAGAAACAATGTGATATTAATATGCGGCACCATTTAAAAAGGAACTTGACTGGCTTTTCAACTGAGATAAGATGTATTGTCAAAAAGCAAAACAAACAATTTACTTACTTTTTCCAGTCAATTCCAGACCCAACATACAGCTCCGTAAAATATTAAAGAGACGACCCTACATGATCAATTTCTCTGGTTTTACTATTTATAGGCAATGTGTATATGGAAATTAACATTTAAATTGTATTTCTTAAACCATGGACAACATTTCCCCAAAATTGCAAATAAAACTAAACTATATAACTAATAAAACTAAGCTATTTGGAACAGTTATTTGAAGAAACGACATCTCAAAGAATGCAAAGAAATAGTTACAATACAAAAGAAGTTATTAAAATGTAAACCAAGTACTTATATTTGAACTTTGAGAGCATTCCTCTTTGGGGCTAACTGGGACCTTGATATCACAATTTCTTTTCACCCCATGTACCACATATGATGTGAATGTCTCCTTTATTCAAAATTCACTATGGAGAAATAACCTTCACTGCCAATCACAGCTTGGCTCTCCACTAGTCTTTCACATTGATGTTGGGTGACTATACCATTCATAGTGTGCAAATTCAGGTAACTCAGCTTTGTTTGATGAAATGCCTGAAATAAAATGGCTGCCATACACATAGAAATGCAAATGTAAGGACAAAGATGTCCAAGTAGTCTAATTTGTTGCCAGAGCTGTATAACTGAGCCATGAAACGTTAGCCAGCATGAGCATAGCAGCGAGAAGTCGCACTGCACCCCTGTTATTATACAACATATCTACCTTATTTTAAATGCCAAGATGTACAAGGAAAATAAAAGAAATATAAAAGAGGGTTTCTCATCTAAAGAGAAGAGAACAGTAGGCATAAACTTACGCATCTAAAAACTAAGATGGTAGATATACAGAGACTCAGCGGTTAGAGCTCCGGGCTATTGATGACAGGGTTGTGGGTTCGATACCCGGGCTCAGCAAGCTGCCACTGTTGGGCCATTGAGCAAGGCCCTTCACCCTCTCTGCTCTATGGGCGCTGGAGTTGGCTGTGTGTGTGTGCTCACTGCCCATAGTTCACTAGTGTGTGTGTGTTCACTACTACAGACAGGTAAAATGTGGAGGACACATTTCACTGTACATATTACAGTGACAAATACGTGCACCTTTACCTTTACCAGTAATCCTGAGAATTGCATAGGGATAATGTTGCTCCCAGACCGAGAAGATAACAGCGCTTCTGCTTCTTGGGGTGAAGAGATGAGGTGTACAGTGCCCGAGATGGTGACTTTCAACTGAGCTGGATAAAGTAAAGTTTAATACCTTTGCTCACAGAGACTTCAGAACTAGAAGAAAAGCCGTTCTTCTCTTAGAAGTGAAGGAGCTCAAATCAATGAAAAACCAAAGGCTGGAACCAAAGCAGGAGATGGGGCTGCTGGCCCTGCTTACCTTCAGTAGAAGCTACTGGAGCTTGAAAATGAGGACCTGCGGTGAGTTGCACATGTCTTTCTGGCTTCTAAAGACACAGTGAGCTCTTTCCACCATGGTGAGCTCTTTCCAGGTCTGCCATTTTTGGGAGTTCAGATGAGTCTCTTTGTTTCATCTTTTTCTTGATTGGGGAAGCAACTGGAGAGGGAATTGGTCATGGTGTTACAGTAGACATCACAGCCATCCTATCACCAGTAAACGCCCCAGGGAGAAGTGTTAAGAAAAACAAAAAAAAGACAGAAAAAGTGCAACCATACGCCATCCTCATCTTCCAAACCGATGCAAATTTGTTTTGCTTGAATGTCTGTTGTTGAGTGGACAATGCAGCTATAAACCAGAGAGTCTATTTCTCCCCCAGCAAAACCTTTAATGCCTTTACTTGTCTCTGCGTCAGACAGCCCGATTCCGCTATACGCTGCTTCAAAGTTCTCAGCTCAGCTTGGTAACTTCATCAGTCAGGCGGCTGCTGGACTTTTTCGATGGGTTCAGGTGAAGAACCTGGATGAGGCGCTCTCTGAACAGCGGGGTGCACTTGCTGGAGCTGCAGCAAGTGGACCTGGAGGCACAGTCTGAGAACTCACACACACAAAAAAAAAAACATTATTCTGTTCATAGTTTACATACATTCCTATTTATTCCATCCCATTAGCCAATCGCTTACAGTTTACAACCTTACCTTAAAATCATAGAGTTTATTAATAATAATAAAAAAAATAACCTAACTCCTTCACAAAATACTCAGGTACAGGTTTAACAGTACTGAAAATAAAATTCTAAAATCTTGTCTTAGAATCTTCAAATTTTAATAAAAAAAATGTAAAATTCTCTGGTTAAAACAACCCTGAGAATCAAAATATTCCAAGACAACATTCTACAATCTTCTGATTTTAAAGCAAATCCAGATCCCGAGAAATTTTCAGTTCAGACAACGGTGAGACGCAACTGTGAGAATCATGTTAAGGCAATGTTTTAAAAATCCCTACCCTCTGATACGGCGTCCTGCATCCTCCTGTGTATTCTAAACTCATAAAGCAACTGGGTACAGAGTCTCAGAGTCAGTAGAGCGCCCGAATTGACTCAGAATCACTCATTGGTATGACGGCGGCCGCCTCTGTTGATGTCTGATCCTGTCTCTGAAAACTCTGGACCCAGAGAAATATTGGTAATCTCGTGAAACGGTGCAAGTCGGATTTGCGTCTCCGCACTTAAAGAATCAACTCTGTGAGTGAACCTTAAGAATGTAGAAACACACACTTTAATCCTGCAGTAAACGTAATGCCAGCGGAAGGCTTTAGAACCGCGTCTAAGAAAAAACCCTCTCATATCTCAAGGTAACAAACCCACCATATGTTTCATATGTAGGACTGTGCTGAGAAACACCGAACTCATTAGCAGAGGTGAAAACCGTCTGTTGGTGGAGGAGCAGTGTGGCCGGGAAAAGCTCCCTCTAGCACAGGTTTGCAGACGATGACCTCCTTCTGTCTGGTGCACCGTTAGTGCTGTAACTAAGACGACCCTGCTGGAGGAGTCACAGGCTCCATCCTGTCTCATCTTGGAGTTTGGACTGCCTCTATAACAGCAGCTGGACATGCTGGTCAAGCAAGACGGCCTCCTTGCATAACGATTCAAAATGTGAAAGAGAATCTTTGTAGGGTATGACAAGAACAGTCCATTATACCTAGTCTACTATCCAGAAAAAGTCCTTAAACACAGGCTTGTGCAATTTTTCAAAATGTGTTACAGAACACCAGATTAAAATTGACCAGGCAATGGCACCTGATTATTTCCATGGGGAGAGGTGTGTACCCTCCCATGCCAACAGCTAACTGTGTTAATCAGACTCCAGAAAATGTCCAAGAGTCTCAAACTGGATACTGTGTCTGTCTCCCTCTGTTTAAATGCCATCTTGAACATCAAAAAGAGAAAGGAAAGCACCTCAGTATTTAGCTGACTGCGTCAAATATTGAAGACCAGACCTGATCAATACTGACCACTGTTACAGGGTCTGTAATGTACCAGAGAGCTTTAAAGAGGCAAGGAGTTCAACAGAATCACAGTTTCAGGTTGATGCAGATGACCCTTAGCTTCACCACCTGGACATTTCAACAGCCTACTAGCATGAACCGATTGATTGAGATATGTATAGAGAGCAACCAGAGGGATATATATGGACTACAACAAACACATGAGAACACAGGAGAAGACTGATATCCTGAATAATCTCTGAATAGTGTTTTTAAGTGATGGATGTTTGCTTGTTAAGATGTTCCATCATGAAGTACAGTAAGCTAGCTGTGATGCTGCTGGTTAACATGATCACAGCTGCGTATTCCTTGTCTCAGGAACATACTGGCTCCCTTATAAGTGTAACAGCTACAGTATTTATTTAATTATATATATATATATATATATATATATATATATATAGATAGATAGATATATAAGGAAGTCATAACTCCACTACTGGATCTCATCTAACAGGCTAGATTGCTTGTACTCGGACAGCCGGAACGATCTGTGTCGAGAGTCTCGATACTGCAGGGTTTGTCTGCAATACGATGAATAAAATGACTGCATAAATGGTTGAAATCGAGGAAATCATGTAAATCACTTCTCTGCCCACTATCCAGTTCACCAACCTGACCGGTGTGACTGGGAAGGGACAGCCAGTCCTGGCGTAGCACCTTCTCGATGTTCCCAGAGAGGACGACGGACCCCAGCCGGCTCGGATGAGGCCCCTCTGCGGTAGAGCACCTGACCGGCAGCCAGCAGTGGAGCGCGAAGAGCTGGGTAAACGACTCGCTGACGCGCCCAGGCCCTCTCCGGTGTGGGAGTGGAGACGACGAGCCTCGGTGTAGTGCTGGAATTGAGACGACCGCGTTGGAGGCGTCACAGGCTGCTTCTGGCTTCGTTTTCCGTCGAAGGAACTCGATCTACCGGTCCAGCTGAACGAGCTCCGTGCAGAGCGTCTGGAGAGCTCGTTTCTCGGTTTCGCGTCCGCCATTTTCCTCGAGAGAAAACGGAGATAGAAACGCAAACGGCAGCTAGTGAGTCAAAATACTGTACAGTAACACAGCCAGTTGTAATCCTTGTGCTTTCTGCTCCCTAAGATAAATAAGACACAGCTAATATTAAAGACTACAACGTAGGAACGGTCGCTAGACCATGTCGAATAACGCCTCGAGCAGCAGTTCCGCGTCTCCTTCAAAACAGTGCTGCCAACTCCTCAGTAAGGAAAGTAGCTATTGGCTGTCCAATAAGTCGCGGAATGACGTCATCTCTCAATTAGCATAATTGCCCATTTGCGTGTATTTGAAGCTGTAGAATAAAGGAATAACGTTGTGGGAGAGAAAACTGTGAGTAAACACCCTAAATATGCATAGAACTACAGAAATGGTTTAGTTTTTAATGTTTTGTCTAGACTCACATTACATAAATATTTTTTACATGAATTACATAAACCTATTTTGTTTTGTTGTTAAATGTTAGCAAATCAAATGTAATTGGTGGAATTGCTACTCTACATTTAACCCTCCTCCTTTATCCAGGCTTGGGACCAGCAAAGTGACCCTAAAAGAGACAGTTTGGTAGAGTTGCTTAGTTCTCTCTTTTTTGTTCTTTTACAAAAAAAAAAAAAACAGCTGGTGAAACAACATATTTTACACCATCACAACAAAAGATGTATATGTCCTGTGTCAGATTATAAGCGCCAGCGCAAAACTGTATTTGCCAGCAACACTAAGTATAGAATAATTTCTCTTTCATATCTGTTATTTAGTTATTTATATACATTCAGTTACTTTTAAGCTAATAGATTGTTGTAAACATTCTCTTTTCTTAAACTAATTCATTGTTTTCAATTCAAAAAATATTTTTTTCAGGTTAAGGAGGGAATTTTGACAGAATTTCGTTCAGGATATATAAATATATAAACAAACCTCCGTATTCAAGGGTTTATAACTGGAGACAATGTGAAATTACCTTAAATAAAAACATTTAAGTCTACTTTTGTTTAATTATGTGTTCAACACTAGTCCCAGTCCAGTCCCTGTTTCAGCCTCCTTGTATAGCCTCTCATCAAGTCATGTGTCCAGTCTCTGTCTATGCCCGTTGTCTGGTCTTGTGTCCAATCTCGTGTTCCACTTCCTGTCCAGTCTCCAGTGTCATCTCTTGTCTGGCCCCCGTTCTATGTCCTGCCCATGTCTCAGTCCCATTTCCTGTCTGAACCCCTGTGTGCTTTTCTGGCCTCCCCCTTTTACCAGTTTTCCAAAACAATGGAATCCCTTACAATGGCCCATTTTAAAAACATCATGGGAATACATAATTTAGTGTAACATTAGTTACACACTGAAGCACCTTCCCTTAAAAACTATACATATCTTGGAGCATCAATAAATTTGAGAGTATTATGTTGGTCTGCTTGTAGAGATGAAAATGGTGTGCTTACACTTTTGCTGAGCATCTCATAAAAATCAACAAGGACTCCTTTAGAGAAAAACTCCCAGCATTGTTTCAGCTGAAGCAGTGACAAATATACACCATCAGAGGATGGATGGCATCAACCTCATCATACAACTGTAAGATAAGAGCAGAATATACACAAAAGCTTCATTATGATATTACAATAAAGGATAGTGATGAAGCCAGTCTCACCCTTTTCGCTTTGTGGATATGATGTTGTTCCTCATCCCTGTTGCTCTCAGTTGTCCAATATTACAGGCAAAAGCTTTCAAGTGAGTGGTTCAGATTTTGTCTCTTTTGTCTCTCTTAAGTTTAAATCTGGAATATATTAATATTTTGTGAGTAAAGAGGCAATCTGTTGATTTTGGACACGTTTGAGAGACAAACCGTCAGTAGAGAGTTTGGCCTTGTGAGCTTGGCTGCATGTGAGGGATTCCCCGTGCACCCGTCTTCTTCGTGGCTTTTGAGTTAACTGAGCCGGCTGCTCCAGTTAAATCAACACTGTGCTGACAAGTGACAGAAATTGCATGCCCTTATTAATCTGGAGAAAGTTTTATATTATCAAATTAAATCATGTCAAACTTATTTTACAGAATCAGTAATCAGTAAAAAGACAAGAAATCAACAACAAAAGAAGACATGAAAACCTAAGACCCCCAGTGAACAAGCCAAAGGTGACAGTGACAAGGAAAACCTCTATTTTTATACAGATTTTATACATTTTTATTTAAAATATTGATGACAGATTTTGTACATATATCGCATTCCCATGGATCAGCCTAATTATCCAATATCCGATCAACTCATTTTGTTAATATCGGGACCAATATTCTATTCTATTATCTGATGGGTGCATCCCTAGTCTCATTGGGCCTGTTGTGGTTGGACCTTTAAGCCACTTGCCTATTGTCTATTTTCTATATTGGCATAAAATTTCTTCCACTTGGGTCTACTCGAAAACCATTTATGTTCATCCATGTTTTTTTTCATGGTAATTCCTACTCCATCCACCATGTGGCAGTATATTGGATGTATGCCAAAAGTTACAAGCCAAAAGGAGGGAATCCAAGAGTAGCAAGGTGGTTTGGTTGTGGCTAACTTTAGGTCTCACTGGAATGAAAACCGTCATTGAAGGAACTAGATTCTAAGATTGTAAGTTTGCTATCATTTCTTTCTTTATATATTCAACTAAGCTTTGTGTATGTTTTATTCATATTAAGTTTTGAGCTGTTCTTCTTTTGTAGAAAGCTTCTCTTTTTTCTTGTTTTTTTTTTGTTTGTTTGTTTCTCTGTTTGCACTTTTTACAACTTGATTGAGAAACCTATATGCTTTATGGATGTTTCTCTGAATCAGTATTACATAAAAAGTTTTAAAATGGGCATATCTTATGACAGTGTCACATTAATGATTTATGCGTTATGAAAATGTGCTACATGTGTGTTTTGAAAAATATAAATCAATTCGTTTAAAGAGAGGAAGGTAAGGTTAGTCATTGATTTTCCTTTTGTCTCTGTTCTTCGATAGGTTTAATGCCTTTATAAGTAACATCAGCAGCTCCTTATCTCGGTGAGTGTTTTATGTTTCTGTACTTTATAGATGGTCTTTTACCATCCATGACACCTCATGTAGGAATTCTGTCTATTTTTATTAAATATCCCTGTCAAAATGGAAAGGGACTGAAAATGTTGAGAAAATGATTGTAGTTTCAGAGTTTTGAGTGTTGTGAGTGAGAAGAGGGGCAAAGTCAATATCTGCTGATCCATTCAAGAAACTTACTTGACAGAGTTCCCCAAACTCAAGTGAAAATGTGCTTTGATGTACAAACGATTGAATGTTTCTTCTGGTCATTAGTAAGACAGCCTGATTCACTCCGCTGAAGGTTAATTTGCTAGCATTGTCGTGACCCTGAAAGCTGGTTTCCATGGAACATATGTAATACTGTAATGTGTGTTCTCTTGAATGATCTTTGTTCACATGCAGCTTCTTCTAGTCCTAGAGCTCTCATGTTGCTTGTATGTCTTAATATTCTTTAACATTAGCTTTGGCCTGTTTATCTTAGCCAGTTTTTCTTGTGCTGTCTGCTGTGTGTGTTACTTTTACATTCCTTTGCTTTACTAACTAGGAGGCCATGTGGAGGCCATGTGGAGGCCCTGGGAGCATCAGTTTTCAGGTTTTCACGTCTGCTAACCGACTAAATATCCTCAGCACACCAGTCAGGTAAGTTATTTTCTGCTGTTTCCTTGCTTGAATCGAGACTGTGTCTGTGCATAACATAGTTTATAATCATACACGTCATAGACAAAGGGGTTATTGTCACCACCTGGTGGGACTGAGACATACTGTGAGCAGTACTTATTTTTTTTAATCACTTTGAAACAATAAAATAAAAAAAATAAATCAAGCAAAGTACATTGCATGGGCAAGTAGAAAGGCAATTTGTTGCTAAGATAAGCTTAGATAAATAGTTGTTAATGCTGCATGTTCTACTGGACAATGAAAGCTCCAAAGTCACTAGTAACTAGCCCACTTCTGCTTTTGGCAAACAAAGGGGATCCAGTGTTTGGCGTGCATTGTCTTGAGTCGGGTAGGCGTACAAATTACTTCTTGTTTGTCAATTTATGTAGAGCAGGCACTGACGCTGGAGGTGATTGTGATTGTTATAGCAATAATCTGGAATAATAATGATATAATAATGTGTTTAATGGTGAGTTTTTAGATGTTAATGTCCATTTTTGGTTAAGTACACCTTGTAGCAGTTGGGTGTTCTTTTTTTAATATATATATATATATATATATATAGATGTATATTAAAGTTTTATTGGGGATGCATACATGTTTAAGGGTATTCCTCTTGTAATATTACTTGGTGAGTCCTACAGGTTTTGAGCAATATTTTGACTGTGGCTGGCTTTTTATCCATGTTTAACTGTTTGGCTTTCTTTTTGCAACTGTGTGAGGTCTGCCTTCCATCCATCAGCAGCTGTATGTATGTGAGTATCCATATGCCACTGTGGAACAGGTAAGTGATAATTCAGTTTCTTTACATATATTGACTTTCTTTTTTGTCATACAGGTTCTCTGGAATCCCTGATATCCTCAATCCCTGAAAGTGTTTCCAGCTAAGAAGGGTTAGGTGCTCGGGCTCCCTATTTCTCCCTTTTTCACCTAACGCTCCCTCACTTCACCTGGATTACAAGGTAAAAGCATGTTATCTGTTTACAATAATACATTTAATGTATCTTCAAACAAAGATACAAATTTACACTAGTTATGGGCTGCCTTGCCCCAACACAGTCTCATTGTCAATCTCCAAATGTGTGGCTCTCTGCATGTCCATCTGCATCTCTGGCTTTATGGTTTTCTTTCCATCTGAAGCTGTGGCTGGCTTTTTATCTATGTTCAACTGTTTGACTTTCTTTTTGCAACTGTGTGAGGCCTGCTTTCTACCCATCAGCAGCTGTATGTATGTGAGCATCCGTATGCTACTATGGATAAGGTAAGTGATAATTCAGTTTCTATACATATATTGACTTTCTTTTTTGTCATACAAGTTTTCAGGAACCCATGATATACTCAATCCCTAAAAGTGTATCCATCTAAGAAGGGTTAGGTGCTCCGTCTCATTCTGCATTTTTTTTTACCAAACGCTCACTTGCTTCAGCTGGATTACAAGGTAAAAGCATGTTATCTTTTTACAATAATACATTTAATATATTTTAAAACATAGATACAAATTTTCACTGGTGATGGGCTGCCTTGCCCCAACACAGTCTCATCATCCATCTCCAAATGTGTGGCTGTCTGCATGTCCATCTGCATCTCTGACTTTTTGGTTTTCTTTCTATCTGAAACTGTGGCTGGTTTTTTATCTATGTACAACTGTTTGACTTTCTTTTTGCAACTGTGTGAGGCCTGCCTTCCATCCATCAGCAGCTGTATGTATGTGAGTTTCCGTATGCCACTGTGGAACAGGTAAGTGATTATTCTGTTTCTATACATATACTGACTTTCTTTTTCGTCATACAGGTTTTCAGGAACCCATGATATCCTCAATCCCTAAAAGTGTATCCAGCTAAGAAGGGTTAGGTGCTCGAGCTCCCTATTTCTCCCTTTTTCACCCAACGCTCCCTCACTTCAGCTGGATTACAAGGTAAAAGCGTGTTATCTGTTTACAATAATACATTTAATGTATCTTCAAACATAGATCCAAATTTACACCGGTGATGGGCTGCCTTGCCCCAACACAGTCTCATCGTCAAACTCCTAATGTGTGGCTGTCTGCATGTCTATCTGCATCTCTGGCATTTTGGTTTTCTTTCCATCTGAAGCTGTTGCTGGTTTTTTATCTATGTTCAACTGTTTGACTTTATTTTTGCAACTGTGTGAGGCCTGCCTTCCATTCATCAGCAGCTGTATGTATGTGAGTATCCGTGTGCCACTGTGGAACAGGTAAGTGATAATTCACTTTCTATACATATATTGACTGTCTTTTTTGTCATACAGTATTTCAAAAACCCTTGATATCCTCAATCCCTAAAAGTGTATCCAGCTAAGAAGGGTTAAGTGCTCCGGCTCCCTCTGCATTCTTTTTTTCACCCAATGCTCCCTCACTTCAGATGGATTACAAGGTAAGAACATGTTACCTGTTTGCAATAATACATTTAATGTATCTTCAAATATACATACAAATTTACACTGGTGATGGGCTGCCTTGCCCAAACACAGTCTCATCATTCATCTCCAAATCTGTGGCTGTCTGCATGTCCATCTGCATCTCTGGCTGTTTGGTGTTCTTTCTATCTGAAGCTGTGGCTGGTTTTTTATCTATATACAACTGCTTGACTTCATTTTGCAACTGTGTGAGGCCTGATTTCTATCCATCAGCAGCTGTACGTATGTGAGTATCCGTGTGCCACTGTGGAACAGGTAAGTGATAATTCAGTTTCTATACATATATTGACTTTTTTTTTTGTCATACAGTTTTTTAGGAACCCGTGATATCCTCAATCCCTGACGGTGTATCCATCTAAGAAGGGTTAGGTGCTCGGGCTCCCTCTGCATTCCTTTTTTCACGCAACGCTCACTCACTTCAGCTGGATTACAAGGTAAGAACATGTTATCTGTTTACAATAATACATTTAATGTATCTTCAAACATAGATACAAATTTTCACTGGTGATGGGCCGGCTTGCCCCAACACAGTCTCATCATCCATCTCCAAATGTGTTGCTGTCTGCATGTCCATCTGCATCTCTGGCGTTTTGGTTTTCTTTCCATCAGAAGCTGTGGCTGGCTTTTTTATCTATGTTCAACTGTTTGACTTGCTTTTTGCAACTGTGTGAGGCCTGCCTTCCATACATAAGCAGCTGTTTGTATGTGAGTATCCGTGTGCCACTGTGGAACAGGTAAGTAATAATTCACTTTCTATACATATATTGACTGTCCTTTTTGTCATACAGTATTTCAGAAACCCTTGATATCCTCAATCCCTAAAAGTGTATCCAGCTAAGAAGGGTTAAGTGCTCCGGCTCCCTCTGCATTCTTTTTTTCATCCAACATTCCCTCACTTCAGATGGATTACAAGGTAAGAACATGTTACCTGTTTGCAATAATACATTTAATGTATCTTCAAATATACATACAAATTTACACTGGTGATGGGCTGCCTTGCCCCAAGACAGTCTCATCATCCATCTGCAAATGTGTTGCTGTCTGCATGTCTATCTGCATCTCTGATTTTTTGGTTTTCTTTCCATCTGAAAGTGTGGCTGGCTTTTTATCTATGTTTAACTGTTTGACTTTCTTTTTGCAAATGTGTGAGGTTTGCCTTCCATCCATGAGCAGCTGTATGTATGTGAGTATCCGTATGCCACTGTGGAACAGATAAGTGATAATTCAGTTTCTATACATATATTGACTTTCTTTTTTGTCATACAATTTTTCAGGAACCCATGATATCCTCAATCCCTAAAGGTGTATCCAGTTAAAAAAGGGTTAGGTGCTCCGGCTTCCTCTGCATTCCTTTTTTCACCCAACGCTCACTCGCTTCAGCTGGATTACAAGGTAAAAGCATGTTATCTGTTAACAATAATACATTTAATGTATCTTCAAACATAGATACAAATTTACACTGGTGATGGGCTGCCTTGCCCCAACACAGTCTCATCATTCATCTCCAAATCTGTGGCTGTCTGCATGTCCATCTGCATCTCTGGCGTTTTGTTTTTCTTTCAATCTGAAGCTGTTGCTGGCTTTTTATCTATGTTCAACTGTTTGACTTTCTTTTTGCAACTGTGTGAGGCCTGCCTTCCATCCATCAGCAGCTGTATGTATGTGAGTATCCGTATGCCACTGTGGAACAGGTAAGTGATAATTCAGTTTCTATACTTATATTGACTTTCTTTTTTGTCATACAGGTTTTCAGGAACCCATGATTTCCTCAATCCCTGAAAGTGTATCCATCTAAGAAGGGTTAGGTGCTCCGGCTTCCTCTGCATTCCTTTTTTCACCCAACGCTCACTCGCTTCAGCTGGATTACAAGGTAAAAGCATGTTATCTGTTTACAATAATACATTTAATGTATCTTCAAACATACATGAAAATTCACATTGATGATGGGCTGCCTTGCCCCAACACAGTCTCATCATCAATTTCCAAATGTGTGGCTGTCTGCATGTCCATCTGCATCTCTGGCGTTTTGGTTTTCTTTCCATCTGAAGCTGTTGCTGGCTTTTTATCTATGTTCAACTGTTTGACTTTCTTTTTGCAACTGTGTGAGGCCTGCTTTCTATCCATCAGCATCTGTATGTATGTGAGCATCCGTATGCTACTGTGGAACAGGTAAGTGATAATTCAGTTTCTATCCATATATTGACTTTCTTTTTTGTCATCCAGGTTCTCTGGAATCCATGATATCCTCAATCCCTGAAGGTGTATCCAGCTAAGAAGGATTAGGTGCTCCGGCTCTGTTTGCATTCCTTTTTTCACCCAACGCTCACTCACTTCAGCTGGATAACAAGGTAAAAGCATGTTACCTGTTAACAATAATACATGTAATGTATCTTCAAACATAGATATAAATTTACACTGGTGATGGGCTGCCTTGCCCCAACACAGTCTCATCGTCAATCTCCTAATATGTTGCTCTCTGCATGTCCATCTGTATCTCTTGCTTTTTGGTTTTCATTCCATCTGAAGCTGTTGCTGGATTTTTATCTATGTTCAACTGTTTGACTTTCTTTTTGCAACTGTGTGAGGCCTGCCTTCCATCCATCAGCAGCTGTATGTATGTGAGTATCCGTATGCCACTGTGGAACAGGTAAGTGATAATTCAGTTTCTATACTTATATTGACTTTCTTTTTTGTCATACAGGTTTTCAGGAACCAATGATATCCTCAATCCCTGAAGTTGTATCCAGCTAAGACGGGTTAGGTGCTCGGGCTCCCTATTTCTCCTTATTTCACCCTACGCTCCCTCACTTCAGCTGGATTACAAGGTAAAAGTATGTTATCTGTTTACAATAATACATTTAATGTATCTTCAAACATAGATACAAATTTACACTGGTGATGGGCTGCCTTGCCCCAACACAGTCTCATCATCAATCTCCAGATATGTGGTTGTCTGCATGTCCATCCTCATCTCTGGCTTTTTGGTTTTCATTCCATCTGAAGCTGTGGCTGGCTTTTTATCTATGTTCAACTGTTTGACTTTCTTTTTGCAACTGTGTGAGGCCTGCTTTCTATCCTTCAGCAGCTGTATGTATGTGAGTATCCGTATGCCACTGTGAAACAGGTAAGTGATAATTCAGTTTCTATACATATATTGACTTTCTTTTTTGTCATACAGGTTTTCAGGAACCCATGTTTTCCTCAATCCCTGAAGGTTTATCCATCTAAGAAGGGTTAGATGCTCCTGCTCCCTCTGCATTCCCTTTTTCACCCAACGCTCACTCACTTCAGCTGGATTACAAGGTAAAAGCATGTTACCTGTTTACAATAATACATTTAATGTATCTTCAAACATAGATAGAAATTTACACTTGTGATGGGCTGCCTTGCCCCAACACAGTCTCATCATCCATCTCCAAATGTGTGGCTGTCTGCATGTCAATCTGCATCTCTGGCTTTTTGGTTTTCTTTCCATCTGATCTGATCTATGTTCAACTATTTGACTTTCTTTTTGCAACTGTGTGAGGTCTGCTTTCTATCCATCAGCAGCTGTATGTATTTGAGTATCCGTATGCCACTGTGGAACAGGTAAGTGATAATTCAGTTTCTATACATATATTGATTTTCTTTTTTGTCATACAGGTTTTCAGGAAACCATGATATCCTCAATCCCTAAAGGTGTGTATCCAGTTAAAAAAGGGTTAGGGGCTCCGGCTTCCTTTGCATTCCTTTTTTCACCCAACGCTCACTCACTTCACCAGGATTACAAGGTAAAAACATGTTACCTGTTTACAATAATACACTTAATGTATCTTCAAACATAGATACAAATTTACACTGGTGATGGGCTGCCTTGCCCCAACACAGTGTCATCATCAATCTTCAGATATGTGGCTGTCTGCTTTTCCATCCTCATCTCTGGCTTTATCGTTTTCTTTCCATCTGATCTGATCTATGTTCAACTGTTTGACTTTATTTTTGTAACTGTGTGAGGCCTGCCTTCCATCCTTCAGCAGCTGTATGTATGTGAGTATCCGTATGCCACTGTGGAACAGGTAAGTGATTATTCTGTTTCTATACATATACTGACTTTGTTTTTTGTCATACAGGTTTTCAGGAACCCATGATATCCTCAATCCCTGAAGTTGTATCCAGCTAAGACGGGTTAGGTGCTCGGGCTCCCTATTTCTCCTTTTTTCACCCAACGCTCCCTGACTTCAGCTGGATTACAAGGTACAAACATGTTACCTGTTTACAATAATACATTTAATGTATCTTCAAACATGAATACAAATTTTCAGTGGTGATGGGCTGCCTTGTCCCAACACAGTCTCCTTATCAATCTCCAAATGTGTGGTTGTCTGCATGTCAATCTGCATCTCTGGCTTTTTGGTTTTCTTTCCATCTGATCTGATCTATGTTCAACTGTTTGACTTTCTTTTTGTAACTGTATGAGGCCTGCCTTACATCCATAAGCAGCTGTATGTATGTGAGTATCCGTATGCCACTGTGGAACAGGTAAGTGATAATTCTGTTTCTATACATATATTGACTTTCTTTTTTGTCATTCAGGTTCTCGGGAATCCCTGATATCCTCAATCCTTGAAAGTGTATCCATCTTAGAAGGGTTAGGTGCTCCTGCTCCCTCTGCATTCCCTTTTTCACCCAATGCTCACTCACTTCAGCTGGATTACAAGGTAAAAGCATGTTACCTGTTTACAATAATACATTTAATGTATCTTCAAACATAGATACAAATTTACACTGGTGATGGGCTGCCTTGCCCTAACACAGTCTCATCATCCATCTCCAAATGTGTGGCTGTCTGCATGTCAATCTGCATCTCTGGCGTTTTGGTTTTCTTTCCATCTGATCTGATCTATGTTCAACTGTTTGACTTTCTTTTTGTAACTGTATGAGGCCTGCCTTCCTTCCATCAGCAGCTGTATGTATGTGAGTATCCGTATGCCACTGTGGAACAGGTAAGTGATTATTCTGTTTCTATACATATACTGACTTTCTTTTTTGTCATACAGGTTTTCAGGAACCAATGATATCCTCAATCCTTGAAAGTGTATCCATCTAAGAAGGGTTAGGTGCTCCGTCTCATTCTGCATTTTTTTTTACCCAACGCTCACTTGCTTCAGCTGGATTACAAGGTAAAAGCATGTTATCTTTTTACAATAATACATTTAATATATCTTTAAACATAGATACAAATTTTCACTGGTGATCGGCTGCCTTGCCCCAACACAGTCTCATCATCAGTCTCCAAATGTGTGGCTGTCTTCATGTCCATCTGCATCTCTGGTTGTTTGGTTTTCTTTCTTTGTGAAACTGTGGCTGGCTTTTTATCTATGTTCAACTGTTTGACTTCATTTTGCAACTGTGTGAGGCCAGCTTTCTATCCATCAGCAGCTGTATGTATGTGAGTATCCGTATGCCACTGTGGAACAGGTAAGTGATAATTCAGTTTCTTTGCATATATTGACTTTCTTTTTTGACATACAGGTTTTCAGGAATCCCTGATATCCTCAATCCTTGAAAGTGTATCCATCTAAGAAGGGTTAGGTGCTCCGTCTCATTCTGCAGTTTTTTTTACCCAACGCTCACTTGCTTCAGCTGGATTACAAGTTAAAAGCATGTTACCTGTTTACAATAATACATTTAATGTATCTTCAAACATGAATACAAATTTTCAGTGGTGATGGGCTGCCTTGTCCCAACACAGTCTCATCATCCATCTCCAAATGTGTGGCTGTCTTTATGTCCATCTGCATCTCTGGCGTTTTGGTTTTCTTTCCATCTGAAGGTGTGGCTGGCTTTTTATGTATGTTCAACTGTTTGACTTTCTTTTTGCAACTGTGTGAGGCCTGCTTTCTATCCATCAGCAGCTGTATGTATGTGAGTATCCATATGCCACTGTGGAACAGGTAAGTGATAATTCAGTTTCTTTACATATATTGACTTTCTTTTTTGTCATCCAGGTTCCCTGGAATCCCTGATATCCTCAATCCCTGAAAGTGTTTCCAGCTAAGAAGAGTTAGGTGCTCCGGCTCCCTCTGCATTCCGTTTTTCACCCAACTCTCACTCACTTTAGCTGGATTACAAGGTAAAAGCATGTTACCTGTTTACAATAATACATTTAATGTATCTTCAAACATAGATAAAAATTTACACTGGTGATGGGCTGCCTTGCCCCAACACAGTCTCATCATCCATCTCCAAATGTGTGGCTGTCTGCATGTCCATCTGCATCTCGGGCATTTTGGTTTTCTTTCCATCTGAAGCTGTTGCTGGCTTTTTATCCATGTTCAACTGTTTGACTTTCTTT
This sequence comes from Salminus brasiliensis, assembly GCF_030463535.1. NCBI lineage: Eukaryota > Metazoa > Chordata > Actinopteri > Characiformes > Bryconidae > Salminus > Salminus brasiliensis. Next base: position 17,971,584 of record NC_132896.1, read on the forward strand.
TTGCAACTGTGTGAGGTCTGCTTTCTATCTATCAGCAGCTGTATGTATGTTAATATTCGTGTGCCACTGTGGAACAGGTAAGTGATTTTTCAGTTTCTATACATATATTGACTTTCTTTTTTGTCATACAAGTTTTCAGGAACCCATGATATCCTCAATCACTGAAGTTGTATTCAGCTAAGAAGGGTTAGGTGCTCCGGCTTCCTCTGCATTCCTTTTTTCACCCAACGCTCACTCGCTTCAGCTGGATTACAAGGTAAAAGCATGTTATCTGTTAACAATAATACATTTAATGTATCTTCAAACATAGATACAAATTTACACTGGTGATGGGCTGCCTTGCCCCAACACAGTCTCATCGTCAAACTCCTAATGTGTGGCTGTCTGCATGTCCATCTGCATCTCTGACTGTTTGGTTTTCTTTCTATCTGAAGCTGTTGCTGTTTTTTTATCTATGTACAACTGCTTGACTTTCTTTTTGCAACTTTGTGAGGCCTGTTTTCTATCCATCAGCAGCTGTACGTATGTGAGTATCCGTGTGCCACTGTGGAACAGGTAAGTGATAATTCAGTTTCTATACATATATTGACTTTCTTTTTTGTCATCCAGGTTCTCTGGAATCCATGATTTCCTCAATCCCTGAAAGTGTATCCATCTAAGAAGGGTTAGGTACTCCGGCTCCGTTTGCATTCCTTTTTTCATCCAACTCTCACTCACTTCAGCTGGATTACAAGGTAAAAGCATATTACCTGTTAACAATAATACATGTAATGTATCTTCAAGCATAGATGCAAATTTACACTGGTGATGGGCTTCCTTGCCCCAACACAGTCTCATTGTCAATCTCCAAATGTGTGGCTCTCTGCATGTCCATCTGCATCTCTGGCTTTATGGTTTATCTTTCCATCTGAAGCTGTGGCTGGCTTTTTATCTATGTTGAACTGTTTGACTTTCTTTTTGTAACTGTGTGAGGTCTGCTTTCTATCCATCAGCAGCTGTATGTATTTGAGTATCCCTATGCCACTGTGGAACAGCTAAGTGATAATTCAGTTTCTACACATATACTGACTTTCTTTTTTGTCATACAGGTTTTCAGGAACCCATGATATCCTCAATCCCTGAAGTTGTATTCAGCTAAGAAGGGTTAGGTGTTCCGGCTCCCTCTGCATTTCTTTTTTCACCCAACTCTCACTCACTTCAGCTGGATTACAAGGTTAAAGCATGTTACCTGTTTACAATAGTACATTTAATGTATCTTCAAACATAGATACAAATTTACACCGGTGATGGGCTACCTTGCCCCAACACAGTCTCATCGTCAATCTCCAAATGTGTGGCTGTCTGCATGTCCATCTGCATCTCTGGCGTTTTGGTTTTCTTTCCATCTGAAGCTGTTGCTGGCTTTTTATCTACGTTCAACTGTTTGACTTTCTTTTTGCAACTGTGTGAGGCCTGCCTTCCATCTATCAGCAGCTGTATGTATGTGAGTATCCGTATGCCACTTTGGATCAGGTAAGTGATAATTCTGTTTCTCTACGTATACTGTCTTTCTTTTTTGTCATACAGGTTTTCAGGAATCCATGATATCCTCAATCCCTAAAGGTGTATCCAGTTAAAGAAGGGTTAGGTGCTCCGGCTTCCTCTGCATTCCTTTGTTCACCCAACGCTCACTTGCTTCAGCTGGATTACAAGGTAAAAGCATGTTACCTGTTTACAATAGTACATTTAATGTATCTTCAAACATAGATACAAATTTACACCGGTGATGGGCTGCCTTGCCCCAACACAGTCTCATCGTCAATCTCCAAATGTGTGGTTGTCTGCATGTCCATCTGCTTCTCTGGCTTTTTGGTTTTCTTTTCTTTCTGAAGATGTGGCTGGCTTTTTATCTATGTTCAACTGTTTGACTTTCTTTTTGCAACTGTGTGAGGCCTGCTTTCCACCGATCAGCAGCTGTATGTATGTGAGTATCTGTATGCCACTGTGGAACAGGTAAGTGATAATTCAGTTTCTATACATTTATTGACTTTCGTTTTTGTCATACAGGTTCACTGGAATCCATGAAATCCTCAATCCCTGAAAGTGTATCCATCTAAGAAGGGTTAGGTGCTCTGGCTTCCTCTGCATTCCTTTTTTCACCCAATGCTCACTCGCTTCAGCTGGATTACAAGGTAAAAACATGTTGCCTGTTTACAATAATACATCTAATGTATCTTCAAACATAGATACAAATTTACACCGGTGATGGGCTGCCTTGCCCCAACACAGTCTCATCAATCTCCTAATATTTTGCTTTCTGCATGTCCATCTGCATCTCTGACTTTTTGGTTTTCATTCCATCTGAAGCTGTTGCTGGCTTTTTGTCTATGTTCAACTGTTTGACTTTCTTTTTGCAACTGTGTGAGGCCTGCCTTCCATCCATCAGCAGCTGTATGTATGTGAGTATCCGTATGCCACTGTGGAACAGGTAAGTGATCATTCAGTTTCTATACATATATTGACTTTCTTTTTTGTCATACAGTTTTTCAGGAACCCATGATATCCTCAATCCCTAAAGGTGTATCCAGTTAAAAAAGGGTTTGGGGGTCCGGCTCCCTTTGCATTCCTTTTTTCACCCAACGCTCACTCGCTTCACCTGGATTACAAGGTAAAAGCATGTTATCTGTTTACACTAATACATTTAATGTATCTTCAAACATAGATTAAAAATTTACACTGGTGATTGGCTGCCTTGCCCCAACACAGTCTCATCATCCATCTCCAAATGTGTGGCTATCTGCGTGTCCATCCTCATCTCTGGCTTTTTGGTTTTCTCTCCATCTGAAGCTGTGGCCTTCTTTTTTTATATGTTCAACTGTTTGACTTTCTTTTTGTAACTGTGTGAGGCCTGCTTTCTGTCCATCAGCAGCTGTATGTATGTGAGTGTCCGTGTGCCACTTTAGAACAGGTAAGTGATAATTCATTTTCTATACATATATTGACTTTCATTTTTGTCATACAGTTTTTCAGGAACCCATGATATCCTCAATCCCTAAAGGTGTATCCAGTTAAAAAAGGGTTAGGGGGTCCGGCTCCCTTTGCATTCCTTTTTTCACCCAACGCTCACTCACTTCAGCTGGATTACAAGGTAAAAACATGTTACCTGTTTACAATAATACATTTAATGTATCTTCAAACATGAATACAAATTTTCAGTGGTGATGGGCTTCCTTTTCCCAACACAGTCTCATCATCCATCTCCAAATGTGTGTCTGTCTTCATGTCCATCTGCATCTCTGGCTGTTTGGTTTTCTTTCTATCTGAAACTGTGGTTGGCTTTTTATCTATGTTCAACTGTTTGACTTTCTTTTTGCAACTGTGTGAGGCCTGCCTTCCATCCATCAGCAGCTGTATGTATGTGAGTATCCGTCTGCCACTGTGGATCAGGTAAGTGATAATTCTGTTTCTCTACGTATACTGTCTTTCTTTTTTGTCATACAGGTTTTCAGGAACCCATGATATCCTCAATCCCTGAAAGTGTTTCCAGCTAAGAAGGGTTAAGTGCTCCGGCTCCCTCTGCATTCCGTTTTTCACCCAACTCTCACTCACTTTAGCTGGATTACAAGGTAAAAGCATGTTACCTTTTTACAATAATATATTTAATGTATCTTCAAACATAGATACAAATTTACACTGGTGATGGGCTGCCTTGCCCCAAAACAGTCTCATCATCCATCTCCAAATGTGTGGCTGTCTGCATGTCCATCTGCATCTCTGGCTTTTTGGTTTTCTTTCTATCTGAAACTGTGGCTGGCTTTTTATCTATGTTCAACTGTTTGACTTTCTTTTTGTTGTAAACAGGTTTTATGCCACTGTGGAACAGCTAAATGATAATTCAGTGTCTATACATATTTTGACTTTCTTTTTTGTCATACAGTTTTTCTGGAACCCATGATATCCTCAATCCCTAAGGGGTGTATCCAGTTAAAGAAGGGTTAGGTGCTCCGGCTCCCTCTGCATTCCTTTTTTCACCCAACGCTCACTCACTTCACCTGGATTACAAGGTAAGAACATGTTACCTGTTTACAATAATACATGTAATGTATCTTCAAACATAGATACAAATTCTCATCATCCATCTCCAAATGTGTGGCTGTCTGCATGTCCATCTGCATCTCTGACTTTTTGGTTTTCATTCCATCAGACGCTGTGGCTGGCTTTTTATCTATGTTCAACTGTTTGACTTTCTTTTTGCAACTGTGTGAGGTCTGCTTTCTATCCATCAGCAGCTGTATGTATGTGAGTATCCGTATGCCACTGTGGAACAGGTAAGTGATAATTCAGTTTCTATACATATATTGACTTTCTTTTTTGTCATCCAGGTTCTCTGGAATCCCTGATATCCTCAATCCCTGAATGTTTATCCATCTAAGAAGGGTTAGATGCTCCGGCTTCTTCTGCATTCCTTTTTTTACGCAACGCTCACTAACTTCACCTGGATTACAAGGTAAAAGCATGTTACCTGTTTACAATAATACATTTAATGTATCTTCAAACATAGATACAAATTTACACTGGTGATGGGCTGCCCTGCCCCAACACAGTCTCATCATCCATCTCCAAATGTGTGGCTGTCTGCATGTCCATCTGCATCTCTGGCGTTTTGGTTTTCTTTCCATCTGAAGCTGTTGCTGGCTTTTTATCTACGTTCAACTGTTTGACTTTCTTTTTGCAACTGTGTGAGGCCTGCCTTCCATCCATCAGCAGCTGTATGTATGTGAGTATCCGTATGCCACTGTGGATCAGGTAAGTGATAATTCAGTTTCTACACATATACTGACTTTCTTTTTTGTCATACAGGTTTTCAGGAACCCATGATATCCTCTATCCCTGAAGTTGTATTCAGCTAAGAAGGGTTAGGTGCTCCGGCTCCCTCTGCATTCCTTTTTTCACCCAACGCTCACTCACTTCAGCTGGATTACAAGGTAAAAGCATGTTACCTGTTTACAATAATACATTTAATGTATCTTTAAACATAGATACAAATTTACACTGGTGATGGGCTGCCTTTCCCCAACACAGTCATCATCCATCTCCAAATGTGTGGCTGTCTGCATGTCTATCTGCATCTCTGACTTTTTGGTTTTCTTGCTATCTGAAACTGTGGCTGGTTTTTTATCTATGTTCAATTGTTTGACTTTCTTTTTGCAACTATGTGAGGTCTGCTTTCTATCCATCAGCAGCTGTTTGTATGTGAGTGTCCGTATGCCACTGTGGAATATGTAAGTGATAATTCAGTTTCTATACATATATTGACTTTCTTTTTTGTCATCCAGGTTCTCTGGAATCCCTGATATCCTCAATCCCTGAAAGTGTTTCCAGCTAAGAAGGGTTAAGTGCTCCGGCTCCCTCTGCATTCCGTTTTTCACCCAACTCTCACTCACTTTAGCTTGATTACAAGGTAAAAGCATGTTACCTGTTTACAATAATACATTTAATGTATCTTCAAACATAGATACAAATTTACACTGGTGATGGGCTGCCTTGCCCCAAAACAGTCTCATCATCCATCTCCAAATGTGTGGCTGTCTGCATGTCAATCTGCATCTCTGGCTTTTTGGTTTTCTTTCTATCTGAAACTGTGGCTGGCTTTTTATCTATGTTCAACTGTTTGACTTTCTTTTTGGAACTGTGTGAGGTCTGCTTTCTGTCCATCAGCAGCTGTATGTATTTGAGTATCCCTATGCCACTGTGGAACAGCTAAATGATAATTCAGTGTCTATACATATTTTGACTTTCTTTTTTGTCATACAGTTTTTCTGGAACCCATGATATCCTCAATCCCTAAGGGGTGTATCCAGTTAAAAAAGGTTTAAGGGGTCCGGCTTCCTTTGCATTCCTTTTTTCACCCAACGCTCACTCAGTTCACCAGGATTACAAGGTAAAAGCATGTTACCTATTTACAATGATACATTTAATGTATCTTCAAACATAGATACAAATTTACACTGGTGATGGGCTGCCTTGCCCCAACACAGTCTCATCATCCATCTCCAAATGTGTGGCTGTCTGCGTGTCCATCTGCATCTCTGGCTTTTTGGTTTTCTTTCCATCTGAAGCTTTTGCTGGCGTTGTATCTATGTTCAACTGTTTGACTTTCTTTTTGTAACTTTGTGAGGCCTGCCTTCCATCCATCAGCAGCTGTATGTATGTGAGTATCCGTGTGCCACTGTGGAACAGGTAAGTGATTATTCTGTTTCTATATATATATATTGACTTTCTTTTTTGTCATACAGGTTTTCAGGAACCCATGATTTCCTCAATCCCTGAAGGTTTATCCATCTAAGAAGGGCTAGATGCTCCGTCTCCTTCTGCATTCCTTTTTTCACCCAACGCTCCCTCACTTCAGCTGGATTACAAGGTAAAAGCATGTTATCTTTTTACAATAATACATTTAATATATCTTCAAACATAGATACAAATTTTCACTGGTGATGGGCTGCCTTGCCCCAACACAGTCTCATCAATCTCCAAATGTGTGGCTTTCTGCATGTCCATCTGCATCTCTGACTTTTTGGTTTTCATTCCTTTTGAAGCTGTTGTTGGCTTTTTCTCTATGTTCAACTGTTTGACTTTCTTTTTGCAACTTTGTGAGGCCTGCCTTCCATCCATCAGCAGCTGTATGTATGTGAGTATCCGTATGCCACTGTGGAACAGTTAAGTGATCATTCAGTTTATATACATATATTGACTTTATTTTTTGTCATACAGGTTCTTTGGTATCCATGATATCCTTAATCCCTGAAGGTTTATCCAGCTAAGAAGGGTTAGGTGCTCCGGCTCCGTTTGCATTCCTTTTTTCATCCAACGCTCACTCACTTCAGCTGGATTACAAGGTAAGAACATGTTACCTGTTTACAATAATACATGTAATGTATCTTCAAACATGGATACAAATTTACGTTGGTGATGGGCTTCCTTGCCCCAACACAGTCTCATTGTCAATCTCCAAATGTGTGGCTCTCTGCATGTCCATCTGCATCTCTGGCTTTATGGTTTTCTTTCTATCTGAAACTGTGGCTGGTTTTTTATCTATGTACAACTGTTTGACTTTCTTTTTGCAACTGTGTGAGGCCTGCTTTCTATCCATCAGCAGCTGTATGTATGTGAGCATCCGTATGCTACTGTGGATAAGGTAAGTGATAATTCAGGTTCTATACATATATTGACTTTCTTTTTTATCATACAGGTTCTCAGGAATCCCTGATATCCTCAATCCTTAAAAGTGTATCCATCTAAGAAGGGTTAGGTGCTACGGCTCCCTCTGCATTACCTTTTTCACCCAACGCTCACTCACTTCAGCTGGATTACAGGGTAAAAGCATGTTACCTGATTACAATAATACATTTAATGTATCTTCAAACAAAGATACAAATTTACTGCGGTGATGGGCTGCCTTGTCCCAACACAGTCTCATCATCCATCTCCAAATGTGTGGCTGTCTTCATGTCCATCTGCATCTCTGGCTGTTTGGTTTTCTTACTATCTGAAACATTGGCTGGCTTTTTATCTATGTACAACTGTTTGACTTCATTTTGCAACTGTGTGAGGCCTGCTTTCTATCCATCAGCAGTTGTATGTATGTGAGTATCCGTATGCCACTGTGGAACAGGTAAGTGATAATTCAGTTTCTATCCATATATGGACTTTCTTTTTTGTCGTACAGTTTTTCAGGAACCCATGATATCCTCAATCCCTAAAAGTGTATCCAGCTAAGAAGGGTTAGGTGATCGGGCTCCCTATTTCTCCCTTTTTCACCCAACGCTCCCTCACTTCACCTGGATTACAAGGTAAAAGCATGTTATCTGTTTACAATAATACATTTAATGTATCTTCAAACAAAGATACAAATTTACACTAGTGATGGGCTGCCTTGCCCCAACACAGTCTCATTGTCAATCTCCAAATGTGTGGCTCTCTGCATGTCCATCTGCATCTCTGGCTTTATGGTTTTCTTTCCATCTGAAGTTGTTGCTGGCTTTTCATCTATGTTCAACTGTATGACTTTCTTTTTGCAACTGTGTGAGGTCTGCTTTTTGTCCATCAACAGTTGTATGTCTGTGAGTATCCGTATGCCACTGTGGAACAGGTAAGTGATAATTCAGTTTCTATACATATATTGACTTTATTTTTTGTCATCCAGGTTTTCAGGAATCCATGATATACTCAATCCCTAAAAGTGTATCCAGCTAAGAAGTGTTAGGTGCTCCGGCTTCCTCTGCATTCCTTTTTTCACCCAATGCTTCCTCACTTCACCTGGATTACAAGGTAAAAGCATGTTATCTGTTTACAATAATACATTTAATGTATCTTCAAACATAGATACAAATTTACACTGGGGATGGGCTGCCTTGCCCCAACACAGTCTCATCGTCAAACTCCTAATGTGTTGCTGTCTGCATGTCTTTCTGCATCTCTGGCGTTTTGTTTTTCTTTCCATCTGAAGCTGTGGCTGGTTTTTTATCTATGTACAACTGCTTGACTTCATTTTGCAACTGTGTGAGACCTGTTTTCTATCCATCAGCAGCTGTATGTACGTTAATATTCGTGTGCCACTGTGGAACAGGTAAGTGATTTTTCAGTTTCTATACATATATTGACTTTCTTTTTTGTCATACAAGTTTTCAGGAACCCATGATATCCTCAATCACTGAAGTTGTATTCAGCTAAGAAGGGTTAGGTGCTCCGGCTCCCTCTGCATTCCTTTTTTTCACCCAACGCTCACTCAGTTCAGCTGGATTACAAGGTAAAAGCATGTTACCTGTTTACAATAATACATTTAATGTATCTTCAAACATAGATACACATTTACACTGGTGATGGGCTGCCTTGCCCCAATACAGTCTCATTGTCAATCTCCTAATGTGTGGCTATCTGCATGTCCATCTGTATCTCTGGCGTTTTGGTTTTCTTTTCATGTGAAGCTGTTGCTGGCTTTTTATCTATATTCAACTGTTTGACTTTCTTTTTGCAACTGTGTGAGGCCTGCCTTCCATCCATCAGCAGATGTATGTATGTGAGTATCCCTATGCCACTGTGGAACAGGTAAGTGATAATTCAGTTTCTGTACATATATTGACTTTCTTTTTTGTCATACAGGTTTTCAGGAACCCATGATATCCTCAATCCCTGAACGTGTATCCAGCTAAGAAGGGTTAGGTGCTCCGGCTCCTTCTGCATTCCTTTTTTCACCCAACGCTCACTCACTTCAGCTGGATAATAAGGTAAAAGCATGTTATCTGTTTACAATAATACATTTAATGTATCTTCAAACATAGATACAAATTTACACTGGTGATGGGCTGCCTTGCTCCAACACAGTCTCATCATCCATCTCCAAATCTGTGGCTGTCTGCATGTCCATCTACATCTCTGGCTGTTTGGTTTTCATTCCATCTGAAGCTTTTGCTGGCGTTGTATCTATGTTCAACTGTTTGACTTTCTTTTTGCAACTGTGTGAGGCCTGCCTTCCATCCATCAGCAGATGTATGTATGTGAGTATCCGTATGCTACTGTGGAACAGGCAAGTGATAATTCAGTTTTTATACATTTATTGACTTTCTTTTTTGTCATACAGGTTTTCAGGAATCCATGATATCCTCAATCCCTGAACGTGTATCCATCTAAGAAGGGTTAGGTGCTCCGGCTCCCTCTGCATTCTTTTTTTCATCCAATGCTCACTCACTTCTGCTGGATTACAAGGTAAAAACATGTTACCTGTTTACAATAATACATTTAATGTATCTTCAAACATAGATACAAATTTACACTGGTGATGGGCTGCCTTGCCCCAACACAGTCTCATCAATCTCCAAATGTGTGGCTTTCTGCATGTCCATCTGCATCTCTGACTTTTTGGTTTTCATTCCTTTTGAAGCTGTTGTTGGCTTTTTCTCTATGTTCAACTGTTTGACTTTCTTTTTGCAACTTTGTGAGGCCTGCCTTCCATCCATCAGCAGCTGTATGTATGTGAGTATCCGTATGCCACTGTGGAACAGTTAAGTGATCATTCAGTTTATATACATATATTGACTTTATTTTTTGTCATACAGGTTCTTTGGTATCCATGATATCCTTAATCCCTGAAGGTTTATCCAGCTAAGAAGGGTTAGGTGCTCCGGCTCCGTTTGCATTCCTTTTTTCATCCAACGCTCACTCACTTCAGCTGGATTACAAGGTAAGAACATGTTACCTGTTTACAATAATACATGTAATGTATCTTCAAACATGGATACAAATTTACGCTGGTGATGGGCTTCCTTGCCCCAACACAGTCTCATCGTCAATCTCCAAATGTGTGGCTGTCTGCATGTCCATCTGCATCTCTGACTTTTTGGTTTTCTTTCTATCTGAAACTGTGGCTGGTTTTTTATCTATGTACAACTGTTTGACTTTCTTTTTGCAACTGTGTGAGGCCTGCTTTCTATCCATCAGCAGCTGTATGTATGTGAGCATCCGTATGCTACTGTGGATAAGGTAAGTGATAATTCAGTTTCTATACATATATTGACTTTCTTTTTTATCATACAGGTTCTCAGGAATCCCTGATATCCTCAATCCTTAAAAGTGTATCCATCTAAGAAGGGTTAGGTGCTACGGCTCCCTCTGCATTACCTTTTTCACCCAACGCTCACTCACTTCAGCTGGATTACAGGGTAAAAGCATGTTACCTGATTACAATAATACATTTAATGTATCTTCAAACAAAGATACAAATTTACTGCGGTGATGGGCTGCCTTGTCCCAACACAGTCTCATCATCCATCTCCAAATGTGTGGCTGTCTTCATGTTCATCTGCATCTCTGGCTGTTTGGTTTTCTTACTATCTGAAACATTGGCTGGCTTTTTATCTATGTACAACTGTTTGACTTCATTTTGCAACTGTGTGAGGCCTGCTTTCTATCCATCAGCAGTTGTATGTATGTGAGTATCCGTATGCCACTGTGGAACAGGTAAGTGATAATTCAGTTTCTATCCATATATGGACTTTCTTTTTTGTCATACAGTTTTTCAGGAACCCATGATATCCTCAATCCCTAAAAGTGTATCCAGCTAAGAAGGGTTAGGTGATCGGGCTCCCTATTTCTCCCTTTTTCACCCAACCCTCCCTCACTTCACCTGGATTACAAGGTAAAAGCATGTTATCTGTTTACAATAATACATTTAATGTATCTTCAAACAAAGATACAAATTTACACTAGTGATGGGCTGCCTTGCCCCAACACAGTCTCATTGTCAATCTCCAAATGTGTGGCTCTCTGCATGTCCATCTGCATCTCTGGCTTTATGGTTTTCTTTCCATCTGAAGTTGTTGCTGGCTTTTCATCTATGTTCAACTGTATGACTTTCTTTTTGCAACTGTGTGAGGTCTGCTTTTTGTCCATCAACAGTTGTATGTCTGTGAGTATCCGTATGCCACTGTGGAACAGGTAAGTGATAATTCAGTTTCTATACATATATTGACTTTATTTTTTGTCATACAGGTTTTCAGGAACCCATGATATACTCAATCCCTAAAAGTGTATCCAGCTAAGAAGTGTTAGGTGCTCCGGCTTCCTCTGCATTCCTTTTTTCACCCAATGCTTCCTCACTTCACCTGGATTACAAGGTAAAAGCATGTTATCTGTTTACAATAATACATTTAATGTATCTTCAAACATAGATACAAATTTACACCGGTGATGGGCTGCCTTGCCCCAACACAGTCTCATCGTCAAACTCCTAATGTGTTGCTGTCTGCATGTCTTTCTGCATCTCTGGCGTTTTGTTTTTCTTTCCATCTGAAGCTGTGGCTGGTTTTTTATCTATGTACAACTGCTTGACTTCATTTTGCAACTGTGTGAGACCTGTTTTCTATCCATCAGCAGCTGTACGTATGTGAGTATCCGTGTGCCACTGTGGAACAGGTAAGTGATAATTCAGTTTCTATACATATATTGACTTTCTTTTTTGTCATACAGGTTTTTAGGAACCTGTGATATCCTCAATCCCTGACGGTGTATCCATATAAGAAGGGTTAGGTGCTCGGGCTCCCTCTGCATTCCTTTTTTCACCCAACGCTCACTCACTTCAGCTGGATTACAAGGTAAAAGCATGTTATCTGTTTACAATAATACATTTAATGTGTCTTCAAACATAGATACAAATTTACACCGGTAATGGGCTGCCTTGCCCCAACACAGTCTCATCGTCAATCTCCTAATGTGTGGCTGTCTACATGTCCATCTGCATCTCTGGCGTTTTGGTTTTCTTTACAACAGAAGCTGTGGCTGGCTTTTTATCTATGTTCAACTGTCCGACTTTCTTTTTGCAACTGTGTGAGGTCTGCTTTTTGTCCATCAACAGTTGTATGTCTGTGAGTATCCATATGCCACTGTGGAACAGGTAAGTGATAATTCTGTTTCTATACATATATTGACTTTCTTTTTTGTCATACAATTTTTCAGGAACCCATGATATACTCAATCCCTCAAAGTGTATCCAGCTAAGAAGGGTTAGGTGCTCCGGCTCCCTCTGCATTCCTTTTTTTACCCAACGCTCACTTACTTGAGCTGGATTACAAGGTAAGAACATGTTACCTGTTAACAATAATACATGTAATGTATCTTCAAACATAGATACAAATTTACACTGGTGATGGGCTGCCTTGCCCCAACACAGTCTCATCAATCTCCAAATGTGTGGCTTTCTGCATGTCCATCTGCATCTCTGACTTTTTGGTTTACATTCCTTTTGAAGCTGTTGTTGGCTTTTTCTCTGTGTTCAAGTGTTTGACTTTCTTTTTGCAACTTTGTGAGGCCTGCCTTCCATCCATCAGCAGCTGTATGTATGTGAGTATCCGTATGCCACTGTGGAACAGTTAAGTGATCATTCAGTTTATATACATATATTGACTTTATTTTTTGTCATACAGGTTCTTTGGTATCCATGATATCCTTAATCCCTGAAGGTGTATCCAGCTAAGAAGGGTTAGGTGCTCCGGCTCCGTTTGCATTCCTTTTTTCACCCAACGCTCACTCACTTCAGCTGGATTACAAGGTAAGAACATGTTACCTGTTTACAATAATACATGTAATGTATCTTCAAACATAGATACAAATTTACGCTGGTGATGGGCTGCCTTGCCCCAACACAGTCTCATCGTCAAACTCCTAATGTGTGGCTGTCTGCATGTCTATCTGCATCTCTGGCTTTTTGGTTTTCTTTCCATCTGAAGCTGTGGCTGGCTTTTTATGTATGTTCAACTGTTTGACTTTCTTTTTGCAACTGTGTGAGGTCTGCTTTCTATCCATCAGCAGCTGTATGTATGTGAGTATCCATATGCCACTGTGGAACAGGTAAGTGATAATTCAGTTTCTTTACATATATTGACTTTCTTTTTTGTCATCCAGGTTCCCTGGAATCCCTGATATCCTCAATCCCTGAAAGTGTTTCCAGCTAAGAAGAGTTAGGTGCTCCGGCTCCCTCTGCATTCCGTTTTTCACCCAACTCTCACTCACTTTAGCTGGATTACAAGGTAAAAGCATGTTACCTGTTTACAATAATACATTTAATGTATCTTCAAACAAAGATAAAAATTTACACCGGTGATGGGCTGCCTTGCCCCAACACAGTCTCATCATCCATCTCCAAATGTGTGGCTGTCTGCATGTCAATCTGCATCTCTGGCGTTTTGGTATTCTTTCCATCTGAAGCTGTTGCTGGCTTTTTATCTATGTTCAACTGTTTGACTTTCTTTTTGCAACTGTGTGAGGCCTGCCTTCCATCCATCCACAGCTGTATGTTTGTGAGTATCCGTATGCCACTGTGGAACAGGTAAGTGATAATTCAGTTTCTATACATATATTGACTTTCTTTTTTGTCATACAGGTTTTCAGGAACCCATGATTTCCTCAATCCCTTAAGGTTTATCCATCTAAGAAGGGTTAGGTGTTCCGGCTCATTCTGCATTCCTTTTTTCACCCAACGCTCACTCACTTCAGCTGGTTTACAAGGTTAAAGCATGTCATCTGTTTACAATAATACATTTAATGTATCTTCAAACATAGATACAAATTTACACTGGTGATGGGCTGCCTTGCCCCAACACAGTCTCATCATCCATCTCCAAATGTGTGGCTGTCTGCATGTCCATCTGCATCTCTGACTTTTTGGTTTTCATTCCATCTGAAGTTGTTGCTGGCTTTTTATCTATGTTCAACTGTTTGACTTTCTTTTTGCAACTGTGTGAGGCATGCCTTCCATACATAAGCAGCTGTTTGTATTTGAGTATCCGTGTGCCACTGTGGATAAGGTAAGTGATAATTCACTTTCTGTACATATATTGACTTTCTTTTTTTGTCATACAGGTTTTCAGGAACCCATGATTTCCTCAATCCCTGAAGGTTTATCCATCTAAGAAGGGTTAGATGCTCCGGCTCCTTCTGCATTCTTTTTTTCATCCAACATTCCCTCACTTCAGATGGATTACAAGGTAAGAACATGTTACCTGTTTGCAATAATACATTTAATGTATCTTCAAATATACATACATATTTACACTGGTGATGGGCTGCCTTGCCCCAAGACAGTCTCATCATCCATCTGCAAATGTGTTGCTGTCTGCATGTCTATCTGCATCTCTGAATTTTTGGTTTTCTTTCCATCTGAAAGTGTGGCTGGCTTTTTATCTATGTTTAACTGTTTGACTTTCTTTTTGCAAATGTGTGAGGTTTGCCTTCCATCCATCAGCAGCTGTATGTATGTGAGTATCCGTATGCCACTGTGGAACAGATAAGTGATAATTCAGTTTCTACACATATATTGACTTTCTTTTTTGTCATACAATTTTTCAGGAACCCATGATATCCTCAATCCCTAAAGGTGTATCCAGTTAAAAAAGGGTTAGGTGCTCCGGCTTCCTCTGCATTCCTTTTTTCACCCAACGCAAACTCGCTTCAGCTGGATTACAAGGTAAAAGCATGTTATCTGTTAACAATAATACATTTAATGTATCTTCAAACATAGATACAAATTTACACTGGTGATGGGCTGCCTTGCCCCAACACAGTCTCATCATTCATCTCCAAATCTGTGGCTGTCTGCATGTCTATCTGCATCTCTGGCGTTTTGGTTTTCTTTCCATCTGAAGCTGTGGCTGGCTTTTTATGTATGTTCAACTGTTTGACTTCATTTTGCAACTGTGTGAGGCCTGCTTTCTATCCATCAGCAGCTGTATGTATGTGAGTATCCGTATTCCACTGTGGAACAGGTAAGTGATAATTCAGTTTCTATCCATATATTGACTTTCTTTTTTGTCATCCAGGTTCTCTGGAATCCCTGATATCCTCAATCCCTGAAGGTGTATCCAGCTAAGAAGGGTTAGGTGCTCCGGCTTCCCCTGCATTCCTTTTTTTACCCAACACTCACTCTATTCAGCTGGATTACAAGGTAAGAACATGTTACCTGTTTACAATAATACATTTAATGTATCTTCAAACATAGATACACATTTACACTGGTGATGGGCTGCCTTGCCCCAACACAGTCTCATCGTCATTCTCCAAATGTGTGGCTGTCTGCATGTCCATCTGCATCTCTGGCGTTTTGTTTTTCTTTCAATCTGAAGCTGTTGCTGGCTTTTTATCTATGTTCAACTGTTTGACTTTCTTTTTGCAACTGTGTGAGGCCTGCCTTCCATCCATCAGCAGCTGTATGTATGTGAGTATCCGTATGCCACTGTGGAACAGGTAAGTGATAATTCAGTTTCTATACTTATATTGACTTTCTTTTTTGTCATCCAGGTTCTCTGGAATCCATGATATCCTCAATCCCTGAAGGTGTATCCAGCTAAGAAGGATTTGGTTCTCCGGCTCTGTTTGCATTCCTTTTTTCACCCAACGCTCACTCACTTCAGCTGGATAACAAGGTAAAAGCATGTTACCTGTTAACAATAATACATGTAATGTATCTTCAAACATAGATATAAATTTACACTGGTGATGGGCTGCCTTGCCCCAACACAGTCTCATCGTCAATCTCCTAATATGTTGCTCTCTGCATGTCCATCTGTATGTCTTGCTTTTTGGTTTTCATTCCATCTGAAGCTGTTGCTGGATTTTTATCTATGTTCAACTGTTTGACTTTCTTTTTGCAACTGTGTGAGGCCTGCCTTCCATCCATCAGCAGCTGTATGTATGTGAGTATCCGTATGCCACTTTGGAACAGGTAAGTGATAATTCAGTTTCTATACTTATATTGACTTTCTTTTTTGTCATACAGGTTTTCAGGAACCCATGATTTCCTCAATCCCTGAAAGTGTATCCATCTAAGAAGGGTTAGGTGCTCCGGCTTCCTCTGCATTCCTTTTTTCACCCAACGCTCACTCGCTTCAGCTGGATTACAAGGTAAAAGCATGTTATCTGTTTACAATAATACATTTAATGTATCTTCAAACATAGATACAAATTTACACTGGTGATGGGCTGCCTTGCCCCAACACAGTCTCATCGTCAATCTCCTAATATGTTGCTCTTTGCATGTCCATCTGTATCTCTGGCTTTTTGGTTTTCATTCCATCTGAAGCTGTTGCTGGCTTTTTATCTATGTTCAACTGTTTGACTTTATTTTTGTTACTGCGTGAGGCCTGCCTTCCATCCTTCAGCAGCTGTATGTATGTGAGTATCCGTATACCACTGTGGAAAAGGTAAGTGATTATTCTGTTTCTACACATATACTGACTTTCTTTTTTGTCATACAGGTTTTCAGGAACCCATGATATCCTCAATCCCTGAAGTTGTATCCAGCTAAGACGGGTTAGGTGCTCGGGCTCCCTATTTCTCCTTATTTCACCCTACGCTCCCTCACTTCAGCTGGATTACAAGGTAAAAGTATGTTACCTGTTTACAATAATACATTTAATGTATCTTCAAACATAGATACAAATTTACACTGGTGATGGGCTTCCTTGCCCCAACACAGTCTCATTGTCAATCTCCAAATGTGTGGCTCTCTGCATGTCCATCTGCATCTCTGGCTTTATGGTTTTCTTTCCATTTGAAGCTGTGGCTGGCTTTTTATCTATGTTCAACTGTTTGACTTTCTTTTTGTAACTGTGTGAGGTCTGCTTTCTATCCATCAGCAGCTGTATGTATTTGAGTATCCCTATGCCACTGTGGAACAGCTGAGTGATAATTCAGTTTCTATACATATATTGACTTTCTTTTTTATCATACAGGTTCTCGGGAATCCCTGATATCCTCAATCCTTGAAAGTGTATCCATCTAAGAAGGGTTAGGTGCTCCGGCTCCCTCTGCATTACCTTTTTCACCCAACGCGCACTCACTTCAGCTGGATTACAAGGTAAAAACATGTTACCTGTTTACAATAATACATTTAATGTATCTTCAAACATGAATACAAATTTTCAGTGGTGATGGGCTTCCTTTTCCCAACACAGTCTCATCATCCATCTCCAAATGTGTGTCTGTCTTCATGTCCATCTGCATCTCTGGCTGTTTGGTTTTCTTTCTATCTGAAACTGTGGCTGGCTTTTTATCTATGTTCAACTGTTTGACTTTCTTTTTGCAACTGTGTGAGGCCAGCTTTCTATCCATCAGCAGCTGTATGTATTTGAGTATCTGTATGCCACTGTGGAATAGGTAAGTGATCATTCAGTTTCTACACATATACTGACTTTCTTTTTTGTCATACAGGTTTTCAGGAACCCATGATATCCTCAATCCCTGAAGTTGTATTCAGCTAAGAAGGGTTAGGTGCTCCGGCTCCCTCTGCATTCCTTTTTTCACCCAACGCTCACTCACTTCAGCTGGATTACAAGGTTAAAGCATGTTACCTGTTTACAATAGTACATTTAATGTATCTTCAAACATAGATACAAATTTACACCGGTGATGGGCTGCCTTGCCCCAACACAGTCTCATCGTCAATCTCCAAATGTGTGGCTGTCTGCATGTCCATCTGCATCTCTGACTTTTTGGTTTTCTTTCTATCTGAAACTGTGGCTGGTTTTTTATCTATGTACAACTGTTTGACTTTCTTTTTGCAACTGTGTGAGGCCTGCTTTCTATCCATCAGCAGCTGTATGTATGTGAGCATCCGTATGCTACTGTGGATAAGGTAAGTCATAATTCAGTTTCTATACATATATTGACTTTCTTTTTTATCATACAGGTTCTCAGGAATCCCTGATATCCTCAATCCTTAAAAGTGTATCCATCTAAGAAGGGTTAGGTGCTACGGCTCCCTCTGCATTACCTTTTTCACCCAACGCTCACTCACTTCAGCTGGATTACAGGGTAAAAGCATGTTACCTGATTACAATAATACATTTAATGTATCTTCAAACAAAGATACAAATTTACACTAGTGATGGGCTGCCTTGCCCCAACACAGTCTCATTGTCAATCTCCAAATGTGTGGCTCTCTGCATGTCCATCTGCATCTCTGGCTTTATGGTTTTCTTTCCATCTGAAGTTGTTGCTGGCTTTTCATCTATGTTCAACTGTATGACTTTCTTTTTGCAACTGTGTGAGGTCTGCTTTTTGTCCATCAACAGTTGTATGTCTGTGAGTATCCGTATGCCACTGTGGAACAGGTAAGTGATAATTCAGTTTCTATACATATATTGACTTTATTTTTTGTCATCCAGGTTTTCAGGAACCCATGATATACTCAATCCCTAAAAGTGTATCCAGCTAAGAAGTGTTAGGTGCTCCGGCTTCCTCTGCATTCCTTTTTTCACCCAATGCTTCCTCACTTCACCTGGATTACAAGGTAAAAGCATGTTATCTGTTTACAATAATACATTTAATGTATCTTCAAACATAGATACAAATTTACACCGGTGATGGGCTGCCTTGCCCCAACACAGTCTCATCGTCAAACTCCTAATGTGTTGCTGTCTGCATGTCTTTCTGCATCTCTGGCGTTTTGTTTTTCTTTCCATCTGAAGCTGTGGCTGGTTTTTTATCTATGTACAACTGCTTGACTTCATTTTGCAACTGTGTGAGACCTGTTTTCTATCCATCAGCAGCTGTACGTATGTGAGTATCCGTGTGCCACTGTGGAACAGGTAAGTGATAATTCAGTTTCTATACATATATTGACTTTCTTTTTTGTCATACAGGTTTTTAGGAACCTGTGATTTCCTCAATCCCTGAAAGTGTATCCATCTAAGAAGGGTTAGGTGCTGCGGCTTCCTCTGCATTCCTTTTTTCACCCAATGCTCACTCACTTCAGCTGGATAATAAGGTAAAAGCATGTTACCTGCTAACAATAATACATGTAATGTATCTTCAAACATAGATATAAATTTACACTGGTGATGGGCTACCTTGCCCCAACACAGTCTCATCATCCATCTCCAAATGTGTGGCTGTCTGCATGTCCATCTGCATCTCTGGCTTTTTGGTTTTCTTTCCATCTGAAGCTGTTGCTGGCTTTTTTTCCACGTTCAACTGTTTGACTTTCTTTTTGCAACTGTGTGAGGTCTGCTTTCTATCCATCAGCAGCTGTATGTACGTTAATATTCGTGTGCCACTGTGGAACAGGTAAGTGATTTTTCAGTTTCTATACATATATTGACTTTCTTTTTTGTCATACAAGTTTTCAGGAACCCATGATATCCTCAATCACTGAAGTTGTATTCAGCTAAGAAGGGTTAGGTGCTCCGGCTCCCTCTGCATTCCTTTTTTTCACCCAACGCTCACTCACTTCAGCTGGATTACAAGGTAAAAGCATGTTACCTGTTTACAATAATACATTTAATGTATCTTCAAACATAGATACACATTTACACTGGTGATGGGCTGCCTTGCCCCAATACAGTCTCATTGTCAATCTCCTAATGTGTGGCTATCTGCATGTCCATCTGTATCTCTGGCGTTTTGGTTTTCTTTTCATCTGAAGCTGTTGCTGGCTTTTTATCTATATTCAACTGTTTGACTTTCTTTTTGCAACTGTGTGAGGCCTGCCTTCCATCCATCAGCAGCTGTATGTATGTGAGTATCCCTATGCCACTGTGGAACAGGTAAGTGATAATTCAGTTTCTGTACATATATTGACTTTCTTTTTTGTCATACAGGTTTTCAGGAACCCATGATATCCTCAATCCCTGAACGTGTATCCAGCTAAGAAGGGTTAGGTGCTCCGGCTCCTTCTGCATTCCTTTTTTCACCCAACGCTCACTCACTTCAGCTGGATAATAAGGTAAAAGCATGTTATCTGTTTACAATAATACATTTAATGTATCTTCAAACATAGATACAAATTTACACTGGTGATGGGCTGCCTTGCTCCAACACAGTCTCATCATCCATCTCCAAATCTGTGGCTGTCTGCATGTCCATCTACATCTCTGGCTGTTTGGTTTTCATTCCATCTGAAGCTTTTGCTGGCGTTGTATCTATGTTCAACTGTTTGACTTTCTTTTTGCAACTGTGTGAGGCCTGCCTTCCATCCATCAGCAGATGTATGTATGTGAGT
Organism: Salminus brasiliensis; assembly: GCF_030463535.1. Taxonomy (NCBI): domain Eukaryota; kingdom Metazoa; phylum Chordata; class Actinopteri; order Characiformes; family Bryconidae; genus Salminus; species Salminus brasiliensis. The sequence goes on from NC_132896.1 coordinate 17,992,108, forward strand.
ATCCGTATGCTACTGTGGAACAGGTAAGTGATAATTCAGTTTTTATACATTTATTGACTTTCTTTTTTGTCATACAGGTTTTCAGGAATCCATGATATCCTCAATCCCTGAACGTGTATCCATCTAAGAAGGGTTAGGTGCTCCGGCTCCCTCTGCATTCTTTTTTTCATCCAATGCTCACTCACTTCTGCTGGATTACAAGGTAAAAACATGTTACCTGTTTACAATAATACATTTAATGTATCTTCAAACATAGATACAAATTTACACTGGTGATGGGCTGCCTTGCCCCAACACAGTCTCATCAATCTCCAAATGTGTGGCTTTCTGCATGTCCATCTGCATCTCTGACTTTTTGGTTTACATTCCTTTTGAAGCTGTTGTTGGCTTTTTCTCTGTGTTCAAGTGTTTGACTTTCTTTTTGCAACTTTGTGAGGCCTGCCTTCCATCCATCAGCAGCTGTATGTATGTGAGTATCCGTATGCCACTGTGGAACAGTTAAGTGATCATTCAGTTTATATACATATATTGACTTTATTTTTTGTCATACAGGTTCTTTGGTATCCATGATATCCTTAATCCCTGAAGGTGTATCCAGCTAAGAAGGGTTAGGTGCTCCGGCTCCGTTTGCATTCCTTTTTTCACCCAACTCTTACTCACTTCAGCTGGATTACAAGGTAAAAACATGTTACCTGTTTACAATAATACATTTAATGTATCTTCAAACATGAATACAAATTTTCAGTGGTGATGGGCTTCCTTTTCCCAACACAGTCTCATCATCCATCTCCAAATGTGTGTCTGTCTTCATGTCCATCTGCATCTCTGGCTGTTTGGTTTTCTTTCTATCTGAAACTGTGGCTGGCTTTTTATCTATGTTCAACTGTTTGACTTTCTTTTTGCAACTGTGTGAGGCCAGCTTTCTATCCATCAGCAGCTGTATGTATTTGAGTATCTGTATGCCACTGTGGAATAGGTAAGTGATCATTCAGTTTCTACACATATACTGACTTTCTTTTTTGTCATACAGGTTTTCAGGAACCCATGATATCCTCAATCCCTGAAGTTGTATTCAGCTAAGAAGGGTTAGGTGCTCCGGCTCCCTCTGCATTCCTTTTTTCACCCAACGCTCACTCACTTCAGCTGGATTACAAGGTTAAAGCATGTTACCTGTTTACAATAGTACATTTAATGTATCTTCAAACATAGATACAAATTTACACCGGTGATGGGCTGCCTTGCCCCAACACAGTCTCATCATCCATCTCCAAATGTGTGGCTGTCTGCATGTCCATCTGCATCTCTGGCGTTTTGGTTTTCTTTCCATCAGAAGCTGTGGCTGGCTTTTTTATCTATGTTCAACTGTTTGACTTTCTTTTTGCAACTGTGTGAGGCCTGCTTTCTATCCATCAGCAGCTATATGTATTTGAGTATCTGTTTGCCACTGTGGAACAGATAAGTGATAATTCAGTTTCTATACATATATTGACTTTCTTTTTTGTCATACAGGTTTTCAAGAACCCATGTTTTCCTCAATCCCTGAAGGTTTATCCATCTAAGAAGGGTTAGATGCTCCGGCTCCTTCTGCATTCCTTTTTTTACCCAACGCTCACATACTTCAGCTGGATTACAAGGTAAAAGCATGTTACCTGTTTACAATAATACATTTAATGTATCTTCAAACATAGATACAAATTCACACTGGTGATGGGCTGCCTTGCCCCAACACAGTCTCATCATCCATCTCCAAATGTGTGGCTGTCTGCATGTCCATCTGCATCTCTGGCTGTTTGTTTTTCTTTCTATTTGAAACTGTGGCTGGCTTTTTATCTATGTTCAACTGTTTGACTTTCTTTTTGCAACTGTGTGAGGTCTGCTTTCTATCCATCAGCAGCTGTATGTATGTGAGTATCCGTATGCCACTGTGGAACAGGTAAGTGATAATTCAGTTTCTTTACATATATTGACTTTCTTTTTTGTCATCCAGGTTCTCTGAAATCCCTGATATCCTCAATCCCTGAATGTTTATCCATCTAAGAAGGGTTAGATGCTCCGGCTCCTTCTGCATTCCTTTTTTTACCCAACGCTCACTCACTTCACCTGGATTACAAGGTAAAAGCATGTTACCTGTTTACAATAATACATTTAATGTATCTTCAAACATAGATACAAATTTACACTGGTGATGGGCTGTCCTGCCCCAACACAGTCTCATCATCCATCTCCAAATGTGTGGCTGTCTGCATGTCCATCTGCATCTCTTGCGTTTTGGTTTTCTTTCCATCTGAAGCTGTTGCTGGCTTTTTATCTATGTTCAACTGTTTGACTTTCTTTTTGTAACTGTGTGAGGCCTGCCTTCCATCCATCAGCAGCTGTATGTATGTGAGTATCCGTGTGCCACTGTGGAACAGATAAGTGATAATTCAGTTTCTATACATATATTGACTTTCTTTTTTATCATACAGGTTTTCAGGAACCCATGATTTCCTCAATCCCTGAATGTTTATCCAGCTAAGAAGGGTTAGGTGCTCCGGCTCCTTCTGCATTCCTTTTTTCACCCAACGCTCACTCACTTCAGCTGGATTACAAGGTAAAAGCATGTTATCTGTTTACAATAATACATTTAATGTATCTTCAAACATAGATACAAATTTACACTGGTGATGGGCTGCCTTGCCCCAACACAGTCTCATCATCCATCCCCAAATGTGTGGCTGTCTGCATGTCCATCTGCATCTCTGACTTTTTGGTTTTCTTTCTATCTGAAACTGTGGCTGGTTTTTTATCTATGTACAACTGTTTGACTTTCTTTTTGCAACTGTGTGAGGCCTGCTTTCTATCCATCAGCAGCTGTATGTATGTGAGCATCCGTATGCTACTGTGGATAAGGTAAGTGATAATTCAGTTTCTATACATATATTGACTTTCTTTTTTATCATACAGGTTCTCAGGAATCCCTGATATCCTCAATCCTTTAAAGTGTATCCATCTAAGAAGGGTTAGGTGCTACGGCTCCCTCTGCATTACCTTTTTCACCCAACGCTCACTCACTTCAGCTGGATTACAGGGTAAAAGCATGTTACCTGATTACAATAATACATTTAATGTATCTTCAAACAAAGATACAAATTTACTGCGGTGATGGGCTGCCTTGTCCCAACACAGTCTCATCATCCATCTCCAAATGTGTGGCTGTCTTCATGTCCATCTGCATCTCTGGCTGTTTGGTTTTCTTACTATCTGAAACTGTGGCTGGCTTTTTATCTATGTACAACTGTTTGAATTCATTTTGCAACTGTGTGAGGCCTGCTTTCTATCCATCAGCAGTTGTATGTATGTGAGTATCCGTATGCCACTGTGGAACAGGTAAGTGATAATTCAGTTTCTATCCATATATGGACTTTCTTTTTTGTCGTACAGTTTTTCAGGAACCCATGATATCCTCAATCCCTAAAAGTGTATCCAGCTAAGAAGGGTTAGGTGATCGGGCTCCCTATTTCTCCCTTTTTCACCCAACGCTCCCTCACTTCACCTGGATTACAAGGTAAAAGCATGTTATCTGTTTACAATAATACATTTAATGTATCTTCAAACAAAGATACAAATTTACACTAGTGATGGGCTGCCTTGCCCCAACACAGTCTCATTGTCAATCTCCAAATGTGTGGCTCTCTGCATGTCCATCTGCATCTCTGGCTTTATGGTTTTCTTTCCATCTGAAGTTGTTGCTGGCTTTTCATCTATGTTCAACTGTATGACTTTCTTTTTGCAACTGTGTGAGGTCTGCTTTTTGTCCATCAACAGTTGTATGTCTGTGAGTATCCGTATGCCACTGTGGAACAGGTAAGTGATAATTCAGTTTCTATACATATATTGACTTTATTTTTTGTCATCCAGGTTTTCAGGAATCCATGATATACTCAATCCCTAAAAGTGTATCCAGCTAAGAAGTGTTAGGTGCTCCGGCTTCCTCTGCATTCCTTTTTTCACCCAATGCTTCCTCACTTCACCTGGATTACAAGGTAAAAGCATGTTATCTGTTTACAATAATACATTTAATGTATCTTCAAACATAGATACAAATTTACACTGGGGATGGGCTGCCTTGCCCCAACACAGTCTCATCGTCAAACTCCTAATGTGTTGCTGTCTGCATGTCTTTCTGCATCTCTGGCGTTTTGTTTTTCTTTCCATCTGAAGCTGTGGCTGGTTTTTTATCTATGTACAACTGCTTGACTTCATTTTGCAACTGTGTGAGACCTGTTTTCTATCCATCAGCAGCTGTATGTACGTTAATATTCGTGTGCCACTGTGGAACAGGTAAGTGATTTTTCAGTTTCTATACATATATTGACTTTCTTTTTTGTCATACAAGTTTTCAGGAACCCATGATATCCTCAATCACTGAAGTTGTATTCAGCTAAGAAGGGTTAGGTGCTCCGGCTCCCTCTGCATTCCTTTTTTTCACCCAACGCTCACTCACTTCAGCTGGATTACAAGGTAAAAGCATGTTACCTGTTTACAATAATACATTTAATGTATCTTCAAACATAGATACACATTTACACTGGTGATGGGCTGCCTTGCCCCAATACAGTCTCATTGTCAATCTCCTAATGTGTGGCTATCTGCATGTCCATCTGTATCTCTGGCGTTTTGGTTTTCTTTTCATGTGAAGCTGTTGCTGGCTTTTTATCTATATTCAACTGTTTGACTTTCTTTTTGCAACTGTGTGAGGCCTGCCTTCCATCCATCAGCAGATGTATGTATGTGAGTATCCCTATGCCACTGTGGAACAGGTAAGTGATAATTCAGTTTCTGTACATATATTGACTTTCTTTTTTGTCATACAGGTTTTCAGGAACCCATGATATCCTCAATCCCTGAACGTGTATCCAGCTAAGAAGGGTTAGGTGCTCCGGCTCCTTCTGCATTCCTTTTTTCACCCAACGCTCACTCACTTCAGCTGGATAATAAGGTAAAAGCATGTTATCTGTTTACAATAATACATTTAATGTATCTTCAAACATAGATACAAATTTACACTGGTGATGGGCTGCCTTGCTCCAACACAGTCTCATCATCCATCTCCAAATCTGTGGCTGTCTGCATGTCCATCTACATCTCTGGCTGTTTGGTTTTCATTCCATCTGAAGCTTTTGCTGGCGTTGTATCTATGTTCAACTGTTTGACTTTCTTTTTGCAACTGTGTGAGGCCTGCCTTCCATCCATCAGCAGATGTATGTATGTGAGTATCCGTATGCTACTGTGGAACAGGTAAGTGATAATTCAGTTTTTATACATTTATTGACTTTCTTTTTTGTCATACAGGTTTTCAGGAATCCATGATATCCTCAATCCCTGAACGTGTATCCATCTAAGAAGGGTTAGGTGCTCCGGCTCCCTCTGCATTCTTTTTTTCATCCAATGCTCACTCACTTCTGCTGGATTACAAGGTAAAAACATGTTACCTGTTTACAATAATACATTTAATGTATCTTCAAACATAGATACAAATTTACACTGGTGATGGGCTGCCTTGCCCCAACACAGTCTCATCAATCTCCAAATGTGTGGCTTTCTGCATGTCCATCTGCATCTCTGACTTTTTGGTTTTCATTCCTTTTGAAGCTGTTGTTGGCTTTTTCTCTATGTTCAACTGTTTGACTTTCTTTTTGCAACTTTGTGAGGCCTGCCTTCCATCCATCAGCAGCTGTATGTATGTGAGTATCCGTATGCCACTGTGGAACAGTTAAGTGATCATTCAGTTTATATACATATATTGACTTTATTTTTTGTCATACAGGTTCTTTGGTATCCATGATATCCTTAATCCCTGAAGGTTTATCCAGCTAAGAAGGGTTAGGTGCTCCGGCTCCGTTTGCATTCCTTTTTTCATCCAACGCTCACTCACTTCAGCTGGATTACAAGGTAAGAACATGTTACCTGTTTACAATAATACATGTAATGTATCTTCAAACATGGATACAAATTTACGCTGGTGATGGGCTTCCTTGCCCCAACACAGTCTCATCGTCAATCTCCAAATGTGTGGCTGTCTGCATGTCCATCTGCATCTCTGACTTTTTGGTTTTCTTTCTATCTGAAACTGTGGCTGGTTTTTTATCTATGTACAACTGTTTGACTTTCTTTTTGCAACTGTGTGAGGCCTGCTTTCTATCCATCAGCAGCTGTATGTATGTGAGCATCCGTATGCTACTGTGGATAAGGTAAGTGATAATTCAGTTTCTATACATATATTGACTTTCTTTTTTATCATACAGGTTCTCAGGAATCCCTGATATCCTCAATCCTTAAAAGTGTATCCATCTAAGAAGGGTTAGGTGCTACGGCTCCCTCTGCATTACCTTTTTCACCCAACGCTCACTCACTTCAGCTGGATTACAGGGTAAAAGCATGTTACCTGATTACAATAATACATTTAATGTATCTTCAAACAAAGATACAAATTTACTGCGGTGATGGGCTGCCTTGTCCCAACACAGTCTCATCATCCATCTCCAAATGTGTGGCTGTCTTCATGTTCATCTGCATCTCTGGCTGTTTGGTTTTCTTACTATCTGAAACATTGGCTGGCTTTTTATCTATGTACAACTGTTTGACTTCATTTTGCAACTGTGTGAGGCCTGCTTTCTATCCATCAGCAGTTGTATGTATGTGAGTATCCGTATGCCACTGTGGAACAGGTAAGTGATAATTCAGTTTCTATCCATATATGGACTTTCTTTTTTGTCATACAGTTTTTCAGGAACCCATGATATCCTCAATCCCTAAAAGTGTATCCAGCTAAGAAGGGTTAGGTGATCGGGCTCCCTATTTCTCCCTTTTTCACCCAACCCTCCCTCACTTCACCTGGATTACAAGGTAAAAGCATGTTATCTGTTTACAATAATACATTTAATGTATCTTCAAACAAAGATACAAATTTACACTAGTGATGGGCTGCCTTGCCCCAACACAGTCTCATTGTCAATCTCCAAATGTGTGGCTCTCTGCATGTCCATCTGCATCTCTGGCTTTATGGTTTTCTTTCCATCTGAAGTTGTTGCTGGCTTTTCATCTATGTTCAACTGTATGACTTTCTTTTTGCAACTGTGTGAGGTCTGCTTTTTGTCCATCAACAGTTGTATGTCTGTGAGTATCCGTATGCCACTGTGGAACAGGTAAGTGATAATTCAGTTTCTATACATATATTGACTTTATTTTTTGTCATACAGGTTTTCAGGAACCCATGATATACTCAATCCCTAAAAGTGTATCCAGCTAAGAAGTGTTAGGTGCTCCGGCTTCCTCTGCATTCCTTTTTTCACCCAATGCTTCCTCACTTCACCTGGATTACAAGGTAAAAGCATGTTATCTGTTTACAATAATACATTTAATGTATCTTCAAACATAGATACAAATTTACACCGGTGATGGGCTGCCTTGCCCCAACACAGTCTCATCGTCAAACTCCTAATGTGTTGCTGTCTGCATGTCTTTCTGCATCTCTGGCGTTTTGTTTTTCTTTCCATCTGAAGCTGTGGCTGGTTTTTTATCTATGTACAACTGCTTGACTTCATTTTGCAACTGTGTGAGACCTGTTTTCTATCCATCAGCAGCTGTACGTATGTGAGTATCCGTGTGCCACTGTGGAACAGGTAAGTGATAATTCAGTTTCTATACATATATTGACTTTCTTTTTTGTCATACAGGTTTTTAGGAACCTGTGATATCCTCAATCCCTGACGGTGTATCCATATAAGAAGGGTTAGGTGCTCGGGCTCCCTCTGCATTCCTTTTTTCACCCAACGCTCACTCACTTCAGCTGGATTACAAGGTAAAAGCATGTTATCTGTTTACAATAATACATTTAATGTGTCTTCAAACATAGATACAAATTTACACCGGTAATGGGCTGCCTTGCCCCAACACAGTCTCATCGTCAATCTCCTAATGTGTGGCTGTCTACATGTCCATCTGCATCTGTGGCGTTTTGGTTTTCTTTACAACAGAAGCTGTGGCTGGCTTTTTATCTATGTTCAACTGTCCGACTTTCTTTTTGCAACTGTGTGAGGTCTGCTTTTTGTCCATCAACAGTTGTATGTCTGTGAGTATCCATATGCCACTGTGGAACAGGTAAGTGATAATTCTGTTTCTATACATATATTGACTTTCTTTTTTGTCATACAATTTTTCAGGAACCCATGATATACTCAATCCCTCAAAGTGTATCCAGCTAAGAAGGGTTAGGTGCTCCGGCTCCCTCTGCATTCCTTTTTTTACCCAACGCTCACTTACTTGAGCTGGATTACAAGGTAAGAACATGTTACCTGTTAACAATAATACATGTAATGTATCTTCAAACATAGATACAAATTTACACTGGTGATGGGCTGCCTTGCCCCAACACAGTCTCATCAATCTCCAAATGTGTGGCTTTCTGCATGTCCATCTGCATCTCTGACTTTTTGGTTTACATTCCTTTTGAAGCTGTTGTTGGCTTTTTCTCTGTGTTCAAGTGTTTGACTTTCTTTTTGCAACTTTGTGAGGCCTGCCTTCCATCCATCAGCAGCTGTATGTATGTGAGTATCCGTATGCCACTGTGGAACAGTTAAGTGATCATTCAGTTTATATACATATATTGACTTTATTTTTTGTCATACAGGTTCTTTGGTATCCATGATATCCTTAATCCCTGAAGGTGTATCCAGCTAAGAAGGGTTAGGTGCTCCGGCTCCGTTTGCATTCCTTTTTTCACCCAACGCTCACTCACTTCAGCTGGATTACAAGGTAAGAACATGTTACCTGTTTACAATAATACATGTAATGTATCTTCAAACATAGATACAAATTTACGCTGGTGATGGGCTGCCTTGCCCCAACACAGTCTCATCGTCAAACTCCTAATGTGTGGCTGTCTGCATGTCTATCTGCATCTCTGGCTTTTTGGTTTTCTTTCCATCTGAAGCTGTGGCTGGCTTTTTATGTATGTTCAACTGTTTGACTTTCTTTTTGCAACTGTGTGAGGTCTGCTTTCTATCCATCAGCAGCTGTATGTATGTGAGTATCCATATGCCACTGTGGAACAGGTAAGTGATAATTCAGTTTCTTTACATATATTGACTTTCTTTTTTGTCATCCAGGTTCCCTGGAATCCCTGATATCCTCAATCCCTGAAAGTGTTTCCAGCTAAGAAGAGTTAGGTGCTCCGGCTCCCTCTGCATTCCGTTTTTCACCCAACTCTCACTCACTTTAGCTGGATTACAAGGTAAAAGCATGTTACCTGTTTACAATAATACATTTAATGTATCTTCAAACAAAGATAAAAATTTACACCGGTGATGGGCTGCCTTGCCCCAACACAGTCTCATCATCCATCTCCAAATGTGTGGCTGTCTGCATGTCAATCTGCATCTCTGGCGTTTTGGTATTCTTTCCATCTGAAGCTGTTGCTGGCTTTTTATCTATGTTCAACTGTTTGACTTTCTTTTTGCAACTGTGTGAGGCCTGCCTTCCATCCATCCACAGCTGTATGTTTGTGAGTATCCGTATGCCACTGTGGAACAGGTAAGTGATAATTCAGTTTCTATACATATATTGACTTTCTTTTTTGTCATACAGGTTTTCAGGAACCCATGATTTCCTCAATCCCTTAAGGTTTATCCATCTAAGAAGGGTTAGGTGTTCCGGCTCATTCTGCATTCCTTTTTTCACCCAACGCTCACTCACTTCAGCTGGTTTACAAGGTTAAAGCATGTCATCTGTTTACAATAATACATTTAATGTATCTTCAAACATAGATACAAATTTACACTGGTGATGGGCTGCCTTGCCCCAACACAGTCTCATCATCCATCTCCAAATGTGTGGCTGTCTGCATGTCCATCTGCATCTCTGACTTTTTGGTTTTCATTCCATCTGAAGTTGTTGCTGGCTTTTTATCTATGTTCAACTGTTTGACTTTCTTTTTGCAACTGTGTGAGGCATGCCTTCCATACATAAGCAGCTGTTTGTATTTGAGTATCCGTGTGCCACTGTGGATAAGGTAAGTGATAATTCACTTTCTGTACATATATTGACTTTCTTTTTTTGTCATACAGGTTTTCAGGAACCCATGATTTCCTCAATCCCTGAAGGTTTATCCATCTAAGAAGGGTTAGATGCTCCGGCTCCTTCTGCATTCTTTTTTTCATCCAACATTCCCTCACTTCAGATGGATTACAAGGTAAGAACATGTTACCTGTTTGCAATAATACATTTAATGTATCTTCAAATATACATACATATTTACACTGGTGATGGGCTGCCTTGCCCCAAGACAGTCTCATCATCCATCTGCAAATGTGTTGCTGTCTGCATGTCTATCTGCATCTCTGAATTTTTGGTTTTCTTTCCATCTGAAAGTGTGGCTGGCTTTTTATCTATGTTTAACTGTTTGACTTTCTTTTTGCAAATGTGTGAGGTTTGCCTTCCATCCATCAGCAGCTGTATGTATGTGAGTATCCGTATGCCACTGTGGAACAGATAAGTGATAATTCAGTTTCTACACATATATTGACTTTCTTTTTTGTCATACAATTTTTCAGGAACCCATGATATCCTCAATCCCTAAAGGTGTATCCAGTTAAAAAAGGGTTAGGTGCTCCGGCTTCCTCTGCATTCCTTTTTTCACCCAACGCAAACTCGCTTCAGCTGGATTACAAGGTAAAAGCATGTTATCTGTTAACAATAATACATTTAATGTATCTTCAAACATAGATACAAATTTACACTGGTGATGGGCTGCCTTGCCCCAACACAGTCTCATCATTCATCTCCAAATCTGTGGCTGTCTGCATGTCTATCTGCATCTCTGGCGTTTTGGTTTTCTTTCCATCTGAAGCTGTGGCTGGCTTTTTATGTATGTTCAACTGTTTGACTTCATTTTGCAACTGTGTGAGGCCTGCTTTCTATCCATCAGCAGCTGTATGTATGTGAGTATCCGTATTCCACTGTGGAACAGGTAAGTGATAATTCAGTTTCTATCCATATATTGACTTTCTTTTTTGTCATCCAGGTTCTCTGGAATCCCTGATATCCTCAATCCCTGAAGGTGTATCCAGCTAAGAAGGGTTAGGTGCTCCGGCTTCCCCTGCATTCCTTTTTTTACCCAACACTCACTCTATTCAGCTGGATTACAAGGTAAGAACATGTTACCTGTTTACAATAATACATTTAATGTATCTTCAAACATAGATACACATTTACACTGGTGATGGGCTGCCTTGCCCCAACACAGTCTCATCGTCATTCTCCAAATGTGTGGCTGTCTGCATGTCCATCTGCATCTCTGGCGTTTTGTTTTTCTTTCAATCTGAAGCTGTTGCTGGCTTTTTATCTATGTTCAACTGTTTGACTTTCTTTTTGCAACTGTGTGAGGCCTGCCTTCCATCCATCAGCAGCTGTATGTATGTGAGTATCCGTATGCCACTGTGGAACAGGTAAGTGATAATTCAGTTTCTATACTTATATTGACTTTCTTTTTTGTCATCCAGGTTCTCTGGAATCCATGATATCCTCAATCCCTGAAGGTGTATCCAGCTAAGAAGGATTTGGTGCTCCGGCTCTGTTTGCATTCCTTTTTTCACCCAACGCTCACTCACTTCAGCTGGATAACAAGGTAAAAGCATGTTACCTGTTAACAATAATACATGTAATGTATCTTCAAACATAGATATAAATTTACACTGGTGATGGGCTGCCTTGCCCCAACACAGTCTCATCGTCAATCTCCTAATATGTTGCTCTCTGCATGTCCATCTGTATGTCTTGCTTTTTGGTTTTCATTCCATCTGAAGCTGTTGCTGGATTTTTATCTATGTTCAACTGTTTGACTTTCTTTTTGCAACTGTGTGAGGCCTGCCTTCCATCCATCAGCAGCTGTATGTATGTGAGTATCCGTATGCCACTTTGGAACAGGTAAGTGATAATTCAGTTTCTATACTTATATTGACTTTCTTTTTTGTCATACAGGTTTTCAGGAACCCATGATTTCCTCAATCCCTGAAAGTGTATCCATCTAAGAAGGGTTAGGTGCTCCGGCTTCCTCTGCATTCCTTTTTTCACCCAACGCTCACTCGCTTCAGCTGGATTACAAGGTAAAAGCATGTTATCTGTTTACAATAATACATTTAATGTATCTTCAAACATAGATACAAATTTACACTGGTGATGGGCTGCCTTGCCCCAACACAGTCTCATCGTCAATCTCCTAATATGTTGCTCTTTGCATGTCCATCTGTATCTCTGGCTTTTTGGTTTTCATTCCATCTGAAGCTGTTGCTGGCTTTTTATCTATGTTCAACTGTTTGACTTTATTTTTGTTACTGCGTGAGGCCTGCCTTCCATCCTTCAGCAGCTGTATGTATGTGAGTATCCGTATACCACTGTGGAAAAGGTAAGTGATTATTCTGTTTCTACACATATACTGACTTTCTTTTTTGTCATACAGGTTTTCAGGAACCCATGATATCCTCAATCCCTGAAGTTGTATCCAGCTAAGACGGGTTAGGTGCTCGGGCTCCCTATTTCTCCTTATTTCACCCTACGCTCCCTCACTTCAGCTGGATTACAAGGTAAAAGTATGTTACCTGTTTACAATAATACATTTAATGTATCTTCAAACATAGATACAAATTTACACTGGTGATGGGCTTCCTTGCCCCAACACAGTCTCATTGTCAATCTCCAAATGTGTGGCTCTCTGCATGTCCATCTGCATCTCTGGCTTTATGGTTTTCTTTCCATTTGAAGCTGTGGCTGGCTTTTTATCTATGTTCAACTGTTTGACTTTCTTTTTGTAACTGTGTGAGGTCTGCTTTCTATCCATCAGCAGCTGTATGTATTTGAGTATCCCTATGCCACTGTGGAACAGCTGAGTGATAATTCAGTTTCTATACATATATTGACTTTCTTTTTTATCATACAGGTTCTCGGGAATCCCTGATATCCTCAATCCTTGAAAGTGTATCCATCTAAGAAGGGTTAGGTGCTCCGGCTCCCTCTGCATTACCTTTTTCACCCAACGCGCACTCACTTCAGCTGGATTACAAGGTAAAAACATGTTACCTGTTTACAATAATACATTTAATGTATCTTCAAACATGAATACAAATTTTCAGTGGTGATGGGCTTCCTTTTCCCAACACAGTCTCATCATCCATCTCCAAATGTGTGTCTGTCTTCATGTCCATCTGCATCTCTGGCTGTTTGGTTTTCTTTCTATCTGAAACTGTGGCTGGCTTTTTATCTATGTTCAACTGTTTGACTTTCTTTTTGCAACTGTGTGAGGCCAGCTTTCTATCCATCAGCAGCTGTATGTATTTGAGTATCTGTATGCCACTGTGGAATAGGTAAGTGATCATTCAGTTTCTACACATATACTGACTTTCTTTTTTGTCATACAGGTTTTCAGGAACCCATGATATCCTCAATCCCTGAAGTTGTATTCAGCTAAGAAGGGTTAGGTGCTCCGGCTCCCTCTGCATTCCTTTTTTCACCCAACGCTCACTCACTTCAGCTGGATTACAAGGTTAAAGCATGTTACCTGTTTACAATAGTACATTTAATGTATCTTCAAACATAGATACAAATTTACACCGGTGATGGGCTGCCTTGCCCCAACACAGTCTCATCGTCAATCTCCAAATGTGTGGCTGTCTGCATGTCCATCTGCATCTCTGACTTTTTGGTTTTCTTTCTATCTGAAACTGTGGCTGGTTTTTTATCTATGTACAACTGTTTGACTTTCTTTTTGCAACTGTGTGAGGCCTGCTTTCTATCCATCAGCAGCTGTATGTATGTGAGCATCCGTATGCTACTGTGGATAAGGTAAGTCATAATTCAGTTTCTATACATATATTGACTTTCTTTTTTATCATACAGGTTCTCAGGAATCCCTGATATCCTCAATCCTTAAAAGTGTATCCATCTAAGAAGGGTTAGGTGCTACGGCTCCCTCTGCATTACCTTTTTCACCCAACGCTCACTCACTTCAGCTGGATTACAGGGTAAAAGCATGTTACCTGATTACAATAATACATTTAATGTATCTTCAAACAAAGATACAAATTTACACTAGTGATGGGCTGCCTTGCCCCAACACAGTCTCATTGTCAATCTCCAAATGTGTGGCTCTCTGCATGTCCATCTGCATCTCTGGCTTTATGGTTTTCTTTCCATCTGAAGTTGTTGCTGGCTTTTCATCTATGTTCAACTGTATGACTTTCTTTTTGCAACTGTGTGAGGTCTGCTTTTTGTCCATCAACAGTTGTATGTCTGTGAGTATCCGTATGCCACTGTGGAACAGGTAAGTGATAATTCAGTTTCTATACATATATTGACTTTATTTTTTGTCATCCAGGTTTTCAGGAACCCATGATATACTCAATCCCTAAAAGTGTATCCAGCTAAGAAGTGTTAGGTGCTCCGGCTTCCTCTGCATTCCTTTTTTCACCCAATGCTTCCTCACTTCACCTGGATTACAAGGTAAAAGCATGTTATCTGTTTACAATAATACATTTAATGTATCTTCAAACATAGATACAAATTTACACCGGTGATGGGCTGCCTTGCCCCAACACAGTCTCATCGTCAAACTCCTAATGTGTTGCTGTCTGCATGTCTTTCTGCATCTCTGGCGTTTTGTTTTTCTTTCCATCTGAAGCTGTGGCTGGTTTTTTATCTATGTACAACTGCTTGACTTCATTTTGCAACTGTGTGAGACCTGTTTTCTATCCATCAGCAGCTGTACGTATGTGAGTATCCGTGTGCCACTGTGGAACAGGTAAGTGATAATTCAGTTTCTATACATATATTGACTTTCTTTTTTGTCATACAGGTTTTTAGGAACCTGTGATTTCCTCAATCCCTGAAAGTGTATCCATCTAAGAAGGGTTAGGTGCTGCGGCTTCCTCTGCATTCCTTTTTTCACCCAATGCTCACTCACTTCAGCTGGATAATAAGGTAAAAGCATGTTACCTGCTAACAATAATACATGTAATGTATCTTCAAACATAGATATAAATTTACACTGGTGATGGGCTACCTTGCCCCAACACAGTCTCATCATCCATCTCCAAATGTGTGGCTGTCTGCATGTCCATCTGCATCTCTGGCTTTTTGGTTTTCTTTCCATCTGAAGCTGTTGCTGGCTTTTTTTCCACGTTCAACTGTTTGACTTTCTTTTTGCAACTGTGTGAGGTCTGCTTTCTATCCATCAGCAGCTGTATGTACGTTAATATTCGTGTGCCACTGTGGAACAGGTAAGTGATTTTTCAGTTTCTATACATATATTGACTTTCTTTTTTGTCATACAAGTTTTCAGGAACCCATGATATCCTCAATCACTGAAGTTGTATTCAGCTAAGAAGGGTTAGGTGCTCCGGCTCCCTCTGCATTCCTTTTTTTCACCCAACGCTCACTCACTTCAGCTGGATTACAAGGTAAAAGCATGTTACCTGTTTACAATAATACATTTAATGTATCTTCAAACATAGATACACATTTACACTGGTGATGGGCTGCCTTGCCCCAATACAGTCTCATTGTCAATCTCCTAATGTGTGGCTATCTGCATGTCCATCTGTATCTCTGGCGTTTTGGTTTTCTTTTCATCTGAAGCTGTTGCTGGCTTTTTATCTATATTCAACTGTTTGACTTTCTTTTTGCAACTGTGTGAGGCCTGCCTTCCATCCATCAGCAGCTGTATGTATGTGAGTATCCCTATGCCACTGTGGAACAGGTAAGTGATAATTCAGTTTCTGTACATATATTGACTTTCTTTTTTGTCATACAGGTTTTCAGGAACCCATGATATCCTCAATCCCTGAACGTGTATCCAGCTAAGAAGGGTTAGGTGCTCCGGCTCCTTCTGCATTCCTTTTTTCACCCAACGCTCACTCACTTCAGCTGGATAATAAGGTAAAAGCATGTTATCTGTTTACAATAATACATTTAATGTATCTTCAAACATAGATACAAATTTACACTGGTGATGGGCTGCCTTGCTCCAACACAGTCTCATCATCCATCTCCAAATCTGTGGCTGTCTGCATGTCCATCTACATCTCTGGCTGTTTGGTTTTCATTCCATCTGAAGCTTTTGCTGGCGTTGTATCTATGTTCAACTGTTTGACTTTCTTTTTGCAACTGTGTGAGGCCTGCCTTCCATCCATCAGCAGATGTATGTATGTGAGTATCCGTATGCTACTGTGGAACAGGTAAGTGATAATTCAGTTTTTATACATTTATTGACTTTCTTTTTTGTCATACAGGTTTTCAGGAATCCATGATATCCTCAATCCCTGAACGTGTATCCATCTAAGAAGGGTTAGGTGCTCCGGCTCCCTCTGCATTCTTTTTTTCATCCAATGCTCACTCACTTCTGCTGGATTACAAGGTAAAAACATGTTACCTGTTTACAATAATACATTTAATGTATCTTCAAACATAGATACAAATTTACACTGGTGATGGGCTGCCTTGCCCCAACACAGTCTCATCAATCTCCAAATGTGTGGCTTTCTGCATGTCCATCTGCATCTCTGACTTTTTGGTTTACATTCCTTTTGAAGCTGTTGTTGGCTTTTTCTCTGTGTTCAAGTGTTTGACTTTCTTTTTGCAACTTTGTGAGGCCTGCCTTCCATCCATCAGCAGCTGTATGTATGTGAGTATCCGTATGCCACTGTGGAACAGTTAAGTGATCATTCAGTTTATATACATATATTGACTTTATTTTTTGTCATACAGGTTCTTTGGTATCCATGATATCCTTAATCCCTGAAGGTGTATCCAGCTAAGAAGGGTTAGGTGCTCCGGCTCCGTTTGCATTCCTTTTTTCACCCAACTCTTACTCACTTCAGCTGGATTACAAGGTAAAAACATGTTACCTGTTTACAATAATACATTTAATGTATCTTCAAACATGAATACAAATTTTCAGTGGTGATGGGCTTCCTTTTCCCAACACAGTCTCATCATCCATCTCCAAATGTGTGTCTGTCTTCATGTCCATCTGCATCTCTGGCTGTTTGGTTTTCTTTCTATCTGAAACTGTGGCTGGCTTTTTATCTATGTTCAACTGTTTGACTTTCTTTTTGCAACTGTGTGAGGCCAGCTTTCTATCCATCAGCAGCTGTATGTATTTGAGTATCTGTATGCCACTGTGGAATAGGTAAGTGATCATTCAGTTTCTACACATATACTGACTTTCTTTTTTGTCATACAGGTTTTCAGGAACCCATGATATCCTCAATCCCTGAAGTTGTATTCAGCTAAGAAGGGTTAGGTGCTCCGGCTCCCTCTGCATTCCTTTTTTCACCCAACGCTCACTCACTTCAGCTGGATTACAAGGTTAAAGCATGTTACCTGTTTACAATAGTACATTTAATGTATCTTCAAACATAGATACAAATTTACACCGGTGATGGGCTGCCTTGCCCCAACACAGTCTCATCATCCATCTCCAAATGTGTGGCTGTCTGCATGTCCATCTGCATCTCTGGCGTTTTGGTTTTCTTTCCATCAGAAGCTGTGGCTGGCTTTTTTATCTATGTTCAACTGTTTGACTTTCTTTTTGCAACTGTGTGAGGCCTGCTTTCTATCCATCAGCAGCTATATGTATTTGAGTATCTGTTTGCCACTGTGGAACAGATAAGTGATAATTCAGTTTCTATACATATATTGACTTTCTTTTTTGTCATACAGGTTTTCAAGAACCCATGTTTTCCTCAATCCCTGAAGGTTTATCCATCTAAGAAGGGTTAGATGCTCCGGCTCCTTCTGCATTCCTTTTTTTACCCAACGCTCACATACTTCAGCTGGATTACAAGGTAAAAGCATGTTACCTGTTTACAATAATACATTTAATGTATCTTCAAACATAGATACAAATTCACACTGGTGATGGGCTGCCTTGCCCCAACACAGTCTCATCATCCATCTCCAAATGTGTGGCTGTCTGCATGTCCATCTGCATCTCTGGCTGTTTGTTTTTCTTTCTATTTGAAACTGTGGCTGGCTTTTTATCTATGTTCAACTGTTTGACTTTCTTTTTGCAACTGTGTGAGGTCTGCTTTCTATCCATCAGCAGCTGTATGTATGTGAGTATCCGTATGCCACTGTGGAACAGGTAAGTGATAATTCAGTTTCTTTACATATATTGACTTTCTTTTTTGTCATCCAGGTTCTCTGAAATCCCTGATATCCTCAATCCCTGAATGTTTATCCATCTAAGAAGGGTTAGATGCTCCGGCTCCTTCTGCATTCCTTTTTTTACCCAACGCTCACTCACTTCACCTGGATTACAAGGTAAAAGCATGTTACCTGTTTACAATAATACATTTAATGTATCTTCAAACATAGATACAAATTTACACTGGTGATGGGCTGTCCTGCCCCAACACAGTCTCATCATCCATCTCCAAATGTGTGGCTGTCTGCATGTCCATCTGCATCTCTTGCGTTTTGGTTTTCTTTCCATCTGAAGCTGTTGCTGGCTTTTTATCTATGTTCAACTGTTTGACTTTCTTTTTGTAACTGTGTGAGGCCTGCCTTCCATCCATCAGCAGCTGTATGTATGTGAGTATCCGTGTGCCACTGTGGAACAGATAAGTGATAATTCAGTTTCTATACATATATTGACTTTCTTTTTTATCATACAGGTTTTCAGGAACCCATGATTTCCTCAATCCCTGAATGTTTATCCAGCTAAGAAGGGTTAGGTGCTCCGGCTCCTTCTGCATTCCTTTTTTCACCCAACGCTCACTCACTTCAGCTGGATTACAAGGTAAAAGCATGTTATCTGTTTACAATAATACATTTAATGTATCTTCAAACATAGATACAAATTTACACTGGTGATGGGCTGCCTTGCCCCAACACAGTCTCATCATCCATCCCCAAATGTGTGGCTGTCTGCATGTCCATCTGCATCTCTGACTTTTTGGTTTTCTTTCTATCTGAAACTGTGGCTGGTTTTTTATCTATGTACAACTGTTTGACTTTCTTTTTGCAACTGTGTGAGGCCTGCTTTCTATCCATCAGCAGCTGTATGTATGTGAGCATCCGTATGCTACTGTGGATAAGGTAAGTGATAATTCAGTTTCTATACATATATTGACTTTCTTTTTTATCATACAGGTTCTCAGGAATCCCTGATATTCTCAATCCTTTAAAGTGTATCCATCTAAGAAGGGTTAGGTGCTACGGCTCCCTCTGCATTACCTTTTTCACCCAACGCTCACTCACTTCAGCTGGATTACAGGGTAAAAGCATGTTACCTGATTACAATAATACATTTAATGTATCTTCAAACAAAGATACAAATTTACTGCGGTGATGGGCTGCCTTGTCCCAACACAGTCTCATCATCCATCTCCAAATGTGTGGCTGTCTTCATGTCCATCTGCATCTCTGGCTGTTTGGTTTTCTTACTATCTGAAACTGTGGCTGGCTTTTTATCTATGTACAACTGTTTGAATTCATTTTGCAACTGTGTGAGGCCTGCTTTCTATCCATCAGCAGTTGTATGTATGTGAGTATCCGTATGCCACTGTGGAACAGGTAAGTGATAATTCAGTTTCTATCCATATATGGACTTTCTTTTTTGTCATACAGTTTTTCAGGAACCCATGATATCCTCAATCCCTAAAAGTGTATCCAGCTAAGAAGGGTTAGGTGCTCGGGCTCCCTATTTCTCCCTTTTTCACCCAACGCTCCCTCACTTCACCTGGATTACAAGGTAAAAGCATGTTATCTGTTTACAATAATACATTTAATGTATCTTCAAACAAAGATACAAATTTACACTAGTGATGGGCTGCCTTGCCCCAACACAGTCTCATTGTCAATCTCCAAATGTGTGGCTCTCTGCATGTCCATCTGCATCTCTGGCTTTATGGTTTTCTTTCCATCTGAAGCTGTGGCTGGCTTTTTATCTATGTTCAACTGTTTGACTTTCTTTTTGCAACTGTGAGGCCTGCTTTCTATTCATCAGCAACTGTATGTATGTGAGTATCCGTGTCCCACTGTGGAACAGGTAAGTGATATTTCAGTTTCTATACATATATTGACTTTCTTTTTTGTCATACAAGTTCACTGGAATCCATGATGTCCTCAATCCCTGAAAGTGTATCCATCTAAGAAGGGTTAGGTGCTGCGGCTTCCTCTGCATTCCTTTTTTCACCCAATGCTCACTCACTTCAGCTGGATTACAAGGTAAAAGCATGTTATTTGTTTACAATAATACATTTAATGTATCTTCAAACATAGATACAAATTTACACAGGTGATGGGCTGCCTTGCCCCAACACAGTCTCATCATCCATCTCCAAATGTGTGGCTGTCTGCATGTCCATCTGCATCTCTGACTTTTTGGTTTTCTTTCTATCTGAAACTGTGGCTGGTTTTTTATCTATGTACAACTGCTTGACTTCATTTTGCAACTGTGTGAGACCTGTTTTCTATCCATCAGCAGCTGTACGTATGTGAGTATCCGTGTGCCACTGTGGAACAGGTAAGTGATAATTCAGTTTCTATACATATATTGACTTTCTTTTTTTTCATACAGGTTTTTAGGAACCTGTGATATCCTCAATCCCTGACGGTGTATCCATATAAGAAGGGTTAGGTGCTCGGGCTCCCTCTGCATTCCTTTTTTCACCCAACGCTCACTCACTTCAGCTGGATTACAAGGTAAGAACATGTTATCTGTTTACAATAATACATTTAATGTATCTTCAAACATAGATACAAATATACACCGGTAATGGGCTGCCTTGCCCCAACACAGTCTCATCGTCAATCTCCTAATGTGTGGCTGTCTACATGTCCATCTGCATCTCTGGCGTTTTGGTTTTCTTTACAACAGAAGCTGTGGCTGGCTTTTTATCTATGTTCAACTGTCCGACTTTCTTTTTGCAACTGTGTGAGGTCTGCTTTTTGTCCATCAACAGTTGTATGTCTGTGAGTATCCATATGACACTGTGGAACAGGTAAGTGATAATTCAGTTTCTATCCATATATTGACTTTCTTTTTTGTCATACAATTTTTCAGGAACCCATGATATACTCAATCCCTAAAAGTGTATCCAGCTAAGAAGGGTTAGGTGCTCCGGCTCCCTCTGCATTCCTTTTTTCACCCAACGCTCACTCACTTCAGCTGGATTACAAGGTAAGAACATGTTACCTGTTTACAATAATACATGTAATGTATCTTCAAACATAGATACAAATTTACGCTGGTGATGGGCTTCCTTGCCCCAACACAGTCTCATTGTCAATCTCCAAATGTGTGGCTCTCTGCATGTCCATCTGCATCTCTGGCTTTATGGTTTTCTTTCCATCTGAAGATGTGGCTGGCTTTTTATCTATGTTCAACTGTTTGACTTCCTTTTTGCAACTGTGTGAGGCCTGCTTTCCACCCATCAGCAGCTGTATGTATGTGAGTATCTGTATGCCACTGTGGAACAGGTAAGTGATAATTCAGTTTCTACACATATACTGACTTTCTTTTTTGTCATACAGGTTTTCAGGAACCCATGATATCCTCAATCCCTGAAGTTGTATTCAGCTAAGAAGGGTTAGGTGCTCCGGCTCCCTCTGCATTCCTTTTTTCACCCAACGCTCACTCACTTCAGCCGGATTACAAGGTAAAAGCATGTTACCTGTTTACAATAGTACATTTAATGTATCTTTAAACATAGATACAAATTTATACTGGTGATGGGCTGCCTTGCCCCAACACAGTCATCATCCATCTCCAAATGTGTGGCTGTCTGCATGTCCATCTGCATCTCTGACTTTTTGGTTTTCTTGCTATCTGAAACTGTGGCTGGTTTTTTATCTATGTTCAATTGTTTGACTTTCTTTTTGCAACTATGTGAGGTCTGCTTTCTATCCATCAGCAGCTGTTTGTATGTGAGTATCCATATGCCACTGTGGAATATGTAAGTGATAATTCAGTTTCTATACATATATTGACTTTCTTTTTTGTCATCCAGGTTCTCTGGAATCCCTGATATCCTCAATCCCTGAAAGTGTTTCCAGCTAAGAAGGGTTAGGTGCTCCGTCTCATTCTGCAGTTTTTTTTACCCAACGCTCACTTGCTTCAGCTGGATTAGAAGGTAAAAGCATGTTACCTGTTTACAATAATACATTTAATGTATCTTCAAACATAGATACAAATTTACACTGGTGATGGGCTGCCTTGCCCCAACACAGTCTCATCATCCATCTCCAAATGTGTGGCTGTCTTTATGTCCATCTGCATCTCTGGCGTTTTGGTTTTCTTTCCATCTGAAGGTGTGGCTGGCTTTTTATCTATGTTCAACTGTTTGACTTTCTTTTTGTAACTGTGTGAGGCCTGCCTTCCATCCATCAGCAGCTGTATGTATGTGAGTATCCGTGTGCCACTGTGGAACAGGTAAGTGATTATTCTGTTTCTATACATATATTGACTTTCTTTTTTGTCATACAGGTTTTCACGAACCCATGATTTCCTCAGTCCCTGAAGGTTTATCCATCTAAGAAGGGTTAGGTGCTCCGGCTTCCTCTGCATTCCTTTTTTCACCCAACGCTCACTCGCTTCAACTGGATTACAAGGTAAAAGCATGTTATCTGTTTACAATAATACATTTAATGTATCTTTAAACATAGATACAAATTTACACTGGTGATGGGCTGCCTTGCCCCAACACAGTCTCATTGTCAATCTCCAAATGTGTGGCTCTCTGCATGTCCATCTGCATCTCTGGCTTTATGGTTTTCTTTCCATCTGAAGCTGTGGCTGGCTTTTTATCTATGTTCAACTGTTTGACTTTCTTTTTGCAACTGTGTGAGGCCCTCCTTCCATCCATCAGCAGCTGTATGTATGTGAGTATCCGTATGCCACTGTGGAACAGGTAAGAGATAATTCAGTTTCTATCCATATATTGACTTTATTTTTTGTCATCCAGGTTCTCTGGAATCCCTGATATCCTCAATCCCCGAAAGTGTATCCATCTAAGAAGGGTTAGGTGTTCTAGCTCCCTCTGCATTCTTTTTTTCACCCAACGCTCACTCGCTTCAGCTGGATTACAAGGTAAAAGCATGCTATCTGTTTACAATAATACATTTAATGTATCTTCAAACATAGAAACAAATTTACACTGGTGGTGGGCTGCCTTGTCCCAACACAGTCTCATCGTCAATCTCCTAATGTGTGGCTGTCTGCATGTCCATCTGCATCTTTGACTTTTTGGTTTTCTTTCCATCTGAAAGTGTGGCTGGCTTTTTATCTATGTTTAACTGTTTGATTTTCTTTTTGCAACTGTGTGAGGTTTGCCTTCCATCCATCAGCAGCTGTATGTATGTGAGTATCCGTATGCCACTGTGGAACAGGTAAGTGATAATTCAGTTTCTATACATATATTGACTTTATTTTTTTGTCATACAGGTTTTCAGGAACCAATGATATCCTCAATCCCTAAAATTGTGTCCATCTAAGAAGGGTTAGGTGCTCCGGCTCCCTATTTCTCCCTTTTTCACCCAACTCTCACTCACTTCAGCTGGATTACAAGGTAAAATCATGTTACCTGTTTACAGTAATACATTTAATGTATCTTCAAACATAGATACACATTTAAACTGGTGATAGGCTGCCTTGCCTCAACACAGTCTCATCATCAATTTCCAAATGTGTAGTTGTCTGCATGTCCATCTGCATCTCTGACTTTTTGGTTTTCTTTCCATCTGAAGATGTGGCTGGCTTTTTATCTATGTTCAACTGTTTGACTTTCTTTTTGCAACTGTGTGAGGCCTGCCTTCCATCCATCAGCAGCTGTATGTATGTGAGTATTCGTATGCCACTGTGGAACAGTTAAGTGATAATTCAGTTTCTATACATATATTGACTTTCTTTTTTGTCATACAGGTTTTCAGGGACCCATGATTTCCTCAATGCCTGAAAGTGTATCCATCTAAGAAGGGTTAGGTGCTCCGGCTTCCTCTGCATTCCTTTTTTCACCCAACGCTCACTCGCTTCAGCTGGATTACAAGGTAAAAGCATGTTATCTGTTTACAATAATACATTTAATGTCTCTTTAAACATAGATACAAATTTACACTGGTGATGGGCTGCCTTGCCCTAACACAGTCTCATCGTCAATCTCCTAATATGTTGCTCTCTGCATGTCCATCTGTATCTCTGGCTTTTTGGTTTTCTTTCCATCTGAAGCTGTTGCTGGCTTTTTATCTATGTTCAACTGTTTGACTTTCTTTTTGCAACTGTGTGAGGCCTGCCTTCCATCCATCAGCAGATGTATGTATGTGAGTATCCGTATGCCACTGTGGAACAGGTAAGTGATAATTCAGTTTCTATACTTATATTGACTTTCTTTTTTGTCATACAGTTTTTCAGGAACCCATGATATCCTCAATCCCTAAAGGTGTATCCTGTTAAAAAAGGGTTAGGGGGTCTGGCTCCCTTTGCATTCCTTTTTTTACCCAACGCTCACTCACTTCACCTGGATTACATGGTAAAAGCATGTTATCTGTTTACAATAATACATTTAATGTATCTTCAAACATAGATACAAATTTACACTGGTGATGGATGATGAGACTGTGTTGGGGCAAGGCAGCCCATCTCCAAATCTGTGGCTGTCTGCATGTCCATCTACATCTCTGGCTGTTTGGTTTTCTTTCTATCTGAAGCTGTGGCTGTGTTTTTATCTATGTTCAACTGCTTGACTTCATTTTGCAACTGTGTGAGGCCTGCTTTCTATCCATCAGCAGCTGTATGTATGTGAGCATCCGTATGCTACTGTGGATAAGGTAAGTGATAATTCAGTTTCTATACATATATTGACTTTCTTTTTTATCATACAGGTTCTCAGGAATCCCTGATATCCTCAATCCTTAAAAGTGTATCCATCTAAGAAGGGTTAGGTGCTCCGGCTCCCTCTGCATTACCTTTTTCACCCAACGCTCACTCACTTCAGCTGGATTACAGGGTAAAAGCATGTTACCTGTTTACAATAGTACATTTAATGTATCTTCAAACATAGATACAAATTTACACCGGTGATGGGCTGCCTTGCCCCAACACAGTCTCA
This sequence comes from Salminus brasiliensis, assembly GCF_030463535.1. Lineage (NCBI taxonomy): Eukaryota > Metazoa > Chordata > Actinopteri > Characiformes > Bryconidae > Salminus > Salminus brasiliensis. Next base: position 18,017,244 of record NC_132896.1, read on the forward strand.
TCGTCAATCTCCAAATGTATGGTTGTCTGCATGTCCATCTGCGTCTCTGGCTTTTTGGTTTTCTTTTCTTTCTGAAGATGTGGCTGGCTTTTTATCTATGTTCAACTGTTTGACTTCCTTTTTGCAACTGTGTGAGGCCTGCTTTCCACCCATCAGCAGCTGTATGTATGTGAGTATCTGTATGCCACTGTGGAACAGGTAAGTGATAATTCAGTTTCTACACATATACTGACTTTCTTTTTTGTCATACAGGTTTTCAGGAACCCATGATATCCTCAATCCCTGAAGTTGTATTCAGCTAAGAAGGGTTAGGTGCTCCGGCTCCCTCTGCATTCCTTTTTTCACCCAACGCTCACTCACTTCAGCCGGATTACAAGGTAAAAGCATGTTACCTGTTTACAATAGTACATTTAATGTATCTTTAAACATAGATACAAATTTATACTGGTGATGGGCTGCCTTGCCCCAACACAGTCATCATCCATCTCCAAATGTGTGGCTGTCTGCATGTCCATCTGCATCCCTGACTTTTTGGTTTTCTTGCTATCTGAAACTGTGGCTGGTTTTTTATCTATGTTCAATTGTTTGACTTTCTTTTTGCAACTATGTGAGGTCTGCTTTCTATCCATCAGCAGCTGTTTGTATGTGAGTATCCATATGCCACTGTGGAATATGTAAGTGATAATTCAGTTTCTATACATATATTGACTTTCTTTTTTGTCATCCAGGTTCTCTGGAATCCCTGATATCCTCAATCCCTGAAAGTGTTTCCAGCTAAGAAGGGTTAGGTGCTCCGTCTCATTCTGCAGTTTTTTTTACCCAACGCTCACTTGCTTCAGCTGGATTACAAGGTAAAAGCATGTTACCTGTTTACAATAATACATTTAATGTATCTTCAAACATAGATACAAATTTACACTGGTGATGGGCTGCCTTGCCCCAACACAGTCTCATCATCCATCTCCAAATGTGTGGCTGTCTTTATGTCCATCTGCATCTCTGGCGTTTTGGTTTTCTTTCCATCTGAAGGTGTGGCTGGCTTTTTATCTATGTTCAACTGTTTGACTTTCTTTTTGTAACTGTGTGAGGCCTGCCTTCCATCCATCAGCATCTGTTTGTATGTGAGTATCCGTGTGCCACTGTGGAACAGGTAAGTGATTATTCTGTTTCTATACATATATTGACTTTCTTTTTTGTCATACAGGTTTTCACGAACCCATGATTTCCTCAGTCCCTGAAGGTTTATCCATCTAAGAAGGGTTAGGTGCTCCGGCTTCCTCTGCATTCCTTTTTTCACCCAACGCTCACTCGCTTCAACTGGATTACAAGGTAAAAGCATGTTATCTGTTTACAATAATACATTTAATGTATCTTTAAACATAGATACAAATTTACACTGGTGATGGGCTGCCTTGCCCTAACACAGTCTCATCGTCAATCTCCTAATATGTTGCTCTCTGCATGTCCATCTGTATCTCTGGCTTTTTGGTTTTCATTCCATCTGAAGCTGTTGCTGGCTTTTTATCTATGTTCAACTGTTTGACTTTCTTTTTGCAACTGTGTGAGGCCTGCCTTCCATCCATCAGCAGATGTATGTATGTGAGTATCCGTATGCCACTGTGGAACAGGTAAGTGATAATTCAGTTTCTGTACATATATTGACTTTCTTTTTTGTTATCCAGGTTCTCTGGAATCCGTGATATCCTCAATCCCTGAAAGTGTATTCATCTAAGAAGGGTTAGGTGCTCCGGCTCCGTTTGCATTCCTTTTTTCACCCAACTCTTACTCACTTCAGCTGGATAACAATGTAAAAGCATATTACCTGTTAACAATAATACATTTAATGTATCTTCAAACATAGATACAAATTTACACTGGTGATGGGCTGCCTTGCCCCAACACAGTCTCATCATCCATCTCCAAATATGTTGCTGTCTGCATGTCCATCTGCATCTCTGGCTTTTTGGTTTTCATTGCATCTGAAGCTGTTGCTGGCTTTTTATCTATGTTCAACTGTTTGACTTTCTTTTTGCAACTGTGTGAGGCCTGCCTTCCATACATAAGCAGCTGTTTGTATGTGAGTATCCGTGTGCCACTGTGGAACAGGTAAGTGATAATTCACTTTCTATACATATATTGACTGTCCTTTTTGTCATACAGTATTTCAGAAACCCTTGATATCCTCAATCCCTAAAAGTGTATCCAGCTAAGAAGGGTTAAGTGCTCCGGCTCCCTCTGCATTCTTTTTTTCACCCAACGCTCCCTCACTTCAGATGGATTACAAGGTAAGAACATGTTTCCTGTTTGCAACAATACATTTAATGTATCTTCAAATATACATACAAATTTACACTGGTGATGGGCTGCCTTGCCCCAACACAGTCTCATCATTCATCTCCAAATCTGTGGCTGTTTGCATGTCCATCTGCATCTCTGGCTGTTTGCTTTTCTTTCTATCTGAAGCTGTGGCTGGTTTTTTATCTATGTACAACTGCTTGACTTCATTTTGCAACTGTGTGAGGCCTGTTTTCTATCCATCAGCAGCTGTACGTATGTGAGTATCCGTGTGCCACTGTGGAACAGGTAAGTGATAATTCAGTTTCTATACATATATTGACTTTCTTTTTTGTCATACAATTTTTTAGGAACCCGTGATATCCTCAATCCCTGAAAGTGTATTCATCTAAGAAGGGTTAGGTGCTCGGGCTCCCTCTGCATTCCTTTTTTCACCCAACGCTCACTCACTTCAGCTGGATTACAAGGTAAGAACATGTTATCTGTTTACAATAATACATTTAATGTATCTTCAAACATATATACAAATTTCCACTGGTGATGGACTGCCTTGCCCCAGCACAGTCTCATCATCCATCTCCAAATGTGTGCCTGTCTGCATGTCCATCTGCATCTCTGGCATTTTGGTTTTCTTTTCAACTGAAGCTGTTGCTGGCTTTTTATCTTTGTTCAACTGTTTGACTTTCTTTTTGCAACTGTGTGAGGCCCTCCTTCCATCCATCAGCAGCTGTATGTATGTGAGTATCCGTATGCCACTGTGGAACAGGTAAGAGATAATTCAGTTTCTATCCATATATTGACTTTATTTTTTGTCATCCAGGTTCTCTGGAATCCCTGATATCCTCAATCCCCGAAAGTGTATCCATCTAAGAAGGGTTAGGTGTTCTAGCTCCCTCTGCATTCTTTTTTTCACCCAACGCTCACTCGCTTCAGCTGGATTACAAGGTAAAAGCATGCTATCTGTTTACAATAATACATTTAATGTATCTTCAAACATAGAAACAAATTTACACTGGTGGTGGGCTGCCTTGTCCCAACACAGTCTCATCGTCAATCTCCTAATGTGTGGCTGTCTGCATGTCCATCTGCATCTTTGACTTTTTGGTTTTCTTTCCATCTGAAAGTGTGGCTGGCTTTTTATCTATGTTTAACTGTTTGATTTTCTTTTTGCAACTGTGTGAGGTTTGCCTTCCATCCATCAGCAGCTGTATGTATGTGAGTATCCGTATGCCACTGTGGAACAGGTAAGTGATAATTCAGTTTCTATACATATATTGACTTTTTTTTTTGTCATACAGGTTTTCAGGAACCAATGATATCCTCAATCCCTAAAATTGTGTCCATCTAAGAAGGGTTAGGTGCTCCGGCTCCCTATTTCTCCCTTTTTCACCCAACTCTCACTCACTTCAGCTGGATTACAAGGTAAAATCATGTTACCTGTTTACAGTAATACATTTAATGTATCTTCAAACATAGATACACATTTAAACTGGTGATAGGCTGCCTTGCCTCAACACAGTCTCATCATCAATTTCCAAATGTGTAGTTGTCTGCATGTCCATCTGCATCTCTGACTTTTTGGTTTTCTTTCCATCTGAAGATGTGGCTGGCTTTTTATCTATGTTCAACTGTTTGACTTTCTTTTTGCAACTGTGTGAGGCCTGCCTTCCATCCATCAGCAGCTGTATGTATGTGAGTATTCGTATGCCACTGTGGAACAGTTAAGTGATAATTCAGTTTCTATACATACAGTGAGTCCAAGAAGTATTTGATCCCTTGCTGATTTTCTTCGTTGGCCCACTAATAAAGACATGATCATTCTATACTTTTAATGGTAGATGTATTCTTACATGGAGAGACAGAATATTAAAAAGAAAATCCAGAAAATAAATCTAAGGAATATATATTAATTGATTTGTATTTCATGGAGTGAAATAAGTATTTGATCCCTTAGTATTCATTAGCAGTTCTGGCTTTTACAGACCAGTTAGACACTCCCAATCAACTTGTTACCTGACCTGAAGCCACCTGTTCTCACTAATCACTTGTGTGAAAAACACCTGTCCACAGAATCAGACAGATCACACAGATTTCAAGTCTCCAACATGGGTAAAACCAAAGAGCTGTCACAGGACCTCAGAGTCAGAATTGTTGACCTTCACAAAGCTGGAATGGGCTACAAAAAGATTAGTAAGGTGTTGGATGTGAAAGTAACAACTATTGGTGCAATTATCAGAAAGTTTAAAGAGTATAACATGACAATCAACAGACCTCGGCCCGGTGCTCCAAAGAAGATTTCGCCTCGTGGGGTGGCAATGATGCTGAGAACAGTCAGAAATCGTCCTGCAACCACTCGGCAGGAGTTAGCAAATGACCTGAAGGCAGCTGGGACCACAGTTTGCAAGGAAACAATTGGCAACACTTTGCGCAACAATGGATTCACATCCTGCAGTGCCCGAAAGGTACCCCTGCTGAAGAGAGCACATGTGGAGGCGCGCCTCAAGTATGCCAATGATCATTTGAAAGATGAACCAAGTTATTGGGAGAAGGTTTTGTGGTCAGACGAGACCAAAATTGAACTTTTTGGCCTCAACTCCACCCGCCATGTGTGGAGGAAGAAAAATGCTGCCTATGACCCCAAGAACACTGTGCCCACCGTCAAGCATGGAGGTGGAAGCATAATGTTTTGGGGGTGTTTCTCTGCCAAGGGTACAGGGCTACTTCACCGCATCACTGGGAAGATGGATGGAGCCATGTACCGCACAATCCTGAGGGACAACCTCCTCCCCTCTGCCAGGGATCTGAAAATGGGCCGTGGTTGGGTCTTCCAACATTATAACGACCCTAAACATACAGCAAAGGCAACAAAGGATTGGCTCAAGAAAAATCACATTAAGGTCATGGAGTGGCCCAGCCAGTCGCCAGACCTCAATCCGATCGAAAATCTATGGAGGGAGCTGAAGGTCAGAGTTGCCAAGCGACAGCCCACCAACCTTCATGATTTAGAGAGGATCTGCAAAGAAGAGTGGGCCAAAATTCCCCCTGGTGTGTGTGCTAAACTTGTGGTTAACTACAACAAACGTCTCACCGCTGTGCTTGCAAACAAAGGCTTTGCCACTAAGTATTGAGTGTGTTTGGCAAGAGGGATCAAATACTTATTTTCCTCATTGAAATACAAATTAATTAAAATATATTCTTTAAAATTATATTCTGGATTTTTGTCTTGATATTCTGTCTCTCCATGTTAGAATATATCTACCATTAAAAGTGCAGAAGGATAGTGTCTTTATTAGTGGGCAAACAAAGAAAATCAGCAAGGGATCAAATACTTCTTGGACTCACTGTATATTGACTTTCTTTTTTGTCATACAGGTTTTCAGGGACCCATGATTTCCTCAATGCCTGAAAGTGTATCCATCTAAGAAGGGTTAGGTGCTCCGGCTTCCTCTGCATTCCTTTTTTCACCCAACGCTCACTCGCTTCAGCTGGATTACAAGGTAAAAGCATGTTATCTGTTTACAATAATACATTTAATGTCTCTTTAAACATAGATACAAATTTACACTGGTGATGGGCTGCCTTGCCCTAACACAGTCTCATCGTCAATCTCCTAATATGTTGCTCTCTGCATGTCCATCTGTATCTCTGACTTTTTGGTTTTCTTTCCATCTGAAGCTGTTGCTGGCTTTTTATCTATGTTCAACTGTTTGACTTTCTTTTTGCAACTGTGTGAGGCCTGCCTTCCATCCATCAGCAGATGTATGTATGTGAGTATCCGTATGCCACTGTGGAACAGGTAAGTGATAATTCAGTTTCTATACTTATATTGACTTTCTTTTTTGTCATACAGTTTTTCAGGAACCCATGATATCCTCAATCCCTAAAGGTGTATCCTGTTAAAAAAGGGTTAGGGGGTCTGGCTCCCTTTGCATTCCTTTTTTTACCCAACGCTCACTCACTTCACCTGGATTACATGGTAAAAGCATGTTATCTGTTTACAATAATACATTTAATGTATCTTCAAACATAGATACAAATTTACACTGGTGATGGATGATGAGACTGTGTTGGGGCAAGGCAGCCCATCTCCAAATCTGTGGCTGTCTGCATGTCCATCTACATCTCTGGCTGTTTGGTTTTCTTTCTATCTGAAGCTGTGGCTGTGTTTTTATCTATGTTCAACTGCTTGACTTCATTTTGCAACTGTGTGAGGCCTGCTTTCTATCCATCAGCAGCTGTATGTATGTGAGCATCCGTATGCTACTGTGGATAAGGTAAGTGATAATTCAGTTTCTATACATATATTGACTTTCTTTTTTATCATACAGGTTCTCAGGAATCCCTGATATCCTCAATCCTTAAAAGTGTATCCATCTAAGAAGGGTTAGGTGCTCCGGCTCCCTCTGCATTACCTTTTTCACCCAACGCTCACTCACTTCAGCTGGATTACAGGGTAAAGGCATGTTACCTGTTTACAATAGTACATTTAATGTATCTTCAAACATAGATACAAATTTACACCGGTGATGGGCTGCCTTGCCCCAACACAGTCTCATCGTCAATCTCCAAATGTATGGTTGTCTGCATGTCCATCTGCGTCTCTGGCTTTTTGGTTTTCTTTTCTTTCTGAAGATGTGGCTGGCTTTTTATCTATGTTCAACTGTTTGACTTCCTTTTTGCAACTGTGTGAGGCCTGCTTTCCACCCATCAGCAGCTGTATGTATGTGAGTATCTGTATGCCACTGTGGAACAGGTAAGTGATAATTCAGTTTCTACACATATACTGACTTTCTTTTTTGTCATACAGGTTTTCAGGAACCCATGATATCCTCAATCCCTGAAGTTGTATTCAGCTAAGAAGGGTTAGGTGCTCCGGCTCCCTCTGCATTCCTTTTTTCACCCAACGCTCACTCACTTCAGCCGGATTACAAGGTAAAAGCATGTTACCTGTTTACAATAGTACATTTAATGTATCTTTAAACATAGATACAAATTTATACTGGTGATGGGCTGCCTTGCCCCAACACAGTCATCATCCATCTCCAAATGTGTGGCTGTCTGCATGTCCATCTGCATCCCTGACTTTTTGGTTTTCTTGCTATCTGAAACTGTGGCTGGTTTTTTATCTATGTTCAATTGTTTGACTTTCTTTTTGCAACTATGTGAGGTCTGCTTTCTATCCATCAGCAGCTGTTTGTATGTGAGTATCCATATGCCACTGTGGAATATGTAAGTGATAATTCAGTTTCTATACATATATTGACTTTCTTTTTTGTCATCCAGGTTCTCTGGAATCCCTGATATCCTCAATCCCTGAAAGTGTTTCCAGCTAAGAAGGGTTAGGTGCTCCGTCTCATTCTGCAGTTTTTTTTACCCAACGCTCACTTGCTTCAGCTGGATTACAAGGTAAAAGCATGTTACCTGTTTACAATAATACATTTAATGTATCTTCAAACATAGATACAAATTTACACTGGTGATGGGCTGCCTTGCCCCAACACAGTCTCATCATCCATCTCCAAATGTGTGGCTGTCTTTATGTCCATCTGCATCTCTGGCGTTTTGGTTTTCTTTCCATCTGAAGGTGTGGCTGGCTTTTTATCTATGTTCAACTGTTTGACTTTCTTTTTGTAACTGTGTGAGGCCTGCCTTCCATCCATCAGCATCTGTTTGTATGTGAGTATCCGTGTGCCACTGTGGAACAGGTAAGTGATTATTCTGTTTCTATACATATATTGACTTTCTTTTTTGTCATACAGGTTTTCACGAACCCATGATTTCCTCAGTCCCTGAAGGTTTATCCATCTAAGAAGGGTTAGGTGCTCCGGCTTCCTCTGCATTCCTTTTTTCACCCAACGCTCACTCGCTTCAACTGGATTACAAGGTAAAAGCATGTTATCTGTTTACAATAATACATTTAATGTATCTTTAAACATAGATACAAATTTACACTGGTGATGGGCTGCCTTGCCCTAACACAGTCTCATCGTCAATCTCCTAATATGTTGCTCTCTGCATGTCCATCTGTATCTCTGGCTTTTTGGTTTTCATTCCATCTGAAGCTGTTGCTGGCTTTTTATCTATGTTCAACTGTTTGACTTTCTTTTTGCAACTGTGTGAGGCCTGCCTTCCATCCATCAGCAGATGTATGTATGTGAGTATCCGTATGCCACTGTGGAACAGGTAAGTGATAATTCAGTTTCTGTACATATATTGACTTTCTTTTTTGTTATCCAGGTTCTCTGGAATCCGTGATTTCCTCAATCCCTGAAAGTGTATCGATCTAAGAAGGGTTAGGTGCTCCGGCTCCGTTTGCATTCCTTTTTTCACCCAACTCTTACTCACTTCAGCTGGATAACAATGTAAAAGCATATTACCTGTTAACAATAATACATTTAATGTATCTTCAAACATAGATACAAATTTACACTGGTGATGGGCTGCCTTGCCCCAACACAGTCTCATCATCCATCTCCAAATATGTTGCTGTCTGCATGTCCATCTGCATCTCTGGCTTTTTGGTTTTCATTGCATCTGAAGCTGTTGCTGGCTTTTTATTTATGTTCAACTGTTTGACTTTCTTTTTGCAACTGTGTGAGGCCTGCCTTCCATACATAAGCAGCTGTTTGTATGTGAGTATCCGTGTGCCACTGTGGAACAGGTAAGTGATAATTCACTTTCTATACATATATTGACTGTCCTTTTTGTCATACAGTATTTCAGAAACCCTTGATATCCTCAATCCCTAAAAGTGTATCCAGCTAAGAAGGGTTAAGTGCTCCGGCTCCCTCTGCATTCTTTTTTTCACCCAACGCTCCCTCACTTCAGATGGATTACAAGGTAAGAACATGTTTCCTGTTTGCAACAATACATTTAATGTATCTTCAAATATACATACAAATTTACACTGGTGATGGGCTGCCTTGCCCCAACACAGTCTCATCATTCATCTCCAAATCTGTGGCTGTTTGCATGTCCATCTGCATCTCTGGCTGTTTGCTTTTCTTTCTATCTGAAGCTGTGGCTGGTTTTTTATCTATGTACAACTGCTTGACTTCATTTTGCAACTGTGTGAGGCCTGTTTTCTATCCATCAGCAGCTGTACGTATGTGAGTATCCGTGTGCCACTGTGGAACAGGTAAGTGATAATTCAGTTTCTATACATATATTGACTTTCTTTTTTGTCATACAATTTTTTAGGAACCCGTGATATCCTCAATCCCTGAAAGTGTATTCATCTAAGAAGGGTTAGGTGCTCGGGCTCCCTCTGCATTCCTTTTTTCACCCAACGCTCACTCACTTCAGCTGGATTACAAGGTAAGAACATGTTATCTGTTTACAATAATACATTTAATGTATCTTCAAACATATATACAAATTTCCACTGGTGATGGACTGCCTTGCCCCAGCACAGTCTCATCATCCATCTCCAAATGTGTGCCTGTCTGCATGTCCATCTGCATCTCTGGCATTTTGGTTTTCTTTTCAACTGAAGCTGTTGCTGGCTTTTTATCTTTGTTCAACTGTTTGACTTTCTTTTTGCAACTGTGTGAGGCCCTCCTTCCATCCATCAGCAGCTGTATGTATGTGAGTATCCGTATGCCACTGTGGAACAGGTAAGAGATAATTCAGTTTCTATCCATATATTGACTTTATTTTTTGTCATCCAGGTTCTCTGGAATCCCTGATATCCTCAATCCCCGAAAGTGTATCCATCTAAGAAGGGTTAGGTGTTCTAGCTCCCTCTGCATTCTTTTTTTCACCCAACGCTCACTCGCTTCAGCTGGATTACAAGGTAAAAGCATGCTATCTGTTTACAATAATACATTTAATGTATCTTCAAACATAGAAACAAATTTACACTGGTGGTGGGCTGCCTTGTCCCAACACAGTCTCATCGTCAATCTCCTAATGTGTGGCTGTCTGCATGTCCATCTGCATCTTTGACTTTTTGGTTTTCTTTCCATCTGAAAGTGTGGCTGGCTTTTTATCTATGTTTAACTGTTTGATTTTCTTTTTGCAACTGTGTGAGGTTTGCCTTCCATCCATCAGCAGCTGTATGTATGTGAGTATCCGTATGCCACTGTGGAACAGGTAAGTGATAATTCAGTTTCTATACATATATTGACTTTTTTTTTTGTCATACAGGTTTTCAGGAACCAATGATATCCTCAATCCCTAAAATTGTGTCCATCTAAGAAGGGTTAGGTGCTCCGGCTCCCTATTTCTCCCTTTTTCACCCAACTCTCACTCACTTCAGCTGGATTACAAGGTAAAATCATGTTACCTGTTTACAGTAATACATTTAATGTATCTTCAAACATAGATACACATTTAAACTGGTGATAGGCTGCCTTGCCTCAACACAGTCTCATCATCAATTTCCAAATGTGTAGTTGTCTGCATGTCCATCTGCATCTCTGACTTTTTGGTTTTCTTTCCATCTGAAGATGTGGCTGGCTTTTTATCTATGTTCAACTGTTTGACTTTCTTTTTGCAACTGTGTGAGGCCTGCCTTCCATCCATCAGCAGCTGTATGTATGTGAGTATTCGTATGCCACTGTGGAACAGTTAAGTGATAATTCAGTTTCTATACATACAGTGAGTCCAAGAAGTATTTGATCCCTTGCTGATTTTCTTCGTTGGCCCACTAATAAAGACATGATCATTCTATACTTTTAATGGTAGATGTATTCTTACATGGAGAGACAGAATATTAAAAAGAAAATCCAGAAAATAAATCTAAGGAATATATATTAATTGATTTGTATTTCATGGAGTGAAATAAGTATTTGATCCCTTAGTATTCATTAGCAGTTCTGGCTTTTACAGACCAGTTAGACACTCCCAATCAACTTGTTACCTGACCTGAAGCCACCTGTTCTCACTAATCACTTGTGTGAAAAACACCTGTCCACAGAATCAGACAGATCACACAGATTTCAAGTCTCCAACATGGGTAAAACCAAAGAGCTGTCACAGGACCTCAGAGTCAGAATTGTTGACCTTCACAAAGCTGGAATGGGCTACAAAAAGATTAGTAAGGTGTTGGATGTGAAAGTAACAACTATTGGTGCAATTATCAGAAAGTTTAAAGAGTATAACATGACAATCAACAGACCTCGGCCCGGTGCTCCAAAGAAGATTTCGCCTCGTGGGGTGGCAATGATGCTGAGAACAGTCAGAAATCGTCCTGCAACCACTCGGCAGGAGTTAGCAAATGACCTGAAGGCAGCTGGGACCACAGTTTGCAAGGAAACAATTGGCAACACTTTGCGCAACAATGGATTCACATCCTGCAGTGCCCGAAAGGTACCCCTGCTGAAGAGAGCACATGTGGAGGCGCGCCTCAAGTATGCCAATGATCATTTGAAAGATGAACCAAGTTATTGGGAGAAGGTTTTGTGGTCAGACGAGACCAAAATTGAACTTTTTGGCCTCAACTCCACCCGCCATGTGTGGAGGAAGAAAAATGCTGCCTATGACCCCAAGAACACTGTGCCCACCGTCAAGCATGGAGGTGGAAGCATAATGTTTTGGGGGTGTTTCTCTGCCAAGGGTACAGGGCTACTTCACCGCATCACTGGGAAGATGGATGGAGCCATGTACCGCACAATCCTGAGGGACAACCTCCTCCCCTCTGCCAGGGATCTGAAAATGGGCCGTGGTTGGGTCTTCCAACATTATAACGACCCTAAACATACAGCAAAGGCAACAAAGGATTGGCTCAAGAAAAATCACATTAAGGTCATGGAGTGGCCCAGCCAGTCGCCAGACCTCAATCCGATCGAAAATCTATGGAGGGAGCTGAAGGTCAGAGTTGCCAAGCGACAGCCCACCAACCTTCATGATTTAGAGAGGATCTGCAAAGAAGAGTGGGCCAAAATTCCCCCTGGTGTGTGTGCTAAACTTGTGGTTAACTACAACAAACGTCTCACCGCTGTGCTTGCAAACAAAGGCTTTGCCACTAAGTATTGAGTGTGTTTGGCAAGAGGGATCAAATACTTATTTTCCTCATTGAAATACAAATTAATTAAAATATATTCTTTAAAATTATATTCTGGATTTTTGTCTTGATATTCTGTCTCTCCATGTTAGAATATATCTACCATTAAAAGTGCAGAAGGATAGTGTCTTTATTAGTGGGCAAACAAAGAAAATCAGCAAGGGATCAAATACTTCTTGGACTCACTGTATATTGACTTTCTTTTTTGTCATACAGGTTTTCAGGGACCCATGATTTCCTCAATGCCTGAAAGTGTATCCATCTAAGAAGGGTTAGGTGCTCCGGCTTCCTCTGCATTCCTTTTTTCACCCAACGCTCACTCGCTTCAGCTGGATTACAAGGTAAAAGCATGTTATCTGTTTACAATAATACATTTAATGTCTCTTTAAACATAGATACAAATTTACACTGGTGATGGGCTGCCTTGCCCTAACACAGTCTCATCGTCAATCTCCTAATATGTTGCTCTCTGCATGTCCATCTGTATCTCTGACTTTTTGGTTTTCTTTCCATCTGAAGCTGTTGCTGGCTTTTTATCTATGTTCAACTGTTTGACTTTCTTTTTGCAACTGTGTGAGGCCTGCCTTCCATCCATCAGCAGATGTATGTATGTGAGTATCCGTATGCCACTGTGGAACAGGTAAGTGATAATTCAGTTTCTATACTTATATTGACTTTCTTTTTTGTCATACAGTTTTTCAGGAACCCATGATATCCTCAATCCCTAAAGGTGTATCCTGTTAAAAAAGGGTTAGGGGGTCTGGCTCCCTTTGCATTCCTTTTTTTACCCAACGCTCACTCACTTCACCTGGATTACATGGTAAAAGCATGTTATCTGTTTACAATAATACATTTAATGTATCTTCAAACATAGATACAAATTTACACTGGTGATGGATGATGAGACTGTGTTGGGGCAAGGCAGCCCATCTCCAAATCTGTGGCTGTCTGCATGTCCATCTACATCTCTGGCTGTTTGGTTTTCTTTCTATCTGAAGCTGTGGCTGTGTTTTTATCTATGTTCAACTGCTTGACTTCATTTTGCAACTGTGTGAGGCCTGCTTTCTATCCATCAGCAGCTGTATGTATGTGAGCATCCGTATGCTACTGTGGATAAGGTAAGTGATAATTCAGTTTCTATACATATATTGACTTTCTTTTTTATCATACAGGTTCTCAGGAATCCCTGATATCCTCAATCCTTAAAAGTGTATCCATCTAAGAAGGGTTAGGTGCTCCGGCTCCCTCTGCATTACCTTTTTCACCCAACGCTCACTCACTTCAGCTGGATTACAGGGTAAAAGCATGTTACCTGATTACAATAATACATTTAATGTATCTTCAAACAAAGATACAAATTTACTGCGGTGATGGGCTGCCTTGTCCCAACACAGTCTCATCATCCATCTCCAAATGTGTGGCTGTCTTCATGTCCATCTGCATCTCTGGCTGTTTGGTTTTCTTACTATTTGAAACTGTGGCTGGCTTTTTATCTATGTACAACTGTTTGAATTCATTTTGCAACTGTGTGAGGCCTGCTTTCTATCCATCAGCAGTTGTATGTATGTGAGTATCCGTATGCCACTGTGGAACAGGTAAGTGATAATTCAGTTTCTATCCATATATGGACTTTCTTTTTTGTCATACAGTTTTTCAGGAACCAATGATATTCTCAATCCCTGACGGTTTATCCATCTAAGAAGGGTTAGGTGCTCCGGCTCCCTCTGCATTCCTTTTTTCACCCAACGCTCACTTACTTGAGCTGGATTACAAGGTAAGAACATGTTACCTGTTAACAATAATACATGTAATGTATCTTAAAACATAGATACAAATTTACACTGGTGATGGACTGCCTTGCCCCAACACAGTCTCATCATCCATCTCTAAATGTGTGGCTGTCTGCATGTCCATCTGCATCTCTGGCATTTTGGTTTTCTTTTCATCTGAAGCTGTTGCTGGCTTTTTATCTATGTTCAACAGTTTGACTTTCTTTTTGCAACTGTGTGAGGCCTGCTTTCTGTCCATCAGCAGCTGTATGTATGTGAGTATCCGTATGCCACTGTGGAACAGGTAAGTGATAATTCAGTTTCTATACATATATTGACTTTCTTTTTTGTCATACAGTTTTTCAGGAACTCATGATATCCTCAATCCCTAAAAGAGTATCGAGCTAAGAAGGGTTAGGTGCTCGGGCTCCCTCTGCCTCCCTTTTTTGCCCAATGCTCACTCACTTCAGCTGGATTACAAGGTAAAAGCATGTTACCTGTTTACAATAATACATTTAATGTATCTTCAAACATGAATACAAATTTTCAGTGGTGATGGGCTGCCTTGTCCCAACACAGTCTCATCATCCATCTCCAAATGTGTGGCTGTCTTTATGTCCATCTGCATCTCTGGCGTTTTGGTTTTCTTTCCATCTGAAGGTGTGGCTGGCTTTTTATCTATGTTTAACTGTTTGACTTTCTTTTTGCAACTGTGTGAGGCCTGCCTTCCATCCATCAGCAGCTGTATGTGAGTATCCGTGTGCCACCGTGGAACAAGTAAGTGATAATTAAGTTTCTATACATATATTGACTTTCTTTTTTGTCATACAAGTTCTCAGGAATCCCTGATATCCTCAATCCTTGAAAGTGTATCCATCTAAGAAGGTTTAGGTGCTCTGGCTCCCTCTGCCTCCATTTTTCACCCAACGCTCACTCACTTCAGCTGGATTAGAAGTTAAAAGCATGTTACCTGTTTACAATAATACATTTAATGTGTCTTCAAACATAGATACAAATTTTCTCTGCTGATCGGCTGCCTTGCCCCAACACAGTCTCATCATCCATCTCCAAATGTGTGGCTGTCTGCATGTCAATCTGCATCTCTGGCTGTTTAGTTTTCTTTCTATCTGAAACTGTGGCTGGCTTTTTATCTATGTTCAACTGTTTGACTTTCTTTTTGCAACTGTGTGAGGCCTGCCTTCCATCCCTCAGCAGCTGTATGTATTTGGGTATCCGTATGCCACTGTGGAACAGGTAAGTGATAATTCTGTTTCTATACATATATTGACTTTCTTTTTTGTCAGACAGGTTTTCAGGAAGCCATGATATCCTCAATCCTTGAAAGTGTATCCATCTAAGAAGGGTTAGGTGCTCCGTCTCATTCTGCATTTTTTTTTACCCAACGCTCACTTGCTTCAGCTGGAGTACAAGGTAAAAGCATGTTATCTGTTTACAATAATACATTTAATATATCTTCAAACATAGATACAAATTTTCACTGGTGATCGGCTGCCTTTCCCCAACGCAGTCTCATCATCAATCTCCAAATGTGTGGCTGTCTGCATGTCCATCTGCATCACTGGTTGTTTGGTTTTCTTTCTATGTGAAACTGTGGCTGGTTTTTTATCTATGTTCAACTGTTTGACTTCATTTTGCAACTGTGTGAGGCCTGCTTTCTATCCATCAGCTGCTGTATGTATGTGAGTATCCGTATGCCACTGTGGAACAGGTAAGTGATAATTCAGTTTCTATACATATATTGACTTTCTTTTTTGTCATACAGGTTTTCAGGAAGCCATGATATCCTCAATCCCTAAAGGTGTATCCTGTTAAAAACTGGTTAGGGGGTCCGGCTTCCTTTGCTTTCCTTTTTTCACCCAACGCTCACTCACTTCACCAGGATTACAAGGTAAAAGCATGTTATCTGTTTACAATAATACATTTAATGTATCTTCAAACATAGATACAAAATTTACACTGGTGATGGGCTGCCTTGCCCCAACACAGTCATCATCCATCTCCAAATGTGTGGCTGTCTGCATGTCAATCTGCATCTCTGACTTTTTGGTTTTCTTTCTATCTGAAACTGTGGCTGGTTTTTTATCTATGTACAACTGTTTGACTTCATTTTACAACTGTGTGAGGCCTGCTTTCTATCCATCTGCAGCTGTACGTATGTGAGTATCCGTATGCCACTGTGGAACAGGTAAGTGATAATTCAGTTTCTATACATATGTTGACTTTCTTTTTTGTCATACAAGTTTTCAGGAACCCATGATTTCCTCAATCCCTTAAGGTTTATCTATCTAAGAAGGGTTAGGTGCTCCGGCTCCTTCTGCATTCCTTTTTTCACCCAATGCTCACTCACTTCAGCTGGATTACAAGGTAAAAGCATGTTATCTGTTTACAATAATACATTTAATGTATCTTCAAACATAGATACACATTTACACTGGTGATGGGCTGCCTTTCCCCAACACAGTCATCATCCATCTCCAAATGTGTGGCTGTCTGCATGTCCATCTGCATCTCTGACTTTTTGGTTTTCTTGCTATCTGAAACTGGCTGGTTTTTTATCTATGTTCAATTGTTTGACTTTCTTTTTGGAACTGTGTGAGGTCTGCTTTCTGTCCATCAGCAGCTGTATGTATTTGAGTATCCCTATGCCACTGTGGAACAGCTAAATGATAATTCAGTGTCTATACATATTTTGACTTTCTTTTTTGTCATACAGTTTTTCTGGAACCCATGATATCCTCAATCCCTAAGGGGTGTATCCAGTTAAAAAAGGTTTAAGGGGTCCGGCTTCCTTTGCATTCCTTTTTTCACCCAACGCTCACTCAGTTCACCAGGATTACAAGGTAAAAGCATGTTAACTGTTTAATATAATACATTTAATGTATCTTCAAACATAGTTATAAATTTACACTGGTGATGGGCTGCCTTGCCCCAACACAGTCTCATCATCCATCTCCAAATGTGTGGCTGTCTGCATGTCAATCTGCATCTCTGGCTGTTTGTTTTTGTTTCTATTTGCAACTGTGGCTGGCTTTTTATCTATGTTCAACTGTTTGACTTTCTTTTTGCAACTGTGTGAGTTCTGCTTTCTATCCATCAGCAGCTGTATGTATGTGAGTATCCGTATGCCACTGTGGAACAGGTAAGTGATAATTCAGTTTCTTTACATATATTGACTTTCTTTTTTGTCATACAGGTTCTCTGGAATCCCTGATATCCTCAATCCCTGAATGTTTATCCATCTAAGAAGGGTTAGATGCTCCGGCTTCTTCTGCATTCCTTTTTTTACGCAACGCTCACTAACTTCACCTGGATTACAAGGTAAAAGCATGTTACCTGTTTACAATAATACATTTAATGTATCTTCAAACATAGATACAAATTTACACTGGTGATGGGCTGCCCTGCCCCAACACAGTCTCATCATCCATCTCCAAATGTGTGGCTGTCTGCATGTCCATCTGCATCTCTGGCGTTTTGGTTTTCTTTCCATCTGAAGCTGTTGCTGGCTTTTTATCTACGTTCAACTGTTTGACTTTCTTTTTGCAACTGTGTGAGGCCTGCCTTCCATCCATCAGCAGCTGTATGTATGTGAGTATCCGTATGCCACTGTGGATCAGGTAAGTGATAATTCAGTTTCTACACATATACTGACTTTCTTTTTTGTCATACAGGTTTTCAGGAACCCATGATATCCTCTATCCCTGAAGTTGTATTCAGCTAAGAAGGGTTAGGTGCTCCGGCTCCCTCTGCATTCCTTTTTTCACCCAACGCTCACTCACTTCAGCTGGATTACAAGGTAAAAGCATGTTACCTGTTTACAATAATACATTTAATGTATCTTTAAACATAGATACAAATTTACACTGGTGATGGGCTGCCTTTCCCCAACACAGTCATCATCCATCTCCAAATGTGTGGCTGTCTGCATGTCCATCTGCATCTCTGACTTTTTGGTTTTCTTGCTATCTGAAACTGTGGCTGGTTTTTTATCTATGTTCAATTGTTTGACTTTCTTTTTGGAACTGTGTGAGGTCTGCTTTCTGTCCATCAGCAGCTGTATGTATTTGAGTATCCCTATGCCACTGTGGAACAGCTAAATGATAATTCAGTGTCTATACATATTTTGACTTTCTTTTTTGTCATACAGTTTTTCAGGAACCCATGATATCCTCAATCCCTAAGGGGTGTATCCAGTTAAAAAAGGTTTAAGGGGTCCGGCTTCCTTTGCATTCCTTTTTTCACCCAACGCTCACTCAGTTCACCAGGATTACAAGGTAAAAGCATGTTAACTGTTTACAATAATACATTTAATGTATCTTCAAACATACATGAAAATTTACATTGATGATGGGCTGCCTTGCCCCAACACAGTCTCATCATCAATTTCCAAATGTGTGGCTGTCTGCATGTCCATCCTCATCTCTGGCTTTTTGTTTTCTTTCCATCTGAAGTCGTGGCTTTCTTTTTATCTATGTTCAACTGTTTGACTTTCTTTTTGCAACTGTGTGAGGCCTACCTTCCATCCTTCAGCAGCTGTATGTGAGTATCCGTATGCCACTGTGGAACAGGTAAGTGATAATTAAGTTTCTATACATACATTGACTTTCCTTTTTGTCATACAGGTTTTCAGGAACCCATGATTTCCTCAATCCCTGAAAGTGTATCCATCTAAGAAGGGTTAGGTGCTCCGGCTCCCTCTGCATTACCTTTTTCACCCAACGCTCACTCACTTCAGCTGGATTACAAGGTAAAAGCATGTTACCTGCTAACAATAATACATGTAATGTATCTTCAAACATAGTTATAAATTTACACTGGTGATGGGCTGCCTTGCCCCAACACAGTCTCATCATCCATCTCCAAATGTGTGGCTGTCTGCATGTCAATCTGCATCTCTGGCTGTTTGTTTTTGTTTCTATTTGCAACTGTGGCTGGCTTTTTATCTATGTTCAACTGTTTGACTTTCTTTTTGCAACTGTGTGAGGTCTGCTTTCTATCCATCAGCAGCTGTATGTATGTGAGTATCCGTATGCCACTGTGGAACAGGTAAGTGATAATTCACTTTCTGTACATATATTGACTGTCCTTTTTGTCATACAGTATTTCAGAAACCCTGGATATCCTCAATCCCTAAAAGTGTATCCAGCTAAGAAGGGTTAAGTGCTCCGGCTCCCTCTGCATTCTTTTTTTCACCCAACGCTCCCTCACTTCAGATGGATTACAAGGTAAGAACATGTTACCTGTTTGCAACAATACATTTAATGTATCTTCAAATATACATACAAATTTACACTGGTGATGGGCTGCCTTGCCCCAACACAGTCTCATCATTCATCTCCAAATCTGTGGCTGTCTGCATGTCCATCTGCATCTCTGACTGTTTGGTTTTCGTTCCATCTGAAGCTGTGGCTGGTTTTTTATCTATGTACAACTGTTTGACTTTCTTTTTGTAACTTTGTGAGGCCTGCCTTCCATCCATCAGCAGCTGTATGTATGTGAGTATCCGTGTGCCACTGTGGAACAGGTAAGTGATTATTCTGTTTCTATATATATATTGACTTTCTTTTTTGTCATACAGGTTTTCAGGAACCCATGATTTCCTCAATCCCTGAAGGTTTATCCATCTAAGAAGGGTTAGATGCTCCGGCTCCTTCTGCATTCCTTTTTTTACGCAACGCTCACTAACTTCACCTGGATTACAAGGTAAAAGCATGTTACCTGTTTACAATAATACATTTAATGTATCTTCAAACATAGATACAAATTTACACTGGTGATGGGCTGCCCTGCCCCAACACAGTCTCATCATCCATCTCCAAATGTGTGGCTGTCTGCATGTCCATCTGCATCTCTGGCGTTTTGGTTTTCTTTCCATCTGAAGCTGTTTCTGGCTTTTTATCTACGTTCAACTGTTTGACTTTCTTTTTGCAACTGTGTGAGGCCTGCCTTCCATCCATCAGCAGCTGTATGTATGTGAGTATCCGTATGCCACTGTGGATCAGGTAAGTGATAATTCAGTTTCTACACATATACTGACTTTCTTTTTTGTCATACAGGTTTTCAGGAACCCATGATATCCTCTATCCCTGAAGTTGTATTCAGCTAAGAAGGGTTAGGTGCTCCGGCTCCCTCTGCATTCCTTTTTTCACCCAACGCTCACTCACTTCAGCTGGATTACAAGGTAAAAGCATGTTACCTGTTTACAATAATACATTTAATGTATCTTTAAACATAGATACAAATTTACACTGGTGATGGGCTGCCTTTCCCCAACACAGTCATCATCCATCTCCAAATGTGTGGCTGTCTGCATGTCCATCTGCATCTCTGACTTTTTGGTTTTCTTGCTATCTGAAACTGTGGCTGGTTTTTTATCTATGTTCAATTGTTTGACTTTCTTTTTGGAACTGTGTGAGGTCTGCTTTCTGTCCATCAGCAGCTGTATGTATTTGAGTATCCCTATGCCACTGTGGAACAGCTAAATGATAATTCAGTGTCTATACATATTTTGACTTTCTTTTTTGTCATACAGTTTTTCTGGAACCCATGATATCCTCAATCCCTAAGGGGTGTATCCAGTTAAAAAAGGTTTAAGGGGTCCGGCTTCCTTTGCATTCCTTTTTTCACCCAACGCTCACTCAGTTCACCAGGATTACAAGGTAAAAGCATGTTAACTGTTTACAATAATACATTTAATGTATCTTCAAACATACATGAAAATTTACATTGATGATGGGCTGCCTTGCCCCAACACAGTCTCATCATCAATTTCCAAATGTGTGGCTGTCTGCATGTCCATCCTCATCTCTGGCTTTTTGTTTTCTTTCCATCTGAAGTCGTGGCTTTCTTTTTATCTATGTTCAACTGTTTGACTTTCTTTTTGCAACTGTGTGAGGCCTACCTTCCATCCTTCAGCAGCTGTATGTGAGTATCCGTATGCCACTGTGGAACAGGTAAGTGATAATTAAGTTTCTATACATACATTGACTTTCCTTTTTGTCATACAGGTTTTCAGGAACCCATGATTTCCTCAATCCCTGAAAGTGTATCCATCTAAGAAGGGTTAGGTGCTCCGGCTCCCTCTGCATTACCTTTTTCACCCAACGCGCACTCACTTCAGCTGGATTACAAGGTAAAAGCATGTTACCTGCTAACAATAATACATGTAATGTATCTTCAAACATAGTTATAAATTTACACTGGTGATGGGCTGCCTTGCCCCAACACAGTCTCATCATCCATCTCCAAATGTGTGGCTGTCTGCATGTCAATCTGCATCTCTGGCTGTTTGTTTTTGTTTCTATTTGCAACTGTGGCTGGCTTTTTATCTATGTTCAACTGTTTGACTTTCTTTTTGCAACTGTGTGAGGTCTGCTTTCTATCCATCAGCAGCTGTATGTATGTGAGTATCCGTATGCCACTGTGGAACAGGTAAGTGATAATTCACTTTCTGTACATATATTGACTGTCCTTTTTGTCATACAGTATTTCAGAAACCCTGGATATCCTCAATCCCTAAAAGTGTATCCAGCTAAGAAGGGTTAAGTGCTCCGGCTCCCTCTGCATTCTTTTTTTCACCCAACGCTCCCTCACTTCAGATGGATTACAAGGTAAGAACATGTTACCTGTTTGCAACAATAGATTTAATGTATCTTCAAATATACATACAAATTTACACTGGTGATGGGCTGCCTTGCCCCAACACAGTCTCATCATTCATCTCCAAATCTGTGGCTGTCTGCATGTCCATCTGCATCTCTGACTGTTTGGTTTTCGTTCCATCTGAAGCTGTGGCTGGTTTTTTATCTATGTACAACTGTTTGACTTTCTTTTTGTAACTTTGTGAGGCCTGCCTTCCATCCATCAGCAGCTGTATGTATGTGAGTATCCGTGTGCCACTGTGGAACAGGTAAGTGATTATTCTGTTTCTATATATATATTGACTTTCTTTTTTGTCATACAGGCTTTCAGGAACCCATGATTTCCTCAATCCCTGAAGGTTTATCCATCTAAGAAGGGTTAGATGCTCCGGCTCCTTCTGCATTCCTTTTTTCACCCAACGCTCCCTCACTTCAGCTGGATTACAAGGTAAAAGCATGTTACCTGTTTACAATAATGCATTTAATGTATCTTCAAACATAGATACAAATTTACACCGGTGATGGACTGCCTTGCCCCAAAACAGTGTCATCATCAATCTCCAGATATGTGGTTGTCTGCATGTCCATCCTCATCTCTGGCTTTTTGGTTTTCTTTCCATCTGAAGCTGTGGCTGGCTTTTTATCTATGTTCAACTGTTTGACATTTTTTTTGCAACTGTGTTAGGTCTGCTTTCTATCCATCAGCAGCTGTATGTACGTGAGTATCCGTATGCCACTGTGGAACAGGTAAGTGATAATTCTGTTTCTATACATATATTGACTTTCTTTTTTGTCATACAGGTTCTCAGGAATCCCTGACATCCTCAATCCTTGAAAGTGTATCCATCTAAGAAGGGTTAGGTGCTCCGTCTCATTCTGCATTTTTTTTTACCCAACGCTCACTTGCTTCAGCTGGATTACAAGGTAAAAGCATGTTATCTTTTTACAATAATACATTTAATATATCTTCAAACATAGATACAAATTTTCACTGGTGATCGGCTGCCTTGCCAGAACACAGTCTCATCATCAATCTCCAAATGTGTGGCTGTCTGCATGTCAATCTGCATCTCTGGCGTTTTCGTATTCTTTCCATCTGAAGCTGTTGCTGGCTTTTTATCTATGTTCAACTGTTTGACTTTCTTTTTGCAACTGTGTGAGGCCTGCCTTCCATCCATCAGCAGCTGTATGTTTGTGAGTATCCGTGTGCCACTGTGGAACAGATAAGTGATAATTCAGTTTCTATACATATATTGACTTTCTTTTTTATCATACAGGTTTTCAGGAACCCATGATTTCCTCAATCCCTGAAGGTGTATCCAGTTAAAGAAGGGATAGGTGCTCCGGCTCCTTCTGCATTCCTTTTTTCACCCAACGCTCACTCACTTCAGCTGGATTACAAGGTAAAAGCATGTTATCCGTTTACAATAATACACTTAATGTATCGTCAAACATAGATACAAATTTACACTGGTGATGGGCTGCCTTGCCCCAACACAGTCTCATCATCCATCTCCAAATGTGTGGCTGTCTGCATGTCCATCTGCATCTCTGACTTTTTGGTTTTCTTTCTATCTGAAGCTGTGGCTGGCTTTTTATCTATGTTCAACTGTTTGACTTTCTTTTTGTAACTGTGTGAGGTCTGCTTTCTATCCATCAGCAGCTGTATGTATTTGAGTATCCCTATGCCACTGTGGAACAGCTAAGTGATAATTCAGTTTCTATACATATATTGACTTTCTTTTTTATCATACAGGTTCTCGGGAATCCCTGATATCCTCAATCCTTGAAAGTGTATCCATCTAAGAAGGGTTAGGTGCTCCAGCTCCCTCTGCATTACCTTTTTCACCCAACGCGCACTCACTTCAGCTGGATTACATGGTAAAAACATGTTACCTGTTTACAATAATACATTTAATGTATCTTCAAACATGAATACAAATTTTCAGTGGTGATGGGCTTCCTTTTCCCAACACAGTCTCATCATCCATCTCCAAATGTGTGTCTGTCTTCATGTCCATCTGCATCTCTGGCTGTTTGGTTTTCTTTCTATCTGAAACTGTGGCTGGCTTTTTATCTATGTTCAACTGTTTGACTTTCTTTTTGCAACTGTGTGAGGTCTGCTTTCTATCCATCAGCAGCTGTATGTATTTGAGTATCTGTATGCCACTGTGGAATAGGTAAGTGATAATTCTGTTTCTATACATATATTGACTTTCTTTTTTGTCATACAGGTTTTTAGGAACCCATGATTTCCTCAATCCCTGAAAGTGTATCCATCTAAGAAGGGTTAGGTGCTCCGGCTTCCTCTGCATTCCGTTTTTCACCCAATGCTCACTCGCTTCAGCTGGATTACAAGGTAAAAGCATGTTATCTGTTTACAATAATACATTTAATGTATCTTCAAACATAGATACAAATTTTCACTGGTGATTGGCTGCCTTGCCCCAACACAGTCTCATCATTAATCTCCAAATCTGTGGCTGTCTGCATGTCCATCTGCATCTCTGGCTGTTTGGTTTTCTTTCAATCTGAAGCTGTTGCTGGCTTTTTATCTATGTTCAACTGTTTGACTTTCTTTTTGCAACTGCGAGATCTGCTTTCTATCCATCAGCAGCTGTATGTATGTGAGTATCCGTATGCCACTGTGGAACAGGTAAGTGATAATTCAGTTTCTGTACATATATTGACTTTCTTTTTTGTCATACAGGTTTTCAGGAACCCATGATATCCTCAATCCCTGAACGCGTATCCAGCTAAGAAGGGTTAGGTGCTCCGGCTCTGTTTGCATTCCTTTTTTCACCCAACGCTCACTCACTTCAGCTGGATAACAAGGTAAAAGCATGTTACCTGTTAACAATAATACATGTAATGTATCTTCAAACATAGATATAAATTTACACTGGGGATGGGCTGCCTTGCCCCAACACAGTCTCATCATCCATCTCCAAATGGGTGGCTGTCTGCATGTCCATCTGCATCTCTGACTTTTTGGTTTTCATTCCATCTGAAGTTGTTGCTGGCTTTTCATCTATGTTCAACTGTATGACTTTCTTTTTGCAACTGTTTGAGGCCTGCCTTCCATACATAAGCAGCTGTTTGTATTTGAGTATCCGTGTGCCACTGTGGAACAGGTAAGTGATAATTCACTTTCTATACATATATTGACTGTCCTTTTTGTCATACAGTATTTCAGAAACCCTTGATATCCTCAATCCCTTAAAGTGTATCCAGCTAAGAAGGGTTAAGTGCTCCGGCTCCCTCTGCATTCTTTTTTTCACCCAACGCTCCCTCACTTCAGATGGATTACAAGGTAAGAACATGTTACCTGTTTGCAACAATACATTTAATGTATCTTCAAATACACATACAAATTTACACTGGTGATAGGCTGCCTTGCCCCAACACAGTCTCATCATTCATCTCCAAATCTGTGGCTGTCTGCATGTCCATCTGCATCTCTGGCTGTTTGCTTTTCTTTCTAATTGAAGCTGTGGCTGGTTTTTTATCTATGTACAACTGCTTGACTTCATTTTGCAACTGTGTGAGGCCTGTTTTCTATCCATCAGCAGCTGTACGTATGTGAGTATCCGTGTGCCACTGTGGAACTGGTAAGTGATAATTCAGTTTCTATACATATATTGACTTTCTTTTTTGTCGTACAGTTTTTTAGGAACCCGTGATATCCTCAATCCCTGACGGTGTATCCATCTAAGAAGGGTTAGGTGCTCGGGCTCCCTCTGCATTCCTTTTTTCACCCAACGCTCACTCACTTCAGCTGGATTACAAGGTAAGAACATGTTATCTGTTTACAATAATACATTTAATGTATCTTCAAACATAGATACAAATTTACACCGGTAATGGGCTGCCTTGCCCCAACACAGTCTCATCGTCAATCTTCTAATGTGTGGCTGTCTACATGTCCATCTGCATCTCTGACGTTTTGGTTTTCTTTACATCAGAAGCTGTGGCTTGCTTTTTATCTATGTTCAACTGTCTGACTTTCTTTTTGCAACTGTGTGAGGTCTGCTTTTTGTCCATCAACAGTTGTATGTCTGTGAGTATCCGTATGCCACTGTGGAACAGGTAAGTGATAATTCAGTTTCTATACATATATTGACTTTATTTTTTGTCATCCAGGTTTTCAGGAACCCATGATATACTCAATCCCTAAAAGTGTATCCAGCTAAGAAGGGTTAGGTGCTCCGGCTCCCTCTGCATTCCTTTTTTCACCCAACGCTCACTTACTTGAGCTGGATTACAAGGTAAGAACATGTTACCTGTTAACAATAATACATGTAATGTATCTTCAAACATAGATACACATTTACACTGGTGATGGGCTGACTTGCCCCAACACAGTCTCATCGTCAATCTTCTAATGTGTGGCTGTCTACATGTCCATCTGCACCTCTGGCGTTTTGATTTTCTTTCCATCTGAAGCTGTGGCTGGCTTTTTATCTATGTTCAACTGTTTAACTTTGTTTTTGCGAATGTGTGAGGCCTGCCTTCCATCCATCAGCAGCTGTATGTATGTGAGTATCCGTTTGCCACTGTGGAACAGGTAAGTGATAATTCAGTTTCTATCCATATATTGACTTTCTTTTTTGTCATACAATTTTTCAGGAACCCATGATATACTCAATCCCTAAAAGTGTATCCAGCTAAGAAGGGTTAGGTGCTCTGGCTCCCTCTGCATTCCTTTTTTCACCCAACGCTCACTTACTTCAGCTGGATTACAAGGTAAAAGCATGTTACCTGTTTACAATAATACATTTAATGTATCTTCAAACATGAATACAAATTTTCAGTGGTGATGGGCTGCCTTGTCCCAACACAGTCTCATCATCCATCTCCAAATGTGTGGCTGTCTTTATGTCCATCTGCATCTCTGGCGTTTTGGTTTTCTTTCCATCTGAAGGTGTGGCTGGCTTTTTATCTATGTTCAACTGTTTGACTTTCTTTTTGCAACTGTGTGAGGCCTGCCTTCCATCCATCAGCAGCTGTATGTAAGTATCCGTGTGCCACCGTGGAACAAGTAAGTGATAATTAAGTTTCTATACATATATTGACTTTCTTTTTTGTCATACAGGTTTTCAGGAAGCCATGATATCCTCAATCCCTAAAAGTTTATCCAGCTAAGAAGGGTTAGGTGCTCCGGCTCCTTCTGCATTCCTTTTTTTACCCAACGCTCACTTACTTCAGCTGGATTACAAGGTAAAAGCATGTTACCTGTTTACAATAATACATTTAATGTATCTTCAAACATAGATACAAATTTACACTGGGGATGGGCTGCCTTGCCCCAACACAGTCTCATCATCCATCTCCAAATGTGTGGCTGTCTGCATGTCCATCTGCATCTCTGACTTTTTGGTTTTCATTCCATCTGAAGTTGTTGCTGGCTTTTCATCTATGTTCAACTGTATGACTTTCTTTTTGCAACTGTGTGAGGCCTGCCTTCCATACATAAGCAGCTGTTTGTATGTGAGTATCCGTGTGCCACTTTGGAACAGGTAAGTGATAATTCACTTTCTATACATATATTGACTGTCCTTTTTGTCATACAGTATTTCAGAAACCCTTGATATCCTCAATCCCTTAAAGTGTATCCAGCTAAGAAGGGTTAAGTGCTCCGGCTCCCTCTGCATTCTTTTTTTCACCCAACGCTCCCTCACTTCAGATGGATTACAAGGTAAGAACATGTTACCTGTTTGCAACAATACATTTAATGTATCTTCAAATATACATACAAATTTACACTGGTGATGGGCTGCCTTGCCCCAACACAGTCTCATCATTCATCTCCAAATCTGTGGCTGTCTGCATGTCCATCTGCATCTCTGGCTGTTTGCTTTTCTTTCTATCTGAAGCTGTGGCTGGTTTTTGATCTATGTACAACTGCTTGACTTCATTTTGCAACTGTGTGAGGCCTGTTTTCTATCCATCAGCAGCTGTATGTATGTGAGTATCCGTGTGCCACTGTGGAACAGGTAAGTGATAATTCAGTTTCTATACATATATTGACTTTCTTTTTTGTCGTACAGTTTTTTAGGAACCCGTGATATCCTCAATCCCTGATGGTGTATCCATCTAAGAAGGGTTAAGTGCTCGGGCTCCCTCTGCATTCCTTTTTTCACCCAACGCTCACTCACTTCAGCTGGATTACAAGGTAAGAACATGTTATCTGTTTACAATAATACATTTAATGTATCTTCAAACATAGATACAAATTTACACCGGTAATGGGCTGCCTTGCCCCAACACAGTCTCATCGTCAATCTTCTAATGTGTGGCTGTCTACATGTCCATCTGCATCTCTGACGTTTTGGTTTTCTTTACATCAGAAGCTGTGGCTTGCTTTTTATCTATGTTCAACTGTCTGACTTTCTTTTTGCAACTGTGTGAGGTCTGCTTTTTGTCCATCAACAGTTGTATGTCTGTGAGTATCCGTATGCCACTGTGGAACAGGTAAGTGATAATTCAGTTTCTATCCATATATTGACTTTATTTTTTGTCATCCAGGTTTTCAGGAACCCATGATATACTCAATCCCTAAAAGTGTATCCAGCTAAGAAGGGTTAGGTGCTCCGGCTCCCTCTGCATTCCTTTTTTCACCCAACGCTCACTTACTTGAGCTGGATTACAAGGTAAGAACATGTTACCTGTTAACAATAATACATGTAATGTATCTTCAAACATAGATACACATTTACACTGGTGATGGGCTGACTTGCCCCAACACAGTCTCATCATCCATCTCCAAATATGTGGCTGTCTGCATGTCCATCTGCACCTCTGGCGTTTTGGTTTTCTTTCCATCTGAAGCTGTGGCTGGTTTTTTATCTATGTTCAACTGTTTAACTTTGTTTTTGCAACTGTGTGAGGCCTGCCTTCCATCCATCAGCAGCTGTATGTAAGTATCCGTGTGCCACCGTGGAACAAGTAAGTGATAATTAAGTTTCTATCCATATATTGACTTTCTTTTTTGTCATACAGGTTTTCAGGAAGCCATGATATCCTCAATCCCTAAAAGTGTATCCAGCTAAGAAGGGTTAGGTGCTCCGGCTCCTTCTGCATTCCTTTTTTTACCCAACGCTCACTTACTTCAGCTGGATTACAAGGTAAAAGCATGTTACCTGTTTACAATAATACATTTAATGTATCTTCAAACATAGATACAAATTTACACTGGTGATGGGCTGCCTTGCCCCAACACAGTCTCATCATCCATCTCCAAATGTGTGGCTGTCTGCATGTCCATCTGCATCTCTGACTTTTTGGTTTTCATTCCATCTGAAGTTGTTGCTGGCTTTTCATCTATGTTCAACTGTATGACTTTCTTTTTGCAACTGTGTGAGGCCTGCCTTCCATACATAAGCAGCTGTTTGTATGTGAGTATCCGTTTGCCACTTTGGAACAGGTAAGTGATAATTCACTTTCTATACATATATTGACTGTCCTTTTTGTCATACAGTATTTCAGAAACCCTTGATATCCTCAATCCCTTAAAGTGTATCCAGCTAAGAAGGGTTAAGTGCTCCGGCTCCCTCTGCATTCTTTTTTTCACCCAACGCTCCCTCACTTCAGATGGATTACAAGGTAAGAACATGTTACCTGTTTGCAACAATACATTTAATGTATCTTCAAATATACATACAAATTTACACTGGTGATGGGCTGCCTTGCCCCAACACAGTCTCATCATTCATCTCCAAATCTGTGGCTGTCTGCATGTCCATCTGCATCTCTGGCTGTTTGCTTTTCTTTCTATCTGAAGCTGTGGCTGGTTTTTGATCTATGTACAACTGCTTGACTTCATTTTGCAACTGTGTGAGGCCTGTTTTCTATCCATCAGCAGCTGTATGTATGTGAGTATCCGTGTGCCACTGTGGAACAGGTAAGTGATAATTCAGTTTCTATACATATATTGACTTTCTTTTTTGTCATACAGGTTTTCAGGAACCCATGATTTCCTCAATCCCTGAAGGTTTATCTATCTAAGAAGGGTTAGGTGCTCCGGCTCCTTCTGCATTCCTTTTTTCACCCAATGCTCACTCACTTCAGCTGGATTACAAGGTAAAAGCATGTTATCTGTTTACAATAATACATTTAATGTATCTTCAAACATAGATACAAATTTACACTGGTGATGGGCTGCCTTTCCCCAACACAGTCTCATCATCAATCTCCAAATGTGTGGCTGTCTGCATGTCAATCTGCATCTCTGGCTTTTTGGTTTTCGTTCCATCTGAAGCTGTGGCTGGCTTTTTATCTATGTTCAACTGTTTGACTTTCTTTTTGCAACTGTGTGAGGCCTGCTTTCTATCCATCAGCAGCTGTATGTATGTGAGTATCCGTTTGCCACTGTGGAACAGGTAAGTGATAATTCTGTTTCTATACATATATTGACTTTCTTTTTTGTCATACAGGTTTTCAGGAAGCCATGATATCCTCAATCCCTGAAAGTGTATCCATCTAAGAAGTGTTAGGTGCTCCGTCTCATTCTGCATTTTTTTTTACCCAACGCTCACTTGCTTCAGCTGGATTACAAGGTAAAAGCATGTTACCTGTTTACAATAATACATTTAATGTATCTTCAAACATAGATACAAATTTACACTGGTGATGGGCTACCTTGCCCCAACACAGTCTCCTCATCCATCTCCAAATGTGTGGCTGTCTGCATGTCCATCTGCATCTCTGGCTTTTTGGTTTTCTTTCCATATGAAGCTGTGGCTGGCTTTTTATCCATGTTCAACTGTATGACTTTCTTTTTGCAACTGTGTGAGGTCTGCTTTCTATCCATCAGCAGCTGTATGTATGTGAGCATCCGTATGCTACTGTGGATAAGGTAAGTGATAATTCAGTTTCTATACATATATTGACTTTCTTTTTTATCATACAGGTTCTTGGGAATCCCTGATATCCTCAATACTTGAAAGTGTATCCATCTAAGAAGGGTTAGGTGCTCCGGCTCCCTCTGCATTACCTTTTTCACCCAACGCTCACTCACTTCAGCTGGATTACAAGGTAAAAGCATGTTACCTGTTTACAATAATACATTTAATGTATCTTCAAACATAGATACAAATTTACACTGGTGATGGGTTACATTGCCCCAACACAGTCTCCTCATCCATCTCCAAATGTGTGGCTGTCTGCATGTCCATCTGCATCTCTGGCTTTTTGGTTTTCTTTTCTTTCTGAAGATGTGGCTGGCTTTTTATCTATGTTCAACTGTTTGACTTTCTTTTTCAACTGTGTGAGGTCTGCTTTCTATCCATCAGCAGCTGTATGTATTTGGGTATCCGTATGCCACTGTGGAACAGGTAAGTGCTAATTCTGTTTCTATACATATATTGACTTTCTTTTTTGTCATACAGGTTTTCAGGGAGCCATGATATCCTCAATCCCTGAAAGTGTATCCATCTAAGAAGGGTTTGGTGCTCTGTCTCATTCTGCATTTTCTTTTACCCAACACTCACTTGCTTCAGCTGGATTACAAGGTAAAAGCATGCTATCTGTTTACAAAAATACATTTGATGTATCTTCAAACATAGATATAAATTTACACTGGTGATGGGCTGCCTTGCCCCAACACAGTCATCATCCATCTCCAAATGTGTGGCTGTCTGCATTTCAATCTGCATCTCTGACTTTTTGGTTTTCTTTCTATCTGAAACTGTAGCTGGTTTTTTAGCTATGTACAATGGTTTGACTTCATTTTGCAACTGTGTGAGGCCTGCTTTCTATCCATCAGCAGCTGTACGTATGTGAGTACCCGTATGCCACTGTGGAACAGGTAAGTGATAATTCAGTTTCTATACATATATTGACTTTCTTTTTTGTCATACAGGTTTTCAGGAACCCATGATTTCCTCAATCCCTGAAGGTTTATCTATCTAAGAAGGGTTAGGTGCTCCGGCTCCTTCTTCATTCCTTTTTTCACCCAACGCTCACTCACTTCAGCTGGATTACAAGGTAAAAGCATGTTACCTGTTCACAATAATACATTTAATGTATCTTCAAACATAGATACACATTTACACTGGTGATGGGCTGCCTTGCCCCAACACAGTCTCATCGTCAATCTCCTAATGTGTGGCTATCTGCATGTCCATATGTATCTCTGGCGTTTTGGTTTTCTTTCCATCTGAAGCTGTTGCTGGCTTTTTATCTATGTTCAACTGTTTGACTTTCTTTTTGCAACTGTGAGATCTGCTTTCTATCCATCAGCAGCTGTATGTATGTGAGTATCCGTGTGCCACTGTGGAACAGGTAAGTGATAATTCAGTTTCTATACATATATTGACTTTCTTTTTTGTCATCCAGGTTCTCTGGAATCCATGATATCCTCAATGCCTGAAGGTGTATCCAGCTAAGAATGGTTAGGTGCTCCGGCTCTGTTTGCATTCCTTTTTTCACCCAACGCTCACTCACTTCAGCTGGATAACAAGGTAAATGCATGTTACCTGTTAACAATAATAAATGTAATGTATCTTCAAACATAGATATAAATTTACACTGGTGATAGGCTGCCTTGCCCCAACACATTCTCATCGTCAATCTCCTAATTTGTTGCTCTCTGCATGTCCATCTGTATCTCTGGCTTTTTGGTTTTCATTCCATCTGAAGCTGTTGCTGGCTTTTTATCTATGTTCAACTGTTTGACTTTCTTTTTGCAACTGTGTGAGGCCTGCTTTCCATCCATCAGCAGCTGTATGTATGTGAGTATCTGTATTCCACTGTGGAACAGGTAAGTGATAATTCAGTTTCTATACATATATTGACTTTCTTTTTTGTCATACAGGTTTTCAGGAACCCATGATTTCCTCAATCCCTGAAAGTGTATCCATCTAAGAAGTGTTAGGTGCTCCGGCTTCCTCTGCATTCCTTTTTTCACCCAACGCTCACTCGCTTCAGCTGGATTACAAGGTAAAAGCATGTTATCTGTTTACAATAATACATTTAATGTATCTTCAAACATAGATACAAATTTTCACTGGTGATGGGCTGCCTTGCCCCAACACAGTCTCATCATCCATCTCCAAATCTGTGGCTGTCTGCATGTCCATCTGCATCTCTGGCTGTTTGGTTTTCTTTCAATCTGAAGCTTTTGCTGGCTTTTTATCTATGTTCAGCTGTTTGACTTTCTTTTTGCAACTGCGAGATCTGCTTTCTATCCATCAGCAGCTGTATGTATGTGAGTATCCGTATGCCACTGTGGAACAGGTAAGTGATAATTCAGTTTCTGTACATATATTGACTTTCTTTTTTGTCATACAGGTTTTCAGGAACCCATGATATCCTCAATCCCTGAACGTGTATCCAGCTAAGAAGGGTTAGGAGCTCCGTCTCTTTTTGCATTCCTTTTTTCACCCAACGCTCACTCACTTCAGCTGGATAACAAGGTAAAAGCATGTTACCTGTTAACAATAATACATGTAATGTATCTTCAAACATAGATATAAATTTACACTGGGGATGGGCTGCCTTGCCCCAACACAGTCTCATCATCCATCTCCAAATGGGTGGCTGTCTGCATGTCCATCTGCATCTCTGACTTTTTGGTTTTCATTCCATCTGAAGTTGTTGCTGGCTTTTCATCTATGTTCAACTGTATGACTTTCTTTTTGCAACTGTGTGAGGCCTGCCTTCCATACATAAGCAGCTGTTTGTATGTGAGTATCCGTGTGCCACTGTGGAACAGGTAAGTGATAATTCACTTTCTATCCATATATTGACTGTCCTTTTTGTCATACAGTATTTCAGAAACCCTTGATATCCTCAATCCCTTAAAGTGTATCCAGCTAAGAAGGGTTAAGTGCTCCGGCTCCCTCTGCATTCTTTTTTTCACCCAACGCTCCCTCACTTCAGATGGATTACAAGGTAAGAACATGTTACCTGTTTGCAACAATACATTTAATGTATCTTCAAATATACATACAAATTTACACTGGTGATGGGCTGCCTTGCCCCAACACAGTCTCACCATCCATCTCCAAATATGTGGCTGTCTGCATGTCCATCTGCATCTCTGGCTGTTTGCTTTTCTTTCTATCTGAAGCTGTGGCTGGTTTTTTATCTATGTACAACTGCTTGACTTCATTTTGCAACTGTGTGAGGCCTGTTTTCTATCCATCAGCAGCTGTATGTATGTGAGTATCCGTGTGCCACTGTGGAACAGGTAAGTGATAATTCAGTTTCTATACATATATTGACTTTCTTTTTTGTCATCCAGGTTTTCAGGAACCCATGATATACTCAATCCCTAAAAGTGTATCCAGCTAAGAAGGGTTAGGTGCTCCGGCTCCCTCTGCATTCCTTTTTTCACCCAACGCTCACTTACTTGAGCTGGATTACAAGGTAAGAACATGTTACCTGTTAACAATAATACATGTAATGTATCTTCAAACATAGATACACATTTAAACTGGTGATGGGCTGCCTTGCCCCAACACAGTCTCACCATCCATCTCCAAATATGTGGCTGTCTGCATGTCCATCTGCACCTCTGTCGTTTTGGTTTTCTTTCCATCTAAAGCTGTGGCTGGCTTTTTATCTATGTTCAACTGTTTAACTTTGTTTTTGCGAATGTGTGAGGCCTGCCTTCCATCCATCAGCAGCTGTATGTATGTGAGTATCCGTGTGCCACTGTGGAACACGTAAGTGATAATTCAGTTTCTATACATATATTAACGTTCTTTTTTGTCGTACAGTTTTTTAGGAACCCGTGATATCCTCAATCCCTGACGGTGTATCCATCTAAGAAGGGTTAAGTGCTCGGGCTCCCTCTGCATTCCTTTTTTCACCCAACGCTCACTCACTTCAGCTGGATTACAAGTTAAGAACATGTTATCTGTTTACAATAATACATTTAATGTATCTTCAAACATAGATTCAAATTTACACCGGTAATGGGCTGCCTTGCCCCAACACAGTCTCATCGTCAATCTTCTAATGTGTGGCTGTCTACATGTCCATCTGCATCTCTGACGTTTTGGTTTTCTTTACATCAGAAGCTGTGGCTTGCTTTTTATCTATGTTCAACTGTCTGACTTTCTTTTTGCAACTGTGTGAAGTCTGCTTTTTGTCCATCAACAGTTGTATGTCTGTGAGTATCCGTATGCCACTGTGGAACAGGTAAGTGATAATTCAGTTTCTATACATATATTGACTTTATTTTTTGTCATCCAGGTTTTCAGGAACCCATGATATACTCAATCCCTAAAAGTGTATCCAGCTAAGAAGGGTTAGGTGCTCCGGCTCCCTCTGCATTCCTTTTTTCACCCAACGCTCACTTACTTGAGCTGGATTACAAGGTAAGAACATGTTACCTGTTAACAATAATACATGTAATGTATCTTCAAACATAGATACACATTTACACTGGTGATGGGCTGACTTGCCCCAACATAGTCTCATCATCCATCTCCAAATATGTGGCTGTCTGCATGTCCATCTGCACCTCTGGCGTTTTGGTTTTCTTTCCATCTGAAGCTGTGGCTGGCTTTTTATCTATGTTCAACTGTTTAACTTTGTTTTTGCGAATGTGTGAGGCCTGCCTTCCATCCATCAGCAGCTGTATGTATGTGAGTATCCGTTTGCCACTGTGGAACAGGTAAGTGATAATTCAGTTTCTATCCATATATTGACTTTCTTTTTTGTCATACAATTTTTCAGGAACCCATGATATACTCAATCCCTAAAAGTGTATCCAGCTAAGAAGGGTTAGGTGCTCTGGCTCCCTCTGCATTCCTTTTTTCACCCAACGCTCACTTACTTCAGCTGGATTACAAGGTAAAAGCATGTTACCTGTTTACAATAATACATTTAATGTATCTTCAAACATGAATACAAATTTTCAGTGGTGATGGGCTGCCTTTTCCCAACACAGTCTCATCATCCATCTGCAAATGTGTGGCTGTCTTTATGTCCATCTGCATCTCTGGCGTTTTGGTTTTCTTTCCATCTGAAGGTGTGGCTGGCTTTTTATCTATGTTCAACTGTTTGACTTTCTTTTTGCAACTGTGTGAGGCCTGCCTTCCATCCATCAGCAGCTGTATGTAAGTATCCGTGTGCCACCGTGGAACAAGTAAGTGATAATTAAGTTTCTATACATATATTGACTTTCTTTTTTGTCATACAGGTTTTCAGGAAGCCATGATATCCTCAATCCCTAAAAGTTTATCCAGCTAAGAAGGGTTAGGTGCTCCGGCTCCTTCTGCATTCCTTTTTTTACCCAAAGCTCACTTACTTCAGCTGGATTACAAGGTAAAAGCATGTTACCTGTTTACAATAATACATTTAATGTATCTTCAAACATAGATACAAATTTACACTGGGGATGGGCTGCCTTGCCCCAACACAGTCTCATCATCCATCTCCAAATGTGTGGCTGTCTGCATGTCCATCTGCATCTCTGACTTTTTGGTTTTCATTCCATCTGAAGTTGTTGCTGGCTTTTCATCTATGTTCAACTGTATGACTTTCTTTTTGCAACTGTGTGAGGCCTGCCTTCCATACATAAGCAGCTGTTTGTATGTGAGTATCCGTGTGCCACTTTGGAACAGGTAAGTGATAATTCACTTTCTATACATATATTGACTGTCCTTTTTGTCATACAGTATTTCAGAAACCCTTGATATCCTCAATCCCTTAAAGTGTATCCAGCTAAGAAGGGTTAAGTGCTCCGGCTCCCTCTGCATTCTTTTTTTCACCCAACGCTCCCTCACTTCAGATGGATTACAAGGTAAGAACATGTTACCTGTTTGCAACAATACATTTAATGTATCTTCAAATATACATACAAATTTACACTGGTGATGGGCTGCCTTGCCCCAACACAGTCTCATCATTCATCTCCAAATCTGTGGCTGTCTGCATGTCCATCTGCATCTCTGGCTGTTTGCTTTTCTTTCTATCTGAAGCTGTGGCTGGTTTTTTATCTATGTACAACTGCTTGACTTCATTTTGCAACTGTGTGAGGCCTGTTTTCTATCCATCAGCAGCTGTATGTATGTGAGTATCCGTGTGCCACTGTGGAACAGGTAAGTGATAATTCAGTTTCTATACATATATTGACTTTCTTTTTTGTCGTACAGTTTTTTAGGAACCCGTGATATCCTCAATCCCTGATGGTGTATCCATCTAAGAAGGGTTAAGTGCTCGGGCTCCCTCTGCATTCCTTTTTTCACCCAACGCTCACTCACTTCAGCTGGATTACAAGGTAAGAACATGTTATCTGTTTACAATAATACATTTAATGTATCTTCAAACATAGATACAAATTTACACCGGTAATGGGCTGCCTTGCCCCAACACAGTCTCATCGTCAATCTTCTAATGTGTGGCTGTCTACATGTCCATCTGCATCTCTGACGTTTTGGTTTTCTTTACATCAGAAGCTGTGGCTTGCTTTTTATCTATGTTCAACTGTCTGACTTTCTTTTTGCAACTGTGTGAGGTCTGCTTTTTGTCCATCAACAGTTGTATGTCTGTGAGTATCCGTATGCCACTGTGGAACAGGTAAGTGATAATTCAGTTTCTATACATATATTGACTTTATTTTTTGTCATCCAGGTTTTCAGGAACCCATGATATACTCAATCCCTAAAAGTGTATCCAGCTAAGAAGTGTTAGGTGCTCCGGCTCCCTCTGCATTCCTTTTTTCACCCAACGCTCACTTACTTGAGCTGGATTACAAGGTAAGAACATGTTACCTGTTAACAATAATACATGTAATGTATCTTCAAACATAGATACACATTTACACTGGTGATGGGCTGACTTGCCCCAACACAGTCTCATCATCCATCTCCAAATATGTGGCTGTCTGCATGTCCATCTGCACCTCTGGCGTTTTGGTTTTCTTTCCATCTGAAGCTGTGGCTGGTTTTTTATCTATGTTCAACTGTTTAACTTTGTTTTTGCGAATGTGTGAGGCCTGCCTTCCATCCATCAGCAGCTGTATGTATGTGAGTATCCGTTTGCCACTGTGGAACAGGTAAGTGATAATTCAGTTTCTATCCATATATTGACTTTCTTTTTTGTCATACAATTTTTCAGGAACCCATGATATACTCAATCCCTAAAAGTGTATCCAGCTAAGAAGGGTTAGGTGCTCTGGCTCCCTCTGCATTCCTTTTTTCACCCAACGCTCACTTACTTCAGCTGGATTAAAAGTTAAAAGCATGTTACCTGTTTACAATAATACATTTAATGTATCTTCAAACATGAATACAAATTTTCAGTGGTGATGGGCTGCCTTGTCCCAACACAGTCTCATCATCCATCTCCAAATGTGTGGCTGTCTTTATGTCCATCTGCATCTCTGGCGTTTTGGTTTTCTTTCCATCTGAAGGTGTGGCTGGCTTTTTATCTATGTTCAACTGTTTGACTTTATTTTTGCAACTGTGTGAGGCCTGCCTTCCATCCATCAGCAGCTGTATGTAAGTATCCGTGTGCCACCGTGGAACAAGTAAGTGATAATTAAGTTTCTATACGTATATTGACTTTCTTTTTTGTCATACAGGTTTTCAGGAAGCCATGATATCCTCAATCCCTAAAAGTGTATCCAGCTAAGAAGGGTTAGGTGCTCCGGCTCCTTCTGCATTCCTTTTTTTACCCAACGCTCACTTACTTCAGCTGGATTACAAGGTAAAAGCATGTTACCTGTTTACAATAATACATTTAATGTATCTTCAAACATAGATACAAATTTACACTGGTGATGGGCTGCCTTGCCCCAACACAGTCTCATCATCCATCTCCAAATGTGTGGCTGTCTGCATGTCCATCTGCATCTCTGACTTTTTGGTTTTCATTCCATCTGAAGTTGTTGCTGGCTTTTCATCTATGTTCAACTGTATGACTTTCTTTTTGCAACTGTGTGAGGCCTGCCTTCCATACATAAGCAGCTGTTTGTATGTGAGTATCCGTTTGCCACTTTGGAACAGGTAAGTGATAATTCACTTTCTATACATATATTGACTGTCCTTTTTGTCATACAGTATTTCAGAAACCCTTGATATCCTCAATCCCTTAAAGTGTATCCAGCTAAGAAGGGTTAAGTGCTCCGGCTCCCTCTGCATTCTTTTTTTCACCCAACGCTCCCTCACTTCAGATGGATTACAAGGTAAGAACATGTTACCTGTTTGCAACAATACATTTAATGTATCTTCAAATATACATACAAATTTACACTGGTGATGGGCTGCCTTGCCCCAACACAGTCTCATCATTCATCTCCAAATCTGTGGCTGTCTGCATGTCCATCTGCATCTCTGGCTGTTTGCTTTTCTTTCTATCTGAAGCTGTGGCTGGTTTTTGATCTATGTACAACTGCTTGACTTCATTTTGCAACTGTGTGAGGCCTGTTTTCTATCCATCAGCAGCTGTATGTATGTGAGTATCCGTGTGCCACTGTGGAACAGGTAAGTGATAATTCAGTTTCTATACATATATTGACTTTCTTTTTTGTCATACAGGTTTTCAGGAACCCATGATTTCCTCAATCCCTGAAGGTTTATCTATCTAAGAAGGGTTAGGTGCTCCGGCTCCTTCTGCATTCCTTTTTTCACCCAATGCTCACTCACTTCAGCTGGATTACAAGGTAAAAGCATGTTATCTGTTTACAATAATACATTTAATGTATCTTCAAACATAGATACAAATTTACACTGGTGATGGGCTGCCTTTCCCCAACACAGTCTCATCATCAATCTCCAAATGTGTGGCTGTCTGCATGTCAATCTGCATCTCTGGCTTTTTGGTTTTCGTTCCATCTGAAGCTGTGGCTGGCTTTTTATCTATGTTCAACTGTTTGACTTTCTTTTTGCAACTGTGTGAGGCCTGCTTTCTATCCATCAGCAGCTGTATGTATGTGAGTATCCGTTTGCCACTGTGGAACAGGTAAGTGATAATTCTGTTTCTATACATATATTGACTTTATTTTTTGTCATCCAGGTTTTCAGGAACCCATGATATACTCAATCCCTAAAAGTGTATCCAGCTAAGAAGGGTTAGGTGCTCCGGCTCCCTCTGCATTCCTTTTTTCACCCAACGCTCACTTACTTGAGCTGGATTACAAGGTAAGAACATGTTACCTGTTAACAATAATACATGTAATGTATCTTCAAACATAGATACACATTTACACTGGTGATGGGCTGACTTGCCCCAACACAGTCTCATCATCCATCTCCAAATATGTGGCTGTCTGCATGTCCATCTGCACCTCTGGCGTTTTGGTTTTCTTTCCATCTGAAGCTGTGGCTGGTTTTTTATCTATGTTCAACTGTTTAACTTTGTTTTTGCGAATGTGTGAGGCCTGCCTTCCATCCATCAGCAGCTGTATGTATGTGAGTATCCGTTTGCCACTGTGGAACAGGTAAGTGATAATTCAGTTTCTATCCATATATTGACTTTCTTTTTTGTCATACAATTTTTCAGGAACCCATGATATACTCAATCCCTAAAAGTGTATCCAGCTAAGAAGGGTTAGGTGCTCTGGCTCCCTCTGCATTCCTTTTTTCACCCAACGCTCACTTACTTCAGCTGGATTACAAGTTAAAAGCATGTTACCTGTTTACAATAATACATTTAATGTATCTTCAAACATGAATACAAATTTTCAGTGGTGATGGGCTGCCTTGTCCCAACACAGTCTCATCATCCATCTCCAAATGTGTGGCTGTCTTTATGTCCATCTGCATCTCTGGCGTTTTGGTTTTCTTTCCATCTGAAGGTGTGGCTGGCTTTTTATCTATGTTCAACTGTTTGACTTTATTTTTGCAACTGTGTGAGGCCTGCCTTCCATCCATCAGCAGCTGTATGTAAGTATCCGTGTGCCACCGTGGAACAAGTAAGTGATAATTAAGTTTCTATACATATATTGACTTTCTTTTTTGTCATACAGGTTTTCAGGAAGCCATGATATCCTCAATCCCTAAAAGTGTATCCAGCTAAGAAGGGTTAGGTGCTCCGGCTCCTTCTGCATTCCTTTTTTTACCCAACGCTCACTTACTTCAGCTGGATTACAAGGTAAAAGCATGTTACCTGTTTACAATAATACATTTAATGTATCTTCAAACATAGATACAAATTTACACTGGTGATGGGCTGCCTTGCCCCAACACAGTCTCATCATCCATCTCCAAATGTGTGGCTGTCTGCATGTCCATCTGCATCTCTGACTTTTTGGTTTTCATTCCATCTGAAGTTGTTGCTGGCTTTTCATCTATGTTCAACTGTATGACTTTCTTTTTGCAACTGTGTGAGGCCTGCCTTCCATACATAAGCAGCTGTTTGTATGTGAGTATCCGTTTGCCACTTTGGAACAGGTAAGTGATAATTCACTTTCTATACATATATTGACTGTCCTTTTTGTCATACAGTATTTCAGAAACCCTTGATATCCTCAATCCCTTAAAGTGTATCCAGCTAAGAAGGGTTAAGTGCTCCGGCTCCCTCTGCATTCTTTTTTTCACCCAACGCTCCCTCACTTCAGATGGATTACAAGGTAAGAACATGTTACCTGTTTGCAACAATACATTTAATGTATCTTCAAATATACATACAAATTTACACTGGTGATGGGCTGCCTTGCCCCAACACAGTCTCATCATTCATCTCCAAATCTGTGGCTGTCTGCATGTCCATCTGCATCTCTGGCTGTTTGCTTTTCTTTCTATCTGAAGCTGTGGCTGGTTTTTGATCTATGTACAACTGCTTGACTTCATTTTGCAACTGTGTGAGGCCTGTTTTCTATCCATCAGCAGCTGTATGTATGTGAGCATCCGTATGCTACTGTGGATAAGGTAAGTGATAATTCAGTTTCTATACATATATTGACTTTCTTTTTTATCATACAGGTTCTTGGGAATCCCTGATATCCTCAATACTTGAAAGTGTATCCATCTAAGAAGGGTTAGGTGCTCCGGCTCCCTCTGCATTACCTTTTTCACCCAACGCTCACTCACTTCAGCTGGATTACAAGGTAAAAGCATGTTACCTGTTTACAATAATACATTTAATGTATCTTCAAACATAGATACAAATTTACACTGGTGATGGGCTACATTGCCCCAACACAGTCTCCTCATCCATCTCCAAATGTGTGGCTGTCTGCATGTCCATCTGCATCTCTGGCTTTTTGGTTTTCTTTTCTTTCTGAAGATGTGGCTGGCTTTTTATCTATGTTCAACTGTTTGACTTTCTTTTTCAACTGTGTGAGGTCTGCTTTCTATCCATCAGCAGCTGTATGTATTTGGGTATCCGTATGCCACTGTGGAACAGGTAAGTGCTAATTCTGTTTCTATACATATATTGACTTTCTTTTTTGTCATACAGGTTTTCAGGGAGCCATGATATCCTCAATCCCTGAAAGTGTATCCATCTAAGAAGGGTTTGGTGCTCTGTCTCATTCTGCATTTTCTTTTACCCAACACTCACTTGCTTCAGCTGGATTACAAGGTAAAAGCATGCTATCTGTTTACAAAAATACATTTGATGTATCTTCAAACATAGATATAAATTTACACTGGTGATGGGCTGCCTTGCCCCAACACAGTCATCATCCATCTCCAAATGTGTGGCTGTCTGCATGTCAATCTGCATCTCTGACTTTTTGGTTTTCTTTCTATCTGAAACTGTAGCTGGTTTTTTAGCTATGTACAATGGTTTGACTTCATTTTGCAACTGTGTGA
Organism: Salminus brasiliensis; assembly: GCF_030463535.1. Lineage (NCBI taxonomy): Eukaryota > Metazoa > Chordata > Actinopteri > Characiformes > Bryconidae > Salminus > Salminus brasiliensis. Next base: position 18,059,689 of record NC_132896.1, read on the forward strand.
GGCCTGCTTTCTATCCATCAGCAGCTGTACGTATGTGAGTACCCGTATGCCACTGTGGAACAGGTAAGTGATAATTCAGTTTCTATACATATATTGACTTTCTTTTTTGTCATACAGGTTTTCAGGAACCCATGATTTCCTCAATCCCTGAAGGTTTATCTATCTAAGAAGGGTTAGGTGCTCCGGCTCCTTCTTCATTCCTTTTTTCACCCAACGCTCACTCACTTCAGCTGGATTACAAGGTAAAAGCATGTTACCTGTTCACAATAATACATTTAATGTATCTTCAAACATAGATACACATTTACACTGGTGATGGGCTGCCTTGCCCCAACACAGTCTCATCGTCAATCTCCTAATGTGTGGCTATCTGCATGTCCATATGTATCTCTGGCGTTTTGGTTTTCTTTCCATCTGAAGCTGTTGCTGGCTTTTTATCTATGTTCAACTGTTTGACTTTCTTTTTGCAACTGTGAGATCTGCTTTCTATCCATCAGCAGCTGTATGTATGTGAGTATCCGTGTGCCACTGTGGAACAGGTAAGTGATAATTCAGTTTCTATACATATATTGACTTTCTTTTTTGTCATCCAGGTTCTCTGGAATCCATGATATCCTCAATCCCTGAAGCTGTATCCAGCTAAGAAGGGTTAGGTGCTCCGGCTCCATTTGCATTCCTTTTTTCACCCAACGCTCACTCACTTCAGCTGGATAACAAGGTAAATGCATGTTACCTGTTAACAATAATAAATGTAATGTATCTTCAAACATAGATATAAATTTACACTGGTGATAGGCTGCCTTGCCCCAACACATTCTCATCGTCAATCTCCTAATTTGTTGCTCTCTGCATGTCCATCTGTATCTCTGGCTTTTTGGTTTTCATTCCATCTGAAGCTGTTGCTGGCTTTTTATCTATGTTCAACTGTTTGACTTTCTTTTTGCAACTGTGTGAGGCCTGCCTTCCATCCATCAGCAGCTGTATGTATGTGAGTATCTGTATGCCACTGTGGAACAGGTAAGTGATAATTCAGTTTCTATACATATATTGACTTTCTTTTTTGTCATACAGGTTTTCAGGAACCCATGATTTCCTCAATCCCTGAAAGTGTATCCATCTAAGAAGTGTTAGGTGCTCCGGCTTCCTCTGCATTCCTTTTTTCACCCAACGCTCACTCGCTTCAGCTGGATTACAAGGTAAAAGCATGTTATCTGTTTACAATAATACATTTAATGTATCTTCAAACATAGATACAAATTTTCACTGGTGATGGGCTGCCTTGCCCCAACACAGTCTCATCATCCATCTCCAAATCTGTGGCTGTCTGCATGTCCATCTGCATCTCTGGCTGTTTGGTTTTCTTTCAATCTTAAGCTGTTGCTGGCTTTTTATCTATGTTCAACTGTTTGACTTTCTTTTTGCAACTGCGAGATCTGCTTTCTATCCATCAGCAGCTGTATGTATGTGAGTATCCGTATGCCACTGTGGAACAGGTAAGTGATAATTCAGTTTCTGTACATATATTGACTTTCTTTTTTGTCATACAGGTTTTCAGGAACCCATGATATCCTCAATCCCTGAACGTGTATCCAGCTAAGAAGGGTTAGGAGCTCCGGCTCTTTTTGCATTCCTTTTTTCACCCAACGCTCACTCACTTCAGCTGGATAACAAGGTAAAAGCATGTTACCTGTTAACAATAATACATGTAATGTATCTTCAAACATAGATATAAATTTACACTGGGGATGGGCTGCCTTGCCCCAACACAGTCTCATCATCCATCTCCAAATGGGTGGCTGTCTGCATGTCCATCTGCATCTCTGACTTTTTGGTTTTCATTCCATCTGAAGTTGTTGCTGGCTTTTCATCTATGTTCAACTGTATGACTTTCTTTTTGCAACTGTGTGAGGCCTGCCTTCCATACATAAGCAGCTGTTTGTATGTGAGTATCCGTGTGCCACTGTGGAACAGGTAAGTGATAATTCACTTTCTATCCATATATTGACTGTCCTTTTTGTCATACAGTATTTCAGAAACCCTTGATATCCTCAATCCCTTAAAGTGTATCCAGCTAAGAAGGGTTAAGTGCTCCGGCTCCCTCTGCATTCTTTTTTTCACCCAACGCTCCCTCACTTCAGATGGATTACAAGGTAAGAACATGTTACCTGTTTGCAACAATACATTTAATGTATCTTCAAATATACATACAAATTTACACTGGTGATGGGCTGCCTTGCCCCAACACAGTCTCATCATTCATCTCCAAATCTGTGGCTGTCTGCATGTCCATCTGCATCTCTGGCTGTTTGCTTTTCTTTCTATCTGAAGCTGTGGCTGGTTTTTTATCTATGTACAACTGCTTGACTTCATTTTGCAACTGTGTGAGGCCTGTTTTCTATCCATCAGCAGCTGTATGTATGTGAGTATCCGTGTGCCACTGTGGAACAGGTAAGTGATAATTCAGTTTCTATACATATATTGACTTTCTTTTTTGTCATCCAGGTTTTCAGGAACCCATGATATACTCAATCCCTAAAAGTGTATCCAGCTAAGAAGGGTTAGGTGCTCCGGCTCCCTCTGCATTCCTTTTTTCACCCAACGCTCACTTACTTGAGCTGGATTACAAGGTAAGAACATGTTACCTGTTAACAATAATACATGTAATGTATCTTCAAACATAGATACACATTTAAACTGGTGATGGGCTGCCTTGCCCCAACAGAGTCTCACCATCCATCTCCAAATATGTGGCTGTCTGCATGTCCATCTGCACCTCTGTCGTTTTGGTTTTCTTTCCATCTAAAGCTGTGGCTGGCTTTTTATCTATGTTCAACTGTTTAACTTTGTTTTTGCGAATGTGTGAGGCCTGCCTTCCATCCATCAGCAGCTGTATGTATGTGAGTATCCGTGTGCCACTGTGGAACACGTAAGTGATAATTCAGTTTCTATACATATATTGACTTTCTTTTTTGTCGTACAGTTTTTTAGGAACCCGTGATATCCTCAATCCCTGACGGTGTATCCATCTAAGAAGGGTTAAGTGCTCGGGCTCCCTCTGCATTCCTTTTTTCACCCAACGCTCACTCACTTCAGCTGGATTACAAGGTAAGAACATGTTATCTGTTTACAATAATACATTAAATGTATCTTCAAACATAGATACAAATTTACACCGGTAATGGGCTGCCTTGCCCCAACACAGTCTCATCGTCAATCTTCTAATGTGTGGCTGTCTACATGTCCATCTGCATCTCTGACGTTTTGGTTTTCTTTACATCAGAAGCTGTGGCTTGCTTTTTATCTATGTTCAACTGTCTGACTTTCTTTTTGCAACTGTGTGAGGTCTGCTTTTTGTCCATCAACAGTTGTATGTCTGTGAGTATCCGTATGCCACTGTGGAACAGGTAAGTGATAATTCAGTTTCTATACATATATTGACTTTATTTTTTGTCATCCAGGTTTTCAGGAACCCATGATATACTCAATCCCTAAAAGTGTATCCAGCTAAGAAGGGTTAGGTGCTCCGGCTCCCTCTGCATTCCTTTTTTCACCCAACGCTCACTTACTTGAGCTGGATTACAAGGTAAGAACATGTTACCTGTTAACAATAATACATGTAATGTATCTTCAAACATAGATACACATTTACACTGGTGATGGGCTGACTTGCCCCAACACAGTCTCATCGTCAATCTTCTAATGTGTGGCTGTCTACATGTCCATCTGCACCTCTGGCGTTTTGATTTTCTTTCCATCTGAAGCTGTGGCTGGCTTTTTATCTATGTTCAACTGTTTAACTTTGTTTTTGCGAATGTGTGAGGCCTGCCTTCCATCCATCAGCAGCTGTATGTATGTGAGTATCCGTTTGCCACTGTGGAACAGGTAAGTGATAATTCAGTTTCTATCCATATATTGACTTTCTTTTTTGTCATACAATTTTTCAGGAACCCATGATATACTCAATCCCTAAAAGTGTATCCAGCTAAGAAGGGTTAGGTGCTCTGGCTCCCTCTGCATTCCTTTTTTCACCCAACGCTCACTTACTTCAGCTGGATTACAAGGTAAAAGCATGTTACCTGTTTACAATAATACATTTAATGTATCTTCAAACATGAATACAAATTTTCAGTGGTGATGGGCTGCCTTTTCCCAACACAGTCTCATCATCCATCTCCAAATGTGTGGCTGTCTTTATGTCCATCTGCATCTCTGGCGTTTTGGTTTTCTTTCCATCTGAAGGTGTGGCTGGCTTTTTATCTATGTTCAACTGTTTGACTTTCTTTTTGCAACTGTGTGAGGCCTGCCTTCCATCCATCAGCAGCTGTATGTAAGTATCCGTGTGCCACCGTGGAACAAGTAAGTGATAATTAAGTTTCTATACATATATTGACTTTCTTTTTTGTCATACAGGTTTTCAGGAAGCCATGATATCCTCAATCCCTAAAAGTTTATCCAGCTAAGAAGGGTTAGGTGCTCCGGCTCCTTCTGCATTCCTTTTTTTACCCAACGCTCACTTACTTCAGCTGGATTACAAGGTAAAAGCATGTTACCTGTTTACAATAATACATTTAATGTATCTTCAAACATAGATACAAATTTACACTGGGGATGGGCTGCCTTGCCCCAACACAGTCTCATCATCCATCTCCAAATGTGTGGCTGTCTGCATGTCCATCTGCATCTCTGACTTTTTGGTTTTCATTCCATCTGAAGTTGTTGCTGGCTTTTCATCTATGTTCAACTGTATGACTTTCTTTTTGCAACTGTGTGAGGCCTGCCTTCCATACATAAGCAGCTGTTTGTATGTGAGTATCCGTGTGCCACTTTGGAACAGGTAAGTGATAATTCACTTTCTATACATATATTGACTGTCCTTTTTGTCATACAGTATTTCAGAAACCCTTGATATCCTCAATCCCTTAAAGTGTATCCAGCTAAGAAGGGTTAAGTGCTCCGGCTCCCTCTGCATTCTTTTTTTCACCCAACGCTCCCTCACTTCAGATGGATTACAAGGTAAGAACATGTTACCTGTTTGCAACAATACATTTAATGTATCTTCAAATATACATACAAATTTACACTGGTGATGGGCTGCCTTGCCCCAACACAGTCTCATCATTCATCTCCAAATCTGTGGCTGTCTGCATGTCCATCTGCATCTCTGGCTGTTTGCTTTTCTTTCTATCTGAAGCTGTGGCTGGTTTTTTATCTATGTACAACTGCTTGACTTCATTTTGCAACTGTGTGAGGCCTGTTTTCTATCCATCAGCAGCTGTATGTATGTGAGTATCCGTGTGCCACTGTGGAACAGGTAAGTGATAATTCAGTTTCTATACATATATTGACTTTCTTTTTTGTCGTACAGTTTTTTAGGAACCCGTGATATCCTCAATCCCTGATGGTGTATCCATCTAAGAAGGGTTAAGTGCTCGGGCTCCCTCTGCATTCCTTTTTTCACCCAACGCTCACTCACTTCAGCTGGATTACAAGGTAAGAACATGTTATCTGTTTACAATAATACATTTAATGTATCTTCAAACATAGATACAAATTTACACCGGTAATGGGCTGCCTTGCCCCAACACAGTCTCATCGTCAATCTTCTAATGTGTGGCTGTCTACATGTCCATCTGCATCTCTGACGTTTTGGTTTTCTTTACATCAGAAGCTGTGGCTTGCTTTTTATCTATGTTCAACTGTCTGACTTTCTTTTTGCAACTGTGTGAGGTCTGCTTTTTGTCCATCAACAGTTGTATGTCTGTGAGTATCCGTATGCCACTGTGGAACAGGTAAGTGATAATTCAGTTTCTATACATATATTGACTTTATTTTTTGTCATCCAGGTTTTCAGGAACCCATGATATACTCAATCCCTAAAAGTGTATCCAGCTAAGAAGGGTTAGGTGCTCCGGCTCCCTCTGCATTCCTTTTTTCACCCAACGCTCACTTACTTGAGCTGGATTACAAGGTAAGAACATGTTACCTGTTAACAATAATACATGTAATGTATCTTCAAACATAGATACACATTTACACTGGTGATGGGCTGACTTGCCCCAACACAGTCTCATCATCCATCTCCAAATATGTGGCTGTCTGCATGTCCATCTGCACCTCTGGCGTTTTGGTTTTCTTTCCATCTGAAGCTGTGGCTGGTTTTTTATCTATGTTCAACTGTTTAACTTTGTTTTTGCGAATGTGTGAGGCCTGCCTTCCATCCATCAGCAGCTGTATGTATGTGAGTATCCGTTTGCCACTGTGGAACAGGTAAGTGATAATTCAGTTTCTATCCATATATTGACTTTCTTTTTTGTCATACAATTTTTCAGGAACCCATGATATACTCAATCCCTAAAAGTGTATCCAGCTAAGAAGGGTTAGGTGCTCTGGCTCCCTCTGCATTCCTTTTTTCACCCAACGCTCACTTACTTCAGCTGGATTACAAGTTAAAAGCATGTTACCTGTTTACAATAATACATTTAATGTATCTTCAAACATGAATACAAATTTTCAGTGGTGATGGGCTGCCTTGTCCCAACACAGTCTCATCATCCATCTCCAAATGTGTGGCTGTCTTTATGTCCATCTGCATCTCTGGCGTTTTGGTTTTCTTTCCATCTGAAGGTGTGGCTGGCTTTTTATCTATGTTCAACTGTTTGACTTTATTTTTGCAACTGTGTGAGGCCTGCCTTCCATCCATCAGCAGCTGTATGTAAGTATCCGTGTGCCACCGTGGAACAAGTAAGTGATAATTAAGTTTCTATACATATATTGACTTTCTTTTTTGTCATACAGGTTTTCAGGAAGCCATGATATCCTCAATCCCTAAAAGTGTATCCAGCTAAGAAGGGTTAGGTGCTCCGGCTCCTTCTGCATTCCTTTTTTTACCCAACGCTCACTTACTTCAGCTGGATTACAAGGTAAAAGCATGTTACCTGTTTACAATAATACATTTAATGTATCTTCAAACATAGATACAAATTTACACTGGTGATGGGCTGCCTTGCCCCAACACAGTCTCATCATCCATCTCCAAATGTGTGGCTGTCTGCATGTCCATCTGCATCTCTGACTTTTTGGTTTTCATTCCATCTGAAGTTGTTGCTGGCTTTTCATCTATGTTCAACTGTATGACTTTCTTTTTGCAACTGTGTGAGGCCTGCCTTCCATACATAAGCAGCTGTTTGTATGTGAGTATCCGTTTGCCACTTTGGAACAGGTAAGTGATAATTCACTTTCTATACATATATTGACTGTCCTTTTTGTCATACAGTATTTCAGAAACCCTTGATATCCTCAATCCCTTAAAGTGTATCCAGCTAAGAAGGGTTAAGTGCTCCGGCTCCCTCTGCATTCTTTTTTTCACCCAACGCTCCCTCACTTCAGATGGATTACAAGGTAAGAACATGTTACCTGTTTGCAACAATACATTTAATGTATCTTCAAATATACATACAAATTTACACTGGTGATGGGCTGCCTTGCCCCAACACAGTCTCATCATTCATCTCCAAATCTGTGGCTGTCTGCATGTCCATCTGCATCTCTGGCTGTTTGCTTTTCTTTCTATCTGAAGCTGTGGCTGGTTTTTGATCTATGTACAACTGCTTGACTTCATTTTGCAACTGTGTGAGGCCTGTTTTCTATCCATCAGCAGCTGTATGTATGTGAGTATCCGTGTGCCACTGTGGAACAGGTAAGTGATAATTCAGTTTCTATACATATATTGACTTTCTTTTTTGTCATACAGGTTTTCAGGAACCCATGATTTCCTCAATCCCTGAAGGTTTATCTATCTAAGAAGGGTTAGGTGCTCCGGCTCCTTCTGCATTCCTTTTTTCACCCAATGCTCACTCACTTCAGCTGGATTACAAGGTAAAAGCATGTTATCTGTTTACAATAATACATTTAATGTATCTTCAAACATAGATACAAATTTACACTGGTGATGGGCTGCCTTTCCCCAACACAGTCTCATCATCAATCTCCAAATGTGTGGCTGTCTGCATGTCAATCTGCATCTCTGGCTTTTTGGTTTTCGTTCCATCTGAAGCTGTGGCTGGCTTTTTATCTATGTTCAACTGTTTGACTTTCTTTTTGCAACTGTGTGAGGCCTGCTTTCTATCCATCAGCAGCTGTATGTATGTGAGTATCCGTGTGCCACTGTGGAACAGGTAAGTGATAATTCAGTTTCTATACATATATTGACTTTCTTTTTTGTCGTACAGTTTTTTAGGAACCCGTGATATCCTCAATCACTGATGGTGTATCCATCTAAGAAGGGTTAAGTGCTCGGGCTCCCTCTGCATTCCTTTTTTCACCCAACGCTCACTCACTTCAGCTGGATTACAAGGTAAGAACATGTTATCTGTTTACAATAATACATTTAATGTATCTTCAAACATAGATACAAATTTACACCGGTAATGGGCTGCCTTGCCCCAACACAGTCTCATCGTCAATCTTCTAATGTGTGGCTGTCTACATGTCCATCTGCATCTCTGACGTTTTGGTTTTCTTTACATCAGAAGCTGTGGCTTGCTTTTTATCTATGTTCAACTGTCTGACTTTCTTTTTGCAACTGTGTGAGGTCTGCTTTTTGTCCATCAACAGTTGTATGTCTGTGAGTATCCGTATGCCACTGTGGAACAGGTAAGTGATAATTCAGTTTCTATACATATATTGACTTTATTTTTTGTCATCCAGGTTTTCAGGAACCCATGATATACTCAATCCCTAAAAGTGTATCCAGCTAAGAAGGGTTAGGTGCTCCGGCTCCCTCTGCATTCCTTTTTTCACCCAACGCTCACTTACTTGAGCTGGATTACAAGGTAAGAACATGTTACCTGTTAACAATAATACATGTAATGTATCTTCAAACATAGATACACATTTACACTGGTGATGGGCTGACTTGCCCCAACACAGTCTCATCATCCATCTCCAAATATGTGGCTGTCTGCATGTCCATCTGCACCTCTGGCGTTTTGGTTTTCTTTCCATCTGAAGCTGTGGCTGGTTTTTTATCTATGTTCAACTGTTTAACTTTGTTTTTGCGAATGTGTGAGGCCTGCCTTCCATCCATCAGCAGCTGTATGTATGTGAGTATCCGTTTGCCACTGTGGAACAGGTAAGTGATAATTCAGTTTCTATCCATATATTGACTTTCTTTTTTGTCATACAATTTTTCAGGAACCCATGATATACTCAATCCCTAAAAGTGTATCCAGCTAAGAAGGGTTAGGTGCTCTGGCTCCCTCTGCATTCCTTTTTTCACCCAACGCTCACTTACTTCAGCTGGATTACAAGTTAAAAGCATGTTACCTGTTTACAATAATACATTTAATGTATCTTCAAACATGAATACAAATTTTCAGTGGTGATGGGCTGCCTTGTCCCAACACAGTCTCATCATCCATCTCCAAATGTGTGGCTGTCTTTATGTCCATCTGCATCTCTGGCGTTTTGGTTTTCTTTCCATCTGAAGGTGTGGCTGGCTTTTTATCTATGTTCAACTGTTTGACTTTATTTTTGCAACTGTGTGAGGCCTGCCTTCCATCCATCAGCAGCTGTATGTAAGTATCCGTGTGCCACCGTGGAACAAGTAAGTGATAATTAAGTTTCTATACATATATTGACTTTCTTTTTTGTCATACAGGTTTTCAGGAAGCCATGATATCCTCAATCCCTAAAAGTGTATCCAGCTAAGAAGGGTTAGGTGCTCTGGCTCCTTCTGCATTCCTTTTTTTACCCAACGCTCACTTACTTCAGCTGGATTACAAGGTAAAAGCATGTTACCTGTTTACAATAATACATTTAATGTATCTTCAAACATAGATACAAATTTACACTGGTGATGGGCTGCCTTGCCCCAACACAGTCTCATCATCCATCTCCAAATGTGTGGCTGTCTGCATGTCCATCTGCATCTCTGACTTTTTGGTTTTCATTCCATCTGAAGTTGTTGCTGGCTTTTCATCTATGTTCAACTGTATGACTTTCTTTTTGCAACTGTGTGAGGCCTGCCTTCCATACATAAGCAGCTGTTTGTATGTGAGTATCCGTTTGCCACTTTGGAACAGGTAAGTGATAATTCACTTTCTATACATATATTGACTGTCCTTTTTGTCATACAGTATTTCAGAAACCCTTGATATCCTCAATCCCTTAAAGTGTATCCAGCTAAGAAGGGTTAAGTGCTCCGGCTCCCTCTGCATTCTTTTTTTCACCCAACGCTCCCTCACTTCAGATGGATTACAAGGTAAGAACATGTTACCTGTTTGCAACAATACATTTAATGTATCTTCAAATATACATACAAATTTACACTGGTGATGGGCTGCCTTGCCCCAACACAGTCTCATCATTCATCTCCAAATCTGTGGCTGTCTGCATGTCCATCTGCATCTCTGGCTGTTTGCTTTTCTTTCTATCTGAAGCTGTGGCTGGTTTTTGATCTATGTACAACTGCTTGACTTCATTTTGCAACTGTGTGAGGCCTGTTTTCTATCCATCAGCAGCTGTATGTATGTGAGTATCCGTGTGCCACTGTGGAACAGGTAAGTGATAATTCAGTTTCTATACATATATTGACTTTCTTTTTTGTCATACAGGTTTTCAGGAACCCATGATTTCCTCAATCCCTGAAGGTTTATCTATCTAAGAAGGGTTAGGTGCTCCGGCTCCTTCTGCATTCCTTTTTTCACCCAATGCTCACTCACTTCAGCTGGATTACAAGGTAAAAGCATGTTATCTGTTTACAATAATACATTTAATGTATCTTCAAACATAGATACAAATTTACACTGGTGATGGGCTGCCTTTCCCCAACACAGTCTCATCATCAATCTCCAAATGTGTGGCTGTCTGCATGTCAATCTGCATCTCTGGCTTTTTGGTTTTCGTTCCATCTGAAGCTGTGGCTGGCTTTTTATCTATGTTCAACTGTTTGACTTTCTTTTTGCAACTGTGTGAGGCCTGCTTTCTATCCATCAGCAGCTGTATGTATGTGAGTATCCGTTTGCCACTGTGGAACAGGTAAGTGATAATTCTGTTTCTATACATATATTGACTTTATTTTTTGTCATCCAGGTTTTCAGGAACCCATGATATACTCAATCCCTTAAAGTGTATCCAGCTAAGAAGGGTTAGGTGCTCCGGCTCCCTCTGCATTCCTTTTTTCACCCAACGCTCACTTACTTGAGCTGGATTACAAGGTAAGAACATGTTACCTGTTAACAATAATACATGTAATGTATCTTCAAACATAGATACACATTTACACTGGTGATGGGCTGACTTGCCCCAACACAGTCTCATCATCCATCTCCAAATATGTGGCTGTCTGCATGTCCATCTGCACCTCTGGCGTTTTGGTTTTCTTTCCATCTGAAGCTGTGGCTGGTTTTTTATCTATGTTCAACTGTTTAACTTTGTTTTTGCGAATGTGTGAGGCCTGCCTTCCATCCATCAGCAGCTGTATGTATGTGAGTATCCGTTTGCCACTGTGGAACAGGTAAGTGATAATTCAGTTTCTATCCATATATTGACTTTCTTTTTTGTCATACAATTTTTCAGGAACCCATGATATACTCAATCCCTAAAAGTGTATCCAGCTAAGAAGGGTTAGGTGCTCTGGCTCCCTCTGCATTCCTTTTTTCACCCAACGCTCACTTACTTCAGCTGGATTACAAGTTAAAAGCATGTTACCTGTTTACAATAATACATTTAATGTATCTTCAAACATGAATACAAATTTTCAGTGGTGATGGGCTGCCTTGTCCCAACACAGTCTCATCATCCATCTCCAAATGTGTGGCTGTCTGCATGTCCATCTGCATCTCTGACTTTTTGGTTTTCATTCCATCTGAAGTTGTTGCTGGCTTTTCATCTATGTTCAACTGTATGACTTTCTTTTTGCAACTGTGTGAGGCCTGCCTTCCATACATAAGCAGCTGTTTGTATGTGAGTATCCGTTTGCCACTTTGGAACAGGTAAGTGATAATTCACTTTCTATACATATATTGACTGTCCTTTTTGTCATACAGTATTTCAGAAACCCTTGATATCCTCAATCCCTTAAAGTGTATCCAGCTAAGAAGGGTTAAGTGCTCCGGCTCCCTCTGCATTCTTTTTTTCACCCAACGCTCCCTCACTTCAGATGGATTACAAGGTAAGAACATGTTACCTGTTTGCAACAATACATTTAATGTATCTTCAAATATACATACAAATTTACACTGGTGATGGGCTGCCTTGCCCCAACACAGTCTCATCATTCATCTCCAAATCTGTGGCTGTCTGCATGTCCATCTGCATCTCTGGCTGTTTGCTTTTCTTTCTATCTGAAGCTGTGGCTGGTTTTTGATCTATGTACAACTGCTTGACTTCATTTTGCAACTGTGTGAGGCCTGTTTTCTATCCATCAGCAGCTGTATGCATGTGAGTATCCGTGTGCCACTGTGGAACAGGTAAGTGATAATTCAGTTTCTATACATATATTGACTTTCTTTTTTGTCATACAGGTTTTCAGGAACCCATGATTTCCTCAATCCCTGAAGGTTTATCTATCTCAGAAGGGTTAGGTGCTCCGGCTCCTTCTGCATTCCTTTTTTCACCCAATGCTCACTCACTTCAGCTGGATTACAAGGTAAAAGCATGTTACCTGTTTACAATAATACATTTAATGTATCTTCAAACATAGATACAAATTTACACTGGTGATGGGTTACATTGCCCCAACACAGTCTCCTCATCCATCTCCAAATGTGTGGCTGTCTGCATGTCCATCTGCATCTCTGGCTTTTTGGTTTTCTTTTCTTTCTGAAGATGTGGCTGGCTTTTTATCTATGTTCAACTGTTTGACTTTCTTTTTCAACTGTGTGAGGTCTGCTTTCTATCCATCAGCAGCTGTATGTATTTGGGTATCCGTATGCCACTGTGGAACAGGTAAGTGCTAATTCTGTTTCTATACATATATTGACTTTCTTTTTTGTCATACAGGTTTTCAGGGAGCCATGATATCCTCAATCCCTGAAAGTGTATCCATCTAAGAAGGGTTTGGTGCTCTGTCTCATTCTGCATTTTCTTTTACCCAACACTCACTTGCTTCAGCTGGATTACAAGGTAAAAGCATGCTATCTGTTTACAAAAATACATTTGATGTATCTTCAAACATAGATATAAATTTACACTGGTGATGGGCTGCCTTGCCCCAACACAGTCATCATCCATCTCCAAATGTGTGGCTGTCTGCATGTCAATCTGCATCTCTGACTTTTTGGTTTTCTTTCTATCTGAAACTGTAGCTGGTTTTTTAGCTATGTACAATGGTTTGACTTCATTTTGCAACTGTGTGAGGCCTGCTTTCTATCCATCAGCAGCTGTACGTATGTGAGTACCCGTATGCCACTGTGGAACAGGTAAGTGATAATTCAGTTTCTATACATATATTGACTTTCTTTTTTGTCATACAGGTTTTCAGGAACCCATGATTTCCTCAATCCCTGAAGGTTTATCTATCTAAGAAGGGTTAGGTGCTCCGGCTCCTTCTTCATTCCTTTTTTCACCCAACGCTCACTCACTTCAGCTGGATTACAAGGTAAAAGCATGTTACCTGTTCACAATAATACATTTAATGTATCTTCAAACATAGATACACATTTACACTGGTGATGGGCTGCCTTGCCCCAACACAGTCTCATCGTCAATCTCCTAATGTGTGGCTATCTGCATGTCCATATGTATCTCTGGCGTTTTGGTTTTCTTTCCATCTGAAGCTGTTGCTGGCTTTTTATCTATGTTCAACTGTTTGACTTTCTTTTTGCAACTGTGAGATCTGCTTTCTATCCATCAGCAGCTGTATGTATGTGAGTATCCGTGTGCCACTGTGGAACAGGTAAGTGATAATTCAGTTTCTATACATATATTGACTTTCTTTTTTGTCATCCAGGTTCTCTGGAATCCATGATATCCTCAATGCCTGAAGGTGTATCCAGCTAAGAATGGTTAGGTGCTCCGGCTCTGTTTGCATTCCTTTTTTCACCCAACGCTCACTCACTTCAGCTGGATAACAAGGTAAATGCATGTTACCTGTTAACAATAATAAATGTAATGTATCTTCAAACATAGATATAAATTTACACTGGTGATAGGCTGCCTTGCCACAACACATTCTCATCGTCAATCTCCTAATTTGTTGCTCTCTGCATGTCCATCTGTATCTCTGGCTTTTTGGTTTTCATTCCATCTGAAGCTGTTGCTGGCTTTTTATCTATGTTCAACTGTTTGACTTTCTTTTTGCAACTGTGTGAGGCCTGCTTTCCATCCATCAGCAGCTGTATGTATGTGAGTATCTGTATTCCACTGTGGAACAGGTAAGTGATAATTCAGTTTCTATACATATATTGACTTTCTTTTTTGTCATACAGGTTTTCAGGAACCCATGATTTCCTCAATCCCTGAAAGTGTATCCATCTAAGAAGTGTTAGGTGCTCCGGCTTCCTCTGCATTCCTTTTTTCACCCAACGCTCACTCGCTTCAGCTGGATTACAAGGTAAAAGCATGTTATCTGTTTACAATAATACATTTAATGTATCTTCAAACATAGATACAAATTTTCACTGGTGATGGGCTGCCTTGCCCCAACACAGTCTCATCATCCATCTCCAAATCTGTGGCTGTCTGCATGTCCATCTGCATCTCTGGCTGTTTGGTTTTCTTTCAATCTGAAGCTTTTGCTGGCTTTTTATCTATGTTCAGCTGTTTGACTTTCTTTTTGCAACTGCGAGATCTGCTTTCTATCCATCAGCAGCTGTATGTATGTGAGTATCCGTATGCCACTGTGGAACAGGTAAGTGATAATTCAGTTTCTGTACATATATTGACTTTCTTTTTTGTCATACAGGTTTTCAGGAACCCATGATATCCTCAATCCCTGAACGTGTATCCAGCTAAGAAGGGTTAGGAGCTCCGTCTCTTTTTGCATTCCTTTTTTCACCCAACGCTCACTCACTTCAGCTGGATAACAAGGTAAAAGCATGTTACCTGTTAACAATAATACATGTAATGTATCTTCAAACATAGATATAAATTTACACTGGGGATGGGCTGCCTTGCCCCAACACAGTCTCATCATCCATCTCCAAATGGGTGGCTGTCTGCATGTCCATCTGCATCTCTGACTTTTTGGTTTTCATTCCATCTGAAGTTGTTGCTGGCTTTTCATCTATGTTCAACTGTATGACTTTCTTTTTGCAACTGTGTGAGGCCTGCCTTCCATACATAAGCAGCTGTTTGTATGTGAGTATCCGTGTGCCACTGTGGAACAGGTAAGTGATAATTCACTTTCTATCCATATATTGACTGTCCTTTTTGTCATACAGTATTTCAGAAACCCTTGATATCCTCAATCCCTTAAAGTGTATCCAGCTAAGAAGGGTTAAGTGCTCCGGCTCCCTCTGCATTCTTTTTTTCACCCAACGCTCCCTCACTTCAGATGGATTACAAGGTAAGAACATGTTACCTGTTTGCAACAATACATTTAATGTATCTTCAAATATACATACAAATTTACACTGGTGATGGGCTGCCTTGCCCCAACACAGTCTCACCATCCATCTCCAAATATGTGGCTGTCTGCATGTCCATCTGCATCTCTGGCTGTTTGCTTTTCTTTCTATCTGAAGCTGTGGCTGGTTTTTGATCTATGTACAACTGCTTGACTTCATTTTGCAACTGTGTGAGGCCTGTTTTCTATCCATCAGCAGCTGTATGTATGTGAGTATCCGTGTGCCACTGTGGAACAGGTAAGTGATAATTCAGTTTCTATACATATATTGACTTTCTTTTTTGTCATCCAGGTTTTCAGGAACCCATGATATACTCAATCCCTAAAAGTGTATCCAGCTAAGAAGGGTTAGGTGCTCCGGCTCCCTCTGCATTCCTTTTTTCACCCAACGCTCACTTACTTGAGCTGGATTACAAGGTAAGAACATGTTACCTGTTAACAATAATACATGTAATGTATCTTCAAACATAGATACACATTTAAACTGGTGATGGGCTGCCTTGCCCCAACACAGTCTCACCATCCATCTCCAAATATGTGGCTGTCTGCATGTCCATCTGCACCTCTGTCGTTTTGGTTTTCTTTCCATCTAAAGCTGTGGCTGGCTTTTTATCTATGTTCAACTGTTTAACTTTGTTTTTGCGAATGTGTGAGGCCTGCCTTCCATCCATCAGCAGCTGTATGTATGTGAGTATCCGTGTGCCACTGTGGAACACGTAAGTGATAATTCAGTTTCTATACATATATTAACGTTCTTTTTTGTCGTACAGTTTTTTAGGAACCCGTGATATCCTCAATCCCTGACGGTGTATCCATCTAAGAAGGGTTAAGTGCTCGGGCTCCCTCTGCATTCCTTTTTTCACCCAACGCTCACTCACTTCAGCTGGATTACAAGTTAAGAACATGTTATCTGTTTACAATAATACATTTAATGTATCTTCAAACATAGATACAAATTTACACCGGTAATGGGCTGCCTTGCCCCAACACAGTCTCATCGTCAATCTTCTAATGTGTGGCTGTCTACATGTCCATCTGCATCTCTGACGTTTTGGTTTTCTTTACATCAGAAGCTGTGGCTTGCTTTTTATCTATGTTCAACTGTCTGACTTTCTTTTTGCAACTGTGTGAAGTCTGCTTTTTGTCCATCAACAGTTGTATGTCTGTGAGTATCCGTATGCCACTGTGGAACAGGTAAGTGATAATTCAGTTTCTATACATATATTGACTTTATTTTTTGTCATCCAGGTTTTCAGGAACCCATGATATACTCAATCCCTAAAAGTGTATCCAGCTAAGAAGGGTTAGGTGCTCCGGCTCCCTCTGCATTCCTTTTTTCACCCAACGCTCACTTACTTGAGCTGGATTACAAGGTAAGAACATGTTACCTGTTAACAATAATACATGTAATGTATCTTCAAACATAGATACACATTTACACTGGTGATGGGCTGACTTGCCCCAACATAGTCTCATCATCCATCTCCAAATATGTGGCTGTCTGCATGTCCATCTGCACCTCTGGCGTTTTGGTTTTCTTTCCATCTGAAGCTGTGGCTGGCTTTTTATCTATGTTCAACTGTTTAACTTTGTTTTTGCGAATGTGTGAGGCCTGCCTTCCATCCATCAGCAGCTGTATGTATGTGAGTATCCGTTTGCCACTGTGGAACAGGTAAGTGATAATTCAGTTTCTATCCATATATTGACTTTCTTTTTTGTCATACAATTTTTCAGGAACCCATGATATACTCAATCCCTAAAAGTGTATCCAGCTAAGAAGGGTTAGGTGCTCTGGCTCCCTCTGCATTCCTTTTTTCACCCAACGCTCACTTACTTCAGCTGGATTACAAGTTAAAAGCATGTTACCTGTTTACAATAATACATTTAATGTATCTTCAAACATGAATACAAATTTTCAGTGGTGATGGGCTGCCTTGTCCCAACACAGTCTCATCATCCATCTCCAAATGTGTGGCTGTCTTTATGTCCATCTGCATCTCTGGCGTTTTGGTTTTCTTTCCATCTGAAGGTGTGGCTGGCTTTTTATCTATGTTCAACTGTTTGACTTTATTTTTGCAACTGTGTGAGGCCTGCCTTCCATCCATCAGCAGCTGTATGTAAGTATCCGTGTGCCACCGTGGAACAAGTAAGTGATAATTAAGTTTCTATACATATATTGACTTTCTTTTTTGTCATACAGGTTTTCAGGAAGCCATGATATCCTCAATCCCTAAAAGTGTATCCAGCTAAGAAGGGTTAGGTGCTCCGGCTCCTTCTGCATTCCTTTTTTTACCCAACGCTCACTTACTTCAGCTGGATTACAAGGTAAAAGCATGTTACCTGTTTACAATAATACATTTAATGTATCTTCAAATATACATACAAATTTACACTGGTGATGGGCTGCCTTGCCCCAACACAGTCTCATCATCCATCTCCAAATGTGTGGCTGTCTTTATGTCCATCTGCATCTCTGACTTTTTGGTTTTCATTCCATCTGAAGTTGTTGCTGGCTTTTCATCTATGTTCAACTGTATGACTTTCTTTTTGCAACTGTGTGAGGCCTGCCTTCCATACATAAGCAGCTGTTTGTATGTGAGTATCCGTTTGCCACTTTGGAACAGGTAAGTGATAATTCACTTTCTATACATATATTGACTTTCTTTTTTGTCATACAGGTTTTCAGGGAGCCATGATATCCTCAATCCCTGAAAGTGTATCCATCTAAGAAGGGTTTGGTGCTCCGTCTCATTCTGCATTTTCTTTTACCCAACACTCACTTGCTTCAGCTGGATTACAAGGTAAAAGCATGCTATCTGTTTACAATAATACATTTGATGTATCTTCAAACATAGATACAAATTTTCACTGGTGATGGGCTGCCTTGCCCCAACACATTCTCATCGTCAATCTCCTAATTTGTTGCTCTCTGCATGTCCATCTGTATCTCTGGCTTTTTGGTTTTCATTCCATCTGAAGCTGTTGCTGGCTTTTTATCTATGTTCAACTGTTTGACTTTCTTTTTGCAACTGTGTGAGGCCTGCCTTCCATCCATCAGCAGCTGTATGTATGTGAGTATCTGTATGCCACTGTGGAACAGGTAAGTGATAATTCAGTTTCTATACATATATTGACTTTCTTTTTTGTCATACAGGTTTTCAGGAACCCATGATTTCCTCAATCCCTGAAAGTGTATCCATCTAAGAAGTGTTAGGTGCTCCGGCTTCCTCTGCATTCCTTTTTTCACCCAACGCTCACTCGCTTCAGCTGGATTACAAGGTAAAAGCATGTTATCTGTTTACAATAATACATTTAATGTATCTTCAAACATAGATACAAATTTTCACTGGTGATGGGCTGCCTTGCCCCAACACAGTCTCATCATCCATCTCCAAATCTGTGGCTGTCTGCATGTCCATCTGCATCTCTGGCTGTTTGGTTTTCTTTCAATCTGAAGCTGTTGCTGGCTTTTTATCTATGTTCAACTGTTTGACTTTCTTTTTGCAACTGCGAGATCTGCTTTCTATCCATCAGCAGCTGTATGTATGTGAGTATCCGTATGCCACTGTGGAACAGGTAAGTGATAATTCAGTTTCTGTACATATATTGACTTTCTTTTTTGTCATACAGGTTTTCAGGAACCCATGATATCCTCAATCCCTGAACGTGTATCCAGCTAAGAAGGGTTAGGTGCTCCGGCTCTGTTTGCATTCCTTTTTTCACCCAACGCTCACTCACTTCAGCTGGATAACAAGGTAAAAGCATGTTACCTGTTAACAATAATACATGTAATGTATCTTCAAACATAGATATAAATTTACACTGGGGATGGGCTGCCTTGCCCCAACACAGTCTCATCATCCATCTCCAAATGGGTGGCTGTCTGCATGTCCATCTGCATCTCTGACTTTTTGGTTTTCATTCCATCTGAAGTTGTTGCTGGCTTTTCATCTATGTTCAACTGTATGACTTTCTTTTTGCAACTGTGTGAGGCCTGCCTTCCATACATAAGCAGCTGTTTGTATGTGAGTATCCGTGTGCCACTGTGGAACAGGTAAGTGATAATTCACTTTCTATCCATATATTGACTGTCCTTTTTGTCATACAGTATTTCAGAAACCCTTGATATCCTCAATCCCTTAAAGTGTATCCAGCTAAGAAGGGTTAAGTGCTCCGGCTCCCTCTGCATTCTTTTTTTCACCCAACGCTCCCTCACTTCAGATGGATTACAAGGTAAGAACATGTTACCTGTTTGCAACAATACATTTAATGTATCTTCAAATATACATACAAATTTAAACTGGTGATGGGCTGCCTTGCCCCAACAGAGTCTCACCATCCATCTCCAAATATGTGGCTGTCTGCATGTCCATCTGCACCTCTGTCGTTTTGGTTTTCTTTCCATCTAAAGCTGTGGCTGGCTTTTTATCTATGTTCAACTGTTTAACTTTGTTTTTGCGAATGTGTGAGGCCTGCCTTCCATCCATCAGCAGCTGTATGTATGTGAGTATCCGTGTGCCACTGTGGAACACGTAAGTGATAATTCAGTTTCTATACATATATTGACTTTCTTTTTTGTCGTACAGTTTTTTAGGAACCCGTGATATCCTCAATCCCTGACGGTGTATCCATCTAAGAAGGGTTAAGTGCTCGGGCTCCCTCTGCATTCCTTTTTTCACCCAACGCTCACTCACTTCAGCTGGATTACAAGGTAAGAACATGTTATCTGTTTACAATAATACATTAAATGTATCTTCAAACATAGATACAAATTTACACCGGTAATGGGCTGCCTTGCCCCAACACAGTCTCATCGTCAATCTTCTAATGTGTGGCTGTCTACATGTCCATCTGCATCTCTGACGTTTTGGTTTTCTTTACATCAGAAGCTGTGGCTTGCTTTTTATCTATGTTCAACTGTCTGACTTTCTTTTTGCAACTGTGTGAGGTCTGCTTTTTGTCCATCAACAGTTGTATGTCTGTGAGTATCCGTATGCCACTGTGGAACAGGTAAGTGATAATTCAGTTTCTATACATATATTGACTTTATTTTTTGTCATCCAGGTTTTCAGGAACCCATGATATACTCAATCCCTAAAAGTGTATCCAGCTAAGAAGGGTTAGGTGCTCCGGCTCCCTCTGCATTCCTTTTTTCACCCAACGCTCACTTACTTGAGCTGGATTACAAGGTAAGAACATGTTACCTGTTAACAATAATACATGTAATGTATCTTCAAACATAGATACACATTTACACTGGTGATGGGCTGACTTGCCCCAACACAGTCTCATCGTCAATCTTCTAATGTGTGGCTGTCTACATGTCCATCTGCACCTCTGGCGTTTTGATTTTCTTTCCATCTGAAGCTGTGGCTGGCTTTTTATCTATGTTCAACTGTTTAACTTTGTTTTTGCGAATGTGTGAGGCCTGCCTTCCATCCATCAGCAGCTGTATGTATGTGAGTATCCGTTTGCCACTGTGGAACAGGTAAGTGATAATTCAGTTTCTATCCATATATTGACTTTCTTTTTTGTCATACAATTTTTCAGGAACCCATGATATACTCAATCCCTAAAAGTGTATCCAGCTAAGAAGGGTTAGGTGCTCTGGCTCCCTCTGCATTCCTTTTTTCACCCAACGCTCACTTACTTCAGCTGGATTACAAGGTAAAAGCATGTTACCTGTTTACAATAATACATTTAATGTATCTTCAAACATGAATACAAATTTTCAGTGGTGATGGGCTGCCTTTTCCCAACACAGTCTCATCATCCATCTGCAAATGTGTGGCTGTCTTTATGTCCATCTGCATCTCTGGCGTTTTGGTTTTCTTTCCATCTGAAGGTGTGGCTGGCTTTTTATCTATGTTCAACTGTTTGACTTTCTTTTTGCAACTGTGTGAGGCCTGCCTTCCATCCATCAGCAGCTGTATGTAAGTATCCGTGTGCCACCGTGGAACAAGTAAGTGATAATTAAGTTTCTATACATATATTGACTTTCTTTTTTGTCATACAGGTTTTCAGGAAGCCATGATATCCTCAATCCCTAAAAGTTTATCCAGCTAAGAAGGGTTAGGTGCTCCGGCTCCTTCTGCATTCCTTTTTTTACCCAACGCTCACTTACTTCAGCTGGATTACAAGGTAAAAGCATGTTACCTGTTTACAATAATACATTTAATGTATCTTCAAACATAGATACAAATTTACACTGGGGATGGGCTGCCTTGCCCCAACACAGTCTCATCATCCATCTCCAAATGTGTGGCTGTCTGCATGTCCATCTGCATCTCTGACTTTTTGGTTTTCATTCCATCTGAAGTTGTTGCTGGCTTTTCATCTATGTTCAACTGTATGACTTTCTTTTTGCAACTGTGTGAGGCCTGCCTTCCATACATAAGCAGCTGTTTGTATGTGAGTATCCGTGTGCCACTTTGGAACAGGTAAGTGATAATTCACTTTCTATACATATATTGACTGTCCTTTTTGTCATACAGTATTTCAGAAACCCTTGATATCCTCAATCCCTTAAAGTGTATCCAGCTAAGAAGGGTTAAGTGCTCCGGCTCCCTCTGCATTCTTTTTTTCACCCAACGCTCCCTCACTTCAGATGGATTACAAGGTAAGAACATGTTACCTGTTTGCAACAATACATTTAATGTATCTTCAAATATACATACAAATTTACACTGGTGATGGGCTGCCTTGCCCCAACACAGTCTCATCATTCATCTCCAAATCTGTGGCTGTCTGCATGTCCATCTGCATCTCTGGCTGTTTGCTTTTCTTTCTATCTGAAGCTGTGGCTGGTTTTTTATCTATGTACAACTGCTTGACTTCATTTTGCAACTGTGTGAGGCCTGTTTTCTATCCATCAGCAGCTGTATGTATGTGAGTATCCGTGTGCCACTGTGGAACAGGTAAGTGATAATTCAGTTTCTATACATATATTGACTTTCTTTTTTGTCGTACAGTTTTTTAGGAACCCGTGATATCCTCAATCCCTGATGGTGTATCCATCTAAGAAGGGTTAAGTGCTCGGGCTCCCTCTGCATTCCTTTTTTCACCCAACGCTCACTCACTTCAGCTGGATTACAAGGTAAGAACATGTTATCTGTTTACAATAATACATTTAATGTATCTTCAAACATAGATACAAATTTACACCGGTAATGGGCTGCCTTGCCCCAACACAGTCTCATCGTCAATCTTCTAATGTGTGGCTGTCTACATGTCCATCTGCATCTCTGACGTTTTGGTTTTCTTTACATCAGAAGCTGTGGCTTGCTTTTTATCTATGTTCAACTGTCTGACTTTCTTTTTGCAACTGTGTGAGGTCTGCTTTTTGTCCATCAACAGTTGTATGTCTGTGAGTATCCGTATGCCACTGTGGAACAGGTAAGTGATAATTCAGTTTCTATACATATATTGACTTTATTTTTTGTCATCCAGGTTTTCAGGAACCCATGATATACTCAATCCCTAAAAGTGTATCCAGCTAAGAAGTGTTAGGTGCTCCGGCTCCCTCTGCATTCCTTTTTTCACCCAACGCTCACTTACTTGAGCTGGATTACAAGGTAAGAACATGTTACCTGTTAACAATAATACATGTAATGTATCTTCAAACATAGATACACATTTACACTGGTGATGGGCTGACTTGCCCCAACACAGTCTCATCATCCATCTCCAAATATGTGGCTGTCTGCATGTCCATCTGCACCTCTGGCGTTTTGGTTTTCTTTCCATCTGAAGCTGTGGCTGGTTTTTTATCTATGTTCAACTGTTTAACTTTGTTTTTGCGAATGTGTGAGGCCTGCCTTCCATCCATCAGCAGCTGTATGTATGTGAGTATCCGTTTGCCACTGTGGAACAGGTAAGTGATAATTCAGTTTCTATCCATATATTGACTTTCTTTTTTGTCATACAATTTTTCAGGAACCCATGATATACTCAATCCCTAAAAGTGTATCCAGCTAAGAAGGGTTAGGTGCTCTGGCTCCCTCTGCATTCCTTTTTTCACCCAACGCTCACTTACTTCAGCTGGATTACAAGTTAAAAGCATGTTACCTGTTTACAATAATACATTTAATGTATCTTCAAACATGAATACAAATTTTCAGTGGTGATGGGCTGCCTTGTCCCAACACAGTCTCATCATCCATCTCCAAATGTGTGGCTGTCTTTATGTCCATCTGCATCTCTGGCGTTTTGGTTTTCTTTCCATCTGAAGGTGTGGCTGGCTTTTTATCTATGTTCAACTGTTTGACTTTATTTTTGCAACTGTGTGAGGCCTGCCTTCCATCCATCAGCAGCTGTATGTAAGTATCCGTGTGCCACCGTGGAACAAGTAAGTGATAATTAAGTTTCTATACATATATTGACTTTCTTTTTTGTCATACAGGTTTTCAGGAAGCCATGATATCCTCAATCCCTAAAAGTGTATCCAGCTAAGAAGGGTTAGGTGCTCCGGCTCCTTCTGCATTCCTTTTTTTACCCAACGCTCACTTACTTCAGCTGGATTACAAGGTAAAAGCATGTTACCTGTTTACAATAATACATTTAATGTATCTTCAAACATAGATACAAATTTACACTGGTGATGGGCTGCCTTGCCCCAACACAGTCTCATCATCCATCTCCAAATGTGTGGCTGTCTGCATGTCCATCTGCATCTCTGACTTTTTGGTTTTCATTCCATCTGAAGTTGTTGCTGGCTTTTCATCTATGTTCAACTGTATGACTTTCTTTTTGCAACTGTGTGAGGCCTGCCTTCCATACATAAGCAGCTGTTTGTATGTGAGTATCCGTTTGCCACTTTGGAACAGGTAAGTGATAATTCACTTTCTATACATATATTGACTGTCCTTTTTGTCATACAGTATTTCAGAAACCCTTGATATCCTCAATCCCTTAAAGTGTATCCAGCTAAGAAGGGTTAAGTGCTCCGGCTCCCTCTGCATTCTTTTTTTCACCCAACGCTCCCTCACTTCAGATGGATTACAAGGTAAGAACATGTTACCTGTTTGCAACAATACATTTAATGTATCTTCAAATATACATACAAATTTACACTGGTGATGGGCTGCCTTGCCCCAACACAGTCTCATCATTCATCTCCAAATCTGTGGCTGTCTGCATGTCCATCTGCATCTCTGGCTGTTTGCTTTTCTTTCTATCTGAAGCTGTGGCTGGTTTTTGATCTATGTACAACTGCTTGACTTCATTTTGCAACTGTGTGAGGCCTGTTTTCTATCCATCAGCAGCTGTATGTATGTGAGTATCCGTGTGCCACTGTGGAACAGGTAAGTGATAATTCAGTTTCTATACATATATTGACTTTCTTTTTTGTCATACAGGTTTTCAGGAACCCATGATTTCCTCAATCCCTGAAGGTTTATCTATCTAAGAAGGGTTAGGTGCTCCGGCTCCTTCTGCATTCCTTTTTTCACCCAATGCTCACTCACTTCAGCTGGATTACAAGGTAAAAGCATGTTATCTGTTTACAATAATACATTTAATGTATCTTCAAACATAGATACAAATTTACACTGGTGATGGGCTGCCTTTCCCCAACACAGTCTCATCATCAATCTCCAAATGTGTGGCTGTCTGCATGTCAATCTGCATCTCTGGCTTTTTGGTTTTCGTTCCATCTGAAGCTGTGGCTGGCTTTTTATCTATGTTCAACTGTTTGACTTTCTTTTTGCAACTGTGTGAGGCCTGCTTTCTATCCATCAGCAGCTGTATGTATGTGAGTATCCGTTTGCCACTGTGGAACAGGTAAGTGATAATTCTGTTTCTATACATATATTGACTTTATTTTTTGTCATCCAGGTTTTCAGGAACCCATGATATACTCAATCCCTAAAAGTGTATCCAGCTAAGAAGGGTTAGGTGCTCCGGCTCCCTCTGCATTCCTTTTTTCACCCAACGCTCACTTACTTGAGCTGGATTACAAGGTAAGAACATGTTACCTGTTAACAATAATACATGTAATGTATCTTCAAACATAGATACACATTTACACTGGTGATGGGCTGACTTGCCCCAACACAGTCTCATCATCCATCTCCAAATATGTGGCTGTCTGCATGTCCATCTGCACCTCTGGCGTTTTGGTTTTCTTTCCATCTGAAGCTGTGGCTGGTTTTTTATCTATGTTCAACTGTTTAACTTTGTTTTTGCGAATGTGTGAGGCCTGCCTTCCATCCATCAGCAGCTGTATGTATGTGAGTATCCGTTTGCCACTGTGGAACAGGTAAGTGATAATTCAGTTTCTATCCATATATTGACTTTCTTTTTTGTCATACAATTTTTCAGGAACCCATGATATACTCAATCCCTAAAAGTGTATCCAGCTAAGAAGGGTTAGGTGCTCTGGCTCCCTCTGCATTCCTTTTTTCACCCAACGCTCACTTACTTCAGCTGGATTACAAGTTAAAAGCATGTTACCTGTTTACAATAATACATTTAATGTATCTTCAAACATGAATACAAATTTTCAGTGGTGATGGGCTGCCTTGTCCCAACACAGTCTCATCATCCATCTCCAAATGTGTGGCTGTCTTTATGTCCATCTGCATCTCTGGCGTTTTGGTTTTCTTTCCATCTGAAGGTGTGGCTGGCTTTTTATCTATGTTCAACTGTTTGACTTTATTTTTGCAACTGTGTGAGGCCTGCCTTCCATCCATCAGCAGCTGTATGTAAGTATCCGTGTGCCACCGTGGAACAAGTAAGTGATAATTAAGTTTCTATACATATATTGACTTTCTTTTTTGTCATACAGGTTTTCAGGAAGCCATGATATCCTCAATCCCTAAAAGTGTATCCAGCTAAGAAGGGTTAGGTGCTCCGTCTCATTCTGCATTTTTTTTTACCCAACGCTCACTTGCTTCAGCTGGATTACAAGGTAAAAGCATGTTACCTGTTTACAATAATACATTTAATGTATCTTCAAACATAGATACAAATTTACACTGGTGATGGGCTACCTTGCCCCAACACAGTCTCCTCATCCATCTCCAAATGTGTGGCTGTCTGCATGTCCATCTGCATCTCTGGCTTTTTGGTTTTCTTTCCATATGAAGCTGTGGCTGGCTTTTTATCCATGTTCAACTGTATGACTTTCTTTTTGCAACTGTGTGAGGTCTGCTTTCTATCCATCAGCAGCTGTATGTATGTGAGCATCCGTATGCTACTGTGGATAAGGTAAGTGATAATTCAGTTTCTATACATATATTGACTTTCTTTTTTATCATACAGGTTCTTGGGAATCCCTGATATCCTCAATACTTGAAAGTGTATCCATCTAAGAAGGGTTAGGTGCTCCGGCTCCCTCTGCATTACCTTTTTCACCCAACGCTCACTCACTTCAGCTGGATTACAAGGTAAAAGCATGTTACCTGTTTACAATAATACATTTAATGTATCTTCAAACATAGATACAAATTTACACTGGTGATGGGCTACATTGCCCCAACACAGTCTCCTCATCCATCTCCAAATGTGTGGCTGTCTGCATGTCCATCTGCATCTCTGGCTTTTTGGTTTTCTTTTCTTTCTGAAGATGTGGCTGGCTTTTTATCTATGTTCAACTGTTTGACTTTCTTTTTCAACTGTGTGAGGTCTGCTTTCTATCCATCAGCAGCTGTATGTATTTGGGTATCCGTATGCCACTGTGGAACAGGTAAGTGCTAATTCTGTTTCTATACATATATTGACTTTCTTTTTTGTCATACAGGTTTTCAGGGAGCCATGATATCCTCAATCCCTGAAAGTGTATCCATCTAAGAAGGGTTTGGTGCTCTGTCTCATTCTGCATTTTCTTTTACCCAACACTCACTTGCTTCAGCTGGATTACAAGGTAAAAGCATGCTATCTGTTTACAAAAATACATTTGATGTATCTTCAAACATAGATATAAATTTACACTGGTGATGGGCTGCCTTGCCCCAACACAGTCATCATCCATCTCCAAATGTGTGGCTGTCTGCATGTCAATCTGCATCTCTGACTTTTTGGTTTTCTTTCTATCTGAAACTGTAGCTGGTTTTTTAGCTATGTACAATGGTTTGACTTCATTTTGCAACTGTGTGAGGCCTGCTTTCTATCCATCAGCAGCTGTACGTATGTGAGTACCCGTATGCCACTGTGGAACAGGTAAGTGATAATTCAGTTTCTATACATATATTGACTTTCTTTTTTGTCATACAGGTTTTCAGGAACCCATGATTTCCTCAATCCCTGAAGGTTTATCTATCTAAGAAGGGTTAGGTGCTCCGGCTCCTTCTTCATTCCTTTTTTCACCCAACGCTCACTCACTTCAGCTGGATTACAAGGTAAAAGCATGTTACCTGTTCACAATAATACATTTAATGTATCTTCAAACATAGATACACATTTACACTGGTGATGGGCTGCCTTGCCCCAACACAGTCTCATCGTCAATCTCCTAATGTGTGGCTATCTGCATGTCCATATGTATCTCTGGCGTTTTGGTTTTCTTTCCATCTGAAGCTGTTGCTGGCTTTTTATCTATGTTCAACTGTTTGACTTTCTTTTTGCAACTGTGAGATCTGCTTTCTATCCATCAGCAGCTGTATGTATGTGAGTATCCGTGTGCCACTGTGGAACAGGTAAGTGATAATTCAGTTTCTATACATATATTGACTTTCTTTTTTGTCATCCAGGTTCTCTGGAATCCATGATATCCTCAATCCCTGAAGCTGTATCCAGCTAAGAAGGGTTAGGTGCTCCGGCTCCATTTGCATTCCTTTTTTCACCCAACGCTCACTCACTTCAGCTGGATAACAAGGTAAATGCATGTTACCTGTTAACAATAATAAATGTAATTTATCTTCAAACATAGATATAAATTTACACTGGTGATAGGCTGCCTTGCCCCAACACATTCTCATCGTCAATCTCCTAATTTGTTGCTCTCTGCATGTCCATCTGTATCTCTGGCTTTTTGGTTTTCATTCCATCTGAAGCTGTTGCTGGCTTTTTATCTATGTTCAACTGTTTGACTTTCTTTTTGCAACTGTGTGAGGCCTGCCTTCCATCCATCAGCAGCTGTATGTATGTGAGTATCTGTATGCCACTGTGGAACAGGTAAGTGATAATTCAGTTTCTATACATATATTGACTTTCTTTTTTGTCATACAGGTTTTCAGGAACCCATGATTTCCTCAATCCCTGAAAGTGTATCCATCTAAGAAGTGTTAGGTGCTCCGGCTTCCTCTGCATTCCTTTTTTCACCCAACGCTCACTCGCTTCAGCTGGATTACAAGGTAAAAGCATGTTATCTGTTTACAATAATACATTTAATGTATCTTCAAACATAGATACAAATTTTCACTGGTGATGGGCTGCCTTGCCCCAACACAGTCTCATCATCCATCTCCAAATCTGTGGCTGTCTGCATGTCCATCTGCATCTCTGGCTGTTTGGTTTTCTTTCAATCTGAAGCTGTTGCTGGCTTTTTATCTATGTTCAACTGTTTGACTTTCTTTTTGCAACTGCGAGATCTGCTTTCTATCCATCAGCAGCTGTATGTATGTGAGTATCCGTATGCCACTGTGGAACAGCTAAGTGATAATTCAGTTTCTGTACATATATTGACTTTCTTTTTTGTCATACAGGTTTTCAGGAACCCATGATATCCTCAATCCCTGAACGTGTATCCAGCTAAGAAGGGTTAGGAGCTCCGGCTCTTTTTGCATTCCTTTTTTCACCCAACGCTCACTCACTTCAGCTGGATAACAAGGTAAAAGCATGTTACCTGTTAACAATAATACATGTAATGTATCTTCAAACATAGATATAAATTTACACTGGGGATGGGCTGCCTTGCCCCAACACAGTCTCATCATCCATCTCCAAATGGGTGGCTGTCTGCATGTCCATCTGCATCTCTGACTTTTTGGTTTTCATTCCATCTGAAGTTGTTGCTGGCTTTTCATCTATGTTCAACTGTATGACTTTCTTTTTGCAACTGTGTGAGGCCTGCCTTCCATACATAAGCAGCTGTTTGTATGTGAGTATCCGTGTGCCACTGTGGAACAGGTAAGTGATAATTCACTTTCTATCCATATATTGACTGTCCTTTTTGTCATACAGTATTTCAGAAACCCTTGATATCCTCAATCCCTTAAAGTGTATCCAGCTAAGAAGGGTTAAGTGCTCCGGCTCCCTCTGCATTCTTTTTTTCACCCAACGCTCCCTCACTTCAGATGGATTACAAGGTAAGAACATGTTACCTGTTTGCAACAATACATTTAATGTATCTTCAAATATACATACAAATTTACACTGGTGATGGGCTGCCTTGCCCCAACACAGTCTCATCATTCATCTCCAAATCTGTGGCTGTCTGCATGTCCATCTGCATCTCTGGCTGTTTGCTTTTCTTTCTATCTGAAGCTGTGGCTGGTTTTTTATCTATGTACAACTGCTTGACTTCATTTTGCAACTGTGTGAGGCCTGTTTTCTATCCATCAGCAGCTGTATGTATGTGAGTATCCGTGTGCCACTGTGGAACAGGTAAGTGATAATTCAGTTTCTATACATATATTGACTTTCTTTTTTGTCATACAGGTTTTCAGGAACCCATGATATACTCAATCCCTAAAAGTGTATCCAGCTAAGAAGGGTTAGGTGCTCCGGCTCCCTCTGCATTCCTTTTTTCACCCAACGCTCACTTACTTGAGCTGGATTACAAGGTAAGAACATGTTACCTGTTAACAATAATACATGTAATGTATCTTCAAACATAGATACACATTTAAACTGGTGATGGGCTGCCTTGCCCCAACAGAGTCTCACCATCCATCTCCAAATATGTGGCTGTCTGCATGTCCATCTGCACCTCTGTCGTTTTGGTTTTCTTTCCATCTAAAGCTGTGGCTGGCTTTTTATCTATGTTCAACTGTTTAACTTTGTTTTTGCGAATGTGTGAGGCCTGCCTTCCATCCATCAGCAGCTGTATGTATGTGAGTATCCGTGTGCCACTGTGGAACACGTAAGTGATAATTCAGTTTCTATACATATATTGACTTTCTTTTTTGTCGTACAGTTTTTTAGGAACCCGTGATATCCTCAATCCCTGACGGTGTATCCATCTAAGAAGGGTTAAGTGCTCGGGCTCCCTCTGCATTCCTTTTTTCACCCAACGCTCACTCACTTCAGCTGGATTACAAGGTAAGAACATGTTATCTGTTTACAATAATACATTAAATGTATCTTCAAACATAGATACAAATTTACACCGGTAATGGGCTGCCTTGCCCCAACACAGTCTCATCGTCAATCTTCTAATGTGTGGCTGTCTACATGTCCATCTGCATCTCTGACGTTTTGGTTTTCTTTACATCAGAAGCTGTGGCTTGCTTTTTATCTATGTTCAACTGTCTGACTTTCTTTTTGCAACTGTGTGAGGTCTGCTTTTTGTCCATCAACAGTTGTATGTCTGTGAGTATCCGTATGCCACTGTGGAACAGGTAAGTGATAATTCAGTTTCTATACATATATTGACTTTATTTTTTGTCATCCAGGTTTTCAGGAACCCATGATATACTCAATCCCTAAAAGTGTATCCAGCTAAGAAGGGTTAGGTGCTCCGGCTCCCTCTGCATTCCTTTTTTCACCCAACGCTCACTTACTTGAGCTGGATTACAAGGTAAGAACATGTTACCTGTTAACAATAATACATGTAATGTATCTTCAAACATAGATACACATTTACACTGGTGATGGGCTGACTTGCCCCAACACAGTCTCATCGTCAATCTTCTAATGTGTGGCTGTCTACATGTCCATCTGCACCTCTGGCGTTTTGATTTTCTTTCCATCTGAAGCTGTGGCTGGCTTTTTATCTATGTTCAACTGTTTAACTTTGTTTTTGCGAATGTGTGAGGCCTGCCTTCCATCCATCAGCAGCTGTATGTATGTGAGTATCCGTTTGCCACTGTGGAACAGGTAAGTGATAATTCAGTTTCTATCCATATATTGACTTTCTTTTTTGTCATACAATTTTTCAGGAACCCATGATATACTCAATCCCTAAAAGTGTATCCAGCTAAGAAGGGTTAGGTGCTCTGGCTCCCTCTGCATTCCTTTTTTCACCCAACGCTCACTTACTTCAGCTGGATTACAAGGTAAAAGCATGTTACCTGTTTACAATAATACATTTAATGTATCTTCAAACATGAATACAAATTTTCAGTGGTGATGGGCTGCCTTTTCCCAACACAGTCTCATCATCCATCTGCAAATGTGTGGCTGTCTTTATGTCCATCTGCATCTCTGGCGTTTTGGTTTTCTTTCCATCTGAAGGTGTGGCTGGCTTTTTATCTATGTTCAACTGTTTGACTTTCTTTTTGCAACTGTGTGAGGCCTGCCTTCCATCCATCAGCAGCTGTATGTAAGTATCCGTGTGCCACCGTGGAACAAGTAAGTGATAATTAAGTTTCTATACATATATTGACTTTCTTTTTTGTCATACAGGTTTTCAGGAAGCCATGATATCCTCAATCCCTAAAAGTTTATCCAGCTAAGAAGGGTTAGGTGCTCCGGCTCCTTCTGCATTCCTTTTTTTACCCAACGCTCACTTACTTCAGCTGGATTACAAGGTAAAAGCATGTTACCTGTTTACAATAATACATTTAATGTATCTTCAAACATAGATACAAATTTACACTGGGGATGGGCTGCCTTGCCCCAACACAGTCTCATCATCCATCTCCAAATGTGTGGCTGTCTGCATGTCCATCTGCATCTCTGACTTTTTGGTTTTCATTCCATCTGAAGTTGTTGCTGGCTTTTCATCTATGTTCAACTGTATGACTTTCTTTTTGCAACTGTGTGAGGCCTGCCTTCCATACATAAGCAGCTGTTTGTATGTGAGTATCCGTGTGCCACTTTGGAACAGGTAAGTGATAATTCACTTTCTATACATATATTGACTGTCCTTTTTGTCATACAGTATTTCAGAAACCCTTGATATCCTCAATCCCTTAAAGTGTATCCAGCTAAGAAGGGTTAAGTGCTCCGGCTCCCTCTGCATTCTTTTTTTCACCCAACGCTCCCTCACTTCAGATGGATTACAAGGTAAGAACATGTTACCTGTTTGCAACAATACATTTAATGTATCTTCAAATATACATACAAATTTACACTGGTGATGGGCTGCCTTGCCCCAACACAGTCTCATCATTCATCTCCAAATCTGTGGCTGTCTGCATGTCCATCTGCATCTCTGGCTGTTTGCTTTTCTTTCTATCTGAAGCTGTGGCTGGTTTTTTATCTATGTACAACTGCTTGACTTCATTTTGCAACTGTGTGAGGCCTGTTTTCTATCCATCAGCAGCTGTATGTCTGTGAGTATCCGTGTGCCACTGTGGAACAGGTAAGTGATAATTCAGTTTCTATACATATATTGACTTTCTTTTTTGTCGTACAGTTTTTTAGGAACCCGTGATATCCTCAATCCCTGATGGTGTATCCATCTAAGAAGGGTTAAGTGCTCGGGCTCCCTCTGCATTCCTTTTTTCACCCAACGCTCACTCACTTCAGCTGGATTACAAGGTAAGAACATGTTATCTGTTTACAATAATACATTTAATGTATCTTCAAACATAGATACAAATTTACACCGGTAATGGGCTGCCTTGCCCCAACACAGTCTCATCGTCAATCTTCTAATGTGTGGCTGTCTACATGTCCATCTGCATCTCTGACGTTTTGGTTTTCTTTACATCAGAAGCTGTGGCTTGCTTTTTATCTATGTTCAACTGTCTGACTTTCTTTTTGCAACTGTGTGAGGTCTGCTTTTTGTCCATCAACAGTTGTATGTCTGTGAGTATCCGTATGCCACTGTGGAACAGGTAAGTGATAATTCAGTTTCTATACATATATTGACTTTATTTTTTGTCATCCAGGTTTTCAGGAACCCATGATATACTCAATCCCTAAAAGTGTATCCAGCTAAGAAGTGTTAGGTGCTCCGGCTCCCTCTGCATTCCTTTTTTCACCCAACGCTCACTTACTTGAGCTGGATTACAAGGTAAGAACATGTTACCTGTTAACAATAATACATGTAATGTATCTTCAAACATAGATACACATTTACACTGGTGATGGGCTGACTTGCCCCAACACAGTCTCATCATCCATCTCCAAATATGTGGCTGTCTGCATGTCCATCTGCACCTCTGGCGTTTTGGTTTTCTTTCCATCTGAAGCTGTGGCTGGTTTTTTATCTATGTTCAACTGTTTAACTTTGTTTTTGCGAATGTGTGAGGCCTGCCTTCCATCCATCAGCAGCTGTATGTATGTGAGTATCCGTTTGCCACTGTGGAACAGGTAAGTGATAATTCAGTTTCTATCCATATATTGACTTTCTTTTTTGTCATACAATTTTTCAGGAACCCATGATATACTCAATCCCTAAAAGTGTATCCAGCTAAGAAGGGTTAGGTGCTCTGGCTCCCTCTGCATTCCTTTTTTCACCCAACGCTCACTTACTTCAGCTGGATTAAAAGTTAAAAGCATGTTACCTGTTTACAATAATACATTTAATGTATCTTCAAACATGAATACAAATTTTCAGTGGTGATGGGCTGCCTTGTCCCAACACAGTCTCATCATCCATCTCCAAATGTGTGGCTGTCTTTATGTCCATCTGCATCTCTGGCGTTTTGGTTTTCTTTCCATCTGAAGGTGTGGCTGGCTTTTTATCTATGTTCAACTGTTTGACTTTATTTTTGCAACTGTGTGAGGCCTGCCTTCCATCCATCAGCAGCTGTATGTAAGTATCCGTGTGCCACCGTGGAACAAGTAAGTGATAATTAAGTTTCTATACATATATTGACTTTCTTTTTTGTCATACAGGTTTTCAGGAAGCCATGATATCCTCAATCCCTAAAAGTGTATCCAGCTAAGAAGGGTTAGGTGCTCCGGCTCCTTCTGCATTCCTTTTTTTACCCAACGCTCACTTACTTCAGCTGGATTACAAGGTAAAAGCATGTTACCTGTTTACAATAATACATTTAATGTATCTTCAAACATAGATACAAATTTACACTGGTGATGGGCTGCCTTGCCCCAACACAGTCTCATCATCCATCTCCAAATGTGTGGCTGTCTGCATGTCCATCTGCATCTCTGACTTTTTGGTTTTCATTCCATCTGAAGTTGTTGCTGGCTTTTCATCTATGTTCAACTGTATGACTTTCTTTTTGCAACTGTGTGAGGCCTGCCTTCCATACATAAGCAGCTGTTTGTATGTGAGTATCCGTTTGCCACTTTGGAACAGGTAAGTGATAATTCACTTTCTATACATATATTGACTGTCCTTTTTGTCATACAGTATTTCAGAAACCCTTGATATCCTCAATCCCTTAAAGTGTATCCAGCTAAGAAGGGTTAAGTGCTCCGGCTCCCTCTGCATTCTTTTTTTCACCCAACGCTCCCTCACTTCAGATGGATTACAAGGTAAGAACATGTTACCTGTTTGCAACAATACATTTAATGTATCTTCAAATATACATACAAATTTACACTGGTGATGGGCTGCCTTGCCCCAACACAGTCTCATCATTCATCTCCAAATCTGTGGCTGTCTGCATGTCCATCTGCATCTCTGGCTGTTTGCTTTTCTTTCTATCTGAAGCTGTGGCTGGTTTTTGATCTATGTACAACTGCTTGACTTCATTTTGCAACTGTGTGAGGCCTGTTTTCTATCCATCAGCAGCTGTATGTATGTGAGTATCCGTGTGCCACTGTGGAACAGGTAAGTGATAATTCAGTTTCTATACATATATTGACTTTCTTTTTTGTCATACAGGTTTTCAGGAACCCATGATTTCCTCAATCCCTGAAGGTTTATCTATCTAAGAAGGGTTAGGTGCTCCGGCTCCTTCTGCATTCCTTTTTTCACCCAATGCTCACTCACTTCAGCTGGATTACAAGGTAAAAGCATGTTATCTGTTTACAATAATACATTTAATGTATCTTCAAACATAGATACAAATTTACACTGGTGATGGGCTGCCTTTCCCCAACACAGTCTCATCATCAATCTCCAAATGTGTGGCTGTCTGCATGTCAATCTGCATCTCTGGCTTTTTGGTTTTCGTTCCATCTGAAGCTGTGGCTGGCTTTTTATCTATGTTCAACTGTTTGACTTTCTTTTTGCAACTGTGTGAGGCCTGCTTTCTATCCATCAGCAGCTGTATGTATGTGAGTATCCGTTTGCCACTGTGGAACAGGTAAGTGATAATTCTGTTTCTATACATATATTGACTTTATTTTTTGTCATCCAGGTTTTCAGGAACCCATGATATACTCAATCCCTAAAAGTGTATCCAGCTAAGAAGGGTTAGGTGCTCCGGCTCCCTCTGCATTCCTTTTTTCACCCAACGCTCACTTACTTGAGCTGGATTACAAGGTAAGAACATGTTACCTGTTAACAATAATACATGTAATGTATCTTCAAACATAGATACACATTTACACTGGTGATGGGCTGACTTGCCCCAACACAGTCTCATCATCCATCTCCAAATATGTGGCTGTCTGCATGTCCATCTGCACCTCTGGCGTTTTGGTTTTCTTTCCATCTGAAGCTGTGGCTGGTTTTTTATCTATGTTCAACTGTTTAACTTTGTTTTTGCGAATGTGTGAGGCCTGCCTTCCATCCATCAGCAGCTGTATGTATGTGAGTATCCGTTTGCCACTGTGGAACAGGTAAGTGATAATTCAGTTTCTATCCATATATTGACTTTCTTTTTTGTCATACAATTTTTCAGGAACCCATGATATACTCAATCCCTAAAAGTGTATCCAGCTAAGAAGGGTTAGGTGCTCTGGCTCCCTCTGCATTCCTTTTTTCACCCAACGCTCACTTACTTCAGCTGGATTACAAGTTAAAAGCATGTTACCTGTTTACAATAATACATTTAATGTATCTTCAAACATGAATACAAATTTTCAGTGGTGATGGGCTGCCTTGTCCCAACACAGTCTCATCATCCATCTCCAAATGTGTGGCTGTCTTTATGTCCATCTGCATCTCTGGCGTTTTGGTTTTCTTTCCATCTGAAGGTGTGGCTGGCTTTTTATCTATGTTCAACTGTTTGACTTTATTTTTGCAACTGTGTGAGGCCTGCCTTCCATCCATCAGCAGCTGTATGTAAGTATCCGTGTGCCACCGTGGAACAAGTAAGTGATAATTAAGTTTCTATACATATATTGACTTTCTTTTTTGTCATACAGGTTTTCAGGAAGCCATGATATCCTCAATCCCTAAAAGTGTATCCAGCTAAGAAGGGTTAGGTGCTCCGGCTCCTTCTGCATTCCTTTTTTTACCCAACGCTCACTTACTTCAGCTGGATTACAAGGTAAAAGCATGTTACCTGTTTACAATAATACATTTAATGTATCTTCAAACATAGATACAAATTTACACTGGTGATGGGCTGCCTTGCCCCAACACAGTCTCATCATCCATCTCCAAATGTGTGGCTGTCTGCATGTCCATCTGCATCTCTGACTTTTTGGTTTTCATTCCATCTGAAGTTGTTGCTGGCTTTTCATCTATGTTCAACTGTATGACTTTCTTTTTGCAACTGTGTGAGGCCTGCCTTCCATACATAAGCAGCTGTTTGTATGTGAGTATCCGTTTGCCACTTTGGAACAGGTAAGTGATAATTCACTTTCTATACATATATTGACTGTCCTTTTTGTCATACAGTATTTCAGAAACCCTTGATATCCTCAATCCCTTAAAGTGTATCCAGCTAAGAAGGGTTAAGTGCTCCGGCTCCCTCTGCATTCTTTTTTTCACCCAACGCTCCCTCACTTCAGATGGATTACAAGGTAAGAACATGTTACCTGTTTGCAACAATACATTTAATGTATCTTCAAATATACATACAAATTTACACTGGTGATGGGCTGCCTTGCCCCAACACAGTCTCATCATTCATCTCCAAATCTGTGGCTGTCTGCATGTCCATCTGCATCTCTGGCTGTTTGCTTTTCTTTCTATCTGAAGCTGTGGCTGGTTTTTGATCTATGTACAACTGCTTGACTTCATTTTGCAACTGTGTGAGGCCTGTTTTCTATCCATCAGCAGCTGTATGTATGTGAGTATCCGTGTGCCACTGTGGAACAGGTAAGTGATAATTCAGTTTCTATACATATATTGACTTTCTTTTTTGTCATACAGGTTTTCAGGAACCCATGATTTCCTCAATCCCTGAAGGTTTATCTATCTAAGAAGGGTTAGGTGCTCCGGCTCCTTCTGCATTCCTTTTTTCACCCAATGCTCACTCACTTCAGCTGGATTACAAGGTAAAAGCATGTTATCTGTTTACAATAATACATTTAATGTATCTTCAAACATAGATACAAATTTACACTGGTGATGGGCTGCCTTTCCCCAACACAGTCTCATCATCAATCTCCAAATGTGTGGCTGTCTGCATGTCAATCTGCATCTCTGGCTTTTTGGTTTTCGTTCCATCTGAAGCTGTGGCTGGCTTTTTATCTATGTTCAACTGTTTGACTTTCTTTTTGCAACTGTGTGAGGCCTGCTTTCTATCCATCAGCAGCTGTATGTATGTGAGTATCCGTTTGCCACTGTGGAACAGGTAAGTGATAATTCTGTTTCTATACATATATTGACTTTCTTTTTTGTCATACAGGTTTTCAGGAAGCCATGATATCCTCAATCCCTGAAAGTGTATCCATCTAAGAAGTGTTAGGTGCTCCGTCTCATTCTGCATTTTTTTTTACCCAACGCTCACTTGCTTCAGCTGGATTACAAGGTAAAAGCATGTTACCTGTTTACAATAATACATTTAATGTATCTTCAAACATAGATACAAATTTACACTGGTGATGGGCTACCTTGCCCCAACACAGTCTCCTCATCCATCTCCAAATGTGTGGCTGTCTGCATGTCCATCTGCATCTCTGGCTTTTTGGTTTTCTTTCCATATGAAGCTGTGGCTGGCTTTTTATCCATGTTCAACTGTATGACTTTCTTTTTGCAACTGTGTGAGGTCTGCTTTCTATCCATCAGCAGCTGTATGTATGTGAGCATCCGTATGCTACTGTGGATAAGGTAAGTGATAATTCAGTTTCTATACATATATTGACTTTCTTTTTTATCATACAGGTTCTTGGGAATCCCTGATATCCTCAATACTTGAAAGTGTATCCATCTAAGAAGGGTTAGGTGCTCCGGCTCCCTCTGCATTACCTTTTTCACCCAACGCTCACTCACTTCAGCTGGATTACAAGGTAAAAGCATGTTACCTGTTTACAATAATACATTTAATGTATCTTCAAACATAGATACAAATTTACACTGGTGATGGGCTACATTGCCCCAACACAGTCTCCTCATCCATCTCCAAATGTGTGGCTGTCTGCATGTCCATCTGCATCTCTGGCTTTTTGGTTTTCTTTTCTTTCTGAAGATGTGGCTGGCTTTTTATCTATGTTCAACTGTTTGACTTTCTTTTTCAACTGTGTGAGGTCTGCTTTCTATCCATCAGCAGCTGTATGTATTTGGGTATCCGTATGCCACTGTGGAACAGGTAAGTGCTAATTCTGTTTCTATACATATATTGACTTTCTTTTTTGTCATACAGGTTTTCAGGGAGCCATGATATCCTCAATCCCTGAAAGTGTATCCATCTAAGAAGGGTTTGGTGCTCTGTCTCATTCTGCATTTTCTTTTACCCAACACTCACTTGCTTCAGCTGGATTACAAGGTAAAAGCATGCTATCTGTTTACAAAAATACATTTGATGTATCTTCAAACATAGATATAAATTTACACTGGTGATGGGCTGCCTTGCCACAACACAGTCATCATCCATCTCCAAATGTGTGGCTGTCTGC
This sequence comes from Salminus brasiliensis, assembly GCF_030463535.1. Taxonomy (NCBI): domain Eukaryota; kingdom Metazoa; phylum Chordata; class Actinopteri; order Characiformes; family Bryconidae; genus Salminus; species Salminus brasiliensis. Next base: position 18,099,173 of record NC_132896.1, read on the forward strand.
ATGTCAATCTGCATCTCTGACTTTTTGGTTTTCTTTCTATCTGAAACTGTAGCTGGTTTTTTAGCTATGTACAATGGTTTGACTTCATTTTGCAACTGTGTGAGGCCTGCTTTCTATCCATCAGCAGCTGTACGTATGTGAGTACCCGTATGCCACTGTGGAACAGGTAAGTGATAATTCAGTTTCTATACATATATTGACTTTCTTTTTTGTCATACAGGTTTTCAGGAACCCATGATTTCCTCAATCCCTGAAGGTTTATCTATCTAAGAAGGGTTAGGTGCTCCGGCTCCTTCTTCATTCCTTTTTTCACCCAACGCTCACTCACTTCAGCTGGATTACAAGGTAAAAGCATGTTACCTGTTCACAATAATACATTTAATGTATCTTCAAACATAGATACACATTTACACTGGTGATGGGCTGCCTTGCCCCAACACAGTCTCATCGTCAATCTCCTAATGTGTGGCTATCTGCATGTCCATATGTATCTCTGGCGTTTTGGTTTTCTTTCCATCTGAAGCTGTTGCTGGCTTTTTATCTATGTTCAACTGTTTGACTTTCTTTTTGCAACTGTGAGATCTGCTTTCTATCCATCAGCAGCTGTATGTATGTGAGTATCCGTGTGCCACTGTGGAACAGGTAAGTGATAATTCAGTTTCTATACATATATTGACTTTCTTTTTTGTCATCCAGGTTCTCTGGAATCCATGATATCCTCAATCCCTGAAGCTGTATCCAGCTAAGAAGGGTTAGGTGCTCCGGCTCCATTTGCATTCCTTTTTTCACCCAACGCTCACTCACTTCAGCTGGATAACAAGGTAAATGCATGTTACCTGTTAACAATAATAAATGTAATGTATCTTCAAACATAGATATAAATTTACACTGGTGATAGGCTGCCTTGCCCCAACACATTCTCATCGTCAATCTCCTAATTTGTTGCTCTCTGCATGTCCATCTGTATCTCTGGCTTTTTGGTTTTCATTCCATCTGAAGCTGTTGCTGGCTTTTTATCTATGTTCAACTGTTTGACTTTCTTTTTGCAACTGTGTGAGGCCTGCCTTCCATCCATCAGCAGCTGTATGTATGTGAGTATCTGTATGCCACTGTGGAACAGGTAAGTGATAATTCAGTTTCTATACATATATTGACTTTCTTTTTTGTCATACAGGTTTTCAGGAACCCATGATTTCCTCAATCCCTGAAAGTGTATCCATCTAAGAAGTGTTAGGTGCTCCGGCTTCCTCTGCATTCCTTTTTTCACCCAACGCTCACTCGCTTCAGCTGGATTACAAGGTAAAAGCATGTTATCTGTTTACAATAATACATTTAATGTATCTTCAAACATAGATACAAATTTTCACTGGTGATGGGCTGCCTTGCCCCAACACAGTCTCATCATCCATCTCCAAATCTGTGGCTGTCTGCATGTCCATCTGCATCTCTGGCTGTTTGGTTTTCTTTCAATCTGAAGCTGTTGCTGGCTTTTTATCTATGTTCAACTGTTTGACTTTCTTTTTGCAACTGCGAGATCTGCTTTCTATCCATCAGCAGCTGTATGTATGTGAGTATCCGTATGCCACTGTGGAACAGGTAAGTGATAATTCAGTTTCTGTACATATATTGACTTTCTTTTTTGTCATACAGGTTTTCAGGAACCCATGATATCCTCAATCCCTGAACGTGTATCCAGCTAAGAAGGGTTAGGAGCTCCGGCTCTTTTTGCATTCCTTTTTTCACCCAACGCTCACTCACTTCAGCTGGATAACAAGGTAAAAGCATGTTACCTGTTAACAATAATACATGTAATGTATCTTCAAACATAGATATAAATTTACACTGGGGATGGGCTGCCTTGCCCCAACACAGTCTCATCATCCATCTCCAAATGGGTGGCTGTCTGCATGTCCATCTGCATCTCTGACTTTTTGGTTTTCATTCCATCTGAAGTTGTTGCTGGCTTTTCATCTATGTTCAACTGTATGACTTTCTTTTTGCAACTGTGTGAGGCCTGCCTTCCATACATAAGCAGCTGTTTGTATGTGAGTATCCGTGTGCCACTGTGGAACAGGTAAGTGATAATTCACTTTCTATCCATATATTGACTGTCCTTTTTGTCATACAGTATTTCAGAAACCCTTGATATCCTCAATCCCTTAAAGTGTATCCAGCTAAGAAGGGTTAAGTGCTCCGGCTCCCTCTGCATTCTTTTTTTCACCCAACGCTCCCTCACTTCAGATGGATTACAAGGTAAGAACATGTTACCTGTTTGCAACAATACATTTAATGTATCTTCAAATATACATACAAATTTACACTGGTGATGGGCTGCCTTGCCCCAACACAGTCTCATCATTCATCTCCAAATCTGTGGCTGTCTGCATGTCCATCTGCATCTCTGGCTGTTTGCTTTTCTTTCTATCTGAAGCTGTGGCTGGTTTTTTATCTATGTACAACTGCTTGACTTCATTTTGCAACTGTGTGAGGCCTGTTTTCTATCCATCAGCAGCTGTATGTATGTGAGTATCCGTGTGCCACTGTGGAACAGGTAAGTGATAATTCAGTTTCTATACATATATTGACTTTCTTTTTTGTCATCCAGGTTTTCAGGAACCCATGATATACTCAATCCCTAAAAGTGTATCCAGCTAAGAAGGGTTAGGTGCTCCGGCTCCCTCTGCATTCCTTTTTTCACCCAACGCTCACTTACTTGAGCTGGATTACAAGGTAAGAACATGTTACCTGTTAACAATAATACATGTAATGTATCTTCAAACATAGATACACATTTAAACTGGTGATGGGCTGCCTTGCCCCAACAGAGTCTCACCATCCATCTCCAAATATGTGGCTGTCTGCATGTCCATCTGCACCTCTGTCGTTTTGGTTTTCTTTCCATCTAAAGCTGTGGCTGGCTTTTTATGTATGTTCAACTGTTTAACTTTGTTTTTGCGAATGTGTGAGGCCTGCCTTCCATCCATCAGCAGCTGTATGTATGTGAGTATCCGTGTGCCACTGTGGAACACGTAAGTGATAATTCAGTTTCTATACATATATTGACTTTCTTTTTTGTCGTACAGTTTTTTAGGAACCCGTGATATCCTCAATCCCTGACGGTGTATCCATCTAAGAAGGGTTAAGTGCTCGGGCTCCCTCTGCATTCCTTTTTTCACCCAACGCTCACTCACTTCAGCTGGATTACAAGGTAAGAACATGTTATCTGTTTACAATAATACATTAAATGTATCTTCAAACATAGATACAAATTTACACCGGTAATGGGCTGCCTTGCCCCAACACAGTCTCATCGTCAATCTTCTAATGTGTGGCTGTCTACATGTCCATCTGCATCTCTGACGTTTTGGTTTTCTTTACATCAGAAGCTGTGGCTTGCTTTTTATCTATGTTCAACTGTCTGACTTTCTTTTTGCAACTGTGTGAGGTCTGCTTTTTGTCCATCAACAGTTGTATGTCTGTGAGTATCCGTATGCCACTGTGGAACAGGTAAGTGATAATTCAGTTTCTATACATATATTGACTTTATTTTTTGTCATCCAGGTTTTCAGGAACCCATGATATACTCAATCCCTAAAAGTGTATCCAGCTAAGAAGGGTTAGGTGCTCCGGCTCCCTCTGCATTCCTTTTTTCACCCAACGCTCACTTACTTGAGCTGGATTACAAGGTAAGAACATGTTACCTGTTAACAATAATACATGTAATGTATCTTCAAACATAGATACACATTTACACTGGTGATGGGCTGACTTGCCCCAACACAGTCTCATCATCCATCTCCAAATGTGTGGCTGTCTTTATGTCCATCTGCATCTCTGGCGTTTTGGTTTTCTTTCCATCTGAAGGTGTGGCTGGCTTTTTATCTATGTTCAACTGTTTGACTTTCTTTTTGCAACTGTGTGAGGCCTGCCTTCCATCCATCAGCAGCTGTATGTAAGTATCCGTGTGCCACCGTGGAACAAGTAAGTGATAATTAAGTTTCTATACATATATTGACTTTCTTTTTTGTCATACAGGTTTTCAGGAAGCCATGATATCCTCAATCCCTAAAAGTTTATCCAGCTAAGAAGGGTTAGGTGCTCCGGCTCCTTCTGCATTCCTTTTTTTACCCAACGCTCACTTACTTCAGCTGGATTACAAGGTAAAAGCATGTTACCTGTTTACAATAATACATTTAATGTATCTTCAAACATAGATACAAATTTACACTGGGGATGGGCTGCCTTGCCCCAACACAGTCTCATCATCCATCTCCAAATGTGTGGCTGTCTGCATGTCCATCTGCATCTCTGACTTTTTGGTTTTCATTCCATCTGAAGTTGTTGCTGGCTTTTCATCTATGTTCAACTGTATGACTTTCTTTTTGCAACTGTGTGAGGCCTGCCTTCCATACATAAGCAGCTGTTTGTATGTGAGTATCCGTGTGCCACTTTGGAACAGGTAAGTGATAATTCACTTTCTATACATATATTGACTGTCCTTTTTGTCATACAGTATTTCAGAAACCCTTGATATCCTCAATCCCTTAAAGTGTATCCAGCTAAGAAGGGTTAAGTGCTCCGGCTCCCTCTGCATTCTTTTTTTCACCCAACGCTCCCTCACTTCAGATGGATTACAAGGTAAGAACATGTTACCTGTTTGCAACAATACATTTAATGTATCTTCAAATATACATACAAATTTACACTGGTGATGGGCTGCCTTGCCCCAACACAGTCTCATCATTCATCTCCAAATCTGTGGCTGTCTGCATGTCCATCTGCATCTCTGGCTGTTTGCTTTTCTTTCTATCTGAAGCTGTGGCTGGTTTTTTATCTATGTACAACTGCTTGACTTCATTTTGCAACTGTGTGAGGCCTGTTTTCTATCCATCAGCAGCTGTATGTATGTGAGTATCCGTGTGCCACTGTGGAACAGGTAAGTGATAATTCAGTTTCTATACATATATTGACTTTCTTTTTTGTCGTACAGTTTTTTAGGAACCCGTGATATCCTCAATCCCTGATGGTGTATCCATCTAAGAAGGGTTAAGTGCTCGGGCTCCCTCTGCATTCCTTTTTTCACCCAACGCTCACTCACTTCAGCTGGATTACAAGGTAAGAACATGTTATCTGTTTACAATAATACATTTAATGTATCTTCAAACATAGATACAAATTTACACCGGTAATGGGCTGCCTTGCCCCAACACAGTCTCATCGTCAATCTTCTAATGTGTGGCTGTCTACATGTCCATCTGCATCTCTGACGTTTTGGTTTTCTTTACATCAGAAGCTGTGGCTTGCTTTTTATCTATGTTCAACTGTCTGACTTTCTTTTTGCAACTGTGTGAGGTCTGCTTTTTGTCCATCAACAGTTGTATGTCTGTGAGTATCCGTATGCCACTGTGGAACAGGTAAGTGATAATTCAGTTTCTATACATATATTGACTTTATTTTTTGTCATCCAGGTTTTCAGGAACCCATGATATACTCAATCCCTAAAAGTGTATCCAGCTAAGAAGTGTTAGGTGCTCCGGCTCCCTCTGCATTCCTTTTTTCACCCAACGCTCACTTACTTGAGCTGGATTACAAGGTAAGAACATGTTACCTGTTAACAATAATACATGTAATGTATCTTCAAACATAGATACACATTTACACTGGTGATGGGCTGACTTGCCCCAACACAGTCTCATCATCCATCTCCAAATATGTGGCTGTCTGCATGTCCATCTGCACCTCTGGCGTTTTGGTTTTCTTTCCATCTGAAGCTGTGGCTGGTTTTTTATCTATGTTCAACTGTTTAACTTTGTTTTTGCGAATGTGTGAGGCCTGCCTTCCATCCATCAGCAGCTGTATGTATGTGAGTATCCGTTTGCCACTGTGGAACAGGTAAGTGATAATTCAGTTTCTATCCATATATTGACTTTCTTTTTTGTCATACAATTTTTCAGGAACCCATGATATACTCAATCCCTAAAAGTGTATCCAGCTAAGAAGGGTTAGGTGCTCTGGCTCCCTCTGCATTCCTTTTTTCACCCAACGCTCACTTACTTCAGCTGGATTACAAGTTAAAAGCATGTTACCTGTTTACAATAATACATTTAATGTATCTTCAAACATGAATACAAATTTTCAGTGGTGATGGGCTGCCTTGTCCCAACACAGTCTCATCATCCATCTCCAAATGTGTGGCTGTCTTTATGTCCATCTGCATCTCTGGCGTTTTGGTTTTCTTTCCATCTGAAGGTGTGGCTGGCTTTTTATCTATGTTCAACTGTTTGACTTTATTTTTGCGACTGTGTGAGGCCTGCCTTCCATCCATCAGCAGCTGTATGTAAGTATCCGTGTGCCACCGTGGAACAAGTAAGTGATAATTAAGTTTCTATACATATATTGACTTTCTTTTTTGTCATACAGGTTTTCAGGAAGCCATGATATCCTCAATCCCTAAAAGTGTATCCAGCTAAGAAGGGTTAGGTGCTCCGGCTCCTTCTGCATTCCTTTTTTTACCCAACGCTCACTTACTTCAGCTGGATTACAAGGTAAAAGCATGTTACCTGTTTACAATAATACATTTAATGTATCTTCAAACATAGATACAAATTTACACTGGTGATGGGCTGCCTTGCCCCAACACAGTCTCATCATCCATCTCCAAATGTGTGGCTGTCTGCATGTCCATCTGCATCTCTGACTTTTTGGTTTTCATTCCATCTGAAGTTGTTGCTGGCTTTTCATCTATGTTCAACTGTATGACTTTCTTTTTGCAACTGTGTGAGGCCTGCCTTCCATACATAAGCAGCTGTTTGTATGTGAGTATCCGTTTGCCACTTTGGAACAGGTAAGTGATAATTCACTTTCTATACATATATTGACTGTCCTTTTTGTCATACAGTATTTCAGAAACCCTTGATATCCTCAATCCCTTAAAGTGTATCCAGCTAAGAAGGGTTAAGTGCTCCGGCTCCCTCTGCATTCTTTTTTTCACCCAACGCTCCCTCACTTCAGATGGATTACAAGGTAAGAACATGTTACCTGTTTGCAACAATACATTTAATGTATCTTCAAATATACATACAAATTTACACTGGTGATGGGCTGCCTTGCCCCAACACAGTCTCATCATTCATCTCCAAATCTGTGGCTGTCTGCATGTCCATCTGCATCTCTGGCTGTTTGCTTTTCTTTCTATCTGAAGCTGTGGCTGGTTTTTGATCTATGTACAACTGCTTGACTTCATTTTGCAACTGTGTGAGGCCTGTTTTCTATCCATCAGCAGCTGTATGTATGTGAGTATCCGTGTGCCACTGTGGAACAGGTAAGTGATAATTCAGTTTCTATACATATATTGACTTTCTTTTTTGTCATACAGGTTTTCAGGAACCCATGATTTCCTCAATCCCTGAAGGTTTATCTATCTAAGAAGGGTTAGGTGCTCCGGCTCCTTCTGCATTCCTTTTTTCACCCAATGCTCACTCACTTCAGCTGGATTACAAGGTAAAAGCATGTTATCTGTTTACAATAATACATTTAATGTATCTTCAAACATAGATACAAATTTACACTGGTGATGGGCTGCCTTTCCCCAACACAGTCTCATCATCAATCTCCAAATGTGTGGCTGTCTGCATGTCAATCTGCATCTCTGGCTTTTTGGTTTTCGTTCCATCTGAAGCTGTGGCTGGCTTTTTATCTATGTTCAACTGTTTGACTTTCTTTTTGCAACTGTGTGAGGCCTGCTTTCTATCCATCAGCAGCTGTATGTATGTGAGTATCCGTTTGCCACTGTGGAACAGGTAAGTGATAATTCTGTTTCTATACATATATTGACTTTATTTTTTGTCATCCAGGTTTTCAGGAACCCATGATATACTCAATCCCTAAAAGTGTATCCAGCTAAGAAGGGTTAGGTGCTCCGGCTCCCTCTGCATTCCTTTTTTCACCCAACGCTCACTTACTTGAGCTGGATTACAAGGTAAGAACATGTTACCTGTTAACAATAATACATGTAATGTATCTTCAAACATAGATACACATTTACACTGGTGATGGGCTGACTTGCCCCAACACAGTCTCATCATCCATCTCCAAATATGTGGCTGTCTGCATGTCCATCTGCACCTCTGGCGTTTTGGTTTTCTTTCCATCTGAAGCTGTGGCTGGTTTTTTATCTATGTTCAACTGTTTAACTTTGTTTTTGCGAATGTGTGAGGCCTGCCTTCCATCCATCAGCAGCTGTATGTATGTGAGTATCCGTTTGCCACTGTGGAACAGGTAAGTGATAATTCAGTTTCTATCCATATATTGACTTTCTTTTTTGTCATACAATTTTTCAGGAACCCATGATATACTCAATCCCTAAAAGTGTATCCAGCTAAGAAGGGTTAGGTGCTCTGGCTCCCTCTGCATTCCTTTTTTCACCCAACGCTCACTTACTTCAGCTGGATTACAAGTTAAAAGCATGTTACCTGTTTACAATAATACATTTAATGTATCTTCAAACATGAATACAAATTTTCAGTGGTGATGGGCTGCCTTGTCCCAACACAGTCTCATCATCCATCTCCAAATGTGTGGCTGTCTTTATGTCCATCTGCATCTCTGGCGTTTTGGTTTTCTTTCCATCTGAAGGTGTGGCTGGCTTTTTATCTATGTTCAACTGTTTGACTTTATTTTTGCAACTGTGTGAGGCCTGCCTTCCATCCATCAGCAGCTGTATGTAAGTATCCGTGTGCCACCGTGGAACAAGTAAGTGATAATTAAGTTTCTATACATATATTGACTTTCTTTTTTGTCATACAGGTTTTCAGGAAGCCATGATATCCTCAATCCCTAAAAGTGTATCCAGCTAAGAAGGGTTAGGTGCTCCGGCTCCTTCTGCATTCCTTTTTTTACCCAACGCTCACTTACTTCAGCTGGATTACAAGGTAAAAGCATGTTACCTGTTTACAATAATACATTTAATGTATCTTCAAACATAGATACAAATTTACACTGGTGATGGGCTGCCTTGCCCCAACACAGTCTCATCATCCATCTCCAAATGTGTGGCTGTCTGCATGTCCATCTGCATCTCTGACTTTTTGGTTTTCATTCCATCTGAAGTTGTTGCTGGCTTTTCATCTATGTTCAACTGTATGACTTTCTTTTTGCAACTGTGTGAGGCCTGCCTTCCATACATAAGCAGCTGTTTGTATGTGAGTATCCGTTTGCCACTTTGGAACAGGTAAGTGATAATTCACTTTCTATACATATATTGACTGTCCTTTTTGTCATACAGTATTTCAGAAACCCTTGATATCCTCAATCCCTTAAAGTGTATCCAGCTAAGAAGGGTTAAGTGCTCCGGCTCCCTCTGCATTCTTTTTTTCACCCAACGCTCCCTCACTTCAGATGGATTACAAGGTAAGAACATGTTACCTGTTTGCAACAATACATTTAATGTATCTTCAAATATACATACAAATTTACACTGGTGATGGGCTGCCTTGCCCCAACACAGTCTCATCATTCATCTCCAAATCTGTGGCTGTCTGCATGTCCATCTGCATCTCTGGCTGTTTGCTTTTCTTTCTATCTGAAGCTGTGGCTGGTTTTTGATCTATGTACAACTGCTTGACTTCATTTTGCAACTGTGTGAGGCCTGTTTTCTATCCATCAGCAGCTGTATGTATGTGAGTATCCGTGTGCCACTGTGGAACAGGTAAGTGATAATTCAGTTTCTATACATATATTGACTTTCTTTTTTGTCATACAGGTTTTCAGGAACCCATGATTTCCTCAATCCCTGAAGGTTTATCTATCTAAGAAGGGTTAGGTGCTCCGGCTCCTTCTGCATTCCTTTTTTCACCCAATGCTCACTCACTTCAGCTGGATTACAAGGTAAAAGCATGTTATCTGTTTACAATAATACATTTAATGTATCTTCAAACATAGATACAAATTTACACTGGTGATGGGCTGCCTTTCCCCAACACAGTCTCATCATCAATCTCCAAATGTGTGGCTGTCTGCATGTCAATCTGCATCTCTGGCTTTTTGGTTTTCGTTCCATCTGAAGCTGTGGCTGGCTTTTTATCTATGTTCAACTGTTTGACTTTCTTTTTGCAACTGTGTGAGGCCTGCTTTCTATCCATCAGCAGCTGTATGTATGTGAGTATCCGTTTGCCACTGTGGAACAGGTAAGTGATAATTCTGTTTCTATACATATATTGACTTTCTTTTTTGTCATACAGGTTTTCAGGAAGCCATGATATCCTCAATCCCTGAAAGTGTATCCATCTAAGAAGTGTTAGGTGCTCCGTCTCATTCTGCATTTTTTTTTACCCAACGCTCACTTGCTTCAGCTGGATTACAAGGTAAAAGCATGTTACCTGTTTACAATAATACATTTAATGTATCTTCAAACATAGATACAAATTTACACTGGTGATGGGCTACCTTGCCCCAACACAGTCTCCTCATCCATCTCCAAATGTGTGGCTGTCTGCATGTCCATCTGCATCTCTGGCTTTTTGGTTTTCTTTCCATATGAAGCTGTGGCTGGCTTTTTATCCATGTTCAACTGTATGACTTTCTTTTTGCAACTGTGTGAGGTCTGCTTTCTATCCATCAGCAGCTGTATGTATGTGAGCATCCGTATGCTACTGTGGATAAGGTAAGTGATAATTCAGTTTCTATACATATATTGACTTTCTTTTTTATCATACAGGTTCTTGGGAATCCCTGATATCCTCAATACTTGAAAGTGTATCCATCTAAGAAGGGTTAGGTGCTCCGGCTCCCTCTGCATTACCTTTTTCACCCAACGCTCACTCACTTCAGCTGGATTACAAGGTAAAAGCATGTTACCTGTTTACAATAATACATTTAATGTATCTTCAAACATAGATACAAATTTACACTGGTGATGGGCTACATTGCCCCAACACAGTCTCCTCATCCATCTCCAAATGTGTGGCTGTCTGCATGTCCATCTGCATCTCTGGCTTTTTGGTTTTCTTTTCTTTCTGAAGATGTGGCTGGCTTTTTATCTATGTTCAACTGTTTGACTTTCTTTTTCAACTGTGTGAGGTCTGCTTTCTATCCATCAGCAGCTGTATGTATTTGGGTATCCGTATGCCACTGTGGAACAGGTAAGTGCTAATTCTGTTTCTATACATATATTGACTTTCTTTTTTGTCATACAGGTTTTCAGGGAGCCATGATATCCTCAATCCCTGAAAGTGTATCCATCTAAGAAGGGTTTGGTGCTCTGTCTCATTCTGCATTTTCTTTTACCCAACACTCACTTGCTTCAGCTGGATTACAAGGTAAAAGCATGCTATCTGTTTACAAAAATACATTTGATGTATCTTCAAACATAGATATAAATTTACACTGGTGATGGGCTGCCTTGCCCCAACACAGTCATCATCCATCTCCAAATGTGTGGCTGTCTGCATGTCAATCTGCATCTCTGACTTTTTGGTTTTCTTTCTATCTGAAACTGTAGCTGGTTTTTTAGCTATGTACAATGGTTTGACTTCATTTTGCAACTGTGTGAGGCCTGCTTTCTATCCATCAGCAGCTGTACGTATGTGAGTACCCGTATGCCACTGTGGAACAGGTAAGTGATAATTCAGTTTCTATACATATATTGACTTTCTTTTTTGTCATACAGGTTTTCAGGAACCCATGATTTCCTCAATCCCTGAAGGTTTATCTATCTAAGAAGGGTTAGGTGCTCCGGCTCCTTCTTCATTCCTTTTTTCACCCAACGCTCACTCACTTCAGCTGGATTACAAGGTAAAAGCATGTTACCTGTTCACAATAATACATTTAATGTATCTTCAAACATAGATACACATTTACACTGGTGATGGGCTGCCTTGCCCCAACACAGTCTCATCGTCAATCTCCTAATGTGTGGCTATCTGCATGTCCATATGTATCTCTGGCGTTTTGGTTTTCTTTCCATCTGAAGCTGTTGCTGGCTTTTTATCTATGTTCAACTGTTTGACTTTCTTTTTGCAACTGTGAGATCTGCTTTCTATCCATCAGCAGCTGTATGTATGTGAGTATCCGTGTGCCACTGTGGAACAGGTAAGTGATAATTCAGTTTCTATACATATATTGACTTTCTTTTTTGTCATCCAGGTTCTCTGGAATCCATGATATCCTCAATCCCTGAATCTGTATCCAGCTAAGAAGGGTTAGGTGCTCCGGCTCCATTTGCATTCCTTTTTTCACCCAACGCTCACTCACTTCAGCTGGATAACAAGGTAAATGCATGTTACCTGTTAACAATAATAAATGTAATTTATCTTCAAACATAGATATAAATTTACACTGGTGATAGGCTGCCTTGCCCCAACACATTCTCATCGTCAATCTCCTAATTTGTTGCTCTCTGCATGTCCATCTGTATCTCTGGCTTTTTGGTTTTCATTCCATCTGAAGCTGTTGCTGGCTTTTTATCTATGTTCAACTGTTTGACTTTCTTTTTGCAACTGTGTGAGGCCTGCCTTCCATCCATCAGCAGCTGTATGTATGTGAGTATCTGTATGCCACTGTGGAACAGGTAAGTGATAATTCAGTTTCTATACATATATTGACTTTCTTTTTTGTCATACAGGTTTTCAGGAACCCATGATTTCCTCAATCCCTGAAAGTGTATCCATCTAAGAAGTGTTAGGTGCTCCGGCTTCCTCTGCATTCCTTTTTTCACCCAACGCTCACTCGCTTCAGCTGGATTACAAGGTAAAAGCATGTTATCTGTTTACAATAATACATTTAATGTATCTTCAAACATAGATACAAATTTTCACTGGTGATGGGCTGCCTTGCCCCAACACAGTCTCATCATCCATCTCCAAATCTGTGGCTGTCTGCATGTCCATCTGCATCTCTGGCTGTTTGGTTTTCTTTCAATCTGAAGCTGTTGCTGGCTTTTTATCTATGTTCAACTGTTTGACTTTCTTTTTGCAACTGCGAGATCTGCTTTCTATCCATCAGCAGCTGTATGTATGTGAGTATCCGTATGCCACTGTGGAACAGGTAAGTGATAATTCAGTTTCTGTACATATATTGACTTTCTTTTTTGTCATACAGGTTTTCAGGAACCCATGATATCCTCAATCCCTGAACGTGTATCCAGCTAAGAAGGGTTAGGAGCTCCGGCTCTTTTTGCATTCCTTTTTTCACCCAACGCTCACTCACTTCAGCTGGATAACAAGGTAAAAGCATGTTACCTGTTAACAATAATACATGTAATGTATCTTCAAACATAGATATAAATTTACACTGGGGATGGGCTGCCTTGCCCCAACACAGTCTCATCATCCATCTCCAAATGGGTGGCTGTCTGCATGTCCATCTGCATCTCTGACTTTTTGGTTTTCATTCCATCTGAAGTTGTTGCTGGCTTTTCATCTATGTTCAACTGTATGACTTTCTTTTTGCAACTGTGTGAGGCCTGCCTTCCATACATAAGCAGCTGTTTGTATGTGAGTATCCGTGTGCCACTGTGGAACAGGTAAGTGATAATTCACTTTCTATCCATATATTGACTGTCCTTTTTGTCATACAGTATTTCAGAAACCCTTGATATCCTCAATCCCTTAAAGTGTATCCAGCTAAGAAGGGTTAAGTGCTCCGGCTCCCTCTGCATTCTTTTTTTCACCCAACGCTCCCTCACTTCAGATGGATTACAAGGTAAGAACATGTTACCTGTTTGCAACAATACATTTAATGTATCTTCAAATATACATACAAATTTACACTGGTGATGGGCTGCCTTGCCCCAACACAGTCTCATCATTCATCTCCAAATCTGTGGCTGTCTGCATGTCCATCTGCATCTCTGGCTGTTTGCTTTTCTTTCTATCTGAAGCTGTGGCTGGTTTTTTATCTATGTACAACTGCTTGACTTCATTTTGCAACTGTGTGAGGCCTGTTTTCTATCCATCAGCAGCTGTATGTATGTGAGTATCCGTGTGCCACTGTGGAACAGGTAAGTGATAATTCAGTTTCTATACATATATTGACTTTCTTTTTTGTCATACAGGTTTTCAGGAACCCATGATATACTCAATCCCTAAAAGTGTATCCAGCTAAGAAGGGTTAGGTGCTCCGGCTCCCTCTGCATTCCTTTTTTCACCCAACGCTCACTTACTTGAGCTGGATTACAAGGTAAGAACATGTTACCTGTTAACAATAATACATGTAATGTATCTTCAAACATAGATACACATTTAAACTGGTGATGGGCTGCCTTGCCCCAACAGAGTCTCACCATCCATCTCCAAATATGTGGCTGTCTGCATGTCCATCTGCACCTCTGTCGTTTTGGTTTTCTTTCCATCTAAAGCTGTGGCTGGCTTTTTATCTATGTTCAACTGTTTAACTTTGTTTTTGCGAATGTGTGAGGCCTGCCTTCCATCCATCAGCAGCTGTATGTATGTGAGTATCCGTGTGCCACTGTGGAACACGTAAGTGATAATTCAGTTTCTATACATATATTGACTTTCTTTTTTGTCGTACAGTTTTTTAGGAACCCGTGATATCCTCAATCCCTGACGGTGTATCCATCTAAGAAGGGTTAAGTGCTCGGGCTCCCTCTGCATTCCTTTTTTCACCCAACGCTCACTCACTTCAGCTGGATTACAAGGTAAGAACATGTTATCTGTTTACAATAATACATTAAATGTATCTTCAAACATAGATACAAATTTACACCGGTAATGGGCTGCCTTGCCCCAACACAGTCTCATCGTCAATCTTCTAATGTGTGGCTGTCTACATGTCCATCTGCATCTCTGACGTTTTGGTTTTCTTTACATCAGAAGCTGTGGCTTGCTTTTTATCTATGTTCAACTGTCTGACTTTCTTTTTGCAACTGTGTGAGGTCTGCTTTTTGTCCATCAACAGTTGTATGTCTGTGAGTATCCGTATGCCACTGTGGAACAGGTAAGTCATAATTCAGTTTCTATACATATATTGACTTTATTTTTTGTCATCCAGGTTTTCAGGAACCCATGATATACTCAATCCCTAAAAGTGTATCCAGCTAAGAAGGGTTAGGTGCTCCGGCTCCCTCTGCATTCCTTTTTTCACCCAACGCTCACTTACTTGAGCTGGATTACAAGGTAAGAACATGTTACCTGTTAACAATAATACATGTAATGTATCTTCAAACATAGATACACATTTACACTGGTGATGGGCTGACTTGCCCCAACACAGTCTCATCGTCAATCTTCTAATGTGTGGCTGTCTACATGTCCATCTGCACCTCTGGCGTTTTGATTTTCTTTCCATCTGAAGCTGTGGCTGGCTTTTTATCTATGTTCAACTGTTTAACTTTGTTTTTGCGAATGTGTGAGGCCTGCCTTCCATCCATCAGCAGCTGTATGTATGTGAGTATCCGTTTGCCACTGTGGAACAGGTAAGTGATAATTCAGTTTCTATCCATATATTGACTTTCTTTTTTGTCATACAATTTTTCAGGAACCCATGATATACTCAATCCCTAAAAGTGTATCCAGCTAAGAAGGGTTAGGTGCTCTGGCTCCCTCTGCATTCCTTTTTTCACCCAACGCTCACTTACTTCAGCTGGATTACAAGGTAAAAGCATGTTACCTGTTTACAATAATACATTTAATGTATCTTCAAACATGAATACAAATTTTCAGTGGTGATGGGCTGCCTTTTCCCAACACAGTCTCATCATCCATCTGCAAATGTGTGGCTGTCTTTATGTCCATCTGCATCTCTGGCGTTTTGGTTTTCTTTCCATCTGAAGGTGTGGCTGGCTTTTTATCTATGTTCAACTGTTTGACTTTCTTTTTGCAACTGTGTGAGGCCTGCCTTCCATCCATCAGCAGCTGTATGTAAGTATCCGTGTGCCACCGTGGAACAAGTAAGTGATAATTAAGTTTCTATACATATATTGACTTTCTTTTTTGTCATACAGGTTTTCAGGAAGCCATGATATCCTCAATCCCTAAAAGTTTATCCAGCTAAGAAGGGTTAGGTGCTCCGGCTCCTTCTGCATTCCTTTTTTTACCCAACGCTCACTTACTTCAGCTGGATTACAAGGTAAAAGCATGTTACCTGTTTACAATAATACATTTAATGTATCTTCAAACATAGATACAAATTTACACTGGGGATGGGCTGCCTTGCCCCAACACAGTCTCATCATCCATCTCCAAATGTGTGGCTGTCTGCATGTCCATCTGCATCTCTGACTTTTTGGTTTTCATTCCATCTGAAGTTGTTGCTGGCTTTTCATCTATGTTCAACTGTATGACTTTCTTTTTGCAACTGTGTGAGGCCTGCCTTCCATACATAAGCAGCTGTTTGTATGTGAGTATCCGTGTGCCACTTTGGAACAGGTAAGTGATAATTCACTTTCTATACATATATTGACTGTCCTTTTTGTCATACAGTATTTCAGAAACCCTTGATATCCTCAATCCCTTAAAGTGTATCCAGCTAAGAAGGGTTAAGTGCTCCGGCTCCCTCTGCATTCTTTTTTTCACCCAACGCTCCCTCACTTCAGATGGATTACAAGGTAAGAACATGTTACCTGTTTGCAACAATACATTTAATGTATCTTCAAATATACATACAAATTTACACTGGTGATGGGCTGCCTTGCCCCAACACAGTCTCATCATTCATCTCCAAATCTGTGGCTGTCTGCATGTCCATCTGCATCTCTGGCTGTTTGCTTTTCTTTCTATCTGAAGCTGTGGCTGGTTTTTTATCTATGTACAACTGCTTGACTTCATTTTGCAACTGTGTGAGGCCTGTTTTCTATCCATCAGCAGCTGTATGTCTGTGAGTATCCGTGTGCCACTGTGGAACAGGTAAGTGATAATTCAGTTTCTATACATATATTGACTTTCTTTTTTGTCGTACAGTTTTTTAGGAACCCGTGATATCCTCAATCCCTGATGGTGTATCCATCTAAGAAGGGTTAAGTGCTCGGGCTCCCTCTGCATTCCTTTTTTCACCCAACGCTCACTCACTTCAGCTGGATTACAAGGTAAGAACATGTTATCTGTTTACAATAATACATTTAATGTATCTTCAAACATAGATACAAATTTACACCGGTAATGGGCTGCCTTGCCCCAACACAGTCTCATCGTCAATCTTCTAATGTGTGGCTGTCTACATGTCCATCTGCATCTCTGACGTTTTGGTTTTCTTTACATCAGAAGCTGTGGCTTGCTTTTTATCTATGTTCAACTGTCTGACTTTCTTTTTGCAACTGTGTGAGGTCTGCTTTTTGTCCATCAACAGTTGTATGTCTGTGAGTATCCGTATGCCACTGTGGAACAGGTAAGTGATAATTCAGTTTCTATACATATATTGACTTTATTTTTTGTCATCCAGGTTTTCAGGAACCCATGATATACTCAATCCCTAAAAGTGTATCCAGCTAAGAAGTGTTAGGTGCTCCGGCTCCCTCTGCATTCCTTTTTTCACCCAACGCTCACTTACTTGAGCTGGATTACAAGGTAAGAACATGTTACCTGTTAACAATAATACATGTAATGTATCTTCAAACATAGATACACATTTACACTGGTGATGGGCTGACTTGCCCCAACACAGTCTCATCATCCATCTCCAAATATGTGGCTGTCTGCATGTCCATCTGCACCTCTGGCGTTTTGGTTTTCTTTCCATCTGAAGCTGTGGCTGGTTTTTTATCTATGTTCAACTGTTTAACTTTGTTTTTGCGAATGTGTGAGGCCTGCCTTCCATCCATCAGCAGCTGTATGTATGTGAGTATCCGTTTGCCACTGTGGAACAGGTAAGTGATAATTCAGTTTCTATCCATATATTGACTTTCTTTTTTGTCATACAATTTTTCAGGAACCCATGATATACTCAATCCCTAAAAGTGTATCCAGCTAAGAAGGGTTAGGTGCTCTGGCTCCCTCTGCATTCCTTTTTTCACCCAACGCTCACTTACTTCAGCTGGATTAAAAGTTAAAAGCATGTTACCTGTTTACAATAATACATTTAATGTATCTTCAAACATGAATACAAATTTTCAGTGGTGATGGGCTGCCTTGTCCCAACACAGTCTCATCATCCATCTCCAAATGTGTGGCTGTCTTTATGTCCATCTGCATCTCTGGCGTTTTGGTTTTCTTTCCATCTGAAGGTGTGGCTGGCTTTTTATCTATGTTCAACTGTTTGACTTTATTTTTGCAACTGTGTGAGGCCTGCCTTCCATCCATCAGCAGCTGTATGTAAGTATCCGTGTGCCACCGTGGAACAAGTAAGTGATAATTAAGTTTCTATACATATATTGACTTTCTTTTTTGTCATACAGGTTTTCAGGAAGCCATGATATCCTCAATCCCTAAAAGTGTATCCAGCTAAGAAGGGTTAGGTGCTCCGGCTCCTTCTGCATTCCTTTTTTTACCCAACGCTCACTTACTTCAGCTGGATTACAAGGTAAAAGCATGTTACCTGTTTACAATAATACATTTAATGTATCTTCAAACATAGATACAAATTTACACTGGTGATGGGCTGCCTTGCCCCAACACAGTCTCATCATCCATCTCCAAATGTGTGGCTGTCTGCATGTCCATCTGCATCTCTGACTTTTTGGTTTTCATTCCATCTGAAGTTGTTGCTGGCTTTTCATCTATGTTCAACTGTATGACTTTCTTTTTGCAACTGTGTGAGGCCTGCCTTCCATACATAAGCAGCTGTTTGTATGTGAGTATCCGTTTGCCACTTTGGAACAGGTAAGTGATAATTCACTTTCTATACATATATTGACTGTCCTTTTTGTCATACAGTATTTCAGAAACCCTTGATATCCTCAATCCCTTAAAGTGTATCCAGCTAAGAAGGGTTAAGTGCTCCGGCTCCCTCTGCATTCTTTTTTTCACCCAACGCTCCCTCACTTCAGATGGATTACAAGGTAAGAACATGTTACCTGTTTGCAACAATACATTTAATGTATCTTCAAATATACATACAAATTTACACTGGTGATGGGCTGCCTTGCCCCAACACAGTCTCATCATTCATCTCCAAATCTGTGGCTGTCTGCATGTCCATCTGCATCTCTGGCTGTTTGCTTTTCTTTCTATCTGAAGCTGTGGCTGGTTTTTTATCTATGTACAACTGCTTGACTTCATTTTGCAACTGTGTGAGGCCTGTTTTCTATCCATCAGCAGCTGTATGTCTGTGAGTATCCGTGTGCCACTGTGGAACAGGTAAGTGATAATTCAGTTTCTATACATATATTGACTTTCTTTTTTGTCGTACAGTTTTTTAGGAACCCGTGATATCCTCAATCCCTGATGGTGTATCCATCTAAGAAGGGTTAAGTGCTCGGGCTCCCTCTGCATTCCTTTTTTCACCCAACGCTCACTCACTTCAGCTGGATTACAAGGTAAGAACATGTTATCTGTTTACAATAATACATTTAATGTATCTTCAAACATAGATACAAATTTACACCGGTAATGGGCTGCCTTGCCCCAACACAGTCTCATCGTCAATCTTCTAATGTGTGGCTGTCTACATGTCCATCTGCATCTCTGACGTTTTGGTTTTCTTTACATCAGAAGCTGTGGCTTGCTTTTTATCTATGTTCAACTGTCTGACTTTCTTTTTGCAACTGTGTGAGGTCTGCTTTTTGTCCATCAACAGTTGTATGTCTGTGAGTATCCGTATGCCACTGTGGAACAGGTAAGTGATAATTCAGTTTCTATACATATATTGACTTTATTTTTTGTCATCCAGGTTTTCAGGAACCCATGATATACTCAATCCCTAAAAGTGTATCCAGCTAAGAAGTGTTAGGTGCTCCGGCTCCCTCTGCATTCCTTTTTTCACCCAACGCTCACTTACTTGAGCTGGATTACAAGGTAAGAACATGTTACCTGTTAACAATAATACATGTAATGTATCTTCAAACATAGATACACATTTACACTGGTGATGGGCTGACTTGCCCCAACACAGTCTCATCATCCATCTCCAAATATGTGGCTGTCTGCATGTCCATCTGCACCTCTGGCGTTTTGGTTTTCTTTCCATCTGAAGCTGTGGCTGGTTTTTTATCTATGTTCAACTGTTTAACTTTGTTTTTGCGAATGTGTGAGGCCTGCCTTCCATCCATCAGCAGCTGTATGTATGTGAGTATCCGTTTGCCACTGTGGAACAGGTAAGTGATAATTCAGTTTCTATCCATATATTGACTTTCTTTTTTGTCATACAATTTTTCAGGAACCCATGATATACTCAATCCCTAAAAGTGTATCCAGCTAAGAAGGGTTAGGTGCTCTGGCTCCCTCTGCATTCCTTTTTTCACCCAACGCTCACTTACTTCAGCTGGATTAAAAGTTAAAAGCATGTTACCTGTTTACAATAATACATTTAATGTATCTTCAAACATGAATACAAATTTTCAGTGGTGATGGGCTGCCTTGTCCCAACACAGTCTCATCATCCATCTCCAAATGTGTGGCTGTCTTTATGTCCATCTGCATCTCTGGCGTTTTGGTTTTCTTTCCATCTGAAGGTGTGGCTGGCTTTTTATCTATGTTCAACTGTTTGACTTTATTTTTGCAACTGTGTGAGGCCTGCCTTCCATCCATCAGCAGCTGTATGTAAGTATCCGTGTGCCACCGTGGAACAAGTAAGTGATAATTAAGTTTCTATACATATATTGACTTTCTTTTTTGTCATACAGGTTTTCAGGAAGCCATGATATCCTCAATCCCTAAAAGTGTATCCAGCTAAGAAGGGTTAGGTGCTCCGGCTCCTTCTGCATTCCTTTTTTTACCCAACGCTCACTTACTTCAGCTGGATTACAAGGTAAAAGCATGTTACCTGTTTACAATAATACATTTAATGTATCTTCAAACATAGATACAAATTTACACTGGTGATGGGCTGCCTTGCCCCAACACAGTCTCATCATCCATCTCCAAATGTGTGGCTGTCTGCATGTCCATCTGCATCTCTGACTTTTTGGTTTTCATTCCATCTGAAGTTGTTGCTGGCTTTTCATCTATGTTCAACTGTATGACTTTCTTTTTGCAACTGTGTGAGGCCTGCCTTCCATACATAAGCAGCTGTTTGTATGTGAGTATCCGTTTGCCACTTTGGAACAGGTAAGTGATAATTCACTTTCTATACATATATTGACTGTCCTTTTTGTCATACAGTATTTCAGAAACCCTTGATATCCTCAATCCCTTAAAGTGTATCCAGCTAAGAAGGGTTAAGTGCTCCGGCTCCCTCTGCATTCTTTTTTTCACCCAACGCTCCCTCACTTCAGATGGATTACAAGGTAAGAACATGTTACCTGTTTGCAACAATACATTTAATGTATCTTCAAATATACATACAAATTTACACTGGTGATGGGCTGCCTTGCCCCAACACAGTCTCATCATTCATCTCCAAATCTGTGGCTGTCTGCATGTCCATCTGCATCTCTGGCTGTTTGCTTTTCTTTCTATCTGAAGCTGTGGCTGGTTTTTGATCTATGTACAACTGCTTGACTTCATTTTGCAACTGTGTGAGGCCTGTTTTCTATCCATCAGCAGCTGTATGTATGTGAGTATCCGTGTGCCACTGTGGAACAGGTAAGTGATAATTCAGTTTCTATACATATATTGACTTTCTTTTTTGTCATACAGGTTTTCAGGAACCCATGATTTCCTCAATCCCTGAAGGTTTATCTATCTAAGAAGGGTTAGGTGCTCCGGCTCCTTCTGCATTCCTTTTTTCACCCAATGCTCACTCACTTCAGCTGGATTACAAGGTAAAAGCATGTTATCTGTTTACAATAATACATTTAATGTATCTTCAAACATAGATACAAATTTACACTGGTGATGGGCTGCCTTTCCCCAACACAGTCTCATCATCAATCTCCAAATGTGTGGCTGTCTGCATGTCAATCTGCATCTCTGGCTTTTTGGTTTTCGTTCCATCTGAAGCTGTGGCTGGCTTTTTATCTATGTTCAACTGTTTGACTTTCTTTTTGCAACTGTGTGAGGCCTGCTTTCTATCCATCAGCAGCTGTATGTATGTGAGTATCCGTTTGCCACTGTGGAACAGGTAAGTGATAATTCTGTTTCTATACATATATTGACTTTATTTTTTGTCATCCAGGTTTTCAGGAACCCATGATATACTCAATCCCTAAAAGTGTATCCAGCTAAGAAGGGTTAGGTGCTCCGGCTCCCTCTGCATTCCTTTTTTCACCCAACGCTCACTTACTTTAGCTGGATTACAAGGTAAGAACATGTTACCTGTTAACAATAATACATGTAATGTATCTTCAAACATAGATACACATTTACACTGGTGATGGGCTGACTTGCCCCAACACAGTCTCATCATCCATCTCCAAATATGTGGCTGTCTGCATGTCCATCTGCACCTCTGGCGTTTTGGTTTTCTTTCCATCTGAAGCTGTGGCTGGTTTTTTATCTATGTTCAACTGTTTAACTTTGTTTTTGCGAATGTGTGAGGCCTGCCTTCCATCCATCAGCAGCTGTATGTATGTGAGTATCCGTTTGCCACTGTGGAACAGGTAAGTGATAATTCAGTTTCTATCCATATATTGACTTTCTTTTTTGTCATACAATTTTTCAGGAACTCATGATATACTCAATCCCTAAAAGTGTATCCAGCTAAGAAGGGTTAGGTGCTCTGGCTCCCTCTGCATTCCTTTTTTCACCCAACGCTCACTTACTTCAGCTGGATTACAAGTTAAAAGCATGTTACCTGTTTACAATAATACATTTAATGTATCTTCAAACATGAATACAAATTTTCAGTGGTGATGGGCTGCCTTGTCCCAACACAGTCTCATCATCCATCTCCAAATGTGTGGCTGTCTTTATGTCCATCTGCATCTCTGGCGTTTTGGTTTTCTTTCCATCTGAAGGTGTGGCTGGCTTTTTATCTATGTTCAACTGTTTGACTTTATTTTTGCAACTGTGTGAGGCCTGCCTTCCATCCATCAGCAGCTGTATGTAAGTATCCGTGTGCCACCGTGGAACAAGTAAGTGATAATTAAGTTTCTATACATATATTGACTTTCTTTTTTGTCATACAGGTTTTCAGGAAGCCATGATATCCTCAATCCCTAAAAGTGTATCCAGCTAAGAAGGGTTAGGTGCTCCGGCTCCTTCTGCATTCCTTTTTTTACCCAACGCTCACTTACTTCAGCTGGATTACAAGGTAAAAGCATGTTACCTGTTTACAATAATACATTTAATGTATCTTCAAACATAGATACAAATTTACACTGGTGATGGGCTGCCTTGCCCCAACACAGTCTCATCATCCATCTCCAAATGTGTGGCTGTCTGCATGTCCATCTGCATCTCTGACTTTTTGGTTTTCATTCCATCTGAAGTTGTTGCTGGCTTTTCATCTATGTTCAACTGTATGACTTTCTTTTTGCAACTGTGTGAGGCCTGCCTTCCATACATAAGCAGCTGTTTGTATGTGAGTATCCGTTTGCCACTTTGGAACAGGTAAGTGATAATTCACTTTCTATACATATATTGACTGTCCTTTTTGTCATACAGTATTTCAGAAACCCTTGATATCCTCAATCCCTTAAAGTGTATCCAGCTAAGAAGGGTTAAGTGCTCCGGCTCCCTCTGCATTCTTTTTTTCACCCAACGCTCCCTCACTTCAGATGGATTACAAGGTAAGAACATGTTACCTGTTTGCAACAATACATTTAATGTATCTTCAAATATACATACAAATTTACACTGGTGATGGGCTGCCTTGCCCCAACACAGTCTCATCATTCATCTCCAAATCTGTGGCTGTCTGCATGTCCATCTGCATCTCTGGCTGTTTGCTTTTCTTTCTATCTGAAGCTGTGGCTGGTTTTTGATCTATGTACAACTGCTTGACTTCATTTTGCAACTGTGTGAGGCCTGTTTTCTATCCATCAGCAGCTGTATGTATGTGAGTATCCGTGTGCCACTGTGGAACAGGTAAGTGATAATTCAGTTTCTATACATATATTGACTTTCTTTTTTGTCATACAGGTTTTCAGGAACCCATGATTTCCTCAATCCCTGAAGGTTTATCTATCTAAGAAGGGTTAGGTGCTCCGGCTCCTTCTGCATTCCTTTTTTCACCCAATGCTCACTCACTTCAGCTGGATTACAAGGTAAAAGCATGTTATCTGTTTACAATAATACATTTAATGTATCTTCAAACATAGATACAAATTTACACTGGTGATGGGCTGCCTTTCCCCAACACAGTCTCATCATCAATCTCCAAATGTGTGGCTGTCTGCATGTCAATCTGCATCTCTGGCTTTTTGGTTTTCGTTCCATCTGAAGCTGTGGCTGGCTTTTTATCTATGTTCAACTGTTTGACTTTCTTTTTGCAACTGTGTGAGGCCTGCTTTCTATCCATCAGCAGCTGTATGTATGTGAGTATCCGTTTGCCACTGTGGAACAGGTAAGTGATAATTCTGTTTCTATACATATATTGACTTTCTTTTTTGTCATACAGGTTTTCAGGAAGCCATGATATCCTCAATCCCTGAAAGTGTATCCATCTAAGAAGTGTTAGGTGCTCCGTCTCATTCTGCATTTTTTTTTACCCAACGCTCACTTGCTTCAGCTGGATTACAAGGTAAAAGCATGTTACCTGTTTACAATAATACATTTAATGTATCTTCAAACATAGATACAAATTTACACTGGTGATGGGCTACCTTGCCCCAACACAGTCTCCTCATCCATCTCCAAATGTGTGGCTGTCTGCATGTCCATCTGCATCTCTGGCTTTTTGGTTTTCTTTCCATATGAAGCTGTGGCTGGCTTTTTATCCATGTTCAACTGTATGACTTTCTTTTTGCAACTGTGTGAGGTCTGCTTTCTATCCATCAGCAGCTGTATGTATGTGAGCATCCGTATGCTACTGTGGATAAGGTAAGTGATAATTCAGTTTCTATACATATATTGACTTTCTTTTTTATCATACAGGTTCTTGGGAATCCCTGATATCCTCAATACTTGAAAGTGTATCCATCTAAGAAGGGTTAGGTGCTCCGGCTCCCTCTGCATTACCTTTTTCACCCAACGCTCACTCACTTCAGCTGGATTACAAGGTAAAAGCATGTTACCTGTTTACAATAATACATTTAATGTATCTTCAAACATAGATACAAATTTACACTGGTGATGGGCTACATTGCCCCAACACAGTCTCCTCATCCATCTCCAAATGTGTGGCTGTCTGCATGTCCATCTGCATCTCTGGCTTTTTGGTTTTCTTTTCTTTCTGAAGATGTGGCTGGCTTTTTATCTATGTTCAACTGTTTGACTTTCTTTTTCAACTGTGTGAGGTCTGCTTTCTATCCATCAGCAGCTGTATGTATTTGGGTATCCGTATGCCACTGTGGAACAGGTAAGTGCTAATTCTGTTTCTATACATATATTGACTTTCTTTTTTGTCATACAGGTTTTCAGGGAGCCATGATATCCTCAATCCCTGAAAGTGTATCCATCTAAGAAGGGTTTGGTGCTCTGTCTCATTCTGCATTTTCTTTTACCCAACACTCACTTGCTTCAGCTGGATTACAAGGTAAAAGCATGCTATCTGTTTACAAAAATACATTTGATGTATCTTCAAACATAGATATAAATTTACACTGGTGATGGGCTGCCTTGCCCCAACACAGTCATCATCCATCTCCAAATGTGTGGCTGTCTGCATGTCAATCTGCATCTCTGACTTTTTGGTTTTCTTTCTATCTTAAACTGTAGCTGGTTTTTTAGCTATGTACAATGGTTTGACTTCATTTTGCAACTGTGTGAGGCCTGCTTTCTATCCATCAGCAGCTGTACGTATGTGAGTACCCGTATGCCACTGTGGAACAGGTAAGTGATAATTCAGTTTCTATACATATATTGACTTTCTTTTTTGTCATACAGGTTTTCAGGAACCCATGATTTCCTCAATCCCTGAAGGTTTATCTATCTAAGAAGGGTTAGGTGCTCCGGCTCCTTCTTCATTCCTTTTTTCACCCAACGCTCACTCACTTCAGCTGGATTACAAGGTAAAAGCATGTTACCTGTTCACAATAATACATTTAATGTATCTTCAAACATAGATACACATTTACACTGGTGATGGGCTGCCTTGCCCCAACACAGTCTCATCGTCAATCTCCTAATGTGTGGCTATCTGCATGTCCATATGTATCTCTGGCGTTTTGGTTTTCTTTCCATCTGAAGCTGTTGCTGGCTTTTTATCTATGTTCAACTGTTTGACTTTCTTTTTGCAACTGTGAGATCTGCTTTCTATCCATCAGCAGCTGTATGTATGTGAGTATCCGTGTGCCACTGTGGAACAGGTAAGTGATAATTCAGTTTCTATACATATATTGACTTTCTTTTTTGTCATCCAGGTTCTCTGGAATCCATGATATCCTCAATGCCTGAAGGTGTATCCAGCTAAGAATGGTTAGGTGCTCCGGCTCTGTTTGCATTCCTTTTTTCACCCAACGCTCACTCACTTCAGCTGGATAACAAGGTAAATGCATGTTACCTGTTAACAATAATAAATGTAATGTATCTTCAAACATAGATATAAATTTACACTGGTGATAGGCTGCCTTGCCCCAACACATTCTCATCGTCAATCTCCTAATTTGTTGCTCTCTGCATGTCCATCTGTATCTCTGGCTTTTTGGTTTTCATTCCATCTGAAGCTGTTGCTGGCTTTTTATCTATGTTCAACTGTTTGACTTTCTTTTTGCAACTGTGTGAGGCCTGCTTTCCATCCATCAGCAGCTGTATGTATGTGAGTATCTGTATGCCACTGTGGAACAGGTAAGTGATAATTCAGTTTCTATACATATATTGACTTTCTTTTTTGTCATACAGGTTTTCAGGAACCCATGATTTCCTCAATCCCTGAAAGTGTATCCATCTAAGAAGTGTTAGGTGCTCCGGCTTCCTCTGCATTCCTTTTTTCACCCAACGCTCACTCGCTTCAGCTGGATTACAAGGTAAAAGCATGTTATCTGTTTACAATAATACATTTAATGTATCTTCAAACATAGATACAAATTTTCACTGGTGATGGGCTGCCTTGCCCCAACACAGTCTCATCATCCATCTCCAAATCTGTGGCTGTCTGCATGTCCATCTGCATCTCTGGCTGTTTGGTTTTCTTTCAATCTGAAGCTTTTGCTGGCTTTTTATCTATGTTCAGCTGTTTGACTTTCTTTTTGCAACTGCGAGATCTGCTTTCTATCCATCAGCAGCTGTATGTATGTGAGTATCCGTATGCCACTGTGGAACAGGTAAGTGATAATTCAGTTTCTGTACATATATTGACTTTCTTTTTTGTCATACAGGTTTTCAGGAACCCATGATATCCTCAATCCCTGAACGTGTATCCAGCTAAGAAGGGTTAGGAGCTCCGTCTCTTTTTGCATTCCTTTTTTCACCCAACGCTCACTCACTTCAGCTGGATAACAAGGTAAAAGCATGTTACCTGTTAACAATAATACATGTAATGTATCTTCAAACATAGATATAAATTTACACTGGGGATGGGCTGCCTTGCCCCAACACAGTCTCATCATCCATCTCCAAATGGGTGGCTGTCTGCATGTCCATCTGCATCTCTGACTTTTTGGTTTTCATTCCATCTGAAGTTGTTGCTGGCTTTTCATCTATGTTCAACTGTATGACTTTCTTTTTGCAACTGTGTGAGGCCTGCCTTCCATACATAAGCAGCTGTTTGTATGTGAGTATCCGTGTGCCACTGTGGAACAGGTAAGTGATAATTCACTTTCTATCCATATATTGACTGTCCTTTTTGTCATACAGTATTTCAGAAACCCTTGATATCCTCAATCCCTTAAAGTGTATCCAGCTAAGAAGGGTTAAGTGCTCCGGCTCCCTCTGCATTCTTTTTTTCACCCAACGCTCCCTCACTTCAGATGGATTACAAGGTAAGAACATGTTACCTGTTTGCAACAATACATTTAATGTATCTTCAAATATACATACAAATTTACACTGGTGATGGGCTGCCTTGCCCCAACACAGTCTCACCATCCATCTCCAAATATGTGGCTGTCTGCATGTCCATCTGCATCTCTGGCTGTTTGCTTTTCTTTCTATCTGAAGCTGTGGCTGGTTTTTTATCTATGTACAACTGCTTGACTTCATTTTGCAACTGTGTGAGGCCTGTTTTCTATCCATCAGCAGCTGTATGTATGTGAGTATCCATGTGCCACTGTGGAACAGGTAAGTGATAATTCAGTTTCTATACATATATTGACTTTCTTTTTTGTCATCCAGGTTTTCAGGAACCCATGATATACTCAATCCCTAAAAGTGTATCCAGCTAAGAAGGGTTAGGTGCTCCGGCTCCCTCTGCATTCCTTTTTTCACCCAACGCTCACTTACTTGAGCTGGATTACAAGGTAAGAACATGTTACCTGTTAACAATAATACATGTAATGTATCTTCAAACATAGATACACATTTAAACTGGTGATGGGCTGCCTTGCCCCAACACAGTCTCACCATCCATCTCCAAATATGTGGCTGTCTGCATGTCCATCTGCACCTCTGTCGTTTTGGTTTTCTTTCCATCTAAAGCTGTGGCTGGCTTTTTATCTATGTTCAACTGTTTAACTTTGTTTTTGCGAATGTGTGAGGCCTGCCTTCCATCCATCAGCAGCTGTATGTATGTGAGTATCCGTGTGCCACTGTGGAACACGTAAGTGATAATTCAGTTTCTATACATATATTGACGTTCTTTTTTGTCGTACAGTTTTTTAGGAACCCGTGATATCCTCAATCCCTGACGGTGTATCCATCTAAGAAGGGTTAAGTGCTCGGGCTCCCTCTGCATTCCTTTTTTCACCCAACGCTCACTCACTTCAGCTGGATTACAAGTTAAGAACATGTTATCTGTTTACAATAATACATTTAATGTATCTTCAAACATAGATACAAATTTACACCGGTAATGGGCTGCCTTGCCCCAACACAGTCTCATCGTCAATCTTCTAATGTGTGGCTGTCTACATGTCCATCTGCATCTCTGACGTTTTGGTTTTCTTTACATCAGAAGCTGTGGCTTGCTTTTTATCTATGTTCAACTGTCTGACTTTCTTTTTGCAACTGTGTGAAGTCTGCTTTTTGTCCATCAACAGTTGTATGTCTGTGAGTATCCGTATGCCACTGTGGAACAGGTAAGTGATAATTCAGTTTCTATACATATATTGACTTTATTTTTTGTCATCCAGGTTTTCAGGAACCCATGATATACTCAATCCCTAAAAGTGTATCCAGCTAAGAAGGGTTAGGTGCTCCGGCTCCCTCTGCATTCCTTTTTTCACCCAACGCTCACTTACTTGAGCTGGATTACAAGGTAAGAACATGTTACCTGTTAACAATAATACATGTAATGTATCTTCAAACATAGATACACATTTACACTGGTGATGGGCTGACTTGCCCCAACATAGTCTCATCATCCATCTCCAAATATGTGGCTGTCTGCATGTCCATCTGCACCTCTGGCGTTTTGGTTTTCTTTCCATCTGAAGCTGTGGCTGGCTTTTTATCTATGTTCAACTGTTTAACTTTGTTTTTGCGAATGTGTGAGGCCTGCCTTCCATCCATCAGCAGCTGTATGTATGTGAGTATCCGTTTGCCACTGTGGAACAGGTAAGTGATAATTCAGTTTCTATCCATATATTGACTTTCTTTTTTGTCATACAATTTTTCAGGAACCCATGATATACTCAATCCCTAAAAGTGTATCCAGCTAAGAAGGGTTAGGTGCTCTGGCTCCCTCTGCATTCCTTTTTTCACCCAACGCTCACTTACTTCAGCTGGATTACAAGTTAAAAGCATGTTACCTGTTTACAATAATACATTTAATGTATCTTCAAACATGAATACAAATTTTCAGTGGTGATGGGCTGCCTTGTCCCAACACAGTCTCATCATCCATCTCCAAATGTGTGGCTGTCTTTATGTCCATCTGCATCTCTGGCGTTTTGGTTTTCTTTCCATCTGAAGGTGTGGCTGGCTTTTTATCTATGTTCAACTGTTTGACTTTATTTTTGCAACTGTGTGAGGCCTGCCTTCCATCCATCAGCAGCTGTATGTAAGTATCCGTGTGCCACCGTGGAACAAGTAAGTGATAATTAAGTTTCTATACATATATTGACTTTCTTTTTTGTCATACAGGTTTTCAGGAAGCCATGATATCCTCAATCCCTAAAAGTGTATCCAGCTAAGAAGGGTTAGGTGCTCCGGCTCCTTCTGCATTCCTTTTTTTACCCAACGCTCACTTACTTCAGCTGGATTACAAGGTAAAAGCATGTTACCTGTTTACAATAATACATTTAATGTATCTTCAAATATACATACAAATTTACACTGGTGATGGGCTGCCTTGCCCCAACACAGTCTCATCATCCATCTCCAAATGTGTGGCTGTCTTTATGTCCATCTGCATCTCTGACTTTTTGGTTTTCATTCCATCTGAAGTTGTTGCTGGCTTTTCATCTATGTTCAACTGTATGACTTTCTTTTTGCAACTGTGTGAGGCCTGCCTTCCATACATAAGCAGCTGTTTGTATGTGAGTATCCGTTTGCCACTTTGGAACAGGTAAGTGATAATTCACTTTCTATACATATATTGACTTTCTTTTTTGTCATACAGGTTTTCAGGGAGCCATGATATCCTCAATCCCTGAAAGTGTATCCATCTAAGAAGGGTTTGGTGCTCCGTCTCATTCTGCATTTTCTTTTACCCAACACTCACTTGCTTCAGCTGGATTACAAGGTAAAAGCATGCTATCTGTTTACAATAATACATTTGATGTATCTTCAAACATAGATATAAATTTACACTGGTGATGGGCTGCCTTGCCCCAACACAGTCATCATCCATCTCCAAATGTGTGGCTGTCTGCATGTCAATCTGCATCTCTGACTTTTTGGTTTTCTTTCTATCTGAAACTGTAGCTGGTTTTTTAGCTATGTACAACGGTTTGACTTCATTTTGCAACTGTGTGAGGCCTGCTTTCTATCCATCAGCAGCTGTACGTATGTGAGTACCCGTATGCCACTGTGGAACAGGTAAGTGATAATTCAGTTTCTATACATATATTGACTTTCTTTTTTGTCATACAGGTTTTCAGGAACCCATGATTTCCTCAATCCCTGAAGGTTTATCTATCTAAGAAGGGTTAGGTGCTCCGGCTCCTTCTGCATTCCTTTTTTCACCCAACGCTCACTCACTTCAGCTGGATTACAAGGTAAAAGCATGTTACCTGTTCACAATAATACATTTAATGTATCTTCAAACAAAGATACACATTTACACTGGTGATGGGCTGCCTTGCCCCAACACAGTCTCATCGTCAATCTCCTAATGTGTGGCTATCTGCATGTCCATATGTATCTCTGGCGTTTTGGTTTTCTTTCCATCTGAAGCTGTTGCTGGCTTTTTATCTATGTTCAACTGTTTGACTTTCTTTTTGCAACTGTGAGATCTGCTTTCTATCCATCAGCAGCTGTATGTATGTGAGTATCCGTGTGCCACTGTGGAACAGGTAAGTGATAATTCAGTTTCTATACATATATTGACTTTCTTTTTTGTCATCCAGGTTCTCTGGAATCCATGATATCCTCAATCCCTGAAGCTGTATCCAGCTAAGAAGGGTTAGGTGCTCCGGCTCTGTTTGCATTCCTTTTTTCACCCAACGCTCACTCACTTCAGCTGGATAACAAGGTAAATGCATGTTACCTGTTAACAATAATAAATGTAATGTATCTTCAAACATAGATATAAATTTACACTGGTGATAGGCTGCCTTGCCCCAACACATTCTCATCGTCAATCTCCTAATTTGTTGCTCTCTGCATGTCCATCTGTATCTCTGGCTTTTTGGTTTTCATTCCATCTGAAGCTGTTGCTGGCTTTTTATCTATGTTCAACTGTTTGACTTTCTTTTTGCAACTGTGTGAGGCCTGCCTTCCATCCATCAGCAGCTGTATGTATGTGAGTATCTGTATGCCACTGTGGAACAGGTAAGTGATAATTCAGTTTCTATACATATATTGACTTTCTTTTTTGTCATACAGGTTTTCAGGAACCCATGATTTCCTCAATCCCTGAAAGTGTATCCATCTAAGAAGTGTTAGGTGCTCCGGCTTCCTCTGCATTCCTTTTTTCACCCAACGCTCACTCGCTTCAGCTGGATTACAAGGTAAAAACATGTTATCTGTTTACAATAATACATTTAATGTATCTTCAAACATAGATACAAATTTTCACTGGTGATGGGCTGCCTTGCCCCAACACAGTCTCATCATCCATCTCCAAATCTGTGGCTGTCTGCATGTCCATCTGCATCTCTGGCTGTTTGGTTTTCTTTCAATCTGAAGCTGTTGCTGGCTTTTTATCTATGTTCAACTGTTTGACTTTCTTTTTGCAACTGCGAGATCTGCTTTCTATCCATCAGCAGCTGTATGTATGTGAGTATCCGTATGCCACTGTGGAACAGGTAAGTGATAATTCAGTTTCTGTACATATATTGACTTTCTTTTTTGTCATACAGGTTTTCAGGAACCCATGATATCCTCAATCCCTGAACGTGTATCCAGCTAAGAAGGGTTAGGAGCTCCGGCTCTTTTTGCATTCCTTTTTTCACCCAACGCTCACTCACTTCAGCTGGATAACAAGGTAAAAGCATGTTACCTGTTAACAATAATACATGTAATGTATCTTCAAACATAGATATAAATTTACACTGGGGATGGGCTGCCTTGCCCCAACACAGTCTCATCATCCATCTCCAAATGGGTGGCTGTCTGCATGTCCATCTGCATCTCTGACTTTTTGGTTTTCATTCCATCTGAAGTTGTTGCTGGCTTTTCATCTATGTTCAACTGTATGACTTTCTTTTTGCAACTGTGTGAGGCCTGCCTTCCATACATAAGCAGCTGTTTGTATGTGAGTATCCGTGTGCCACTGTGGAACAGGTAAGTGATAATTCACTTTCTATCCATATATTGACTGTCCTTTTTGTCATACAGTATTTCAGAAACCCTTGATATCCTCAATCCCTTAAAGTGTATCCAGCTAAGAAGGGTTAAGTGCTCCGGCTCCCTCTGCATTCTTTTTTTCACCCAACGCTCCCTCACTTCAGATGGATTACAAGGTAAGAACATGTTACCTGTTTGCAACAATACATTTAATGTATCTTCAAATATACATACAAATTTACACTGGTGATGGGCTGCCTTGCCCCAACACAGTCTCATCATTCATCTCCAAATCTGTGGCTGTCTGCATGTCCATCTGCATCTCTGGCTGTTTGCTTTTCTTTCTATCTGAAGCTGTGGCTGGTTTTTTATCTATGTACAACTGCTTGACTTCATTTTGCAACTGTGTGAGGCCTGTTTTCTATCCATCAGCAGCTGTATGTATGTGAGTATCCGTGTGCCACTGTGGAACAGGTAAGTGATAATTCAGTTTCTATACATATATTGACTTTCTTTTTTGTCATCCAGGTTTTCAGGAACCCATGATATACTCAATCCCTAAAAGTGTATCCAGCTAAGAAGGGTTAGGTGCTCCGGCTCCCTCTGCATTCCTTTTTTCACCCAACGCTCACTTACTTGAGCTGGATTACAAGGTAAGAACATGTTACCTGTTAACAATAATACATGTAATGTATCTTCAAACATAGATACACATTTAAACTGGTGATGGGCTGCCTTGCCCCAACAGAGTCTCACCATCCATCTCCAAATATGTGGCTGTCTGCATGTCCATCTGCACCTCTGTCGTTTTGGTTTTCTTTCCATCTAAAGCTGTGGCTGGCTTTTTATCTATGTTCAACTGTTTAACTTTGTTTTTGCGAATGTGTGAGGCCTGCCTTCCATCCATCAGCAGCTGTATGTATGTGAGTATCCGTGTGCCACTGTGGAACACGTAAGTGATAATTCAGTTTCTATACATATATTGACTTTCTTTTTTGTCGTACAGTTTTTTAGGAACCCGTGATATCCTCAATCCCTGACGGTGTATCCATCTAAGAAGGGTTAAGTGCTCGGGCTCCCTCTGCATTCCTTTTTTCACCCAACGCTCACTCACTTCAGCTGGATTACAAGGTAAGAACATGTTATCTGTTTACAATAATACATTAAATGTATCTTCAAACATAGATACAAATTTACACCGGTAATGGGCTGCCTTGCCCCAACACAGTCTCATCGTCAATCTTCTAATGTGTGGCTGTCTACATGTCCATCTGCATCTCTGACGTTTTGGTTTTCTTTACATCAGAAGCTGTGGCTTGCTTTTTATCTATGTTCAACTGTCTGACTTTCTTTTTGCAACTGTGTGAAGTCTGCTTTTTGTCCATCAACAGTTGTATGTCTGTGAGTATCCGTATGCCACTGTGGAACAGGTAAGTGATAATTCAGTTTCTATACATATATTGACTTTATTTTTTGTCATCCAGGTTTTCAGGAACCCATGATATACTCAATCCCTAAAAGTGTATCCAGCTAAGAAGGGTTAGGTGCTCCGGCTCCCTCTGCATTCCTTTTTTCACCCAACGCTCACTTACTTGAGCTGGATTACAAGGTAAGAACATGTTACCTGTTAACAATAATACATGTAATGTATCTTCAAACATAGATACACATTTACACTGGTGATGGGCTGACTTGCCCCAACACAGTCTCATCATCCATCTACAAATATGTGGCTGTCTGCATGTCCATCTGCACCTCTGGCGTTTTGGTTTTCTTTCCATCTGAAGCTGTGGCTGGCTTTTTATCTATGTTCAACTGTTTAACTTTGTTTTTGCGAATGTGTGAGGCCTGCCTTCCATCCATCAGCAGCTGTATGTATGTGAGTATCCGTTTGCCACTGTGGAACAGGTAAGTGATAATTCAGTTTCTATCCATATATTGACTTTCTTTTTTGTCATACAATTTTTCAGGAACCCATGATATACTCAATCCCTAAAAGTGTATCCAGCTAAGAAGGGTTAGGTGCTCTGGCTCCCTCTGCATTCCTTTTTTCACCCAACGCTCACTTACTTCAGCTGGATTACAAGGTAAAAGCATGTTACCTGTTTACAATAATACATTTAATGTATCTTCAAACATGAATACAAATTTTCAGTGGTGATGGGCTGCCTTGTCCCAACACAGTCTCATCATCCATCTCCAAATGTGTGGCTGTCTTTATGTCCATCTGCATCTCTGGCGTTTTGGTTTTCTTTCCATCTGAAGGTGTGGCTGGCTTTTTATCTATGTTCAACTGTTTGACTTTCTTTTTGCAACTGTGTGAGGCCTGCCTTCCATCCATCAGCAGCTGTATGTGAGTATCCGTGTGCCACCGTGGAACAAGTAAGTGATAATTAAGTTTCTATACATATATTGACTTTCTTTTTTGTCATACAGGTTTTCAGGAAGCCATGATATCCTCAATCCCTAAAAGTGTATCCAGCTAAGAAGGGTTAGGTGCTCCGGCTCCTTCTGCATTCCTTTTTTTACCCAACGCTCACTTACTTCAGCTGGATTACAAGGTAAAAGCATGTTACCTGTTTACAATAATACATTTAATGTATCTTCAAACATAGATACAAATTTACACTGGTGATGGGCTGCCTTGCCCCAACACAGTCTCATCATCCATCTCCAAATGTGTGGCTGTCTGCATGTCCATCTGCATCTCTGACTTTTTGGTTTTCATTCCATCTGAAGTTGTTGCTGGCTTTTCATCTATGTTCAACTGTATGACTTTCTTTTTGCAACTGTGTGAGGCCTGCCTTCCATACATAAGCAGCTGTTTGTATGTGAGTATCCGTGTGCCACTTTGGAACAGGTAAGTGATAATTCACTTTCTATACATATATTGACTGTCCTTTTTGTCATACAGTATTTCAGAAACCCTTGATATCCTCAATCCCTTAAAGTGTATCCAGCTAAGAAGGGTTAAGTGCTCCGGCTCCCTCTGCATTCTTTTTTTCACCCAACGCTCCCTCACTTCAGATGGATTACAAGGTAAGAACATGTTACCTGTTTGCAACAATACATTTAATGTATCTTCAAATATACATACAAATTTACACTGGTGATGGGCTGCCTTGCCCCAACACAGTCTCATCATTCATCTCCAAATCTGTGGCTGTCTGCATGTCCATCTGCATCTCTGGCTGTTTGCTTTTCTTTCTATCTGAAGCTGTGGCTGGTTTTTTATCTATGTACAACTGCTTGACTTCATTTTGCAACTGTGTGAGGCCTGTTTTCTATCCATCAGCAGCTGTATGTATGTGAGTATCCGTGTGCCACTGTGGAACAGGTAAGTGATAATTCAGTTTCTATACATATATTGACTTTCTTTTTTGTCGTACAGTTTTTTAGGAACCCGTGATATCCTCAATCCCTGACGGTGTATCCATCTAAGAAGGGTCAGGTGCTCGGGTTCCCTCTGCATTCCTTTTTTCACCCAACGCTCACTCACTTCAGCTGGATTACAAGGTAAGAACATGTTATCTGTTTACAATAATACATTTAATGTATCTTCAAACATAGATACAAATTTACACCGGTAATGGGCTGCCTTGCCCCAACACAGTCTCATCGTCAATCTTCTAATGTGTGGCTGTCTACATGTCCATCTGCATCTCTGACGTTTTGGTTTTCTTTACATCAGAAGCTGTGGCTTGCTTTTTATCTATGTTCAACTGTCTGACTTTCTTTTTGCAACTGTGTGAGGTCTGCTTTTTGTCCATCAACAGTTGTATGTCTGTGAGTATCCGTATGCCACTGTGGAACAGGTAAGTGATAATTCAGTTTCTATACATATATTGACTTTATTTTTTGTCATACAGGTTTTCAGGAACCCATGATTTCCTCAATCCCTGAAAGTGTATCCATCTAAGAAGTGTTAGGTGCTCCGGCTCCCTCTGCATTCCTTTTTTCACCCAACGCTCACTTACTTCAGCTGGATTACAAAGTAAAAGCATGTTACCTGTTTACAATAATACATTTAATGTATCTTCAAACATAGATACAAATTTACACTGGTGATGGGCTGCCTTGCCCCAACACAGTCTCATCGTCAATCTCCTAATGTGTGGCTATCTGCATGTCCATATGTATCTCTGGCGTTTTGGTTTTCTTTCCATCTGAAGCTGTTGCTGGCTTTTTATCTATGTTCAACTGTTTGACTTTCTTTTTGCAACTGTGAGATCTGCTTTCTATCCATCAGCAGCTGTATGTATGTGAGTATCCGTGTGCCACTGTGGAACAGGTAAGTGATAATTCAGTTTCTATACGTATATTGACTTTCTTTTTTGTCATCCAGGTTCTCTGGAATCCATGATATCCTCAATCCCTGAAGGTGTATCCAGCTAAGAAGGGTTAGGTGCTCCGGCTCTGTTTGCATTCCTTTTTTCACCCAACGCTCACTCACTTCAGCTGGATAACAAGGTAAATGCATGTTACCTGTTAACAATAATAAATGTAATGTATCTTCAAACATAGATATAAATTTACACTGGTGATAGGCTGCCTTGCCCCAACACATTCTCATCATCCATCTCCAAATCTGTGGCTGTCTGCATGTCCATCTGCATCTCTGGCTGTTTGGTTTTCTTTCAATCTGAAGCTGTTGCTGGCTTTTTATCTATGTTCAACTGTTTGACTTTCTTTTTGCAACTGCGAGATCTGCTTTCTATCCATCAGCAGCTGTATGTATGTGAGTATCCGTATGCCACTGTGGAACAGGTAAGTGATAATTCAGTTTCTGTACATATATTGACTTTCTTTTTTGTCATACAGGTTTTCAGGAACCCATGATATCCTCAATCCCTGAACGTGTATCCAGCTAAGAAGGGTTGGGTGCTGCGGCTCCCTCTGCATTCCTTTTTTCACCCAACGCTCACTCACTTCAGCTGGATAACCAGGAAAAAGCATGTTACCTGTTAACAATAATACATGTAATGTATCTTCAAACATAGATATAAATTTACACTGGGGATGGGCTGCCTTGCCCCAACACAGTCTCATCATCCATCTCCAAATGGGTGGCTGTCTGCATGTCCATCTGCATCTCTGACTTTTTGGTTTTCATTCCATCTGAAGTTGTTGCTGGCTTTTCATCTATGTTCAACTGTATGACTTTCTTTTTGCAACTGTGTGAGGCCTGCCTTCCATACATAAGCAGCTGTTTGTATGTGAGTATCCGTGTGCCACTGTGGAACAGGTAAGTGATAATTCACTTTCTATCCATATATTGACTGTCCTTTTTGTCATACAGTATTTCAGAAACCCTTGATATCCTCAATCCCTTAAAGTGTATCCAGCTAAGAAGGGTTAAGTGCTCCGGCTCCCTCTGCATTCTTTTTTTCACCCAACGCTCCCTCACTTCAGATGGATTACAAGGTAAGAACATGTTACCTGTTTGCAACAATACATTTAATGTATCTTCAAATATACATACAAATTTACACTGGTGATGGGCTGCCTTGCCCCAACACAGTCTCATCATTCATCTCCAAATCTGTGGCTGTCTGCATGTCCATCTGCATCTCTGGCTGTTTGCTTTTCTTTCTATCTGAAGCTGTGGCTGGTTTTTTATCTATGTACAACTGCTTGACTTCATTTTGCAACTGTGTGAGGCCTGTTTTCTATCCATCAGCAGCTGTATGTATGTGAGTATCCGTGTGCCACTGTGGAACAGGTAAGTGATAATTCAGTTTCTATACATATATTGACTTTCTTTTTTGTCGTACAGTTTTTTAGGAACCCGTGATATCCTCAATCCCTGACGGTGTATCCATCTAAGAAGGGTTAAGTGCTCGGGCTCCCTCTGCATTCCTTTTTTCACCCAACGCTCACTCACTTCAGCTGGATTACAAGGTAAGAACATGTTATCTGTTTACAATAATACATTTAATGTATCTTCAAACATAGATACAAATTTACACCGGTAATGGGCTGCCTTGCCCCAACACAGTCTCATCGTCAATCTTCTAATGTGTGGCTGTCTACATGTCCATCTGCATCTCTGACGTTTTGGTTTTCTTTACATCAGAAGCTGTGGCTTGCTTTTTATCTATGTTCAACTGTCTGACTTTCTTTTTGCAACTGTGTGAGGTCTGCTTTTTGTCCATCAACAGTTGTATGTCTGTGAGTATCCGTATGCCACTGTGGAACAGGTAAGTGATAATTCAGTTTCTATACATATATTGACTTTATTTTTTGTCATCCAGGTTTTCAGGAACCCATGATATACTCAATCCCTAAAAGTGTATCCAGCTAAGAAGGGTTAGGTGCTCCGGCTCCCTCTGCATTCCTTTTTTCACCCAACGCTCAATTACTTGAGCTGGATTACAAGGTAAGAACATGTTACCTGTTAACAATAATACATGTAATGTATCTTCAAACATAGATACACATTTACACTGGTGATGGGCTGACTTGCCCCAACACAGTCTCATCATCCATCTCCAAATATGTGGCTGTCTGCATGTCCATCTGCATCTCTGGCAGTTTGGTTTTCTTTCTATCTGAAACTGTGGCTGGCTTTTTATCTATATTCATCTTTTTTACATTTTTTTTGCAACTGTGTTAGGTCTGCTTTCTATCCATCAGCAGCTGTATGTATGTGAGTATCCGTGTGCCACTGTGGAACAGGTAAGTGATAATTAAGTTTCTATACATATAGTGACTTTCCTTTTTGTCATACAGATTCTCTGGAACCCATGATATCCTCAATCCCTGAAGGTGTATCCATCTAAGAAGGGTTAGGTGCTCCGGCTCCTTCTGCATTCCTTTTTTCACCCAACGCTCACTCACTTCAGCTGGATTACAAGGTAAAAGCATGTTACCTATTTACAATAATACACTTAATGTATCTTCAAACAAAGATAAAAATTTACCGCGGTGATGGGCTGCCTTGCCCCAACACAGTCTCATCATCCATCTCCAAATGTGTGGCTGTCTGCATATCCATCTTCATCTCTGGCGTTTTGGTTTTCTTTCCATCTGATCTGATCTATGTTCAACTGTTTGACTTTCTTATTGTAACTGTATGAGGCCTGCCTTCCATCCATCAGCAGCTGTATGTATGTGAGTACCCGTATGCCACTGTGGAACAGGTAAGTGATAATTCAGTTTCTATACATATATTGACTTTCTTTTTTGTCATACAGGTTTTCAGGAACCCATGATTTCCTCAATCCCTGAAGGTTTATCTATCTAAGAAGGGTTAGGTGCTCCGGCTCCTTCTGCATTTTTTTTTACCCAATGCTCACTCACTTCAGCTGGATTACAAGGTAAAAGCATGTTACCTGTTTACAATAATACATTTAATGTATCTTCAAACATAGATACAAATTTACACTGGTGATGGGCTACCTTGCCCCAACACAGTCTCCTCATCCATCTCCAAATGTGTGGCTGTCTGCATGTCCATCTGCATCTCTGGCTTTTTGGTTTTCTTTCCATATGAAGCTGTGGCTGGCTTTTTTTTCCATGTTCAACTGTTTGACTTTCTTTTTGCAACTGTGTGAGGTCTGCTTTCTATCCATCAGCAGCTGTATGTATGTGAGCATCCGTATGCTACTGTGGATAAGGTAAGTGATAATTCAGTTTCTATACATATATTGACTTTCTTTTTTGTTATACAGGTTTTCAGGAACCCATGATTTCCTCAATCCCTGAAAGTGTATCCATCTAAGAAGTGTTAGGTGCTCCGGCTTCCTCTGCATTCCTTTTTTCACCCAACGCTCACTCGCTTCAGCTGGATTACAAGGTAAAAGCATGTTATCTGTTTACAATAATACATTTAATGTATCTTCAAACATAGATACAAATTTTCACTGGTGATGGGCTGCCTTGCCCCAACACAGTCTCATCATCCATCTCCAAATCTGTGGCTGTCTGCATGTCCATCTGCATCTCTGGCTGTTTGGTTTTCTTTCAATCTGAAGCTGTTGCTGGCTTTTTATCTATGTTCAACTGTTTGACTTTCTTTTTGCAACTGTGTGAGGCCTGCCTTCCATCCATCAGCAGCTGTATGTATGTGAGTATCTGTATGCCACTGTGGAACAGGTAAGTGATAATTCAGTTTCTATACATATATTGACTTTCTTTTTTGTTATACAGGTTTTCAGGAACCCATGATATCCTCAATCCCTGAACGTGTATCCAGCTAAGAAGGGTTAGGAGCTCCGGCTCTTTTTGCATTCCTTTTTTCACCCAACGCTCACTCACTTCAGCTGGATAACCAGGAAAAAGCATGTTACCTGTTAACAATAATACATGTAATGTATCTTCAAACATAGATATAAATTTACACTGGGGATGGGCTGCCTTGCCCCAACACAGTCTCATCATCCATCTCCAAATGGGTGGCTGTCTGCATGTCCATCTGCATCTCTGACTTTTTGGTTTTCATTCCATCTGAAGTTGTTGCTGGCTTTTCATCTATGTTCAACTGTATGACTTTCTTTTTGCAACTGTGTGAGGCCTGCCTTCCATCCATCAGCAGCTGTATGTATGTGAGTATCTGTATGCCACTGTGGAACAGGTAAGTGATAATTCAGTTTCTATACATATATTGACTTTCTTTTTTGTCATCCAGGTTTTCAGGAACCCATGATATACTCAATCCCTAAAAGTGTATCCAGCTAAGAAGGGTTAGGTGCTGCGGCTCCCTCTGCATTCCTTTTTTCACCCAACGCTCACTTACTTGAGCTGGATTACAAGGTAAGAACATGTTACCTGTTAACAATAATACATGTAATGTATCTTCAAACATAGATACACATTTAAACTGGTGATGGGCTGCCTTGCCCCAACACAGTCTCACCATCCATCTCCAAATATGTGGCTGTCTGCATGTCCATCTGCACCTC
Organism: Salminus brasiliensis; assembly: GCF_030463535.1. Taxonomy (NCBI): domain Eukaryota; kingdom Metazoa; phylum Chordata; class Actinopteri; order Characiformes; family Bryconidae; genus Salminus; species Salminus brasiliensis. Next base: position 18,141,150 of record NC_132896.1, read on the forward strand.
TGGCGTTTTGGTTTTCTTTCCATCTGAAGCTGTGGCTGGCTTTTTATCTATGTTCAACTGTTTAACTTTGTTTTTGCGAATGTGTGAGGCCTGCCTTCCATCCATCAGCAGCTGTACGTATGTGAGTATCCGTGTGCCACTGTGGAACAGGTAAGTGATAATTCAGTTTCTATACATATATTGACTTTCTTTTTTGTCGTACAGTTTTTTAGGAACCCGTGATATCCTCAATCCCTGACGGTGTATCCATCTAAGAAGGGTTAAGTGCTCGGGCTCCCTCTGCATTCCTTTTTTCACCCAACGCTCACTCACTTCAGCTGGATTACAAGGTAAGAACATGTTATCTGTTTACAATAATACATTTAATGTATCTTCAAACATAGATACAAATTTACACCGGTAATGGGCTGCCTTGCCCCAACACAGTCTCATCGTCAATCTTCTAATGTGTGGCTGTCTACATGTCCATCTGCATCTCTGACGTTTTGGTTTTCTTTACATCAGAAGCTGTGGCTGGCTTTTTATCTATGTTCAACTGTTTGACTTTCTTTTTGCAACTGTGTGAGGCCTGCCTTCCATCCATCAGCAGCTGTATGTAAGTATCCGTGTGCCACCGTGGAACAAGTAAGTGATAATTAAGTTTCTATACATATATTGACTTTCTTTTTTGTCATACAGGTTTTCAGGAAGCCATGATATCCTCAATCCCTAAAAGTGTATCCAGCTAAGAAGGGTTAGGTGCTCCGGCTCCTTCTGCATTCCTTTTTTTACCCAACGCTCACTTACTTCAGCTGGATTACAAGGTAAAAGCATGTTACCTGTTTACAATAATACATTTAATGTATCTTCAAACATAGATACAAATTTACACTGGTGATGGGCTGCCTTGCCCCAACACAGTCTCATCATCCATCTCCAAATGTGTGGCTGTCTGCATGTCCATCTGCATCTCTGACTTTTTGGTTTTCATTCCATCTGAAGTTGTTGCTGGCTTTTCATCTATGTTCAACTGTATGACTTTCTTTTTGCAACTGTGTGAGGCCTGCCTTCCATACATAAGCAGCTGTTTGTATGTGAGTATCCGTTTGCCACTTTGGAACAGGTAAGTGATAATTCACTTTCTATACATATATTGACTGTCCTTTTTGTCATACAGTATTTCAGAAACCCTTGATATCCTCAATCCCTTAAAGTGTATCCAGCTAAAAAGGGTTAAGTGCTCCGGCTCCCTCTGCATTCTTTTTTTCACCCAACGCTCCCTCACTTCAGATGGATTACAAGGTAAGAACATGTTACCTGTTTGCAACAATACATTTAATGTATCTTCAAATATACATACAAATTTACACTGGTGATGGGCTGCCTGGCCCCAACACAGTCTCATCATTCATCTCCAAATCTGTGGCTGTCTGCATGTCCATCTGCATCTCTGGCTGTTTGCTTTTCTTTCTATCTGAAGCTGTGGCTGGTTTTTTATCTATGTACAACTGCTTGACTTCATTTTGCAACTGTGTGAGGCCTGTTTTCTATCCATCAGCAGCTGTATGTATGTGAGTATCCGTGTGCCACTGTGGAACAGGTAAGTGATAATTCAGTTTTTATACATATATTGACTTTCTTTTTTGTCATACAGTTTTTTAGGAACCCGTGATATCCTCAATCCCTGACGGTGTATCCATCTAAGAAGGGTTAGGTGCTCGGGTTCCCTCTGCATTCCTTTTTTCACCCAACGCTCACTCACTTCAACTGGATTACAAGGTAAGAACATGTTATCTGTTTACAATAATACATTTAATGTATCTTCAAACATAGATACAAATTTACACCGGTAATGGGCTGCCTTGCCCCAACACAGTCTCATCGTCAATCTTCTAATGTGTGGCTGTCTACATGTCCATCTGCATCTCTGACGTTTTGGTTTTCTTTACATCAGAAGCTGTGGCTTGCTTTTTATCTATGTTCAACTGTCTGACTTTCTTTTTGCAACTGTGTGAGGTCTGCTTTTTGTCCATCAACAGTTGTATGTCTGTGAGTATCCGTATGCCACTGTGGAACAGGTAAGTGATAATTCAGTTTCTATACATATATTGACTTTATTTTTTGTCATACAGGTTTTCAGGAACCCATGATTTCCTCAATCCCTGAAGGTTTCTCTATCTAAGAAGGGTTAGGTGCTCCGGCTCCTTCTGCATTCCTTTTTTCACACAATGCTTACTCACTTCACCTGGATTACAAGGTAAAAGCATGTTATCTGTTTACAATAATACATTTAATGTATCTTCAAACATAGATACAAATTTACACTGGTGATGGGCTGCCTTTCCCCAACACAGTCTCATCATCAATCTCCAAATGTGTGGCTGTCTGCATGTCAATCTGCATCTCTGGCTTTTTGGTTTTCGTTCCATCTGAAGCTGTGGCTGGCTTTTTATCTATGTTCAACTGTTTGACTTTCTTTTTGCAACTGCGAGATCTGCTTTCTATCCATCAGCAGCTGTATGTATGTGAGTATCCGTATGCCACTGTGGAACAGGTAAGTGATAATTCAGTTTCTGTACATATATTGACTTTCTTTTTTGTCATACAGGTTTTCAGGAACCCATGATATCCTCAATCCCTGAACGTGTATCCAGCTAAGAAGGGTTAGGAGCTCCGGCTCTTTTTGCATTCCTTTTTTCACCCAATGCTCACTCACTTCAGCTGGATAACAAGGTAAAAGCATGTTACCTGTTAACAATAATACATGTAATGTATCTTCAAACATAGATATAAATTTACACTGGGGATGGGCTGCCTTGCCCCAACACAGTCTCATCATCCATCTCCAAATGGGTGGCTGTCTGCATGTCCATCTGCATCTCTGACTTTTTGGTTTTCATTCCATCTGAAGTTGTTGCTGGCTTTTCATCTATGTTCAACTGTATGACTTTCTTTTTGCAACTGTGTGAGGCCTGCCTTCCATACATAAGCAGCTGTTTGTATGTGAGTATCCGTGTGCCACTGTGGAACAGGTAAGTGATAATTCACTTTCTATCCATATATTGACTGTCCTTTTTGTCATACAGTATTTCAGAAACCCTTGATATCCTCAATCCCTTAAAGTGTATCCAGCTAAGAAGGGTTAAGTGCTCCGGCTCCCTCTGCATTCTTTTTTTCACCCAACGCTCCCTCACTTCAGATGGATTACAAGGTAAGAACATGTTACCTGTTTGCAACAATACATTTAATGTATCTTCAAATATACATACAAATTTACACTGGTGATGGGCTGCCTTGCCCCAACACAGTCTCATCATTCATCTCCAAATCTGTGGCTGTCTGCATGTCCATCTGCATCTCTGGCTGTTTGCTTTTCTTTCTATCTGAAGCTGTGGCTGGTTTTTTATCTATGTACAACTGCTTGACTTCATTTTGCAACTGTGTGAGGCCTGTTTTCTATCCATCAGCAGCTGTATGTATGTGAGTATCCGTGTGCCACTGTGGAACAGGTAAGTGATAATTCAGTTTCTATACATATATTGACTTTCTTTTTTGTCATCCAGGTTTTCAGGAACCCATGATATACTCAATCCCTAAAAGTGTATCCAGCTAAGAAGGGTTAGGTGCTCCGGCTCCCTCTGCATTCCTTTTTTCACCCAACGCTCACTTACTTGAGCTGGATTACAAGGTAAGAACATGTTACCTGTTAACAATAATACATGTAATGTATCTTCAAACATAGATACACATTTAAACTGGTGATGGGCTGCCTTGCCCCAACACAGTCTCACCATCCATCTCCAAATATGTGGCTGTCTGCATGTCCATCTGCAACTCTGGCGTTTTGGTTTTCTTTCCATCTGAAGCTGTGGCTGGCTTTTTATCTATGTTCAACTGTTTAACTTTGTTTTTGCGAATGTGTGAGGCCTGCCTTCCATCCATCAGCAGCTGTACGTATGTGAGTATCCGTGTGCCACTGTGGAACAGGTAAGTGATAATTCAGTTTCTATACATATATTGACTTTCTTTTTTGTCGTACAGTTTTTTAGGAACCCGTGATATCCTCAATCCTTGACGGTGTATCCATCTAAGAAGGGTTAAGTGCTCGGGCTCCCTCTGCATTCCTTTTTTCACCCAACGCTCACTCACTTCAGCTGGATTACAAGGTAAGAACATGTTATCTGTTTACAATAATACATTTAATGTATCTTCAAACATAGATACAAATTTACACCGGTAATGGGCTGCCTTGCCCCAACACAGTCTCATCGTCAATCTTCTAATGTGTGGCTGTCTACATGTCCATCTGCATCTCTGACGTTTTGGTTTTCTTTACATCAGAAGCTGTGGCTTGCTTTTTATCTATGTTCAACTGTCTGACTTTCTTTTTGCAACTGTGTGAGGTCTGCTTTTTGTCCATCAACAGTTGTATGTCTGTGAGTATCCGTATGCCACTGTGGAACAGATAAGTGATAATTCAGTTTCTATACATATATTGACTTTATTTTTTGTCATCCAGGTTTTCAGGAACCCATGATATACTCAATCCCTAAAAGTGTATCCAGCTAAGAAGGGTTAGGTGCTCCGGCTCCCTCTGCATTCCTTTTTTTCACCCAACGCTCACTTACTTGAGCTGGATTACAAGGTAAAAGCATGTTACCTGTTTACAATAATACATGTAATGTATCTTCAAACATAGATATAAATTTACACTGGGGATGGGCTGCCTTGCCCCAACACAGTCTCATCATCCATCTCCAAATGGGTGGCTGTCTGCATGTCCATCTGCATCTCTGACTTTTTGGTTTTCATTCCATCTGAAGTTGTTGCTGGCTTTTCATCTATGTTCAACTGTATGACTTTCTTTTTGCAACTGTGTGAGGCCTGCCTTCCATACATAAGCAGCTGTTTGTATGTGAGTATCCGTGTGCCACTGTGGAACAGGTAAGTGATAATTCACTTTCTATCCATATATTGACTGTCCTTTTTGTCATACAGTATTTCAGAAACCCTTGATATCCTCAATCCCTTAAAGTGTATCCAGCTAAGAAGGGTTAAGTGCTCCGGCTCCCTCTGCATTCTTTTTTTCACCCAACGCTCCCTCACTTCAGATGGATTACAAGGTAAGAACATGTTACCTGTTTGCAACAATACATTTAATGTATCTTCAAATATACATACAAATTTACACTGGTGATGGGCTGCCTTGCCCCAACACAGTCTCATCATTCATCTCCAAATCTGTGGCTGTCTGCATGTCCATCTGCATCTCTGGCTGTTTGCTTTTCTTTCTATCTGAAGCTGTGGCTGGTTTTTTATCTATGTACAACTGCTTGACTTCATTTTGCAACTGTGTGAGGCCTGTTTTCTATCCATCAGCAGCTGTATGTATGTGAGTATCCGTGTGCCACTGTGGAACAGGTAAGTGATAATTCAGTTTCTATACATATATTGACTTTCTTTTTTGTCATCCAGGTTTTCAGGAACCCATGATATACTCAATCCCTAAAAGTGTATCCAGCTAAGAAGGGTTAGGTGCTCCGGCTCCCTCTGCATTCCTTTTTTCACCCAACGCTCACTTACTTGAGCTGGATTACAAGGTAAGAACATGTTACCTGTTAACAATAATACATGTAATGTATCTTCAAACATAGATACACATTTAAACTGGTGATGGGCTGCCTTGCCCCAACACAGTCTCACCATCCATCTCCAAATATGTGGCTGTCTGCATGTCCATCTGCAACTCTGGCGTTTTGGTTTTCTTTCCATCTGAAGCTGTGGCTGGCTTTTTATCTATGTTCAACTGTTTAACTTTGTTTTTGCGAATGTGTGAGGCCTGCCTTCCATCCATCAGCAGCTGTACGTATGTGAGTATCCGTGTGCCACTGTGGAACAGGTAAGTGATAATTCAGTTTCTATACATATATTGACTTTCTTTTTTGTCGTACAGTTTTTTAGGAACCCGTGATATCCTCAATCCTTGACGGTGTATCCATCTAAGAAGGGTTAAGTGCTCGGGCTCCCTCTGCATTCCTTTTTTCACCCAACGCTCACTCACTTCAGCTGGATTACAAGGTAAGAACATGTTATCTGTTTACAATAATACATTTAATGTATCTTCAAACATAGATACAAATTTACACCGGTAATGGGCTGCCTTGCCCCAACACAGTCTCATCGTCAATCTTCTAATGTGTGGCTGTCTACATGTCCATCTGCATCTCTGACGTTTTGGTTTTCTTTACATCAGAAGCTGTGGCTTGCTTTTTATCTATGTTCAACTGTCTGACTTTCTTTTTGCAACTGTGTGAGGTCTGCTTTTTGTCCATCAACAGTTGTATGTCTGTGAGTATCCGTATGCCACTGTGGAACAGATAAGTGATAATTCAGTTTCTATACATATATTGACTTTATTTTTTGTCATCCAGGTTTTCAGGAACCCATGATATACTCAATCCCTAAAAGTGTATCCAGCTAAGAAGGGTTAGGTGCTCCGGCTCCCTCTGCATTCCTTTTTTTCACCCAACGCTCACTTACTTGAGCTGGATTACAAGGTAAGAACATGTTACCTGTTAACAATAATACATGTGATGTATCTTCAAACATAGATACACATTTACACTGGTGATGGGCTGACTTGCCCCAACACAGTCTCATCATCCATCTCCAAATATGTGGCTGTCTGCATGTCCATCTGCACCACTGGCGTTTTGGTTTTCTTTCCATCTGAAGCTGTGGCTGGCTTTTTATCTATGTTCAACTGTTTAACTTTGTTTTTGCGAATGTGTGAGGCCTGCCTTCCATCCATCAGCAGCTGTATGTATGTGAGCATCCGTTTGCCACTGTGGAACAGGTAAGTGATAATTCAGTTTCTATCCATATATTGACTTTCTTTTTTGTCATACAATTTTTCAGGAACCCATGATATACTCAATCCCTAAAAGTGTATCCAGCTAAGAAGGGTTAGGTGCTCTGGCTCCCTCTGCATTCCTTTTTTAACCCAACGCTCACTTACTTCAGCTGGATTACAAGGTAAGAACATGTTACCTGTTAACAATAATACATTTAATGTATCTTCAAACATGAATACAAATTTACACTGGTGATGGGCTGCCTTGCCCCAACACAGTCTCATCATTCATCTCCAAATCTGTGGCTGTCTGCATGTCCATCTGCATCTCTGGCTGTTTGCTTTTCTTTCTATCTGAAGCTGTGGCTGGTTTTTTATCTATGTACAACTGCTTGACTTAATTTTGCAACTGTGTGAGGCCTGTTTTCTATCCATCAGCAGCTGTATGTATGTGAGTATCCGTGTGCCACTGTGGAACAGGTAAGTGATAATTCAGTTTCTATACATATATTGACTTTCTTTTTTGTCGTACAGTTTTTTAGGAACCCGTGATATCCTCAATCCCTGACGGTGTATCCATCTAAGAAGGATTAGGTGCTCGGGTTCCCTCTGCATTCCTTTTTTCACCCAACGCTCACTCACTTCAGCTGGATTACAAGGTAAGAACATGTTATCTGTTTACAATAATACATTTAATGTATCTTCAAACATAGATATAAATTTACACTGGTGATAGGCTGCCTTGCCCCAACACAGTCTCATCGTCAATCTCCTAATATGTTGCTCTCTGCATGTCCATCTGTATCTCTGGCTTTTTGGTTTTCATTCCATCTGAAGCTGTTGCTGGCTTTTTATCTATGTTCAACTGTTTGACTTTCTTTTTGCAACTGTGTGAGGCCTGCCTTCCATCCATCAGCAGCTGTATGTATGTGAGTATCTGTATGCCACTGTGGAACAGGTAAGTGATAATTCAGTTTCTATACATATATTGACTTTCTTTTTTGTCATACAGGTTTTCAGGAAGCCATGATATCCTCAATCCCTGAAAGTGTATCCATCTAAGAAGTGTTAGGTGCTCCGGCTTCCTCTGCATTCCTTTTTTCACCCAACGCTCACTCGCTTCAGCTGGATTACAAGGTAAAAGCATGTTATCTGTTTACAATAATACATTTAATGTATCTTCAAACATAGATACAAATTTTCACTGGTGATTGGCTGCCTTGCCCCAACACAGTCTCATCATTAATCTCCAAATCTGTGGCTGTCTGCATGTCCATCTGCATCTCTGGCTGTTTGGTTTTCTTTCAATCTGAAGCTGTTGCTGGCTTTTTATCTATGTTCAACTGTTTGACTTTCTTTTTGCAACTGCGAGATCTGCTTTCTATCCATCAGCAGCTGTATGTATGTGAGTATCCGTATGCCACTGTGGAACAGGTAAGTGATAATTCAGTTTCTGTACATATATTGACTTTCTTTTTTGTCATACAGGTTTTCAGGAACCCATGATATCCTCAATCCATGAACGTGTATCCAGCTAAGAAGGGTTAGGTGCTCCGGATCTGTTTGCATTCCTTTTTTCACCCAACGCTCACTCACTTCAGCTGGATAACAAGGTAAAAGCATGTTACCTGTTAACAATAATACATGTAATGTATCTTCAAACATAGATATAAATTTACACTGGGGATGGGCTGCCTTGCCCCAACACAGTCTCATCATCCATCTCCAAATGGGTGGCTGTCTGCATGTCCATCTGCATCTCTGACTTTTTGGTTTTCATTCCATCTGAAGTTGTTGCTGGCTTTTCATCTATATTCAACTGTATGACTTTCTTTTTGCAACTGTGTGAGGCCTGCCTTCCATACATAAGCAGCTGTTTGTATGTGAGTATCCGTGTGCCACTGTGGAACAGGTAAGTGATAATTCACTTTCTATACATATATTGACTGTCCTTTTTGTCATACAGTATTTCAGAAACCCTTGATATCCTCAATCCCTTAAAGTGTATCCAGCTAAGAAGGGTTAAGTGCTCCGGCTCCCTCTGCATTCTTTTTTTCACCCAACGCTCCCTCACTTCAGATGGATTACAAGGTAAGAACATGTTACCTGTTTGCAACAATACATTTAATGTATCTTCAAATACACATACAAATTTACACTGGTGATGGGCTGCCTTGTCCAAACACAGTCTCATCATCAATCTCCAAATGTGTGGCTGTCTGCATGTCAATCTGCATCTCTGGCTTTTTGGTTTTCATTCCATCTGAAGCTGTGGCTGGCTTTTTATCTATGTTCAACTGTTTGACTTTCTTTTTGCAACTTTGTGAGGCCTGCTTTCTATCCATCAGCAGCTGTATGTATGTGAGTATCCGTTTGCCACTGTGGAACAGGTAAGTGATAATTCTGTTTCTATACATATATTGACTTTCTTTTTTGTCATACAGGTTTTCAGGAAGCCATGATATCCTCAATCCCTGAAAGTGTATCCATCTAAGAAGTGTTAGGTGCTCCGTCTCATTCTGCATTTTTTTTTACCCAACGCTCACTTGCTTCAGCTGGATTACAAGGTAAAAGCATGTTACCTGTTTACAATAATACATTTAATGTATCTTCAAACATAGATACAAATTTACACTGGTGATGGGCTACCTTGCCCCAACACAGTCTCCTCATCCATCTCCAAATGTGTGGCTGTCTGCATGTCCATCTGCATCTCTGGCTTTTTGGTTTTCTTTCCATATGAAGCTGTGGCTGGCTTTTTATCCATGTTCAACTGTTTGACTTTCTTTTTGCAACTGTGTGAGGTCTGCTTTCTATCCATCAGCAGCTGTTTGTATGTGAGCATCCGTATGCTACTGTGGATAAGGTAAGTGATAATTCTGTTTCTATACATATATTGACTTTCTTTTTTGTCATACAGGTTTTCAGGAACCCATGATTTCCTCAATCCCTGAAGGTTTATCTGTCTAAGAGGGGTTAGGTGCTCCGGCTCCTTCTGCATTCCTTTTTTCACCCAACGCTCACTCACTTCAGCTGGATTACAAGGTAAAAGCATGTTACCTGTTCACAATAATACATTTAATGTATCTTCAAACATAGATACACATTTACACTGGTGATGGGCTGCCTTGCCCCAACACAGTCTCATCGTCAATCTCCTAATGTGTGGCTATCTGCATGTCCATATGTATCTCTGGCGTTTTGGTTTTCTTTCCATCTGAAGCTGTTGCTGGCTTTTTATCTATGTTCAACTGTTTGACTTTCTTTTTGCAACTGTGAGATCTGCTTTCTATCCATCAGCAGCTGTATGTATGTGAGTATCCGTGTGCCACTGTGGAACAGGTAAGTGATAATTCAGTTTCTATACATATATTGACTTTCTTTTTTGTCATCCAGGTTCTCTGGAATCCATGATATCTTCAATCTCTGAAGGTGTATCCAGCTAAGAAGGGTTAGGTGCTCCGGCTCTGTTTGCATTCCTTTTTTCACCCAACGCTCACTCACTTCAGCTGGATAACAAGGTAAATGCATGTTACCTGTTAACAATAATACATGTAATGTATCTTCAAACATAGATACAAATTTTCACTGGTGATTGGCTGCCTTGCCCCAACACAGTCTCATCATTAATCTCCAAATCTGTGGCTGTCTGCATGTCCATCTGCATCTCTGGCTGTTTGGTTTTCTTTCAATCTGAAGCTGTTGCTGGCTTTTTATCTATGTTCAACTGTTTGACTTTCTTTTTGCAACTGCGAGATCTGCTTTCTATCCATCAGCAGCTGTATGTATGTGAGTATCCGTATGCCACTGTGGAACAGGTAAGTGATAATTCAGTTTCTGTACATATATTGACTTTCTTTTTTGTCATACAGGTTTTCAGGAACCCATGATATCCTCAATCCATGAACGTGTATCCAGCTAAGAAGGGTTAGGTGCTCCGGATCTGTTTGCATTCCTTTTTTCACCCAACGCTCACTCACTTCAGCTGGATAACAAGGTAAAAGCATGTTACCTGTTAACAATAATACATGTAATGTATCTTCAAACATAGATATAAATTTACACTGGGGATGGGCTGCCTTGCCCCAACACAGTCTCATCATCCATCTCCAAATGGGTGGCTGTCTGCATGTCCATCTGCATCTCTGACTTTTTGGTTTTCATTCCATCTGAAGTTGTTGCTGGCTTTTCATCTATATTCAACTGTATGACTTTCTTTTTGCAACTGTGTGAGGCCTGCCTTCCATACATAAGCAGCTGTTTGTATGTGAGTATCCGTGTGCCACTGTGGAACAGGTAAGTGATAATTCACTTTCTATACATATATTGACTGTCCTTTTTGTCATACAGTATTTCAGAAACCCTTGATATCCTCAATCCCTTAAAGTGTATCCAGCTAAGAAGGGTTAAGTGCTCCGGCTCCCTCTGCATTCTTTTTTTCACCCAACGCTCCCTCACTTCAGATGGATTACAAGGTAAGAACATGTTACCTGTTTGCAACAATACATTTAATGTATCTTCAAATACACATACAAATTTACACTGGTGATGGGCTGCCTTGTCCAAACACAGTCTCATCATCAATCTCCAAATGTGTGGCTGTCTGCATGTCAATCTGCATCTCTGGCTTTTTGGTTTTCATTCCATCTGAAGCTGTGGCTGGCTTTTTATCTATGTTCAACTGTTTGACTTTCTTTTTGCAACTTTGTGAGGCCTGCTTTCTATCCATCAGCAGCTGTATGTATGTGAGTATCCGTTTGCCACTGTGGAACAGGTAAGTGATAATTCTGTTTCTATACATATATTGACTTTCTTTTTTGTCATACAGGTTTTCAGGAAGCCATGATATCCTCAATCCCTGAAAGTGTATCCATCTAAGAAGTGTTAGGTGCTCCGTCTCATTCTGCATTTTTTTTTACCCAACGCTCACTTGCTTCAGCTGGATTACAAGGTAAAAGCATGTTACCTGTTTACAATAATACATTTAATGTATCTTCAAACATAGATACAAATTTACACTGGTGATGGGCTACCTTGCCCCAACACAGTCTCCTCATCCATCTCCAAATGTGTGGCTGTCTGCATGTCCATCTGCATCTCTGGCTTTTTGGTTTTCTTTCCATATGAAGCTGTGGCTGGCTTTTTATCCATGTTCAACTGTTTGACTTTCTTTTTGCAACTGTGTGAGGTCTGCTTTCTATCCATCAGCAGCTGTTTGTATGTGAGCATCCGTATGCTACTGTGGATAAGGTAAGTGATAATTCTGTTTCTATACATATATTGACTTTCTTTTTTGTCATACAGGTTTTCAGGAACCCATGATTTCCTCAATCCCTGAAGGTTTATCTGTCTAAGAGGGGTTAGGTGCTCCGGCTCCTTCTGCATTCCTTTTTTCACCCAACGCTCACTCACTTCAGCTGGATTACAAGGTAAAAGCATGTTACCTGTTCACAATAATACATTTAATGTATCTTCAAACATAGATACACATTTACACTGGTGATGGGCTGCCTTGCCCCAACACAGTCTCATCGTCAATCTCCTAATGTGTGGCTATCTGCATGTCCATATGTATCTCTGGCGTTTTGGTTTTCTTTCCATCTGAAGCTGTTGCTGGCTTTTTATCTATGTTCAACTGTTTGACTTTCTTTTTGCAACTGTGAGATCTGCTTTCTATCCATCAGCAGCTGTATGTATGTGAGTATCCGTGTGCCACTGTGGAACAGGTAAGTGATAATTCAGTTTCTATACATATATTGACTTTCTTTTTTGTCATCCAGGTTCTCTGGAATCCATGATATCTTCAATCTCTGAAGGTGTATCCAGCTAAGAAGGGTTAGGTGCTCCGGCTCTGTTTGCATTCCTTTTTTCACCCAACGCTCACTCACTTCAGCTGGATAACAAGGTAAATGCATGTTACCTGTTAACAATAATACATGTAATGTATCTTCAAACATAGATATAAATTTACACTGGTGATAGGCTGCCTTGCCCCAACACATTCTCATCATCAATCTCCTAATATGTTGCTCTCTGCATGTCCATCTGTATCTCTGGCTTTTTGGTTTTCATTCCATCTGAAGCTGTTGCTGGCTTTTTATCTATGTTCAACTGTTTGACTTTCTTTTTGCAACTGTGTGAGGCCTGCCTTCCATCCATCAGCAGCTGTATGTATGTGAGTATCTGTATGCCACTGTGGAACAGGTAAGTGATAATTCAGTTTCTATACATATATTGACTTTCTTTTTTGTCATACAGGTTTTCAGGAACCCATGATTTCCTCAATCCCTGAACGTGTATCCAGCTAAGAAGGGTTAGGTGCTCCGGCTCTGTTTGCATTCCTTTTTTCACCCAACGCTCACTCACTTCAGCTGGATAACAAGGTAAAAGCATGTTACCTGTTAACAATAATACATGTAATGTATCTTCAAACATAGATATAAATTTACACTGGGGATGGGCTGCCTTGCCCCAACACAGTCTCATCATCCATCTCCAAATGGGTGGCTGTCTGCATGTCCATCTGCATCTCTGACTTTTTGGTTTTCATTCCATCTGAAGTTGTTGCTGGCTTTTCATCTATGTTCAACTGTATGACTTTCTTTTTGCAACTGTGTGAGGCCTGCCTTCCATACATAAGCAGCTGTTTGTATGTGAGTATCCGTGTGCCACTGTGGAACAGGTAAGTGATAATTCACTTTCTATACATATATTGACTGTCCTTTTTGTCATACAGTATTTCAGAAACCCTTGATATCCTCAATCCCTTAAAGTGTATCCAGCTAAGAAGGGTTAAGTGCTCTGGCTCCCTCTGCATTCTTTTTTTCACCCAACGCTCCCTCACTTCAGATGGATTACAAGGTAAGAACATGTTACCTCTTTGCAACAATACATTTAATGTATCTTCAAATACACATACAAATTTACACTGGTGATGGGCTGCCTTGCCCCAACACAGTCTCATCATTCATCTCCAAATCTGTGGCTGTCTGCATGTCCATCTGCATCTCTGGCTGTTTGCTTTTCTTTCTAATTGAAGCTGTGGCTGGTTTTTTATCTATGTACAACTGCTTGACTTCATTTTGCAACTGTGTGAGGCCTGTTTTCTATCCATCAGCAGCTGTACGTATGTGAGTATCCGTGTGCCACTGTGGAACAGGTAAGTGATAATTCAGTTTCTATACATATATTGACTTTCTTTTTTGTCATACAGGTTTTCAGGAACCCATGATTTCCTCAATCCCTGAACGTGTATCCAGCTAAGAAGGGTTAGGTGCTCCGGCTCTTTTTGCATTCCTTTTTTCACCCAACGCTCACTCACTTCAGCTGGATTACAAGGTAAGAACATGTTATCTGTTTACAATAATACATTTAATGTATCTTCAAACATAGATACAAATTTACACTGGGGATGGGCTGCCTTGCCCCAACACAGTCTCATCATCCATCTCCAAATGGGTGGCTGTCTGCATGTCCATCTGCATCTCTGACTTTTTGGTTTTCATTCCATCTGAAGTTGTTGCTGGCTTTTCATCTATGTTCAACTGTATGACTTTCTTTTTGCAACTGTGTGAGGCCTGCCTTCCATACATAAGCAGCTGTTTGTATGTGAGTATCCGTGTGCCACTGTGGAACAGGTAAGTGATAATTCACTTTCTATACATATATTGACTGTCCTTTTTGTCATACAGTATTTCAGAAACCCTTGATATCCTCAATCCCTTAAAGTGTATCCAGCTAAGAAGGGTTAAGTGCTCCGGCTCCCTCTGCATTCTTTTTTTCACCCAACGCTCCCTCACTTCAGATGGATTACAAGGTAAGAACATGTTACCTGTTTGCAACAATACATTTAATGTATCTTCAAATACACATACAAATTTACACTGGTGATGGGCTGCCTTGCCCCAACACAGTCTCATCATTCATCTCCAAATCTGTGGCTGTCTGCATGTCCATCTGCATCTCTGGCTGTTTGCTTTTCTTTCTAATTGAAGCTGTGGCTGGTTTTTTATCTATGTACAACTGCTTGACTTCATTTTGCAACTGTGTGAGGCCTGTTTTCTATCCATCAGCAGCTGTACGTATGTGAGTATCCGTGTGCCACTGTGGAACAGGTAAGTGATAATTCAGTTTCTATACATATATTGACTTTCTTTTTTGTCATACAGGTTTTCAGGAACCCATGATTTCCTCAATCCCTGAACGTGTATCCAGCTAAGAAGGGTTAGGTGCTCCGGCTCTGTTTGCATTCCTTTTTTCACCCAACGCTCACTCACTTCAGCTGGATTACAAGGTAAGAACATGTTATCTGTTTACAATAATACATTTAATGTATCTTCAAACATAGATACAAATTTACACTGGGGATGGGCTGCCTTGCCCCAACACAGTCTCATCATCCATCTCCAAATGGGTGGCTGTCTGCATGTCCATCTGCATCTCTGACTTTTTGGTTTTCATTCCATCTGAAGTTGTTGCTGGCTTTTCATCTATGTTCAACTGTATGACTTTCTTTTTGCAACTGTGTGAGGCCTGCCTTCCATACATAAGCAGCTGTTTGTATGTGAGTATCCGTGTGCCACTGTGGAACAGGTAAGTGATAATTCACTTTCTATACATATATTGACTGTCCTTTTTGTCATACAGTATTTCAGAAACCCTTGATATCCTCAATCCCTTAAAGTGTATCCAGCTAAGAAGGGTTAAGTGCTCCGGCTCCCTCTGCATTCTTTTTTTCACCCAACGCTTCCTCACTTCAGATGGATTACAAGGTAAGAACATGTTACCTGTTTGCAACAATACATTTAATGTATCTTCAAATACACATACAAATTTACACTGGTGATGGGCTGCCTTGCCCCAACACAGTCTCATCATTCATCTCCAAATCTCTGGCTGTCTGCATGTCCATCTGCATCTCTGGCTGTTTGCTTTTCTTTCTAATTGAAGCTGTGGCTGGTTTTTTATCTATGTACAACTGCTTGACTTCATTTTGCAACTGTGTGAGGCCTGTTTTCTATCCATCAGCAGCTGTACGTATGTGAGTATCCGTGTGCCACTGTGGAACAGGTAAGTGATAATTCAGTTTCTATACATATATTGACTTTCTTTTTTGTCGTACAGTTTTTTAGGAACCCGTGATATCCTCAATCCCTGACGGTGTATCCATCTAAGAAGGGTTAGGTGCTCGGGCTCCCTCTGCATTCCTTTTTTCACCCAACGCTCACTCACTTCAGCTGGATTACAAGGTAAGAACATGTTATCTGTTTACAATAATACATTTAATGTATCTTCAAACATAGATACAAATTTACACCGGTAATGGGCTGCCTTTCCCCAACACAGTCTCATCATCAATCTCCAAATGTGTGGCTGTCTGCATGTCAATCTGCATCTCTGGCTTTTTGGTTTTCGTTCCATCTGAAGCTGTGGCTGGCTTTTTATCTATGTTCAACTGTTTGACTTTCTTTTTGCAACTGTGTGAGGCCTGCTTTCTATCCATCAGCAGCTGTATGTATGTGAGTATCCGTTTGCCACTGTGGAACAGGTAAGTGATAATTCAGTTTCTGTACATATATTGACTTTCTTTTTTGTCATACAGGTTTTCAGGAACCCATGATATCCTCAATCCCTGAACGTGTATCCAGCTAAGAAGGGTTAGGAGCTCCGGCTCTGTTTGCATTCCTTTTTTCACCCAACGCTCACTCACTTCAGCTGGATAACAAGGTAAAAGCATGTTACCTGTTAACAATAATACATGTAATGTATCTTCAAACATAGATATAAATTTACACTGGGGATGGGCTGCCTTGCCCCAACACAGTCTCATCATCCATCTCCAAATGGGTGGCTGTCTGCATGTCCATCTGCATCTCTGGCTGTTTGCTTTTCTTTCTATCTGAAGCTGTGGCTGGTTTTTTATCTATGTACAACTGCTTGACTTCATTTTGCAACTGTGTGAGGCCTGTTTTCTATCCATCAGCAGCTGTACGTATGTGAGTATCCGTGTGCCACTGTGGAACAGGTAAGTGATAATTCAGTTTCTATACATATATTGACTTTCTTTTTTGTCATCCAGGTTTTCAGGAACCCATGATATACTCAATCCCTAAAAGTGTATCCAGCTAAGAAGGGTTAGGTGCTCCGGCTCCCTCTGCATTCCTTTTTTCACCCAACGCTCACTTACTTGAGCTGGATTACAAGGTAAGAACATGTTACATGTTAACAATAATACATGTAATGTATCTTCAAACATAGATACACATTTAAACTGGTGATGGGCTGCCTTGCCCCAACACAGTCTCACCATCCATCTCCAAATATGTGGCTGTCTGCATGTCCATCTGCACCTCTGGCGTTTTGGTTTTCTTTCCATCTGAAGCTGTGGCTGGCTTTTTATCTATGTTCAACTGTTTAACTTTGTTTTTGCAACTGTGTGAAGTCTGCTTTCTATCCATCAGCAGCTGTATGTATGTGAGCATCCGTATGCTACTGTGGATAAGGTAAGTGATAATTCAGTTTCTATACATATATTGACTTTCTTTTTTATCATACAGGTTCTTGGGAATCCCTGATATCCTCAATACTTGAAAGTGTATCCATCTAAGAAGGGTTAGGTGCTCCGGCTCCCTCTGCATTACCTTTTTCACCCAACGCTCACTCACTTCAGCTGGATTACAAGGTAAAAGCATGTTACCTGTTTACAATAATACATTTAATGTATCTTCAAACATAGATACAAATTTACACCGGTGATGGGCTACATTGCCCCAACACAGTCTCCTCATCCATCTCCAAATGTGTGGCTGTCTGCATGTCCATCTGCATCTCTGGCTGTTTGGTTTTCTTTTCTTTCTGAAGATGTGGCTGGCTTTTTATCTATGTTCAACTGTTTGACTTTCTTTTTGCAACTGTGTGAGGTCTGCTTTCTATGCATCAGCAGCTGTATGTATTTGGGTATCCGTATGCCACTGTGGAACAGGTAAGTGCTAATTCTGTTTCTATACATATATTGACTTTCTTTTTTGTCATACAGGTTTTCAGGGAGCCATGATATCCTCAATCCCTGAAAGTGTATCCATCTAAGAAGGGTTTGGTGCTCCGTCTCATTCTGCATTTTCTTTTACCCAACACTCACTTGCTTCAGCTGGATTACAAGGTAAAAGCATGCTATCTGTTTACAATAATACATTTGATGTATCTTCAAACATAGATATAAATTTACACTGGTGATGGGCTGCCTTGCCCCAACACAGTCATCATCCATCTCCAAATGTGTGGCTGTCTGCATGTCAATCTGCATCTCTGACTTTTTGGTTTTCTTTCTATCTGAAACTGTAGCTGGTTTTTTAGCTATGTACAACGGGTTGACTTCATTTTGCAACTGTGTGAGGCCTGCTTTCTATCCATCAGCAGCTGTATGTATGTGAGTATCCGTTTGCCACTGTGGAACAGGTAAGTGATAATTCAGTTTCTATACATATATTGACTTTCTTTTTTGTCATACAATTTTTCAGGAACCCATGATATCCTCAATCCCTGAAAGTGTATCCATCTAAGAAGTGTTAGGTGCTCCGTCTCATTCTGCATTTTTTTTTACCCAACGCTCACTTGCTTCAGCTGGATTACAAGGTAAAAGCATGTTACCTGTTTACAATAATACATTTAATGTATCTTCAAACATAGATACAAATTTACACTGGTGATGGGCTACCTTGCCCCAACACAGTCTCCTCATCCATCTCCAAATGTGTGGCTGTCTGCATGTCCATCTGCATCTCTGGCTTTTTGGTTTTCTTTCCATATGAAGCTGTGGCTGGCTTTTTATCCATGTTCAACTGTTTGACTTTCTTTTTGCAACTGTGTGAAGTCTGCTTTCTATCCATCAGCAGCTGTATGTATGTGAGCATCCGTATGCTACTGTGGATAAGGTAAGTGATAATTCAGTTTCTATACATATATTGACTTTCTTTTTTATCATACAGGTTCTTGGGAATCCCTGATATCCTCAATACTTGAAAGTGTATCCATCTAAGAAGGGTTAGGTGCTCCGGCTCCCTCTGCATTACCTTTTTCACCCAACGCTCACTCACTTCAGCTGGATTACAAGGTAAAAGCATGTTACCTGTTTACAATAATACATTTAATGTATCTTCAAACATAGATACAAATTTACACCGGTGATGGGCTACATTGCCCCAACACAGTCTCCTCATCCATCTCCAAATGTGTGGCTGTCTGCATGTCCATCTGCATCTCTGGCTGTTTGGTTTTCTTTTCTTTCTGAAGATGTGGCTGGCTTTTTATCTATGTTCAACTGTTTGACTTTCTTTTTGCAACTGTGTGAGGTCTGCTTTCTATGCATCAGCAGCTGTATGTATTTGGGTATCCGTATGCCACTGTGGAACAGGTAAGTGCTAATTCTGTTTCTATACATATATTGACTTTCTTTTTTGTCATACAGGTTTTCAGGGAGCCATGATATCCTCAATCCCTGAAAGTGTATCCATCTAAGAAGGGTTTGGTGCTCCGTCTCATTCTGCATTTTCTTTTACCCAACACTCACTTGCTTCAGCTGGATTACAAGGTAAAAGCATGCTATCTGTTTACAATAATACATTTGATGTATCTTCAAACATAGATATAAATTTACACTGGTGATGGGCTGCCTTGCCCCAACACAGTCATCATCCATCTCCAAATGTGTGGCTGTCTGCATGTCAATCTGCATCTCTGACTTTTTGGTTTTCTTTCTATCTGAAACTGTAGCTGGTTTTTTAGCTATGTACAACGGGTTGACTTCATTTTGCAACTGTGTGAGGCCTGCTTTCTATCCATCAGCAGCTGTACGTATGTGAGTACCCGTATGCCAGTGTGGAACAGGTAAGTGATAATTCAGTTTCTATACATATATTGACTTTCTTTTTTGTCGTACAGTTTTTTAGGAACCCGTGATATCCTCAATCCCTGACGGTGTATCCATCTAAGAAGGGTTAGGTGCTCGGGTTCCCTCTGCATTCCTTTTTTCACCCAACGCTCACTCACTTCAGCTGGATTACAAGGTAAGAACATGTTATCTGTTTACAATAATACATTTAATGTATCTTCAAACATAGATACAAATTTACACCGGTAATGGGCTGCCTTGCCCCAACACAGTCTCATCGTCAATCTTCTAATGTGTGGCTGTCTACATGTCCATCTGCATCTCTGACGTTTTGGTTTTCTTTACATCAGAAGCTGTGGCTTGCTTTTTATCTATGTTCAACTGTCTGACTTTCTTTTTGCAACTGTGTGAGGTCTGCTTTTTGTCCATCAACAGTTGTATGTCTGTGAGTATCCGTATGCCACTGTGGAACAGGTAAGTGATAATTCAGTTTCTATACATATATTGACTTTATTTTTTGTCATCCAGGTTTTCAGGAACCCATGATATACTCAATCCCTAAAAGTGTATCCAGCTAAGAAGGGTTAGGTGCTCCGGCTCCCTCTGCATTCCTTTTTTCACCCAACGCTCACTTACTTGAGCTGGATTACAAGGTAAGAACATGTTACCTGTTAACAATAATACATGTAATGTATCTTCAAACATAGATACACATTTACACTGGTGATGGGCTGCCTTGCCCCAACACAGTCTCATCATCCTTCTCCAAATATGTGGCTGTCTGCATGTCCATCTGCACCTCTGGCGTTTTGGTTTTCTTTCCATCTGAAGCTGTGGCTGGCTTTTTATCTATGTTCAACTGTTTAACTTTGTTTTTGCGAATGTGTGAGGCCTGCCTTCCATCCATCAGCAGCTGTATGTATGTGAGTATCCGTTTGCCACTGTGGAACAGGTAAGTGATAATTCAGTTTCTATCCATATATTGACTTTCTTTTTTGTCATACAATTTTTCAGGAACCCATGATATACTCAATCCCTAAAAGTGTATCCAGCTAAGAAGGGTTAGGTGCTCCGGCTCCCTCTGCATTCCTTTTTTCACCCAACGCTCACTTACTTCAGCTGGATTACAAGGTAAAAGCATATTATCTGTTTACAATAATACATTTAATATATCTTCAAACATAGATACAAATTTTCACTGGTGATCGGCTGCCTTTCCCCAACACAGTCTCATCATCAATCTCCAAATGTGTGGCTGTCTGCATGTCCATCTGCATCACTGGTTGTTTGGTTTTCTTCCTATGTGAAACTGTGGCTGGTTTTTTATCTATGTTCAACTGTTTGACTTCATTTTTCAACTGTGTGAGGCCTGCTTTCTATCCATCAGCTGCTGTATGTATGTGAGTATCCGTATGCCACTGTGGAACAGGTAAGTGATAATTCAGTTTCTATACATATATTGACTTTCTTTTTTGTCATACAGGTTTTCAGGAAGCCATGATATCCTCAATCCCTAAAGGTGTATCCTGTTAAAAAATGGTTAGGGGGTCCGGCTTCCTTTGCTTTCCTTTTTTCACCCAACGCTCACTCACTTCACCAGGATTACAAGGTAAAAGCATGTTATCTGTTTACAATAATACATTTAATGTATCTTCAAACATACATGAAAATTCACATTGATGATGGGCTGCCTTGCCCCAACACAGTGAGAGAAAATATGGTCTTTTCTAACATTACTTTCATGTGGTTTCAACTTGTTATCAAATGGTTATCTTAATCCTTTGTCTCACCTTTTGTTACCCTTCGTCTGCCGGCCTAAAGTGGTCACTCTCTTTGTATACCATCAACCCCCCCCTCAACTTCACCCACCTTCTACCCCTCTTTAAAGTGATAACTATGATACTCCAAGTGACCTATCCTTCATCCCCCTCCTACCCCTCCTTAAACTCCTCTTCATCAACCTTTCTCCTCCCACAATTTCCAATGTATATAAGGCCCTCTCAAAATACCCCTAATCAGACTGGGTTGACCGTGACCGATCGAGTTGTACATCTCTGTGTGTACCAATAAACTCATCAACACTGAAGATCCAGTCTCCTGACTCCTGAATCTGTCTCCTGGACGCCAGATTTCTAACAATTTGGTGCCGTGACCCGGATGGCCTACTGAAACCTTCTTGGTGAGTAAACGCCATTTCGAATCGAAGAGAAATTCTGGTTTCCTGAGACAGAGGAGTCAGTAAGTGTTAGCCTCTCTGAAAGAAGAGAAGTTATCTGTTTGTCACTGACAAAAACCTAGTGTTTTGTGGCTGTTATCCTCTCTGTTTTTGAGGGAAGTTTGGTTGTTTGTCACTGATAGAAACCTAGTGTTTGTGGCTGTTATCCTCTCTGTTTTTGAGGGAAGTTTTGTTGTTTGTCACTGATAGAAACCTAGTGTTTTGTGGCTCTTATCCTCTCTAAAGGAGAGAAGTTTGTTTTGTTACTGTTAAACGTAACGTTTGTAACCGGAATCCTCTCTGAATGGAGAGAGGTCTGTTTGTTACTGATGAGTTGTGTTTTTGTTCTTCTGTAGTTTAGTTAATAAGAAGAAAACTTGGTTTTGTTCTCCTGTTTCCTCACCATGTCCAGAAAAGGCCAACATACTCAGAATCTTGGTAAAGACTCATGGAAGCCTCTTAACTATAAAAGCAGCACCTTAGTTAAGGGAGGGACTGAAATGCCTCAGTGGACTGATTCTGATTTTGAAAAGGTAATCAATGGCATAGTGAAGAAACATATTAATGAGCAAAAGATAACTCAGTACTTTTCCTCCAAAGGTTTCTCTGCTGATAGAGAATGGACTTTTGCTGAGTGTAAGGTAGCTTTAGGTTATGGCCTTAAGCATGACTCAGTGAAGAAGTGTCTTTTTGTAATTAAGCAATACTGGAAATGCAAGTTAAAGTCTATGGAAGATGAGTTAAAGGAAGCTCAGGGAAAGATCTTAGAACTAATTAGTGAATGCAGACGGCATAAAACAGCTACCATAAATGCCAATAGAACATGTAAGACACTTCAGCAAAACCTGACAGAAGTTGAACAGCAGCATGCTAGTTGTAAAACTAAATCAAGGTGCCAGTGTCCTTCTGTTGCCCCTCCAGCAGGTCAGCCATGTTACACAGAGGATGGAGATTTTCAAGTAACAGTAAGGCTGTATCCTGAATTATCTGTAAACGACAAAGGCAATGAGACTGTTCATTCTGATGGATCAGAATCTTCATCTTCTGACAAGGGTTCTGAACATGCTAGTGCAAGGCGAGTTCAGATGAGACCTGTAACCATTGTATCTTCTGAGGTACTTAATCATGCAAAATGCAGAGGTACTGAAACCAGAGTAGAAATTGGTCATGTTCCTTTAGATGCAGATACTTTGGGCAAGTTGTCCAAGGAGTTTAAGCATCCAAGGAAAATGGGGCTTGATTTCATTGACCTCATGCATAAGAAAAGGAATCTCTACTCTTTGCACCCCAATGATGCTGTAGCTATAGCAAGCCAGGTACTTAACGTTGCAGACAGTAGACAGCTTGCTAAAAAGGTGTTAAATGCTATGGGTAACAATGGCCAGAACCTTGAAGGGGGATGGAAAGCTTTCAATGATTGGATTAGCTGTCAATGCCATAAAGCAACTGACTGGACACAGATAACCAAATGTAGACAAAGAAAGGGAGAGTCTGCAGCAGACTTCTGTGAGAGATTTGAAAGAGTCTTTTTGCGTCACTCAGGCATTCATCAATACAATGGTGATAACATTGACAGTACAACTGATGGTCCCCATTTTGGACAGCTGGTTGAGTCACTACGGACAGATCTAAAACAAGCTCTGGTGACTGCTGTTCCAAATTGGCGGCAAACTAAGTGGAGTGACCTTAAGAATGAACTTGACCGATTGGACATTGATCTAGAACCATGCCATGTTCCAGCATCAATCCATGTCCTCAAAGAGACTAGCTCTAACTCAGATGCAAGCAAGAGGTTCTCTAATCAGAAGAAACAATGTCATTACTGTCATCAAATTGGTCACTTTTCTAGAGTATGTCGCAAAAAGCGGGCAGATAGCCACAATATGGGTGCAAGGTTGAGAGACAACCTAGTGGGAAATTCTTCGGGGGGGTTTTCACAGGGAAGCCCAGCAGGGATTTCACAAGAGCAATTGTCTTTGACGTTAAGGACCTTGCAGGGAGTCACAGAGCAGTTGTTTCTGATATTCAATGGAATACAGAGAGTCATAGGGACATCAACAGTTCCTCCTGCTGTGGTTTAAACTAAACTGTCCACAGAATTGAACTCACCATACTTACTGTAGCATATTAATGACACCCAAGTAGTGTGAATGAGAAAATGCATATCAAATGCATGAATGCACTTTTTTTTTATTCTTTTTTACTGTTTTTTATGTAAGCAAGGGACATAAGGTCCTGATGCAGTTCAGTTGTGTTGTGCTGGTGTACATATTCTGGACAATGTTACCCAGGGTTCTAGAGGAATTGTGCCTTGTAGAGAAGCTGCAGTTATCGCAATGTCACTGCCAAGCACAGTGCACTAATTGCCAAGCTTTCTTAGGCCTTGTAAGTAATGCTACATTTTTAAAAACCACTATACGATCTGCTTAAAGATAACCCTGGGCAACATGGCCCTATTGTAGATTTAGAGTGAACACTAGAGTGAACCACTGATCTGTGGAATAATAGATATGGCTAAATAATGGTGTGAAAATTTCTCCAGATGATGTGACACTAGCATTACACTACCTGGTTACACTAGTGTTTCAGAAATGTTTTCAGAACTAACAAGATTAGTTAGCCAAAACTGTGCTACTTGCTGAAAGGTCAATGGATCTTGGTGAGGAAACAGTGACGAACAGTCCTTAGAACTTAGATGGGGTGGCCCATTTCAGGTTATGCTAATCACTGATTCAGCAGTGAAATGTAAAGGAAACAGTTATTCATGTTTCTTACTGTAAGGTTGTATCTGCTCATCAGAACGAAATAATAGGGTCAGTAAAGAGAAGAGGTGGGTAATGCACAGAGCCTCAGGGAAGAACTATGGTTTTTATGCCATAGGGGCCAACCCTTTGGTGAAGACTTTCAACACACTATGCATTACCAAAGCAGCCTCCTCTGAGGGACAGATAGTGGGGATGAGCAGGTAAACTAATGGTGAAAAATTCCCAACAACAATGAACAGTTTACTGCGCAATGTTACTTCTGTGTTACAGATCAGTTGGAGCCAGACAGTGCTCCTGTTCATTGAGAATGGCAAGAATAGTTTTTGACACATTGCACCCAAGCTTCAGACTCGAAGAACCAACTGACCACTGGACTACTTGGATGATCTACCATCGACTGATGTTTACAAACATAACTTGGACACACACTGTGACTAATCACAGACACAGAAGAAAACTCTCTATGGTATTTTTCAGGAAGTTGCAGCCATGGATAACATGGACATTCTTTAGCATAATAATATAGAAATAGGCACTGCCCTGTTTTTGTATAGTTATTGCCTTTTATTTTGTTTGTTTTTGTTTTCGACTTCTTATTGTACATATGTATTGTACCTAGTAGTCTTAATATTGTTTTGTGATTCTCCATGAGGGAGAATCAAAGGGGGAATTGAGAGAAAATATGGTCTTTTCTAACATTACTTTCATGTGGTTTCAACTTGTTATCAAATGGTTATCTTAATCCTTTGTCTCACCTTTTGTTACCCTTCGTCTGCCGGCCTAAAGTGGTCACTCTCTTTGTATACCATCAACCCCCCCTCAACTTCACCCACCTTCTACCCCTCTTTAAAGTGATAACTATCACCCCCTATTGTTGACACTCCAAGTGCCCTCAACTTCACCCACCTCCTACCCCTCTTTAAAGTGATAACTATGATACTCCAAGTGACCTATCCTTCATCCCCCTCCTACCCCTCCTTAAACTCCTCTTCATCAACCTTTCTCCTCCCACAATTTCCAATGTATATAAGGCCCTCTCAAAATACCCCTAATCAGACTGGGTTGACCGTGACCGATCGAGTTGTACATCTCTGTGTGTACCAATAAACTCATCAACACTGAAGATCCAGTCTCCTGACTCCTGAATCTGTCTCCTGGACGCCGGATTTCTAACAGTCTCATCATCAATTTCCAAATGTGTGGCTGTCTGCATGTCCATCTGCATCTCTGACTTTTTGGTTTTCTTTCCATCTGAAAGTGTGGCTGGCTTTTTATCTATGTTTAACTGTTTGATTTTCTTTTTGCAACTGTGTGAGGTTTGCCTTCCATCCATCAGCAGCTGTATGTATGTGAGTATCCGTATGCCACTGTGGAACAGGTAAGTGATAATTCAGTTTCTATACATATATTGACTTTCTTTTTTGTCATACAGGTTTTCAGGAACCAATGATATCCTCAATCCCTAAAATTGTGTCCATCTAAGAAGGGTTAGGTGCTCCGGCTCCCTATTTCTCCCTTTTTCACCCAACTCTCACTCACTTCAGCTGGATTACAAGGTAAAATCATGTTACCTGTTTACAGTAGTACATTTAATGTATCTTCAAACATAGATACACATTTAAACTGGTGATAGGCTGCCTTGCCTCAACACAGTCTCATCATCAATTTCCAAATGTGTAGTTGTCTGCATGTCCATCTGCATCTCTGACTTTTTGGTTTTCTTTCCATCTGAAGATGTGGCTGGCTTTTTATCTATGTTCAACTGTTTGACTTTCTTTTTGCAACTGTGTGAGGCCTGCCTTCCATCCATCAGCAGCTGTACGTATGTGAGTATCCGTTTGCCTCTGTGGAACAGGTAAGTGATAATTCACTTTCTATACATATATTATAAATAATACATTTAATGTATCTTCAAACATAGATACAAATTTACACTGGTGATGGGCTGCTTTGCCCCAACACAGTCTCATCATCCATCTCCAAATGTGTGCTGTCTCAGACGTCACAATAGCGCTATGTGTTTGCAGTAGCTAAACTTAGCGAAGCAGCAGCAGCTGCAGAAGCAGCTGTGGACTATATCCTTTCTAACACTTGTCAAGAGTGTACCTTACCTTTACCGTGCCATAGATGATGAGGTATATTCCTTCAGGCTGGTCATTTTCACGCATGATGGTCTCGCCAGACTTAAAATGCAACAGCTTGGAAACTTTCTAAAAACAACAGCAGGACCAATCCATCAAAATCCAAAATCATGCATTTTGGGTCTATGCACTAGATAGTAATAATAATAATTATTTCAACTTTATCTGTACTTCTGAAACAGCATATGTCAACTCATACTGTTCCACAATATATAACTGTATATTGAGAATGATACTATATTAGTGTAACAGTCTCAAACATATACTTATCACTTGTTATAAGTGTGTTGACCTATAAAACTCTATATAACCTTAGAATAAACCTAAATAAATATAAAGTCAGTGATCAGAATGTTCTGTTGATCAGTAAAGTTATAGATATGCTAGTTAGAGCAGCACAGCTAGGAAAACACAGGTTTGAGTGCTGATCTTTTATGAGCTCCAGACTCTGTTTGACTTTAATGAAGGACTGATTAGATAAAATAGGTGTTGGTTGGGAAGTGAACATATCTGTCTTCCTCCAGGACAGCACTGGAAATGGATGACTATTTGTATGTGGAGCAGTGTTTAATGTGAGGTTCTTTTTGAACAAATAAAAACTTAAATAAAATACTGAAAAAACCAAAGAGCCAAACATTCGAAACCTCATCTACTGTTGCCTACACTAGACACGCGAGTGTCGGAAATGGACCTTGAACCTTGAGGAGCAATGAGGGGTGGTCTGTTTTTTTGGAAGATCACATCGTGTGTGTGCTCTATTTAGCACAGATACCACCTTCAGGAAGTCTGAGCTGTTTTGGCAGCACATGGAAGAACAACAGCATACTACCCCTCATAATGTTTTGGCTCATTGGTGTAGAAACCTGCATTTAGGTCTCTATTTCAGCTCCTTAATTAAATACTTTAGGTTCTACCTTCAAATACAGAATCTGAGGAATGCTGTTATGAAGCCATGGCACATTTTACAGGACCTCCATGTGTATCGGCATCAGGATGGCCGGGGGGAAATCCCTGATGTACTTCATATTTTTTTCAATGACCTGATCAAAACAACAAACAAGTAGAAATTATTAACTTAACAGCAGTGAGCTGGAATCTGGAATTACGACAGAAAGTAGTGACAAAAAGTGTTTTTTTTTTTACCTTCTCAAGTTTTGAGGCTTCCACTTCATCTACATGTCCTGCTGAATCAAATGTTTGGATGGTTTCTCTTTTGGAGTTGAGAATCGATCGAAGGGCCTTCCTGGTCATCACTGAGATGGCAATCTCCGGAAAGCTTTTCTGAAGCAGATCTGCAGACACAAAATGTTTCACATGGACTTACAAAAGCTGTCAAACGTGAGTGGTCACTGATTTCTGATCTTCTTCAATTGAGTAAGACAATAAATCCTTGCAAAGGTGTAGTGATGATAAAGCAGCTGTGAACTAAAGCTGAGGGTATACTGATGATCAGGTTCTTTATTGGTCTAAAAAGCAGGTGTGGCCTAAACAACGATCTGACAGTTTTCTTTTCCAGACTATTGTAAAAGCCCATCCTACAGAGAAAACCTTCATTTGTATTAAAGGGCTACAATACGTCTTCCTATGTTTAGTGGCTGCTTTGCAGTTTGGGGCGTTTTCACACTCTCAGTCCGGTTAAATCGGACTCTGGTTCGTTTTCACCCTTTGTTTGGGCAGGTGAGAATACCTGCCAGTAACCAGTAACTCAGATCCAGACCAAAACAACCGCACAAGGAACCTCTGGAGCAGTTCATTTGTGGTGAGAAGGTGATCTGACCTCGTTCTGCAGGTGCAGTTTAACCAGGTATCCTGCCTGATCATTACTACAGCTATGAACAGACACCATCTCCGCTGCTGCTCCATGTTAAACTGCACAGAAATCTGCACTAGACCTTCTTCCTGTATTTACTGTCTTGCTCCGCTCCCAACAAGTCTGACCAATCAGCAGAGAGAACATTATCACATGGTTTGATGGGACACATTTTGGTGTGCTTGGATTTTTCCCTCCAAGTTTACAAACTCCTAACTGATTCAGACCAGAGCGAATCAGCTGTAGGCCAAGTTTCCAAACATGGACAGTTTGGACGGGAGGGTGAACGGTGCGCTGTGAAACCTTGTTGGCATCAAGCTCTTTTATTTCATAATAGTGAGGTCTATTCAGTTTTCAATGGTTCGGGCCTTTTAAATATATTCTGAGAAGCTGTACTGCATGTCTTCCAGTATGACTGAAAACAAACTGGATGTAGATGTTCTCAGACCACAAAGCCAGTGTGGTCTCTCTCTCCGGTCCATATTAGTTGTGCACTGCGGGAGAATCAATATCCATTTCAAGAACATGAGTACGTGTGATATGCGTATAATCCGTGTTTCGATTGCGGACCGGCACAAGAATACCATTTTGATGCTAATCAAGTGTTACGTGGCTGTCGCGAAAAGACGGGCACTGCTAAGAATGTGGCTTTGTGGCATTCTGTCCAGCGGTGCTCCTGTAATCCGTTTCTTTGCAAAAGGTCAAGACTATTCGGTAAGCCCTCTGCATCATGCTGTCTGCCTCTGTGCATTTATCATATTATGTTTTATTTTCTGAAAAAAAAGAAAAGAAAAGAAAAAATCAAAAATGTTCAAATGATTGGGCTGATCACCCGAGTCTGGGGTCAATAATCAGACATGTTTAGGATCTGTGCTTCTTTAGTTTGCAACCGGAAATGCTAGGCTAACGATGCTAATAAACACAAGATCTAGACTGTCACCAACGTTTGCGCCATAAATACCAACAACAACTTCTTTAGCTTCAAATAAACCCAAAAAGTGTTTAAAAACGTCACCCTGTAGGAAATGTAACTGGAATAATTACAGACACACTATAAAGACGTGGTGTAAATGTAAATAAAGGGCTTACCGATCTCTATAGCAGCATACTTCATGTCCCTCTCCAAAAGGCTCTTTACTTGCTGAAGAAAGAAAAGTGACTGAACTAATTAGTTGATCAGGAATAATAATTCATTAATTAAAATCTCTTTCATCAGTGTGTAATTTCACTAAACCTAAACAGTGTGTTGAATGTGTGTCTATTAACCGTGGTAGTTCCTAGACTCCAGGAGATTAAGCAACTATCACAGCTGCAAATGTTCCCAATAAAGAAAACACATGCAGTGAGCAGACAGAAGCTCCTTCTTGACGAGAGAGGTCAACTGAGAATATGTAGTTTGTAAACATAAAACTAGCTAATTGAGGAACTTCATTACTAATAATTCTATTTAGAATTACAGAACAGAAATATGAAATAGGTTTAGAATTAGACATGGGTAATATAGAGTTTTCTTAGGTGTTCTTAGGCTAATCAGACGGATAAATTTACCCCTAACTATTTGAGTCTATTTAAGTTTATTTGCACCTCAACAGCAGCCCTGAACTGAATTAAGTTCAATCTCCTGAATAAGGCAGAGACACAGTATATGGCTCCTACTCCCTATGCAATGCACTGCACAGGTCATTAGACTATGTGCAAATGCGCACACACACACACACACACACACACACACACACAGCTTGTCTATTTCCTGTAGAGAACTACTGCCAATAGAATTGGACTCTCTGGAGCAGATCGTCATCATGAACCTATTGGCACCATGCTGCCTAATGCCAGGCGTGGGCTAGAGGGGTATAAAGCCCCCCAGCATTGAGCTGTGGAGCAGTGGAAGAGCTGTACTCTCTGGAATGATGGTGGAGCTCCATCCAGTACTTCTGGGATGAGTTGGGGGGTTGGAAATGAGGAGGGGTGGTGATCATCATCAAACATCCTGACCTCACTAATGTTCTTGCTCCAACAAAAGCAGGACAAACCTTTTCTAATTCTCCTGATTTCAGAATGAGCAGATGTCCCAATACTTTTGCCCATATGTGTATTAAAGGACCGATATATGACAGCGTTTTTACAACTCCTTTTATCCTGTATGCCCCTTTTGTCCTATTCTATTGGCAGTACTTCTCTACAGGGGCTAGACTAATCTCTCCATGACGTGACAATTCCATAAAACCAGTGAACAACAAAACACTTTACATTCTGCTGCCAAACTGGTGCTTGTTGACTTTATGCTGAATGAAGATTGTAAATAACACAGCTAAAACTGAATCTCCTACAGAAGCTCAAATGATAAACAGCACTCACCGCTGTAAGTGCAGCCGTGGTTAGGAGAACGGAGAAACATGATATTTTGTCGGTACCTCAGCAACTCTTTGGTCTTCGGTGATGTGGTCTATGATTTTGCTGATGTCCTCCAGTGCATTGATGTAGCCTGTTGCAATGTCATAGCCAAAGTTCACCTGTTTCTGAAACTCATGACAAAGTATTTTCACCAGGACCTGCGTGATTACCTGGAGGTAAACAAAGATCAAGTGCTACATTTATTACAGACCCGAACGCAGGCCAAAACACTGCTGAGTAACTGCACACTTCATTAGAACTGTATTACACTGTGTGGCTTCTGCTCCCTTTACATGTATTTCTTTTTATTCTTCTGTAAACAGCAGCCAGTACAAGTATAAGTAATTCATAATAGTTCCAACAATCGTAAACATAAGCTTTCCTCAAAGCCATAGCCTGTCGAAACACACATCAATCAGATATGCATCATTCAGAACATGCAAGCTATTGCAGGTGACCAGCCACTGCCACAAACCACACCCTCATTTCTCTTACCCTCAACATAGCTTCACCAACGTAAAAGGCAAAGAAGACATAGTTTGCCACGCTGAGCTCCAGGTCGTACTTCGTGCTAACTTCAGGGATGAAGTCCAAAATGATGGTCAATAGGTTGAGCAGGATTACGATGCACATGAGAATGTTGAAGGGGGCACTGAAGACAATCTTGTAGCACAGCTTCAGCACGGCATTCCTGTCAAACCCAACATTGTATTATTCAGAAACCAAAATTCAGAAATTCCAAAATTCTTTACCTCTTAATCATCAGCATAACAGAAACATACGGTCTTATGCAAACGTTTAGGCACCAATGGCCAAATTCTTTTTTTCTCCAATCTAAAAGTTTTTTATTAGAGCAGTGGTAAACACAGCCCCCACGGCTAATCAAACATACTGTCAGGTCCGCGTCGCCGCGCCCGCCTCTTATGTTCATGTTCATGTCACGGACTTTTAGTTCTGGATTCACGTACAACGCCATGTTTTCTGTTTAATTGGGGTCACCTGAGAACTGGGGTATAAAGGGAGCAAACGCAATCTTCCCCTCGCCGAGAATTAAGGTTCCCAAGCCGACCTGGAGTGTCTGCGTCTGTGTACGGTCCGTTAGCCGACCGGGAGTGTTGGCGTCTTGGTACACTTGCTATGCCAACCTGGAGGGTTGGCTTCATGTTCAGGAGATTCGTGGCTGTCATTGGTGTTTCTCACGAGGGCGTCTGAGAGAGTTATCTTTTACTGGCCCTGCCAGTGGTTTTTGGTTCTAGCATTGTCTCCCTGTTTATCTTAACGGGCCTCAAAAAGTAAAGCACAGCATTCTTCTTTTAGGAAAAGTGAAAGAAGGTCCTACACAGATTAAACTGTAGGAGAGCTTCTACACACAACTCAGATTCACGCTAACTGAGTTTGAGCTGAACAGATCTTGGAGACGCAGCTCCCTCCATTGGTGAGGAAGACACACAGCGAGTTCTAGTTCTAGGTGTCATTAATCACGGCTGGCAGAAGTCACGTCACACTTGAGTCAGCTATGGGACGCATGTAACATCGCTAGTGCGGTGTTAGCACGGCCCGGCTCGCTCGTGGAAATTAGCATCAAACACTTTCAAGTGAATTGCAGGGTTTCTGTGTGGACCATGTTCATGATTTTGAGACTTTACATCATCTTTTATGACAGGACCATGGCAACAGCCTAAACTAGCTAACTGCATGCCAAAGTCGTTACAAAGTCGTGTCTAACCTGTTTGAGTTTGTTTTAAACAGACTTGAAGTGGATTCCAATAGGAATTATTTGGCACTACATTTATATGAAGGCCTCCTTGGCTTGGTTTGGGAAGAGTGTGATTTATGCATGCAGATTACACTGTGCTAACAGATGCTAGTGTTAAGTGCTACATTAGCCTTGTAGTTGCAGTGCAAGACTAAAGAACGAAACCGTTGCATAATTATTACGAGACACCGTGCGCTTGCTGGTCCTGATTTAGCAACACAGCAAATGTAAATAGAAGCCGTTCTAAGGGGTCAGTACCGACGCAGAACCGCACAGCATGGCTTTCGTAACCATCTGGTCCTGCAGTGGAAGAGGCCCATGTGTTCGTCTAGTGTCAAAGTGTAATTTCTCTGGTCTAGAAGAAATGGGGTTTGTCACTTACTTTGAAGGCTTGATGCATTTGATGACACCGATCCAGTTGATCAGTTTCCAGCACTTGATGCTGAAATGTTTTCCCCAATCCCAGTACATGTTTGTGTCATCAACACTCATGAACCTGAGGACTACACTACAGCACTCAAAATTACTCCACCTCCACTGTAAATGAGTGTAATCTCCAGATTCAGCTCACAATACCACTAGTAATGACTGCTGTCTCAGATGAATTCAACCCACTGAACATAATCCTGCACAAGAGCTAGGGGTGTGATTCAGAGGGCTGGGATGTGTTTTTAGAAGATGATTATCTTGATGAATTTACATTTGCATTGAAGGCATTTAGCAGCTGCTCTTCTCCAGAGCAACAACAAACGTGCTTCACCGTTCACTCAGAAAATACCCTTGGCTCGTTTGTAGAGGCTAGGATCCAAAAGCTTAGACTCTACTATTTGTGGTCTATATACTGACTTCTAAATTTAGTACTCTAGTAAGTAAGACGGCGTTTGAAGACAGCGAGTGAAAGGGCAAGATGGATTCAAACAAGTATCAGGAAATCCTAGAAGAAAAAAATCATGCCTTCTGTGAGGAGGCTGAAGCTTGGGTATCTTTGGACCTTCCAACAGGACAATGAGCCAAAACATACCTCAAAGTCCCCCAAGGCTTGGTTTAAGAAGTCCTGGAAGATTCTGGAGTGCCCATCACAGTCGCCTGACTTGAACCCCTGAACCCCATAGAAAATCTTTGGAAGGCGGCTGCAGCAGCAAACCCAGCAATATCGGTGAACTGGAGCCGGTGAACAGATCATTTTTTTCAAAATGCAATTTTGCTAATAAACCTAATTTGCAGGAATAATTCTGAGTGAAACTCTACACTAGGTGTTAAAAATATCTGTTGCTTTCAACCTTTTAAGAGAGAATGCCAGAACAGCAGGGTTAGCTTTTAAAAGTGTTCAGCAGTGTTTGTGTTTAGGTGAGCTCCTTTAGATCCTTCAGAGCTGTACTGTAGCTCTACTGAGACTCACCCATAGACTACTGTATCCAAACTAACAGGCCTCTTTGTTTAAACTAGATGGTGACAGACTTGTTGCAATGCATTGATTATTTGGCAAACTGGCGAATTGGAAATATTTACATCTATATCCTGTTCTGTATTTAGTTCTACTTCTACTAACATTTGTGTGAGTTCAGGAACCAAAGCAGCCATGATAATATGAATACAACTATTTTCTGTTACTATGCCTTTAATGCTAAATAAGCCTACATAAATAATATGTAAATAAGCTCTGTTCTGACTGGCTGCCCTGTTTTGCACCTCATTCAAAGAGCAGGCTGGACTGAAACACTGTTAATGAAGTAAATGTGAATGGGCAAACATATGTAAATGTGCCAGATTTTATGACATCACAACACAAAGAATATATTCAAAATGTGCTGTTTTTCTGCTTGGTTTCTATATGCAAACTGCATGGACTGAGTAGTAAACAGTACTTTACAATCCTTACATTATTACAGTTTTTACACACTACACCAAAAACTTCAATTTTATATTTAATATTTTTAAACATTTAGAAAAAACACTGCTTGCTTCCATACTTTTTGGCCTATAGTATAAGACAAATCACTATCATTATACATACTGCTACATACTGTCACGCCCGCTCCGCCGTGCCCGCCCCAGGGGCGGTCTCGGGCCGCAGCTCACAGGCGATCAAGAACTCCCCCTTCAAAGTCTTGTCATGGTCATGTCATGTTTAGTTAGTAAGTTGGTCTTTTTGAGTAACAGTGGTTGCAGAGGATGGTTAGTTGACAAAGGGTAACCGTAAGAAAGTTGGAAGAATGAAGTCGTCATTTGAACCAGAGTAATGGAACTAGAGAAAAGTAAGCAGGCGCTTTCTGTGGCCTTGGCGCTGTCGGGAAGAGCGAGGGAGTCGGTGTTGGAAAAAGCGGTAGATGACTTGAATAAAGACACTGGCATGAATTACTTGCGATTTGTTTCTCATAGAAGAAAAAGACAGAACATACAAGGCATACTCAAGTTTTGATCGATTATATAGTCCGCCATAGATGCACAATGTCTCTCATAATCAGAATTTTTGTGGGGGTTTTTTTTTCGAATTTTTCAACACCGGTACTCACGGATGCGTAAATCCAACATGGAACCTCCTGCCGTAGTATTAGCATTCAAACTGCTAGATACAGCATGCTTGGATGTGAAAGACTAACAGTTGGCTTTGACTGGTTTAGGGAAGAAAGTAGTCTGTGGTAACAGGAATGAACCAAGAAACCGCCCAAGTAAGAGCAAAGACGACAGGGAGGCAAGCCTTGGTCCCAAAATAATCAACAAAAGACACCACTGCCTTTAACCAATCCCTTGAAGGAGGGGACTTTTCAAAAAAAAAAAGATAAGATGATAATGTGTTTAAGGAAGTCACAGAAGAGGGACAACAGTGCAGTTATTTATCAAAGACAGTGGACACTTCAAACCATGGACAAAAACAAAAGAAAATGCATTACTACAAGGAACAAAAGTGGCACGTGACATTTATTTCAGGCTTCCACCGGAGGCTGACTGTAAAGGAATATTATGGAAATGTGTTTTATGAAATTTTCAACCAAAAGGAGGATTGTCAAATAACTCCGGTTCCACGCCAGAGGTTCCGTGTAAAAAGGTCCCTTTATTTCACAATCAACAGAAAGCAAACTTGGCAAAATGCTTTCAGTTTTACAATGAGACTTGCTGTTACTCACCACTCACTGGATCGGGAGAGCCCTTCGATCCTGACAAGAGACAGCCATCTCAGTAAACCACCGAGCCGACTCTCACCAGAAAAGAGGGGAAACCCGTCCTTTGTATCTTAAACAAAACGAAGAACTGTGTGTGGACGGGGACGGGGGCCAACCGCTCCCACCAGGCACAGTCTTCCCTTGACCCTTAATTCCAGTGGTTGATAACAGCACCCTCATGAAAAACATGTTATATAATTGATTATATAAATGTTAGTTTACAGTAGAACATAACCCGTGACTTAAAACAACTGTATAGGCCAGTTTCAACATATTGCTAATACATTATGACCATACCTTTAATATAAGGTGAACATGGACGCATTATATCGTTATATTCGGATATGTAGACCAAATTAGCATGGCTCTGCAGTGCACCTGCACCACTAACCTCATAACGCCCATCATAGTACAAACACCCTTTCAGCCTATCCAAAGAGAAATAGTGGAAATAGTGTTGAGAGCAGGAGGAAACGTGTCCAGAGTCGACCCAGCCGCTTTCTATTAAATTAATCTGGACCGCACCGTAATTGGGGTACTTGCCCGTAATTGTAGATGACTTCAAATGACTAATAACAAAAAAAGCACAAATACACCACAAATTACACATGGACCCTTCACAAGCCTCGGAAAAAGACACCTCCCTCTGTGAGGAAGAGAAGGACCAACTCAAGTCAAAGGCAGGCCAAATTCTCTGGGTAGCAAGAAAGATTAGGCCAGAGGTCATGTTTGATGCTAGTCACTTGGCATCAAGATTCAAAAAGGCAACTGTGAAGACAGTCCATGAAGCACACAGAATAGTGTGCAAACTGCAGTCCAAGGAGACTTCCAACACTTAGGCAGAGACAGTGCTCTTCAATTGACTGGTGTTCAGAAATGCCTCATTTGGAAATCTTTCAGATGGTGGGACTCAAGAAGGATATTTGATATTTGTCTGTCACAGATGATAAGCAGATCAGCATCATCAAAGAAATCACAGAAAGTTGAAAGATACTGTGGCACAGTACAAAAGAACAGCCTACAGATCTTACCAAAATGGCTAAATCAGCTAATAAGTTACTACATGCCCCAAGTGTAGGACAATGGAAACTTGATTAAAAATACATTTTGAAAAGACATAATGCTGCTTTTCAGTGCTATTCAAAAACACAGATTATATTTGTGTCACTTCTGTATACTCTGTTTAAATGGTTAAAAGGAGTTCTATCTGAATATACTTAAGCTTTTTTTTTTTTTTTAAATAAGTGAGAGAGTTTTGAAAGTCTTAAAGACATGCATTGTTTTTTTGTATTCTCTTACATTGGGAAAACAACATTGTACTATCAAGTGGAGGTGTAGTTCACTGTGATCTGGAGAAATAAAAGTTGCACTATAGCTTGTTAAGTTTGTCTTTGAGTAACAGCCGCCACCAAGACCACTTTAGCTTGAGTACCCGCAATACCGAAAACCTAGGGGAGCCCATGAATTTAGAATAAAACAGCGACAGCCTCTGTGAATTCTCACCAAGGACGTGACTAACATAGCCACAAAAGTGGTACCAAGTTTTCCATTAAAGAGTACAGTAGGCTTTATGACCTGTGGACCTATGTGGTTAAAGATGACAGTGGTGGTGGTGGCGGCGGCTGCAATGTGCGTTACAATATTCAAACACAGCATGAAATCCTTGGTCACTGTAATTATGATGTTTTCATGTTACAGGATGCAGTAGAGAACATGAAGGGTGATAAATTGAACCTCTGTTGGTATTCCTGGTACATTGATGCCCACAGGCTCTCTCCAGTGCGGGAATGGAGACGACGACCCTCTGTGTCTGGCGCGCTGGTAGTGCTGTAATTAAGACAACCCCGTTGGAGGAGTCACAGGTAGCCTCCAGCCTCGTCTTCCATCTGTAGAGTTTGAACTGCCACTACAACAGCAGCTGGATATGCTGGTCAATCTTGACAACCTTGCAGAGTGTTAGGAGAGCTCTGAAAGCCATATTCCTCAGAAGTAAATACAGACAGAAATGCCAACAATGGTTAGTGAGACAAAGTACTGTACAGTAACACTGGTAGCAGATTGCTTAAGGATTACAACAACTGGCTAAGATAAATAGGAAAGCTAATATTAAAGACTATAAAGTAGGAATGGTCGCTTGACGAAATTGATACCCATTTGAGACAGACATGCTAATTCTGCCTGTCACTGTTGACGCTCACAGCTAAAAGTGATCGGTTTCAGAGTACATGTCTGGTCACAATAACATGGTGCTAGCTTTTTCTACCAAATTTCTTTGATTCTGATTGAAGCAACACTGTCAAGGCTAGAACGGAGCACAGGCGACAGGTCATCTGTTACATGCTCTAGATCTTTAGGGTGAAGTGGTAAAATGGATGGATAAATCTGAAAGGTTTTTACTGAACACTTGCCGTCAATCATTTAGCTTCAGAGCTAGAAGTTTAGGTTGTAGCCACAAAAATGGTACCAACTTTGCCATTGAAGAGAACAATAGGTTTTATTACCTGAATGTGGTCAAAGATCACGGCGGTGGTGGGTTACAATATTCAAACGCAGCATGAAATCCTTGGTCACTGTAACTGAAAATCAAGGGTAAGATTGATAAATTGAACCTAAACTGTGAAATCTGCATTCAAGGGAAATCTGCTCAGAGTAGAAATAGAGAACCTGATGCACAAGCAAAAGCAGTACCTGAACTAGTAAATTCGACCTTCCTGATCCTATAGATCCAGTGTGCAAAAGAGGGTTGTTCTGCTCTGCCAACCACCAGTCCTTAGCAGTATCTGAAAGAACAGATGTTAAGGACCTCAGGGACACCAAGAGGCCTCACTGCTAGATATTCTTCACACCTATCGATAAAAGCTACAGCATCTTGTTCTGAACTGCCATATTTTGGAAAATAGAGGTTGATAGAGGCTGTATGCTTCAACACATTCTAATTACTCTCAGCTGTGTTTGCAGGAGTAGACGTTACAAGGTTGGGTATAGGATATGGGCTAGAAGCTGGGTTGCTGACGTGAAATCATGCGTTTAAACCGTATGTCCCGTCGTTTGAGGCAGTCTACTACGAACTGACCCAGTTTCTGCAATTGGCTTTTCAGATTTTGTTCAACTCTACCACATTCTCTTTCTACGTCATAAATTACCATCTCCAACAGGGCCATGAACGTCCTTTACCTGACTCAACTTCGCTGCATGGTTTCTGTGGCTTGTTCTAGTTTCTCTTCCATGTTTGAGACTCTTTCTCAGAGTTCGCTGTGTAGATCTGAGTAGATAGGGTTGTCTCCTGGGGAAGGTGGTGGTTGAGGGTAATCACCTAAGGGAATTACCACACAGGCAAGAAAAAAAGGTTTGTTGGCCATAAGTAGTTCATAAATATGTTAGAATCACAAAATCTTCTATAAGGTGGCACAGAATCTCCCTGTCTTTCTACATCCCTTCACACAGAAGATAAATTACTGATTAATGATTGGTCCATTTATGAAGCCCCAGTTATGGCCATAGCAGAAGGGTTAGAGTATAGGACTTGAGCCAAGAACAAATTCAGATCCATAAAAAAAAATCCCAATCCAGTCAATCAAACGCCTTCTCTGCATCAAAGGAGAGAATGGCACATGGTGCAACATTCTGGTGTGTCTGGCGAGTGATGGAATACATGGAATAATCGTCATACATTATTTAATCTGTCACGTGGTCCCACTGGGCCCTGATACTTGGTTGTTTTATAGCAGAATCTCCAATAAGAAGAGCAATAAGAACAATGAGAACACTGCCCTGAGGAGCTGTCCACAGTGACTAAGCAGGTGAAGGCAAAATCAAAGAGCTGAGGAACACAAACCTGTTAGCAGAGGTGAAAACCGTCTGTTGGTGGAGGAGCCCACAGCTTTTCCCGTGCCGGTAGTTCTGTAAATAGGACAACCCCATTAGAGAAGTCACAGGCAGCCTCCAGCCTTGTCTTCCGTCTGTGGAGTTTGCACAGCCTCTACAACAGCAGATGGATATGCTGGTCAAGCTAGAGACAGAAATGCAAACGATGGTTAGTGAGAGAAAGTACTCTACAGTCAGACATAGCAGCTCAAGGATTACAACTATAAAGTAGGGATGGTCGCTCAAACGAACTGACACCATTTGAGAGAGAAGTTCTGATTCTGCATGTTGACGTTCACACTTACGAGTGACCGGTTTCAGAGAACGTGTCTGGTCATTATACCATGGGTATTGGGTTGGGTTTGGGTTGTGCATAGAACTGAACTAAAAATTGTGCCGATGCCTCCACCACAACCACTTCTGCGTGAGTAACCTCATTAGCTAAAATCTGTGGAGAGCAAATGCATTTCGAATAAAGAAGCGATGGCTTCTGTGAATTCTCATGAAGGACATGACGAAACTTCCTGAAAACTAAAGGGTGAAACTGTAAAAGATACTGAGCGATGCTTGGCAGATTCTCGGTGGAACCTCCAAAACTGTGTTAGTCGGATTCGCTTCTCTGCACTTAAAAGAATCAACTCTGAGTGAGCCTTAAGAATGTAGAAACACACTTTAATCCTGCAGTAAACGTAATGCCGGCTGAAGCCTTCAAACCCTCTCATATGGTGTCATTGTAACGTAGTACATGTTCATCATGTGTTTGTGGAGTAAAGAAATGTAACATT
This sequence comes from Salminus brasiliensis, assembly GCF_030463535.1. NCBI lineage: Eukaryota > Metazoa > Chordata > Actinopteri > Characiformes > Bryconidae > Salminus > Salminus brasiliensis. The sequence continues at coordinate 18,181,759 of NC_132896.1, forward strand.
CACTCATTGATCAGGCTGGTTTCAGTCGACTTTGATGTCCATATGCTGATAATGCGGATTTTCAGAGCCCACTGTGGTGAGGCTGGTGTGAAGCTGACAGACCCCATTGTTTAAAGGTAATAAACTCATTATATGTTCCTATAAGAACAACAACAACAACAACATGTGGAAAAAACATAAAATGAAAATCTATTTAAAAGAAAAAAATTGAACAGTGCATGCTCGTAGAAACTTACCTAAAGAATTCTGGACACATGCTGTGATGACCGCTGCAGTCATTGGCCAAAGTTGCTTAAAATAGCTGTTTGAAACAAACTCCATATGACATGTTTAACAGGGAGAAAGCCTAAACTTTCAAAAGATGAAAGTATTTGGATCAGCAGGCTACACTTACAGACATGACAGAAAGAAACTAGATTCAAAAAACAGGAGACCGTGGCTTTGCTCTTTGGTCCCTGATACGTTTTTTACAGTAGAATCTCCAACAATGAGAACACTGCTCTGAGCAGTCGTCCTTGGTGATTAAGCAGGTGAAGGCAAAGTCGAAGAACTGAGGAACCCCGAACTGGTTAGACCCCGTTGGAGGAGTCACAGGCAGCCCCCAGCCTCGTCTTCCGTCTGTGGAGTTTGGATTGCCGCTACAACAGCAGCTGGACATGCTGGTGAAGCTAGATGGCCTCTATGCAGAGCGTCTGGAGAGCGCTGCGAGCCATGTTCCTCAAATGTAAACACAGAGACAGGAATGCAAACGATGGTTAGCGAGACAAAAGTACTGTACAGTAACACAGACAGCAGACAGCTCAACGATTACGATTGGCGAAGATAAATAAGACAAAGCTAATACTAAACACTATAAAGTAGGGATGACCCCTCGACCAAACTAATAACATTTGAGTCAGAGAAATTATTTTTCTGCGGGACACTGTTGACATTCACAGCTACAAATGACTGGTTTCAGAGAACATATCTAGTTATTATACCATGGTGCTAGCTTTTTCTACCAAATTTCTTTGATTCTGACTGCTCCATTCTAGCCTTGACAATGTCGCAATCTTCAAAGTCTACAGATCCTCCGTTACACCCTCTAAATCTGTAGGGTGAGCCTTAAGAATGTAGAAACACACACTTTAATCCTGCAGTAAATGTAATGTTGGCGGAAGCCTTCAGAAACGAGTCTGAGAAAAAACCCTCTCATATAGTGTAACTGTTACATTTCTATACTCCACAAACACATGATGAACATGTACTACGTTACATTCACTCATTGATCAAGCTGGTTTCAATGGTCTTTGATGTCCATTTACCGAAACACGCTGGTTTTCATTGCCTTTGATGTCCATATGCTGATATCGCTGGTGTTGACAGACCCCATTGTTTAAAGGTAAAGAACCCACCATATGTTCCTATTCCCCAGGCAGTCAAATATGTAATAACCTGGAAAAACATGAAATAAAAATCCACAAAAAATAAACTCACAGTGCATGCTCGTAGCAATTTACCTAAGAATTCTAGCCACAGGTGCTCAAATGGCTTGGAGAGAGCCTAACCTTTCAAAAGATGAAAGTATTTGGATCAGCAGGCTACACTTACAGACATGACGGAAAGAAGCTAGATTCAAAAGGTGAAAGAGAATCTTTGCTGCTTTAGGATGTTGCTGCGTCAAACGGGGAGAACAGTAGAGAACGATGGTGCTGAAGGGGTCACGCAGCCGCAGCGCCAAGCTGTCTGGCGATGTCCAGGATACGAGCACCTGGAAAAAAACAGGAGACCGTGGCGTTACTCTTTGGGCCCTGATACGTTTTACAGTAGAATCTCCAACAATGAGAACACTGCCCTGAGGACGTCTCCTCTGTGACGAAGCAGGGGAAGGCGAAGTCGAAGAGCTGAGGACCTCGCACCGGCTAGCAGAGGTAAGACGACCCGCTGTCCGGTGCGCCAGTAGTGCTGTAACTAAGATCACAGGCAGTCTCCAGCCTCATCATCCGTCAGTGGAACAACAGAAGCTGGATATTTTGGTGAAGCTCGACTCCTTCCTTTCAGAGCGTCTGGAGTGTAAACACAAACGCAAACAATGGTTAGTAAGAAGTACTGTACAGTAAGACCGGCACCAGATAGCTCAACGATTACAACAACTAGATAAGATAAAGACAAATGCTAATATTAAAGACTATAAAGTAGGGATGATCGCGCGACCAAATTGATACCCATTTGCGACGGAGAAATTCTAATTCTGCGTGTCACTGTTGACGTTCACAGCTACAATTGATTGGTTTCAGAGAACATGTCTGGTTATTATACCGTGGTCCTAGCTTTTTCTACTCAATTTATTTAATTCTAAATTGGAGCAACATTGTCAAGGCTAGAACGGAGCACGGACTACATGTCATCTGTTACATGTTCCAGATCTTTAGGGTGAAATTGGAAAGGGATGGATTATTATGTTATTAATGACTCGGTGGAGGGTTGAGGGGTGATCATTATTTACTTATTTTTCATTATTATCCATTATCAAGAACATACAATATAAAACAGAGAAAAAGTGGGAGATTGTGTACACCACACACCCCGAGGCACCCCTCCCCAATGGCCAGCTCATCAGAAACAATTTGCAAGCAAAGGGAAAAGAAAAAGCCAGGTAAATTATGGAAAGATTGCAATCATTGAAACATCCGGAGTGCAGTCTCATCCGTTGCCACACAGGGAAGAAAAAAGGTTTGTTGGCCGTAAGAAGTTAATAATTACGGAAGATGGGGGAGTTTTAGTGCCACCTGGTGGAAGATTATGATCATTTCTACATCCCTCCACACAGAAAGTAAATTACTAATGACTGGTCCATACCTCAATTTACAATGTTTTAGAGGGATATTTGAATAAATTAAGCCTTGTAGTCTATGGGGAGCCATTCTACATGCAAGTCTTCGCATCAGGATTAAGCCAAGTGGTTAGAACCCGTGGTGATAACGGAAGACTATAATTTCAAGTTCAGAGCCGAGAGGCCCCCCATCAGTTTTACAATGTTAGAGGTTTAAATATTTGAATATAGGTCTCTTGCCACTCCTCGAATAAACCAAAATAACAATCACGTTTCTTCCAGAAATTCATGGGGGTGATGGAGGAATCATTGAGGCAAATAACGTTAAGTCTGGGAAGAACAAATTTTGTATTGTGCAGCAACATGGTGTTAAATCGCCATCTGGGCGCATGCTGTGAAACTGTGAAATGTTATCTTCGTAATATTAGGGTAATGATCAGACATCGAAAGAGGAGATATATCAGTTGAATACATCAGTTGTAGTAAGGAGGAAAATGTAAGATCATCAATTCTAGAGAATGATTTATGTCTGGCAGAAAATGTAGTATATTTTCTGGATGATGGGTTAAGGGCAGGCCAGACATCACCCAGTGTGAAATCAGAGAGGAACTTGTTTAAAACAGAGGTGGATTTGATTTGTGTATCAGAGAGAATTGCGTTGGAGCGATCTTGCAGATTATTAGCATCAATTAGTAACAGAGTCAAAATGGAGAGATATTTAGATAGGGCTGCAAAAAACTACGACCCAAATACAGCTGGGGCGTAGGCTGAGACAAAAGTGAGTTGCTATAATGTGAGAAATGTGCCCAGACGTGTCGCCGCCTGTATAACTAATCGATTACATTTTTCTCTTTCTTAGCAGAAGAGTACGCTGCCGCCTTAAAATATTTATTTGACATTCTAGACTCATTGGTAGGCAAGAGATTGGATTCTTGTAATAACGTAATATCTATTCTTTTTCTACTGAAAATATCTCAGTGCAAGCAAAGCAAAGCAAAAGACCCTCTTTGAAGGTGAATTCAGACACTGGACATTCTAAGACAATATTGTTAGTTCAGTCACAGACGTTTATAAATACTAGCACAAGTAATCCAGAATAAGCAGGAAAAGATGGAAAGTATATCTGAGAGGTTTGGGTGGTGATTAACAGATAAATGAAACAATGTCTTAAATAACAAGGAGAAACTGACCAGGAACAAACAACCCACAACCCAGGGTGCTCACAGAGAACAGGAAGAAAAGCCGTTCTTCTCTTAGAAGGGGAGGAGTGAAGGAGATGGGGCTGCTGGCCCTGCTTACCTTCAGTAGAAGCTGCCCATCCCGGTACCACAGGAGCTTGAAAATGAGGACCTGCTCGGAGTTTGCTGTGTCTTTCGAGCTTCTATAGACACAGTGAGCTCGATACAGGTCTGCCATTTTTGGGAGTTCAGATGAGTGGCTTTGCTTCATCTTTTTTTTTGATTGGGGAAGCAACTGGAGAGGGAAGTGGTCATGGTTTTACAGTAGACATCACAGCCATTCCATCACCAGTAAATGCCCCAAGTATCAGAGTTAAGAACAACAAAAAAGAACAGAAAAGCAAGAGTTCTAGCCATTCGCTACTATTCTGAGAATAATAGTAGTGAAAACCATTTCTCGGTGGAGAGGCACTTAGCTTTTCCTGGTTACACTGACGCCCACAGGCTCTCTCTAGAACAGGTCTGCAGACGACTCACTCTGTCTGGTGAGCCGGTAGGGCTGTGATTAAGACAACCCTGTTGGAGGAGTCACAGGGAGCCTCCAGCCTAGTCTTCCGTCGGTGTTTGGATGGTCTGGATGGACATGCTGGTCAAGCTAAACTGCCTCCTTGCAGAGTGTCTGAGGAACTCTGCAAGCCATGTTCCTCAAGTGTAAACAGACAAACACAAATGATGGTTAGTGAGACAAAGTACTGTACAGTAACTATAGCTCAAGGGTTACTGATGGCAAAGATAAATAAGACAAAGCTAATATTAAAGACTATAAATGATGTTCACAGCTACAATCTGATCGGTTTTGCTTTACTTTTGAGTAAAGCATCAATGAATTAAGCAGGGACAGTGCTGGATATGGAGACAGATATGACCGTGCAGTGATGTTCAAACAACATGCAAAACTTGACTTTAGAAGCTCTGGTCATTATGGTGTGAACATTATGGACAATGGAAAGAATAACATTCAAGTTCATGACACCAGCATCCTGACACCTGCTGAAGACGTCACTTTAAATTAATAAAAAAAAAAAAAAATAAAGGCCTTGAGTCTCACGGTTACAAAATTCCGACAGTCTTGAAATAAATCTTGATGAAGCTTCATACAGTTCGGACATGCTTCTGCTGACAGGCTGCAGAGGCTTCTGGCTAGCTCAGGCAATAAAGATATGGAATGTGGCATAATTCTTTAAAGAACTGTTAATGAAATGTGAAACATGTCAGAGACACAGTAGGACCAGACCAAAGCCTTTACATTATTGACCAGTTCTCTCAGTTTAGCGCAGGCAGCATTCTGACCACAAAGTCCTCTAAAATGGTGAAACACTTCGTTCATGATTGGATTAGCCTGCATGGTCCACCTCAGAAACCTTTCAGTGATGATGGAGGAGAATTCAACAACGATTAAGTGAGAGGTATGGCAAAAATCTTCAACAGAGAAGTAAAGACAACAGCTGCATACAGCCCATGGAGCAATGGACTTGAAAGAGCACAACCAAACGCTCACTGAGATCATAATGAAAGTAAAGAAAAGTAACGGTTGAAACTGGGACACTGACAAGCCTCCTGCTTTAGAGGGCACCACAAAAAGTGAAGGAGCGGCAAAACACACTTCTGCTTCACATGCATGTAGAAAGGCTTTTATTGAAGCAGAATGTTCAGAAAGAATACAGAGAGCACAGCGGAAACTGCTTCATCACACAGATCTCCTCTTTAGGGGACTGTCCAAAGTAGAAAGGACCAGGAGTTGTCATTGGTCAGGATGGTGCAATGGCGTTGTCTGAGGTGGTGCACCCAGCTACAGGTTCCTCCATGTCTGACAGAAAAGTGAATGCAGAGAGTGAGGATCCAGGTGACAAAGGATAAATTAGAAAATGACCCAAATATTGTACATAAACAAGAGAACACGAGAGCTGCTGAGGACAACGTAGAGGGGACAGAAACTGGAACTGAAACGTGTGGTTCAAACTGAGCACACAGGCACAACCACTGGGGCACAAACAATTACATTATGGAAGTGTGTTTTATGAAATTTTGTACCAAAGGGAGGATCGTCAAATAACTCCGGTTCCACGCCAGAGGTTCCGTACAAAAAGGTCCCTTTATTTCACAATCAACACAAACTTGGCAGAATGCTTTCAGTTTTGCAATGAGACTTGCCGTTACTCACCACTCACTGGATCGGGAGAGCCCTTCGATCCTGATAAGAGACCGCCATCTCAATAAACCACCGAGCTGGACCTGCAGTTCCACTTAGCCGACTCTCACCAGAAAAGAGGGAAACCCGTCCTTTGTATCTTTAACAAAACGAAGAACTGTGCGTGGACGGGGACGGGGGCCAACTGCTCCCACCAGGCACAGTCTTCCCTTGACCCTTAATTCCAGTGGTTGATAACAGTACCCTCATGAAAAACAAGCTATATAATTGACTATATAAACGTTAGTTTACAGTAGAACATAACCTGTGACTTAAAATAGCTGTATAGACCCGTTTCAACATATTGCCAATACATTATGACCAGCAAGCATACCTTTAATATAAGGTGAACATGGATGCATTATATCTTTATCCTAGGCCTCTTTCTAGTGGTTACATCAAATAACCGAACAGTGAGTTGTTCATACGATACAGTGTGTACTAATTGGATGGAGTGCACCCTAAGGCGGCGTCAGCAGGGCAGAATTCATTCATATTACAAAATGTGTGTATGGTCTAGGAGATTCTTCATTGTACTGGTACGACAGAGTGAAGGAAATCGTGCTGAGAGCAGGAGGAAACATGTCCAGAGTCGACCCAGCCGCTTTCTATTAAATTAATCTGGACTGCACCGTAATTGGGGTACTTGCCTGTCATGTAGATGACTTCATATGACTAATAACAAAACAGCACAAATACACCACAAATTACATCCAACCCATACACATGGACCCTTCACAAGCCTCGGAAAAAGACACCTCCCTCTGTGAGGAAGAGAAGGACCAACTCAGGTCAAAGACAGGCCAAATTCTCTGGGTAGCAAGACAGATTAGGCCAGATGTCATGTTTGATGCTAGTCACTTGGCATCAAGCTTCAAAAAGGCAACTGTGAAGACGGTCCATGAAGCACACAGAATAGTGTGCAAACCCAAGGAGACTTCCAACACTTAGGCAGAGATAATGTTCTTCAGTTGATTGGTGTTCAGAAATGCCTCATTTGGAAATCTTTCAGATGGTGGGACTCAAGAAGGATATTTGATATTTGTCTGTCACAGATGATAAGCAGGAGATCAGCATCATCAAAGAAATCACAGAAAGTTGAAAGATACTGTGGCACAGTACAAAAGAACAGCCTACAGATCTTACCAAAATGGGGGCATCAGCTAATAAGTTACTACATGCCCCAAGTGTAGGACAATGGAAACTTGATTAAAAATACATTTAAAAAAGACATAATACTGCTTTTCAGTGCTATTAAAAAACAGATGTGTCGTTTCTGTATACCCTGTTTCAATGGTTAAAAGGAGTTCTATCTGAATATACTTAAGCTTTTTTTTTGTTAATAAATGAGAGAGTTTTGAAAGTCTTATAAAGACATGCGTTGTTTTTTGTATTCTCTTACATTGGGAAAACAACATTGTACTATGAAGTGGAGGTGTAGTTCACTGTGATCTGGAGAAATAAAAGTTGCACTATAGCTTGTGAAGTTTGTCTTTCTGAGTAACAGCCGCCACCACGACCACTTTAGCTTGAGTAATCGCAATACCGAAAAACCATGAATTTAGAATAAAACAGCGCCAGCCTCTGTGAATTCTCACCAAGGACGTGACTAACATAGCCACTAAAACGGTACCAAGTTTGCCATTAAAGAGTACAATAGGCTTTATGACCTGAATGTGGTTAATGATCACAGTGGTGGTGGTGGCGGCTGCAATGTGCTTTACAATATTCAAACACAGCATGAAATCCTTGGTCACTGTAATTATGATGTTTTCATGTTACAGGATGCAGCAGAGAACATGAAAAGTTAAGATTGATAAATTGAACCTCTGTTGGCTCTCCAGTGCGGGAATGGAGACGACGACCCTCTGTGTCTGGCGCGCTGGTAGTGCTTTAATTAAGACGACTCTGTTGGAGGAGTCACAGGCAGTCTCCAGCCTCGTCTTCCATCTGTAGAGTTTGGACTGGCACTACAACAGCAGCTGGATATGCTGGTCAATCTTGACAACCTTGCAGAGCGTTCAGAGAGCCCTGAAAGCCATGTTCCTCAGAAGTAAATACAAACAGAAATGCCAACAATGGTTAGTGAGACAAAGTACTGTACAGTAACACTGGTAGCAGATTGCTTAAGGAGTACAACAGCTAGATAAGAAATAAGACAAAAGCTAATATTAAAGACTATAAAGTAGGGATGGTCGCTTGATCTAATTGATACCCATTTGAGACAGAACCCTATTTCATATAGAAAGGTGCATGCTAGCAGCAACTTACCTAAAGAAATCTGGTCATATGCTGTAACCGCTGCAGTCATTGGAAACAGGAGCTTAAATAGCAGTTTCAAACCAACTCCATATGACACGTAGACAGGGATTAAACCTAATCTTTTAAAAGATGAAAGCATTTGGATCAGTATGCTACACTTAAACAGGATTCAAAATGTGAAAGAATCTTTGCTGCTTCAGGATCTCGGTACGTCAGGGAGAATATCAGAGAACGATGGTGCCGAAGAGGTCACGCAAGGGAGCCAAGGGAAGCTGTCTGGTGACATCCAGGAAACGGGCATGTGGAAAACAGGAGATCATGGCATTACTCTTTGGGCCTCATTTTTTTTAATCAACTATTTTAATTTTTTTATTGTATGTAATAACATACAATATAAAACCAAAAAAAAGAAAAAGCTCATCAGAAACAAATGTGATATTAATATGCGGCACCATTTAAAAAGGAACTTGACTGGCTTGAGATAAGAGATAAGATGTATTGTCAAAAAGCTAAACAAACAATTTACTTACTTTTTCCAGTCAATTCCAGACCCAACATACAGCTCCGTAAATATTAAGAGACGACCCTACATGATCAATTTCTCTGGTTTTACTATTTATAGGCAATGTGTATATGGAAATTAATATTTAAACTGTGTTTCATAAACCATGGACAACATTTCCCCAAAATTCCAAATAAAACATTGCTATTTGGAACAGTTATTTGAAGAAAGGACATCTCAAATAATGCAAGAAAATAGTTACAATACAAAAGAAGTTATTAAAATGTAAACCAAGTACTTATATTTGAACTTTGAGAGCATTCCTCTTTGGGGCTAACTGGGACCTTGATATTACAATTTCTTTTCACCCCATGTACCACATGTGATGCGAATGACCGTCTCCTTTATTCAAAATTCACTATGGAGAAATAACCTTCACTGCCAATCACAGGTTGGCTCTCCACTAGTCTTTCACATTGATGTTGGGTGACTATACCATTCATATTGTGCAAATTCAGGTAACTCAGCTTTGTTTGATGAAATGCCTGAAATAAAATGGCTGCCATACACATGGACATCTTTGTCCTTACATTTGCATTTCTATGTGTATGGCAGCCATTTTATTTCAGGCATTTCATAAAAACAAAGCTGAGTTATTAGACTACTTGGACATCTTTGTCCTTACATTTGCATTTCTAAGTAGTCTAATTTGTTGCCAGAGCTGTATAACTGAGCCATGAAACGTTAGCCAGCATGAGCATAGCAGCGAGAAGTCGCACTGCACCCCTGTTATTATACAACATATCTACATTATTTTAAATGCCAAGATGTACAAGGAAAATAAAAGAAATATAAAAGAGGGTTTCTCACCTAAAGAGAAGAGAACAGTAGGCATAAACTTACGCATCTAAAAACTAAGATGGTGTAACATGTGACATGTTGACAGGGAGAAGGCCTAACCTTTTAAAAGATGAAAGTAAAGGTAAATAAGACAAAGCTAATATTAAACACTATAAAGTAGGGACTTCTACAATAGAATCTCCAACAATAAAAACACTGGCCTGAGCAGTCGTCCTCGGTGACGAAACAGATGAAGGCGAAGAGCTGAGAAACGCCGAACTGGTTAGCAGAGGTGAAAACCGTCTGTTGGTGGAGGAGCAGTGTGGCCGGGAAAAGCTCCCTCTAGCACAGGTTTGCAGACGATGACCTCCTTCTGTCTGGTGCACCGTTAGTGCTGTAACTAAGACGACCCTGCTGGAGGAGTCACAGGCTCCATCCTGTCTCATCTTGGAGTTTGGACTGCCTCTATAACAGCAGCTGGACATGCTGGTCAAGCAAGATGGCCTCCTTGCATAACGAAGCTAGATTCAAAATGTGAAAGAGAATCTTTGTAGGGTACGACAAGAACAGTCCATTATACCTAGTCTACTATCCAGAGAAAGTCCTTAAACACAGGCTTGTGCAATTTTTCAAAATGTGTTACAGAACACCAGATTAAAATTGACCAGGCAATGGCACCTGATTATTTCCATGGGGAGAGGTGTGTACCCTCCCATGCCAACAGCTAACTGTGTTAATCAGACTCCAGAAAATGTCCAAGAGTCTCAAACTGGATACTGTGTACCGTGTCTGTCTCCCTCTGTTTAAATGCCATCTTGAACATCAAAAAGAGAAAGGAATTTCTCTAAAAAGTATTTAGCTGACTGCGTCAGATATTGAAGACCAGACCTGATCAATACTGACCACTGTTACAGGGTCTGTAATGTACCAGAGAGCTTTAAAGAGGCAAGGAGTTCAACAGAATCACAGTTTCAGGTTGATGCAGATGACCCTTAGCTTCACCACCTGGACATTTCAACAGCCTACTAGCATGAACCGATTGATTGAGATATGTATAGAGAGCAACCAGAGGGATATATATGGACTACAACAAACACATGAGAACACAGGAGAAGACTGATATGCTGAATAATCTCTGAATAGTGTTTTTTAAGTGATGGATGTTTGCTTGTTAAGATGTTCCATCATGAAGTACAGTAAGCTAGCTGTGATGCTGCTGGTTAACATGATCACAGCTGCGTATTCCTTGTCTCAGGAACATACTGGCTCCCTTATAAGTGTAACAGCTACAGTATTTATTTAATAATATATATATATATATATATATATATATAAATATATAAGGAAGTCATAACTCCACTACTGGATCTCATCTAACAGGCTAGATTGCTTGTACTCGGACAGCCGGAACAATCTGTGTCGAGAGTCTCGATACTGCAGGGTTTGTCTGCAATACGATGAATAAAATGACTGCATAAATGGTTGAAATCGAGGAAATCATGTAAATCACTTCTCTGCTCACTATCCAGTTCACCAACCTGACCGGTGTGACTGGGAAGGGACAGCCAGTCCTGGCGTAGCACCTTCTCGATGTTCCCATAGAGGACGACGGACCCCAGCCGGCTCGGATGAGGCCCCTCTGCGGTAGAGCACCTGACCGGCAGCCAGCAGTGGAGCGCGAAGAGCTGGGTAAACGACTCGCTGACGCGCCCAGGCCCTCTCCGGTGTGGGAGTGGAGACGACGAGCCTCGGTGTAGTGCTGGAATTGAGACGACCGCGTTGGAGGCGTCACAGGCTGCTTCTGGCTTCGTTTTCCGTCGAAGGAACTCGATCTACCGGTCCAGCTGAACGAGCTCCGTGCAGAGCGTCTGGAGAGCTCGTTTCTCGGTTTCGCGTCCGCCATTTTCCTCGAGAGAAAACGGAGATAGAAACGCAAACGGCAGCTAGTGAGTCAAAATACTGTACAGTAACACAGCCAGTTGTAATCCTTGTGCTTTCTGCTCCCTAAGATAAATAAGACACAGCTAATATTAAAGACTACAACGTAGGAATGGTCGCTAGACCATGTCGAATAACGCCTCGAGCAGCAGTTCCGCGTCTCCTTCAAAACAGTGCTGCCAACTCCTCAGTAAGGAAAGTAGCTATTGGCTGTCCAATAAGTCGCGGAATGACGTCATCTCTCAATTAGCATAATTGCCCATTTGCGTGTATTTGAAGCTGTAGAATAAAGGAATAATGTTGTGGGAGAGAAAACTGTGAGTAAACACCCTAAATATGCATAGAACTACAGAAATGGTTTAGTTTTTAATGTTTTGTCTAGACTCACATTACATAAATATTTTTTACATGAATTACATAAACCTATTTTGTTTTGTTGTTAAATGTTAGCAAATCAAATGTAATTGGTGGAATTGCTACTCTACATTTAACCCTCCTCCTTTATCCAGGCTTGGGACCAGCAAAGTGACCCTAAAAGAGACAGTTTGGTAGAGTTGCTTAGTTCTCTCTTTTTTGTTCTTTTACAAAAAAAAAAAAACAGCTGGTGAAACAACATATTTTACACCATCACAACAAAAGATGTATATGTCCTGTGTCAGATTATAAGCGCCAGCGCAAAACTGTATTTGCCAGCAACACTAAGTATAGAATAATTTCTCTTTCATATCTGTTATTTAGTTATTTATATACATTCAGTTACTTTTAAGCTCATAGATTGTTGTAAACATTCTCTTTTCTTAAACTAATTCATTGTTTTCAATTCAAAAAATATTTTTTTCAGGTTAAGGAGGGAATTTTGACAGAATTTCGTTCAGGATATATAAATATATAAACAAACCTCCGTATTCAAGGGTTTATAACTGGAGACAATGTGAAATTACCTTAAATAAAAATATTTAAGTCTACTTTTGTTTAATTATGTGTTCAACACTAGTCCCAGTCCAGTCCCTGTTTCAGCCTCCTTGTATAGCCTCTCATCAAGTCATGTGTCCAGTCTCTGTCTATGCCCGTTGTCTGGTCTTGTGTCCAATCTCGTGTTCCACTTCCTGTCCAGTCTCCAGTGTCATCTCTTGTCTGGCCCCCGTTCTATGTCCTGCCCATGTCTCAGTCCCATTTCCTGTCTGAACCCCTGTGTGCTTTTCTGGCCTCCCCCTTTTACCAGTTTTCCAAAACAATGGAATCCCTTACAATGGCCCATTTTAAAAACATCATGGGAATACATAATTTAGTGTAACATTAGTTACACACTGAAGCACCTTCCCTTAAAAACTATACATATCTTGGAGCATCAATAAATTTGAGAGTATTATGTTGGTCTGCTTGTAGAGATGAAAATGGTGTGCTTACACTTTTGCTGAGCATCTCATAAAAATCAACAAGGACTCCTTTAGAGAAAAACTCCCAGCATTGTTTCAGCTGAAGCAGTGACAAATATACACCATCAGAGGATGGATGGCATCAACCTCATCATACAACTGTAAGATAAGAGCAGAATATACACAAAAGCTTCATTATGATATTACAATAAAGAAAACCCTTTTCGCTTTGTGGATATGATGTTGTTCCTCATCCCTGTTGCTCTCAGTTGTCCAATATTACAGGCAAAAGCTTTCAAGTGAGTGGTTCAGATTTTGTCTCTTTTGTCTCTCTTAAGTTTAAATCTGGAATATATTAATATTTTGTGAGTAAAGAGGCAATCTGTTGATTTTGGACACGTTTGAGAGACAAACCGTCAGTAGAGAGTTTGGCCTTGTGAGCTTGGCTGCATGTGAGGGATTCCCCATGCACCCGTCTTCTTCGTGGCTTTTGAGTTAACTGAGCCGGCTGCTCCAGTTAAATCAACACTGTGCTGACAAGTGACAGAAATTGCATGCCCTTATTAATCTGGAGAAAGTTTTATATTATCAAATTAAATCATGTCAAACTTATTTTACAGAATCAGTAATCAGTAAAAAGACAAGAAATCAACAACAAAAGAAGACATGAAAACCTAAGACCCCCAGTGAACAAGCCAAAGGTGACAGTGACAAGGAAAACCTCTATTTTTATACAGATTTTATACATTTTTATTTAAAATATTGATGACAGATTTTGTACATATATCGCATTCCCATGGATCAGCCTAATTATCCAATATCCGATCAACTCATTTTGTTAATATCGGGACCAATATTCTATTCTATTATCTGATGGGTGCATCCCTAGTCTCATTGGGCCTGTTGTGGTTGGACCTTTAAGCCACTTGCCTATTGTCTATTTTCTATATTGGCATAAACGTTCTTCCACTTGGGTCTACTCGAAACCCATTTATGTTCATCCATGTTTTTTTTTCATGGTAATTCCTACTCCGTCCACCATGTGGCAGTATATTGGATGTATGCCAAAAGTTACAAGCCAAAAGGAGGGAATCCAAGAGTAGCAAGGTGGTTTGGTTGTGGCTAACTTTAGGTCTCACTGGAATGAAAACCGTCATTGAAGGAACTAGATTCTAAGATTGTAAGTTTGCTATCATTTCTTTCTTTATATATTCAACTAAGCTTTGTGTATGTTTTATTCATATTAAGTTTTGAGCTGTTCTTCTTTTGTAGAAAGCTTCTCTTTTTTCTTGTTTTTTTTGTTTGTTTGTTTCTCTGTTTGCACTTTTTACAACTTGATTGAGAAACCTATATGCTTTATGGATGTTTCTCTGAATCAGTATTACATAAAAAGTGTCACATTAATGATTTATGCGTTATGAAAATGTGCTACATGTGTGTTTTGAAAAATATAAATCAATTCGTTTAAAGAGAGGAAGGTAAGGTTAGTCATTGATTTTCCTTTTGTCTCTGTTCTTCGATAGGTTTAATGCCTTTATAAGTAACATCAGCAGCTCCTTATCTCGGTGAGTGTTTTATGTTTCTGTACTTTATAGATGGTCTTTTACCATCCATGACACCTGATGTAGGAATTCTGTCTATTTTTATTAAATATCCCTGTCAAAATGGAAAGGGACTGAAAATGTTGAGAAAATGATTGTAGTTTCAGAGTTTTGAGTGTTGTGAGTGAGAAGAGGGGCAAAGTCAATATCTGCTGATCCATTCAAGAAACTTACTTGACAGAGTTCCCCAAACTCAAGTGAAAATGTGCTTTGATGTACAAACGATTGAATGTTTCTTCTGGTCATTAGTAAGACAGCCTGATTCACTCCGCTGAAGGTTAATTTGCTAGCATTGTCGTGACCCTGAAAGCTGGTTTCCATGGAACATATGTAATACTGTAATGTGTGTTCTCTTGAATGATCTTTGTTCACATGCAGCTTCTTCTAGTCCTAGAGCTCTCATGTTGCTTGTATGTCTTAATATTCTTTAACATTAGCTTTGGCCTGTTTATCTTAGCCAGTTTTTCTTGTGCTGTCTGCTGTGTGTGTTACTTTTACATTCCTTTGCTTTACTAACTAGGAGGCCATGTGGAGGCCCTGGGAGCATCAGTTTTCAGGTTTTCACGTCTGCTAACCGACTAAATATCCTCAGCACACCAGTCAGGTAAGTTATTTTCTGCTGTTTCCTTGCTTGAATCGAGACTGTGTCTGTGCATAACATAGTTTATAATCATACACGTCATAGACAAAGGGGTTATTGTCACCACCTGGTGGGACTGAGACATACTGTGAGCAGTACTTATTTTTTTTAATCACTTTGCTTGATTTATTTTTTTTATTTTATTGTTTCAAAGTACATTGCATGGGCAAGTAGAAAGGCAATTTGTTGCTAAGATAAGCTTAGATAAATAGTTGTTAATGCTGCATGTTCTACTGGACAATGAAAGCTCCAAAGTCACTAGTAACTAGCCCACTTCTGCTTTTGGCAAACAAAGGGGATCCAGTGTTTGGCGTGCATTGTCTTGAGTCGGGTAGGCGTACAAATTACTTCTTGTTTGTCAATTTATGTAGAGCAGGCAGTGACGCTGGAGGTGATTGTGATTGTTATAGCAATAATCTGGAATAATAATGATATAATAATGTGTTTAATGGTGAGTTTTTAGATGTTAATGTCCATTTTTGGTTGAGTACACCTTGTAGCAGTTGGGTGTTCTTTTTTTAATATATATTTATATACTTTTAGGTCATCCAGGTTCTCTGGAATCCATGATATCCTCAATCTCTGAAAGTGTATCCATCTAAGAAGGGTTAGGTGCTCCGGCTCCCTCTGCATTCCTTTTTTCACCCAACGCTCACTCACTTCAGCTGGATTACAAGGTAAAAGCATGTTACCAGTTTACAATAATACATTTAATGTATCTTCAAACATAGATACAAATTTACACCGGTGATGGGCTGCCTTGCCCCAACACAGTCTCATCGTCAATCTCCAAATGTGTGGCTGTCTGCATGTCCATCTGCATCTCTGGCGTTTTGGTTTTCTTTCCATCTGAAGCTGTTGCTGGCTTTTTATCTATGTTCAACTGTTTGACTTTCTTTTTGGAACTGTGTGAGGTCTGCTTTCTATCCATCAGCAGCGGTATGTATTTGAGTATCCCTATGCCACTGTGGAACAGCTAAATGATAATTCAGTGTCTATACATATTTTGACTTTCTTTTTTGTCATACAGGTTTTCAGGAACCCCTGATATCCTCAATCCCTGAAGTTGTATCCTGCTAAGAAGGGTTAGGTGCTCGGACTCCCTATTTCTCCATTTTTCACCCAACACTCCCTCACTTCAGCTGGATTACAAGGTAAAAGCATGTTACCTGTTTACAATAATACATTTAATGTATCTTCAAACATAGATACAAATTTTCTCTGCTGATCTGCTGCCTTGCCCCAACACAGTCTCATCATCCATCTCCAAATGTGTGGCTGTCTGCATGTCCATCTGCATCTCTGGCGTTTTGGTTTTCGTGCCATCAGAAGCTGTGGCTGGCTTTTTATCTATGTTGAACTGTTTGACTTTCTTTTTGCAATTGTGTGAGGTCTGCTTTCTATCCATCAGCAGCTGTATGTATGTGAGTATCCGTATGCCGCTGTGGAACAGGTAAGTGATAATTCACTTTCTTTACATATATTGACTTTCTTTTTTGTCATACAGGTTTTCAGGAATCCATGATATCCTCAATCCCTGAAGTTGTATCCAGCTAAGACGGGTTAGGTGGTCGGGCTCCCTATTTCTCCTTTTTTCACCCAACGCTCACTTACTTCAGCTGGATTACAAGGTAAAAGCATGTTACCTGTTTACAATAATACATTTAATGTATCTTCAAACATAGATACAAATTTTCTCTGCTGATCGGCTGCCTTGACCCAACACAGTCTCATCATCAATCTCCAAATGTGTGGCTGTCTGCATGTCCATCTGCATCTCTGGCGTTTTGGTTTTCGTGCCATCAGAAGCTGTGGCTGGCTTTTTATCTATGTTGAACTGTTTGACTTTCTTTTTGCAATTGTGTGAGGTCTGCTTTCTATCCATCAGCAGCTGTATGTATGTGAGTATCCGTATGCCACTGTGGAACAGGTAAGTGATAATTCACTTTCTTTACATATATTGACTTTCTTTTTTGTCATACAGGTTTTCAGGAATCCATGATATCCTCAATCCCTAAAGGTGTATCCAGTTAAATAAGGGTCAGGTGCTCCGGCTCCCTTTGCATTCTTTTTTTCACCCAACGCTCACTCACTTCAGCTGGATTACAAGGTAAAAGCATGTTACCTGTTTACAATAATATATTTAATGTATCTTCAAACAAAGATACAAATTTACACTGGTGATGGGCTGCCTTCCCCCAACACAGTCTCATCATCCATCTCCAAATGTGTGGCTGTCTGCATGTCAATCTGCATCTCTGGCTGTTTGGTTTACTTTCGATCTGAAACTGTGGCTGGCTTTTTATCTATGTTCAACTGTTTGACTTTCTTTTTACAACTGTGTGAGGCCTGCCTTCCATCCATCAGTAGCTGTATGTGTGAGAGTATCCGTGTGCCACTGTGGAACAGCTAAGTGATAATTCAGTTTCTATACATATATTGACTTTCTTTTTTGTCATACAGGTTTTCAGGGACCCATGATTTCCTCAATTCCTGAAGGTTTATCCATCTAAGAACGGTTAGGTGCTCAGGCTCCTTCTGCATTCCTTTTTCACCCAACGCTCACTTGCTTCAGCTGGATTACAAGGTAAAAGCATGTTACCTGTTTACAATAATACATTTAATGTATCTCAAACATGGATACAAATTTACACTGGTGATGGGCTGCCTTGGCCCAACACAGTCTCATCGTCAATCTCCAAATGTGTGGCTGTCTGCATGTCCATCTGCATCTCTGGCGTTTTGGTTTTCTTTCCATCTGAAACTTTGGCTGGCTTTTTATCTATGTTCAACTGTTTGACTTTCTTTTTGCAACTTTGTGAGGTCTGCTTTCTATCCATCAGCAGCTGTATTTATGTGAGTATCCGTATGCCACTGTGGAACAGGTAAGTGATAATTCACTGTCTTTACATATATTGACTTTCTTTTTTGTCATACAGGTTCTCTGGAATCCCTGATATCCTCAATCCCTGAAAGTGTTTCCAGCTAAGAAGTGTTAGGTACTCCGGCTCCCTCTGCATTCCGTTTTTCACCCAACTCTCACTCACTTTAGCTGGATTAAAAGGTAAAAGCATGTTACCTGTTTACAATAATACATTTAATGTATATTCAAACAAAGATACAAATTTACTGCGGTGATGGGCTGCCTTGCCCCAACACAGTCTCATCATCCATCTCCAAATGTGTGGCTGTCTGCATGTCAATCTGCATCTCTGGCTGTTTGGTTTTCTTTCTATCTGAAGCTGTTGCTGGCTTTTTATCTATGTTCAACTGTTTGACATTCTTTTTGCAACTGTTTGAGGTCTGCTTTCTATCCATCAGCAGCTGTATGTATTTTGGGTATCCGTATGCCACTGTGGAACAGGTAAGTGACAATTCTGTTTCTATACATATATTGACTTTCTTTTTTGTCATACAGGTTTTCAGGAAGCCATGATATCCTCAATCCTTGAAAGTGTATCCATCTAAGAAGGGTTAGGTGATCCGTCTCATTCTGCATTTTTTTTACCCAACGCTTACTTGCTTCAGCTGGATTACAAGGTAAAAGTGTGTTATCTTTTTACAATAATACATTTAATATATCTTCAAACATAGATAAACATTTTCACTGGTGATCGGCTGCCTTGCCCCAACACAGTCTCATCATCAATCTCCAAATGTGTGGCTGTCTTCATGTCCATCTGCATCTCTGGCATTTTGGTTTTCTTTCCATCTGAAGCTGTGACTGGTTTTTTATCTATGTTCAACTGTTTGACTTTCTTTTTGCAACTGTGAGATCTGCTTTCTATCCATCAGCAGCTGTATGTATGTGAGTATCCGTGTGCCACTGTGGAACAGGTAAGTGATAATTCAGTTTCTATACATATATTGACTTTCTTTTTTGTCATCCAGGTTCTCTGGAATCCATGATATCCTCAATCCCAGAAGGTGTATCCAGCTAAGAAGGGTTAGGTGCTCCGGCTCTGTTTGCATTCCTTTTTTCACCCAACGCTCACTCACTTCAGCTGGATAACAAGGTAAATGCATGTTACCTGTTAACAATAATACATGTAATGTATCTTCAAACATAGATATAAATTTACACTGGTGATAGGCTGCCTTGCCCCAACACATTCTCATCATCAATCTCCTAATATGTTGCTCTCTGCGTGTCCATCTGTATCTCTGGCTTTTTGGTTTTCATTCCATCTGAAGCTGTTGCTGGCTTTTTATCTATGTTCAACTGTTTGACTTTCTTTTTGCAACTGTGTGAGGCCTGCCTTCCATCCATCAGCAGCTGTATGTATGTGAGTATCTGTATGCCACTGTGGAAAAAGTAAGTGATAATTCAGTTTCTATACATATATTGACTTTCTTTTTTGTCATACAGGTTTTCAGGAACCCATGATTTCCTCAATCCCTGAACGTGTATCCAGCTAAGAAGGGTTAGGTGCTCCGGCTCTGTTTGCATTCCTTTTTTCACCCAACGCTCACTCACTTCAGCTGGATAACAAGGTAAAAGCATGTTACCTGTTAACAATAATACATGTAATGTATCTTCAAACATAGATATAAATTTACACTGGGGATGGGCTGCCTTGCCCCAACACAGTCTCATCATCCATCTCCAAATGGGTGGCTGTCTGCATGTCCATCTGCATCTCTGACTTTTTGGTTTTCATTCCATCTGAAGTTGTTGCTGGCTTTTCATCTATGTTCAACTGTATGACTTTCTTTTTGCAACTGTTTGAGGCCTGCCTTCCATACATAAGCAGCTGTTTGTATGTGAGTATCCGTGTGCCACTGTGGAACAGGTAAGTGATAATTCACTTTCTATACATATATTGACTGTCCTTTTTGTCATACAGTATTTCAGAAACCCTTGATATCCTCAATCCCTTAAAGTGTATCCAGCTAAGAAGGGTTAAGTGCTCCGGCTCCCTCTGCATTCTTTTTTTCACCCAACGCTCCCTCACTTCAGATGGATTACAAGGTAAGAACATGTTACCTGTTTGCAACAATACATTTAATGTATCTTCAAATACACATACAAATTTACACTGGTGATGGGCTGCCTTGCCCCAACACAGTCTCATCATTCATCTCCAAATCTGTGGCTGTCTGCATGTCCATCTGCATCTCTGGCTGTTTGCTTTTCTTTCTAATTGAAGCTGTGGCTGGTTTTTTATCTATGTACAACTGCTTGACTTCATTTTGCAACTGTGTGAGGCTTGTTTTCTATCCATCAGCGGCTGTACGTATGTGAGTATCCGTGTGCCACTGTGGAACAGGTTAAGTGATAATTCAGTTTCTATACATATATTGACTTTCTTTTTTGTCGTACAGTTTACTTAGGAACCCGTGATATCCTCAATCCTTGACGGTGTATCCATCTAAGAAGGGTTAGGTGCTCGGGCTCCCTCTGCATTCCTTTTTTCACCCAACGCTCACTCACTTCAGCTGGATTACAAGGTAAGAACATGTTATCTGTTTACAATAATACATTTAATGTATCTTCAAACATAGATACAAATTTACACCGGTAATGGGCTGCCTTGCCCCAACACAGTCTCATCGTCAATCTTCTAATGTGTGGCTGTCTACATGTCCATCTGCATCTCTGACGTTTTGGTTTTCTTTACATCAGAAGCTGTGGCTTGCTTTTTATCTATGTTCAACTGTCTGACTTTCTTTTTGCAACTGTGTGAGGTCTGCTTTCTATCCATCAGCAGCTGTATGTATGTGAGCATCCGTATGCTACTGTGGATAAGGTAAGTGATAATTCAGTTTCTATACATATATTGACTTTCTTTTTTATCATACAGGTTCTTGGGAATCCCTGATATCCTCAATACTTGAAAGTGTATCCATCTAAGAAGGGTTAGGTGCTCCGGCTCCCTCTGCATTACCTTTTTCACCCAACGCTCACTCACTTCAGCTGGATTACAAGGTAAAAGCATGTTACCTGTTTACAATAATACATTTAATGTATCTTCAAACATAGATACAAATTTACACTGGTGATGGGCTACATTGCCCCAGCACAGTCTCCTCATCCATCTCCAAATGTGTGGCTGTCTGCATGTCCATCTGCTTCTCTGGCTTTTTGGTTTTCTTTTCTTTCTGAAGATGTGGCTGGCTTTTTATCTATGTTCAACTGTTTGACTTTCTTTTTGCAACTGTGTGAGGTCTGCTTTCTATCCATCAGCAGCTGTATGTATTTGGGTATCCGTATGCCACTGTGGAACAGGTAAGTGCTAATTCTGTTTCTATACATATATTGACTTTCTTTTTTGTCATACAGGTTTTCAGGGAGCCATGATATCCTCAATCCCTGAAAGTGTATCCATCTAAGAAGGGTTTGGTGCTCCGTCTCATTCTGCATTTTCTTTTACCCAACACTCACTTGCTTCAGCTGGATTACAAGGTAAAAGCATGCTATCTGTTTACAATAATACATTTGATGTATCTTCAAACATAGATATAAATTTACACTGGTGATGGGCTGCCTTGCCCCAACACAGTCATCATCCATCTCCAAATGTGTGGCTGTCTGCATGTCAATCTGCATCTCTGACTTTTTGGTTTTCTTTCTATCTGAAACTGTAGCTGGTTTTTTAGCTATGTACAACGGTTTGACTTCATTTTGCAACTGTGTGAGGCCTGCTTTCTATCCATCAGCAGCTGTACGTATGTGAGTACCCGTATGCCACTGTGGAACAGGTAAGTGATAATTCAGTTTCTATACATATATTGACTTTCTTTTTTGTCATCCAGGTTCTCTGGAATCCATGATATCCTCAATCCCTGAAGGTGTATCCAGCTAAGAAGGGTTAGGTGCTCCGGCTCCTTTTGCATTCCTTTTTTCACCCAACGCTCACTCACTTCAGCTGGATAACAAGGTAAATGCATGTTACCTGTTAACAATAATACATGTAATGTATCTTTAAACATAGATATAAATTTACACTGGTGATAGGCTGCCTTGCCCCAACACAGTCTCATCGTCAATCTCCTAATATGTTGCTCTCTGCATGTCCATCTGTATCTCTGGCTTTTTGGTTTTCATTCCATCTGAAGCTGTTGCTGCCTTTTTATCTATGTTCAACTGTTTGACTTTCTTTTTGCAACTGTGTGAGGCCTGCCTTCCATCCATCAGCAGCTGTATGTATGTGAGTATCTGTATGCCACTGTGGAACAGGTAAGTGATAATTCAGTTTCTATACATATATTGACTTTCTTTTTTGTCATACAGGTTTTCAGGAACCCATGATTTCCTCAATCCCTGAAAGTGTATCCATCTAAGAAGGGTTAGGTGCTCCGGCTCTGTTTGCATTCCTTTTTTCACCCAACGCTCACTCACTTCATCTGGATAACAAGGTAAAAGCATGTTACCTGTTAACAATAATACATGTAATGTATCTTCAAACATAGATATAAATTTACACTGGGGATGGGCTGCCTTGCCCCAACACAGTCTCATCATCCATCTCCAAATGGGTGGCTGTCTGCATGTCCATCTGCATCTCTGACTTTTTGGTTTTCATTCCATCTGAAGTTGTTGCTGGCTTTTCATCTATGTTCAACTGTATGACTTTCTTTTTGCAACTGTGTGAGGCCTGCCTTCCATACATAAGCAGCTGTTTGTATGTGAGTATCCGTGTGCCACTGTGGAACAGGTAAGTGATAATTCACTTTCTATCCATATATTGACTGTCCTTTTTGTCATACAGTATTTCAGAAACCCTTGATATCCTCAATCCCTTAAAGTGTATCCAGCTAAGAAGGGTTAAGTGCTCCGGCTCCCTCTGCATTCTTTTTTTCACCCAACGCTCCCTCACTTCAGATGGATTACAAGGTAAGAACATGTTACCTGTTTGCAACAATACATTTAATGTATCTTCAAATACACATACAAATTTACACTGGTGATGGGCTGCCTTGCCCCAACACAGTCTCATCATTCATCTCCAAATCTGTGGCTGTCTGCATGTCCATCTGCATCTCTGGCTGTTTGCTTTTCTTTCTAATTGAAGCTGTGGCTGGTTTTTTATCTATGTACAAGTGCTTGACTTCATTTTGCAACTGTGTGAGGCCTGTTTTCTATCCATCAGCAGCTGTACGTATGTGAGTATCCGTGTGCCACTGTGGAACAGGTAAGTGATAATTCAGTTTCTATACATATATTGACTTTCTTTTTTGTCGTACAGTTTTTTAGGAACCCGTGATATCCTCAATCCCTGACGGTGTATCCATCTAAGAAGGGTTAGGTGCTCGGGCTCCCTCTGCATTCCTTTTTTCACCCAACGCTCACTCACTTCAGCTGGATTACAAGGTAAGAACATGTTATCTGTTTACAATAATACATTTAATGTATCTTCAAACATAGATACAAATTTACACCGGTAATGGGCTGCCTTGCCCCAACACAGTCTCATCGTCAATCTTCTAATGTGTGGCTGTCTACATGTCCATCTGCATCTCTGACGTTTTGGTTTTCTTTACATCAGAAGCTGTGGCTTGCTTTTTATCTATGTTCAACTGTCTGACTTTCTTTTTGCAACTGTGTGAGGTCTGCTTTTTGTCCATCAACAGTTGTATGTCTGTGAGTATCCGTATGCCACTGTGGAACAGGTAAGTGATAATTCAGTTTGTATATATATATTGACTTTATTTTTTGTCATCCAGGTTTTCAGGAACCCATGATATACTCAATCCCTAAAAGTGTATCCAGCTAAGAAGGGTTAGGTGCTCCGGCTCCCTCTGCATTCCTTTTTTCACCCAACGCTCACTTACTTGAGCTGGATTACAAGGTAAGAACATGTTACCTGTTAACAATAATACATGTAATGTATCTTCAAACATAGATACACATTTACACTGGTGATGGGCTGACTTGCCCCAACACAGTCTCATCATCCATCTCCAAATATGTGGCTGTCTGCATGTCCATCTGCACCTCTGGCGTTTTGGTTTTCTTTCCATCTGAAGCTGTGGCTGGCTTTTTATCTATGTTCAACTGTTTAACTTTGTTTTTGCGAATGTGTGAGGCCTGCCTTCCATCCATCAGCAGCTGTATGTATGTGAGTATCCGTTTGCCACTGTGGAACAGGTAAGTGATAATTCAGTTTCTATCCATATATTGACTTTCTTTTTTGTCATACAATTTTTCAGGAACCCATGATATACTCAATCCCTAAAAGTGTATCCAGCTAAGAAGGGTTAGGTGCTCTGGCTCCCTCTGCATTCCTTTTTTCACCCAACGCTCACTTACTTCAGCTGGATTACAAGGTAAAAGCATGTTACCTGTTTACAATAATACATTTAATGTATCTTCAAACATGAATACAAATTTTCAGTGGTGATGGGCTGCCTTGTCCCAACACAGTCTCATCATCCATCTCCAAATGTGTGGCTGTCTTTATGTCCATCTGCATCTCTGGCGTTTTGGTTTTCTTTCCATCTGAAGGTGTGGCTGGCTTTTTATCTATGTTCAACTGTTTGACTTTCTTTTTGCAACTGTGTGAGGCCTGCCTTCCATCCATCAGCAGCTGTATGTGAGTATCCGTGTGCCACCGTGGAACAAGTAAGTGATAATTAAGTTTCTATACATATATTGACTTTCTTTTTTGTCATACAGGTTTTCAGGAAGCCATGATATCCTCAATCCCTAAAAGTGTATCCAGCTAAGAAGGGTTAGGTGCTCCGGCTCCTTCTGCATTCCTTTTTTTACCCAACGCTCACTTACTTCAGCTGGATTACAAGGTAAAAGCATGTTACCTGTTTACAATAATACATTTAATGTATCTTCAAACATAGATACAAATTTACACTGGTGATGGGCTGCCTTGCCCCAACACAGTCTCCTCATCCATCTCCAAATGTGTGGCTGTCTACATATCCATCTTCATCTCTGGCGTTTTGGTTTTCTTTCCATCTGATCTGATCTATGTTCAACTGTTTGACTTTCTTATTGTAACTGTATGAGGCCTGCCTTCCATCCATCAGCAGCTGTATGTATGTGAGTACCCGTATGCCACTGTGGAACAGGTAAGTGATAATTCAGTTTCTATACATATATTGACTTTCTTTGTTGTCATACAGGTTTTCAGGAACCCATGATTTCCTCAATCCCTGAAGGTTTATCTATCTAAGAAGGGTTAGGTGCTCCGGCTCCTTCTGCATTCCTTTTTTCACCCAATGCTCACTCACTTCAGCTGGATTACAAGGTAAAAGCATGTTATCTGTTTACAATAATACATTTAATGTATCTTCAAACATAGATACAAATTTACACTGGTGATGGGCTGCCTTGCCCCAACACAGTCTCATCATCAATCTCCAAATGTGTGGCTGTCTGCATGTCAATCTGCATCTCTGGCTTTTTGGTTTTCGTTCCATCTGAAGCTGTGGCTGGCTTTTTATCTATGTTCAACTGTTTGACTTTCTTTTTGCAACTGTGTGAGGCCTGCTTTCTATCCATCAGCAGCTGTATGTATGTGAGTATCCGTTTGCCACTGTGGAACAGGTAAGTGATAATTCTGTTTCTATACATATATTGACTTTCTTTTTTGTCATACAGGTTTTCAGGAAGCCATGATATCCTCAATCCCTGAAAGTGTATCCATCTAAGAAGTGTTAGGTGCTCTGTCTCATTCTGCATTTTCTTTTACCCAACGCTCACTTGCTTCAGCTGGATTACAAGGTAAAAGCATGTTACCTGTTTACAATAATACATTTAATGTATCTTCAAACATAGATACAAATTTACACTGGTGATGGGCTACCTTGCCCCAACACAGTCTCCTCATCCATCTCCAAATGTGTGGCTGTCTGCATGTCCATCTGCATCTCTGGCTTTTTGGTTTTCTTTCCATATGAAGCTGTGGCTGGCTTTTTATCCATGTTCAACTGTTTGACTTTCTTTTTGCAACTGTGTGAGGTCTGCTTTCTATCCATCAGCAGCTGTTTGTATGTGAGCATCCGTATGCTACTGTGGATAAGGTAAGTGATAATTCAGTTTCTATACATATATTGACTTTCTTTTTTATCATACAGGTTCTTGGGAATCCCTGATATCCTCAATACTTGAAAGTGTATCCATCTAAGAAGGGTTAGGTGCTCCGGCTCCCTCTGCATTACCTTTTTCACCCAACGCTCACTCACTTCAGCTGGATTACAAGGTAAAAGCATGTTACCTGTTTACAATAATACATTTAATGTATCTTCAAACATAGATACAAATTTACACTGGTGATGGGCTACCTTGCCCCAACACAGTCTCCTCATCCATCTCCAAATGTGTGGCTGTCTGCATGTCCATCTGCTTCTCTGGCTTTTTGGTTTTCTTTTCTTTCTGAAGATGTGGCTGGCTTTTTATCGATGTTCAACTGTTTGACTTTCTTTTTGCAACTGTGTGAGGTCTGCTTTCTATCCATCAGCAGCTGTATGTATTTGGGTATCCGTATGCCACTGTGGAACAGGTAAGTGCTAATTCTGTTTCTATACATATATTGACTTTCTTTTTTGTCATACAGGTTTTCAGGGAGCCATGATATCCTCAATCCCTGAAAGTGTATCTATCTAAGAAGGGTTAGGTGCTCCGGCTCCTTCTGCATTCCTTTTTTCACCCAACGCTCACTCACTTCAGCTGGATTACAAGGTAAAAGCATGTTACCTGTTCACAATAATACATTTAATGTATCTTCAAACATAGATACACATTTACACTGGTGATGGGCTGCCTTGCCCCAACACAGTCTCATCGTCAATCTCCTAATGTGTGGCTATCTGCATGTCCATATGTATCTCTGGCGTTTTGGTTTTCTTTCCATCTGAAGCTGTTGCTGGCTTTTTATCTATGTTCAACTGTTTGACTTTCTTTTTGCAACTGTGAGATCTGCTTTCTATCCATCAGCAGCTGTATGTATGTGAGTATCCGTGTGCCACTGTGGAACAGGTAAGTGATAATTCAGTTTCTATACATATATTG
The DNA here is from genome assembly GCF_030463535.1 of Salminus brasiliensis. Lineage (NCBI taxonomy): Eukaryota > Metazoa > Chordata > Actinopteri > Characiformes > Bryconidae > Salminus > Salminus brasiliensis. The sequence goes on from NC_132896.1 coordinate 18,209,127, forward strand.
ACTTTCTTTTTTGTCATCCAGGTTCTCTGGAATCCATGATATCCTCAATCCCTGAAGGTGTATCCAGCTAAGAAGGGTTAGGTGCTCCGGCTCTGTTTGCATTCCTTTTTTCTCCCAACGCTCACTCACTTCAGCTGGATAACAAGGTAAATGCATGTTACCTGTTAACAATAATACATGTAATGTATCTTTAAACATAGATATAAATTTACACTGGTGATAGGCTGCCTTGCCCCAACACAGTCTCATCATTAATCTCCAAATCTGTGGCTGTCTGCATGTCCATCTGCATCTCTGGCTGTTTGGTTTTCTTTCAATCTGAAGCTGTTGCTGGCTTTTTATCTATGTTCAACTGTTTGACTTTCTTTTTGCAACTGCGAGATCTGCTTTCTATCCATCAGCAGCTGTATGTATGTGAGTATCCGTATGCCACTGTGGAACAGGTAAGTGATAATTCAGTTTCTGTACATATATTGACTTTCTTTTTTGTCATACAGGTTTTCAGGAACCCATGATATCCTCAATCCCTGAACGTGTATCCAGCTAAGAAGGGTTAGGTGCTCCGGCTCTGTTTGCATTCCTTTTTTCACCCAACGCTCACTCACTTCAGCTGGATAACAAGGTAAAAGCATGTTACCTGTTCACAATAATACATGTAATGTATCTTCAAACATAGATATAAATTTACACTGGGGATGGGCTGCCTTGCCCCAACACAGTCTCATCATCCATCTCCAAATGGGTGGCTGTCTGCATGTCCATCTGCATCTCTGACTTTTTGGTTTTCATTCCATCTGAAGTTGTTGCTGGCTTTTCATCTATGTTCAACTGTATGACTTTCTTTTTGCAACTGTGTGAGGCCTGCCTTCCATACATAAGCAGCTGTTTGTATGTGAGTATCCGTGTGCCACTGTGGAACAGGTAAGTGATAATTCACTTTCTATACATATATTGACTGTGCTTTTTGTCATACAGTATTTCAGAAACCCTTGATATCCTCAATCCCTTAAAGTGTATCCAGCTAAGAAGGGTTAAGTGCTCCGGCTCCCTCTGCATTCCTTTTTTTCACCCAACGCTTCCTCACTTCAGATGGATTACAAGGTAAGAACATGTTACCTGTTTGCAACAATACATTTAATGTATCTTCAAATACACATACAAATTTACACTGGTGATGGGCTGCCTTGCCCCAACACAGTCTCATCATTCATCTCCAAATCTGTGGCTGTCTGCATGTCCATCTGCATCTCTCGCTGTTTGCTTTTCTTTCTACTTGAAGCTGTGGCTGGTTTTTTATCTATGTACAACTGCTTGACTTCATTTTGCAACTGTGTGAGGCCTGTTTTCTATCCATCAGCAGCTGTACGTATGTGAGTATCCGTGTGCCACTGTGGAACAGGTAAGTGATAATTCAGTTTCTATACATATATTGACTTTCTTTTTTGTCGTACAGTTTTTTAGGATCCCGTGATATCCTCAATCCCTGACGGTGTATCCATCTAAGAAGGGTTAGGTGCTCGGGCTCCCTCTGCATTCCTTTTTTCACCCAACGCTCACTCACTTCAGCTGGATTACAAGGTAAGAACATGTTATCTGTTTACAATAATACATTTAATGTATCTTCAAACATAGATACAAATTTACACCGGTAATGGGCTGCCTTGCCCCAACACAGTCTCATCGTCAATCTTCTAATGTGTGGCTGTCTACATGTCCATCTGCATCTCTGACGTTTTGGTTTTCTTTACATCAGAAGCTGTAGCTTGCTTTTTATCTATGTTCAACTGTCTGACTTTCTTTTTGCAACTGTGTGAGGTCTGCTTTTTGTCCATCAACAGTTGTATGTCTGTGAGTATCCGTATGCCACTGTGGAACAGGTAAGTGATAATTCAGTTTCTATACATATATTGACTTTATTTTTTGTCATCCAGGTTTTCAGGAACCCATGATATACTCAATCCCTAAAAGTGTATCCAGCTAAGAAGGGTTAGGTGCTCCGGCTCCCTCTGCATTCCTTTTTTCACCCAACGCTCACTTACTTGAGCTGGATTACAAGGTAAGAACATGTTACCTGTTAACAATAATACATGTAATGTATCTTCAAACATAGATACACATTTACACTGGTGATGGGCTGACTTGCCCCAACACAGTCTCATCATCCATCTCCAAATATGTGGCTGTCTGCATGTCCATCTGCACCTCTGGCGTTTTGGTTTTCTTTCCATCTGAAGCTGTGGCTGGCTTTTTATCTATGTTCAACTGTTTGACTTTCTTTTTGAAACTGTGTGAGGCCTGCCTTCCATCCATCAGCAGCTGTATGTGAGTATCCGTGTGCCACCGTGGAACAAGTAAGTGATAATTAAGTTTCTATACATATATTGACTTTCTTTTTTGTCATACAGGTTTTCAGGAAGCCATGATATCCTCAATCCCTAAAAGTGTATCCAGCTAAGAAGGGTTAGGTGCTCCGGCTCCTTCTGCATTCCTTTTTTTGCCCAACGCTCACTTACTTCAGCTGGATTACAAGGTAAAAGCATGTTACCTGTTTACAATAATGCATTTAATGTATCTTCAAACATAGATACAAATTTACACTGGTGATGGGCTGCCTTGCCCCAACACAGTCTCATCATCCATCTCCAAATGTGTGGCTGTCTGCATGTCCATCTGCATCTCTGACTTTTTGGTTTTCATTCCATCTGAAGTTGTTGCTGGCTTTTCATCTATGTTCAACTGTATGACTTTCTTTTTGCAACTGTGTGAGGCCTGCCTTCCATACATAAGCAGCTGTTAGTATGTGAGTATCCGTGTGCCACTTTGGAACAGGTAAGTGATAATTCACTTTCTATACATATATTGACTGTCCTTTTTGTCATACAGTATTTCAGAAACCCTTGATATCCTCAATCCCTTAAAGTGTATCCAGCTAAGAAGGGTTAAGTGCTCCGGCTCCCTCTGCATTCTTTTTTTCACCCAACGCTCCCTCACTTCAGATGGATTACAAGGTAAGAACATGTTACCTGTTTGCAACAATACATTTAATGTATCTTCAAACATAGGTACAAATTTACACTGGTGATGGGCTGCCTTTCCCCAACACAGTCTCATCATCAATCTCCAAATGTGTGGCTGTCTGCATGTCAATCTGCATCTCTGGCTTTTTGGTTTTCGTTCCATCTGAAGCTGTGGCTGGCTTTTTATCTATGTTCAACTGTTTGACTTTCTTTTTGCAACTGTGTGAGGCCTGCTTTCTATCCATCAGCAGCTGTATGTATGTGAGTATCCGTTTGCCACTGTGGAACAGGTAAGTGATAATTCTGTTTCTATACATATATTGACTTTCTTTTTTGTCATACAGGTTTTCAGGAAGCCATGATATCCTCAATCCCTGAAAGTGTATCCATCTAAGAAGTGTTAGGTGCTCCGTCTCATTCTGCATTTTTTTTTACCCAACGCTCACTTGCTTCAGCTGGATTACAAGGTAAAAGCATGTTACCTGTTTACAATAATACATTTAATGTATCTTCAAACATAGATACAAATTTACACTGGTGATGGGCTACCTTGCCCCAACACAGTCTCCTCATCCATCTCCAAATGTGTGGCTGTCTGCATGTCCATCTGCATCTCTGGCTTTTTGGTTTTCTTTCCATATGAAGCTGTGGCTGGCTTTTTATCCATGTTCAACTGTTTGACTTTCTTTTTGCAACTGTGTGAGGTCTGCTTTCTATCCATCAGCAGCTGTTTGTATGTGAGCATCCGTATGCTACTGTGGATAAGGTAAGTGATAATTCAGTTTCTATACATATATTGACTTTCTTTTTTATCATACAGGTTCTTGGGAATCCCTGATATCCTCAATACTTGAAAGTGTATCCATCTAAGAAGGGTTAGGTGCTCCGGCTCCCTCTGCATTACCTTTTTCACCCAACGCTCACTCACTTCAGCTGGATTACAAGGTAAAAGCATGTTACCTGTTTACAATAATACATTTAATGTATCTTCAAACATAGATACAAATTTACACTGGTGATGGGCTACATTGCCCCAGCACAGTCTCCTCATCCATCTCCAAATGTGTGGCTGTCTGCATGTCCATCTGCTTCTCTGGCTTTTTGGTTTTCTTTTCTTTCTGAAGATGTGGCTGGCTTTTTATCTATGTTCAACTGTTTGACTTTCTTTTTGCAACTGTGTGAGGTCTGCTTTCTATCCATCAGCAGCTGAATGTATTTGGGTATCCGTATGCCACTGTGGAACAGGTAAGTGCTAATTCTGTTTCTATACATATATTGACTTTCCTTTTTGTCATACAGGTTTTCAGGGAGCCATGATATCCTCAATCCCTGAAAGTGTATCCATCTAAGAAGGGTTTGGTGCTCCGTCTCATTCTGCATTTTCTTTTACCTAACACTCACTTGCTTCAGCTGGATTACAAGGTAAAAGCATGCTATCTGTTTACAATAATATATTTGATGTATCTTCAAACATAGATATAAATTTACACTGGTGATGGGCTGCCTTGCCCCAACACAGTCATCATCCATCTCCAAATGTGTGGCTGTCTGCATGTCAATCTGCATCTCTGACTTTTTGGTTTTCTTTCTATCTGAAACTGTAGCTGGTTTTTTAGCTATGTACAACGGTTTGACTTCATTTTGCAACTGTGTGAGGCCTGCTTTCTATCCATCAGCAGCTGTACGTATGTGAGTACCCGTATGCCACTGTGGAACAGGTAAGTGATAATTCAGTTTCTATACATATATTGACTTTCTTTTTTGTCATACAAGTTTTCAGGAACCCATGATTTCCTCAATCCCTGAAGGTTTATCTATCTAAGAAGGGTTAGGTGCTCCGGCTCTGTTTGCATTCCTTTTTTCACCCAACGCTCACTCACTTCAGCTGGATAACAAGGTAAAAGCATGTTACCTGTTAACAATAATACATGTAATGTATCTTCAAACATAGATATAAATTTACACTGGGGATGGGCTGCCTTGCCCCAACACAGTCTCATCATCCATCTCCAAATGGGTGGCTGTCTGCATGTCCATCTGCATCTCTGACTTTTTGGTTTTCATTCCATCTGAAGTTGTTGCTGGCTTTTCATCTATGTTCAACTGAATGACTTTCTTTTTGCAACTGTGTGAGGCCTGCCTTCCATACATAAGCAGCTGTTTGTATGTGAGTATCCGTGTGCCACTGTGGAACAGGTAAGTGATAATTCACTTTCTATACATATATTGACTGTCCTTTTTGTCATACAGTATTTCAGAAACCCTTGATATCCTCAATCCCTTAAAGTGTATCCAGCTAAGAAGGGTTAAGTGCTCCGGCTCCCTCTGCATTCTTTTTTTCACCCAACGCTCCCTCACTTCAGATGGATTACAAGGTAAGAACATGTTACCTGTTTGCAACAATACATTTAATGTATCTTCAAATACACATACAAATTTACACTGGTGATGGGCTGCCTTGCCCCAACACAGTCTCATCATTCATCTCCAAATCTGTGGCTGTCTGCATGTCCATCTGCATCTCTGGCTGTTTGCTTTTCTTTCTAATTGAAGCTGTGGCTGGTTTTTTATCTATGTACAACTGCTTGACTTCATTTTGCAACTGTGTGAGGCCTGTTTTCTATCCATCAGCAGCTGTATGTATGTGAGTATCCGTGTGCCACTGTGGAACAGGTAAGTGATAATTCAGTTTCTATACATATATTGACTTTCTTTTTTGTCGTACAGTTTTTTAGGAACCCGTGATATCCTCAATCCCTGACAGTGTATCCATCTAAGAAGGGTTAGGTGCTCGGGCTCCCTCTGCATTCCTTTTTTCACCCAACGCTCACTCACTTCAGCTGGATTACAAGGTAAGAACATGTTATCTGTTTACAATAATACATTTAATGTATCTTCAAACATAGATACAAATTTACACCGGTAATGGGCTGCCTTGCCCCAACACAGTCTCATCGTCAATCTTCTAATGTGTGGCTGTCTACATGTCCATCTGCATCTCTGACGTTTTGGTTTTCTTTACATCAGAAGCTGTGGCTTGCTTTTTATCTATGTTCAACTGTCTGACTTTCTTTTTGCGAATGTGTGAGGCCTGCCTTCCATCCATCAGCAGCTGTATGTATGTGAGTATCCGTTTGCCACTGTGGAACAGGTAAGTGATAATTCAGTTTCTATACATATATTGACTTTCTTTTTTGTCATACAGGTTTTCAGGAAGCCATGATATCCTCAATCCCTGAAGGTGTATCCATCTAAGAAGGGTTAGGTGCTCCGGCTCCTTCTGCATTCCTTTTTTCACCCAACGCTCACTCACTTCAGCTGGATTACAAGGTAAAAGCATGTTACCTATTTACAATAATACACTTAATGTATCTTCAAACAAAGATAAAAATTTACCGCGGTGATGGGCTGCCTTGCCCCAACACAGTCTCATCATCCATCTCCAAATGTGTGGCTGTCTGCATATCCATCTTCATCTCTGGCGTTTTGGTTTTCTTTCCATCTGATCTGATCTATGTTCAACTGTTTGACTTTCTTATTGTAACTGTATGAGGCCTGCCTTCCATCCATCAGCAGCTGTATGTATGTGAGTACCCGTATGCCACTGTGGAACAGGTAAGTGATAATTCAGTTTCTATACATATATTGACTTTCTTTTTTGTCATACAGGTTTTCAGGAACCCATGATTTCCTCAATCCCTGAAGGTTTATCTATCTAAGAAGGGTTAGGTGCTCCGGCTCCTTCTGCATTCCTTTTTTCACCCAACGCTCACTCACTTCAGCTGGATTACAAGGTAAAAGCATGTTACCTGTTCACAATAATACATTTAATGTATCTTCAAACACAGATACACATTTACACTGGTGATGGGCTGCCTTGCCCCAACACAGTCTCATTGTCAATCTCCTAATGTGTGGCTATCTGCATGTCCATATGTATCTCTGGCGTTTTGGTTTTCTTTCCATCTGAAGCTGTTGCTGGCTTTTTATCTATGTTCAACTGTTTGACTTTCTTTTTGCAACTGTGAGATCTGCTTTCTATCCATCAGCAGCTGTATGTATGTGAGTATCCGTATGCCACTGTGGAACAGGTAAGTGATAATTCAGTTTCTATACATATATTGACTTTCTTTTTTGTCATCCAGGTTCTCTGGAATCCATGATATCCTCAATCCCTGAAGGTGTATCCAGCTAAGAAGGGTTAGGTGCTCCGGCTCTGTTTGCATTCCTTTTTTCACCCAACGCTCACTCACTTCAGCTGGATAACAAGGTAAATGCATGTTACCTGTTAACAATAATAAATGTAATGTATCTTCAAACATAGATATAAATTTACACTGGTGATAGAATGCCTTGCCCCAACACAGTCTCATCATCCATCTCCAAATGTGTGGCTGTCTGCATATCCATCTTCATCTCTGGCGTTTTGGTTTTCTTTCCATCTGATCTGATCTATGTTCAACTGTTTGACTTTCTTATTGTAACTGTATGAGGCCTGCCTTCCATCCATCAGCAGCTGTATGTATGTGAGTACCCGTATGCCACTGTGGAACAGGTAAGTGATAATTCAGTTTCTATACATATATTGACTTTCTTTTTTGTCATACAGGTTTTCAGGAACCCATGATTTCCTCAATCCCTGAAGGTTTATCTGTCTAAGAAGGGTTAGGTGCTCCGGCTCCTTCTGCATTTTTTTTTACCCAATGCTCACTCACTTCAGCTGGATTACAAGGTAAAAGCATGTTACCTGTTTACAATAATACATTTAATGTATCTTCAAACATAGATACAAATTTACACTGGTGATGGGCTACCTTGCCCCAACACAGTCTCCTCATCCATCTCCAAATGTGTGGCTGTCTGCATGTCCATCTGCATCTCTGGCTTTTTGGTTTTCTTTCCATATGAAGCTGTGGCTGGCTTTTTATCCATGTTCAACTGTTTGACTTTCTTTTTGCAACTGTGTGAGGTCTGCTTTCTATCCATCAGCAGCTGTATGTATGTGAGCATCCGTATGCTACTGTGGATAAGGTAAGTGATAATTCAGTTTCTATACATATATTGACTTTCTTTTTTATCATACAGGTTCTTGGGAATCCCTGATATCCTCAATACTTGAAAGTGTATCCATCTAAGAAGGGTTAGGTGCTCCGGCTCCCTCTGCATTACCTTTTTCACCCAACGCTCACTCACTTCAGCTGGATTACAAGGTAAAAGCATGTTACCTGTTTACAATAATACATTTGATGTATCTTCAAACATAGATATAAATTTACACTGGTGATGGGCTGCCTTGCCCCAACACAGTCATCATCCATCTCCAAATGTGTGGCTGTCTGCATGTCAATCTGCATCTCTGACTTTTTGGTTTTCTTTCTATCTGAAACTGTAGCTGGTTTTTTAGCTATGTACAACGGTTTGACTTCATTTTGCAACTGTGTGAGGCCTGCTTTCTATCCATCAGCAGCTGTACGTATGTGAGTACCCGTATGCCACTGTGGAACAGGTAAGTGATAATTCAGTTTCTATACATATATTGACTTTCTTTTTTGTCATACAGGTTTTCAGGAACCCATGATTTCCTCAATCCCTGAAGGTTTATCTATCTAAGAAGGGTTAGGTGCTCCGGCTCCTTCTGCATTTCTTTTTTCACCCAACGCTCACTCACTTCAGCTGGATTACAAGGTAAAAGCATGTTACCTGTTCACAATAATACATTTAATGTATCTTCAAACACAGATACACATTTACACTGGTGATAGGCTGCCTTGCCCCAACACATTCTCATCGTCAATCTCCTAATGTGTGGCTATCTGCATGTCCATATGTATCTCTGGCGTTTTGGTTTTCTTTCCATCTGAAGCTGTTGCTGGCTTTTTATCTATGTTCAACTGTTTGACTTTCTTTTTGCAACTGTGAGATCTGCTTTCTATCCATCAGCAGCTGTATGTATGTGAGTATCCGTGTGCCACTGTGGAACAGGTAAGTGATAATTCAGTTTCTATACATATATTGACTTTCTTTTTTGTCATCCAGGTTCTCTGGAATCCATGATATCCTCAATCCCTGAAGGTGTATCCAGCTAAGAAGGGTTAGGTGCTCCGGCTCTGTTTGCATTCCTTTTTTCACCCAACGCTCACTCACTTCAGCTGGATAACAAGGTAAATGCATGTTACCTGTTAACAATAATAAATGTAATGTATCTTCAAACATAGATATAAATTTACACTGGTGATAGGCTGCCTTGCCCCAACACATTCTCATCGTCAATCTCCTAATTTGTTGCTCTCTGCATGTCCATCTGTATCTCTGGCTTTTTGGTTTTCATTCCATCTGAAGCTGTTGCTGGCTTTTTATCTATGTTCAACTGTTTGACTTTCTTTTTGCAACTGTGTGAGGTCTGCCTTCCATCCATCAGCAGCTGTATGTATGTGAGTATCTGTATGCCACTGTGGAACAGGTAAGTGATAATTCAGTTTCTATACATATATTGACTTTCTTTTTTGTTATACAGGTTTTCAGGAACCCATGATATCCTCAATCCCTGAACGTGTATCCAGCTAAGAAGGGTTAGGAGCTCCGGCTCTTTTTGCATTCCTTTTTTCACCCAACGCTCACTCACTTCAGCTGGATAACCAGGTAAAAGCATGTTACCTGTTAAAAATAATACATGTAATGTATCTTCAAACATAGATATAAATTTACACTGGGGATGGGCTGCCTTGCCCCAACACAGTCTCATCATCCATCTCCAAATGGTTGGCTGTCTGCATGTCCATCTGCATCTCTGACTTTTTGGTTTTCATTCCATCTGAAGTTGTTGCTGGCTTTTCATCTATGTTCAACTGTATGACTTTCTTTTTGCAACTGTGTGAGGCCTGCCTTCCATACATAAGCAGCTGTTTGTATGTGAGTATCCGTGTGCCACTGTGGAACAGGTAAGTGATAATTCACTTTCTATCCATATATTGACTGTCCTTTTTGTCATACAGTATTTCAGAAACCCTTGATATCTTCAATCCCTTAAAGTGTATCCAGCTAAGAAGGGTTAAGTGCTCCGGCTCCCTCTGCATTCTTTTTTTCACCCAACGCTCCCTCACTTCAGATGGATTACAAGGTAAGAACATGTTACCTGTTTGCAACAATACATTTAATGTATCTTCAAATATACATACAAATTTACACTGGTGATGGGCTGCCTTGCCCCAACACAGTCTCATCATTCATCTCCAAATATGTGGCTGTCTGCATGTCCATCTGCACCTCTGGCGTTTTGGTTTTCTTTCCATCTGAAGCTGTGGCTGGCTTTTTATCTATGTTCAACTGTTTAACTTTGTTTTTGCGAATGTGTGAGGCCTGCCTTCCATCCATCAGCAGCTGTATGTATGTGAGTATCCGTTTGCCACTGTGGAACAGGTAAGTGATAATTCAGTTTCTATCCATATATTGACTTTCTTTTTTGTCATACAATTTTTCAGGAACCCATGATATACTCAATCCCTAAAAGTGTATCCAGCTAAGAAGGGTTAGGTGCTCTGGCTCCCTCTGCATTCCTTTTTTCACCCAACGCTCACTTACTTCAGCTGGATTACGAGGTAAAAGCATGTTACCTGTTTACAATAATACATTTAATGTATCTTCAAACATGAATACAAATTTTCAGTGGTGATAGGCTGCCTTGTCCCAACACAGTCTCATCATCCATCTCCAAATGTGTGGCTGTCTTTATGTCCATCTGCATCTCTGGCGTTTTGGTTTTCTTTCCATCTGAAGGTGTGGCTGGCTTTTTATCTATGTTCAACTGTTTGACTTTATTTTTGCAACTGTGTGAGGCCTGCCTTCCATCCATCAGCAGCTGTATGTAAGTATCCGTGTGCCACCGTGGAACAAGTAAGTGATAATTAAGTTTCTATACATATATTGACTTTCTTTTTTGTCATACAGGTTTTCAGGAAGCCATGATATCCTCAATCCCTAAAAGTGTATCCAGCTAAGAAGGGTTAGGTGCTCCGGCTCCTTCTGCATTCCTTTTTTTACCCAACGCTCACTTACTTCAGCTGGATTACAAGGTAAAAGCATGTTACCTGTTTACAATAATACATTTAATGTATCTTCAAACATAGATACAAATTTACACTGGTGATGGGCTGCCTTGCCCCAACACAGTCTCATCATCCATCTCCAAATGTGTGGCTGTCTGCATGTCCATCTGCATCTCTGAATTTTTGGTTTTCATTCCATCTGAAGTTGTTGCTGGCTTTTCATCTATGTTCAACTGTATGACTTTCTTTTTGCAACTGTGTGAGGCCTGCCTTCCATACATAAGCAGCTGTTTGTATGTGAGTATCCGTGTGCCACTTTGGAACAGGTAAGTGATAATTCACTTTCTATACATATATTGACTGTCCTTTTTGTCATACAGTATTTCAGAAACCCTTGATATCCTCAATCCCTTAAAGTGTATCCAGCTAAGAAGGGTTAAGTGCTCCAGGTCCCTCTGCATTCTTTTTTTCACCCAACGCTCCCTCACTTCAGATGGATTACAAGGTAAGAACATGTTATCTGTTTGCAACAATACATTTAATGTATCTTCAAATATACATACAAATTTACACTGGTGATGGGCTGCCTTGCCCCAACACAGTCTCATCATTCATCTCCAAATCTGTGGCTGTCTGCATGTCCATCTGCATCTCTGGCTGTTTGCTTTTCTTTCTATCTGAAGCTGTGGCTGGTTTTTTATCTATGTACAACTGCTTGACTTCATTTTGCAACTGTGTGAGGCCTGTTTTCTATCCATCAGCAGCTGTATGTATGTGAGTATCCATGTGCCACTGTGGAACAGGTAAGTGATAATTCAGTTTCTATACATATATTGACTTTCTTTTTTGTCATACAGGTTTTCAGGAACCCATGATATACTCAATCCCTAAAAGTGTATCCAGCTAAGAAGGGTTAAGTGCTCCGGCTCCCTCTGCATTCTTTTTTTCACCCAACGCTCCCTCACTTCAGATGGATTACAAGGTAAGAACATGTTACCTGTTTGCAACAATACATTTAATGTATCTTCAAATATACATACAAATTTACACTGGTGATGGGCTGCCTTGCCCCAACACAGTCTCATCATTCATCTCCAAATCTGTGGCTGTCTGCATGTCCATCTGCATCTCTGGCTGTTTGCTTTTCTTTCTATCTGAAGCTGTGGCTGTTTTTTTATCTATGTACAACTGCTTGACTTCATTTTGCAACTGTGTGAGGCCTGTTTTCTATCCATCAGCAGCTGTATGTATGTGAGTATCCGTGTGCCACTGTGGAACAGGTAAGTGATAATTCAGTTTCTATACATATATTGACTTTCTTTTTTGTCATCCAGGTTTTCAGGAACCCATGATATACTCAATCCCTAAAAGTGTATCCAGCTAAGAAGGGTTAGTTGCTCCGGCTCCCTCTGCATTCCTTTTTTCACCCAACGCTCACTTACTTGAGCTGGATTACAAGGTAAGAACATTTTACCTGTTAACAATAATACATGTAATGTATCTTCAAACATAGATACACATTTAAACTGGTGATGGGCTGCCTTGCCCCAACACAGTCTCACCATCCATCTCCAAATATGTGGCTGTCTGCATGTCCATCTGCACCTCTGGCGTTTTGGTTTTCTTTCCATCTGAAGCTGTGGCTGGCTTTTTATCTATGTTCAACTGTTTAACTTTGTTTTTGCGAATGTGTGAGGCCTGCCTTCCATCCATCAGCAGCTGTACGTATGTCAGTATCCGTGTGCCACTGTGGAACAGGTAAGTGATAATTCAGTTTCTATACATATATTGACTTTCTTTTTTGTCGTACAGTTTTTTAGGAACCCGTGATATCCTCAATCCCTGACGGTGTATCCATCTAAGAAGGGTTAAGTGCTCGGGCTCCCTCTGCATTCCTTTTTTCACCCAACGCTCACTCACTTCAGCTGGATTACAAGGTAAGAACATGTTATCTGTTTACAATAATACATTTAATGTATCTTCAAACATAGATACAAATTTACACCGGTAATGGGCTGCCTTGCCCCAACACAGTCTCATCGTCAATCTTCTAATGTGTGGCTGTCTACATGTCCATCTGCATCTCTGACGTTTCGGTTTTCTTTACATCAGAAGCTGTGGCTTGCTTTTTATCTATGTTCAACTGTCTGACTTTCTTTTTGCAACTGTGTGAGGTCTGCTTTTTGTCCATCAACAGTTGTATGTCTGTGAGTATCCGTATGCCACTGTGGAACAGGTAAGTGATAATTCAGTTTCTATACATATATTGACTTTCTTTTTTGTCATCCAGGTTTTCAGGAACCCATGATATACTCAATCCCTAAAAGTGTATCCAGCTAAGAAGGGTTAGGTGCTCCGGCTCCCTCTGCATTCCTTTTTTCACCCAACGCTCACTTACTTGAGCTGGATTACAAGGTAAGAACATGTTACCTGTTAACAATAATACATGTAATGTATCTTCAAACATAGATACACATTTACACTGGTGATGGGCTGACTTGCCCCAACACAGTCTCATCATCCATCTCCAAATATGTGGCTGTCTGCATGTCCATCTGCACCTCTGGCGTTTTGGTTTTCTTTCCATCTGAAGCTGTGGCTGGCTTTTTATCTATGTTCAACTGTTTAACTTTGTTTTTGCGAATGTGTGAGGCCTGCCTTCCATCCATCAGCAGCTGTATGTATGTGAGTATCCGTTTGCCACTGTGGAACAGGTAAGTGATAATTCAGTTTCTATCCATATATTGACTTTCTTTTTTGTCATACAATTTTTCAGGAACCCATGATATACTCAATCCCTAAAAGTGTATCCAGCTAAGAAGGGTTAGGTGCTCTGGCTCCCTCTGCATTCCTTTTTTCACCCAACGCTCACTTACTTCAGCTGGATTACGAGGTAAAAGCATGTTACCTGTTTACAATAATACATTTAATGTATGTTCAAACATGAATACAAATTTTCAGTGGTGATAGGCTGCCTTGTCCCAACACAGTCTCATCATCCATCTCCATATGTGTGGCTGTCTTTATGTCCATCTGCATCTCTGGCGTTTTGGTTTTCTTTCCATCTGAAGGTGTGGCTGGCTTTTTATCTATGTTCAACTGTTTGACTTTATTTTTGCAACTGTGTGAGGCCTGCCTTCCATCCATCAGCAGCTGTATTTAAGTATCCGTGTGCCACCGTGGAACAAGTAAGTGATAATTAAGTTTCTATACATATATTGACTTTCTTTTTTGTCATACAGGTTTTCAGGAAGCCATGATATCCTCAATCCCTAAAAGTGTATCCAGCTAAGAAGGGTTAGGTGCTCCGGCTCCTTCTGCATTCCTTTTTTTACCCAACGCTCACTTACTTCAGCTGGATTACAAGGTAAAAGCATGTTACCTGTTTACAATAATACATTTAATGTATCTTCAAACATAGATACAAATTTACACTGGTGATGGGCTGCCTTGCCCCAACACAGTCTCATCATCCATCTCCAAATGTGTGGCTGTCTGCATGTCCATCTGCATCTCTGAATTTTTGGTTTTCATTCCATCTGAAGTTGTTGCTGGCTTTTCATCTATGTTCAACTGTATGACTTTCTTTTTGCAACTGTGTGAGGCCTGCCTTCCATACATAAGCAGCTGTTTGTATGTGAGTATCCGTGTGCCACTTTGGAACAGGTAAGTGATAATTCACTTTCTATACATATATTGACTGTCATTTTTGTCATACAGTATTTCAGAAACCCTTGATATCCTCAATCCCTTAAAGTGTATCCAGCTAAGAAGGGTTAAGTGCTCCGGCTCCCTCTGCATTCTTTTTTTCACCCAACGCTCCCTCACTTCAGATGGATTACAAGGTAAGAACATGTTATCTGTTTGCAACAATACATTTAATGTATCTTCAAATATACATACAAATTTACACTGGTGATGGGCTGCCTTGCCCCAACACAGTCTCATCATTCATCTCCAAATCTGTGGCTGTCTGCATGTCCATCTGCATCTCTGGCTGTTTGCTTTTCTTTCTATCTGAAGCTGTGGCTGGTTTTTTATCTATGTACAACTGCTTGACTTCATTTTGCAACTGTGTGAGGCCTGTTTTCTATCCATCAGCAGCTGTATGTATGTGAGTATCCGTGTGCCACTGTGGAACAGGTAAGTGATAATTCAGTTTCTATACATATATTGACTTTCTTTTTTGTCGTACAGTTTTTTAGGAACCCGTGATATCCTCAATCCCTGACGGTGTATCCATCTAAGAAGGGTTAGGTGCTCGGGTTCCCTCTGCATTCCTTTTTTCACCCAACGCTCACTCACTTCAGCTGGATTACAAGGTAAGAACATGTTATCTGTTTACAATAATACATTTAATGTATCTTCAAACATAGATACAAATTTACACCGGTAATGGGCTGCCTTGCCCCAACACAGTCTCATCGTCAATCTTCTAATGTGTGGCTGTCTACATGTCCATCTGCATCTCTGACGTTTTGGTTTTCTTTACATCAGAAGCTGTGGCTTACTTTTTATCTATGTTCAACTGTCTGACTTTCTTTTTGCAACTGTGTGAGGTCTGCTTTTTGTCCATCAACAGTTGTATGTCTGTGAGTATCCGTATGCCACTGTGGAACAGGTAAGTGATAATTCAGTTTCTATACATATATTGACTTTATTTTTTGTCATACAGGTTTTCAGGAACCCATGATTTCCTCAATCCCTGAAAGTGTATCCATCTAAGAAGTGTTAGGTGCTCCGGCTCCCTCTGCATTCCTTTTTTCACCCAACGCTCACTTACTTCAGCTGGATTACAAGGTAAAAGCATGTTACCTGTTTACAATAATACATTTAATGTATCTTCAAACATGAATACAAATTTTCACTGGTGATGGGCTGCCTTGTCCCAACACAGTCTCATCATCCATCTCCAAATGTGTGGCTGTCTTTATGTCCATCTGCATCTCTGGCGTTTTGGTTTTCTTTCCATCTGAAGGTGTGGCTTGCTTTTTATCTATGTTCAACTGTTTGACTTTCTTTTTGCAACTGTGTGAGGCCTGCCTTCCATCCATCAGCAGCTGTATGTGAGTATCCGTGTGCCACCGTGGAACAAGTAAGTGATAATTAAGTTTCTATACATATATTGACTTTCTTTTTTGTCATACAGGTTTTCAGGAAGCCATGATATCCTCAATCCCTAAAAGTGTATCCAGCTAAGAAGGGTTAGGTGCTCCGGCTCCTTCTGCATTCCTTTTTTTACCCAACGCTCACTTACTTCAGCTGGATTACAAGGTAAAAGCATGTTACCTGTTTACAATAATACATTTAATGTATCTTCAAACATAGATACAAATTTACATTGGTGATGGGCTGCCTTGCCCCAACACAGTCTCATCATCCATCTCCAAATGTGTGGCTGTCTGCATGTCAATCTGCATCTCTGGCAGTTTGGTTTTCTTTCTATCTGAAACTGTGGCTGGCTTTTTATCTATGTTCAACTTTTTGACATTTTTTTTGCAACTGTGTTAGGTCTGCTTTCTATCCATCAGCAGCTGTATGTATGTGAGTATCCGTGTGCCACTGTGGAACAGGTAAGTGATAATTAAGTTTCTATACATATAGTGACTTTCCTTTTTGTCATACAGATTCTTTGGAACCCATGATATCCTCAATCCCTGAAGGTGTATCCATCTAAGAAGGGTTAGGTGCTCCGGCTCCTTCTGCATTCCTTTTTTCACCCAACGCTCACTCACTTCAGCTGGATTACAAGGTAAAAGCATGTTACCTATTTACAATAATACACTTAATGTATCTTCAAACAAAGATAAAAATTTACCGCGGTGATGGGCTGCCTTGCCCCAACACAGTCTCATCATCCATCTCCAAATGTGTGGCTGTCTGCATATCCATCTTCATCTCTGGCGTTTTGGTTTTCTTTCCATCTGATCTGATCTATGTTCAACTGTTTGACTTTCTTATTGTAACTGTATGAGGCCTGCCTTCCATCCATCAGCAGCTGTATGTATGTGAGTACCCGTATGCCACTGTGGAACAGGTAAGTGATAATTCAGTTTCTATACATATATTGACTTTCTTTTTTATCATACAGGTTTTCAGGAAGCCATGATATCCTCAATCCCTGAAAGTGTATCCATCTAAGAAGTGTTAGGTGCTCCGTCTCATTCTGCATTTTCTTTTACCCAACGCTCACTTGCTTCAGCTGGATTACAAGGTAAAAGCATGTTACCTGTTTACAATAATACATTTAATGTATCTTCAAACATAGATACAAATTTACACTGGTGATGGGCTACCTTGCCCCAACACAGTCTCCTCATCCATCTCCAAATGTGTGGCTGTCTGCATGTCCATCTGCATCTCTGGCTTTTTGGTTTTCTTTCCATATGAAGCTGTGGCTGGCTTTTTATCCATGTTCAACTGTTTGACTTTCTTTTTGCAACTGTGTGAGGTCTGCTTTCTATCCATCAGCAGCTGTTTGTATGTGAGCATCCGTATGCTACTGTGGATAAGGTAAGTGATAATTCAGTTTCTATACATATATTGACTTTCTTTTTTATCATACAGGTTCTTGGGAATCCCTGATATCCTCAATACTTGAAAGTGTATCCATCTAAGAAGGGTTAGGTGCTCCGGCTCCCTCTGCATTACCTTTTTCACCCAACGCTCTCTCACTTCAGCTGGATTAAAAGGTAAAAGCATGTTACCTGTTTACAATAATACATTTAATGTATCTTCAAACATAGATACAAATTTACACTGGTGATGGGCTACATTGCCCCAACACAGTCTCCTCATCCATCTCCAAATGTGTGGCTGTCTGCATGTCCATCTGCTTCTCTGGCTTTTTGGTTTTCTTTTCTTTCTGAAGATGTGGCTGGCTTTTTATCTATGTTCAACTGTTTGACTTTCTTTTTGCAACTGTGTGAGGTCTGCTTTCTATCCATCAGCAGCTGTATGTATTTGGGTATCCGTATGCCACTGTGGAACAGGTAAGTGCTAATTCTGTTTCTATACATATATTGACTTTCTTTTTTGTCATACAGGTTTTCAGGGAGCCATGATATCCTCAATCCCTGAAAGTGTATCCATCTAAGAAGGGTTTGGTGCTCCGTCTCATTCTGCATTTTCTTTTACCCAACACTCACTTGCTTCAGCTGGATTACAAGGTAAAAGCATGCTATCTGTTTACAATAATACATTTGATGTATCTTCAAACATAGATATAAATTTACACTGGTGATGGGCTGCCTTGCCCCAACACAGTCATCATCCATCTCCAAATGTGTGGCTGTCTGCATGTCAATCTGCATCTCTGACTTTTTGGTTTTCTTTCTATCTGAAACTGTAGCTGGTTTTTTAGCTATGTACAACGGTTTGACTTCATTTTGCAACTGTGTGAGGCCTGCTTTCTATCCATCAGCAGCTGTACGTATGTGAGTACCCGTATGCCACTGTGGAACAGGTAAGTGATAATTCAGTTTCTGTACATATATTGACTTTCTTTTTTGTCATACAGGTTTTCAGGAACCCATGATATCCTCAATCCCTGAACGTGTATCCAGCTAAGAAGGGTTAGGTGCTCCGGCTCTGTTTGCATTCCTTTTTTCACCCAACGCTCACTCACTTCAGCTGGATAACAAGGTAAAAGCATGTTACCTGTTAACAATAATACATGTAATGTATCTTCAAACATAGATATAAATTTACACTGGGGATGGGCTGCCTTGCCCCAACACAGTCTCATCATCCATCTCCAAATCTGTGGCTGTCTGCATGTCCATCTGCATCTCTGACTTTTTGGTTTTCATTCCATCTGAAGTTGTTGCTGGCTTTTCATCTATGTTCAACTGTATGACTTTCTTTTTGCAACTGTGTGAGGCCTGCCTTCCATACATAAGCAGCTGTTTGTATGCGAGTATCCGTGTGCCACTGTGGAACAGGTAAGTGATAATTCACTTTCTATACATATATTGACTGTCCTTTTTGTCATACAGTATTTCAGAAACCCTTGATATCCTCAATCCCTTAAAGTGTATCCAGCTAAGAAGGGTTAAGTGCTCCGGCTCCCTCTGCATTCTTTTTTTCACCCAACGCTCCCTCACTTCAGATGGATTACAAGGTAAGAAAATGTTACCTGTTTGCAACAATACATTTAATGTATCTTCAAATACACATACAAATTTACACTGGTGATGGGCTGCCTTGCCCCAACACAGTCTCATCATTCATCTCCAAATCTGTGGCTGTCTGCATGTCCATCTGCATCTCTGGCTGTTTGCTTTTCTTTCTAATTGAAGCTGTGGCTGGTTTTTTATCTATGTACAACTGCTTGACTTCATTTTGCAACTGTGTGAGGCCTGTTTTCTATCCATCAGCAGCTGTACGTATGTGAGTATCCGTGTGCCACTGTGGAACAGGTAAGTGATAATTCAGTTTCTATACATATATTGACTTTCTTTTTTGTCGTACAGTTTTTTAGGAACCCGTGATATCCTCAATCCCTGACAGTGTATCCATCTAAGAAGGGTTAGGTGCTCGGGCTCCCTCTGCATTCCTTTTTTCACCCAACGCTCACTCACTTCAGCTGGATTACAAGGTAAGAACATGTTATCTGTTTACAATAATACATTTAATGTATCTTCAAACATAGATACACATTTACACTGGTGATGGGCTGACTTGCCCCAACACAGTCTCATCATCCATCTCCAAATATGTGGCTGTCTGCATGTCCATCTGCACCACTGGCGTTTTGGTTTTCTTTCCATCTGAAGCTGTGGCTGGCTTTTTATCTATGTTCAACTGTTTAACTTTGTTTTTGCGAATGTGTGAGGCCTGCCTTCCATCCATCAGCAGCTGTATGTATGTGAGTATCCGTTTGCCACTGTGGAACAGGTAAGTGATAATTCAGTTTCTATCCATATATTGACTTTCTTTTTTGTCATACAATTTTTCAGGAACCCATGATATACTCAATCCCTAAAAGTGTATCCAGCTAAGAAGGGTTAGGTGCTCTGGCTCCCTCTGCATTCCTTTTTTCACCCAACGCTCACTTACTTCAGCTGGATTACAAGGTAAAAGCATGTTACCTGTTTACAATAATACATTTAATGTATCTTCAAACATGAATACAAATTTTCAGTGGTGATGGGCTGCCTTGTCCCAACACAGTCTCATCATCCATCTCCAAATGTGTGGCTGTCTTTATGTCCATCTGCATCTCTGGCGTTTTTGTTTTCTTTCCATCTGAAGGTGTGGCTGGCTTTTTATCTATGTTCAACTGTTTGACATTTTTTTTGCAACTGTGTTAGGTCTGCTTTCTATCCATCAGCAGCTGTATGTATGTGAGTATCCGTGTGCCACTGTGGAACAGGTAAGTGATAATTAAGTTTCTATACATATAGTGACTTTCCTTTTTGTCATACAGATTCTCTGGAACCCATGATATCCTCAATCCCTGAAGGTGTATCCATCTAAGAAGGGTTAGGTGCTCCGGCTCCTTCTGCATTCCTTTTTTCACCCAACGCTCACTCACTTCAGATGGATTACAAGGTAAAAGCATGTTACCTATTTATAATAATACACTTAATGTATCTTCAAACAAAGATAAAAATTTACCGCGGTGATGGGCTGCCTTGCCCCAACACAGTCTCATCATCCATCTCCAAATGTGTGGCTGTCTGCATATCCATCTTCATCTCTGGCGTTTTGGTTTTCTTTCCATCTGATCTGATCTATGTTCAACTGTTTGACTTTCTTATTGTAACTGTATGAGGCCTGCCTTCCATCCATCAGCAGCTGTATGTATGTGAGTACCCGTATGCCACTGTGGAACAGGTAAGTGATAATTCAGTTTCTATACATATATTGACTTTCTTTGTTGTCATACAGGTTTTCAGGAACCCATGATTTCCTCAATCCCTGAAGGTTTATCTATCTAAGAAGGGTTAGGTGCTCCGGCTCCTTCTGCATTCCTTTTTTCACCCAATGCTCACTCACTTCAGCTGGATTACAAGGTAAAAGCATGTTATCTGTTTACAATAATACATTTAATGTATCTTCAAACATAGATACAAATTTACACTGGTGATGGGCTGCCTTTCCCCAACACAGTCTCATCATCAATCTCCAAATGTGTGGCTGTCTGCATGTCAATCTGCATCTCTGGCTTTTTGGTTTTCGTTCCATCTGAAGCTGTGGCTGGCTTTTTATCTATGTTCAACTGTTTGACTTTCTTTTTGCAACTGTGTGAGGCCTGCTTTCTATCCATCAGCAGCTGTATGTATGTGAGTATCCGTTTGCCACTGTGGAACAGGTAAGTGATAATTCTGTTTCTATACATATATTGACTTTCTTTTTTGTCATACAGGTTTTCAGGAAGCCATGATATCCTCAATCCCTGAAAGTGTATCCATCTAAGAAGTGTTAGGTGCTCCGTCTCATTCTGCATTTTTTTTTACCCAACGCTCATTTGCTTCAGCTGGATTACAAGGTAAAAGCATGTTACCTGTTTACAATAATACATTTAATGTATCTTCAAACATAGATACAAATTTACACTGGTGATGGGCTACCTTGCCCCAACACAGTCTCCTCATCCATCTCCAAATGTGTGGCTGTCTGCATGTCCATCTGCATCTCTGGCTTTTTGGTTTTCTTTCCATATGAAGCTGTGGCTGGCTTTTTATCCATGTTCAACTGTTTGACTTTCTTTTTGCAACTGTGTGAGGTCTGCTTTCTATCCATCAGCAGCTGTATGTATGTGAGCATCCGTATGCTACTGTGGATAAGGTAAGTGATAATTCAGTTTCTATACATATATTGACTTTCTTTTTTATCATACAGGTTCTTGGGAATCCCTGATATCCTCAATACTTGAAAGTGTATCCATCTAAGAAGGGTTAGGTGCTCCGGCTCCCTCTGCATTACCTTTTTCACCCAACGCTCACTCACTTCAGCTGGATTACAAGGTAAAAGCATGTTACCTGTTTACAATAATACATTTAATGTATCTTCAAACATAGATACAAATTTACACTGGTGATGGGCTACATTGCCCCAACACAGTCTCCTCATCCATCTCCAAATGTGTGGCTGTCTGCATGTCCATCTGCATCTCTGGCTTTTTGGTTTTCTTTTCTTTCTGAAGATGTGGCTGGCTTTTTATCTATGTTCAACTGTTTGACTTTCTTTTTCAACTGTGTGAGGTCTGCTTTCTATCCATCAGCAGCTGTATGTATTTGGGTATCCGTATGCCACTGTGGAACAGGTATGTGCTAATTCTGTTTCTATACATATATTGACTTTCTTTTTTGTCATAGAGGTTTTCAGGAAGCCATGATATCCTCAATCCCTAAAAGTGTATCCAGCTAAGAAGGGTTAGGTGCTCCGGCTCCTTCTGCATTCCTTTTTTCACCCAATGCTCACTCACGTCAGCTGGATTACAAGGTAAAAGCATGTTATCTGTTTACAATAATACATTTAATGTATCTTCAAACATAGATACAAATTTACACTGGTGATGGGCTGCCTTGCCCCAACACAGTCTCATCATCAATCTCCAAATGTGTGGCTGTCTGCATGTCAATCTGCATCTCTGGCTTTTTGGTTTTCGTTCCATCTGAAGCTGTGGCTGGCTTTTTATCTATGTTCAACTGTTTGACTTTCTTTTTGCAACTGTGTGAGGCCTGCTTTCTATCCATCAGCAGCTGTATGTATGTGAGTATCCGTTTGCCACTGTGGAACAGGTAAGTGATAATTCTGTTTCTATACATATATTGACTTTCTTTTTTGTCATACAGGTTTTCAGGAAGCCATGATATCCTCAATCCCTGAAAGTGTATCCATCTAAGAAGTGTTAGGTGCTCCGTCTCATTCTGCATTTTCTTTTACCCAACGCTCACTTGCTTCAGCTGGATTACAAGGTAAAAGCATGTTACCTGTTTACAATAATACATTTAATGTATCTTCAAACATAGATACAAATTTACACTGGTGATGGGCTACATTGCCCCAACACAGTCTCCTCATCCATCTCCAAATGTGTGGCTGTCTGCATGTCCATCTGCATCTCTGGCTTTTTGGTTTTCTTTTCTTTCTGAAGATGTGGCTGGCTTTTTATCTATGTTCAACTGTTTGACTTTCTTTTTCAACTGTGTGAGGTCTGCTTTCTATCCATCAGCAGCTGTATGTATTTGGGTATCCGTATGCCACTGTGGAACAGGTATGTGCTAATTCTGTTTCTATACATATATTGACTTTCTTTTTTGTCATACAGGTTTTCAGGAAGCCATGATATCCTCAATCCCTAAAAGTGTATCCAGCTAAGAAGGGTTAGGTGCTCCAGCTCCTTCTGCATTCCTTTTTTCACCCAATGCTCACTCACGTCAGCTGGATTACAAGGTAAAAGCATGTTATCTGTTTACAATAATACATTTAATGTATCTTCAAACATAGATACAAATTTACACTGGTGATGGGCTGCCTTGCCCCAACACAGTCTCATCATCAATCTCCAAATGTGTGGCTGTCTGCATGTCAATCTGCATCTCTGGCTTTTTGGTTTTCGTTCCATCTGAAGCTGTGGCTGGCTTTTTATCTATGTTCAACTGTTTGACTTTCTTTTTGCAACTGTGTGAGGCCTGCTTTCTATCCATCAGCAGCTGTATGTATGTGAGTATCCGTTTGCCACTGTGGAACAGGTAAGTGATAATTCTGTTTCTATACATATATTGACTTTCTTTTTTGTCATACAGGTTTTCAGGAAGCCATGATATCCTCAATCCCTGAAAGTGTATCCATCTAAGAAGTGTTAGGTGCTCCGTCTCATTCTGCATTTTCTTTTACCCAACGCTCACTCACGTCAGCTGGATTACAAGGTAAAAGCATGTTATCTGTTTACAATAATACATTTAATGTATCTTCAAACATAGATACAAATTTACACTGGTGATGGGCTGCCTTGCCCCAACACAGTCTCATCATCAATCTCCAAATGTGTGGCTGTCTGCATGTCAATCTGCATCTCTGGCTTTTTGGTTTTCGTTCCATCTGAAGCTGTGGCTGGCTTTTTATCTATGTTCAACTGTTTGACTTTCTTTTTGCAACTGTGTGAGGCCTGCTTTCTATCCATCAGCAGCTGTATGTATGTGAGTATCCGTTTGCCACTGTGGAACAGGTAAGTGATAATTCTGTTTCTATACATATATTGACTTTCTTTTTTGTCATACAGGTTTTCAGGAAGCCATGATATCCTCAATCCCTGAAAGTGTATCCATCTAAGAAGTGTTAGGTGCTCCGTCTCATTCTGCATTTTCTTTTACCCAACGCTCACTTGCTTCAGCTGGATTACAAGGTAAAAGCATGTTACCTGTTTACAATAATACATTTAATGTATCTTCAAACATAGATACAAATTTACACTGGTGATGGGCTACATTGCCCCAACACAGTCTCCTCATCCATCTCCAAATGTGTGGCTGTCTGCATGTCCATCTGCATCTCTGGCTTTTTGGTTTTCTTTTCTTTCTGAAGATGTGGCTGGCTTTTTATCTATGTTCAACTGTTTGACTTTCTTTTTCAACTGTGTGAGGTCTGCTTTCTATCCATCAGCAGCTGTATGTATTTGGGTATCCGTATGCCACTGTGGAACAGGTATGTGCTAATTCTGTTTCTATACATATATTGACTTTCTTTTTTGTCATACAGGTTTTCAGGAAGCCATGATATCCTCAATCCCTAAAAGTGTATCCATCTAAGAAGGGTTAGGTGCTCCGGCTCCTTCTGCATTCCTTTTTTCACCCAATGCTCACTCACGTCAGCTGGATTACAAGGTAAAAGCATGTTATCTGTTTACAATAATACATTTAATGTATCTTCAAACATAGATACAAATTTACACTGGTGATGGGCTGCCTTGCCCCAACACAGTCTCATCATCAATCTCCAAATGTGTGGCTGTCTGCATGTCAATCTGCATCTCTGGCTTTTTGGTTTTCGTTCCATCTGAAGCTGTGGCTGGCTTTTTATCTATGTTCAACTGTTTGACTTTCTTTTTGCAACTGTGTGAGGCCTGCTTTCTATCCATCAGCAGCTGTATGTATGTGAGTATCCGTTTGCCACTGTGGAACAGGTAAGTGATAATTCTGTTTCTATACATATATTGACTTTCTTTTTTGTCATACAGGTTTTCAGGAAGCCATGATATCCTC
Organism: Salminus brasiliensis; assembly: GCF_030463535.1. Taxonomy (NCBI): domain Eukaryota; kingdom Metazoa; phylum Chordata; class Actinopteri; order Characiformes; family Bryconidae; genus Salminus; species Salminus brasiliensis. Next base: position 18,234,399 of record NC_132896.1, read on the forward strand.
AATCCCTGAAAGTGTATCCATCTAAGAAGTGTTAGGTGCTCCGTCTCATTCTGCATTTTCTTTTACCCAACGCTCACTTGCTTCAGCTGGATTACAAGGTAAAAGCATGTTACTTGTTTACAATAATACATTTAATGTATCTTCAAACATAGATAAAAATTTACACTGGTGATGGGCTACCTTGCCCCAACACAGTCTCCTCATCCATCTCCAAATGTGTGGCTGTCTGCATGTCCATCTGCATCTCTGGCTTTTTGGTTTTCTTTCCATATGAAGCTGTGGCTGGCTTTTTATCCATGTTCAACTGTTTGACTTTCTTTTTGCAACTGTGTGAGGTCTGCTTTCTATCCATCAGCAGCTGTTTGTATGTGAGCATCCGTATGCTACTGTGGATAAGGTAAATGATAATTCAGTTTCTATACATATATTGACTTTCTTTTTTATCATACAGGTTCTTGGGAATCCCTGATATCCTCAATACTTGAAAGTGTATCCATCTAAGAAGGGTTAGGTGCTCCGGCTCCCTCTGCATTACCTTTTTCACCCAACGCTCACTCACTTCAGCTGGATTACAAGGTAAAAGCATGTTACCTGTTTACAATAATACATTTAATGTATCTTCAAACATAGATACAAATTTACACTGGTGATGGGCTACATTGCCCCAACACAGTCTCCTCATCCATCTCCAAATGTGTGGCTGTCTGCATGTCCATCTGCTTCTCTGGCTTTTTGGTTTTCTTTTCTTTCTGAAGATGTGGCTGGCTTTTTATCTATGTTCAACTGTTTGACTTTCTTTTTGCAACTGTGTGAGGTCTGCTTTCTATCTATCAGCAGCTGTATGTATTTGGGTATCCGTATGCCACTGTGGAACAGGTAAGTGCTAATTCTGTTTCTATACATATATTGACTTTCTTTTTTGTCATACAGGTTTTCAGGGAGCCATGATATCCTCAATCCCTGAAAGTGTATCCATCTAAGAAGGGTTTGGTGCTCCGTCTCATTCTGCATTTTCTTTTACCCAACGCTCACTTACTTCAGCTGGATTACAAGGTAAAAGCATGCTATCTGTTTACAATAATACATTTGATGTATCTTCAAACATAGATATAAATTTACACTGGTGATGGGCTGCCTTGCCCCAACACAGTCATCATCCATCTCCAAATGTGTGGCTGTCTGCATGTCAATCTGCATCTCTGACTTTTTGGTTTTCTTTCTATCTGAAACTGTAGCTGGTTTTTTAGCTATGTACAACGGTTTGACTTCATTTTGCAACTGTGTGAGGCCTGCTTTCTATCCATCAGCAGCTGTACGTATGTGAGTACCCGTATGCCACTGTGGAACAGGTAAGTGATAATTCAGTTTCTATACATATATTGACTTTCTTTTTTGTCATACAGGTTTTCAGGAACCCATGATTTCCTCAATCCCTGAAAGTTTATCTATCTAAGAAGGGTTAGGTGCTCCGGCTCCTTCTGCATTCCTTTTTTCACCCAACGCTCACTCACTTCAGCTGGATTACAAGGTAAAAGCATGTTACCTGTTCACAATAATACATTTAATGTATCTTCAAACATAGAAACACATTTACACTGGTGATGGGCTGCCTTGCCCCAACACAGTCTCATCGTCAATCTCCTAATGTGTGGCTATCTGCATGTCCATATGTATCTCTGGCGTTTTGGTTTTCTTTCCATCTGAAGCTGTTGCTGGCTTTTTATCTATGTTCAACTGTTTGACTTTCTTTTTGCAACTGTGAGATGTGCTTTCTTTCCATCAGCAGCTGTATGTATGTGAGTATCCGTGTGCCACTGTGGAACAAGTAAGTGATAATTCAGTTTCTATACATATATTGACTTTCTTTTTTGTCATCCAGGTTCTCTGGAATCCATGATATCCTCAATCCCTGAAGGTGTATCCAGCTAAGAAGGGTTAGGTGCTCCGGCTCTGTTTGCATTCCTTTTTTCACCCAACGCTCACTCACTTCAGCTGGATAACAAGGTAAATGCATGTTACCTGTTAACAATAATACATGTAATGTATCTTTAAACATAGATATAAATTTACACTGGTGATAGGCTGCCTTGCCCCAACACAGTCTCATCGTCAATCTCCTAATATGTTGCTCTCTGCATGTCCATCTGTATCTCTGGCTTTTTGGTTTTCATTCCATCTGAAGCTGTTGCTGGCTTTTTATCTATGTTCAACTGTTTGACTTTCTTTTTGCAACTGTGTGAGGCCTGCCTTCCATCCATCAGCAGCTGTATGTATGTGAGTATCTGTATGCCACTGTGGAACAGGTAAGTGATAATTCAGTTTCTATACATATATTGACTTTCTTTTTTGTCATACAGGTTTTCAGGAACCCATGATTTCCTCAATCCCTGAAAGTGTATCCATCTAAGAAGTGTTAGGTGCTCCGGCTTCCTCTGCATTCCTTTTTTCACCCAACGCTCACTCGCTTCAGCTGGATTACAAGGTAAAAGCATGTTATCTGTTTACAATAATATATTTAATGTATCTTCAAACATAGATACAAATTTTCACTGTTGATTGGCTGCCTTGCCCCAACACAGTCTCATCATTAATCTCCAAATCTGTGGCTGTCTGCATGTCCATCTGCATCTCTGGCTGTTTGGTTTTCTTTCAATCTGAAGCTGTTGCTGGCTTTTTATCTATGTTCAACTGTTTGACTTTCTTTTTGCAACTGCGAGATCTGCTTTCTATCCATCAGCAGCTGTATGTATGTGAGTATCCGTATGCCACTGTGGAACAGGTAAGTGATAATTCAGTTTCTGTACATATATTGACTTTCTTTTTTGTCATACAGGTTTTCAGGAACCCATGATATCCTCAATCCCTGAACGTGTATCCAGCTAAGAAGGGTTAGGTGCTCCGGCTCTGTTTGCATTCCTTTTTTCACCCAACGCTCACTCACTTCAGCTGGATAACAAGGTAAAAGCATGTTACCTGTTAACAATAATACATGTAATGTATCTTCAAACATAGATATAAATTTACACTGGGGATGGGCTGCCTTGCCCCAACACAGTCTCATCATCCATCTCCAAATGGGTGGCTGTCTGCATGTCCATCTGCATCTCTGACTTTTTGGTTTTCATTCCATCTGAAGTTGTTGCTGGCTTTTCATCTATGTTCAACTGTATGACTTTCTTTTTGCAACTGTGTGAGGCCTGCCTTCCATACATAAGCAGCTGTTTGTATGTGAGTATCCGTGTGCCACTGTGGAACAGGTAAGTGATAATTCACTTTCTATACATATATTGACTGTCCTTTTTGTCATACAGTATTTCAGAAACCCTTGATATCCTCAATCCCTTAAAGTGTATCCAGCTAAGAAGGGTTAAGTGCTCCGGCTCCCTCTGCATTCTTTTTTTCACCCAACGCTCCCTCACTTCAGATGGATTACAAGGTAAGAACATGTTACCTGTTTGCAACAATACATTTAATGTATCTTCAAATACACATACAAATTTACACTGGTGATGGGCTGCCTTGCCCCAACACAGTCTCATCATTCATCTCCAAATCTGTGGCTGTCTGCATGTCCATCTGCATCTCTGGCTGTTTGCTTTTCTTTCTAATTGAAGCTGTGGCTGGTTTTTTATCTATGTACAACTGCTTGACTTCATTTTGCAACTGTGTGAGGCCTGTTTTCTATCCATCAGCAGCTGTACGTATGTGAGTATCCGTGTGCCACTGTGGAACAGGTAAGTGATAATTCAGTTTCTATACATATATTGACTTTCTTTTTTATCGTACAGTTTTTTAGGAACCCGTGATATCCTCAATCCCTGACAGTGTATCCATCTAAGAAGGGTTAGGTGCTCGGGCTCCCTCTGCATTCCTTTTTTCACCCAACGCTCACTCACTTCAGCTGGATTACAAGGTAAGAACATGTTATCTGTTTACAATAATACATTTAATGTATCTTCAAACATAGATACAAATTTACACCGGTAATGGGCTGCCTTGCCCCAACACAGTCTCATCGTCAATCTTCTAATGTGTGGCTGTCTACATGTCCATCTGCATCTCTGACGTTTTGGTTTTCTTTACATCAGAAGCTGTGGCTTGCTTTTTATCTATGTTCAACTGTCTGACTTTCTTTTTGCAACTGTGTGAGGTCTGCTTTTTGTCCATCAACAGTTGTATGTCTGTGAGTATCCGTATGCCACTGTGGAACAGGTAAGTGATAATTCAGTTTCTATACATATATTGACTTTATTTTTTGTCATCCAGGTTTTCAGGAACCCATGATATACTCAATCCCTAAAAGTGTATCCAGCTAAGAAGGGTTAGGTGCTCCGGCTCCTTCTGCATTCCTTTTTTTACCCAACGCTCACTTACTTCAGCTGGATTACAAGGTAAAAGCATGTTACCTGTTTACAATAATACATTTAATGTATCTTCAAACATAGATACAAATTTACACTGGTGATTGGCTGCCTTGCCCCAACACAGTCTCATCATCCATCTCCAAATGTGTGGCTGTCTGCATGTCCATCTGCATCTCTGACTTTTTGGTTTTCATTCCATCTGAAGTTGTTGCTGGCTTTTCATCTATGTTCAACTGTCTGACTTTCTTTTTGCAACTGTGTGAGGCCTGCCTTCCATACATAAGCAGCTGTTTGTATGTGAGTATCCGTGTGCCACTTTGGAACAGGTAAGCGATAATTCACTTTCTATACATATATTGACTGTCCTTTTTGTCATACAGTATTTCAGAAACCCTTGATATCCTCAATCCCTTAAAGTGTATCCAGCTAAGAAGGGTTAAGTGCTCCGGCTCCCTCTGCATTCTTTTTTTCACCCAACGCTCCCTCACTTCAGATGGATTACAAGGTAAGAACATGTTACCTGTTTGCAACAATACATTTAATGTATCTTCAAATATACATACAAATTTACACCGGTAATGGGCTGCCTTGCCCCAACACAGTCTCATCGTCAATCTTCTAATGTGTGGCTGTCTACATGTCCATCTGCATCTCTGACGTTTTGGTTTTCTTTACATCAGAAGCTGTGGCTTGCTTTTTATCTATGTTCAACTGTCTGACTTTCTTTTTGCAACTGTGTGAGGTCTGCTTTTTGTCCATCAACAGTTGTATGTCTGTGAGTATCCGTATGCCACTGTGGAACAGGTAAGTGATAATTCAGTTTCTATACATATATTGACTTTATTTTTTGTCATACAGGTTTTCAGGAACCCATGATTTCCTCAATCCCTGAAGGTTTATCTATCTAAGAAGGGTTAGGTGCTCCGGCTCCTTCTGCATTCCTTTTTTCACCCAATGCTCACTCACTTCAGCTGGATTACAAGGTAAAAGCATGTTATCTGTTTACAATAATACATTTAATGTATCTTCAAACATAGATACAAATTTTCAGTGGTGATGGGCTGCCTTGTCCCAACACAGTCTCATCATCCATCTCCAAATGTGTGGCTGTCTTTATGTCCATCTGCATCTCTGGCGTTTTGGTTTTCTTTCCATCTGAAGGTGTGGCTGGCTTTTTATCTATGTTCAACTGTTTGACATTTTTTTTGCAACTGTGTTAGGTCTGCTTTCTATCCATCAGCAGCTGTATGTATGTTAGTATCCGTGTGCCACTGTGGAACAGGTAAGTGATAATTAAGTTTCTATACATATAGTGACTTTCTTTTTTGTCATACAGATTCTCTGGAACCCATGATATCCTCAATCCCTGAAGGTGTATCCATCTAAGAAGGGTTAGGTGCTCCGGCTCCTTCTGCATTCCTTTTTTCACCCAACGCTCACTCACTTCAGATGGATTACAAGGTAAAAGCATGTTACCTATTTACAATAATACACTTAATGTATCTTCAAACAAAGATAAAAATTTACCGCGGTGATGGGCTGCCTTGCCCCAACACAGTCTCATCATCCATCTCCAAATGTGTGGCTGTCTGCATATCCATCTTCATCTCTGGCGTTTTGGTTTTCTTTCCATCTGATCTGATCTATGTTCAACTGTTTGACTTTCTTATTGTAACTGTATGAGGCCTGCCTTCCATCCATCAGCAGCTGTATGTATGTGAGTACCCGTATGCCACTGTGGAACAGGTAAGTGATAATTCAGTTTCTATACATATATTGACTTTCTTTTTTGTCATACAGGTTTTCAGGAACCCATGATTTCCTCAATCCCTGAAGGTTTATCTATCTAAGAAGGGTTAGGTGCTCCGGCTCCTTCTGCATTCCTTTTTTCACCCAATGCTCACTCACTTCAGCTGGATTACAAGGTAAAAGCATGTTATCTGTTTACAATAATACATTTAATGTATCTTCAAACATAGATACAAATTTACACTGGTGATGGGCTGCCTTTCCCCAACACAGTCTCATCATCAATCTCCAAATGTGTGGCTGTCTGCATGTCAATCTGCATCTCTGGCTTTTTGGTTTTCGTTCCATCTGAAGCTGTGGCTGGCTTTTTATCTATGTTCAACTGTTTGACTTTCTTTTTGCAACTGTGTGAGGCCTGCTTTCTATCCATCAGCAGCTGTATGTATGTGAGTATCCGTTTGCCACTGTGGAACAGGTAAGTGATAATTCTGTTTCTATACATATATTGACTTTCTTTTTTGTCATACAGGTTTTCAGGAAGCCATGATATCCTCAATCCCTGAAAGTGTATCCATCTAAGAAGTGTTAGGTGCTCCGTCTCATTCTGCATTTTTTTTTACCCAACGCTCATTTGCTTCAGCTGGATTACAAGGTAAAAGCATGTTACCTGTTTACAATAATACATTTAATGTATCTTCAAACATAGATACAAATTTACACTGGTGATGGGCTACCTTGCCCCAACACAGTCTCCTCATCCATCTCCAAATGTGTGGCTGTCTGCATGTCCATCTGCATCTCTGGCTTTTTGGTTTTCTTTCCATATGAAGCTGTGGCTGGCTTTTTATCCATGTTCAACTGTTTGACTTTCTTTTTGCAACTGTGTGAGGTCTGCTTTCTATCCATCAGCAGCTGTATGTATGTGAGCATCCGTATGCTACTGTGGATAAGGTAAGTGATAATTCAGTTTCTATACATATATTGACTTTCTTTTTTATCATACAGGTTCTTGGGAATCCCTGATATCCTCAATACTTGAAAGTGTATCCATCTAAGAAGGGTTAGGTGCTCCGGCTCCCTCTGCATTACCTTTTTCACCCAACGCTCACTCACTTCAGCTGGATTACAAGGTAAAAGCATGTTACCTGTTTACAATAATACATTTAATGTATCTTCAAACATAGATACAAATTTACACTGGTGATGGGCTATATTGCCCCAACACAGTCTCCTCATCCATCTCCAAATGTGTGGCTGTCTGCATGTCCATCTGCATCTCTGGCTTTTTGGTTTTCTTTTCTTTCTGAAGATGTGGCTGGCTTTTTATCTATGTTCAACTGTTTGACTTTCTTTTTCAACTGTGTGAGGTCTGCTTTCTATCCATCAGCAGCTGTATGTATTTGGGTATCCGTATGCCACTGTGGAACAGGTATGTGCTAATTCTGTTTCTATACATATATTGACTTTCTTTTTTGTCATACAGGTTTTCAGGGAGCCATGATATCCTCAATCCCTGAAAGTGTATCCATCTAAGAAGGGTTTGGTGCTCCGTCTCATTCTGCATTTTCTTTTACCCAACACTCACTTGCTTCAGCTGGATTACAAGGTAAAAGCATGCTATCTGTTTACAATAATACATTTGATGTATCTTCAAACATAGATATAAATTTACACTGGTGATGGGCTGCCTTGCCCCAACACAGTCATCATCCATCTCCAAATGTGTGGCTGTCTGCATGTCAATCTGCATCTCTGACTTTTTGGTTTTCTTTCTATCTGAATCTGTAGCTGGTTTTTTAGCCATGTCCAACGGTTTGACTTCATTTTGCAACTGTGTGAGGCCTGCTTTCTATCCATCAGCAGCTGTACGTATGTGAGTACCCGTATGCCACTGTGGAACAGGTAAGTGATAATTCAGTTTCTATACATATATTGACTTTCTTTTTTGTCATACAGGTTTTCAGGAACCCATGATTTCCTCAATCCCTGAAGGTTTATCTATCTAAGAAGGGTTAGGTGCTCCGGCTCCTTCTGCATTCCTTTTTTCACCCAACGCTCACTCACTTCAGCTGGATTACAAGGTAAAAGCATGTTACCTGTTCACAATAATACATTTAATGTATCTTCAAACATAGATACACATTTACACTGGTGATGGGCTGCCTTGCCCCAACACAGTCTCATCGTCAATCTCCTAATGTGTGGCTATCTGCATGTCCATATGTATCTCTGGCGTTTTGGTTTTCTTTCCATCTGAAGCTGTTGCTGGCTTTTTATCTATGTTCAACTGTTTGACTTTCTTTTTGCAACTGTGAGATCTGCTTTCTATCCATCAGCAGCTGTATGTATGTAAGTATCCGTGTGCCACTGTGGAACAGGTAAGTGATAATTCAGTTTCTATACATATATTGACTTTATTTTTTGTCATCCAGGTTTTCAGGAACCCATGATATACTCAATCCCTAAAAGTGTATCCAGCTAAGAAGGGTTAGGTGCTCCGGCTCCCTCTGCATTCCTTTTTTCACCCAACGCTCACTTACTTGAGCTGGATTACAAGGTAAGAACATGTTACCTGTTAACAATAATACATGTAATGTATCTTCAAACATAGATACACATTTACACTGGTGATGGGCTGACTTGCCCCAACACAGTCTCATCATCCATCTCCAAATATGTGGCTGTCTGCATGTCCATCTGCACCTCTGGCGTTTTGGTTTTCTTTCCATCTGAAGCTGTGGCTGGCTTTTTATCTATGTTCAACTGTTTAACTTTGTTTTTGCGAATGTGTGAGGCCTGCCTTCCATCCATCAGCAGCTGTATGTATGTGAGTATCCGTTTGCCACTGTGGAACAGGTAAGTGATAATTCAGTTTCTATCCATATATTGACTTTCTTTTTTGTCATACAATTTTTCAGGAACCCATGATATACTCAATCCCTAAAAGTGTATCCAGCTAAGAAGGGTTAGGTGCTCTGGCTCCCTCTGCATTCCTTTTTTCACCCAACGCTCACTTACTTCAGCTGGATTACAAGGTAAAAGCATGTTACCTGTTTACAATAATACATTTAATGTATCTTCAAACATGAATACAAATTTTCAGTGGTGATGGGCTGCCTTGTCCCAACACAGTCTCATCATCCATCTCCAAATGTGTGGCTGTCTTTATGTCCATCTGCATCTCTGGCGTTTTGGTTTTCTTTCCATCTGAAGGTGTGGCTGGCTTTTTATCTATGTTCAACTGTTTGACTTTCTTTTTGCAACTGTGTGAGGCCTGCCTTCCATCCATCAGCAGCTGTATGTGAGTATCCGTGTGCCACCGTGGAACAAGTAAGTGATAATTAAGTTTCTATACATATATTGACTTTCTTTTTTGTCATACAGGTTTTCAGGAAGCCATGATATCCTCAATCCCTAAAAGTGTATCCAGCTAAGAAGGGTTAGGTGCTCCGGCTCCTTCTGCATTCCTTTTTTTACCCAACGCTCACTTACTTCAGCTGGATTACAAGGTAAAAGCATGTTACCTGTTTACAATAATACATTTAATGTATCTTCAAACATAGATACAAATTTACACTGGTGATGGGCTGCCTTGCCCCAACACAGTCTCCTCATCCATCTCCAAATGTGTGGCTGTCTACATATCCATCTTCATCTCTGGCGTTTTGGTTTTCTTTCCATCTGATCTGATCTATGTTCAACTGTTTGACTTTCTTATTGTAACTGTATGAGGCCTGCCTTCCATCCATCAGCAGCTGTATGTATGTGAGTACCCGTATGCCACTGTGGAACAGGTAAGTGATAATTCAGTTTCTATACATATATTGACTTTCTTTGTTGTCATACAGGTTTTCAGGAACCCATGATTTCCTCAATCCCTGAAGGTTTATCTATCTAAGAAGGGTTAGGTGCTCCGGCTCCTTCTGCATTCCTTTTTTCACCCAATGCTCACTCACTTCAGCTGGATTACAAGGTAAAAGCATGTTATCTGTTTACAATAATACATTTAATGTATCTTCAAACATAGATACAAATTTACACTGGTGATGGGCTGCCTTGCCCCAACACAGTCTCATCATCAATCTCCAAATGTGTGGCTGTCTGCATGTCAATCTGCATCTCTGGCTTTTTGGTTTTCGTTCCATCTGAAGCTGTGGCTGGCTTTTTATCTATGTTCAACTGTTTGACTTTCTTTTTGCAACTGTGTGAGGCCTGCTTTCTATCCATCAGCAGCTGTATGTATGTGAGTATCCGTTTGCCACTGTGGAACAGGTAAGTGATAATTCTGTTTCTATACATATATTGACTTTCTTTTTTGTCATACAGGTTTTCAGGAAGCCATGATATCCTCAATCCCTGAAAGTGTATCCATCTAAGAAGTGTTAGGTGCTCTGTCTCATTCTGCATTTTCTTTTACCCAACGCTCACTTGCTTCAGCTGGATTACAAGGTAAAAGCATGTTACCTGTTTACAATAATACATTTAATGTATCTTCAAACATAGATACAAATTTACACTGGTGATGGGCTACCTTGCCCCAACACAGTCTCCTCATCCATCTCCAAATGTGTGGCTGTCTGCATGTCCATCTGCATCTCTGGCTTTTTGGTTTTCTTTCCATATGAAGCTGTGGCTGGCTTTTTATCCATGTTCAACTGTTTGACTTTCTTTTTGCAACTGTGTGAGGCCTGCCTTCCATCCATCAGCAGCTGTATGTGAGTATCCGTGTGCCACCGTGGAACAAGTAAGTGATAATTAAGTTTCTATACATATATTGACTTTCTTTTTTGTCATACAGGTTTTCAGGAAGCCATGATATCCTCAATCCCTAAAAGTGTATCCAGCTAAGAAGGGTTAGGTGCTCCGGCTCCTTCTGCATTCCTTTTTTTACCCAACGCTCACTTACTTCAGCTGGATTACAAGGTAAAAGCATGTTACCTGTTTACAATAATGCATTTAATGTATCTTCAAACATAGATACAAATTTACACTGGTGATGGGCTGCCTTGCCCCAACACAGTCTCATCATCCATCTCCAAATGTGTGGCTGTCTGCATGTCCATCTGCATCTCTGACTTTTTGGTTTTCATTCCATCTGAAGTTGTTGCTGGCTTTTCATCTATGTTCAACTGTATGACTTTCTTTTTGCAACTGTGTGAGGCCTGCCTTCCATACATAAGCAGCTGTTAGTATGTGAGTATCCGTGTTCCACTTTGGAACAGGTAAGTGATAATTCACTTTCTATACATATATTGACTGTCCTTTTTGTCATACAGTATTTCAGAAACCCTTGATATCCTCAATCCCTTAAAGTGTATCCAGCTAAGAAGGGTTAAGTGCTCCGGCTCCCTCTGCATTCTTTTTTTCACCCAACGCTCCCTCACTTCAGATGGATTACAAGGTAAGAACATGTTACCTGTTTGCAACAATACATTTAATGTATCTTCAAACATAGGTACAAATTTACACTGGTGATGGGCTGCCTTTCCCCAACACAGTCTCATCATCAATCTCCAAATGTGTGGCTGTCTGCATGTCAATCTGCATCTCTGGCTTTTTGGTTTTCGTTCCATCTGAAGCTGTGGCTGGCTTTTTATCTATGTTCAACTGTTTGACTTTCTTTTTGCAACTGTGTGAGGCCTGCTTTCTATCCATCAGCAGCTGTATGTATGTGAGTATCCGTTTGCCACTGTGGAACAGGTAAGTGATAATTCTTTTTCTATACATATATTGATTTTCTTTTTTGTCATACAGGTTTTCAGGAAGCCATGATATCCTCAATCCCTGAAAGTGTATCCATCTAAGAAGTGTTAGGTGCTCCGTCTCATTCTGCATTTTTTTTACCCAACGCTCACTTGCTTCAGCTGGATTACAAGGTAAAAGCATGTTACCTGTTTACAATAATACATTTAATGTATCTTCAAACATAGATACAAATTTACACTGGTGATGGGCTACCTTGCCCCAACACAGTCTCCTCATCCATCTCCAAATGTGTGGCTGTCTGCATGTCCATCTGCATCTCTGGCTTTTTGGTTTTCTTTCCATATGAAGCTGTGGCTGGCTTTTTATCCATGTTCAACTGTTTGACTTTCTTTTTGCAACTGTGTGAGGTCTGCTTTCTATCCATCAGCAGCTGTTTGTATGTGAGCATCCGTATGCTACTGTGGATAAGGTAAGTGATAATTCAGTTTCTATACATATATTGACTTTCTTTTTTATCATACAGGTTCTTGGGAATCCCTGATATCCTCAATACTTGAAAGTGTATCCATCTAAGAAGGGTTAGGTGCTCCGGCTCCCTCTGCATTACCTTTTTCACCCAACGCTCACTCACTTCAGCTGGATTACAAGGTAAAAGCATGTTACCTGTTTACAATAATACATTTAATGTATCTTCAAACATAGATACAAATTTACACTGGTGATGGGCTACATTGCCCCAGCACAGTCTCCTCATCCATCTCCAAATGTGTGGCTGTCTGCATGTCCATCTGCTTCTCTGGCTTTTTGGTTTTCTTTTCTTTCTGAAGATGTGGCTGGCTTTTTATCGATGTTCAACTGTTTGACTTTCTTTTTGCAACTGTGTGAGGTCTGCTTTCTATCCATCAGCAGCTGAATGTATTTGGGTATCCGTATGCCACTGTGGAACAGGTAAGTGCTAATTCTGTTTCTATACATATATTGACTTTCTTTTTTGTCATACAGGTTTTCAGGGAGCCATGATATCCTCAATCCCTGAAAGTGTATCCATCTAAGAAGGGTTTGGTGCTCCGTCTCATTCTGCATTTTCTTTTACCTAACACTCACTTGCTTCAGCTGGATTACAAGGTAAAAGCATGCTATCTGTTTACAATAATATATTTGATGTATCTTCAAACATAGATATAAATTTACACTGGTGATGGGCTGCCTTGCCCCAACACAGTCATCATCCATCTCCAAATGTGTGGCTGTCTGCATGTCAATCTGCATCTCTGACTTTTTGGTTTTCTTTCTATCTGAAACTGTAGCTGGTTTTTTAGCTATGTACAACGGTTTGACTTCATTTTGCAACTGTGTGAGGCCTGCTTTCTATCCATCAGCAGCTGTACGTATGTGAGTACCCGTATGCCACTGTGGAACAGGTAAGTGATAATTCAGTTTCTATACATATATTGACTTTCTTTTTTGTCATACAAGTTTTCAGGAACCCATGATTTCCTCAATCCCTGAAGGTTTATCTATCTAAGAAGGGTTAGGTGCTCCGGCTCTGTTTGCATTCCTTTTTTCACCCAACGCTCACTCACTTCAGCTGGATAACAAGGTAAAAGCATGTTACCTGTTAACAATAATACATGTAATGTATCTTCAAACATAGATATAAATTTACACTGGGGATGGGCTGCCTTGCCCCAACACAGTCTCATCATCCATCTCCAAATGGGTGGCTGTCTGCATGTCCATCTGCATCTCTGACTTTTTGGTTTTCATTCCATCTGAAGTTGTTGCTGGCTTTTCATCTATGTTCAACTGTATGACTTTCTTTTTGCAACTGTGTGAGGCCTGCCTTCCATACATAAGCAGCTGTTTGTATGTGAGTATCCGTGTGCCACTGTGGAACAGGTAAGTGATAATTCACTTTCTATACATATATTGACTGTCCTTTTTGTCATACAGTATTTCAGAAACCCTTGATATCCTCAATCCCTTAAAGTGTATCCAGCTAAGAAGGGTTAAGTGCTCCGGCTCCCTCTGCATTCTTTTTTTCACCCAACGCTCCCTCACTTCAGATGGATTACAAGGTAAGAACATGTTACCTGTTTGCAACAATACATTTAATGTATCTTCAAATACACATACAAATTTACACTGGTGATGGGCTGCCTTGCCCCAACACAGTCTCATCATTCATCTCCAAATCTGTGGCTGTCTGCATGTCCATCTGCATCTCTGGCTGTTTGCTTTTCTTTCTAATTGAAGCTGTGGCTGGTTTTTTATCTATGTACAACTGCTTGACTTCATTTTGCAACTGTGTGAGGCCTGTTTTCTATCCATCAGCAGCTGTATGTATGTGAGTATCCGTGTGCCACTGTGGAACAGGTAAGTGATAATTCAGTTTCTATACATATATTGACTTTCTTTTTTGTCGTACAGTTTTTTAGGAACCCGTGATATCCTCAATCCCTGACAGTGTATCCATCTAAGAAGGGTTAGGTGCTCGGGCTCCCTCTGCATTCCTTTTTTCACCCAACGCTCACTCACTTCAGCTGGATTACAAGGTAAGAACATGTTATCTGTTTACAATAATACATTTAATGTATCTTCAAACATAGATACAAATTTACACCGGTAATGGGCTGCCTTGCCCCAACACAGTCTCATCGTCAATCTTCTAATGTGTGGCTGTCTACATGTCCATCTGCATCTCTGACGTTTTGGTTTTCTTTACATCAGAAGCTGTGGCTTGCTTTTTATCTATGTTCAACTGTCTGACTTTCTTTTTGCAACTGTGTGAGGTCTGCTTTTTGTCCATCAACAGTTGTATGTCTGTTAGTATCCGTATGCCACTGTGGAACAGGTAAGTGATAATTCAGTTTCTATACATATATTGACTTTATTTTTTGTCATCCAGGTTTTCAGGAACCCATGATATACTCAATCCCTAAAAGTGTATCCAGCTAAGAAGGGTTAGGTGCTCTGGCTCCCTCTGCATTCCTTTTTTCACCCAACGCTCACTTACTTCAGCTGGATTACAAGGTAAAAGCATGTTACCTGTTTACAATAATACATTTAATGTATCTTCAAACATGAATACAAATTTTCAGTGGTGATGGGCTGCCTTGTCCCAACACAGTCTCATCATCCATCTCCAAATGTGTGGCTGTCTTTATGTCCATCTGCATCTCTGGCGTTTTGGTTTTCTTTCCATCTGAAGGTGTGGCTGGCTTTTTATCTATGTTCAACTGTTTGACTTTCTTTTTGCAACTGTGTGAGGCCTGCCTTCCATCCATCAGCAGCTGTATGTGAGTATCCGTGTGCCACCGTGGAACAAGTAAGTGATAATTAAGTTTCTATACATATATTGACTTTCTTTTTTGTCATACAATTTTTCAGGAACCCATGATATACTCAATCCCTAAAAGTGTATCCAGCTAAGAAGGGTTAGGTGCTCCGGCTCCCTCTGCATTCCTTTTTTCACCTAACGCTCACTTACTTGAGCTGGATTACAAGGTAAGAACATGTTACCTGTTAACAATAATACATGTAATGTATCTTCAAACATAGATAAACATTTACACTGGTGATGGGCTGCCTTGCCCCAACACAGTCTCATCATCCATCTCCAAATGTGTGGCTGTCTGCATATCCATCTTCATCTCTGGCGTTTTGGTTTTCTTTCCATCTGATCTGATCTATGTTCAACTGTTTGACTTTCTTATTGTAACTGTATGAGGCCTGCCTTCCATCCATCAGCAGCTGTATGTATGTGAGTACCCGTATGCCACTGTGGAACAGGTAAGTGATAATTCAGTTTCTATACATATATTGACTTTCTTTTTTGTCATACAGGTTTTCAGGAACCCATGATTTCCTCAATCCCTGAAGGTTTATCTATCTAAGAAGGGTTAGGTGCTCCGGCTCCTTCTGCATTCCTTTTTTCACCCAACGCTCACTCACTTCAGCTGGATTACAAGGTAAAAGCATGTTACCTGTTCACAATAATACATTTAATGTATCTTCAAACACAGATACACATTTACACTGGTGATGGGCTGCCTTGCCCCAACACAGTCTCATTGTCAATCTCCTAATGTGTGGCTATCTGCATGTCCATATGTATCTCTGGCGTTTTGGTTTTCTTTCCATCTGAAGCTGTTGCTGGCTTTTTATCTATGTTCAACTGTTTGACTTTCTTTTTGCAACTGTGAGATCTGCTTTCTATCCATCAGCAGCTGTATGTATGTGAGTATCCGTGTGCCACTGTGGAACAGGTAAGTGATAATTCAGTTTCTATACATATATTGACTTTCTTTTTTGTCATCCAGGTTCTCTGGAATCCATGATATCCTCAATCCCTGAAGGTGTATCCAGCTAAGAAGGGTTAGGTGCTCCGGCTCTGTTTGCATTCCTTTTTTCACCCAACGCTCACTCACTTCAGCTGGATAACAAGGTAAAAGCATGTTACCTGTTAACAATAATAAATGTAATGTATCTTCAAACATAGATATAAATTTACACTGGTGATAGAATGCCTTGCCCCAACACAGTCTCATCATCCATCTCCAAATGTGTGGCTGTCTGCATATCCATCTTCATCTCTGGCGTTTTGGTTTTCTTTCCATCTGATCTGATCTATGTTCAACTGTTTGACTTTCTTATTGTAACTGTATGAGGCCTGCCTTCCATCCATCAGCAGCTGTATGTATGTGAGTACCCGTATGCCACTGTGGAACAGGTAAGTGATAATTCAGTTTCTATACATATATTGACTTTCTTTTTTGTCATACAGGTTTTCAGGAACCCATGATTTCCTCAATCCCTGAAGGTTTATCTGTCTAAGAAGGGTTAGGTGCTCCGGCTCCTTCTGCATTTTTTTTTACCCAATGCTCACTCACTTCAGCTGGATTACAAGGTAAAAGCATGTTACCTGTTTACAATAATACATTTAATGTATCTTCAAACATAGATACAAATTTACACTGGTGATGGGCTACCTTGCCCCAACACAGTCTCCTCATCCATCTCCAAATGTGTGGCTGTCTGCATGTCCATCTGCATCTCTGGCTTTTTGGTTTTCTTTCCATATGAAGCTGTGGCTGGCTTTTTATCCATGTTCAACTGTTTGACTTTCTTTTTGCAACTGTGTGAGGTCTGCTTTCTATCCATCAGCAGCTGTATGTATGTGAGCATCCGTATGCTACTGTGGATAAGGTAAGTGATAATTCAGTTTCTATACATATATTGACTTTCTTTTTTATCATACAGGTTCTTGGGAATCCCTGATATCCTCAATACTTGAAAGTGTATCCATCTAAGAAGGGTTAGGTGCTCCGGCTCCCTCTGCATTACCTTTTTCACCCAACGCTCACTCACTTCAGCTGGATTACAAGGTAAAAGCATGTTACCTGTTTACAATAATACATTTAATGTATCTTCAAACATAGATACAAATTTACACTGGTGATGGGCTACATTGCCCCAACACAGTCTCCTCATCCATCTCCAAATGTGTGGCTGTCTGCATGTCCATCTGCATCTCTGGCTTTTTGGTTTTCTTTTCTTTTTGAAGATGTGGCTGGCTTTTTATCTATGTTCAACTGTTTGACTTTCTTTTTCAACTGTGTGAGGTCTGCTTTCTATCCATCAGCAGCTGTATGTATTTGGGTATCATTATGCCACTGTGGAACAGGTAAGTGCTAATTCTGTTTCTATACATATATTGACTTTCTTTTTTGTCATACAGGTTTTCAGGGAGCCATGATATCCTCAATCCCTGAAAGTGTATCCATCTAAGAAGGGTTTGGTGCTCCGTCTCATTCTGCATTTTCTTTTACCCAACACTCACTTGCTTCAGCTGGATTACAAGGTAAAAGCATGCTATCTGTTTACAATAATACATTTGATGTATCTTCAAACATAGATATAAATTTACACTGGTGATGGGCTGCCTTGCCCCAACACAGTCATCATCCATCTCCAAATGTGTGGCTGTCTGCATGTCAATCTGCATCTCTGACTTTTTGGTTTTCTTTCTATCTGAAACTGTAGCTGGTTTTTTAGCTATGTACAACGGTTTGACTTCATTTTGCAACTGTGTGAGGCCTGCTTTCTATCCATCAGCAGCTGTACGTATGTGAGTACCCGTATGCCACTGTGGAACAGGTAAGTGATAATTCAGTTTCTATACATATATTGACTTTCTTTTTTGTCATACAGGTTTTCAGGAACCCATGATTTCCTCAATCCCTGAAGGTTTATCTATCTAAGAAGGGTTAGGTGCTCCGGCTCCTTCTGCATTTCTTTTTTCACCCAACGCTCACTCACTTCAGCTGGATTACAAGGTAAAAGCATGTTACCTGTTCACAATAATACATTTAATGTATCTTCAAACACAGATACACATTTACACTGGTGATAGGCTGCCTTGCCCCAACACATTCTCATCGTCAATCTCCTAATGTGTGGCTATCTGCATGTCCATATGTATCTCTGGCGTTTTGGTTTTCTTTCCATCTGAAGCTGTTGCTGGCTTTTTATCTATGTTCAACTGTTTGACTTTCTTTTTGCAACTGTGAGATCTGCTTTCTATCCATCAGCAGCTGTATGTATGTGAGTATCCGTGTGCCACTGTGGAACAGGTAAGTGATAATTCAGTTTCTATACATATATTGACTTTCTTTTTTGTCATCCAGGTTCTCTTGAATCCATGATATCCTCAATCCCTGAAGGTGTATCCAGCTAAGAAGGGTTAGGTGCTCCGGCTCTGTTTGCATTCCTTTTTTCACCCAACGCTCACTCACTTCAGCTGGATAACAAGGTAAATGCATGTTACCTGTTAACAATAATAAATGTAATGTATCTTCAAACATAGATATAAATTTACACTGGTGATAGGCTGCCTTGCCCCAACACATTCTCATCGTCAATCTCCTAATTTGTTGCTCTCTGCATGTCCATCTGTATCTCTGGCTTTTTGGTTTTCATTCCATCTGAAGCTGTTGCTGGCTTTTTATCTATGTTCAACTGTTTGACTTTCTTTTTGCAACTGTGTGAGGTCTGCCTTCCATCCATCAGCAGCTGTATGTATGTGAGTATCTGTATGCCACTGTGGAACAGGTAAGTGATAATTCAGTTTCTATACCTATATTGACTTTCTTTTTTGTTATACAGGTTTTCAGGAACCCATGATATCCTCAATCCCTGAACGTGTATCCAGCTAAGAAGGGTTAGGAGCTCCGGCTCTTTTTGCATTCCTTTTTTCACCCAACGCTCACTCACTTCAGCTGGATAACCAGGTAAAAGCATGTTACCTGTTAAAAATAATACATGTAATGTATCTTCAAACATAGATATAAATTTACACTGGGGATGGGCTGCCTTGCCCCAACACAGTCTCATCATCCATCTCCAAATGGTTGGCTGTCTGCATGTCCATCTGCATCTCTGACTTTTTGGTTTTCATTCCATCTGAAGTTGTTGCTGGCTTTTCATCTATGTTCAACTGTATGACTTTCTTTTTGCAACTGTGTGAGGCCTGCCTTCCATACATAAGCAGCTGTTTGTATGTGAGTATCCGTGTGCCACTGTGGAACAGGTAAGTGATAATTCACTTTCTATCCATATATTGACTGTCCTTTTTGTCATACAGTATTTCAGAAACCCTTGATATCCTCAATCCCTTAAAGTGTATCCAGCTAAGAAGGGTTAAGTGCTCCGGCTCCCTCTGCATTCTTTTTTTCACCCAACGCTCCCTCACTTCAGATGGATTACAAGGTAAGAACATGTTACCTGTTTGCAACAATACATTTAATGTATCTTCAAATATACATACAAATTTACACTGGTGATGGGCTGCCTTGCCCCAACACAGTCTCATCATTCATCTCCAAATCTGTGGCTGTCTGCATGTCCATCTGCATCTCTGGCTGTTTGCTTTTCTTTCTATCTGAAGCTGTGGCTGTTTTTTTATCTATGTACAACTGCTTGACTTCATTTTGCAACTGTGTGAGGCCTGTTTTCTATCCATCAGCAGCTGTATGTATGTGAGTATCCGTGTGCCACTGTGGAACAGGTAAGTGATAATTCAGTTTCTATACATATATTGACTTTCTTTTTTGTCATCCAGGTTTTCAGGAACCCATGATATACTCAATCCCTAAAAGTGTATCCAGCTAAGAAGGGTTAGGTGCCCCGGCTCCCTCTGCATTCCTTTTTTCACCCAACGCTCACTTACTTGAGCTGGATTACAAGGTAAGAACATGTTACCTGTTAACAATAATACATGTAATGTATCTTCAAACATAGATACACATTTACACTGGTGATGGGCTGACTTGCCCCAACACAGTCTCATCATCCATCTCCAAATATGTGGCTGTCTGCATGTCCATCTGCACCTCTGGCGTTTTGGTTTTCTTTCCATCTGAAGCTGTGGCTGGCTTTTTATCTATGTTCAACTGTTTAACTTTGTTTTTGCGAATGTGTGAGGCCTGCCTTCCATCCATCAGCAGCTGTATGTATGTGAGTATCCGTTTGCCACTGTGGAACAGGTAAGTGATAATTCAGTTTCTATCCATATATTGACTTTCTTTTTTGTCATACAATTTTTCAGGAACCCATGATATACTCAATCCCTAAAAGTGTATCCAGCTAAGAAGGGTTAGGTGCTCTGGTTCCCTCTGCATTCCTTTTTTCACCCAACGCTCACTTACTTCAGCTGGATTACGAGGTAAAAGCATGTTACCTGTTTACAATAATACATTTAATGTATCTTCAAACATGAATACAAATTTTCAGTGGTGATAGGCTGCCTTGTCCCAACACAGTCTCATCATCCATCTCCAAATGTGTGGCTGTCTTTATGTCCATCTGCATCTCTGGCGTTTTGGTTTTCTTTCCATCTGAAGGTGTGGCTGGCTTTTTATCTATGTTCAACTGTTTGACTTTATTTTTGCAACTGTGTGAGGCCTGCCTTCCATCCATCAGCAGCTGTATGTAAGTATCCGTGTGCCACCGTGGAACAAGTAAGTGATAATTAAGTTTCTATACATATATTGACTTTCTTTTTTGTCATACAGGTTTTCAGGAAGCCATGATATCCTCAATCCCTAAAAGTGTATCCAGCTAAGAAGGGTTAGGTGCTCCGGCTCCTTCTGCATTCCTTTTTTTACCCAACGCTCACTTACTTCAGCTGGATTACAAGGTAAAAGCATGTTACCTGTTTACAATAATACATTTAATGTATCTTCAAACATAGATACAAATTTACACTGGTGATGGGCTGCCTTGCCCCAACACAGTCTCATCATCCATCTCCAAATGTGTGGCTGTCTGCATGTCCATCTGCATCTCTGAATTTTTGGTTTTCATTCCATCTGAAGTTGTTGCTGGCTTTTCATCTATGTTCAACTGTATGACTTTCTTTTTGCAACTGTGTGAGGCCTGCCTTCCATACATAAGCAGCTGTTTGTATGTGAGTATCCGTGTGCCACTTTGGAACAGGTAAGTGATAATTCACTTTCTATACATATATTGACTGTCCTTTTTGTCATACAGTATTTCAGAAACCCTTGATATCCTCAATCCCTTAAAGTGTATCCAGCTAAGAAGGGTTAAGTGCTCCAGGTCCCTCTGCATTCTTTTTTTCACCCAACGCTCCCTCACTTCAGATGGATTACAAGGTAAGAACATGTTATCTGTTTGCAACAATACATTTAATGTATCTTCAAATATACATACAAATTTACACTGGTGATGGGCTGCCTTGCCCCAACACAGTCTCATCATTCATCTCCAAATCTGTGGCTGTCTGCATGTCC
The DNA here is from genome assembly GCF_030463535.1 of Salminus brasiliensis. Classification (NCBI taxonomy): domain Eukaryota; kingdom Metazoa; phylum Chordata; class Actinopteri; order Characiformes; family Bryconidae; genus Salminus; species Salminus brasiliensis. Next base: position 18,256,033 of record NC_132896.1, read on the forward strand.
ATCTGCATCTCTGGCTGTTTGCTTTTCTTTCTATCTGAAGCTGTGGCTGGTTTTTTATCTATGTACAACTGCTTGACTTCATTTTGCAACTGTGTGAGGCCTGTTTTCTATCCATCAGCAGCTGTATGTATGTGAGTATCCGTGTGCCACTGTGGAACAGGTAAGTGATAATTCAGTTTCTATACATATATTGACTTTCTTTTTTGTCATACAGGTTTTCAGGAACCCATGATATACTCAATCCCTAAAAGTGTATCCAGCTAAGAAGGGTTAAGTGCTCCGGCTCCCTCTGCATTCTTTTTTTCACCCAACGCTCCCTCACTTCAGATGGATTACAAGGTAAGAACATGTTACCTGTTTGCAACAATACATTTAATGTATCTTCAAATATACATACAAATTTACACTGGTGATGGGCTGCCTTGCCCCAACACAGTCTCATCATTCATCTCCAAATCTGTGGCTGTCTGCATGTCCATCTGCATCTCTGGCTGTTTGCTTTTCTTTCTATCTGAAGCTGTGGCTGTTTTTTTATCTATGTACAACTGCTTGACTTCATTTTGCAACTGTGTGAGGCCTGTTTTCTATCCATCAGCAGCTGTATGTATGTGAGTATCCGTGTGCCACTGTGGAACAGGTAAGTGATAATTCAGTTTCTATACATATATTGACTTTCTTTTTTGTCATCCAGGTTTTCAGGAACCCATGATATACTCAATCCCTAAAAGTGTATCCAGCTAAGAAGGGTTAGTTGCTCCGGCTCCCTCTGCATTCCTTTTTTCACCCAACGCTCACTTACTTGAGCTGGATTACAAGGTAAGAACATGTTACCTGTTAACAATAATACATGTAATGTATCTTCAAACATAGATACACATTTAAACTGGTGATGGGCTGCCTTGCCCCAACACAGTCTCACCATCCATCTCCAAATATGTGGCTGTCTGCATGTCCATCTGCACCTCTGGCGTTTTGGTTTTCTTTCCATCTGAAGCTGTGGCTGGCTTTTTATCTATGTTCAACTGTTTAACTTTGTTTTTGCGAATGTGTGAGGCCTGCCTTCCATCCATCAGCAGCTGTACGTATGTCAGTATCCGTGTGCCACTGTGGAACAGGTAAGTGATAATTCAGTTTCTATACATATATTGACTTTCTTTTTTGTCGTACAGTTTTTTAGGAACCCGTGATATCCTCAATCCCTAAAAGTGTATCCAGCTAAGAAGGGTTAGGTGCTCCGGCTCCTTCTGCATTCCTTTTTTCACCCAATGCTCACTCACGTCAGCTGGATTACAAGGTAAAAGCATGTTATCTGTTTACAATAATACATTTAATGTATCTTCAAACATAGATACAAATTTACACTGGTGATGGGCTGCCTTGCCCCAACACAGTCTCATCATCAATCTCCAAATGTGTGGCTGTCTGCATGTCAATCTGCATCTCTGGCTTTTTGGTTTTCGTTCCATCTGAAGCTGTGGCTGGCTTTTTATCTATGTTCAACTGTTTGACTTTCTTTTTGCAACTGTGTGAGGCCTGCTTTCTATCCATCAGCAGCTGTATGTATGTGAGTATCCGTTTGCCACTGTGGAACAGGTAAGTGATAATTCTGTTTCTATACATATATTGACTTTCTTTTTTGTCATACAGGTTTTCAGGAAGCCATGATATCCTCAATCCCTGAAAGTGTATCCATCTAAGAAGTGTTAGGTGCTCCGTCTCATTCTGCATTTTCTTTTACCCAACGCTCACTTGCTTCAGCTGGATTACAAGGTAAAAGCATGTTACTTGTTTACAATAATACATTTAATGTATCTTCAAACATAGATAAAAATTTACACTGGTGATGGGCTACCTTGCCCCAACACAGTCTCCTCATCCATCTCCAAATGTGTGGCTGTCTGCATGTCCATCTGCATCTCTGGCTTTTTGGTTTTCTTTCCATATGAAGCTGTGGCTGGCTTTTTATCCATGTTCAACTGTTTGACTTTCTTTTTGCAACTGTGTGAGGTCTGCTTTCTATCCATCAGCAGCTGTTTGTATGTGAGCATCCGTATGCTACTGTGGATAAGGTAAATGATAATTCAGTTTCTATACATATATTGACTTTCTTTTTTATCATACAGGTTCTTGGGAATCCCTGATATCCTCAATACTTGAAAGTGTATCCATCTAAGAAGGGTTAGGTGCTCCGGCTCCCTCTGCATTACCTTTTTCACCCAACGCTCACTCACTTCAGCTGGATTACAAGGTAAAAGCATGTTACCTGTTTACAATAATACATTTAATGTATCTTCAAACATAGATACAAATTTACACTGGTGATGGGCTACATTGCCCCAACACAGTCTCCTCATCCATCTCCAAATGTGTGGCTGTCTGCATGTCCATCTGCTTCTCTGGCTTTTTGGTTTTCTTTTCTTTCTGAAGATGTGGCTGGCTTTTTATCTATGTTCAACTGTTTGACTTTCTTTTTGCAACTGTGTGAGGTCTGCTTTCTATCCATCAGCAGCTGTATGTATTTGGGTATCCGTATGCCACTGTGGAACAGGTAAGTGCTAATTCTGTTTCTATACATATATTGACTTTCTTTTTTGTCATACAGGTTTTCAGGGAGCCATGATATCCTCAATCCCTGAAAGTGTATCCATCTAAGAAGGGTTTGGTGCTCCGTCTCATTCTGCATTTTCTTTTACCCAACGCTCACTTACTTCAGCTGGATTACAAGGTAAAAGCATGCTATCTGTTTACAATAATACATTTGATGTATCTTCAAACATAGATATAAATTTACACTGGTGATGGGCTGCCTTGCCCCAACACAGTCATCATCCATCTCCAAATGTGTGGCTGTCTGCATGTCAATCTGCATCTCTGACTTTTTGGTTTTCTTTCTATCTGAAACTGTAGCTGGTTTTTTAGCTATGTACAACGGTTTGACTTCATTTTGCAACTGTGTGAGGCCTGCTTTCTATCCATCAGCAGCTGTACGTATGTGAGTACCCGTATGCCACTGTGGAACAGGTAAGTGATAATTCAGTTTCTATACATATATTGACTTTCTTTTTTGTCATACAGGTTTTCAGGAACCCATGATTTCCTCAATCCCTGAAAGTTTATCTATCTAAGAAGGGTTAGGTGCTCCGGCTCCTTCTGCATTCCTTTTTTCACCCAACGCTCACTCACTTCAGCTGGATTACAAGGTAAAAGCATGTTACCTGTTCACAATAATACATTTAATGTATCTTCAAACATAGAAACACATTTACACTGGTGATGGGCTGCCTTGCCCCAACACAGTCTCATCGTCAATCTCCTAATGTGTGGCTATCTGCATGTCCATATGTATCTCTGGCGTTTTGGTTTTCTTTCCATCTGAAGCTGTTGCTGGCTTTTTATCTATGTTCAACTGTTTGACTTTCTTTTTGCAACTGTGAGATGTGCTTTCTTTCCATCAGCAGCTGTATGTATGTGAGTATCCGTGTGCCACTGTGGAACAAGTAAGTGATAATTCAGTTTCTATACATATATTGACTTTCTTTTTTGTCATCCAGGTTCTCTGGAATCCATGATATCCTCAATCCCTGAAGATGTATCCAGCTAAGAAGGGTTAGGTGCTCCGGCTCTGTTTGCATTCCTTTTTTCACCCAACGCTCACTCACTTCAGCTGGATAACAAGGTAAATGCATGTTACCTGTTAACAATAATACATGTAATGTATCTTTAAACATAGATATAAATTTACACTGGTGATAGGCTGCCTTGCCCCAACACAGTCTCATCGTCAATCTCCTAATATGTTGCTCTCTGCATGTCCATCTGTATCTCTGGCTTTTTGGTTTTCATTCCATCTGAAGCTGTTGCTGGCTTTTTATCTATGTTCAACTGTTTGACTTTCTTTTTGCAACTGTGTGAGGCCTGCCTTCCATCCATCAGCAGCTGTATGTATGTGAGTATCTGTATGCCACTGTGGAACAGGTAAGTGATAATTCAGTTTCTATACATATATTGACTTTCTTTTTTGTCATACAGGTTTTCAGGAACCCATGATTTCCTCAATCCCTGAAAGTGTATCCATCTAAGAAGTGTTAGGTGCTCCGGCTTCCTCTGCATTCCTTTTTTCACCCAACGCTCACTCGCTTCAGCTGGATTACAAGGTAAAAGCATGTTATCTGTTTACAATAATATATTTAATGTATCTTCAAACATAGATACAAATTTTCACTGGTGATTGGCTGCCTTGCCCCAACACAGTCTCATCATTAATCTCCAAATCTGTGGCTGTCTGCATGTCCATCTGCATCTCTGGCTGTTTGGTTTTCTTTCAATCTGAAGCTGTTGCTGGCTTTTTATCTATGTTCAACTGTTTGACTTTCTTTTTGCAACTGCGAGATCTGCTTTCTATCCATCAGCAGCTGTATGTATGTGAGTATCCGTATGCCACTGTGGAACAGGTAAGTGATAATTCAGTTTCTGTACATATATTGACTTTCTTTTTTGTCATACAGGTTTTCAGGAACCCATGATATCCTCAATCCCTGAACGTGTATCCAGCTAAGAAGGGTTAGGTGCTCCGGCTCTGTTTGCATTCCTTTTTTCACCCAACGCTCACTCACTTCAGCTGGATAACAAGGTAAAAGCATGTTACCTGTTAACAATAATACATGTAATGTATCTTCAAACATAGATATAAATTTACACTGGGGATGGGCTGCCTTGCCCCAACACAGTCTCATCATCCATCTCCAAATGGGTGGCTGTCTGCATGTCCATCTGCATCTCTGACTTTTTGGTTTTCATTCCATCTGAAGTTGTTGCTGGCTTTTCATCTATGTTCAACTGTATGACTTTCTTTTTGCAACTGTGTGAGGCCTGCCTTCCATACATAAGCAGCTGTTTGTATGTGAGTATCCGTGTGCCACTGTGGAACAGGTAAGTGATAATTCACTTTCTATACATATATTGACTGTCCTTTTTGTCATACAGTATTTCAGAAACCCTTGATATCCTCAATCCCTTAAAGTGTATCCAGCTAAGAAGGGTTAAGTGCTCCGGCTCCCTCTGCATTCTTTTTTTCACCCAACGCTCCCTCACTTCAGATGGATTACAAGGTAAGAACATGTTACCTGTTTGCAACAATACATTTAATGTATCTTCAAATACACATACAAATTTACACTGGTGATGGGCTGCCTTGCCCCAACACAGTCTCATCATTCATCTCCAAATCTGTGGCTGTCTGCATGTCCATCTGCATCTCTGGCTGTTTGGTTTTCTTTCTAATTGAAGCTGTGGCTGGTTTTTTATCTATGTACAACTGCTTGACTTCATTTTGCAACTGTGTGAGGCCTGTTTTCTATCCATCAGCAGCTGTACGTATGTGAGTATCCGTGTGCCACTGTGGAACAGGTAAGTGATAATTCAGTTTCTATACATATATTGACTTTCTTTTTTATCGTACAGTTTTTTAGGAACCCGTGATATCCTCAATCCCTGACAGTGTATCCATCTAAGAAGGGTTAGGTGCTCGGGCTCCCTCTGCATTCCTTTTTTCACCCAACGCTCACTCACTTCAGCTGGATTACAAGGTAAGAACATGTTATCTGTTTACAATAATACATTTAATGTATCTTCAAACATAGATACAAATTTACACCGGTAATGGGCTGCCTTGCCCCAACACAGTCTCATCGTCAATCTTCTAATGTGTGGCTGTCTACATGTCCATCTGCATCTCTGACGTTTTGGTTTTCTTTACATCAGAAGCTGTGGCTTGCTTTTTATCTATGTTCAACTGTCTGACTTTCTTTTTGCAACTGTGTGAGGTCTGCTTTTTGTCCATCAACAGTTGTATGTCTGTGAGTATCCGTATGCCACTGTGGAACAGGTAAGTGATAATTCAGTTTCTATACATATATTGACTTTATTTTTTGTCATCCAGGTTTTCAGGAACCCATGATATACTCAATCCCTAAAAGTGTATCCAGCTAAGAAGGGTTAGGTGCTCCGGCTCCTTCTGCATTCCTTTTTTTACCCAACGCTCACTTACTTCAGCTGGATTACAAGGTAAAAGCATGTTACCTGTTTACAATAATGCATTTAATGTATCTTCAAACATAGATACAAATTTACACTGGTGATGGGCTGCCTTGCCCCAACACAGTCTCATCATCCATCTCCAAATGTGTGGCTGTCTGCATGTCCATCTGCATCTCTGACTTTTTGGTTTTCATTCCATCTGAAGTTGTTGCTGGCTTTTCATCTATGTTCAACTGTCTGACTTTCTTTTTGCAACTGTGTGAGGCCTGCCTTCCATACATAAGCAGCTGTTTGTATGTGAGTATCCGTGTGCCACTTTGGAACAGGTAAGTGATAATTCACTTTCTATACATATATTGACTGTCCTTTTTGTCATACAGTATTTCAGAAACCCTTGATATCCTCAATCCCTTAAAGTGTATCCAGCTAAGAAGGGTTAAGTGCTCCGGCTCCCTCTGCATTCTTTTTTTCACGCAACGCTCCCTCACTTCAGATGGATTACAAGGTAAGAACATGTTACCTGTTTGCAACAATACATTTAATGTATCTTCAAATATACATACAAATTTACACTGGTGATGGGCTGCCTTGCCCCAACACAGTCTCATCATTCATCTCCAAATCTGTGGCTGTCTGCATGTCCATCTGCATCTCCGGCTGTTTGCTTTTCTTTCTATCTGAAGCTGTGGCTGGTTTTTTATCTATGTACAACTGCTTGACTTCATTTTGCAAATGTGTGAGGCCTGTTTTCTATCCATCAGCAGCTGTATGTATGTGAGTATCCGTGTGCCACTGTGGAACAGGTAAGTGATAATTCAGTTTCTATACATATATTGACTTTCTTTTTTGTCGTACAGTTTTTTAGGAATCCGTGATATCCTCAATCCCTGACGGTGTATCCATCTAAGAAGGGTTAGGTGCTCGGGTTCCCTCTGCATTCCTTTTTTCACCCAACGCTCACTCACTTCAGCTGGATTACAAGGTAAGAACATGTTATCTGTTTACAATAATACATTTAATGTATCTTCAAACATAGATACAAATTTACACCGGTAATGGGCTGCCTTGCCCCAACACAGTCTCATCGTCAATCTTCTAATGTGTGGCTGTCTACATGTCCATCTGCATCTCTGACGTTTTGGTTTTCTTTACATCAGAAGCTGTGGCTTGCTTTTTATCTATGTTCAACTGTCTGACTTTCTTTTTGCAACTGTGTGAGGTCTGCTTTTTGTCCATCAACAGTTGTATGTCTGTGAGTATCCGTATGCCACTGTGGAACAGGTAAGTGATAATTCAGTTTCTATACATATATTGACTTTATTTTTTGTCATACAGGTTTTCAGGAACCCATGATTTCCTCAATCCCTGAAGGTTTATCTATCTAAGAAGGGTTAGGTGCTCCGGCTCCTTCTGCATTCCTTTTTTCACCCAATGCTCACTCACTTCAGCTGGATTACAAGGTAAAAGCATGTTATCTGTTTACAATAATACATTTAATGTATCTTCAAACATAGATACAAATTTACACTGGTGATGGGCTGCCTTTCCCCAACACAGTCTCATCATCAATCTCCAAATGTGTGGCTGTCTGCATGTCAATCTGCATCTCTGGCTTTTTGGTTTTCGTTCCATCTGAAGCTGTGGCTGGCTTTTTATCTATGTTCAACTGTTTGACTTTCTTTTTGCAACTGTGTGAGGCCTGCTTTCTATCCATCAGCAGCTGTATGTATGTGAGTATCCGTTTGCCACTGTGGAACAGGTAAGTGATAATTCTGTTTCTATACATATATTGACTTTCTTTTTTGTCATACAGGTTTTCAGGAAGCCATGATATCCTCAATCCCTGAAAGTGTATCCATCTAAGAAGTGTTAGGTGCTCCGTCTCATTCTGCATTTTTTTTTACCCAACGCTCATTTGCTTCAGCTGGATTACAAGATAAAAGCATGTTACCTGTTTACAATAATACATTTAATGTATCTTCAAACATAGATACAAATTTACACTGGTGATGGGCTACCTTGCCCCAACACAGTCTCCTCATCCATCTCCAAATGTGTGGCTGTCTGCATGTCCATCTGCATCTCTGGCTTTTTGGTTTTCTTTCCATATGAAGCTGTGGCTGGCTTTTTATCCATGTTCAACTGTTTGACTTTCTTTTTGCAACTGTGTGAGGTCTGCTTTCTATCCATCAGCAGCTGTATGTATGTGAGCATCCGTATGCTACTGTGGATAAGGTAAGTGATAATTCAGTTTCTATACATATATTGACTTTCTTTTTTATCATACAGGTTCTTGGGAATCCCTGATATCCTCAATACTTGAAAGTGTATCCATCTAAGAAGGGTTAGGTGCTCCGGCTCCCTCTGCATTACCTTTTTCACCCAACGCTCACTCACTTCAGCTGGATTACAAGGTAAAAGCATGTTACCTGTTTACAATAATACATTTAATGTATCTTCAAACATAGATACAAATTTACACTGGTGATGGGCTATATTGCCCCAACACAGTCTCCTCATCCATCTCCAAATGTGTGGCTGTCTGCATGTCCATCTGCATCTCTGGCTTTTTGGTTTTCTTTTCTTTCTGAAGATGTGGCTGGCTTTTTATCTATGTTCAACTGTTTGACTTTCTTTTTCAACTGTGTGAGGTCTGCTTTCTATCCATCAGCAGCTGTATGTATTTGGGTATCCGTATGCCACTGTGGAACAGGTATGTGCTAATTCTGTTTCTATACATATATTGACTTTCTTTTTTGTCATACAGGTTTTCAGGGAGCCATGATATCCTCAATCCCTGAAAGTGTATCCATCTAAGAAGGGTTTGGTGCTCCGTCTCATTCTGCATTTTCTTTTACCCAACACTCACTTGCTTCAGCTGGATTACAAGGTAAAAGCATGCTATCTGTTTACAATAATACATTTGATGTATCTTCAAACATAGATATAAATTTACACTGGTGATGGGCTGCCTTGCCCCAACACAGTCATCATCCATCTCCAAATGTGTGGCTGTCTGCATGTCAATCTGCATCTCTGACTTTTTGGTTTTCTTTCTATCTGAAACTGTAGCTGGTTTTTTAGCTATGTCCAACGGTTTGACTTCATTTTGCAACTGTGTGAGGCCTGCTTTCTATCCATCAGCAGCTGTACGTATGTGAGTACCCGTATGCCACTGTGGAACAGGTAAGTGATAATTCAGTTTCTATACATATATTGACTTTCTTTTTTGTCATACAGGTTTTCAGGAACCCATGATTTCCTCAATCCCTGAAGGTTTATCTATCTAAGAAGGGTTAGGTGCTCCGGCTCCTTCTGCATTCCTTTTTTCACCCAACGCTCACTCACTTCAGCTGGATTACAAGGTAAAAGCATGTTACCTGTTCACAATAATACATTTAATGTATCTTCAAACATAGATACACATTTACACTGGTGATGGGCTGCCTTGCCCCAACACAGTCTCATCGTCAATCTCCTAATGTGTGGCTATCTGCATGTCCATATGTATCTCTGGCGTTTTGGTTTTCTTTCCATCTGAAGCTGTTGCTGGCTTTTTATCTATGTTCAACTGTTTGACTTTCTTTTTGCAACTGTGAGATCTGCTTTCTATCCATCAGCAGCTGTATGTATGTAAGTATCCGTGTGCCACTGTGGAACAGGTAAGTGATAATTCAGTTTCTATACATATATTGACTTTATTTTTTGTCATCCAGGTTTTCAGGAACCCATGATATACTCAATCCCTAAAAGTGTATCCAGCTAAGAAGGGTTAGGTGCTCCGGCTCCCTCTGCATTCCTTTTTTCACCCAACGCTCACTTACTTGAGCTGGATTACAAGGTAAGAACATGTTACCTGTTAACAATAATACATGTAATGTATCTTCAAACATAGATACACATTTACACTGGTGATGGGCTGACTTGCCCCAACACAGTCTCATCATCCATCTCCAAATATGTGGCTGTCTGCATGTCCATCTGCACCTCTGGCGTTTTGGTTTTCTTTCCATCTGAAGCTGTGGCTGGCTTTTTATCTATGTTCAACTGTTTAACTTTGTTTTTGCGAATGTGTGAGGCCTGCCTTCCATCCATCAGCAGCTGTATGTATGTGAGTATCCGTTTGCCACTGTGGAACAGGTAAGTGATAATTCAGTTTCTATCCATATATTGACTTTCTTTTTTGTCATACAATTTTTCAGGAACCCATGATATACTCAATCCCTAAAAGTGTATCCAGCTAAGAAGGGTTAGGTGCTTTGGCTCCCTCTGCATTCCTTTTTTCACCCAACGCTCACTTACTTCAGCTGGATTACAAGGTAAAAGCATGTTACCTGTTTACAATAATACATTTAATGTATCTTCAAACATGAATACAAATTTTCAGTGGTGATGGGCTGCCTTGTCCCAACACAGTCTCATCATCCATCTCCAAATGTGTGGCTGTCTTTATGTCCATCTGCATCTCTGGCGTTTTGGTTTTCTTTCCATCTGAAGGTGTGGCTGGCTTTTTATCTATGTTCAACTGTTTGACTTTCTTTTTGCAACTGTGTGAGGCCTGCCTTCCATCCATCAGCAGCTGTATGTGAGTATCCGTGTGCCACCGTGGAACAAGTAAGTGATAATTAAGTTTCTATACATATATTGACTTTCTTTTTTGTCATACAGGTTTTCAGGAAGCCATGATATCCTCAATCCCTAAAAGTGTATCCAGCTAAGAAGGGTTAGGTGCTCCGGCTCCTTCTGCATTCCTTTTTTTACCCAACGCTCACTTACTTCAGCTGGATTACAAGGTAAAAGCATGTTACCTGTTTACAATAATACATTTAATGTATCTTCAAACATAGATACAAATTTACACTGGTGATGGGCTGCCTTGCCCCAACACAGTCTCCTCATCCATCTCCAAATGTGTGGCTGTCTACATATCCATCTTCATCTCTGGCGTTTTGGTTTTCTTTCCATCTGATCTGATCTATGTTCAACTGTTTGACTTTCTTATTGTAACTGTATGAGGCCTGCCTTCCATCCATCAGCAGCTGTATGTATGTGAGTACCCGTATGCCACTGTGGAACAGGTAAGTGATAATTCAGTTTCTATACATATATTGACTTTCTTTGTTGTCATACAGGTTTTCAGGAACCCATGATTTCCTCAATCCCTGAAGGTTTATCTATCTAAGAAGGGTTAGGTGCTCCGGCTCCTTCTGCATTCCTTTTTTCACCCAATGCTCACTCACTTCAGCTGGATTACAAGGTAAAAGCATGTTATCTGTTTACAATAATACATTTAATGTATCTTCAAACATAGATACAAATTTACACTGGTGATGGGCTGCCTTGCCCCAACACAGTCTCATCATCAATCTCCAAATGTGTGGCTGTCTGCATGTCAATCTGCATCTCTGGCTTTTTGGTTTTCGTTCCATCTGAAGCTGTGGCTGGCTTTTTATCTATGTTCAACTGTTTGACTTTCTTTTTGCAACTGTGTGAGGCCTGCTTTCTATCCATCAGCAGCTGTATGTATGTGAGTATCCGTTTGCCACTGTGGAACAGGTAAGTGATAATTCTGTTTCTATACATATATTGACTTTCTTTTTTGTCATACAGGTTTTCAGGAAGCCATGATATCCTCAATCCCTGAAAGTGTATCCATCTAAGAAGTGTTAGGTGCTCTGTCTCATTCTGCATTTTCTTTTACCCAACGCTCACTTGCTTCAGCTGGATTACAAGGTAAAAGCATGTTACCTGTTTACAATAATACATTTAATGTATCTTCAAACATAGATACAAATTTACACTGGTGATGGGCTACCTTGCCCCAACACAGTCTCCTCATCCATCTCCAAATGTGTGGCTGTCTGCATGTCCATCTGCATCTCTGGCTTTTTGGTTTTCTTTCCATATGAAGCTGTGGCTGGCTTTTTATCCATGTTCAACTGTTTGACTTTCTTTTTGCAACTGTGTGAGGTCTGCTTTCTATCCATCAGCAGCTGTTTGTATGTGAGCATCCGTATGCTACTGTGGATAAGGTAAGTGATAATTCAGTTTCTATACATATATTGACTTTCTTTTTTATCATACAGGTTCTTGGGAATCCCTGATATCCTCAATACTTGAAAGTGTATCCATCTAAGAAGGGTTAGGTGCTCCGGCTCCCTCTGCATTACCTTTTTCACCCAACGCTCACTCACTTCAGCTGGATTACAAGGTAAAAGCATGTTACCTGTTTACAATAATACATTTAATGTATCTTCAAACATAGATACAAATTTACACTGGTGATGGGCTACCTTGCCCCAACACAGTCTCCTCATCCATCTCCAAATGTGTGGCTGTCTGCATGTCCATCTGCTTCTCTGGCTTTTTGGTTTTCTTTTCTTTCTGAAGATGTGGCTGGCTTTTTATCGATGTTCAACTGTTTGACTTTCTTTTTGCAACTGTGTGAGGTCTGCTTTCTATCCATCAGCAGCTGTATGTATTTGGGTATCCGTATGCCACCGTGGAACAGGTAAGTGCTAATTCTGTTTCTATACATATATTGACTTTCTTTTTTGTCATACAGGTTTTCAGGGAGCCATGATATCCTCAATCCCTGAAAGTGTATCCATCTAAGAAGGGTTTGGTGCTCCGTCTCATTCTGCATTTTCTTTTACCCAACGCTCACTTACTTGAGCTGGATTACAAGGTAAGAACATGTTACCTGTTAACAATAATACATGTAATGTATCTTCAAACATAGATACACATTTACACTGGTGATGGGCTGACTTGCCCCAACACAGTCTCATCATCCATCTCCAAATATGTGGCTGTCTGCATGTCCATCTGCACCTCTGGCGTTTTGGTTTTCTTTCCATCTGAAGCTGTGGCTGGCTTTTTATCTATGTTCAACTGTTTGACTTTCTTTTTGAAACTGTGTGAGGCCTGCCTTCCATCCATCAGCAGCTGTATGTGAGTATCCGTGTGCCACCGTGGAACAAGTAAGTGATAATTAAGTTTCTATACATATATTGACTTTCTTTTTTGTCATACAGGTTTTCAGGAAGCCATGATATCCTCAATCCCTAAAAGTGTATCCAGCTAAGAAGGGTTAGGTGCTCCGGCTCCTTCTGCATTCCTTTTTTTACCCAACGCTCACTTACTTCAGCTGGATTACAAGGTAAAAGCATGTTACCTGTTTACAATAATGCATTTAATGTATCTTCAAACATAGATACAAATTTACACTGGTGATGGGCTGCCTTGCCCCAACACAGTCTCATCATCCATCTCCAAATGTGTGGCTGTCTGCATGTCCATCTGCATCTCTGACTTTTTGGTTTTCATTCCATCTGAAGTTGTTGCTGGCTTTTCATCTATGTTCAACTGTATGACTTTCTTTTTGCAACTGTGTGAGGCCTGCCTTCCATACATAAGCAGCTGTTAGTATGTGAGTATCCGTGTGCCACTTTGGAACAGGTAAGTGATAATTCACTTTCTATACATATATTGACTGTCCTTTTTGTCATACAGTATTTCAGAAACCCTTGATATCCTCAATCCCTTAAAGTGTATCCAGCTAAGAAGGGTTAAGTGCTCCGGCTTCCTCTGCATTCTTTTTTTCACCCAACGCTCCCTCACTTCAGATGGATTACAAGGTAAGAACATGTTACCTGTTTGCAACAATACATTTAATGTATCTTCAAACATAGGTACAAATTTACACTGGTGATGGGCTGCCTTTCCCCAACACAGTCTCATCATCAATCTCCAAATGTGTGGCTGTCTGCATGTCAATCTGCATCTCTGGCTTTTTGGTTTTCGTTCCATCTGAAGCTGTGGCTGGCTTTTTATCTATGTTCAACTGTTTGACTTTCTTTTTGCAACTGTGTGAGGCCTGCTTTCTATCCATCAGCAGCTGTATGTATGTGAGTATCCGTTTGCCACTGTGGAACAGGTAAGTGATAATTCTGTTTCTATACATATATTGATTTTCTTTTTTGTCATACAGGTTTTCAGGAAGCCATGATATCCTCAATCCCTGAAAGTGTATCCATCTAAGAAGTGTTAGGTGCTCCGTCTCATTCTGCATTTTTTTTTACCCAACGCTCACTTGCTTCAGCTGGATTACAAGGTAAAAGCATGTTACCTGTTTACAATAATACATTTAATGTATCTTCAAACATAGATACAAATTTACACTGGTGATGGGCTACCTTGCCCCAACACAGTCTCCTCATCCATCTCCAAATGTGTGGCTGTCTGCATGTCCATCTGCATCTCTGGCTTTTTGGTTTTCTTTCCATATGAAGCTGTGGCTGGCTTTTTATCCATGTTCAACTGTTTGACTTTCTTTTTGCAACTGTGTGAGGTCTGCTTTCTATCCATCAGCAGCTGTTTGTATGTGAGCATCCGTATGCTACTGTGGATAAGGTAAGTGATAATTCAGTTTCTATACATATATTGACTTTCTTTTTTATCATACAGGTTCTTGGGAATCCCTGATATCCTCAATACTTGAAAGTGTATCCATCTAAGAAGGGTTAGGTGCTCCGGCTCCCTCTGCATTACCTTTTTCACCCAACGCTCACTCACTTCAGCTGGATTACAAGGTAAAAGCATGTTACCTGTTTACAATAATACATTTAATGTATCTTCAAACATAGATACAAATTTACACTGGTGATGGGCTACATTGCCCCAGCACAGTCTCCTCATCCATCTCCAAATGTGTGGCTGTCTGCATGTCCATCTGCTTCTCTGGCTTTTTGGTTTTCTTTTCTTTCTGAAGATGTGGCTGGCTTTTTATCTATGTTCAACTGTTTGACTTTCTTTTTGCAACTGTGTGAGGTCTGCTTTCTATCCATCAGCAGCTGAATGTATTTGGGTATCCGTATGCCACTGTGGAACAGGTAAGTGCTAATTCTGTTTCTATACATATATTGACTTTCTTTTTTGTCATACAGGTTTTCAGGGAGCCATGATATCCTCAATCCCTGAAAGTGTATCCATCTAAGAAGGGTTTGGTGCTCCGTCTCATTCTGCATTTTCTTTTACCTAACACTCACTTGCTTCAGCTGGATTACAAGGTAAAAGCATGCTATCTGTTTACAATAATATATTTGATGTATCTTCAAACATAGATATAAATTTACACTGGTGATGGGCTGCCTTGCCCCAACACAGTCATCATCCATCTCCAAATGTGTGGCTGTCTGCATGTCAATCTGCATCTCTGACTTTTTGGTTTTCTTTCTATCTGAAACTGTAGCTGGTTTTTTAGCTATGTACAACGGTTTGACTTCATTTTGCAACTGTGTGAGGCCTGCTTTCTATCCATCAGCAGCTGTACGTATGTGAGTACCCGTATGCCACTGTGGAACAGGTAAGTGATAATTCAGTTTCTATACATATATTGACTTTCTTTTTTGTCATACAAGTTTTCAGGAACCCATGATTTCCTCAATCCCTGAAGGTTTATCTATCTAAGAAGGGTTAGGTGCTCCGGCTCTGTTTGCATTCCTTTTTTCACCCAACGCTCACTCACTTCAGCTGGATAACAAGGTAAAAGCATGTTACCTGTTAACAATAATACATGTAATGTATCTTCAAACATAGATATAAATTTACACTGGGGATGGGCTGCCTTGCCCCAACACAGTCTCATCATCCATCTCCAAATGGGTGGCTGTCTGCATGTCCATCTGCATCTCTGGCTGTTTGGTTTTCTTTCAATCTGAAGCTGTTGCTGGCTTTTTATCTATGTTCAACTGTTTGACTTTCTTTTTGCAACTGCGAGATCTGCTTTCTATCCATCAGCAGCTGTATGTATGTGAGTATCCGTATGCCACTGTGGAACAGGTAAGTGATAATTCAGTTTCTGTACATATATTGACTTTCTTTTTTGTCATACAGGTTTTCAGGAACCCATGATATCCTCAATCCCTGAACGTGTATCCAGCTAAGAAGGGTTAGGTGCTCCGGCTCTGTTTGCATTCCTTTTTTCACCCAACGCTCACTCACTTCAGCTGGATAACAAGGTAAAAGCATGTTACCTGTTAACAATAATACATGTAATGTATCTTCAAACATAGATATAAATTTACACTGGGGATGGGCTGCCTTGCCCCAACACAGTCTCATCATCCATCTCCAAATGGGTGGCTGTCTGCATGTCCATCTGCATCTCTGACTTTTTGGTTTTCATTCCATCTGTAGTTGTTGCTGGCTTTTCATCTATGTTCAACTGTATGACTTTCTTTTTGCAACTGTGTGAGGCCTGCCTTCCATACATAAGCAGCTGTTTGTATGTGAGTATCCGTGTGCCACTGTGGAACAGGTAAGTGATAATTCACTTTCTATACATATATTGACTGTCCTTTTTGTCATACAGTATTTCAGAAACCCTTGATATCCTCAATCCCTTAAAGTGTATCCAGCTAAGAAGGGTTAAGTGCTCCGGCTCCCTCTGCATTCTTTTTTTCACCCAACGCTCCCTCACTTCAGATGGATTACAAGGTAAGAACATGTTACCTGTTTGCAACAATACATTTAATGTATCTTCAAATACACATACAAATTTACACTGGTGATGGGCTGCCTTGCCCCAACACAGTCTCATCATTCATCTCCAAATCTGTGGCTGTCTGCATGTCCATCTGCATCTCTGGCTGTTTTCTTTTCTTTCTAATTGAAGCTGTGGCTGGTTTTTTATCTATGTACAACTGCTTGACTTCATTTTGCAACTGTGTGAGGCCTGTTTTCTATCCATCAGCAGCTGTATGTATGTGAGTATCCGTGTGCCACTGTGGAACAGGTAAGTGATAATTCAGTTTCTATACATATATTGACTTTCTTTTTTGTCGTACAGTTTTTTAGGAACCCGTGATATCCTCAATCCCTGACAGTGTATCCATCTAAGAAGGGTTAGGTGCTCGGGCTCCCTCTGCATTCCTTTTTTCACCCAACGCTCACTCACTTCAGCTGGATTACAAGGTAAGAACATGTTATCTGTTTACAATAATACATTTAATGTATCTTCAAACATAGATACAAATTTACACCGGTAATGGGCTGCCTTGCCCCAACACAGTCTCATCGTCAATCTTCTAATGTGTGGCTGTCTACATGTCCATCTGCATCTCTGACGTTTTGGTTTTCTTTACATCAGAAGCTGTGGCTTGCTTTTTATCTATGTTCAACTGTCTGACTTTCTTTTTGCAACTGTGTGAGGTCTGCTTTTTGTCCATCAACAGTTGTATGTCTGTTAGTATCCGTATGCCACTGTGGAACAGGTAAGTGATAATTCAGTTTCTATACATATATTGACTTTATTTTTTGTCATCCAGGTTTTCAGGAACCCATGATATACTCAATCCCTAAAAGTGTATCCAGCTAAGAAGGGTTAGGTGCTCTGGCTCCCTCTGCATTCCTTTTTTCACCCAACGCTCACTTACTTCAGCTGGATTACAAGGTAAAAGCATGTTACCTGTTTACAATAATATATTTAATGTATCTTCAAACATGAATACAAATTTTCAGTGGTGATGGGCTGCCTTGTCCCAACACAGTCTCATCATCCATCTCCAAATGTGTGGCTGTCTTTATGTCCATCTGCATCTCTGGCGTTTTGGTTTTCTTTCCATCTGAAGGTGTGGCTGGCTTTTTATCTATGTTCAACTGTTTGACTTTCTCTTTGCAACTGTGTGAGGCCTGCCTTCCATCCATCAGCAGCTGTATGTGAGTATCCGTGTGCCACCGTGGAACAAGTAAGTGATAATTAAGTTTCTATACATATATTGACTTTCTTTTTTGTCATACAATTTTTCAGGAACCCATGATATACTCAATCCCTAAAAGTGTATCCAGCTAAGAAGGGTTAGGTGCTCCGGCTCCCTCTGCATTCCTTTTTTCACCTAACGCTCACTTACTTGAGCTGGATTACAAGGTAAGAACATGTTACCTGTTAACAATAATACATGTAATGTATCTTCAAACATAGATAAACATTTACACTGGTGATGGGCTGCCTTGCCCCAACACAGTCTCATCATCCATCTCCAAATATGTGGCTGTCTGCATGTCCATCTGCACCTCTGGCGTTTTGGTTTTCTTTCCATCTGAAGGTGTGGCTGGCTTTTTATCTATGTTCAACTGTTTAACTTTGTTTTTGCGAATGTGTGAGGCCTGCCTTCCATCCATCAGCAGCTGTATGTATGTGAGTATCCGTTTGCCACTGTGGAACAGGTAAGTGATAATTCAGTTTCTATCCATATATTGACTTTCTTTTTTGTCATACAATTTTTCAGGAACCCATGATATACTCAATCCCTAAAAGTGTATCCAGCTAAGAAGGGTTAGGTGCTCTGGCTCCCTCTGCATTCCTTTTTTCACCCAATGCTCACTTACTTCAGCTGGATTACAAGGTAAAAGCATGTTACCTGTTTACAATAATACATTTAATGTATCTTCAAACATGAATACAAATTTTCAGTGGTGATGGGCTGCCTTGTCCCAACACAGTCTCATCATCCATCTCCAAATGTGTGGCTGTCTTTATGTCCATCTGCATCTCTGGCGTTTTGGTTTTCTTTCCATCTGAAGGTGTGGCTGGCTTTTTATCTATGTTCAACTGTTTGACTTTCTTTTTGCAACTGTGTGAGGCCTGCCTTCCATCCATCAGCAGCTGTATGTGAGTATCCGTGTGCCACCGTGGAACAAGTAAGTGATAATTAAGTTTCTATACATATATTGACTTTCTTTTTTGTCATACAGGTTTTCAGGAAGCCATGATATCCTCAATCCCTAAAAGTGTATCCAGCTAAGAAGGGTTAGGTGCTCCGGCTCCTTCTGCATTCCTTTTTTTACCCAACGCTCACTTACTTCAGCTGGATTACAAGGTAAAAGCATGTTACCTGTTTACAATAATACATTTAATGTATCTTCAAACATAGATACAAATTTACACTGGTGATGGGCTGCCTTGCCCCAACACAGTCTCCTCATCCATCTCCAAATGTGTGGCTGTCTACATATCCATCTTCATCTCTGGCGTTTTGGTTTTCTTTCCATCTGATCTGATCTATGTTCAACTGTTTGACTTTCTTATTGTAACTGTATGAGGCCTGCCTTCCATCCATCAGCAGCTGTATGTATGTGAGTACCCGTATGCCACTGTGGAACAGGTAAGTGATAATTCAGTTTCTATACATATATTGACTTTCTTTGTTGTCATACAGGTTTTCAGGAACCCATGATTTCCTCAATCCCTGAAGGTTTATCTATCTAAGAAGGGTTAGGTGCTCCGGCTCCTTCTGCATTCCTTTTTTCACCCAATGCTCACTCACTTCAGCTGGATTACAAGGTAAAAGCATGTTATCTGTTTACAATAATACATTTAATGTATCTTCAAACATAGATACAAATTTACACTGGTGATGGGCTGCCTTGCCCCAACACAGTCTCATCATCAATCTCCAAATGTGTGGCTGTCTGCATGTCAATCTGCATCTCTGGCTTTTTGGTTTTCGTTCCATCTGAAGCTGTGGCTGGCTTTTTATCTATGTTCAACTGTTTGACTTTCTTTTTGCAACTGTGTGAGGCCTGCTTTCTATCCATCAGCAGCTGTATGTATGTGAGTATCCGTTTGCCACTGTGGAACAGGTAAGTGATAATTCTGTTTCTATACATATATTGACTTTCTTTTTTGTCATACAGGTTTTCAGGAAGCCATGATATCCTCAATCCCTGAAAGTGTATCCATCTAAGAAGTGTTAGGTGCTCTGTCTCATTCTGCATTTTCTTTTACCCAACGCTCACTTGCTTCAGCTGGATTACAAGGTAAAAGCATGTTACCTGTTTACAATAATACATTTAATGTATCTTCAAACATAGATACAAATTTACACTGGTGATGGGCTACCTTGCCCCAACACAGTCTCCTCATCCATCTCCAAATGTGTGGCTGTCTGCATGTCCATCTGCATCTCTGGCTTTTTGGTTTTCTTTCCATATGAAGCTGTGGCTGGCTTTTTATCCATGTTCAACTGTTTGACTTTCTTTTTGCAACTGTGTGAGGTCTGCTTTCTATCCATCAGCAGCTGTTTGTATGTGAGCATCCGTATGCTACTGTGGATAAGGTAAGTGATAATTCAGTTTCTATACATATATTGACTTTCTTTTTTATCATACAGGTTCTTGGGAATCCCTGATATCCTCAATACTTGAAAGTGTATCCATCTAAGAAGGGTTAGGTGCTCCGGCTCCCTCTGCATTACCTTTTTCACCCAACGCTCACTCACTTCAGCTGGATTACAAGGTAAAAGCATGTTACCTGTTTACAATAATACATTTAATGTATCTTCAAACATAGATACAAATTTACACTGGTGATGGGCTACCTTGCCCCAACACAGTCTCCTCATCCATCTCCAAATGTGTGGCTGTCTGCATGTCCATCTGCTTCTCTGGCTTTTTGGTTTTCTTTTCTTTCTGAAGATGTGGCTGGCTTTTTATCGATGTTCAACTGTTTGACTTTCTTTTTGCAACTGTGTGAGGTCTGCTTTCTATCCATCAGCAGCTGTATGTATTTGGGTATCCGTATGCCACTGTGGAACAGGTAAGTGCTAATTCTGTTTCTATACATATATTGACTTTCTTTTTTGTCATACAGGTTTTCAGGGAGCCATGATATCCTCAATCCCTGAAAGTGTATCCATCTAAGAAGGGTTTGGTGCTCCGTCTCATTCTGCATTTTCTTTTACCCAACACTCACTTGCTTCAGCTGGATTACAAGGTAAAAGCATGCTATCTGTTTACAATAATACATTTGATGTATCTTCAAACATAGATATAAATTTACACTGGTGATGGGCTGCCTTGCCCCAACACAGTCATCATCCATCTCCAAATGTGTGGCTGTCTGCATGTCAATCTGCATCTCTGACTTTTTGGTTTTCTTTCTATCTGAAACTGTAGCTGGTTTTTTAGCTATGTACAACGGTTTGACTTCATTTTGCAACTGTGTGAGGCCTGCTTTCTATCCATCAGCAGCTGTACGTATGTGAGTACCCGTATGCCACTGTGGAACAGGTAAGTGATAATTCAGTTTCTATACATATATTGACTGTCCTTTTTGTCATACAGTATTTCAGAAACCCTTGATATCCTCAATCCCTTAAAGTGTATCCAGCTAAGAAGGGTTAGGTGCTCCGGCTCCCTCTGCATTCTTTTTTTCACCCAACGCTCCCTCACTTCAGATGGATTACAAGGTAAGAACATGTTACCTGTTTGCAACAATACATTTAATGTATCTTCAAACATAGGTACAAATTTACACTGGTGATGGGCTGCCTTTCCCCAACACAGTCTCATCATCAATCTCCAAATGTGTGGCTGTCTGCATGTCAATCTGCATCTCTGGCTTTTTGGTTTTCGTTCCATCTGAAGCTGTGGCTGGCTTTTTATCTATGTTCAACTGTTTGACTTTCTTTTTGCAACTGTGTGAGGCCTGCTTTCTATCCATCAGCAGCTGTATGTATGTGAGTATCCGTTTGCCACTGTGGAACAGGTAAGTGATAATTCTGTTTCTATACATATATTGATTTTCTTTTTTGTCATACAGGTTTTCAGGAAGCCATGATATCCTCAATCCCTGAAAGTGTATCCATCTAAGAAGTGTTAGGTGCTCCGTCTCATTCTGCATTTTTTTTTACCCAACGCTCACTTGCTTCAGCTGGATTACAAGGTAAAAGCATGTTACCTGTTTACAATAATACATTTAATGTATCTTCAAACATAGATACAAATTTACACTGGTGATGGGCTACCTTGCCCCAACACAGTCTCCTCATCCATCTCCAAATGTGTGGCTGTCTGCATGTCCATCTGCATCTCTGGCTTTTTGGTTTTCTTTCCATATGAAGCTGTGGCTGGCTTTTTATCCATGTTCAACTGTTTGACTTTCTTTTTGCAACTGTGTGAGGTCTGCTTTCTATCCATCAGCAGCTGTTTGTATGTGAGCATCCGTATGCTACTGTGGATAAGGTAAGTGATAATTCAGTTTCTATACATATATTGACTTTCTTTTTTATCATACAGGTTCTTGGGAATCCCTGATATCCTCAATACTTGAAAGTGTATCCATCTAAGAAGGGTTAGGTGCTCCGGCTCCCTCTGCATTACCTTTTTCACCCAACGCTCACTCACTTCAGCTGGATTACAAGGTAAAAGCATGTTACCTGTTTACAATAATACATTTAATGTATCTTCAAACATAGATACAAATTTACACTGGTGATGGGCTACATTGCCCCAGCACAGTCTCCTCATCCATCTCCAAATGTGTGGCTGTCTGCATGTCCATCTGCTTCTCTGGCTTTTTGGTTTTCTTTTCTTTCTGAAGATGTGGCTGGCTTTTTATCTATGTTCAACTGTTTGACTTTCTTTTTGCAACTGTGTGAGGTCTGCTTTCTATCCATCAGCAGCTGAATGTATTTGGGTATCCGTATGCCACTGTGGAACAGGTAAGTGCTAATTCTGTTTCTATACATATATTGACTTTCTTTTTTGTCATACAGGTTTTCAGGGAGCCATGATATCCTCAATCCCTGAAATTGTATCCATCTAAGAAGGGTTTGGTGCTCCGTCTCATTCTGCATTTTCTTTTACCTAACACTCACTTGCTTCAGCTGGATTACAAGGTAAAAGCATGCTATCTGTTTACAATAATATATTTGATGTATCTTCAAACATAGATATAAATTTACACTGGTGATGGGCTGCCTTGCCCCAACACAGTCATCATCCATCTCCAAATGTGTGGCTGTCTGCATGTCAATCTGCATCTCTGACTTTTTGGTTTTCTTTCTATCTGAAACTGTAGCTGGTTTTTTAGCTATGTACAACGGTTTGACTTCATTTTGCAACTGTGTGAGGCCTGCTTTCTATCCATCAGCAGCTGTACGTATGTGAGTACCCGTATGCCACTGTGGAACAGGTAAGTGATAATTCAGTTTCTATACATATATTGACTTTCTTTTTTGTCATACAAGTTTTCAGGAACCCATGATTTCCTCAATCCCTGAAGGTTTATCTATCTAAGAAGGGTTAGGTGCTCCGGCTCTGTTTGCATTCCTTTTTTCACCCAACGCTCACTCACTTCAGCTGGATAACAAGGTAAAAGCATGTTACCTGTTAACAATAATACATGTAATGTATCTTCAAACATAGATATAAATTTACACTGGGGATGGGCTGCCTTGCCCCAACACAGTCTCATCATCCATCTCCAAATGGGTGGCTGTCTGCATGTCCATCTGCATCTCTGACTTTTTGGTTTTCATTCCATCTGAAGTTGTTGCTGGCTTTTCATCTATGTTCAACTGTATGACTTTCTTTTTGCAACTGTGTGAGGCCTGCCTTCCATACATAAGCAGCTGTTTGTATGTGAGTATCCGTGTGCCACTGTGGAACAGGTAAGTGATAATTCACTTTCTATACATATATTGACTGTCCTTTTTGTCATACAGTATTTCAGAAACCCTTGATATCCTCAATCCCTTAAAGTGTATCCAGCTAAGAAGGGTTAAGTGCTCCGGCTCCCTCTGCATTCTTTTTTTCACCCAACGCTCCCTCACTTCAGATGGATTACAAGGTAAGAACATGTTACCTGTTTGCAACAATACATTTAATGTATCTTCAAATACACATACAAATTTACACTGGTGATGGGCTGCCTTGCCCCAACACAGTCTCATCATTCATCTCCAAATCTGTGGCTGTCTGCATGTCCATCTGCATCTCTGGCTGTTTGCTTTTCTTTCTAATTGAAGCTGTGGCTGGTTTTTTATCTATGTACAACTGCTTGACTTCATTTTGCAACTGTGTGAGGCCTGTTTTCTATCCATCAGCAGCTGTATGTATGTGAGTATCCGTGTGCCACTGTGGAACAGGTAAGTGATAATTCAGTTTCTATACATATATTGACTTTCTTTTTTGTCGTACAGTTTTTTAGGAACCCGTGATATCCTCAATCCCTGACAGTGTATCCATCTAAGAAGGGTTAGGTGCTCGGGCTCCCTCTGCATTCCTTTTTTCACCCAACGCTCACTCACTTCAGCTGGATTACAAGGTAAGAACATGTTATCTGTTTACAATAATACATTTAATGTATCTTCAAACATAGATACAAATTTACACCGGTAATGGGCTGCCTTGCCCCAACACAGTCTCATCGTCAATCTTCTAATGTGTGGCTGTCTACATGTCCATCTGCATCTCTGACGTTTTGGTTTTCTTTACATCAGAAGCTGTGGCTTGCTTTTTATCTATGTTCAACTGTCTGACTTTCTTTTTGCAACTGTGTGAGGTCTGCTTTTTGTCCATCAACAGTTGTATGTCTGTTAGTATCCGTATGCCACTGTGGAACAGGTAAGTGATAATTCAGTTTCTATACATATATTGACTTTATTTTTTGTCATCCAGGTTTTCAGGAACCCATGATATACTCAATCCCTAAAAGTGTATCCAGCTAAGAAGGGTTAGGTGCTCTGGCTCCCTCTGCATTCCTTTTTTCACCCAACGCTCACTTACTTCAGCTGGATTACAAGGTAAAAGCATGTTACCTGTTTACAATAATACATTTAATGTATCTTCAAACATGAATACAAATTTTCAGTGGTGATGGGCTGCCTTGTCCCAACACAGTCTCATCATCCATCTCCAAATGTGTGGCTGTCTTTATGTCCATCTGCATCTCTGGCGTTTTGGTTTTCTTTCCATCTGAAGGTGTGGCTGGCTTTTTATCTATGTTCAACTGTTTGACTTTCTTTTTGCAACTGTGTGAGGCCTGCCTTCCATCCATCAGCAGCTGTATGTGAGTATCCGTGTGCCACCGTGGAACAAGTAAGTGATAATTAAGTTTCTATATATATATTGACTTTCTTTTTTGTCATACAGGTTTTCAGGAAGCCATGATATCCTCAATCCCTGAAGGTGTATCCATCTAAGAAGGGTTAGGTGCTCCGGCTCCTTCTGCATTCCTTTTTTCACCCAACGCTCACTCACTTCAGCTGGATTACAAGGTAAAAGCATGTTACCTATTTACAATAATACACTTAATGTATCTTCAAACAAAGATAAAAATTTACCGCGGTGATGGGCTGCCTTGCCCCAACACAGTCTCATCATCCATCTCCAAATGTGTGGCTGTCTGCATATCCATCTTCATCTCTGGCGTTTTGGTTTTCTTTCCATCTGATCTGATCTATGTTCAACTGTTTGACTTTCTTATTGTAACTGTATGAGGCCTGCCTTCCATCCATCAGCAGCTGTATGTATGTGAGTACCCGTATGCCACTGTGGAACAGGTAAGTGATAATTCAGTTTCTATACATATATTGACTTTCTTTTTTGTCATACAGGTTTTCAGGAACCCATGATTTCCTCAATCCCTGAAGGTTTATCTATCTAAGAAGGGTTAGGTGCTCCGGCTCCTTCTGCATTTCTTTTTTCACCCAACGCTCACTCACTTCAGCTGGATTACAAGGTAAAAGCATGTTACCTGTTCACAATAATACATTTAATGTATCTTCAAACACAGATACACATTTACACTGGTGATAGGCTGCCTTGCCCCAACACATTCTCATCGTCAATCTCCTAATGTGTGGCTATCTGCATGTCCATATGTATCTCTGGCGTTTTGGTTTTCTTTCCATCTGAAGCTGTTGCTGGCTTTTTATCTATGTTCAACTGTTTGACTTTCTTTTTGCAACTGTGAGATCTGCTTTCTATCCATCAGCAGCTGTATGTATGTGAGTATCCGTGTGCCACTGTGGAACAGGTAAGTGATAATTCAGTTTCTATACATATATTGACTTTCTTTTTTGTCATCCAGGTTCTCTGGAATCCATGATATCCTCAATCCCTGAAGGTGTATCCAGCTAAGAAGGGTTAGGTGCTCCGGCTCTGTTTGCATTCCTTTTTTCACCCAACGCTCACTCACTTCAGCTGGATAACAAGGTAAATGCATGTTACCTGTTAACAATAATAAATGTAATGTATCTTCAAACATAGATATAAATTTACACTGGTGATAGGCTGCCTTGCCCCAACACATTCTCATCGTCAATCTCCTAATTTGTTGCTCTCTGCATGTCCATCTGTATCTCTGGCTTTTTGGTTTTCATTCCATCTGAAGCTGTTGCTGGCTTTTTATCTATGTTCAACTGTTTGACTTTCTTTTTGCAACTGTGTGAGGTCTGCCTTCCATCCATCAGCAGCTGTATGTATGTGAGTATCTGTATGCCACTGTGGAACAGGTAAGTGATAATTCAGTTTCTATACCTATATTGACTTTCTTTTTTGTTATACAGGTTTTCAGGAACCCATGATATCCTCAATCCCTGAACGTGTATCCAGCTAAGAAGGGTTAGGAGCTCCGGCTCTTTTTGCATTCCTTTTTTCACCCAACGCTCACTCACTTCAGCTGGATAACCAGGTAAAAGCATGTTACCTGTTAAAAATAATACATGTAATGTATCTTCAAACATAGATATAAATTTACACTGGGGATGGGCTGCCTTGCCCCAACACAGTCTCATCATCCATCTCCAAATGGTTGGCTGTCTGCATGTCCATCTGCATCTCTGACTTTTTGGTTTTCATTCCATCTGAAGTTGTTGCTGGCTTTTCATCTATGTTCAACTGTATGACTTTCTTTTTGCAACTGTGTGAGGCCTGCCTTCCATACATAAGCAGCTGTTTGTATGTGAGTATCCGTGTGCCACTGTGGAACAGGTAAGTGATAATTCACTTTCTATCCATATATTGACTGTCCTTTTTGTCATACAGTATTTCAGAAACCCTTGATATCCTCAATCCCTTAAAGTGTATCCAGCTAAGAAGGGTTAAGTGCTCCGGCTCCCTCTGCATTCTTTTTTTCACCCAACGCTCCCTCACTTCAGATGGATTACAAGGTAAGAACATGTTACCTGTTTGCAACAATACATTTAATGTATCTTCAAATATACATACAAATTTACACTGGTGATGGGCTGCCTTGCCCCAACACAGTCTCATCATTCATCTCCAAATCTGTGGCTGTCTGCATGTCCATCTGCATCTCTGGCTGTTTGCTTTTCTTTCTATCTGAAGCTGTGGCTGTTTTTTTATCTATGTACAACTGCTTGACTTCATTTTGCAACTGTGTGAGGCCTGTTTTCTATCCATCAGCAGCTGTATGTATGTGAGTATCCGTGTGCCACTGTGGAACAGGTAAGTGATAATTCAGTTTCTATACATATATTGACTTTCTTTTTTGTCATCCAGGTTTTCAGGAACCCATGATATACTCAATCCCTAAAAGTGTATCCAGCTAAGAAGGGTTAGGTGCCCCGGCTCCCTCTGCATTCCTTTTTTCACCCAACGCTCACTTACTTCAGCTGGATTACGAGGTAAAAGCATGTTACCTGTTTACAATAATACATTTAATGTATCTTCAAACATGAATACAAATTTTCAGTGGTGATGGGCTGCCTTGTCCCAACACAGTCTCATCATCCATCTCCAAATGTGTGGCTGTCTTTATGTCCATCTGCATCTCTGGCGTTTTGGTTTTCTTTCCATCTGAAGGTGTGGCTGGCTTTTTATCTATGTTCAACTGTTTGACTTTATTTTTGCAACTGTGTGAGGCCTGCCTTCCATCCATCAGCAGCTGTATGTAAGTATCCGTGTGCCACCGTGGAACAAGTAAGTGATAATTAAGTTTCTATACATATATTGACTTTCTTTTTTGTCATACAGGTTTTCAGGAAGCCATGATATCCTCAATCCCTAAAAGTGTATCCAGCTAAGAAGGGTTAGGTGCTCCGGCTCCTTCTGCATTCCTTTTTTTACCCAACGCTCACTTACTTCAGCTGGATTACAAGGTAAAAGCATGTTACCTGTTTACAATAATACATTTAATGTATCTTCAAACATAGATACAAATTTACACTGGTGATGGGCTGCCTTGCCCCAACACAGTCTCATCATCCATCTCCAAATGTGTGGCTGTCTGCATGTCCATCTGCATCTCTGAATTTTTGGTTTTCATTCCATCTGAAGTTGTTGCTGGCTTTTCATCTATGTTCAACTGTATGACTTTCTTTTTGCAACTGTGTGAGGCCTGCCTTCCATACATAAGCAGCTGTTTGTATGTGAGTATCCGTGTGCCACTTTGGAACAGGTAAGTGATAATTCACTTTCTATACATATATTGACTGTCCTTTTTGTCATACAGTATTTCAGAAACCCTTGATATCCTCAATCCCTTAAAGTGTATCCAGCTAAGAAGGGTTAAGTGCTCCAGGTCCCTCTGCATTCTTTTTTTCACCCAACGCTCCCTCACTTCAGATGGATTACAAGGTAAGAACATGTTATCTGTTTGCAACAATACATTTAATGTATCTTCAAATATACATACAAATTTACACTGGTGATGGGCTGCCTTGCCCCAACACAGTCTCATCATTCATCTCCAAATCTGTGGCTGTCTGCATGTCCATCTGCATCTCTGGCTGTTTGCTTTTCTTTCTATCTGAAGCTGTGGCTGGTTTTTTATCTATGTACAACTGCTTGACTTCATTTTGCAACTGTGTGAGGCCTGTTTTCTATCCATCAGCAGCTGTATGTATGTGAGTATCCGTGTGCCACTGTGGAACAGGTAAGTGATAATTCAGTTTCTATACATATATTGACTTTCTTTTTTGTCATACAGGTTTTCAGGAACCCATGATATACTCAATCCCTAAAAGTGTATCCAGCTAAGAAGGGTTAAGTTCTCCGGCTCCCTCTGCATTCTTTTTTTCACCCAACGCTCCCTCACTTCAGATGGATTACAAGGTAAGAACATGTTACCTGTTTGCAACAATACATTTAATGTATCTTCAAATATACATACAAATTTACACTGGTGATGGGCTGCCTTGCCCCAACACAGTCTCATCATTCATCTCCAAATCTGTGGCTGTCTGCATGTCCATCTGCATCTCTGGCTGTTTGCTTTTCTTTCTATCTGAAGCTGTGGCTGTTTTTTTATCTATGTACAACTGCTTGACTTCATTTTGCAACTGTGTGAGGCCTGTTTTCTATCCATCAGCAGCTGTATGTATGTGAGTATCCGTGTGCCACTGTGGAACAGGTAAGTGATAATTCAGTTTCTATACATATATTGACTTTCTTTTTTGTCATCCAGGTTTTCAGGAACCCATGATATACTCAATCCCTAAAAGTGTATCCAGCTAAGAAGGGTTAGTTGCTCCGGCTCCCTCTGCATTCCTTTTTTCACCCAACGCTCACTTACTTGAGCTGGATTACAAGGTAAGAACATGTTACCTGTTAACAATAATACATGTAATGTATCTTCAAACATAGATACACATTTAAACTGGTGATGGGCTGCCTTGCCCCAACACAGTCTCACCATCCATCTCCAAATATGTGGCTGTCTGCATGTCCATCTGCACCTCTGGCGTTTTGGTTTTCTTTCCATCTGAAGCTGTGGCTGGCTTTTTATCTATGTTCAACTGTTTAACTTTGTTTTTGCGAATGTGTGAGGCCTGCCTTCCATCCATCAGCAGCTGTACGTATGTCAGTATCCGTGTGCCACTGTGGAACAGGTAAGTGATAATTCAGTTTCTATACATATATTGACTTTCTTTTTTGTCGTACAGTTTTTTAGGAACCCGTGATATCCTCAATCCCTGACGGTGTATCCATCTAAGAAGGGTTAAGTGCTCGGGCTCCCTCTGCATTCCTTTTTTCACCCAACGCTCACTCACTTCAGCTGGATTACAAGGTAAGAACATGTTATCTGTTTACAATAATACATTTAATGTATCTTCAAACATAGATACAAATTTACACCGGTAATGGGCTGCCTTGCCCCAACACAGTCTCATCGTCAATCTTCTAATGTGTGGCTGTCTACATGTCCATCTGCATCTCTGACGTTTTGGTTTTCTTTACATCAGAAGCTGTGGCTTGCTTTTTATCTATGTTCAACTGTCTGACTTTCTTTTTGCAACTGTGTGAGGTCTGCTTTTTGTCCATCAACAGTTGTATGTCTGTGAGTATCCGTATGCCACTGTGGAACAGGTAAGTGATAATTCAGTTTCTATCCATATATTGACTTTCTTTTTTGTCATACAATTTTTCAGGAACCCATGATATACTCAATCCCTAAAAGTGTATCCAGCTAAGAAGGGTTAGGTGCTCTGGCTCCCTCTGCATTCCTTTTTTCACCCAACGCTCACTTACTTCAGCTGGATTACGAGGTAAAAGCATGTTACCTGTTTACAATAATACATTTAATGTATCTTCAAACATGAATACAAATTTTCAGTGGTGATAGGCTGCCTTGTCCCAACACAGTCTCATCATCCATCTCCATATGTGTGGCTGTCTTTATGTCCATCTGCATCTCTGGCGTTTTGGTTTTCTTTCCATCTGAAGGTGTGGCTGGCTTTTTATCTATGTTCAACTGTTTGACTTTATTTTTGCAACTGTGTGAGGCCTGCCTTCCATCCATCAGCAGCTGTATTTAAGTATCCGTGTGCCACCGTGGAACAAGTAAGTGATAATTAAGTTTCTATACATATATTGACTTTCTTTTTTGTCATACAGGTTTTCAGGAAGCCATGATATCCTCAATCCCTAAAAGTGTATCCAGCTAAGAAGGGTTAGGTGCTCCGGCTCCTTCTGCATTCCTTTTTTTACCCAACGCTCACTTACTTCAGCTGGATTACAAGGTAAAAGCATGTTACCTGTTTACAATAATACATTTAATGTATCTTCAAACATAGATACAAATTTACACTGGTGATGGGCTGCCTTGCCCCAACACAGTCTCATCATCCATCTCCAAATGTGTGGCTGTCTGCATGTCCATCTGCATCTCTGAATTTTTGGTTTTCATTCCATCTGAAGTTGTTGCTGGCTTTTCATCTATGTTCAACTGTATGACTTTCTTTTTGCAACTGTGTGAGGCCTGCCTTCCATACATAAGCAGCTGTTTGTATGTGAGTATCCGTGTGCCACTTTGGAACAGGTAAGTGATAATTCACTTTCTATACATATATTGACTGTCATTTTTGTCATACAGTATTTCAGAAACCCTTGATATCCTCAATCCCTTAAAGTGTATCCAGCTAAGAAGGGTTAAGTGCTCCGGCTCCCTCTGCATTCTTTTTTTCACCCAACGCTCCCTCACTTCAGATGGATTACAAGGTAAGAACATGTTATCTGTTTGCAACAATACATTTAATGTATCTTCAAATATACATACAAATTTACACTGGTGATGGGCTGCCTTCCCCCAACACAGTCTCATCATTCATCTCCAAATCTGTGGCTGTCTGCATGTCCATCTGCATCTCTGGCTGTTTGCTTTTCTTTCTATCTGAAGCTGTGGCTGGTTTTTTATCTATGTACAACTGCTTGACTTCATTTTGCAACTGTGTGAGGCCTGTTTTCTATCCATCAGCAGCTGTATGTATGTGAGTATCCGTGTGCCACTGTGGAACAGGTAAGTGATAATTCAGTTTCTATACATATATTGACTTTCTTTTTTGTCGTACAGTTTTTTAGGAACCCGTGATATCCTCAATCCCTGACGGTGTATCCATCTAAGAAGGGTTAGGTGCTCGGGTTCCCTCTGCATTCCTTTTTTCACCCAACGCTCACTCACTTCAGCTGGATTACAAGGTAAGAACATGTTATCTGTTTACAATAATACATTTAATGTATCTTCAAACATAGATACAAATTTACACCGGTAATGGGCTGCCTTGCCCCAACACAGTCTCATCGTCAATCTTCTAATGTGTGGCTGTCTACATGTCCATCTGCATCTCTGACGTTTTGGTTTTCTTTACATCAGAAGCTGTGGCTTACTTTTTATCTATGTTCAACTGTCTGACTTTCTTTTTGCAACTGTGTGAGGTCTGCTTTTTGTCCATCAACAGTTGTATGTCTGTGAGTATCCGTATGCCACTGTGGAACAGGTAAGTGATAATTCAGTTTCTATACATATATTGACTTTATTTTTTGTCATACAGGTTTTCAGGAACCCATGATTTCCTCAATCCCTGAAAGTGTATCCATCTAAGAAGTGTTAGGTGCTCCGGCTCCCTCTGCATTCCTTTTTTCACCCAACGCTCACTTACTTCAGCTGGATTACAAGGTAAAAGCATGTTACCTGTTTACAATAATACATTTAATGTATCTTCAAACATGAATACAAATTTTCACTGGTGATGGGCTGCCTTGTCCCAACACAGTCTCATCATCCATCTCCAAATGTGTGGCTGTCTTTATGTCCATCTGCATCTCTGGCGTTTTGGTTTTCTTTCCATCTGAAGGTGTGGCTTGCTTTTTATCTATGTTCAACTGTTTGACTTTCTTTTTGCAACTGTGTGAGGCCTGCCTTCCATCCATCAGCAGCTGTATGTGAGTATCCGTGTGCCACCGTGGAACAAGTAAGTGATAATTAAGTTTCTATACATATATTGACTTTCTTTTTTGTCATACAGGTTTTCAGGAAGCCATGATATCCTCAATCCCTAAAAGTGTATCCAGCTAAGAAGGGTTAGGTGCTCCGGCTCCTTCTGCATTCCTTTTTTTACCCAACGCTCACTTACTTCAGCTGGATTACAAGGTAAAAGCATGTTACCTGTTTACAATAATACATTTAATGTATCTTCAAACATAGATACAAATTTACATTGGTGATGGGCTGCCTTGCCCCAACACAGTCTCATCATCCATCTCCAAATGTGTGGCTGTCTGCATGTCAATCTGCATCTCTGGCAGTTTGGTTTTCTTTCTATCTGAAACTGTGGCTGGCTTTTTATCTATGTTCAACTTTTTGACATTTTTTTTGCAACTGTGTTAGGTCTGCTTTCTATCCATCAGCAGCTGTATGTATGTGAGTATCCGTGTGCCACTGTGGAACAGGTAAGTGATAATTAAGTTTCTATACATATAGTGACTTTCCTTTTTGTCATACAGATTCTTTGGAACCCATGATATCCTCAATCCCTGAAGGTGTATCCATCTAAGAAGGGTTAGGTGCTCCGGCTCCTTCTGCATTCCTTTTTTCACCCAACGCTCACTCACTTCAGCTGGATTACAAGGTAAAAGCATGTTACCTATTTACAATAATACACTTAATGTATCTTCAAACAAAGATAAAAATTTACCGCGGTGATGGGCTGCCTTGCCCCAACACAGTCTCATCATCCATCTCCAAATGTGTGGCTGTCTGCATATCCATCTTCATCTCTGGCGTTTTGGTTTTCTTTCCATCTGATCTGATCTATGTTCAACTGTTTGACTTTCTTATTGTAACTGTATGAGGCCTGCCTTCCATCCATCAGCAGCTGTATGTATGTGAGTACCCGTATGCCACTGTGGAACAGGTAAGTGATAATTCAGTTTCTATACATATATTGACTTTCTTTTTTATCATACAGGTTTTCAGGAAGCCATGATATCCTCAATCCCTGAAAGTGTATCCATCTAAGAAGTGTTAGGTGCTCCGTCTCATTCTGCATTTTCTTTTACCCAACGCTCACTTGCTTCAGCTGGATTACAAGGTAAAAGCATGTTACCTGTTTACAATAATACATTTAATGTATCTTCAAACATAGATACAAATTTACACTGGTGATGGGCTACCTTGCCCCAACACAGTCTCCTCATCCATCTCCAAATGTGTGGCTGTCTGCATGTCCATCTGCATCTCTGGCTTTTTGGTTTTCTTTCCATATGAAGCTGTGGCTGGCTTTTTATCCATGTTCAACTGTTTGACTTTCTTTTTGCAACTGTGTGAGGTCTGCTTTCTATCCATCAGCAGCTGTTTGTATGTGAGCATCCGTATGCTACTGTGGATAAGGTAAGTGATAATTCAGTTTCTATACATATATTGACTTTCTTTTTTATCATACAGGTTCTTGGGAATCCCTGATATCCTCAATACTTGAAAGTGTATCCATCTAAGAAGGGTTAGGTGCTCCGGCTCCCTCTGCATTACCTTTTTCACCCAACGCTCTCTCACTTCAGCTGGATTAAAAGGTAAAAGCATGTTACCTGTTTACAATAATACATTTAATGTATTTTCAAACATAGATACAAATTTACACTGGTGATGGGCTACATTGCCCCAACACAGTCTCCTCATCCATCTCCAAATGTGTGGCTGTCTGCATGTCCATCTGCTTCTCTGGCTTTTTGGTTTTCTTTTCTTTCTGAAGATGTGGCTGGCTTTTTATCTATGTTCAACTGTTTGACTTTCTTTTTGCAACTGTGTGAGGTCTGCTTTCTATCCATCAGCAGCTGTATGAATTTGGGTATCCGTATGCCACTGTGGAACAGGTAAGTGCTAATTCTGTTTCTATACATATATTGACTTTCTTTTTTGTCATACAGGTTTTCAGGGAGCCATGATATCCTCAATCCCTGAAAGTGTATCCATCTAAGAAGGGTTTGGTGCTCCGTCTCATTCTGCATTTTCTTTTACCCAACACTCACTTGCTTCAGCTGGATTACAAGGTAAAAGCATGCTATCTGTTTACAATAATACATTTGATATATCTTCAAACATAGATATAAATTTACACTGGTGATGGGCTGCCTTGCCCCAACACAGTCATCATCCATCTCCAAATGTGTGGCTGTCTGCATGTCAATCTGCATCTCTGACTTTTTGGTTTTCTTTCTATCTGAAACTGTAGCTGGTTTTTTAGCTATGTACAACGGTTTGACTTCATTTTGCAACTGTGTGAGGCCTGCTTTCTATCCATCAGCAGCTGTACGTATGTGAGTACCCGTATGCCACTGTGGAACAGGTAAGTGATAATTCAGTTTCTGTACATATATTGACTTTCTTTTTTGTCATACAGGTTTTCAGGAACCCATGATATCCTCAATCCCTGAATGTGTATCCAGCTAAGAAGGGTTAGGTGCTCCGGCTCTGTTTGCATTCCTTTTTTCACCCAACGCTCACTCACTTCAGCTGGATAACAAGGTAAAAGCATGTTACCTGTTAACAATAATACATGTAATGTATCTTCAAACATAGATATAAATTTACACTGGGGATGGGCTGCCTTGCCCCAACACAGTCTCATCATCCATCTCCAAATCTGTGGCTGTCTGCATGTCCATCTGCATCTCTGACTTTTTGGTTTTCATTCCATCTGAAGTTGTTGCTGGCTTTTCATCTATGTTCAACTGTATGACTTTCTTTTTGCAACTGTGTGAGGCCTGCCTTCCATACATAAGCAGCTGTTTGTATGCGAGTATCCGTGTGCCACTGTGGAACAGGTAAGTGATAATTCACTTTCTATACATATATTGACTGTCCTTTTTGTCATACAGTATTTCAGAAACCCTTGATATCCTCAATCCCTTAAAGTGTATCCAGCTAAGAAGGGTTAAGTGCTCCGGCTCCCTCTGCATTCTTTTTTTCACCCAACGCTCCCTCACTTCAGATGGATTACAAGGTAAGAAAATGTTACCTGTTTGCAACAATACATTTAATGTATCTTCAAATACACATACAAATTTACACTGGTGATGGGCTGCCTTGCCCCAACACAGTCTCATCATTCATCTCCAAATCTGTGGCTGTCTGCATGTCCATCTGCATCTCTGGCTGTTTGCTTTTCTTTCTAATTGAAGCTGTGGCTGGTTTTTTATCTATGTACAACTGCTTGACTTCATTTTGCAACTGTGTGAGGCCTGTTTTCTATCCATCAGCAGCTGTACGTATGTGAGTATCCGTGTGCCACTGTGGAACAGGTAAGTGATAATTCAGTTTCTATACATATATTGACTTTCTTTTTTGTCGTACAGTTTTTTAGGAACCCGTGATATCCTCAATCCCTGACAGTGTATCCATCTAAGAAGGGTTAGGTGCTCGGGCTCCCTCTGCATTCCTTTTTTCACCCAACGCTCACTCACTTCAGCTGGATTACAAGGTAAGAACATGTTATCTGTTTACAATAATACATTTAATGTATCTTCAAACATAGATACAAATTTACACCGGTAATGGGCTGCCTTGCCCCAACACAGTCTCATCGTCAATCTTCTAATGTGTGGCTGTCTACATGTCCATCTGCATCTCTGACGTTTTGGTTTTCTTTACATCAGAAGCTGTGGCTTGCTTTTTATCTATGTTCAACTGTCTGACTTTCTTTTTGCAACTGTGTGAGGTCTGCTTTTTGTCCATCAACAGTTGTATGTCTGTGAGTATCCGTATGCCACTGTGGAACAGGTAAGTGATAATTCAGTTTCTATACATATATTGACTTTATTTTTTGTCATCCAGGTTTTCAGGAACCCATGATATACTCAATCCCTGAAAGTGTATCCAGCTAAGAAGGGTTAGGTGCTCCGGCTCCCTCTGCATTCCTTTTTTCACCCAACGCTCACTTACTTGAGCTGGATTACAAGGTAAGAACATGTTACCTGTTAACAATAATACATGTAATGTATCTTCAAACATAGATACACATTTACACTGGTGATGGGCTGACTTGCCCCAACACAGTCTCATCATCCATCTCCAAATATGTGGCTGTCTGCATGTCCATCTGCACCACTGGCGTTTTGGTTTTCTTTCCATCTGAAGGTGTGGCTGGCTTTTTATCTATGTTCAACTGTTTAACTTTGTTTTTGCGAATGTGTGAGGCCTGCCTTCCATCCATCAGCAGCTGTATGTATGTGAGTATCCGTTTGCCACTGTGGAACAGGTAAGTGATAATTCAGTTTCTATCCATATATTGACTTTCTTTTTTGTCATACAATTTTTCAGGAACCCATGATATACTCAATCCCTAAAAGTGTATCCAGCTAAGAAGGGTTAGGTGCTCTGGCTCCCTCTGCATTCCTTTTTTCACCCAACGCTCACTTACTTCAGCTGGATTACAAGGTAAAAGCATGTTACCTGTTTACAATAATACATTTAATGTATCTTCAAACATGAATACAAATTTTCAGTGGTGATGGGCTGCCTTGTCCCAACACAGTCTCATCATCCATCTCCAAATGTGTGGCTGTCTTTATGTCCATCTGCATCTCTGGCGTTTTTGTTTTCTTTCCATCTGAAGGTGTGGCTGGCTTTTTATCTATGTTCAACTGTTTGACATTTTTTTTGCAACTGTGTTAGGTCTGCTTTCTATCCATCAGCAGCTGTATGTATGTGAGTATCCGTGTGCCACTGTGGAACAGGTAAGTGATAATTAAGTTTCTATACATATAGTGACTTTCCTTTTTGTCATACAGATTCTCTGGAACCCATGATATCCTCAATCCCTGAAGGTGTATCCATCTAAGAAGGGTTAGGTGCTCCGGCTCCTTCTGCATTCCTTTTTTCACCCAACGCTCACTCACTTCAGATGGATTACAAGGTAAAAGCATGTTACCTATTTATAATAATACACTTAATGTATCTTCAAACAAAGATAAAAATTTACCGCGGTGATGGGCTGCCTTGCCCCAACACAGTCTCATCATCCATCTCCAAATGTGTGGCTGTCTGCATATCCATCTTCATCTCTGGCGTTTTGGTTTTCTTTCCATCTGATCTGATCTATGTTCAACTGTTTGACTTTCTTATTGTAACTGTATGAGGCCTGCCTTCCATCCATCAGCAGCTGTATGTATGTGAGTACCCGTATGCCACTGTGGAACAGGTAAGTGATAATTCAGTTTCTATACATATATTGACTTTCTTTGTTGTCATACAGGTTTTCAGGAACCCATGATTTCCTCAATCCCTGAAGGTTTATCTATCTAAGAAGGGTTAGGTGCTCCGGCTCCTTCTGCATTCCTTTTTTCACCCAATGCTCACTCACTTCAGCTGGATTACAAGGTAAAAGCATGTTATCTGTTTACAATAATACATTTAATGTATCTTCAAACATAGATACAAATTTACACTGGTGATGGGCTGCCTTTCCCCAACACAGTCTCATCATCAATCTCCAAATGTGTGGCTGTCTGCATGTCAATCTGCATCTCTGGCTTTTTGGTTTTCGTTCCATCTGAAGCTGTGGCTGGCTTTTTATCTATGTTCAACTGTTTGACTTTCTTTTTGCAACTGTGTGAGGCCTGCTTTCTATCCATCAGCAGCTGTATGTATGTGAGTATCCGTTTGCCACTGTGGAACAGGTAAGTGATAATTCTGTTTCTATACATATATTGACTTTCTTTTTTGTCATACAGGTTTTCAGGAAGCCATGATATCCTCAATCCCTGAAAGTGTATCCATCTAAGAAGTGTTAGGTGCTCCGTCTCATTCTGCATTTTTTTTTACCCAACGCTCATTTGCTTCAGCTGGATTACAAGGTAAAAGCATGTTACCTGTTTACAATAATACATTTAATGTATCTTCAAACATAGATACAAATTTACACTGGTGATGGGCTACCTTGCCCCAACACAGTCTCCTCATCCATCTCCAAATGTGTGGCTGTCTGCATGTCCATCTGCATCTCTGGCTTTTTGGTTTTCTTTCCATATGAAGCTGTGGCTGGCTTTTTATCCATGTTCAACTGTTTGACTTTCTTTTTGCAACTGTGTGAGGTCTGCTTTCTATCCATCAGCAGCTGTATGTATGTGAGCATCCGTATGCTACTGTGGATAAGGTAAGTGATAATTCAGTTTCTATACATATATTGACTTTCTTTTTTATCATACAGGTTCTTGGGAATCCCTGATATCCTCAATACTTGAAAGTGTATCCATCTAAGAAGGGTTAGGTGCTCCGGCTCCCTCTGCATTACCTTTTTCACCCAACGCTCACTCACTTCAGCTGGATTACAAGGTAAAAGCATGTTACCTGTTTACAATAATACATTTAATGTATCTTCAAACATAGATACAAATTTACACTGGTGATGGGCTACATTGCCCCAACACAGTCTCCTCATCCATCTCCAAATGTGTGGCTGTCTGCATGTCCATCTGCATCTCTGGCTTTTTGGTTTTCTTTTCTTTCTGAAGATGTGGCTGGCTTTTTATCTATGTTCAACTGTTTGACTTTCTTTTTCAACTGTGTGAGGTCTGCTTTCTATCCATCAGCAGCTGTATGTATTTGGGTATCCGTATGCCACTGTGGAACAGGTATGTGCTAATTCTGTTTCTATACATATATTGACTTTCTTTTTTGTCATAGAGGTTTTCAGGAAGCCATGATATCCTCAATCCCTAAAAGTGTATCCAGCTAAGAAGGGTTAGGTGCTCCGGCTCCTTCTGCATTCCTTTTTTCACCCAATGCTCACTCACGTCAGCTGGATTACAAGGTAAAAGCATGTTATCTGTTTACAATAATACATTTAATGTATCTTCAAACATAGATACAAATTTACACTGGTGATGGGCTGCCTTGCCCCAACACAGTCTCATCATCAATCTCCAAATGTGTGGCTGTCTGCATGTCAATCTGCATCTCTGGCTTTTTGGTTTTCGTTCCATCTGAAGCTGTGGCTGGCTTTTTATCTATGTTCAACTGTTTGACTTTCTTTTTGCAACTGTGTGAGGCCTGCTTTCTATCCATCAGCAGCTGTATGTATGTGAGTATCCGTTTGCCACTGTGGAACAGGTAAGTGATAATTCTGTTTCTATACATATATTGACTTTCTTTTTTGTCATACAGGTTTTCAGGAAGCCATGATATCCTCAATCCCTGAAAGTGTATCCATCTAAGAAGTGTTAGGTGCTCCGTCTCATTCTGCATTTTCTTTTACCCAACGCTCACTTGCTTCAGCTGGATTACAAGGTAAAAGCATGTTACCTGTTTACAATAATACATTTAATGTATCTTCAAACATAGATACAAATTTACACTGGTGATGGGCTACATTGCCCCAACACAGTCTCCTCATCCATCTCCAAATGTGTGGCTGTCTGCATGTCCATCTGCATCTCTGGCTTTTTGGTTTTCTTTTCTTTCTGAAGATGTGGCTGGCTTTTTATCTATGTTCAACTGTTTGACTTTCTTTTTAACTGTGTGAGGTCTGCTTTCTATCCATCAGCAGCTGTATGTATTTGGGTATCCGTATGCCACTGTGGAACAGGTATGTGCTAATTCTGTTTCTATACATATATTGACTTTCTTTTTTGTCATACAGGTTTTCAGGAAGCCATGATATCCTCAATCCCTAAAAGTGTATCCAGCTAAGAAGGGTTAGGTGCTCCGGCTCCTTCTGCATTCCTTTTTTCACCCAATGCTCACTCACGTCAGCTGGATTACAAGGTAAAAGCATGTTATCTGTTTACAATAATACATTTAATGTATCTTCAAACATAGATACAAATTTACACTGGTGATGGGCTGCCTTGCCCCAACACAGTCTCATCATCAATCTCCAAATGTGTGGCTGTCTGCATGTCAATCTGCATCTCTGGCTTTTTGGTTTTCGTTCCATCTGAAGCTGTGGCTGGCTTTTTATCTATGTTCAACTGTTTGACTTTCTTTTTGCAACTGTGTGAGGCCTGCTTTCTATCCATCAGCAGCTGTATGTATGTGAGTATCCGTTTGCCACTGTGGAACAGGTAAGTGATAATTCTGTTTCTATACATATATTGACTTTCTTTTTTGTCATACAGGTTTTCAGGAAGCCATGATATCCTCAATCCCTGAAAGTGTATCCATCTAAGAAGTGTTAGGTGCTCCGTCTCATTCTGCATTTTCTTTTACCCAACGCTCACTTGCTTCAGCTGGATTACAAGGTAAAAGCATGTTACTTGTTTACAATAATACATTTAATGTATCTTCAAACATAGATAAAAATTTACACTGGTGATGGGCTACCTTGCCCCAACACAGTCTCCTCATCCATCTCCAAATGTGTGGCTGTCTGCATGTCCATCTGCATCTCTGGCTTTTTGGTTTTCTTTCCATATGAAGCTGTGGCTGGCTTTTTATCCATGTTCAACTGTTTGACTTTCTTTTTGCAACTGTGTGAGGTCTGCTTTCTATCCATCAGCAGCTGTTTGTATGTGAGCATCCGTATGCTACTGTGGATAAGGTAAATGATAATTCAGTTTCTATACATATATTGACTTTCTTTTTTATCATACAGGTTCTTGGGAATCCCTGATATCCTCAATACTTGAAAGTGTATCCATCTAAGAAGGGTTAGGTGCTCCGGCTCCCTCTGCATTACCTTTTTCACCCAACGCTCACTCACTTCAGCTGGATTACAAGGTAAAAGCATGTTACCTGTTTACAATAATACATTTAATGTATCTTCAAACATAGATACAAATTTACACTGGTGATGGGCTACATTGCCCCAACACAGTCTCCTCATCCATCTCCAAATGTGTGGCTGTCTGCATGTCCATCTGCTTCTCTGGCTTTTTGGTTTTCTTTTCTTTCTGAAGATGTGGCTGGCTTTTTATCTATGTTCAACTGTTTGACTTTCTTTTTGCAACTGTGTGAGGTCTGCTTTCTATCCATCAGCAGCTGTATGTATTTGGGTATCCGTATGCCACTGTGGAACAGGTAAGTGCTAATTCTGTTTCTATACATATATTGACTTTCTTTTTTGTCATACAGGTTTTCAGGGAGCCATGATATCCTCAATCCCTGAAAGTGTATCCATCTAAGAAGGGTTTGGTGCTCCGTCTCATTCTGCATTTTCTTTTACCCAACGCTCACTTACTTCAGCTGGATTACAAGGTAAAAGC
The DNA here is from genome assembly GCF_030463535.1 of Salminus brasiliensis. Classification (NCBI taxonomy): domain Eukaryota; kingdom Metazoa; phylum Chordata; class Actinopteri; order Characiformes; family Bryconidae; genus Salminus; species Salminus brasiliensis. The sequence continues at coordinate 18,297,796 of NC_132896.1, forward strand.
ATGCTATCTGTTTACAATAATACATTTGATGTATCTTCAAACATAGATATAAATTTACACTGGTGATGGGCTGCCTTGCCCCAACACAGTCATCATCCATCTCCAAATGTGTGGCTGTCTGCATGTCAATCTGCATCTCTGACTTTTTGGTTTTCTTTCTATCTGAAACTGTAGCTGGTTTTTTAGCTATGTACAACGGTTTGACTTCATTTTGCAACTGTGTGAGGCCTGCTTTCTATCCATCAGCAGCTGTACGTATGTGAGTACCCGTATGCCACTGTGGAACAGGTAAGTGATAATTCAGTTTCTATACATATATTGACTTTCTTTTTTGTCATACAGGTTTTCAGGAACCCATGATTTCCTCAATCCCTGAAAGTTTATCTATCTAAGAAGGGTTAGGTGCTCCGGCTCCTTCTGCATTCCTTTTTTCACCCAACGCTCACTCACTTCAGCTGGATTACAAGGTAAAAGCATGTTACCTGTTCACAATAATACATTTAATGTATCTTCAAACATAGAAACACATTTACACTGGTGATGGGCTGCCTTGCCCCAACACAGTCTCATCGTCAATCTCCTAATGTGTGGCTATCTGCATGTCCATATGTATCTCTGGCGTTTTGGTTTTCTTTCCATCTGAAGCTGTTGCTGGCTTTTTATCTATGTTCAACTGTTTGACTTTCTTTTTGCAACTGTGAGATGTGCTTTCTTTCCATCAGCAGCTGTATGTATGTGAGTATCCGTGTGCCACTGTGGAACAAGTAAGTGATAATTCAGTTTCTATACATATATTGACTTTCTTTTTTGTCATCCAGGTTCTCTGGAATCCATGATATCCTCAATCCCTGAAGGTGTATCCAGCTAAGAAGGGTTAGGTGCTCCGGCTCTGTTTGCATTCCTTTTTTCACCCAACGCTCACTCACTTCAGCTGGATAACAAGGTAAATGCATGTTACCTGTTAACAATAATACATGTAATGTATCTTTAAACATAGATATAAATTTACACTGGTGATAGGCTGCCTTGCCCCAACACAGTCTCATCGTCAATCTCCTAATATGTTGCTCTCTGCATGTCCATCTGTATCTCTGGCTTTTTGGTTTTCATTCCATCTGAAGCTGTTGCTGGCTTTTTATCTATGTTCAACTGTTTGACTTTCTTTTTGCAACTGTGTGAGGCCTGCCTTCCATCCATCAGCAGCTGTATTTATGTGAGTATCTGTATGCCACTGTGGAACAGGTAAGTGATAATTCAGTTTCTATACATATATTGACTTTCTTTTTTGTCATACAGGTTTTCAGGAACCCATGATTTCCTCAATCCCTGAAAGTGTATCCATCTAAGAAGTGTTAGGTGCTCCGGCTTCCTCTGCATTCCTTTTTTCACCCAACGCTCACTCGCTTCAGCTGGATTACAAGGTAAAAGCATGTTATCTGTTTACAATAATACATTTAATGTATCTTCAAACATAGATACAAATTTTCACTGGTGATTGGCTGCCTTGCCCCAACACAGTCTCATCATTAATCTCCAAATGGGTGGCTGTCTGCATGTCCATCTGCATCTCTGACTTTTTGGTTTTCATTCCATCTGAAGTTGTTGCTGGCTTTTCATCTATGTTCAACTGTATGACTTTCTTTTTGCAACTGTGTGAGGCCTGCCTTCCATACATAAGCAGCTGTTTGTATGTGAGTATCCGTGTGCCACTGTGGAACAGGTAAGTGATAATTCACTTTCTATACATATATTGACTGTCCTTTTTGTCATACAGTATTTCAGAAACCCTTGATATCCTCAATCCCTTAAAGTGTATCCAGCTAAGAAGGGTTAAGTGCTCCGGCTCCCTCTGCATTCTTTTTTTCACCCAACGCTCCCTCACTTCAGATGGATTACAAGGTAAGAACATGTTACCTGTTTGCAACAATACATTTAATGTATCTTCAAATACACATACAAATTTACACTGGTGATGGGCTGCCTTGCCCCAACACAGTCTCATCATTCATCTCCAAATCTGTGGCTGTCTGCATGTCCATCTGCATCTCTGGCTGTTTGCTTTTCTTTCTAATTGAAGCTGTGGCTGGTTTTTTATCTATGTACAACTGCTTGACTTCATTTTGCAACTGTGTGAGGCCTGTTTTCTATCCATCAGCAGCTGTACGTATGTGAGTATCCGTGTGCCACTGTGGAACAGGTAAGTGATAATTCAGTTTCTATACATATATTGACTTTCTTTTTTATCGTACAGTTTTTTAGGAACCCGTGATATCCTCAATCCCTGACAGTGTATCCATCTAAGAAGGGTTAGGTGCTCGGGCTCCCTCTGCATTCCTTTTTTCACCCAACGCTCACTCACTTCAGCTGGATTACAAGGTAAGAACATGTTATCTGTTTACAATAATACATTTAATGTATCTTCAAACATAGATACAAATTTACACCGGTAATGGGCTGCCTTGCCCCAACACAGTCTCATCGTCAATCTTCTAATGTGTGGCTGTCTACATGTCCATCTGCATCTCTGACGTTTTGGTTTTCTTTACATCAGAAGCTGTGGCTTGCTTTTTATCTATGTTCAACTGTCTGACTTTCTTTTTGCAACTGTGTGAGGTCTGCTTTTTGTCCATCAACAGTTGTATGTCTGTGAGTATCCGTATGCCACTGTGGAACAGGTAAGTGATAATTCAGTTTCTATACATATATTGACTTTATTTTTTGTCATCCAGGTTTTCAGGAACCCATGATATACTCAATCCCTAAAAGTGTATCCAGCTAAGAAGGGTTAGGTGCTCCGGCTCCTTCTGCATTCCTTTTTTTACCCAACGCTCACTTACTTCAGCTGGATTACAAGGTAAAAGCATGTTACCTGTTTACAATAATACATTTAATGTATCTTCAAACATAGATACAAATTTACACTGGTGATTGGCTGCCTTGCCCCAACACAGTCTCATCATCCATCTCCAAATGTGTGGCTGTCTGCATGTCCATCTGCATCTCTGACTTTTTGGTTTTCATTCCATCTGAAGTTGTTGCTGGCTTTTCATCTATGTTCAACTGTCTGACTTTCTTTTTGCAACTGTGTGAGGCCTGCCTTCCATACATAAGCAGCTGTTTGTATGTGAGTATCCGTGTGCCACTTTGGAACAGGTAAGTGATAATTCACTTTCTATACATATATTGACTGTCCTTTTTGTCATACAGTATTTCAGAAACCCTTGATATCCTCAATCCCTTAAAGTGTATCCAGCTAAGAAGGGTTAAGTGCTCCGGCTCCCTCTGCATTCTTTTTTTCACCCAACGCTCCCTCACTTCAGATGGATTACAAGGTAAGAACATGTTACCTGTTTGCAACAATACATTTAATGTATCTTCAAATATACATACAAATTTACACTGGTGATGGGCTGCCTTGCCCCAACACAGTCTTATCATTCATCTCCAAATCTGTGGCTGTCTGCATGTCCATCTGCATCTCCGGCTGTTTGCTTTTCTTTCTATCTGAAGCTGTGGCTGGTTTTTTATCTATGTACAACTGCTTGACTTCATTTTGCAAATGTGTGAGGCCTGTTTTCTATCCATCAGCAGCTGTATGTATGTGAGTATCCGTGTGCCACTGTGGAACAGGTAAGTGATAATTCAGTTTCTATACATATATTGACTTTCTTTTTTGTCGTACAGTTTTTTAGGAACCCGTGATATCCTCAATCCCTGACGGTGTATCCATCTAAGAAGGGTTAGGTGCTCGGGTTCCCTCTGCATTCCTTTTTTCACCCAACGCTCACTCACTTCAGCTGGATTACAAGGTAAGAACATGTTATCTGTTTACAATAATACATTTAATGTATCTTCAAACATAGATACAAATTTACACCGGTAATGGGCTGCCTTGCCCCAACACAGTCTCATCGTCAATCTTCTAATGTGTGGCTGTCTACATGTCCATCTGCATCTCTGACGTTTTGGTTTTCTTTACATCAGAAGCTGTGGCTTGCTTTTTATCTATGTTCAACTGTCTGACTTTCTTTTTGCAACTGTGTGAGGTCTGCTTTTTGTCCATCAACAGTTGTATGTCTGTGAGTATCCGTATGCCACTGTGGAACAGGTAAGTGATAATTCAGTTTCTATACATATATTGACTTTATTTTTTGTCATACAGGTTTTCAGGAACCCATGATTTCCTCAATCCCTGAAGGTTTATCTATCTAAGAAGGGTTAGGTGCTCCGGCTCCTTCTGCATTCCTTTTTTCACCCAATGCTCACTCACTTCAGCTGGATTACAAGGTAAAAGCATGTTATCTGTTTACAATAATACATTTAATGTATCTTCAAACATAGATACAAATTTTCAGTGGTGATGGGCTGCCTTGTCCCAACACAGTCTCATCATCCATCTCCAAATGTGTGGCTGTCTTTATGTCCATCTGCATCTCTGGCGTTTTGGTTTTCTTTCCATCTGAAGGTGTGGCTGGCTTTTTATCTATGTTCAACTGTTTGACATTTTTTTTGCAACTGTGTTAGGTCTGCTTTCTATCCATCAGCAGCTGTATGTATGTTAGTATCCGTGTGCCACTGTGGAACAGGTAAGTGATAATTAAGTTTCTATACATATAGTGACTTTCTTTTTTGTCATACAGATTCTCTGGAACCCATGATATCCTCAATCCCTGAAGGTGTATCCATCTAAGAAGGGTTAGGTGCTCCGGCTCCTTCTGCATTCCTTTTTTCACCCAACGCTCACTCACTTCAGATGGATTACAAGGTAAAAGCATGTTACCTATTTACAATAATACACTTAATGTATCTTCAAACAAAGATAAAAATTTACCGCGGTGATGGGCTGCCTTGCCCCAACACAGTCTCATCATCCATCTCCAAATGTGTGGCTGTCTGCATATCCATCTTCATCTCTGGCGTTTTGGTTTTCTTTCCATCTGATCTGATCTATGTTCAACTGTTTGACTTTCTTATTGTAACTGTATGAGGCCTGCCTTCCATCCATCAGCAGCTGTATGTATGTGAGTACCCGTATGCCACTGTGGAACAGGTAAGTGATAATTCAGTTTCTATACATATATTGACTTTCTTTTTTGTCATACAGGTTTTCAGGAACCCATGATTTCCTCAATCCCTGAAGGTTTATCTATCTAAGAAGGGTTAGGTGCTCCGGCTCCTTCTGCATTCCTTTTTTCACCCAATGCTCACTCACTTCAGCTGGATTACAAGGTAAAAGCATGTTATCTGTTTACAATAATACATTTAATGTATCTTCAAACATAGATACAAATTTACACTGGTGATGGGCTGCCTTTCCCCAACACAGTCTCATCATCAATCTCCAAATGTGTGGCTGTCTGCATGTCAATCTGCATCTCTGGCTTTTTGGTTTTCGTTCCATCTGAAGCTGTGGCTGGCTTTTTATCTATGTTCAACTGTTTGACTTTCTTTTTGCAACTGTGTGAGGCCTGCTTTCTATCCATCAGCAGCTGTATGTATGTGAGTATCCGTTTGCCACTGTGGAACAGGTAAGTGATAATTCTGTTTCTATACATATATTGACTTTCTTTTTTGTCATACAGGTTTTCAGGAAGCCATGATATCCTCAATCCCTGAAAGTGTATCCATCTAAGAAGTGTTAGGTGCTCCGTCTCATTCTGCATTTTTTTTTACCCAACGCTCATTTGCTTCAGCTGGATTACAAGGTAAAAGCATGTTACCTGTTTACAATAATACATTTAATGTATCTTCAAACATAGATACAAATTTACACTGGTGATGGGCTACCTTGCCCCAACACAGTCTCCTCATCCATCTCCAAATGTGTGGCTGTCTGCATGTCCATCTGTATCTCTGGCTTTTTGGTTTTCTTTCCATATGAAGCTGTGGCTGGCTTTTTATCCATGTTCAACTGTTTGACTTTCTTTTTGCAACTGTGTGAGGTCTGCTTTCTATCCATCAGCAGCTGTATGTATGTGAGCATCCGTATGCTACTGTGGATAAGGTAAGTGATAATTCAGTTTCTATACATATATTGACTTTCTTTTTTATCATACAGGTTCTTGGGAATCCCTGATATCCTCAATACTTGAAAGTGTATCCATCTAAGAAGGGTTAGGTGCTCCGGCTCCCTCTGCATTACCTTTTTCACCCAACGCTCACTCACTTCAGCTGGATTACAAGGTAAAAGCATGTTACCTGTTTACAATAATACATTTAATGTATCTTCAAACATAGATACAAATTTACACTGGTGATGGGCTATATTGCCCCAACACAGTCTCCTCATCCATCTCCAAATGTGTGGCTGTCTGCATGTCCATCTGCATCTCTGGCTTTTTGGTTTTCTTTTCTTTCTGAAGATGTGGCTGGCTTTTTATCTATGTTCAACTGTTTGACTTTCTTTTTCAACTGTGTGAAGTCTGCTTTCTATCCATCAGCAGCTGTATGTATTTGGGTATCCGTATGCCACTGTGGAACAGGTATGTGCTAATTCTGTTTCTATACATATATTGACTTTCTTTTTTGTCATACAGGTTTTCAGGGAGCCATGATATCCTCAATCCCTGAAAGTGTATCCATCTAAGAAGGGTTTGGTGCTCCGTCTCATTCTGCATTTTCTTTTACCCAACACTCACTTGCTTCAGCTGGATTACAAGGTAAAAGCATGCTATCTGTTTACAATAATACATTTGATGTATCTTCAAACATAGATATAAATTTACACTGGTGATGGGCTGCCTTGCCCCAACACAGTCATCATCCATCTCCAAATGTGTGGCTGTCTGCATGTCAATCTGCATCTCTGACTTTTTGGTTTTCTTTCTATCTGAAACTGTAGCTGGTTTTTTAGCTATGTCCAACGGTTTGACTTCATTTTGCAACTGTGTGAGGCCTGCTTTCTATCCATCAGCAGCTGTACGTATGTGAGTACCCGTATGCCACTGTGGAACAGGTAAGTGATAATTCAGTTTCTATACATATATTGACTTTCTTTTTTGTCATACAGGTTTTCAGGAACCCATGATTTCCTCAATCCCTGAAGGTTTATCTATCTAAGAAGGGTTAGGTGCTCCGGCTCCTTCTGCATTCCTTTTTTCACCCAACGCTCACTCACTTCAGCTGGATTACAAGGTAAAAGCATGTTACCTGTTCACAATAATACATTTAATGTATCTTCAAACATAGATACACATTTACACTGGTGATGGGCTGCCTTGCCCCAACACAGTCTCATCGTCAATCTCCTAATGTGTGGCTATCTGCATGTCCATATGTATCTCTGGCGTTTTGGTTTTCTTTCCATCTGAAGCTGTTGCTGGCTTTTTATCTATGTTCAACTGTTTGACTTTCTTTTTGCAACTGTGAGATCTGCTTTCTATCCATCAGCAGCTGTATGTATGTAAGTATCCGTGTGCCACTGTGGAACAGGTAAGTGATAATTCAGTTTCTATACATATATTGACTTTCTTTTTTGTCATCCAGGTTCTCTGTAATCCATGATATCCTCAATCCCTGAAGGTGTATCCAGCTAAGAAGGGTTAGGTGCTCCGGCTCTGTTTGCATTCCTTTTTTCACCCAACGCTCACTCACTTCAGCTGGATAACAAGGTAAATGCATGTTACCTGTTAACAATAATAAATGTAATGTATCTTCAAACATAGATATAAATTTACACTGGTGATAGGCTGCCTTGCCCCAACACATTCTCATCGTCAATCTCCTAATTTGTTGCTCTCTGCATGTCCATCTGTATCTCTGGCTTTTTGGTTTTCATTCCATCTGAAGCTGTTGCTGGCTTTTTATCTATGTTCAACTGTTTGACTTTCTTTTTGCAACTGTGTGAGGCCTGCCTTCCATCCATCAGCAGCTGTATGTATGTGAGTATCTGTATGCCACTGTGGAACAGGTAAGTGATAATTCAGTTTCTATACATATATTGACTTTCTTTTTTGTCATACAGGTTTTCAGGAACCCATGATTTCCTCAATCCCTGAAAGTGTATCCATCTAAGAAGTGTTAGGTGCTCCGGCTTCCTCTGCATTCCTTTTTTCACCCAACGCTCACTCGCTTCAGCTGGATTACAAGGTAAAAGCATGTTATCTGTTTACAATAATACATTTAATGTATCTTCAAACATAGATACAAATTTTCACTGGTGATGGGCTGCCTTGCCCCAACACAGTCTCATCATCCATCTCCAAATCTGTGGCTGTCTGCATGTCCATCTGCATCTCTGGCTGTTTGGTTTTCTTTCAATCTGAAGCTGTTGCTGGCTTTTTATCTATGTTCAACTGTTTGACTTTCTTTTTGCAACTGCGAGATCTGCTTTCTATCCATCAGCAGCTGTATGTATGTGAGTATCCGTATGCCACTGTGGAACAGGTAAGTGATAATTCAGTTTCTGTACATATATTGACTTTCTTTTTTGTCATACAGGTTTTCAGGAACCCATGATATCCTCAATCCCTGAACGTGTATCCAGCTAAGAAGGGTTAGGAGCTCCGGCTCTTTTTGCTTTCCTTTTTTCACCCAACGCTCACTCACTTCAGCTGGATAACAAGGTAAAAGCATGTTACCTGTTAACAATAATACATGTAATGTATCTTCAAACATAGATATAAATTTACACTGGGGATGGGCTGCCTTGCCCCAACACAGTCTCATCATCCATCTCCAAATGGGTGGCTGTCTGCATGTCCATCTGCATCTCTGACTTTTTGGTTTTCATTCCATCTGAAGTTGTTGCTGGCTTTTCATCTATGTTCAACTGTCTGACTTTCTTTTTGCAACTGTGTGAGGCCTGCCTTCCATACATAAGCAGCTGTTTGTATGTGAGTATCCGTGTGCCACTGTGGAACAGGTAAGTGATAATTCACTTTCTATCCATATATTGACTGTCCTTTTTGTCATACAGTATTTCAGAAACCCTTGATATCCTCAATCCCTAAAAGTGTATCCAGCTAAGAAGGGCTAGGTGCTCCGGCTCCCTCTGCATTCCTTTTTTCACCCAACGCTCACTTACTTGAGCTGGATTACAAGGTAAGAACATGTTACCTGTTAACAATAATACATGTAATGTATCTTCAAACATGAATACAAATTTTCAGTGGTGATGGGCTGCCTTGTCCCAACACAGTCTCATCATCCATCTCCAAATGTGTGGCTGTCTTTATGTCCATCTGCATCTCTGGCGTTTTGGTTTTCTTTCCATCTGAAGGTGTGGCTGGCTTTTTATCTATGTTCAACTGTTTGACTTTCTTTTTGCAACTGTGTGAGGCCTGCCTTCCATCCATCAGCAGCTGTATGTAAGTATCCGTGTGCCACCGTGGAACAAGTAAGTGATAATTAAGTTTCTATACATATATTGACTTTCTTTTTTGTCATACAGGTTTTCAGGAAGCCATGATATCCTCAATCCCTAAAAGTGTATCCAGCTAAGAAGGGTTAGGTGCTCCGGCTCCTTCTGCATTCCTTTTTTTACCCAACGCTCACTTACTTCAGCTGGATTACAAGGTAAAAGCATGTTACCTGTTTACAATAATACATTTAATGTATCTTCAAACATAGATACAAATTTACACTGGTGATGGGCTGCCTTGCCCCAACACAGTCTCATCATCCATCTCCAAATGTGTGGCTGTCTGCATGTCCATCTGCATCTCTGACTTTTTGGTTTTCATTCCATCTGAAGTTGTTGCTGGCTTTTCATCTATGTTCAACTGTATGACTTTCTTTTTGCAACTGTGTGAGGCCTGCCTTCCATACATAAGCAGCTGTTTGTATGTGAGTATCCGTGTGCCACTTTGGAACAGGTAAGTGATAATTCACTTTCTATACATATATTGACTGTCCTTTTTGTCATACAGTATTTCAGAAACCCTTGATATCCTCAATCCCTTAAAGTGTATCCAGCTAAGAAGGGTTAAATGCTCCGGCTCCCTCTGCATTCTTTTTTTCACCCAACTCTCCCTCACTTCAGATGGATTACAAGGTAAGAACATGTTACCTGTTTGCAACAATACATTTAATGTATCTTCAAATATACATACAAATTTACACTGGTGATGGGCTGCCTTGCCCCAACACAGTCTCATCATTCATCTCCAAATCTGTGGCTGTCTGCATGTCCATCTGCATCTCTGGCTGTTTGCTTTTCTTTCTATCTGAAGCTGTGGCTGGTTTTTTATCTATGTACAACTGCTTGACTTCATTTTGCAACTGTGTGAGGCCTGTTTTCTATCCATCAGCAGCTGTATGTATGTGAGTATCCGTGTGCCACTGTGGAACAGGTAAGTGATAATTCAGTTTCTATACATATATTGACTTTCTTTTTTGTCGTACACTTTTTTAGGAACCCGTGATATCCTCAATCCCCGACGGTGTATCCATCTAAGAAGGGTTAGGTGCTCGGGTTCCCTCTGCATTCCTTTTTTCACCCAGCGCTCACTCACTTCAGCTGGATTACAAGGTAAGAACATGTTATCTGTTTACAATAATACATTTAATGTATCTTCAAACATAGATACAAATTTACACCGGTAATGGGCTGCCTTGCCCCAACACAGTCTCATCGTCAATCTTCTAATGTGTGGCTGTCTACATGTCCATCTGCATCTCTGACGTTTTGGTTTTCTTTACATCAGAAGCTGTGGCTTGCTTTTTATCTATGTTCAACTGTCTGACTTTCTTTTTGCAACTGTGTGAGGTCTGCTTTTTGTCCATCAACAGTTGTATGTCTGTGAGTATCCGTATGCCACTGTGGAACAGGTAAGTGATAATTCAGTTTCTATACATATATTGACTTTATTTTTTGTCATACAGGTTTTCAGGAACCCATGATTTCCTCAATCCCTGAAAGTGTATCCATCTAAGAAGTGTTAGGTGCTCCGGCTCCCTCTGCATTCCTTTTTTCACCCAACGCTCACTTACTTCAGCTGGATTACAAGGTAAAAGCATGTTACCTGTTTACAATAATACATTTAATGTATCTTCAAACATGAATACAAATTTTCACTGGTGATGGGCTGCCTTGTCCCAACACAGTCTCATCATCCATCTCCAAATGTGTGGCTGTCTTTATGTCCATCTGCATCTCTGGCGTTTTGGTTTTCTTTCCATCTGAAGGTGTGGCTGGCTTTTTATCTATGTTCAACTGTTTGACTTTCTTTTTGCAACTGTGTGAGGCCTGCCTTCCATCCATCAGCAGCTGTATGTGAGTATCCGTGTGCCACCGTGGAACAAGTAAGTGATAATTAAGTTTCTATACATATATTGACTTTCTTTTTTGTCATACAGGTTTTCAGGAAGCCATGATATCCTCAATCCCTAAAAGTGTATCCAGCTAAGAAGGGTTAGGTGCTCCGGCTCCTTCTGCATTCCTTTTTTTACCCAACGCTCACTTACTTCAGCTGGATTACAAGGTAAAAGCATGTTACCTGTTTACAATAATACATTTAATGTATCTTCAAACATAGATACAAATTTACACTGGTGATGGGCTGCCTTGCCCCAACACAGTCTCGTCATCCATCTCCAAATGTGTGGCTGTCTGCATGTCAATCTGCATCTCTGGCAGTTTGGTTTTCTTTCTATCTGAAACTGTGGCTGGCTTTTTATCTATGTTCAACTTTTTGACATTTTTTTTGCAACTGTCTTAGGTCTGCTTTCTATCCATCAGCAGCTGTATGTATGTGAGTATCCGTGTGCCACTGTGGAACAGGTAAGTGATAATTAAGTTTCTATACATATAGTGACTTTCCTTTTTGTCATACAGATTCTTTGGAACCCATGATATCCTCAATCCCTGAAGGTGTATCCATCTAAGAAGGGTTAGGTGCTCCGGCTCCTTCTGCATTCCTTTTTTCACCCAACGCTCACTCACTTCAGCTGGATTACAAGGTAAAAGCATGTTACCTATTTACAATAATACACTTAATGTATCTTCAAACAAAGATAAAAATTTACCGCGGTGATGGGCTGCCTTGCCCCAACACAGTCTCATCATCCATCTCCAAATGTGTGGCTGTCTGCATATCCATCTTCATCTCTGGCTTTTTGGTTTTCTTCCCATATGAAGCTGTGGCTGGCTTTTTATCCATGTTCAACTGTTTGACTTTCTTTTTGCAACTGTGTGAGGCCTGCTTTCTATCCATCAGCAGCTGTATGTATGTGAGTACCCGTATGCCACTGTGGAACAGGTAAGTGATAATTCAGTTTCTATACATATATTGACTTTCTTTGTTGTCATACAGGTTTTCAGGAACCCATGATTTCCTCAATCCCTGAAGGTTTATCTATCTAAGAAGGGTTAGGTGCTCCGGCTCCTTCTGCATTCCTTTTTTCACCCAATGCTCACTCACGTCAGCTGGATTACAAGGTAAAAGCATGTTATCTGTTTACAATAATACATTTAATGTATCTTCAAACATAGATACAAATTTACACTGGTGATGGGCTGCCTTGCCCCAACATAGTCTCATCATCCATCTCCAAATGTGTGGCTGTCTGCATGTCAATCTGCATCTCTGGCTTTTTGGTTTTCGTTCCATCTGAAGCTGTGGCTGGCTTTTTATCTATGTTCAACTGTTTGACTTTCTTTTTGCAACTGTGTGAGGCCTGCTTTCTATCCATCAGCAGCTGTATGTATGTGAGTATCCGTTTGCCACTGTGGAACAGGTAAGTGATAATTCTGTTTCTATACATATATTGACTTTCTTTTTTGTCATACAGGTTTTCAGGAAGCCATGATATCCTCAATCCCTGAAAGTGTATCCATCTAAGAAGTGTTAGGTGCTCCGTCTCATTCTGCATTTTCTTTTACCCAACGCTCACTTGCTTCAGCTGGATTACAAGGTAAAAGCATGTTACCTGTTTACAATAATACATTTAATGTATCTTCAAACATAGATAAAAATTTACACTGGTGATGGGCTACCTTGCCCCAACACAGTCTCCTCATCCATCTCCAAATGTGTGGCTGTCTGCATGTCCATCTGCATCTCTGGCTTTTTGGTTTTCTTTCCATATGAAGCTGTGGCTGGCTTTTTATCCATGTTCAACTGTTTGACTTTCTTTTTGCAACTGTGTGAGGTCTGCTTTCTATCCATCAGCAGCTGTTTGTATGTGAGCATCCGTATGCTACTGTGGATAAGGTAAGTGATAATTCAGTTTCTATACATATATTGACTTTCTTTTTTATCATACAGGTTCTTGGGAATCCCTGATATCCTCAATACTTGAAAGTGTATCCATCTAAGAAGGGTTAGGTGCTCCGGCTCCCTCTGCATTACCTTTTTCACCCAACGCTCACTCACTTCAGCTGGATTACAAGGTAAAAGCATGTTACCTGTTTACAATAATACATTTAATGTATCTTCAAACATAGATACAAATTTACACTGGTGATGGGCTACATTGCCCCAACACAGTCTCCTCATCCATCTCCAAATGTGTGGCTGTCTGCATGTCCATCTGCTTCTCTGGCTTTTTGGTTTTCTTTTCTTTCTGAAGATGTGGCTGGCTTTTTATCTATGTTCAACTGTTTGACTTTCTTTTTGCAACTGTGTGAGGTCTGCTTTCTATCCATCAGCAGCTGTATGTATTTGGGTATCCGTAGGCCACTGTGGAACAGGTAAGTGCTAATTCTGTTTCTATACATATATTGACTTTCTTTGTTGTCATACAGGTTTTCAGGAACCCATGATTTCCTCAATCCCTGAAGGTGTATCCAGCTAAGAAGGGTTAGGTGCTCCGGCTCTGTTTGCATTCCTTTTTTCACCCAACGCTCACTCACTTCAGCTGGATAACAAGGTAAATGCATGTTACCTGTTAACAATAATACATGTAATGTATCTTTAAACATAGATATAAATTTACACTGGTGATAGGCTGCCTTGCCCCAACACAGTCTCATCGTCAATCTCCTAATATGTTGCTCTCTCCATGTCCATCTGTATCTCTGGCTTTTTGGTTTTCATTCCATCTGAAGCTGTTGCTGGCTTTTTATCTATGTTCAACTGTTTAACTTTGTTTTTGCGAATGTGTGAGGCCTGCCTTCCATCCCTCAGCAGCTGTATGTATGTGAGTATCCGTTTGCCACTGTGGAACAGGTAAGTGATAATTCAGTTTCTATCCATATATTGACTTTCTTTTTTGTCATACAATTTTTCAGGAACCCATGATATACTCAATCCCTAAAAGTGTATCCAGCTAAGAAGGGTTAGGTGCTCTGGCTCCCTCTGCATTCCTTTTTTCACCCAACGCTCACTTACTTCAGCTGGATTACAAGGTAAAAGCATGTTACCTGTTTACAATAATACATTTAATGTATCTTCAAACATGAATACAAATTTTCAGTGGTGATGGGCTGCCTTGTCCCAACACAGTCTCATCATCCATCTCCAAATGTGTGGCTGTCTTTATGTCCATCTGCATCTCTGGCGTTTTGGTTTTCTTTCCATCTGAAGGTGTGGCTGGCTTTTTATCTATGTTCAACTGTTTGACTTTCTTTTTGCAACTGTGTGAGGCCTGCCTTCCATCCATCAGCAGCTGTATGTAAGTATCCGTGTGCCACCGTGGAACAAGTAAGTGATAATTAAGTTTCTATACATATATTGACTTTCTTTTTTGTCATACAGGTTTTCAGGAAGCCATGATATCCTCAATCCCTAAAAGTGTATCCAGCTAAGAAGGGTTAGGTGCTCCGGCTCCTTCTGCATTCCTTTTTTTACCCAACGCTCACTTACTTCAGCTGGATTACAAGGTAAAAGCATGTTACCTGTTTACAATAATACATTTAATGTATCTTCAAACATAGATACAAATTTACACTGGTGATGGGCTGCCTTGCCCCAACACAGTCTCATCATCCATCTCCAAATGTGTGGCTGTCTGCATGTCCATCTGCATCTCTGACTTTTTGGTTTTCATTCCATCTGAAGTTGTTGCTGGCTTTTCATCTATGTTCAACTGTATGACTTTCTTTTTGCAACTGTGTGAGGCCTGCCTTCCATACATAAGCAGCTGTTTGTATGTGAGTATCCGTGTGCCACTTTGAAACAGGTAAGTGATAATTCACTTTCTATACATATATTGACTGTCCTTTTTGTCATACAGTATTTCAGAAACCCTTGATATCCTCAATCCCTTAAAGTGTATCCAGCTAAGAAGGGTTAAGTGCTCCGGCTCCCTCTGCATTCTTTTTTTCACCCAACGCTCCCTCACTTCAGATGGATTACAAGGTAAGAACATGTTACCTGTTTGCAACAATACATTTAATGTATCTTCAAATATACATACAAATTTACACTGGTGATGGGCTGCCTTGCCCCAACACAGTCTCATCATTCATCTCCAAATCTGTGGCTGTCTGCATGTCCATCTGCATCTCTGGCTGTTTGCTTTTCTTTCTATCTGAAGCTGTGGCTGGTTTTTTATCTATGTACAACTGCTTGACTTCATTTTGCAACTGTGTGAGGCCTGTTTTCTATCCATCAGCAGCTGTATGTATGTGAGTATCCGTGTGCCACTGTGGAACAGGTAAGTGATAATTCAGTTTCTATACATATATTGACTTTCTTTTTTGTCGTATAGTTTTTTAGGAACCCGTGATATCCTCAATCCCTGACGGTGTATCCATCTAAGAAGGGTTAGGTGCTCGGGTTCCCTCTGCATTCCTTTTTTCACCCAACGCTCACTCACT
The DNA here is from genome assembly GCF_030463535.1 of Salminus brasiliensis. NCBI lineage: Eukaryota > Metazoa > Chordata > Actinopteri > Characiformes > Bryconidae > Salminus > Salminus brasiliensis. Next base: position 18,313,499 of record NC_132896.1, read on the forward strand.
TCAGCTGGATTACAAGGTAAGAACATGTTATCTGTTTACAATAATACATTTAATGTATCTTCAAACATAGATACAAATTTACACCGGTAATGGGCTGCCTTGCCCCAACACAGTCTCATCGTCAATCTCCAAATGTGTGGCTGTCTGCATGTCCATCTGTATCTCTGGCTTTTTGGTTTTCATTCCATCTGAAGCTGTTGCTGGCTTTTTATCTATGTTCAACTGTTTGACTTTCTTTTTGCAACTGTGTGAGGCCTGCCTTCCATCCATCAGCAGCTGTATGTATGTGAGTATCTGTATGCCACTGTGGAACAGGTAAGTGATAATTCAGTTTCTATACATATATTGACTTTCTTTTTTGTCATACAGGTTTTCAGGAACCCATGATTTCCTCAATCCCTGAAAGTGTATCCATCTAAGAAGTGTTAGGTGCTCCGGCTTCCTCTGCATTCCTTTTTTCACCCAACGCTCACTCACTTCAGCTGGATAACCAGGTAAAAGCATGTTACCTGTTTACAATAATACATTTAATGTATCTTCAAACAAAGATAAAAATTTACCGCGGTGATGGGCTGCCTTGCCCCAACACAGTCTCATCATCCATCTCCAAATGTGTGGCTGTCTGCATATCCATCTTCATCTCTGGCGTTTTGGTTTTCTTTCCATCTAATCTGATCTATGTTCAACTGTTTGACTTTCTTATTGTAACTGTATGAGGCCTGCCTTCCATCCATCAGCAGCTGTATGAATGTGAGTACCCGTATGCCACTGTGGAACAGGTAAGTGATAATTCAGTTTCTATACATATATTGACTTTCTTTTTTGTCATACAGGTTTTCAGGAACCCATGATTTCCTCAATCCCTGAAGGTTTATCTATCTAAGAAGGGTAGGTGCTCCGGCTCCTTCTGCATTCCTTTTTTCACCCAATGCTCACTCACTTCAGCTGGATTACAAGGTAAAAGCATGTTATCTGTTTACAATAATACATTTAATGTATCTTCAAACATAGATACAAATTTACACTGGTGATGGGCTGCCTTTCTCCAACACAGTCTCATCATCAATCTCCAAATGTGTGGCTGTCTGCATGTCAATCTGCATCTCTGGCTTTTTGGTTTTCGTTCCATCTGAAGCTGTGGCTGGCTTTTTATCTATGTTCAACTGTTTGACTTTCTTTTTGCAACTGAGTGAGGCCTGCTTTCTATCCATCAGCAGCTGTATGTATGTGAGTATCCGTTTGCCACTGTGGAACAGGTAAGTGATAATTCAGTTTCTGTACATATATTGACTTTCTTTTTTGTCATACAGGTTTTCAGGAACCCATGATATCCTCAATCCCTGAACGTGTATCCAGCTAAGAAGGGTTAGGAGCTCCGGCTCTGTTTGCATTCCTTTTTTCACCCAACGCTCACTCACTTCAGCTGGATAACAAGGTAAAAGCATGTTACCTGTTAACAATAATACATGTAATGTATCTTCAAACATAGATATAAATTTACACTGGGGATGGGCTGCCTTGCCCCAACACAGTCTCATCATCCATCTCCAAATGGGTGGCTGTCTGCATGTCCATCTGCATCTCTGACTTTTTGGTTTTCATTCCATCTGAAGTTGTTGCTGGCTTTTCATCTATGTTCAACTATATGACTTTCTTTTTGCAACTGTGTGAGGCCTGCCTTCCATACATAAGCAGCTGTTTGTATGTGAGTATCCGTGTGCCACTGTGGAACAGGTAAGTGATAATTCACTTTCTATCCATATATTGACTGTCCTTTTTGTCATACAGTATTTCAGAAACCCTTGATATCCTCAATCCCTTAAAGTGTATCCAGCTAAGAAGGGTTAAGTGCTCCGGCTCCCTCTGCATTCTTTTTTTCACCCAACGCTCCCTCACTTCAGATGGATTACAAGGTAAGAACATGTTACCTGTTTGCAACAATACATTTAATGTATCTTCAAATATACATACAAATTTACACTGGTGATGGGCTGCCTTGCCCCAACACAGTCTCATCATTCATCTCCAAATCTGTGGCTGTCTGCATGTCCATATGCATCTCTGGCTGTTTGCTTTTCTTTCTATCTGAAGCTGTGGCTGGTTTTTTATCTATGTACAACTGCTTGACTTCATTTTGCAACTGTGTGAGGCCTGTTTTCTATCCATCAGCAGCTGTACGTATGTGAGTATCCGTGTGCCACTGTGGAACAGGTAAGTGATAATTCAGTTTCTATACATATATTGACTTTCTTTTTTGTCATCCAGGTTTTCAGGAACCCATGATATACTCAATCCCTAAAAGTGTATCCAGCTAAGAAGGGTTAGGTGCTCCGGCTCCCTCTGCATTCCTTTTTTCACCCAACGCTCACTTACTTGAGCTGGATTACAAGGTAAGAACATGTTACCTGTTAACAATAATACATGTAATGTATCTTCAAACATAGATACACATTTAAACTGGTGATGGGCTGCCTTGCCCCAACACAGTCTCACCATCCATCTCCAAATATGTGGCTGTCTGCATGTCCATCTGCACCTCTGGCGTTTTGGTTTTCTTTCCATCTGAAGCTGTGGCTGGCTTTTTATCTATGTTCAACTGTTTAACTTTGTTTTTGCGAATGTGTGAGGCCTGCCTTCCATCCATCAGCAGCTGTATGTATGTGAGTATCCGTTTGCCACTGTGGAACAGGTAAGTGATAATTCAGTTTCTATCCATATATTGACTTTCTTTTTTGTCATACAATTTTTCAGGAACCCATGATATACTCAATCCCTAAAAGTGTATCCAGCTAAGAAGGGTTAGGTGCTCCGGCTCCCTCTGCATTCCTTTTTTCACCCAACGCTCACTTACTTCAGCTGGATTACAAGGTAAAAGCATGTTACCTGTTTACAATAATACATTTAATGTATCTTCAAACATGAATACAAATTTTCAGTGGTGATGGGCTGCCTTGTCCCAACACAGTCTCATCATCCATCTCCAAATGTGTGGCTGTCTGCATGTCAATCTGCATCTCTGGCAGTTTGGTTTTCTTTCTATCTGAATCTGTGGCTGGCTTTTTATCTATGTTCAACTGTTTGACTTTCTTTTTGCAACTGTGTGAGGTCTGCTTTCTATGCATCAGCAGCTGTATGTATTTGGGTATCCGTATGCCACTGTGGAACAGGTAAGTGCTAATTCTGTTTCTATACATATATTGACTTTCTTTTTTGTCATACAGGTTTTCAGGGAGCCATGATATCCTCAATCCCTGAAAGTGTATCCATCTAAGAAGGGTTTGGTGCTCCGTCTCATTCTGCATTTTCTTTTACCCAACACTCACTTGCTTCAGCTGGATTACAAGGTAAAAGCATGCTATCTGTTTACAATAATACATTTGATGTATCTTCAAACATAGATATAAATTTACACTGGTGATGGGCTGCCTTGCCCCAACACAGTCATCATCCATCTCCAAATGTGTGGCTGTCTGCATGTCAATCTGCATCTCTGACTTTTTGGTTTTCTTTCTATCTGAAACTGTAGCTGGTTTTTTAGCTATGTACAACGGGTTGACTTCATTTTGCAACTGTGTGAGGCCTGCTTTCTATCCATCAGCAGCTGTACGTATGTGAGTACCCGTATGCCAGTGTGGAACAGGTAAGTGATAATTCAGTTTCTATACATATATTGACTTTCTTTTTTGTCATACAGGTTTTCAGGAACCCATAATTTCCTCAATCCCTGAAGGTTTATCTATCTAAGAAGGGTTAGGTGCTCCGGCTCCTTCTGCATTCCTTTTTTCAACCCAACGCTCACTCACTTCAGCTGGATTACAAGGTAAAAGCATGTTACCTGTTCACAATAATACATTTAATGTATCTTCAAACATAGATACACATTTACACTGGTGATGGGCTGCCTTGCCCCAACACAGTCTCATCGTCAATCTCCTAATGTGTGGCTATCTGCATGTCCATATGTATCTCTGGCGTTTTGGTTTTCTTTCCATCTGAAGCTGTTGCTGGCTTTTTATCTATGTTCAACTGTTTGACTTTCTTTTTGCAACTGTGAGATCTGCTTTCTATCCATCAGCAGCTGTATGTATGTGAGTATCCGTGTGCCACTGTGGAACAGGTAAGTGATAATTCAGTTTCTATACATATATTGACTTTCTTTTTTGTCATCCAGGTTCTCTGGAATCCATGATATCCTCAATCCCTGAAGGTGTATCCAGCTAAGAAGGGTTAGGTGCTCCGGCTCTGTTTGCATTCCTTTTTTCACCCAACGCTCACTCACTTCAGCTGGATAACAAGGTAAATGCATGTTACCTGTTAACAATAATACATGTAATGTATCTTCAAACATAGATATAAATTTACACTGGTGATAGGCTGCCTTGCCCCAACACATTCTCATCATCAATCTCCTAATATGTTGCTCTCTGCATGTCCATCTGTATCTCTGGCTTTTTGGTTTTCATTCCATCTGAAGCTGTTGCTGGCTTTTTATCTATGTTCAACTGTTTGACTTTCTTTTTGCAACTGTGTGAGGCCTGCCTTCCATCCATCAGCAGCTGTATGTATGTGAGTATCTGTATGCCACTGTGGAACAGGTAAGTGATAATTCAGTTTCTATACATATATTGACTTTCTTTTTTGTCATACAGGTTTTCAGGAACCCATGATTTCCTCAATCCCTGAAGGTTTATCTATCTAAGAAGGGTTAGGTGCTCCGGCTCCTTCTGCATTCCTTTTTTCACCCAACGCTCACTCACTTCAGCTGGATAACAAGGTAAAAGCATGTTACCTGTTAACAATAATACATGTAATGTATCTTCAAACATAGATATAAATTTACACTGGGGATGGGCTGCCTTGCCCCAACACAGTCTCATCATCCATCTCCAAATGGGTGGCTGTCTGCATGTCCATCTGCATCTCTGACTTTTTGGTTTTCATTCCATCTGAAGTTGTTGCTGGCTTTTCATCTATGTTCAACTGTATGACTTTCTTTTTGCAACTGTGTGAGGCCTGCCTTCCATACATAAGCAGCTGTTTGTATGTGAGTATCCGTGTGCCACTGTGGAACAGGTAAGTGATAATTCACTTTCTATACATATATTGACTGTCCTTTTTGTCATACAGTATTTCAGAAACCCTTGATATCCTCAATCCCTTAAAGTGTATCCAGCTAAGAAGGGTTAAGTGCTCCGGCTCCCTCTGCATTCTTTTTTTCACCCAACGCTCCCTCACTTCAGATGGATTACAAGGTAAGAACATGTTACCTGTTTGCAACAATACATTTAATGTATCTTCAAATACACATACAAATTTACACTGGTGATGGGCTGCCTTGCCCCAACACAGTCTCATCATTCATCTCCAAATCTGTGGCTGTCTGCATGTCCATATGCATCTCTGGCTGTTTGCTTTTCTTTCTATCTGAAGCTGTGGCTGGTTTTTTATCTATGTACAACTGCTTGACTTCATTTTGCAACTGTGTGAGGCCTGTTTTCTATCCATCAGCAGCTGTACGTATGTGAGTATCCGTGTGCCACTGTGGAACAGGTAAGTGATAATTCAGTTTCTATACATATATTGACTTTCTTTTTTGTCATCCAGGTTTTCAGGAACCCATGATATACTCAATCCCTAAAAGTGTATCCAGCTAAGAAGGGTTAGGTGCTCCGGCTCCCTCTGCATTCCTTTTTTCACCCAACGCTCACTTACTTGAGCTGGATTACAAGGTAAGAACATGTTACCTGTTAACAATAATACATGTAATGTATCTTCAAACATAGATACACATTTAAACTGGTGATGGGCTGCCTTGCCCCAACACAGTCTCACCATCCATCTCCAAATATGTGGCTGTCTGCATGTCCATCTGCACCTCTGGCGTTTTGGTTTTCTTTCCATCTGAAGGTGTGGCTGGCTTTTTATCTATGTTCAACTGTTTAACTTTGTTTTTGCGAATGTGTGAGGCCTGCCTTCCATCCATCAGCAGCTGTATGTATGTGAGTATCCGTTTGCCACTGTGGAACAGGTAAGTGATAATTCAGTTTCTATCCATATATTGACTTTCTTTTTTGTCATACAATTTTTCAGGAACCCATGATATACTCAATCCCTAAAAGTGTATCCAGCTAAGAAGGGTTAGGTGCTCCGGCTCCCTCTGCATTCCTTTTTTCACCCAACGCTCACTTACTTCAGCTGGATTACAAGGTAAAAGCATGTTACCTGTTTACAATAATACATTTAATGTATCTTCAAACATGAATACAAATTTTCAGTGGTGATGGGCTGCCTTGTCCCAACACAGTCTCATCATCCATCTCCAAATGTGTGGCTGTCTGCATGTCAATCTGCATCTCTGGCAGTTTGGTTTTCTTTCTATCTGAATCTGTGGCTGGCTTTTTATCTATGTTCAACTGTTTGACTTTCTTTTTGCAACTGTGTGAGGTCTGCTTTCTATGCATCAGCAGCTGTATGTATTTGGGTATCCGTATGCCACTGTGGAACAGGTAAGTGCTAATTCTGTTTCTATACATATATTGACTTTCTTTTTTGTCATACAGGTTTTCAGGGAGCCATGATATCCTCAATCCCTGAAAGTGTATCCATCTAAGAAGGGTTTGGTGCTCCGTCTCATTCTGCATTTTCTTTTACCCAACACTCACTTGCTTCAGCTGGATTACAAGGTAAAAGCATGCTATCTGTTTACAATAATACATTTGATGTATCTTCAAACATAGATATAAATTTACACTGGTGATGGGCTGCCTTGCCCCAACACAGTCATCATCCATCTCCAAATGTGTGGCTGTCTGCATGTCAATCTGCATCTCTGACTTTTTGGTTTTCTTTCTATCTGAAACTGTAGCTGGTTTTTTAGCTATGTACAACGGGTTGACTTCATTTTGCAACTGTGTGAGGCCTGCTTTCTATCCATCAGCAGCTGTACGTATGTGAGTACCCGTATGCCAGTGTGGAACAGGTAAGTGATAATTCAGTTTCTATACATATATTGACTTTCTTTTTTGTCATACAGGTTTTCAGGAACCCATGATTTCCTCAATCCCTGAAGGTTTATCTATCTAAGAAGGGTTAGGTGCTCCGGCTCCTTCTGCATTCCTTTTTTCAACCCAACGCTCACTCACTTCAGCTGGATTACAAGGTAAAAGCATGTTACCTGTTCACAATAATACATTTAATGTATCTTCAAACATAGATACACATTTACACTGGTGATGGGCTGCCTTGCCCCAACACAGTCTCATCGTCAATCTCCTAATGTGTGGCTATCTGCATGTCCATATGTATCTCTGGCGTTTTGGTTTTCTTTCCATCTGAAGCTGTTGCTGGCTTTTTATCTATGTTCAACTGTTTGACTTTCTTTTTGCAACTGTGAGATCTGCTTTCTATCCATCAGCAGCTGTATGTATGTGAGTATCCGTGTGCCACTGTGGAACAGGTAAGTGATAATTCAGTTTCTATACATATATTGACTTTCTTTTTTGTCATCCAGGTTCTCTGGAATCCATGATATCCTCAATCCCTGAAGGTGTATCCAGCTAAGAAGGGTTAGGTGCTCCGGCTCTGTTTGCATTCCTTTTTTCACCCAACGCTCACTCACTTCAGCTGGATAACAAGGTAAATGCATGTTACCTGTTAACAATAATACATGTAATGTATCTTCAAACATAGATATAAATTTACACTGGTGATAGGCTGCCTTGCCCCAACACATTCTCATCATCAATCTCCTAATATGTTGCTCTCTGCATGTCCATCTGTATCTCTGGCTTTTTGGTTTTCATTCCATCTGAAGCTGTTGCTGGCTTTTTATCTATGTTCAACTGTTTGACTTTCTTTTTGCAACTGTGTGAGGCCTGCCTTCCATCCATCAGCAGCTGTATGTATGTGAGTATCTGTATGCCACTGTGGAACAGGTAAGTGATAATTCAGTTTCTATACATATATTGACTTTCTTTTTTGTCATACAGGTTTTCAGGAACCCATGATTTCCTCAATCCCTGAAGGTTTATCTATCTAAGAAGGGTTAGGTGCTCCGGCTCCTTCTGCATTCCTTTTTTCACCCAACGCTCACTCACTTCAGCTGGATAACAAGGTAAAAGCATGTTACCTGTTAACAATAATACATGTAATGTATCTTCAAACATAGATATAAATTTACACTGGGGATGGGCTGCCTTGCCCCAACACAGTCTCATCATCCATCTCCAAATGGGTGGCTGTCTGCATGTCCATCTGCATCTCTGACTTTTTGGTTTTCATTCCATCTGAAGTTGTTGCTGGCTTTTCATCTATGTTCAACTGTATGACTTTCTTTTTGCAACTGTGTGAGGCCTGCCTTCCATACATAAGCAGCTGTTTGTATGTGAGTATCCGTGTGCCACTGTGGAACAGGTAAGTGATAATTCACTTTCTATACATATATTGACTGTCCTTTTTGTCATACAGTATTTCAGAAACCCTTGATATCCTCAATCCCTTAAAGTGTATCCAGCTAAGAAGGGTTAAGTGCTCCGGCTCCCTCTGCATTCTTTTTTTCACCCAACGCTCCCTCACTTCAGATGGATTACAAGGTAAGAACATGTTACCTGTTTGCAACAATACATTTAATGTATCTTCAAATACACATACAAATTTACACTGGTGATGGGCTGCCTTGCCCCAACACAGTCTCATCATTCATCTCCAAATCTGTGGCTGTCTGCATGTCCATCTGCATCTCTGGCTGTTTGCTTTTCTTTCTAATTGAAGCTGTGGCTGGTTTTTTATCTATGTACAACTGCTTGACTTCATTTTGCAACTGTGTGAGGCCTGTTTTCTTTCCATCAGCAGCTGTACGTATGTGAGTATCCGTGTGCCACTGTGGAACAGGTAAGTGATAATTCAGTTTCTATACATATATTGACTTTCTTTTTTGTCGTACAGTTTTTTAGGAACCCGTGATATCCTCAATCCCTGACGGTGTATCCATCTAAGAAGGGTTAGGTGCTCGGGCTCCCTCTGCATTCCTTTTTTCACCCAACGCTCACTCACTTCAGCTGGATTACAAGGTAAGAACATGTTATCTGTTTACAATAATACATTTAATGTATCTTCAAACATAGATACAAATTTACACCGGTAATGGGCTGCCTTGCCCCAACACAGTCTCATCGTCAATCTTCTAATGTGTGGCTGTCTACATGTCCATCTGCATCTCTGACGTTTTGGTTTTCTTTACATCAGAAGCTGTGGCTTACTTTTTATCTATGATCAACTGTCTGACTTTCTTTTTGCAACTGTGTGAGGTCTGCTTTTTGTCCATCAACAGTTGTATGTCTGTGAGTATCCGTATGCCACTGTGGAACAGGTAAGTGATAATTCAGTTTCTATACATATATTGACTTTATTTTTTGTCATACAGGTTTTCAGGAACCCATGATTTCCTCAATCCCTGAAAGTGTATCCATCTAAGAAGTGTTAGGTGCTCCGGCTCCCTCTGCATTCCTTTTTTCACCCAACGCTCACTTACTTCAGCTGGATTACAAGGTAAAAGCATGTTACCTGTTTACAATAATACATTTAATGTATCTTCAAACATGAATACAAATTTTCACTGGTGATGGGCTGCCTTGTCCCAACACAGTCTCATCATCCATCTCCAAATGTGTGGCTGTCTTTATGTCCATCTGCATCTCTGGCGTTTTGGTTTTCTTTCCATCTGAAGGTGTGGCTGGCTTTTTATCTATTTTCAACTGTTTGACTTTCTTTTTGCAACTGTGTGAGGCCTGCCTTCCATCCATCAGCAGCTGTATGTGAGTATCCGTGTGCCACCGTGGAACAAGTAAGTGATAATTCAGTTTCTATACATATATTGACTTTCTTTTTTGTCATACAGGTTTTCAGGAAGCCATGATATCCTCAATCCCTAAAAGTGTATCCAGCTAAGAAGGGTTAGGTGCTCCGGCTCCTTCTGCATTCCTTTTTTTACCCAACGCTCACTTACTTCAGCTGGATTACAAGGTAAAAGCATGTTACCTGTTTACAATAATACATTTAATGTATCTTCAAACATAGATACAAATTTACACTGGTGATGGGCTGCCTTGCCCCAACACAGTCTCATCATCCATCTCCAAATGTGTGGCTGTCTGCATGTCCTTCTGCATCTCTGACTTTTTGGTTTTCATTCCATCTGAAGTTGTTGATGGCTTTTCATCTATGTTCAACTGTCTGACTTTCTTTTTGCAACTATGTGAGGCCTGCTTTCTATCCATCAGCAGCTGTATGTATGTGAGTATCCGTGTGCCACTGTGGAACAGGTAAGTGATAATTAAGTTTCTATACATATAGTGACTTTCCTTTTTGTCATACAGATTCTTTGGAACCCATGATATCCTCAATCCCTGAAGGTGTATCCATCTAAGAAGGGTTAGGTGCTCCGGCTCCTTCTGCATTCCTTTTTTCACCCAACGCTCACTCACTTCAGCTGGATTACAAGGTAAAAGCATGTTACCTATTTACAATAATACACTTAATGTATCTTCAAACAAAGATAAAAATTTACCGCGGTGATGGGCTGCCTTGCCCCAACACAGTCTCATCGTCCATCTCCAAATGTGTGGCTGTCTGCATATCCATCTTCATCTCTGGCGTTTTGGTTTTCTTTCCATCTGATCTGATCTATGTTCAACTGTTTGACTTTCTTATTGTAACTGTATGAGGCCTGCCTTCCATCCATCAGCAGCTGTATGTATGTGAGTACCCGTATGCCACTGTGGAACAGGTAAGTGATAATTCAGTTTCTATACATATATTGACTTTCTTTGTTGTCATACAGGTTTTCAGGAACCCATGATTTCCTCAATCCCTGAAGGTTTATCTATCTAAGAAGGGTTAGGTGCTCCGGCTCCTTCTGCATTCCTTTTTTCACCCAATGCTCACTCACGTCAGCTGGATTACAAGGTAAAAGCATGTTATCTGTTTACAATAATACATTTAATGTATCTTCAAACATGAATACAAATTTTCACTGGTGATGGGCTGCCTTGTCCCAACACAGTCTCATCATCCATCTCCAAATGTGTGGCTGTCTTTATGTCCATCTGCATCTCTGGCGTTTTGGTTTTCTTTCCATCTGAAGGTGTGGCTGGCTTTTTATCTATGTTCAACTGTTTGACTTTCTTTTTGCAACTGTGTGAGGCCTGCCTTCCATCCATCAGCAGCTGTATGTGAGTATCCGTGTGCCACCGTGGAACAAGTAAGTGATAATTAAGTTTCTATACATATATTGACTTTCTTTTTTGTCATACAGGTTTTCAGGAAGCCATGATATCCTCAATCCCTAAAAGTGTATCCAGCTAAGAAGGGTTAGGTGCTCCGGCTCCTTCTGCATTCCTTTTTTTACCCAACGCTCACTTACTTCAGCTGGATTACAAGGTAAAAGCATGTTACCTGTTTACAATAATACATTTAATGTATCTTCAAACATAGATACAAATTTATACTGGTGATGGGCTGCCTTGCCCCAACACAGTCTCATCATCCATCTCCAAATGTGTGGCTGTCTGCATGTCAATCTGCATCTCTGGCAGTTTGGTTTTCTTTCTATCTGAAACTGTGGCTGGCTTTTTATCTATGTTCAACTTTTTGACATTTTTTTTGCAACTGTGTTAGGTCTGCTTTCTATCCATCAGCAGCTGTATGTATGTGAGTATCCGTGTGCCACTGTGGAACAGGTAAGTGATAATTAAGTTTCTATACATATAGTGACTTTCCTTTTTGTCATACAGATTCTTTGGAACCCATGATATCCTCAATCCCTGAAGGTGTATCCATCTAAGAAGGGTTAGGTGCTCCGGCTCCTTCTGCATTCCTTTTTTCACCCAACGCTCACTCACTTCAGCTGGATTACAAGGTAAAAGCACGTTACCTATTTACAATAATACACTTAATGTATCTTCAAACAAAGATAAAAATTTACCGCGGTGATGGGCTGCCTTGCCCCAACACAGTCTCATCATCCATCTCCAAATGTGTGGCTGTCTGCATATCCATCTTCATCTCTGGCGTTTTGGTTTTCTTTCCATCTGATCTGATCTATGTTCAACTGTTTGACTTTCTTATTGTAACTGTATGAGGCCTGCCTTCCATCCATCAGCAGCTGTATGTATGTGAGTACCCGTATGCCACTGTGGAACAGGTAAGTGATCATTCTGTTTCTATACATATATTGACTTTCTTTTTTGTCATACAGGTTTTCAGGAAGCCATGATATCCTCAATCCCTGAAGTTGTATCCATCTAAGAAGTGTTAGGTGCTCCGTCTCATTCTGCATTTTCTTTTACCCAACGCTCACTTGCTTCAGCTGGATTACAAGGTAAAAGCATGTTACCTGTTTACAATAATACATTTAATGTATCTTCAAACATAGATACAAATTTACACTGGTGATGGGCTACCTTGCCCCAACACAGTCTCCTCATCCATCTCCAAATGTGTGGCTGTCTTTATGTCCATCTGCATCTCTGGCGTTTTGGTTTTCTTTCCATCTGAAGGTGTGGCTGGCTTTTTATCTATGTTCAACTGTTTGACTTTCTTTTTGCAACTGTGTGAGGCCTGCCTTCCATCCATCAGCAGCTGTATGTGAGTATCCGTGTGCCACCGTGGAACAAGTAAGTGATAATTAAGTTTCTATACATATATTGACTTTCTTTTTTGTCATACAGGTTTTCAGGAAGCCATGATATCCTCAATCCCTAAAAGTGTATCCAGCTAAGAAGGGTTAGGTGCTCCGGCTCCTTCTGCATTCCTTTTTTTACCCAACGCTCACTTACTTCAGCTGGATTACAAGGTAAAAGCATGTTACCTGTTTACAATAATACATTTAATGTATCTTCAAACATAGATACAAATTTACACTGGTGATGGGCTGCCTTGCCCCAACACAGTCTCATCATCCATCTCCAAATGTGTGGCTGTCTGCATGTCAATCTGCATCTCTGGCAGTTTGGTTTTCTTTCTATCTGAAACTGTGGCTGGCTTTTTATCTATGTTCAACTTTTTGACATTTTTTTTGCAACTGTGTTAGGTCTGCTTTCTATCCATCAGCAGCTGTATGTATGTGAGTATCCGTGTGCCACTGTGGAACAGGTAAGTGATAATTAAGTTTCTATACATATAGTGACTTTCCTTTTTGTCATACAGATTCTTTGGAACCCATGATATCCTCAATCCCTGAAGGTGTATCCATCTAAGAAGGGTTAGGTGCTCCGGCTCCTTCTGCATTCCTTTTTTCACCCAACGCTCACTCACTTCAGCTGGATAACAAGGTAAAAGCATGTTACCTGTTAACAATAATACATGTAATGTATCTTCAAACATAGATATAAATTTACACTGGGGATGGGCTGCCTTGCCCCAACACAGTCTCATCATCCATCTCCAAATGGGTGGCTGTCTGCATGTCCATCTGCATCTCTGACTTTTTGGTTTTCATTCCATCTGAAGTTGTTGCTGGCTTTTCATCTATGTTCAACTGTATGACTTTCTTTTTGCAACTGTGTGAGGCCTGCCTTCCATACATAAGCAGCTGTTTGTATGTGAGTATCCGTGTGCCACTGTGGAACAGGTAAGTGATAATTCAGTTTCTATACATATATTGACTTTCTTTTTTGTCATACAGGTTTTCAGGAACCCATGATTTCCTCAATCCCTGAAAGTGTATCCATCTAAGAAGTGTTAGGTGCTCCGGCTTCCTCTGCATTCCTTTTTTCACCCAACGCTCACTCGCTTCAGCTGGATTACAAGGTAAAAGCATGTTATCTGTTTACAATAATACATTTAATGTATCTTCAAACATAGATACAAATTTTCACTGGTGATTGGCTGCCTTGCCCCAACACAGTCTCATCATTAATCTCCAAATCTGTGGCTGTCTGCATGTCCATCTGCATCTCTGGCTGTTTGGTTTTCTTTCAATCTGAAGCTGTTGCTGGCTTTTTATCTATGTTCAACTGTTTGACTTTCTTTTTGCAACTGCGAGATCTGCTTTCTATCCATCAGCAGCTGTATGTTTGTGAGTATCCGTATGCCACTGTGGAACAGGTAAGTGATAATTCAGTTTCTGTACATATATTGACTTTCTTTTTTGTCATACAGGTTTTCAGGAACCCATGATATCCTCAATCCCTGAATATGTATCCAGCTAAGAAGGGTTAGGTGCTCCGGCTCTGTTTGCATTCCTTTTTTCACCTAACGCTCACTCACTTCAGCTGGATAACAAGGTAAAAGCATGTTACCTGTTAACAATAATACATGTAATGTATCTTCAAACATAGATATAAATTTACACTGGGGATGGGCTGCCTTGCCCCAACACAGTCTCATCATCCATCTCCAAATGGGTGGCTGTCTGCATGTCCATCTGCATCTCTGACTTTTTGGTTTTCATTCCATCTGAAGTTGTTGCTGGCTTTTCATCTATGTTCAACTGTATGACTTTCTTTTTGCAACTGTGTGAGGCCTGCCTTCCAAACATAAGCAGCTGTTTGTATGTGAGTATCCGTGTGCCACTGTGGAACAGGTAAGTGATAATTCACTTTCTATACATATATTGACTGTCCTTTTTGTCATACAGTATTTCAGAAACCCTTGATATCCTCAATCCCTTAAAGTGTATCCAGCTAAGAAGGGTTAAGTGCTCCGGCTCCCTCTGCATTCTTTTTTTCACCCAACGCTCCCTCACTTCAGATGGATTACAAGGTAAGAACATGTTACCTGTTTGCAACAATACATTTAATGTATCTTCAAATACACATACAAATTTACACTGGTGATGGGCTGCCTTGCCCCAACACAGTCTCATCATTCATCTCCAAATCTGTGGCTGTCTGCATGTCCATCTGCATCTCTGGCTGTTTGCTTTTCTTTCTAATTGAAGCTGTGGCTGGTTTTTTATCTATGTACAACTGCTTGACTTCATTTTGCAACTGTGTGAGGCCTGTTTTCTATCCATCAGCAGCTGTACGTATGTGAGTATCCGTGTGCCACTGTGGAACAGGTAAGTGATAATTCAGTTTCTATACATATATTGACTTTCTTTTTTATCGTACAGTTTTTTTGGAACCCGTGATATCCTCAATCCCTGACAGTGTATCCATCTAAGAAGGGTTAGGTGCTCGGGCTCCCTCTGCATTCCTTTTTTCACCCAACGCTCACTCACTTCAGCTGGATTACAAGGTAAGAACATGTTATCTGTTTACAATAATACATTTAATGTATCTTCAAACATAGATACAAATTTACACCGGTAATGGGCTGCCTTGCCCCAACACAGTCTCATCGTCAATCTTCTAATGTGTGGCTGTCTACATGTCCATCTGCATCTCTGACGTTTTGGTTTTCTTTACATCAGAAGCTGTGGCTTGCTTTTTATCTATGTTCAACTGTCTGACTTTCTTTTTGCAACTGTGTGAGGTCTGCTTTCTATCCATCAGCAGCTGTATGTATTTGGGTATCCGTATGCCACTGTGGAACAGGTAAGTGCTAATTCTGTTTCTATACATATATTGACTTTCTTTTTTGTCATACAGGTTTTCAGGGAGCCATGATATCCTCAATCCCTGAAAGTGTATCCATCTAAGAAGGGTTTGGTGCTCCGTCTCATTCTGCATTTTCTTTTACCCAACACTCACTTGCTTCAGCTGGATTACAAGGTAAAAGCATGCTATCTGTTTACAATAATACATTTGATGTATCTTCAAACATAGATATAAATTTACACTGGTGATGGGCTGCCTTGCCCCAACACAGTCATCATCCATCTCCAAATGTGTGGCTGTCTGCATGTCAATCTGCATCTCTGACTTTTTGGTTTTCTTTCTATCTGAAACTGTAGCTGGTTTTTTAGCTATGTACAACGGTTTGACTTCATTTTGCAACTGTGTGAGGCCTGCTTTCTATCCATCAGCAGCTGTACGTATGTGAGTACCCGTATGCCACTGTGGAACAGGTAAGTGATAATTCAGTTTCTATACATATATTGACTTTCTTTTTTGTCATCCAGGTTCTCTGGAATCCATGATATCCTCAATCCCTGAAGGTGTATCCAGCTAAGAAGGGTTAGGTGCTCCGGCTCTGTTTGCATTCCTTTTTTCACCCAACGCTCACTCACTTCAGCTGGATAACAAGGTAAATGCATGTTACCTGTTAACAATAATAAATGTAATGTATCTTCAAACATAGATATAAATTTACACTGGTGATAGGCTGCCTTGCCCCAACACATTCTCATCGTCAATCTCCTAATTTGTTGCTCTCTGCATGTCCATCTGTATCTCTGGCTTTTTGGTTTTCATTCCATCTGAAGCTGTTGCTGGCTTTTTATCTATGTTCAACTGTTTGACTTTCTTTTTGCAACTGTGTGAGGCCTGCCTTCCATCCATCAGCAGCTGTATGTATGTGAGTATCTGTATGCCACTGTGGAACAGGTAAGTGATAATTCAGTTTCTATACATATATTGACTTTCTTTTTTGTCATACAGGTTTTCAGGAACCCATGATATACTCAATCCCTAAAAGTGTATCCAGCTAAGAAGGGTTAGGTGCTCCGGCTCCCTCTGCATTCCTTTTTTCACCCAACGCTCACTTACTTGAGCTGGATTACAAGGTAAGAACATGTTACCTGTTAACAATAATACATGTAATGTATCTTCAAACATAGATACACATTTACACTGGTGATGGGCTGACTTGCCCCAACACAGTCTCATCATCCATCTCCAAATATGTGGCTGTCTGCATGTCCATCTGCACCTCTGGCGTTTTGGTTTTCTTTCCATCTGAAGCTGTGGCTGGCTTTTTATCTATGTTCAACTTTTTAACTTTGTTTTTGCGAATGTGTGAGGCCTGCCTTCCATCCATCAGCAGCTGTATGTATTTGAGTATCCGTTTGCCACTGTGGAACAGGTAAGTGATAATTCAGTTTCTATCCATATATTGACTTTCTTTTTTGTCATACAATTTTTCAGGAACCCATGATATACTCAATCCCTAAAAGTGTATCCAGCTAAGAAGGGTTAGGTGCTCTGGCTCCCTCTGCATTCCTTTTTTCACCCAACGCTCACTTACTTCAGCTGGATTACAAGGTAAAAGCATGTTACCTGTTTACAATAATACATTTAATGTATCTTCAAACATGAATACAAATTTTCAGTGGTGATGGGCTGCCTTGTTCCAACACAGTCTCATCATCCATCTCCAAATGTGTGGCTGTCTTTATGTCCATCTGCATCTCTGGCGTTTTGGTTTTCTTTCCATCTGAAGGTGTGGCTGGCTTTTTATCTATGTTCAACTGTTTGACTTTCTTTTTGCAACTGTGTGAGGCCTGCCTTCCATCCATCAGCAGCTGTATGTGAGTATCCGTGTGCCACCGTG
Organism: Salminus brasiliensis; assembly: GCF_030463535.1. Classification (NCBI taxonomy): domain Eukaryota; kingdom Metazoa; phylum Chordata; class Actinopteri; order Characiformes; family Bryconidae; genus Salminus; species Salminus brasiliensis. Next base: position 18,330,932 of record NC_132896.1, read on the forward strand.
GAACAAGTAAGTGATAATTAAGTTTCTATACATATATTGACTTTCTTTTTTGTCATACAGGTTTTCAGGAAGCCATGATATCCTCAATCCCTAAAAGTGTATCCAGCTAAGAAGGGTTAGGTCCTCTGGCTCCTTCTGCATTCCTTTTTTTACCCAACGCTCACTTACTTCAGCTGGATTACAAGGTAAAAGCATGTTACCTGTTTACAATAATACATTTAATGTATCTTCAAACATAGATACAAATTTACACTGGTGATGGGCTGCCTTGCCCCAACACAGTCTCATCATCCATCTCCAAATGTGTGGCTGTCTGCATGTCCATCTGCATCTCTGACTTTTTGGTTTTCATTCCATCTGAAGTTGTTGCTGGCTTTTCATCTATGTTCAACTGTCTGACTTTCTTTTTGCAACTGTGTGAGGCCTGCCTTCCATACATAAGCAGCTGTTTGTATGTGAGTATCCGTGTGCCACTTTGGAACAGGTAAGTGATAATTCACTTTCTATACATATATTGACTGTCCTTTTTGTCATACAGTATTTCAGAAACCCTTGATATCCTCAATCCCTTAAAGTGTATCCAGCTGAGAAGGGTTAAGTGCTCCGGCTCCCTCTGCATTCTTTTTTTCACCCAACGCTCCCTCACTTCAGATGGATTACAAGGTAAGAACATGTTACCTGTTTGCAACAATACATTTAATGTATCTTCAAATATACATACAAATTTACACTGGTGATGGGCTGCCTTGCCCCAACACAGTCTCATCATTCATCTCCAAATCTGTGGCTGTCTGCATGTCCATCTGCATCTCCGGCTGTTTGCTTTTCTTTCTATCTGAAGCTGTGGCTGGTTTTTTATCTATGTACAACTGCTTGACTTCATTTTGCAAATGTGTGAGGCCTGTTTTCTATCCATCAGCAGCTGTATGTATGTGAGTATCCGTGTGCCACTGTGGAACAGGTAAGTGATAATTCAGTTTCTATACATATATTGACTTTCTTTTTTGTCGTACAGTTTTTTAGGAACCCGTGATATCCTCAATCCCTGACGGTGTATCCATCTAAGAAGGGTTAGGTGCTCGGGTTCCCTCTGCATTCCTTTTTTCACCCAACGCTCACTCACTTCAGCTGGATTACAAGGTAAGAACATGTTATCTGTTTACAATAATACATTTAATGTATCTTCAAACATAGATACAAATTTACACCGGTAATGGGCTGCCTTGCCCCAACACAGTCTCATCGTCAATCTTCTAATGTGTGGCTGTCTACATGTCCATCTGCATCTCTGACGTTTTGGTTTTCTTTACATCAGAAGCTGTGGCTTGCTTTTTATCTATGTTCAACTGTCTGACTTTCTTTTTGCAACTGTGTGAGGTCTGCTTTTTGTCCATCAACAGTTGTATGTCTGTGAGTATCCGTATGCCACTGTGGAACAGGTAAGTGATAATTCAGTTTCTATACATATATTGACTTTATTTTTTGTCATACAGGTTTTCAGGAACCCATGATTTCCTCAGTCCCTGAAAGTGTATCCATCTAAGAAGTGTTAGGTGCTCCGGCTCCCTCTGCATTCCTTTTTTCACCCAACGCTCACTTACTTCAGCTGGATTACAAGGTAAAAGCATGTTACCTGTTTACAATAATACATTTAATGTATCTTCAAACATGAATACAAATTTTCACTGGTGATGGGCTGCCTTGTCCCAACACAGTCTCATCATCCATCTCCAAATGTGTGGCTGTCTGCATGTCAATCTGCATCTCTGGCAGTTTGGTTTTCTTTCTATCTGAAACTGTGGCTGGCTTTTTATCTATGTTCAACTTTTTGACATTTTTTTTGCAACTGTGTTAGGTCTGCTTTCTATCCATCAGCAGCTGTATGTATGTGAGTATCCGTGTGCCACTGTGGAACAGGTAAGTGATAATTCAGTTTCTATACATATATTGACTTTCTTTTTTGTCATACAGGTTTTCAGGAACCCATGATTTCCTCAATCCCTGAAGGTTTATCTATCTAAGAAGGGTTAGGTGCTCCGGCTCCTTCTGCATTCCTTTTTTCACCCAATGCTCACTCACTTCAGCTGGATTACAAGGTAAAAGCATGTTATCTGTTTACAATAATACATTTAATGTATCTTCAAACATAGATACAAATTTACACTGGTGATGGGCTGCCTTTCCCCAACACAGTCTCATCATCAATCTCCAAATGTGTGGCTGTCAGCATGTCAATCTGCATCTCTGGCTTTTTGGTTTTCGTTCCATCTGAAGCTGTGGCTGGCTTTTTATCTATGATCAACTGTTTGACTTTCTTTTTGCAACTGTGTGAGGCCTGCTTTCTATCCATCAGCAGCTGTATGTATGTGAGCATCCGTATGCTACTGTGGATAAGGTAAGTGATAATTCAGTTTCTATACATATATTGACTTTCTTTTTTATCATACAGGTTCTTGGGAATCCCTGATATCCTCAATACTTGAAAGTGTATCCATCTAAGAAGGGTTAGGTGCTCCGGTTCCTTCTGCATTCCTTTTTTCACCCAATGCTCACTCACTTCAGCTGGATTACAAGGTAAAAGCATGTTATCTGTTTACAATAGTACATTTAATGTATCTTCAAACATAGATACAAATTTACACTGGTGATGGGCTACATTGCCCCAACACAGTCTCCTCATCCATCTCCAAATGTGTGGCTGTCTGCATGTCCATCTGCATCTCTGGCTTTTTGGTTTTCTTTTCTTTCTGAAGATGTGGCTGGCTTTTTATCTATGTTCAACTGTTTGACTTTCTTTTTCAACTGTGTGAGGTCTGCTTTCTATCCATCAGCAGCTGTATGTATTTGGGTATCCGTATGCCACTGTGGAACAGGTAAGTGCTAATTCTGTTTCTATACATATATTGACTTTCTTTTTTGTCATACAGGTTTTCAGGGAGCCATGATATCCTCAATCCCTGAAAGTGTATCCATCTAAGAAGGGTTTGGTGCTCCGTCTCATTCTGCATTTTCTTTTACCCAACACTCACTTGCTTCAGCTGGATTACAAGGTAAAAGCATGCTATCTGTTTACAATAATACATTTGATGTATCTTCAAACATAGATATAAATTTACACTGGTGATGGGCTGCCTTGCCCCAACACAGTCATCATCCATCTCCAAATGTGTGGCTGTCTGCATGTCAATCTGCATCTCTGACTTTTTGGTTTTCTTTCTATCTGAAACTGTAGCTGGTTTTTTAGCTATGTACAACGGTTTGACTTCATTTTGCAACTGTGTGAGGCCTGCTTTCTATCCATCAGCAGCTGTACGTATGTGAGTACCCGTATGCCACTGTGGAACAGGTAAGTGATAATTCAGTTTCTATACATATATTGACTTTCTTTTTTGTCATCCAGGTTCTCTGGAATCCATGATATCCTCAATCCCTGAAGGTGTATCCAGCTAAGAAGGGTTAGGTGCGCCGGCTCTGTTTGCATTCCTTTTTTCACCCAACGCTCACTCACTTCAGCTGGATAACAAGGTAAATGCATGTTACCTGTTAACAATAATAAATGTAATGTATCTTCAAACATAGATATAAATTTACACTGGTGATAGGCTGCCTTGCCCCAACACATTCTCATCGTCAATCTCCTAGTTTGTTGCTCTCTGCATGTCCATCTGTATCTCTGGCTTTTTGGTTTTCATTCCATCTGAAGCTGTTGCTGGCTTTTTATCTATGTTCAACTGTTTGACTTTCTTTTTGCAACTGTGTGAGGCCTGCCTTCCATCCATCAGCAGCTGTATGTATGTGAGTATCTGTATGCCACTGTGGAACAGGTAAGTGATAATTCAGTTTCTATACATATATTGACTTTCTTTTTTGTCATACAGGTTTTCAGGAACCCATGATTTCCTCAATCCCTGAAAGTGTATCCATCTAAGAAGTGTTAGGTGCTCCGGCTTCCTCTGCATTCCTTTTTTCACCCAACGCTCACTCGCTTCAGCTGGATTACAAGGTAAAAGCATGTTATCTGTTTACAATAATACATTTAATGTATCTTCAAACATAGATACAAATTTTCACTGGTGATGGGCTGCCTTGCCCCAACACAGTCTCATCATCCATCTCCAAATCTGTGGCTGTCTGCATGTCCATCTGCATCTCTGGCTGTTTGGTTTTCTTTCAATCTGAAGCTGTTGCTGGCTTTTTATCTATGTTCAACTGTTTGACTTTCTTTTTGCAACTGCGAGATCTGCTTTCTATCCATCAGCAGCTGTATGTATGTGAGTATCCGTATGCCACTGTGGAACAGGTAAGTGATAATTCAGTTTCTGTACATATATTGACTTTCTTTTTTGTCATACAGGTTTTCAGGAACCCATGATATCCTCAATCCCTGAACGTGTATCCAGCTAAGAAGGGTTAGGAGCTCCGGCTCTTTTTGCATTCCTTTTTTCACCCAACGCTCACTCACTTCAGATGGATAACCAGGTAAAAGCATGTTACCTGTTAACAATAATACATGTAATGTATCTTCAAACATAGATATAAATTTACACTGGGGATGGGCTGCCTTGCCCCAACACAGTCTCATCATCCATCTCCAAATGGGTGGCTGTCTGCATGTCCATCTGCATCTCTGACTTTTTGGTTTTCATTCCATCTGACGTTGTTGCTGGCTTTTCATCTATGTTCAACTGTATGACTTTCTTTTTGCAACTGTGTGAGGCCTGCCTTCCATACATAAGCAGCTGTTTGTATGTGAGTATCCGTGTGCCACTGTGGAACAGGTAAGTGATAATTCACTTTCTATCCATATATTGACTGTCCTTTTTGTCATACAGTATTTCAGAAACCCTTGATATCCTCAATCCCTTAAAGTGTATCCAGCTAAGAAGGGTTAAGTGCTCCGGCTCCCTCTGCATTCTTTTTTTCACCCAACGCTCCCTCACTTCAGATGGATTACAAGGTAAGAACATGTTACCTGTTTGCAACAATACATTTAATGTATCTTCAAATATACATACAAATTTACACTGGTGATGGGCTGCCTTGCCCCAACACAGTCTCATCATTCATCTCCAAATCTGTGGCTGTCTACATGTCCATCTGCATCTCTGACGTTTTGGTTTTCTTTACATCAGAAGCTGTGGCTTGCTTTTTATCTATGTTCAACTGTCTGACTTTCTTTTTGCAACTGTGTGAGGTCTGCTTTTTGTCCATCAACAGTTGTATGTCTGTGAGTATCCGTATGCCACTGTGGAGCAGGTAAGTAATAATTCAGTTTCTATACATATATTGACTTTATTTTTTGTCATCCAGGTTTTCAGGAACCCATGATATACTCAATCCCTAAAAGTGTATCCAGCTAAGAAGGGTTAGGTGCTCCGGCTCCCTCTGCATTCCTTTTTTCACCCAACGCTCACTTACTTGAGCTGGATTACAAGGTAAGAACATGTTACCTGTTAACAATAATACATGTAATGTATCTTCAAACATAGATACACATTTACACTGGTGATGGGCTGACTTGCCCCAACACAGTCTCATCATCCATCTCCAAATGTGTGGCTGTCTTTATGTCCATCTGCATCTCTGGCGTTTTGGTTTTCTTTCCATCTGAAGGTGTGGCTGGCTTTTTATCTATGTTCAACTGTTTGACTTTATTTTTGCAACTGTGTGAGGCCTGCCTTCCATCCATCAGCAGCTGTATGTAAGTATCCGTGTGCCACCGTGGAACAAGTAAGTGATAATTAAGTTTCTATACATATATTGACTTTCTTTTTTGTCATACAGGTTTTCAGGAAGCCATGATATCCTCAATCCCTAAAAGTGTATCCAGCTAAGAAGGGTTAGGTGCTCCGGCTCCTTCTGCATTCCTTTTTTTACCCAACGCTCACTTGCTTCAGCTGGATTACAAGGTAAAAGCATGTTACCTGTTTACAATAATACATTTAATGTATCTTCAAACATAGATACAAATTTACACTGGTGATGGGCTACCTTGCCCCAACACAGTCTCCTCATCCATCTCCAAATGTGTGGCTGTCTGCATGTCCATCTGCATCTCTGGCTTTTTGGTTTTCTTTCCATATGAAGCTGTGGCTGGCTTTTTATCCATGTTCAACTGTTTGACTTTCTTTTTGCAACTGTGTGAGGTCTGCTTTCTATCCATCAGCAGCTGTTTGTATGTGAGCATCCGTATGCTACTGTGGATAAGGTAAGTGATAATTCAGTTTCTATACATATATTGACTTTCTTTTTTATCATACAGGTTCTTGGGAATCCCTGATATCCTTAATACTTGAAAGTGTATCCATCTAAGAAGGGTTAGGTGCTCCGGCTCCTTCTGCATTCCTTTTTTCACCCAACGCTCACTCACTTCAGCTGGATTACAAGGTAAAAGCATGTTACCTATTTACAATAATACACTAAATGTATCTTCAAACAAAGATAAAAATTTACCGCGGTGATGGGCTGCCTTGCCCAAACACAGTCTCATCATCCATCTCCAAATGTGTGGCTGTCTGCATATCCATCTTCATCTCTGGCGTTTTGGTTTTCTTTCCATCTGATCTGATCTATGTTCAACTGTTTGACTTTCTTATTGTAACTGTATGAGGCCTGCTTTCTATCCATCAGCAGCTGTACGTATGTGAGTACCCGTATGCCAGTGTGGAACAGGTAAGTGATAATTCAGTTTCTATACATATATTGACTTTCTTTTTTGTCATACAGGTTTTCAGGAACCCATGATTTCCTCAATCCCTGAAGGTTTATCTATCTAAGAAGGGTTAGGTGCTCCGGCTCCTTCTGCATTCCTTTTTTCACCCAACGCTCACTCACTTCAGCTGGATTACAAGGTAAAAGCATGTTACCTGTTCACAATAATACATTTAATGTATCTTCAAACATAGATACAAATTTACACTGGTGATGGGCTGCCTTGCCCCAACACAGTCTCATCGTCAATCTCCTAATGTGTGGCTATCTGCATGTCCATATGTATCTCTGGCGTTTTGGTTTTCTTTCCATCTGAAGCTGTTGCTGGCTTTTTATCTATGTTCAACTGTTTGACTTTCTTTTTGCAACTGTAAGATCTGCTTTCTATCCATCAGCAGCTGTATGTATGTGAGTATCCGTGTGCCACTGTGGAACAGGTAAGTGATAATTCAGTTTCTATACATATATTGACTTTCTTTTTTGTCATACAGATTCTCTGGAACCCATGATATCCTCAATCCCTGAAGGTGTATCCATCTAAGAAGGGTTAGGTGCTCCGGCTCCTTCTGCATTCCTTTTTTCACCCAACGCTCACTCACTTCAGCTGGATTACAAGGTAAAAGCATGTTACCTATTTACAATAATACACTTAATGTATCTTCAAACAAAGATAAAAATTTACCGCGGTGATGGGCTGCCTTGCCCCAACACAGTCTCATCATCCATCTCCAAATGTGTGGCTGTCTGCATATCCATCTTCATCTCTGGCGTTTTGGTTTTCTTTCCATCTGATCTGATCTATGTTCAACTGTTTGACTTTCTTATTGTAACTGTATGAGGCCTGCCTTCCATCCATCAGCAGCTGTATGAATGTGAGTACCCGTATGCCACTGTGGAACAGGTAAGTGATAATTCAGTTTCTATACATATATTGACTTTCTTTTTTGTCATACAGGTTTTCAGGAAGCCATGATATCCTCAATCCCTGAAAGTGTATCCATCTAAGAAGTGTTAGGTGCTCCGTCTCATTCTGCATTTTTTTTTTACCCAACGCTCACTTGCTTCAGCTGGATTACAAGGTAAAAGCATGTTACCTGTTTACAATAATACATTTAATGTATCTTCAAACATAGATACAAATTTACACTGGTGATGGGCTACCTTGCCCCAACACAGTCTCCTCATCCATCTCCAAATGTGTGGCTGTCTGCATGTCCATCTGCATCTCTGGCTTTTTGGTTTTCTTTCCATATGAAGCTGTGGCTGGCTTTTTATCCATGTTCAACTGTTTGACTTTCTTTTTGCAACTGTGTGAGGTCTGCTTTCTATCCATCAGCAGCTGTATGTATGTGAGCATCCGTATGCTACTGTGGATAAGGTAAGTGATAATTCAGTTTCTATACATATATTGACTTTCTTTTTTATCATACAGGTTCTTGGGAATCCCTGATATCCTCAATACTTGAAAGTGTATCCATCTAAGAAGGGTTAGGTGCTCCGGCTCCCTCTGCATTACCTTTTTCACCCAACGCTCACTCACTTCAGCTGGATTACAAGGTAAAAGCATGTTACCTGTTTACAATAATATATTTAATGTATCTTCAAACATAGATACAAATTTACACTGGTGATGGGCTACATTGCCCCAACACAGTCTCCTCATCCATCTCCAAATGTGTGGCTGTCTGCATGTCCATCTGCATCTCTGGCTGTTTGGTTTTCTTTTCTTTCTGAAGATGTGGCTGGCTTTTTATCTATGTTCAACTGTTTGACTTTCTTTTTGCAACTGTGTGAGGTCTGCTTTCTATGCATCAGCAGCTGTATGTATTTGGGTATCCGTATGCCACTGTGGAACAGGTAAGTGATAATTCTGTTTCTATACATATATTGACTTTCTTTTTTGTCATACAGGTTTTCAGGGAGCCATGATATCCTCAATCCCTGAAAGTGTATCCATCTAAGAAGGGTTTGGTGCTCCGTCTCATTCTGCATTTTCTTTTACCCAACACTCACTTGCTTCAGCTGGATTACAAGGTAAAAGCATGCTATCTGTTTACAATAATACATTTGATGTATCTTCAAACATAGATATAAATTTACACTGGTGATGGGCTGCCTTGCCCCAACACAGTCATCATCCATCTCCAAATGTGTGGCTGTCTGCATGTCAATCTGCATCTCTGACTTTTTGGTTTTCTTTCTATCTGAAACTGTAGCTGGTTTTTTAGCTATGTACAACGGGTTGACTTCATTTTGCAACTGTGTGAGGCCTGCTTTCTATCCATCAGCAGCTGTACGTATGTGAGTACCCGTATGCCAGTGTGGAACAGGTAAGTGATAATTCAGTTTCTATACATATATTGACTTTCTTTTTTGTCATACAGGTTTTCAGGAACCCATGATTTCCTCAATCCCTGAAGGTGTATCCAGCTAAGAAGGGTTAGGTGCTCCGGCTCTGTTTGCATTCCTTTTTTCACCCAACGCTCACTCACTTCAGCTGGATAACAAGGTAAATGCATGTTACCTGTTAACAATAATACATGTAATGTATCTTCAAACATAGATATAAATTTACACTGGGGATGGGCTGCCTTGCCCCAACACAGTCTCATCATCCATCTCCAAATGGGTGGCTGTCTGCATGTCCATCTGCATCTCTGACTTTTTGGTTTTCATTCCATCTGAAGTTGTTGCTGGCTTTTCATCTATGTTCAACTGTATGACTTTCTTTTTGCAACTGTGTGAGGCCTGCCTTCCATACATAAGCAGCTGTTTGTATGTGAGTATCCGTGTGCCACTGTGGAACAGGTAAGTGATAATTCACTTTCTATACATATATTGACTGTCCTTTTTGTCATACAGTATTTCAGAAACCCTTGATATCCTCAATCCCTTAAAGTGTATCCAGCTAAGAAGGGTTAAGTGCTCCGCCTCCCTCTGCATTCTTTTTTTCACCCAACGCTCCCTCACTTCAGATGGATTACAAGGTAAGAACATGTTACCTGTTTGCAACAATACATTTAATGTATCTTCAAATACACATACAAATTTACACTGGTGATGGGCTGCCTTGCCCCAACACAGTCTCATCATTCATCTCCAAATCTGTGGCTGTCTGCATGTCCATCTGCATCTCTGGCTGTTTGCTTTTCTTTCTAATTGAAGCTGTGGCTGGTTTTTTATCTATGTACAACTGCTTGACTTCATTTTGCAACTGTGTGAGGCCTGTTTTCTATCCATCAGCAGCTGTACGTATGTGAGTATCCGTGTGCCACTGTGGAACAGGTAAGTGATAATTCAGTTTCTATACATATATTGACTTTCTTTTTTGTCGTACAGTTTTTTAGGAACCCGTGATATCCTCAATCCCTGACGGTGTATCCATCTAAGAAGGGTTAGGTGCTCGGGCTCCCTCTGCATTCCTTTTTTCACCCAACGCTCACTCACTTCAGCTGGATTACAAGGTAAGAACATGTTATCTGTTTACAATAATATATTTAATGTATCTTCAAACATAGATACACATTTACACTGGTGATGGGCTGACTTGCCCCAACACAGTCTCATCATCCATCTCCAAATATGTGGCTGTCTGCATGTCCATCTGCACCTCTGGCGTTTTGGTTTTCTTTCCATCTGAAGCTGTGGCTGGCTTTTTATCTATGTTCAACTGTTTAACTTTGTTTTTGCGAATGTGTGAGGCCTGCCTTCCATCCATCAGCAGCTGTATGTGAGTATCCGTGTGCCACCGTGGAACAGGTAAGTGATAATTAAGTTTCTATACATATAGTGACTTTCCTTTTTGTCATACAGATTCTCTGGAACCCATGATATCCTCAATCCCTGAAGGTGTATCCATCTAAGAAGGGTTAGGTGCTCCGGCTCCTTCTGCATTCCTTTTTTCACCCAACGCTCACTCACTTCAGCTGGATTACAAGGTAAAAGCATGTTACCTATTTACAATAATACACTTAATGTATCTTCAAACAAAGATAAAAATTTACCGCGGTGATGGGCTGCCTTTCCCCAACACAGTCTCATCATCCATCTCCAAATGTGTGGCTGTCTGCATATCCATCTTCATCTCTGGCGTTTTGGTTTTCTTTCCATCTGATCTGATCTATGTTCAACTGTTTGACTTTCTTATTGTAACTGTATGAGGCCTGCCTTCCATCCATCAGCAGCTGTATGTATGTGAGTACCCGTATGCCACTGTGGAACAGGTAAGTGATAATTCAGTTTCTATACATATATTGACTTTATTTTTTGTCATCCAGGTTTTCAGGAACCCATGATATACTCAATCCCTAAAAGTGTATCCAGCTAAGAAGGGTTAGGTGCTCCGGCTCCCTCTGCATTCCTTTTTTCACCCAACGCTCACTTACTTGAGCTGGATTACAAGGTAAGAACATGTTACCTGTTAACAATAATACATGTAATGTATCTTCAAACATAGATACACATTTACACTGGTGATGGGCTGCCTTGCCCCAACACAGTCTCATCGTCAAACTCCTAATGTGTGGCTGTCTGCATGTCCATCTGCATCACTGGTTGTTTGGTTTTCTTCCTATGTGAAACTGTGGCTGGTTTTTTATCTATGTTCAACTGTTTGACTTCATTTTTCAACTGTGTGAGGCCTGCTTTCTATCCATCAGCTGCTGTATGTATGTGAGTATCCGTATGCCACCGTGGAACAGGTAAGTGATAATTCAGTTTCTATACATATATTGACTTTCTTTTTTGTCATACAGGTTTTCAGGAAGCCATGATATCCTCAATCCCTAAAGGTGTATCCTGTTAAAAAATGGTTAGGGGGTCCGGCTTCCTTTGCTTTCCTTTTTTCACCCAACGCTCACTCACTTCACCAGGATTACAAGGTAAAAGCATGTTATCTGTTTACAATAATACATTTAATGTATCTTCAAACATACATGAAAATTCACATTGATGATGGGCTGCCTTGCCCCAACACAGTGAGAGAAAATATGGTCTTTTCTAACATTACTTTCATGTGGTTTCAACTTGTTATCAAATGGTTATCTTAATCCTTTGTCTCACCTTTTGTTACCCTTCGTCTGCCGGCCTAAAGTGGTCACTCTCTTTGTATACCATCAACCCCCCCCTCAACTTCACCCACCTTCTACCCCTCTTTAAAGTGATAACTATGATACTCCAAGTGACCTATCCTTCATCCCCCTCCTACCCCTCCTTAAACTCCTCTTCATCAACCTTTCTCCTCCCACAATTTCCAATGTATATAAGGCCCTCTCAAAATACCCCTAATCAGACTGGGTTGACCGTGACCGATCGAGTTGTACATCTCTGTGTGTACCAATAAACTCATCAACACTGAAGATCCAGTCTCCTGACTCCTGAATCTGTCTCCTGGACGCCAGATTTCTAACAATTTGGTGCCGTGACCCGGATGGCCTACTGAAACCTTCTTGGTGAGTAAACGCCATTTCGAATCGAAGAGAAATTCTGGTTTCCTGAGACAGAGGAGTCAGTAAGTGTTAGCCTCTCTGAAAGAAGAGAAGTTATCTGTTTGTCACTGACAAAAACCTAGTGTTTTGTGGCTGTTATCCTCTCTGTTTTTGAGGGAAGTTTGGTTGTTTGTCACTGATAGAAACCTAGTGTTTGTGGCTGTTATCCTCTCTGTTTTTGAGGGAAGTTTTGTTGTTTGTCACTGATAGAAACCTAGTGTTTTGTGGCTGTTATCCTCTCTAAAGGAGAGAAGTTTGTTTTGTTACTGTTAAACGTAACGTTTGTAACCGGAATCCTCTCTGAATGGAGAGAGGTCTGTTTGTTACTGATGAGTTGTGTTTTTGTTCTTCTGTAGTTTAGTTAATAAGAAGAAAACTTGGTTTTGTTCTCCTGTTTCCTCACCATGTCCAGAAAAGGCCAACATACTCAGAATCTTGGTAAAGACTCATGGAAGCCTCTTAACTATAAAAGCAGCACCTTAGTTAAGGGAGGGACTGAAATGCCTCAGTGGACTGATTCTGATTTTGAAAAGGTAATCAATGGCATAGTGAAGAAACATATTAATGAGCAAAAGATAACTCAGTACTTTTCCTCCAAAGGTTTCTCTGCTGATAGAGAATGGACTTTTGCTGAGTGTAAGGTAGCTTTAGGTTATGGCCTTAAGCATGACTCAGTGAAGAAGTGTCTTTTTGTAATTAAGCAATACTGGAAATGCAAGTTAAAGTCTATGGAAGATGAGTTAAAGGAAGCTCAGGGAAAGATCTTAGAACTAATTAGTGAATGCAGACGGCATAAAACAGCTACCATAAATGCCAATAGAACATGTAAGACACTTCAGCAAAACCTGACAGAAGTTGAACAGCAGCATGCTAGTTGTAAAACTAAATCAAGGTGCCAGTGTCCTTCTGTTGCCCCTCCAGCAGGTCAGCCATGTTACACAGAGGATGGAGATTCTCAAGTAACAGTAAGGCTGTATCCTGAATTATCTGTAAACGACAAAGGCAATGAGACTGTTCATTCTGATGGATCAGAATCTTCATCTTCTGACAAGGGTTCTGAACATGCTAGTGCAAGGCGAGTTCAGATGAGACCTGTAACCATTGTATCTTCTGAGGTACTTAATCATGCAAAATGCAGAGGTACTGAAACCAGAGTAGAAATTGGTCATGTTCCTTTAGATGCAGATACTTTGGACAAGTTGTCCAAGGAGTTTAAGCATCCAAGGAAAATGGGGCTTGATTTCATTGACCTCATGCATAAGAAAAGGAATCTCTACTCTTTGCACCCCAATGATGCTGTAGCTATAGCAAGCCAGGTACTTAACGTTGCAGACAGTAGACAGCTTGCTAAAAAGGTGTTAAATGCTATGGGTAACAATGGCCAGAACCTTGAAGGGGGATGGAAAGCTTTCAATGATTGGATTAGCTGTCAATGCCATAAAGCAACTGACTGGACACAGATAACCAAATGTAGACAAAGAAAGGGAGAGTCTGCAGCAGACTTCTGTGAGAGATTTGAAAGAGTCTTTTTGCGTCACTCAGGCATTCATCAATACAATGGTGATAACATTGACAGTACAACTGATGGTCCCCATTTTGGACAGCTGGTTGAGTCACTACGGACAGATCTAAAACAAGCTCTGGTGACTGCTGTTCCAAATTGGCGGCAAACTAAGTGGAGTGACCTTAAGAATGAACTTGACCGATTGGACATTGATCTAGAACCATGCCATGTTCCAGCATCAATCCATGTCCTCAAAGAGACTAGCTCTAACTCAGATGCAAGCAAGAGGTTCTCTAATCAGAAGAAACAATGTCATTACTGTCATCAAATTGGTCACTTTTCTAGAGTATGTCGCAAAAAGCGGGCAGATAGCCACAATATGGGTGCAAGGTTGAGAGACAACCTAGTGGGAAATTCTTCGGGGGGGTTTTCACAGGGAAGCCCAGCAGGGATTTCACAAGAGCAATTGTCTTTGACGTTAAGGACCTTGCAGGGAGTCACAGAGCAGTTGTTTCTGATATTCAATGGAATACAGAGAGTCATAGGGACATCAACAGTTCCTCCTGCTGTGGTTTAAACTAAACTGTCCACAGAATTGAACTCACCATACTTACTGTAGCATATTAATGACACCCAAGTAGTGTGAATGAGAAAATGCATATCAAATGCATGAATGCACTTTTTTTTTATTCTTTTTTACTGTTTTTTATGTAAGCAAGGGACATAAGGTCCTGATGCAGTTCAGTTGTGTTGTGCTGGTGTACATATTCTGGACAATGTTACCCAGGGTTCTAGAGGAATTGTGCCTTGTAGAAAAGCTGCAGTTATCGCAATGTCACTGCCAAGCACAGTGCACTAATTGCCAAGCTTTCTTAGGCCTTGTAAGTAATGCTACATTTTTAAAAACCACTATACGATCTGCTTAAAGATAACCCTGGGCAACATGGCCCTATTGTAGATTTAGAGTGAACACTAGAGTGAACCACTGATCTGTGGAATAATAGATATGGCTAAATAATGGTGTGAAAATTTCTCCAGATGATGTGACACTAGCATTACACTACCTGGTTACACTAGTGTTTCAGAAATGTTTTCAGAACTAACAAGATTAGTTAGCCAAAACTGTGCTACTTGCTGAAAGGTCAATGGATCTTGGTGAGGAAACAGTGACGAACAGTCCTTAGAACTTAGATGGGGTGGCCCATTTCAGGTTATGCTAATCACTGATTCAGCAGTGAAATGTAAAGGAAACAGTTATTCATGTTTCTTACTGTAAGGTTGTATCTGCTCATCAGAACGAAATAATAGGGTCAGTAAAGAGAAGAGGTGGGTAATGCACAGAGCCTCAGGGAAGAACTATGGTTTTTATGCCATAGGGGCCAACCCTTTGGTGAAGACTTTCAACACACTATGCATTACCAAAGCAGCCTCCTCTGAGGGACAGATAGTGGGGATGAGCAGGTAAACTAATGGTGAAAAATTCCCAACAACAATGAACAGTTTACTGCGCAATGTTACTTCTGTGTTACAGATCAGTTGGAGCCAGACAGTGCTCCTGTTCATTGAGAATGGCAAGAATAGTTTTTGACACATTGCACCCAAGCTTCAGACTCGAAGAACCAACTGACCACTGGACTACTTGGATGATCTACCATCGACTGATGTTTACAAACATAACTTGGACACACACTGTGACTAATCACAGACACAGAAGAAAACTCTCTATGGTATTTTTCAGGAAGTTGCAGCCATGGATAACATGGACATTCTTTAGCATAATAATATAGAAATAGGCACTGCCCTGTTTTTGTATAGTTATTGCCTTTTATTTTGTTTGTTTTTGTTTTCGACTTCTTATTGTACATATGTATTGTACCTAGTAGTCTTAATATTGTTTTGTGATTCTCCATGAGGGAGAATCAAAGGGGGAATTGAGAGAAAATATGGTCTTTTCTAACATTACTTTCATGTGGTTTCAACTTGTTATCAAATGGTTATCTTAATCCTTTGTCTCACCTTTTGTTACCCTTCGTCTGCCGGCCTAAAGTGGTCACTCTCTTTGTATACCATCAACCCCCCCTCAACTTCACCCACCTTCTACCCCTCTTTAAAGTGATAACTATCACCCCCTATTGTTGACACTCCAAGTGCCCTCAACTTCACCCACCTCCTACCCCTCTTTAAAGTGATAACTATGATACTCCAAGTGACCTATCCTTCATCCCCCTCCTACCCCTCCTTAAACTCCTCTTCATCAACCTTTCTCCTCCCACAATTTCCAATGTATATAAGGCCCTCTCAAAATACCCCTAATCAGACTGGGTTGACCGTGACCGATCGAGTTGTACATCTCTGTGTGTACCAATAAACTCATCAACACTGAAGATCCAGTCTCCTGACTCCTGAATCTGTCTCCTGGACGCCGGATTTCTAACAGTCTCATCATCAATTTCCAAATGTGTGGCTGTCTGCATGTCCATCTGCATCTCTGACTTTTTGGTTTTCTTTCCATCTGAAAGTGTGGCTGGCTTTTTATCTATGTTTAACTGTTTGATTTTCTTTTTGCAACTGTGTGAGGTTTGCCTTCCATCCATCAGCAGCTGTATGTATGTGAGTATCCGTATGCCACTGTGGAACAGGTAAGTGATAATTCAGTTTCTATACATATATTGACTTTCTTTTTTGTCATACAGGTTTTCAGGAACCAATGATATCCTCAATCCCTAAAATTGTGTCCATCTAAGAAGGGTTAGGTGCTCCGGCTCCCTATTTCTCCCTTTTTCACCCAACTCTCACTCACTTCAGCTGGATTACAAGGTAAAATCATGTTACCTGTTTACAGTAATACATTTAATGTATCTTCAAACATAGATACACATTTAAACTGGTGATAGGCTGCCTTGCCTCAACACAGTCTCATCATCAATTTCCAAATGTGTAGTTGTCTGCATGTCCATCTGCATCTCTGACTTTTTGGTTTTCTTTCCATCTGAAGATGTGGCTGGCTTTTTATCTATGTTCAACTGTTTGACTTTCTTTTTGCAACTGTGTGAGGCCTGCCTTCCATCCATCAGCAGCTGTACGTATGTGAGTATCCGTTTGCCTCTGTGGAACAGGTAAGTGATAATTCACTTTCTATACATATATTATAAATAATACATTTAATGTATCTTCAAACATAGATACAAATTTACACTGGTGATGGGCTGCTTTGCCCCAACACAGTCTCATCATCCATCTCCAAATGTGTGCTGTCTCAGACGTCACAATAGCGCTATGTGTTTGCAGTAGCTAAACTTAGCGAAGCAGCAGCAGCTGCAGAAGCAGCTGTGGACTATATCCTTTCTAACACTTGTCAAGAGTGTACCTTACCTTTACCGTGCCATAGATGATGAGGTATATTCCTTCAGGCTGGTCATTTTCACGCATGATGGTCTCGCCAGACTTAAAATGCAACAGCTTGGAAACTTTCTAAAAACAACAGCAGGACCAATCCATCAAAATCCAAAATCATGCATTTTGGGTCTATGCACTAGATAGTAATAATAATAATTATTTCAACTTTATCTGTACTTCTGAAACAGCATATGTCAACTCATACTGTTCCACAATATATAACTGTATATTGAGAATGATACTATATTAGTGTAACAGTCTCAAACATATACTTATCACTTGTTATAAGTGTGTTGACCTATAAAACTCTATATAACCTTAGAATAAACCTAAATAAATATAAAGTCAGTGATCAGAATGTTCTGTTGATCAGTAAAGTTATAGATATGCTAGTTAGAGCAGCACAGCTAGGAAAACACAGGTTTGAGTGCTGATCTTTTATGAGCTCCAGACTCTGTTTGACTTTAATGAAGGACTGATTAGATAAAATAGGTGTTGGTTGGGAAGTGAACATATCTGTCTTCCTCCAGGACAGCACTGGAAATGGATGACTATTTGTATGTGGAGCAGTGTTTAATGTGAGGTTCTTTTTGAACAAATAAAAACTTAAATAAAATACTGTATTTATACACCAAAGAGCCAAACATTCGAAACCTCATCTACTGTTGCCTACACTAGACACGCGAGTGTCGGAAATGGACCTTGAACCTTGAGGAGCAATGAGGGGTGGTCTGTTTTTTTGGAAGATCACATCGTGTGTGTGCTCTATTTAGCACAGATACCACCTTCAGGAAGTCTGAGCTGTTTTGGCAGCACATGGAAGAACAACAGCATACTACCCCTCATAATGTTTTGGCTCATTGGTGTAGAAACCTGCATTTAGGTCTCTATTTCAGCTCCTTAATTAAATACTTTAGGTTCTACCTTCAAATACAGAATCTGAGGAATGCTGTTATGAAGCCATGGCACATTTTACAGGACCTCCATGTGTATCGGCATCAGGATGGCCGGGGGGAAATCCCTGATGTACTTCATATTTTTTTCAATGACCTGATCAAAACAACAAACAAGTAGAAATTATTAACTTAACAGCAGTGAGCTGGAATCTGGAATTACGACAGAAAGTAGTGACAAAAAGTGTTTTTTTTTTTTACCTTCTCAAGTTTTGAGGCTTCCACTTCATCTACATGTCCTGCTGAATCAAATGTTTGGATGGTTTCTCTTTTGGAGTTGAGAATCGATCGAAGGGCCTTCCTGGTCATCACTGAGATGGCAATCTCCGGAAAGCTTTTCTGAAGCAGATCTGCAGACACAAAATGTTTCACATGGACTTACAAAAGCTGTCAAACGTGAGTGGTCACTGATTTCTGATCTTCTTCAATTGAGTAAGACAATAAATCCTTGCAAAGGTGTAGTGATGATAAAGCAGCTGTGAACTAAAGCTGAGGGTATACTGATGATCAGGTTCTTTATTGGTCTAAAAAGCAGGTGTGGCCTAAACAACGATCTGACAGTTTTCTTTTCCAGACTATTGTAAAAGCCCATCCTACAGAGAAAACCTTCATTTGTATTAAAGGGCTACAATACGTCTTCCTATGTTTAGTGGCTGCTTTGCAGTTTGGGGCGTTTTCACACTCTCAGTCCGGTTAAATCGGACTCTGGTTCGTTTTCACCCTTTGTTTGGGCAGGTGAGAATACCTGCCAGTAACCGGTAACTCAGATCCAGACCAAAACAACCGCACAAGGAACCTCTGGAGCGGTTCATTTGTGGTGAGAAGGTGATCTGACCTCGTTCTGCAGGTGCAGTTTAACCAGGTATCCTGCCTGATCATTACTACAGCTATGAACAGACACCATCTCCGCTGCTGCTCCATGTTAAACTGCACAGAAATCTGCACTAGACCTTCTTCCTGTATTTACTGTCTTGCTCCGCTCCCAACAAGTCTGACCAATCAGCAGAGAGAACATTATCACATGGTTTGATGGGACACATTTTGGTGTGCTTGGATTTTTCCCTCCAAGTTTACAAACTCCTAACTGATTCAGACCAGAGCGAATCAGCTGTAGGCCAAGTTTCCAAACATGGACAGTTTGGACGGGAGGGTGAACGGTGCGCTGTGAAACCTTGTTGGCATCAAGCTCTTTTATTTCATAATAGTGAGGTCTATTCAGTTTTCAATGGTTCGGGCCTTTTAAATATATTCTGAGAAGCTGTACTGCATGTCTTCCAGTATGACTGAAAACAAACTGGATGTAGATGTTCTCAGACCACAAAGCCAGTGTGGTCTCTCTCTCCGGTCCATATTAGTTGTGCACTGCGGGAGAATCAATATCCATTTCAATCCAATCCGTGTTTCGATTGCGGACCGGCACAAGAATACCATTTTGATGCTAATCAAGTGTTACGTGGCTGTCGCGAAAAGACGGGCACTGCTAAGAATGTGGCTTTGTGGCATTCTGTCCAGCGGTGCTCCTGTAATCCGTTTCTTTGCAAAAGGTCAAGACTATTCGGTAAGCCCTCTGCATCATGCTGTCTGCCTCTGTGCATTTATCATATTATGTTTTATTTTCTGAAAAAAAAGAAAAGAAAAGAAAAAATCAAAAATGTTCAAATGATTGGGCTGATCACCCGAGTCTGGGGTCAATAATCAGACATGTTTAGGATCTGTGCTTCTTTAGTTTGCAACCGGAAATGCTAGGCTAACGATGCTAATAAACACAAGATCTAGACTGTCACCAACGTTTGCGCCATAAATACCAACAACAACTTCTTTAGCTTCAAATAAACCCAAAAAGTGTTTAAAAACGTCACCCTGTAGGAAATGTAACTGGAATAATTACAGACACACTATAAAGACGTGGTGTAAATGTAAATAAAGGGCTTACCGATCTCTATAGCAGCATACTTCATGTCCCTCTCCAAAAGGCTCTTTACTTGCTGAAGAAAGAAAAGTGACTGAACTAATTAGTTGATCAGGAATAATAATTCATTAATTAAAATCTCTTTCATCAGTGTGTAATTTCACTAAACCTAAACAGTGTGTTGAATGTGTGTCTATTAACCGTGGTAGTTCCTAGACTCCAGGAGATTAAGCAACTATCACAGCTGCAAATGTTCCCAATAAAGAAAACACATGCAGTGAGCAGACAGAAGCTCCTTCTTGACGAGAGAGGTCAACTGAGAATATGTAGTTTGTAAACATAAAACTAGCTAATTGAGGAACTTCATTACTAATAATTCTATTTAGAATTACAGAACAGAAATATGAAATAGGTTTAGAATTAGACATGGGTAATATAGAGTTTTCTTAGGTGTTCTTAGGCTAATCAGACGGATAAATTTACCCCTAACTATTTGAGTCTATTTAAGTTTATTTGCACCTCAACAGCAGCCCTGAACTGAATTAAGTTCAATCTCCTGAATAAGGCAGAGACACAGTATATGGCTCCTACTCCCTATGCAATGCACTGCACAGGTCATTAGACTATGTGCAAATGCGCACACACACACACACACACACACACACACAGCTTGTCTATTTCCTGTAGAGAACTACTGCCAATAGAATTGGACTCTCTGGAGCAGATCGTCATCATGAACCTATTGGCACCATGCTGCCTAATGCCAGGCGTGGGCTAGAGGGGTATAAAGCCCCCCAGCATTGAGCTGTGGAGCAGTGGAAGAGCTGTACTCTCTGGAATGATGGTGGAGCTCCATCCAGTACTTCTGGGATGAGTTGGGGGGTTGGAAATGAGGAGGGGTGGTGATCATCATCAAACATCCTGACCTCACTAATGTTCTTGCTGTAATCAAATCCTCATAGTAATGCTTCAAAATCTAGTAGAAAATCTTCTTCCCTGGACAGTAAAGACAGTTGCTCCAACAAAAGCAGGACAAACCTTTTCTAATTCTCCTGATTTCAGAATGAGCAGATGTCCCAATACTTTTGCCCATATGTGTATTAAAGGACCGATATATGACAGCGTTTTTACAACTCCTTTTATCCTGTATGCCCCTTTTGTCCTATTCTATTGGCAGTACTTCTCTACAGGGGCTAGACTAATCTCTCCATGACGTGACAATTCCATAAAACCAGTGAACAACAAAACACTTTACATTCTGCTGCCAAACTGGTGCTTGTTGACTTTATGCTGAATGAAGATTGTAAATAACACAGCTAAAACTGAATCTCCTACAGAAGCTCAAATGATAAACAGCACTCACCGCTGTAAGTGCAGCCGTGGTTAGGAGAACGGAGAAACATGATATTTTGTCGGTACCTCAGCAACTCTTTGGTCTTCGGTGATGTGGTCTATGATTTTGCTGATGTCCTCCAGTGCATTGATGTAGCCTGTTGCAATGTCATAGCCAAAGTTCACCTGTTTCTGAAACTCATGACAAAGTATTTTCACCAGGACCTGCGTGATTACCTGGAGGTAAACAAAGATCAAGTGCTACATTTATTACAGACCCGAACGCAGGCCAAAACACTGCTGAGTAACTGCACACTTCTTCATTAGAACTGTATTACACTGTGTGGCTTCTGCTCCCTTTACATGTATTTCTTTTTATTCTTCTGTAAACAGCAGCCAGTACAAGTATAAGTAATTCATAATAGTTCCAACAATCGTAAACATAAGCTTTCCTCAAAGCCATAGCCTGTCGAAACACACATCAATCAGATATGCATCATTCAGAACATGCAAGCTATTGCAGGTGACCAGCCACTGCCACAAACCACACCCTCATTTCTCTTACCCTCAACATAGCTTCACCAACGTAAAAGGCAAAGAAGACATAGTTTGCCACGCTGAGCTCCAGGTCGTACTTCGTGCTAACTTCAGGGATGAAGTCCAAAATGATGGTCAATAGGTTGAGCAGGATTACGATGCACATGAGAATGTTGAAGGGGGCACTGAAGACAATCTTGTAGCACAGCTTCAGCACGGCATTCCTGTCAAACCCAACATTGTATTATTCAGAAACCAAAATTCAGAAATTCCAAAATTCTTTACCTCTTAATCATCAGCATAACAGAAACATACGGTCTTATGCAAACGTTTAGGCACCAATGGCCAAATTCTTTTTTTCTCCAATCTAAAAGTTTTTTATTAGAGCAGTGGTAAACACAGCCCCCACGGCTAATCAAACATACTGTCAGGTCCGCGTCGCCGCGCCCGCCTCTTATGTTCATGTTCATGTCACGGACTTTTAGTTCTGGATTCACGTACAACGCCATGTTTTCTGTTTAATTGGGGTCACCTGAGAACTGGGGTATAAAGGGAGCAAACGCAATCTTCCCCTCGCCGAGAATTAAGGTTCCCAAGCCGACCTGGAGTGTCTGCGTCTGTGTACGGTCCGTTAGCCGACCGGGAGTGTTGGCGTCTTGGTACACTTGCTATGCCAACCTGGAGGGTTGGCTTCATGTTCAGGAGATTCGTGGCTGTCATTGGTGTTTCTCACGAGGGCGTCTGAGAGAGTTATCTTTTACTGGCCCTGCCAGTGGTTTTTGGTTCTAGCATTGTCTCCCTGTTTATCTTAACGGGCCTCAAAAAGTAAAGCACAGCATTCTTCTTTTAGGAAAAGTGAAAGAAGGTCCTACACAGATTAAACTGTAGGAGAGCTTCTACACACAACTCAGATTCACGCTAACTGAGTTTGAGCTGAACAGATCTTGGAGACGCAGCTCCCTCCATTGGTGAGGAAGACACACAGCGAGTTCTAGTTCTAGGTGTCATTAATCACGGCTGGCAGAAGTCACGTCACACTTGAGTCAGCTATGGGACGCATGTAACATCGCTAGTGCGGTGTTAGCACGGCCCGGCTCGCTCGTGGAAATTAGCATCAAACACTTTCAAGTGAATTGCAGGGTTTCTGTGTGGACCATGTTCATGATTTTGAGACTTTACATCATCTTTTATGACAGGACCATGGCAACAGCCTAAACTAGCTAACTGCATGCCAAAGTCGTTACAAAGTCGTGTCTAACCTGTTTGAGTTTGTTTTAAACAGACTTGAAGTGGATTCCAATAGGAATTATTTGGCACTACATTTATATGAAGGCCTCCTTGGCTTGGTTTGGGAAGAGTGTGATTTATGCATGCAGATTACACTGTGCTAACAGATGCTAGTGTTAAGTGCTACATTAGCCTTGTAGTTGCAGTGCAAGACTAAAGAACGAAACCGTTGCATAATTATTACGAGACACCGTGCGCTTGCTGGTCCTGATTTAGCAACACAGCAAATGTAAATAGAAGCCGTTCTAAGGGGTCAGTACCGACGCAGAACCGCACAGCATGGCTTTCGTAACCATCTGGTCCTGCAGTGGAAGAGGCCCATGTGTTCGTCTAGTGTCAAAGTGTAATTTCTCTGGTCTAGAAGAAATGGGGTTTGTCACTTACTTTGAAGGCTTGATGCATTTGATGACACCGATCCAGTTGATCAGTTTCCAGCACTTGATGCTGAAATGTTTTCCCCAATCCCAGTACATGTTTGTGTCATCAACACTCATGAACCTGAGGACTACACTACAGCACTCAAAATTACTCCACCTCCACTGTAAATGAGTGTAATCTCCAGATTCAGCTCACAATACCACTAGTAATGACTGCTGTCTCAGATGAATTCAACCCACTGAACATAATCCTGCACAAGAGCTAGGGGTGTGATTCAGAGGGCTGGGATGTGTTTTTAGAAGATGATTATCTTGATGAATTTACATTTGCATTGAAGGCATTTAGCAGCTGCTCTTCTCCAGAGCAACAACAAACGTGCTTCACCGTTCACTCAGAAAATACCCTTGGCTCGTTTGTAGAGGCTAGGATCCAAAAGCTTAGACTCTACTATTTGTGGTCTATATACTGACTTCTAAATTTAGTACTCTAGTAAGTAAGACGGCGTTTGAAGACAGCGAGTGAAAGGGCAAGATGGATTCAAACAAGTATCAGGAAATCCTAGAAGAAAAAAATCATGCCTTCTGTGAGGAGGCTGAAGCTTGGGTATCTTTGGACCTTCCAACAGGACAATGAGCCAAAACATACCTCAAAGTCCCCCAAGGCTTGGTTTAAGAAGTCCTGGAAGATTCTGGAGTGCCCATCACAGTCGCCTGACTTGAACCCCTGAACCCCATAGAAAATCTTTGGAAGGCGGCTGCAGCAGCAAACCCAGCAATATCGGTGAACTGGAGCCGGTGAACAGATCATTTTTTTCAAAATGCAATTTTGCTAATAAACCTAATTTGCAGGAATAATTCTGAGTGAAACTCTACACTAGGTGTTAAAAATATCTGTTGCTTTCAACCTTTTAAGAGAGAATGCCAGAACAGCAGGGTTAGCTTTTAAAAGTGTTCAGCAGTGTTTGTGTTTAGGTGAGCTCCTTTAGATCCTTCAGAGCTGTACTGTAGCTCTACTGAGACTCACCCATAGACTACTGTATCCAAACTAACAGGCCTCTTTGTTTAAACTAGATGGTGACAGACTTGTTGCAATGCATTGATTATTTGGCAAACTGGCGAATTGGAAATATTTACATCTATATCCTGTTCTGTATTTAGTTCTACTTCTACTAACATTTGTGTGAGTTCAGGAACCAAAGCAGCCATGATAATATGAATACAACTATTTTCTGTTACTATGCCTTTAATGCTAAATAAGCCTACATAAATAATATGTAAATAAGCTCTGTTCTGACTGGCTGCCCTGTTTTGCACCTCATTCAAAGAGCAGGCTGGACTGAAACACTGTTAATGAAGTAAATGTGAATGGGCAAACATATGTAAATGTGCCAGATTTTATGACATCACAACACAAAGAATATATTCAAAATGTGCTGTTTTTCTGCTTGGTTTCTATATGCAAACTGCATGGACTGAGTAGTAAACAGTACTTTACAATCCTTACATTATTACAGTTTTTACACACTACACCAAAAACTTCAATTTTATATTTAATATTTTTAAACATTTAGAAAAAACACTGCTTGCTTCCATACTTTTTGGCCTATAGTATAAGACAAATCACTATCATTATACATACTGCTACATACTGTCACGCCCGCTCCGCCGTGCCCGCCCCAGGGGCGGTCTCGGGCCGCAGCTCACAGGCGATCAAGAACTCCCCCTTCAAAGTCTTGTCATGGTCATGTCATGTTTAGTTAGTAAGTTGGTCTTTTTGAGTAACAGTGGTTGCAGAGGATGGTTAGTTGACAAAGGGTAACCGTAAGAAAGTTGGAAGAATGAAGTCGTCATTTGAACCAGAGTAATGGAACTAGAGAAAAGTAAGCAGGCGCTTTCTGTGGCCTTGGCGCTGTCGGGAAGAGCGAGGGAGTCGGTGTTGGAAAAAGCGGTAGATGACTTGAATAAAGACACTGGCATGAATTACTTGCGATTTGTTTCTCATAGAAGAAAAAGACAGAACATACAAGGCATACTCAAGTTTTGATCGATTATATAGTCCGCCATAGATGCACAATGTCTCTCATAATCAGAATTTTTGTGGGGGTTTTTTTTTCGAATTTTTCAACACCGGTACTCACGGATGCGTAAATCCAACATGGAACCTCCTGCCGTAGTATTAGCATTCAAACTGCTAGATACAGCATGCTTGGATGTGAAAGACTAACAGTTGGCTTTGACTGGTTTAGGGAAGAAAGTAGTCTGTGGTAACAGGAATGAACCAAGAAACCGCCCAAGTAAGAGCAAAGACGACAGGGAGGCAAGCCTTGGTCCCAAAATAATCAACAAAAGACACCACTGCCTTTAACCAATCCCTTGAAGGAGGGGACTTTTCAAAAAAAAAAAGATAAGATGATAATGTGTTTAAGGAAGTCACAGAAGAGGGACAACAGTGCAGTTATTTATCAAAGACAGTGGACACTTCAAACCATGGACAAAAACAAAAGAAAATGCATTACTACAAGGAACAAAAGTGGCACGTGACATTTATTTCAGGCTTCCACCGGAGGCTGACTGTAAAGGAATATTATGGAAATGTGTTTTATGAAATTTTCAACCAAAAGGAGGATTGTCAAATAACTCCGGTTCCACGCCAGAGGTTCCGTGTAAAAAGGTCCCTTTATTTCACAATCAACAGAAAGCAAACTTGGCAAAATGCTTTCAGTTTTACAATGAGACTTGCTGTTACTCACCACTCACTGGATCGGGAGAGCCCTTCGATCCTGACAAGAGACAGCCATCTCAGTAAACCACCGAGCCGACTCTCACCAGAAAAGAGGGGAAACCCGTCCTTTGTATCTTAAACAAAACGAAGAACTGTGTGTGGACGGGGACGGGGGCCAACCGCTCCCACCAGGCACAGTCTTCCCTTGACCCTTAATTCCAGTGGTTGATAACAGCACCCTCATGAAAAACATGTTATATAATTGATTATATAAATGTTAGTTTACAGTAGAACATAACCCGTGACTTAAAACAACTGTATAGGCCAGTTTCAACATATTGCTAATACATTATGACCATACCTTTAATATAAGGTGAACATGGACGCATTATATCGTTATATTCGGATATGTAGACCAAATTAGCATGGCTCTGCAGTGCACCTGCACCACTAACCTCATAACGCCCATCATAGTACAAACACCCTTTCAGCCTATCCAAAGAGAAATAGTGGAAATAGTGTTGAGAGCAGGAGGAAACGTGTCCAGAGTCGACCCAGCCGCTTTCTATTAAATTAATCTGGACCGCACCGTAATTGGGGTACTTGCCCGTAATTGTAGATGACTTCAAATGACTAATAACAAAAAAAGCACAAATACACCACAAATTACACATGGACCCTTCACAAGCCTCGGAAAAAGACACCTCCCTCTGTGAGGAAGAGAAGGACCAACTCAAGTCAAAGGCAGGCCAAATTCTCTGGGTAGCAAGAAAGATTAGGCCAGAGGTCATGTTTGATGCTAGTCACTTGGCATCAAGATTCAAAAAGGCAACTGTGAAGACAGTCCATGAAGCACACAGAATAGTGTGCAAACTGCAGTCCAAGGAGACTTCCAACACTTAGGCAGAGACAGTGCTCTTCAATTGACTGGTGTTCAGAAATGCCTCATTTGGAAATCTTTCAGATGGTGGGACTCAAGAAGGATATTTGATATTTGTCTGTCACAGATGATAAGCAGATCAGCATCATCAAAGAAATCACAGAAAGTTGAAAGATACTGTGGCACAGTACAAAAGAACAGCCTACAGATCTTACCAAAATGGCTAAATCAGCTAATAAGTTACTACATGCCCCAAGTGTAGGACAATGGAAACTTGATTAAAAATACATTTTGAAAAGACATAATGCTGCTTTTCAGTGCTATTCAAAAACACAGATTATATTTGTGTCACTTCTGTATACTCTGTTTAAATGGTTAAAAGGAGTTCTATCTGAATATACTTAAGCTTTTTTTTTTTTTTTAAATAAGTGAGAGAGTTTTGAAAGTCTTAAAGACATGCATTGTTTTTTTGTATTCTCTTACATTGGGAAAACAACATTGTACTATCAAGTGGAGGTGTAGTTCACTGTGATCTGGAGAAATAAAAGTTGCACTATAGCTTGTTAAGTTTGTCTTTGAGTAACAGCCGCCACCAAGACCACTTTAGCTTGAGTACCCGCAATACCGAAAACCTAGGGGAGCCCATGAATTTAGAATAAAACAGCGACAGCCTCTGTGAATTCTCACCAAGGACGTGACTAACATAGCCACAAAAGTGGTACCAAGTTTTCCATTAAAGAGTACAGTAGGCTTTATGACCTGTGGACCTATGTGGTTAAAGATGACAGTGGTGGTGGTGGCGGCGGCTGCAATGTGCGTTACAATATTCAAACACAGCATGAAATCCTTGGTCACTGTAATTATGATGTTTTCATGTTACAGGATGCAGTAGAGAACATGAAGGGTGATAAATTGAACCTCTGTTGGTATTCCTGGTACATTGATGCCCACAGGCTCTCTCCAGTGCGGGAATGGAGACGACGACCCTCTGTGTCTGGCGCGCTGGTAGTGCTGTAATTAAGACAACCCCGTTGGAGGAGTCACAGGTAGCCTCCAGCCTCGTCTTCCATCTGTAGAGTTTGAACTGCCACTACAACAGCAGCTGGATATGCTGGTCAATCTTGACAACCTTGCAGAGTGTTAGGAGAGCTCTGAAAGCCATATTCCTCAGAAGTAAATACAGACAGAAATGCCAACAATGGTTAGTGAGACAAAGTACTGTACAGTAACACTGGTAGCAGATTGCTTAAGGATTACAACAACTGGCTAAGATAAATAGGAAAGCTAATATTAAAGACTATAAAGTAGGAATGGTCGCTTGACGAAATTGATACCCATTTGAGACAGACATGCTAATTCTGCCTGTCACTGTTGACGCTCACAGCTAAAAGTGATCGGTTTCAGAGTACATGTCTGGTCACAATAACATGGTGCTAGCTTTTTCTACCAAATTTCTTTGATTCTGATTGAAGCAACACTGTCAAGGCTAGAACGGAGCACAGGCGACAGGTCATCTGTTACATGCTCTAGATCTTTAGGGTGAAGTGGTAAAATGGATGGATAAATCTGAAAGGTTTTTACTGAACACTTGCCGTCAATCATTTAGCTTCAGAGCTAGAAGTTTAGGTTGTAGCCACAAAAATGGTACCAACTTTGCCATTGAAGAGAACAATAGGTTTTATTACCTGAATGTGGTCAAAGATCACGGCGGTGGTGGGTTACAATATTCAAACGCAGCATGAAATCCTTGGTCACTGTAACTGAAAATCAAGGGTAAGATTGATAAATTGAACCTAAACTGTGAAATCTGCATTCAAGGGAAATCTGCTCAGAGTAGAAATAGAGAACCTGATGCACAAGCAAAAGCAGTACCTGAACTAGTAAATTCGACCTTCCTGATCCTATAGATCCAGTGTGCAAAAGAGGGTTGTTCTGCTCTGCCAACCACCAGTCCTTAGCAGTATCTGAAAGAACAGATGTTAAGGACCTCAGGGACACCAAGAGGCCTCACTGCTAGATATTCTTCACACCTATCGATAAAAGCTACAGCATCTTGTTCTGAACTGCCATATTTTGGAAAATAGAGGTTGATAGAGGCTGTATGCTTCAACACATTCTAATTACTCTCAGCTGTGTTTGCAGGAGTAGACGTTACAAGGTTGGGTATAGGATATGGGCTAGAAGCTGGGTTGCTGACGTGAAATCATGCGTTTAAACCGTATGTCCCGTCGTTTGAGGCAGTCTACTACGAACTGACCCAGTTTCTGCAATTGGCTTTTCAGATTTTGTTCAACTCTACCACATTCTCTTTCTACGTCATAAATTACCATCTCCAACAGGGCCATGAACGTCCTTTACCTGACTCAACTTCGCTGCATGGTTTCTGTGGCTTGTTCTAGTTTCTCTTCCATGTTTGAGACTCTTTCTCAGAGTTCGCTGTGTAGATCTGAGTAGATAGGGTTGTCTCCTGGGGAAGGTGGTGGTTGAGGGTAATCACCTAAGGGAATTACCACACAGGCAAGAAAAAAAGGTTTGTTGGCCATAAGTAGTTCATAAATATGTTAGAATCACAAAATCTTCTATAAGGTGGCACAGAATCTCCCTGTCTTTCTACATCCCTTCACACAGAAGATAAATTACTGATTAATGATTGGTCCATTTATGAAGCCCCAGTTATGGCCATAGCAGAAGGGTTAGAGTATAGGACTTGAGCCAAGAACAAATTCAGATCCATAAAAAAAAATCCCAATCCAGTCAATCAAACGCCTTCTCTGCATCAAAGGAGAGAATGGCACATGGTGCAACATTCTGGTGTGTCTGGCGAGTGATGGAATACATGGAATAATCGTCATACATTATTTAATCTGTCACGTGGTCCCACTGGGCCCTGATACTTGGTTGTTTTATAGCAGAATCTCCAATAAGAAGAGCAATAAGAACAATGAGAACACTGCCCTGAGGAGCTGTCCACAGTGACTAAGCAGGTGAAGGCAAAATCAAAGAGCTGAGGAACACAAACCTGTTAGCAGAGGTGAAAACCGTCTGTTGGTGGAGGAGCCCACAGCTTTTCCCGTGCCGGTAGTTCTGTAAATAGGACAACCCCATTAGAGAAGTCACAGGCAGCCTCCAGCCTTGTCTTCCGTCTGTGGAGTTTGCACAGCCTCTACAACAGCAGATGGATATGCTGGTCAAGCTAGAGACAGAAATGCAAACGATGGTTAGTGAGAGAAAGTACTCTACAGTCAGACATAGCAGCTCAAGGATTACAACTATAAAGTAGGGATGGTCGCTCAAACGAACTGACACCATTTGAGAGAGAAGTTCTGATTCTGCATGTTGACGTTCACACTTACGAGTGACCGGTTTCAGAGAACGTGTCTGGTCATTATACCATGGGTATTGGGTTGGGTTTGGGTTGTGCATAGAACTGAACTAAAAATTGTGCCGATGCCTCCACCACAACCACTTCTGCGTGAGTAACCTCATTAGCTAAAATCTGTGGAGAGCAAATGCATTTCGAATAAAGAAGCGATGGCTTCTGTGAATTCTCATGAAGGACATGACGAAACTTCCTGAAAACTAAAGGGTGAAACTGTAAAAGATACTGAGCGATGCTTGGCAGATTCTCGGTGGAACCTCCAAAACTGTGTTAGTCGGATTCGCTTCTCTGCACTTAAAAGAATCAACTCTGAGTGAGCCTTAAGAATGTAGAAACACACTTTAATCCTGCAGTAAACGTAATGCCGGCTGAAGCCTTCAAACCCTCTCATATGGTGTCATTGTAACGTAGTACATGTTCATCATGTGTTTGTGGAGTAAAGAAATGTAACATTCACTCATTGATCAGGCTGGTTTCAGTCGACTTTGATGTCCATATGCTGATAATGCGGATTTTCAGAGCCCACTGTGGTGAGGCTGGTGTGAAGCTGACAGACCCCATTGTTTAAAGGTAATAAACTCATTATATGTTCCTATAAGAACAACAACAACAACAACATGTGGAAAAAACATAAAATGAAAATCTATTTAAAAGAAAAAAATTGAACAGTGCATGCTCGTAGAAACTTACCTAAAGAATTCTGGACACATGCTGTGATGACCGCTGCAGTCATTGGCCAAAGTTGCTTAAAATAGCTGTTTGAAACAAACTCCATATGACATGTTTAACAGGGAGAAAGCCTAAACTTTCAAAAGATGAAAGTATTTGGATCAGCAGGCTACACTTACAGACATGACAGAAAGAAACTAGATTCAAAAAACAGGAGACCGTGGCTTTGCTCTTTGGTCCCTGATACGTTTTTTACAGTAGAATCTCCAACAATGAGAACACTGCTCTGAGCAGTCGTCCTTGGTGATTAAGCAGGTGAAGGCAAAGTCGAAGAACTGAGGAACCCCGAACTGGTTAGACCCCGTTGGAGGAGTCACAGGCAGCCCCCAGCCTCGTCTTCCGTCTGTGGAGTTTGGATTGCCGCTACAACAGCAGCTGGACATGCTGGTGAAGCTAGATGGCCTCTATGCAGAGCGTCTGGAGAGCGCTGCGAGCCATGTTCCTCAAATGTAAACACAGAGACAGGAATGCAAACGATGGTTAGCGAGACAAAAGTACTGTACAGTAACACAGACAGCAGACAGCTCAACGATTACGATTGGCGAAGATAAATAAGACAAAGCTAATACTAAACACTATAAAGTAGGGATGACCCCTCGACCAAACTAATAACATTTGAGTCAGAGAAATTATTTTTCTGCGGGACACTGTTGACATTCACAGCTACAAATGACTGGTTTCAGAGAACATATCTAGTTATTATACCATGGTGCTAGCTTTTTCTACCAAATTTCTTTGATTCTGACTGCTCCATTCTAGCCTTGACAATGTCGCAATCTTCAAAGTCTACAGATCCTCCGTTACACCCTCTAAATCTGTAGGGTGAGCCTTAAGAATGTAGAAACACACACTTTAATCCTGCAGTAAATGTAATGTTGGCGGAAGCCTTCAGAAACGAGTCTGAGAAAAAACCCTCTCATATAGTGTAACTGTTACATTTCTATACTCCACAAACACATGATGAACATGTACTACGTTACATTCACTCATTGATCAAGCTGGTTTCAATGGTCTTTGATGTCCATTTACCGAAACACGCTGGTTTTCATTGCCTTTGATGTCCATATGCTGATATCGCTGGTGTTGACAGACCCCATTGTTTAAAGGTAAAGAACCCACCATATGTTCCTATTCCCCAGGCAGTCAAATATGTAATAACCTGGAAAAACATGAAATAAAAATCCACAAAAAATAAACTCACAGTGCATGCTCGTAGCAATTTACCTAAGAATTCTAGCCACAGGTGCTCAAATGGCTTGGAGAGAGCCTAACCTTTCAAAAGATGAAAGTATTTGGATCAGCAGGCTACACTTACAGACATGACGGAAAGAAGCTAGATTCAAAAGGTGAAAGAGAATCTTTGCTGCTTTAGGATGTTGCTGCGTCAAACGGGGAGAACAGTAGAGAACGATGGTGCTGAAGGGGTCACGCAGCCGCAGCGCCAAGCTGTCTGGCGATGTCCAGGATACGAGCACCTGGAAAAAAACAGGAGACCGTGGCGTTACTCTTTGGGCCCTGATACGTTTTACAGTAGAATCTCCAACAATGAGAACACTGCCCTGAGGACGTCTCCTCTGTGACGAAGCAGGGGAAGGCGAAGTCGAAGAGCTGAGGACCTCGCACCGGCTAGCAGAGGTAAGACGACCCGCTGTCCGGTGCGCCAGTAGTGCTGTAACTAAGATCACAGGCAGTCTCCAGCCTCATCATCCGTCAGTGGAACAACAGAAGCTGGATATTTTGGTGAAGCTCGACTCCTTCCTTTCAGAGCGTCTGGAGTGTAAACACAAACGCAAACAATGGTTAGTAAGAAGTACTGTACAGTAAGACCGGCACCAGATAGCTCAACGATTACAACAACTAGATAAGATAAAGACAAATGCTAATATTAAAGACTATAAAGTAGGGATGATCGCGCGACCAAATTGATACCCATTTGCGACGGAGAAATTCTAATTCTGCGTGTCACTGTTGACGTTCACAGCTACAATTGATTGGTTTCAGAGAACATGTCTGGTTATTATACCGTGGTCCTAGCTTTTTCTACTCAATTTATTTAATTCTAAATTGGAGCAACATTGTCAAGGCTAGAACGGAGCACGGACTACATGTCATCTGTTACATGTTCCAGATCTTTAGGGTGAAATTGGAAAGGGATGGATTATTATGTTATTAATGACTCGGTGGAGGGTTGAGGGGTGATCATTATTTACTTATTTTTCATTATTATCCATTATCAAGAACATACAATATAAAACAGAGAAAAAGTGGGAGATTGTGTACACCACACACCCCGAGGCACCCCTCCCCAATGGCCAGCTCATCAGAAACAATTTGCAAGCAAAGGGAAAAGAAAAAGCCAGGTAAATTATGGAAAGATTGCAATCATTGAAACATCCGGAGTGCAGTCTCATCCGTTGCCACACAGGGAAGAAAAAAGGTTTGTTGGCCGTAAGAAGTTAATAATTACGGAAGATGGGGGAGTTTTAGTGCCACCTGGTGGAAGATTATGATCATTTCTACATCCCTCCACACAGAAAGTAAATTACTAATGACTGGTCCATACCTCAATTTACAATGTTTTAGAGGGATATTTGAATAAATTAAGCCTTGTAGTCTATGGGGAGCCATTCTACATGCAAGTCTTCGCATCAGGATTAAGCCAAGTGGTTAGAACCCGTGGTGATAACGGAAGACTATAATTTCAAGTTCAGAGCCGAGAGGCCCCCCATCAGTTTTACAATGTTAGAGGTTTAAATATTTGAATATAGGTCTCTTGCCACTCCTCGAATAAACCAAAATAACAATCACGTTTCTTCCAGAAATTCATGGGGGTGATGGAGGAATCATTGAGGCAAATAACGTTAAGTCTGGGAAGAACAAATTTTGTATTGTGCAGCAACATGGTGTTAAATCGCCATCTGGGCGCATGCTGTGAAACTGTGAAATGTTATCTTCGTAATATTAGGGTAATGATCAGACATCGAAAGAGGAGATATATCAGTTGAATACATCAGTTGTAGTAAGGAGGAAAATGTAAGATCATCAATTCTAGAGAATGATTTATGTCTGGCAGAAAATGTAGTATATTTTCTGGATGATGGGTTAAGGGCAGGCCAGACATCACCCAGTGTGAAATCAGAGAGGAACTTGTTTAAAACAGAGGTGGATTTGATTTGTGTATCAGAGAGAATTGCGTTGGAGCGATCTTGCAGATTATTAGCATCAATTAGTAACAGAGTCAAAATGGAGAGATATTTAGATAGGGCTGCAAAAAACTACGACCCAAATACAGCTGGGGCGTAGGCTGAGACAAAAGTGAGTTGCTATAATGTGAGAAATGTGCCCAGACGTGTCGCCGCCTGTATAACTAATCGATTACATTTTTCTCTTTCTTAGCAGAAGAGTACGCTGCCGCCTTAAAATATTTATTTGACATTCTAGACTCATTGGTAGGCAAGAGATTGGATTCTTGTAATAACGTAATATCTATTCTTTTTCTACTGAAAATATCTCAGTGCAAGCAAAGCAAAGCAAAAGACCCTCTTTGAAGGTGAATTCAGACACTGGACATTCTAAGACAATATTGTTAGTTCAGTCACAGACGTTTATAAATACTAGCACAAGTAATCCAGAATAAGCAGGAAAAGATGGAAAGTATATCTGAGAGGTTTGGGTGGTGATTAACAGATAAATGAAACAATGTCTTAAATAACAAGGAGAAACTGACCAGGAACAAACAACCCACAACCCAGGGTGCTCACAGAGAACAGGAAGAAAAGCCGTTCTTCTCTTAGAAGGGGAGGAGTGAAGGAGATGGGGCTGCTGGCCCTGCTTACCTTCAGTAGAAGCTGCCCATCCCGGTACCACAGGAGCTTGAAAATGAGGACCTGCTCGGAGTTTGCTGTGTCTTTCGAGCTTCTATAGACACAGTGAGCTCGATACAGGTCTGCCATTTTTGGGAGTTCAGATGAGTGGCTTTGCTTCATCTTTTTTTTTGATTGGGGAAGCAACTGGAGAGGGAAGTGGTCATGGTTTTACAGTAGACATCACAGCCATTCCATCACCAGTAAATGCCCCAAGTATCAGAGTTAAGAACAACAAAAAAGAACAGAAAAGCAAGAGTTCTAGCCATTCGCTACTATTCTGAGAATAATAGTAGTGAAAACCATTTCTCGGTGGAGAGGCACTTAGCTTTTCCTGGTTACACTGACGCCCACAGGCTCTCTCTAGAACAGGTCTGCAGACGACTCACTCTGTCTGGTGAGCCGGTAGGGCTGTGATTAAGACAACCCTGTTGGAGGAGTCACAGGGAGCCTCCAGCCTAGTCTTCCGTCGGTGTTTGGATGGTCTGGATGGACATGCTGGTCAAGCTAAACTGCCTCCTTGCAGAGTGTCTGAGGAACTCTGCAAGCCATGTTCCTCAAGTGTAAACAGACAAACACAAATGATGGTTAGTGAGACAAAGTACTGTACAGTAACTATAGCTCAAGGGTTACTGATGGCAAAGATAAATAAGACAAAGCTAATATTAAAGACTATAAATGATGTTCACAGCTACAATCTGATCGGTTTTGCTTTACTTTTGAGTAAAGCATCAATGAATTAAGCAGGGACAGTGCTGGATATGGAGACAGATATGACCGTGCAGTGATGTTCAAACAACATGCAAAACTTGACTTTAGAAGCTCTGGTCATTATGGTGTGAACATTATGGACAATGGAAAGAATAACATTCAAGTTCATGACACCAGCATCCTGACACCTGCTGAAGACGTCACTTTAAATTAATAAAAAAAAAAAAAATAAAGGCCTTGAGTCTCACGGTTACAAAATTCCGACAGTCTTGAAATAAATCTTGATGAAGCTTCATACAGTTCGGACATGCTTCTGCTGACAGGCTGCAGAGGCTTCTGGCTAGCTCAGGCAATAAAGATATGGAATGTGGCATAATTCTTTAAAGAACTGTTAATGAAATGTGAAACATGTCAGAGACACAGTAGGACCAGACCAAAGCCTTTACATTATTGACCAGTTCTCTCAGTTTAGCGCAGGCAGCATTCTGACCACAAAGTCCTCTAAAATGGTGAAACACTTCGTTCATGATTGGATTAGCCTGCATGGTCCACCTCAGAAACCTTTCAGTGATGATGGAGGAGAATTCAACAACGATTAAGTGAGAGGTATGGCAAAAATCTTCAACAGAGAAGTAAAGACAACAGCTGCATACAGCCCATGGAGCAATGGACTTGAAAGAGCACAACCAAACGCTCACTGAGATCATAATGAAAGTAAAGAAAAGTAACGGTTGAAACTGGGACACTGACAAGCCTCCTGCTTTAGAGGGCACCACAAAAAGTGAAGGAGCGGCAAAACACACTTCTGCTTCACATGCATGTAGAAAGGCTTTTATTGAAGCAGAATGTTCAGAAAGAATACAGAGAGCACAGCGGAAACTGCTTCATCACACAGATCTCCTCTTTAGGGGACTGTCCAAAGTAGAAAGGACCAGGAGTTGTCATTGGTCAGGATGGTGCAATGGCGTTGTCTGAGGTGGTGCACCCAGCTACAGGTTCCTCCATGTCTGACAGAAAAGTGAATGCAGAGAGTGAGGATCCAGGTGACAAAGGATAAATTAGAAAATGACCCAAATATTGTACATAAACAAGAGAACACGAGAGCTGCTGAGGACAACGTAGAGGGGACAGAAACTGGAACTGAAACGTGTGGTTCAAACTGAGCACACAGGCACAACCACTGGGGCACAAACAATTACATTATGGAAGTGTGTTTTATGAAATTTTGTACCAAAGGGAGGATCGTCAAATAACTCCGGTTCCACGCCAGAGGTTCCGTACAAAAAGGTCCCTTTATTTCACAATCAACACAAACTTGGCAGAATGCTTTCAGTTTTGCAATGAGACTTGCCGTTACTCACCACTCACTGGATCGGGAGAGCCCTTCGATCCTGATAAGAGACCGCCATCTCAATAAACCACCGAGCTGGACCTGCAGTTCCACTTAGCCGACTCTCACCAGAAAAGAGGGAAACCCGTCCTTTGTATCTTTAACAAAACGAAGAACTGTGCGTGGACGGGGACGGGGGCCAACTGCTCCCACCAGGCACAGTCTTCCCTTGACCCTTAATTCCAGTGGTTGATAACAGTACCCTCATGAAAAACAAGCTATATAATTGACTATATAAACGTTAGTTTACAGTAGAACATAACCTGTGACTTAAAATAGCTGTATAGACCCGTTTCAACATATTGCCAATACATTATGACCAGCAAGCATACCTTTAATATAAGGTGAACATGGATGCATTATATCTTTATCCTAGGCCTCTTTCTAGTGGTTACATCAAATAACCGAACAGTGAGTTGTTCATACGATACAGTGTGTACTAATTGGATGGAGTGCACCCTAAGGCGGCGTCAGCAGGGCAGAATTCATTCATATTACAAAATGTGTGTATGGTCTAGGAGATTCTTCATTGTACTGGTACGACAGAGTGAAGGAAATCGTGCTGAGAGCAGGAGGAAACATGTCCAGAGTCGACCCAGCCGCTTTCTATTAAATTAATCTGGACTGCACCGTAATTGGGGTACTTGCCTGTCATGTAGATGACTTCATATGACTAATAACAAAACAGCACAAATACACCACAAATTACATCCAACCCATACACATGGACCCTTCACAAGCCTCGGAAAAAGACACCTCCCTCTGTGAGGAAGAGAAGGACCAACTCAGGTCAAAGACAGGCCAAATTCTCTGGGTAGCAAGACAGATTAGGCCAGATGTCATGTTTGATGCTAGTCACTTGGCATCAAGCTTCAAAAAGGCAACTGTGAAGACGGTCCATGAAGCACACAGAATAGTGTGCAAACCCAAGGAGACTTCCAACACTTAGGCAGAGATAATGTTCTTCAGTTGATTGGTGTTCAGAAATGCCTCATTTGGAAATCTTTCAGATGGTGGGACTCAAGAAGGATATTTGATATTTGTCTGTCACAGATGATAAGCAGGAGATCAGCATCATCAAAGAAATCACAGAAAGTTGAAAGATACTGTGGCACAGTACAAAAGAACAGCCTACAGATCTTACCAAAATGGGGGCATCAGCTAATAAGTTACTACATGCCCCAAGTGTAGGACAATGGAAACTTGATTAAAAATACATTTAAAAAAGACATAATACTGCTTTTCAGTGCTATTAAAAAACAGATGTGTCGTTTCTGTATACCCTGTTTCAATGGTTAAAAGGAGTTCTATCTGAATATACTTAAGCTTTTTTTTTGTTAATAAATGAGAGAGTTTTGAAAGTCTTATAAAGACATGCGTTGTTTTTTGTATTCTCTTACATTGGGAAAACAACATTGTACTATGAAGTGGAGGTGTAGTTCACTGTGATCTGGAGAAATAAAAGTTGCACTATAGCTTGTGAAGTTTGTCTTTCTGAGTAACAGCCGCCACCACGACCACTTTAGCTTGAGTAATCGCAATACCGAAAAACCATGAATTTAGAATAAAACAGCGCCAGCCTCTGTGAATTCTCACCAAGGACGTGACTAACATAGCCACTAAAACGGTACCAAGTTTGCCATTAAAGAGTACAATAGGCTTTATGACCTGAATGTGGTTAATGATCACAGTGGTGGTGGTGGCGGCTGCAATGTGCTTTACAATATTCAAACACAGCATGAAATCCTTGGTCACTGTAATTATGATGTTTTCATGTTACAGGATGCAGCAGAGAACATGAAAAGTTAAGATTGATAAATTGAACCTCTGTTGGCTCTCCAGTGCGGGAATGGAGACGACGACCCTCTGTGTCTGGCGCGCTGGTAGTGCTTTAATTAAGACGACTCTGTTGGAGGAGTCACAGGCAGTCTCCAGCCTCGTCTTCCATCTGTAGAGTTTGGACTGGCACTACAACAGCAGCTGGATATGCTGGTCAATCTTGACAACCTTGCAGAGCGTTCAGAGAGCCCTGAAAGCCATGTTCCTCAGAAGTAAATACAAACAGAAATGCCAACAATGGTTAGTGAGACAAAGTACTGTACAGTAACACTGGTAGCAGATTGCTTAAGGAGTACAACAGCTAGATAAGAAATAAGACAAAAGCTAATATTAAAGACTATAAAGTAGGGATGGTCGCTTGATCTAATTGATACCCATTTGAGACAGAACCCTATTTCATATAGAAAGGTGCATGCTAGCAGCAACTTACCTAAAGAAATCTGGTCATATGCTGTAACCGCTGCAGTCATTGGAAACAGGAGCTTAAATAGCAGTTTCAAACCAACTCCATATGACACGTAGACAGGGATTAAACCTAATCTTTTAAAAGATGAAAGCATTTGGATCAGTATGCTACACTTAAACAGGATTCAAAATGTGAAAGAATCTTTGCTGCTTCAGGATCTCGGTACGTCAGGGAGAATATCAGAGAACGATGGTGCCGAAGAGGTCACGCAAGGGAGCCAAGGGAAGCTGTCTGGTGACATCCAGGAAACGGGCATGTGGAAAACAGGAGATCATGGCATTACTCTTTGGGCCTCATTTTTTTTAATCAACTATTTTAATTTTTTTATTGTATGTAATAACATACAATATAAAACCAAAAAAAAGAAAAAGCTCATCAGAAACAAATGTGATATTAATATGCGGCACCATTTAAAAAGGAACTTGACTGGCTTGAGATAAGAGATAAGATGTATTGTCAAAAAGCTAAACAAACAATTTACTTACTTTTTCCAGTCAATTCCAGACCCAACATACAGCTCCGTAAATATTAAGAGACGACCCTACATGATCAATTTCTCTGGTTTTACTATTTATAGGCAATGTGTATATGGAAATTAATATTTAAACTGTGTTTCATAAACCATGGACAACATTTCCCCAAAATTCCAAATAAAACATTGCTATTTGGAACAGTTATTTGAAGAAAGGACATCTCAAATAATGCAAGAAAATAGTTACAATACAAAAGAAGTTATTAAAATGTAAACCAAGTACTTATATTTGAACTTTGAGAGCATTCCTCTTTGGGGCTAACTGGGACCTTGATATTACAATTTCTTTTCACCCCATGTACCACATGTGATGCGAATGACCGTCTCCTTTATTCAAAATTCACTATGGAGAAATAACCTTCACTGCCAATCACAGGTTGGCTCTCCACTAGTCTTTCACATTGATGTTGGGTGACTATACCATTCATATTGTGCAAATTCAGGTAACTCAGCTTTGTTTGATGAAATGCCTGAAATAAAATGGCTGCCATACACATGGACATCTTTGTCCTTACATTTGCATTTCTATGTGTATGGCAGCCATTTTATTTCAGGCATTTCATAAAAACAAAGCTGAGTTATTAGACTACTTGGACATCTTTGTCCTTACATTTGCATTTCTAAGTAGTCTAATTTGTTGCCAGAGCTGTATAACTGAGCCATGAAACGTTAGCCAGCATGAGCATAGCAGCGAGAAGTCGCACTGCACCCCTGTTATTATACAACATATCTACATTATTTTAAATGCCAAGATGTACAAGGAAAATAAAAGAAATATAAAAGAGGGTTTCTCACCTAAAGAGAAGAGAACAGTAGGCATAAACTTACGCATCTAAAAACTAAGATGGTGTAACATGTGACATGTTGACAGGGAGAAGGCCTAACCTTTTAAAAGATGAAAGTAAAGGTAAATAAGACAAAGCTAATATTAAACACTATAAAGTAGGGACTTCTACAATAGAATCTCCAACAATAAAAACACTGGCCTGAGCAGTCGTCCTCGGTGACGAAACAGATGAAGGCGAAGAGCTGAGAAACGCCGAACTGGTTAGCAGAGGTGAAAACCGTCTGTTGGTGGAGGAGCAGTGTGGCCGGGAAAAGCTCCCTCTAGCACAGGTTTGCAGACGATGACCTCCTTCTGTCTGGTGCACCGTTAGTGCTGTAACTAAGACGACCCTGCTGGAGGAGTCACAGGCTCCATCCTGTCTCATCTTGGAGTTTGGACTGCCTCTATAACAGCAGCTGGACATGCTGGTCAAGCAAGATGGCCTCCTTGCATAACGAAGCTAGATTCAAAATGTGAAAGAGAATCTTTGTAGGGTACGACAAGAACAGTCCATTATACCTAGTCTACTATCCAGAGAAAGTCCTTAAACACAGGCTTGTGCAATTTTTCAAAATGTGTTACAGAACACCAGATTAAAATTGACCAGGCAATGGCACCTGATTATTTCCATGGGGAGAGGTGTGTACCCTCCCATGCCAACAGCTAACTGTGTTAATCAGACTCCAGAAAATGTCCAAGAGTCTCAAACTGGATACTGTGTACCGTGTCTGTCTCCCTCTGTTTAAATGCCATCTTGAACATCAAAAAGAGAAAGGAATTTCTCTAAAAAGTATTTAGCTGACTGCGTCAGATATTGAAGACCAGACCTGATCAATACTGACCACTGTTACAGGGTCTGTAATGTACCAGAGAGCTTTAAAGAGGCAAGGAGTTCAACAGAATCACAGTTTCAGGTTGATGCAGATGACCCTTAGCTTCACCACCTGGACATTTCAACAGCCTACTAGCATGAACCGATTGATTGAGATATGTATAGAGAGCAACCAGAGGGATATATATGGACTACAACAAACACATGAGAACACAGGAGAAGACTGATATGCTGAATAATCTCTGAATAGTGTTTTTTAAGTGATGGATGTTTGCTTGTTAAGATGTTCCATCATGAAGTACAGTAAGCTAGCTGTGATGCTGCTGGTTAACATGATCACAGCTGCGTATTCCTTGTCTCAGGAACATACTGGCTCCCTTATAAGTGTAACAGCTACAGTATTTATTTAATAATATATATATATATATATATATATATATATAAATATATAAGGAAGTCATAACTCCACTACTGGATCTCATCTAACAGGCTAGATTGCTTGTACTCGGACAGCCGGAACAATCTGTGTCGAGAGTCTCGATACTGCAGGGTTTGTCTGCAATACGATGAATAAAATGACTGCATAAATGGTTGAAATCGAGGAAATCATGTAAATCACTTCTCTGCTCACTATCCAGTTCACCAAC
The DNA here is from genome assembly GCF_030463535.1 of Salminus brasiliensis. Lineage (NCBI taxonomy): Eukaryota > Metazoa > Chordata > Actinopteri > Characiformes > Bryconidae > Salminus > Salminus brasiliensis. The sequence continues at coordinate 18,373,240 of NC_132896.1, forward strand.
CTGACCGGTGTGACTGGGAAGGGACAGCCAGTCCTGGCGTAGCACCTTCTCGATGTTCCCAGAGAGGACGACGGACCCCAGCCGGCTCGGATGAGGCCCCTCTGCGGTAGAGCACCTGACCGGCAGCCAGCAGTGGAGCGCGAAGAGCTGGGTAAACGACTCGCTGACGCGCCCAGGCCCTCTCCGGTGTGGGAGTGGAGACGACGAGCCTCGGTGTAGTGCTGGAATTGAGACGACCGCGTTGGAGGCGTCACAGGCTGCTTCTGGCTTCGTTTTCCGTCGAAGGAACTCGATCTACCGGTCCAGCTGAACGAGCTCCGTGCAGAGCGTCTGGAGAGCTCGTTTCTCGGTTTCGCGTCCGCCATTTTCCTCGAGAGAAAACGGAGATAGAAACGCAAACGGCAGCTAGTGAGTCAAAATACTGTACAGTAACACAGCCAGTTGTAATCCTTGTGCTTTCTGCTCCCTAAGATAAATAAGACACAGCTAATATTAAAGACTACAACGTAGGAATGGTCGCTAGACCATGTCGAATAACGCCTCGAGCAGCAGTTCCGCGTCTCCTTCAAAACAGTGCTGCCAACTCCTCAGTAAGGAAAGTAGCTATTGGCTGTCCAATAAGTCGCGGAATGACGTCATCTCTCAATTAGCATAATTGCCCATTTGCGTGTATTTGAAGCTGTAGAATAAAGGAATAATGTTGTGGGAGAGAAAACTGTGAGTAAACACCCTAAATATGCATAGAACTACAGAAATGGTTTAGTTTTTAATGTTTTGTCTAGACTCACATTACATAAATATTTTTTACATGAATTACATAAACCTATTTTGTTTTGTTGTTAAATGTTAGCAAATCAAATGTAATTGGTGGAATTGCTACTCTACATTTAACCCTCCTCCTTTATCCAGGCTTGGGACCAGCAAAGTGACCCTAAAAGAGACAGTTTGGTAGAGTTGCTTAGTTCTCTCTTTTTTGTTCTTTTACAAAAAAAAAAAAACAGCTGGTGAAACAACATATTTTACACCATCACAACAAAAGATGTATATGTCCTGTGTCAGATTATAAGCGCCAGCGCAAAACTGTATTTGCCAGCAACACTAAGTATAGAATAATTTCTCTTTCATATCTGTTATTTAGTTATTTATATACATTCAGTTACTTTTAAGCTCATAGATTGTTGTAAACATTCTCTTTTCTTAAACTAATTCATTGTTTTCAATTCAAAAAATATTTTTTTCAGGTTAAGGAGGGAATTTTGACAGAATTTCGTTCAGGATATATAAATATATAAACAAACCTCCGTATTCAAGGGTTTATAACTGGAGACAATGTGAAATTACCTTAAATAAAAATATTTAAGTCTACTTTTGTTTAATTATGTGTTCAACACTAGTCCCAGTCCAGTCCCTGTTTCAGCCTCCTTGTATAGCCTCTCATCAAGTCATGTGTCCAGTCTCTGTCTATGCCCGTTGTCTGGTCTTGTGTCCAATCTCGTGTTCCACTTCCTGTCCAGTCTCCAGTGTCATCTCTTGTCTGGCCCCCGTTCTATGTCCTGCCCATGTCTCAGTCCCATTTCCTGTCTGAACCCCTGTGTGCTTTTCTGGCCTCCCCCTTTTACCAGTTTTCCAAAACAATGGAATCCCTTACAATGGCCCATTTTAAAAACATCATGGGAATACATAATTTAGTGTAACATTAGTTACACACTGAAGCACCTTCCCTTAAAAACTATACATATCTTGGAGCATCAATAAATTTGAGAGTATTATGTTGGTCTGCTTGTAGAGATGAAAATGGTGTGCTTACACTTTTGCTGAGCATCTCATAAAAATCAACAAGGACTCCTTTAGAGAAAAACTCCCAGCATTGTTTCAGCTGAAGCAGTGACAAATATACACCATCAGAGGATGGATGGCATCAACCTCATCATACAACTGTAAGATAAGAGCAGAATATACACAAAAGCTTCATTATGATATTACAATAAAGAAAACCCTTTTCGCTTTGTGGATATGATGTTGTTCCTCATCCCTGTTGCTCTCAGTTGTCCAATATTACAGGCAAAAGCTTTCAAGTGAGTGGTTCAGATTTTGTCTCTTTTGTCTCTCTTAAGTTTAAATCTGGAATATATTAATATTTTGTGAGTAAAGAGGCAATCTGTTGATTTTGGACACGTTTGAGAGACAAACCGTCAGTAGAGAGTTTGGCCTTGTGAGCTTGGCTGCATGTGAGGGATTCCCCATGCACCCGTCTTCTTCGTGGCTTTTGAGTTAACTGAGCCGGCTGCTCCAGTTAAATCAACACTGTGCTGACAAGTGACAGAAATTGCATGCCCTTATTAATCTGGAGAAAGTTTTATATTATCAAATTAAATCATGTCAAACTTATTTTACAGAATCAGTAATCAGTAAAAAGACAAGAAATCAACAACAAAAGAAGACATGAAAACCTAAGACCCCCAGTGAACAAGCCAAAGGTGACAGTGACAAGGAAAACCTCTATTTTTATACAGATTTTATACATTTTTATTTAAAATATTGATGACAGATTTTGTACATATATCGCATTCCCATGGATCAGCCTAATTATCCAATATCCGATCAACTCATTTTGTTAATATCGGGACCAATATTCTATTCTATTATCTGATGGGTGCATCCCTAGTCTCATTGGGCCTGTTGTGGTTGGACCTTTAAGCCACTTGCCTATTGTCTATTTTCTATATTGGCATAAACGTTCTTCCACTTGGGTCTACTCGAAACCCATTTATGTTCATCCATGTTTTTTTTTCATGGTAATTCCTACTCCGTCCACCATGTGGCAGTATATTGGATGTATGCCAAAAGTTACAAGCCAAAAGGAGGGAATCCAAGAGTAGCAAGGTGGTTTGGTTGTGGCTAACTTTAGGTCTCACTGGAATGAAAACCGTCATTGAAGGAACTAGATTCTAAGATTGTAAGTTTGCTATCATTTCTTTCTTTATATATTCAACTAAGCTTTGTGTATGTTTTATTCATATTAAGTTTTGAGCTGTTCTTCTTTTGTAGAAAGCTTCTCTTTTTTCTTGTTTTTTTTGTTTGTTTGTTTCTCTGTTTGCACTTTTTACAACTTGATTGAGAAACCTATATGCTTTATGGATGTTTCTCTGAATCAGTATTACATAAAAAGTGTCACATTAATGATTTATGCGTTATGAAAATGTGCTACATGTGTGTTTTGAAAAATATAAATCAATTCGTTTAAAGAGAGGAAGGTAAGGTTAGTCATTGATTTTCCTTTTGTCTCTGTTCTTCGATAGGTTTAATGCCTTTATAAGTAACATCAGCAGCTCCTTATCTCGGTGAGTGTTTTATGTTTCTGTACTTTATAGATGGTCTTTTACCATCCATGACACCTGATGTAGGAATTCTGTCTATTTTTATTAAATATCCCTGTCAAAATGGAAAGGGACTGAAAATGTTGAGAAAATGATTGTAGTTTCAGAGTTTTGAGTGTTGTGAGTGAGAAGAGGGGCAAAGTCAATATCTGCTGATCCATTCAAGAAACTTACTTGACAGAGTTCCCCAAACTCAAGTGAAAATGTGCTTTGATGTACAAACGATTGAATGTTTCTTCTGGTCATTAGTAAGACAGCCTGATTCACTCCGCTGAAGGTTAATTTGCTAGCATTGTCGTGACCCTGAAAGCTGGTTTCCATGGAACATATGTAATACTGTAATGTGTGTTCTCTTGAATGATCTTTGTTCACATGCAGCTTCTTCTAGTCCTAGAGCTCTCATGTTGCTTGTATGTCTTAATATTCTTTAACATTAGCTTTGGCCTGTTTATCTTAGCCAGTTTTTCTTGTGCTGTCTGCTGTGTGTGTTACTTTTACATTCCTTTGCTTTACTAACTAGGAGGCCATGTGGAGGCCATGTGGAGGCCCTGGGAGCATCAGTTTTCAGGTTTTCACGTCTGCTAACCGACTAAATATCCTCAGCACACCAGTCAGGTAAGTTATTTTCTGCTGTTTCCTTGCTTGAATCGAGACTGTGTCTGTGCATAACATAGTTTATAATCATACACGTCATAGACAAAGGGGTTATTGTCACCACCTGGTGGGACTGAGACATACTGTGAGCAGTACTTATTTTTTTTAATCACTTTGCTTGATTTATTTTTTTTATTTTATTGTTTCAAAGTACATTGCATGGGCAAGTAGAAAGGCAATTTGTTGCTAAGATAAGCTTAGATAAATAGTTGTTAATGCTGCATGTTCTACTGGACAATGAAAGCTCCAAAGTCACTAGTAACTAGCCCACTTCTGCTTTTGGCAAACAAAGGGGATCCAGTGTTTGGCGTGCATTGTCTTGAGTCGGGTAGGCGTACAAATTACTTCTTGTTTGTCAATTTATGTAGAGCAGGCAGTGACGCTGGAGGTGATTGTGATTGTTATAGCAATAATCTGGAATAATAATGATATAATAATGTGTTTAATGGTGAGTTTTTAGATGTTAATGTCCATTTTTGGTTGAGTACACCTTGTAGCAGTTGGGTGTTCTTTTTTTAATATATATTTATATACTTTTAGGTCATCCAGGTTCTCTGGAATCCATGATATCCTCAATCTCTGAAAGTGTATCCATCTAAGAAGGGTTAGGTGCTCCGGCTCCCTCTGCATTCCTTTTTTCACCCAACGCTCACTCACTTCAGCTGGATTACAAGGTAAAAGCATGTTACCAGTTTACAATAATACATTTAATGTATCTTCAAACATAGATACAAATTTACACCGGTGATGGGCTGCCTTGCCCCAACACAGTCTCATCGTCAATCTCCAAATGTGTGGCTGTCTGCATGTCCATCTGCATCTCTGGCGTTTTGGTTTTCTTTCCATCTGAAGCTGTTGCTGGCTTTTTATCTATGTTCAACTGTTTGACTTTCTTTTTGGAACTGTGTGAGGTCTGCTTTCTATCCATCAGCAGCGGTATGTATTTGAGTATCCCTATGCCACTGTGGAACAGCTAAATGATAATTCAGTGTCTATACATATTTTGACTTTCTTTTTTGTCATACAGGTTTTCAGGAACCCCTGATATCCTCAATCCCTGAAGTTGTATCCTGCTAAGAAGGGTTAGGTGCTCGGACTCCCTATTTCTCCATTTTTCACCCAACACTCCCTCACTTCAGCTGGATTACAAGGTAAAAGCATGTTACCTGTTTACAATAATACATTTAATGTATCTTCAAACATAGATACAAATTTTCTCTGCTGATCTGCTGCCTTGCCCCAACACAGTCTCATCATCCATCTCCAAATGTGTGGCTGTCTGCATGTCCATCTGCATCTCTGGCGTTTTGGTTTTCGTGCCATCAGAAGCTGTGGCTGGCTTTTTATCTATGTTGAACTGTTTGACTTTCTTTTTGCAATTGTGTGAGGTCTGCTTTCTATCCATCAGCAGCTGTATGTATGTGAGTATCCGTATGCCGCTGTGGAACAGGTAAGTGATAATTCACTTTCTTTACATATATTGACTTTCTTTTTTGTCATACAGGTTTTCAGGAATCCATGATATCCTCAATCCCTGAAGTTGTATCCAGCTAAGACGGGTTAGGTGGTCGGGCTCCCTATTTCTCCTTTTTTCACCCAACGCTCACTTACTTCAGCTGGATTACAAGGTAAAAGCATGTTACCTGTTTACAATAATACATTTAATGTATCTTCAAACATAGATACAAATTTTCTCTGCTGATCGGCTGCCTTGACCCAACACAGTCTCATCATCAATCTCCAAATGTGTGGCTGTCTGCATGTCCATCTGCATCTCTGGCGTTTTGGTTTTCGTGCCATCAGAAGCTGTGGCTGGCTTTTTATCTATGTTGAACTGTTTGACTTTCTTTTTGCAATTGTGTGAGGTCTGCTTTCTATCCATCAGCAGCTGTATGTATGTGAGTATCCGTATGCCACTGTGGAACAGGTAAGTGATAATTCACTTTCTTTACATATATTGACTTTCTTTTTTGTCATACAGGTTTTCAGGAATCCATGATATCCTCAATCCCTAAAGGTGTATCCAGTTAAATAAGGGTCAGGTGCTCCGGCTCCCTTTGCATTCTTTTTTTCACCCAACGCTCACTCACTTCAGCTGGATTACAAGGTAAAAGCATGTTACCTGTTTACAATAATATATTTAATGTATCTTCAAACAAAGATACAAATTTACACTGGTGATGGGCTGCCTTCCCCCAACACAGTCTCATCATCCATCTCCAAATGTGTGGCTGTCTGCATGTCAATCTGCATCTCTGGCTGTTTGGTTTACTTTCGATCTGAAACTGTGGCTGGCTTTTTATCTATGTTCAACTGTTTGACTTTCTTTTTACAACTGTGTGAGGCCTGCCTTCCATCCATCAGTAGCTGTATGTGTGAGAGTATCCGTGTGCCACTGTGGAACAGCTAAGTGATAATTCAGTTTCTATACATATATTGACTTTCTTTTTTGTCATACAGGTTTTCAGGGACCCATGATTTCCTCAATTCCTGAAGGTTTATCCATCTAAGAACGGTTAGGTGCTCAGGCTCCTTCTGCATTCCTTTTTCACCCAACGCTCACTTGCTTCAGCTGGATTACAAGGTAAAAGCATGTTACCTGTTTACAATAATACATTTAATGTATCTCAAACATGGATACAAATTTACACTGGTGATGGGCTGCCTTGGCCCAACACAGTCTCATCGTCAATCTCCAAATGTGTGGCTGTCTGCATGTCCATCTGCATCTCTGGCGTTTTGGTTTTCTTTCCATCTGAAACTTTGGCTGGCTTTTTATCTATGTTCAACTGTTTGACTTTCTTTTTGCAACTTTGTGAGGTCTGCTTTCTATCCATCAGCAGCTGTATTTATGTGAGTATCCGTATGCCACTGTGGAACAGGTAAGTGATAATTCACTGTCTTTACATATATTGACTTTCTTTTTTGTCATACAGGTTCTCTGGAATCCCTGATATCCTCAATCCCTGAAAGTGTTTCCAGCTAAGAAGTGTTAGGTACTCCGGCTCCCTCTGCATTCCGTTTTTCACCCAACTCTCACTCACTTTAGCTGGATTAAAAGGTAAAAGCATGTTACCTGTTTACAATAATACATTTAATGTATATTCAAACAAAGATACAAATTTACTGCGGTGATGGGCTGCCTTGCCCCAACACAGTCTCATCATCCATCTCCAAATGTGTGGCTGTCTGCATGTCAATCTGCATCTCTGGCTGTTTGGTTTTCTTTCTATCTGAAGCTGTTGCTGGCTTTTTATCTATGTTCAACTGTTTGACATTCTTTTTGCAACTGTTTGAGGTCTGCTTTCTATCCATCAGCAGCTGTATGTATTTTGGGTATCCGTATGCCACTGTGGAACAGGTAAGTGACAATTCTGTTTCTATACATATATTGACTTTCTTTTTTGTCATACAGGTTTTCAGGAAGCCATGATATCCTCAATCCTTGAAAGTGTATCCATCTAAGAAGGGTTAGGTGATCCGTCTCATTCTGCATTTTTTTTACCCAACGCTTACTTGCTTCAGCTGGATTACAAGGTAAAAGTGTGTTATCTTTTTACAATAATACATTTAATATATCTTCAAACATAGATAAACATTTTCACTGGTGATCGGCTGCCTTGCCCCAACACAGTCTCATCATCAATCTCCAAATGTGTGGCTGTCTTCATGTCCATCTGCATCTCTGGCATTTTGGTTTTCTTTCCATCTGAAGCTGTGACTGGTTTTTTATCTATGTTCAACTGTTTGACTTTCTTTTTGCAACTGTGAGATCTGCTTTCTATCCATCAGCAGCTGTATGTATGTGAGTATCCGTGTGCCACTGTGGAACAGGTAAGTGATAATTCAGTTTCTATACATATATTGACTTTCTTTTTTGTCATCCAGGTTCTCTGGAATCCATGATATCCTCAATCCCAGAAGGTGTATCCAGCTAAGAAGGGTTAGGTGCTCCGGCTCTGTTTGCATTCCTTTTTTCACCCAACGCTCACTCACTTCAGCTGGATAACAAGGTAAATGCATGTTACCTGTTAACAATAATACATGTAATGTATCTTCAAACATAGATATAAATTTACACTGGTGATAGGCTGCCTTGCCCCAACACATTCTCATCATCAATCTCCTAATATGTTGCTCTCTGCGTGTCCATCTGTATCTCTGGCTTTTTGGTTTTCATTCCATCTGAAGCTGTTGCTGGCTTTTTATCTATGTTCAACTGTTTGACTTTCTTTTTGCAACTGTGTGAGGCCTGCCTTCCATCCATCAGCAGCTGTATGTATGTGAGTATCTGTATGCCACTGTGGAAAAAGTAAGTGATAATTCAGTTTCTATACATATATTGACTTTCTTTTTTGTCATACAGGTTTTCAGGAACCCATGATTTCCTCAATCCCTGAACGTGTATCCAGCTAAGAAGGGTTAGGTGCTCCGGCTCTGTTTGCATTCCTTTTTTCACCCAACGCTCACTCACTTCAGCTGGATAACAAGGTAAAAGCATGTTACCTGTTAACAATAATACATGTAATGTATCTTCAAACATAGATATAAATTTACACTGGGGATGGGCTGCCTTGCCCCAACACAGTCTCATCATCCATCTCCAAATGGGTGGCTGTCTGCATGTCCATCTGCATCTCTGACTTTTTGGTTTTCATTCCATCTGAAGTTGTTGCTGGCTTTTCATCTATGTTCAACTGTATGACTTTCTTTTTGCAACTGTTTGAGGCCTGCCTTCCATACATAAGCAGCTGTTTGTATGTGAGTATCCGTGTGCCACTGTGGAACAGGTAAGTGATAATTCACTTTCTATACATATATTGACTGTCCTTTTTGTCATACAGTATTTCAGAAACCCTTGATATCCTCAATCCCTTAAAGTGTATCCAGCTAAGAAGGGTTAAGTGCTCCGGCTCCCTCTGCATTCTTTTTTTCACCCAACGCTCCCTCACTTCAGATGGATTACAAGGTAAGAACATGTTACCTGTTTGCAACAATACATTTAATGTATCTTCAAATACACATACAAATTTACACTGGTGATGGGCTGCCTTGCCCCAACACAGTCTCATCATTCATCTCCAAATCTGTGGCTGTCTGCATGTCCATCTGCATCTCTGGCTGTTTGCTTTTCTTTCTAATTGAAGCTGTGGCTGGTTTTTTATCTATGTACAACTGCTTGACTTCATTTTGCAACTGTGTGAGGCTTGTTTTCTATCCATCAGCGGCTGTACGTATGTGAGTATCCGTGTGCCACTGTGGAACAGGTTAAGTGATAATTCAGTTTCTATACATATATTGACTTTCTTTTTTGTCGTACAGTTTACTTAGGAACCCGTGATATCCTCAATCCTTGACGGTGTATCCATCTAAGAAGGGTTAGGTGCTCGGGCTCCCTCTGCATTCCTTTTTTCACCCAACGCTCACTCACTTCAGCTGGATTACAAGGTAAGAACATGTTATCTGTTTACAATAATACATTTAATGTATCTTCAAACATAGATACAAATTTACACCGGTAATGGGCTGCCTTGCCCCAACACAGTCTCATCGTCAATCTTCTAATGTGTGGCTGTCTACATGTCCATCTGCATCTCTGACGTTTTGGTTTTCTTTACATCAGAAGCTGTGGCTTGCTTTTTATCTATGTTCAACTGTCTGACTTTCTTTTTGCAACTGTGTGAGGTCTGCTTTCTATCCATCAGCAGCTGTATGTATGTGAGCATCCGTATGCTACTGTGGATAAGGTAAGTGATAATTCAGTTTCTATACATATATTGACTTTCTTTTTTATCATACAGGTTCTTGGGAATCCCTGATATCCTCAATACTTGAAAGTGTATCCATCTAAGAAGGGTTAGGTGCTCCGGCTCCCTCTGCATTACCTTTTTCACCCAACGCTCACTCACTTCAGCTGGATTACAAGGTAAAAGCATGTTACCTGTTTACAATAATACATTTAATGTATCTTCAAACATAGATACAAATTTACACTGGTGATGGGCTACATTGCCCCAGCACAGTCTCCTCATCCATCTCCAAATGTGTGGCTGTCTGCATGTCCATCTGCTTCTCTGGCTTTTTGGTTTTCTTTTCTTTCTGAAGATGTGGCTGGCTTTTTATCTATGTTCAACTGTTTGACTTTCTTTTTGCAACTGTGTGAGGTCTGCTTTCTATCCATCAGCAGCTGTATGTATTTGGGTATCCGTATGCCACTGTGGAACAGGTAAGTGCTAATTCTGTTTCTATACATATATTGACTTTCTTTTTTGTCATACAGGTTTTCAGGGAGCCATGATATCCTCAATCCCTGAAAGTGTATCCATCTAAGAAGGGTTTGGTGCTCCGTCTCATTCTGCATTTTCTTTTACCCAACACTCACTTGCTTCAGCTGGATTACAAGGTAAAAGCATGCTATCTGTTTACAATAATACATTTGATGTATCTTCAAACATAGATATAAATTTACACTGGTGATGGGCTGCCTTGCCCCAACACAGTCATCATCCATCTCCAAATGTGTGGCTGTCTGCATGTCAATCTGCATCTCTGACTTTTTGGTTTTCTTTCTATCTGAAACTGTAGCTGGTTTTTTAGCTATGTACAACGGTTTGACTTCATTTTGCAACTGTGTGAGGCCTGCTTTCTATCCATCAGCAGCTGTACGTATGTGAGTACCCGTATGCCACTGTGGAACAGGTAAGTGATAATTCAGTTTCTATACATATATTGACTTTCTTTTTTGTCATCCAGGTTCTCTGGAATCCATGATATCCTCAATCCCTGAAGGTGTATCCAGCTAAGAAGGGTTAGGTGCTCCGGCTCCTTTTGCATTCCTTTTTTCACCCAACGCTCACTCACTTCAGCTGGATAACAAGGTAAATGCATGTTACCTGTTAACAATAATACATGTAATGTATCTTTAAACATAGATATAAATTTACACTGGTGATAGGCTGCCTTGCCCCAACACAGTCTCATCGTCAATCTCCTAATATGTTGCTCTCTGCATGTCCATCTGTATCTCTGGCTTTTTGGTTTTCATTCCATCTGAAGCTGTTGCTGCCTTTTTATCTATGTTCAACTGTTTGACTTTCTTTTTGCAACTGTGTGAGGCCTGCCTTCCATCCATCAGCAGCTGTATGTATGTGAGTATCTGTATGCCACTGTGGAACAGGTAAGTGATAATTCAGTTTCTATACATATATTGACTTTCTTTTTTGTCATACAGGTTTTCAGGAACCCATGATTTCCTCAATCCCTGAAAGTGTATCCATCTAAGAAGGGTTAGGTGCTCCGGCTCTGTTTGCATTCCTTTTTTCACCCAACGCTCACTCACTTCATCTGGATAACAAGGTAAAAGCATGTTACCTGTTAACAATAATACATGTAATGTATCTTCAAACATAGATATAAATTTACACTGGGGATGGGCTGCCTTGCCCCAACACAGTCTCATCATCCATCTCCAAATGGGTGGCTGTCTGCATGTCCATCTGCATCTCTGACTTTTTGGTTTTCATTCCATCTGAAGTTGTTGCTGGCTTTTCATCTATGTTCAACTGTATGACTTTCTTTTTGCAACTGTGTGAGGCCTGCCTTCCATACATAAGCAGCTGTTTGTATGTGAGTATCCGTGTGCCACTGTGGAACAGGTAAGTGATAATTCACTTTCTATCCATATATTGACTGTCCTTTTTGTCATACAGTATTTCAGAAACCCTTGATATCCTCAATCCCTTAAAGTGTATCCAGCTAAGAAGGGTTAAGTGCTCCGGCTCCCTCTGCATTCTTTTTTTCACCCAACGCTCCCTCACTTCAGATGGATTACAAGGTAAGAACATGTTACCTGTTTGCAACAATACATTTAATGTATCTTCAAATACACATACAAATTTACACTGGTGATGGGCTGCCTTGCCCCAACACAGTCTCATCATTCATCTCCAAATCTGTGGCTGTCTGCATGTCCATCTGCATCTCTGGCTGTTTGCTTTTCTTTCTAATTGAAGCTGTGGCTGGTTTTTTATCTATGTACAAGTGCTTGACTTCATTTTGCAACTGTGTGAGGCCTGTTTTCTATCCATCAGCAGCTGTACGTATGTGAGTATCCGTGTGCCACTGTGGAACAGGTAAGTGATAATTCAGTTTCTATACATATATTGACTTTCTTTTTTGTCGTACAGTTTTTTAGGAACCCGTGATATCCTCAATCCCTGACGGTGTATCCATCTAAGAAGGGTTAGGTGCTCGGGCTCCCTCTGCATTCCTTTTTTCACCCAACGCTCACTCACTTCAGCTGGATTACAAGGTAAGAACATGTTATCTGTTTACAATAATACATTTAATGTATCTTCAAACATAGATACAAATTTACACCGGTAATGGGCTGCCTTGCCCCAACACAGTCTCATCGTCAATCTTCTAATGTGTGGCTGTCTACATGTCCATCTGCATCTCTGACGTTTTGGTTTTCTTTACATCAGAAGCTGTGGCTTGCTTTTTATCTATGTTCAACTGTCTGACTTTCTTTTTGCAACTGTGTGAGGTCTGCTTTTTGTCCATCAACAGTTGTATGTCTGTGAGTATCCGTATGCCACTGTGGAACAGGTAAGTGATAATTCAGTTTGTATATATATATTGACTTTATTTTTTGTCATCCAGGTTTTCAGGAACCCATGATATACTCAATCCCTAAAAGTGTATCCAGCTAAGAAGGGTTAGGTGCTCCGGCTCCCTCTGCATTCCTTTTTTCACCCAACGCTCACTTACTTGAGCTGGATTACAAGGTAAGAACATGTTACCTGTTAACAATAATACATGTAATGTATCTTCAAACATAGATACACATTTACACTGGTGATGGGCTGACTTGCCCCAACACAGTCTCATCATCCATCTCCAAATATGTGGCTGTCTGCATGTCCATCTGCACCTCTGGCGTTTTGGTTTTCTTTCCATCTGAAGCTGTGGCTGGCTTTTTATCTATGTTCAACTGTTTAACTTTGTTTTTGCGAATGTGTGAGGCCTGCCTTCCATCCATCAGCAGCTGTATGTATGTGAGTATCCGTTTGCCACTGTGGAACAGGTAAGTGATAATTCAGTTTCTATCCATATATTGACTTTCTTTTTTGTCATACAATTTTTCAGGAACCCATGATATACTCAATCCCTAAAAGTGTATCCAGCTAAGAAGGGTTAGGTGCTCTGGCTCCCTCTGCATTCCTTTTTTCACCCAACGCTCACTTACTTCAGCTGGATTACAAGGTAAAAGCATGTTACCTGTTTACAATAATACATTTAATGTATCTTCAAACATGAATACAAATTTTCAGTGGTGATGGGCTGCCTTGTCCCAACACAGTCTCATCATCCATCTCCAAATGTGTGGCTGTCTTTATGTCCATCTGCATCTCTGGCGTTTTGGTTTTCTTTCCATCTGAAGGTGTGGCTGGCTTTTTATCTATGTTCAACTGTTTGACTTTCTTTTTGCAACTGTGTGAGGCCTGCCTTCCATCCATCAGCAGCTGTATGTGAGTATCCGTGTGCCACCGTGGAACAAGTAAGTGATAATTAAGTTTCTATACATATATTGACTTTCTTTTTTGTCATACAGGTTTTCAGGAAGCCATGATATCCTCAATCCCTAAAAGTGTATCCAGCTAAGAAGGGTTAGGTGCTCCGGCTCCTTCTGCATTCCTTTTTTTACCCAACGCTCACTTACTTCAGCTGGATTACAAGGTAAAAGCATGTTACCTGTTTACAATAATACATTTAATGTATCTTCAAACATAGATACAAATTTACACTGGTGATGGGCTGCCTTGCCCCAACACAGTCTCCTCATCCATCTCCAAATGTGTGGCTGTCTACATATCCATCTTCATCTCTGGCGTTTTGGTTTTCTTTCCATCTGATCTGATCTATGTTCAACTGTTTGACTTTCTTATTGTAACTGTATGAGGCCTGCCTTCCATCCATCAGCAGCTGTATGTATGTGAGTACCCGTATGCCACTGTGGAACAGGTAAGTGATAATTCAGTTTCTATACATATATTGACTTTCTTTGTTGTCATACAGGTTTTCAGGAACCCATGATTTCCTCAATCCCTGAAGGTTTATCTATCTAAGAAGGGTTAGGTGCTCCGGCTCCTTCTGCATTCCTTTTTTCACCCAATGCTCACTCACTTCAGCTGGATTACAAGGTAAAAGCATGTTATCTGTTTACAATAATACATTTAATGTATCTTCAAACATAGATACAAATTTACACTGGTGATGGGCTGCCTTGCCCCAACACAGTCTCATCATCAATCTCCAAATGTGTGGCTGTCTGCATGTCAATCTGCATCTCTGGCTTTTTGGTTTTCGTTCCATCTGAAGCTGTGGCTGGCTTTTTATCTATGTTCAACTGTTTGACTTTCTTTTTGCAACTGTGTGAGGCCTGCTTTCTATCCATCAGCAGCTGTATGTATGTGAGTATCCGTTTGCCACTGTGGAACAGGTAAGTGATAATTCTGTTTCTATACATATATTGACTTTCTTTTTTGTCATACAGGTTTTCAGGAAGCCATGATATCCTCAATCCCTGAAAGTGTATCCATCTAAGAAGTGTTAGGTGCTCTGTCTCATTCTGCATTTTCTTTTACCCAACGCTCACTTGCTTCAGCTGGATTACAAGGTAAAAGCATGTTACCTGTTTACAATAATACATTTAATGTATCTTCAAACATAGATACAAATTTACACTGGTGATGGGCTACCTTGCCCCAACACAGTCTCCTCATCCATCTCCAAATGTGTGGCTGTCTGCATGTCAATCTGCATCTCTGACTTTTTGGTTTTCTTTCTATCTGAAACTGTAGCTGGTTTTTTAGCTATGTACAACGGTTTGACTTCATTTTGCAACTGTGTGAGGCCTGCTTTCTATCCATCAGCAGCTGTACGTATGTGAGTACCCGTATGCCACTGTGGAACAGGTAAGTGATAATTCAGTTTCTATACATATATTGACTTTCTTTTTTGTCATACAGGTTTTCAGGAACCCATGATTTCCTCAATCCCTGAAAGTTTATCTATCTAAGAAGGGTTAGGTGCTCCGGCTCCTTCTGCATTCCTTTTTTCACCCAACGCTCACTCACTTCAGCTGGATTACAAGGTAAAAGCATGTTACCTGTTCACAATAATACATTTAATGTATCTTCAAACATAGATACACATTTACACTGGTGATGGGCTGCCTTGCCCCAACACAGTCTCATCGTCAATCTCCTAATGTGTGGCTATCTGCATGTCCATATGTATCTCTGGCGTTTTGGTTTTCTTTCCATCTGAAGCTGTTGCTGGCTTTTTATCTATGTTCAACTGTTTGACTTTCTTTTTGCAACTGTGAGATCTGCTTTCTATCCATCAGCAGCTGTATGTATGTGAGTATCCGTGTGCCACTGTGGAACAGGTAAGTGATAATTCAGTTTCTATACATATATTGACTTTCTTTTTTGTCATCCAGGTTCTCTGGAATCCATGATATCCTCAATCCCTGAAGGTGTATCCAGCTAAGAAGGGTTAGGTGCTCCGGCTCTGTTTTCATTCCTTTTTTCTCCCAACGCTCACTCACTTCAGCTGGATAACAAGGTAAATGCATGTTACCTGTTAACAATAATACATGTAATGTATCTTTAAACATAGATATAAATTTACACTGGTGATAGGCTGCCTTGCCCCAACACAGTCTCATCATTAATCTCCAAATCTGTGGCTGTCTGCATGTCCATCTGCATCTCTGGCTGTTTGGTTTTCTTTCAATCTGAAGCTGTTGCTGGCTTTTTATCTATGTTCAACTGTTTGACTTTCTTTTTGCAACTGCGAGATCTGCTTTCTATCCATCAGCAGCTGTATGTATGTGAGTATCCGTATGCCACTGTGGAACAGGTAAGTGATAATTCAGTTTCTGTACATATATTGACTTTCTTTTTTGTCATACAGGTTTTCAGGAACCCATGATATCCTCAATCCCTGAACGTGTATCCAGCTAAGAAGGGTTAGGTGCTCCGGCTCTGTTTGCATTCCTTTTTTCACCCAACGCTCACTCACTTCAGCTGGATAACAAGGTAAAAGCATGTTACCTGTTCACAATAATACATGTAATGTATCTTCAAACATAGATATAAATTTACACTGGGGATGGGCTGCCTTGCCCCAACACAGTCTCATCATCCATCTCCAAATGGGTGGCTGTCTGCATGTCCATCTGCATCTCTGACTTTTTGGTTTTCATTCCATCTGAAGTTGTTGCTGGCTTTTCATCTATGTTCAACTGTATGACTTTCTTTTTGCAACTGTGTGAGGCCTGCCTTCC
Source organism: Salminus brasiliensis (assembly GCF_030463535.1). NCBI lineage: Eukaryota > Metazoa > Chordata > Actinopteri > Characiformes > Bryconidae > Salminus > Salminus brasiliensis. Next base: position 18,389,629 of record NC_132896.1, read on the forward strand.
ATACATAAGCAGCTGTTTGTATGTGAGTATCCGTGTGCCACTGTGGAACAGGTAAGTGATAATTCACTTTCTATACATATATTGACTGTGCTTTTTGTCATACAGTATTTCAGAAACCCTTGATATCCTCAATCCCTTAAAGTGTATCCAGCTAAGAAGGGTTAAGTGCTCCGGCTCCCTCTGCATTCCTTTTTTTCACCCAACGCTTCCTCACTTCAGATGGATTACAAGGTAAGAACATGTTACCTGTTTGCAACAATACATTTAATGTATCTTCAAATACACATACAAATTTACACTGGTGATGGGCTGCCTTGCCCCAACACAGTCTCATCATTCATCTCCAAATCTGTGGCTGTCTGCATGTCCATCTGCATCTCTCGCTGTTTGCTTTTCTTTCTACTTGAAGCTGTGGCTGGTTTTTTATCTATGTACAACTGCTTGACTTAATTTTGCAACTGTGTGAGGCCTGTTTTCTATCCATCAGCAGCTGTACGTATGTGAGTATCCGTGTGCCACTGTGGAACAGGTAAGTGATAATTCAGTTTCTATACATATATTGACTTTCTTTTTTGTCGTACAGTTTTTTAGGATCCCGTGATATCCTCAATCCCTGACGGTGTATCCATCTAAGAAGGGTTAGGTGCTCGGGCTCCCTCTGCATTCCTTTTTTCACCCAACGCTCACTCACTTCAGCTGGATTACAAGGTAAGAACATGTTATCTGTTTACAATAATACATTTAATGTATCTTCAAACATAGATACAAATTTACACCGGTAATGGGCTGCCTTGCCCCAACACAGTCTCATCGTCAATCTTCTAATGTGTGGCTGTCTACATGTCCATCTGCATCTCTGACGTTTTGGTTTTCTTTACATCAGAAGCTGTAGCTTGCTTTTTATCTATGTTCAACTGTCTGACTTTCTTTTTGCAACTGTGTGAGGTCTGCTTTTTGTCCATCAACAGTTGTATGTCTGTGAGTATCCGTATGCCACTGTGGAACAGGTAAGTGATAATTCAGTTTCTATACATATATTGACTTTATTTTTTGTCATCCAGGTTTTCAGGAACCCATGATATACTCAATCCCTAAAAGTGTATCCAGCTAAGAAGGGTTAGGTGCTCCGGCTCCCTCTGCATTCCTTTTTTCACCCAACGCTCACTTACTTGAGCTGGATTACAAGGTAAGAACATGTTACCTGTTAACAATAATACATGTAATGTATCTTCAAACATAGATACACATTTACACTGGTGATGGGCTGACTTGCCCCAACACAGTCTCATCATCCATCTCCAAATATGTGGCTGTCTGCATGTCCATCTGCACCTCTGGCGTTTTGGTTTTCTTTCCATCTGAAGCTGTGGCTGGCTTTTTATCTATGTTCAACTGTTTGACTTTCTTTTTGAAACTGTGTGAGGCCTGCCTTCCATCCATCAGCAGCTGTATGTGAGTATCCGTGTGCCACCGTGGAACAAGTAAGTGATAATTAAGTTTCTATACATATATTGACTTTCTTTTTTGTCATACAGGTTTTCAGGAAGCCATGATATCCTCAATCCCTAAAAGTGTATCCAGCTAAGAAGGGTTAGGTGCTCCGGCTCCTTCTGCATTCCTTTTTTTGCCCAACGCTCACTTACTTCAGCTGGATTACAAGGTAAAAGCATGTTACCTGTTTACAATAATGCATTTAATGTATCTTCAAACATAGATACAAATTTACACTGGTGATGGGCTGCCTTGCCCCAACACAGTCTCATCATCCATCTCCAAATGTGTGGCTGTCTGCATGTCCATCTGCATCTCTGACTTTTTGGTTTTCATTCCATCTGAAGTTGTTGCTGGCTTTTCATCTATGTTCAACTGTATGACTTTCTTTTTGCAACTGTGTGAGGCCTGCCTTCCATACATAAGCAGCTGTTAGTATGTGAGTATCCGTGTGCCACTTTGGAACAGGTAAGTGATAATTCACTTTCTATACATATATTGACTGTCCTTTTTGTCATACAGTATTTCAGAAACCCTTGATATCCTCAATCCCTTAAAGTGTATCCAGCTAAGAAGGGTTAAGTGCTCCGGCTCCCTCTGCATTCTTTTTTTCACCCAACGCTCCCTCACTTCAGATGGATTACAAGGTAAGAACATGTTACCTGTTTGCAACAATACATTTAATGTATCTTCAAACATAGGTACAAATTTACACTGGTGATGGGCTGCCTTTCCCCAACACAGTCTCATCATCAATCTCCAAATGTGTGGCTGTCTGCATGTCAATCTGCATCTCTGGCTTTTTGGTTTTCGTTCCATCTGAAGCTGTGGCTGGCTTTTTATCTATGTTCAACTGTTTGACTTTCTTTTTGCAACTGTGTGAGGCCTGCTTTCTATCCATCAGCAGCTGTATGTATGTGAGTATCCGTTTGCCACTGTGGAACAGGTAAGTGATAATTCTGTTTCTATACATATATTGACTTTCTTTTTTGTCATACAGGTTTTCAGGAAGCCATGATATCCTCAATCCCTGAAAGTGTATCCATCTAAGAAGTGTTAGGTGCTCCGTCTCATTCTGCATTTTTTTTTACCCAACGCTCACTTGCTTCAGCTGGATTACAAGGTAAAAGCATGTTACCTGTTTACAATAATACATTTAATGTATCTTCAAACATAGATACAAATTTACACTGGTGATGGGCTACCTTGCCCCAACACAGTCTCCTCATCCATCTCCAAATGTGTGGCTGTCTGCATGTCCATCTGCATCTCTGGCTTTTTGGTTTTCTTTCCATATGAAGCTGTGGCTGGCTTTTTATCCATGTTCAACTGTTTGACTTTCTTTTTGCAACTGTGTGAGGTCTGCTTTCTATCCATCAGCAGCTGTTTGTATGTGAGCATCCGTATGCTACTGTGGATAAGGTAAGTGATAATTCAGTTTCTATACATATATTGACTTTCTTTTTTATCATACAGGTTCTTGGGAATCCCTGATATCCTCAATACTTGAAAGTGTATCCATCTAAGAAGGGTTAGGTGCTCCGGCTCCCTCTGCATTACCTTTTTCACCCAACGCTCACTCACTTCAGCTGGATTACAAGGTAAAAGCATGTTACCTGTTTACAATAATACATTTAATGTATCTTCAAACATAGATACAAATTTACACTGGTGATGGGCTACATTGCCCCAGCACAGTCTCCTCATCCATCTCCAAATGTGTGGCTGTCTGCATGTCCATCTGCTTCTCTGGCTTTTTGGTTTTCTTTTCTTTCTGAAGATGTGGCTGGCTTTTTATCTATGTTCAACTGTTTGACTTTCTTTTTGCAACTGTGTGAGGTCTGCTTTCTATCCATCAGCAGCTGAATGTATTTGGGTATCCGTATGCCACTGTGGAACAGGTAAGTGCTAATTCTGTTTCTATACATATATTGACTTTCCTTTTTGTCATACAGGTTTTCAGGGAGCCATGATATCCTCAATCCCTGAAAGTGTATCCATCTAAGAAGGGTTTGGTGCTCCGTCTCATTCTGCATTTTCTTTTACCTAACACTCACTTGCTTCAGCTGGATTACAAGGTAAAAGCATGCTATCTGTTTACAATAATATATTTGATGTATCTTCAAACATAGATATAAATTTACACTGGTGATGGGCTGCCTTGCCCCAACACAGTCATCATCCATCTCCAAATGTGTGGCTGTCTGCATGTCAATCTGCATCTCTGACTTTTTGGTTTTCTTTCTATCTGAAACTGTAGCTGGTTTTTTAGCTATGTACAACGGTTTGACTTCATTTTGCAACTGTGTGAGGCCTGCTTTCTATCCATCAGCAGCTGTACGTATGTGAGTACCCGTATGCCACTGTGGAACAGGTAAGTGATAATTCAGTTTCTATACATATATTGACTTTCTTTTTTGTCATACAAGTTTTCAGGAACCCATGATTTCCTCAATCCCTGAAGGTTTATCTATCTAAGAAGGGTTAGGTGCTCCGGCTCTGTTTGCATTCCTTTTTTCACCCAACGCTCACTCACTTCAGCTGGATAACAAGGTAAAAGCATGTTACCTGTTAACAATAATACATGTAATGTATCTTCAAACATAGATATAAATTTACACTGGGGATGGGCTGCCTTGCCCCAACACAGTCTCATCATCCATCTCCAAATGGGTGGCTGTCTGCATGTCCATCTGCATCTCTGACTTTTTGGTTTTCATTCCATCTGAAGTTGTTGCTGGCTTTTCATCTATGTTCAACTGAATGACTTTCTTTTTGCAACTGTGTGAGGCCTGCCTTCCATACATAAGCAGCTGTTTGTATGTGAGTATCCGTGTGCCACTGTGGAACAGGTAAGTGATAATTCACTTTCTATACATATATTGACTGTCCTTTTTGTCATACAGTATTTCAGAAACCCTTGATATCCTCAATCCCTTAAAGTGTATCCAGCTAAGAAGGGTTAAGTGCTCCGGCTCCCTCTGCATTCTTTTTTTCACCCAACGCTCCCTCACTTCAGATGGATTACAAGGTAAGAACATGTTACCTGTTTGCAACAATACATTTAATGTATCTTCAAATACACATACAAATTTACACTGGTGATGGGCTGCCTTGCCCCAACACAGTCTCATCATTCATCTCCAAATCTGTGGCTGTCTGCATGTCCATCTGCATCTCTGGCTGTTTGCTTTTCTTTCTAATTGAAGCTGTGGCTGGTTTTTTATCTATGTACAACTGCTTGACTTCATTTTGCAACTGTGTGAGGCCTGTTTTCTATCCATCAGCAGCTGTATGTATGTGAGTATCCGTGTGCCACTGTGGAACAGGTAAGTGATAATTCAGTTTCTATACATATATTGACTTTCTTTTTTGTCGTACAGTTTTTTAGGAACCCGTGATATCCTCAATCCCTGACAGTGTATCCATCTAAGAAGGGTTAGGTGCTCGGGCTCCCTCTGCATTCCTTTTTTCACCCAACGCTCACTCACTTCAGCTGGATTACAAGGTAAGAACATGTTATCTGTTTACAATAATACATTTAATGTATCTTCAAACATAGATACAAATTTACACCGGTAATGGGCTGCCTTGCCCCAACACAGTCTCATCGTCAATCTTCTAATGTGTGGCTGTCTACATGTCCATCTGCATCTCTGACGTTTTGGTTTTCTTTACATCAGAAGCTGTGGCTTGCTTTTTATCTATGTTCAACTGTCTGACTTTCTTTTTGCAACTGTGTGAGGTCTGCTTTTTGTCCATCAACATTTGTATGTCTGTTAGTATCCGTATGCCACTGTGGAACAGGTAAGTGATAATTCAGTTTCTATACATATATTGACTTTATTTTTTGTCATCCAGGTTTTCAGGAACCCATGATATACTCAATCCCTAAAAGTGTATCCAGCTAAGAAGGGTTAGGTGCTCTGGCTCCCTCTGCATTCCTTTTTTCACCCAACGCTCACTTACTTCAGCTGGATTACAAGGTAAAAGCATGTTACCTGTTTACAATAATACATTTAATGTATCTTCAAACATGAATACAAATTTTCAGTGGTGATGGGCTGCCTTGTCCCAACACAGTCTCATCATCCATCTCCAAATGTGTGGCTGTCTTTATGTCCATCTGCATCTCTGGCGTTTTGGTTTTCTTTCCATCTGAAGGTGTGGCTGGCTTTTTATCTATGTTCAACTGTTTGACTTTGTTTTTGCAACTGTGTGAGGCCTGCCTTCCATCCATCAGCAGCTGTATGTGAGTATCCGTGTGCCACCGTGGAACAAGTAAGTGATAATTAAGTTTCTATACATATATTGACTTTCTTTTTTGTCATACAATTTTTCAGGAACCCATGATATACTCAATCCCTAAAAGTGTATCCAGCTAAGAAGGGTTAGGTGCTCCGGCTCCCTCTGCATTCCTTTTTTCACCTAACGCTCACTTACTTGAGCTGGATTACAAGGTAAGAACATGTTACCTGTTAACAATAATACATGTAATGTATCTTCAAACATAGATAAACATTTACACTGGTGATGGGCTGCCTTGCCCCAACACAGTCTCATCATCCATCTCCAAATATGTGGCTGTCTGCATGTCCATCTGCACCTCTGGCGTTTTGGTTTTCTTTCCATCTGAAGGTGTGGCTGGCTTTTTATCTATGTTCAACTGTTTAACTTTGTTTTTGCGAATGTGTGAGGCCTGCCTTCCATCCATCAGCAGCTGTATGTATGTGAGTATCCGTTTGCCACTGTGGAACAGGTAAGTGATAATTCAGTTTCTATACATATATTGACTTTCTTTTTTGTCATACAGGTTTTCAGGAAGCCATGATATCCTCAATCCCTGAAGGTGTATCCATCTAAGAAGGGTTAGGTGCTCCGGCTCCTTCTGCATTCCTTTTTTCACCCAACGCTCACTCACTTCAGCTGGATTACAAGGTAAAAGCATGTTACCTATTTACAATAATACACTTAATGTATCTTCAAACAAAGATAAAAATTTACCGCGGTGATGGGCTGCCTTGCCCCAACACAGTCTCATCATCCATCTCCAAATGTGTGGCTGTCTGCATATCCATCTTCATCTCTGGCGTTTTGGTTTTCTTTCCATCTGATCTGATCTATGTTCAACTGTTTGACTTTCTTATTGTAACTGTATGAGGCCTGCCTTCCATCCATCAGCAGCTGTATGTATGTGAGTACCCGTATGCCACTGTGGAACAGGTAAGTGATAATTCAGTTTCTATACATATATTGACTTTCTTTTTTGTCATACAGGTTTTCAGGAACCCATGATTTCCTCAATCCCTGAAGGTTTATCTATCTAAGAAGGGTTAGGTGCTCCGGCTCCTTCTGCATTCCTTTTTTCACCCAACGCTCACTCACTTCAGCTGGATTACAAGGTAAAAGCATGTTACCTGTTCACAATAATACATTTAATGTATCTTCAAACACAGATACACATTTACACTGGTGATGGGCTGCCTTGCCCCAACACAGTCTCATTGTCAATCTCCTAATGTGTGGCTATCTGCATGTCCATATGTATCTCTGGCGTTTTGGTTTTCTTTCCATCTGAAGCTGTTGCTGGCTTTTTATCTATGTTCAACTGTTTGACTTTCTTTTTGCAACTGTGAGATCTGCTTTCTATCCATCAGCAGCTGTATGTATGTGAGTATCCGTGTGCCACTGTGGAACAGGTAAGTGATAATTCAGTTTCTATACATATATTGACTTTCTTTTTTGTCATCCAGGTTCTCTGGAATCCATGATATCCTCAATCCCTGAAGGTGTATCCAGCTAAGAAGGGTTAGGTGCTCCGGCTCTGTTTGCATTCCTTTTTTCACCCAACGCTCACTCACTTCAGCTGGATAACAAGGTAAATGCATGTTACCTGTTAACAATAATAAATGTAATGTATCTTCAAACATAGATATAAATTTACACTGGTGATAGAATGCCTTGCCCCAACACAGTCTCATCATCCATCTCCAAATGTGTGGCTGTCTGCATATCCATCTTCATCTCTGGCGTTTTGGTTTTCTTTCCATCTGATCTGATCTATGTTCAACTGTTTGACTTTCTTATTGTAACTGTATGAGGCCTGCCTTCCATCCATCAGCAGCTGTATGTATGTGAGTACCCGTATGCCACTGTGGAACAGGTAAGTGATAATTCAGTTTCTATACATATATTGACTTTCTTTTTTGTCATACAGGTTTTCAGGAACCCATGATTTCCTCAATCCCTGAAGGTTTATCTGTCTAAGAAGGGTTAGGTGCTCCGGCTCCTTCTGCATTTTTTTTTACCCAATGCTCACTCACTTCAGCTGGATTACAAGGTAAAAGCATGTTACCTGTTTACAATAATACATTTAATGTATCTTCAAACATAGATACAAATTTACACTGGTGATGGGCTACCTTGCCCCAACACAGTCTCCTCATCCATCTCCAAATGTGTGGCTGTCTGCATGTCCATCTGCATCTCTGGCTTTTTGGTTTTCTTTCCATATGAAGCTGTGGCTGGCTTTTTATCCATGTTCAACTGTTTGACTTTCTTTTTGCAACTGTGTGAGGTCTGCTTTCTATCCATCAGCAGCTGTATGTATGTGAGCATCCGTATGCTACTGTGGATAAGGTAAGTGATAATTCAGTTTCTATACATATATTGACTTTCTTTTTTATCATACAGGTTCTTGGGAATCCCTGATATCCTCAATACTTGAAAGTGTATCCATCTAAGAAGGGTTAGGTGCTCCGGCTCCCTCTGCATTACCTTTTTCACCCAACGCTCACTCACTTCAGCTGGATTACAAGGTAAAAGCATGTTACCTGTTTACAATAATACATTTGATGTATCTTCAAACATAGATATAAATTTACACTGGTGATGGGCTGCCTTGCCCCAACACAGTCATCATCCATCTCCAAATGTGTGGCTGTCTGCATGTCAATCTGCATCTCTGACTTTTTGGTTTTCTTTCTATCTGAAACTGTAGCTGGTTTTTTAGCTATGTACAACGGTTTGACTTCATTTTGCAACTGTGTGAGGCCTGCTTTCTATCCATCAGCAGCTGTACGTATGTGAGTACCCGTATGCCACTGTGGAACAGGTAAGTGATAATTCAGTTTCTATACATATATTGACTTTCTTTTTTGTCATACAGGTTTTCAGGAACCCATGATTTCCTCAATCCCTGAAGGTTTATCTATCTAAGAAGGGTTAGGTGCTCCGGCTCCTTCTGCATTTCTTTTTTCACCCAACGCTCACTCACTTCAGCTGGATTACAAGGTAAAAGCATGTTACCTGTTCACAATAATACATTTAATGTATCTTCAAACACAGATACACATTTACACTGGTGATAGGCTGCCTTGCCCCAACACATTCTCATCGTCAATCTCCTAATGTGTGGCTATCTGCATGTCCATATGTATCTCTGGCGTTTTGGTTTTCTTTCCATCTGAAGCTGTTGCTGGCTTTTTATCTATGTTCAACTGTTTGACTTTCTTTTTGCAACTGTGAGATCTGCTTTCTATCCATCAGCAGCTGTATGTATGTGAGTATCCGTGTGCCACTGTGGAACAGGTAAGTGATAATTCAGTTTCTATACATATATTGACTTTCTTTTTTGTCATCCAGGTTCTCTGGAATCCATGATATCCTCAATCCCTGAAGGTGTATCCAGCTAAGAAGGGTTAGGTGCTCCGGCTCTGTTTGCATTCCTTTTTTCACCCAACGCTCACTCACTTCAGCTGGATAACAAGGTAAATGCATGTTACCTGTTAACAATAATAAATGTAATGTATCTTCAAACATAGATATAAATTTACACTGGTGATAGGCTGCCTTGCCCCAACACATTCTCATCGTCAATCTCCTAATTTGTTGCTCTCTGCATGTCCATCTGTATCTCTGGCTTTTTGGTTTTCATTCCATCTGAAGCTGTTGCTGGCTTTTTATCTATGTTCAACTGTTTGACTTTCTTTTTGCAACTGTGTGAGGTCTGCCTTCCATCCATCAGCAGCTGTATGTATGTGAGTATCTGTATGCCACTGTGGAACAGGTAAGTGATAATTCAGTTTCTATACATATATTGACTTTCTTTTTTGTTATACAGGTTTTCAGGAACCCATGATATCCTCAATCCCTGAACGTGTATCCAGCTAAGAAGGGTTAGGAGCTCCGGCTCTTTTTGCATTCCTTTTTTCACCCAACGCTCACTCACTTCAGCTGGATAACCAGGTAAAAGCATGTTACCTGTTAAAAATAATACATGTAATGTATCTTCAAACATAGATATAAATTTACACTGGGGATGGGCTGCCTTGCCCCAACACAGTCTCATCATCCATCTCCAAATGGTTGGCTGTCTGCATGTCCATCTGCATCTCTGACTTTTTGGTTTTCATTCCATCTGAAGTTGTTGCTGGCTTTTCATCTATGTTCAACTGTATGACTTTCTTTTTGCAACTGTGTGAGGCCTGCCTTCCATACATAAGCAGCTGTTTGTATGTGAGTATCCGTGTGCCACTGTGGAACAGGTAAGTGATAATTCACTTTCTATCCATATATTGACTGTCCTTTTTGTCATACAGTATTTCAGAAACCCTTGATATCTTCAATCCCTTAAAGTGTATCCAGCTAAGAAGGGTTAAGTGCTCCGGCTCCCTCTGCATTCTTTTTTTCACCCAACGCTCCCTCACTTCAGATGGATTACAAGGTAAGAACATGTTACCTGTTTGCAACAATACATTTAATGTATCTTCAAATATACATACAAATTTACACTGGTGATGGGCTGCCTTGCCCCAACACAGTCTCATCATTCATCTCCAAATATGTGGCTGTCTGCATGTCCATCTGCACCTCTGGCGTTTTGGTTTTCTTTCCATCTGAAGCTGTGGCTGGCTTTTTATCTATGTTCAACTGTTTAACTTTGTTTTTGCGAATGTGTGAGGCCTGCCTTCCATCCATCAGCAGCTGTATGTATGTGAGTATCCGTTTGCCACTGTGGAACAGGTAAGTGATAATTCAGTTTCTATCCATATATTGACTTTCTTTTTTGTCATACAATTTTTCAGGAACCCATGATATACTCAATCCCTAAAAGTGTATCCAGCTAAGAAGGGTTAGGTGCTCTGGCTCCCTCTGCATTCCTTTTTTCACCCAACGCTCACTTACTTCAGCTGGATTACGAGGTAAAAGCATGTTACCTGTTTACAATAATACATTTAATGTATCTTCAAACATGAATACAAATTTTCAGTGGTGATAGGCTGCCTTGTCCCAACACAGTCTCATCATCCATCTCCAAATGTGTGGCTGTCTTTATGTCCATCTGCATCTCTGGCGTTTTGGTTTTCTTTCCATCTGAAGGTGTGGCTGGCTTTTTATCTATGTTCAACTGTTTGACTTTATTTTTGCAACTGTGTGAGGCCTGCCTTCCATCCATCAGCAGCTGTATGTAAGTATCCGTGTGCCACCGTGGAACAAGTAAGTGATAATTAAGTTTCTATACATATATTGACTTTCTTTTTTGTCATACAGGTTTTCAGGAAGCCATGATATCCTCAATCCCTAAAAGTGTATCCAGCTAAGAAGGGTTAGGTGCTCCGGCTCCTTCTGCATTCCTTTTTTTACCCAACGCTCACTTACTTCAGCTGGATTACAAGGTAAAAGCATGTTACCTGTTTACAATAATACATTTAATGTATCTTCAAACATAGATACAAATTTACACTGGTGATGGGCTGCCTTGCCCCAACACAGTCTCATCATCCATCTCCAAATGTGTGGCTGTCTGCATGTCCATCTGCATCTCTGAATTTTTGGTTTTCATTCCATCTGAAGTTGTTGCTGGCTTTTCATCTATGTTCAACTGTATGACTTTCTTTTTGCAACTGTGTGAGGCCTGCCTTCCATACATAAGCAGCTGTTTGTATGTGAGTATCCGTGTGCCACTTTGGAACAGGTAAGTGATAATTCACTTTCTATACATATATTGACTGTCCTTTTTGTCATACAGTATTTCAGAAACCCTTGATATCCTCAATCCCTTAAAGTGTATCCAGCTAAGAAGGGTTAAGTGCTCCAGGTCCCTCTGCATTCTTTTTTTCACCCAACGCTCCCTCACTTCAGATGGATTACAAGGTAAGAACATGTTATCTGTTTGCAACAATACATTTAATGTATCTTCAAATATACATACAAATTTACACTGGTGATGGGCTGCCTTGCCCCAACACAGTCTCATCATTCATCTCCAAATCTGTGGCTGTCTGCATGTCCATCTGCATCTCTGGCTGTTTGCTTTTCTTTCTATCTGAAGCTGTGGCTGGTTTTTTATCTATGTACAACTGCTTGACTTCATTTTGCAACTGTGTGAGGCCTGTTTTCTATCCATCAGCAGCTGTATGTATGTGAGTATCCATGTGCCACTGTGGAACAGGTAAGTGATAATTCAGTTTCTATACATATATTGACTTTCTTTTTTGTCATACAGGTTTTCAGGAACCCATGATATACTCAATCCCTAAAAGTGTATCCAGCTAAGAAGGGTTAAGTGCTCCGGCTCCCTCTGCATTCTTTTTTTCACCCAACGCTCCCTCACTTCAGATGGATTACAAGGTAAGAACATGTTACCTGTTTGCAACAATACATTTAATGTATCTTCAAATATACATACAAATTTACACTGGTGATGGGCTGCCTTGCCCCAACACAGTCTCATCATTCATCTCCAAATCTGTGGCTGTCTGCATGTCCATCTGCATCTCTGGCTGTTTGCTTTTCTTTCTATCTGAAGCTGTGGCTGTTTTTTTATCTATGTACAACTGCTTGACTTCATTTTGCAACTGTGTGAGGCCTGTTTTCTATCCATCAGCAGCTGTATGTATGTGAGTATCCGTGTGCCACTGTGGAACAGGTAAGTGATAATTCAGTTTCTATACATATATTGACTTTCTTTTTTGTCATCCAGGTTTTCAGGAACCCATGATATACTCAATCCCTAAAAGTGTATCCAGCTAAGAAGGGTTAGTTGCTCCGGCTCCCTCTGCATTCCTTTTTTCACCCAACGCTCACTTACTTGAGCTGGATTACAAGGTAAGAACATTTTACCTGTTAACAATAATACATGTAATGTATCTTCAAACATAGATACACATTTAAACTGGTGATGGGCTGCCTTGCCCCAACACAGTCTCACCATCCATCTCCAAATATGTGGCTGTCTGCATGTCCATCTGCACCTCTGGCGTTTTGGTTTTCTTTCCATCTGAAGCTGTGGCTGGCTTTTTATCTATGTTCAACTGTTTAACTTTGTTTTTGCGAATGTGTGAGGCCTGCCTTCCATCCATCAGCAGCTGTACGTATGTCAGTATCCGTGTGCCACTGTGGAACAGGTAAGTGATAATTCAGTTTCTATACATATATTGACTTTCTTTTTTGTCGTACAGTTTTTTAGGAACCCGTGATATCCTCAATCCCTGACGGTGTATCCATCTAAGAAGGGTTAAGTGCTCGGGCTCCCTCTGCATTCCTTTTTTCACCCAACGCTCACTCACTTCAGCTGGATTACAAGGTAAGAACATGTTATCTGTTTACAATAATACATTTAATGTATCTTCAAACATAGATACAAATTTACACCGGTAATGGGCTGCCTTGCCCCAACACAGTCTCATCGTCAATCTTCTAATGTGTGGCTGTCTACATGTCCATCTGCATCTCTGACGTTTCGGTTTTCTTTACATCAGAAGCTGTGGCTTGCTTTTTATCTATGTTCAACTGTCTGACTTTCTTTTTGCAACTGTGTGAGGTCTGCTTTTTGTCCATCAACAGTTGTATGTCTGTGAGTATCCGTATGCCACTGTGGAACAGGTAAGTGATAATTCAGTTTCTATACATATATTGACTTTCTTTTTTGTCATCCAGGTTTTCAGGAACCCATGATATACTCAATCCCTAAAAGTGTATCCAGCTAAGAAGGGTTAGGTGCTCCGGCTCCCTCTGCATTCCTTTTTTCACCCAACGCTCACTTACTTGAGCTGGATTACAAGGTAAGAACATGTTACCTGTTAACAATAATACATGTAATGTATCTTCAAACATAGATACACATTTACACTGGTGATGGGCTGACTTGCCCCAACACAGTCTCATCATCCATCTCCAAATATGTGGCTGTCTGCATGTCCATCTGCACCTCTGGCGTTTTGGTTTTCTTTCCATCTGAAGCTGTGGCTGGCTTTTTATCTATGTTCAACTGTTTAACTTTGTTTTTGCGAATGTGTGAGGCCTGCCTTCCATCCATCAGCAGCTGTATGTATGTGAGTATCCGTTTGCCACTGTGGAACAGGTAAGTGATAATTCAGTTTCTATCCATATATTGACTTTCTTTTTTGTCATACAATTTTTCAGGAACCCATGATATACTCAATCCCTAAAAGTGTATCCAGCTAAGAAGGGTTAGGTGCTCTGGCTCCCTCTGCATTCCTTTTTTCACCCAACGCTCACTTACTTCAGCTGGATTACGAGGTAAAAGCATGTTACCTGTTTACAATAATACATTTAATGTATGTTCAAACATGAATACAAATTTTCAGTGGTGATAGGCTGCCTTGTCCCAACACAGTCTCATCATCCATCTCCATATGTGTGGCTGTCTTTATGTCCATCTGCATCTCTGGCGTTTTGGTTTTCTTTCCATCTGAAGGTGTGGCTGGCTTTTTATCTATGTTCAACTGTTTGACTTTATTTTTGCAACTGTGTGAGGCCTGCCTTCCATCCATCAGCAGCTGTATTTAAGTATCCGTGTGCCACCGTGGAACAAGTAAGTGATAATTAAGTTTCTATACATATATTGACTTTCTTTTTTGTCATACAGGTTTTCAGGAAGCCATGATATCCTCAATCCCTAAAAGTGTATCCAGCTAAGAAGGGTTAGGTGCTCCGGCTCCTTCTGCATTCCTTTTTTTACCCAACGCTCACTTACTTCAGCTGGATTACAAGGTAAAAGCATGTTACCTGTTTACAATAATACATTTAATGTATCTTCAAACATAGATACAAATTTACACTGGTGATGGGCTGCCTTGCCCCAACACAGTCTCATCATCCATCTCCAAATGTGTGGCTGTCTGCATGTCCATCTGCATCTCTGAATTTTTGGTTTTCATTCCATCTGAAGTTGTTGCTGGCTTTTCATCTATGTTCAACTGTATGACTTTCTTTTTGCAACTGTGTGAGGCCTGCCTTCCATACATAAGCAGCTGTTTGTATGTGAGTATCCGTGTGCCACTTTGGAACAGGTAAGTGATAATTCACTTTCTATACATATATTGACTGTCATTTTTGTCATACAGTATTTCAGAAACCCTTGATATCCTCAATCCCTTAAAGTGTATCCAGCTAAGAAGGGTTAAGTGCTCCGGCTCCCTCTGCATTCTTTTTTTCACCCAACGCTCCCTCACTTCAGATGGATTACAAGGTAAGAACATGTTATCTGTTTGCAACAATACATTTAATGTATCTTCAAATATACATACAAATTTACACTGGTGATGGGCTGCCTTGCCCCAACACAGTCTCATCATTCATCTCCAAATCTGTGGCTGTCTGCATGTCCATCTGCATCTCTGGCTGTTTGCTTTTCTTTCTATCTGAAGCTGTGGCTGGTTTTTTATCTATGTACAACTGCTTGACTTCATTTTGCAACTGTGTGAGGCCTGTTTTCTATCCATCAGCAGCTGTATGTATGTGAGTATCCGTGTGCCACTGTGGAACAGGTAAGTGATAATTCAGTTTCTATACATATATTGACTTTCTTTTTTGTCGTACAGTTTTTTAGGAACCCGTGATATCCTCAATCCCTGACGGTGTATCCATCTAAGAAGGGTTAGGTGCTCGGGTTCCCTCTGCATTCCTTTTTTCACCCAACGCTCACTCACTTCAGCTGGATTACAAGGTAAGAACATGTTATCTGTTTACAATAATACATTTAATGTATCTTCAAACATAGATACAAATTTACACCGGTAATGGGCTGCCTTGCCCCAACACAGTCTCATCGTCAATCTTCTAATGTGTGGCTGTCTACATGTCCATCTGCATCTCTGACGTTTTGGTTTTCTTTACATCAGAAGCTGTGGCTTACTTTTTATCTATGTTCAACTGTCTGACTTTCTTTTTGCAACTGTGTGAGGTCTGCTTTTTGTCCATCAACAGTTGTATGTCTGTGAGTATCCGTATGCCACTGTGGAACAGGTAAGTGATAATTCAGTTTCTATACATATATTGACTTTATTTTTTGTCATACAGGTTTTCAGGAACCCATGATTTCCTCAATCCCTGAAAGTGTATCCATCTAAGAAGTGTTAGGTGCTCCGGCTCCCTCTGCATTCCTTTTTTCACCCAACGCTCACTTACTTCAGCTGGATTACAAGGTAAAAGCATGTTACCTGTTTACAATAATACATTTAATGTATCTTCAAACATGAATACAAATTTTCACTGGTGATGGGCTGCCTTGTCCCAACACAGTCTCATCATCCATCTCCAAATGTGTGGCTGTCTTTATGTCCATCTGCATCTCTGGCGTTTTGGTTTTCTTTCCATCTGAAGGTGTGGCTTGCTTTTTATCTATGTTCAACTGTTTGACTTTCTTTTTGCAACTGTGTGAGGCCTGCCTTCCATCCATCAGCAGCTGTATGTGAGTATCCGTGTGCCACCGTGGAACAAGTAAGTGATAATTAAGTTTCTATACATATATTGACTTTCTTTTTTGTCATACAGGTTTTCAGGAAGCCATGATATCCTCAATCCCTAAAAGTGTATCCAGCTAAGAAGGGTTAGGTGCTCCGGCTCCTTCTGCATTCCTTTTTTTACCCAACGCTCACTTACTTCAGCTGGATTACAAGGTAAAAGCATGTTACCTGTTTACAATAATACATTTAATGTATCTTCAAACATAGATACAAATTTACATTGGTGATGGGCTGCCTTGCCCCAACACAGTCTCATCATCCATCTCCAAATGTGTGGCTGTCTGCATGTCAATCTGCATCTCTGGCAGTTTGGTTTTCTTTCTATCTGAAACTGTGGCTGGCTTTTTATCTATGTTCAACTTTTTGACATTTTTTTTGCAACTGTGTTAGGTCTGCTTTCTATCCATCAGCAGCTGTATGTATGTGAGTATCCGTGTGCCACTGTGGAACAGGTAAGTGATAATTAAGTTTCTATACATATAGTGACTTTCCTTTTTGTCATACAGATTCTTTGGAACCCATGATATCCTCAATCCCTGAAGGTGTATCCATCTAAGAAGGGTTAGGTGCTCCGGCTCCTTCTGCATTCCTTTTTTCACCCAACGCTCACTCACTTCAGCTGGATTACAAGGTAAAAGCATGTTACCTATTTACAATAATACACTTAATGTATCTTCAAACAAAGATAAAAATTTACCGCGGTGATGGGCTGCCTTGCCCCAACACAGTCTCATCATCCATCTCCAAATGTGTGGCTGTCTGCATATCCATCTTCATCTCTGGCGTTTTGGTTTTCTTTCCATCTGATCTGATCTATGTTCAACTGTTTGACTTTCTTATTGTAACTGTATGAGGCCTGCCTTCCATCCATCAGCAGCTGTATGTATGTGAGTACCCGTATGCCACTGTGGAACAGGTAAGTGATAATTCAGTTTCTATACATATATTGACTTTCTTTTTTATCATACAGGTTTTCAGGAAGCCATGATATCCTCAATCCCTGAAAGTGTATCCATCTAAGAAGTGTTAGGTGCTCCGTCTCATTCTGCATTTTCTTTTACCCAACGCTCACTTGCTTCAGCTGGATTACAAGGTAAAAGCATGTTACCTGTTTACAATAATACATTTAATGTATCTTCAAACATAGATACAAATTTACACTGGTGATGGGCTACCTTGCCCCAACACAGTCTCCTCATCCATCTCCAAATGTGTGGCTGTCTGCATGTCCATCTGCATCTCTGGCTTTTTGGTTTTCTTTCCATATGAAGCTGTGGCTGGCTTTTTATCCATGTTCAACTGTTTGACTTTCTTTTTGCAACTGTGTGAGGTCTGCTTTCTATCCATCAGCAGCTGTTTGTATGTGAGCATCCGTATGCTACTGTGGATAAGGTAAGTGATAATTCAGTTTCTATACATATATTGACTTTCTTTTTTATCATACAGGTTCTTGGGAATCCCTGATATCCTCAATACTTGAAAGTGTATCCATCTAAGAAGGGTTAGGTGCTCCGGCTCCCTCTGCATTACCTTTTTCACCCAACGCTCTCTCACTTCAGCTGGATTAAAAGGTAAAAGCATGTTACCTGTTTACAATAATACATTTAATGTATCTTCAAACATAGATACAAATTTACACTGGTGATGGGCTACATTGCCCCAACACAGTCTCCTCATCCATCTCCAAATGTGTGGCTGTCTGCATGTCCATCTGCTTCTCTGGCTTTTTGGTTTTCTTTTCTTTCTGAAGATGTGGCTGGCTTTTTATCTATGTTCAACTGTTTGACTTTCTTTTTGCAACTGTGTGAGGTCTGCTTTCTATCCATCAGCAGCTGTATGTATTTGGGTATCCGTATGCCACTGTGGAACAGGTAAGTGCTAATTCTGTTTCTATACATATATTGACTTTCTTTTTTGTCATACAGGTTTTCAGGGAGCCATGATATCCTCAATCCCTGAAAGTGTATCCATCTAAGAAGGGTTTGGTGCTCCGTCTCATTCTGCATTTTCTTTTACCCAACACTCACTTGCTTCAGCTGGATTACAAGGTAAAAGCATGCTATCTGTTTACAATAATACATTTGATGTATCTTCAAACATAGATATAAATTTACACTGGTGATGGGCTGCCTTGCCCCAACACAGTCATCATCCATCTCCAAATGTGTGGCTGTCTGCATGTCAATCTGCATCTCTGACTTTTTGGTTTTCTTTCTATCTGAAACTGTAGCTGGTTTTTTAGCTATGTACAACGGTTTGACTTCATTTTGCAACTGTGTGAGGCCTGCTTTCTATCCATCAGCAGCTGTACGTATGTGAGTACCCGTATGCCACTGTGGAACAGGTAAGTGATAATTCAGTTTCTGTACATATATTGACTTTCTTTTTTGTCATACAGGTTTTCAGGAACCCATGATATCCTCAATCCCTGAACGTGTATCCAGCTAAGAAGGGTTAGGTGCTCCGGCTCTGTTTGCATTCCTTTTTTCACCCAACGCTCACTCACTTCAGCTGGATAACAAGGTAAAAGCATGTTACCTGTTAACAATAATACATGTAATGTATCTTCAAACATAGATATAAATTTACACTGGGGATGGGCTGCCTTGCCCCAACACAGTCTCATCATCCATCTCCAAATCTGTGGCTGTCTGCATGTCCATCTGCATCTCTGACTTTTTGGTTTTCATTCCATCTGAAGTTGTTGCTGGCTTTTCATCTATGTTCAACTGTATGACTTTCTTTTTGCAACTGTGTGAGGCCTGCCTTCCATACATAAGCAGCTGTTTGTATGCGAGTATCCGTGTGCCACTGTGGAACAGGTAAGTGATAATTCACTTTCTATACATATATTGACTGTCCTTTTTGTCATACAGTATTTCAGAAACCCTTGATATCCTCAATCCCTTAAAGTGTATCCAGCTAAGAAGGGTTAAGTGCTCCGGCTCCCTCTGCATTCTTTTTTTCACCCAACGCTCCCTCACTTCAGATGGATTACAAGGTAAGAAAATGTTACCTGTTTGCAACAATACATTTAATGTATCTTCAAATACACATACAAATTTACACTGGTGATGGGCTGCCTTGCCCCAACACAGTCTCATCATTCATCTCCAAATCTGTGGCTGTCTGCATGTCCATCTGCATCTCTGGCTGTTTGCTTTTCTTTCTAATTGAAGCTGTGGCTGGTTTTTTATCTATGTACAACTGCTTGACTTCATTTTGCAACTGTGTGAGGCCTGTTTTCTATCCATCAGCAGCTGTACGTATGTGAGTATCCGTGTGCCACTGTGGAACAGGTAAGTGATAATTCAGTTTCTATACATATATTGACTTTCTTTTTTGTCGTACAGTTTTTTAGGAACCCGTGATATCCTCAATCCCTGACAGTGTATCCATCTAAGAAGGGTTAGGTGCTCGGGCTCCCTCTGCATTCCTTTTTTCACCCAACGCTCACTCACTTCAGCTGGATTACAAGGTAAGAACATGTTATCTGTTTACAATAATACATTTAATGTATCTTCAAACATAGATACACATTTACACTGGTGATGGGCTGACTTGCCCCAACACAGTCTCATCATCCATCTCCAAATATGTGGCTGTCTGCATGTCCATCTGCACCACTGGCGTTTTGGTTTTCTTTCCATCTGAAGCTGTGGCTGGCTTTTTATCTATGTTCAACTGTTTAACTTTGTTTTTGCGAATGTGTGAGGCCTGCCTTCCATCCATCAGCAGCTGTATGTATGTGAGTATCCGTTTGCCACTGTGGAACAGGTAAGTGATAATTCAGTTTCTATCCATATATTGACTTTCTTTTTTGTCATACAATTTTTCAGGAACCCATGATATACTCAATCCCTAAAAGTGTATCCAGCTAAGAAGGGTTAGGTGCTCTGGCTCCCTCTGCATTCCTTTTTTCACCCAACGCTCACTTACTTCAGCTGGATTACAAGGTAAAAGCATGTTACCTGTTTACAATAATACATTTAATGTATCTTCAAACATGAATACAAATGTTCAGTGGTGATGGGCTGCCTTGTCCCAACACAGTCTCATCATCCATCTCCAAATGTGTGGCTGTCTTTATGTCCATCTGCATCTCTGGCGTTTTTGTTTTCTTTCCATCTGAAGGTGTGGCTGGCTTTTTATCTATGTTCAACTGTTTGACATTTTTTTTGCAACTGTGTTAGGTCTGCTTTCTATCCATCAGCAGCTGTATGTATGTGAGTATCCGTGTGCCACTGTGGAACAGGTAAGTGATAATTAAGTTTCTATACATATAGTGACTTTCCTTTTTGTCATACAGATTCTCTGGAACCCATGATATCCTCAATCCCTGAAGGTGTATCCATCTAAGAAGGGTTAGGTGCTCCGGCTCCTTCTGCATTCCTTTTTTCACCCAACGCTCACTCACTTCAGATGGATTACAAGGTAAAAGCATGTTACCTATTTATAATAATACACTTAATGTATCTTCAAACAAAGATAAAAATTTACCGCGGTGATGGGCTGCCTTGCCCCAACACAGTCTCATCATCCATCTCCAAATGTGTGGCTGTCTGCATATCCATCTTCATCTCTGGCGTTTTGGTTTTCTTTCCATCTGATCTGATCTATGTTCAACTGTTTGACTTTCTTATTGTAACTGTATGAGGCCTGCCTTCCATCCATCAGCAGCTGTATGTATGTGAGTACCCGTATGCCACTGTGGAACAGGTAAGTGATAATTCAGTTTCTATACATATATTGACTTTCTTTGTTGTCATACAGGTTTTCAGGAACCCATGATTTCCTCAATCCCTGAAGGTTTATCTATCTAAGAAGGGTTAGGTGCTCCGGCTCCTTCTGCATTCCTTTTTTCACCCAATGCTCACTCACTTCAGCTGGATTACAAGGTAAAAGCATGTTATCTGTTTACAATAATACATTTAATGTATCTTCAAACATAGATACAAATTTACACTGGTGATGGGCTGCCTTTCCCCAACACAGTCTCATCATCAATCTCCAAATGTGTGGCTGTCTGCATGTCAATCTGCATCTCTGGCTTTTTGGTTTTCGTTCCATCTGAAGCTGTGGCTGGCTTTTTATCTATGTTCAACTGTTTGACTTTCTTTTTGCAACTGTGTGAGGCCTGCTTTCTATCCATCAGCAGCTGTATGTATGTGAGTATCCGTTTGCCACTGTGGAACAGGTAAGTGATAATTCTGTTTCTATACATATATTGACTTTCTTTTTTGTCATACAGGTTTTCAGGAAGCCATGATATCCTCAATCCCTGAAAGTGTATCCATCTAAGAAGTGTTAGGTGCTCCGTCTCATTCTGCATTTTTTTTTACCCAACGCTCATTTGCTTCAGCTGGATTACAAGGTAAAAGCATGTTACCTGTTTACAATAATACATTTAATGTATCTTCAAACATAGATACAAATTTACACTGGTGATGGGCTACCTTGCCCCAACACAGTCTCCTCATCCATCTCCAAATGTGTGGCTGTCTGCATGTCCATCTGCATCTCTGGCTTTTTGGTTTTCTTTCCATATGAAGCTGTGGCTGGCTTTTTATCCATGTTCAACTGTTTGACTTTCTTTTTGCAACTGTGTGAGGTCTGCTTTCTATCCATCAGCAGCTGTATGTATGTGAGCATCCGTATGCTACTGTGGATAAGGTAAGTGATAATTCAGTTTCTATACATATATTGACTTTCTTTTTTATCATACAGGTTCTTGGGAATCCCTGATATCCTCAATACTTGAAAGTGTATCCATCTAAGAAGGGTTAGGTGCTCCGGCTCCCTCTGCATTACCTTTTTCACCCAACGCTCACTCACTTCAGCTGGATTACAAGGTAAAAGCATGTTACCTGTTTACAATAATACATTTAATGTATCTTCAAACATAGATACAAATTTACACTGGTGATGGGCTACATTGCCCCAACACAGTCTCCTCATCCATCTCCAAATGTGTGGCTGTCTGCATGTCCATCTGCATCTCTGGCTTTTTGGTTTTCTTTTCTTTCTGAAGATGTGGCTGGCTTTTTATCTATGTTCAACTGTTTGACTTTCTTTTTCAACTGTGTGAGGTCTGCTTTCTATCCATCAGCAGCTGTATGTATTTGGGTATCCGTATGCCACTGTGGAACAGGTATGTGCTAATTCTGTTTCTATACATATATTGACTTTCTTTTTTGTCATAGAGGTTTTCAGGAAGCCATGATATCCTCAATCCCTAAAAGTGTATCCAGCTAAGAAGGGTTAGGTGCTCCGGCTCCTTCTGCATTCCTTTTTTCACCCAATGCTCACTCACGTCAGCTGGATTACAAGGTAAAAGCATGTTATCTGTTTACAATAATACATTTAATGTATCTTCAAACATAGATACAAATTTACACTGGTGATGGGCTGCCTTGCCCCAACACAGTCTCATCATCAATCTCCAAATGTGTGGCTGTCTGCATGTCAATCTGCATCTCTGGCTTTTTGGTTTTCGTTCCATCTGAAGCTGTGGCTGGCTTTTTATCTATGTTCAACTGTTTGACTTTCTTTTTGCAACTGTGTGAGGCCTGCTTTCTATCCATCAGCAGCTGTATGTATGTGAGTATCCGTTTGCCACTGTGGAACAGGTAAGTGATAATTCTGTTTCTATACATATATTGACTTTCTTTTTTGTCATACAGGTTTTCAGGAAGCCATGATATCCTCAATCCCTGAAAGTGTATCCATCTAAGAAGTGTTAGGTGCTCCGTCTCATTCTGCATTTTCTTTTACCCAACGCTCACTTGCTTCAGCTGGATTACAAGGTAAAAGCATGTTACCTGTTTACAATAATACATTTAATGTATCTTCAAACATAGATACAAATTTACACTGGTGATGGGCTACATTGCCCCAACACAGTCTCCTCATCCATCTCCAAATGTGTGGCTGTCTGCATGTCCATCTGCATCTCTGGCTTTTTGGTTTTCTTTTCTTTCTGAAGATGTGGCTGGCTTTTTATCTATGTTCAACTGTTTGACTTTCTTTTTCAACTGTGTGAGGTCTGCTTTCTATCCATCAGCAGCTGTATGTATTTGGGTATCCGTATGCCACTGTGGAACAGGTATGTGCTAATTCTGTTTCTATACATATATTGACTTTCTTTTTTGTCATACAGGTTTTCAGGAAGCCATGATATCCTCAATCCCTAAAAGTGTATCCAGCTAAGAAGGGTTAGGTGCTCCAGCTCCTTCTGCATTCCTTTTTTCACCCAATGCTCACTCACGTCAGCTGGATTACAAGGTAAAAGCATGTTATCTGTTTACAATAATACATTTAATGTATCTTCAAACATAGATACAAATTTACACTGGTGATGGGCTGCCTTGCCCCAACACAGTCTCATCATCAATCTCCAAATGTGTGGCTGTCTGCATGTCAATCTGCATCTCTGGCTTTTTGGTTTTCGTTCCATCTGAAGCTGTGGCTGGCTTTTTATCTATGTTCAACTGTTTGACTTTCTTTTTGCAACTGTGTGAGGCCTGCTTTCTATCCATCAGCAGCTGTATGTATGTGAGTATCCGTTTGCCACTGTGGAACAGGTAAGTGATAATTCTGTTTCTATACATATATTGACTTTCTTTTTTGTCATACAGGTTTTCAGGAAGCCATGATATCCTCAATCCCTGAAAGTGTATCCATCTAAGAAGTGTTAGGTGCTCCGTCTCATTCTGCATTTTCTTTTACCCAACGCTCACTCACGTCAGCTGGATTACAAGGTAAAAGCATGTTATCTGTTTACAATAATACATTTAATGTATCTTCAAACATAGATACAAATTTACACTGGTGATGGGCTGCCTTGCCCCAACACAGTCTCATCATCAATCTCCAAATGTGTGGCTGTCTGCATGTCAATCTGCATCTCTGGCTTTTTGGTTTTCGTTCCATCTGAAGCTGTGGCTGGCTTTTTATCTATGTTCAACTGTTTGACTTTCTTTTTGCAACTGTGTGAGGCCTGCTTTCTATCCATCAGCAGCTGTATGTATGTGAGTATCCGTTTGCCACTGTGGAACAGGTAAGTGATAATTCTGTTTCTATACATATATTGACTTTCTTTTTTGTCATACAGGTTTTCAGGAAGCCATGATATCCTCAATCCCTGAAAGTGTATCCATCTAAGAAGTGTTAGGTGCTCCGTCTCATTCTGCATTTTCTTTTACCCAACGCTCACTTGCTTCAGCTGGATTACAAGGTAAAAGCATGTTACCTGTTTACAATAATACATTTAATGTATCTTCAAACATAGATACAAATTTACACTGGTGATGGGCTACATTGCCCCAACACAGTCTCCTCATCCATCTCCAAATGTGTGGCTGTCTGCATGTCCATCTGCATCTCTGGCTTTTTGGTTTTCTTTTCTTTCTGAAGATGTGGCTGGCTTTTTATCTATGTTCAACTGTTTGACTTTCTTTTTCAACTGTGTGAGGTCTGCTTTCTATCCATCAGCAGCTGTATGTATTTGGGTATCCGTATGCCACTGTGGAACAGGTATGTGCTAATTCTGTTTCTATACATATATTGACTTTCTTTTTTGTCATACAGGTTTTCAGGAAGCCATGATATCCTCAATCCCTAAAAGTGTATCCATCTAAGAAGGGTTAGGTGCTCCGGCTCCTTCTGCATTCCTTTTTTCACCCAATGCTCACTCACGTCAGCTGGATTACAAGGTAAAAGCATGTTATCTGTTTACAATAATACATTTAATGTATCTTCAAACATAGATACAAATTTACACTGGTGATGGGCTGCCTTGCCCCAACACAGTCTCATCATCAATCTCCAAATGTGTGGCTGTCTGCATGTCAATCTGCATCTCTGGCTTTTTGGTTTTCGTTCCATCTGAAGCTGTGGCTGGCTTTTTATCTATGTTCAACTGTTTGACTTTCTTTTTGCAACTGTGTGAGGCCTGCTTTCTATCCATCAGCAGCTGTATGTATGTGAGTATCCGTTTGCCACTGTGGAACAGGTAAGTGATAATTCTGTTTCTATACATATATTGACTTTCTTTTTTGTCATACAGGTTTTCAGGAAGCCATGATATCCTCAATCCCTGAAAGTGTATCCATCTAAGAAGTGTTAGGTGCTCCGTCTCATTCTGCATTTTCTTTTACCCAACGCTCACTTGCTTCAGCTGGATTACAAGGTAAAAGCATGTTACTTGTTTACAATAATACATTTAATGTATCTTCAAACATAGATAAAAATTTACACTGGTGATGGGCTACCTTGCCCCAACACAGTCTCCTCATCCATCTCCAAATGTGTGGCTGTCTGCATGTCCATCTGCATCTCTGGCTTTTTGGTTTTCTTTCCATATGAAGCTGTGGCTGGCTTTTTATCCATGTTCAACTGTTTGACTTTCTTTTTGCAACTGTGTGAGGTCTGCTTTCTATCCATCAGCAGCTGTTTGTATGTGAGCATCCGTATGCTACTGTGGATAAGGTAAATGATAATTCAGTTTCTATACATATATTGACTTTCTTTTTTATCATACAGGTTCTTGGGAATCCCTGATATCCTCAATACTTGAAAGTGTATCCATCTAAGAAGGGTTAGGTGCTCCGGCTCCCTCTGCATTACCTTTTTCACCCAACGCTCACTCACTTCAGCTGGATTACAAGGTAAAAGCATGTTACCTGTTTACAATAATACATTTAATGTATCTTCAAACATAGATACAAATTTACACTGGTGATGGGCTACATTGCCCCAACACAGTCTCCTCATCCATCTCCAAATGTGTGGCTGTCTGCATGTCCATCTGCTTCTCTGGCTTTTTGGTTTTCTTTTCTTTCTGAAGATGTGGCTGGCTTTTTATCTATGTTCAACTGTTTGACTTTCTTTTTGCAACTGTGTGAGGTCTGCTTTCTATCCATCAGCAGCTGTATGTATTTGGGTATCCGTATGCCACTGTGGAACAGGTAAGTGCTAATTCTGTTTCTATACATATATTGACTTTCTTTTTTGTCATACAGGTTTTCAGGGAGCCATGATATCCTCAATCCCTGAAAGTGTATCCATCTAAGAAGGGTTTGGTGCTCCGTCTCATTCTGCATTTTCTTTTACCCAACGCTCACTTACTTCAGCTGGATTACAAGGTAAAAGCATGCTATCTGTTTACAATAATACATTTGATGTATCTTCAAACATAGATATAAATTTACACTGGTGATGGGCTGCCTTGCCCCAACACAGTCATCATCCATCTCCAAATGTGTGGCTGTCTGCATGTCAATCTGCATCTCTGACTTTTTGGTTTTCTTTCTATCTGAAACTGTAGCTGGTTTTTTAGCTATGTACAACGGTTTGACTTCATTTTGCAACTGTGTGAGGCCTGCTTTCTATCCATCAGCAGCTGTACGTATGTGAGTACCCGTATGCCACTGTGGAACAGGTAAGTGATAATTCAGTTTCTATACATATATTGACTTTCTTTTTTGTCATACAGGTTTTCAGGAACCCATGATTTCCTCAATCCCTGAAAGTTTATCTATCTAAGAAGGGTTAGGTGCTCCGGCTCCTTCTGCATTCCTTTTTTCACCCAACGCTCACTCACTTCAGCTGGATTACAAGGTAAAAGCATGTTACCTGTTCACAATAATACATTTAATGTATCTTCAAACATAGAAACACATTTACACTGGTGATGGGCTGCCTTGCCCCAACACAGTCTCATCGTCAATCTCCTAATGTGTGGCTATCTGCATGTCCATATGTATCTCTGGCGTTTTGGTTTTCTTTCCATCTGAAGCTGTTGCTGGCTTTTTATCTATGTTCAACTGTTTGACTTTCTTTTTGCAACTGTGAGATGTGCTTTCTTTCCATCAGCAGCTGTATGTATGTGAGTATCCGTGTGCCACTGTGGAACAAGTAAGTGATAATTCAGTTTCTATACATATATTGACTTTCTTTTTTGTCATCCAGGTTCTCTGGAATCCATGATATCCTCAATCCCTGAAGGTGTATCCAGCTAAGAAGGGTTAGGTGCTCCGGCTCTGTTTGCATTCCTTTTTTCACCCAACGCTCACTCACTTCAGCTGGATAACAAGGTAAATGCATGTTACCTGTTAACAATAATACATGTAATGTATCTTTAAACATAGATATAAATTTACACTGGTGATAGGCTGCCTTGCCCCAACACAGTCTCATCGTCAATCTCCTAATATGTTGCTCTCTGCATGTCCATCTGTATCTCTGGCTTTTTGGTTTTCATTCCATCTGAAGCTGTTGCTGGCTTTTTATCTATGTTCAACTGTTTGACTTTCTTTTTGCAACTGTGTGAGGCCTGCCTTCCATCCATCAGCAGCTGTATGTATGTGAGTATCTGTATGCCACTGTGGAACAGGTAAGTGATAATTCAGTTTCTATACATATATTGACTTTCTTTTTTGTCATACAGGTTTTCAGGAACCCATGATTTCCTCAATCCCTGAAAGTGTATCCATCTAAGAAGTGTTAGGTGCTCCGGCTTCCTCTGCATTCCTTTTTTCACCCAACGCTCACTCGCTTCAGCTGGATTACAAGGTAAAAGCATGTTATCTGTTTACAATAATATATTTAATGTATCTTCAAACATAGATACAAATTTTCACTGTTGATTGGCTGCCTTGCCCCAACACAGTCTCATCATTAATCTCCAAATCTGTGGCTGTCTGCATGTCCATCTGCATCTCTGGCTGTTTGGTTTTCTTTCAATCTGAAGCTGTTGCTGGCTTTTTATCTATGTTCAACTGTTTGACTTTCTTTTTGCAACTGCGAGATCTGCTTTCTATCCATCAGCAGCTGTATGTATGTGAGTATCCGTATGCCACTGTGGAACAGGTAAGTGATAATTCAGTTTCTGTACATATATTGACTTTCTTTTTTGTCATACAGGTTTTCAGGAACCCATGATATCCTCAATCCCTGAACGTGTATCCAGCTAAGAAGGGTTAGGTGCTCCGGCTCTGTTTGCATTCCTTTTTTCACCCAACGCTCACTCACTTCAGCTGGATAACAAGGTAAAAGCATGTTACCTGTTAACAATAATACATGTAATGTATCTTCAAACATAGATATAAATTTACACTGGGGATGGGCTGCCTTGCCCCAACACAGTCTCATCATCCATCTCCAAATGGGTGGCTGTCTGCATGTCCATCTGCATCTCTGACTTTTTGGTTTTCATTCCATCTGAAGTTGTTGCTGGCTTTTCATCTATGTTCAACTGTATGACTTTCTTTTTGCAACTGTGTGAGGCCTGCCTTCCATACATAAGCAGCTGTTTGTATGTGAGTATCCGTGTGCCACTGTGGAACAGGTAAGTGATAATTCACTTTCTATACATATATTGACTGTCCTTTTTGTCATACAGTATTTCAGAAACCCTTGATATCCTCAATCCCTTAAAGTGTATCCAGCTAAGAAGGGTTAAGTGCTCCGGCTCCCTCTGCATTCTTTTTTTCACCCAACGCTCCCTCACTTCAGATGGATTACAAGGTAAGAACATGTTACCTGTTTGCAACAATACATTTAATGTATCTTCAAATACACATACAAATTTACACTGGTGATGGGCTGCCTTGCCCCAACACAGTCTCATCATTCATCTCCAAATCTGTGGCTGTCTGCATGTCCATCTGCATCTCTGGCTGTTTGCTTTTCTTTCTAATTGAAGCTGTGGCTGGTTTTTTATCTATGTACAACTGCTTGACTTCATTTTGCAACTGTGTGAGGCCTGTTTTCTATCCATCAGCAGCTGTACGTATGTGAGTATCCGTGTGCCACTGTGGAACAGGTAAGTGATAATTCAGTTTCTATACATATATTGACTTTCTTTTTTATCGTACAGTTTTTTAGGAACCCGTGATATCCTCAATCCCTGACAGTGTATCCATCTAAGAAGGGTTAGGTGCTCGGGCTCCCTCTGCATTCCTTTTTTCACCCAACGCTCACTCACTTCAGCTGGATTACAAGGTAAGAACATGTTATCTGTTTACAATAATACATTTAATGTATCTTCAAACATAGATACAAATTTACACCGGTAATGGGCTGCCTTGCCCCAACACAGTCTCATCGTCAATCTTCTAATGTGTGGCTGTCTACATGTCCATCTGCATCTCTGACGTTTTGGTTTTCTTTACATCAGAAGCTGTGGCTTGCTTTTTATCTATGTTCAACTGTCTGACTTTCTTTTTGCAACTGTGTGAGGTCTGCTTTTTGTCCATCAACAGTTGTATGTCTGTGAGTATCCGTATGCCACTGTGGAACAGGTAAGTGATAATTCAGTTTCTATACATATATTGACTTTATTTTTTGTCATCCAGGTTTTCAGGAACCCATGATATACTCAATCCCTAAAAGTGTATCCAGCTAAGAAGGGTTAGGTGCTCCGGCTCCTTCTGCATTCCTTTTTTTACCCAACGCTCACTTACTTCAGCTGGATTACAAGGTAAAAGCATGTTACCTGTTTACAATAATACATTTAATGTATCTTCAAACATAGATACAAATTTACACTGGTGATTGGCTGCCTTGCCCCAACACAGTCTCATCATCCATCTCCAAATGTGTGGCTGTCTGCATGTCCATCTGCATCTCTGACTTTTTGGTTTTCATTCCATCTGAAGTTGTTGCTGGCTTTTCATCTATGTTCAACTGTCTGACTTTCTTTTTGCAACTGTGTGAGGCCTGCCTTCCATACATAAGCAGCTGTTTGTATGTGAGTATCCGTGTGCCACTTTGGAACAGGTAAGCGATAATTCACTTTCTATACATATATTGACTGTCCTTTTTGTCATACAGTATTTCAGAAACCCTTGATATCCTCAATCCCTTAAAGTGTATCCAGCTAAGAAGGGTTAAGTGCTCCGGCTCCCTCTGCATTCTTTTTTTCACCCAACGCTCCCTCACTTCAGATGGATTACAAGGTAAGAACATGTTACCTGTTTGCAACAATACATTTAATGTATCTTCAAATATACATACAAATTTACACCGGTAATGGGCTGCCTTGCCCCAACACAGTCTCATCGTCAATCTTCTAATGTGTGGCTGTCTACATGTCCATCTGCATCTCTGACGTTTTGGTTTTCTTTACATCAGAAGCTGTGGCTTGCTTTTTATCTATGTTCAACTGTCTGACTTTCTTTTTGCAACTGTGTGAGGTCTGCTTTTTGTCCATCAACAGTTGTATGTCTGTGAGTATCCGTATGCCACTGTGGAACAGGTAAGTGATAATTCAGTTTCTATACATATATTGACTTTATTTTTTGTCATACAGGTTTTCAGGAACCCATGATTTCCTCAATCCCTGAAGGTTTATCTATCTAAGAAGGGTTAGGTGCTCCGGCTCCTTCTGCATTCCTTTTTTCACCCAATGCTCACTCACTTCAGCTGGATTACAAGGTAAAAGCATGTTATCTGTTTACAATAATACATTTAATGTATCTTCAAACATAGATACAAATTTTCAGTGGTGATGGGCTGCCTTGTCCCAACACAGTCTCATCATCCATCTCCAAATGTGTGGCTGTCTTTATGTCCATCTGCATCTCTGGCGTTTTGGTTTTCTTTCCATCTGAAGGTGTGGCTGGCTTTTTATCTATGTTCAACTGTTTGACATTTTTTTTGCAACTGTGTTAGGTCTGCTTTCTATCCATCAGCAGCTGTATGTATGTTAGTATCCGTGTGCCACTGTGGAACAGGTAAGTGATAATTAAGTTTCTATACATATAGTGACTTTCTTTTTTGTCATACAGATTCTCTGGAACCCATGATATCCTCAATCCCTGAAGGTGTATCCATCTAAGAAGGGTTAGGTGCTCCGGCTCCTTCTGCATTCCTTTTTTCACCCAACGCTCACTCACTTCAGATGGATTACAAGGTAAAAGCATGTTACCTATTTACAATAATACACTTAATGTATCTTCAAACAAAGATAAAAATTTACCGCGGTGATGGGCTGCCTTGCCCCAACACAGTCTCATCATCCATCTCCAAATGTGTGGCTGTCTGCATATCCATCTTCATCTCTGGCGTTTTGGTTTTCTTTCCATCTGATCTGATCTATGTTCAACTGTTTGACTTTCTTATTGTAACTGTATGAGGCCTGCCTTCCATCCATCAGCAGCTGTATGTATGTGAGTACCCGTATGCCACTGTGGAACAGGTAAGTGATAATTCAGTTTCTATACATATATTGACTTTCTTTTTTGTCATACAGGTTTTCAGGAACCCATGATTTCCTCAATCCCTGAAGGTTTATCTATCTAAGAAGGGTTAGGTGCTCCGGCTCCTTCTGCATTCCTTTTTTCACCCAATGCTCACTCACTTCAGCTGGATTACAAGGTAAAAGCATGTTATCTGTTTACAATAATACATTTAATGTATCTTCAAACATAGATACAAATTTACACTGGTGATGGGCTGCCTTTCCCCAACACAGTCTCATCATCAATCTCCAAATGTGTGGCTGTCTGCATGTCAATCTGCATCTCTGGCTTTTTGGTTTTCGTTCCATCTGAAGCTGTGGCTGGCTTTTTATCTATGTTCAACTGTTTGACTTTCTTTTTGCAACTGTGTGAGGCCTGCTTTCTATCCATCAGCAGCTGTATGTATGTGAGTATCCGTTTGCCACTGTGGAACAGGTAAGTGATAATTCTGTTTCTATACATATATTGACTTTCTTTTTTGTCATACAGGTTTTCAGGAAGCCATGATATCCTCAATCCCTGAAAGTGTATCCATCTAAGAAGTGTTAGGTGCTCCGTCTCATTCTGCATTTTTTTTTACCCAACGCTCATTTGCTTCAGCTGGATTACAAGGTAAAAGCATGTTACCTGTTTACAATAATACATTTAATGTATCTTCAAACATAGATACAAATTTACACTGGTGATGGGCTACCTTGCCCCAACACAGTCTCCTCATCCATCTCCAAATGTGTGGCTGTCTGCATGTCCATCTGCATCTCTGGCTTTTTGGTTTTCTTTCCATATGAAGCTGTGGCTGGCTTTTTATCCATGTTCAACTGTTTGACTTTCTTTTTGCAACTGTGTGAGGTCTGCTTTCTATCCATCAGCAGCTGTATGTATGTGAGCATCCGTATGCTACTGTGGATAAGGTAAGTGATAATTCAGTTTCTATACATATATTGACTTTCTTTTTTATCATACAGGTTCTTGGGAATCCCTGATATCCTCAATACTTGAAAGTGTATCCATCTAAGAAGGGTTAGGTGCTCCGGCTCCCTCTGCATTACCTTTTTCACCCAACGCTCACTCACTTCAGCTGGATTACAAGGTAAAAGCATGTTACCTGTTTACAATAATACATTTAATGTATCTTCAAACATAGATACAAATTTACACTGGTGATGGGCTATATTGCCCCAACACAGTCTCCTCATCCATCTCCAAATGTGTGGCTGTCTGCATGTCCATCTGCATCTCTGGCTTTTTGGTTTTCTTTTCTTTCTGAAGATGTGGCTGGCTTTTTATCTATGTTCAACTGTTTGACTTTCTTTTTCAACTGTGTGAGGTCTGCTTTCTATCCATCAGCAGCTGTATGTATTTGGGTATCCGTATGCCACTGTGGAACAGGTATGTGCTAATTCTGTTTCTATACATATATTGACTTTCTTTTTTGTCATACAGGTTTTCAGGGAGCCATGATATCCTCAATCCCTGAAAGTGTATCCATCTAAGAAGGGTTTGGTGCTCCGTCTCATTCTGCATTTTCTTTTACCCAACACTCACTTGCTTCAGCTGGATTACAAGGTAAAAGCATGCTATCTGTTTACAATAATACATTTGATGTATCTTCAAACATAGATATAAATTTACACTGGTGATGGGCTGCCTTGCCCCAACACAGTCATCATCCATCTCCTAATGTGTGGCTGTCTGCATGTCAATCTGCATCTCTGACTTTTTGGTTTTCTTTCTATCTGAATCTGTAGCTGGTTTTTTAGCCATGTCCAACGGTTTGACTTCATTTTGCAACTGTGTGAGGCCTGCTTTCTATCCATCAGCAGCTGTACGTATGTGAGTACCCGTATGCCACTGTGGAACAGGTAAGTGATAATTCAGTTTCTATACATATATTGACTTTCTTTTTTGTCATACAGGTTTTCAGGAACCCATGATTTCCTCAATCCCTGAAGGTTTATCTATCTAAGAAGGGTTAGGTGCTCCGGCTCCTTCTGCATTCCTTTTTTCACCCAACGCTCACTCACTTCAGCTGGATTACAAGGTAAAAGCATGTTACCTGTTCACAATAATACATTTAATGTATCTTCAAACATAGATACACATTTACACTGGTGATGGGCTGCCTTGCCCCAACACAGTCTCATCGTCAATCTCCTAATGTGTGGCTATCTGCATGTCCATATGTATCTCTGGCGTTTTGGTTTTCTTTCCATCTGAAGCTGTTGCTGGCTTTTTATCTATGTTCAACTGTTTGACTTTCTTTTTGCAACTGTGAGATCTGCTTTCTATCCATCAGCAGCTGTATGTATGTAAGTATCCGTGTGCCACTGTGGAACAGGTAAGTGATAATTCAGTTTCTATACATATATTGACTTTATTTTTTGTCATCCAGGTTTTCAGGAACCCATGATATACTCAATCCCTAAAAGTGTATCCAGCTAAGAAGGGTTAGGTGCTCCGGCTCCCTCTGCATTCCTTTTTTCACCCAACGCTCACTTACTTGAGCTGGATTACAAGGTAAGAACATGTTACCTGTTAACAATAATACATGTAATGTATCTTCAAACATAGATACACATTTACACTGGTGATGGGCTGACTTGCCCCAACACAGTCTCATCATCCATCTCCAAATATGTGGCTGTCTGCATGTCCATCTGCACCTCTGGCGTTTTGGTTTTCTTTCCATCTGAAGCTGTGGCTGGCTTTTTATCTATGTTCAACTGTTTAACTTTGTTTTTGCGAATGTGTGAGGCCTGCCTTCCATCCATCAGCAGCTGTATGTATGTGAGTATCCGTTTGCCACTGTGGAACAGGTAAGTGATAATTCAGTTTCTATCCATATATTGACTTTCTTTTTTGTCATACAATTTTTCAGGAACCCATGATATACTCAATCCCTAAAAGTGTATCCAGCTAAGAAGGGTTAGGTGCTCTGGCTCCCTCTGCATTCCTTTTTTCACCCAACGCTCACTTACTTCAGCTGGATTACAAGGTAAAAGCATGTTACCTGTTTACAATAATACATTTAATGTATCTTCAAACATGAATACAAATTTTCAGTGGTGATGGGCTGCCTTGTCCCAACACAGTCTCATCATCCATCTCCAAATGTGTGGCTGTCTTTATGTCCATCTGCATCTCTGGCGTTTTGGTTTTCTTTCCATCTGAAGGTGTGGCTGGCTTTTTATCTATGTTCAACTGTTTGACTTTCTTTTTGCAACTGTGTGAGGCCTGCCTTCCATCCATCAGCAGCTGTATGTGAGTATCCGTGTGCCACCGTGGAACAAGTAAGTGATAATTAAGTTTCTATACATATATTGACTTTCTTTTTTGTCATACAGGTTTTCAGGAAGCCATGATATCCTCAATCCCTAAAAGTGTATCCAGCTAAGAAGGGTTAGGTGCTCCGGCTCCTTCTGCATTCCTTTTTTTACCCAACGCTCACTTACTTCAGCTGGATTACAAGGTAAAAGCATGTTACCTGTTTACAATAATACATTTAATGTATCTTCAAACATAGATACAAATTTACACTGGTGATGGGCTGCCTTGCCCCAACACAGTCTCCTCATCCATCTCCAAATGTGTGGCTGTCTACATATCCATCTTCATCTCTGGCGTTTTGGTTTTCTTTCCATCTGATCTGATCTATGTTCAACTGTTTGACTTTCTTATTGTAACTGTATGAGGCCTGCCTTCCATCCATCAGCAGCTGTATGTATGTGAGTACCCGTATGCCACTGTGGAACAGGTAAGTGATAATTCAGTTTCTATACATATATTGACTTTCTTTGTTGTCATACAGGTTTTCAGGAACCCATGATTTCCTCAATCCCTGAAGGTTTATCTATCTAAGAAGGGTTAGGTGCTCCGGCTCCTTCTGCATTCCTTTTTTCACCCAATGCTCACTCACTTCAGCTGGATTACAAGGTAAAAGCATGTTATCTGTTTACAATAATACATTTAATGTATCTTCAAACATAGATACAAATTTACACTGGTGATGGGCTGCCTTGCCCCAACACAGTCTCATCATCAATCTCCAAATGTGTGGCTGTCTGCATGTCAATCTGCATCTCTGGCTTTTTGGTTTTCGTTCCATCTGAAGCTGTGGCTGGCTTTTTATCTATGTTCAACTGTTTGACTTTCTTTTTGCAACTGTGTGAGGCCTGCTTTCTATCCATCAGCAGCTGTATGTATGTGAGTATCCGTTTGCCACTGTGGAACAGGTAAGTGATAATTCTGTTTCTATACATATATTGACTTTCTTTTTTGTCATACAGGTTTTCAGGAAGCCATGATATCCTCAATCCCTGAAAGTGTATCCATCTAAGAAGTGTTAGGTGCTCTGTCTCATTCTGCATTTTCTTTTACCCAACGCTCACTTGCTTCAGCTGGATTACAAGGTAAAAGCATGTTACCTGTTTACAATAATACATTTAATGTATCTTCAAACATAGATACAAATTTACACTGGTGATGGGCTACCTTGCCCCAACACAGTCTCCTCATCCATCTCCAAATGTGTGGCTGTCTGCATGTCCATCTGCATCTCTGGCTTTTTGGTTTTCTTTCCATATGAAGCTGTGGCTGGCTTTTTATCCATGTTCAACTGTTTGACTTTCTTTTTGCAACTGTGTGAGGCCTGCCTTCCATCCATCAGCAGCTGTATGTGAGTATCCGTGTGCCACCGTGGAACAAGTAAGTGATAATTAAGTTTCTATACATATATTGACTTTCTTTTTTGTCATACAGGTTTTCAGGAAGCCATGATATCCTCAATCCCTAAAAGTGTATCCAGCTAAGAAGGGTTAGGTGCTCCGGCTCCTTCTGCATTCCTTTTTTTACCCAACGCTCACTTACTTCAGCTGGATTACAAGGTAAAAGCATGTTACCTGTTTACAATAATGCATTTAATGTATCTTCAAACATAGATACAAATTTACACTGGTGATGGGCTGCCTTGCCCCAACACAGTCTCATCATCCATCTCCAAATGTGTGGCTGTCTGCATGTCCATCTGCATCTCTGACTTTTTGGTTTTCATTCCATCTGAAGTTGTTGCTGGCTTTTCATCTATGTTCAACTGTATGACTTTCTTTTTGCAACTGTGTGAGGCCTGCCTTCCATACATAAGCAGCTGTTAGTATGTGAGTATCCGTGTTCCACTTTGGAACAGGTAAGTGATAATTCACTTTCTATACATATATTGACTGTCCTTTTTGTCATACAGTATTTCAGAAACCCTTGATATCCTCAATCCCTTAAAGTGTATCCAGCTAAGAAGGGTTAAGTGCTCCGGCTCCCTCTGCATTCTTTTTTTCACCCAACGCTCCCTCACTTCAGATGGATTACAAGGTAAGAACATGTTACCTGTTTGCAACAATACATTTAATGTATCTTCAAACATAGGTACAAATTTACACTGGTGATGGGCTGCCTTTCCCCAACACAGTCTCATCATCAATCTCCAAATGTGTGGCTGTCTGCATGTCAATCTGCATCTCTGGCTTTTTGGTTTTCGTTCCATCTGAAGCTGTGGCTGGCTTTTTATCTATGTTCAACTGTTTGACTTTCTTTTTGCAACTGTGTGAGGCCTGCTTTCTATCCATCAGCAGCTGTATGTATGTGAGTATCCGTTTGCCACTGTGGAACAGGTAAGTGATAATTCTGTTTCTATACATATATTGATTTTCTTTTTTGTCATACAGGTTTTCAGGAAGCCATGATATCCTCAATCCCTGAAAGTGTATCCATCTAAGAAGTGTTAGGTGCTCCGTCTCATTCTGCATTTTTTTTACCCAACGCTCACTTGCTTCAGCTGGATTACAAGGTAAAAGCATGTTACCTGTTTACAATAATACATTTAATGTATCTTCAAACATAGATACAAATTTACACTGGTGATGGGCTACCTTGCCCCAACACAGTCTCCTCATCCATCTCCAAATGTGTGGCTGTCTGCATGTCCATCTGCATCTCTGGCTTTTTGGTTTTCTTTCCATATGAAGCTGTGGCTGGCTTTTTATCCATGTTCAACTGTTTGACTTTCTTTTTGCAACTGTGTGAGGTCTGCTTTCTATCCATCAGCAGCTGTTTGTATGTGAGCATCCGTATGCTACTGTGGATAAGGTAAGTGATAATTCAGTTTCTATACATATATTGACTTTCTTTTTTATCATACAGGTTCTTGGGAATCCCTGATATCCTCAATACTTGAAAGTGTATCCATCTAAGAAGGGTTAGGTGCTCCGGCTCCCTCTGCATTACCTTTTTCACCCAACGCTCACTCACTTCAGCTGGATTACAAGGTAAAAGCATGTTACCTGTTTACAATAATACATTTAATGTATCTTCAAACATAGATACAAATTTACACTGGTGATGGGCTACATTGCCCCAGCACAGTCTCCTCATCCATCTCCAAATGTGTGGCTGTCTGCATGTCCATCTGCTTCTCTGGCTTTTTGGTTTTCTTTTCTTTCTGAAGATGTGGCTGGCTTTTTATCGATGTTCAACTGTTTGACTTTCTTTTTGCAACTGTGTGAGGTCTGCTTTCTATCCATCAGCAGCTGAATGTATTTGGGTATCCGTATGCCACTGTGGAACAGGTAAGTGCTAATTCTGTTTCTATACATATATTGACTTTCTTTTTTGTCATACAGGTTTTCAGGGAGCCATGATATCCTCAATCCCTGAAAGTGTATCCATCTAAGAAGGGTTTGGTGCTCCGTCTCATTCTGCATTTTCTTTTACCTAACACTCACTTGCTTCAGCTGGATTACAAGGTAAAAGCATGCTATCTGTTTACAATAATATATTTGATGTATCTTCAAACATAGATATAAATTTACACTGGTGATGGGCTGCCTTGCCCCAACACAGTCATCATCCATCTCCAAATGTGTGGCTGTCTGCATGTCAATCTGCATCTCTGACTTTTTGGTTTTCTTTCTATCTGAAACTGTAGCTGGTTTTTTAGCTATGTACAACGGTTTGACTTCATTTTGCAACTGTGTGAGGCCTGCTTTCTATCCATCAGCAGCTGTACGTATGTGAGTACCCGTATGCCACTGTGGAACAGGTAAGTGATAATTCAGTTTCTATACATATATTGACTTTCTTTTTTGTCATACAAGTTTTCAGGAACCCATGATTTCCTCAATCCCTGAAGGTTTATCTATCTAAGAAGGGTTAGGTGCTCCGGCTCTGTTTGCATTCCTTTTTTCACCCAACGCTCACTCACTTCAGCTGGATAACAAGGTAAAAGCATGTTACCTGTTAACAATAATACATGTAATGTATCTTCAAACATAGATATAAATTTACACTGGGGATGGGCTGCCTTGCCCCAACACAGTCTCATCATCCATCTCCAAATGGGTGGCTGTCTGCATGTCCATCTGCATCTCTGACTTTTTGGTTTTCATTCCATCTGAAGTTGTTGCTGGCTTTTCATCTATGTTCAACTGTATGACTTTCTTTTTGCAACTGTGTGAGGCCTGCCTTCCATACATAAGCAGCTGTTTGTATGTGAGTATCCGTGTGCCACTGTGGAACAGGTAAGTGATAATTCACTTTCTATACATATATTGACTGTCCTTTTTGTCATACAGTATTTCAGAAACCCTTGATATCCTCAATCCCTTAAAGTGTATCCAGCTAAGAAGGGTTAAGTGCTCCGGCTCCCTCTGCATTCTTTTTTTCACCCAACGCTCCCTCACTTCAGATGGATTACAAGGTAAGAACATGTTACCTGTTTGCAACAATACATTTAATGTATCTTCAAATACACATACAAATTTACACTGGTGATGGGCTGCCTTGCCCCAACACAGTCTCATCATTCATCTCCAAATCTGTGGCTGTCTGCATGTCCATCTGCATCTCTGGCTGTTTGCTTTTCTTTCTAATTGAAGCTGTGGCTGGTTTTTTATCTATGTACAACTGCTTGACTTCATTTTGCAACTGTGTGAGGCCTGTTTTCTATCCATCAGCAGCTGTATGTATGTGAGTATCCGTGTGCCACTGTGGAACAGGTAAGTGATAATTCAGTTTCTATACATATATTGACTTTCTTTTTTGTCGTACAGTTTTTTAGGAACCCGTGATATCCTCAATCCCTGACAGTGTATCCATCTAAGAAGGGTTAGGTGCTCGGGCTCCCTCTGCATTCCTTTTTTCACCCAACGCTCACTCACTTCAGCTGGATTACAAGGTAAGAACATGTTATCTGTTTACAATAATACATTTAATGTATCTTCAAACATAGATACAAATTTACACCGGTAATGGGCTGCCTTGCCCCAACACAGTCTCATCGTCAACCTTCTAATGTGTGGCTGTCTACATGTCCATCTGCATCTCTGACGTTTTGGTTTTCTTTACATCAGAAGCTGTGGCTTGCTTTTTATCTATGTTCAACTGTCTGACTTTCTTTTTGCAACTGTGTGAGGTCTGCTTTTTGTCCATCAACAGTTGTATGTCTGTTAGTATCCGTATGCCACTGTGGAACAGGTAAGTGATAATTCAGTTTCTATACATATATTGACTTTATTTTTTGTCATCCAGGTTTTCAGGAACCCATGATATACTCAATCCCTAAAAGTGTATCCAGCTAAGAAGGGTTAGGTGCTCTGGCTCCCTCTGCATTCCTTTTTTCACCCAACGCTCACTTACTTCAGCTGGATTACAAGGTAAAAGCATGTTACCTGTTTACAATAATACATTTAATGTATCTTCAAACATGAATACAAATTTTCAGTGGTGATGGGCTGCCTTGTCCCAACACAGTCTCATCATCCATCTCCAAATGTGTGGCTGTCTTTATGTCCATCTGCATCTCTGGCGTTTTGGTTTTCTTTCCATCTGAAGGTGTGGCTGGCTTTTTATCTATGTTCAACTGTTTGACTTTCTTTTTGCAACTGTGTGAGGCCTGCCTTCCATCCATCAGCAGCTGTATGTGAGTATCCGTGTGCCACCGTGGAACAAGTAAGTGATAATTAAGTTTCTATACATATATTGACTTTCTTTTTTGTCATACAATTTTTCAGGAACCCATGATATACTCAATCCCTAAAAGTGTATCCAGCTAAGAAGGGTTAGGTGCTCCGGCTCCCTCTGCATTCCTTTTTTCACCTAACGCTCACTTACTTGAGCTGGATTACAAGGTAAGAACATGTTACCTGTTAACAATAATACATGTAATGTATCTTCAAACATAGATAAACATTTACACTGGTGATGGGCTGCCTTGCCCCAACACAGTCTCATCATCCATCTCCAAATGTGTGGCTGTCTGCATATCCATCTTCATCTCTGGCGTTTTGGTTTTCTTTCCATCTGATCTGATCTATGTTCAACTGTTTGACTTTCTTATTGTAACTGTATGAGGCCTGCCTTCCATCCATCAGCAGCTGTATGTATGTGAGTACCCGTATGCCACTGTGGAACAGGTAAGTGATAATTCAGTTTCTATACATATATTGACTTTCTTTTTTGTCATACAGGTTTTCAGGAACCCATGATTTCCTCAATCCCTGAAGGTTTATCTATCTAAGAAGGGTTAGGTGCTCCGGCTCCTTCTGCATTCCTTTTTTCACCCAACGCTCACTCACTTCAGCTGGATTACAAGGTAAAAGCATGTTACCTGTTCACAATAATACATTTAATGTATCTTCAAACACAGATACACATTTACACTGGTGATGGGCTGCCTTGCCCCAACACAGTCTCATTGTCAATCTCCTAATGTGTGGCTATCTGCATGTCCATATGTATCTCTGGCGTTTTGGTTTTCTTTCCATCTGAAGCTGTTGCTGGCTTTTTATCTATGTTCAACTGTTTGACTTTCTTTTTGCAACTGTGAGATCTGCTTTCTATCCATCAGCAGCTGTATGTATGTGAGTATCCGTGTGCCACTGTGGAACAGGTAAGTGATAATTCAGTTTCTATACATATATTGACTTTCTTTTTTGTCATCCAGGTTCTCTGGAATCCATGATATCCTCAATCCCTGAAGGTGTATCCAGCTAAGAAGGGTTAGGTGCTCCGGCTCTGTTTGCATTCCTTTTTTCACCCAACGCTCACTCACTTCAGCTGGATAACAAGGTAAAAGCATGTTACCTGTTAACAATAATAAATGTAATGTATCTTCAAACATAGATATAAATTTACACTGGTGATAGAATGCCTTGCCCCAACACAGTCTCATCATCCATCTCCAAATGTGTGGCTGTCTGCATATCCATCTTCATCTCTGGCGTTTTGGTTTTCTTTCCATCTGATCTGATCTATGTTCAACTGTTT
Organism: Salminus brasiliensis; assembly: GCF_030463535.1. Lineage (NCBI taxonomy): Eukaryota > Metazoa > Chordata > Actinopteri > Characiformes > Bryconidae > Salminus > Salminus brasiliensis. Next base: position 18,431,447 of record NC_132896.1, read on the forward strand.
GACTTTCTTATTGTAACTGTATGAGGCCTGCCTTCCATCCATCAGCAGCTGTATGTATGTGAGTACCCGTATGCCACTGTGGAACAGGTAAGTGATAATTCAGTTTCTATACATATATTGACTTTCTTTTTTGTCATACAGGTTTTCAGGAACCCATGATTTCCTCAATCCCTGAAGGTTTATCTGTCTAAGAAGGGTTAGGTGCTCCGGCTCCTTCTGCATTTTTTTTTACCCAATGCTCACTCACTTCAGCTGGATTACAAGGTAAAAGCATGTTACCTGTTTACAATAATACATTTAATGTATCTTCAAACATAGATACAAATTTACACTGGTGATGGGCTACCTTGCCCCAACACAGTCTCCTCATCCATCTCCAAATGTGTGGCTGTCTGCATGTCCATCTGCATCTCTGGCTTTTTGGTTTTCTTTCCATATGAAGCTGTGGCTGGCTTTTTATCCATGTTCAACTGTTTGACTTTCTTTTTGCAACTGTGTGAGGTCTGCTTTCTATCCATCAGCAGCTGTATGTATGTGAGCATCCGTATGCTACTGTGGATAAGGTAAGTGATAATTCAGTTTCTATACATATATTGACTTTCTTTTTTATCATACAGGTTCTTGGGAATCCCTGATATCCTCAATACTTGAAAGTGTATCCATCTAAGAAGGGTTAGGTGCTCCGGCTCCCTCTGCATTACCTTTTTCACCCAACGCTCACTCACTTCAGCTGGATTACAAGGTAAAAGCATGTTACCTGTTTACAATAATACATTTAATGTATCTTCAAACATAGATACAAATTTACACTGGTGATGGGCTACATTGCCCCAACACAGTCTCCTCATCCATCTCCAAATGTGTGGCTGTCTGCATGTCCATCTGCATCTCTGGCTTTTTGGTTTTCTTTTCTTTTTGAAGATGTGGCTGGCTTTTTATCTATGTTCAACTGTTTGACTTTCTTTTTCAACTGTGTGAGGTCTGCTTTCTATCCATCAGCAGCTGTATGTATTTGGGTATCATTATGCCACTGTGGAACAGGTAAGTGCTAATTCTGTTTCTATACATATATTGACTTTCTTTTTTGTCATACAGGTTTTCAGGGAGCCATGATATCCTCAATCCCTGAAAGTGTATCCATCTAAGAAGGGTTTGGTGCTCCGTCTCATTCTGCATTTTCTTTTACCCAACACTCACTTGCTTCAGCTGGATTACAAGGTAAAAGCATGCTATCTGTTTACAATAATACATTTGATGTATCTTCAAACATAGATATAAATTTACACTGGTGATGGGCTGCCTTGCCCCAACACAGTCATCATCCATCTCCAAATGTGTGGCTGTCTGCATGTCAATCTGCATCTCTGACTTTTTGGTTTTCTTTCTATCTGAAACTGTAGCTGGTTTTTTAGCTATGTACAACGGTTTGACTTCATTTTGCAACTGTGTGAGGCCTGCTTTCTATCCATCAGCAGCTGTACGTATGTGAGTACCCGTATGCCACTGTGGAACAGGTAAGTGATAATTCAGTTTCTATACATATATTGACTTTCTTTTTTGTCATACAGGTTTTCAGGAACCCATGATTTCCTCAATCCCTGAAGGTTTATCTATCTAAGAAGGGTTAGGTGCTCCGGCTCCTTCTGCATTTCTTTTTTCACCCAACGCTCACTCACTTCAGCTGGATTACAAGGTAAAAGCATGTTACCTGTTCACAATAATACATTTAATGTATCTTCAAACACAGATACACATTTACACTGGTGATAGGCTGCCTTGCCCCAACACATTCTCATCGTCAATCTCCTAATGTGTGGCTATCTGCATGTCCATATGTATCTCTGGCGTTTTGGTTTTCTTTCCATCTGAAGCTGTTGCTGGCTTTTTATCTATGTTCAACTGTTTGACTTTCTTTTTGCAACTGTGAGATCTGCTTTCTATCCATCAGCAGCTGTATGTATGTGAGTATCCGTGTGCCACTGTGGAACAGGTAAGTGATAATTCAGTTTCTATACATATATTGACTTTCTTTTTTGTCATCCAGGTTCTCTTGAATCCATGATATCCTCAATCCCTGAAGGTGTATCCAGCTAAGAAGGGTTAGGTGCTCCGGCTCTGTTTGCATTCCTTTTTTCACCCAACGCTCACTCACTTCAGCTGGATAACAAGGTAAATGCATGTTACCTGTTAACAATAATAAATGTAATGTATCTTCAAACATAGATATAAATTTACACTGGTGATAGGCTGCCTTGCCCCAACACATTCTCATCGTCAATCTCCTAATTTGTTGCTCTCTGCATGTCCATCTGTATCTCTGGCTTTTTGGTTTTCATTCCATCTGAAGCTGTTGCTGGCTTTTTATCTATGTTCAACTGTTTGACTTTCTTTTTGCAACTGTGTGAGGTCTGCCTTCCATCCATCAGCAGCTGTATGTATGTGAGTATCTGTATGCCACTGTGGAACAGGTAAGTGATAATTCAGTTTCTATACCTATATTGACTTTCTTTTTTGTTATACAGGTTTTCAGGAACCCATGATATCCTCAATCCCTGAACGTGTATCCAGCTAAGAAGGGTTAGGAGCTCCGGCTCTTTTTGCATTCCTTTTTTCACCCAACGCTCACTCACTTCAGCTGGATAACCAGGTAAAAGCATGTTACCTGTTAAAAATAATACATGTAATGTATCTTCAAACATAGATATAAATTTACACTGGGGATGGGCTGCCTTGCCCCAACACAGTCTCATCATCCATCTCCAAATGGTTGGCTGTCTGCATGTCCATCTGCATCTCTGACTTTTTGGTTTTCATTCCATCTGAAGTTGTTGCTGGCTTTTCATCTATGTTCAACTGTATGACTTTCTTTTTGCAACTGTGTGAGGCCTGCCTTCCATACATAAGCAGCTGTTTGTATGTGAGTATCCGTGTGCCACTGTGGAACAGGTAAGTGATAATTCACTTTCTATCCATATATTGACTGTCCTTTTTGTCATACAGTATTTCAGAAACCCTTGATATCCTCAATCCCTTAAAGTGTATCCAGCTAAGAAGGGTTAAGTGCTCCGGCTCCCTCTGCATTCTTTTTTTCACCCAACGCTCCCTCACTTCAGATGGATTACAAGGTAAGAACATGTTACCTGTTTGCAACAATACATTTAATGTATCTTCAAATATACATACAAATTTACACTGGTGATGGGCTGCCTTGCCCCAACACAGTCTCATCATTCATCTCCAAATCTGTGGCTGTCTGCATGTCCATCTGCATCTCTGGCTGTTTGCTTTTCTTTCTATCTGAAGCTGTGGCTGTTTTTTTATCTATGTACAACTGCTTGACTTCATTTTGCAACTGTGTGAGGCCTGTTTTCTATCCATCAGCAGCTGTATGTATGTGAGTATCCGTGTGCCACTGTGGAACAGGTAAGTGATAATTCAGTTTCTATACATATATTGACTTTCTTTTTTGTCATCCAGGTTTTCAGGAACCCATGATATACTCAATCCCTAAAAGTGTATCCAGCTAAGAAGGGTTAGGTGCCCCGGCTCCCTCTGCATTCCTTTTTTCACCCAACGCTCACTTACTTGAGCTGGATTACAAGGTAAGAACATGTTACCTGTTAACAATAATACATGTAATGTATCTTCAAACATAGATACACATTTACACTGGTGATGGGCTGACTTGCCCCAACACAGTCTCATCATCCATCTCCAAATATGTGGCTGTCTGCATGTCCATCTGCACCTCTGGCGTTTTGGTTTTCTTTCCATCTGAAGCTGTGGCTGGCTTTTTATCTATGTTCAACTGTTTAACTTTGTTTTTGCGAATGTGTGAGGCCTGCCTTCCATCCATCAGCAGCTGTATGTATGTGAGTATCCGTTTGCCACTGTGGAACAGGTAAGTGATAATTCAGTTTCTATCCATATATTGACTTTCTTTTTTGTCATACAATTTTTCAGGAACCCATGATATACTCAATCCCTAAAAGTGTATCCAGCTAAGAAGGGTTAGGTGCTCTGGTTCCCTCTGCATTCCTTTTTTCACCCAACGCTCACTTACTTCAGCTGGATTACGAGGTAAAAGCATGTTACCTGTTTACAATAATACATTTAATGTATCTTCAAACATGAATACAAATTTTCAGTGGTGATAGGCTGCCTTGTCCCAACACAGTCTCATCATCCATCTCCAAATGTGTGGCTGTCTTTATGTCCATCTGCATCTCTGGCGTTTTGGTTTTCTTTCCATCTGAAGGTGTGGCTGGCTTTTTATCTATGTTCAACTGTTTGACTTTATTTTTGCAACTGTGTGAGGCCTGCCTTCCATCCATCAGCAGCTGTATGTAAGTATCCGTGTGCCACCGTGGAACAAGTAAGTGATAATTAAGTTTCTATACATATATTGACTTTCTTTTTTGTCATACAGGTTTTCAGGAAGCCATGATATCCTCAATCCCTAAAAGTGTATCCAGCTAAGAAGGGTTAGGTGCTCCGGCTCCTTCTGCATTCCTTTTTTTACCCAACGCTCACTTACTTCAGCTGGATTACAAGGTAAAAGCATGTTACCTGTTTACAATAATACATTTAATGTATCTTCAAACATAGATACAAATTTACACTGGTGATGGGCTGCCTTGCCCCAACACAGTCTCATCATCCATCTCCAAATGTGTGGCTGTCTGCATGTCCATCTGCATCTCTGAATTTTTGGTTTTCATTCCATCTGAAGTTGTTGCTGGCTTTTCATCTATGTTCAACTGTATGACTTTCTTTTTGCAACTGTGTGAGGCCTGCCTTCCATACATAAGCAGCTGTTTGTATGTGAGTATCCGTGTGCCACTTTGGAACAGGTAAGTGATAATTCACTTTCTATACATATATTGACTGTCCTTTTTGTCATACAGTATTTCAGAAACCCTTGATATCCTCAATCCCTTAAAGTGTATCCAGCTAAGAAGGGTTAAGTGCTCCAGGTCCCTCTGCATTCTTTTTTTCACCCAACGCTCCCTCACTTCAGATGGATTACAAGGTAAGAACATGTTATCTGTTTGCAACAATACATTTAATGTATCTTCAAATATACATACAAATTTACACTGGTGATGGGCTGCCTTGCCCCAACACAGTCTCATCATTCATCTCCAAATCTGTGGCTGTCTGCATGTCCATCTGCATCTCTGGCTGTTTGCTTTTCTTTCTATCTGAAGCTGTGGCTGGTTTTTTATCTATGTACAACTGCTTGACTTCATTTTGCAACTGTGTGAGGCCTGTTTTCTATCCATCAGCAGCTGTATGTATGTGAGTATCCGTGTGCCACTGTGGAACAGGTAAGTGATAATTCAGTTTCTATACATATATTGACTTTCTTTTTTGTCATACAGGTTTTCAGGAACCCATGATATACTCAATCCCTAAAAGTGTATCCAGCTAAGAAGGGTTAAGTGCTCCGGCTCCCTCTGCATTCTTTTTTTCACCCAACGCTCCCTCACTTCAGATGGATTACAAGGTAAGAACATGTTACCTGTTTGCAACAATACATTTAATGTATCTTCAAATATACATACAAATTTACACTGGTGATGGGCTGCCTTGCCCCAACACAGTCTCATCATTCATCTCCAAATCTGTGGCTGTCTGCATGTCCATCTGCATCTCTGGCTGTTTGCTTTTCTTTCTATCTGAAGCTGTGGCTGTTTTTTTATCTATGTACAACTGCTTGACTTCATTTTGCAACTGTGTGAGGCCTGTTTTCTATCCATCAGCAGCTGTATGTATGTGAGTATCCGTGTGCCACTGTGGAACAGGTAAGTGATAATTCAGTTTCTATACATATATTGACTTTCTTTTTTGTCATCCAGGTTTTCAGGAACCCATGATATACTCAATCCCTAAAAGTGTATCCAGCTAAGAAGGGTTAGTTGCTCCGGCTCCCTCTGCATTCCTTTTTTCACCCAACGCTCACTTACTTGAGCTGGATTACAAGGTAAGAACATGTTACCTGTTAACAATAATACATGTAATGTATCTTCAAACATAGATACACATTTAAACTGGTGATGGGCTGCCTTGCCCCAACACAGTCTCACCATCCATCTCCAAATATGTGGCTGTCTGCATGTCCATCTGCACCTCTGGCGTTTTGGTTTTCTTTCCATCTGAAGCTGTGGCTGGCTTTTTATCTATGTTCAACTGTTTAACTTTGTTTTTGCGAATGTGTGAGGCCTGCCTTCCATCCATCAGCAGCTGTACGTATGTCAGTATCCGTGTGCCACTGTGGAACAGGTAAGTGATAATTCAGTTTCTATACATATATTGACTTTCTTTTTTGTCGTACAGTTTTTTAGGAACCCGTGATATCCTCAATCCCTAAAAGTGTATCCAGCTAAGAAGGGTTAGGTGCTCCGGCTCCTTCTGCATTCCTTTTTTCACCCAATGCTCACTCACGTCAGCTGGATTACAAGGTAAAAGCATGTTATCTGTTTACAATAATACATTTAATGTATCTTCAAACATAGATACAAATTTACACTGGTGATGGGCTGCCTTGCCCCAACACAGTCTCATCATCAATCTCCAAATGTGTGGCTGTCTGCATGTCAATCTGCATCTCTGGCTTTTTGGTTTTCGTTCCATCTGAAGCTGTGGCTGGCTTTTTATCTATGTTCAACTGTTTGACTTTCTTTTTGCAACTGTGTGAGGCCTGCTTTCTATCCATCAGCAGCTGTATGTATGTGAGTATCCGTTTGCCACTGTGGAACAGGTAAGTGATAATTCTGTTTCTATACATATATTGACTTTCTTTTTTGTCATACAGGTTTTCAGGAAGCCATGATATCCTCAATCCCTGAAAGTGTATCCATCTAAGAAGTGTTAGGTGCTCCGTCTCATTCTGCATTTTCTTTTACCCAACGCTCACTTGCTTCAGCTGGATTACAAGGTAAAAGCATGTTACTTGTTTACAATAATACATTTAATGTATCTTCAAACATAGATAAAAATTTACACTGGTGATGGGCTACCTTGCCCCAACACAGTCTCCTCATCCATCTCCAAATGTGTGGCTGTCTGCATGTCCATCTGCATCTCTGGCTTTTTGGTTTTCTTTCCATATGAAGCTGTGGCTGGCTTTTTATCCATGTTCAACTGTTTGACTTTCTTTTTGCAACTGTGTGAGGTCTGCTTTCTATCCATCAGCAGCTGTTTGTATGTGAGCATCCGTATGCTACTGTGGATAAGGTAAATGATAATTCAGTTTCTATACATATATTGACTTTCTTTTTTATCATACAGGTTCTTGGGAATCCCTGATATCCTCAATACTTGAAAGTGTATCCATCTAAGAAGGGTTAGGTGCTCCGGCTCCCTCTGCATTACCTTTTTCACCCAACGCTCACTCACTTCAGCTGGATTACAAGGTAAAAGCATGTTACCTGTTTACAATAATACATTTAATGTATCTTCAAACATAGATACAAATTTACACTGGTGATGGGCTACATTGCCCCAACACAGTCTCCTCATCCATCTCCAAATGTGTGGCTGTCTGCATGTCCATCTGCTTCTCTGGCTTTTTGGTTTTCTTTTCTTTCTGAAGATGTGGCTGGCTTTTTATCTATGTTCAACTGTTTGACTTTCTTTTTGCAACTGTGTGAGGTCTGCTTTCTATCCATCAGCAGCTGTATGTATTTGGGTATCCGTATGCCACTGTGGAACAGGTAAGTGCTAATTCTGTTTCTATACATATATTGACTTTCTTTTTTGTCATACAGGTTTTCAGGGAGCCATGATATCCTCAATCCCTGAAAGTGTATCCATCTAAGAAGGGTTTGGTGCTCCGTCTCATTCTGCATTTTCTTTTACCCAACGCTCACTTACTTCAGCTGGATTACAAGGTAAAAGCATGCTATCTGTTTACAATAATACATTTGATGTATCTTCAAACATAGATATAAATTTACACTGGTGATGGGCTGCCTTGCCCCAACACAGTCATCATCCATCTCCAAATGTGTGGCTGTCTGCATGTCAATCTGCATCTCTGACTTTTTGGTTTTCTTTCTATCTGAAACTGTAGCTGGTTTTTTAGCTATGTACAACGGTTTGACTTCATTTTGCAACTGTGTGAGGCCTGCTTTCTATCCATCAGCAGCTGTACGTATGTGAGTACCCGTATGCCACTGTGGAACAGGTAAGTGATAATTCAGTTTCTATACATATATTGACTTTCTTTTTTGTCATACAGGTTTTCAGGAACCCATGATTTCCTCAATCCCTGAAAGTTTATCTATCTAAGAAGGGTTAGGTGCTCCGGCTCCTTCTGCATTCCTTTTTTCACCCAACGCTCACTCACTTCAGCTGGATTACAAGGTAAAAGCATGTTACCTGTTCACAATAATACATTTAATGTATCTTCAAACATAGAAACACATTTACACTGGTGATGGGCTGCCTTGCCCCAACACAGTCTCATCGTCAATCTCCTAATGTGTGGCTATCTGCATGTCCATATGTATCTCTGGCGTTTTGGTTTTCTTTCCATCTGAAGCTGTTGCTGGCTTTTTATCTATGTTCAACTGTTTGACTTTCTTTTTGCAACTGTGAGATGTGCTTTCTTTCCATCAGCAGCTGTATGTATGTGAGTATCCGTGTGCCACTGTGGAACAAGTAAGTGATAATTCAGTTTCTATACATATATTGACTTTCTTTTTTGTCATCCAGGTTCTCTGGAATCCATGATATCCTCAATCCCTGAAGATGTATCCAGCTAAGAAGGGTTAGGTGCTCCGGCTCTGTTTGCATTCCTTTTTTCACCCAACGCTCACTCACTTCAGCTGGATAACAAGGTAAATGCATGTTACCTGTTAACAATAATACATGTAATGTATCTTTAAACATAGATATAAATTTACACTGGTGATAGGCTGCCTTGCCCCAACACAGTCTCATCGTCAATCTCCTAATATGTTGCTCTCTGCATGTCCATCTGTATCTCTGGCTTTTTGGTTTTCATTCCATCTGAAGCTGTTGCTGGCTTTTTATCTATGTTCAACTGTTTGACTTTCTTTTTGCAACTGTGTGAGGCCTGCCTTCCATCCATCAGCAGCTGTATGTATGTGAGTATCTGTATGCCACTGTGGAACAGGTAAGTGATAATTCAGTTTCTATACATATATTGACTTTCTTTTTTGTCATACAGGTTTTCAGGAACCCATGATTTCCTCAATCCCTGAAAGTGTATCCATCTAAGAAGTGTTAGGTGCTCCGGCTTCCTCTGCATTCCTTTTTTCACCCAACGCTCACTCGCTTCAGCTGGATTACAAGGTAAAAGCATGTTATCTGTTTACAATAATATATTTAATGTATCTTCAAACATAGATACAAATTTTCACTGGTGATTGGCTGCCTTGCCCCAACACAGTCTCATCATTAATCTCCAAATCTGTGGCTGTCTGCATGTCCATCTGCATCTCTGGCTGTTTGGTTTTCTTTCAATCTGAAGCTGTTGCTGGCTTTTTATCTATGTTCAACTGTTTGACTTTCTTTTTGCAACTGCGAGATCTGCTTTCTATCCATCAGCAGCTGTATGTATGTGAGTATCCGTATGCCACTGTGGAACAGGTAAGTGATAATTCAGTTTCTGTACATATATTGACTTTCTTTTTTGTCATACAGGTTTTCAGGAACCCATGATATCCTCAATCCCTGAACGTGTATCCAGCTAAGAAGGGTTAGGTGCTCCGGCTCTGTTTGCATTCCTTTTTTCACCCAACGCTCACTCACTTCAGCTGGATAACAAGGTAAAAGCATGTTACCTGTTAACAATAATACATGTAATGTATCTTCAAACATAGATATAAATTTACACTGGGGATGGGCTGCCTTGCCCCAACACAGTCTCATCATCCATCTCCAAATGGGTGGCTGTCTGCATGTCCATCTGCATCTCTGACTTTTTGGTTTTCATTCCATCTGAAGTTGTTGCTGGCTTTTCATCTATGTTCAACTGTATGACTTTCTTTTTGCAACTGTGTGAGGCCTGCCTTCCATACATAAGCAGCTGTTTGTATGTGAGTATCCGTGTGCCACTGTGGAACAGGTAAGTGATAATTCACTTTCTATACATATATTGACTGTCCTTTTTGTCATACAGTATTTCAGAAACCCTTGATATCCTCAATCCCTTAAAGTGTATCCAGCTAAGAAGGGTTAAGTGCTCCGGCTCCCTCTGCATTCTTTTTTTCACCCAACGCTCCCTCACTTCAGATGGATTACAAGGTAAGAACATGTTACCTGTTTGCAACAATACATTTAATGTATCTTCAAATACACATACAAATTTACACTGGTGATGGGCTGCCTTGCCCCAACACAGTCTCATCATTCATCTCCAAATCTGTGGCTGTCTGCATGTCCATCTGCATCTCTGGCTGTTTGGTTTTCTTTCTAATTGAAGCTGTGGCTGGTTTTTTATCTATGTACAACTGCTTGACTTCATTTTGCAACTGTGTGAGGCCTGTTTTCTATCCATCAGCAGCTGTACGTATGTGAGTATCCGTGTGCCACTGTGGAACAGGTAAGTGATAATTCAGTTTCTATACATATATTGACTTTCTTTTTTATCGTACAGTTTTTTAGGAACCCGTGATATCCTCAATCCCTGACAGTGTATCCATCTAAGAAGGGTTAGGTGCTCGGGCTCCCTCTGCATTCCTTTTTTCACCCAACGCTCACTCACTTCAGCTGGATTACAAGGTAAGAACATGTTATCTGTTTACAATAATACATTTAATGTATCTTCAAACATAGATACAAATTTACACCGGTAATGGGCTGCCTTGCCCCAACACAGTCTCATCGTCAATCTTCTAATGTGTGGCTGTCTACATGTCCATCTGCATCTCTGACGTTTTGGTTTTCTTTACATCAGAAGCTGTGGCTTGCTTTTTATCTATGTTCAACTGTCTGACTTTCTTTTTGCAACTGTGTGAGGTCTGCTTTTTGTCCATCAACAGTTGTATGTCTGTGAGTATCCGTATGCCACTGTGGAACAGGTAAGTGATAATTCAGTTTCTATACATATATTGACTTTATTTTTTGTCATCCAGGTTTTCAGGAACCCATGATATACTCAATCCCTAAAAGTGTATCCAGCTAAGAAGGGTTAGGTGCTCCGGCTCCTTCTGCATTCCTTTTTTTACCCAACGCTCACTTACTTCAGCTGGATTACAAGGTAAAAGCATGTTACCTGTTTACAATAATGCATTTAATGTATCTTCAAACATAGATACAAATTTACACTGGTGATGGGCTGCCTTGCCCCAACACAGTCTCATCATCCATCTCCAAATGTGTGGCTGTCTGCATGTCCATCTGCATCTCTGACTTTTTGGTTTTCATTCCATCTGAAGTTGTTGCTGGCTTTTCATCTATGTTCAACTGTCTGACTTTCTTTTTGCAACTGTGTGAGGCCTGCCTTCCATACATAAGCAGCTGTTTGTATGTGAGTATCCGTGTGCCACTTTGGAACAGGTAAGTGATAATTCACTTTCTATACATATATTGACTGTCCTTTTTGTCATACAGTATTTCAGAAACCCTTGATATCCTCAATCCCTTAAAGTGTATCCAGCTAAGAAGGGTTAAGTGCTCCGGCTCCCTCTGCATTCTTTTTTTCACGCAACGCTCCCTCACTTCAGATGGATTACAAGGTAAGAACATGTTACCTGTTTGCAACAATACATTTAATGTATCTTCAAATATACATACAAATTTACACTGGTGATGGGCTGCCTTGCCCCAACACAGTCTCATCATTCATCTCCAAATCTGTGGCTGTCTGCATGTCCATCTGCATCTCCGGCTGTTTGCTTTTCTTTCTATCTGAAGCTGTGGCTGGTTTTTTATCTATGTACAACTGCTTGACTTCATTTTGCAAATGTGTGAGGCCTGTTTTCTATCCATCAGCAGCTGTATGTATGTGAGTATCCGTGTGCCACTGTGGAACAGGTAAGTGATAATTCAGTTTCTATACATATATTGACTTTCTTTTTTGTCGTACAGTTTTTTAGGAATCCGTGATATCCTCAATCCCTGACGGTGTATCCATCTAAGAAGGGTTAGGTGCTCGGGTTCCCTCTGCATTCCTTTTTTCACCCAACGCTCACTCACTTCAGCTGGATTACAAGGTAAGAACATGTTATCTGTTTACAATAATACATTTAATGTATCTTCAAACATAGATACAAATTTACACCGGTAATGGGCTGCCTTGCCCCAACACAGTCTCATCGTCAATCTTCTAATGTGTGGCTGTCTACATGTCCATCTGCATCTCTGACGTTTTGGTTTTCTTTACATCAGAAGCTGTGGCTTGCTTTTTATCTATGTTCAACTGTCTGACTTTCTTTTTGCAACTGTGTGAGGTCTGCTTTTTGTCCATCAACAGTTGTATGTCTGTGAGTATCCGTATGCCACTGTGGAACAGGTAAGTGATAATTCAGTTTCTATACATATATTGACTTTATTTTTTGTCATACAGGTTTTCAGGAACCCATGATTTCCTCAATCCCTGAAGGTTTATCTATCTAAGAAGGGTTAGGTGCTCCGGCTCCTTCTGCATTCCTTTTTTCACCCAATGCTCACTCACTTCAGCTGGATTACAAGGTAAAAGCATGTTATCTGTTTACAATAATACATTTAATGTATCTTCAAACATAGATACAAATTTACACTGGTGATGGGCTGCCTTTCCCCAACACAGTCTCATCATCAATCTTCAAATGTGTGGCTGTCTGCATGTCAATCTGCATCTCTGGCTTTTTGGTTTTCGTTCCATCTGAAGCTGTGGCTGGCTTTTTATCTATGTTCAACTGTTTGACTTTCTTTTTGCAACTGTGTGAGGCCTGCTTTCTATCCATCAGCAGCTGTATGTATGTGAGTATCCGTTTGCCACTGTGGAACAGGTAAGTGATAATTCTGTTTCTATACATATATTGACTTTCTTTTTTGTCATACAGGTTTTCAGGAAGCCATGATATCCTCAATCCCTGAAAGTGTATCCATCTAAGAAGTGTTAGGTGCTCCGTCTCATTCTGCATTTTTTTTTACCCAACGCTCATTTGCTTCAGCTGGATTACAAGATAAAAGCATGTTACCTGTTTACAATAATACATTTAATGTATCTTCAAACATAGATACAAATTTACACTGGTGATGGGCTACCTTGCCCCAACACAGTCTCCTCATCCATCTCCAAATGTGTGGCTGTCTGCATGTCCATCTGCATCTCTGGCTTTTTGGTTTTCTTTCCATATGAAGCTGTGGCTGGCTTTTTATCCATGTTCAACTGTTTGACTTTCTTTTTGCAACTGTGTGAGGTCTGCTTTCTATCCATCAGCAGCTGTATGTATGTGAGCATCCGTATGCTACTGTGGATAAGGTAAGTGATAATTCAGTTTCTATACATATATTGACTTTCTTTTTTATCATACAGGTTCTTGGGAATCCCTGATATCCTCAATACTTGAAAGTGTATCCATCTAAGAAGGGTTAGGTGCTCCGGCTCCCTCTGCATTACCTTTTTCACCCAACGCTCACTCACTTCAGCTGGATTACAAGGTAAAAGCATGTTACCTGTTTACAATAATACATTTAATGTATCTTCAAACATAGATACAAATTTACACTGGTGATGGGCTATATTGCCCCAACACAGTCTCCTCATCCATCTCCAAATGTGTGGCTGTCTGCATGTCCATCTGCATCTCTGGCTTTTTGGTTTTCTTTTCTTTCTGAAGATGTGGCTGGCTTTTTATCTATGTTCAACTGTTTGACTTTCTTTTTCAACTGTGTGAGGTCTGCTTTCTATCCATCAGCAGCTGTATGTATTTGGGTATCCGTATGCCACTGTGGAACAGGTATGTGCTAATTCTGTTTCTATACATATATTGACTTTCTTTTTTGTCATACAGGTTTTCAGGGAGCCATGATATCCTCAATCCCTGAAAGTGTATCCATCTAAGAAGGGTTTGGTGCTCCGTCTCATTCTGCATTTTCTTTTACCCAACACTCACTTGCTTCAGCTGGATTACAAGGTAAAAGCATGCTATCTGTTTACAATAATACATTTGATGTATCTTCAAACATAGATATAAATTTACACTGGTGATGGGCTGCCTTGCCCCAACACAGTCATCATCCATCTCCAAATGTGTGGCTGTCTGCATGTCAATCTGCATCTCTGACTTTTTGGTTTTCTTTCTATCTGAAACTGTAGCTGGTTTTTTAGCTATGTCCAACGGTTTGACTTCATTTTGCAACTGTGTGAGGCCTGCTTTCTATCCATCAGCAGCTGTACGTATGTGAGTACCCGTATGCCACTGTGGAACAGGTAAGTGATAATTCAGTTTCTATACATATATTGACTTTCTTTTTTGTCATACAGGTTTTCAGGAACCCATGATTTCCTCAATCCCTGAAGGTTTATCTATCTAAGAAGGGTTAGGTGCTCCGGCTCCTTCTGCATTCCTTTTTTCACCCAACGCTCACTCACTTCAGCTGGATTACAAGGTAAAAGCATGTTACCTGTTCACAATAATACATTTAATGTATCTTCAAACATAGATACACATTTACACTGGTGATGGGCTGCCTTGCCCCAACACAGTCTCATCGTCAATCTCCTAATGTGTGGCTATCTGCATGTCCATATGTATCTCTGGCGTTTTGGTTTTCTTTCCATCTGAAGCTGTTGCTGGCTTTTTATCTATGTTCAACTGTTTGACTTTCTTTTTGCAACTGTGAGATCTGCTTTCTATCCATCAGCAGCTGTATGTATGTAAGTATCCGTGTGCCACTGTGGAACAGGTAAGTGATAATTCAGTTTCTATACATATATTGACTTTATTTTTTGTCATCCAGGTTTTCAGGAACCCATGATATACTCAATCCCTAAAAGTGTATCCAGCTAAGAAGGGTTAGGTGCTCCGGCTCCCTCTGCATTCCTTTTTTCACCCAACGCTCACTTACTTGAGCTGGATTACAAGGTAAGAACATGTTACCTGTTAACAATAATACATGTAATGTATCTTCAAACATAGATACACATTTACACTGGTGATGGGCTGACTTGCCCCAACACAGTCTCATCATCCATCTCCAAATATGTGGCTGTCTGCATGTCCATCTGCACCTCTGGCGTTTTGGTTTTCTTTCCATCTGAAGCTGTGGCTGGCTTTTTATCTATGTTCAACTGTTTAACTTTGTTTTTGCGAATGTGTGAGGCCTGCCTTCCATCCATCAGCAGCTGTATGTATGTGAGTATCCGTTTGCCACTGTGGAACAGGTAAGTGATAATTCAGTTTCTATCCATATATTGACTTTCTTTTTTGTCATACAATTTTTCAGGAACCCATGATATACTCAATCCCTAAAAGTGTATCCAGCTAAGAAGGGTTAGGTGCTTTGGCTCCCTCTGCATTCCTTTTTTCACCCAACGCTCACTTACTTCAGCTGGATTACAAGGTAAAAGCATGTTACCTGTTTACAATAATACATTTAATGTATCTTCAAACATGAATACAAATTTTCAGTGGTGATGGGCTGCCTTGTCCCAACACAGTCTCATCATCCATCTCCAAATGTGTGGCTGTCTTTATGTCCATCTGCATCTCTGGCGTTTTGGTTTTCTTTCCATCTGAAGGTGTGGCTGGCTTTTTATCTATGTTCAACTGTTTGACTTTCTTTTTGCAACTGTGTGAGGCCTGCCTTCCATCCATCAGCAGCTGTATGTGAGTATCCGTGTGCCACCGTGGAACAAGTAAGTGATAATTAAGTTTCTATACATATATTGACTTTCTTTTTTGTCATACAGGTTTTCAGGAAGCCATGATATCCTCAATCCCTAAAAGTGTATCCAGCTAAGAAGGGTTAGGTGCTCCGGCTCCTTCTGCATTCCTTTTTTTACCCAACGCTCACTTACTTCAGCTGGATTACAAGGTAAAAGCATGTTACCTGTTTACAATAATACATTTAATGTATCTTCAAACATAGATACAAATTTACACTGGTGATGGGCTGCCTTGCCCCAACACAGTCTCCTCATCCATCTCCAAATGTGTGGCTGTCTACATATCCATCTTCATCTCTGGCGTTTTGGTTTTCTTTCCATCTGATCTGATCTATGTTCAACTGTTTGACTTTCTTATTGTAACTGTATGAGGCCTGCCTTCCATCCATCAGCAGCTGTATGTATGTGAGTACCCGTATGCCACTGTGGAACAGGTAAGTGATAATTCAGTTTCTATACATATATTGACTTTCTTTGTTGTCATACAGGTTTTCAGGAACCCATGATTTCCTCAATCCCTGAAGGTTTATCTATCTAAGAAGGGTTAGGTGCTCCGGCTCCTTCTGCATTCCTTTTTTCACCCAATGCTCACTCACTTCAGCTGGATTACAAGGTAAAAGCATGTTATCTGTTTACAATAATACATTTAATGTATCTTCAAACATAGATACAAATTTACACTGGTGATGGGCTGCCTTGCCCCAACACAGTCTCATCATCAATCTCCAAATGTGTGGCTGTCTGCATGTCAATCTGCATCTCTGGCTTTTTGGTTTTCGTTCCATCTGAAGCTGTGGCTGGCTTTTTATCTATGTTCAACTGTTTGACTTTCTTTTTGCAACTGTGTGAGGCCTGCTTTCTATCCATCAGCAGCTGTATGTATGTGAGTATCCGTTTGCCACTGTGGAACAGGTAAGTGATAATTCTGTTTCTATACATATATTGACTTTCTTTTTTGTCATACAGGTTTTCAGGAAGCCATGATATCCTCAATCCCTGAAAGTGTATCCATCTAAGAAGTGTTAGGTGCTCTGTCTCATTCTGCATTTTCTTTTACCCAACGCTCACTTGCTTCAGCTGGATTACAAGGTAAAAGCATGTTACCTGTTTACAATAATACATTTAATGTATCTTCAAACATAGATACAAATTTACACTGGTGATGGGCTACCTTGCCCCAACACAGTCTCCTCATCCATCTCCAAATGTGTGGCTGTCTGCATGTCCATCTGCATCTCTGGCTTTTTGGTTTTCTTTCCATATGAAGCTGTGGCTGGCTTTTTATCCATGTTCAACTGTTTGACTTTCTTTTTGCAACTGTGTGAGGTCTGCTTTCTATCCATCAGCAGCTGTTTGTATGTGAGCATCCGTATGCTACTGTGGATAAGGTAAGTGATAATTCAGTTTCTATACATATATTGACTTTCTTTTTTATCATACAGGTTCTTGGGAATCCCTGATATCCTCAATACTTGAAAGTGTATCCATCTAAGAAGGGTTAGGTGCTCCGGCTCCCTCTGCATTACCTTTTTCACCCAACGCTCACTCACTTCAGCTGGATTACAAGGTAAAAGCATGTTACCTGTTTACAATAATACATTTAATGTATCTTCAAACATAGATACAAATTTACACTGGTGATGGGCTACCTTGCCCCAACACAGTCTCCTCATCCATCTCCAAATGTGTGGCTGTCTGCATGTCCATCTGCTTCTCTGGCTTTTTGGTTTTCTTTTCTTTCTGAAGATGTGGCTGGCTTTTTATCGATGTTCAACTGTTTGACTTTCTTTTTGCAACTGTGTGAGGTCTGCTTTCTATCCATCAGCAGCTGTATGTATTTGGGTATCCGTATGCCACCGTGGAACAGGTAAGTGCTAATTCTGTTTCTATACATATATTGACTTTCTTTTTTGTCATACAGGTTTTCAGGGAGCCATGATATCCTCAATCCCTGAAAGTGTATCCATCTAAGAAGGGTTTGGTGCTCCGTCTCATTCTGCATTTTCTTTTACCCAACGCTCACTTACTTGAGCTGGATTACAAGGTAAGAACATGTTACCTGTTAACAATAATACATGTAATGTATCTTCAAACATAGATACACATTTACACTGGTGATGGGCTGACTTGCCCCAACACAGTCTCATCATCCATCTCCAAATATGTGGCTGTCTGCATGTCCATCTGCACCTCTGGCGTTTTGGTTTTCTTTCCATCTGAAGCTGTGGCTGGCTTTTTATCTATGTTCAACTGTTTGACTTTCTTTTTGAAACTGTGTGAGGCCTGCCTTCCATCCATCAGCAGCTGTATGTGAGTATCCGTGTGCCACCGTGGAACAAGTAAGTGATAATTAAGTTTCTATACATATATTGACTTTCTTTTTTGTCATACAGGTTTTCAGGAAGCCATGATATCCTCAATCCCTAAAAGTGTATCCAGCTAAGAAGGGTTAGGTGCTCCGGCTCCTTCTGCATTCCTTTTTTTACCCAACGCTCACTTACTTCAGCTGGATTACAAGGTAAAAGCATGTTACCTGTTTACAATAATGCATTTAATGTATCTTCAAACATAGATACAAATTTACACTGGTGATGGGCTGCCTTGCCCCAACACAGTCTCATCATCCATCTCCAAATGTGTGGCTGTCTGCATGTCCATCTGCATCTCTGACTTTTTGGTTTTCATTCCATCTGAAGTTGTTGCTGGCTTTTCATCTATGTTCAACTGTATGACTTTCTTTTTGCAACTGTGTGAGGCCTGCCTTCCATACATAAGCAGCTGTTAGTATGTGAGTATCCGTGTGCCACTTTGGAACAGGTAAGTGATAATTCACTTTCTATACATATATTGACTGTCCTTTTTGTCATACAGTATTTCAGAAACCCTTGATATCCTCAATCCCTTAAAGTGTATCCAGCTAAGAAGGGTTAAGTGCTCCGGCTTCCTCTGCATTCTTTTTTTCACCCAACGCTCCCTCACTTCAGATGGATTACAAGGCAAGAACATGTTACCTGTTTGCAACAATACATTTAATGTATCTTCAAACATAGGTACAAATTTACACTGGTGATGGGCTGCCTTTCCCCAACACAGTCTCATCATCAATCTCCAAATGTGTGGCTGTCTGCATGTCAATCTGCATCTCTGGCTTTTTGGTTTTCGTTCCATCTGAAGCTGTGGCTGGCTTTTTATCTATGTTCAACTGTTTGACTTTCTTTTTGCAACTGTGTGAGGCCTGCTTTCTATCCATCAGCAGCTGTATGTATGTGAGTATCCGTTTGCCACTGTGGAACAGGTAAGTGATAATTCTGTTTCTATACATATATTGATTTTCTTTTTTGTCATACAGGTTTTCAGGAAGCCATGATATCCTCAATCCCTGAAAGTGTATCCATCTAAGAAGTGTTAGGTGCTCCGTCTCATTCTGCATTTTTTTTTACCCAACGCTCACTTGCTTCAGCTGGATTACAAGGTAAAAGCATGTTACCTGTTTACAATAATACATTTAATGTATCTTCAAACATAGATACAAATTTACACTGGTGATGGGCTACCTTGCCCCAACACAGTCTCCTCATCCATCTCCAAATGTGTGGCTGTCTGCATGTCCATCTGCATCTCTGGCTTTTTGGTTTTCTTTCCATATGAAGCTGTGGCTGGCTTTTTATCCATGTTCAACTGTTTGACTTTCTTTTTGCAACTGTGTGAGGTCTGCTTTCTATCCATCAGCAGCTGTTTGTATGTGAGCATCCGTATGCTACTGTGGATAAGGTAAGTGATAATTCAGTTTCTATACATATATTGACTTTCTTTTTTATCATACAGGTTCTTGGGAATCCCTGATATCCTCAATACTTGAAAGTGTATCCATCTAAGAAGGGTTAGGTGCTCCGGCTCCCTCTGCATTACCTTTTTCACCCAACGCTCACTCACTTCAGCTGGATTACAAGGTAAAAGCATGTTACCTGTTTACAATAATACATTTAATGTATCTTCAAACATAGATACAAATTTACACTGGTGATGGGCTACATTGCCCCAGCACAGTCTCCTCATCCATCTCCAAATGTGTGGCTGTCTGCATGTCCATCTGCTTCTCTGGCTTTTTGGTTTTCTTTTCTTTCTGAAGATGTGGCTGGCTTTTTATCTATGTTCAACTGTTTGACTTTCTTTTTGCAACTGTGTGAGGTCTGCTTTCTATCCATCAGCAGCTGAATGTATTTGGGTATCCGTATGCCACTGTGGAACAGGTAAGTGCTAATTCTGTTTCTATACATATATTGACTTTCTTTTTTGTCATACAGGTTTTCAGGGAGCCATGATATCCTCAATCCCTGAAAGTGTATCCATCTAAGAAGGGTTTGGTGCTCCGTCTCATTCTGCATTTTCTTTTACCTAACACTCACTTGCTTCAGCTGGATTACAAGGTAAAAGCATGCTATCTGTTTACAATAATATATTTGATGTATCTTCAAACATAGATATAAATTTACACTGGTGATGGGCTGCCTTGCCCCAACACAGTCATCATCCATCTCCAAATGTGTGGCTGTCTGCATGTCAATCTGCATCTCTGACTTTTTGGTTTTCTTTCTATCTGAAACTGTAGCTGGTTTTTTAGCTATGTACAACGGTTTGACTTCATTTTGCAACTGTGTGAGGCCTGCTTTCTATCCATCAGCAGCTGTACGTATGTGAGTACCCGTATGCCACTGTGGAACAGGTAAGTGATAATTCAGTTTCTATACATATATTGACTTTCTTTTTTGTCATACAAGTTTTCAGGAACCCATGATTTCCTCAATCCCTGAAGGTTTATCTATCTAAGAAGGGTTAGGTGCTCCGGCTCTGTTTGCATTCCTTTTTTCACCCAACGCTCACTCACTTCAGCTGGATAACAAGGTAAAAGCATGTTACCTGTTAACAATAATACATGTAATGTATCTTCAAACATAGATATAAATTTACACTGGGGATGGGCTGCCTTGCCCCAACACAGTCTCATCATCCATCTCCAAATGGGTGGCTGTCTGCATGTCCATCTGCATCTCTGGCTGTTTGGTTTTCTTTCAATCTGAAGCTGTTGCTGGCTTTTTATCTATGTTCAACTGTTTGACTTTCTTTTTGCAACTGCGAGATCTGCTTTCTATCCATCAGCAGCTGTATGTATGTGAGTATCCGTATGCCACTGTGGAACAGGTAAGTGATAATTCAGTTTCTGTACATATATTGACTTTCTTTTTTGTCATACAGGTTTTCAGGAACCCATGATATCCTCAATCCCTGAACGTGTATCCAGCTAAGAAGGGTTAGGTGCTCCGGCTCTGTTTGCATTCCTTTTTTCACCCAACGCTCACTCACTTCAGCTGGATAACAAGGTAAAAGCATGTTACCTGTTAACAATAATACATGTAATGTATCTTCAAACATAGATATAAATTTACACTGGGGATGGGCTGCCTTGCCCCAACACAGTCTCATCATCCATCTCCAAATGGGTGGCTGTCTGCATGTCCATCTGCATCTCTGACTTTTTGGTTTTCATTCCATCTGTAGTTGTTGCTGGCTTTTCATCTATGTTCAACTGTATGACTTTCTTTTTGCAACTGTGTGAGGCCTGCCTTCCATACATAAGCAGCTGTTTGTATGTGAGTATCCGTGTGCCACTGTGGAACAGGTAAGTGATAATTCACTTTCTATACATATATTGACTGTCCTTTTTGTCATACAGTATTTCAGAAACCCTTGATATCCTCAATCCCTTAAAGTGTATCCAGCTAAGAAGGGTTAAGTGCTCCGGCTCCCTCTGCATTCTTTTTTTCACCCAACGCTCCCTCACTTCAGATGGATTACAAGGTAAGAACATGTTACCTGTTTGCAACAATACATTTAATGTATCTTCAAATACACATACAAATTTACACTGGTGATGGGCTGCCTTGCCCCAACACAGTCTCATCATTCATCTCCAAATCTGTGGCTGTCTGCATGTCCATCTGCATCTCTGGCTGTTTTCTTTTCTTTCTAATTGAAGCTGTGGCTGGTTTTTTATCTATGTACAACTGCTTGACTTCATTTTGCAACTGTGTGAGGCCTGTTTTCTATCCATCAGCAGCTGTATGTATGTGAGTATCCGTGTGCCACTGTGGAACAGGTAAGTGATAATTCAGTTTCTATACATATATTGACTTTCTTTTTTGTCGTACAGTTTTTTAGGAACCCGTGATATCCTCAATCCCTGACAGTGTATCCATCTAAGAAGGGTTAGGTGCTCGGGCTCCCTCTGCATTCCTTTTTTCACCCAACGCTCACTCACTTCAGCTGGATTACAAGGTAAGAACATGTTATCTGTTTACAATAATACATTTAATGTATCTTCAAACATAGATACAAATTTACACCGGTAATGGGCTGCCTTGCCCCAACACAGTCTCATCGTCAATCTTCTAATGTGTGGCTGTCTACATGTCCATCTGCATCTCTGACGTTTTGGTTTTCTTTACATCAGAAGCTGTGGCTTGCTTTTTATCTATGTTCAACTGTCTGACTTTCTTTTTGCAACTGTGTGAGGTCTGCTTTTTGTCCATCAACAGTTGTATGTCTGTTAGTATCCGTATGCCACTGTGGAACAGGTAAGTGATAATTCAGTTTCTATACATATATTGACTTTATTTTTTGTCATCCAGGTTTTCAGGAACCCATGATATACTCAATCCCTAAAAGTGTATCCAGCTAAGAAGGGTTAGGTGCTCTGGCTCCCTCTGCATTCCTTTTTTCACCCAACGCTCACTTACTTCAGCTGGATTACAAGGTAAAAGCATGTTACCTGTTTACAATAATACATTTAATGTATCTTCAAACATGAATACAAATTTTCAGTGGTGATGGGCTGCCTTGTCCCAACACAGTCTCATCATCCATCTCCAAATGTGTGGCTGTCTTTATGTCCATCTGCATCTCTGGCGTTTTGGTTTTCTTTCCATCTGAAGGTGTGGCTGGCTTTTTATCTATGTTCAACTGTTTGACTTTCTCTTTGCAACTGTGTGAGGCCTGCCTTCCATCCATCAGCAGCTGTATGTGAGTATCCGTGTGCCACCGTGGAACAAGTAAGTGATAATTAAGTTTCTATACATATATTGACTTTCTTTTTTGTCATACAATTTTTCAGGAACCCATGATATACTCAATCCCTAAAAGTGTATCCAGCTAAGAAGGGTTAGGTGCTCCGGCTCCCTCTGCATTCCTTTTTTCACCTAACGCTCACTTACTTGAGCTGGATTACAAGGTAAGAACATGTTACCTGTTAACAATAATACATGTAATGTATCTTCAAACATAGATAAACATTTACACTGGTGATGGGCTGCCTTGCCCCAACACAGTCTCATCATCCATCTCCAAATATGTGGCTGTCTGCATGTCCATCTGCACCTCTGGCGTTTTGGTTTTCTTTCCATCTGAAGGTGTGGCTGGCTTTTTATCTATGTTCAACTGTTTAACTTTGTTTTTGCGAATGTGTGAGGCCTGCCTTCCATCCATCAGCAGCTGTATGTATGTGAGTATCCGTTTGCCACTGTGGAACAGGTAAGTGATAATTCAGTTTCTATCCATATATTGACTTTCTTTTTTGTCATACAATTTTTCAGGAACCCATGATATACTCAATCCCTAAAAGTGTATCCAGCTAAGAAGGGTTAGGTGCTCTGGCTCCCTCTGCATTCCTTTTTTCACCCAATGCTCACTTACTTCAGCTGGATTACAAGGTAAAAGCATGTTACCTGTTTACAATAATACATTTAATGTATCTTCAAACATGAATACAAATTTTCAGTGGTGATGGGCTGCCTTGTCCCAACACAGTCTCATCATCCATCTCCAAATGTGTGGCTGTCTTTATGTCCATCTGCATCTCTGGCGTTTTGGTTTTCTTTCCATCTGAAGGTGTGGCTGGCTTTTTATCTATGTTCAACTGTTTGACTTTCTTTTTGCAACTGTGTGAGGCCTGCCTTCCATCCATCAGCAGCTGTATGTGAGTATCCGTGTGCCACCGTGGAACAAGTAAGTGATAATTAAGTTTCTATACATATATTGACTTTCTTTTTTGTCATACAGGTTTTCAGGAAGCCATGATATCCTCAATCCCTAAAAGTGTATCCAGCTAAGAAGGGTTAGGTGCTCCGGCTCCTTCTGCATTCCTTTTTTTACCCAACGCTCACTTACTTCAGCTGGATTACAAGGTAAAAGCATGTTACCTGTTTACAATAATACATTTAATGTATCTTCAAACATAGATACAAATTTACACTGGTGATGGGCTGCCTTGCCCCAACACAGTCTCCTCATCCATCTCCAAATGTGTGGCTGTCTACATATCCATCTTCATCTCTGGCGTTTTGGTTTTCTTTCCATCTGATCTGATCTATGTTCAACTGTTTGACTTTCTTATTGTAACTGTATGAGGCCTGCCTTCCATCCATCAGCAGCTGTATGTATGTGAGTACCCGTATGCCACTGTGGAACAGGTAAGTGATAATTCAGTTTCTATACATATATTGACTTTCTTTGTTGTCATACAGGTTTTCAGGAACCCATGATTTCCTCAATCCCTGAAGGTTTATCTATCTAAGAAGGGTTAGGTGCTCCGGCTCCTTCTGCATTCCTTTTTTCACCCAATGCTCACTCACTTCAGCTGGATTACAAGGTAAAAGCATGTTATCTGTTTACAATAATACATTTAATGTATCTTCAAACATAGATACAAATTTACACTGGTGATGGGCTGCCTTGCCCCAACACAGTCTCATCATCAATCTCCAAATGTGTGGCTGTCTGCATGTCAATCTGCATCTCTGGCTTTTTGGTTTTCGTTCCATCTGAAGCTGTGGCTGGCTTTTTATCTATGTTCAACTGTTTGACTTTCTTTTTGCAACTGTGTGAGGCCTGCTTTCTATCCATCAGCAGCTGTATGTATGTGAGTATCCGTTTGCCACTGTGGAACAGGTAAGTGATAATTCTGTTTCTATACATATATTGACTTTCTTTTTTGTCATACAGGTTTTCAGGAAGCCATGATATCCTCAATCCCTGAAAGTGTATCCATCTAAGAAGTGTTAGGTGCTCTGTCTCATTCTGCATTTTCTTTTACCCAACGCTCACTTGCTTCAGCTGGATTACAAGGTAAAAGCATGTTACCTGTTTACAATAATACATTTAATGTATCTTCAAACATAGATACAAATTTACACTGGTGATGGGCTACCTTGCCCCAACACAGTCTCCTCATCCATCTCCAAATGTGTGGCTGTCTGCATGTCCATCTGCATCTCTGGCTTTTTGGTTTTCTTTCCATATGAAGCTGTGGCTGGCTTTTTATCCATGTTCAACTGTTTGACTTTCTTTTTGCAACTGTGTGAGGTCTGCTTTCTATCCATCAGCAGCTGTTTGTATGTGAGCATCCGTATGCTACTGTGGATAAGGTAAGTGATAATTCAGTTTCTATACATATATTGACTTTCTTTTTTATCATACAGGTTCTTGGGAATCCCTGATATCCTCAATACTTGAAAGTGTATCCATCTAAGAAGGGTTAGGTGCTCCGGCTCCCTCTGCATTACCTTTTTCACCCAACGCTCACTCACTTCAGCTGGATTACAAGGTAAAAGCATGTTACCTGTTTACAATAATACATTTAATGTATCTTCAAACATAGATACAAATTTACACTGGTGATGGGCTACCTTGCCCCAACACAGTCTCCTCATCCATCTCCAAATGTGTGGCTGTCTGCATGTCCATCTGCTTCTCTGGCTTTTTGGTTTTCTTTTCTTTCTGAAGATGTGGCTGGCTTTTTATCGATGTTCAACTGTTTGACTTTCTTTTTGCAACTGTGTGAGGTCTGCTTTCTATCCATCAGCAGCTGTATGTATTTGGGTATCCGTATGCCACTGTGGAACAGGTAAGTGCTAATTCTGTTTCTATACATATATTGACTTTCTTTTTTGTCATACAGGTTTTCAGGGAGCCATGATATCCTCAATCCCTGAAAGTGTATCCATCTAAGAAGGGTTTGGTGCTCCGTCTCATTCTGCATTTTCTTTTACCCAACACTCACTTGCTTCAGCTGGATTACAAGGTAAAAGCATGCTATCTGTTTACAATAATACATTTGATGTATCTTCAAACATAGATATAAATTTACACTGGTGATGGGCTGCCTTGCCCCAACACAGTCATCATCCATCTCCAAATGTGTGGCTGTCTGCATGTCAATCTGCATCTCTGACTTTTTGGTTTTCTTTCTATCTGAAACTGTAGCTGGTTTTTTAGCTATGTACAACGGTTTGACTTCATTTTGCAACTGTGTGAGGCCTGCTTTCTATCCATCAGCAGCTGTACGTATGTGAGTACCCGTATGCCACTGTGGAACAGGTAAGTGATAATTCAGTTTCTATACATATATTGACTTTCTTTTTTGTCATACAGGTTTTCAGGAACCCATGATTTCCTCAATCCCTAAAAGTGTATCCAGCTAAGAAGGGTTAGGTGCTCCGGCTCCCTCTGCATTCCTTTTTTCACCCAACGCTCACTTACTTGAGCTGGATTACAAGGTAAGAACATGTTACCTGTTAACAATAATACATGTAATGTATCTTCAAACATAGATACACATTTACACTGGTGATGGGCTGACTTGCCCCAACACAGTCTCATCATCCATCTCCAAATATGTGGCTGTCTGCATGTCCATCTGCACCTCTGGCGTTTTGGTTTTCTTTCCATCTGAAGCTGTGGCTGGCTTTTTATCTATGTTCAACTGTTTGACTTTCTTTTTGAAACTGTGTGAGGCCTGCCTTCCATCCATCAGCAGCTGTATGTGAGTATCCGTGTGCCACCGTGGAACAAGTAAGTGATAATTAAGTTTCTATACATATATTGACTTTCTTTTTTGTCATACAGGTTTTCAGGAAGCCATGATATCCTCAATCCCTAAAAGTGTATCCAGCTAAGAAGGGTTAGGTGCTCCGGCTCCTTCTGCATTCCTTTTTTTACCCAACGCTCACTTACTTCAGCTGGATTACAAGGTAAAAGCATGTTACCTGTTTACAATAATGCATTTAATGTATCTTCAAACATAGATACAAATTTACACTGGTGATGGGCTGCCTTGACCCAACACAGTCTCATCATCCATCTCCAAATGTGTGGCTGTCTGCATGTCCATCTGCATCTCTGACTTTTTGGTTTTCATTCCATCTGAAGTTGTTGCTGGCTTTTCATCTATGTTCAACTGTATGACTTTCTTTTTGCAACTGTGTGAGGCCTGCCTTCCATACATAAGCAGCTGTTAGTATGTGAGTATCCGTGTGCCACTTTGGAACAGGTAAGTGATAATTCACTTTCTATACATATATTGACTGTCCTTTTTGTCATACAGTATTTCAGAAACCCTTGATATCCTCAATCCCTTAAAGTGTATCCAGCTAAGAAGGGTTAGGTGCTCCGGCTCCCTCTGCATTCTTTTTTTCACCCAACGCTCCCTCACTTCAGATGGATTACAAGGTAAGAACATGTTACCTGTTTGCAACAATACATTTAATGTATCTTCAAACATAGGTACAAATTTACACTGGTGATGGGCTGCCTTTCCCCAACACAGTCTCATCATCAATCTCCAAATGTGTGGCTGTCTGCATGTCAATCTGCATCTCTGGCTTTTTGGTTTTCGTTCCATCTGAAGCTGTGGCTGGCTTTTTATCTATGTTCAACTGTTTGACTTTCTTTTTGCAACTGTGTGAGGCCTGCTTTCTATCCATCAGCAGCTGTATGTATGTGAGTATCCGTTTGCCACTGTGGAACAGGTAAGTGATAATTCTGTTTCTATACATATATTGATTTTCTTTTTTGTCATACAGGTTTTCAGGAAGCCATGATATCCTCAATCCCTGAAAGTGTATCCATCTAAGAAGTGTTAGGTGCTCCGTCTCATTCTGCATTTTTTTTTACCCAACGCTCACTTGCTTCAGCTGGATTACAAGGTAAAAGCATGTTACCTGTTTACAATAATACATTTAATGTATCTTCAAACATAGATACAAATTTACACTGGTGATGGGCTACCTTGCCCCAACACAGTCTCCTCATCCATCTCCAAATGTGTGGCTGTCTGCATGTCCATCTGCATCTCTGGCTTTTTGGTTTTCTTTCCATATGAAGCTGTGGCTGGCTTTTTATCCATGTTCAACTGTTTGACTTTCTTTTTGCAACTGTGTGAGGTCTGCTTTCTATCCATCAGCAGCTGTTTGTATGTGAGCATCCGTATGCTACTGTGGATAAGGTAAGTGATAATTCAGTTTCTATACATATATTGACTTTCTTTTTTATCATACAGGTTCTTGGGAATCCCTGATATCCTCAATACTTGAAAGTGTATCCATCTAAGAAGGGTTAGGTGCTCCGGCTCCCTCTGCATTACCTTTTTCACCCAACGCTCACTCACTTCAGCTGGATTACAAGGTAAAAGCATGTTACCTGTTTACAATAATACATTTAATGTATCTTCAAACATAGATACAAATTTACACTGGTGATGGGCTACATTGCCCCAGCACAGTCTCCTCATCCATCTCCAAATGTGTGGCTGTCTGCATGTCCATCTGCTTCTCTGGCTTTTTGGTTTTCTTTTCTTTCTGAAGATGTGGCTGGCTTTTTATCTATGTTCAACTGTTTGACTTTCTTTTTGCAACTGTGTGAGGTCTGCTTTCTATCCATCAGCAGCTGAATGTATTTGGGTATCCGTATGCCACTGTGGAACAGGTAAGTGCTAATTCTGTTTCTATACATATATTGACTTTCTTTTTTGTCATACAGGTTTTCAGGGAGCCATGATATCCTCAATCCCTGAAATTGTATCCATCTAAGAAGGGTTTGGTGCTCCGTCTCATTCTGCATTTTCTTTTACCTAACACTCACTTGCTTCAGCTGGATTACAAGGTAAAAGCATGCTATCTGTTTACAATAATATATTTGATGTATCTTCAAACATAGATATAAATTTACACTGGTGATGGGCTGCCTTGCCCCAACACAGTCATCATCCATCTCCAAATGTGTGGCTGTCTGCATGTCAATCTGCATCTCTGACTTTTTGGTTTTCTTTCTATCTGAAACTGTAGCTGGTTTTTTAGCTATGTACAACGGTTTGACTTCATTTTGCAACTGTGTGAGGCCTGCTTTCTATCCATCAGCAGCTGTACGTATGTGAGTACCCGTATGCCACTGTGGAACAGGTAAGTGATAATTCAGTTTCTATACATATATTGACTTTCTTTTTTGTCATACAAGTTTTCAGGAACCCATGATTTCCTCAATCCCTGAAGGTTTATCTATCTAAGAAGGGTTAGGTGCTCCGGCTCTGTTTGCATTCCTTTTTTCACCCAACGCTCACTCACTTCAGCTGGATAACAAGGTAAAAGCATGTTACCTGTTAACAATAATACATGTAATGTATCTTCAAACATAGATATAAATTTACACTGGGGATGGGCTGCCTTGCCCCAACACAGTCTCATCATCCATCTCCAAATGGGTGGCTGTCTGCATGTCCATCTGCATCTCTGACTTTTTGGTTTTCATTCCATCTGAAGTTGTTGCTGGCTTTTCATCTATGTTCAACTGTATGACTTTCTTTTTGCAACTGTGTGAGGCCTGCCTTCCATACATAAGCAGCTGTTTGTATGTGAGTATCCGTGTGCCACTGTGGAACAGGTAAGTGATAATTCACTTTCTATACATATATTGACTGTCCTTTTTGTCATACAGTATTTCAGAAACCCTTGATATCCTCAATCCCTTAAAGTGTATCCAGCTAAGAAGGGTTAAGTGCTCCGGCTCCCTCTGCATTCTTTTTTTCACCCAACGCTCCCTCACTTCAGATGGATTACAAGGTAAGAACATGTTACCTGTTTGCAACAATACATTTAATGTATCTTCAAATACACATACAAATTTACACTGGTGATGGGCTGCCTTGCCCCAACACAGTCTCATCATTCATCTCCAAATCTGTGGCTGTCTGCATGTCCATCTGCATCTCTGGCTGTTTGCTTTTCTTTCTAATTGAAGCTGTGGCTGGTTTTTTATCTATGTACAACTGCTTGACTTCATTTTGCAACTGTGTGAGGCCTGTTTTCTATCCATCAGCAGCTGTATGTATGTGAGTATCCGTGTGCCACTGTGGAACAGGTAAGTGATAATTCAGTTTCTATACATATATTGACTTTCTTTTTTGTCGTACAGTTTTTTAGGAACCCGTGATATCCTCAATCCCTGACAGTGTATCCATCTAAGAAGGGTTAGGTGCTCGGGCTCCCTCTGCATTCCTTTTTTCACCCAACGCTCACTCACTTCAGCTGGATTACAAGGTAAGAACATGTTATCTGTTTACAATAATACATTTAATGTATCTTCAAACATAGATACAAATTTACACCGGTAATGGGCTGCCTTGCCCCAACACAGTCTCATCGTCAATCTTCTAATGTGTGGCTGTCTACATGTCCATCTGCATCTCTGACGTTTTGGTTTTCTTTACATCAGAAGCTGTGGCTTGCTTTTTATCTATGTTCAACTGTCTGACTTTCTTTTTGCAACTGTGTGAGGTCTGCTTTTTGTCCATCAACAGTTGTATGTCTGTTAGTATCCGTATGCCACTGTGGAACAGGTAAGTGATAATTCAGTTTCTATACATATATTGACTTTATTTTTTGTCATCCAGGTTTTCAGGAACCCATGATATACTCAATCCCTAAAAGTGTATCCAGCTAAGAAGGGTTAGGTGCTCTGGCTCCCTCTGCATTCCTTTTTTCACCCAACGCTCACTTACTTCAGCTGGATTACAAGGTAAAAGCATGTTACCTGTTTACAATAATACATTTAATGTATCTTCAAACATGAATACAAATTTTCAGTGGTGATGGGCTGCCTTGTCCCAACACAGTCTCATCATCCATCTCCAAATGTGTGGCTGTCTTTATGTCCATCTGCATCTCTGGCGTTTTGGTTTTCTTTCCATCTGAAGGTGTGGCTGGCTTTTTATCTATGTTCAACTGTTTGACTTTCTTTTTGCAACTGTGTGAGGCCTGCCTTCCATCCATCAGCAGCTGTATGTGAGTATCCGTGTGCCACCGTGGAACAAGTAAGTGATAATTAAGTTTCTATATATATATTGACTTTCTTTTTTGTCATACAGGTTTTCAGGAAGCCATGATATCCTCAATCCCTGAAGGTGTATCCATCTAAGAAGGGTTAGGTGCTCCGGCTCCTTCTGCATTCCTTTTTTCACCCAACGCTCACTCACTTCAGCTGGATTACAAGGTAAAAGCATGTTACCTATTTACAATAATACACTTAATGTATCTTCAAACAAAGATAAAAATTTACCGCGGTGATGGGCTGCCTTGCCCCAACACAGTCTCATCATCCATCTCCAAATGTGTGGCTGTCTGCATATCCATCTTCATCTCTGGCGTTTTGGTTTTCTTTCCATCTGATCTGATCTATGTTCAACTGTTTGACTTTCTTATTGTAACTGTATGAGGCCTGCCTTCCATCCATCAGCAGCTGTATGTATGTGAGTACCCGTATGCCACTGTGGAACAGGTAAGTGATAATTCAGTTTCTATACATATATTGACTTTCTTTTTTGTCATACAGGTTTTCAGGAACCCATGATTTCCTCAATCCCTGAAGGTTTATCTATCTAAGAAGGGTTAGGTGCTCCGGCTCCTTCTGCATTTCTTTTTTCACCCAACGCTCACTCACTTCAGCTGGATTACAAGGTAAAAGCATGTTACCTGTTCACAATAATACATTTAATGTATCTTCAAACACAGATACACATTTACACTGGTGATAGGCTGCCTTGCCCCAACACATTCTCATCGTCAATCTCCTAATGTGTGGCTATCTGCATGTCCATATGTATCTCTGGCGTTTTGGTTTTCTTTCCATCTGAAGCTGTTGCTGGCTTTTTATCTATGTTCAACTGTTTGACTTTCTTTTTGCAACTGTGAGATCTGCTTTCTATCCATCAGCAGCTGTATGTATGTGAGTATCCGTGTGCCACTGTGGAACAGGTAAGTGATAATTCAGTTTCTATACATATATTGACTTTCTTTTTTGTCATCCAGGTTCTCTGGAATCCATGATATCCTCAATCCCTGAAGGTGTATCCAGCTAAGAAGGGTTAGGTGCTCCGGCTCTGTTTGCATTCCTTTTTTCACCCAACGCTCACTCACTTCAGCTGGATAACAAGGTAAATGCATGTTACCTGTTAACAATAATAAATGTAATGTATCTTCAAACATAGATATAAATTTACACTGGTGATAGGCTGCCTTGCCCCAACACATTCTCATCGTCAATCTCCTAATTTGTTGCTCTCTGCATGTCCATCTGTATCTCTGGCTTTTTGGTTTTCATTCCATCTGAAGCTGTTGCTGGCTTTTTATCTATGTTCAACTGTTTGACTTTCTTTTTGCAACTGTGTGAGGTCTGCCTTCCATCCATCAGCAGCTGTATGTATGTGAGTATCTGTATGCCACTGTGGAACAGGTAAGTGATAATTCAGTTTCTATACCTATATTGACTTTCTTTTTTGTTATACAGGTTTTCAGGAACCCATGATATCCTCAATCCCTGAACGTGTATCCAGCTAAGAAGGGTTAGGAGCTCCGGCTCTTTTTGCATTCCTTTTTTCACCCAACGCTCACTCACTTCAGCTGGATAACCAGGTAAAAGCATGTTACCTGTTAAAAATAATACATGTAATGTATCTTCAAACATAGATATAAATTTACACTGGGGATGGGCTGCCTTTCCCCAACACAGTCTCATCATCCATCTCCAAATGGTTGGCTGTCTGCATGTCCATCTGCATCTCTGACTTTTTGGTTTTCATTCCATCTGAAGTTGTTGCTGGCTTTTCATCTATGTTCAACTGTATGACTTTCTTTTTGCAACTGTGTGAGGCCTGCCTTCCATACATAAGCAGCTGTTTGTATGTGAGTATCCGTGTGCCACTGTGGAACAGGTAAGTGATAATTCACTTTCTATCCATATATTGACTGTCCTTTTTGTCATACAGTATTTCAGAAACCCTTGATATCCTCAATCCCTTAAAGTGTATCCAGCTAAGAAGGGTTAAGTGCTCCGGCTCCCTCTGCATTCTTTTTTTCACCCAACGCTCCCTCACTTCAGATGGATTACAAGGTAAGAACATGTTACCTGTTTGCAACAATACATTTAATGTATCTTCAAATATACATACAAATTTACACTGGTGATGGGCTGCCTTGCCCCAACACAGTCTCATCATTCATCTCCAAATCTGTGGCTGTCTGCATGTCCATCTGCATCTCTGGCTGTTTGCTTTTCTTTCTATCTGAAGCTGTGGCTGTTTTTTTATCTATGTACAACTGCTTGACTTCATTTTGCAACTGTGTGAGGCCTGTTTTCTATCCATCAGCAGCTGTATGTATGTGAGTATCCGTGTGCCACTGTGGAACAGGTAAGTGATAATTCAGTTTCTATACATATATTGACTTTCTTTTTTGTCATCCAGGTTTTCAGGAACCCATGATATACTCAATCCCTAAAAGTGTATCCAGCTAAGAAGGGTTAGGTGCCCCGGCTCCCTCTGCATTCCTTTTTTCACCCAACGCTCACTTACTTGAGCTGGATTACAAGGTAAGAACATGTTACCTGTTAACAATAATACATGTAATGTATCTTCAAACATAGATACACATTTACACTGGTGATGGGCTGACTTGCCCCAACACAGTCTCATCATCCATCTCCAAATATGTGGCTGTCTGCATGTCCATCTGCACCTCTGGCGTTTTGGTTTTCTTTCCATCTGAAGCTGTGGCTGGCTTTTTATCTATGTTCAACTGTTTAACTTTGTTTTTGCGAATGTGTGAGGCCTGCCTTCCATCCATCAGCAGCTGTATGTATGTGAGTATCCGTTTGCCACTGTGGAACAGGTAAGTGATAATTCAGTTTCTATCCATATATTGACTTTCTTTTTTGTCATACAATTTTTCAGGAACCCATGATATACTCAATCCCTAAAAGTGTATCCAGCTAAGAAGGGTTAGGTGCTCTGGCTCCCTCTGCATTCCTTTTTTCACCCAACGCTCACTTACTTCAGCTGGATTACGAGGTAAAAGCATGTTACCTGTTTACAATAATACATTTAATGTATCTTCAAACATGAATACAAATTTTCAGTGGTGATGGGCTGCCTTGTCCCAACACAGTCTCATCATCCATCTCCAAATGTGTGGCTGTCTTTATGTCCATCTGCATCTCTGGCGTTTTGGTTTTCTTTCCATCTGAAGGTGTGGCTGGCTTTTTATCTATGTTCAACTGTTTGACTTTATTTTTGCAACTGTGTGAGGCCTGCCTTCCATCCATCAGCAGCTGTATGTAAGTATCCGTGTGCCACCGTGGAACAAGTAAGTGATAATTAAGTTTCTATACATATATTGACTTTCTTTTTTGTCATACAGGTTTTCAGGAAGCCATGATATCCTCAATCCCTAAAAGTGTATCCAGCTAAGAAGGGTTAGGTGCTCCGGCTCCTTCTGCATTCCTTTTTTTACCCAACGCTCACTTACTTCAGCTGGATTACAAGGTAAAAGCATGTTACCTGTTTACAATAATACATTTAATGTATCTTCAAACATAGATACAAATTTACACTGGTGATGGGCTGCCTTGCCCCAACACAGTCTCATCATCCATCTCCAAATGTGTGGCTGTCTGCATGTCCATCTGCATCTCTGAATTTTTGGTTTTCATTCCATCTGAAGTTGTTGCTGGCTTTTCATCTATGTTCAACTGTATGACTTTCTTTTTGCAACTGTGTGAGGCCTGCCTTCCATACATAAGCAGCTGTTTGTATGTGAGTATCCGTGTGCCACTTTGGAACAGGTAAGTGATAATTCACTTTCTATACATATATTGACTGTCCTTTTTGTCATACAGTATTTCAGAAACCCTTGATATCCTCAATCCCTTAAAGTGTATCCAGCTAAGAAGGGTTAAGTGCTCCAGGTCCCTCTGCATTCTTTTTTTCACCCAACGCTCCCTCACTTCAGATGGATTACAAGGTAAGAACATGTTATCTGTTTGCAACAATACATTTAATGTATCTTCAAATATACATACAAATTTACACTGGTGATGGGCTGCCTTGCCCCAACACAGTCTCATCATTCATCTCCAAATCTGTGGCTGTCTGCATGTCCATCTGCATCTCTGGCTGTTTGCTTTTCTTTCTATCTGAAGCTGTGGCTGGTTTTTTATCTATGTACAACTGCTTGACTTCATTTTGCAACTGTGTGAGGCCTGTTTTCTATCCATCAGCAGCTGTATGTATGTGAGTATCCGTGTGCCACTGTGGAACAGGTAAGTGATAATTCAGTTTCTATACATATATTGACTTTCTTTTTTGTCATACAGGTTTTCAGGAACCCATGATATACTCAATCCCTAAAAGTGTATCCAGCTAAGAAGGGTTAAGTTCTCCGGCTCCCTCTGCATTCTTTTTTTCACCCAACGCTCCCTCACTTCAGATGGATTACAAGGTAAGAACATGTTACCTGTTTGCAACAATACATTTAATGTATCTTCAAATATACATACAAATTTACACTGGTGATGGGCTGCCTTGCCCCAACACAGTCTCATCATTCATCTCCAAATCTGTGGCTGTCTGCATGTCCATCTGCATCTCTGGCTGTTTGCTTTTCTTTCTATCTGAAGCTGTGGCTGTTTTTTTATCTATGTACAACTGCTTGACTTCATTTTGCAACTGTGTGAGGCCTGTTTTCTATCCATCAGCAGCTGTATGTATGTGAGTATCCGTGTGCCACTGTGGAACAGGTAAGTGATAATTCAGTTTCTATACATATATTGACTTTCTTTTTTGTCATCCAGGTTTTCAGGAACCCATGATATACTCAATCCCTAAAAGTGTATCCAGCTAAGAAGGGTTAGTTGCTCCGGCTCCCTCTGCATTCCTTTTTTCACCCAACGCTCACTTACTTGAGCTGGATTACAAGGTAAGAACATGTTACCTGTTAACAATAATACATGTAATGTATCTTCAAACATAGATACACATTTAAACTGGTGATGGGCTGCCTTGCCCCAACACAGTCTCACCATCCATCTCCAAATATGTGGCTGTCTGCATGTCCATCTGCACCTCTGGCGTTTTGGTTTTCTTTCCATCTGAAGCTGTGGCTGGCTTTTTATCTATGTTCAACTGTTTAACTTTGTTTTTGCGAATGTGTGAGGCCTGCCTTCCATCCATCAGCAGCTGTACGTATGTCAGTATCCGTGTGCCACTGTGGAACAGGTAAGTGATAATTCAGTTTCTATACATATATTGACTTTCTTTTTTGTCGTACAGTTTTTTAGGAACCCGTGATATCCTCAATCCCTGACGGTGTATCCATCTAAGAAGGGTTAAGTGCTCGGGCTCCCTCTGCATTCCTTTTTTCACCCAACGCTCACTCACTTCAGCTGGATTACAAGGTAAGAACATGTTATCTGTTTACAATAATACATTTAATGTATCTTCAAACATAGATACAAATTTACACCGGTAATGGGCTGCCTTGCCCCAACACAGTCTCATCGTCAATCTTCTAATGTGTGGCTGTCTACATGTCCATCTGCATCTCTGACGTTTTG
Organism: Salminus brasiliensis; assembly: GCF_030463535.1. Classification (NCBI taxonomy): domain Eukaryota; kingdom Metazoa; phylum Chordata; class Actinopteri; order Characiformes; family Bryconidae; genus Salminus; species Salminus brasiliensis. The sequence continues at coordinate 18,468,063 of NC_132896.1, forward strand.
GTTTTCTTTACATCAGAAGCTGTGGCTTGCTTTTTATCTATGTTCAACTGTCTGACTTTCTTTTTGCAACTGTGTGAGGTCTGCTTTTTGTCCATCAACAGTTGTATGTCTGTGAGTATCCGTATGCCACTGTGGAACAGGTAAGTGATAATTCAGTTTCTATCCATATATTGACTTTCTTTTTTGTCATACAATTTTTCAGGAACCCATGATATACTCAATCCCTAAAAGTGTATCCAGCTAAGAAGGGTTAGGTGCTCTGGCTCCCTCTGCATTCCTTTTTTCACCCAACGCTCACTTACTTCAGCTGGATTACGAGGTAAAAGCATGTTACCTGTTTACAATAATACATTTAATGTATCTTCAAACATGAATACAAATTTTCAGTGGTGATAGGCTGCCTTGTCCCAACACAGTCTCATCATCCATCTCCATATGTGTGGCTGTCTTTATGTCCATCTGCATCTCTGGCGTTTTGGTTTTCTTTCCATCTGAAGGTGTGGCTGGCTTTTTATCTATGTTCAACTGTTTGACTTTATTTTTGCAACTGTGTGAGGCCTGCCTTCCATCCATCAGCAGCTGTATTTAAGTATCCGTGTGCCACCGTGGAACAAGTAAGTGATAATTAAGTTTCTATACATATATTGACTTTCTTTTTTGTCATACAGGTTTTCAGGAAGCCATGATATCCTCAATCCCTAAAAGTGTATCCAGCTAAGAAGGGTTAGGTGCTCCGGCTCCTTCTGCATTCCTTTTTTTACCCAACGCTCACTTACTTCAGCTGGATTACAAGGTAAAAGCATGTTACCTGTTTACAATAATACATTTAATGTATCTTCAAACATAGATACAAATTTACACTGGTGATGGGCTGCCTTGCCCCAACACAGTCTCATCATCCATCTCCAAATGTGTGGCTGTCTGCATGTCCATCTGCATCTCTGAATTTTTGGTTTTCATTCCATCTGAAGTTGTTGCTGGCTTTTCATCTATGTTCAACTGTATGACTTTCTTTTTGCAACTGTGTGAGGCCTGCCTTCCATACATAAGCAGCTGTTTGTATGTGAGTATCCGTGTGCCACTTTGGAACAGGTAAGTGATAATTCACTTTCTATACATATATTGACTGTCATTTTTGTCATACAGTATTTCAGAAACCCTTGATATCCTCAATCCCTTAAAGTGTATCCAGCTAAGAAGGGTTAAGTGCTCCGGCTCCCTCTGCATTCTTTTTTTCACCCAACGCTCCCTCACTTCAGATGGATTACAAGGTAAGAACATGTTATCTGTTTGCAACAATACATTTAATGTATCTTCAAATATACATACAAATTTACACTGGTGATGGGCTGCCTTCCCCCAACACAGTCTCATCATTCATCTCCAAATCTGTGGCTGTCTGCATGTCCATCTGCATCTCTGGCTGTTTGCTTTTCTTTCTATCTGAAGCTGTGGCTGGTTTTTTATCTATGTACAACTGCTTGACTTCATTTTGCAACTGTGTGAGGCCTGTTTTCTATCCATCAGCAGCTGTATGTATGTGAGTATCCGTGTGCCACTGTGGAACAGGTAAGTGATAATTCAGTTTCTATACATATATTGACTTTCTTTTTTGTCGTACAGTTTTTTAGGAACCCGTGATATCCTCAATCCCTGACGGTGTATCCATCTAAGAAGGGTTAGGTGCTCGGGTTCCCTCTGCATTCCTTTTTTCACCCAACGCTCACTCACTTCAGCTGGATTACAAGGTAAGAACATGTTATCTGTTTACAATAATACATTTAATGTATCTTCAAACATAGATACAAATTTACACCGGTAATGGGCTGCCTTGCCCCAACACAGTCTCATCGTCAATCTTCTAATGTGTGGCTGTCTACATGTCCATCTGCATCTCTGACGTTTTGGTTTTCTTTACATCAGAAGCTGTGGCTTACTTTTTATCTATGTTCAACTGTCTGACTTTCTTTTTGCAACTGTGTGAGGTCTGCTTTTTGTCCATCAACAGTTGTATGTCTGTGAGTATCCGTATGCCACTGTGGAACAGGTAAGTGATAATTCAGTTTCTATACATATATTGACTTTATTTTTTGTCATACAGGTTTTCAGGAACCCATGATTTCCTCAATCCCTGAAAGTGTATCCATCTAAGAAGTGTTAGGTGCTCCGGCTCCCTCTGCATTCCTTTTTTCACCCAACGCTCACTTACTTCAGCTGGATTACAAGGTAAAAGCATGTTACCTGTTTACAATAATACATTTAATGTATCTTCAAACATGAATACAAATTTTCACTGGTGATGGGCTGCCTTGTCCCAACACAGTCTCATCATCCATCTCCAAATGTGTGGCTGTCTTTATGTCCATCTGCATCTCTGGCGTTTTGGTTTTCTTTCCATCTGAAGGTGTGGCTTGCTTTTTATCTATGTTCAACTGTTTGACTTTCTTTTTGCAACTGTGTGAGGCCTGCCTTCCATCCATCAGCAGCTGTATGTGAGTATCCGTGTGCCACCGTGGAACAAGTAAGTGATAATTAAGTTTCTATACATATATTGACTTTCTTTTTTGTCATACAGGTTTTCAGGAAGCCATGATATCCTCAATCCCTAAAAGTGTATCCAGCTAAGAAGGGTTAGGTGCTCCGGCTCCTTCTGCATTCCTTTTTTTACCCAACGCTCACTTACTTCAGCTGGATTACAAGGTAAAAGCATGTTACCTGTTTACAATAATACATTTAATGTATCTTCAAACATAGATACAAATTTACATTGGTGATGGGCTGCCTTGCCCCAACACAGTCTCATCATCCATCTCCAAATGTGTGGCTGTCTGCATGTCAATCTGCATCTCTGGCAGTTTGGTTTTCTTTCTATCTGAAACTGTGGCTGGCTTTTTATCTATGTTCAACTTTTTGACATTTTTTTTGCAACTGTGTTAGGTCTGCTTTCTATCCATCAGCAGCTGTATGTATGTGAGTATCCGTGTGCCACTGTGGAACAGGTAAGTGATAATTAAGTTTCTATACATATAGTGACTTTCCTTTTTGTCATACAGATTCTTTGGAACCCATGATATCCTCAATCCCTGAAGGTGTATCCATCTAAGAAGGGTTAGGTGCTCCGGCTCCTTCTGCATTCCTTTTTTCACCCAACGCTCACTCACTTCAGCTGGATTACAAGGTAAAAGCATGTTACCTATTTACAATAATACACTTAATGTATCTTCAAACAAAGATAAAAATTTACCGCGGTGATGGGCTGCCTTGCCCCAACACAGTCTCATCATCCATCTCCAAATGTGTGGCTGTCTGCATATCCATCTTCATCTCTGGCGTTTTGGTTTTCTTTCCATCTGATCTGATCTATGTTCAACTGTTTGACTTTCTTATTGTAACTGTATGAGGCCTGCCTTCCATCCATCAGCAGCTGTATGTATGTGAGTACCCGTATGCCACTGTGGAACAGGTAAGTGATAATTCAGTTTCTATACATATATTGACTTTCTTTTTTATCATACAGGTTTTCAGGAAGCCATGATATCCTCAATCCCTGAAAGTGTATCCATCTAAGAAGTGTTAGGTGCTCCGTCTCATTCTGCATTTTCTTTTACCCAACGCTCACTTGCTTCAGCTGGATTACAAGGTAAAAGCATGTTACCTGTTTACAATAATACATTTAATGTATCTTCAAACATAGATACAAATTTACACTGGTGATGGGCTACCTTGCCCCAACACAGTCTCCTCATCCATCTCCAAATGTGTGGCTGTCTGCATGTCCATCTGCATCTCTGGCTTTTTGGTTTTCTTTCCATATGAAGCTGTGGCTGGCTTTTTATCCATGTTCAACTGTTTGACTTTCTTTTTGCAACTGTGTGAGGTCTGCTTTCTATCCATCAGCAGCTGTTTGTATGTGAGCATCCGTATGCTACTGTGGATAAGGTAAGTGATAATTCAGTTTCTATACATATATTGACTTTCTTTTTTATCATACAGGTTCTTGGGAATCCCTGATATCCTCAATACTTGAAAGTGTATCCATCTAAGAAGGGTTAGGTGCTCCGGCTCCCTCTGCATTACCTTTTTCACCCAACGCTCTCTCACTTCAGCTGGATTAAAAGGTAAAAGCATGTTACCTGTTTACAATAATACATTTAATGTATTTTCAAACATAGATACAAATTTACACTGGTGATGGGCTACATTGCCCCAACACAGTCTCCTCATCCATCTCCAAATGTGTGGCTGTCTGCATGTCCATCTGCTTCTCTGGCTTTTTGGTTTTCTTTTCTTTCTGAAGATGTGGCTGGCTTTTTATCTATGTTCAACTGTTTGACTTTCTTTTTGCAACTGTGTGAGGTCTGCTTTCTATCCATCAGCAGCTGTATGAATTTGGGTATCCGTATGCCACTGTGGAACAGGTAAGTGCTAATTCTGTTTCTATACATATATTGACTTTCTTTTTTGTCATACAGGTTTTCAGGGAGCCATGATATCCTCAATCCCTGAAAGTGTATCCATCTAAGAAGGGTTTGGTGCTCCGTCTCATTCTGCATTTTCTTTTACCCAACACTCACTTGCTTCAGCTGGATTACAAGGTAAAAGCATGCTATCTGTTTACAATAATACATTTGATATATCTTCAAACATAGATATAAATTTACACTGGTGATGGGCTGCCTTGCCCCAACACAGTCATCATCCATCTCCAAATGTGTGGCTGTCTGCATGTCAATCTGCATCTCTGACTTTTTGGTTTTCTTTCTATCTGAAACTGTAGCTGGTTTTTTAGCTATGTACAACGGTTTGACTTCATTTTGCAACTGTGTGAGGCCTGCTTTCTATCCATCAGCAGCTGTACGTATGTGAGTACCCGTATGCCACTGTGGAACAGGTAAGTGATAATTCAGTTTCTGTACATATATTGACTTTCTTTTTTGTCATACAGGTTTTCAGGAACCCATGATATCCTCAATCCCTGAATGTGTATCCAGCTAAGAAGGGTTAGGTGCTCCGGCTCTGTTTGCATTCCTTTTTTCACCCAACGCTCACTCACTTCAGCTGGATAACAAGGTAAAAGCATGTTACCTGTTAACAATAATACATGTAATGTATCTTCAAACATAGATATAAATTTACACTGGGGATGGGCTGCCTTGCCCCAACACAGTCTCATCATCCATCTCCAAATCTGTGGCTGTCTGCATGTCCATCTGCATCTCTGACTTTTTGGTTTTCATTCCATCTGAAGTTGTTGCTGGCTTTTCATCTATGTTCAACTGTATGACTTTCTTTTTGCAACTGTGTGAGGCCTGCCTTCCATACATAAGCAGCTGTTTGTATGCGAGTATCCGTGTGCCACTGTGGAACAGGTAAGTGATAATTCACTTTCTATACATATATTGACTGTCCTTTTTGTCATACAGTATTTCAGAAACCCTTGATATCCTCAATCCCTTAAAGTGTATCCAGCTAAGAAGGGTTAAGTGCTCCGGCTCCCTCTGCATTCTTTTTTTCACCCAACGCTCCCTCACTTCAGATGGATTACAAGGTAAGAAAATGTTACCTGTTTGCAACAATACATTTAATGTATCTTCAAATACACATACAAATTTACACTGGTGATGGGCTGCCTTGCCCCAACACAGTCTCATCATTCATCTCCAAATCTGTGGCTGTCTGCATGTCCATCTGCATCTCTGGCTGTTTGCTTTTCTTTCTAATTGAAGCTGTGGCTGGTTTTTTATCTATGTACAACTGCTTGACTTCATTTTGCAACTGTGTGAGGCCTGTTTTCTATCCATCAGCAGCTGTACGTATGTGAGTATCCGTGTGCCACTGTGGAACAGGTAAGTGATAATTCAGTTTCTATACATATATTGACTTTCTTTTTTGTCGTACAGTTTTTTAGGAACCCGTGATATCCTCAATCCCTGACAGTGTATCCATCTAAGAAGGGTTAGGTGCTCGGGCTCCCTCTGCATTCCTTTTTTCACCCAACGCTCACTCACTTCAGCTGGATTACAAGGTAAGAACATGTTATCTGTTTACAATAATACATTTAATGTATCTTCAAACATAGATACAAATTTACACCGGTAATGGGCTGCCTTGCCCCAACACAGTCTCATCGTCAATCTTCTAATGTGTGGCTGTCTACATGTCCATCTGCATCTCTGACGTTTTGGTTTTCTTTACATCAGAAGCTGTGGCTTGCTTTTTATCTATGTTCAACTGTCTGACTTTCTTTTTGCAACTGTGTGAGGTCTGCTTTTTGTCCATCAACAGTTGTATGTCTGTGAGTATCCGTATGCCACTGTGGAACAGGTAAGTGATAATTCAGTTTCTATACATATATTGACTTTATTTTTTGTCATCCAGGTTTTCAGGAACCCATGATATACTCAATCCCTGAAAGTGTATCCAGCTAAGAAGGGTTAGGTGCTCCGGCTCCCTCTGCATTCCTTTTTTCACCCAACGCTCACTTACTTGAGCTGGATTACAAGGTAAGAACATGTTACCTGTTAACAATAATACATGTAATGTATCTTCAAACATAGATACACATTTACACTGGTGATGGGCTGACTTGCCCCAACACAGTCTCATCATCCATCTCCAAATATGTGGCTGTCTGCATGTCCATCTGCACCACTGGCGTTTTGGTTTTCTTTCCATCTGAAGGTGTGGCTGGCTTTTTATCTATGTTCAACTGTTTAACTTTGTTTTTGCGAATGTGTGAGGCCTGCCTTCCATCCATCAGCAGCTGTATGTATGTGAGTATCCGTTTGCCACTGTGGAACAGGTAAGTGATAATTCAGTTTCTATCCATATATTGACTTTCTTTTTTGTCATACAATTTTTCAGGAACCCATGATATACTCAATCCCTAAAAGTGTATCCAGCTAAGAAGGGTTAGGTGCTCTGGCTCCCTCTGCATTCCTTTTTTCACCCAACGCTCACTTACTTCAGCTGGATTACAAGGTAAAAGCATGTTACCTGTTTACAATAATACATTTAATGTATCTTCAAACATGAATACAAATTTTCAGTGGTGATGGGCTGCCTTGTCCCAACACAGTCTCATCATCCATCTCCAAATGTGTGGCTGTCTTTATGTCCATCTGCATCTCTGGCGTTTTTGTTTTCTTTCCATCTGAAGGTGTGGCTGGCTTTTTATCTATGTTCAACTGTTTGACATTTTTTTTGCAACTGTGTTAGGTCTGCTTTCTATCCATCAGCAGCTGTATGTATGTGAGTATCCGTGTGCCACTGTGGAACAGGTAAGTGATAATTAAGTTTCTATACATATAGTGACTTTCCTTTTTGTCATACAGATTCTCTGGAACCCATGATATCCTCAATCCCTGAAGGTGTATCCATCTAAGAAGGGTTAGGTGCTCCGGCTCCTTCTGCATTCCTTTTTTCACCCAACGCTCACTCACTTCAGATGGATTACAAGGTAAAAGCATGTTACCTATTTATAATAATACACTTAATGTATCTTCAAACAAAGATAAAAATTTACCGCGGTGATGGGCTGCCTTGCCCCAACACAGTCTCATCATCCATCTCCAAATGTGTGGCTGTCTGCATATCCATCTTCATCTCTGGCGTTTTGGTTTTCTTTCCATCTGATCTGATCTATGTTCAACTGTTTGACTTTCTTATTGTAACTGTATGAGGCCTGCCTTCCATCCATCAGCAGCTGTATGTATGTGAGTACCCGTATGCCACTGTGGAACAGGTAAGTGATAATTCAGTTTCTATACATATATTGACTTTCTTTGTTGTCATACAGGTTTTCAGGAACCCATGATTTCCTCAATCCCTGAAGGTTTATCTATCTAAGAAGGGTTAGGTGCTCCGGCTCCTTCTGCATTCCTTTTTTCACCCAATGCTCACTCACTTCAGCTGGATTACAAGGTAAAAGCATGTTATCTGTTTACAATAATACATTTAATGTATCTTCAAACATAGATACAAATTTACACTGGTGATGGGCTGCCTTTCCCCAACACAGTCTCATCATCAATCTCCAAATGTGTGGCTGTCTGCATGTCAATCTGCATCTCTGGCTTTTTGGTTTTCGTTCCATCTGAAGCTGTGGCTGGCTTTTTATCTATGTTCAACTGTTTGACTTTCTTTTTGCAACTGTGTGAGGCCTGCTTTCTATCCATCAGCAGCTGTATGTATGTGAGTATCCGTTTGCCACTGTGGAACAGGTAAGTGATAATTCTGTTTCTATACATATATTGACTTTCTTTTTTGTCATACAGGTTTTCAGGAAGCCATGATATCCTCAATCCCTGAAAGTGTATCCATCTAAGAAGTGTTAGGTGCTCCGTCTCATTCTGCATTTTTTTTTACCCAACGCTCATTTGCTTCAGCTGGATTACAAGGTAAAAGCATGTTACCTGTTTACAATAATACATTTAATGTATCTTCAAACATAGATACAAATTTACACTGGTGATGGGCTACCTTGCCCCAACACAGTCTCCTCATCCATCTCCAAATGTGTGGCTGTCTGCATGTCCATCTGCATCTCTGGCTTTTTGGTTTTCTTTCCATATGAAGCTGTGGCTGGCTTTTTATCCATGTTCAACTGTTTGACTTTCTTTTTGCAACTGTGTGAGGTCTGCTTTCTATCCATCAGCAGCTGTATGTATGTGAGCATCCGTATGCTACTGTGGATAAGGTAAGTGATAATTCAGTTTCTATACATATATTGACTTTCTTTTTTATCATACAGGTTCTTGGGAATCCCTGATATCCTCAATACTTGAAAGTGTATCCATCTAAGAAGGGTTAGGTGCTCCGGCTCCCTCTGCATTACCTTTTTCACCCAACGCTCACTCACTTCAGCTGGATTACAAGGTAAAAGCATGTTACCTGTTTACAATAATACATTTAATGTATCTTCAAACATAGATACAAATTTACACTGGTGATGGGCTACATTGCCCCAACACAGTCTCCTCATCCATCTCCAAATGTGTGGCTGTCTGCATGTCCATCTGCATCTCTGGCTTTTTGGTTTTCTTTTCTTTCTGAAGATGTGGCTGGCTTTTTATCTATGTTCAACTGTTTGACTTTCTTTTTCAACTGTGTGAGGTCTGCTTTCTATCCATCAGCAGCTGTATGTATTTGGGTATCCGTATGCCACTGTGGAACAGGTATGTGCTAATTCTGTTTCTATACATATATTGACTTTCTTTTTTGTCATAGAGGTTTTCAGGAAGCCATGATATCCTCAATCCCTAAAAGTGTATCCAGCTAAGAAGGGTTAGGTGCTCCGGCTCCTTCTGCATTCCTTTTTTCACCCAATGCTCACTCACGTCAGCTGGATTACAAGGTAAAAGCATGTTATCTGTTTACAATAATACATTTAATGTATCTTCAAACATAGATACAAATTTACACTGGTGATGGGCTGCCTTGCCCCAACACAGTCTCATCATCAATCTCCAAATGTGTGGCTGTCTGCATGTCAATCTGCATCTCTGGCTTTTTGGTTTTCGTTCCATCTGAAGCTGTGGCTGGCTTTTTATCTATGTTCAACTGTTTGACTTTCTTTTTGCAACTGTGTGAGGCCTGCTTTCTATCCATCAGCAGCTGTATGTATGTGAGTATCCGTTTGCCACTGTGGAACAGGTAAGTGATAATTCTGTTTCTATACATATATTGACTTTCTTTTTTGTCATACAGGTTTTCAGGAAGCCATGATATCCTCAATCCCTGAAAGTGTATCCATCTAAGAAGTGTTAGGTGCTCCGTCTCATTCTGCATTTTCTTTTACCCAACGCTCACTTGCTTCAGCTGGATTACAAGGTAAAAGCATGTTACCTGTTTACAATAATACATTTAATGTATCTTCAAACATAGATACAAATTTACACTGGTGATGGGCTACATTGCCCCAACACAGTCTCCTCATCCATCTCCAAATGTGTGGCTGTCTGCATGTCCATCTGCATCTCTGGCTTTTTGGTTTTCTTTTCTTTCTGAAGATGTGGCTGGCTTTTTATCTATGTTCAACTGTTTGACTTTCTTTTTAACTGTGTGAGGTCTGCTTTCTATCCATCAGCAGCTGTATGTATTTGGGTATCCGTATGCCACTGTGGAACAGGTATGTGCTAATTCTGTTTCTATACATATATTGACTTTCTTTTTTGTCATACAGGTTTTCAGGAAGCCATGATATCCTCAATCCCTAAAAGTGTATCCAGCTAAGAAGGGTTAGGTGCTCCGGCTCCTTCTGCATTCCTTTTTTCACCCAATGCTCACTCACGTCAGCTGGATTACAAGGTAAAAGCATGTTATCTGTTTACAATAATACATTTAATGTATCTTCAAACATAGATACAAATTTACACTGGTGATGGGCTGCCTTGCCCCAACACAGTCTCATCATCAATCTCCAAATGTGTGGCTGTCTGCATGTCAATCTGCATCTCTGGCTTTTTGGTTTTCGTTCCATCTGAAGCTGTGGCTGGCTTTTTATCTATGTTCAACTGTTTGACTTTCTTTTTGCAACTGTGTGAGGCCTGCTTTCTATCCATCAGCAGCTGTATGTATGTGAGTATCCGTTTGCCACTGTGGAACAGGTAAGTGATAATTCTGTTTCTATACATATATTGACTTTCTTTTTTGTCATACAGGTTTTCAGGAAGCCATGATATCCTCAATCCCTGAAAGTGTATCCATCTAAGAAGTGTTAGGTGCTCCGTCTCATTCTGCATTTTCTTTTACCCAACGCTCACTTGCTTCAGCTGGATTACAAGGTAAAAGCATGTTACTTGTTTACAATAATACATTTAATGTATCTTCAAACATAGATAAAAATTTACACTGGTGATGGGCTACCTTGCCCCAACACAGTCTCCTCATCCATCTCCAAATGTGTGGCTGTCTGCATGTCCATCTGCATCTCTGGCTTTTTGGTTTTCTTTCCATATGAAGCTGTGGCTGGCTTTTTATCCATGTTCAACTGTTTGACTTTCTTTTTGCAACTGTGTGAGGTCTGCTTTCTATCCATCAGCAGCTGTTTGTATGTGAGCATCCGTATGCTACTGTGGATAAGGTAAATGATAATTCAGTTTCTATACATATATTGACTTTCTTTTTTATCATACAGGTTCTTGGGAATCCCTGATATCCTCAATACTTGAAAGTGTATCCATCTAAGAAGGGTTAGGTGCTCCGGCTCCCTCTGCATTACCTTTTTCACCCAACGCTCACTCACTTCAGCTGGATTACAAGGTAAAAGCATGTTACCTGTTTACAATAATACATTTAATGTATCTTCAAACATAGATACAAATTTACACTGGTGATGGGCTACATTGCCCCAACACAGTCTCCTCATCCATCTCCAAATGTGTGGCTGTCTGCATGTCCATCTGCTTCTCTGGCTTTTTGGTTTTCTTTTCTTTCTGAAGATGTGGCTGGCTTTTTATCTATGTTCAACTGTTTGACTTTCTTTTTGCAACTGTGTGAGGTCTGCTTTCTATCCATCAGCAGCTGTATGTATTTGGGTATCCGTATGCCACTGTGGAACAGGTAAGTGCTAATTCTGTTTCTATACATATATTGACTTTCTTTTTTGTCATACAGGTTTTCAGGGAGCCATGATATCCTCAATCCCTGAAAGTGTATCCATCTAAGAAGGGTTTGGTGCTCCGTCTCATTCTGCATTTTCTTTTACCCAACGCTCACTTACTTCAGCTGGATTACAAGGTAAAAGCATGCTATCTGTTTACAATAATACATTTGATGTATCTTCAAACATAGATATAAATTTACACTGGTGATGGGCTGCCTTGCCCCAACACAGTCATCATCCATCTCCAAATGTGTGGCTGTCTGCATGTCAATCTGCATCTCTGACTTTTTGGTTTTCTTTCTATCTGAAACTGTAGCTGGTTTTTTAGCTATGTACAACGGTTTGACTTCATTTTGCAACTGTGTGAGGCCTGCTTTCTATCCATCAGCAGCTGTACGTATGTGAGTACCCGTATGCCACTGTGGAACAGGTAAGTGATAATTCAGTTTCTATACATATATTGACTTTCTTTTTTGTCATACAGGTTTTCAGGAACCCATGATTTCCTCAATCCCTGAAAGTTTATCTATCTAAGAAGGGTTAGGTGCTCCGGCTCCTTCTGCATTCCTTTTTTCACCCAACGCTCACTCACTTCAGCTGGATTACAAGGTAAAAGCATGTTACCTGTTCACAATAATACATTTAATGTATCTTCAAACATAGAAACACATTTACACTGGTGATGGGCTGCCTTGCCCCAACACAGTCTCATCGTCAATCTCCTAATGTGTGGCTATCTGCATGTCCATATGTATCTCTGGCGTTTTGGTTTTCTTTCCATCTGAAGCTGTTGCTGGCTTTTTATCTATGTTCAACTGTTTGACTTTCTTTTTGCAACTGTGAGATGTGCTTTCTTTCCATCAGCAGCTGTATGTATGTGAGTATCCGTGTGCCACTGTGGAACAAGTAAGTGATAATTCAGTTTCTATACATATATTGACTTTCTTTTTTGTCATCCAGGTTCTCTGGAATCCATGATATCCTCAATCCCTGAAGGTGTATCCAGCTAAGAAGGGTTAGGTGCTCCGGCTCTGTTTGCATTCCTTTTTTCACCCAACGCTCACTCACTTCAGCTGGATAACAAGGTAAATGCATGTTACCTGTTAACAATAATACATGTAATGTATCTTTAAACATAGATATAAATTTACACTGGTGATAGGCTGCCTTGCCCCAACACAGTCTCATCGTCAATCTCCTAATATGTTGCTCTCTGCATGTCCATCTGTATCTCTGGCTTTTTGGTTTTCATTCCATCTGAAGCTGTTGCTGGCTTTTTATCTATGTTCAACTGTTTGACTTTCTTTTTGCAACTGTGTGAGGCCTGCCTTCCATCCATCAGCAGCTGTATTTATGTGAGTATCTGTATGCCACTGTGGAACAGGTAAGTGATAATTCAGTTTCTATACATATATTGACTTTCTTTTTTGTCATACAGGTTTTCAGGAACCCATGATTTCCTCAATCCCTGAAAGTGTATCCATCTAAGAAGTGTTAGGTGCTCCGGCTTCCTCTGCATTCCTTTTTTCACCCAACGCTCACTCGCTTCAGCTGGATTACAAGGTAAAAGCATGTTATCTGTTTACAATAATACATTTAATGTATCTTCAAACATAGATACAAATTTTCACTGGTGATTGGCTGCCTTGCCCCAACACAGTCTCATCATTAATCTCCAAATGGGTGGCTGTCTGCATGTCCATCTGCATCTCTGACTTTTTGGTTTTCATTCCATCTGAAGTTGTTGCTGGCTTTTCATCTATGTTCAACTGTATGACTTTCTTTTTGCAACTGTGTGAGGCCTGCCTTCCATACATAAGCAGCTGTTTGTATGTGAGTATCCGTGTGCCACTGTGGAACAGGTAAGTGATAATTCACTTTCTATACATATATTGACTGTCCTTTTTGTCATACAGTATTTCAGAAACCCTTGATATCCTCAATCCCTTAAAGTGTATCCAGCTAAGAAGGGTTAAGTGCTCCGGCTCCCTCTGCATTCTTTTTTTCACCCAACGCTCCCTCACTTCAGATGGATTACAAGGTAAGAACATGTTACCTGTTTGCAACAATACATTTAATGTATCTTCAAATACACATACAAATTTACACTGGTGATGGGCTGCCTTGCCCCAACACAGTCTCATCATTCATCTCCAAATCTGTGGCTGTCTGCATGTCCATCTGCATCTCTGGCTGTTTGCTTTTCTTTCTAATTGAAGCTGTGGCTGGTTTTTTATCTATGTACAACTGCTTGACTTCATTTTGCAACTGTGTGAGGCCTGTTTTCTATCCATCAGCAGCTGTACGTATGTGAGTATCCGTGTGCCACTGTGGAACAGGTAAGTGATAATTCAGTTTCTATACATATATTGACTTTCTTTTTTATCGTACAGTTTTTTAGGAACCCGTGATATCCTCAATCCCTGACAGTGTATCCATCTAAGAAGGGTTAGGTGCTCGGGCTCCCTCTGCATTCCTTTTTTCACCCAACGCTCACTCACTTCAGCTGGATTACAAGGTAAGAACATGTTATCTGTTTACAATAATACATTTAATGTATCTTCAAACATAGATACAAATTTACACCGGTAATGGGCTGCCTTGCCCCAACACAGTCTCATCGTCAATCTTCTAATGTGTGGCTGTCTACATGTCCATCTGCATCTCTGACGTTTTGGTTTTCTTTACATCAGAAGCTGTGGCTTGCTTTTTATCTATGTTCAACTGTCTGACTTTCTTTTTGCAACTGTGTGAGGTCTGCTTTTTGTCCATCAACAGTTGTATGTCTGTGAGTATCCGTATGCCACTGTGGAACAGGTAAGTGATAATTCAGTTTCTATACATATATTGACTTTATTTTTTGTCATCCAGGTTTTCAGGAACCCATGATATACTCAATCCCTAAAAGTGTATCCAGCTAAGAAGGGTTAGGTGCTCCGGCTCCTTCTGCATTCCTTTTTTTACCCAACGCTCACTTACTTCAGCTGGATTACAAGGTAAAAGCATGTTACCTGTTTACAATAATACATTTAATGTATCTTCAAACATAGATACAAATTTACACTGGTGATTGGCTGCCTTGCCCCAACACAGTCTCATCATCCATCTCCAAATGTGTGGCTGTCTGCATGTCCATCTGCATCTCTGACTTTTTGGTTTTCATTCCATCTGAAGTTGTTGCTGGCTTTTCATCTATGTTCAACTGTCTGACTTTCTTTTTGCAACTGTGTGAGGCCTGCCTTCCATACATAAGCAGCTGTTTGTATGTGAGTATCCGTGTGCCACTTTGGAACAGGTAAGTGATAATTCACTTTCTATACATATATTGACTGTCCTTTTTGTCATACAGTATTTCAGAAACCCTTGATATCCTCAATCCCTTAAAGTGTATCCAGCTAAGAAGGGTTAAGTGCTCCGGCTCCCTCTGCATTCTTTTTTTCACCCAACGCTCCCTCACTTCAGATGGATTACAAGGTAAGAACATGTTACCTGTTTGCAACAATACATTTAATGTATCTTCAAATATACATACAAATTTACACTGGTGATGGGCTGCCTTGCCCCAACACAGTCTCATCATCCATCTCCAAATGTGTGGCTGTCTGCATATCCATCTTCATCTCTGGCGTTTTGGTTTTCTTTCCATCTAATCTGATCTATGTTCAACTGTTTGACTTTCTTATTGTAACTGTATGAGGCCTGCCTTCCATCCATCAGCAGCTGTATGAATGTGAGTACCCGTATGCCACTGTGGAACAGGTAAGTGATAATTCAGTTTCTATACATATATTGACTTTCTTTTTTGTCATACAGGTTTTCAGGAACCCATGATTTCCTCAATCCCTGAAGGTTTATCTATCTAAGAAGGGTAGGTGCTCCGGCTCCTTCTGCATTCCTTTTTTCACCCAATGCTCACTCACTTCAGCTGGATTACAAGGTAAAAGCATGTTATCTGTTTACAATAATACATTTAATGTATCTTCAAACATAGATACAAATTTACACTGGTGATGGGCTGCCTTTCTCCAACACAGTCTCATCATCAATCTCCAAATGTGTGGCTGTCTGCATGTCAATCTGCATCTCTGGCTTTTTGGTTTTCGTTCCATCTGAAGCTGTGGCTGGCTTTTTATCTATGTTCAACTGTTTGACTTTCTTTTTGCAACTGAGTGAGGCCTGCTTTCTATCCATCAGCAGCTGTATGTATGTGAGTATCCGTTTGCCACTGTGGAACAGGTAAGTGATAATTCAGTTTCTGTACATATATTGACTTTCTTTTTTGTCATACAGGTTTTCAGGAACCCATGATATCCTCAATCCCTGAACGTGTATCCAGCTAAGAAGGGTTAGGAGCTCCGGCTCTGTTTGCATTCCTTTTTTCACCCAACGCTCACTCACTTCAGCTGGATAACAAGGTAAAAGCATGTTACCTGTTAACAATAATACATGTAATGTATCTTCAAACATAGATATAAATTTACACTGGGGATGGGCTGCCTTGCCCCAACACAGTCTCATCATCCATCTCCAAATGGGTGGCTGTCTGCATGTCCATCTGCATCTCTGACTTTTTGGTTTTCATTCCATCTGAAGTTGTTGCTGGCTTTTCATCTATGTTCAACTATATGACTTTCTTTTTGCAACTGTGTGAGGCCTGCCTTCCATACATAAGCAGCTGTTTGTATGTGAGTATCCGTGTGCCACTGTGGAACAGGTAAGTGATAATTCACTTTCTATCCATATATTGACTGTCCTTTTTGTCATACAGTATTTCAGAAACCCTTGATATCCTCAATCCCTTAAAGTGTATCCAGCTAAGAAGGGTTAAGTGCTCCGGCTCCCTCTGCATTCTTTTTTTCACCCAACGCTCCCTCACTTCAGATGGATTACAAGGTAAGAACATGTTACCTGTTTGCAACAATACATTTAATGTATCTTCAAATATACATACAAATTTACACTGGTGATGGGCTGCCTTGCCCCAACACAGTCTCATCATTCATCTCCAAATCTGTGGCTGTCTGCATGTCCATATGCATCTCTGGCTGTTTGCTTTTCTTTCTATCTGAAGCTGTGGCTGGTTTTTTATCTATGTACAACTGCTTGACTTCATTTTGCAACTGTGTGAGGCCTGTTTTCTATCCATCAGCAGCTGTACGTATGTGAGTATCCGTGTGCCACTGTGGAACAGGTAAGTGATAATTCAGTTTCTATACATATATTGACTTTCTTTTTTGTCATCCAGGTTTTCAGGAACCCATGATATACTCAATCCCTAAAAGTGTATCCAGCTAAGAAGGGTTAGGTGCTCCGGCTCCCTCTGCATTCCTTTTTTCACCCAACGCTCACTTACTTGAGCTGGATTACAAGGTAAGAACATGTTACCTGTTAACAATAATACATGTAATGTATCTTCAAACATAGATACACATTTAAACTGGTGATGGGCTGCCTTGCCCCAACACAGTCTCACCATCCATCTCCAAATATGTGGCTGTCTGCATGTCCATCTGCACCTCTGGCGTTTTGGTTTTCTTTCCATCTGAAGCTGTGGCTGGCTTTTTATCTATGTTCAACTGTTTAACTTTGTTTTTGCGAATGTGTGAGGCCTGCCTTCCATCCATCAGCAGCTGTATGTATGTGAGTATCCGTTTGCCACTGTGGAACAGGTAAGTGATAATTCAGTTTCTATCCATATATTGACTTTCTTTTTTGTCATACAATTTTTCAGGAACCCATGATATACTCAATCCCTAAAAGTGTATCCAGCTAAGAAGGGTTAGGTGCTCCGGCTCCCTCTGCATTCCTTTTTTCACCCAACGCTCACTTACTTCAGCTGGATTACAAGGTAAAAGCATGTTACCTGTTTACAATAATACATTTAATGTATCTTCAAACATGAATACAAATTTTCAGTGGTGATGGGCTGCCTTGTCCCAACACAGTCTCATCATCCATCTCCAAATGTGTGGCTGTCTGCATGTCAATCTGCATCTCTGGCAGTTTGGTTTTCTTTCTATCTGAATCTGTGGCTGGCTTTTTATCTATGTTCAACTGTTTGACTTTCTTTTTGCAACTGTGTGAGGTCTGCTTTCTATGCATCAGCAGCTGTATGTATTTGGGTATCCGTATGCCACTGTGGAACAGGTAAGTGCTAATTCTGTTTCTATACATATATTGACTTTCTTTTTTGTCATACAGGTTTTCAGGGAGCCATGATATCCTCAATCCCTGAAAGTGTATCCATCTAAGAAGGGTTTGGTGCTCCGTCTCATTCTGCATTTTCTTTTACCCAACACTCACTTGCTTCAGCTGGATTACAAGGTAAAAGCATGCTATCTGTTTACAATAATACATTTGATGTATCTTCAAACATAGATATAAATTTATACTGGTGATGGGCTGCCTTGCCCCAACACAGTCATCATCCATCTCCAAATGTGTGGCTGTCTGCATGTCAATCTGCATCTCTGACTTTTTGGTTTTCTTTCTATCTGAAACTGTAGCTGGTTTTTTAGCTATGTACAACGGGTTGACTTCATTTTGCAACTGTGTGAGGCCTGCTTTCTATCCATCAGCAGCTGTACGTATGTGAGTACCCGTATGCCAGTGTGGAACAGGTAAGTGATAATTCAGTTTCTATACATATATTGACTTTCTTTTTTGTCATACAGGTTTTCAGGAACCCATGATTTCCTCAATCCCTGAAGGTTTATCTATCTAAGAAGGGTTAGGTGCTCCGGCTCCTTCTGCATTCCTTTTTTCAACCCAACGCTCACTCACTTCAGCTGGATTACAAGGTAAAAGCATGTTACCTGTTCACAATAATACATTTAATGTATCTTCAAACATAGATACACATTTACACTGGTGATGGGCTGCCTTGCCCCAACACAGTCTCATCGTCAATCTCCTAATGTGTGGCTATCTGCATGTCCATATGTATCTCTGGCGTTTTGGTTTTCTTTCCATCTGAAGCTGTTGCTGGCTTTTTATCTATGTTCAACTGTTTGACTTTCTTTTTGCAACTGTGAGATCTGCTTTCTATCCATCAGCAGCTGTATGTATGTGAGTATCCGTGTGCCACTGTGGAACAGGTAAGTGATAATTCAGTTTCTATACATATATTGACTTTCTTTTTTGTCATCCAGGTTCTCTGGAATCCATGATATCCTCAATCCCTGAAGGTGTATCCAGCTAAGAAGGGTTAGGTGCTCCGGCTCTGTTTGCATTCCTTTTTTCACCCAACGCTCACTCACTTCAGCTGGATAACAAGGTAAATGCATGTTACCTGTTAACAATAATACATGTAATGTATCTTCAAACATAGATATAAATTTACACTGGTGATAGGCTGCCTTGCCCCAACACATTCTCATCATCAATCTCCTAATATGTTGCTCTCTGCATGTCCATCTGTATCTCTGGCTTTTTGGTTTTCATTCCATCTGAAGCTGTTGCTGGCTTTTTATCTATGTTCAACTGTTTGACTTTCTTTTTGCAACTGTGTGAGGCCTGCCTTCCATCCATCAGCAGCTGTATGTATGTGAGTATCTGTATGCCACTGTGGAACAGGTAAGTGATAATTCAGTTTCTATACATATATTGACTTTCTTTTTTGTCATACAGGTTTTCAGGAACCCATGATTTCCTCAATCCCTGAAGGTTTATCTATCTAAGAAGGGTTAGGTGCTCCGGCTCCTTCTGCATTCCTTTTTTCACCCAACGCTCACTCACTTCAGCTGGATAACAAGGTAAAAGCATGTTACCTGTTAACAATAATACATGTAATGTATCTTCAAACATAGATATAAATTTACACTGGGGATGGGCTGCCTTGCCCCAACACAGTCTCATCATCCATCTCCAAATGGGTGGCTGTCTGCATGTCCATCTGCATCTCTGACTTTTTGGTTTTCATTCCATCTGAAGTTGTTGCTGGCTTTTCATCTATGTTCAACTGTATGACTTTCTTTTTGCAACTGTGTGAGGCCTGCCTTCCATACATAAGCAGCTGTTTGTATGTGAGTATCCGTGTGCCACTGTGGAACAGGTAAGTGATAATTCACTTTCTATACATATATTGACTGTCCTTTTTGTCATACAGTATTTCAGAAACCCTTGATATCCTCAATCCCTTAAAGTGTATCCAGCTAAGAAGGGTTAAGTGCTCCGGCTCCCTCTGCATTCTTTTTTTCACCCAACGCTCCCTCACTTCAGATGGATTACAAGGTAAGAACATGTTACCTGTTTGCAACAATACATTTAATGTATCTTCAAATACACATACAAATTTACACTGGTGATGGGCTGCCTTGCCCCAACACAGTCTCATCATTCATCTCCAAATCTGTGGCTGTCTGCATGTCCATATGCATCTCTGGCTGTTTGCTTTTCTTTCTATCTGAAGCTGTGGCTGGTTTTTTATCTATGTACAACTGCTTGACTTCATTTTGCAACTGTGTGAGGCCTGTTTTCTATCCATCAGCAGCTGTACGTATGTGAGTATCCGTGTGCCACTGTGGAACAGGTAAGTGATAATTCAGTTTCTATACATATATTGACTTTCTTTTTTGTCATCCAGGTTTTCAGGAACCCATGATATACTCAATCCCTAAAAGTGTATCCAGCTAAGAAGGGTTAGGTGCTCCGGCTCCCTCTGCATTCCTTTTTTCACCCAACGCTCACTTACTTGAGCTGGATTACAAGGTAAGAACATGTTACCTGTTAACAATAATACATGTAATGTATCTTCAAACATAGATACACATTTAAACTGGTGATGGGCTGCCTTGCCCCAACACAGTCTCACCATCCATCTCCAAATATGTGGCTGTCTGCATGTCCATCTGCACCTCTGGCGTTTTGGTTTTCTTTCCATCTGAAGGTGTGGCTGGCTTTTTATCTATGTTCAACTGTTTAACTTTGTTTTTGCGAATGTGTGAGGCCTGCCTTCCATCCATCAGCAGCTGTATGTATGTGAGTATCCGTTTGCCACTGTGGAACAGGTAAGTGATAATTCAGTTTCTATCCATATATTGACTTTCTTTTTTGTCATACAATTTTTCAGGAACCCATGATATACTCAATCCCTAAAAGTGTATCCAGCTAAGAAGGGTTAGGTGCTCCGGCTCCCTCTGCATTCCTTTTTTCACCCAACGCTCACTTACTTCAGCTGGATTACAAGGTAAAAGCATGTTACCTGTTTACAATAATACATTTAATGTATCTTCAAACATGAATACAAATTTTCAGTGGTGATGGGCTGCCTTGTCCCAACACAGTCTCATCATCCATCTCCAAATGTGTGGCTGTCTGCATGTCAATCTGCATCTCTGGCAGTTTGGTTTTCTTTCTATCTGAATCTGTGGCTGGCTTTTTATCTATGTTCAACTGTTTGACTTTCTTTTTGCAACTGTGTGAGGTCTGCTTTCTATGCATCAGCAGCTGTATGTATTTGGGTATCCGTATGCCACTGTGGAACAGGTAAGTGCTAATTCTGTTTCTATACATATATTGACTTTCTTTTTTGTCATACAGGTTTTCAGGGAGCCATGATATCCTCAATCCCTGAAAGTGTATCCATCTAAGAAGGGTTTGGTGCTCCGTCTCATTCTGCATTTTCTTTTACCCAACACTCACTTGCTTCAGCTGGATTACAAGGTAAAAGCATGCTATCTGTTTACAATAATACATTTGATGTATCTTCAAACATAGATATAAATTTACACTGGTGATGGGCTGCCTTGCCCCAACACAGTCATCATCCATCTCCAAATGTGTGGCTGTCTGCATGTCAATCTGCATCTCTGACTTTTTGGTTTTCTTTCTATCTGAAACTGTAGCTGGTTTTTTAGCTATGTACAACGGGTTGACTTCATTTTGCAACTGTGTGAGGCCTGCTTTCTATCCATCAGCAGCTGTACGTATGTGAGTACCCGTATGCCAGTGTGGAACAGGTAAGTGATAATTCAGTTTCTATACATATATTGACTTTCTTTTTTGTCATACAGGTTTTCAGGAACCCATGATTTCCTCAATCCCTGAAGGTTTATCTATCTAAGAAGGGTTAGGTGCTCCGGCTCCTTCTGCATTCCTTTTTTCAACCCAACGCTCACTCACTTCAGCTGGATTACAAGGTAAAAGCATGTTACCTGTTCACAATAATACATTTAATGTATCTTCAAACATAGATACACATTTACACTGGTGATGGGCTGCCTTGCCCCAACACAGTCTCATCGTCAATCTCCTAATGTGTGGCTATCTGCATGTCCATATGTATCTCTGGCGTTTTGGTTTTCTTTCCATCTGAAGCTGTTGCTGGCTTTTTATCTATGTTCAACTGTTTGACTTTCTTTTTGCAACTGTGAGATCTGCTTTCTATCCATCAGCAGCTGTATGTATGTGAGTATCCGTGTGCCACTGTGGAACAGGTAAGTGATAATTCAGTTTCTATACATATATTGACTTTCTTTTTTGTCATCCAGGTTCTCTGGAATCCATGATATCCTCAATCCCTGAAGGTGTATCCAGCTAAGAAGGGTTAGGTGCTCCGGCTCTGTTTGCATTCCTTTTTTCACCCAACGCTCACTCACTTCAGCTGGATAACAAGGTAAATGCATGTTACCTGTTAACAATAATACATGTAATGTATCTTCAAACATAGATATAAATTTACACTGGTGATAGGCTGCCTTGCCCCAACACATTCTCATCATCAATCTCCTAATATGTTGCTCTCTGCATGTCCATCTGTATCTCTGGCTTTTTGGTTTTCATTCCATCTGAAGCTGTTGCTGGCTTTTTATCTATGTTCAACTGTTTGACTTTCTTTTTGCAACTGTGTGAGGCCTGCCTTCCATCCATCAGCAGCTGTATGTATGTGAGTATCTGTATGCCACTGTGGAACAGGTAAGTGATAATTCAGTTTCTATACATATATTGACTTTCTTTTTTGTCATACAGGTTTTCAGGAACCCATGATTTCCTCAATCCCTGAAGGTTTATCTATCTAAGAAGGGTTAGGTGCTCCGGCTCCTTCTGCATTCCTTTTTTCACCCAACGCTCACTCACTTCAGCTGGATAACAAGGTAAAAGCATGTTACCTGTTAACAATAATACATGTAATGTATCTTCAAACATAGATATAAATTTACACTGGGGATGGGCTGCCTTGCCCCAACACAGTCTCATCATCCATCTCCAAATGGGTGGCTGTCTGCATGTCCATCTGCATCTCTGACTTTTTGGTTTTCATTCCATCTGAAGTTGTTGCTGGCTTTTCATCTATGTTCAACTGTATGACTTTCTTTTTGCAACTGTGTGAGGCCTGCCTTCCATACATAAGCAGCTGTTTGTATGTGAGTATCCGTGTGCCACTGTGGAACAGGTAAGTGATAATTCACTTTCTATACATATATTGACTGTCCTTTTTGTCATACAGTATTTCAGAAACCCTTGATATCCTCAATCCCTTAAAGTGTATCCAGCTAAGAAGGGTTAAGTGCTCCGGCTCCCTCTGCATTCTTTTTTTCACCCAACGCTCCCTCACTTCAGATGGATTACAAGGTAAGAACATGTTACCTGTTTGCAACAATACATTTAATGTATCTTCAAATACACATACAAATTTACACTGGTGATGGGCTGCCTTGCCCCAACACAGTCTCATCATTCATCTCCAAATCTGTGGCTGTCTGCATGTCCATCTGCATCTCTGGCTGTTTGCTTTTCTTTCTAATTGAAGCTGTGGCTGGTTTTTTATCTATGTACAACTGCTTGACTTCATTTTGCAACTGTGTGAGGCCTGTTTTCTTTCCATCAGCAGCTGTACGTATGTGAGTATCCGTGTGCCACTGTGGAACAGGTAAGTGATAATTCAGTTTCTATACATATATTGACTTTCTTTTTTGTCGTACAGTTTTTTAGGAACCCGTGATATCCTCAATCCCTGACGGTGTATCCATCTAAGAAGGGTTAGGTGCTCGGGCTCCCTCTGCATTCCTTTTTTCACCCAACGCTCACTCACTTCAGCTGGATTACAAGGTAAGAACATGTTATCTGTTTACAATAATACATTTAATGTATCTTCAAACATAGATACAAATTTACACCGGTAATGGGCTGCCTTGCCCCAACACAGTCTCATCGTCAATCTTCTAATGTGTGGCTGTCTACATGTCCATCTGCATCTCTGACGTTTTGGTTTTCTTTACATCAGAAGCTGTGGCTTACTTTTTATCTATGATCAACTGTCTGACTTTCTTTTTGCAACTGTGTGAGGTCTGCTTTTTGTCCATCAACAGTTGTATGTCTGTGAGTATCCGTATGCCACTGTGGAACAGGTAAGTGATAATTCAGTTTCTATACATATATTGACTTTATTTTTTGTCATACAGGTTTTCAGGAACCCATGATTTCCTCAATCCCTGAAAGTGTATCCATCTAAGAAGTGTTAGGTGCTCCGGCTCCCTCTGCATTCCTTTTTTCACCCAACGCTCACTTACTTCAGCTGGATTACAAGGTAAAAGCATGTTACCTGTTTACAATAATACATTTAATGTATCTTCAAACATGAATACAAATTTTCACTGGTGATGGGCTGCCTTGTCCCAACACAGTCTCATCATCCATCTCCAAATGTGTGGCTGTCTTTATGTCCATCTGCATCTCTGGCGTTTTGGTTTTCTTTCCATCTGAAGGTGTGGCTGGCTTTTTATCTATTTTCAACTGTTTGACTTTCTTTTTGCAACTGTGTGAGGCCTGCCTTCCATCCATCAGCAGCTGTATGTGAGTATCCGTGTGCCACCGTGGAACAAGTAAGTGATAATTCAGTTTCTATACATATATTGACTTTCTTTTTTGTCATACAGGTTTTCAGGAAGCCATGATATCCTCAATCCCTAAAAGTGTATCCAGCTAAGAAGGGTTAGGTGCTCCGGCTCCTTCTGCATTCCTTTTTTTACCCAACGCTCACTTACTTCAGCTGGATTACAAGGTAAAAGCATGTTACCTGTTTACAATAATACATTTAATGTATCTTCAAACATAGATACAAATTTACACTGGTGATGGGCTGCCTTGCCCCAACACAGTCTCATCATCCATCTCCAAATGTGTGGCTGTCTGCATGTCCTTCTGCATCTCTGACTTTTTGGTTTTCATTCCATCTGAAGTTGTTGATGGCTTTTCATCTATGTTCAACTGTCTGACTTTCTTTTTGCAACTATGTGAGGCCTGCTTTCTATCCATCAGCAGCTGTATGTATGTGAGTATCCGTGTGCCACTGTGGAACAGGTAAGTGATAATTAAGTTTCTATACATATAGTGACTTTCCTTTTTGTCATACAGATTCTTTGGAACCCATGATATCCTCAATCCCTGAAGGTGTATCCATCTAAGAAGGGTTAGGTGCTCCGGCTCCTTCTGCATTCCTTTTTTCACCCAACGCTCACTCACTTCAGCTGGATTACAAGGTAAAAGCATGTTACCTATTTACAATAATACACTTAATGTATCTTCAAACAAAGATAAAAATTTACCGCGGTGATGGGCTGCCTTGCCCCAACACAGTCTCATCGTCCATCTCCAAATGTGTGGCTGTCTGCATATCCATCTTCATCTCTGGCGTTTTGGTTTTCTTTCCATCTGATCTGATCTATGTTCAACTGTTTGACTTTCTTATTGTAACTGTATGAGGCCTGCCTTCCATCCATCAGCAGCTGTATGTATGTGAGTACCCGTATGCCACTGTGGAACAGGTAAGTGATAATTCAGTTTCTATACATATATTGACTTTCTTTGTTGTCATACAGGTTTTCAGGAACCCATGATTTCCTCAATCCCTGAAGGTTTATCTATCTAAGAAGGGTTAGGTGCTCCGGCTCCTTCTGCATTCCTTTTTTCACCCAATGCTCACTCACGTCAGCTGGATTACAAGGTAAAAGCATGTTATCTGTTTACAATAATACATTTAATGTATCTTCAAACATGAATACAAATTTTCACTGGTGATGGGCTGCCTTGTCCCAACACAGTCTCATCATCCATCTCCAAATGTGTGGCTGTCTTTATGTCCATCTGCATCTCTGGCGTTTTGGTTTTCTTTCCATCTGAAGGTGTGGCTGGCTTTTTATCTATGTTCAACTGTTTGACTTTCTTTTTGCAACTGTGTGAGGCCTGCCTTCCATCCATCAGCAGCTGTATGTGAGTATCCGTGTGCCACCGTGGAACAAGTAAGTGATAATTAAGTTTCTATACATATATTGACTTTCTTTTTTGTCATACAGGTTTTCAGGAAGCCATGATATCCTCAATCCCTAAAAGTGTATCCAGCTAAGAAGGGTTAGGTGCTCCGGCTCCTTCTGCATTCCTTTTTTTACCCAACGCTCACTTACTTCAGCTGGATTACAAGGTAAAAGCATGTTACCTGTTTACAATAATACATTTAATGTATCTTCAAACATAGATACAAATTTACACTGGTGATGGGCTGCCTTGCCCCAACACAGTCTCATCATCCATCTCCAAATGTGTGGCTGTCTGCATGTCAATCTGCATCTCTGGCAGTTTGGTTTTCTTTCTATCTGAAACTGTGGCTGGCTTTTTATCTATGTTCAACTTTTTGACATTTTTTTTGCAACTGTGTTAGGTCTGCTTTCTATCCATCAGCAGCTGTATGTATGTGAGTATCCGTGTGCCACTGTGGAACAGGTAAGTGATAATTAAGTTTCTATACATATAGTGACTTTCCTTTTTGTCATACAGATTCTTTGGAACCCATGATATCCTCAATCCCTGAAGGTGTATCCATCTAAGAAGGGTTAGGTGCTCCGGCTCCTTCTGCATTCCTTTTTTCACCCAACGCTCACTCACTTCAGCTGGATTACAAGGTAAAAGCACGTTACCTATTTACAATAATACACTTAATGTATCTTCAAACAAAGATAAAAATTTACCGCGGTGATGGGCTGCCTTGCCCCAACACAGTCTCATCATCCATCTCCAAATGTGTGGCTGTCTGCATATCCATCTTCATCTCTGGCGTTTTGGTTTTCTTTCCATCTGATCTGATCTATGTTCAACTGTTTGACTTTCTTATTGTAACTGTATGAGGCCTGCCTTCCATCCATCAGCAGCTGTATGTATGTGAGTACCCGTATGCCACTGTGGAACAGGTAAGTGATCATTCTGTTTCTATACATATATTGACTTTCTTTTTTGTCATACAGGTTTTCAGGAAGCCATGATATCCTCAATCCCTGAAGTTGTATCCATCTAAGAAGTGTTAGGTGCTCCGTCTCATTCTGCATTTTCTTTTACCCAACGCTCACTTGCTTCAGCTGGATTACAAGGTAAAAGCATGTTACCTGTTTACAATAATACATTTAATGTATCTTCAAACATAGATACAAATTTACACTGGTGATGGGCTACCTTGCCCCAACACAGTCTCCTCATCCATCTCCAAATGTGTGGCTGTCTTTATGTCCATCTGCATCTCTGGCGTTTTGGTTTTCTTTCCATCTGAAGGTGTGGCTGGCTTTTTATCTATGTTCAACTGTTTGACTTTCTTTTTGCAACTGTGTGAGGCCTGCCTTCCATCCATCAGCAGCTGTATGTGAGTATCCGTGTGCCACCGTGGAACAAGTAAGTGATAATTAAGTTTCTATACATATATTGACTTTCTTTTTTGTCATACAGGTTTTCAGGAAGCCATGATATCCTCAATCCCTAAAAGTGTATCCAGCTAAGAAGGGTTAGGTGCTCCGGCTCCTTCTGCATTCCT
Source organism: Salminus brasiliensis (assembly GCF_030463535.1). Taxonomy (NCBI): domain Eukaryota; kingdom Metazoa; phylum Chordata; class Actinopteri; order Characiformes; family Bryconidae; genus Salminus; species Salminus brasiliensis. The sequence goes on from NC_132896.1 coordinate 18,495,458, forward strand.
TTTTTTACCCAACGCTCACTTACTTCAGCTGGATTACAAGGTAAAAGCATGTTACCTGTTTACAATAATACATTTAATGTATCTTCAAACATAGATACAAATTTACACTGGTGATGGGCTGCCTTGCCCCAACACAGTCTCATCATCCATCTCCAAATGTGTGGCTGTCTGCATGTCAATCTGCATCTCTGGCAGTTTGGTTTTCTTTCTATCTGAAACTGTGGCTGGCTTTTTATCTATGTTCAACTTTTTGACATTTTTTTTGCAACTGTGTTAGGTCTGCTTTCTATCCATCAGCAGCTGTATGTATGTGAGTATCCGTGTGCCACTGTGGAACAGGTAAGTGATAATTAAGTTTCTATACATATAGTGACTTTCCTTTTTGTCATACAGATTCTTTGGAACCCATGATATCCTCAATCCCTGAAGGTGTATCCATCTAAGAAGGGTTAGGTGCTCCGGCTCCTTCTGCATTCCTTTTTTCACCCAACGCTCACTCACTTCAGCTGGATAACAAGGTAAAAGCATGTTACCTGTTAACAATAATACATGTAATGTATCTTCAAACATAGATATAAATTTACACTGGGGATGGGCTGCCTTGCCCCAACACAGTCTCATCATCCATCTCCAAATGGGTGGCTGTCTGCATGTCCATCTGCATCTCTGACTTTTTGGTTTTCATTCCATCTGAAGTTGTTGCTGGCTTTTCATCTATGTTCAACTGTATGACTTTCTTTTTGCAACTGTGTGAGGCCTGCCTTCCATACATAAGCAGCTGTTTGTATGTGAGTATCCGTGTGCCACTGTGGAACAGGTAAGTGATAATTCAGTTTCTATACATATATTGACTTTCTTTTTTGTCATACAGGTTTTCAGGAACCCATGATTTCCTCAATCCCTGAAAGTGTATCCATCTAAGAAGTGTTAGGTGCTCCGGCTTCCTCTGCATTCCTTTTTTCACCCAACGCTCACTCGCTTCAGCTGGATTACAAGGTAAAAGCATGTTATCTGTTTACAATAATACATTTAATGTATCTTCAAACATAGATACAAATTTTCACTGGTGATTGGCTGCCTTGCCCCAACACAGTCTCATCATTAATCTCCAAATCTGTGGCTGTCTGCATGTCCATCTGCATCTCTGGCTGTTTGGTTTTCTTTCAATCTGAAGCTGTTGCTGGCTTTTTATCTATGTTCAACTGTTTGACTTTCTTTTTGCAACTGCGAGATCTGCTTTCTATCCATCAGCAGCTGTATGTTTGTGAGTATCCGTATGCCACTGTGGAACAGGTAAGTGATAATTCAGTTTCTGTACATATATTGACTTTCTTTTTTGTCATACAGGTTTTCAGGAACCCATGATATCCTCAATCCCTGAATATGTATCCAGCTAAGAAGGGTTAGGTGCTCCGGCTCTGTTTGCATTCCTTTTTTCACCTAACGCTCACTCACTTCAGCTGGATAACAAGGTAAAAGCATGTTACCTGTTAACAATAATACATGTAATGTATCTTCAAACATAGATATAAATTTACACTGGGGATGGGCTGCCTTGCCCCAACACAGTCTCATCATCCATCTCCAAATGGGTGGCTGTCTGCATGTCCATCTGCATCTCTGACTTTTTGGTTTTCATTCCATCTGAAGTTGTTGCTGGCTTTTCATCTATGTTCAACTGTATGACTTTCTTTTTGCAACTGTGTGAGGCCTGCCTTCCAAACATAAGCAGCTGTTTGTATGTGAGTATCCGTGTGCCACTGTGGAACAGGTAAGTGATAATTCACTTTCTATACATATATTGACTGTCCTTTTTGTCATACAGTATTTCAGAAACCCTTGATATCCTCAATCCCTTAAAGTGTATCCAGCTAAGAAGGGTTAAGTGCTCCGGCTCCCTCTGCATTCTTTTTTTCACCCAACGCTCCCTCACTTCAGATGGATTACAAGGTAAGAACATGTTACCTGTTTGCAACAATACATTTAATGTATCTTCAAATACACATACAAATTTACACTGGTGATGGGCTGCCTTGCCCCAACACAGTCTCATCATTCATCTCCAAATCTGTGGCTGTCTGCATGTCCATCTGCATCTCTGGCTGTTTGCTTTTCTTTCTAATTGAAGCTGTGGCTGGTTTTTTATCTATGTACAACTGCTTGACTTCATTTTGCAACTGTGTGAGGCCTGTTTTCTATCCATCAGCAGCTGTACGTATGTGAGTATCCGTGTGCCACTGTGGAACAGGTAAGTGATAATTCAGTTTCTATACATATATTGACTTTCTTTTTTATCGTACAGTTTTTTTGGAACCCGTGATATCCTCAATCCCTGACAGTGTATCCATCTAAGAAGGGTTAGGTGCTCGGGCTCCCTCTGCATTCCTTTTTTCACCCAACGCTCACTCACTTCAGCTGGATTACAAGGTAAGAACATGTTATCTGTTTACAATAATACATTTAATGTATCTTCAAACATAGATACAAATTTACACCGGTAATGGGCTGCCTTGCCCCAACACAGTCTCATCGTCAATCTTCTAATGTGTGGCTGTCTACATGTCCATCTGCATCTCTGACGTTTTGGTTTTCTTTACATCAGAAGCTGTGGCTTGCTTTTTATCTATGTTCAACTGTCTGACTTTCTTTTTGCAACTGTGTGAGGTCTGCTTTTTGTCCATCAACAGTTGTATGTCTGTGAGTGTCCGTATGCCACTGTGGAACAGGTAAGTGATAATTCAGTTTCTATACATATATTGACTTTATTTTTTGTCATCCAGGTTTTCAGGAACCCATGATATACTCAATCCCTAAAAGTGTATCCAGCTAAGAAGGGTTAGGTGCTCCGGCTCCCTCTGCATTCCTTTTTTCACCTAACGCTCACTTACTTGAGCTGGATTACAAGGTAAGAACATGTTACCTGTTAACAATAATACATGTAATGTATCTTCAAACATAGATACACATTTACACTGGTGATGGGCTGACTTGCCCCAACACAGTCTCATCATCCATCTCCAAATATGTGGCTGTCTGCATGTCCATCTGCACCTCTGGCGTTTTGGTTTTCTTTCCATCTGAAGCTGTGGCTGGCTTTTTATCTATGTTCAACTGTTTAACTTTGTTTTTGCGAATGTGTGAGGCCTGCCTTCCATCCATCAGCAGCTGTATGTATGTGAGTATCCGTTTGCCACTGTGGAACAGGTAAGTGATAATTCAGTTTCTATCCATATATTGACTTTCTTTTTTGTCATACAATTTTTCAGGAACCCATGATATACTCAATCCCTAAAAGTGTATCCAGCTAAGAAGGGTTAGGTGCTCTGGCTCCCTCTGCATTCCTTTTTTCACCCAACGCTCACTTACTTCAGCTGGATTACAAGGTAAAAGCATGTTACCTGTTTACAATAATACATTTAATGTATCTTCAAACATGAATACAAATTTTCAGTGGTGATGGGCTGCCTTGTCCCAACACAGTCTCATCATCCATCTCCAAATGTGTGGCTGTCTTTATGTCCATCTGCATCTCTGGCGTTTTGGTTTTCTTTCCATCTGAAGGTGTGGCTGGCTTTTTATCTATGTTCAACTGTTTGACTTTCTTTTTGCAACTGTGTGAGGCCTGCCTTCCATCCATCAGCAGCTGTATGTGAGTATCCGTGTGCCACCGTGGAACAAGTAAGTGATAATTAAGTTTCTATACATATATTGACTTTCTTTTTTGTCATACAGGTTTTCAGGAAGCCATGATATCCTCAATCCCTAAAAGTGTATCCAGCTAAGAAGGGCTAGGTGCTCCGGCTCCTTCTGCATTCCTTTTTTTACCCAACGCTCACTTACTTCAGCTGGATTACAAGGTAAAAGCATGTTACCTGTTTACAATAATACATTTAATGTATCTTCAAACATAGATACAAATTTACACTGGTGATTGGCTGCCTTGCCCCAACACAGTCTCATCATCCATCTCCAAATGTGTGGCTGTCTGCATGTCCATCTGCATCTCTGACTTTTTGGTTTTCATTCCATCTGAAGTTGTTGCTGGCTTTTCATCTATGTTCAACTGTCTGACTTTCTTTTTGCAACTGTGTGAGGCCTGCCTTCCATACATAAGCAGCTGTTTGTATGTGAGTATCCGTGTGCCACTTTGGAACAGGTAAGTGATAATTCACTTTCTATACATATATTGACTGTCCTTTTTGTCATACAGTATTTCAGAAACCCTTGATATCCTCAATCCCTTAAAGTGTATCCAGCTAAGAAGGGTTAAGTGCTCCGGCTCCCTCTGCATTATTTTTTTCACCCAACGCTCCCTCACTTCAGATGGATTACAAGGTAAGAACATGTTACCTGTTTGCAACAATACATTTAATGTATCTTCAAATATACATACAAATTTACACTGGTGATGGGCTGCCTTGCCCCAACACAGTCTCATCATTCATCTCCAAATCTGTGGCTGTCTGCATGTCCATCTGCATCTCCAGCTGTTTGCTTTTCTTTCTATCTGAAGCTGTGGCTGGTTTTTTATCTATGTACAACTGCTTGACTTCATTTTGCAAATGTGTGAGGCCTGTTTTCTATCCATCAGCAGCTGTACGTATGTGAGTATCCGTGTGCCACTGTGGAACAGGTAAGTGATAATTCAGTTTCTATACATATATTGACTTTCTTTTTTGTCGTACAGTTTTTTAGGAACCCGTGATATCCTCAATCCCTGACGGTGTATCCATCTAAGGAGGGTTAGGTGCTCGGGTTCCCTCTGCATTCCTTTTTTCACCCAACGCTCACTCACTTCAGCTGGATTACAAGGTAAGAACATGTTATCTGTTTACAATAATACATTTAATGTATCTTCAAACATAGATACAAATTTACACCGGTAATGGGCTGCCTTGCCCCAACACAGTCTCATCGTCAATCTTCTAATGTGTGGCTGTCTACATGTCCATCTGCATCTCTGACGTTTTGGTTTTCTTTACATCAGAAGCTGTGGCTTGCTTTTTATCTATGTTCAACTGTCTGACTTTCTTTTTGCAACTGTGTGAGGTCTGCTTTTTGTCCATCAACAGTTGTATGTCTGTGAGTATCCGTATGCCACTGTGGAACAGGTAAGTGATAATTCAGTTTCTATACATATATTGACTTTATTTTTTGTCATACAGGTTTTCAGGAACCCATGATTTCCTCAGTCCCTGAAAGTGTATCCATCTAAGAAGTGTTAGGTGCTCCGGCTCCCTCTGCATTCCTTTTTTCACCCAACGCTCACTTACTTCAGCTGGATTACAAGGTAAAAGCATGTTACCTGTTTACAATAATACATTTAATGTATCTTCAAACATGAATACAAATTTTCACTGGTGATGGGCTGCCTTGTCCCAACACAGTCTCATCATCCATCTCCAAATGTGTGGCTGTCTGCATGTCAATCTGCATCTCTGGCAGTTTGGTTTTCTTTCTATCTGAAACTGTGGCTGGCTTTTTATCTATGTTCAACTTTTTGACATTTTTTTTGCAACTGTGTTAGGTCTGCTTTCTATCCATCAGCAGCTGTATGTATGTGAGTATCCGTGTGCCACTGTGGAACAGGTAAGTGATAATTCAGTTTCTATACATATATTGACTTTCTTTTTTGTCATACAGGTTTTCAGGAACCCATGATTTCCTCAATCCCTGAAGGTTTATCTATCTAAGAAGGGTTAGGTGCTCCGGCTCCTTCTGCATTCCTTTTTTCACCCAATGCTCACTCACTTCAGCTGGATTACAAGGTAAAAGCATGTTATCTGTTTACAATAATACATTTAATGTATCTTCAAACATAGATACAAATTTACACTGGTGATGGGCTGCCTTTCCCCAACACAGTCTCATCATCAATCTCCAAATGTGTGGCTGTCAGCATGTCAATCTGCATCTCTGGCTTTTTGGTTTTCGTTCCATCTGAAGCTGTGGCTGGCTTTTTATCTATGATCAACTGTTTGACTTTCTTTTTGCAACTGTGTGAGGCCTGCTTTCTATCCATCAGCAGCTGTATGTATGTGAGCATCCGTATGCTACTGTGGATAAGGTAAGTGATAATTCAGTTTCTATACATATATTGACTTTCTTTTTTATCATACAGGTTCTTGGGAATCCCTGATATCCTCAATACTTGAAAGTGTATCCATCTAAGAAGGGTTAGGTGCTCCGGCTCCCTCTGCATTACCTTTTTCACCCAACGCTCACTCACTTCAGCTGGATTACAAGGTAAAAGCATGTTACCTGTTTACAATAATACATTTAATGTATCTTCAAACATAGATACAAATTTACACTGGTGATGGGCTACATTGCCCCAACACAGTCTCCTCATCCATCTCCAAATGTGTGGCTGTCTGCATGTCCATCTGCATCTCTGGCTTTTTGGTTTTCTTTTCTTTCTGAAGATGTGGCTGACTTTTTATCTATGTTCAACTGTTTGACTTTCTTTTTCAACTGTGTGAGGTCTGCTTTCTATCCATCAGCAGCTGTATGTATTTGGGTATCCGTATGCCACTGTGGAACAGGTAAGTGCTAATTCTGTTTCTATACATATATTGACTTTCTTTTTTGTCATACAGGTTTTCAGGGAGCCATGATATCCTCAATCCCTGAAAGTGTATCCATCTAAGAAGGGTTTGGTGCTCCGTCTCATTCTGCATTTTCTTTTACCCAACACTCACTTGCTTCAGCTGGATTACAAGGTAAAAGCATGCTATCTGTTTACAATAATACATTTGATGTATCTTCAAACATAGATATAAATTTACACTGGTGATGGGCTGCCTTGCCCCAACACAGTCATCATCCATCTCCAAATGTGTGGCTGTCTGCATGTCAATCTGCATCTCTGACTTTTTGGTTTTCTTTCTATCTGAAACTGTAGCTGGTTTTTTAGCTATGTACAACGGTTTGACTTCATTTTGCAACTGTGTGAGGCCTGCTTTCTATCCATCAGCAGCTGTACGTATGTGAGTACCCGTATGCCACTGTGGAACAGGTAAGTGATAATTCAGTTTCTATACATATATTGACTTTCTTTTTTGTCATCCAGGTTCTCTGGAATCCATGATATCCTCAATCCCTGAAGGTGTATCCAGCTAAGAAGGGTTAGGTGCTCCGGCTCTGTTTGCATTCCTTTTTTCACCCAACGCTCACTCACTTCAGCTGGATAACAAGGTAAATGCATGTTACCTGTTAACAATAATAAATGTAATGTATCTTCAAACATAGATATAAATTTACACTGGTGATAGGCTGCCTTGCCCCAACACATTCTCATCGTCAATCTCCTAATTTGTTGCTCTCTGCATGTCCATCTGTATCTCTGGCTTTTTGGTTTTCATTCCATCTGAAGCTGTTGCTGGCTTTTTATCTATGTTCAACTGTTTGACTTTCTTTTTGCAACTGTGTGAGGCCTGCCTTCCATCCATCAGCAGCTGTATGTATGTGAGTATCTGTATGCCACTGTGGAACAGGTAAGTGATAATTCAGTTTCTATACATATATTGACTTTCTTTTTTGTCATACAGGTTTTCAGGAACCCATGATATACTCAATCCCTAAAAGTGTATCCAGCTAAGAAGGGTTAGGTGCTCCGGCTCCCTCTGCATTCCTTTTTTCACCCAACGCTCACTTACTTGAGCTGGATTACAAGGTAAGAACATGTTACCTGTTAACAATAATACATGTAATGTATCTTCAAACATAGATACACATTTACACTGGTGATGGGCTGACTTGCCCCAACACAGTCTCATCATCCATCTCCAAATATGTGGCTGTCTGCATGTCCATCTGCACCTCTGGCGTTTTGGTTTTCTTTCCATCTGAAGCTGTGGCTGGCTTTTTATCTATGTTCAACTTTTTAACTTTGTTTTTGCGAATGTGTGAGGCCTGCCTTCCATCCATCAGCAGCTGTATGTATTTGAGTATCCGTTTGCCACTGTGGAACAGGTAAGTGATAATTCAGTTTCTATCCATATATTGACTTTCTTTTTTGTCATACAATTTTTCAGGAACCCATGATATACTCAATCCCTAAAAGTGTATCCAGCTAAGAAGGGTTAGGTGCTCTGGCTCCCTCTGCATTCCTTTTTTCACCCAACGCTCACTTACTTCAGCTGGATTACAAGGTAAAAGCATGTTACCTGTTTACAATAATACATTTAATGTATCTTCAAACATGAATACAAATTTTCAGTGGTGATGGGCTGCCTTGTTCCAACACAGTCTCATCATCCATCTCCAAATGTGTGGCTGTCTTTATGTCCATCTGCATCTCTGGCGTTTTGGTTTTCTTTCCATCTGAAGGTGTGGCTGGCTTTTTATCTATGTTCAACTGTTTGACTTTCTTTTTGCAACTGTGTGAGGCCTGCCTTCCATCCATCAGCAGCTGTATGTGAGTATCCGTGTGCCACCGTGGAACAAGTAAGTGATAATTAAGTTTCTATACATATATTGACTTTCTTTTTTGTCATACAGGTTTTCAGGAAGCCATGATATCCTCAATCCCTAAAAGTGTATCCAGCTAAGAAGGGTTAGGTCCTCTGGCTCCTTCTGCATTCCTTTTTTTACCCAACGCTCACTTACTTCAGCTGGATTACAAGGTAAAAGCATGTTACCTGTTTACAATAATACATTTAATGTATCTTCAAACATAGATACAAATTTACACTGGTGATGGGCTGCCTTGCCCCAACACAGTCTCATCATCCATCTCCAAATGTGTGGCTGTCTGCATGTCCATCTGCATCTCTGACTTTTTGGTTTTCATTCCATCTGAAGTTGTTGCTGGCTTTTCATCTATGTTCAACTGTCTGACTTTCTTTTTGCAACTGTGTGAGGCCTGCCTTCCATACATAAGCAGCTGTTTGTATGTGAGTATCCGTGTGCCACTTTGGAACAGGTAAGTGATAATTCACTTTCTATACATATATTGACTGTCCTTTTTGTCATACAGTATTTCAGAAACCCTTGATATCCTCAATCCCTTAAAGTGTATCCAGCTGAGAAGGGTTAAGTGCTCCGGCTCCCTCTGCATTCTTTTTTTCACCCAACGCTCCCTCACTTCAGATGGATTACAAGGTAAGAACATGTTACCTGTTTGCAACAATACATTTAATGTATCTTCAAATATACATACAAATTTACACTGGTGATGGGCTGCCTTGCCCCAACACAGTCTCATCATTCATCTCCAAATCTGTGGCTGTCTGCATGTCCATCTGCATCTCCGGCTGTTTGCTTTTCTTTCTATCTGAAGCTGTGGCTGGTTTTTTATCTATGTACAACTGCTTGACTTCATTTTGCAAATGTGTGAGGCCTGTTTTCTATCCATCAGCAGCTGTATGTATGTGAGTATCCGTGTGCCACTGTGGAACAGGTAAGTGATAATTCAGTTTCTATACATATATTGACTTTCTTTTTTGTCGTACAGTTTTTTAGGAACCCGTGATATCCTCAATCCCTGACGGTGTATCCATCTAAGAAGGGTTAGGTGCTCGGGTTCCCTCTGCATTCCTTTTTTCACCCAACGCTCACTCACTTCAGCTGGATTACAAGGTAAGAACATGTTATCTGTTTACAATAATACATTTAATGTATCTTCAAACATAGATACAAATTTACACCGGTAATGGGCTGCCTTGCCCCAACACAGTCTCATCGTCAATCTTCTAATGTGTGGCTGTCTACATGTCCATCTGCATCTCTGACGTTTTGGTTTTCTTTACATCAGAAGCTGTGGCTTGCTTTTTATCTATGTTCAACTGTCTGACTTTCTTTTTGCAACTGTGTGAGGTCTGCTTTTTGTCAATCAACAGTTGTATGTCTGTGAGTATCCGTATGCCACTGTGGAAAAGGTAAGTGATAATTCAGTTTCTATACATATATTGACTTTATTTTTTGTCATACAGGTTTTCAGGAACCCATGATTTCCTCAATCCCTGAAAGTGTATCCATCTAAGAAGTGTTAGGTGCTCCGGCTCCCTCTGCATTCCTTTTTTCACCCAACGCTCACTTACTTCAGCTGGATTACAAGGTAAAAGCATGTTACCTGTTTACAATAATACATTTAATGTATCTTCAAACATGAATACAAATTTTCACTGGTGATGGGCTGCCTTGTCCCAACACAGTCTCATCATCCATCTCCAAATGTGTGGCTGTCTGCATGTCAATCTGCATCTCTGGCAGTTTGGTTTTCTTTCTATCTGAAACTGTGGCTGGCTTTTTATCTATGTTCAACTTTTTGACATTTTTTTTGCAACTGTGTTAGGTCTGCTTTCTATCCATCAGCAGCTGTATGTATGTGAGTATCCGTGTGCCACTGTGGAACAGGTAAGTGATAATTCAGTTTCTATACATATATTGACTTTCTTTTTTGTCATACAGGTTTTCAGGAACCCATGATTTCCTCAATCCCTGAAGGTTTATCTATCTAAGAAGGGTTAGGTGCTCCGGTTCCTTCTGCATTCCTTTTTTCACCCAATGCTCACTCACTTCAGCTGGATTACAAGGTAAAAGCATGTTATCTGTTTACAATAGTACATTTAATGTATCTTCAAACATAGATACAAATTTACACTGGTGATGGGCTACATTGCCCCAACACAGTCTCCTCATCCATCTCCAAATGTGTGGCTGTCTGCATGTCCATCTGCATCTCTGGCTTTTTGGTTTTCTTTTCTTTCTGAAGATGTGGCTGGCTTTTTATCTATGTTCAACTGTTTGACTTTCTTTTTCAACTGTGTGAGGTCTGCTTTCTATCCATCAGCAGCTGTATGTATTTGGGTATCCGTATGCCACTGTGGAACAGGTAAGTGCTAATTCTGTTTCTATACATATATTGACTTTCTTTTTTGTCATACAGGTTTTCAGGGAGCCATGATATCCTCAATCCCTGAAAGTGTATCCATCTAAGAAGGGTTTGGTGCTCCGTCTCATTCTGCATTTTCTTTTACCCAACACTCACTTGCTTCAGCTGGATTACAAGGTAAAAGCATGCTATCTGTTTACAATAATACATTTGATGTATCTTCAAACATAGATATAAATTTACACTGGTGATGGGCTGCCTTGCCCCAACACAGTCATCATCCATCTCCAAATGTGTGGCTGTCTGCATGTCAATCTGCATCTCTGACTTTTTGGTTTTCTTTCTATCTGAAACTGTAGCTGGTTTTTTAGCTATGTACAACGGTTTGACTTCATTTTGCAACTGTGTGAGGCCTGCTTTCTATCCATCAGCAGCTGTACGTATGTGAGTACCCGTATGCCACTGTGGAACAGGTAAGTGATAATTCAGTTTCTATACATATATTGACTTTCTTTTTTGTCATCCAGGTTCTCTGGAATCCATGATATCCTCAATCCCTGAAGGTGTATCCAGCTAAGAAGGGTTAGGTGCGCCGGCTCTGTTTGCATTCCTTTTTTCACCCAACGCTCACTCACTTCAGCTGGATAACAAGGTAAATGCATGTTACCTGTTAACAATAATAAATGTAATGTATCTTCAAACATAGATATAAATTTACACTGGTGATAGGCTGCCTTGCCCCAACACATTCTCATCGTCAATCTCCTAGTTTGTTGCTCTCTGCATGTCCATCTGTATCTCTGGCTTTTTGGTTTTCATTCCATCTGAAGCTGTTGCTGGCTTTTTATCTATGTTCAACTGTTTGACTTTCTTTTTGCAACTGTGTGAGGCCTGCCTTCCATCCATCAGCAGCTGTATGTATGTGAGTATCTGTATGCCACTGTGGAACAGGTAAGTGATAATTCAGTTTCTATACATATATTGACTTTCTTTTTTGTCATACAGGTTTTCAGGAACCCATGATTTCCTCAATCCCTGAAAGTGTATCCATCTAAGAAGTGTTAGGTGCTCCGGCTTCCTCTGCATTCCTTTTTTCACCCAACGCTCACTCGCTTCAGCTGGATTACAAGGTAAAAGCATGTTATCTGTTTACAATAATACATTTAATGTATCTTCAAACATAGATACAAATTTTCACTGGTGATGGGCTGCCTTGCCCCAACACAGTCTCATCATCCATCTCCAAATCTGTGGCTGTCTGCATGTCCATCTGCATCTCTGGCTGTTTGGTTTTCTTTCAATCTGAAGCTGTTGCTGGCTTTTTATCTATGTTCAACTGTTTGACTTTCTTTTTGCAACTGCGAGATCTGCTTTCTATCCATCAGCAGCTGTATGTATGTGAGTATCCGTATGCCACTGTGGAACAGGTAAGTGATAATTCAGTTTCTGTACATATATTGACTTTCTTTTTTGTCATACAGGTTTTCAGGAACCCATGATATCCTCAATCCCTGAACGTGTATCCAGCTAAGAAGGGTTAGGAGCTCCGGCTCTTTTTGCATTCCTTTTTTCACCCAACGCTCACTCACTTCAGATGGATAACCAGGTAAAAGCATGTTACCTGTTAACAATAATACATGTAATGTATCTTCAAACATAGATATAAATTTACACTGGGGATGGGCTGCCTTGCCCCAACACAGTCTCATCATCCATCTCCAAATGGGTGGCTGTCTGCATGTCCATCTGCATCTCTGACTTTTTGGTTTTCATTCCATCTGACGTTGTTGCTGGCTTTTCATCTATGTTCAACTGTATGACTTTCTTTTTGCAACTGTGTGAGGCCTGCCTTCCATACATAAGCAGCTGTTTGTATGTGAGTATCCGTGTGCCACTGTGGAACAGGTAAGTGATAATTCACTTTCTATCCATATATTGACTGTCCTTTTTGTCATACAGTATTTCAGAAACCCTTGATATCCTCAATCCCTTAAAGTGTATCCAGCTAAGAAGGGTTAAGTGCTCCGGCTCCCTCTGCATTCTTTTTTTCACCCAACGCTCCCTCACTTCAGATGGATTACAAGGTAAGAACATGTTACCTGTTTGCAACAATACATTTAATGTATCTTCAAATATACATACAAATTTACACTGGTGATGGGCTGCCTTGCCCCAACACAGTCTCATCATTCATCTCCAAATCTGTGGCTGTCTACATGTCCATCTGCATCTCTGACGTTTTGGTTTTCTTTACATCAGAAGCTGTGGCTTGCTTTTTATCTATGTTCAACTGTCTGACTTTCTTTTTGCAACTGTGTGAGGTCTGCTTTTTGTCCATCAACAGTTGTATGTCTGTGAGTATCCGTATGCCACTGTGGAACAGGTAAGTAATAATTCAGTTTCTATACATATATTGACTTTATTTTTTGTCATCCAGGTTTTCAGGAACCCATGATATACTCAATCCCTAAAAGTGTATCCAGCTAAGAAGGGTTAGGTGCTCCGGCTCCCTCTGCATTCCTTTTTTCACCCAACGCTCACTTACTTGAGCTGGATTACAAGGTAAGAACATGTTACCTGTTAACAATAATACATGTAATGTATCTTCAAACATAGATACACATTTACACTGGTGATGGGCTGACTTGCCCCAACACAGTCTCATCATCCATCTCCAAATGTGTGGCTGTCTTTATGTCCATCTGCATCTCTGGCGTTTTGGTTTTCTTTCCATCTGAAGGTGTGGCTGGCTTTTTATCTATGTTCAACTGTTTGACTTTATTTTTGCAACTGTGTGAGGCCTGCCTTCCATCCATCAGCAGCTGTATGTAAGTATCCGTGTGCCACCGTGGAACAAGTAAGTGATAATTAAGTTTCTATACATATATTGACTTTCTTTTTTGTCATACAGGTTTTCAGGAAGCCATGATATCCTCAATCCCTAAAAGTGTATCCAGCTAAGAAGGGTTAGGTGCTCCGGCTCCTTCTGCATTCCTTTTTTTACCCAACGCTCACTTGCTTCAGCTGGATTACAAGGTAAAAGCATGTTACCTGTTTACAATAATACATTTAATGTATCTTCAAACATAGATACAAATTTACACTGGTGATGGGCTACCTTGCCCCAACACAGTCTCCTCATCCATCTCCAAATGTGTGGCTGTCTGCATGTCCATCTGCATCTCTGGCTTTTTGGTTTTCTTTCCATATGAAGCTGTGGCTGGCTTTTTATCCATGTTCAACTGTTTGACTTTCTTTTTGCAACTGTGTGAGGTCTGCTTTCTATCCATCAGCAGCTGTTTGTATGTGAGCATCCGTATGCTACTGTGGATAAGGTAAGTGATAATTCAGTTTCTATACATATATTGACTTTCTTTTTTATCATACAGGTTCTTGGGAATCCCTGATATCCTTAATACTTGAAAGTGTATCCATCTAAGAAGGGTTAGGTGCTCCGGCTCCTTCTGCATTCCTTTTTTCACCCAACGCTCACTCACTTCAGCTGGATTACAAGGTAAAAGCATGTTACCTATTTACAATAATACACTAAATGTATCTTCAAACAAAGATAAAAATTTACCGCGGTGATGGGCTGCCTTGCCCAAACACAGTCTCATCATCCATCTCCAAATGTGTGGCTGTCTGCATATCCATCTTCATCTCTGGCGTTTTGGTTTTCTTTCCATCTGATCTGATCTATGTTCAACTGTTTGACTTTCTTATTGTAACTGTATGAGGCCTGCTTTCTATCCATCAGCAGCTGTACGTATGTGAGTACCCGTATGCCAGTGTGGAACAGGTAAGTGATAATTCAGTTTCTATACATATATTGACTTTCTTTTTTGTCATACAGGTTTTCAGGAACCCATGATTTCCTCAATCCCTGAAGGTTTATCTATCTAAGAAGGGTTAGGTGCTCCGGCTCCTTCTGCATTCCTTTTTTCACCCAACGCTCACTCACTTCAGCTGGATTACAAGGTAAAAGCATGTTACCTGTTCACAATAATACATTTAATGTATCTTCAAACATAGATACAAATTTACACTGGTGATGGGCTGCCTTGCCCCAACACAGTCTCATCGTCAATCTCCTAATGTGTGGCTATCTGCATGTCCATATGTATCTCTGGCGTTTTGGTTTTCTTTCCATCTGAAGCTGTTGCTGGCTTTTTATCTATGTTCAACTGTTTGACTTTCTTTTTGCAACTGTAAGATCTGCTTTCTATCCATCAGCAGCTGTATGTATGTGAGTATCCGTGTGCCACTGTGGAACAGGTAAGTGATAATTCAGTTTCTATACATATATTGACTTTCTTTTTTGTCATACAGATTCTCTGGAACCCATGATATCCTCAATCCCTGAAGGTGTATCCATCTAAGAAGGGTTAGGTGCTCCGGCTCCTTCTGCATTCCTTTTTTCACCCAACGCTCACTCACTTCAGCTGGATTACAAGGTAAAAGCATGTTACCTATTTACAATAATACACTTAATGTATCTTCAAACAAAGATAAAAATTTACCGCGGTGATGGGCTGCCTTGCCCCAACACAGTCTCATCATCCATCTCCAAATGTGTGGCTGTCTGCATATCCATCTTCATCTCTGGCGTTTTGGTTTTCTTTCCATCTGATCTGATCTATGTTCAACTGTTTGACTTTCTTATTGTAACTGTATGAGGCCTGCCTTCCATCCATCAGCAGCTGTATGAATGTGAGTACCCGTATGCCACTGTGGAACAGGTAAGTGATAATTCAGTTTCTATACATATATTGACTTTCTTTTTTGTCATACAGGTTTTCAGGAAGCCATGATATCCTCAATCCCTGAAAGTGTATCCATCTAAGAAGTGTTAGGTGCTCCGTCTCATTCTGCATTTTTTTTTTACCCAACGCTCACTTGCTTCAGCTGGATTACAAGGTAAAAGCATGTTACCTGTTTACAATAATACATTTAATGTATCTTCAAACATAGATACAAATTTACACTGGTGATGGGCTACCTTGCCCCAACACAGTCTCCTCATCCATCTCCAAATGTGTGGCTGTCTGCATGTCCATCTGCATCTCTGGCTTTTTGGTTTTCTTTCCATATGAAGCTGTGGCTGGCTTTTTATCCATGTTCAACTGTTTGACTTTCTTTTTGCAACTGTGTGAGGTCTGCTTTCTATCCATCAGCAGCTGTATGTATGTGAGCATCCGTATGCTACTGTGGATAAGGTAAGTGATAATTCAGTTTCTATACATATATTGACTTTCTTTTTTATCATACAGGTTCTTGGGAATCCCTGATATCCTCAATACTTGAAAGTGTATCCATCTAAGAAGGGTTAGGTGCTCCGGCTCCCTCTGCATTACCTTTTTCACCCAACGCTCACTCACTTCAGCTGGATTACAAGGTAAAAGCATGTTACCTGTTTACAATAATATATTTAATGTATCTTCAAACATAGATACAAATTTACACTGGTGATGGGCTACATTGCCCCAACACAGTCTCCTCATCCATCTCCAAATGTGTGGCTGTCTGCATGTCCATCTGCATCTCTGGCTGTTTGGTTTTCTTTTCTTTCTGAAGATGTGGCTGGCTTTTTATCTATGTTCAACTGTTTGACTTTCTTTTTGCAACTGTGTGAGGTCTGCTTTCTATGCATCAGCAGCTGTATGTATTTGGGTATCCGTATGCCACTGTGGAACAGGTAAGTGATAATTCTGTTTCTATACATATATTGACTTTCTTTTTTGTCATACAGGTTTTCAGGGAGCCATGATATCCTCAATCCCTGAAAGTGTATCCATCTAAGAAGGGTTTGGTGCTCCGTCTCATTCTGCATTTTCTTTTACCCAACACTCACTTGCTTCAGCTGGATTACAAGGTAAAAGCATGCTATCTGTTTACAATAATACATTTGATGTATCTTCAAACATAGATATAAATTTACACTGGTGATGGGCTGCCTTGCCCCAACACAGTCATCATCCATCTCCAAATGTGTGGCTGTCTGCATGTCAATCTGCATCTCTGACTTTTTGGTTTTCTTTCTATCTGAAACTGTAGCTGGTTTTTTAGCTATGTACAACGGGTTGACTTCATTTTGCAACTGTGTGAGGCCTGCTTTCCATACATAAGCAGCTGTTTGTATGTGAGTATCCGTGTGCCACTGTGGAACAGGTAAGTGATAATTCACTTTCTATCCATATATTGACTGTCCTTTTTGTCATACAGTATTTCAGAAACCCTTGATATCCTCAATCCCTTAAAGTGTATCCAGCTAAGAAGGGTTAAGTGCTCCGGCTCCCTCTGCATTCTTTTTTTCACCCAACGCTCCCTCACTTCAGATGGATTACAAGGTAAGAACATGTTACCTGTTTGCAACAATACATTTAATGTATCTTCAAATATACATACAAATTTACACTGGTGATGGGCTGCCTTGCCCCAACACAGTCTCATCATTCATCTCCAAATCTGTGGCTGTCTACATGTCCATCTGCATCTCTGACGTTTTGGTTTTCTTTACATCAGAAGCTGTGGCTTGCTTTTTATCTATGTTCAACTGTCTGACTTTCTTTTTGCAACTGTGTGAGGTCTGCTTTTTGTCCATCAACAGTTGTATGTCTGTGAGTATCCGTATGCCACTGTGGAACAGGTAAGTGATAATTCAGTTTCTATACATATATTGACTTTATTTTTTGTCATCCAGGTTTTCAGGAACCCATGATATACTCAATCCCTAAAAGTGTATCCAGCTAAGAAGGGTTAGGTGCTCCGGCTCCCTCTGCATTCCTTTTTTCACCCAACGCTCACTTACTTGAGCTGGATTACAAGGTAAGAACATGTTACCTGTTAACAATAATACATGTAATGTATCTTCAAACATAGATACACATTTACACTGGTGATGGGCTGACTTGCCCCAACACAGTCTCATCATCCATCTCCAAATGTGTGGCTGTCTTTATGTCCATCTGCATCTCTGGCGTTTTGGTTTTCTTTCCATCTGAAGGTGTGGCTGGCTTTTTATCTATGTTCAACTGTTTGACTTTATTTTTGCAACTGTGTGAGGCCTGCCTTCCATCCATCAGCAGCTGTATGTAAGTATCCGTGTGCCACCGTGGAACAAGTAAGTGATAATTAAGTTTCTATACATTTATTGACTTTCTTTTTTGTCATACAGGTTTTCAGGAAGCCATGATATCCTCAATCCCTAAAAGTGTATCCAGCTAAGAAGGGTTAGGTGCTCCGGCTCCTTCTGCATTCCTTTTTTTACCCAACGCTCACTTGCTTCAGCTGGATTACAAGGTAAAAGCATGTTACCTGTTCACAATAATACATTTAATGTATCTTCAAACATAGAAACACATTTACACTGGTGATGGGCTGCCTTGCCCCAACACAGTCTCATCGTCAATCTCCTAATGTGTGGCTATCTGCATGTCCATATGTATCTCTGGCGTTTTGGTTTTCTTTCCATCTGAAGCTGTTGCTGGCTTTTTATCTATGTTCAACTGTTTGACTTTCTTTTTGCAACTGTAAGATCTGCTTTCTATCCATCAGCAGCTGTATGTATGTGAGTATCCGTGTGCCACTGTGGAACAGGTAAGTGATAATTCAGTTTCTATACATATATTGACTTTCTTTTTTGTCATACAGATTCTCTGGAACCCATGATATCCTCAATCCCTGAAGGTGTATCCATCTAAGAAGGGTTAGGTGCTCCGGCTCCTTCTGCATTCCTTTTTTCACCCAACGCTCACTCACTTCAGCTGGATTACAAGGTAAAAGCATGTTACCTATTTACAATAATACACTTAATGTATCTTCAAACAAAGATAAAAATTTACCGCGGTGATGGGCTGCCTTGCCCCAACACAGTCTCATCATCCATCTCCAAATGTGTGGCTGTCTGCATATCCATCTTCATCTCTGGCGTTTTGGTTTTCTTTCCATCTGATCTGATCTATGTTCAACTGTTTGACTTTCTTATTGTAACTGTATGAGGCCTGCCTTCCATCCATCAGCAGCTGTATGAATGTGAGTACCCGTATGCCACTGTGGAACAGGTAAGTGATAATTCAGTTTCTATACATATATTGACTTTCTTTTTTGTCATACAGGTTTTCAGGAAGCCATGATATCCTCAATCCCTGAAAGTGTATCCATCTAAGAAGTGTTAGGTGCTCCGTCTCATTCTGCATTTTTTTTTTACCCAACGCTCACTTGCTTCAGCTGGATTACAAGGTAAAAGCATGTTACCTGTTTACAATAATACATTTAATGTATCTTCAAACATAGATACAAATTTACACTGGTGATGGGCTACCTTGCCCCAACACAGTCTCCTCATCCATCTCCAAATGTGTGGCTGTCTGCATGTCCATCTGCATCTCTGGCTTTTTGGTTTTCTTTCCATATGAAGCTGTGGCTGGCTTTTTATCCATGTTCAACTGTTTGACTTTCTTTTTGCAACTGTGTGAGGTCTGCTTTCTATCCATCAGCAGCTGTATGTATGTGAGCATCCGTATGCTACTGTGGATAAGGTAAGTGATAATTCAGTTTCTATACATATATTGACTTTCTTTTTTATCATACAGGTTCTTGGGAATCCCTGATATCCTCAATACTTGAAAGTGTATCCATCTAAGAAGGGTTAGGTGCTCCGGCTCCCTCTGCATTACCTTTTTCACCCAACGCTCACTCACTTCAGCTGGATAACAAGGTAAAAGCATGTTACCTGTTAACAATAATACATGTAATGTATCTTCAAACATAGATATAAATTTACACTGGGGATGGGCTGCCTTGCCCCAACACAGTCTCATCATCCATCTCCAAATGGGTGGCTGTCTGCATGTCCATCTGCATCTCTGACTTTTTGGTTTTCATTCCATCTGAAGTTGTTGCTGGCTTTTCATCTATGTTCAACTGTATGACTTTCTTTTTGCAACTGTGTGAGGCCTGCCTTCCATACATAAGCAGCTGTTTGTATGTGAGTATCCGTGTGCCACTGTGGAACAGGTAAGTGATAATTCACTTTCTATACATATATTGACTGTCCTTTTTGTCATACAGTATTTCAGAAACCCTTGATATCCTCAATCCCTTAAAGTGTATCCAGCTAAGAAGGGTTAAGTGCTCCGCCTCCCTCTGCATTCTTTTTTTCACCCAACGCTCCCTCACTTCAGATGGATTACAAGGTAAGAACATGTTACCTGTTTGCAACAATACATTTAATGTATCTTCAAATACACATACAAATTTACACTGGTGATGGGCTGCCTTGCCCCAACACAGTCTCATCATTCATCTCCAAATCTGTGGCTGTCTGCATGTCCATCTGCATCTCTGGCTGTTTGCTTTTCTTTCTAATTGAAGCTGTGGCTGGTTTTTTATCTATGTACAACTGCTTGACTTCATTTTGCAACTGTGTGAGGCCTGTTTTCTATCCATCAGCAGCTGTACGTATGTGAGTATCCGTGTGCCACTGTGGAACAGGTAAGTGATAATTCAGTTTCTATACATATATTGACTTTCTTTTTTGTCATACAGGTTTTCAGGAAGCCATGATATCCTCAATCCCTGAAAGTGTATCCATCTAAGAAGTGTTAGGTGCTCCGTCTCATTCTGCATTTTTTTTTTACCCAACGCTCACTTGCTTCAGCTGGATTACAAGGTAAAAGCATGTTACCTGTTTACAATAATACATTTAATGTATCTTCAAACATAGATACAAATTTACACTGGTGATGGGCTACCTTGCCCCAACACAGTCTCCTCATCCATCTCCAAATGTGTGGCTGTCTGCATGTCCATCTGCATCTCTGGCTTTTTGGTTTTCTTTCCATATGAAGCTGTGGCTGGCTTTTTATCCATGTTCAACTGTTTGACTTTCTTTTTGCAACTGTGTGAGGTCTGCTTTCTATCCATCAGCAGCTGTATGTATGTGAGCATCCGTATGCTACTGTGGATAAGGTAAGTGATAATTCAGTTTCTATACATATATTGACTTTCTTTTTTATCATACAGGTTCTTGGGAATCCCTGATATCCTCAATACTTGAAAGTGTATCCATCTAAGAAGGGTTAGGTGCTCCGGCTCCCTCTGCATTACCTTTTTCACCCAACGCTCACTCACTTCAGCTGGATAACAAGGTAAAAGCATGTTACCTGTTAACAATAATACATGTAATGTATCTTCAAACATAGATATAAATTTACACTGGGGATGGGCTGCCTTGCCCCAACACAGTCTCATCATCCATCTCCAAATGGGTGGCTGTCTGCATGTCCATCTGCATCTCTGACTTTTTGGTTTTCATTCCATCTGAAGTTGTTGCTGGCTTTTCATCTATGTTCAACTGTATGACTTTCTTTTTGCAACTGTGTGAGGCCTGCCTTCCATACATAAGCAGCTGTTTGTATGTGAGTATCCGTGTGCCACTGTGGAACAGGTAAGTGATAATTCACTTTCTATACATATATTGACTGTCCTTTTTGTCATACAGTATTTCAGAAACCCTTGATATCCTCAATCCCTTAAAGTGTATCCAGCTAAGAAGGGTTAAGTGCTCCGCCTCCCTCTGCATTCTTTTTTTCACCCAACGCTCCCTCACTTCAGATGGATTACAAGGTAAGAACATGTTACCTGTTTGCAACAATACATTTAATGTATCTTCAAATACACATACAAATTTACACTGGTGATGGGCTGCCTTGCCCCAACACAGTCTCATCATTCATCTCCAAATCTGTGGCTGTCTGCATGTCCATCTGCATCTCTGGCTGTTTGCTTTTCTTTCTAATTGAAGCTGTGGCTGGTTTTTTATCTATGTACAACTGCTTGACTTCATTTTGCAACTGTGTGAGGCCTGTTTTCTATCCATCAGCAGCTGTACGTATGTGAGTATCCGTGTGCCACTGTGGAACAGGTAAGTGATAATTCAGTTTCTATACATATATTGACTTTCTTTTTTGTCGTACAGTTTTTTAGGAACCCGTGATATCCTCAATCCCTGACGGTGTATCCATCTAAGAAGGGTTAGGTGCTCGGGCTCCCTCTGCATTCCTTTTTTCACCCAACGCTCACTCACTTCAGCTGGATTACAAGGTAAGAACATGTTATCTGTTTACAATAATATATTTAATGTATCTTCAAACATAGATACACATTTACACTGGTGATGGGCTGACTTGCCCCAACACAGTCTCATCATCCATCTCCAAATATGTGGCTGTCTGCATGTCCATCTGCACC
Organism: Salminus brasiliensis; assembly: GCF_030463535.1. Classification (NCBI taxonomy): domain Eukaryota; kingdom Metazoa; phylum Chordata; class Actinopteri; order Characiformes; family Bryconidae; genus Salminus; species Salminus brasiliensis. Next base: position 18,517,545 of record NC_132896.1, read on the forward strand.
TCTGGCGTTTTGGTTTTCTTTCCATCTGAAGCTGTGGCTGGCTTTTTATCTATGTTCAACTGTTTAACTTTGTTTTTGCGAATGTGTGAGGCCTGCCTTCCATCCATCAGCAGCTGTATGTGAGTATCCGTGTGCCACCGTGGAACAGGTAAGTGATAATTAAGTTTCTATACATATAGTGACTTTCCTTTTTGTCATACAGATTCTCTGGAACCCATGATATCCTCAATCCCTGAAGGTGTATCCATCTAAGAAGGGTTAGGTGCTCCGGCTCCTTCTGCATTCCTTTTTTCACCCAACGCTCACTCACTTCAGCTGGATTACAAGGTAAAAGCATGTTACCTATTTACAATAATACACTTAATGTATCTTCAAACAAAGATAAAAATTTACCGCGGTGATGGGCTGCCTTTCCCCAACACAGTCTCATCATCCATCTCCAAATGTGTGGCTGTCTGCATATCCATCTTCATCTCTGGCGTTTTGGTTTTCTTTCCATCTGATCTGATCTATGTTCAACTGTTTGACTTTCTTATTGTAACTGTATGAGGCCTGCCTTCCATCCATCAGCAGCTGTATGTATGTGAGTACCCGTATGCCACTGTGGAACAGGTAAGTGATAATTCAGTTTCTATACATATATTGACTTTATTTTTTGTCATCCAGGTTTTCAGGAACCCATGATATACTCAATCCCTAAAAGTGTATCCAGCTAAGAAGGGTTAGGTGCTCCGGCTCCCTCTGCATTCCTTTTTTCACCCAACGCTCACTTACTTGAGCTGGATTACAAGGTAAGAACATGTTACCTGTTAACAATAATACATGTAATGTATCTTCAAACATAGATACACATTTACACTGGTGATGGGCTGCCTTGCCCCAACACAGTCTCATCGTCAAACTCCTAATGTGTGGCTGTCTGCATGTCCATCTGCATCACTGGTTGTTTGGTTTTCTTCCTATGTGAAACTGTGGCTGGTTTTTTATCTATGTTCAACTGTTTGACTTCATTTTTCAACTGTGTGAGGCCTGCTTTCTATCCATCAGCTGCTGTATGTATGTGAGTATCCGTATGCCACCGTGGAACAGGTAAGTGATAATTCAGTTTCTATACATATATTGACTTTCTTTTTTGTCATACAGGTTTTCAGGAAGCCATGATATCCTCAATCCCTAAAGGTGTATCCTGTTAAAAAATGGTTAGGGGGTCCGGCTTCCTTTGCTTTCCTTTTTTCACCCAACGCTCACTCACTTCACCAGGATTACAAGGTAAAAGCATGTTATCTGTTTACAATAATACATTTAATGTATCTTCAAACATACATGAAAATTCACATTGATGATGGGCTGCCTTGCCCCAACACAGTGAGAGAAAATATGGTCTTTTCTAACATTACTTTCATGTGGTTTCAACTTGTTATCAAATGGTTATCTTAATCCTTTGTCTCACCTTTTGTTACCCTTCGTCTGCCGGCCTAAAGTGGTCACTCTCTTTGTATACCATCAACCCCCCCCTCAACTTCACCCACCTTCTACCCCTCTTTAAAGTGATAACTATGATACTCCAAGTGACCTATCCTTCATCCCCCTCCTACCCCTCCTTAAACTCCTCTTCATCAACCTTTCTCCTCCCACAATTTCCAATGTATATAAGGCCCTCTCAAAATACCCCTAATCAGACTGGGTTGACCGTGACCGATCGAGTTGTACATCTCTGTGTGTACCAATAAACTCATCAACACTGAAGATCCAGTCTCCTGACTCCTGAATCTGTCTCCTGGACGCCAGATTTCTAACAATTTGGTGCCGTGACCCGGATGGCCTACTGAAACCTTCTTGGTGAGTAAACGCCATTTCGAATCGAAGAGAAATTCTGGTTTCCTGAGACAGAGGAGTCAGTAAGTGTTAGCCTCTCTGAAAGAAGAGAAGTTATCTGTTTGTCACTGACAAAAACCTAGTGTTTTGTGGCTGTTATCCTCTCTGTTTTTGAGGGAAGTTTGGTTGTTTGTCACTGATAGAAACCTAGTGTTTGTGGCTGTTATCCTCTCTGTTTTTGAGGGAAGTTTTGTTGTTTGTCACTGATAGAAACCTAGTGTTTTGTGGCTGTTATCCTCTCTAAAGGAGAGAAGTTTGTTTTGTTACTGTTAAACGTAACGTTTGTAACCGGAATCCTCTCTGAATGGAGAGAGGTCTGTTTGTTACTGATGAGTTGTGTTTTTGTTCTTCTGTAGTTTAGTTAATAAGAAGAAAACTTGGTTTTGTTCTCCTGTTTCCTCACCATGTCCAGAAAAGGCCAACATACTCAGAATCTTGGTAAAGACTCATGGAAGCCTCTTAACTATAAAAGCAGCACCTTAGTTAAGGGAGGGACTGAAATGCCTCAGTGGACTGATTCTGATTTTGAAAAGGTAATCAATGGCATAGTGAAGAAACATATTAATGAGCAAAAGATAACTCAGTACTTTTCCTCCAAAGGTTTCTCTGCTGATAGAGAATGGACTTTTGCTGAGTGTAAGGTAGCTTTAGGTTATGGCCTTAAGCATGACTCAGTGAAGAAGTGTCTTTTTGTAATTAAGCAATACTGGAAATGCAAGTTAAAGTCTATGGAAGATGAGTTAAAGGAAGCTCAGGGAAAGATCTTAGAACTAATTAGTGAATGCAGACGGCATAAAACAGCTACCATAAATGCCAATAGAACATGTAAGACACTTCAGCAAAACCTGACAGAAGTTGAACAGCAGCATGCTAGTTGTAAAACTAAATCAAGGTGCCAGTGTCCTTCTGTTGCCCCTCCAGCAGGTCAGCCATGTTACACAGAGGATGGAGATTCTCAAGTAACAGTAAGGCTGTATCCTGAATTATCTGTAAACGACAAAGGCAATGAGACTGTTCATTCTGATGGATCAGAATCTTCATCTTCTGACAAGGGTTCTGAACATGCTAGTGCAAGGCGAGTTCAGATGAGACCTGTAACCATTGTATCTTCTGAGGTACTTAATCATGCAAAATGCAGAGGTACTGAAACCAGAGTAGAAATTGGTCATGTTCCTTTAGATGCAGATACTTTGGACAAGTTGTCCAAGGAGTTTAAGCATCCAAGGAAAATGGGGCTTGATTTCATTGACCTCATGCATAAGAAAAGGAATCTCTACTCTTTGCACCCCAATGATGCTGTAGCTATAGCAAGCCAGGTACTTAACGTTGCAGACAGTAGACAGCTTGCTAAAAAGGTGTTAAATGCTATGGGTAACAATGGCCAGAACCTTGAAGGGGGATGGAAAGCTTTCAATGATTGGATTAGCTGTCAATGCCATAAAGCAACTGACTGGACACAGATAACCAAATGTAGACAAAGAAAGGGAGAGTCTGCAGCAGACTTCTGTGAGAGATTTGAAAGAGTCTTTTTGCGTCACTCAGGCATTCATCAATACAATGGTGATAACATTGACAGTACAACTGATGGTCCCCATTTTGGACAGCTGGTTGAGTCACTACGGACAGATCTAAAACAAGCTCTGGTGACTGCTGTTCCAAATTGGCGGCAAACTAAGTGGAGTGACCTTAAGAATGAACTTGACCGATTGGACATTGATCTAGAACCATGCCATGTTCCAGCATCAATCCATGTCCTCAAAGAGACTAGCTCTAACTCAGATGCAAGCAAGAGGTTCTCTAATCAGAAGAAACAATGTCATTACTGTCATCAAATTGGTCACTTTTCTAGAGTATGTCGCAAAAAGCGGGCAGATAGCCACAATATGGGTGCAAGGTTGAGAGACAACCTAGTGGGAAATTCTTCGGGGGGGTTTTCACAGGGAAGCCCAGCAGGGATTTCACAAGAGCAATTGTCTTTGACGTTAAGGACCTTGCAGGGAGTCACAGAGCAGTTGTTTCTGATATTCAATGGAATACAGAGAGTCATAGGGACATCAACAGTTCCTCCTGCTGTGGTTTAAACTAAACTGTCCACAGAATTGAACTCACCATACTTACTGTAGCATATTAATGACACCCAAGTAGTGTGAATGAGAAAATGCATATCAAATGCATGAATGCACTTTTTTTTTATTCTTTTTTACTGTTTTTTATGTAAGCAAGGGACATAAGGTCCTGATGCAGTTCAGTTGTGTTGTGCTGGTGTACATATTCTGGACAATGTTACCCAGGGTTCTAGAGGAATTGTGCCTTGTAGAAAAGCTGCAGTTATCGCAATGTCACTGCCAAGCACAGTGCACTAATTGCCAAGCTTTCTTAGGCCTTGTAAGTAATGCTACATTTTTAAAAACCACTATACGATCTGCTTAAAGATAACCCTGGGCAACATGGCCCTATTGTAGATTTAGAGTGAACACTAGAGTGAACCACTGATCTGTGGAATAATAGATATGGCTAAATAATGGTGTGAAAATTTCTCCAGATGATGTGACACTAGCATTACACTACCTGGTTACACTAGTGTTTCAGAAATGTTTTCAGAACTAACAAGATTAGTTAGCCAAAACTGTGCTACTTGCTGAAAGGTCAATGGATCTTGGTGAGGAAACAGTGACGAACAGTCCTTAGAACTTAGATGGGGTGGCCCATTTCAGGTTATGCTAATCACTGATTCAGCAGTGAAATGTAAAGGAAACAGTTATTCATGTTTCTTACTGTAAGGTTGTATCTGCTCATCAGAACGAAATAATAGGGTCAGTAAAGAGAAGAGGTGGGTAATGCACAGAGCCTCAGGGAAGAACTATGGTTTTTATGCCATAGGGGCCAACCCTTTGGTGAAGACTTTCAACACACTATGCATTACCAAAGCAGCCTCCTCTGAGGGACAGATAGTGGGGATGAGCAGGTAAACTAATGGTGAAAAATTCCCAACAACAATGAACAGTTTACTGCGCAATGTTACTTCTGTGTTACAGATCAGTTGGAGCCAGACAGTGCTCCTGTTCATTGAGAATGGCAAGAATAGTTTTTGACACATTGCACCCAAGCTTCAGACTCGAAGAACCAACTGACCACTGGACTACTTGGATGATCTACCATCGACTGATGTTTACAAACATAACTTGGACACACACTGTGACTAATCACAGACACAGAAGAAAACTCTCTATGGTATTTTTCAGGAAGTTGCAGCCATGGATAACATGGACATTCTTTAGCATAATAATATAGAAATAGGCACTGCCCTGTTTTTGTATAGTTATTGCCTTTTATTTTGTTTGTTTTTGTTTTCGACTTCTTATTGTACATATGTATTGTACCTAGTAGTCTTAATATTGTTTTGTGATTCTCCATGAGGGAGAATCAAAGGGGGAATTGAGAGAAAATATGGTCTTTTCTAACATTACTTTCATGTGGTTTCAACTTGTTATCAAATGGTTATCTTAATCCTTTGTCTCACCTTTTGTTACCCTTCGTCTGCCGGCCTAAAGTGGTCACTCTCTTTGTATACCATCAACCCCCCCTCAACTTCACCCACCTTCTACCCCTCTTTAAAGTGATAACTATCACCCCCTATTGTTGACACTCCAAGTGCCCTCAACTTCACCCACCTCCTACCCCTCTTTAAAGTGATAACTATGATACTCCAAGTGACCTATCCTTCATCCCCCTCCTACCCCTCCTTAAACTCCTCTTCATCAACCTTTCTCCTCCCACAATTTCCAATGTATATAAGGCCCTCTCAAAATACCCCTAATCAGACTGGGTTGACCGTGACCGATCGAGTTGTACATCTCTGTGTGTACCAATAAACTCATCAACACTGAAGATCCAGTCTCCTGACTCCTGAATCTGTCTCCTGGACGCCGGATTTCTAACAGTCTCATCATCAATTTCCAAATGTGTGGCTGTCTGCATGTCCATCTGCATCTCTGACTTTTTGGTTTTCTTTCCATCTGAAAGTGTGGCTGGCTTTTTATCTATGTTTAACTGTTTGATTTTCTTTTTGCAACTGTGTGAGGTTTGCCTTCCATCCATCAGCAGCTGTATGTATGTGAGTATCCGTATGCCACTGTGGAACAGGTAAGTGATAATTCAGTTTCTATACATATATTGACTTTCTTTTTTGTCATACAGGTTTTCAGGAACCAATGATATCCTCAATCCCTAAAATTGTGTCCATCTAAGAAGGGTTAGGTGCTCCGGCTCCCTATTTCTCCCTTTTTCACCCAACTCTCACTCACTTCAGCTGGATTACAAGGTAAAATCATGTTACCTGTTTACAGTAATACATTTAATGTATCTTCAAACATAGATACACATTTAAACTGGTGATAGGCTGCCTTGCCTCAACACAGTCTCATCATCAATTTCCAAATGTGTAGTTGTCTGCATGTCCATCTGCATCTCTGACTTTTTGGTTTTCTTTCCATCTGAAGATGTGGCTGGCTTTTTATCTATGTTCAACTGTTTGACTTTCTTTTTGCAACTGTGTGAGGCCTGCCTTCCATCCATCAGCAGCTGTACGTATGTGAGTATCCGTTTGCCTCTGTGGAACAGGTAAGTGATAATTCACTTTCTATACATATATTATAAATAATACATTTAATGTATCTTCAAACATAGATACAAATTTACACTGGTGATGGGCTGCTTTGCCCCAACACAGTCTCATCATCCATCTCCAAATGTGTGCTGTCTCAGACGTCACAATAGCGCTATGTGTTTGCAGTAGCTAAACTTAGCGAAGCAGCAGCAGCTGCAGAAGCAGCTGTGGACTATATCCTTTCTAACACTTGTCAAGAGTGTACCTTACCTTTACCGTGCCATAGATGATGAGGTATATTCCTTCAGGCTGGTCATTTTCACGCATGATGGTCTCGCCAGACTTAAAATGCAACAGCTTGGAAACTTTCTAAAAACAACAGCAGGACCAATCCATCAAAATCCAAAATCATGCATTTTGGGTCTATGCACTAGATAGTAATAATAATAATTATTTCAACTTTATCTGTACTTCTGAAACAGCATATGTCAACTCATACTGTTCCACAATATATAACTGTATATTGAGAATGATACTATATTAGTGTAACAGTCTCAAACATATACTTATCACTTGTTATAAGTGTGTTGACCTATAAAACTCTATATAACCTTAGAATAAACCTAAATAAATATAAAGTCAGTGATCAGAATGTTCTGTTGATCAGTAAAGTTATAGATATGCTAGTTAGAGCAGCACAGCTAGGAAAACACAGGTTTGAGTGCTGATCTTTTATGAGCTCCAGACTCTGTTTGACTTTAATGAAGGACTGATTAGATAAAATAGGTGTTGGTTGGGAAGTGAACATATCTGTCTTCCTCCAGGACAGCACTGGAAATGGATGACTATTTGTATGTGGAGCAGTGTTTAATGTGAGGTTCTTTTTGAACAAATAAAAACTTAAATAAAATACTGTATTTATACACCAAAGAGCCAAACATTCGAAACCTCATCTACTGTTGCCTACACTAGACACGCGAGTGTCGGAAATGGACCTTGAACCTTGAGGAGCAATGAGGGGTGGTCTGTTTTTTTGGAAGATCACATCGTGTGTGTGCTCTATTTAGCACAGATACCACCTTCAGGAAGTCTGAGCTGTTTTGGCAGCACATGGAAGAACAACAGCATACTACCCCTCATAATGTTTTGGCTCATTGGTGTAGAAACCTGCATTTAGGTCTCTATTTCAGCTCCTTAATTAAATACTTTAGGTTCTACCTTCAAATACAGAATCTGAGGAATGCTGTTATGAAGCCATGGCACATTTTACAGGACCTCCATGTGTATCGGCATCAGGATGGCCGGGGGGAAATCCCTGATGTACTTCATATTTTTTTCAATGACCTGATCAAAACAACAAACAAGTAGAAATTATTAACTTAACAGCAGTGAGCTGGAATCTGGAATTACGACAGAAAGTAGTGACAAAAAGTGTTTTTTTTTTTTACCTTCTCAAGTTTTGAGGCTTCCACTTCATCTACATGTCCTGCTGAATCAAATGTTTGGATGGTTTCTCTTTTGGAGTTGAGAATCGATCGAAGGGCCTTCCTGGTCATCACTGAGATGGCAATCTCCGGAAAGCTTTTCTGAAGCAGATCTGCAGACACAAAATGTTTCACATGGACTTACAAAAGCTGTCAAACGTGAGTGGTCACTGATTTCTGATCTTCTTCAATTGAGTAAGACAATAAATCCTTGCAAAGGTGTAGTGATGATAAAGCAGCTGTGAACTAAAGCTGAGGGTATACTGATGATCAGGTTCTTTATTGGTCTAAAAAGCAGGTGTGGCCTAAACAACGATCTGACAGTTTTCTTTTCCAGACTATTGTAAAAGCCCATCCTACAGAGAAAACCTTCATTTGTATTAAAGGGCTACAATACGTCTTCCTATGTTTAGTGGCTGCTTTGCAGTTTGGGGCGTTTTCACACTCTCAGTCCGGTTAAATCGGACTCTGGTTCGTTTTCACCCTTTGTTTGGGCAGGTGAGAATACCTGCCAGTAACCGGTAACTCAGATCCAGACCAAAACAACCGCACAAGGAACCTCTGGAGCGGTTCATTTGTGGTGAGAAGGTGATCTGACCTCGTTCTGCAGGTGCAGTTTAACCAGGTATCCTGCCTGATCATTACTACAGCTATGAACAGACACCATCTCCGCTGCTGCTCCATGTTAAACTGCACAGAAATCTGCACTAGACCTTCTTCCTGTATTTACTGTCTTGCTCCGCTCCCAACAAGTCTGACCAATCAGCAGAGAGAACATTATCACATGGTTTGATGGGACACATTTTGGTGTGCTTGGATTTTTCCCTCCAAGTTTACAAACTCCTAACTGATTCAGACCAGAGCGAATCAGCTGTAGGCCAAGTTTCCAAACATGGACAGTTTGGACGGGAGGGTGAACGGTGCGCTGTGAAACCTTGTTGGCATCAAGCTCTTTTATTTCATAATAGTGAGGTCTATTCAGTTTTCAATGGTTCGGGCCTTTTAAATATATTCTGAGAAGCTGTACTGCATGTCTTCCAGTATGACTGAAAACAAACTGGATGTAGATGTTCTCAGACCACAAAGCCAGTGTGGTCTCTCTCTCCGGTCCATATTAGTTGTGCACTGCGGGAGAATCAATATCCATTTCAATCCAATCCGTGTTTCGATTGCGGACCGGCACAAGAATACCATTTTGATGCTAATCAAGTGTTACGTGGCTGTCGCGAAAAGACGGGCACTGCTAAGAATGTGGCTTTGTGGCATTCTGTCCAGCGGTGCTCCTGTAATCCGTTTCTTTGCAAAAGGTCAAGACTATTCGGTAAGCCCTCTGCATCATGCTGTCTGCCTCTGTGCATTTATCATATTATGTTTTATTTTCTGAAAAAAAAGAAAAGAAAAGAAAAAATCAAAAATGTTCAAATGATTGGGCTGATCACCCGAGTCTGGGGTCAATAATCAGACATGTTTAGGATCTGTGCTTCTTTAGTTTGCAACCGGAAATGCTAGGCTAACGATGCTAATAAACACAAGATCTAGACTGTCACCAACGTTTGCGCCATAAATACCAACAACAACTTCTTTAGCTTCAAATAAACCCAAAAAGTGTTTAAAAACGTCACCCTGTAGGAAATGTAACTGGAATAATTACAGACACACTATAAAGACGTGGTGTAAATGTAAATAAAGGGCTTACCGATCTCTATAGCAGCATACTTCATGTCCCTCTCCAAAAGGCTCTTTACTTGCTGAAGAAAGAAAAGTGACTGAACTAATTAGTTGATCAGGAATAATAATTCATTAATTAAAATCTCTTTCATCAGTGTGTAATTTCACTAAACCTAAACAGTGTGTTGAATGTGTGTCTATTAACCGTGGTAGTTCCTAGACTCCAGGAGATTAAGCAACTATCACAGCTGCAAATGTTCCCAATAAAGAAAACACATGCAGTGAGCAGACAGAAGCTCCTTCTTGACGAGAGAGGTCAACTGAGAATATGTAGTTTGTAAACATAAAACTAGCTAATTGAGGAACTTCATTACTAATAATTCTATTTAGAATTACAGAACAGAAATATGAAATAGGTTTAGAATTAGACATGGGTAATATAGAGTTTTCTTAGGTGTTCTTAGGCTAATCAGACGGATAAATTTACCCCTAACTATTTGAGTCTATTTAAGTTTATTTGCACCTCAACAGCAGCCCTGAACTGAATTAAGTTCAATCTCCTGAATAAGGCAGAGACACAGTATATGGCTCCTACTCCCTATGCAATGCACTGCACAGGTCATTAGACTATGTGCAAATGCGCACACACACACACACACACACACACACACAGCTTGTCTATTTCCTGTAGAGAACTACTGCCAATAGAATTGGACTCTCTGGAGCAGATCGTCATCATGAACCTATTGGCACCATGCTGCCTAATGCCAGGCGTGGGCTAGAGGGGTATAAAGCCCCCCAGCATTGAGCTGTGGAGCAGTGGAAGAGCTGTACTCTCTGGAATGATGGTGGAGCTCCATCCAGTACTTCTGGGATGAGTTGGGGGGTTGGAAATGAGGAGGGGTGGTGATCATCATCAAACATCCTGACCTCACTAATGTTCTTGCTGTAATCAAATCCTCATAGTAATGCTTCAAAATCTAGTAGAAAATCTTCTTCCCTGGACAGTAAAGACAGTTGCTCCAACAAAAGCAGGACAAACCTTTTCTAATTCTCCTGATTTCAGAATGAGCAGATGTCCCAATACTTTTGCCCATATGTGTATTAAAGGACCAATATATGACAGCGTTTTTACAACTCCTTTTATCCTGTATGCCCCTTTTGTCCTATTCTATTGGCAGTACTTCTCTACAGGGGCTAGACTAATCTCTCCATGACGTGACAATTCCATAAAACCAGTGAACAACAAAACACTTTACATTCTGCTGCCAAACTGGTGCTTGTTGACTTTATGCTGAATGAAGATTGTAAATAACACAGCTAAAACTGAATCTCCTACAGAAGCTCAAATGATAAACAGCACTCACCGCTGTAAGTGCAGCCGTGGTTAGGAGAACGGAGAAACATGATATTTTGTCGGTACCTCAGCAACTCTTTGGTCTTCGGTGATGTGGTCTATGATTTTGCTGATGTCCTCCAGTGCATTGATGTAGCCTGTTGCAATGTCATAGCCAAAGTTCACCTGTTTCTGAAACTCATGACAAAGTATTTTCACCAGGACCTGCGTGATTACCTGGAGGTAAACAAAGATCAAGTGCTACATTTATTACAGACCCGAACGCAGGCCAAAACACTGCTGAGTAACTGCACACTTCTTCATTAGAACTGTATTACACTGTGTGGCTTCTGCTCCCTTTACATGTATTTCTTTTTATTCTTCTGTAAACAGCAGCCAGTACAAGTATAAGTAATTCATAATAGTTCCAACAATCGTAAACATAAGCTTTCCTCAAAGCCATAGCCTGTCGAAACACACATCAATCAGATATGCATCATTCAGAACATGCAAGCTATTGCAGGTGACCAGCCACTGCCACAAACCACACCCTCATTTCTCTTACCCTCAACATAGCTTCACCAACGTAAAAGGCAAAGAAGACATAGTTTGCCACGCTGAGCTCCAGGTCGTACTTCGTGCTAACTTCAGGGATGAAGTCCAAAATGATGGTCAATAGGTTGAGCAGGATTACGATGCACATGAGAATGTTGAAGGGGGCACTGAAGACAATCTTGTAGCACAGCTTCAGCACGGCATTCCTGTCAAACCCAACATTGTATTATTCAGAAACCAAAATTCAGAAATTCCAAAATTCTTTACCTCTTAATCATCAGCATAACAGAAACATACGGTCTTATGCAAACGTTTAGGCACCAATGGCCAAATTCTTTTTTTCTCCAATCTAAAAGTTTTTTATTAGAGCAGTGGTAAACACAGCCCCCACGGCTAATCAAACATACTGTCAGGTCCGCGTCGCCGCGCCCGCCTCTTATGTTCATGTTCATGTCACGGACTTTTAGTTCTGGATTCACGTACAACGCCATGTTTTCTGTTTAATTGGGGTCACCTGAGAACTGGGGTATAAAGGGAGCAAACGCAATCTTCCCCTCGCCGAGAATTAAGGTTCCCAAGCCGACCTGGAGTGTCTGCGTCTGTGTACGGTCCGTTAGCCGACCGGGAGTGTTGGCGTCTTGGTACACTTGCTATGCCAACCTGGAGGGTTGGCTTCATGTTCAGGAGATTCGTGGCTGTCATTGGTGTTTCTCACGAGGGCGTCTGAGAGAGTTATCTTTTACTGGCCCTGCCAGTGGTTTTTGGTTCTAGCATTGTCTCCCTGTTTATCTTAACGGGCCTCAAAAAGTAAAGCACAGCATTCTTCTTTTAGGAAAAGTGAAAGAAGGTCCTACACAGATTAAACTGTAGGAGAGCTTCTACACACAACTCAGATTCACGCTAACTGAGTTTGAGCTGAACAGATCTTGGAGACGCAGCTCCCTCCATTGGTGAGGAAGACACACAGCGAGTTCTAGTTCTAGGTGTCATTAATCACGGCTGGCAGAAGTCACGTCACACTTGAGTCAGCTATGGGACGCATGTAACATCGCTAGTGCGGTGTTAGCACGGCCCGGCTCGCTCGTGGAAATTAGCATCAAACACTTTCAAGTGAATTGCAGGGTTTCTGTGTGGACCATGTTCATGATTTTGAGACTTTACATCATCTTTTATGACAGGACCATGGCAACAGCCTAAACTAGCTAACTGCATGCCAAAGTCGTTACAAAGTCGTGTCTAACCTGTTTGAGTTTGTTTTAAACAGACTTGAAGTGGATTCCAATAGGAATTATTTGGCACTACATTTATATGAAGGCCTCCTTGGCTTGGTTTGGGAAGAGTGTGATTTATGCATGCAGATTACACTGTGCTAACAGATGCTAGTGTTAAGTGCTACATTAGCCTTGTAGTTGCAGTGCAAGACTAAAGAACGAAACCGTTGCATAATTATTACGAGACACCGTGCGCTTGCTGGTCCTGATTTAGCAACACAGCAAATGTAAATAGAAGCCGTTCTAAGGGGTCAGTACCGACGCAGAACCGCACAGCATGGCTTTCGTAACCATCTGGTCCTGCAGTGGAAGAGGCCCATGTGTTCGTCTAGTGTCAAAGTGTAATTTCTCTGGTCTAGAAGAAATGGGGTTTGTCACTTACTTTGAAGGCTTGATGCATTTGATGACACCGATCCAGTTGATCAGTTTCCAGCACTTGATGCTGAAATGTTTTCCCCAATCCCAGTACATGTTTGTGTCATCAACACTCATGAACCTGAGGACTACACTACAGCACTCAAAATTACTCCACCTCCACTGTAAATGAGTGTAATCTCCAGATTCAGCTCACAATACCACTAGTAATGACTGCTGTCTCAGATGAATTCAACCCACTGAACATAATCCTGCACAAGAGCTAGGGGTGTGATTCAGAGGGCTGGGATGTGTTTTTAGAAGATGATTATCTTGATGAATTTACATTTGCATTGAAGGCATTTAGCAGCTGCTCTTCTCCAGAGCAACAACAAACGTGCTTCACCGTTCACTCAGAAAATACCCTTGGCTCGTTTGTAGAGGCTAGGATCCAAAAGCTTAGACTCTACTATTTGTGGTCTATATACTGACTTCTAAATTTAGTACTCTAGTAAGTAAGACGGCGTTTGAAGACAGCGAGTGAAAGGGCAAGATGGATTCAAACAAGTATCAGGAAATCCTAGAAGAAAAAAATCATGCCTTCTGTGAGGAGGCTGAAGCTTGGGTATCTTTGGACCTTCCAACAGGACAATGAGCCAAAACATACCTCAAAGTCCCCCAAGGCTTGGTTTAAGAAGTCCTGGAAGATTCTGGAGTGCCCATCACAGTCGCCTGACTTGAACCCCTGAACCCCATAGAAAATCTTTGGAAGGCGGCTGCAGCAGCAAACCCAGCAATATCGGTGAACTGGAGCCGGTGAACAGATCATTTTTTTCAAAATGCAATTTTGCTAATAAACCTAATTTGCAGGAATAATTCTGAGTGAAACTCTACACTAGGTGTTAAAAATATCTGTTGCTTTCAACCTTTTAAGAGAGAATGCCAGAACAGCAGGGTTAGCTTTTAAAAGTGTTCAGCAGTGTTTGTGTTTAGGTGAGCTCCTTTAGATCCTTCAGAGCTGTACTGTAGCTCTACTGAGACTCACCCATAGACTACTGTATCCAAACTAACAGGCCTCTTTGTTTAAACTAGATGGTGACAGACTTGTTGCAATGCATTGATTATTTGGCAAACTGGCGAATTGGAAATATTTACATCTATATCCTGTTCTGTATTTAGTTCTACTTCTACTAACATTTGTGTGAGTTCAGGAACCAAAGCAGCCATGATAATATGAATACAACTATTTTCTGTTACTATGCCTTTAATGCTAAATAAGCCTACATAAATAATATGTAAATAAGCTCTGTTCTGACTGGCTGCCCTGTTTTGCACCTCATTCAAAGAGCAGGCTGGACTGAAACACTGTTAATGAAGTAAATGTGAATGGGCAAACATATGTAAATGTGCCAGATTTTATGACATCACAACACAAAGAATATATTCAAAATGTGCTGTTTTTCTGCTTGGTTTCTATATGCAAACTGCATGGACTGAGTAGTAAACAGTACTTTACAATCCTTACATTATTACAGTTTTTACACACTACACCAAAAACTTCAATTTTATATTTAATATTTTTAAACATTTAGAAAAAACACTGCTTGCTTCCATACTTTTTGGCCTATAGTATAAGACAAATCACTATCATTATACATACTGCTACATACTGTCACGCCCGCTCCGCCGTGCCCGCCCCAGGGGCGGTCTCGGGCCGCAGCTCACAGGCGATCAAGAACTCCCCCTTCAAAGTCTTGTCATGGTCATGTCATGTTTAGTTAGTAAGTTGGTCTTTTTGAGTAACAGTGGTTGCAGAGGATGGTTAGTTGACAAAGGGTAACCGTAAGAAAGTTGGAAGAATGAAGTCGTCATTTGAACCAGAGTAATGGAACTAGAGAAAAGTAAGCAGGCGCTTTCTGTGGCCTTGGCGCTGTCGGGAAGAGCGAGGGAGTCGGTGTTGGAAAAAGCGGTAGATGACTTGAATAAAGACACTGGCATGAATTACTTGCGATTTGTTTCTCATAGAAGAAAAAGACAGAACATACAAGGCATACTCAAGTTTTGATCGATTATATAGTCCGCCATAGATGCACAATGTCTCTCATAATCAGAATTTTTGTGGGGGGTTTTTTTTCGAATTTTTCAACACCGGTACTCACGGATGCGTAAATCCAACATGGAACCTCCTGCCGTAGTATTAGCATTCAAACTGCTAGATACAGCATGCTTGGATGTGAAAGACTAACAGTTGGCTTTGACTGGTTTAGGGAAGAAAGTAGTCTGTGGTAACAGGAATGAACCAAGAAACCGCCCAAGTAAGAGCAAAGACGACAGGGAGGCAAGCCTTGGTCCCAAAATAATCAACAAAAGACACCACTGCCTTTAACCAATCCCTTGAAGGAGGGGACTTTTCAAAAAAAAAAAGATAAGATGATAATGTGTTTAAGGAAGTCACAGAAGAGGGACAACAGTGCAGTTATTTATCAAAGACAGTGGACACTTCAAACCATGGACAAAAACAAAAGAAAATGCATTACTACAAGGAACAAAAGTGGCACGTGACATTTATTTCAGGCTTCCACCGGAGGCTGACTGTAAAGGAATATTATGGAAATGTGTTTTATGAAATTTTCAACCAAAAGGAGGATTGTCAAATAACTCCGGTTCCACGCCAGAGGTTCCGTGTAAAAAGGTCCCTTTATTTCACAATCAACAGAAAGCAAACTTGGCAAAATGCTTTCAGTTTTACAATGAGACTTGCTGTTACTCACCACTCACTGGATCGGGAGAGCCCTTCGATCCTGACAAGAGACAGCCATCTCAGTAAACCACCGAGCCGACTCTCACCAGAAAAGAGGGGAAACCCGTCCTTTGTATCTTAAACAAAACGAAGAACTGTGTGTGGACGGGGACGGGGGCCAACCGCTCCCACCAGGCACAGTCTTCCCTTGACCCTTAATTCCAGTGGTTGATAACAGCACCCTCATGAAAAACATGTTATATAATTGATTATATAAATGTTAGTTTACAGTAGAACATAACCCGTGACTTAAAACAACTGTATAGGCCAGTTTCAACATATTGCTAATACATTATGACCATACCTTTAATATAAGGTGAACATGGACGCATTATATCGTTATATTCGGATATGTAGACCAAATTAGCATGGCTCTGCAGTGCACCTGCACCACTAACCTCATAACGCCCATCATAGTACAAACACCCTTTCAGCCTATCCAAAGAGAAATAGTGGAAATAGTGTTGAGAGCAGGAGGAAACGTGTCCAGAGTCGACCCAGCCGCTTTCTATTAAATTAATCTGGACCGCACCGTAATTGGGGTACTTGCCCGTAATTGTAGATGACTTCAAATGACTAATAACAAAAAAAGCACAAATACACCACAAATTACACATGGACCCTTCACAAGCCTCGGAAAAAGACACCTCCCTCTGTGAGGAAGAGAAGGACCAACTCAAGTCAAAGGCAGGCCAAATTCTCTGGGTAGCAAGAAAGATTAGGCCAGAGGTCATGTTTGATGCTAGTCACTTGGCATCAAGCTTCAAAAAGGCAACTGTGAAGACAGTCCATGAAGCACACACAATAGTGTGCAAACTGCAGTCCAAGGAGACTTCCAACACTTAGGCAGAGACAGTGCTCTTCAATTGACTGGTGTTCAGAAATGCCTCATTTGGAAATCTTTCAGATGGTGGGACTCAAGAAGGATATTTGATATTTGTCTGTCACAGATGATAAGCAGATCAGCATCATCAAAGAAATCACAGAAAGTTGAAAGATACTGTGGCACAGTACAAAAGAACAGCCTACAGATCTTACCAAAATGGCTAAATCAGCTAATAAGTTACTACATGCCCCAAGTGTAGGACAATGGAAACTTGATTAAAAATACATTTTGAAAAGACATAATGCTGCTTTTCAGTGCTATTCAAAAACACAGATTATATTTGTGTCACTTCTGTATACTCTGTTTAAATGGTTAAAAGGAGTTCTATCTGAATATACTTAAGCTTTTTTTTTTTTTTTTAAATAAGTGAGAGAGTTTTGAAAGTCTTAAAGACATGCATTGTTTTTTTGTATTCTCTTACATTGGGAAAACAACATTGTACTATCAAGTGGAGGTGTAGTTCACTGTGATCTGGAGAAATAAAAGTTGCACTATAGCTTGTTAAGTTTGTCTTTGAGTAACAGCCGCCACCAAGACCACTTTAGCTTGAGTACCCGCAATACCGAAAACCTAGGGGAGCCCATGAATTTAGAATAAAACAGCGACAGCCTCTGTGAATTCTCACCAAGGACGTGACTAACATAGCCACAAAAGTGGTACCAAGTTTTCCATTAAAGAGTACAGTAGGCTTTATGACCTGTGGACCTATGTGGTTAAAGATGACAGTGGTGGTGGTGGCGGCGGCTGCAATGTGCGTTACAATATTCAAACACAGCATGAAATCCTTGGTCACTGTAATTATGATGTTTTCATGTTACAGGATGCAGTAGAGAACATGAAGGGTGATAAATTGAACCTCTGTTGGTATTCCTGGTACATTGATGCCCACAGGCTCTCTCCAGTGCGGGAATGGAGACGACGACCCTCTGTGTCTGGCGCGCTGGTAGTGCTGTAATTAAGACAACCCCGTTGGAGGAGTCACAGGTAGCCTCCAGCCTCGTCTTCCATCTGTAGAGTTTGAACTGCCACTACAACAGCAGCTAGATATGCTGGTCAATCTTGACAACCTTGCAGAGTGTTAGGAGAGCTCTGAAAGCCATATTCCTCAGAAGTAAATACAGACAGAAATGCCAACAATGGTTAGTGAGACAAAGTACTGTACAGTAACACTGGTAGCAGATTGCTTAAGGATTACAACAACTGGCTAAGATAAATAGGAAAGCTAATATTAAAGACTATAAAGTAGGAATGGTCGCTTGACGAAATTGATACCCATTTGAGACAGACATGCTAATTCTGCCTGTCACTGTTGACGCTCACAGCTAAAAGTGATCGGTTTCAGAGTACATGTCTGGTCACAATAACATGGTGCTAGCTTTTTCTACCAAATTTCTTTGATTCTGATTGAAGCAACACTGTCAAGGCTAGAACGGAGCACAGGCGACAGGTCATCTGTTACATGCTCTAGATCTTTAGGGTGAAGTGGTAAAATGGATGGATAAATCTGAAAGGTTTTTACTGAACACTTGCCGTCAATCATTTAGCTTCAGAGCTAGAAGTTTAGGTTGTAGCCACAAAAATGGTACCAACTTTGACCACATTCAGGTAATAAAACCTATTGTTCTCTTCAATGGCAAAGATCACGGCGGTGGTGGGTTACAATATTCAAACGCAGCATGAAATCCTTGGTCACTGTAACTGAAAATCAAGGGTAAGATTGATAAATTGAACCTAAACTGTGAAATCTGCATTCAAGGGAAATCTGCTCAGAGTAGAAATAGAGAACCTGATGCACAAGCAAAAGCAGTACCTGAACTAGTAAATTCGACCTTCCTGATCCTATAGATCCAGTGTGCAAAAGAGGGTTGTTCTGCTCTGCCAACCACCAGTCCTTAGCAGTATCTGAAAGAACAGATGTTAAGGACCTCAGGGACACCAAGAGGCCTCACTGCTAGATATTCTTCACACCTATCGATAAAAGCTACAGCATCTTGTTCTGAACTGCCATATTTTGGAAAATAGAGGTTGATAGAGGCTGTATGCTTCAACACATTCTAATTACTCTCAGCTGTGTTTGCAGGAGTAGACGTTACAAGGTTGGGTATAGGATATGGGCTAGAAGCTGGGTTGCTGACGTGAAATCATGCGTTTAAACCGTATGTCCCGTCGTTTGAGGCAGTCTACTACGAACTGACCCAGTTTCTGCAATTGGCTTTTCAGATTTTGTTCAACTCTACCACATTCTCTTTCTACGTCATAAATTACCATCTCCAACAGGGCCATGAACGTCCTTTACCTGACTCAACTTCGCTGCATGGTTTCTGTGGCTTGTTCTAGTTTCTCTTCCATGTTTGAGACTCTTTCTCAGAGTTCGCTGTGTAGATCTGAGTAGATAGGGTTGTCTCCTGGGGAAGGTGGTGGTTGAGGGTAATCACCTAAGGGAATTACCACACAGGCAAGAAAAAAAGGTTTGTTGGCCATAAGTAGTTCATAAATATGTTAGAATCACAAAATCTTCTATAAGGTGGCACAGAATCTCCCTGTCTTTCTACATCCCTTCACACAGAAGATAAATTACTGATTAATGATTGGTCCATTTATGAAGCCCCAGTTATGGCCATAGCAGAAGGGTTAGAGTATAGGACTTGAGCCAAGAACAAATTCAGATCCATAAAAAAAAATCCCAATCCAGTCAATCAAACGCCTTCTCTGCATCAAAGGAGAGAATGGCACATGGTGCAACATTCTGGTGTGTCTGGCGAGTGATGGAATACATGGAATAATCGTCATACATTATTTAATCTGTCACGTGGTCCCACTGGGCCCTGATACTTGGTTGTTTTATAGCAGAATCTCCAATAAGAAGAGCAATAAGAACAATGAGAACACTGCCCTGAGGAGCTGTCCACAGTGACTAAGCAGGTGAAGGCAAAATCAAAGAGCTGAGGAACACAAACCTGTTAGCAGAGGTGAAAACCGTCTGTTGGTGGAGGAGCCCACAGCTTTTCCCGTGCCGGTAGTTCTGTAAATAGGACAACCCCATTAGAGAAGTCACAGGCAGCCTCCAGCCTTGTCTTCCGTCTGTGGAGTTTGCACAGCCTCTACAACAGCAGATGGATATGCTGGTCAAGCTAGAGACAGAAATGCAAACGATGGTTAGTGAGAGAAAGTACTCTACAGTCAGACATAGCAGCTCAAGGATTACAACTATAAAGTAGGGATGGTCGCTCAAACGAACTGACACCATTTGAGAGAGAAGTTCTGATTCTGCATGTTGACGTTCACACTTACGAGTGACCGGTTTCAGAGAACGTGTCTGGTCATTATACCATGGGTATTGGGTTGGGTTTGGGTTGTGCATAGAACTGAACTAAAAATTGTGCCGATGCCTCCACCACAACCACTTCTGCGTGAGTAACCTCATTAGCTAAAATCTGTGGAGAGCAAATGCATTTCGAATAAAGAAGCGATGGCTTCTGTGAATTCTCATGAAGGACATGACGAAACTTCCTGAAAACTAAAGGGTGAAACTGTAAAAGATACTGAGCGATGCTTGGCAGATTCTCGGTGGAACCTCCAAAACTGTGTTAGTCGGATTCGCTTCTCTGCACTTAAAAGAATCAACTCTGAGTGAGCCTTAAGAATGTAGAAACACACTTTAATCCTGCAGTAAACGTAATGCCGGCTGAAGCCTTCAAACCCTCTCATATGGTGTCATTGTAACGTAGTACATGTTCATCATGTGTTTGTGGAGTAAAGAAATGTTACATTCACTCATTGATCAGGCTGGTTTCAGTCGACTTTGATGTCCATATGCTGATAATGCGGATTTTCAGAGCCCACTGTGGTGAGGCTGGTGTGAAGCTGACAGACCCCATTGTTTAAAGGTAATAAACTCATTATATGTTCCTATAAGAACAACAACAACAACAACATGTGGAAAAAACATAAAATGAAAATCTATTTAAAAGAAAAAAATTGAACAGTGCATGCTCGTAGAAACTTACCTAAAGAATTCTGGACACATGCTGTGATGACCGCTGCAGTCATTGGCCAAAGTTGCTTAAAATAGCTGTTTGAAACAAACTCCATATGACATGTTTAACAGGGAGAAAGCCTAAACTTTCAAAAGATGAAAGTATTTGGATCAGCAGGCTACACTTACAGACATGACAGAAAGAAACTAGATTCAAAAAACAGGAGACCGTGGCTTTGCTCTTTGGTCCCTGATACGTTTTTTACAGTAGAATCTCCAACAATGAGAACACTGCTCTGAGCAGTCGTCCTTGGTGATTAAGCAGGTGAAGGCAAAGTCGAAGAACTGAGGAACCCCGAACTGGTTAGACCCCGTTGGAGGAGTCACAGGCAGCCCCCAGCCTCGTCTTCCGTCTGTGGAGTTTGGATTGCCGCTACAACAGCAGCTGGACATGCTGGTGAAGCTAGATGGCCTCTATGCAGAGCGTCTGGAGAGCGCTGCGAGCCATGTTCCTCAAATGTAAACACAGAGACAGGAATGCAAACGATGGTTAGCGAGACAAAAGTACTGTACAGTAACACAGACAGCAGATAGCTCAACGATTACGATTGGCGAAGATAAATAAGACAAAGCTAATATTAAACACTATAAAGTAGGGATGACCCCTCGACCAAACTAATAACATTTGAGTCAGAGAAATTATTTTTCTGCGGGACACTGTTGACATTCACAGCTACAAATGACTGGTTTCAGAGAACATATCTAGTTATTATACCATGGTGCTAGCTTTTTCTACCAAATTTCTTTGATTCTGACTGCTCCATTCTAGCCTTGACAATGTCGCAATCTTCAAAGTCTACAGATCCTCCGTTACACCCTCTAAATCTGTAGGGTGAGCCTTAAGAATGTAGAAACACACACTTTAATCCTGCAGTAAATGTAATGTCGGCGGAAGCCTTCAGAAACGAGTCTGAGAAAAAACCCTCTCATATAGTGTAACTGTTACATTTCTATACTCCACAAACACATGATGAACATGTACTACGTTACATTCACTCATTGATCAAGCTGGTTTCAATGGTCTTTGATGTCCATTTACCGAAACACGCTGGTTTTCATTGCCTTTGATGTCCATATGCTGATATCGCTGGTGTTGACAGACCCCATTGTTTAAAGGTAAAGAACCCACCATATGTTCCTATTCCCCAGGCAGTCAAATATGTAATAACCTGGAAAAACATGAAATAAAAATCCACAAAAAATAAACTCACAGTGCATGCTCGTAGCAATTTACCTAAGAATTCTAGCCACAGGTGCTCAAATGGCTTGGAGAGAGCCTAACCTTTCAAAAGATGAAAGTATTTGGATCAGCAGGCTACACTTACAGACATGACGGAAAGAAGCTAGATTCAAAAGGTGAAAGAGAATCTTTGCTGCTTTAGGATGTTGCTGCGTCAAACGGGGAGAACAGTAGAGAACGATGGTGCTGAAGGGGTCACGCAGCCGCAGCGCCAAGCTGTCTGGCGATGTCCAGGATACGAGCACCTGGAAAAAAACAGGAGACCGTGGCGTTACTCTTTGGGCCCTGATACGTTTTACAGTAGAATCTCCAACAATGAGAACACTGCCCTGAGGACGTCTCCTCTGTGACGAAGCAGGGGAAGGCGAAGTCGAAGAGCTGAGGACCTCGCACCGGCTAGCAGAGGTAAGACGACCCGCTGTCCGGTGCGCCAGTAGTGCTGTAACTAAGATCACAGGCAGTCTCCAGCCTCATCATCCGTCAGTGGAACAACAGAAGCTGGATATTTTGGTGAAGCTCGACTCCTTCCTTTCAGAGCGTCTGGAGTGTAAACACAAACGCAAACAATGGTTAGTAAGAAGTACTGTACAGTAAGACCGGCACCAGATAGCTCAACGATTACAACAACTAGATAAGATAAAGACAAATGCTAATATTAAAGACTATAAAGTAGGGATGATCGCTCGACCAAATTGATACCCATTTGCGACGGAGAAATTCTAATTCTGCGTGTCACTGTTGACGTTCACAGCTACAATTGATTGGTTTCAGAGAACATGTCTGGTTATTATACCATGGTCCTAGCTTTTTCTACTCAATTTATTTAATTCTAAATTGGAGCAACATTGTCAAGGCTAGAACGGAGCACGGACTACATGTCATCTGTTACATGTTCCAGATCTTTAGGGTGAAATTGGAAAGGGATGGATTATTATGTTATTAATGACTCGGTGGAGGGTTGAGGGGTGATCATTATTTACTTATTTTTCATTATTATCCATTATCAAGAACATACAATATAAAACAGAGAAAAAGTGGGAGATTGTGTACACCACACACCCCGAGGCACCCCTCCCCAATGGCCAGCTCATCAGAAACAATTTGCAAGCAAAGGGAAAAGAAAAAGCCAGGTAAATTATGGAAAGATTGCAATCATTGAAACATCCGGAGTGCAGTCTCATCCGTTGCCACACAGGGAAGAAAAAAGGTTTGTTGGCCGTAAGAAGTTAATAATTACGGAAGATGGGGGAGTTTTAGTGCCACCTGGTGGAAGATTATGATCATTTCTACATCCCTCCACACAGAAAGTAAATTACTAATGACTGGTCCATACCTCAATTTACAATGTTTTAGAGGGATATTTGAATAAATTAAGCCTTGTAGTCTATGGGGAGCCATTCTACATGCAAGTCTTCGCATCAGGATTAAGCCAAGTGGTTAGAACCCGTGGTGATAACGGAAGACTATAATTTCAAGTTCAGAGCCGAGAGGCCCCCCATCAGTTTTACAATGTTAGAGGTTTAAATATTTGAATATAGGTCTCTTGCCACTCCTCGAATAAACCAAAATAACAATCACGTTTCTTCCAGAAATTCATGGGGGTGATGGAGGAATCATTGAGGCAAATAACGTTAAGTCTGGGAAGAACAAATTTTGTATTGTGCAGCAACATGGTGTTAAATCGCCATCTGGGCGCATGCTGTGAAACTGTGAAATGTTATCTTCGTAATATTAGGGTAATGATCAGACATCGAAAGAGGAGATATATCAGTTGAATACATCAGTTGTAGTAAGGAGGAAAATGTAAGATCATCAATTCTAGAGAATGATTTATGTCTGGCAGAAAATGTAGTATATTTTCTGGATGATGGGTTAAGGGCAGGCCAGACATCACCCAGTGTGAAATCAGAGAGGAACTTGTTTAAAACAGAGGTGGATTTGATTTGTGTATCAGAGAGAATTGCGTTGGAGCGATCTTGCAGATTATTAGCATCAATGAGTAACAGAGTCAAAATGGAGAGATATTTAGATAGGGCTGCAAAAAACTACGACCCAAATACAGCTGGGGCGTAGGCTGAGACAAAAGTGAGTTGCTATAATGTGAGAAATGTGCCCAGACGTGTCGCCGCCTGTATAACTAATCGATTAAATTTTTCTCTTTCTTAGCAGAAGAGTACGCTGCCGCCTTAAAATATTTATTTGACATTCTAGACTCATTGGTAGGCAAGAGATTGGATTCTTGTAATAACGTAATATCTATTCTTTTTCTACTGAAAATATCTAAGCAAAAGACCCTCTTTGAAGGTGAATTCAGACACTGGACATTCTAAGACAATATTGTTAGTTCAGTCACAGACGTTTATAAATACTAGCACAAGTAATCCAGGATAAGCAGGAAAAGATGGAAAGTATATCTGAGAGGTTTGGGTGGTGATTAACAGATAAATGAAACAATGTCTTAAATAACAAGGAGAAACTGACCAGGAACAAACAACCCACAACCCAGGGTGCTCACAGAGAACAGGAAGAAAAGCCGTTCTTCTCTTAGAAGGGGAGGAGTGAAGGAGATGGGGCTGCTGGCCCTGCTTACCTTCAGTAGAAGCTGCCCATCCCGGTACCACAGGAGCTTGAAAATGAGGACCTGCTCGAAGTTTGCTGTGTCTTTCGAGCTTCTATAGACACAGTGAGCTCGATACAGGTCTGCCATTTTTGGGAGTTCAGATGAGTGGCTTTGCTTCATCTTTTTTTTTGATTGGGGAAGCAACTGGAGAGGGAAGTGGTCATGGTTTTACAGTAGACATCACAGCCATTCCATCACCAGTAAATGCCCCAAGTATCAGAGTTAAGAACAACAAAAAAGAACAGAAAAGCAAGAGTTCTAGCCATTCGCTACTATTCTGAGAATAATAGTAGTGAAAACCATTTCTCGGTGGAGAGGCACTTAGCTTTTCCTGGCTACACTGACGCCCACAGGCTCTCTCTAGAACAGGTCTGCAGACGACTCACTCTGTCTGGTGAGCCGGTAGGGCTGTGATTAAGACAACCCTGTTGGAGGAGTCACAGGGAGCCTCCAGCCTAGTCTTCCGTCGGTGTTTGGATGGTCTGGATGGACATGCTGGTCAAGCTAAACTGCCTCCTTGCAGAGTGTCTGAGGAACTCTGCAAGCCATGTTCCTCAAGTGTAAACAGACAAACACAAATGATGGTTAGTGAGACAAAGTACTGTACAGTAACTATAGCTCAAGGGTTACTGATGGCAAAGATAAATAAGACAAAGCTAATATTAAAGACTATAAATGATGTTCACAGCTACAATCTGATCGGTTTTGCTTTACTTTTGAGTAAAGCATCAATGAATTAAGCAGGGACAGTGCTGGATATGGAGACAGATATGACCGTGCAGTGATGTTCAAACAACATGCAAAACTTGACTTTAGAAGCTCTGGTCATTATGGTGTGAACATTATGGACAATGGAAAGAATAACATTCAAGTTCATGACACCAGCATCCTGACACCTGCTGAAGACGTCACTTTAAATTAATAAAAAAAAAATAAATAAAGGCCTTGAGTCTCACGGTTACAAAATTCCGACAGTCTTGAAATAAATCTTGATGAAGCTTCATACAGTTCGGACATGCTTCTGCTGACAGGCTGCAGAGGCTTCTGGCTAGCTCAGGCAATAAAGATATGGAATGTGGCATAATTCTTTAAAGAACTGTTAATGAAATGTGAAACATGTCAGAGACACAGTAGGACCAGACCAAAGCCTTTACATTATTGACCAGTTCTCTCAGTTTAGCGCAGGCAGCATTCTGACCACAAAGTCCTCTAAAATGGTGAAACACTTCGTTCATGATTGGATTAGCCTGCATGGTCCACCTCAGAAACCTTTCAGTGATGATGGAGGAGAATTCAACAACGATTAAGTGAGAGGTATGGCAAAAATCTTCAACAGAGAAGTAAAGACAACAGCTGCATACAGCCCATGGAGCAATGGACTTGAAAGAGCACAACCAAACGCTCACTGAGATCATAATGAAAGTAAAGAAAAGTAACGGTTGAAACTGGGACACTGACAAGCCTCCTGCTTTAGAGGGCACCACAAAAAGTGAAGGAGCGGCAAAACACACTTCTGCTTCACATGCATGTAGAAAGGCTTTTATTGAAGCAGAATGTTCAGAAAGAATACAGAGAGCACAGCGGAAACTGCTTCATCACACAGATCTCCTCTTTAGGGGACTGTCCAAAGTAGAAAGGACCAGGAGTTGTCATTGGTCAGGATGGTGCAATGGCGTTGTCTGAGGTGGTGCACCCAGCTACAGGTTCCTCCATGTCTGACAGAAAAGTGAATGCAGAGAGTGAGGATCCAGGTGACAAAGGATAAATTAGAAAATGACCCAAATATTGTACATAAACAAGAGAACACAAGAGCTGCTGAGGACAACGTAGAGGGGACAGAAACTGGAACTGAAACGTGTGGTTCAAACTGAGCACACAGGCACAACCACTGGGGCACAAACAATTACATTATGGAAGTGTGTTTTATGAAATTTTGTACCAAAGGGAGGATCGTCAAATAACTCCGGTTCCACGCCAGAGGTTCCGTACAAAAAGGTCCCTTTATTTCACAATCAACACAAACTTGGCAGAATGCTTTCAGTTTTGCAATGAGACTTGCCGTTACTCACCACTCACTGGATCGGGAGAGCCCTTCGATCCTGATAAGAGACCGCCATCTCAATAAACCACCGAGCTGGACCTGCAGTTCCACTTAGCCGACTCTCACCAGAAAAGAGGGAAACCCGTCCTTTGTATCTTTAACAAAACGAAGAACTGTGCGTGGACGGGGACGGGGGCCAACTGCTCCCACCAGGCACAGTCTTCCCTTGACCCTTAATTCCAGTGGTTGATAACAGTACCCTCATGAAAAACAAGCTATATAATTGACTATATAAACGTTAGTTTACAGTAGAACATAACCTGTGACTTAAAATAGCTGTATAGACCCGTTTCAACATATTGCCAATATATTATGACCAGCAAGCATACCTTTAATATAAGGTGAACATGGATGCATTATATCTTTATCCTAGGCCTCTTTCTAGTGGTTACATCAAATAACCGAACAGTGAGTTGTTCATACGATACAGTGTGTACTAATTGGATGGAGTGCACCCTAAGGCGGCGTCAGCAGGGCAGAATTCATTCATATTACAAAATGTGTGTATGGTCTAGGAGATTCTTCATTGTACTGGTACGACAGAGTGAAGGAAATCGTGCTGAGAGCAGGAGGAAACATGTCCAGAGTCGACCCAGCCGCTTTCTATTAAATTAATCTGGACTGCACCGTAATTGGGGTACTTGCCTGTCATGTAGATGACTTCATATGACTAATAACAAAACAGCACAAATACACCACAAATTACATCCAACCCATACACATGGACCCTTCACAAGCCTCGGAAAAAGACACCTCCCTCTGTGAGGAAGAGAAGGACCAACTCAGGTCAAAGACAGGCCAAATTCTCTGGGTAGCAAGACAGATTAGGCCAGATGTCATGTTTGATGCTAGTCACTTGGCATCAAGCTTCAAAAAGGCAACTGTGAAGACGGTCCATGAAGCACACAGAATAGTGTGCAAACCCAAGGAGACTTCCAACACTTAGGCAGAGATAATGTTCTTCAGTTGATTGGTGTTCAGAAATGCCTCATTTGGAAATCTTTCAGATGGTGGGACTCAAGAAGGATATTTGATATTTGTCTGTCACAGATGATAAGCAGGAGATCAGCATCATCAAAGAAATCACAGAAAGTTGAAAGATACTGTGGCACAGTACAAAAGAACAGCCTACAGATCTTACCAAAATGGGGGCATCAGCTAATAAGTTACTACATGCCCCAAGTGTAGGACAATGGAAACTTGATTAAAAATACATTTAAAAAAGACATAATACTGCTTTTCAGTGCTATTAAAAAACAGATGTGTCGTTTCTGTATACCCTGTTTCAATGGTTAAAAGGAGTTCTATCTGAATATACTTAAGCTTTTTTTTTGTTAATAAATGAGAGAGTTTTGAAAGTCTTATAAAGACATGCGTTGTTTTTTGTATTCTCTTACATTGGGAAAACAACATTGTACTATGAAGTGGAGGTGTAGTTCACTGTGATCTGGAGAAATAAAAGTTGCACTATAGCTTGTGAAGTTTGTCTTTCTGAGTAACAGCCGCCACCACGACCACTTTAGCTTGAGTAATCGCAATACCGAAAAACCATGAATTTAGAATAAAACAGCGCCAGCCTCTGTGAATTCTCACCAAGGACGTGACTAACATAGCCACTAAAACGGTACCAAGTTTGCCATTAAAGAGTACAATAGGCTTTATGACCTGAATGTGGTTAATGATCACAGTGGTGGTGGTGGCGGCTGCAATGTGCTTTACAATATTCAAACACAGCATGAAATCCTTGGTCACTGTAATTATGATGTTTTCATGTTACAGGATGCAGCAGAGAACATGAAAAGTTAAGATTGATAAATTGAACCTCTGTTGGCTCTCCAGTGCGGGAATGGAGACGACGACCCTCTGTGTCTGGCGCGCTGGTAGTGCTTTAATTAAGACGACTCTGTTGGAGGAGTCACAGGCAGTCTCCAGCCTCGTCTTCCATCTGTAGAGTTTGGACTGGCACTACAACAGCAGCTGGATATGCTGGTCAATCTTGACAACCTTGCAGAGCGTTCAGAGAGCCCTGAAAGCCATGTTCCTCAGAAGTAAATACAAACAGAAATGCCAACAATGGTTAGTGAGACAAAGTACTGTACAGTAACACTGGTAGCAGATTGCTTAAGGAGTACAACAGCTAGATAAGAAATAAGACAAAAGCTAATATTAAAGACTATAAAGTAGGGATGGTCGCTTGATCTAATTGATACCCATTTGAGACAGAACCCTATTTCATATAGAAAGGTGCATGCTAGCAGCAACTTACCTAAAGAAATCTGGTCATATGCTGTAACCGCTGCAGTCATTGGAAACAGGAGCTTAAATAGCAGTTTCAAACCAACTCCATATGACACGTAGACAGGGATTAAACCTAATCTTTTAAAAGATGAAAGCATTTGGATCAGTATGCTACACTTAAACAGGATTCAAAATGTGAAAGAATCTTTGCTGCTTCAGGATCTCGGTACGTCAGGGAGAATATCAGAGAACGATGGTGCCGAAGAGGTCACGCAAGGGAGCCAAGGGAAGCTGTCTGGTGACATCCAGGAAACGGGCATGTGGAAAACAGGAGATCATGGCATTACTCTTTGGGCCTCATTTTTTTTAATCAACTATTTTAATTTTTTTATTGTATGTAATAACATACAATATAAAACCAAAAAAAAGAAAAAGCTCATCAGAAACAAATGTGATATTAATATGCGGCACCATTTAAAAAGGAACTTGACTGGCTTGAGATAAGAGATAAGATGTATTGTCAAAAAGCTAAACAAACAATTTACTTACTTTTTCCAGTCAATTCCAGACCCAACATACAGCTCCGTAAATATTAAGAGACGACCCTACATGATCAATTTCTCTGGTTTTACTATTTATAGGCAATGTGTATATGGAAATTAATATTTAAACTGTGTTTCATAAACCATGGACAACATTTCCCCAAAATTCCAAATAAAACATTGCTATTTGGAACAGTTATTTGAAGAAAGGACATCTCAAATAATGCAAGAAAATAGTTACAATACAAAAGAAGTTATTAAAATGTAAACCAAGTACTTATATTTGAACTTTGAGAGCATTCCTCTTTGGGGCTAACTGGGACCTTGATATTACAATTTCTTTTCACCCCATGTACCACATGTGATGCGAATGACCGTCTCCTTTATTCAAAATTCACTATGGAGAAATAACCTTCACTGCCAATCACAGGTTGGCTCTCCACTAGTCTTTCACATTGATGTTGGGTGACTATACCATTCATATTGTGCAAATTCAGGTAACTCAGCTTTGTTTGATGAAATGCCTGAAATAAAATGGCTGCCATACACATGGACATCTTTGTCCTTACATTTGCATTTCTATGTGTATGGCAGCCATTTTATTTCAGGCATTTCATAAAAACAAAGCTGAGTTATTAGACTACTTGGACATCTTTGTCCTTACATTTGCATTTCTAAGTAGTCTAATTTGTTGCCAGAGCTGTATAACTGAGCCATGAAACGTTAGCCAGCATGAGCATAGCAGCGAGAAGTCGCACTGCACCCCTGTTATTATACAACATATCTACATTATTTTAAATGCCAAGATGTACAAGGAAAATAAAAGAAATATAAAAGAGGGTTTCTCACCTAAAGAGAAGAGAACAGTAGGCATAAACTTACGCATCTAAAAACTAAGATGGTGTAACATGTGACATGTTGACAGGGAGAAGGCCTAACCTTTTAAAAGATGAAAGTAAAGGTAAATAAGACAAAGCTAATATTAAACACTATAAAGTAGGGACTTCTACAATAGAATCTCCAACAATAAAAACACTGGCCTGAGCAGTCGTCCTCGGTGACGAAACAGATGAAGGCGAAGAGCTGAGAAACGCCGAACTGGTTAGCAGAGGTGAAAACCGTCTGTTGGTGGAGGAGCAGTGTGGCCGGGAAAAGCTCCCTCTAGCACAGGTTTGCAGACGATGACCTCCTTCTGTCTGGTGCACCGTTAGTGCTGTAACTAAGACGACCCTGCTGGAGGAGTCACAGGCTCCATCCTGTCTCATCTTGGAGTTTGGACTGCCTCTATAACAGCAGCTGGACATGCTGGTCAAGCAAGATGGCCTCCTTGCATAACGAAGCTAGATTCAAAATGTGAAAGAGAATCTTTGTAGGGTACGACAAGAACAGTCCATTATACCTAGTCTACTATCCAGAGAAAGTCCTTAAACACAGGCTTGTGCAATTTTTCAAAATGTGTTACAGAACACCAGATTAAAATTGACCAGGCAATGGCACCTGATTATTTCCATGGGGAGAGGTGTGTACCCTCCCATGCCAACAGCTAACTGTGTTAATCAGACTCCAGAAAATGTCCAAGAGTCTCAAACTGGATACTGTGTACCGTGTCTGTCTCCCTCTGTTTAAATGCCATCTTGAACATCAAAAAGAGAAAGGAATTTCTCTAAAAAGTATTTAGCTGACTGCGTCAGATATTGAAGACCAGACCTGATCAATACTGACCACTGTTACAGGGTCTGTAATGTACCAGAGAGCTTTAAAGAGGCAAGGAGTTCAACAGAATCACAGTTTCAGGTTGATGCAGATGACCCTTAGCTTCACCACCTGGACATTTCAACAGCCTACTAGCATGAACCGATTGATTGAGATATGTATAGAGAGCAACCAGAGGGATATATATGGACTACAACAAACACATGAGAACACAGGAGAAGACTGATATGCTGAATAATCTCTGAATAGTGTTTTTTAAGTGATGGATGTTTGCTTGTTAAGATGTTCCATCATGAAGTACAGTAAGCTAGCTGTGATGCTGCTGGTTAACATGATCACAGCTGCGTATTCCTTGTCTCAGGAACATACTGGCTCCCTTATAAGTGTAACAGCTACAGTATTTATTTAATAATATATATATATATATATATATATATATATAAATATATAAGGAAGTCATAACTCCACTACTGGATCTCATCTAACAGGCTAGATTGCTTGTACTCGGACAGCCGGAACAATCTGTGTCGAGAGTCTCGATACTGCAGGGTTTGTCTGCAATACGATGAATAAAATGACTGCATAAATGGTTGAAATCGAGGAAATCATGTAAATCACTTCTCTGCTCACTATCCAGTTCACCAACCTGACCGGTGTGACTGGGAAGGGACAGCCAGTCCTGGCGTAGCACCTTCTCGATGTTCCCAGAGAGGACGACGGACCCCAGCCGGCTCGGATGAGGCCCCTCTGCGGTAGAGCACCTGACCGGCAGCCAGCAGTGGAGCGCGAAGAGCTGGGTAAACGACTCGCTGACGCGCCCAGGCCCTCTCCGGTGTGGGAGTGGAGACGACGAGCCTCGGTGTAGTGCTGGAATTGAGACGACCGCGTTGGAGGCGTCACAGGCTGCTTCTGGCTTCGTTTTCCGTCGAAGGAACTCGATCTACCGGTCCAGCTGAACGAGCTCCGTGCAGAGCGTCTGGAGAGCTCGTTTCTCGGTTTCGCGTCCGCCATTTTCCTCGAGAGAAAACGGAGATAGAAACGCAAACGGCAGCTAGTGAGTCAAAATACTGTACAGTAACACAGCCAGTTGTAATCCTTGTGCTTTCTGCTCCCTAAGATAAATAAGACACAGCTAATATTAAAGACTACAACGTAGGAATGGTCGCTAGACCATGTCGAATAACGCCTCGAGCAGCAGTTCCGCGTCTCCTTCAAAACAGTGCTGCCAACTCCTCAGTAAGGAAAGTAGCTATTGGCTGTCCAATAAGTCGCGGAATGACGTCATCTCTCAATTAGCATAATTGCCCATTTGCGTGTATTTGAAGCTGTAGAATAAAGGAATAATGTTGTGGGAGAGAAAACTGTGAGTAAACACCCTAAATATGCATAGAACTACAGAAATGGTTTAGTTTTTAATGTTTTGTCTAGACTCACATTACATAAATATTTTTTACATGAATTACATAAACCTATTTTGTTTTGTTGTTAAATGTTAGCAAATCAAATGTAATTGGTGGAATTGCTACTCTACATTTAACCCTCCTCCTTTATCCAGGCTTGGGACCAGCAAAGTGACCCTAAAAGAGACAGTTTGGTAGAGTTGCTTAGTTCTCTCTTTTTTGTTCTTTTACAAAAAAAAAAAAACAGCTGGTGAAACAACATATTTTACACCATCACAACAAAAGATGTATATGTCCTGTGTCAGATTATAAGCGCCAGCGCAAAACTGTATTTGCCAGCAACACTAAGTATAGAATAATTTCTCTTTCATATCTGTTATTTAGTTATTTATATACATTCAGTTACTTTTAAGCTCATAGATTGTTGTAAACATTCTCTTTTCTTAAACTAATTCATTGTTTTCAATTCAAAAAATATTTTTTTCAGGTTAAGGAGGGAATTTTGACAGAATTTCGTTCAGGATATATAAATATATAAACAAACCTCCGTATTCAAGGGTTTATAACTGGAGACAATGTGAAATTACCTTAAATAAAAATATTTAAGTCTACTTTTGTTTAATTATGTGTTCAACACTAGTCCCAGTCCAGTCCCTGTTTCAGCCTCCTTGTATAGCCTCTCATCAAGTCATGTGTCCAGTCTCTGTCTATGCCCGTTGTCTGGTCTTGTGTCCAATCTCGTGTTCCACTTCCTGTCCAGTCTCCGGTGTCATCTCTTGTCTGGCCCCCGTTCTATGTCCTGCCCATGTCTCAGTCCCATTTCCTGTCTGAACCCCTGTGTGCTTTTCTGGCCTCCCCCTTTTACCAGTTTTCCAAAACAATGGAATCCCTTACAATGGCCCATTTTAAAAACATCATGGGAATACATAATTTAGTGTAACATTAGTTACACACTGAAGCACCTTCCCTTAAAAACTATACATATCTTGGAGCATCAATAAATTTGAGAGTATTATGTTGGTCTGCTTGTAGAGATGAAAATGGTGTGCTTACACTTTTGCTGAGCATCTCATAAAAATCAACAAGGACTCCTTTAGAGAAAAACTCCCAGCATTGTTTCAGCTGAAGCAGTGACAAATATACACCATCAGAGGATGGATGGCATCAACCTCATCATACAACTGTAAGATAAGAGCAGAATATACACAAAAGCTTCATTATGATATTACAATAAAGAAAACCCTTTTCGCTTTGTGGATATGATGTTGTTCCTCATCCCTGTTGCTCTCAGTTGTCCAATATTACAGGCAAAAGCTTTCAAGTGAGTGGTTCAGATTTTGTCTCTTTTGTCTCTCTTAAGTTTAAATCTGGAATATATTAATATTTTGTGAGTAAAGAGGCAATCTGTTGATTTTGGACACGTTTGAGAGACAAACCGTCAGTAGAGAGTTTGGCCTTGTGAGCTTGGCTGCATGTGAGGGATTCCCCATGCACCCGTCTTCTTCGTGGCTTTTGAGTTAACTGAGCCGGCTGCTCCAGTTAAATCAACACTGTGCTGACAAGTGACAGAAATTGCATGCCCTTATTAATCTGGAGAAAGTTTTATATTATCAAATTAAATCATGTCAAACTTATTTTACAGAATCAGTAATCAGTAAAAAGACAAGAAATCAACAACAAAAGAAGACATGAAAACCTAAGACCCCCAGTGAACAAGCCAAAGGTGACAGTGACAAGGAAAACCTCTATTTTTATACAGATTTTATACATTTTTATTTAAAATATTGATGACAGATTTTGTACATATATCGCATTCCCATGGATCAGCCTAATTATCCAATATCCGATCAACTCATTTTGTTAATATCGGGACCAATATTCTATTCTATTATCTGATGGGTGCATCCCTAGTCTCATTGGGCCTGTTGTGGTTGGACCTTTAAGCCACTTGCCTATTGTCTATTTTCTATATTGGCATAAACGTTCTTCCACTTGGGTCTACTCGAAACCCATTTATGTTCATCCATGTTTTTTTTTCATGGTAATTCCTACTCCGTCCACCATGTGGCAGTATATTGGATGTATGCCAAAAGTTACAAGCCAAAAGGAGGGAATCCAAGAGTAGCAAGGTGGTTTGGTTGTGGCTAACTTTAGGTCTCACTGGAATGAAAACCGTCATTGAAGGAACTAGATTCTAAGATTGTAAGTTTGCTATCATTTCTTTCTTTATATATTCAACTAAGCTTTGTGTATGTTTTATTCATATTAAGTTTTGAGCTGTTCTTCTTTTGTAGAAAGCTTCTCTTTTTTCTTGTTTTTTTTGTTTGTTTGTTTCTCTGTTTGCACTTTTTACAACTTGATTGAGAAACCTATATGCTTTATGGATGTTTCTCTGAATCAGTATTACATAAAAAGTGTCACATTAATGATTTATGCGTTATGAAAATGTGCTACATGTGTGTTTTGAAAAATATAAATCAATTCGTTTAAAGAGAGGAAGGTAAGGTTAGTCATTGATTTTCCTTTTGTCTCTGTTCTTCGATAGGTTTAATGCCTTTATAAGTAACATCAGCAGCTCCTTATCTCGGTGAGTGTTTTATGTTTCTGTACTTTATAGATGGTCTTTTACCATCCATGACACCTGATGTAGGAATTCTGTCTATTTTTATTAAATATCCCTGTCAAAATGGAAAGGGACTGAAAATGTTGAGAAAATGATTGTAGTTTCAGAGTTTTGAGTGTTGTGAGTGAGAAGAGGGGCAAAGTCAATATCTGCTGATCCATTCAAGAAACTTACTTGACAGAGTTCCCCAAACTCAAGTGAAAATGTGCTTTGATGTACAAACGATTGAATGTTTCTTCTGGTCATTAGTAAGACAGCCTGATTCACTCCGCTGAAGGTTAATTTGCTAGCATTGTCGTGACCCTGAAAGCTGGTTTCCATGGAACATATGTAATACTGTAATGTGTGTTCTCTTGAATGATCTTTGTTCACATGCAGCTTCTTCTAGTCCTAGAGCTCTCATGTTGCTTGTATGTCTTAATATTCTTTAACATTAGCTTTGGCCTGTTTATCTTAGCCAGTTTTTCTTGTGCTGTCTGCTGTGTGTGTTACTTTTACATTCCTTTGCTTTACTAACTAGGAGGCCATGTGGAGGCCATGTGGAGGCCCTGGGAGCATCAGTTTTCAGGTTTTCACGTCTGCTAACCGACTAAATATCCTCAGCACACCAGTCAGGTAAGTTATTTTCTGCTGTTTCCTTGCTTGAATCGAGACTGTGTCTGTGCATAACATAGTTTATAATCATACACGTCATAGACAAAGGGGTTATTGTCACCACCTGGTGGGACTGAGACATACTGTGAGCAGTACTTATTTTTTTTAATCACTTTGCTTGATTTATTTTTTTTATTTTATTGTTTCAAAGTACATTGCATGGGCAAGTAGAAAGGCAATTTGTTGCTAAGATAAGCTTAGATAAATAGTTGTTAATGCTGCATGTTCTACTGGACAATGAAAGCTCCAAAGTCACTAGTAACTAGCCCACTTCTGCTTTTGGCAAACAAAGGGGATCCAGTGTTTGGCGTGCATTGTCTTGAGTCGGGTAGGCGTACAAATTACTTCTTGTTTGTCAATTTATGTAGAGCAGGCAGTGACGCTGGAGGTGATTGTGATTGTTATAGCAATAATCTGGAATAATAATGATATAATAATGTGTTTAATGGTGAGTTTTTAGATGTTAATGTCCATTTTTGGTTGAGTACACCTTGTAGCAGTTGGGTGTTCTTTTTTTAATATATATTTATATACTTTTAGGTCATCCAGGTTCTCTGGAATCCATGATATCCTCAATCTCTGAAAGTGTATCCATCTAAGAAGGGTTAGGTGCTCCGGCTCCCTCTGCATTCCTTTTTTCACCCAACGCTCACTCACTTCAGCTGGATTACAAGGTAAAAGCATGTTACCAGTTTACAATAATACATTTAATGTATCTTCAAACATAGATACAAATTTACACCGGTGATGGGCTGCCTTGCCCCAACACAGTCTCATCGTCAATCTCCAAATGTGTGGCTGTCTGCATGTCCATCTGCATCTCTGGCGTTTTGGTTTTCTTTCCATCTGAAGCTGTTGCTGGCTTTTTATCTATGTTCAACTGTTTGACTTTCTTTTTGGAACTGTGTGAGGTCTGCTTTCTATCCATCAGCAGCGGTATGTATTTGAGTATCCCTATGCCACTGTGGAACAGCTAAATGATAATTCAGTGTCTATACATATTTTGACTTTCTTTTTTGTCATACAGGTTTTCAGGAACCCCTGATATCCTCAATCCCTGAAGTTGTATCCTGCTAAGAAGGGTTAGGTGCTCGGACTCCCTATTTCTCCATTTTTCACCCAACACTCCCTCACTTCAGCTGGATTACAAGGTAAAAGCATGTTACCTGTTTACAATAATACATTTAATGTATCTTCAAACATAGATACAAATTTTCTCTGCTGATCTGCTGCCTTGCCCCAACACAGTCTCATCATCCATCTCCAAATGTGTGGCTGTCTGCATGTCCATCTGCATCTCTGGCTTTTTGGTTTTCGTGCCATCAGAAGCTGTGGCTGGCTTTTTATCTATGTTGAACTGTTTGACTTTCTTTTTGCAATTGTGTGAGGTCTGCTTTCTATCCATCAGCAGCTGTATGTATGTGAGTATCCGTATGCCGCTGTGGAACAGGTAAGTGATAATTCACTTTCTTTACATATATTGACTTTCTTTTTTGTCATACAGGTTTTCAGGAATCCATGATATCCTCAATCCCTGAAGTTGTATCCAGCTAAGACGGGTTAGGTGGTCGGGCTCCCTATTTCTCCTTTTTTCACCCAACGCTCACTTACTTCAGCTGGATTACAAGGTAAAAGCATGTTACCTGTTTACAATAATACATTTAATGTATCTTCAAACATAGATACAAATTTTCTCTGCTGATCGGCTGCCTTGACCCAACACAGTCTCATCATCAATCTCCAAATGTGTGGCTGTCTGCATGTCCATCTGCATCTCTGGCGTTTTGGTTTTCGTGCCATCAGAAGCTGTGGCTGGCTTTTTATCTATGTTGAACTGTTTGACTTTCTTTTTGCAATTGTGTGAGGTCTGCTTTCTATCCATCAGCAGCTGTATGTATGTGAGTATCCGTATGCCACTGTGGAACAGGTAAGTGATAATTCACTTTCTTTACATATATTGACTTTCTTTTTTGTCATACAGGTTTTCAGGAATCCATGATATCCTCAATCCCTAAAGGTGTATCCAGTTAAATAAGGGTCAGGTGCTCCGGCTCCCTTTGCATTCTTTTTTTCACCCAACGCTCACTCACTTCAGCTGGATTACAAGGTAAAAGCATGTTACCTGTTTACAATAATATATTTAATGTATCTTCAAACAAAGATACAAATTTACACTGGTGATGGGCTGCCTTCCCCCAACACAGTCTCATCATCCATCTCCAAATGTGTGGCTGTCTGCATGTCAATCTGCATCTCTGGCTGTTTGGTTTACTTTCGATCTGAAACTGTGGCTGGCTTTTTATCTATGTTCAACTGTTTGACTTTCTTTTTACAACTGTGTGAGGCCTGCCTTCCATCCATCAGTAGCTGTATGTGTGAGAGTATCCGTGTGCCACTGTGGAACAGCTAAGTGATAATTCAGTTTCTATACATATATTGACTTTCTTTTTTGTCATACAGGTTTTCAGGGACCCATGATTTCCTCAATTCCTGAAGGTTTATCCATCTAAGAACGGTTAGGTGCTCAGGCTCCTTCTGCATTCCTTTTTCACCCAACGCTCACTTGCTTCAGCTGGATTAAAAGGTAAAAGCATGTTACCTGTTTACAATAATACATTTAATGTATATTCAAACAAAGATACAAATTTACTGCGGTGATGGGCTGCCTTGCCCCAACACAGTCTCATCATCCATCTCCAAATGTGTGGCTGTCTGCATGTCAATCTGCATCTCTGGCTGTTTGGTTTTCTTTCTATCTGAAGCTGTTGCTGGCTTTTTATCTATGTTCAACTGTTTGACATTCTTTTTGCAACTGTTTGAGGTCTGCTTTCTATCCATCAGCAGCTGTATGTATTTTGGGTATCCGTATGCCACTGTGGAACAGGTAAGTGACAATTCTGTTTCTATACATATATTGACTTTCTTTTTTGTCATACAGGTTTTCAGGAAGCCATGATATCCTCAATCCTTGAAAGTGTATCCATCTAAGAAGGGTTAGGTGATCCGTCTCATTCTGCATTTTTTTTACCCAACGCTTACTTGCTTCAGCTGGATTACAAGGTAAAAGTGTGTTATCTTTTTACAATAATACATTTAATATATCTTCAAACATAGATAAACATTTTCACTGGTGATCGGCTGCCTTGCCCCAACACAGTCTCATCATCAATCTCCAAATGTGTGGCTGTCTTCATGTCCATCTGCATCTCTGGCATTTTGGTTTTCTTTCCATCTGAAGCTGTGACTGGTTTTTTATCTATGTTCAACTGTTTGACTTTCTTTTTGCAACTGTGAGATCTGCTTTCTATCCATCAGCAGCTGTATGTATGTGAGTATCCGTGTGCCACTGTGGAACAGGTAAGTGATAATTCAGTTTCTATACATATATTGACTTTCTTTTTTGTCATCCAGGTTCTCTGGAATCCATGATATCCTCAATCCCAGAAGGTGTATCCAGCTAAGAAGGGTTAGGTGCTCCGGCTCTGTTTGCATTCCTTTTTTCACCCAACGCTCACTCACTTCAGCTGGATAACAAGGTAAATGCATGTTACCTGTTAACAATAATACATGTAATGTATCTTCAAACATAGATATAAATTTACACTGGTGATAGGCTGCCTTGCCCCAACACATTCTCATCATCAATCTCCTAATATGTTGCTCTCTGCGTGTCCATCTGTATCTCTGGCTTTTTGGTTTTCATTCCATCTGAAGCTGTTGCTGGCTTTTTATCTATGTTCAACTGTTTGACTTTCTTTTTGCAACTGTGTGAGGCCTGCCTTCCATCCATCAGCAGCTGTATGTATGTGAGTATCTGTATGCCACTGTGGAAAAAGTAAGTGATAATTCAGTTTCTATACATATATTGACTTTCTTTTTTGTCATACAGGTTTTCAGGAACCCATGATTTCCTCAATCCCTGAACGTGTATCCAGCTAAGAAGGGTTAGGTGCTCCGGCTCTGTTTGCATTCAAATTTACACTGGTGATGGGCTGCCTTGCCCCAACACAGTCTCATCATTCATCTCCAAATCTGTGGCTGTCTGCATGTCCATCTGCATCTCTGGCTGTTTGCTTTTCTTTCTAATTGAAGCTGTGGCTGGTTTTTTATCTATTTACAACTGCTTGACTTCATTTTGCAACTGTGTGAGGCTTGTTTTCTATCCATCAGCGGCTGTACGTATGTGAGTATCCGTGTGCCACTGTGGAACAGGTTAAGTGATAATTCAGTTTCTATACATATATTGACTTTCTTTTTTGTCGTACAGTTTACTTAGGAACCCGTGATATCCTCAATCCTTGACGGTGTATCCATCTAAGAAGGGTTAGGTGCTCGGGCTCCCTCTGCATTCCTTTTTTCACCCAACGCTCACTCACTTCAGCTGGATTACAAGGTAAGAACATGTTATCTGTTTACAATAATACATTTAATGTATCTTCAAACATAGATACAAATTTACACCGGTAATGGGCTGCCTTGCCCCAACACAGTCTCATCGTCAATCTTCTAATGTGTGGCTGTCTACATGTCCATCTGCATCTCTGACGTTTTGGTTTTCTTTACATCAGAAGCTGTGGCTTGCTTTTTATCTATGTTCAACTGTCTGACTTTCTTTTTGCAACTGTGTGAGGTCTGCTTTCTATCCATCAGCAGCTGTATGTATGTGAGCATCCGTATGCTACTGTGGATAAGGTAAGTGATAATTCAGTTTCTATACATATATTGACTTTTTATCATACAGGTTCTTGGGAATCCCTGATATCCTCAATACTTGAAAGTGTATCCATCTAAGAAGGGTTAGGTGCTCCGGCTCCCTCTGCATTACCTTTTTCACCCAACGCTCACTCACTTCAGCTGGATTACAAGGTAAAAGCATGTTACCTGTTTACAATAATACATTTAATGTATCTTCAAACATAGATACAAATTTACACTGGTGATGGGCTACATTGCCCCAACACAGTCTCCTCATCCATCTCCAAATGTGTGGCTGTCTGCATGTCCATCTGCTTCTCTGGCTTTTTGGTTTTCTTTTCTTTCTGAAGATGTGGCTGGCTTTTTATCTATGTTCAACTGTTTGACTTTCTTTTTGCAACTGTGTGAGGTCTGCTTTCTATCCATCAGCAGCTGTATGTATTTGGGTATCCGTATGCCACTGTGGAACAGGTAAGTGCTAATTCTGTTTCTATACATATATTGACTTTCTTTTTTGTCATACAGGTTTTCAGGGAGCCATGATATCCTCAATCCCTGAAAGTGTATCCATCTAAGAAGGGTTTGGTGCTCCGTCTCATTCTGCATTTTCTTTTACCCAACACTCACTTGCTTCAGCTGGATTACAAGGTAAAAGCATGCTATCTGTTTACAATAATACATTTGATGTATCTTCAAACATAGATATAAATTTACACTGGTGATGGGCTGCCTTGCCCCAACACAGTCATCATCCATCTCCAAATGTGTGGCTGTCTGCATGTCAATCTGCATCTCTGACTTTTTGGTTTTCTTTCTATCTGAAACTGTAGCTGGTTTTTTAGCTATGTACAACGGTTTGACTTCATTTTGCAACTGTGTGAGGCCTGCTTTCTATCCATCAGCAGCTGTACGTATGTGAGTACCCGTATGCCACTGTGGAACAGGTAAGTGATAATTCAGTTTCTATACATATATTGACTTTCTTTTTTGTCATCCAGGTTCTCTGGAATCCATGATATCCTCAATCCCTGAAGGTGTATCCAGCTAAGAAGGGTTAGGTGCTCCGGCTCCTTTTGCATTCCTTTTTTCACCCAACGCTCACTCACTTCAGCTGGATAACAAGGTAAATGCATGTTACCTGTTAACAATAATACATGTAATGTATCTTTAAACATAGATATAAATTTACACTGGTGATAGGCTGCCTTGCCCCAACACAGTCTCATCGTCAATCTCCTAATATGTTGCTCTCTGCATGTCCATCTGTATCTCTGGCTTTTTGGTTTTCATTCCATCTGAAGCTGTTGCTGCCTTTTTATCTATGTTCAACTGTTTGACTTTCTTTTTGCAACTGTGTGAGGCCTGCCTTCCATCCATCAGCAGCTGTATGTATGTGAGTATCTGTATGCCACTGTGGAACAGGTAAGTGATAATTCAGTTTCTATACATATATTGACTTTCTTTTTTGTCATACAGGTTTTCAGGAACCCATGATTTCCTCAATCCCTGAAAGTGTATCCATCTAAGAAGGGTTAGGTGCTCCGGCTCTGTTTGCATTCCTTTTTTCACCCAACGCTCACTCACTTCATCTGGATAACAAGGTAAAAGCATGTTACCTGTTAACAATAATACATGTAATGTATCTTCAAACATAGATATAAATTTACACTGGGGATGGGCTGCCTTGCCCCAACACAGTCTCATCATCCATCTCCAAATGGGTGGCTGTCTGCATGTCCATCTGCATCTCTGACTTTTTGGTTTTCATTCCATCTGAAGTTGTTGCTGGCTTTTCATCTATGTTCAACTGTATGACTTTCTTTTTGCAACTGTGTGAGGCCTGCCTTCCATACATAAGCAGCTGTTTGTATGTGAGTATCCGTGTGCCACTGTGGAACAGGTAAGTGATAATTCACTTTCTATCCATATATTGACTGTCCTTTTTGTCATACAGTATTTCAGAAACCCTTGATATCCTCAATCCCTTAAAGTGTATCCAGCTAAGAAGGGTTAAGTGCTCCGGCTCCCTCTGCATTCTTTTTTTCACCCAACGCTCCCTCACTTCAGATGGATTACAAGGTAAGAACATGTTACCTGTTTGCAACAATACATTTAATGTATCTTCAAATACACATACAAATTTACACTGGTGATGGGCTGCCTTGCCCCAACACAGTCTCATCATTCATCTCCAAATCTGTGGCTGTCTGCATGTCCATCTGCATCTCTGGCTGTTTGCTTTTCTTTCTAATTGAAGCTGTGGCTGGTTTTTTATCTATGTACAACTGCTTGACTTCATTTTGCAACTGTGTGAGGCCTGTTTTCTATCCATCAGCAGCTGTACGTATGTGAGTATCCGTGTGCCACTGTGGAACAGGTAAGTGATAATTCAGTTTCTATACATATATTGACTTTCTTTTTTGTCGTACAGTTTTTTAGGAACCCGTGATATCCTCAATCCCTGACGGTGTATCCATCTAAGAAGGGTTAGGTGCTCGGGCTCCCTCTGCATTCCTTTTTTCACCCAACGCTCACTCACTTCAGCTGGATTACAAGGTAAGAACATGTTATCTGTTTACAATAATACATTTAATGTATCTTCAAACATAGATACAAATTTACACCGGTAATGGGCTGCCTTGCCCCAACACAGTCTCATCGTCAATCTTCTAATGTGTGGCTGTCTACATGTCCATCTGCATCTCTGACGTTTTGGTTTTCTTTACATCAGAAGCTGTGGCTTGCTTTTTATCTATGTTCAACTGTCTGACTTTCTTTTTGCAACTGTGTGAGGTCTGCTTTTTGTCCATCAACAGTTGTATGTCTGTGAGTATCCGTATGCCACTGTGGAACAGGTAAGTGATAATTCAGTTTGTATATATATATTGACTTTATTTTTTGTCATCCAGGTTTTCAGGAACCCATGATATACTCAATCCCTAAAAGTGTATCCAGCTAAGAAGGGTTAGGTGCTCCGGCTCCCTCTGCATTCCTTTTTTCACCCAACGCTCACTTACTTGAGCTGGATTACAAGGTAAGAACATGTTACCTGTTAACAATAATACATGTAATGTATCTTCAAACATAGATACACATTTACACTGGTGATGGGCTGACTTGCCCCAACACAGTCTCATCATCCATCTCCAAATATGTGGCTGTCTGCATGTCCATCTGCACCTCTGGCGTTTTGGTTTTCTTTCCATCTGAAGCTGTGGCTGGCTTTTTATCTATGTTCAACTGTTTAACTTTG
Source organism: Salminus brasiliensis (assembly GCF_030463535.1). Taxonomy (NCBI): domain Eukaryota; kingdom Metazoa; phylum Chordata; class Actinopteri; order Characiformes; family Bryconidae; genus Salminus; species Salminus brasiliensis. Next base: position 18,561,495 of record NC_132896.1, read on the forward strand.
TTTTTGCGAATGTGTGAGGCCTGCCTTCCATCCATCAGCAGCTGTATGTATGTGAGTATCCGTTTGCCACTGTGGAACAGGTAAGTGATAATTCAGTTTCTATCCATATATTGACTTTCTTTTTTGTCATACAATTTTTCAGGAACCCATGATATACTCAATCCCTAAAAGTGTATCCAGCTAAGAAGGGTTAGGTGCTCTGGCTCCCTCTGCATTCCTTTTTTCACCCAACGCTCACTTACTTCAGCTGGATTACAAGGTAAAAGCATGTTACCTGTTTACAATAATACATTTAATGTATCTTCAAACATGAATACAAATTTTCAGTGGTGATGGGCTGCCTTGTCCCAACACAGTCTCATCATCCATCTCCAAATGTGTGGCTGTCTTTATGTCCATCTGCATCTCTGGCGTTTTGGTTTTCTTTCCATCTGAAGGTGTGGCTGGCTTTTTATCTATGTTCAACTGTTTGACTTTCTTTTTGCAACTGTGTGAGGCCTGCCTTCCATCCATCAGCAGCTGTATGTGAGTATCCGTGTGCCACCGTGGAACAAGTAAGTGATAATTAAGTTTCTATACATATATTGACTTTCTTTTTTGTCATACAGGTTTTCAGGAAGCCATGATATCCTCAATCCCTAAAAGTGTATCCAGCTAAGAAGGGTTAGGTGCTCCGGCTCCTTCTGCATTCCTTTTTTTACCCAACGCTCACTTACTTCAGCTGGATTACAAGGTAAAAGCATGTTACCTGTTTACAATAATACATTTAATGTATCTTCAAACATAGATACAAATTTACACTGGTGATGGGCTGCCTTGCCCCAACACATTCTCCTCATCCATCTCCAAATGTGTGGCTGTCTACATATCCATCTTCATCTCTGGCGTTTTGGTTTTCTTTCCATCTGATCTGATCTATGTTCAACTGTTTGACTTTCTTATTGTAACTGTATGAGGCCTGCCTTCCATCCATCAGCAGCTGTATGTATGTGAGTACCCGTATGCCACTGTGGAACAGGTAAGTGATAATTCAGTTTCTATACATATATTGACTTTCTTTGTTGTCATACAGGTTTTCAGGAACCCATGATTTCCTCAATCCCTGAAGGTTTATCTATCTAAGAAGGGTTAGGTGCTCCGGCTCCTTCTGCATTCCTTTTTTCACCCAATGCTCACTCACTTCAGCTGGATTACAAGGTAAAAGCATGTTATCTGTTTACAATAATACATTTAATGTATCTTCAAACATAGATACAAATTTACACTGGTGATGGGCTGCCTTGCCCCAACACAGTCTCATCATCAATCTCCAAATGTGTGGCTGTCTGCATGTCAATCTGCATCTCTGGCTTTTTGGTTTTCGTTCCATCTGAAGCTGTGGCTGGCTTTTTATCTATGTTCAACTGTTTGACTTTCTTTTTGCAACTGTGTGAGGCCTGCTTTCTATCCATCAGCAGCTGTATGTATGTGAGTATCCGTTTGCCACTGTGGAACAGGTAAGTGATAATTCTGTTTCTATACATATATTGACTTTCTTTTTTGTCATACAGGTTTTCAGGAAGCCATGATATCCTCAATCCCTGAAAGTGTATCCATCTAAGAAGTGTTAGGTGCTCTGTCTCATTCTGCATTTTCTTTTACCCAACGCTCACTTGCTTCAGCTGGATTACAAGGTAAAAGCATGTTACCTGTTTACAATAATACATTTAATGTATCTTCAAACATAGATACAAATTTACACTGGTGATGGGCTACCTTGCCCCAACACAGTCTCCTCATGCATCTCCAAATGTGTGGCTGTCTGCATGTCCATCTGCATCTCTGGCTTTTTGGTTTTCTTTCCATATGAAGCTGTGGCTGGCTTTTTATCCATGTTCAACTGTTTGACTTTCTTTTTGCAACTGTGTGAGGTCTGCTTTCTATCCATCAGCAGCTGTTTGTATGTGAGCATCCGTATGCTACTGTGGATAAGGTAAGTGATAATTCAGTTTCTATACATATATTGACTTTCTTTTTTATCATACAGGTTCTTGGGAATCCCTGATATCCTCAATACTTGAAAGTGTATCCATCTAAGAAGGGTTAGGTGCTCCGGCTCCCTCTGCATTACCTTTTTCACCCAACGCTCACTCACTTCAGCTGGATTACAAGGTAAAAGCATGTTACCTGTTTACAATAATACATTTAATGTATCTTCAAACATAGATACAAATTTACACTGGTGATGGGCTACCTTGCCCCAACACAGTCTCCTCATCCATCTCCAAATGTGTGGCTGTCTGCATGTCCATCTGCTTCTCTGGCTTTTTGGTTTTCTTTTCTTTCTGAAGATGTGGCTGGCTTTTTATCGATGTTCAACTGTTTGACTTTCTTTTTGCAACTGTGTGAGGTCTGCTTTCTATCCATCAGCAGCTGTATGTATTTGGGTATCCGTATGCCACTGTGGAACAGGTAAGTGCTAATTCTGTTTCTATACATATATTGACTTTCTTTTTTGTCATACAGGTTTTCAGGGAGCCATGATATCCTCAATCCCTGAAAGTGTATCCATCTAAGAAGGGTTTGGTGCTCCGTCTCATTCTGCATTTTCTTTTACCCAACACTCACTTGCTTCAGCTGGATTACAAGGTAAAAGCATGCTATCTGTTTACAATAATACATTTGATGTATCTTCAAACATAGATATAAATTTACACTGGTGATGGGCTGCCTTGCCCCAACACAGTCATCATCCATCTCCAAATGTGTGGCTGTCTGCATGTCAATCTGCATCTCTGACTTTTTGGTTTTCTTTCTATCTGAAACTGTAGCTGGTTTTTTAGCTATGTACAACGGTTTGACTTCATTTTGCAACTGTGTGAGGCCTGCTTTCTATCCATCAGCAGCTGTACGTATGTGAGTACCCGTATGCCACTGTGGAACAGGTAAGTGATAATTCAGTTTCTATACATATATTGACTTTCTTTTTTGTCATACAGGTTTTCAGGAACCCATGATTTCCTCAATCCCTGAAAGTTTATCTATCTAAGAAGGGTTAGGTGCTCCGGCTCCTTCTGCATTCCTTTTTTCACCCAACGCTCACTCACTTCAGCTGGATTACAAGGTAAAAGCATGTTACCTGTTCACAATAATACATTTAATGTATCTTCAAACATAGATACACATTTACACTGGTGATGGGCTGCCTTGCCCCAACACAGTCTCATCGTCAATCTCCTAATGTGTGGCTATCTGCATGTCCATATGTATCTCTGGCGTTTTGGTTTTCTTTCCATCTGAAGCTGTTGCTGGCTTTTTATCTATGTTCAACTGTTTGACTTTCTTTTTGCAACTGTGAGATCTGCTTTCTATCCATCAGCAGCTGTATGTATGTGAGTATCCGTGTGCCACTGTGGAACAGGTAAGTGATAATTCAGTTTCTATACATATATTGACTTTCTTTTTTGTCATCCAGGTTCTCTGGAATCCATGATATCCTCAATCCCTGAAGGTGTATCCAGCTAAGAAGGGTTAGGTGCTCCGGCTCTGTTTGCATTCCTTTTTTCTCCCAACGCTCACTCACTTCAGCTGGATAACAAGGTAAATGCATGTTACCTGTTAACAATAATACATGTAATGTATCTTTAAACATAGATATAAATTTACACTGGTGATAGGCTGCCTTGCCCCAACACAGTCTCATCATTAATCTCCAAATCTGTGGCTGTCTGCATGTCCATCTGCATCTCTGGCTGTTTGGTTTTCTTTCAATCTGAAGCTGTTGCTGGCTTTTTATCTATGTTCAACTGTTTGACTTTCTTTTTGCAACTGCGAGATCTGCTTTCTATCCATCAGCAGCTGTATGTATGTGAGTATCCGTATGCCACTGTGGAACAGGTAAGTGATAATTCAGTTTCTGTACATATATTGACTTTCTTTTTTGTCATACAGGTTTTCAGGAACCCATGATATCCTCAATCCCTGAACGTGTATCCAGCTAAGAAGGGTTAGGTGCTCCGGCTCTGTTTGCATTCCTTTTTTCACCCAACGCTCACTCACTTCAGCTGGATAACAAGGTAAAAGCATGTTACCTGTTCACAATAATACATGTAATGTATCTTCAAACATAGATATAAATTTACACTGGGGATGGGCTGCCTTGCCCCAACACAGTCTCATCATCCATCTCCAAATGGGTGGCTGTCTGCATGTCCATCTGCATCTCTGACTTTTTGGTTTTCATTCCATCTGAAGTTGTTGCTGGCTTTTCATCTATGTTCAACTGTATGACTTTCTTTTTGCAACTGTGTGAGGCCTGCCTTCCATACATAAGCAGCTGTTTGTATGTGAGTATCCGTGTGCCACTGTGGAACAGGTAAGTGATAATTCACTTTCTATACATATATTGACTGTGCTTTTTGTCATACAGTATTTCAGAAACCCTTGATATCCTCAATCCCTTAAAGTGTATCCAGCTAAGAAGGGTTAAGTGCTCCGGCTCCCTCTGCATTCCTTTTTTTCACCCAACGCTTCCTCACTTCAGATGGATTACAAGGTAAGAACATGTTACCTGTTTGCAACAATACATTTAATGTATCTTCAAATACACATACAAATTTACACTGGTGATGGGCTGCCTTGCCCCAACACAGTCTCATCATTCATCTCCAAATCTGTGGCTGTCTGCATGTCCATCTGCATCTCTCGCTGTTTGCTTTTCTTTCTACTTGAAGCTGTGGCTGGTTTTTTATCTATGTACAACTGCTTGACTTCATTTTGCAACTGTGTGAGGCCTGTTTTCTATCCATCAGCAGCTGTACGTATGTGAGTATCCGTGTGCCACTGTGGAACAGGTAAGTGATAATTCAGTTTCTATACATATATTGACTTTCTTTTTTGTCGTACAGTTTTTTAGGATCCCGTGATATCCTCAATCCCTGACGGTGTATCCATCTAAGAAGGGTTAGGTGCTCGGGCTCCCTCTGCATTCCTTTTTTCACCCAACGCTCACTCACTTCAGCTGGATTACAAGGTAAGAACATGTTATCTGTTTACAATAATACATTTAATGTATCTTCAAACATAGATACAAATTTACACCGGTAATGGGCTGCCTTGCCCCAACACAGTCTCATCGTCAATCTTCTAATGTGTGGCTGTCTACATGTCCATCTGCATCTCTGACGTTTTGGTTTTCTTTACATCAGAAGCTGTAGCTTGCTTTTTATCTATGTTCAACTGTCTGACTTTCTTTTTGCAACTGTGTGAGGTCTGCTTTTTGTCCATCAACAGTTGTATGTCTGTGAGTATCCGTATGCCACTGTGGAACAGGTAAGTGATAATTCAGTTTCTATACATATATTGACTTTATTTTTTGTCATCCAGGTTTTCAGGAACCCATGATATACTCAATCCCTAAAAGTGTATCCAGCTAAGAAGGGTTAGGTGCTCCGGCTCCCTCTGCATTCCTTTTTTCACCCAACGCTCACTTACTTGAGCTGGATTACAAGGTAAGAACATGTTACCTGTTAACAATAATACATGTAATGTATCTTCAAACATAGATACACATTTACACTGGTGATGGGCTGACTTGCCCCAACACAGTCTCATCATCCATCTCCAAATATGTGGCTGTCTGCATGTCCATCTGCACCTCTGGCGTTTTGGTTTTCTTTCCATCTGAAGCTGTGGCTGGCTTTTTATCTATGTTCAACTGTTTGACTTTCTTTTTGAAACTGTGTGAGGCCTGCCTTCCATCCATCAGCAGCTGTATGTGAGTATCCGTGTGCCACCGTGGAACAAGTAAGTGATAATTAAGTTTCTATACATATATTGACTTTCTTTTTTGTCATACAGGTTTTCAGGAAGCCATGATATCCTCAATCCCTAAAAGTGTATCCAGCTAAGAAGGGTTAGGTGCTCCGGCTCCTTCTGCATTCCTTTTTTTGCCCAACGCTCACTTACTTCAGCTGGATTACAAGGTAAAAGCATGTTACCTGTTTACAATAATGCATTTAATGTATCTTCAAACATAGATACAAATTTACACTGGTGATGGGCTGCCTTGCCCCAACACAGTCTCATCATCCATCTCCAAATGTGTGGCTGTCTGCATGTCCATCTGCATCTCTGACTTTTTGGTTTTCATTCCATCTGAAGTTGTTGCTGGCTTTTCATCTATGTTCAACTGTATGACTTTCTTTTTGCAACTGTGTGAGGCCTGCCTTCCATACATAAGCAGCTGTTAGTATGTGAGTATCCGTGTGCCACTTTGGAACAGGTAAGTGATAATTCACTTTCTATACATATATTGACTGTCCTTTTTGTCATACAGTATTTCAGAAACCCTTGATATCCTCAATCCCTTAAAGTGTATCCAGCTAAGAAGGGTTAAGTGCTCCGGCTCCCTCTGCATTCTTTTTTTCACCCAACGCTCCCTCACTTCAGATGGATTACAAGGTAAGAACATGTTACCTGTTTGCAACAATACATTTAATGTATCTTCAAACATAGGTACAAATTTACACTGGTGATGGGCTGCCTTTCCCCAACACAGTCTCATCATCAATCTCCAAATGTGTGGCTGTCTGCATGTCAATCTGCATCTCTGGCTTTTTGGTTTTCGTTCCATCTGAAGCTGTGGCTGGCTTTTTATCTATGTTCAACTGTTTGACTTTCTTTTTGCAACTGTGTGAGGCCTGCTTTCTATCCATCAGCAGCTGTATGTATGTGAGTATCCGTTTGCCACTGTGGAACAGGTAAGTGATAATTCTGTTTCTATACATATATTGACTTTCTTTTTTGTCATACAGGTTTTCAGGAAGCCATGATATCCTCAATCCCTGAAAGTGTATCCATCTAAGAAGTGTTAGGTGCTCCGTCTCATTCTGCATTTTTTTTTACCCAACGCTCACTTGCTTCAGCTGGATTACAAGGTAAAAGCATGTTACCTGTTTACAATAATACATTTAATGTATCTTCAAACATAGATACAAATTTACACTGGTGATGGGCTACCTTGCCCCAACACAGTCTCCTCATCCATCTCCAAATGTGTGGCTGTCTGCATGTCCATCTGCATCTCTGGCTTTTTGGTTTTCTTTCCATATGAAGCTGTGGCTGGCTTTTTATCCATGTTCAACTGTTTGACTTTCTTTTTGCAACTGTGTGAGGTCTGCTTTCTATCCATCAGCAGCTGTTTGTATGTGAGCATCCGTATGCTACTGTGGATAAGGTAAGTGATAATTCAGTTTCTATACATATATTGACTTTCTTTTTTATCATACAGGTTCTTGGGAATCCCTGATATCCTCAATACTTGAAAGTGTATCCATCTAAGAAGGGTTAGGTGCTCCGGCTCCCTCTGCATTACCTTTTTCACCCAACGCTCACTCACTTCAGCTGGATTACAAGGTAAAAGCATGTTACCTGTTTACAATAATACATTTAATGTATCTTCAAACATAGATACAAATTTACACTGGTGATGGGCTACATTGCCCCAGCACAGTCTCCTCATCCATCTCCAAATGTGTGGCTGTCTGCATGTCCATCTGCTTCTCTGGCTTTTTGGTTTTCTTTTCTTTCTGAAGATGTGGCTGGCTTTTTATCTATGTTCAACTGTTTGACTTTCTTTTTGCAACTGTGTGAGGTCTGCTTTCTATCCATCAGCAGCTGAATGTATTTGGGTATCCGTATGCCACTGTGGAACAGGTAAGTGCTAATTCTGTTTCTATACATATATTGACTTTCCTTTTTGTCATACAGGTTTTCAGGGAGCCATGATATCCTCAATCCCTGAAAGTGTATCCATCTAAGAAGGGTTTGGTGCTCCGTCTCATTCTGCATTTTCTTTTACCTAACACTCACTTGCTTCAGCTGGATTACAAGGTAAAAGCATGCTATCTGTTTACAATAATATATTTGATGTATCTTCAAACATAGATATAAATTTACACTGGTGATGGGCTGCCTTGCCCCAACACAGTCATCATCCATCTCCAAATGTGTGGCTGTCTGCATGTCAATCTGCATCTCTGACTTTTTGGTTTTCTTTCTATCTGAAACTGTAGCTGGTTTTTTAGCTATGTACAACGGTTTGACTTCATTTTGCAACTGTGTGAGGCCTGCTTTCTATCCATCAGCAGCTGTACGTATGTGAGTACCCGTATGCCACTGTGGAACAGGTAAGTGATAATTCAGTTTCTATACATATATTGACTTTCTTTTTTGTCATACAAGTTTTCAGGAACCCATGATTTCCTCAATCCCTGAAGGTTTATCTATCTAAGAAGGGTTAGGTGCTCCGGCTCTGTTTGCATTCCTTTTTTCACCCAACGCTCACTCACTTCAGCTGGATAACAAGGTAAAAGCATGTTACCTGTTAACAATAATACATGTAATGTATCTTCAAACATAGATATAAATTTACACTGGGGATGGGCTGCCTTGCCCCAACACAGTCTCATCATCCATCTCCAAATGGGTGGCTGTCTGCATGTCCATCTGCATCTCTGATTTTTTGGTTTTTCATCCATCTGAAGTTGTTGCTGGCTTTTCATCTATGTTCAACTGAATGACTTTCTTTTTGCAACTGTGTGAGGCCTGCCTTCCATACATAAGCAGCTGTTTGTATGTGAGTATCCGTGTGCCACTGTGGAACAGGTAAGTGATAATTCACTTTCTATACATATATTGACTGTCCTTTTTGTCATACAGTATTTCAGAAACCCTTGATATCCTCAATCCCTTAAAGTGTATCCAGCTAAGAAGGGTTAAGTGCTCCGGCTCCCTCTGCATTCTTTTTTTCACCCAACGCTCCCTCACTTCAGATGGATTACAAGGTAAGAACATGTTACCTGTTTGCAACAATACATTTAATGTATCTTCAAATACACATACAAATTTACACTGGTGATGGGCTGCCTTGCCCCAACACAGTCTCATCATTCATCTCCAAATCTGTGGCTGTCTGCATGTCCATCTGCATCTCTGGCTGTTTGCTTTTCTTTCTAATTGAAGCTGTGGCTGGTTTTTTATCTATGTACAACTGCTTGACTTCATTTTGCAACTGTGTGAGGCCTGTTTTCTATCCATCAGCAGCTGTATGTATGTGAGTATCCGTGTGCCACTGTGGAACAGGTAAGTGATAATTCAGTTTCTATACATATATTGACTTTCTTTTTTGTCGTACAGTTTTTTAGGAACCCGTGATATCCTCAATCCCTGACAGTGTATCCATCTAAGAAGGGTTAGGTGCTCGGGCTCCCTCTGCATTCCTTTTTTCACCCAACGCTCACTCACTTCAGCTGGATTACAAGGTAAGAACATGTTATCTGTTTACAATAATACATTTAATGTATCTTCAAACATAGATACAAATTTACACCGGTAATGGGCTGCCTTGCCCCAACACAGTCTCATCGTCAATCTTCTAATGTGTGGCTGTCTACATGTCCATCTGCATCTCTGACGTTTTGGTTTTCTTTACATCAGAAGCTGTGGCTTGCTTTTTATCTATGTTCAACTGTCTGACTTTCTTTTTGCAACTGTGTGAGGTCTGCTTTTTGTCCATCAACATTTGTATGTCTGTTAGTATCCGTATGCCACTGTGGAACAGGTAAGTGATAATTCAGTTTCTATACATATATTGACTTTATTTTTTGTCATCCAGGTTTTCAGGAACCCATGATATACTCAATCCCTAAAAGTGTATCCAGCTAAGAAGGGTTAGGTGCTCTGGCTCCCTCTGCATTCCTTTTTTCACCCAACGCTCACTTACTTCAGCTGGATTACAAGGTAAAAGCATGTTACCTGTTTACAATAATACATTTAATGTATCTTCAAACATGAATACAAATTTTCAGTGGTGATGGGCTGCCTTGTCCCAACACAGTCTCATCATCCATCTCCAAATGTGTGGCTGTCTTTATGTCCATCTGCATCTCTGGCGTTTTGGTTTTCTTTCCATCTGAAGGTGTGGCTGGCTTTTTATCTATGTTCAACTGTTTGACTTTGTTTTTGCAACTGTGTGAGGCCTGCCTTCCATCCATCAGCAGCTGTATGTGAGTATCCGTGTGCCACCGTGGAACAAGTAAGTGATAATTAAGTTTCTATACATATATTGACTTTCTTTTTTGTCATACAATTTTTCAGGAACCCATGATATACTCAATCCCTAAAAGTGTATCCAGCTAAGAAGGGTTAGGTGCTCCGGCTCCCTCTGCATTCCTTTTTTCACCTAACGCTCACTTACTTGAGCTGGATTACAAGGTAAGAACATGTTACCTGTTAACAATAATACATGTAATGTATCTTCAAACATAGATAAACATTTACACTGGTGATGGGCTGCCTTGCCCCAACACAGTCTCATCATCCATCTCCAAATATGTGGCTGTCTGCATGTCCATCTGCACCTCTGGCGTTTTGGTTTTCTTTCCATCTGAAGGTGTGGCTGGCTTTTTATCTATGTTCAACTGTTTAACTTTGTTTTTGCGAATGTGTGAGGCCTGCCTTCCATCCATCAGCAGCTGTATGTATGTGAGTATCCGTTTGCCACTGTGGAACAGGTAAGTGATAATTCAGTTTCTATACATATATTGACTTTCTTTTTTGTCATACAGGTTTTCAGGAAGCCATGATATCCTCAATCCCTGAAGGTGTATCCATCTAAGAAGGGTTAGGTGCTCCGGCTCCTTCTGCATTCCTTTTTTCACCCAACGCTCACTCACTTCAGCTGGATTACAAGGTAAAAGCATGTTACCTATTTACAATAATACACTTAATGTATCTTCAAACAAAGATAAAAATTTACCGCGGTGATGGGCTGCCTTGCCCCAACACAGTCTCATCATCCATCTCCAAATGTGTGGCTGTCTGCATATCCATCTTCATCTCTTGCGTTTTGGTTTTCTTTCCATCTGATCTGATCTATGTTCAACTGTTTGACTTTCTTATTGTAACTGTATGAGGCCTGCCTTCCATCCATCAGCAGCTGTATGTATGTGAGTACCCGTATGCCACTGTGGAACAGGTAAGTGATAATTCAGTTTCTATACATATATTGACTTTCTTTTTTGTCATACAGGTTTTCAGGAACCCATGATTTCCTCAATCCCTGAAGGTTTATCTATCTAAGAAGGGTTAGGTGCTCCGGCTCCTTCTGCATTCCTTTTTTCACCCAACGCTCACTCACTTCAGCTGGATTACAAGGTAAAAGCATGTTACCTGTTCACAATAATACATTTAATGTATCTTCAAACACAGATACACATTTACACTGGTGATGGGCTGCCTTGCCCCAACACAGTCTCATTGTCAATCTCCTAATGTGTGGCTATCTGCATGTCCATATGTATCTCTGGCGTTTTGGTTTTCTTTCCATCTGAAGCTGTTGCTGGCTTTTTATCTATGTTCAACTGTTTGACTTTCTTTTTGCAACTGTGAGATCTGCTTTCTATCCATCAGCAGCTGTATGTATGTGAGTATCCGTGTGCCACTGTGGAACAGGTAAGTGATAATTCAGTTTCTATACATATATTGACTTTCTTTTTTGTCATCCAGGTTCTCTGGAATCCATGATATCCTCAATCCCTGAAGGTGTATCCAGCTAAGAAGGGTTAGGTGCTCCGGCTCTGTTTGCATTCCTTTTTTCACCCAACGCTCACTCACTTCAGCTGGATAACAAGGTAAATGCATGTTACCTGTTAACAATAATAAATGTAATGTATCTTCAAACATAGATATAAATTTACACTGGTGATAGAATGCCTTGCCCCAACACAGTCTCATCATCCATCTCCAAATGTGTGGCTGTCTGCATATCCATCTTCATCTCTGGCGTTTTGGTTTTCTTTCCATCTGATCTGATCTATGTTCAACTGTTTGACTTTCTTATTGTAACTGTATGAGGCCTGCCTTCCATCCATCAGCAGCTGTATGTATGTGAGTACCCGTATGCCACTGTGGAACAGGTAAGTGATAATTCAGTTTCTATACATATATTGACTTTCTTTTTTGTCATACAGGTTTTCAGGAACCCATGATTTCCTCAATCCCTGAAGGTTTATCTGTCTAAGAAGGGTTAGGTGCTCCGGCTCCTTCTGCATTTTTTTTTACCCAATGCTCACTCACTTCAGCTGGATTACAAGGTAAAAGCATGTTACCTGTTTACAATAATACATTTAATGTATCTTCAAACATAGATACAAATTTACACTGGTGATGGGCTACCTTGCCCCAACACAGTCTCCTCATCCATCTCCAAATGTGTGGCTGTCTGCATGTCCATCTGCATCTCTGGCTTTTTGGTTTTCTTTCCATATGAAGCTGTGGCTGGCTTTTTATCCATGTTCAACTGTTTGACTTTCTTTTTGCAACTGTGTGAGGTCTGCTTTCTATCCATCAGCAGCTGTATGTATGTGAGCATCCGTATGCTACTGTGGATAAGGTAAGTGATAATTCAGTTTCTATACATATATTGACTTTCTTTTTTATCATACAGGTTCTTGGGAATCCCTGATATCCTCAATACTTGAAAGTGTATCCATCTAAGAAGGGTTAGGTGCTCCGGCTCCCTCTGCATTACCTTTTTCACCCAACGCTCACTCACTTCAGCTGGATTACAAGGTAAAAGCATGTTACCTGTTTACAATAATACATTTGATGTATCTTCAAACATAGATATAAATTTACACTGGTGATGGGCTGCCTTGCCCCAACACAGTCATCATCCATCTCCAAATGTGTGGCTGTCTGCATGTCAATCTGCATCTCTGACTTTTTGGTTTTCTTTCTATCTGAAACTGTAGCTGGTTTTTTAGCTATGTACAACGGTTTGACTTCATTTTGCAACTGTGTGAGGCCTGCTTTCTATCCATCAGCAGCTGTACGTATGTGAGTACCCGTATGCCACTGTGGAACAGGTAAGTGATAATTCAGTTTCTATACATATATTGACTTTCTTTTTTGTCATACAGGTTTTCAGGAACCCATGATTTCCTCAATCCCTGAAGGTTTATCTATCTAAGAAGGGTTAGGTGCTCCGGCTCCTTCTGCATTTCTTTTTTCACCCAACGCTCACTCACTTCAGCTGGATTACAAGGTAAAAGCATGTTACCTGTTCACAATAATACATTTAATGTATCTTCAAACACAGATACACATTTACACTGGTGATAGGCTGCCTTGCCCCAACACATTCTCATCGTCAATCTCCTAATGTGTGGCTATCTGCATGTCCATATGTATCTCTGGCGTTTTGGTTTTCTTTCCATCTGAAGCTGTTGCTGGCTTTTTATCTATGTTCAACTGTTTGACTTTCTTTTTGCAACTGTGAGATCTGCTTTCTATCCATCAGCAGCTGTATGTATGTGAGTATCCGTGTGCCACTGTGGAACAGGTAAGTGATAATTCAGTTTCTATACATATATTGACTTTCTTTTTTGTCATCCAGGTTCTCTGGAATCCATGATATCCTCAATCCCTGAAGGTGTATCCAGCTAAGAAGGGTTAGGTGCTCCGGCTCTGTTTGCATTCCTTTTTTCACCCAACGCTCACTCACTTCAGCTGGATAACAAGGTAAATGCATGTTACCTGTTAACAATAATAAATGTAATGTATCTTCAAACATAGATATAAATTTACACTGGTGATAGGCTGCCTTGCCCCAACACATTCTCATCGTCAATCTCCTAATTTGTTGCTCTCTGCATGTCCATCTGTATCTCTGGCTTTTTGGTTTTCATTCCATCTGAAGCTGTTGCTGGCTTTTTATCTATGTTCAACTGTTTGACTTTCTTTTTGCAACTGTGTGAGGTCTGCCTTCCATCCATCAGCAGCTGTATGTATGTGAGTATCTGTATGCCACTGTGGAACAGGTAAGTGATAATTCAGTTTCTATACATATATTGACTTTCTTTTTTGTTATACAGGTTTTCAGGAACCCATGATATCCTCAATCCCTGAACGTGTATCCAGCTAAGAAGGGTTAGGAGCTCCGGCTCTTTTTGCATTCCTTTTTTCACCCAACGCTCACTCACTTCAGCTGGATAACCAGGTAAAAGCATGTTACCTGTTAAAAATAATACATGTAATGTATCTTCAAACATAGATATAAATTTACACTGGGGATGGGCTGCCTTGCCCCAACACAGTCTCATCATCCATCTCCAAATGGTTGGCTGTCTGCATGTCCATCTGCATCTCTGACTTTTTGGTTTTCATTCCATCTGAAGTTGTTGCTGGCTTTTCATCTATGTTCAACTGTATGACTTTCTTTTTGCAACTGTGTGAGGCCTGCCTTCCATACATAAGCAGCTGTTTGTATGTGAGTATCCGTGTGCCACTGTGGAACAGGTAAGTGATAATTCACTTTCTATCCATATATTGACTGTCCTTTTTGTCATACAGTATTTCAGAAACCCTTGATATCCTCAATCCCTTAAAGTGTATCCAGCTAAGAAGGGTTAAGTGCTCCGGCTCCCTCTGCATTCTTTTTTTCACCCAACGCTCCCTCACTTCAGATGGATTACAAGGTAAGAACATGTTACCTGTTTGCAACAATACATTTAATGTATCTTCAAATATACATACAAATTTACACTGGTGATGGGCTGCCTTGCCCCAACACAGTCTCATCATTCATCTCCAAATATGTGGCTGTCTGCATGTCCATCTGCACCTCTGGCGTTTTGGTTTTCTTTCCATCTGAAGCTGTGGCTGGCTTTTTATCTATGTTCAACTGTTTAACTTTGTTTTTGCGAATGTGTGAGGCCTGCCTTCCATCCATCAGCAGCTGTATGTATGTGAGTATCCGTTTGCCACTGTGGAACAGGTAAGTGATAATTCAGTTTCTATCCATATATTGACTTTCTTTTTTGTCATACAATTTTTCAGGAACCCATGATATACTCAATCCCTAAAAGTGTATCCAGCTAAGAAGGGTTAGGTGCTCTGGCTCCCTCTGCATTCCTTTTTTCACCCAACGCTCACTTACTTCAGCTGGATTACGAGGTAAAAGCATGTTACCTGTTTACAATAATACATTTAATGTATCTTCAAACATGAATACAAATTTTCAGTGGTGATAGGCTGCCTTGTCCCAACACAGTCTCATCATCCATCTCCAAATGTGTGGCTGTCTTTATGTCCATCTGCATCTCTGGCGTTTTTGTTTTCTTTCCATCTGAAGGTGTGGCTGGCTTTTTATCTATGTTCAACTGTTTGACTTTATTTTTGCAACTGTGTGAGGCCTGCCTTCCATCCATCAGCAGCTGTATGTAAGTATCCGTGTGCCACCGTGGAACAAGTAAGTGATAATTAAGTTTCTATACATATATTGACTTTCTTTTTTGTCATACAGGTTTTCAGGAAGCCATGATATCCTCAATCCCTAAAAGTGTATCCAGCTAAGAAGGGTTAGGTGCTCCGGCTCCTTCTGCATTCCTTTTTTTACCCAACGCTCACTTACTTCAGCTGGATTACAAGGTAAAAGCATGTTACCTGTTTACAATAATACATTTAATGTATCTTCAAACATAGATACAAATTTACACTGGTGATGGGCTGCCTTGCCCCAACACAGTCTCATCATCCATCTCCAAATGTGTGGCTGTCTGCATGTCCATCTGCATCTCTGAATTTTTGGTTTTCATTCCATCTGAAGTTGTTGCTGGCTTTTCATCTATGTTCAACTGTATGACTTTCTTTTTGCAACTGTGTGAGGCCTGCCTTCCATACATAAGCAGCTGTTTGTATGTGAGTATCCGTGTGCCACTTTGGAACAGGTAAGTGATAATTCACTTTCTATACATATATTGACTGTCCTTTTTGTCATACAGTATTTCAGAAACCCTTGATATCCTCAATCCCTTAAAGTGTATCCAGCTAAGAAGGGTTAAGTGCTCCAGGTCCCTCTGCATTCTTTTTTTCACCCAACGCTCCCTCACTTCAGATGGATTACAAGGTAAGAACATGTTATCTGTTTGCAACAATACATTTAATGTATCTTCAAATATACATACAAATTTACACTGGTGATGGGCTGCCTTGCCCCAACACAGTCTCATCATTCATCTCCAAATCTGTGGCTGTCTGCATGTCCATCTGCATCTCTGGCTGTTTGCTTTTCTTTCTATCTGAAGCTGTGGCTGGTTTTTTATCTATGTACAACTGCTTGACTTCATTTTGCAACTGTGTGAGGCCTGTTTTCTATCCATCAGCAGCTGTATGTATGTGAGTATCCATGTGCCACTGTGGAACAGGTAAGTGATAATTCAGTTTCTATACATATATTGACTTTCTTTTTTGTCATACAGGTTTTCAGGAACCCATGATATACTCAATCCCTAAAAGTGTATCCAGCTAAGAAGGGTTAAGTGCTCCGGCTCCCTCTGCATTCTTTTTTTCACCCAACGCTCCCTCACTTCAGATGGATTACAAGGTAAGAACATGTTACCTGTTTGCAACAATACATTTAATGTATCTTCAAATATACATACAAATTTACACTGGTGATGGGCTGCCTTGCCCCAACACAGTCTCATCATTCATCTCCAAATCTGTGGCTGTCTGCATGTCCATCTGCATCTCTGGCTGTTTGCTTTTCTTTCTATCTGAAGCTGTGGCTGTTTTTTTATCTATGTACAACTGCTTGACTTCATTTTGCAACTGTGTGAGGCCTGTTTTCTATCCATCAGCAGCTGTATGTATGTGAGTATCCGTGTGCCACTGTGGAACAGGTAAGTGATAATTCAGTTTCTATACATATATTGACTTTCTTTTTTGTCATCCAGGTTTTCAGGAACCCATGATATACTCAATCCCTAAAAGTGTATCCAGCTAAGAAGGGTTAGTTGCTCCGGCTCCCTCTGCATTCCTTTTTTCACCCAACGCTCACTTACTTGAGCTGGATTACAAGGTAAGAACATTTTACCTGTTAACAATAATACATGTAATGTATCTTCAAACATAGATACACATTTAAACTGGTGATGGGCTGCCTTGCCCCAACACAGTCTCACCATCCATCTCCAAATATGTGGCTGTCTGCATGTCCATCTGCACCTCTGGCGTTTTGGTTTTCTTTCCATCTGAAGCTGTGGCTGGCTTTTTATCTATGTTCAACTGTTTAACTTTGTTTTTGCGAATGTGTGAGGCCTGCCTTCCATCCATCAGCAGCTGTACGTATGTCAGTATCCGTGTGCCACTGTGGAACAGGTAAGTGATAATTCAGTTTCTATACATATATTGACTTTCTTTTTTGTCGTACAGTTTTTTAGGAACCCGTGATATCCTCAATCCCTGACGGTGTATCCATCTAAGAAGGGTTAGGTGCTCGGGTTCCCTCTGCATTCCTTTTTTCACCCAACGCTCACTCACTTCAGCTGGATTACAAGGTAAGAACATGTTATCTGTTTACAATAATACATTTAATGTATCTTCAAACATAGATACAAATTTACACCGGTAATGGGCTGCCTTGCCCCAACACAGTCTCATCGTCAATCTTCTAATGTGTGGCTGTCTACATGTCCATCTGCATCTCTGACGTTTTGGTTTTCTTTACATCAGAAGCTGTGGCTTACTTTTTATCTATGTTCAACTGTCTGACTTTCTTTTTGCAACTGTGTGAGGTCTGCTTTTTGTCCATCAACAGTTGTATGTCTGTGAGTATCCGTATGCCACTGTGGAACAGGTAAGTGATAATTCAGTTTCTATACATATATTGACTTTATTTTTTGTCATACAGGTTTTCAGGAACCCATGATTTCCTCAATCCCTGAAAGTGTATCCATCTAAGAAGTGTTAGGTGCTCCGGCTCCCTCTGCATTCCTTTTTTCACCCAACGCTCACTTACTTCAGCTGGATTACAAGGTAAAAGCATGTTACCTGTTTACAATAATACATTTAATGTATCTTCAAACATGAATACAAATTTTCACTGGTGATGGGCTGCCTTGTCCCAACACAGTCTCATCATCCATCTCCAAATGTGTGGCTGTCTTTATGTCCATCTGCATCTCTGGCGTTTTGGTTTTCTTTCCATCTGAAGGTGTGGCTTGCTTTTTATCTATGTTCAACTGTTTGACTTTCTTTTTGCAACTGTGTGAGGCCTGCCTTCCATCCATCAGCAGCTGTATGTGAGTATCCGTGTGCCACCGTGGAACAAGTAAGTGATAATTAAGTTTCTATACATATATTGACTTTCTTTTTTGTCATACAGGTTTTCAGGAAGCCATGATATCCTCAATCCCTAAAAGTGTATCCAGCTAAGAAGGGTTAGGTGCTCCGGCTCCTTCTGCATTCCTTTTTTTACCCAACGCTCACTTACTTCAGCTGGATTACAAGGTAAAAGCATGTTACCTGTTTACAATAATACATTTAATGTATCTTCAAACATAGATACAAATTTACATTGGTGATGGGCTGCCTTGCCCCAACACAGTCTCATCATCCATCTCCAAATGTGTGGCTGTCTGCATGTCAATCTGCATCTCTGGCAGTTTGGTTTTCTTTCTATCTGAAACTGTGGCTGGCTTTTTATCTATGTTCAACTTTTTGACATTTTTTTTGCAACTGTGTTAGGTCTGCTTTCTATCCATCAGCAGCTGTATGTATGTGAGTATCCGTGTGCCACTGTGGAACAGGTAAGTGATAATTAAGTTTCTATACATATAGTGACTTTCCTTTTTGTCATACAGATTCTTTGGAACCCATGATATCCTCAATCCCTGAAGGTGTATCCATCTAAGAAGGGTTAGGTGCTCCGGCTCCTTCTGCATTCCTTTTTTCACCCAACGCTCACTCACTTCAGCTGGATTACAAGGTAAAAGCATGTTACCTATTTACAATAATACACTTAATGTATCTTCAAACAAAGATAAAAATTTACCGCGGTGATGGGCTGCCTTGCCCCAACACAGTCTCATCATCCATCTCCAAATGTGTGGCTGTCTGCATATCCATCTTCATCTCTGGCGTTTTGGTTTTCTTTCCATCTGATCTGATCTATGTTCAACTGTTTGACTTTCTTATTGTAACTGTATGAGGCCTGCCTTCCATCCATCAGCAGCTGTATGTATGTGAGTACCCGTATGCCACTGTGGAACAGGTAAGTGATAATTCAGTTTCTATACATATATTGACTTTCTTTTTTATCATACAGGTTTTCAGGAAGCCATGATATCCTCAATCCCTGAAAGTGTATCCATCTAAGAAGTGTTAGGTGCTCCGTCTCATTCTGCATTTTCTTTTACCCAACGCTCACTTGCTTCAGCTGGATTACAAGGTAAAAGCATGTTACCTGTTTACAATAATACATTTAATGTATCTTCAAACATAGATACAAATTTACACTGGTGATGGGCTACCTTGCCCCAACACAGTCTCCTCATCCATCTCCAAATGTGTGGCTGTCTGCATGTCCATCTGCATCTCTGGCTTTTTGGTTTTCTTTCCATATGAAGCTGTGGCTGGCTTTTTATCCATGTTCAACTGTTTGACTTTCTTTTTGCAACTGTGTGAGGTCTGCTTTCTATCCATCAGCAGCTGTTTGTATGTGAGCATCCGTATGCTACTGTGGATAAGGTAAGTGATAATTCAGTTTCTATACATATATTGACTTTCTTTTTTATCATACAGGTTCTTGGGAATCCCTGATATCCTCAATACTTGAAAGTGTATCCATCTAAGAAGGGTTAGGTGCTCCGGCTCCCTCTGCATTACCTTTTTCACCCAACGCTCTCTCACTTCAGCTGGATTAAAAGGTAAAAGCATGTTACCTGTTTACAATAATACATTTAATGTATCTTCAAACATAGATACAAATTTACACTGGTGATGGGCTACATTGCCCCAACACAGTCTCCTCATCCATCTCCAAATGTGTGGCTGTCTGCATGTCCATCTGCTTCTCTGGCTTTTTGGTTTTCTTTTCTTTCTGAAGATGTGGCTGGCTTTTTATCTATGTTCAACTGTTTGACTTTCTTTTTGCAACTGTGTGAGGTCTGCTTTCTATCCATCAGCAGCTGTATGTATTTGGGTATCCGTATGCCACTGTGGAACAGGTAAGTGCTAATTCTGTTTCTATACATATATTGACTTTCTTTTTTGTCATACAGGTTTTCAGGGAGCCATGATATCCTCAATCCCTGAAAGTGTATCCATCTAAGAAGGGTTTGGTGCTCCGTCTCATTCTGCATTTTCTTTTACCCAACACTCACTTGCTTCAGCTGGATTACAAGGTAAAAGCATGCTATCTGTTTACAATAATACATTTGATGTATCTTCAAACATAGATATAAATTTACACTGGTGATGGGCTGCCTTGCCCCAACACAGTCATCATCCATCTCCAAATGTGTGGCTGTCTGCATGTCAATCTGCATCTCTGACTTTTTGGTTTTCTTTCTATCTGAAACTGTAGCTGGTTTTTTAGCTATGTACAACGGTTTGACTTCATTTTGCAACTGTGTGAGGCCTGCTTTCTATCCATCAGCAGCTGTACGTATGTGAGTACCCGTATGCCACTGTGGAACAGGTAAGTGATAATTCAGTTTCTGTACATATATTGACTTTCTTTTTTGTCATACAGGTTTTCAGGAACCCATGATATCCTCAATCCCTGAACGTGTATCCAGCTAAGAAGGGTTAGGTGCTCCGGCTCTGTTTGCATTCCTTTTTTCACCCAACGCTCACTCACTTCAGCTGGATAACAAGGTAAAAGCATGTTACCTGTTAACAATAATACATGTAATGTATCTTCAAACATAGATATAAATTTACACTGGGGATGGGCTGCCTTGCCCCAACACAGTCTCATCATCCATCTCCAAATCTGTGGCTGTCTGCATGTCCATCTGCATCTCTGACTTTTTGGTTTTCATTCCATCTGAAGTTGTTGCTGGCTTTTCATCTATGTTCAACTGTATGACTTTCTTTTTGCAACTGTGTGAGGCCTGCCTTCCATACATAAGCAGCTGTTTGTATGCGAGTATCCGTGTGCCACTGTGGAACAGGTAAGTGATAATTCACTTTCTATACATATATTGACTGTCCTTTTTGTCATACAGTATTTCAGAAACCCTTGATATCCTCAATCCCTTAAAGTGTATCCAGCTAAGAAGGGTTAAGTGCTCCGGCTCCCTCTGCATTCTTTTTTTCACCCAACGCTCCCTCACTTCAGATGGATTACAAGGTAAGAAAATGTTACCTGTTTGCAACAATACATTTAATGTATCTTCAAATACACATACAAATTTACACTGGTGATGGGCTGCCTTGCCCCAACACAGTCTCATCATTCATCTCCAAATCTGTGGCTGTCTGCATGTCCATCTGCATCTCTGGCTGTTTGCTTTTCTTTCTAATTGAAGCTGTGGCTGGTTTTTTATCTATGTACAACTGCTTGACTTCATTTTGCAACTGTGTGAGGCCTGTTTTCTATCCATCAGCAGCTGTACGTATGTGAGTATCCGTGTGCCACTGTGGAACAGGTAAGTGATAATTCAGTTTCTATACATATATTGACTTTCTTTTTTGTCGTACAGTTTTTTAGGAACCCGTGATATCCTCAATCCCTGACAGTGTATCCATCTAAGAAGGGTTAGGTGCTCGGGCTCCCTCTGCATTCCTTTTTTCACCCAACGCTCACTCACTTCAGCTGGATTACAAGGTAAGAACATGTTATCTGTTTACAATAATACATTTAATGTATCTTCAAACATAGATACACATTTACACTGGTGATGGGCTGACTTGCCCCAACACAGTCTCATCATCCATCTCCAAATATGTGGCTGTCTGCATGTCCATCTGCACCACTGGCGTTTTGGTTTTCTTTCCATCTGAAGCTGTGGCTGGCTTTTTATCTATGTTCAACTGTTTAACTTTGTTTTTGCGAATGTGTGAGGCCTGCCTTCCATCCATCAGCAGCTGTATGTATGTGAGTATCCGTTTGCCACTGTGGAACAGGTAAGTGATAATTCAGTTTCTATCCATATATTGACTTTCTTTTTTGTCATACAATTTTTCAGGAACCCATGATATACTCAATCCCTAAAAGTGTATCCAGCTAAGAAGGGTTAGGTGCTCTGGCTCCCTCTGCATTCCTTTTTTCACCCAACGCTCACTTACTTCAGCTGGATTACAAGGTAAAAGCATGTTACCTGTTTACAATAATACATTTAATGTATCTTCAAACATGAATACAAATTTTCAGTGGTGATGGGCTGCCTTGTCCCAACACAGTCTCATCATCCATCTCCAAATGTGTGGCTGTCTTTATGTCCATCTGCATCTCTGGCGTTTTTGTTTTCTTTCCATCTGAAGGTGTGGCTGGCTTTTTATCTATGTTCAACTGTTTGACATTTTTTTTGCAACTGTGTTAGGTCTGCTTTCTATCCATCAGCAGCTGTATGTATGTGAGTATCCGTGTGCCACTGTGGAACAGGTAAGTGATAATTAAGTTTCTATACATATAGTGACTTTCCTTTTTGTCATACAGATTCTCTGGAACCCATGATATCCTCAATCCCTGAAGGTGTATCCATCTAAGAAGGGTTAGGTGCTCCGGCTCCTTCTGCATTCCTTTTTTCACCCAACGCTCACTCACTTCAGATGGATTACAAGGTAAAAGCATGTTACCTATTTATAATAATACACTTAATGTATCTTCAAACAAAGATAAAAATTTACCGCGGTGATGGGCTGCCTTGCCCCAACACAGTCTCATCATCCATCTCCAAATGTGTGGCTGTCTGCATATCCATCTTCATCTCTGGCGTTTTGGTTTTCTTTCCATCTGATCTGATCTATGTTCAACTGTATGACTTTCTTTTTGCAACTGTGTGAGGCCTGCCTTCCATACATAAGCAGCTGTTTGTATGTGAGTATCCGTGTGCCACTGTGGAACAGGTAAGTGATAATTCACTTTCTATCCATATATTGACTGTCCTTTTTGTCATACAGTATTTCAGAAACCCTTGATATCCTCAATCCCTTAAAGTGTATCCAGCTAAGAAGGGTTAAGTGCTCCGGCTCCCTCTGCATTCTTTTTTTCACCCAACGCTCCCTCACTTCAGATGGATTACAAGGTAAGAACATGTTACCTGTTTGCAACAATACATTTAATGTATCTTCAAATATACATACAAATTTACACTGGTGATGGGCTGCCTTGCCCCAACACAGTCTCATCATTCATCTCCAAATATGTGGCTGTCTGCATGTCCATCTGCACCTCTGGCGTTTTGGTTTTCTTTCCATCTGAAGCTGTGGCTGGCTTTTTATCTATGTTCAACTGTTTAACTTTGTTTTTGCGAATGTGTGAGGCCTGCCTTCCATCCATCAGCAGCTGTATGTATGTGAGTATCCGTTTGCCACTGTGGAACAGGTAAGTGATAATTCAGTTTCTATCCATATATTGACTTTCTTTTTTGTCATACAATTTTTCAGGAACCCATGATATACTCAATCCCTAAAAGTGTATCCAGCTAAGAAGGGTTAGGTGCTCTGGCTCCCTCTGCATTCCTTTTTTCACCCAACGCTCACTTACTTCAGCTGGATTACGAGGTAAAAGCATGTTACCTGTTTACAATAATACATTTAATGTATCTTCAAACATGAATACAAATTTTCAGTGGTGATAGGCTGCCTTGTCCCAACACAGTCTCATCATCCATCTCCAAATGTGTGGCTGTCTTTATGTCCATCTGCATCTCTGGCGTTTTTGTTTTCTTTCCATCTGAAGGTGTGGCTGGCTTTTTATCTATGTTCAACTGTTTGACTTTATTTTTGCAACTGTGTGAGGCCTGCCTTCCATCCATCAGCAGCTGTATGTAAGTATCCGTGTGCCACCGTGGAACAAGTAAGTGATAATTAAGTTTCTATACATATATTGACTTTCTTTTTTGTCATACAGGTTTTCAGGAAGCCATGATATCCTCAATCCCTAAAAGTGTATCCAGCTAAGAAGGGTTAGGTGCTCCGGCTCCTTCTGCATTCCTTTTTTTACCCAACGCTCACTTACTTCAGCTGGATTACAAGGTAAAAGCATGTTACCTGTTTACAATAATACATTTAATGTATCTTCAAACATAGATACAAATTTACACTGGTGATGGGCTGCCTTGCCCCAACACAGTCTCATCATCCATCTCCAAATGTGTGGCTGTCTGCATGTCCATCTGCATCTCTGAATTTTTGGTTTTCATTCCATCTGAAGTTGTTGCTGGCTTTTCATCTATGTTCAACTGTATGACTTTCTTTTTGCAACTGTGTGAGGCCTGCCTTCCATACATAAGCAGCTGTTTGTATGTGAGTATCCGTGTGCCACTTTGGAACAGGTAAGTGATAATTCACTTTCTATACATATATTGACTGTCCTTTTTGTCATACAGTATTTCAGAAACCCTTGATATCCTCAATCCCTTAAAGTGTATCCAGCTAAGAAGGGTTAAGTGCTCCAGGTCCCTCTGCATTCTTTTTTTCACCCAACGCTCCCTCACTTCAGATGGATTACAAGGTAAGAACATGTTATCTGTTTGCAACAATACATTTAATGTATCTTCAAATATACATACAAATTTACACTGGTGATGGGCTGCCTTGCCCCAACACAGTCTCATCATTCATCTCCAAATCTGTGGCTGTCTGCATGTCCATCTGCATCTCTGGCTGTTTGCTTTTCTTTCTATCTGAAGCTGTGGCTGGTTTTTTATCTATGTACAACTGCTTGACTTCATTTTGCAACTGTGTGAGGCCTGTTTTCTATCCATCAGCAGCTGTATGTATGTGAGTATCCATGTGCCACTGTGGAACAGGTAAGTGATAATTCAGTTTCTATACATATATTGACTTTCTTTTTTGTCATACAGGTTTTCAGGAACCCATGATATACTCAATCCCTAAAAGTGTATCCAGCTAAGAAGGGTTAAGTGCTCCGGCTCCCTCTGCATTCTTTTTTTCACCCAACGCTCCCTCACTTCAGATGGATTACAAGGTAAGAACATGTTACCTGTTTGCAACAATACATTTAATGTATCTTCAAATATACATACAAATTTACACTGGTGATGGGCTGCCTTGCCCCAACACAGTCTCATCATTCATCTCCAAATCTGTGGCTGTCTGCATGTCCATCTGCATCTCTGGCTGTTTGCTTTTCTTTCTATCTGAAGCTGTGGCTGTTTTTTTATCTATGTACAACTGCTTGACTTCATTTTGCAACTGTGTGAGGCCTGTTTTCTATCCATCAGCAGCTGTATGTATGTGAGTATCCGTGTGCCACTGTGGAACAGGTAAGTGATAATTCAGTTTCTATACATATATTGACTTTCTTTTTTGTCATCCAGGTTTTCAGGAACCCATGATATACTCAATCCCTAAAAGTGTATCCAGCTAAGAAGGGTTAGTTGCTCCGGCTCCCTCTGCATTCCTTTTTTCACCCAACGCTCACTTACTTGAGCTGGATTACAAGGTAAGAACATTTTACCTGTTAACAATAATACATGTAATGTATCTTCAAACATAGATACACATTTAAACTGGTGATGGGCTGCCTTGCCCCAACACAGTCTCACCATCCATCTCCAAATATGTGGCTGTCTGCATGTCCATCTGCACCTCTGGCGTTTTGGTTTTCTTTCCATCTGAAGCTGTGGCTGGCTTTTTATCTATGTTCAACTGTTTAACTTTGTTTTTGCGAATGTGTGAGGCCTGCCTTCCATCCATCAGCAGCTGTACGTATGTCAGTATCCGTGTGCCACTGTGGAACAGGTAAGTGATAATTCAGTTTCTATACATATATTGACTTTCTTTTTTGTCGTACAGTTTTTTAGGAACCCGTGATATCCTCAATCCCTGACGGTGTATCCATCTAAGAAGGGTTAGGTGCTCGGGTTCCCTCTGCATTCCTTTTTTCACCCAACGCTCACTCACTTCAGCTGGATTACAAGGTAAGAACATGTTATCTGTTTACAATAATACATTTAATGTATCTTCAAACATAGATACAAATTTACACCGGTAATGGGCTGCCTTGCCCCAACACAGTCTCATCGTCAATCTTCTAATGTGTGGCTGTCTACATGTCCATCTGCATCTCTGACGTTTTGGTTTTCTTTACATCAGAAGCTGTGGCTTACTTTTTATCTATGTTCAACTGTCTGACTTTCTTTTTGCAACTGTGTGAGGTCTGCTTTTTGTCCATCAACAGTTGTATGTCTGTGAGTATCCGTATGCCACTGTGGAACAGGTAAGTGATAATTCAGTTTCTATACATATATTGACTTTATTTTTTGTCATACAGGTTTTCAGGAACCCATGATTTCCTCAATCCCTGAAAGTGTATCCATCTAAGAAGTGTTAGGTGCTCCGGCTCCCTCTGCATTCCTTTTTTCACCCAACGCTCACTTACTTCAGCTGGATTACAAGGTAAAAGCATGTTACCTGTTTACAATAATACATTTAATGTATCTTCAAACATGAATACAAATTTTCACTGGTGATGGGCTGCCTTGTCCCAACACAGTCTCATCATCCATCTCCAAATGTGTGGCTGTCTTTATGTCCATCTGCATCTCTGGCGTTTTGGTTTTCTTTCCATCTGAAGGTGTGGCTTGCTTTTTATCTATGTTCAACTGTTTGACTTTCTTTTTGCAACTGTGTGAGGCCTGCCTTCCATCCATCAGCAGCTGTATGTGAGTATCCGTGTGCCACCGTGGAACAAGTAAGTGATAATTAAGTTTCTATACATATATTGACTTTCTTTTTTGTCATACAGGTTTTCAGGAAGCCATGATATCCTCAATCCCTAAAAGTGTATCCAGCTAAGAAGGGTTAGGTGCTCCGGCTCCTTCTGCATTCCTTTTTTTACCCAACGCTCACTTACTTCAGCTGGATTACAAGGTAAAAGCATGTTACCTGTTTACAATAATACATTTAATGTATCTTCAAACATAGATACAAATTTACATTGGTGATGGGCTGCCTTGCCCCAACACAGTCTCATCATCCATCTCCAAATGTGTGGCTGTCTGCATGTCAATCTGCATCTCTGGCAGTTTGGTTTTCTTTCTATCTGAAACTGTGGCTGGCTTTTTATCTATGTTCAACTTTTTGACATTTTTTTTGCAACTGTGTTAGGTCTGCTTTCTATCCATCAGCAGCTGTATGTATGTGAGTATCCGTGTGCCACTGTGGAACAGGTAAGTGATAATTAAGTTTCTATACATATAGTGACTTTCCTTTTTGTCATACAGATTCTTTGGAACCCATGATATCCTCAATCCCTGAAGGTGTATCCATCTAAGAAGGGTTAGGTGCTCCGGCTCCTTCTGCATTCCTTTTTTCACCCAACGCTCACTCACTTCAGCTGGATTACAAGGTAAAAGCATGTTACCTATTTACAATAATACACTTAATGTATCTTCAAACAAAGATAAAAATTTACCGCGGTGATGGGCTGCCTTGCCCCAACACAGTCTCATCATCCATCTCCAAATGTGTGGCTGTCTGCATATCCATCTTCATCTCTGGCGTTTTGGTTTTCTTTCCATCTGATCTGATCTATGTTCAACTGTTTGACTTTCTTATTGTAACTGTATGAGGCCTGCCTTCCATCCATCAGCAGCTGTATGTATGTGAGTACCCGTATGCCACTGTGGAACAGGTAAGTGATAATTCAGTTTCTATACATATATTGACTTTCTTTTTTATCATACAGGTTTTCAGGAAGCCATGATATCCTCAATCCCTGAAAGTGTATCCATCTAAGAAGTGTTAGGTGCTCCGTCTCATTCTGCATTTTCTTTTACCCAACGCTCACTTGCTTCAGCTGGATTACAAGGTAAAAGCATGTTACCTGTTTACAATAATACATTTAATGTATCTTCAAACATAGATACAAATTTACACTGGTGATGGGCTACCTTGCCCCAACACAGTCTCCTCATCCATCTCCAAATGTGTGGCTGTCTGCATGTCCATCTGCATCTCTGGCTTTTTGGTTTTCTTTCCATATGAAGCTGTGGCTGGCTTTTTATCCATGTTCAACTGTTTGACTTTCTTTTTGCAACTGTGTGAGGTCTGCTTTCTATCCATCAGCAGCTGTTTGTATGTGAGCATCCGTATGCTACTGTGGATAAGGTAAGTGATAATTCAGTTTCTATACATATATTGACTTTCTTTTTTATCATACAGGTTCTTGGGAATCCCTGATATCCTCAATACTTGAAAGTGTATCCATCTAAGAAGGGTTAGGTGCTCCGGCTCCCTCTGCATTACCTTTTTCACCCAACGCTCTCTCACTTCAGCTGGATTAAAAGGTAAAAGCATGTTACCTGTTTACAATAATACATTTAATGTATCTTCAAACATAGATACAAATTTACACTGGTGATGGGCTACATTGCCCCAACACAGTCTCCTCATCCATCTCCAAATGTGTGGCTGTCTGCATGTCCATCTGCTTCTCTGGCTTTTTGGTTTTCTTTTCTTTCTGAAGATGTGGCTGGCTTTTTATCTATGTTCAACTGTTTGACTTTCTTTTTGCAACTGTGTGAGGTCTGCTTTCTATCCATCAGCAGCTGTATGTATTTGGGTATCCGTATGCCACTGTGGAACAGGTAAGTGCTAATTCTGTTTCTATACATATATTGACTTTCTTTTTTGTCATACAGGTTTTCAGGGAGCCATGATATCCTCAATCCCTGAAAGTGTATCCATCTAAGAAGGGTTTGGTGCTCCGTCTCATTCTGCATTTTCTTTTACCCAACACTCACTTGCTTCAGCTGGATTACAAGGTAAAAGCATGCTATCTGTTTACAATAATACATTTGATGTATCTTCAAACATAGATATAAATTTACACTGGTGATGGGCTGCCTTGCCCCAACACAGTCATCATCCATCTCCAAATGTGTGGCTGTCTGCATGTCAATCTGCATCTCTGACTTTTTGGTTTTCTTTCTATCTGAAACTGTAGCTGGTTTTTTAGCTATGTACAACGGTTTGACTTCATTTTGCAACTGTGTGAGGCCTGCTTTCTATCCATCAGCAGCTGTACGTATGTGAGTACCCGTATGCCACTGTGGAACAGGTAAGTGATAATTCAGTTTCTGTACATATATTGACTTTCTTTTTTGTCATACAGGTTTTCAGGAACCCATGATATCCTCAATCCCTGAACGTGTATCCAGCTAAGAAGGGTTAGGTGCTCCGGCTCTGTTTGCATTCCTTTTTTCACCCAACGCTCACTCACTTCAGCTGGATAACAAGGTAAAAGCATGTTACCTGTTAACAATAATACATGTAATGTATCTTCAAACATAGATATAAATTTACACTGGGGATGGGCTGCCTTGCCCCAACACAGTCTCATCATCCATCTCCAAATCTGTGGCTGTCTGCATGTCCATCTGCATCTCTGACTTTTTGGTTTTCATTCCATCTGAAGTTGTTGCTGGCTTTTCATCTATGTTCAACTGTATGACTTTCTTTTTGCAACTGTGTGAGGCCTGCCTTCCATACATAAGCAGCTGTTTGTATGCGAGTATCCGTGTGCCACTGTGGAACAGGTAAGTGATAATTCACTTTCTATACATATATTGACTGTCCTTTTTGTCATACAGTATTTCAGAAACCCTTGATATCCTCAATCCCTTAAAGTGTATCCAGCTAAGAAGGGTTAAGTGCTCCGGCTCCCTCTGCATTCTTTTTTTCACCCAACGCTCCCTCACTTCAGATGGATTACAAGGTAAGAAAATGTTACCTGTTTGCAACAATACATTTAATGTATCTTCAAATACACATACAAATTTACACTGGTGATGGGCTGCCTTGCCCCAACACAGTCTCATCATTCATCTCCAAATCTGTGGCTGTCTGCATGTCCATCTGCATCTCTGGCTGTTTGCTTTTCTTTCTAATTGAAGCTGTGGCTGGTTTTTTATCTATGTACAACTGCTTGACTTCATTTTGCAACTGTGTGAGGCCTGTTTTCTATCCATCAGCAGCTGTACGTATGTGAGTATCCGTGTGCCACTGTGGAACAGGTAAGTGATAATTCAGTTTCTATACATATATTGACTTTCTTTTTTGTCGTACAGTTTTTTAGGAACCCGTGATATCCTCAATCCCTGACAGTGTATCCATCTAAGAAGGGTTAGGTGCTCGGGCTCCCTCTGCATTCCTTTTTTCACCCAACGCTCACTCACTTCAGCTGGATTACAAGGTAAGAACATGTTATCTGTTTACAATAATACATTTAATGTATCTTCAAACATAGATACACATTTACACTGGTGATGGGCTGACTTGCCCCAACACAGTCTCATCATCCATCTCCAAATATGTGGCTGTCTGCATGTCCATCTGCACCACTGGCGTTTTGGTTTTCTTTCCATCTGAAGCTGTGGCTGGCTTTTTATCTATGTTCAACTGTTTAACTTTGTTTTTGCGAATGTGTGAGGCCTGCCTTCCATCCATCAGCAGCTGTATGTATGTGAGTATCCGTTTGCCACTGTGGAACAGGTAAGTGATAATTCAGTTTCTATCCATATATTGACTTTCTTTTTTGTCATACAATTTTTCAGGAACCCATGATATACTCAATCCCTAAAAGTGTATCCAGCTAAGAAGGGTTAGGTGCTCTGGCTCCCTCTGCATTCCTTTTTTCACCCAACGCTCACTTACTTCAGCTGGATTACAAGGTAAAAGCATGTTACCTGTTTACAATAATACATTTAATGTATCTTCAAACATGAATACAAATTTTCAGTGGTGATGGGCTGCCTTGTCCCAACACAGTCTCATCATCCATCTCCAAATGTGTGGCTGTCTTTATGTCCATCTGCATCTCTGGCGTTTTTGTTTTCTTTCCATCTGAAGGTGTGGCTGGCTTTTTATCTATGTTCAACTGTTTGACATTTTTTTTGCAACTGTGTTAGGTCTGCTTTCTATCCATCAGCAGCTGTATGTATGTGAGTATCCGTGTGCCACTGTGGAACAGGTAAGTGATAATTAAGTTTCTATACATATAGTGACTTTCCTTTTTGTCATACAGATTCTCTGGAACCCATGATATCCTCAATCCCTGAAGGTGTATCCATCTAAGAAGGGTTAGGTGCTCCGGCTCCTTCTGCATTCCTTTTTTCACCCAACGCTCACTCACTTCAGATGGATTACAAGGTAAAAGCATGTTACCTATTTATAATAATACACTTAATGTATCTTCAAACAAAGATAAAAATTTACCGCGGTGATGGGCTGCCTTGCCCCAACACAGTCTCATCATCCATCTCCAAATGTGTGGCTGTCTGCATATCCATCTTCATCTCTGGCGTTTTGGTTTTCTTTCCATCTGATCTGATCTATGTTCAACTGTTTGACTTTCTTATTGTAACTGTATGAGGCCTGCCTTCCATCCATCAGCAGCTGTATGTATGTGAGTACCCGTATGCCACTGTGGAACAGGTAAGTGATAATTCAGTTTCTATACATATATTGACTTTCTTTGTTGTCATACAGGTTTTCAGGAACCCATGATTTCCTCAATCCCTGAAGGTTTATCTATCTAAGAAGGGTTAGGTGCTCCGGCTCCTTCTGCATTCCTTTTTTCACCCAATGCTCACTCACTTCAGCTGGATTACAAGGTAAAAGCATGTTATCTGTTTACAATAATACATTTAATGTATCTTCAAACATAGATACAAATTTACACTGGTGATGGGCTGCCTTTCCCCAACACAGTCTCATCATCAATCTCCAAATGTGTGGCTGTCTGCATGTCAATCTGCATCTCTGGCTTTTTGGTTTTCGTTCCATCTGAAGCTGTGGCTGGCTTTTTATCTATGTTCAACTGTTTGACTTTCTTTTTGCAACTGTGTGAGGCCTGCTTTCTATCCATCAGCAGCTGTATGTATGTGAGTATCCGTTTGCCACTGTGGAACAGGTAAGTGATAATTCTGTTTCTATACATATATTGACTTTCTTTTTTGTCATACAGGTTTTCAGGAAGCCATGATATCCTCAATCCCTGAAAGTGTATCCATCTAAGAAGTGTTAGGTGCTCCGTCTCATTCTGCATTTTTTTTTACCCAACGCTCATTTGCTTCAGCTGGATTACAAGGTAAAAGCATGTTACCTGTTTACAATAATACATTTAATGTATCTTCAAACATAGATACAAATTTACACTGGTGATGGGCTACCTTGCCCCAACACAGTCTCCTCATCCATCTCCAAATGTGTGGCTGTCTGCATGTCCATCTGCATCTCTGGCTTTTTGGTTTTCTTTCCATATGAAGCTGTGGCTGGCTTTTTATCCATGTTCAACTGTTTGACTTTCTTTTTGCAACTGTGTGAGGTCTGCTTTCTATCCATCAGCAGCTGTATGTATGTGAGCATCCGTATGCTACTGTGGATAAGGTAAGTGATAATTCAGTTTCTATACATATATTGACTTTCTTTTTTATCATACAGGTTCTTGGGAATCCCTGATATCCTCAATACTTGAAAGTGTATCCATCTAAGAAGGGTTAGGTGCTCCGGCTCCCTCTGCATTACCTTTTTCACCCAACGCTCACTCACTTCAGCTGGATTACAAGGTAAAAGCATGTTACCTGTTTACAATAATACATTTAATGTATCTTCAAACATAGATACAAATTTACACTGGTGATGGGCTACATTGCCCCAACACAGTCTCCTCATCCATCTCCAAATGTGTGGCTGTCTGCATGTCCATCTGCATCTCTGGCTTTTTGGTTTTCTTTTCTTTCTGAAGATGTGGCTGGCTTTTTATCTATGTTCAACTGTTTGACTTTCTTTTTCAACTGTGTGAGGTCTGCTTTCTATCCATCAGCAGCTGTATGTATTTGGGTATCCGTATGCCACTGTGGAACAGGTATGTGCTAATTCTGTTTCTATACATATATTGACTTTCTTTTTTGTCATAGAGGTTTTCAGGAAGCCATGATATCCTCAATCCCTAAAAGTGTATCCAGCTAAGAAGGGTTAGGTGCTCCGGCTCCTTCTGCATTCCTTTTTTCACCCAATGCTCACTCACGTCAGCTGGATTACAAGGTAAAAGCATGTTATCTGTTTACAATAATACATTTAATGTATCTTCAAACATAGATACAAATTTACACTGGTGATGGGCTGCCTTGCCCCAACACAGTCTCATCATCAATCTCCAAATGTGTGGCTGTCTGCATGTCAATCTGCATCTCTGGCTTTTTGGTTTTCGTTCCATCTGAAGCTGT
This sequence comes from Salminus brasiliensis, assembly GCF_030463535.1. Taxonomy (NCBI): domain Eukaryota; kingdom Metazoa; phylum Chordata; class Actinopteri; order Characiformes; family Bryconidae; genus Salminus; species Salminus brasiliensis. Next base: position 18,594,746 of record NC_132896.1, read on the forward strand.
GGCTGGCTTTTTATCTATGTTCAACTGTTTGACTTTCTTTTTGCAACTGTGTGAGGCCTGCTTTCTATCCATCAGCAGCTGTATGTATGTGAGTATCCGTTTGCCACTGTGGAACAGGTAAGTGATAATTCTGTTTCTATACATATATTGACTTTCTTTTTTGTCATACAGGTTTTCAGGAAGCCATGATATCCTCAATCCCTGAAAGTGTATCCATCTAAGAAGTGTTAGGTGCTCCGTCTCATTCTGCATTTTCTTTTACCCAAAGCTCACTTGCTTCAGCTGGATTACAAGGTAAAAGCATGTTACCTGTTTACAATAATACATTTAATGTATCTTCAAACATAGATACAAATTTACACTGGTGATGGGCTACATTGCCCCAACACAGTCTCCTCATCCATCTCCAAATGTGTGGCTGTCTGCATGTCCATCTGCATCTCTGGCTTTTTGGTTTTCTTTTCTTTCTGAAGATGTGGCTGGCTTTTTATCTATGTTCAACTGTTTGACTTTCTTTTTCAACTGTGTGAGGTCTGCTTTCTATCCATCAGCAGCTGTATGTATTTGGGTATCTGTATGCCACTGTGGAACAGGTATGTGCTAATTCTGTTTCTATACATATATTGACTTTCTTTTTTGTCATACAGGTTTTCAGGAAGCCATGATATCCTCAATCCCTAAAAGTGTATCCATCTAAGAAGGGTTAGGTGCTCCGGCTCCTTCTGCATTCCTTTTTTCACCCAATGCTCACTCACGTCAGCTGGATTACAAGGTAAAAGCATGTTATCTGTTTACAATAATACATTTAATGTATCTTCAAACATAGATACAAATTTACACTGGTGATGGGCTGCCTTGCCCCAACACAGTCTCATCATCAATCTCCAAATGTGTGGCTGTCTGCATGTCAATCTGCATCTCTGGCTTTTTGGTTTTCGTTCCATCTGAAGCTGTGGCTGGCTTTTTATCTATGTTCAACTGTTTGACTTTCTTTTTGCAACTGTGTGAGGCCTGCTTTCTATCCATCAGCAGCTGTATGTATGTGAGTATCCGTTTGCCACTGTGGAACAGGTAAGTGATAATTCTGTTTCTATACATATATTGACTTTCTTTTTTGTCATACAGGTTTTCAGGAAGCCATGATATCCTCAATCCCTGAAAGTGTATCCATCTAAGAAGTGTTAGGTGCTCCGTCTCATTCTGCATTTTCTTTTACCCAACGCTCACTTGCTTCAGCTGGATTACAAGGTAAAAGCATGTTACTTGTTTACAATAATACATTTAATGTATCTTCAAACATAGATAAAAATTTACACTGGTGATGGGCTACCTTGCCCCAACACAGTCTCCTCATCCATCTCCAAATGTGTGGCTGTCTGCATGTCCATCTGCATCTCTGGCTTTTTGGTTTTCTTTCCATATGAAGCTGTGGCTGGCTTTTTATCCATGTTCAACTGTTTGACTTTCTTTTTGCAACTGTGTGAGGTCTGCTTTCTATCCATCAGCAGCTGTTTGTATGTGAGCATCCGTATGCTACTGTGGATAAGGTAAATGATAATTCAGTTTCTATACATATATTGACTTTCTTTTTTATCATACAGGTTCTTGGGAATCCCTGATATCCTCAATACTTGAAAGTGTATCCATCTAAGAAGGGTTAGGTGCTCCGGCTCCCTCTGCATTACCTTTTTCACCCAACGCTCACTCACTTCAGCTGGATTACAAGGTAAAAGCATGTTACCTGTTTACAATAATACATTTAATGTATCTTCAAACATAGATACAAATTTACACTGGTGATGGGCTACATTGCCCCAACACAGTCTCCTCATCCATCTCCAAATGTGTGGCTGTCTGCATGTCCATCTGCTTCTCTGGCTTTTTGGTTTTCTTTTCTTTCTGAAGATGTGGCTGGCTTTTTATCTATGTTCAACTGTTTGACTTTCTTTTTGCAACTGTGTGAGGTCTGCTTTCTATCCATCAGCAGCTGTATGTATTTGGGTATCCGTATGCCACTGTGGAACAGGTAAGTGCTAATTCTGTTTCTATACATATATTGACTTTCTTTTTTGTCATACAGGTTTTCAGGGAGCCATGATATCCTCAATCCCTGAAAGTGTATCCATCTAAGAAGGGTTTGGTGCTCCGTCTCATTCTGCATTTTCTTTTACCCAACGCTCACTTACTTCAGCTGGATTACAAGGTAAAAGCATGCTATCTGTTTACAATAATACATTTGATGTATCTTCAAACATAGATATAAATTTACACTGGTGATGGGCTGCCTTGCCCCAACACAGTCATCATCCATCTCCAAATGTGTGGCTGTCTGCATGTCAATCTGCATCTCTGACTTTTTGGTTTTCTTTCTATCTGAAACTGTAGCTGGTTTTTTAGCTATGTACAACGGTTTGACTTCATTTTGCAACTGTGTGAGGCCTGCTTTCTATCCATCAGCAGCTGTACGTATGTGAGTACCCGTATGCCACTGTGGAACAGGTAAGTGATAATTCAGTTTCTATACATATATTGACTTTCTTTTTTGTCATACAGGTTTTCAGGAACCCATGATTTCCTCAATCCCTGAAAGTTTATCTATCTAAGAAGGGTTAGGTGCTCCGGCTCCTTCTGCATTCCTTTTTTCACCCAACGCTCACTCACTTCAGCTGGATTACAAGGTAAAAGCATGTTACCTGTTCACAATAATACATTTAATGTATCTTCAAACATAGAAACACATTTACACTGGTGATGGGCTGCCTTGCCCCAACACAGTCTCATCGTCAATCTCCTAATGTGTGGCTATCTGCATGTCCATATGTATCTCTGGCGTTTTGGTTTTCTTTCCATCTGAAGCTGTTGCTGGCTTTTTATCTATGTTCAACTGTTTGACTTTCTTTTTGCAACTGTGAGATGTGCTTTCTTTCCATCAGCAGCTGTATGTATGTGAGTATCCGTGTGCCACTGTGGAACAAGTAAGTGATAATTCAGTTTCTATACATATATTGACTTTCTTTTTTGTCATCCAGGTTCTCTGGAATCCATGATATCCTCAATCCCTGAAGGTGTATCCAGCTAAGAAGGGTTAGGTGCTCCGGCTCTGTTTGCATTCCTTTTTTCACCCAACGCTCACTCACTTCAGCTGGATAACAAGGTAAATGCATGTTACCTGTTAACAATAATACATGTAATGTATCTTTAAACATAGATATAAATTTACACTGGTGATAGGCTGCCTTGCCCCAACACAGTCTCATCGTCAATCTCCTAATATGTTGCTCTCTGCATGTCCATCTGTATCTCTGGCTTTTTGGTTTTCATTCCATCTGAAGCTGTTGCTGGCTTTTTATCTATGTTCAACTGTTTGACTTTCTTTTTGCAACTGTGTGAGGCCTGCCTTCCATCCATCAGCAGCTGTATGTATGTGAGTATCTGTATGCCACTGTGGAACAGGTAAGTGATAATTCAGTTTCTATACATATATTGACTTTCTTTTTTGTCATACAGGTTTTCAGGAACCCATGATTTCCTCAATCCCTGAAAGTGTATCCATCTAAGAAGTGTTAGGTGCTCCGGCTTCCTCTGCATTCCTTTTTTCACCCAACGCTCACTCGCTTCAGCTGGATTACAAGGTAAAAGCATGTTATCTGTTTACAATAATATATTTAATGTATCTTCAAACATAGATACAAATTTTCACTGTTGATTGGCTGCCTTGCCCCAACACAGTCTCATCATTAATCTCCAAATCTGTGGCTGTCTGCATGTCCATCTGCATCTCTGGCTGTTTGGTTTTCTTTCAATCTGAAGCTGTTGCTGGCTTTTTATCTATGTTCAACTGTTTGACTTTCTTTTTGCAACTGCGAGATCTGCTTTCTATCCATCAGCAGCTGTATGTATGTGAGTATCCGTATGCCACTGTGGAACAGGTAAGTGATAATTCAGTTTCTGTACATATATTGACTTTCTTTTTTGTGATACAGGTTTTCAGGAACCCATGATATCCTCAATCCCTGAACGTGTATCCAGCTAAGAAGGGTTAGGTGCTCCGGCTCTGTTTGCATTCCTTTTTTCACCCAACGCTCACTCACTTCAGCTGGATAACAAGGTAAAAGCATGTTACCTGTTAACAATAATACATGTAATGTATCTTCAAACATAGATATAAATTTACACTGGGGATGGGCTGCCTTGCCCCAACACAGTCTCATCATCCATCTCCAAATGGGTGGCTGTCTGCATGTCCATCTGCATCTCTGACTTTTTGGTTTTCATTCCATCTGAAGTTGTTGCTGGCTTTTCATCTATGTTCAACTGTATGACTTTCTTTTTGCAACTGTGTGAGGCCTGCCTTCCATACATAAGCAGCTGTTTGTATGTGAGTATCCGTGTGCCACTGTGGAACAGGTAAGTGATAATTCACTTTCTATACATATATTGACTGTCCTTTTTGTCATACAGTATTTCAGAAACCCTTGATATCCTCAATCCCTTAAAGTGTATCCAGCTAAGAAGGGTTAAGTGCTCCGGCTCCCTCTGCATTCTTTTTTTCACCCAACGCTCCCTCACTTCAGATGGATTACAAGGTAAGAACATGTTACCTGTTTGCAACAATACATTTAATGTATCTTCAAATACACATACAAATTTACACTGGTGATGGGCTGCCTTGCCCCAACACAGTCTCATCATTCATCTCCAAATCTGTGGCTGTCTGCATGTCCATCTGCATCTCTGGCTGTTTGCTTTTCTTTCTAATTGAAGCTGTGGCTGGTTTTTTATCTATGTACAACTGCTTGACTTCATTTTGCAACTGTGTGAGGCCTGTTTTCTATCCATCAGCAGCTGTACGTATGTGAGTATCCGTGTGCCACTGTGGAACAGGTAAGTGATAATTCAGTTTCTATACATATATTGACTTTCTTTTTTATCGTACAGTTTTTTAGGAACCCGTGATATCCTCAATCCCTGACAGTGTATCCATCTAAGAAGGGTTAGGTGCTCGGGCTCCCTCTGCATTCCTTTTTTCACCCAACGCTCACTCACTTCAGCTGGATTACAAGGTAAGAACATGTTATCTGTTTACAATAATACATTTAATGTATCTTCAAACATAGATACAAATTTACACCGGTAATGGGCTGCCTTGCCCCAACACAGTCTCATCGTCAATCTTCTAATGTGTGGCTGTCTACATGTCCATCTGCATCTCTGATGTTTTGGTTTTCTTTACATCAGAAGCTGTGGCTTGCTTTTTATCTATGTTCAACTGTCTGACTTTCTTTTTGCAACTGTGTGAGGTCTGCTTTTTGTCCATCAACAGTTGTATGTCTGTGAGTATCCGTATGCCACTGTGGAACAGGTAAGTGATAATTCAGTTTCTATACATATATTGACTTTATTTTTTGTCATCCAGGTTTTCAGGAACCCATGATATACTCAATCCCTAAAAGTGTATCCAGCTAAGAAGGGTTAGGTGCTCCGGCTCATTCTGCATTCCTTTTTTTACCCAACGCTCACTTACTTCAGCTGGATTACAAGGTAAAAGCATGTTACCTGTTTACAATAATACATTTAATGTATCTTCAAACATAGATACAAATTTACACTGGTGATTGGCTGCCTTGCCCCAACACAGTCTCATCATCCATCTCCAAATGTGTGGCTGTCTGCATGTCCATCTGCATCTCTGACTTTTTGGTTTTCATTCCATCTGAAGTTGTTGCTGGCTTTTCATCTATGTTCAACTGTCTGACTTTCTTTTTGCAACTGTGTGAGGCCTGCCTTCCATACATAAGCAGCTGTTTGTATGTGAGTATCCGTGTGCCACTTTGGAACAGGTAAGTGATAATTCACTTTCTATACATATATTGACTGTCCTTTTTGTCATACAGTATTTCAGAAACCCTTGATATCCTCAATCCCTTAAAGTGTATCCAGCTAAGAAGGGTTAAGTGCTCCGGCTCCCTCTGCATTCTTTTTTTCACCCAACGCTCCCTCACTTCAGATGGATTACAAGGTAAGAACATGTTACCTGTTTGCAACAATACATTTAATGTATCTTCAAATATACATACAAATTTACACCGGTAATGGGCTGCCTTGCCCCAACACAGTCTCATCGTCAATCTTCTAATGTGTGGCTGTCTACATGTCCATCTGCATCTCTGACGTTTTGGTTTTCTTTACATCAGAAGCTGTGGCTTGCTTTTTATCTATGTTCAACTGTCTGACTTTCTTTTTGCAACTGTGTGAGGTCTGCTTTTTGTCCATCAACAGTTGTATGTCTGTGAGTATCCGTATGCCACTGTGGAACAGGTAAGTGATAATTCAGTTTCTATACATATATTGACTTTATTTTTTGTCATACAGGTTTTCAGGAACCCATGATTTCCTCAATCCCTGAAGGTTTATCTATCTAAGAAGGGTTAGGTGCTCCGGCTCCTTCTGCATTCCTTTTTTCACCCAATGCTCACTCACTTCAGCTGGATTACAAGGTAAAAGCATGTTATCTGTTTACAATAATACATTTAATGTATCTTCAAACATAGATACAAATTTTCAGTGGTGATGGGCTGCCTTGTCCCAACACAGTCTCATCATCCATCTCCAAATGTGTGGCTGTCTTTATGTCCATCTGCATCTCTGGCGTTTTGGTTTTCTTTCCATCTGAAGGTGTGGCTGGCTTTTTATCTATGTTCAACTGTTTGACATTTTTTTTGCAACTGTGTTAGGTCTGCTTTCTATCCATCAGCAGCTGTATGTATGTTAGTATCCGTGTGCCACTGTGGAACAGGTAAGTGATAATTAAGTTTCTATACATATAGTGACTTTCTTTTTTGTCATACAGATTCTCTGGAACCCATGATATCCTCAATCCCTGAAGGTGTATCCATCTAAGAAGGGTTAGGTGCTCCGGCTCCTTCTGCATTCCTTTTTTCACCCAACGCTCACTCACTTCAGATGGATTACAAGGTAAAAGCATGTTACCTATTTACAATAATACACTTAATGTATCTTCAAACAAAGATAAAAATTTACCGCGGTGATGGGCTGCCTTGCCCCAACACAGTCTCATCATCCATCTCCAAATGTGTGGCTGTCTGCATATCCATCTTCATCTCTGGCGTTTTGGTTTTCTTTCCATCTGATCTGATCTATGTTCAACTGTTTGACTTTCTTATTGTAACTGTATGAGGCCTGCCTTCCATCCATCAGCAGCTGTATGTATGTGAGTACCCGTATGCCACTGTGGAACAGGTAAGTGATAATTCAGTTTCTATACATATATTGACTTTCTTTTTTGTCATACAGGTTTTCAGGAACCCATGATTTCCTCAATCCCTGAAGGTTTATCTATCTAAGAAGGGTTAGGTGCTCCGGCTCCTTCTGCATTCCTTTTTTCACCCAATGCTCACTCACTTCAGCTGGATTACAAGGTAAAAGCATGTTATCTGTTTACAATAATACATTTAATGTATCTTCAAACATAGATACAAATTTACACTGGTGATGGGCTGCCTTTCCCCAACACAGTCTCATCATCAATCTCCAAATGTGTGGCTGTCTGCATGTCAATCTGCATCTCTGGCTTTTTGGTTTTCGTTCCATCTGAAGCTGTGGCTGGCTTTTTATCTATGTTCAACTGTTTGACTTTCTTTTTGCAACTGTGTGAGGCCTGCTTTCTATCCATCAGCAGCTGTATGTATGTGAGTATCCGTTTGCCACTGTGGAACAGGTAAGTGATAATTCTGTTTCTATACATATATTGACTTTCTTTTTTGTCATACAGGTTTTCAGGAAGCCATGATATCCTCAATCCCTGAAAGTGTATCCATCTAAGAAGTGTTAGGTGCTCCGTCTCATTCTGCATTTTTTTTTACCCAACGCTCATTTGCTTCAGCTGGATTACAAGGTAAAAGCATGTTACCTGTTTACAATAATACATTTAATGTATCTTCAAACATAGATACAAATTTACACTGGTGATGGGCTACCTTGCCCCAACACAGTCTCCTCATCCATCTCCAAATGTGTGGCTGTCTGCATGTCCATCTGCATCTCTGGCTTTTTGGTTTTCTTTCCATATGAAGCTGTGGCTGGCTTTTTATCCATGTTCAACTGTTTGACTTTCTTTTTGCAACTGTGTGAGGTCTGCTTTCTATCCATCAGCAGCTGTATGTATGTGAGCATCCGTATGCTACTGTGGATAAGGTAAGTGATAATTCAGTTTCTATACATATATTGACTTTCTTTTTTATCATACAGGTTCTTGGGAATCCCTGATATCCTCAATACTTGAAAGTGTATCCATCTAAGAAGGGTTAGGTGCTCCGGCTCCCTCTGCATTACCTTTTTCACCCAACGCTCACTCACTTCAGCTGGATTACAAGGTAAAAGCATGTTACCTGTTTACAATAATACATTTAATGTATCTTCAAACATAGATACAAATTTACACTGGTGATGGGCTATATTGCCCCAACACAGTCTCCTCATCCATCTCCAAATGTGTGGCTGTCTGCATGTCCATCTGCATCTCTGGCTTTTTGGTTTTCTTTTCTTTCTGAAGATGTGGCTGGCTTTTTATCTATGTTCAACTGTTTGACTTTCTTTTTCAACTGTGTGAGGTCTGCTTTCTATCCATCAGCAGCTGTATGTATTTGGGTATCCGTATGCCACTGTGGAACAGGTATGTGCTAATTCTGTTTCTATACATATATTGACTTTCTTTTTTGTCATACAGGTTTTCAGGGAGCCATGATATCCTCAATCCCTGAAAGTGTATCCATCTAAGAAGGGTTTGGTGCTCCGTCTCATTCTGCATTTTCTTTTACCCAACACTCACTTGCTTCAGCTGGATTACAAGGTAAAAGCATGCTATCTGTTTACAATAATACATTTGATGTATCTTCAAACATAGATATAAATTTACACTGGTGATGGGCTGCCTTGCCCCAACACAGTCATCATCCATCTCCAAATGTGTGGCTGTCTGCATGTCAATCTGCATCTCTGACTTTTTGGTTTTCTTTCTATCTGAATCTGTAGCTGGTTTTTTAGCTATGTCCAACGGTTTGACTTCATTTTGCAACTGTGTGAGGCCTGCTTTCTATCCATCAGCAGCTGTACGTATGTGAGTACCCGTATGCCACTGTGGAACAGGTAAGTGATAATTCAGTTTCTATACATATATTGACTTTCTTTTTTGTCATACAGGTTTTCAGGAACCCATGATTTCCTCAATCCCTGAAGGTTTATCTATCTAAGAAGGGTTAGGTGCTCCGGCTCCTTCTGCATTCCTTTTTTCACCCAACGCTCACTCACTTCAGCTGGATTACAAGGTAAAAGCATGTTACCTGTTCACAATAATACATTTAATGTATCTTCAAACATAGATACACATTTACACTGGTGATGGGCTGCCTTGCCCCAACACAGTCTCATCGTCAATCTCCTAATGTGTGGCTATCTGCATGTCCATATGTATCTCTGGCGTTTTGGTTTTCTTTCCATCTGAAGCTGTTGCTGGCTTTTTATCTATGTTCAACTGTTTGACTTTCTTTTTGCAACTGTGAGATCTGCTTTCTATCCATCAGCAGCTGTATGTATGTAAGTATCCGTGTGCCACTGTGGAACAGGTAAGTGATAATTCAGTTTCTATACATATATTGACTTTATTTTTTGTCATCCAGGTTTTCAGGAACCCATGATATACTCAATCCCTAAAAGTGTATCCAGCTAAGAAGGGTTAGGTGCTCCGGCTCCCTCTGCATTCCTTTTTTCACCCAACGCTCACTTACTTGAGCTGGATTACAAGGTAAGAACATGTTACCTGTTAACAATAATACATGTAATGTATCTTCAAACATAGATACACATTTACACTGGTGATGGGCTGACTTGCCCCAACACAGTCTCATCATCCATCTCCAAATATGTGGCTGTCTGCATGTCCATCTGCACCTCTGGCGTTTTGGTTTTCTTTCCATCTGAAGCTGTGGCTGGCTTTTTATCTATGTTCAACTGTTTAACTTTGTTTTTGCGAATGTGTGAGGCCTGCCTTCCATCCATCAGCAGCTGTATGTATGTGAGTATCCGTTTGCCACTGTGGAACAGGTAAGTGATAATTCAGTTTCTATCCATATATTGACTTTCTTTTTTGTCATACAATTTTTCAGGAACCCATGATATACTCAATCCCTAAAAGTGTATCCAGCTAAGAAGGGTTAGGTGCTCTGGCTCCCTCTGCATTCCTTTTTTCACCCAACGCTCACTTACTTCAGCTGGATTACAAGGTAAAAGCATGTTACCTGTTTACAATAATACATTTAATGTATCTTCAAACATGAATACAAATTTTCAGTGGTGATGGGCTGCCTTGTCCCAACACAGTCTCATCATCCATCTCCAAATGTGTGGCTGTCTTTATGTCCATCTGCATCTCTGGCGTTTTGGTTTTCTTTCCATCTGAAGGTGTGGCTGGCTTTTTATCTATGTTCAACTGTTTGACTTTCTTTTTGCAACTGTGTGAGGCCTGCCTTCCATCCATCAGCAGCTGTATGTGAGTATCCGTGTGCCACCGTGGAACAAGTAAGTGATAATTAAGTTTCTATACATATATTGACTTTCTTTTTTGTCATACAGGTTTTCAGGAAGCCATGATATCCTCAATCCCTAAAAGTGTATCCAGCTAAGAAGGGTTAGGTGCTCCGGCTCCTTCTGCATTCCTTTTTTTACCCAACGCTCACTTACTTCAGCTGGATTACAAGGTAAAAGCATGTTACCTGTTTACAATAATACATTTAATGTATCTTCAAACATAGATACAAATTTACACTGGTGATGGGCTGCCTTGCCCCAACACAGTCTCCTCATCCATCTCCAAATGTGTGGCTGTCTACATATCCATCTTCATCTCTGGCGTTTTGGTTTTCTTTCCATCTGATCTGATCTATGTTCAACTGTTTGACTTTCTTATTGTAACTGTATGAGGCCTGCCTTCCATCCATCAGCAGCTGTATGTATGTGAGTACCCGTATGCCACTGTGGAACAGGTAAGTGATAATTCAGTTTCTATACATATATTGACTTTCTTTGTTGTCATACAGGTTTTCAGGAACCCATGATTTCCTCAATCCCTGAAGGTTTATCTATCTAAGAAGGGTTAGGTGCTCCGGCTCCTTCTGCATTCCTTTTTTCACCCAATGCTCACTCACTTCAGCTGGATTACAAGGTAAAAGCATGTTATCTGTTTACAATAATACATTTAATGTATCTTCAAACATAGATACAAATTTACACTGGTGATGGGCTGCCTTGCCCCAACACAGTCTCATCATCAATCTCCAAATGTGTGGCTGTCTGCATGTCAATCTGCATCTCTGGCTTTTTGGTTTTCGTTCCATCTGAAGCTGTGGCTGGCTTTTTATCTATGTTCAACTGTTTGACTTTCTTTTTGCAACTGTGTGAGGCCTGCTTTCTATCCATCAGCAGCTGTATGTATGTGAGTATCCGTTTGCCACTGTGGAACAGGTAAGTGATAATTCTGTTTCTATACATATATTGACTTTCTTTTTTGTCATACAGGTTTTCAGGAAGCCATGATATCCTCAATCCCTGAAAGTGTATCCATCTAAGAAGTGTTAGGTGCTCTGTCTCATTCTGCATTTTCTTTTACCCAACGCTCACTTGCTTCAGCTGGATTACAAGGTAAAAGCATGTTACCTGTTTACAATAATACATTTAATGTATCTTCAAACATAGATACAAATTTACACTGGTGATGGGCTACCTTGCCCCAACACAGTCTCCTCATCCATCTCCAAATGTGTGGCTGTCTGCATGTCCATCTGCATCTCTGGCTTTTTGGTTTTCTTTCCATATGAAGCTGTGGCTGGCTTTTTATCCATGTTCAACTGTTTGACTTTCTTTTTGCAACTGTGTGAGGCCTGCCTTCCATCCATCAGCAGCTGTATGTGAGTATCCGTGTGCCACCGTGGAACAAGTAAGTGATAATTAAGTTTCTATACATATATTGACTTTCTTTTTTGTCATACAGGTTTTCAGGAAGCCATGATATCCTCAATCCCTAAAATTGTATCCAGCTAAGAAGGGTTAGGTGCTCCGGCTCCTTCTGCATTCCTTTTTTTACCCAACGCTCACTTACTTCAGCTGGATTACAAGGTAAAAGCATGTTACCTGTTTACAATAATGCATTTAATGTATCTTCAAACATAGATACAAATTTACACTGGTGATGGGCTGCCTTGCCCCAACACAGTCTCATCATCCATCTCCAAATGTGTGGCTGTCTGCATGTCCATCTGCATCTCTGAATTTTTGGTTTTCATTCCATCTGAAGTTGTTGCTGGCTTTTCATCTATGTTCAACTGTATGACTTTCTTTTTGCAACTGTGTGAGGCCTGCCTTCCATACATAAGCAGCTGTTTGTATGTGAGTATCCGTGTGCCACTTTGGAACAGGTAAGTGATAATTCACTTTCTATACATATATTGACTGTCCTTTTTGTCATACAGTATTTCAGAAACCCTTGATATCCTCAATCCCTTAAAGTGTATCCAGCTAAGAAGGGTTAAGTGCTCCAGGTCCCTCTGCATTCCTTTTTTCACCCAACGCTCACTCACTTCAGCTGGATTACAAGGTAAGAACATGTTATCTGTTTACAATAATACATTTAATGTATCTTCAAACATAGATACAAATTTACACCGGTAATGGGCTGCCTTGCCCCAACACAGTCTCATCGTCAATCTTCTAATGTGTGGCTGTCTACATGTCCATCTGCATCTCTGACGTTTTGGTTTTCTTTACATCAGAAGCTGTGGCTTGCTTTTTATCTATGTTCAACTGTCTGACTTTCTTTTTGCAACTGTGTGAGGTCTGCTTTTTGTCCATCAACAGTTGTATGTCTGTGAGTATCCGTATGCCACTGTGGAACAGGTAAGTGATAATTCAGTTTCTATACATATATTGACTTTATTTTTTGTCATACAGGTTTTCAGGAACCCATGATTTCCTCAGTCCCTGAAAGTGTATCCATCTAAGAAGTGTTAGGTGCTCCGGCTCCCTCTGCATTCCTTTTTTCACCCAACGCTCACTTACTTCAGCTGGATTACAAGGTAAAAGCATGTTACCTGTTTACAATAATACATTTAATGTATCTTCAAACATGAATACAAATTTTCACTGGTGATGGGCTGCCTTGTCCCAACACAGTCTCATCATCCATCTCCAAATGTGTGGCTGTCTGCATGTCAATCTGCATCTCTGGCAGTTTGGTTTTCTTTCTATCTGAAACTGTGGCTGGCTTTTTATCTATGTTCAACTTTTTGACATTTTTTTTGCAACTGTGTTAGGTCTGCTTTCTATCCATCAGCAGCTGTATGTATGTGAGTATCCGTGTGCCACTGTGGAACAGGTAAGTGATAATTCAGTTTCTATACATATATTGACTTTCTTTTTTGTCATACAGGTTTTCAGGAACCCATGATTTCCTCAATCCCTGAAGGTTTATCTATCTAAGAAGGGTTAGGTGCTCCGGCTCCTTCTGCATTCCTTTTTTCACCCAATGCTCACTCACTTCAGCTGGATTACAAGGTAAAAGCATGTTATCTGTTTACAATAATACATTTAATGTATCTTCAAACATAGATACAAATTTACACTGGTGATGGGCTGCCTTTCCCCAACACAGTCTCATCATCAATCTCCAAATGTGTGGCTGTCAGCATGTCAATCTGCATCTCTGGCTTTTTGGTTTTCGTTCCATCTGAAGCTGTGGCTGGCTTTTTATCTATGATCAACTGTTTGACTTTCTTTTTGCAACTGTGTGAGGCCTGCTTTCTATCCATCAGCAGCTGTATGTATGTGAGCATCCGTATGCTACTGTGGATAAGGTAAGTGATAATTCAGTTTCTATACATATATTGACTTTCTTTTTTATCATACAGGTTCTTGGGAATCCCTGATATCCTCAATACTTGAAAGTGTATCCATCTAAGAAGGGTTAGGTGCTCCGGCTCCCTCTGCATTACCTTTTTCACCCAACGCTCACTCACTTCAGCTGGATTACAAGGTAAAAGCATGTTACCTGTTTACAATAATACATTTAATGTATCTTCAAACATAGATACAAATTTACACTGGTGATGGGCTACATTGCCCCAACACAGTCTCCTCATCCATCTCCAAATGTGTGGCTGTCTGCATGTCCATCTGCATCTCTGGCTTTTTGGTTTTCTTTTCTTTCTGAAGATGTGGCTGACTTTTTATCTATGTTCAACTGTTTGACTTTCTTTTTCAACTGTGTGAGGTCTGCTTTCTATCCATCAGCAGCTGTATGTATTTGGGTATCCGTATGCCACTGTGGAACAGGTAAGTGCTAATTCTGTTTCTATACATATATTGACTTTCTTTTTTGTCATACAGGTTTTCAGGGAGCCATGATATCCTCAATCCCTGAAAGTGTATCCATCTAAGAAGGGTTTGGTGCTCCGTCTCATTCTGCATTTTCTTTTACCCAACACTCACTTGCTTCAGCTGGATTACAAGGTAAAAGCATGCTATCTGTTTACAATAATACATTTGATGTATCTTCAAACATAGATATAAATTTACACTGGTGATGGGCTGCCTTGCCCCAACACAGTCATCATCCATCTCCAAATGTGTGGCTGTCTGCATGTCAATCTGCATCTCTGACTTTTTGGTTTTCTTTCTATCTGAAACTGTAGCTGGTTTTTTAGCTATGTACAACGGTTTGACTTCATTTTGCAACTGTGTGAGGCCTGCTTTCTATCCATCAGCAGCTGTACGTATGTGAGTACCCGTATGCCACTGTGGAACAGGTAAGTGATAATTCAGTTTCTATACATATATTGACTTTCTTTTTTGTCATCCAGGTTCTCTGGAATCCATGATATCCTCAATCCCTGAAGGTGTATCCAGCTAAGAAGGGTTAGGTGCTCCGGCTCTGTTTGCATTCCTTTTTTCACCCAACGCTCACTCACTTCAGCTGGATAACAAGGTAAATGCATGTTACCTGTTAACAATAATAAATGTAATGTATCTTCAAACATAGATATAAATTTACACTGGTGATAGGCTGCCTTGCCCCAACACATTCTCATCGTCAATCTCCTAATTTGTTGCTCTCTGCATGTCCATCTGTATCTCTGGCTTTTTGGTTTTCATTCCATCTGAAGCTGTTGCTGGCTTTTTATCTATGTTCAACTGTTTGACTTTCTTTTTGCAACTGTGTGAGGCCTGCCTTCCATCCATCAGCAGCTGTATGTATGTGAGTATCTGTATGCCACTGTGGAACAGGTAAGTGATAATTCAGTTTCTATACATATATTGACTTTCTTTTTTGTCATACAGGTTTTCAGGAACCCATGATATACTCAATCCCTAAAAGTGTATCCAGCTAAGAAGGGTTAGGTGCTCCGGCTCCCTCTGCATTCCTTTTTTCACCCAACGCTCACTTACTTGAGCTGGATTACAAGGTAAGAACATGTTACCTGTTAACAATAATACATGTAATGTATCTTCAAACATAGATACACATTTACACTGGTGATGGGCTGACTTGCCCCAACACAGTCTCATCATCCATCTCCAAATATGTGGCTGTCTGCATGTCCATCTGCACCTCTGGCGTTTTGGTTTTCTTTCCATCTGAAGCTGTGGCTGGCTTTTTATCTATGTTCAACTTTTTAACTTTGTTTTTGCGAATGTGTGAGGCCTGCCTTCCATCCATCAGCAGCTGTATGTATTTGAGTATCCGTTTGCCACTGTGGAACAGGTAAGTGATAATTCAGTTTCTATCCATATATTGACTTTCTTTTTTGTCATACAATTTTTCAGGAACCCATGATATACTCAATCCCTAAAAGTGTATCCAGCTAAGAAGGGTTAGGTGCTCTGGCTCCCTCTGCATTCCTTTTTTCACCCAACGCTCACTTACTTCAGCTGGATTACAAGGTAAAAGCATGTTACCTGTTTACAATAATACATTTAATGTATCTTCAAACATGAATACAAATTTTCAGTGGTGATGGGCTGCCTTGTTCCAACACAGTCTCATCATCCATCTCCAAATGTGTGGCTGTCTTTATGTCCATCTGCATCTCTGGCGTTTTGGTTTTCTTTCCATCTGAAGGTGTGGCTGGCTTTTTATCTATGTTCAACTGTTTGACTTTCTTTTTGCAACTGTGTGAGGCCTGCCTTCCATCCATCAGCAGCTGTATGTGAGTATCCGTGTGCCACCGTGGAACAAGTAAGTGATAATTAAGTTTCTATACATATATTGACTTTCTTTTTTGTCATACAGGTTTTCAGGAAGCCATGATATCCTCAATCCCTAAAAGTGTATCCAGCTAAGAAGGGTTAGGTCCTCTGGCTCCTTCTGCATTCCTTTTTTTACCCAACGCTCACTTACTTCAGCTGGATTACAAGGTAAAAGCATGTTACCTGTTTACAATAATACATTTAATGTATCTTCAAACATAGATACAAATTTACACTGGTGATGGGCTGCCTTGCCCCAACACAGTCTCATCATCCATCTCCAAATGTGTGGCTGTCTGCATGTCCATCTGCATCTCTGACTTTTTGGTTTTCATTCCATCTGAAGTTGTTGCTGGCTTTTCATCTATGTTCAACTGTCTGACTTTCTTTTTGCAACTGTGTGAGGCCTGCCTTCCATACATAAGCAGCTGTTTGTATGTGAGTATCCGTGTGCCACTTTGGAACAGGTAAGTGATAATTCACTTTCTATACATATATTGACTGTCCTTTTTGTCATACAGTATTTCAGAAACCCTTGATATCCTCAATCCCTTAAAGTGTATCCAGCTGAGAAGGGTTAAGTGCTCCGGCTCCCTCTGCATTCTTTTTTTCACCCAACGCTCCCTCACTTCAGATGGATTACAAGGTAAGAACATGTTACCTGTTTGCAACAATACATTTAATGTATCTTCAAATATACATACAAATTTACACTGGTGATGGGCTGCCTTGCCCCAACACAGTCTCATCATTCATCTCCAAATCTGTGGCTGTCTGCATGTCCATCTGCATCTCCGGCTGTTTGCTTTTCTTTCTATCTGAAGCTGTGGCTGGTTTTTTATCTATGTACAACTGCTTGACTTCATTTTGCAAATGTGTGAGGCCTGTTTTCTATCCATCAGCAGCTGTATGTATGTGAGTATCCGTGTGCCACTGTGGAACAGGTAAGTGATAATTCAGTTTCTATACATATATTGACTTTCTTTTTTGTCGTACAGTTTTTTAGGAACCCGTGATATCCTCAATCCCTGACGGTGTATCCATCTAAGAAGGGTTAGGTGCTCGGGTTCCCTCTGCATTCCTTTTTTCACCCAACGCTCACTCACTTCAGCTGGATTACAAGGTAAGAACATGTTATCTGTTTACAATAATACATTTAATGTATCTTCAAACATAGATACAAATTTACACCGGTAATGGGCTGCCTTGCCCCAACACAGTCTCATCGTCAATCTTCTAATGTGTGGCTGTCTACATGTCCATCTGCATCTCTGACGTTTTGGTTTTCTTTACATCAGAAGCTGTGGCTTGCTTTTTATCTATGTTCAACTGTCTGACTTTCTTTTTGCAACTGTGTGAGGTCTGCTTTTTGTCAATCAACAGTTGTATGTCTGTGAGTATCCGTATGCCACTGTGGAAAAGGTAAGTGATAATTCAGTTTCTATACATATATTGACTTTATTTTTTGTCATACAGGTTTTCAGGAACCCATGATTTCCTCAATCCCTGAAAGTGTATCCATCTAAGAAGTGTTAGGTGCTCCGGCTCCCTCTGCATTCCTTTTTTCACCCAACGCTCACTTACTTCAGCTGGATTACAAGGTAAAAGCATGTTACCTGTTTACAATAATACATTTAATGTATCTTCAAACATGAATACAAATTTTCACTGGTGATGGGCTGCCTTGTCCCAACACAGTCTCATCATCCATCTCCAAATGTGTGGCTGTCTGCATGTCAATCTGCATCTCTGGCAGTTTGGTTTTCTTTCTATCTGAAACTGTGGCTGGCTTTTTATCTATGTTCAACTTTTTGACATTTTTTTTGCAACTGTGTTAGGTCTGCTTTCTATCCATCAGCAGCTGTATGTATGTGAGTATCCGTGTGCCACTGTGGAACAGGTAAGTGATAATTCAGTTTCTATACATATATTGACTTTCTTTTTTGTCATACAGGTTTTCAGGAACCCATGATTTCCTCAATCCCTGAAGGTTTATCTATCTAAGAAGGGTTAGGTGCTCCGGTTCCTTCTGCATTCCTTTTTTCACCCAATGCTCACTCACTTCAGCTGGATTACAAGGTAAAAGCATGTTATCTGTTTACAATAGTACATTTAATGTATCTTCAAACATAGATACAAATTTACACTGGTGATGGGCTACATTGCCCCAACACAGTCTCCTCATCCATCTCCAAATGTGTGGCTGTCTGCATGTCCATCTGCATCTCTGGCTTTTTGGTTTTCTTTTCTTTCTGAAGATGTGGCTGGCTTTTTATCTATGTTCAACTGTTTGACTTTCTTTTTCAACTGTGTGAGGTCTGCTTTCTATCCATCAGCAGCTGTATGTATTTGGGTATCCGTATGCCACTGTGGAACAGGTAAGTGCTAATTCTGTTTCTATACATATATTGACTTTCTTTTTTGTCATACAGGTTTTCAGGGAGCCATGATATCCTCAATCCCTGAAAGTGTATCCATCTAAGAAGGGTTTGGTGCTCCGTCTCATTCTGCATTTTCTTTTACCCAACACTCACTTGCTTCAGCTGGATTACAAGGTAAAAGCATGCTATCTGTTTACAATAATACATTTGATGTATCTTCAAACATAGATATAAATTTACACTGGTGATGGGCTGCCTTGCCCCAACACAGTCATCATCCATCTCCAAATGTGTGGCTGTCTGCATGTCAATCTGCATCTCTGACTTTTTGGTTTTCTTTCTATCTGAAACTGTAGCTGGTTTTTTAGCTATGTACAACGGTTTGACTTCATTTTGCAACTGTGTGAGGCCTGCTTTCTATCCATCAGCAGCTGTACGTATGTGAGTACCCGTATGCCACTGTGGAACAGGTAAGTGATAATTCAGTTTCTATACATATATTGACTTTCTTTTTTGTCATCCAGGTTCTCTGGAATCCATGATATCCTCAATCCCTGAAGGTGTATCCAGCTAAGAAGGGTTAGGTGCGCCGGCTCTGTTTGCATTCCTTTTTTCACCCAACGCTCACTCACTTCAGCTGGATAACAAGGTAAATGCATGTTACCTGTTAACAATAATAAATGTAATGTATCTTCAAACATAGATATAAATTTACACTGGTGATACGCTGCCTTGCCCCAACACATTCTCATCGTCAATCTCCTAGTTTGTTGCTCTCTGCATGTCCATCTGTATCTCTGGCTTTTTGGTTTTCATTCCATCTGAAGCTGTTGCTGGCTTTTTATCTATGTTCAACTGTTTGACTTTCTTTTTGCAACTGTGTGAGGCCTGCCTTCCATCCATCAGCAGCTGTATGTATGTGAGTATCTGTATGCCACTGTGGAACAGGTAAGTGATAATTCAGTTTCTATACATATATTGACTTTCTTTTTTGTCATACAGGTTTTCAGGAACCCATGATTTCCTCAATCCCTGAAAGTGTATCCATCTAAGAAGTGTTAGGTGCTCCGGCTTCCTCTGCATTCCTTTTTTCACCCAACGCTCACTCGCTTCAGCTGGATTACAAGGTAAAAGCATGTTATCTGTTTACAATAATACATTTAATGTATCTTCAAACATAGATACAAATTTTCACTGGTGATGGGCTGCCTTGCCCCAACACAGTCTCATCATCCATCTCCAAATCTGTGGCTGTCTGCATGTCCATCTGCATCTCTGGCTGTTTGGTTTTCTTTCAATCTGAAGCTGTTGCTGGCTTTTTATCTATGTTCAACTGTTTGACTTTCTTTTTGCAACTGCGAGATCTGCTTTCTATCCATCAGCAGCTGTATGTATGTGAGTATCCGTATGCCACTGTGGAACAGGTAAGTGATAATTCAGTTTCTGTACATATATTGACTTTCTTTTTTGTCATACAGGTTTTCAGGAACCCATGATATCCTCAATCCCTGAACGTGTATCCAGCTAAGAAGGGTTAGGAGCTCCGGCTCTTTTTGCATTCCTTTTTTCACCCAACGCTCACTCACTTCAGATGGATAACCAGGTAAAAGCATGTTACCTGTTAACAATAATACATGTAATGTATCTTCAAACATAGATATAAATTTACACTGGGGATGGGCTGCCTTGCCCCAACACAGTCTCATCATCCATCTCCAAATGGGTGGCTGTCTGCATGTCCATCTGCATCTCTGACTTTTTGGTTTTCATTCCATCTGACGTTGTTGCTGGCTTTTCATCTATGTTCAACTGTATGACTTTCTTTTTGCAACTGTGTGAGGCCTGCCTTCCATACATAAGCAGCTGTTTGTATGTGAGTATCCGTGTGCCACTGTGGAACAGGTAAGTGATAATTCACTTTCTATCCATATATTGACTGTCCTTTTTGTCATACAGTATTTCAGAAACCCTTGATATCCTCAATCCCTTAAAGTGTATCCAGCTAAGAAGGGTTAAGTGCTCCGGCTCCCTCTGCATTCTTTTTTTCACCCAACGCTCCCTCACTTCAGATGGATTACAAGGTAAGAACATGTTACCTGTTTGCAACAATACATTTAATGTATCTTCAAATATACATACAAATTTACACTGGTGATGGGCTGCCTTGCCCCAACACAGTCTCATCATTCATCTCCAAATCTGTGGCTGTCTACATGTCCATCTGCATCTCTGACGTTTTGGTTTTCTTTACATCAGAAGCTGTGGCTTGCTTTTTATCTATGTTCAACTGTCTGACTTTCTTTTTGCAACTGTGTGAGGTCTGCTTTTTGTCCATCAACAGTTGTATGTCTGTGAGTATCCGTATGCCACTGTGGAACAGGTAAGTGATAATTCAGTTTCTATACATATATTGACTTTCTTTTTTGTCGTACAGTTTTTTAGGAACCCGTGATATCCTCAATCCCTGACGGTGTATCCATCTAAGAAGGGTTAGGTGCTCGGGCTCCCTCTGCATTCCTTTTTTCACCCAACGCTCACTCACTTCAGCTGGATTACAAGGTAAGAACATGTTATCTGTTTACAATAATATATTTAATGTATCTTCAAACATAGATACACATTTACACTGGTGATGGGCTGACTTGCCCCAACACAGTCTCATCATCCATCTCCAAATATGTGGCTGTCTGCATGTCCATCTGCACCTCTGGCGTTTTGGTTTTCTTTCCATCTGAAGCTGTGGCTGGCTTTTTATCTATGTTCAACTGTTTAACTTTGTTTTTGCGAATGTGTGAGGCCTGCCTTCCATCCATCAGCAGCTGTATGTGAGTATCCGTGTGCCACCGTGGAACAGGTAAGTGATAATTAAGTTTCTATACATATAGTGACTTTCCTTTTTGTCATACAGATTCTCTGGAACCCATGATATCCTCAATCCCTGAAGGTGTATCCATCTAAGAAGGGTTAGGTGCTCCGGCTCCTTCTGCATTCCTTTTTTCACCCAACGCTCACTCACTTCAGCTGGATTACAAGGTAAAAGCATGTTACCTATTTACAATAATACACTTAATGTATCTTCAAACAAAGATAAAAATTTACCGCGGTGATGGGCTGCCTTTCCCCAACACAGTCTCATCATCCATCTCCAAATGTGTGGCTGTCTGCATATCCATCTTCATCTCTGGCGTTTTGGTTTTCTTTCCATCTGATCTGATCTATGTTCAACTGTTTGACTTTCTTATTGTAACTGTATGAGGCCTGCCTTCCATCCATCAGCAGCTGTATGTATGTGAGTACCCGTATGCCACTGTGGAACAGGTAAGTGATAATTCAGTTTCTATACATATATTGACTTTATTTTTTGTCATCCAGGTTTTCAGGAACCCATGATATACTCAATCCCTAAAAGTGTATCCAGCTAAGAAGGGTTAGGTGCTCCGGCTCCCTCTGCATTCCTTTTTTCACCCAACGCTCACTTACTTGAGCTGGATTACAAGGTAAGAACATGTTACCTGTTAACAATAATACATGTAATGTATCTTCAAACATAGATACACATTTACACTGGTGATGGGCTGCCTTGCCCCAACACAGTCTCATCGTCAAACTCCTAATGTGTGGCTGTCTGCATGTCCATCTGCATCACTGGTTGTTTGGTTTTCTTCCTATGTGAAACTGTGGCTGGTTTTTTATCTATGTTCAACTGTTTGACTTCATTTTTCAACTGTGTGAGGCCTGCTTTCTATCCATCAGCTGCTGTATGTATGTGAGTATCCGTATGCCACCGTGGAACAGGTAAGTGATAATTCAGTTTCTATACATATATTGACTTTCTTTTTTGTCATACAGGTTTTCAGGAAGCCATGATATCCTCAATCCCTAAAGGTGTATCCTGTTAAAAAATGGTTAGGGGGTCCGGCTTCCTTTGCTTTCCTTTTTTCACCCAACGCTCACTCACTTCACCAGGATTACAAGGTAAAAGCATGTTATCTGTTTACAATAATACATTTAATGTATCTTCAAACATACATGAAAATTCACATTGATGATGGGCTGCCTTGCCCCAACACAGTGAGAGAAAATATGGTCTTTTCTAACATTACTTTCATGTGGTTTCAACTTGTTATCAAATGGTTATCTTAATCCTTTGTCTCACCTTTTGTTACCCTTCGTCTGCCGGCCTAAAGTGGTCACTCTCTTTGTATACCATCAACCCCCCCCTCAACTTCACCCACCTTCTACCCCTCTTTAAAGTGATAACTATGATACTCCAAGTGACCTATCCTTCATCCCCCTCCTACCCCTCCTTAAACTCCTCTTCATCAACCTTTCTCCTCCCACAATTTCCAATGTATATAAGGCCCTCTCAAAATACCCCTAATCAGACTGGGTTGACCGTGACCGATCGAGTTGTACATCTCTGTGTGTACCAATAAACTCATCAACACTGAAGATCCAGTCTCCTGACTCCTGAATCTGTCTCCTGGACGCCAGATTTCTAACAATTTGGTGCCGTGACCCGGATGGCCTACTGAAACCTTCTTGGTGAGTAAACGCCATTTCGAATCGAAGAGAAATTCTGGTTTCCTGAGACAGAGGAGTCAGTAAGTGTTAGCCTCTCTGAAAGAAGAGAAGTTATCTGTTTGTCACTGACAAAAACCTAGTGTTTTGTGGCTGTTATCCTCTCTGTTTTTGAGGGAAGTTTGGTTGTTTGTCACTGATAGAAACCTAGTGTTTGTGGCTGTTATCCTCTCTGTTTTTGAGGGAAGTTTTGTTGTTTGTCACTGATAGAAACCTAGTGTTTTGTGGCTGTTATCCTCTCTAAAGGAGAGAAGTTTGTTTTGTTACTGTTAAACGTAACGTTTGTAACCGGAATCCTCTCTGAATGGAGAGAGGTCTGTTTGTTACTGATGAGTTGTGTTTTTGTTCTTCTGTAGTTTAGTTAATAAGAAGAAAACTTGGTTTTGTTCTCCTGTTTCCTCACCATGTCCAGAAAAGGCCAACATACTCAGAATCTTGGTAAAGACTCATGGAAGCCTCTTAACTATAAAAGCAGCACCTTAGTTAAGGGAGGGACTGAAATGCCTCAGTGGACTGATTCTGATTTTGAAAAGGTAATCAATGGCATAGTGAAGAAACATATTAATGAGCAAAAGATAACTCAGTACTTTTCCTCCAAAGGTTTCTCTGCTGATAGAGAATGGACTTTTGCTGAGTGTAAGGTAGCTTTAGGTTATGGCCTTAAGCATGACTCAGTGAAGAAGTGTCTTTTTGTAATTAAGCAATACTGGAAATGCAAGTTAAAGTCTATGGAAGATGAGTTAAAGGAAGCTCAGGGAAAGATCTTAGAACTAATTAGTGAATGCAGACGGCATAAAACAGCTACCATAAATGCCAATAGAACATGTAAGACACTTCAGCAAAACCTGACAGAAGTTGAACAGCAGCATGCTAGTTGTAAAACTAAATCAAGGTGCCAGTGTCCTTCTGTTGCCCCTCCAGCAGGTCAGCCATGTTACACAGAGGATGGAGATTCTCAAGTAACAGTAAGGCTGTATCCTGAATTATCTGTAAACGACAAAGGCAATGAGACTGTTCATTCTGATGGATCAGAATCTTCATCTTCTGACAAGGGTTCTGAACATGCTAGTGCAAGGCGAGTTCAGATGAGACCTGTAACCATTGTATCTTCTGAGGTACTTAATCATGCAAAATGCAGAGGTACTGAAACCAGAGTAGAAATTGGTCATGTTCCTTTAGATGCAGATACTTTGGACAAGTTGTCCAAGGAGTTTAAGCATCCAAGGAAAATGGGGCTTGATTTCATTGACCTCATGCATAAGAAAAGGAATCTCTACTCTTTGCACCCCAATGATGCTGTAGCTATAGCAAGCCAGGTACTTAACGTTGCAGACAGTAGACAGCTTGCTAAAAAGGTGTTAAATGCTATGGGTAACAATGGCCAGAACCTTGAAGGGGGATGGAAAGCTTTCAATGATTGGATTAGCTGTCAATGCCATAAAGCAACTGACTGGACACAGATAACCAAATGTAGACAAAGAAAGGGAGAGTCTGCAGCAGACTTCTGTGAGAGATTTGAAAGAGTCTTTTTGCGTCACTCAGGCATTCATCAATACAATGGTGATAACATTGACAGTACAACTGATGGTCCCCATTTTGGACAGCTGGTTGAGTCACTACGGACAGATCTAAAACAAGCTCTGGTGACTGCTGTTCCAAATTGGCGGCAAACTAAGTGGAGTGACCTTAAGAATGAACTTGACCGATTGGACATTGATCTAGAACCATGCCATGTTCCAGCATCAATCCATGTCCTCAAAGAGACTAGCTCTAACTCAGATGCAAGCAAGAGGTTCTCTAATCAGAAGAAACAATGTCATTACTGTCATCAAATTGGTCACTTTTCTAGAGTATGTCGCAAAAAGCGGGCAGATAGCCACAATATGGGTGCAAGGTTGAGAGACAACCTAGTGGGAAATTCTTCGGGGGGGTTTTCACAGGGAAGCCCAGCAGGGATTTCACAAGAGCAATTGTCTTTGACGTTAAGGACCTTGCAGGGAGTCACAGAGCAGTTGTTTCTGATATTCAATGGAATACAGAGAGTCATAGGGACATCAACAGTTCCTCCTGCTGTGGTTTAAACTAAACTGTCCACAGAATTGAACTCACCATACTTACTGTAGCATATTAATGACACCCAAGTAGTGTGAATGAGAAAATGCATATCAAATGCATGAATGCACTTTTTTTTTATTCTTTTTTACTGTTTTTTATGTAAGCAAGGGACATAAGGTCCTGATGCAGTTCAGTTGTGTTGTGCTGGTGTACATATTCTGGACAATGTTACCCAGGGTTCTAGAGGAATTGTGCCTTGTAGAAAAGCTGCAGTTATCGCAATGTCACTGCCAAGCACAGTGCACTAATTGCCAAGCTTTCTTAGGCCTTGTAAGTAATGCTACATTTTTAAAAACCACTATACGATCTGCTTAAAGATAACCCTGGGCAACATGGCCCTATTGTAGATTTAGAGTGAACACTAGAGTGAACCACTGATCTGTGGAATAATAGATATGGCTAAATAATGGTGTGAAAATTTCTCCAGATGATGTGACACTAGCATTACACTACCTGGTTACACTAGTGTTTCAGAAATGTTTTCAGAACTAACAAGATTAGTTAGCCAAAACTGTGCTACTTGCTGAAAGGTCAATGGATCTTGGTGAGGAAACAGTGACGAACAGTCCTTAGAACTTAGATGGGGTGGCCCATTTCAGGTTATGCTAATCACTGATTCAGCAGTGAAATGTAAAGGAAACAGTTATTCATGTTTCTTACTGTAAGGTTGTATCTGCTCATCAGAACGAAATAATAGGGTCAGTAAAGAGAAGAGGTGGGTAATGCACAGAGCCTCAGGGAAGAACTATGGTTTTTATGCCATAGGGGCCAACCCTTTGGTGAAGACTTTCAACACACTATGCATTACCAAAGCAGCCTCCTCTGAGGGACAGATAGTGGGGATGAGCAGGTAAACTAATGGTGAAAAATTCCCAACAACAATGAACAGTTTACTGCGCAATGTTACTTCTGTGTTACAGATCAGTTGGAGCCAGACAGTGCTCCTGTTCATTGAGAATGGCAAGAATAGTTTTTGACACATTGCACCCAAGCTTCAGACTCGAAGAACCAACTGACCACTGGACTACTTGGATGATCTACCATCGACTGATGTTTACAAACATAACTTGGACACACACTGTGACTAATCACAGACACAGAAGAAAACTCTCTATGGTATTTTTCAGGAAGTTGCAGCCATGGATAACATGGACATTCTTTAGCATAATAATATAGAAATAGGCACTGCCCTGTTTTTGTATAGTTATTGCCTTTTATTTTGTTTGTTTTTGTTTTCGACTTCTTATTGTACATATGTATTGTACCTAGTAGTCTTAATATTGTTTTGTGATTCTCCATGAGGGAGAATCAAAGGGGGAATTGAGAGAAAATATGGTCTTTTCTAACATTACTTTCATGTGGTTTCAACTTGTTATCAAATGGTTATCTTAATCCTTTGTCTCACCTTTTGTTACCCTTCGTCTGCCGGCCTAAAGTGGTCACTCTCTTTGTATACCATCAACCCCCCCTCAACTTCACCCACCTTCTACCCCTCTTTAAAGTGATAACTATCACCCCCTATTGTTGACACTCCAAGTGCCCTCAACTTCACCCACCTCCTACCCCTCTTTAAAGTGATAACTATGATACTCCAAGTGACCTATCCTTCATCCCCCTCCTACCCCTCCTTAAACTCCTCTTCATCAACCTTTCTCCTCCCACAATTTCCAATGTATATAAGGCCCTCTCAAAATACCCCTAATCAGACTGGGTTGACCGTGACCGATCGAGTTGTACATCTCTGTGTGTACCAATAAACTCATCAACACTGAAGATCCAGTCTCCTGACTCCTGAATCTGTCTCCTGGACGCCGGATTTCTAACAGTCTCATCATCAATTTCCAAATGTGTGGCTGTCTGCATGTCCATCTGCATCTCTGACTTTTTGGTTTTCTTTCCATCTGAAAGTGTGGCTGGCTTTTTATCTATGTTTAACTGTTTGATTTTCTTTTTGCAACTGTGTGAGGTTTGCCTTCCATCCATCAGCAGCTGTATGTATGTGAGTATCCGTATGCCACTGTGGAACAGGTAAGTGATAATTCAGTTTCTATACATATATTGACTTTCTTTTTTGTCATACAGGTTTTCAGGAACCAATGATATCCTCAATCCCTAAAATTGTGTCCATCTAAGAAGGGTTAGGTGCTCCGGCTCCCTATTTCTCCCTTTTTCACCCAACTCTCACTCACTTCAGCTGGATTACAAGGTAAAATCATGTTACCTGTTTACAGTAATACATTTAATGTATCTTCAAACATAGATACACATTTAAACTGGTGATAGGCTGCCTTGCCTCAACACAGTCTCATCATCAATTTCCAAATGTGTAGTTGTCTGCATGTCCATCTGCATCTCTGACTTTTTGGTTTTCTTTCCATCTGAAGATGTGGCTGGCTTTTTATCTATGTTCAACTGTTTGACTTTCTTTTTGCAACTGTGTGAGGCCTGCCTTCCATCCATCAGCAGCTGTACGTATGTGAGTATCCGTTTGCCTCTGTGGAACAGGTAAGTGATAATTCACTTTCTATACATATATTATAAATAATACATTTAATGTATCTTCAAACATAGATACAAATTTACACTGGTGATGGGCTGCTTTGCCCCAACACAGTCTCATCATCCATCTCCAAATGTGTGCTGTCTCAGACGTCACAATAGCGCTATGTGTTTGCAGTAGCTAAACTTAGCGAAGCAGCAGCAGCTGCAGAAGCAGCTGTGGACTATATCCTTTCTAACACTTGTCAAGAGTGTACCTTACCTTTACCGTGCCATAGATGATGAGGTATATTCCTTCAGGCTGGTCATTTTCACGCATGATGGTCTCGCCAGACTTAAAATGCAACAGCTTGGAAACTTTCTAAAAACAACAGCAGGACCAATCCATCAAAATCCAAAATCATGCATTTTGGGTCTATGCACTAGATAGTAATAATAATAATTATTTCAACTTTATCTGTACTTCTGAAACAGCATATGTCAACTCATACTGTTCCACAATATATAACTGTATATTGAGAATGATACTATATTAGTGTAACAGTCTCAAACATATACTTATCACTTGTTATAAGTGTGTTGACCTATAAAACTCTATATAACCTTAGAATAAACCTAAATAAATATAAAGTCAGTGATCAGAATGTTCTGTTGATCAGTAAAGTTATAGATATGCTAGTTAGAGCAGCACAGCTAGGAAAACACAGGTTTGAGTGCTGATCTTTTATGAGCTCCAGACTCTGTTTGACTTTAATGAAGGACTGATTAGATAAAATAGGTGTTGGTTGGGAAGTGAACATATCTGTCTTCCTCCAGGACAGCACTGGAAATGGATGACTATTTGTATGTGGAGCAGTGTTTAATGTGAGGTTCTTTTTGAACAAATAAAAACTTAAATAAAATACTGTATTTATACACCAAAGAGCCAAACATTCGAAACCTCATCTACTGTTGCCTACACTAGACACGCGAGTGTCGGAAATGGACCTTGAACCTTGAGGAGCAATGAGGGGTGGTCTGTTTTTTTGGAAGATCACATCGTGTGTGTGCTCTATTTAGCACAGATACCACCTTCAGGAAGTCTGAGCTGTTTTGGCAGCACATGGAAGAACAACAGCATACTACCCCTCATAATGTTTTGGCTCATTGGTGTAGAAACCTGCATTTAGGTCTCTATTTCAGCTCCTTAATTAAATACTTTAGGTTCTACCTTCAAATACAGAATCTGAGGAATGCTGTTATGAAGCCATGGCACATTTTACAGGACCTCCATGTGTATCGGCATCAGGATGGCCGGGGGGAAATCCCTGATGTACTTCATATTTTTTTCAATGACCTGATCAAAACAACAAACAAGTAGAAATTATTAACTTAACAGCAGTGAGCTGGAATCTGGAATTACGACAGAAAGTAGTGACAAAAAGTGTTTTTTTTTTTTACCTTCTCAAGTTTTGAGGCTTCCACTTCATCTACATGTCCTGCTGAATCAAATGTTTGGATGGTTTCTCTTTTGGAGTTGAGAATCGATCGAAGGGCCTTCCTGGTCATCACTGAGATGGCAATCTCCGGAAAGCTTTTCTGAAGCAGATCTGCAGACACAAAATGTTTCACATGGACTTACAAAAGCTGTCAAACGTGAGTGGTCACTGATTTCTGATCTTCTTCAATTGAGTAAGACAATAAATCCTTGCAAAGGTGTAGTGATGATAAAGCAGCTGTGAACTAAAGCTGAGGGTATACTGATGATCAGGTTCTTTATTGGTCTAAAAAGCAGGTGTGGCCTAAACAACGATCTGACAGTTTTCTTTTCCAGACTATTGTAAAAGCCCATCCTACAGAGAAAACCTTCATTTGTATTAAAGGGCTACAATACGTCTTCCTATGTTTAGTGGCTGCTTTGCAGTTTGGGGCGTTTTCACACTCTCAGTCCGGTTAAATCGGACTCTGGTTCGTTTTCACCCTTTGTTTGGGCAGGTGAGAATACCTGCCAGTAACCGGTAACTCAGATCCAGACCAAAACAACCGCACAAGGAACCTCTGGAGCGGTTCATTTGTGGTGAGAAGGTGATCTGACCTCGTTCTGCAGGTGCAGTTTAACCAGGTATCCTGCCTGATCATTACTACAGCTATGAACAGACACCATCTCCGCTGCTGCTCCATGTTAAACTGCACAGAAATCTGCACTAGACCTTCTTCCTGTATTTACTGTCTTGCTCCGCTCCCAACAAGTCTGACCAATCAGCAGAGAGAACATTATCACATGGTTTGATGGGACACATTTTGGTGTGCTTGGATTTTTCCCTCCAAGTTTACAAACTCCTAACTGATTCAGACCAGAGCGAATCAGCTGTAGGCCAAGTTTCCAAACATGGACAGTTTGGACGGGAGGGTGAACGGTGCGCTGTGAAACCTTGTTGGCATCAAGCTCTTTTATTTCATAATAGTGAGGTCTATTCAGTTTTCAATGGTTCGGGCCTTTTAAATATATTCTGAGAAGCTGTACTGCATGTCTTCCAGTATGACTGAAAACAAACTGGATGTAGATGTTCTCAGACCACAAAGCCAGTGTGGTCTCTCTCTCCGGTCCATATTAGTTGTGCACTGCGGGAGAATCAATATCCATTTCAATCCAATCCGTGTTTCGATTGCGGACCGGCACAAGAATACCATTTTGATGCTAATCAAGTGTCAACAACAACTTCTTTAGCTTCAAATAAACCCAAAAAGTGTTTAAAAAACGTCACCCTGTAGGAAATGTAACTGGAATAATTACAGACACACTATAAAGACGTGGTGTAAATGTAAATAAAGGGCTTACCGATCTCTATAGCAGCATACTTCATGTCCCTCTCCAAAAGGCTCTTTACTTGCTGAAGAAAGAAAAGTGACTGAACTAATTAGTTGATCAGGAATAATAATTCATTAATTAAAATCTCTTTCATCAGTGTGTAATTTCACTAAACCTAAACAGTGTGTTGAATGTGTGTCTATTAACCGTGGTAGTTCCTAGACTCCAGGAGATTAAGCAACTATCACAGCTGCAAATGTTCCCAATAAAGAAAACACATGCAGTGAGCAGACAGAAGCTCCTTCTTGACGAGAGAGGTCAACTGAGAATATGTAGTTTGTAAACATAAAACTAGCTAATTGAGGAACTTCATTACTAATAATTCTATTTAGAATTACAGAACAGAAATATGAAATAGGTTTAGAATTAGACATGGGTAATATAGAGTTTTCTTAGGTGTTCTTAGGCTAATCAGACGGATAAATTTACCCCTAACTATTTGAGTCTATTTAAGTTTATTTGCACCTCAACAGCAGCCCTGAACTGAATTAAGTTCAATCTCCTGAATAAGGCAGAGACACAGTATATGGCTCCTACTCCCTATGCAATGCACTGCACAGGTCATTAGACTATGTGCAAATGCGCACACACACACACACACACACACACACACAGCTTGTCTATTTCCTGTAGAGAACTACTGCCAATAGAATTGGACTCTCTGGAGCAGATCGTCATCATGAACCTATTGGCACCATGCTGCCTAATGCCAGGCGTGGGCTAGAGGGGTATAAAGCCCCCCAGCATTGAGCTGTGGAGCAGTGGAAGAGCTGTACTCTCTGGAATGATGGTGGAGCTCCATCCAGTACTTCTGGGATGAGTTGGGGGGTTGGAAATGAGGAGGGGTGGTGATCATCATCAAACATCCTGACCTCACTAATGTTCTTGCTGTAATCAAATCCTCATAGTAATGCTTCAAAATCTAGTAGAAAATCTTCTTCCCTGGACAGTAAAGACAGTTGCTCCAACAAAAGCAGGACAAACCTTTTCTAATTCTCCTGATTTCAGAATGAGCAGATGTCCCAATACTTTTGCCCATATGTGTATTAAAGGACCGATATATGACAGCGTTTTTACAACTCCTTTTATCCTGTATGCCCCTTTTGTCCTATTCTATTGGCAGTACTTCTCTACAGGGGCTAGACTAATCTCTCCATGACGTGACAATTCCATAAAACCAGTGAACAACAAAACACTTTACATTCTGCTGCCAAACTGGTGCTTGTTGACTTTATGCTGAATGAAGATTGTAAATAACACAGCTAAAACTGAATCTCCTACAGAAGCTCAAATGATAAACAGCACTCACCGCTGTAAGTGCAGCCGTGGTTAGGAGAACGGAGAAACATGATATTTTGTCGGTACCTCAGCAACTCTTTGGTCTTCGGTGATGTGGTCTATGATTTTGCTGATGTCCTCCAGTGCATTGATGTAGCCTGTTGCAATGTCATAGCCAAAGTTCACCTGTTTCTGAAACTCATGACAAAGTATTTTCACCAGGACCTGCGTGATTACCTGGAGGTAAACAAAGATCAAGTGCTACATTTATTACAGACCCGAACGCAGGCCAAAACACTGCTGAGTAACTGCACACTTCTTCATTAGAACTGTATTACACTGTGTGGCTTCTGCTCCCTTTACATGTATTTCTTTTTATTCTTCTGTAAACAGCAGCCAGTACAAGTATAAGTAATTCATAATAGTTCCAACAATCGTAAACATAAGCTTTCCTCAAAGCCATAGCCTGTCGAAACACACATCAATCAGATATGCATCATTCAGAACATGCAAGCTATTGCAGGTGACCAGCCACTGCCACAAACCACACCCTCATTTCTCTTACCCTCAACATAGCTTCACCAACGTAAAAGGCAAAGAAGACATAGTTTGCCACGCTGAGCTCCAGGTCGTACTTCGTGCTAACTTCAGGGATGAAGTCCAAAATGATGGTCAATAGGTTGAGCAGGATTACGATGCACATGAGAATGTTGAAGGGGGCACTGAAGACAATCTTGTAGCACAGCTTCAGCACGGCATTCCTGTCAAACCCAACATTGTATTATTCAGAAACCAAAATTCAGAAATTCCAAAATTCTTTACCTCTTAATCATCAGCATAACAGAAACATACGGTCTTATGCAAACGTTTAGGCACCAATGGCCAAATTCTTTTTTTCTCCAATCTAAAAGTTTTTTATTAGAGCAGTGGTAAACACAGCCCCCACGGCTAATCAAACATACTGTCAGGTCCGCGTCGCCGCGCCCGCCTCTTATGTTCATGTTCATGTCACGGACTTTTAGTTCTGGATTCACGTACAACGCCATGTTTTCTGTTTAATTGGGGTCACCTGAGAACTGGGGTATAAAGGGAGCAAACGCAATCTTCCCCTCGCCGAGAATTAAGGTTCCCAAGCCGACCTGGAGTGTCTGCGTCTGTGTACGGTCCGTTAGCCGACCGGGAGTGTTGGCGTCTTGGTACACTTGCTATGCCAACCTGGAGGGTTGGCTTCATGTTCAGGAGATTCGTGGCTGTCATTGGTGTTTCTCACGAGGGCGTCTGAGAGAGTTATCTTTTACTGGCCCTGCCAGTGGTTTTTGGTTCTAGCATTGTCTCCCTGTTTATCTTAACGGGCCTCAAAAAGTAAAGCACAGCATTCTTCTTTTAGGAAAAGTGAAAGAAGGTCCTACACAGATTAAACTGTAGGAGAGCTTCTACACACAACTCAGATTCACGCTAACTGAGTTTGAGCTGAACAGATCTTGGAGACGCAGCTCCCTCCATTGGTGAGGAAGACACACAGCGAGTTCTAGTTCTAGGTGTCATTAATCACGGCTGGCAGAAGTCACGTCACACTTGAGTCAGCTATGGGACGCATGTAACATCGCTAGTGCGGTGTTAGCACGGCCCGGCTCGCTCGTGGAAATTAGCATCAAACACTTTCAAGTGAATTGCAGGGTTTCTGTGTGGACCATGTTCATGATTTTGAGACTTTACATCATCTTTTATGACAGGACCATGGCAACAGCCTAAACTAGCTAACTGCATGCCAAAGTCGTTACAAAGTCGTGTCTAACCTGTTTGAGTTTGTTTTAAACAGACTTGAAGTGGATTCCAATAGGAATTATTTGGCACTACATTTATATGAAGGCCTCCTTGGCTTGGTTTGGGAAGAGTGTGATTTATGCATGCAGATTACACTGTGCTAACAGATGCTAGTGTTAAGTGCTACATTAGCCTTGTAGTTGCAGTGCAAGACTAAAGAACGAAACCGTTGCATAATTATTACGAGACACCGTGCGCTTGCTGGTCCTGATTTAGCAACACAGCAAATGTAAATAGAAGCCGTTCTAAGGGGTCAGTACCGACGCAGAACCGCACAGCATGGCTTTCGTAACCATCTGGTCCTGCAGTGGAAGAGGCCCATGTGTTCGTCTAGTGTCAAAGTGTAATTTCTCTGGTCTAGAAGAAATGGGGTTTGTCACTTACTTTGAAGGCTTGATGCATTTGATGACACCGATCCAGTTGATCAGTTTCCAGCACTTGATGCTGAAATGTTTTCCCCAATCCCAGTACATGTTTGTGTCATCAACACTCATGAACCTGAGGACTACACTACAGCACTCAAAATTACTCCACCTCCACTGTAAATGAGTGTAATCTCCAGATTCAGCTCACAATACCACTAGTAATGACTGCTGTCTCAGATGAATTCAACCCACTGAACATAATCCTGCACAAGAGCTAGGGGTGTGATTCAGAGGGCTGGGATGTGTTTTTAGAAGATGATTATCTTGATGAATTTACATTTGCATTGAAGGCATTTAGCAGCTGCTCTTCTCCAGAGCAACAACAAACGTGCTTCACCGTTCACTCAGAAAATACCCTTGGCTCGTTTGTAGAGGCTAGGATCCAAAAGCTTAGACTCTACTATTTGTGGTCTATATACTGACTTCTAAATTTAGTACTCTAGTAAGTAAGACGGCGTTTGAAGACAGCGAGTGAAAGGGCAAGATGGATTCAAACAAGTATCAGGAAATCCTAGAAGAAAAAAATCATGCCTTCTGTGAGGAGGCTGAAGCTTGGGTATCTTTGGACCTTCCAACAGGACAATGAGCCAAAACATACCTCAAAGTCCCCCAAGGCTTGGTTTAAGAAGTCCTGGAAGATTCTGGAGTGCCCATCACAGTCGCCTGACTTGAACCCCTGAACCCCATAGAAAATCTTTGGAAGGCGGCTGCAGCAGCAAACCCAGCAATATCGGTGAACTGGAGCCGGTGAACAGATCATTTTTTTCAAAATGCAATTTTGCTAATAAACCTAATTTGCAGGAATAATTCTGAGTGAAACTCTACACTAGGTGTTAAAAATATCTGTTGCTTTCAACCTTTTAAGAGAGAATGCCAGAACAGCAGGGTTAGCTTTTAAAAGTGTTCAGCAGTGTTTGTGTTTAGGTGAGCTCCTTTAGATCCTTCAGAGCTGTACTGTAGCTCTACTGAGACTCACCCATAGACTACTGTATCCAAACTAACAGGCCTCTTTGTTTAAACTAGATGGTGACAGACTTGTTGCAATGCATTGATTATTTGGCAAACTGGCGAATTGGAAATATTTACATCTATATCCTGTTCTGTATTTAGTTCTACTTCTACTAACATTTGTGTGAGTTCAGGAACCAAAGCAGCCATGATAATATGAATACAACTATTTTCTGTTACTATGCCTTTAATGCTAAATAAGCCTACATAAATAATATGTAAATAAGCTCTGTTCTGACTGGCTGCCCTGTTTTGCACCTCATTCAAAGAGCAGGCTGGACTGAAACACTGTTAATGAAGTAAATGTGAATGGGCAAACATATGTAAATGTGCCAGATTTTATGACATCACAACACAAAGAATATATTCAAAATGTGCTGTTTTTCTGCTTGGTTTCTATATGCAAACTGCATGGACTGAGTAGTAAACAGTACTTTACAATCCTTACATTATTACAGTTTTTACACACTACACCAAAAACTTCAATTTTATATTTAATATTTTTAAACATTTAGAAAAAACACTGCTTGCTTCCATACTTTTTGGCCTATAGTATAAGACAAATCACTATCATTATACATACTGCTACATACTGTCACGCCCGCTCCGCCGTGCCCGCCCCAGGGGCGGTCTCGGGCCGCAGCTCACAGGCGATCAAGAACTCCCCCTTCAAAGTCTTGTCATGGTCATGTCATGTTTAGTTAGTAAGTTGGTCTTTTTGAGTAACAGTGGTTGCAGAGGATGGTTAGTTGACAAAGGGTAACCGTAAGAAAGTTGGAAGAATGAAGTCGTCATTTGAACCAGAGTAATGGAACTAGAGAAAAGTAAGCAGGCGCTTTCTGTGGCCTTGGCGCTGTCGGGAAGAGCGAGGGAGTCGGTGTTGGAAAAAGCGGTAGATGACTTGAATAAAGACACTGGCATGAATTACTTGCGATTTGTTTCTCATAGAAGAAAAAGACAGAACATACAAGGCATACTCAAGTTTTGATCGATTATATAGTCCGCCATAGATGCACAATGTCTCTCATAATCAGAATTTTTGTGGGGGGTTTTTTTTCGAATTTTTCAACACCGGTACTCACGGATGCGTAAATCCAACATGGAACCTCCTGCCGTAGTATTAGCATTCAAACTGCTAGATACAGCATGCTTGGATGTGAAAGACTAACAGTTGGCTTTGACTGGTTTAGGGAAGAAAGTAGTCTGTGGTAACAGGAATGAACCAAGAAACCGCCCAAGTAAGAGCAAAGACGACAGGGAGGCAAGCCTTGGTCCCAAAATAATCAACAAAAGACACCACTGCCTTTAACCAATCCCTTGAAGGAGGGGACTTTTCAAAAAAAAAAAGATAAGATGATAATGTGTTTAAGGAAGTCACAGAAGAGGGACAACAGTGCAGTTATTTATCAAAGACAGTGGACACTTCAAACCATGGACAAAAACAAAAGAAAATGCATTACTACAAGGAACAAAAGTGGCACGTGACATTTATTTCAGGCTTCCACCGGAGGCTGACTGTAAAGGAATATTATGGAAATGTGTTTTATGAAATTTTCAACCAAAAGGAGGATTGTCAAATAACTCCGGTTCCACGCCAGAGGTTCCGTGTAAAAAGGTCCCTTTATTTCACAATCAACAGAAAGCAAACTTGGCAAAATGCTTTCAGTTTTACAATGAGACTTGCTGTTACTCACCACTCACTGGATCGGGAGAGCCCTTCGATCCTGACAAGAGACAGCCATCTCAGTAAACCACCGAGCCGACTCTCACCAGAAAAGAGGGGAAACCCGTCCTTTGTATCTTAAACAAAACGAAGAACTGTGTGTGGACGGGGACGGGGGCCAACCGCTCCCACCAGGCACAGTCTTCCCTTGACCCTTAATTCCAGTGGTTGA
The DNA here is from genome assembly GCF_030463535.1 of Salminus brasiliensis. Taxonomy (NCBI): domain Eukaryota; kingdom Metazoa; phylum Chordata; class Actinopteri; order Characiformes; family Bryconidae; genus Salminus; species Salminus brasiliensis. The sequence continues at coordinate 18,631,911 of NC_132896.1, forward strand.
TAACAGCACCCTCATGAAAAACATGTTATATAATTGATTATATAAATGTTAGTTTACAGTAGAACATAACCCGTGACTTAAAACAACTGTATAGGCCAGTTTCAACATATTGCTAATACATTATGACCATACCTTTAATATAAGGTGAACATGGACGCATTATATCATTATATTCGGATATGTAGACCAAATTAGCATGGCTCTGCAGTGCACCTGCACCACTAACCTCATAACGCCCATCATAGTACAAACACCCTTTCAGCCTATCCAAAGAGAAATAGTGGAAATAGTGTTGAGAGCAGGAGGAAACGTGTCCAGAGTCGACCCAGCCGCTTTCTATTAAATTAATCTGGACCGCACCGTAATTGGGGTACTTGCCCGTAATTGTAGATGACTTCAAATGACTAATAACAAAAAAAGCACAAATACACCACAAATTACACATGGACCCTTCACAAGCCTCGGAAAAAGACACCTCCCTCTGTGAGGAAGAGAAGGACCAACTCAAGTCAAAGGCAGGCCAAATTCTCTGGGTAGCAAGAAAGATTAGGCCAGAGGTCATGTTTGATGCTAGTCACTTGGCATCAAGCTTCAAAAAGGCAACTGTGAAGACAGTCCATGAAGCACACACAATAGTGTGCAAACTGCAGTCCAAGGAGACTTCCAACACTTAGGCAGAGACAGTGCTCTTCAATTGACTGGTGTTCAGAAATGCCTCATTTGGAAATCTTTCAGATGGTGGGACTCAAGAAGGATATTTGATATTTGTCTGTCACAGATGATAAGCAGATCAGCATCATCAAAGAAATCACAGAAAGTTGAAAGATACTGTGGCACAGTACAAAAGAACAGCCTACAGATCTTACCAAAATGGCTAAATCAGCTAATAAGTTACTACATGCCCCAAGTGTAGGACAATGGAAACTTGATTAAAAATACATTTTGAAAAGACATAATGCTGCTTTTCAGTGCTATTCAAAAACACAGATTATATTTGTGTCACTTCTGTATACTCTGTTTAAATGGTTAAAAGGAGTTCTATCTGAATATACTTAAGCTTTTTTTTTTTTTTTTAAATAAGTGAGAGAGTTTTGAAAGTCTTAAAGACATGCATTGTTTTTTTGTATTCTCTTACATTGGGAAAACAACATTGTACTATCAAGTGGAGGTGTAGTTCACTGTGATCTGGAGAAATAAAAGTTGCACTATAGCTTGTTAAGTTTGTCTTTGAGTAACAGCCGCCACCAAGACCACTTTAGCTTGAGTACCCGCAATACCGAAAACCTAGGGGAGCCCATGAATTTAGAATAAAACAGCGACAGCCTCTGTGAATTCTCACCAAGGACGTGACTAACATAGCCACAAAAGTGGTACCAAGTTTTCCATTAAAGAGTACAGTAGGCTTTATGACCTGTGGACCTATGTGGTTAAAGATGACAGTGGTGGTGGTGGCGGCGGCTGCAATGTGCGTTACAATATTCAAACACAGCATGAAATCCTTGGTCACTGTAATTATGATGTTTTCATGTTACAGGATGCAGTAGAGAACATGAAGGGTGATAAATTGAACCTCTGTTGGTATTCCTGGTACATTGATGCCCACAGGCTCTCTCCAGTGCGGGAATGGAGACGACGACCCTCTGTGTCTGGCGCGCTGGTAGTGCTGTAATTAAGACAACCCCGTTGGAGGAGTCACAGGTAGCCTCCAGCCTCGTCTTCCATCTGTAGAGTTTGAACTGCCACTACAACAGCAGCTAGATATGCTGGTCAATCTTGACAACCTTGCAGAGTGTTAGGAGAGCTCTGAAAGCCATATTCCTCAGAAGTAAATACAGACAGAAATGCCAACAATGGTTAGTGAGACAAAGTACTGTACAGTAACACTGGTAGCAGATTGCTTAAGGATTACAACAACTGGCTAAGATAAATAGGAAAGCTAATATTAAAGACTATAAAGTAGGAATGGTCGCTTGACGAAATTGATACCCATTTGAGACAGACATGCTAATTCTGCCTGTCACTGTTGACGCTCACAGCTAAAAGTGATCGGTTTCAGAGTACATGTCTGGTCACAATAACATGGTGCTAGCTTTTTCTACCAAATTTCTTTGATTCTGATTGAAGCAACACTGTCAAGGCTAGAACGGAGCACAGGCGACAGGTCATCTGTTACATGCTCTAGATCTTTAGGGTGAAGTGGTAAAATGGATGGATAAATCTGAAAGGTTTTTACTGAACACTTGCCGTCAATCATTTAGCTTCAGAGCTAGAAGTTTAGGTTGTAGCCACAAAAATGGTACCAACTTTGACCACATTCAGGTAATAAAACCTATTGTTCTCTTCAATGGCAAAGATCACGGCGGTGGTGGGTTACAATATTCAAACGCAGCATGAAATCCTTGGTCACTGTAACTGAAAATCAAGGGTAAGATTGATAAATTGAACCTAAACTGTGAAATCTGCATTCAAGGGAAATCTGCTCAGAGTAGAAATAGAGAACCTGATGCACAAGCAAAAGCAGTACCTGAACTAGTAAATTCGACCTTCCTGATCCTATAGATCCAGTGTGCAAAAGAGGGTTGTTCTGCTCTGCCAACCACCAGTCCTTAGCAGTATCTGAAAGAACAGATGTTAAGGACCTCAGGGACACCAAGAGGCCTCACTGCTAGATATTCTTCACACCTATCGATAAAAGCTACAGCATCTTGTTCTGAACTGCCATATTTTGGAAAATAGAGGTTGATAGAGGCTGTATGCTTCAACACATTCTAATTACTCTCAGCTGTGTTTGCAGGAGTAGACGTTACAAGGTTGGGTATAGGATATGGGCTAGAAGCTGGGTTGCTGACGTGAAATCATGCGTTTAAACCGTATGTCCCGTCGTTTGAGGCAGTCTACTACGAACTGACCCAGTTTCTGCAATTGGCTTTTCAGATTTTGTTCAACTCTACCACATTCTCTTTCTACGTCATAAATTACCATCTCCAACAGGGCCATGAACGTCCTTTACCTGACTCAACTTCGCTGCATGGTTTCTGTGGCTTGTTCTAGTTTCTCTTCCATGTTTGAGACTCTTTCTCAGAGTTCGCTGTGTAGATCTGAGTAGATAGGGTTGTCTCCTGGGGAAGGTGGTGGTTGAGGGTAATCACCTAAGGGAATTACCACACAGGCAAGAAAAAAAGGTTTGTTGGCCATAAGTAGTTCATAAATATGTTAGAATCACAAAATCTTCTATAAGGTGGCACAGAATCTCCCTGTCTTTCTACATCCCTTCACACAGAAGATAAATTACTGATTAATGATTGGTCCATTTATGAAGCCCCAGTTATGGCCATAGCAGAAGGGTTAGAGTATAGGACTTGAGCCAAGAACAAATTCAGATCCATAAAAAAAAATCCCAATCCAGTCAATCAAACGCCTTCTCTGCATCAAAGGAGAGAATGGCACATGGTGCAACATTCTGGTGTGTCTGGCGAGTGATGGAATACATGGAATAATCGTCATACATTATTTAATCTGTCACGTGGTCCCACTGGGCCCTGATACTTGGTTGTTTTATAGCAGAATCTCCAATAAGAAGAGCAATAAGAACAATGAGAACACTGCCCTGAGGAGCTGTCCACAGTGACTAAGCAGGTGAAGGCAAAATCAAAGAGCTGAGGAACACAAACCTGTTAGCAGAGGTGAAAACCGTCTGTTGGTGGAGGAGCCCACAGCTTTTCCCGTGCCGGTAGTTCTGTAAATAGGACAACCCCATTAGAGAAGTCACAGGCAGCCTCCAGCCTTGTCTTCCGTCTGTGGAGTTTGCACAGCCTCTACAACAGCAGATGGATATGCTGGTCAAGCTAGAGACAGAAATGCAAACGATGGTTAGTGAGAGAAAGTACTCTACAGTCAGACATAGCAGCTCAAGGATTACAACTATAAAGTAGGGATGGTCGCTCAAACGAACTGACACCATTTGAGAGAGAAGTTCTGATTCTGCATGTTGACGTTCACACTTACGAGTGACCGGTTTCAGAGAACGTGTCTGGTCATTATACCATGGGTATTGGGTTGGGTTTGGGTTGTGCATAGAACTGAACTAAAAATTGTGCCGATGCCTCCACCACAACCACTTCTGCGTGAGTAACCTCATTAGCTAAAATCTGTGGAGAGCAAATGCATTTCGAATAAAGAAGCGATGGCTTCTGTGAATTCTCATGAAGGACATGACGAAACTTCCTGAAAACTAAAGGGTGAAACTGTAAAAGATACTGAGCGATGCTTGGCAGATTCTCGGTGGAACCTCCAAAACTGTGTTAGTCGGATTCGCTTCTCTGCACTTAAAAGAATCAACTCTGAGTGAGCCTTAAGAATGTAGAAACACACTTTAATCCTGCAGTAAACGTAATGCCGGCTGAAGCCTTCAAACCCTCTCATATGGTGTCATTGTAACGTAGTACATGTTCATCATGTGTTTGTGGAGTAAAGAAATGTTACATTCACTCATTGATCAGGCTGGTTTCAGTCGACTTTGATGTCCATATGCTGATAATGCGGATTTTCAGAGCCCACTGTGGTGAGGCTGGTGTGAAGCTGACAGACCCCATTGTTTAAAGGTAATAAACTCATTATATGTTCCTATAAGAACAACAACAACAACAACAACATGTGGAAAAAACATAAAATGAAAATCTATTTAAAAGAAAAAAATTGAACAGTGCATGCTCGTAGAAACTTACCTAAAGAATTCTGGACACATGCTGTGATGACCGCTGCAGTCATTGGCCAAAGTTGCTTAAAATAGCTGTTTGAAACAAACTCCATATGACATGTTTAACAGGGAGAAAGCCTAAACTTTCAAAAGATGAAAGTATTTGGATCAGCAGGCTACACTTACAGACATGACAGAAAGAAACTAGATTCAAAAAACAGGAGACCGTGGCTTTGCTCTTTGGTCCCTGATACGTTTTTTACAGTAGAATCTCCAACAATGAGAACACTGCTCTGAGCAGTCGTCCTTGGTGATTAAGCAGGTGAAGGCAAAGTCGAAGAACTGAGGAACCCCGAACTGGTTAGACCCCGTTGGAGGAGTCACAGGCAGCCCCCAGCCTCGTCTTCCGTCTGTGGAGTTTGGATTGCCGCTACAACAGCAGCTGGACATGCTGGTGAAGCTAGATGGCCTCTATGCAGAGCGTCTGGAGAGCGCTGCGAGCCATGTTCCTCAAATGTAAACACAGAGACAGGAATGCAAACGATGGTTAGCGAGACAAAAGTACTGTACAGTAACACAGACAGCAGATAGCTCAACGATTACGATTGGCGAAGATAAATAAGACAAAGCTAATATTAAACACTATAAAGTAGGGATGACCCCTCGACCAAACTAATAACATTTGAGTCAGAGAAATTATTTTTCTGCGGGACACTGTTGACATTCACAGCTACAAATGACTGGTTTCAGAGAACATATCTAGTTATTATACCATGGTGCTAGCTTTTTCTACCAAATTTCTTTGATTCTGACTGCTCCATTCTAGCCTTGACAATGTCGCAATCTTCAAAGTCTACAGATCCTCCGTTACACCCTCTAAATCTGTAGGGTGAGCCTTAAGAATGTAGAAACACACACTTTAATCCTGCAGTAAATGTAATGTCGGCGGAAGCCTTCAGAAACGAGTCTGAGAAAAAACCCTCTCATATAGTGTAACTGTTACATTTCTATACTCCACAAACACATGATGAACATGTACTACGTTACATTCACTCATTGATCAAGCTGGTTTCAATGGTCTTTGATGTCCATTTACCGAAACACGCTGGTTTTCATTGCCTTTGATGTCCATATGCTGATATCGCTGGTGTTGACAGACCCCATTGTTTAAAGGTAAAGAACCCACCATATGTTCCTATTCCCCAGGCAGTCAAATATGTAATAACCTGGAAAAACATGAAATAAAAATCCACAAAAAATAAACTCACAGTGCATGCTCGTAGCAATTTACCTAAGAATTCTAGCCACAGGTGCTCAAATGGCTTGGAGAGAGCCTAACCTTTCAAAAGATGAAAGTATTTGGATCAGCAGGCTACACTTACAGACATGACGGAAAGAAGCTAGATTCAAAAGGTGAAAGAGAATCTTTGCTGCTTTAGGATGTTGCTGCGTCAAACGGGGAGAACAGTAGAGAACGATGGTGCTGAAGGGGTCACGCAGCCGCAGCGCCAAGCTGTCTGGCGATGTCCAGGATACGAGCACCTGGAAAAAAACAGGAGACCGTGGCGTTACTCTTTGGGCCCTGATACGTTTTACAGTAGAATCTCCAACAATGAGAACACTGCCCTGAGGACGTCTCCTCTGTGACGAAGCAGGGGAAGGCGAAGTCGAAGAGCTGAGGACCTCGCACCGGCTAGCAGAGGTAAGACGACCCGCTGTCCGGTGCGCCAGTAGTGCTGTAACTAAGATCACAGGCAGTCTCCAGCCTCATCATCCGTCAGTGGAACAACAGAAGCTGGATATTTTGGTGAAGCTCGACTCCTTCCTTTCAGAGCGTCTGGAGTGTAAACACAAACGCAAACAATGGTTAGTAAGAAGTACTGTACAGTAAGACCGGCACCAGATAGCTCAACGATTACAACAACTAGATAAGATAAAGACAAATGCTAATATTAAAGACTATAAAGTAGGGATGATCGCTCGACCAAATTGATACCCATTTGCGACGGAGAAATTCTAATTCTGCGTGTCACTGTTGACGTTCACAGCTACAATTGATTGGTTTCAGAGAACATGTCTGGTTATTATACCATGGTCCTAGCTTTTTCTACTCAATTTATTTAATTCTAAATTGGAGCAACATTGTCAAGGCTAGAACGGAGCACGGACTACATGTCATCTGTTACATGTTCCAGATCTTTAGGGTGAAATTGGAAAGGGATGGATTATTATGTTATTAATGACTCGGTGGAGGGTTGAGGGGTGATCATTATTTACTTATTTTTCATTATTATCCATTATCAAGAACATACAATATAAAACAGAGAAAAAGTGGGAGATTGTGTACACCACACACCCCGAGGCACCCCTCCCCAATGGCCAGCTCATCAGAAACAATTTGCAAGCAAAGGGAAAAGAAAAAGCCAGGTAAATTATGGAAAGATTGCAATCATTGAAACATCCGGAGTGCAGTCTCATCCGTTGCCACACAGGGAAGAAAAAAGGTTTGTTGGCCGTAAGAAGTTAATAATTACGGAAGATGGGGGAGTTTTAGTGCCACCTGGTGGAAGATTATGATCATTTCTACATCCCTCCACACAGAAAGTAAATTACTAATGACTGGTCCATACCTCAATTTACAATGTTTTAGAGGGATATTTGAATAAATTAAGCCTTGTAGTCTATGGGGAGCCATTCTACATGCAAGTCTTCGCATCAGGATTAAGCCAAGTGGTTAGAACCCGTGGTGATAACGGAAGACTATAATTTCAAGTTCAGAGCCGAGAGGCCCCCCATCAGTTTTACAATGTTAGAGGTTTAAATATTTGAATATAGGTCTCTTGCCACTCCTCGAATAAACCAAAATAACAATCACGTTTCTTCCAGAAATTCATGGGGGTGATGGAGGAATCATTGAGGCAAATAACGTTAAGTCTGGGAAGAACAAATTTTGTATTGTGCAGCAACATGGTGTTAAATCGCCATCTGGGCGCATGCTGTGAAACTGTGAAATGTTATCTTCGTAATATTAGGGTAATGATCAGACATCGAAAGAGGAGATATATCAGTTGAATACATCAGTTGTAGTAAGGAGGAAAATGTAAGATCATCAATTCTAGAGAATGATTTATGTCTGGCAGAAAATGTAGTATATTTTCTGGATGATGGGTTAAGGGCAGGCCAGACATCACCCAGTGTGAAATCAGAGAGGAACTTGTTTAAAACAGAGGTGGATTTGATTTGTGTATCAGAGAGAATTGCGTTGGAGCGATCTTGCAGATTATTAGCATCAATGAGTAACAGAGTCAAAATGGAGAGATATTTAGATAGGGCTGCAAAAAACTACGACCCAAATACAGCTGGGGCGTAGGCTGAGACAAAAGTGAGTTGCTATAATGTGAGAAATGTGCCCAGACGTGTCGCCGCCTGTATAACTAATCGATTAAATTTTTCTCTTTCTTAGCAGAAGAGTACGCTGCCGCCTTAAAATATTTATTTGACATTCTAGACTCATTGGTAGGCAAGAGATTGGATTCTTGTAATAACGTAATATCTATTCTTTTTCTACTGAAAATATCTAAGCAAAAGACCCTCTTTGAAGGTGAATTCAGACACTGGACATTCTAAGACAATATTGTTAGTTCAGTCACAGACGTTTATAAATACTAGCACAAGTAATCCAGGATAAGCAGGAAAAGATGGAAAGTATATCTGAGAGGTTTGGGTGGTGATTAACAGATAAATGAAACAATGTCTTAAATAACAAGGAGAAACTGACCAGGAACAAACAACCCACAACCCAGGGTGCTCACAGAGAACAGGAAGAAAAGCCGTTCTTCTCTTAGAAGGGGAGGAGTGAAGGAGATGGGGCTGCTGGCCCTGCTTACCTTCAGTAGAAGCTGCCCATCCCGGTACCACAGGAGCTTGAAAATGAGGACCTGCTCGAAGTTTGCTGTGTCTTTCGAGCTTCTATAGACACAGTGAGCTCGATACAGGTCTGCCATTTTTGGGAGTTCAGATGAGTGGCTTTGCTTCATCTTTTTTTTTGATTGGGGAAGCAACTGGAGAGGGAAGTGGTCATGGTTTTACAGTAGACATCACAGCCATTCCATCACCAGTAAATGCCCCAAGTATCAGAGTTAAGAACAACAAAAAAGAACAGAAAAGCAAGAGTTCTAGCCATTCGCTACTATTCTGAGAATAATAGTAGTGAAAACCATTTCTCGGTGGAGAGGCACTTAGCTTTTCCTGGCTACACTGACGCCCACAGGCTCTCTCTAGAACAGGTCTGCAGACGACTCACTCTGTCTGGTGAGCCGGTAGGGCTGTGATTAAGACAACCCTGTTGGAGGAGTCACAGGGAGCCTCCAGCCTAGTCTTCCGTCGGTGTTTGGATGGTCTGGATGGACATGCTGGTCAAGCTAAACTGCCTCCTTGCAGAGTGTCTGAGGAACTCTGCAAGCCATGTTCCTCAAGTGTAAACAGACAAACACAAATGATGGTTAGTGAGACAAAGTACTGTACAGTAACTATAGCTCAAGGGTTACTGATGGCAAAGATAAATAAGACAAAGCTAATATTAAAGACTATAAATGATGTTCACAGCTACAATCTGATCGGTTTTGCTTTACTTTTGAGTAAAGCATCAATGAATTAAGCAGGGACAGTGCTGGATATGGAGACAGATATGACCGTGCAGTGATGTTCAAACAACATGCAAAACTTGACTTTAGAAGCTCTGGTCATTATGGTGTGAACATTATGGACAATGGAAAGAATAACATTCAAGTTCATGACACCAGCATCCTGACACCTGCTGAAGACGTCACTTTAAATTAATAAAAAAAAAAAAAATAAAGGCCTTGAGTCTCACGGTTACAAAATTCCGACAGTCTTGAAATAAATCTTGATGAAGCTTCATACAGTTCGGACATGCTTCTGCTGACAGGCTGCAGAGGCTTCTGGCTAGCTCAGGCAATAAAGATATGGAATGTGGCATAATTCTTTAAAGAACTGTTAATGAAATGTGAAACATGTCAGAGACACAGTAGGACCAGACCAAAGCCTTTACATTATTGACCAGTTCTCTCAGTTTAGCGCAGGCAGCATTCTGACCACAAAGTCCTCTAAAATGGTGAAACACTTCGTTCATGATTGGATTAGCCTGCATGGTCCACCTCAGAAACCTTTCAGTGATGATGGAGGAGAATTCAACAACGATTAAGTGAGAGGTATGGCAAAAATCTTCAACAGAGAAGTAAAGACAACAGCTGCATACAGCCCATGGAGCAATGGACTTGAAAGAGCACAACCAAACGCTCACTGAGATCATAATGAAAGTAAAGAAAAGTAACGGTTGAAACTGGGACACTGACAAGCCTCCTGCTTTAGAGGGCACCACAAAAAGTGAAGGAGCGGCAAAACACACTTCTGCTTCACATGCATGTAGAAAGGCTTTTATTGAAGCAGAATGTTCAGAAAGAATACAGAGAGCACAGCGGAAACTGCTTCATCACACAGATCTCCTCTTTAGGGGACTGTCCAAAGTAGAAAGGACCAGGAGTTGTCATTGGTCAGGATGGTGCAATGGCGTTGTCTGAGGTGGTGCACCCAGCTACAGGTTCCTCCATGTCTGACAGAAAAGTGAATGCAGAGAGTGAGGATCCAGGTGACAAAGGATAAATTAGAAAATGACCCAAATATTGTACATAAACAAGAGAACACAAGAGCTGCTGAGGACAACGTAGAGGGGACAGAAACTGGAACTGAAACGTGTGGTTCAAACTGAGCACACAGGCACAACCACTGGGGCACAAACAATTACATTATGGAAGTGTGTTTTATGAAATTTTGTACCAAAGGGAGGATCGTCAAATAACTCCGGTTCCACGCCAGAGGTTCCGTACAAAAAGGTCCCTTTATTTCACAATCAACACAAACTTGGCAGAATGCTTTCAGTTTTGCAATGAGACTTGCCGTTACTCACCACTCACTGGATCGGGAGAGCCCTTCGATCCTGATAAGAGACCGCCATCTCAATAAACCACCGAGCTGGACCTGCAGTTCCACTTAGCCGACTCTCACCAGAAAAGAGGGAAACCCGTCCTTTGTATCTTTAACAAAACGAAGAACTGTGCGTGGACGGGGACGGGGGCCAACTGCTCCCACCAGGCACAGTCTTCCCTTGACCCTTAATTCCAGTGGTTGATAACAGTACCCTCATGAAAAACAAGCTATATAATTGACTATATAAACGTTAGTTTACAGTAGAACATAACCTGTGACTTAAAATAGCTGTATAGACCCGTTTCAACATATTGCCAATATATTATGACCAGCAAGCATACCTTTAATATAAGGTGAACATGGATGCATTATATCTTTATCCTAGGCCTCTTTCTAGTGGTTACATCAAATAACCGAACAGTGAGTTGTTCATACGATACAGTGTGTACTAATTGGATGGAGTGCACCCTAAGGCGGCGTCAGCAGGGCAGAATTCATTCATATTACAAAATGTGTGTATGGTCTAGGAGATTCTTCATTGTACTGGTACGACAGAGTGAAGGAAATCGTGCTGAGAGCAGGAGGAAACATGTCCAGAGTCGACCCAGCCGCTTTCTATTAAATTAATCTGGACTGCACCGTAATTGGGGTACTTGCCTGTCATGTAGATGACTTCATATGACTAATAACAAAACAGCACAAATACACCACAAATTACATCCAACCCATACACATGGACCCTTCACAAGCCTCGGAAAAAGACACCTCCCTCTGTGAGGAAGAGAAGGACCAACTCAGGTCAAAGACAGGCCAAATTCTCTGGGTAGCAAGACAGATTAGGCCAGATGTCATGTTTGATGCTAGTCACTTGGCATCAAGCTTCAAAAAGGCAACTGTGAAGACGGTCCATGAAGCACACAGAATAGTGTGCAAACCCAAGGAGACTTCCAACACTTAGGCAGAGATAATGTTCTTCAGTTGATTGGTGTTCAGAAATGCCTCATTTGGAAATCTTTCAGATGGTGGGACTCAAGAAGGATATTTGATATTTGTCTGTCACAGATGATAAGCAGGAGATCAGCATCATCAAAGAAATCACAGAAAGTTGAAAGATACTGTGGCACAGTACAAAAGAACAGCCTACAGATCTTACCAAAATGGGGGCATCAGCTAATAAGTTACTACATGCCCCAAGTGTAGGACAATGGAAACTTGATTAAAAATACATTTAAAAAAGACATAATACTGCTTTTCAGTGCTATTAAAAAACAGATGTGTCGTTTCTGTATACCCTGTTTCAATGGTTAAAAGGAGTTCTATCTGAATATACTTAAGCTTTTTTTTTGTTAATAAATGAGAGAGTTTTGAAAGTCTTATAAAGACATGCGTTGTTTTTTGTATTCTCTTACATTGGGAAAACAACATTGTACTATGAAGTGGAGGTGTAGTTCACTGTGATCTGGAGAAATAAAAGTTGCACTATAGCTTGTGAAGTTTGTCTTTCTGAGTAACAGCCGCCACCACGACCACTTTAGCTTGAGTAATCGCAATACCGAAAAACCATGAATTTAGAATAAAACAGCGCCAGCCTCTGTGAATTCTCACCAAGGACGTGACTAACATAGCCACTAAAACGGTACCAAGTTTGCCATTAAAGAGTACAATAGGCTTTATGACCTGAATGTGGTTAATGATCACAGTGGTGGTGGTGGCGGCTGCAATGTGCTTTACAATATTCAAACACAGCATGAAATCCTTGGTCACTGTAATTATGATGTTTTCATGTTACAGGATGCAGCAGAGAACATGAAAAGTTAAGATTGATAAATTGAACCTCTGTTGGCTCTCCAGTGCGGGAATGGAGACGACGACCCTCTGTGTCTGGCGCGCTGGTAGTGCTTTAATTAAGACGACTCTGTTGGAGGAGTCACAGGCAGTCTCCAGCCTCGTCTTCCATCTGTAGAGTTTGGACTGGCACTACAACAGCAGCTGGATATGCTGGTCAATCTTGACAACCTTGCAGAGCGTTCAGAGAGCCCTGAAAGCCATGTTCCTCAGAAGTAAATACAAACAGAAATGCCAACAATGGTTAGTGAGACAAAGTACTGTACAGTAACACTGGTAGCAGATTGCTTAAGGAGTACAACAGCTAGATAAGAAATAAGACAAAAGCTAATATTAAAGACTATAAAGTAGGGATGGTCGCTTGATCTAATTGATACCCATTTGAGACAGAACCCTATTTCATATAGAAAGGTGCATGCTAGCAGCAACTTACCTAAAGAAATCTGGTCATATGCTGTAACCGCTGCAGTCATTGGAAACAGGAGCTTAAATAGCAGTTTCAAACCAACTCCATATGACACGTAGACAGGGATTAAACCTAATCTTTTAAAAGATGAAAGCATTTGGATCAGTATGCTACACTTAAACAGGATTCAAAATGTGAAAGAATCTTTGCTGCTTCAGGATCTCGGTACGTCAGGGAGAATATCAGAGAACGATGGTGCCGAAGAGGTCACGCAAGGGAGCCAAGGGAAGCTGTCTGGTGACATCCAGGAAACGGGCATGTGGAAAACAGGAGATCATGGCATTACTCTTTGGGCCTCATTTTTTTTAATCAACTATTTTAATTTTTTTATTGTATGTAATAACATACAATATAAAACCAAAAAAAAGAAAAAGCTCATCAGAAACAAATGTGATATTAATATGCGGCACCATTTAAAAAGGAACTTGACTGGCTTGAGATAAGAGATAAGATGTATTGTCAAAAAGCTAAACAAACAATTTACTTACTTTTTCCAGTCAATTCCAGACCCAACATACAGCTCCGTAAATATTAAGAGACGACCCTACATGATCAATTTCTCTGGTTTTACTATTTATAGGCAATGTGTATATGGAAATTAATATTTAAACTGTGTTTCATAAACCATGGACAACATTTCCCCAAAATTCCAAATAAAACATTGCTATTTGGAACAGTTATTTGAAGAAAGGACATCTCAAATAATGCAAGAAAATAGTTACAATACAAAAGAAGTTATTAAAATGTAAACCAAGTACTTATATTTGAACTTTGAGAGCATTCCTCTTTGGGGCTAACTGGGACCTTGATATTACAATTTCTTTTCACCCCATGTACCACATGTGATGCGAATGACCGTCTCCTTTATTCAAAATTCACTATGGAGAAATAACCTTCACTGCCAATCACAGGTTGGCTCTCCACTAGTCTTTCACATTGATGTTGGGTGACTATACCATTCATATTGTGCAAATTCAGGTAACTCAGCTTTGTTTGATGAAATGCCTGAAATAAAATGGCTGCCATACACATGGACATCTTTGTCCTTACATTTGCATTTCTATGTGTATGGCAGCCATTTTATTTCAGGCATTTCATAAAAACAAAGCTGAGTTATTAGACTACTTGGACATCTTTGTCCTTACATTTGCATTTCTAAGTAGTCTAATTTGTTGCCAGAGCTGTATAACTGAGCCATGAAACGTTAGCCAGCATGAGCATAGCAGCGAGAAGTCGCACTGCACCCCTGTTATTATACAACATATCTACATTATTTTAAATGCCAAGATGTACAAGGAAAATAAAAGAAATATAAAAGAGGGTTTCTCACCTAAAGAGAAGAGAACAGTAGGCATAAACTTACGCATCTAAAAACTAAGATGGTGTAACATGTGACATGTTGACAGGGAGAAGGCCTAACCTTTTAAAAGATGAAAGTAAAGGTAAATAAGACAAAGCTAATATTAAACACTATAAAGTAGGGACTTCTACAATAGAATCTCCAACAATAAAAACACTGGCCTGAGCAGTCGTCCTCGGTGACGAAACAGATGAAGGCGAAGAGCTGAGAAACGCCGAACTGGTTAGCAGAGGTGAAAACCGTCTGTTGGTGGAGGAGCAGTGTGGCCGGGAAAAGCTCCCTCTAGCACAGGTTTGCAGACGATGACCTCCTTCTGTCTGGTGCACCGTTAGTGCTGTAACTAAGACGACCCTGCTGGAGGAGTCACAGGCTCCATCCTGTCTCATCTTGGAGTTTGGACTGCCTCTATAACAGCAGCTGGACATGCTGGTCAAGCAAGATGGCCTCCTTGCATAACGAAGCTAGATTCAAAATGTGAAAGAGAATCTTTGTAGGGTACGACAAGAACAGTCCATTATACCTAGTCTACTATCCAGAGAAAGTCCTTAAACACAGGCTTGTGCAATTTTTCAAAATGTGTTACAGAACACCAGATTAAAATTGACCAGGCAATGGCACCTGATTATTTCCATGGGGAGAGGTGTGTACCCTCCCATGCCAACAGCTAACTGTGTTAATCAGACTCCAGAAAATGTCCAAGAGTCTCAAACTGGATACTGTGTACCGTGTCTGTCTCCCTCTGTTTAAATGCCATCTTGAACATCAAAAAGAGAAAGGAATTTCTCTAAAAAGTATTTAGCTGACTGCGTCAGATATTGAAGACCAGACCTGATCAATACTGACCACTGTTACAGGGTCTGTAATGTACCAGAGAGCTTTAAAGAGGCAAGGAGTTCAACAGAATCACAGTTTCAGGTTGATGCAGATGACCCTTAGCTTCACCACCTGGACATTTCAACAGCCTACTAGCATGAACCGATTGATTGAGATATGTATAGAGAGCAACCAGAGGGATATATATGGACTACAACAAACACATGAGAACACAGGAGAAGACTGATATGCTGAATAATCTCTGAATAGTGTTTTTTAAGTGATGGATGTTTGCTTGTTAAGATGTTCCATCATGAAGTACAGTAAGCTAGCTGTGATGCTGCTGGTTAACATGATCACAGCTGCGTATTCCTTGTCTCAGGAACATACTGGCTCCCTTATAAGTGTAACAGCTACAGTATTTATTTAATAATATATATATATATATATATATATATATAAATATATAAGGAAGTCATAACTCCACTACTGGATCTCATCTAACAGGCTAGATTGCTTGTACTCGGACAGCCGGAACAATCTGTGTCGAGAGTCTCGATACTGCAGGGTTTGTCTGCAATACGATGAATAAAATGACTGCATAAATGGTTGAAATCGAGGAAATCATGTAAATCACTTCTCTGCTCACTATCCAGTTCACCAACCTGACCGGTGTGACTGGGAAGGGACAGCCAGTCCTGGCGTAGCACCTTCTCGATGTTCCCAGAGAGGACGACGGACCCCAGCCGGCTCGGATGAGGCCCCTCTGCGGTAGAGCACCTGACCGGCAGCCAGCAGTGGAGCGCGAAGAGCTGGGTAAACGACTCGCTGACGCGCCCAGGCCCTCTCCGGTGTGGGAGTGGAGACGACGAGCCTCGGTGTAGTGCTGGAATTGAGACGACCGCGTTGGAGGCGTCACAGGCTGCTTCTGGCTTCGTTTTCCGTCGAAGGAACTCGATCTACCGGTCCAGCTGAACGAGCTCCGTGCAGAGCGTCTGGAGAGCTCGTTTCTCGGTTTCGCGTCCGCCATTTTCCTCGAGAGAAAACGGAGATAGAAACGCAAACGGCAGCTAGTGAGTCAAAATACTGTACAGTAACACAGCCAGTTGTAATCCTTGTGCTTTCTGCTCCCTAAGATAAATAAGACACAGCTAATATTAAAGACTACAACGTAGGAACGGTCGCTAGACCATGTCGAATAACGCCTCGAGCAGCAGTTCCGCGTCTCCTTCAAAACAGTGCTGCCAACTCCTCAGTAAGGAAAGTAGCTATTGGCTGTCCAATAAGTCGCGGAATAACGTCATCTCTCAATTAGCATAATTGCCCATTTGCGTGTATTTGAAGCTGTAGAATAAAGGAATAATGTTGTGGGAGAGAAAACTGTGAGTAAACACCCTAAATATGCATAGAACTACAGAAATGGTTTAGTTTTTAATGTTTTGTCTAGACTCACATTACATAAATATTTTTTACATGAATTACATAAACCTATTTTGTTTTGTTGTTAAATGTTAGCAAATCAAATGTAATTGGTGGAATTGCTACTCTACATTTAACCCTCCTCCTTTATCCAGGCTTGGGACCAGCAAAGTGACCCTAAAAGAGACAGTTTGGTAGAGTTGCTTAGTTCTCTCTTTTTTGTTCTTTTACAAAAAAAAAAAAACAGCTGGTGAAACAACATATTTTACACCATCACAACAAAAGATGTATATGTCCTGTGTCAGATTATAAGCGCCAGCGCAAAACTGTATTTGCCAGCAACACTAAGTATAGAATAATTTCTCTTTCATATCTGTTATTTAGTTATTTATATACATTCAGTTACTTTTAAGCTCATAGATTGTTGTAAACATTCTCTTTTCTTAAACTAATTCATTGTTTTCAATTCAAAAAATATTTTTTTCAGGTTAAGGAGGGAATTTTGACAGAATTTCGTTCAGGATATATAAATATATAAACAAACCTCCGTATTCAAGGGTTTATAACTGGAGACAATGTGAAATTACCTTAAATAAAAATATTTAAGTCTACTTTTGTTTAATTATGTGTTCAACACTAGTCCCAGTCCAGTCCCTGTTTCAGCCTCCTTGTATAGCCTCTCATCAAGTCATGTGTCCAGTCTCTGTCTATGCCCGTTGTCTGGTCTTGTGTCCAATCTCGTGTTCCACTTCCTGTCCAGTCTCCAGTGTCATCTCTTGTCTGGCCCCCGTTCTATGTCCTGCCCATGTCTCAGTCCCATTTCCTGTCTGAACCCCTGTGTGCTTTTCTGGCCTCCCCCTTTTACCAGTTTTCCAAAACAATGGAATCCCTTACAATGGCCCATTTTAAAAACATCATGGGAATACATAATTTAGTGTAACATTAGTTACACACTGAAGCACCTTCCCTTAAAAACTATACATATCTTGGAGCATCAATAAATTTGAGAGTATTATGTTGGTCTGCTTGTAGAGATGAAAATGGTGTGCTTACACTTTTGCTGAGCATCTCATAAAAATCAACAAGGACTCCTTTAGAGAAAAACTCCCAGCATTGTTTCAGCTGAAGCAGTGACAAATATACACCATCAGAGGATGGATGGCATCAACCTCATCATACAACTGTAAGATAAGAGCAGAATATACACAAAAGCTTCATTATGATATTACAATAAAGAATAGTGATGAAGCCAGACTCACCCTTTTCGCTTTGTGGATATGATGTTGTTCCTCATCCCTGTTGCTCTCAGTTGTCCAATATTACAGGCAAAAGCTTTCAAGTGAGTGGTTCAGATTTTGTCTCTTTTGTCTCTCTTAAGTTTAAATCTGGAATATATTAATATTTTGTGAGTAAAGAGGCAATCTGTTGATTTTGGACACGTTTGAGAGACAAACCGTCAGTAGAGAGTTTGGCCTTGTGAGCTTGGCTGCATGTGAGGGATTCCCCATGCACCCGTCTTCTTCGTGGCTTTTGAGTTAACTGAGCCGGCTGCTCCAGTTAAAGCAACACTGTGCTGACAAGTGACAGAAATTGCATGCCCTTATTAATCTGGAGAAAGTTTTATATTATCAAATTAAATCATGTCAAACTTATTTTACAGAATCAGTAATCAGTAAAAAGACAAGAAATCAACAACAAAAGAAGACATGAAAACCTAAGACCCCCAGTGAACAAGCCAAAGGTGACAGTGACAAGGAAAACCTCTATTTTTATACAGATTTTATACATTTTTATTTAAAATATTGATGACAGATTTTGTACATATATCGCATTCCCATGGATCAGCCTAATTATCCAATATCCGATCAACTCATTTTGTTAATATCGGGACCAATATTCTATTCTATTATCTGATGGGTGCATCCCTAGTCTCATTGGGCCTGTTGTGGTTGGACCTTTAAGCCACTTGCCTATTGTCTATTTTCTATATTGGCATAAACGTTCTTCCACTTGGGTCTACTCGAAACCCATTTATGTTCATCCATGTTTTTTTTTCATGGTAATTCCTACTCCGTCCACCATGTGGCAGTATATTGGATGTATGCCAAAAGTTACAAGCCAAAAGGAGGGAATCCAAGAGTAGCAAGGTGGTTTGGTTGTGGCTAACTTTAGGTCTCACTGGAATGAAAACCGTCATTGAAGGAACTAGATTCTAAGATTGTAAGTTTGCTATCATTTCTTTCTTTATATATTCAACTAAGCTTTGTGTATGTTTTATTCATATTAAGTTTTGAGCTGTTCTTCTTTTGTAGAAAGCTTCTCTTTTTTCTTGTTTTTTTTTGTTTGTTTGTTTCTCTGTTTGCACTTTTTACAACTTGATTGAGAAACCTATATGCTTTATGGATGTTTCTCTGAATCAGTATTACATAAAAAGTGTCACATTAATGATTTATGCGTTATGAAAATGTGCTACATGTGTGTTTTGAAAAATATAAATCAATTCGTTTAAAGAGAGGAAGGTAAGGTTAGTCATTGATTTTCCTTTTGTCTCTGTTCTTCGATAGGTTTAATGCCTTTATAAGTAACATCAGCAGCTCCTTATCTCGGTGAGTGTTTTATGTTTCTGTACTTTATAGATGGTCTTTTACCATCCATGACACCTGATGTAGGAATTCTGTCTATTTTTATTAAATATCCCTGTCAAAATGGAAAGGGACTGAAAATGTTGAGAAAATGATTGTAGTTTCAGAGTTTTGAGTGTTGTGAGTGAGAAGAGGGGCAAAGTCAATATCTGCTGATCCATTCAAGAAACTTACTTGACAGAGTTCCCCAAACTCAAGTGAAAATGTGCTTTGATGTACAAACGATTGAATGTTTCTTCTGGTCATTAGTAAGACAGCCTGATTCACTCCGCTGAAGGTTAATTTGCTAGCATTGTCGTGACCCTGAAAGCTGGTTTCCATGGAACATATGTAATACTGTAATGTGTGTTCTCTTGAATGATCTTTGTTCACATGCAGCTTCTTCTAGTCCTAGAGCTCTCATGTTGCTTGTATGTCTTAATATTCTTTAACATTAGCTTTGGCCTGTTTATCTTAGCCAGTTTTTCTTGTGCTGTCTGCTGTGTGTGTTACTTTTACATTCCTTTGCTTTACTAACTAGGAGGCCATGTGGAGGCCATGTGGAGGCCCTGGGAGCATCAGTTTTCAGGTTTTCACGTCTGCTAACCGACTAAATATCCTCAGCACACCAGTCAGGTAAGTTATTTTCTGCTGTTTCCTTGCTTGAATCGAGACTGTGTCTGTGCATAACATAGTTTATAATCATACACGTCATAGACAAAGGGGTTATTGTCACCACCTGGTGGGACTGAGACATACTGTGAGCAGTACTTATTTTTTTTAATCACTTTGCTTGATTTATTTTTTTTATTTTATTGTTTCAAAGTACATTGCATGGGCAAGTAGAAAGGCAATTTGTTGCTAAGATAAGCTTAGATAAATAGTTGTTAATGCTGCATGTTCTACTGGACAATGAAAGCTCCAAAGTCACTAGTAACTAGCCCACTTCTGCTTTTGGCAAACAAAGGGGATCCAGTGTTTGGCGTGCATTGTCTTGAGTCGGGTAGGCGTACAAATTACTTCTTGTTTGTCAATTTATGTAGAGCAGGCAGTGACGCTGGAGGTGATTGTGATTGTTATAGCAATAATCTGGAATAATAATGATATAATAATGTGTTTAATGGTGAGTTTTTAGATGTTAATGTCCATTTTTGGTTGAGTACACCTTGTAGCAGTTGGGTGTTCTTTTTTTAATATATATTTATATACTTTTAGGTCATCCAGGTTCTCTGGAATCCATGATATCCTCAATCTCTGAAAGTGTATCCATCTAAGAAGGGTTAGGTGCTCCGGCTCCCTCTGCATTCCTTTTTTCACCCAACGCTCACTCACTTCAGCTGGATTACAAGGTAAAAGCATGTTACCAGTTTACAATAATACATTTAATGTATCTTCAAACATAGATACAAATTTACACCGGTGATGGGCTGCCTTGCCCCAACACAGTCTCATCGTCAATCTCCAAATGTGTGGCTGTCTGCATGTCCATCTGCATCTCTGGCGTTTTGGTTTTCTTTCCATCTGAAGCTGTTGCTGGCTTTTTATCTATGTTCAACTGTTTGACTTTCTTTTTGGAACTGTGTGAGGTCTGCTTTCTATCCATCAGCAGCGGTATGTATTTGAGTATCCCTATGCCACTGTGGAACAGCTAAATGATAATTCAGTGTCTATACATATTTTGACTTTCTTTTTTGTCATACAGGTTTTCAGGAACCCCTGATATCCTCAATCCCTGAAGTTGTATCCTGCTAAGAAGGGTTAGGTGCTCGGACTCCCTATTTCTCCATTTTTCACCCAACACTCCCTCACTTCAGCTGGATTACAAGGTAAAAGCATGTTACCTGTTTACAATAATACATTTAATGTATCTTCAAACATAGATACAAATTTTCTCTGCTGATCTGCTGCCTTGCCCCAACACAGTCTCATCATCCATCTCCAAATGTGTGGCTGTCTGCATGTCCATCTGCATCTCTGGCGTTTTGGTTTTCGTGCCATCAGAAGCTGTGGCTGGCTTTTTATCTATGTTGAACTGTTTGACTTTCTTTTTGCAATTGTGTGAGGTCTGCTTTCTATCCATCAGCAGCTGTATGTATGTGAGTATCCGTATGCCGCTGTGGAACAGGTAAGTGATAATTCACTTTCTTTACATATATTGACTTTCTTTTTTGTCATACAGGTTTTCAGGAATCCATGATATCCTCAATCCCTGAAGTTGTATCCAGCTAAGACGGGTTAGGTGGTCGGGCTCCCTATTTCTCCTTTTTTCACCCAACGCTCACTTACTTCAGCTGGATTACAAGGTAAAAGCATGTTACCTGTTTACAATAATACATTTAATGTATCTTCAAACATAGATACAAATTTTCTCTGCTGATCGGCTGCCTTGACCCAACACAGTCTCATCATCAATCTCCAAATGTGTGGCTGTCTGCATGTCCATCTGCATCTCTGGCGTTTTGGTTTTCGTGCCATCAGAAGCTGTGGCTGGCTTTTTATCTATGTTGAACTGTTTGACTTTCTTTTTGCAATTGTGTGAGGTCTGCTTTCTATCCATCAGCAGCTGTATGTATGTGAGTATCCGTATGCCACTGTGGAACAGGTAAGTGATAATTCACTTTCTTTACATATATTGACTTTCTTTTTTGTCATACAGGTTTTCAGGAATCCATGATATCCTCAATCCCTAAAGGTGTATCCAGTTAAATAAGGGTCAGGTGCTCCGGCTCCCTTTGCATTCTTTTTTTCACCCAACGCTCACTCACTTCAGCTGGATTACAAGGTAAAAACATGTTACCTGTTTACAATAATATATTTAATGTATCTTCAAACAAAGATACAAATTTACACTGGTGATGGGCTGCCTTCCCCCAACACAGTCTCATCATCCATCTCCAAATGTGTGGCTGTCTGCATGTCAATCTGCATCTCTGGCTGTTTGGTTTACTTTCGATCTGAAACTGTGGCTGGCTTTTTATCTATGTTCAACTGTTTGACTTTCTTTTTACAACTGTGTGAGGCCTGCCTTCCATCCATCAGTAGCTGTATGTGTGAGAGTATCCGTGTGCCACTGTGGAACAGCTAAGTGATAATTCAGTTTCTATACATATATTGACTTTCTTTTTTGTCATACAGGTTTTCAGGGACCCATGATTTCCTCAATTCCTGAAGGTTTATCCATCTAAGAACGGTTAGGTGCTCAGGCTCCTTCTGCATTCCTTTTTCACCCAACGCTCACTTGCTTCAGCTGGATTACAAGGTAAAAGCATGTTACCTGTTTACAATAATACATTTAATGTATCTCAAACATGGATACAAATTTACACTGGTGATGGGCTGCCTTGGCCCAACACAGTCTCATCGTCAATCTCCAAATGTGTGGCTGTCTGCATGTCCATCTGCATCTCTGGCGTTTTGGTTTTCTTTCCATCTGAAACTTTGGCTGGCTTTTTATCTATGTTCAACTGTTTGACTTTCTTTTTGCAACTTTGTGAGGTCTGCTTTCTATCCATCAGCAGCTGTATTTATGTGAGTATCCGTATGCCACTGTGGAACAGGTAAGTGATAATTCACTGTCTTTACATATATTGACTTTCTTTTTTGTCATACAGGTTCTCTGGAATCCCTGATATCCTCAATCCCTGAAAGTGTTTCCAGCTAAGAAGTGTTAGGTACTCCGGCTCCCTCTGCATTCCGTTTTTCACCCAACTCTCACTCACTTTAGCTGGATTAAAAGGTAAAAGCATGTTACCTGTTTACAATAATACATTTAATGTATATTCAAACAAAGATACAAATTTACTGCGGTGATGGGCTGCCTTGCCCCAACACAGTCTCATCATCCATCTCCAAATGTGTGGCTGTCTGCATGTCAATCTGCATCTCTGGCTGTTTGGTTTTCTTTCTATCTGAAGCTGTTGCTGGCTTTTTATCTATGTTCAACTGTTTGACATTCTTTTTGCAACTGTTTGAGGTCTGCTTTCTATCCATCAGCAGCTGTATGTATTTTGGGTATCCGTATGCCACTGTGGAACAGGTAAGTGACAATTCTGTTTCTATACATATATTGACTTTCTTTTTTGTCATACAGGTTTTCAGGAAGCCATGATATCCTCAATCCTTGAAAGTGTATCCATCTAAGAAGGGTTAGGTGATCCGTCTCATTCTGCATTTTTTTTACCCAACGCTTACTTGCTTCAGCTGGATTACAAGGTAAAAGTGTGTTATCTTTTTACAATAATACATTTAATATATCTTCAAACATAGATAAACATTTTCACTGGTGATCGGCTGCCTTGCCCCAACACAGTCTCATCATCAATCTCCAAATGTGTGGCTGTCTTCATGTCCATCTGCATCTCTGGCATTTTGGTTTTCTTTCCATCTGAAGCTGTGACTGGTTTTTTATCTATGTTCAACTGTTTGACTTTCTTTTTGCAACTGTGAGATCTGCTTTCTATCCATCAGCAGCTGTATGTATGTGAGTATCCGTGTGCCACTGTGGAACAGGTAAGTGATAATTCAGTTTCTATACATATATTGACTTTCTTTTTTGTCATCCAGGTTCTCTGGAATCCATGATATCCTCAATCCCAGAAGGTGTATCCAGCTAAGAAGGGTTAGGTGCTCCGGCTCTGTTTGCATTCCTTTTTTCACCCAACGCTCACTCACTTCAGCTGGATAACAAGGTAAATGCATGTTACCTGTTAACAATAATACATGTAATGTATCTTCAAACATAGATATAAATTTACACTGGTGATAGGCTGCCTTGCCCCAACACATTCTCATCATCAATCTCCTAATATGTTGCTCTCTGCGTGTCCATCTGTATCTCTGGCTTTTTGGTTTTCATTCCATCTGAAGCTGTTGCTGGCTTTTTATCTATGTTCAACTGTTTGACTTTCTTTTTGCAACTGTGTGAGGCCTGCCTTCCATCCATCAGCAGCTGTATGTATGTGAGTATCTGTATGCCACTGTGGAAAAAGTAAGTGATAATTCAGTTTCTATACATATATTGACTTTCTTTTTTGTCATACAGGTTTTCAGGAACCCATGATTTCCTCAATCCCTGAACGTGTATCCAGCTAAGAAGGGTTAGGTGCTCCGGCTCTGTTTGCATTCCTTTTTTCACCCAACGCTCACTCACTTCAGCTGGATAACAAGGTAAAAGCATGTTACCTGTTAACAATAATACATGTAATGTATCTTCAAACATAGATATAAATTTACACTGGGGATGGGCTGCCTTGCCCCAACACAGTCTCATCATCCATCTCCAAATGGGTGGCTGTCTGCATGTCCATCTGCATCTCTGACTTTTTGGTTTTCATTCCATCTGAAGTTGTTGCTGGCTTTTCATCTATGTTCAACTGTATGACTTTCTTTTTGCAACTGTTTGAGGCCTGCCTTCCATACATAAGCAGCTGTTTGTATGTGAGTATCCGTGTGCCACTGTGGAACAGGTAAGTGATAATTCACTTTCTATACATATATTGACTGTCCTTTTTGTCATACAGTATTTCAGAAACCCTTGATATCCTCAATCCCTTAAAGTGTATCCAGCTAAGAAGGGTTAAGTGCTCCGGCTCCCTCTGCATTCTTTTTTTCACCCAACGCTCCCTCACTTCAGATGGATTACAAGGTAAGAACATGTTACCTGTTTGCAACAATACATTTAATGTATCTTCAAATACACATACAAATTTACACTGGTGATGGGCTGCCTTGCCCCAACACAGTCTCATCATTCATCTCCAAATCTGTGGCTGTCTGCATGTCCATCTGCATCTCTGGCTGTTTGCTTTTCTTTCTAATTGAAGCTGTGGCTGGTTTTTTATCTATGTACAACTGCTTGACTTCATTTTGCAACTGTGTGAGGCTTGTTTTCTATCCATCAGCGGCTGTACGTATGTGAGTATCCGTGTGCCACTGTGGAACAGGTTAAGTGATAATTCAGTTTCTATACATATATTGACTTTCTTTTTTGTCGTACAGTTTACTTAGGAACCCGTGATATCCTCAATCCCTGACGGTGTATCCATCTAAGAAGGGTTAGGTGCTCGGGCTCCCTCTGCATTCCTTTTTTCACCCAACGCTCACTCACTTCAGCTGGATTACAAGGTAAGAACATGTTATCTGTTTACAATAATACATTTAATGTATCTTCAAACATAGATACAAATTTACACCGGTAATGGGCTGCCTTGCCCCAACACAGTCTCATCGTCAATCTTCTAATGTGTGGCTGTCTACATGTCCATCTGCATCTCTGACGTTTTGGTTTTCTTTACATCAGAAGCTGTGGCTTGCTTTTTATCTATGTTCAACTGTCTGACTTTCTTTTTGCAACTGTGTGAGGTCTGCTTTCTATCCATCAGCAGCTGTATGTATGTGAGCATCCGTATGCTACTGTGGATAAGGTAAGTGATAATTCAGTTTCTATACATATATTGACTTTCTTTTTTATCATACAGGTTCTTGGGAATCCCTGATATCCTCAATACTTGAAAGTGTATCCATCTAAGAAGGGTTAGGTGCTCCGGCTCCCTCTGCATTACCTTTTTCACCCAACGCTCACTCACTTCAGCTGGATTACAAGGTAAAAGCATGTTACCTGTTTACAATAATACATTTAATGTATCTTCAAACATAGATACAAATTTACACTGGTGATGGGCTACATTGCCCCAACACAGTCTCCTCATCCATCTCCAAATGTGTGGCTGTCTGCATGTCCATCTGCTTCTCTGGCTTTTTGGTTTTCTTTTCTTTCTGAAGATGTGGCTGGCTTTTTATCTATGTTCAACTGTTTGACTTTCTTTTTGCAACTGTGTGAGGTCTGCTTTCTATCCATCAGCAGCTGTATGTATTTGGGTATCCGTATGCCACTGTGGAACAGGTAAGTGCTAATTCTGTTTCTATACATATATTGACTTTCTTTTTTGTCATACAGGTTTTCAGGGAGCCATGATATCCTCAATCCCTGAAAGTGTATCCATCTAAGAAGGGTTTGGTGCTCCGTCTCATTCTGCATTTTCTTTTACCCAACACTCACTTGCTTCAGCTGGATTACAAGGTAAAAGCATGCTATCTGTTTACAATAATACATTTGATGTATCTTCAAACATAGATATAAATTTACACTGGTGATGGGCTGCCTTGCCCCAACACAGTCATCATCCATCTCCAAATGTGTGGCTGTCTGCATGTCAATCTGCATCTCTGACTTTTTGGTTTTCTTTCTATCTGAAACTGTAGCTGGTTTTTTAGCTATGTACAACGGTTTGACTTCATTTTGCAACTGTGTGAGGCCTGCTTTCTATCCATCAGCAGCTGTACGTATGTGAGTACCCGTATGCCACTGTGGAACAGGTAAGTGATAATTCAGTTTCTATACATATATTGACTTTCTTTTTTGTCATCCAGGTTCTCTGGAATCCATGATATCCTCAATCCCTGAAGGTGTATCCAGCTAAGAAGGGTTAGGTGCTCCGGCTCCTTTTGCATTCCTTTTTTCACCCAACGCTCACTCACTTCAGCTGGATAACAAGGTAAATGCATGTTACCTGTTAACAATAATACATGTAATGTATCTTTAAACATAGATATAAATTTACACTGGTGATAGGCTGCCTTGCCCCAACACAGTCTCATCGTCAATCTCCTAATATGTTGCTCTCTGCATGTCCATCTGTATCTCTGGCTTTTTGGTTTTCATTCCATCTGAAGCTGTTGCTGCCTTTTTATCTATGTTCAACTGTTTGACTTTCTTTTTGCAACTGTGTGAGGCCTGCCTTCCATCCATCAGCAGCTGTATGTATGTGAGTATCTGTATGCCACTGTGGAACAGGTAAGTGATAATTCAGTTTCTATACATATATTGACTTTCTTTTTTGTCATACAGGTTTTCAGGAACCCATGATTTCCTCAATCCCTGAAAGTGTATCCATCTAAGAAGGGTTAGGTGCTCCGGCTCTGTTTGCATTCCTTTTTTCACCCAACGCTCACTCACTTCATCTGGATAACAAGGTAAAAGCATGTTACCTGTTAACAATAATACATGTAATGTATCTTCAAACATAGATATAAATTTACACTGGGGATGGGCTGCCTTGCCCCAACACAGTCTCATCATCCATCTCCAAATGGGTGGCTGTCTGCATGTCCATCTGCATCTCTGACTTTTTGGTTTTCATTCCATCTGAAGTTGTTGCTGGCTTTTCATCTATGTTCAACTGTATGACTTTCTTTTTGCAACTGTGTGAGGCCTGCCTTCCATACATAAGCAGCTGTTTGTATGTGAGTATCCGTGTGCCACTGTGGAACAGGTAAGTGATAATTCACTTTCTATCCATATATTGACTGTCCTTTTTGTCATACAGTATTTCAGAAACCCTTGATATCCTCAATCCCTTAAAGTGTATCCAGCTAAGAAGGGTTAAGTGCTCCGGCTCCCTCTGCATTCTTTTTTTCACCCAACGCTCCCTCACTTCAGATGGATTACAAGGTAAGAACATGTTACCTGTTTGCAACAATACATTTAATGTATCTTCAAATACACATACAAATTTACACTGGTGATGGGCTGCCTTGCCCCAACACAGTCTCATCATTCATCTCCAAATCTGTGGCTGTCTGCATGTCCATCTGCATCTCTGGCTGTTTGCTTTTCTTTCTAATTGAAGCTGTGGCTGGTTTTTTATCTATGTACAACTGCTTGACTTCATTTTGCAACTGTGTGAGGCCTGTTTTCTATCCATCAGCAGCTGTACGTATGTGAGTATCCGTGTGCCACTGTGGAACAGGTAAGTGATAATTCAGTTTCTATACATATATTGACTTTCTTTTTTGTCGTACAGTTTTTTAGGAACCCGTGATATCCTCAATCCCTGACGGTGTATCCATCTAAGAAGGGTTAGGTGCTCGGGCTCCCTCTGCATTCCTTTTTTCACCCAACGCTCACTCACTTCAGCTGGATTACAAGGTAAGAACATGTTATCTGTTTACAATAATACATTTAATGTATCTTCAAACATAGATACAAATTTACACCGGTAATGGGCTGCCTTGCCCCAACACAGTCTCATCGTCAATCTTCTAATGTGTGGCTGTCTACATGTCCATCTGCATCTCTGACGTTTTGGTTTTCTTTACATCAGAAGCTGTGGCTTGCTTTTTATCTATGTTCAACTGTCTGACTTTCTTTTTGCAACTGTGTGAGGTCTGCTTTTTGTCCATCAACAGTTGTATGTCTGTGAGTATCCGTATGCCACTGTGGAACAGGTAAGTGATAATTCAGTTTCTATACATATATTGACTTTATTTTTTGTCATCCAGGTTTTCAGGAACCCATGATATACTCAATCCCTAAAAGTGTATCCAGCTAAGAAGGGTTAGGTGCTCCGGCTCCCTCTGCATTCCTTTTTTCACCCAACGCTCACTTACTTGAGCTGGATTACAAGGTAAGAATATGTTACCTGTTTACAATAATACATGTAATGTATCTTCAAACATAGATACACATTTACACTGGTGATGGGCTGACTTGCCCCAACACAGTCTCATCATCCATCTCCAAATGTGTGGCTGTCTTTATGTCCATCTGCATCTCTGGCGTTTTGGTTTTCTTTCCATCTGAAGGTGTGGCTGGCTTTTTATCTATGTTCAACTGTTTGACTTTATTTTTGCAACTGTGTGAGGCCTGCCTTCCATCCATCAGCAGCTGTATGTAAGTATCCGTGTGCCACCGTGGAACAAGTAAGTGATAATTAAGTTTCTATACATATATTGACTTTCTTTTTTGTCATACAGGTTTTCAGGAAGCCATGATATCCTCAATCCCTAAAAGTGTATCCAGCTAAGAAGGGTTAGGTGCTCCGGCTCCTTCTGCATTCCTTTTTTTACCCAACGCTCACTTACTTCAGCTGGATTACAAGGTAAAAGCATGTTACCTGTTTACAATAATACATTTAATGTATCTTCAAACATAGATACAAATTTACACTGGTGATGGGCTGCCTTGCCCCAACACAGTCTCATCATCCATCTCCAAATGTGTGGCTGTCTGCATGTCCATCTGCATCTCTGACTTTTTGGTTTTCATTCCATCTGAAGTTGTTGCTGGCTTTTCATCTATGTTCAACTGTATGACTTTCTTTTTGCAACTGTGTGAGGCCTGCCTTCCATACATAAGCAGCTGTTTGTATGTGAGTATCCGTTTGCCACTTTGGAACAGGTAAGTGATAATTCACTTTCTATACATATATTGACTGTCCTTTTTGTCATACAGTATTTCAGAAACCCTTGATATCCTCAATCCCTTAAAGTGTATCCAGCTAAGAAGGGTTAAGTGCTCCGGCTCCCTCTGCATTCTTTTTTTCACCCAACGCTCCCTCACTTCAGATGGATTACAAGGTAAGAACATGTTACCTGTTTGCAACAATACATTTAATGTATATTCAAATATACATACAAATTTACACTGGTGATGGGCTGCCTTGCCCCAACAAAGTCTCATCATTCATCTCCAAATCTGTGGCTGTCTGCATGTCCATCTGCATCTCTGGCTGTTTGCTTTTCTTTCTATCTGAAGCTGTGGCTGGTTTTTAATCTATGTACAACTGCTTGACTTCATTTTGCAACTGTGTGAGGCCTGTTTTCTATCCATCAGCAGCTGTATGTATGTGAGTATCCGTGTGCCACTGTGGAACAGGTAAGTGATAATTCAGTTTCTATACATATATTGACTTTCTTTTTTGTCGTACAGTTTTTTAGGAACCCGTGATATCCTCAATCCCTGACGGTGTATCCATCTAAGAAGGGTTAGGTGCTCGGGTTCCCTCTGCATTCCTTTTTTCACCCAACGCTCACTCACTTCAGCTGGATTACAAGGTAAGAACATGTTATCTGTTTACAATAATACATTTAATGTATCTTCAAACATAGATACAAATTTACACCGGTAATGGGCTGCCTTGCCCCAACACAGTCTCATCGTCAATCTTCTAATGTGTGGCTGTCTACATGTCCATCTGCATCTCTGACGTTTTGGTTTTCTTTACATCAGAAGCTGTGGCTTGCTTTTTATCTATGTTCAACTGTCTGACTTTCTTTTTGCAACTGTGTGAGGTCTGCTTTTTGTCCATCAACAGTTGTATGTCTGTGAGTATCCGTATGCCACTGTGGAACAGGTAAGTGATAATTCAGTTTCTATACATATATTGACTTTATTTTTTGTCATACAGGTTTTCAGGAACCCATGATTTCCTCAATCCCTGAAAGTTTCTCTATCTAAGAAGGGTTAGGTGCTCCGGCTCCTTCTGCATTCCTTTTTTCACCCAATGCTCTCTCACTTCACCTGGATTACAAGGTAAAAGCATGTTATCTGTTTACAATAATACATTTAATGTATCTTCAAACATACATACAAATTTACACTGGTGATGGGCTACCTTTCTCCAACACAGTCTCATCTTCAATCTCCAAATGTGTGGCTGTCTGCATGTCAATCTGCATCTCTGGCTTTTTGGTTTTCGTTCCATCTGAAGCTGTGGCTGGCTTTTTATCTATGTTCAACTGTTTGACTTTCTTTTTGCAACTGTGTTAGGCCTGCTTTCTATCCATCAGCAGCTGTATGTATGTGAGTATCCGTTTGCCACTGTGGAACAGGTAAGTGATAATTCTGTTTCTATACATATATTGACTTTCTTTTTTGTCATACAGGTTTTCAGGAAGCCATGATATCCTCAATCCCTGAAAGTGTATCCATCTAAGAAGTGTTAGGTGCTCCATCTCATTCTGCATTTTTTTTTACCCAACGCTCACTTGCTTCAGCTGGATTACAAGGTAAAAGCATTTTACCTGTTTACAATAATACATTTAATGTATCTTCAAACATAGATACAAATTTACACTGGTGATGGGCTACCTTGCCCCAACACAGTCTCCTCATCCATCTCCAAATGTGTGGCTGTCTGCATGTCCATCTGCATCTCTGGCTTTTTGGTTTTCTTTCCATATGAAGCTGTGGCTGGCTTTTTATCCATGTTCAACTGTTTGACTTTCTTTTTGCAACTGTGTGAGGTCTGCTTTCTATCCATCAGCAGCTGTTTGTATGTGAGCATCCGTATGCTACTGTGGATAAGGTAAGTGATAATTCAGTTTCTATACATATATTGACTTTCTTTTTTATCATACAGGTTCTTGGGAATCCCTGATATCCTCAATACTTGAAAGTGTATCCATCTAAGAAGGGTTAGGTGCTCCGGCTCCCTCTGCATTACCTTTTTCACCCAACGCTCACTCACTTCAGCTGGATTACAAGGTAAAAGCATGTTACCTGTTTACAATAATACATTTAATGTATCTTCAAACATAGATACAAATTTACACTGGTGATGGGCTACATTGCCCCAACACAGTCTCCTCATCCATCTCCAAATGTGTGGCTGTCTGCATGTCCATCTGCTTCTCTGGCTTTTTGGTTTTCTTTTCTTTCTGAAGATGTGGCTGGCTTTTTATCGATGTTCAACTGTTTGACTTTCTTTTTGCAACTGTGTGAGGTCTGCTTTCTATCCATCAGCAGCTGAATGTATTTGGGTATCCGTATGCCACTGTGGAACAGGTAAGTGCTAATTCTGTTTCTATACATATATTGACTTTCTTTTTTGTCATACAGGTTTTCAGGGAGCCATGATATCCTCAATCCCTGAAAGTGTATCCATCTAAGAAGGGTTTGGTGCTCCGTCTCATTCTGCATTTTCTTTTACCCAACACTCACTTGCTTCAGCTGGATTACAAGGTAAAAGCATGCTATCTGTTTACAATAATACATTTGATGTATCTTCAAACATAGATATAAATTTACACTGGTGATGGGCTGCCTTGCCCCAACACAGTCATCATCCATCTCCAAATGTGTGGCTGTCTGCATGTCAATCTGCATCTCTGACTTTTTGGTTTTCTTTCTATCTGAAACTGTAGCTGGTTTTTTAGCTATGTACAACGGTTTGACTTCATTTTGCAACTGTGTGAGGCCTGCTTTCTATCCATCAGCAGCTGTATGTATGTGAGTACCCGTATGCCACTGTGGAACAGGTAAGTGATAATTCAGTTTCTATACATATATTGACTTTCTTTTTTGTCATCCAGGTTCTCTGGAATCCATGATATCCTCAATCCCTGAAGGTGTATCCAGCTAAGAAGGGTTAGGTGCTCCGGCTCCTTTTGCATTCCTTTTTTCACCCAACGCTCACTCACTTCAGCTGGATAACAAGGTAAATGCATGTTACCTGTTAACAATAATACATGTAATGTATCTTTAAACATAGATATAAATTTACACTGGTGATAGGCTGCCTTGCCTCAACACAGTCTCATCGTCAATCTCCTAATATGTTGCTCTCTGCATGTCCATCTGTATCTCTGGCTTTTTGGTTTTCATTCCATCTGAAGCTGTTGCTGCCTTTTTATCTATGTTCAACTGTTTGACTTTCTTTTTGCAACTGTGTGAGGCCTGCCTTCCATCCATCAGCAGCTGTATGTATGTGAGTATCTGTATGCCACTGTGGAACAGGTAAGTGATAATTCAGTTTCTATACATATACTGACTTTCTTTTTTGTCATACAGGTTTTCAGGAACCCATGATTTCCTCAATCCCTGAAAGTGTATCCATCTAAGAAGTGTTAGGTGCTCCGGCTTCCTCTGCATTCCTTTTTTCACCCAACGCTCACTCGCTTCAGCTGGATTACAAGGTAAAAGCATGTTATCTGTTTACAATAATACATTTAATGTATCTTCAAACATAGATACAAATTTTCACTGGTGATTGGCTGCCTTGCCCCAACACAGTCTCATTATTAATCTCCAAATCTGTGGCTGTCTGCATGTCCATCTGCATCTCTGGCTGTTTGGTTTTCTTTCAATCTGAAGCTGTTGCTGGCTTTTTATCTATGTTCAACTGTTTGACTTTCTTTTTGCAACTGCGAGATCTGCTTTCTATCCATCAGCAGCTGTATGTATGTGAGTATCCGTATGCCACTGTGGAACAGGTAAGTGATAATTCAGTTTCTGTACATATATTGACTTTCTTTTTTGTCATACAGGTTTTCAGGAACCCATGATATCCTCAATCCCTGAACGTGTATCCAGCTAAGAAGGGTTAGGTGCTCCGGCTCTGTTTGCATTCCTTTTTTCACCCAACGCTCACTCACTTCATCTGGATAACAAGGTAAAAGCATGTTACCTGTTAACAATAATACATGTAATGTATCTTCAAACATAGATATAAATTTACACTGGGGATGGGCTGCCTTGCCCCAACACAGTCTCATCATCCATCTCCAAATGGGTGGCTGTCTGCATGTCCATCTGCATCTCTGACTTTTTGGTTTTCATTCCATCTGAAGTTGTTGCTGGCTTTTCATCTATGTTCAACTGTATGACTTTCTTTTTGCAACTGTGTGAGGCCTGCCTTCCATACATAAGCAGCTGTTTGTATGTGAGTATCCGTGTGCCACTGTGGAACAGGTAAGTGATAATTCACTTTCTATCCATATATTGACTGTCCTTTTTGTCATACAGTATTTCAGAAACCCTTGATATCCTCAATCCCTTAAAGTGTATCCAGCTAAGAAGGGTTAAGTGCTCCGGCTCCCTCTGCATTCTTTTTTTCACCCAACGCTCCCTCACTTCAGATGGATTACAAGGTAAGAACATGTTACCTGTTTGCAACAATACATTTAATGTATCTTCAAATACACATACAAATTTACACTGGTGATGGGCTGCCTTGCCCCAACACAGTCTCATCATTCATCTCCAAATCTGTGGCTGTCTGCATGTCCATCTGCATCTCTGGCTGTTTGCTTTTCTTTCTAATTGAAGCTGTGGCTGGTTTTTTATCTATGTACAACTGCTTGACTTCATTTTGCAACTGTGTGAGGCCTGTTTTCTATCCATCAGCAGCTGTACGTATGTGAGTATCCGTGTGCCACTGTGGAACAGGTAAGTGATAATTCAGTTTCTATACATATATTGACTTTCTTTTTTGTCGTACAGTTTTTTAGGAACCCGTGATATCCTCAATCCCTGACGGTGTATCCATCTAAGAAGGGTTAGGTGCTCGGGCTCCCTCTGCATTCCTTTTTTCACCCAACGCTCACTCACTTCAGCTGGATTACAAGGTAAGAACATGTTATCTGTTTACAATAATACATTTAATGTATCTTCAAACATAGATACAAATTTACACCGGTAATGGGCTGCCTTGCCCCAACACAGTCTCATCGTCAATCTTCTAATGTGTGGCTGTCTACATGTCCATCTGCATCTCTGACGTTTTGGTTTTCTTTACATCAGAAGCTGTGGCTTGCTTTTTATCTATGTTCAACTGTCTGACTTTCTTTTTGCAACTGTGTGAGGTCTGCTTTTTGTCCATCAACAGTTGTATGTCTGTGAGTATCCGTATGCCACTGTGGAACAGGTAAGTGATAATTCAGTTTCTATACATATATTGACTTTATTTTTTGTCATCCAGGTTTTCAGGAACCCATGATATACTCAATCCCTAAAAGTGTATCCAGCTAAGAAGGGTTAGGTGCTCCGGCTCCCTCTGCATTCCTTTTTTCACCCAACGCTCACTTACTTGAGCTGGATTACAAGGTAAGAACATGTTACCTGTTAACAATAATACATGTAATGTATCTTCAAACATAGATACACATTTACACTGGTGATGGGCTGACTTGCCCCAACACAGTCTCATCATCCATCTCCAAATATGTGGCTGTCTGCATGTCCATCTGCACCTCTGGCGTTTTGGTTTTCTTTCCATCTGAAGCTGTGGCTGGCTTTTTATCTATGTTCAACTGTTTAACTTTGTTTTTGCGAATGTGTGAGGCCTGCCTTCCATCCATCAGCAGCTGTATGTATGTGAGTATCCGTTTGCCACTGTGGAACAGGTAAGTGATAATTCAGTTTCTATCCATATATTGACTTTCTTTTTTGTCATACAATTTTTCAGGAACCCATGATATACTCAATCCCTAAAAGTGTATCCAGCTAAGAAGGGTTAGGTGCTCTGGCTCCCTCTGCATTCCTTTTTTCACCCAACGCTCACTTACTTCAGCTGGATTACAAGGTAAAAGCATGTTACCTGTTTACAATAATACATTTAATGTATCTTCAAACATGAATACAAATTTTCAGTGGTGATGGGCTGCCTTGTCCCAACACAGTCTCATCATCCATCTCCAAATGTGTGGCTGTCTTTATGTCCATCTGCATCTCTGGCGTTTTGGTTTTCTTTCCATCTGAAGGTGTGGCTGGCTTTTTATCTATGTTCAACTGTTTGACTTTCTTTTTGCAACTGTGTGAGGCCTGCCTTCCATCCATCAGCAGCTGTATGTGAGTATCCGTGTGCCACCGTGGAACAAGTAAGTGATAATTAAGTTTCTATACATATATTGACTTTCTTTTTTGTCATACAGGTTTTCAGGGAGCCATGATATCCTCAATCCCTAAAAGTGTATCCAGCTAAGAAGGGTTAGGTGCTCCGGCTCCTTCTGCATTCCTTTTTTTACCCAACGCTCACTTACTTCAGCTGGATTACAAGGTAAAAGCATGTTACCTGTTTACAATAATACATTTAATGTATCTTCAAACATAGATACAAATTTACACTGGTGATGGGCTGCCTTGCCCCAACACAGTCTCCTCATCCATCTCCAAATGTGTGGCTGTCTACATATCCATCTTCATCTCTGGCGTTTTGGTTTTCTTTCCATCTGATCTGATCTATGTTCAACTGTTTGACTTTCTTATTGTAACTGTATGAGGCCTGCCTTCCATCCATCAGCAGCTGTATGTATGTGAGTACCCGTATGCCACTGTGGAACAGGTAAGTGATAATTCAGTTTCTATACATATATTGACTTTCTTTGTTGTCATACAGGTTTTCAGGAACCCATGATTTCCTCAATCCCTGAAGGTTTATCTATCTAAGAAGGGTTAGGTGCTCCGGCTCCTTTTTTCACCCAATGCTCACTCACTTCAGCTGGATTACAAGGTAAAAGCATGTTATCTGTTTACAATAATACATTTAATGTATCTTCAAACATAGATACAAATTTACACTGGTGATGGGCTGCCTTGCCCCAACACAGTCTCATCATCAATCTCCAAATGTGTGGCTGTCTGCATGTCAATCTGCATCTCTGGCTTTTTGGTTTTCGTTCCATCTGAAGCTGTGGCTGGCTTTTTATCTATGTTCAACTGTTTGACTTTCTTTTTGCAACTGTGTGAGGCCTGCTTTCTATCCATCAGCAGCTGTATATATGTGAGTATCCGTTTGCCACTGTGGAACAGGTAAGTGATAATTCTGTTTCTATACATATATTGACTTTCTTTTTTGTCATACAGGTTTTCAGGAAGCCATGATATCCTCAATCCCTGAAAGTGTATCCATCTAAGAAGTGTTAGGTGCTCTGTCTCATTCTGCATTTTCTTTTACCCAACGCTCACTTGCTTCAGCTGGATTACAAGGTAAAAGCATGTTACCTGTTTACAATAATACATTTAATGTATCTTCAAACATAGATACAAATTTACACTGGTGATGGGCTGCCTTGCCCCAACACAGTCTCATCATCAATCTCCAAATGTGTGGCTGTCTGCATGTCCATCTGCATCTCTGGGTTTTTGGTTTTCTTTCCATATGAAGCTGTGTCTGGCTTTTTATCCATGTTCAACTGTTTGACTTTCTTTTTGCAACTGTGTGAGGTCTGCTTTCTATCCATCAGCAGCTGTTTGTATGTGAGCATCCGTATGCTACTGTGGATAAGGTAAGTGATAATTCAGTTTCTATACATATATTGACTTTCTTTTTTATCATACAGGTTCTTGGGAATCCCTGATATCTTCAATACTTGAAAGTGTATCCATCTAAGAAGGGTTAGGTGCTCCGGCTCCCTCTGCATTACCTTTTTCACCCAACGCTCACTCACTTCAGCTGGATTACAAGGTAAAAGCATGTTACCTGTTTACAATAATACATTTAATGTATCTTCAAACATAGATACAAATTTACACTGGTGATGGGCTACCTTGCCCCAACACAGTCTCCTCATCCATCTCCAAATGTGTGGCTGTCTGCATGTCCATCTGCTTCTCTGGCTTTTTGGTTTTCTTTTCTTTCTGAAGATGTGGCTGGCTTTTTATCGATGTTCAACTGTTTGACTTTCTTTTTGCAAATGTGTGAGGTCTGCTTTCTATCCATCAGCAGCTGTATGTATTTGGGTATCCGTATGCCACTGTGGAACAGGTAAGTGCTAATTCTGTTTCTATACATATATTGACTTTCTTTTTTGTCATACAGGTTTTCAGGGAGCCATGATATCCTCAATCCCTGAAAGTGTATCCATCTAAGAAGGGTTTGGTGCTCCGTCTCATTCTGCATTTTCTTTTACCCAACACTCACTTGCTTCAGCTGGATTACAAGGTAAAAGCATGCTATCTGTTTACAATAATACATTTGATGTATCTTCAAACATAGATATAAATTTACACTGGTGATGGGCTGCCTTGCCCCAACACAGTCATCATCCATCTCCAAATGTGTGGCTGTCTGCATGTCAATCTGCATCTCTGACTTTTTGGTTTTCTTTCTATCTGAAACTGTAGCTGGTTTTTTAGCTATGTACAACGGTTTGACTTCATTTTGCAACTGTGTGAGGCCTGCTTTCTATCCATCAGCAGCTGTACGTATGTGAGTACCCGTATGCCACTGTGGAACAGGTAAGTGATAATTCAGTTTCTATACATATATTGACTTTCTTTTTTGTCATACAGGTTTTCAGGAACCCATGATTTCCTCAATCCCTGAAAGTTTATCTATCTAAGAAGGGTTAGGTGCTCCGGCTCCTTCTGCATTCCTTTTTTCACCCAACGCTCACTCACTTCAGCTGGATTACAAGGTAAAAGCATGTTACCTGTTCACAATAATACATTTAATGTATCTTCAAACATAGATACACATTTACACTGGTGATGGGCTGCCTTGCCCCAACACAGTCTCATCGTCAATCTCCTAATGTGTGGCTATCTGCATGTCCATATGTATCTCTGGCGTTTTGGTTTTCTTTCCATCTGAAGCTGTTGCTGGCTTTTTATCTATGTTCAACTGTTTGACTTTCTTTTTGCAACTGTGAGATCTGCTTTCTATCCATCAGCAGCTGTATGTATGTGAGTATCCGTGTGCCACTGTGGAACAGGTAAGTGATAATTCAGTTTCTATACATATATTGACTTTCTTTTTTGTCATCCAGGTTCTCTGGAATCCATGATATCCTCAATCCCTGAAGGTGTATCCAGCTAAGAAGGGTTAGGTGCTCCGGCTCTGTTTGCATTCCTTTTTTCTCCCAACGCTCACTCACTTCAGCTGGATAACAAGGTAAATGCATGTTACCTGTTAACAATAATACATGTAATGTATCTTTAAACATAGATTTAAATTTACACTGGTGATAGGCTGCCTTGCCCCAACACAGTCTCATCGTCAATCTCCTAATATGTTGCTCTCTGCATGTCCATCTGTATCTCTGGCTTTTTGGTTTTCATTCCATCTGAAGCTGTTGCTGGCTTTTTATCTATGTTCAACTGTTTGACTTTCTTTTTGCAACTGTGTGAGGCCTGCCTTCCATCCATCAGCAGCTGTATGTATGTGAGTATCTGTATGCCACTGTGGAACAGGTAAGTGATAATTCAGTTTCTATACATATATTGACTTTCTTTTTTGTCATACAGGTTTTCAGGAACCCATGATTTCCTCAATCCCTGAAAGTGTATCCATCTAAGAAGTGTTAGGTGCTCCGGCTTCCTCTGCATTCCTTTTTTCACCCAACGCTAACTCGCTTCAGCTGGATAACAAGGTAAAAGCATGTTATCTGTTTACAATAATACATTTAATGTATCTTCAAACATAGATACAAATTTTCACTGGTGATTGGCTGCCTTGCCCCAACACAGTCTCATCATTAATCTCCAAATCTGTGGCTGTCTGCATGTCCATCTGCATCTCTGGCTGTTTGGTTTTCTTTCAATCTGAAGCTGTTGCTGGCTTTTTATCTATGTTCAACTGTTTGACTTTCTTTTTGCAACTGCGAGATCTGCTTTCTATCCATCAGCAGCTGTATGTATGTGAGTATCCGTATGCCACTGTGGAACAGGTAAGTGATAATTCAGTT
The DNA here is from genome assembly GCF_030463535.1 of Salminus brasiliensis. Classification (NCBI taxonomy): domain Eukaryota; kingdom Metazoa; phylum Chordata; class Actinopteri; order Characiformes; family Bryconidae; genus Salminus; species Salminus brasiliensis. The sequence continues at coordinate 18,671,381 of NC_132896.1, forward strand.
TCTGTACATATATTGACTTTCTTTTTTGTCATACAGGTTTTCAGGAACCCATGATATCCTCAATCCCTGAACGTGTATCCAGCTAAGAAGGGTTAGGTGCTCCGGCTCTGTTTGCATTCCTTTTTTCACCCAACGCTCACTCACTTCAGCTGGATAACAAGGTAAAAGCATGTTACCTGTTCACAATAATACATGTAATGTATCTTCAAACATAGATATAAATTTACACTGGGGATGGGCTGCCTTGCCCCAACACAGTCTCATCATCCATCTCCAAATGGGTGGCTGTCTGCATGTCCATCTGCATCTCTGACTTTTTGGTTTTCATTCCATCTGAAGTTGTTGCTGGCTTTTCATCTATGTTCAACTGTATGACTTTCTTTTTGCAACTGTGTGAGGCCTGCCTTCCATACATAAGCAGCTGTTTGTATGTGAGTATCCGTTTGCCACTGTGGAACAGGTAAGTGATAATTCACTTTCTATACATATATTGACTGTGCTTTTTGTCATACAGTATTTCAGAAACCCTTGATATCCTCAATCCCTTAAAGTGTATCCAGCTAAGAAGGGTTAAGTGCTCCGGCTCCCTCTGCATTCTTTTTTTCACCCAACGCTCCCTCACTTCAGATGGATTACAAGGTAAGAACATGTTACCTGTTTGCAACAATACATTTAATGTATCTTCAAATACACATACAAATTTACACTGGTGATGGGCTGCCTTGCCCCAACACAGTCTCATCATTCATCTCCAAATCTGTGGCTGTCTGCATGTCCATCTGCATCTCTGGCTGTTTGCTTTTCTTTCTAATTGAAGCTGTGGCTGGTTTTTTATCTATGTACAACTGCTTGACTTCATTTTGCAACTGTGTGAGGCCTGTTTTCTATCCATCAGCAGCTGTACGTATGTGAGTATCCGTGTGCCACTGTGGAACAGGTAAGTGATAATTCAGTTTCTATACATATATTGACTTTCTTTTTTGTCGTACAGTTTTTTAGGAACCCGTGATATCCTCAATCCCTGACGGTGTATCCATCTAAGAAGGGTTAGGTGCTCGGGCTCCCTCTGCATTCCTTTTTTCACCCAACGCTCACTCACTTCAGCTGGATTACAAGGTAAGAACATGTTATCTGTTTACAATAATACATTTAATGTATCTTCAAACATAGATACAAATTTACACCGGTAATGGGCTGCCTTGCCCCAACACAGTCTCATCGTCAATCTTCTAATGTGTGGCTGTCTACATGTCCATCTGCATCTCTGACGTTTTGGTTTTCTTTACATCAGAAGCTGTGGCTTGCTTTTTATCTATGTTCAACTGTCTGACTTTCTTTTTGCAACTGTGTGAGGTCTGCTTTTTGTCCATCAACAGTTGTATGTCTGTGAGTATCCGTATGCCACTGTGGAACAGGTAAGTGATAATTCAGTTTCTATACATATATTGACTTTATTTTTTGTCATCCAGGTTTTCAGGAACCCATGATATACTCAATCCCTAAAAGTGTATCCAGCTAAGAAGGGTTAGGTGCTCCGGCTCCCTCTGCATTCCTTTTTTCACCCAACGCTCACTTACTTGAGCTGGATTACAAGGTAAGAACATGTTACCTGTTAACAATAATACATGTAATGTATCTTCAAACATAGATACACATTTACACTGGTGATGGGCTGACTTGCCCCAACACAGTCTCATCATCCATCTCCAAATATGTGGCTGTCTGCATGTCCATCTGCACCTCTGGCGTTTTGGTTTTCTTTCCATCTGAAGCTGTGGCTGGCTTTTTATCTATGTTCAACTGTTTAACTTTGTTTTTGCGAATGTGTGAGGCCTGCCTTCCATCCATCAGCAGCTGTATGTATGTGAGTATCCGTTTGCCACTGTGGAACAGGTAAGTGATAATTCAGTTTCTATCCATATATTGACTTTCTTTTTTGTCATACAATTTTTCAGGAACCCATGATATACTCAATCCCTAAAAGTGTATCCAGCTAAGAAGGGTTAGGTGCTCTGGCTCCCTCTGCATTCCTTTTTTCACCCAACGCTCACTTACTTCAGCTGGATTACAAGGTAAAAGCATGTTACCTGTTTACAATAATACATTTAATGTATCTTCAAACATGAATACAAATTTTCAGTGGTGATGGGCTGCCTTGTCCCAACACAGTCTCATCATCCATCTCCAAATGTGTGGCTGTCTTTATGTCCATCTGCATCTCTGGCGTTTTGGTTTTCTTTCCATCTGAAGGTGTGGCTGGCTTTTTATCTATGTTCAACTGTTTGACTTTCTTTTTGCAACTGTGTGAGGCCTGCCTTCCATCCATCAGCAGCTGTATGTGAGTATCCGTGTGCCACCGTGGAACAAGTAAGTGATAATTAAGTTTCTATACATATATTGACTTTCTTTTTTGTCATACAGGTTTTCAGGGAGCCATGATATCCTCAATCCCTAAAAGTGTATCCAGCTAAGAAGGGTTAGGTGCTCCGGCTCCTTCTGCATTCCTTTTTTTACCCAACGCTCACTTACTTCAGCTGGATTACAAGGTAAAAGCATGTTACCTGTTTACAATAATACATTTAATGTATCTTCAAACATAGATACAAATTTACACTGGTGATGGGCTGCCTTGCCCCAACACAGTCTCCTCATCCATCTCCAAATGTGTGGCTGTCTACATATCCATCTTCATCTCTGGCGTTTTGGTTTTCTTTCCATCTGATCTGATCTATGTTCAACTGTTTGACTTTCTTATTGTAACTGTATGAGGCCTGCCTTCCATCCATCAGCAGCTGTATGTATGTGAGTACCCGTATGCCACTGTGGAACAGGTAAGTGATAATTCAGTTTCTATACATATATTGACTTTCTTTGTTGTCATACAGGTTTTCAGGAACCCATGATTTCCTCAATCCCTGAAGGTTTATCTATCTAAGAAGGGTTAGGTGCTCCGGCTCCTTTTTTCACCCAATGCTCACTCACTTCAGCTGGATTACAAGGTAAAAGCATGTTATCTGTTTACAATAATACATTTAATGTATCTTCAAACATAGATACAAATTTACACTGGTGATGGGCTGCCTTGCCCCAACACAGTCTCATCATCAATCTCCAAATGTGTGGCTGTCTGCATGTCAATCTGCATCTCTGGCTTTTTGGTTTTCGTTCCATCTGAAGCTGTGGCTGGCTTTTTATCTATGTTCAACTGTTTGACTTTCTTTTTGCAACTGTGTGAGGCCTGCTTTCTATCCATCAGCAGCTGTATATATGTGAGTATCCGTTTGCCACTGTGGAACAGGTAAGTGATAATTCTGTTTCTATACATATATTGACTTTCTTTTTTGTCATACAGGTTTTCAGGAAGCCATGATATCCTCAATCCCTGAAAGTGTATCCATCTAAGAAGTGTTAGGTGCTCTGTCTCATTCTGCATTTTCTTTTACCCAACGCTCACTTGCTTCAGCTGGATTACAAGGTAAAAGCATGTTACCTGTTTACAATAATACATTTAATGTATCTTCAAACATAGATACAAATTTACACTGGTGATGGGCTGCCTTGCCCCAACACAGTCTCATCATCAATCTCCAAATGTGTGGCTGTCTGCATGTCCATCTGCATCTCTGGGTTTTTGGTTTTCTTTCCATATGAAGCTGTGTCTGGCTTTTTATCCATGTTCAACTGTTTGACTTTCTTTTTGCAACTGTGTGAGGTCTGCTTTCTATCCATCAGCAGCTGTTTGTATGTGAGCATCCGTATGCTACTGTGGATAAGGTAAGTGATAATTCAGTTTCTATACATATATTGACTTTCTTTTTTATCATACAGGTTCTTGGGAATCCCTGATATCTTCAATACTTGAAAGTGTATCCATCTAAGAAGGGTTAGGTGCTCCGGCTCCCTCTGCATTACCTTTTTCACCCAACGCTCACTCACTTCAGCTGGATTACAAGGTAAAAGCATGTTACCTGTTTACAATAATACATTTAATGTATCTTCAAACATAGATACAAATTTACACTGGTGATGGGCTACCTTGCCCCAACACAGTCTCCTCATCCATCTCCAAATGTGTGGCTGTCTGCATGTCCATCTGCTTCTCTGGCTTTTTGGTTTTCTTTTCTTTCTGAAGATGTGGCTGGCTTTTTATCGATGTTCAACTGTTTGACTTTCTTTTTGCAAATGTGTGAGGTCTGCTTTCTATCCATCAGCAGCTGTATGTATTTGGGTATCCGTATGCCACTGTGGAACAGGTAAGTGCTAATTCTGTTTCTATACATATATTGACTTTCTTTTTTGTCATACAGGTTTTCAGGGAGCCATGATATCCTCAATCCCTGAAAGTGTATCCATCTAAGAAGGGTTTGGTGCTCCGTCTCATTCTGCATTTTCTTTTACCCAACACTCACTTGCTTCAGCTGGATTACAAGGTAAAAGCATGCTATCTGTTTACAATAATACATTTGATGTATCTTCAAACATAGATATAAATTTACACTGGTGATGGGCTGCCTTGCCCCAACACAGTCATCATCCATCTCCAAATGTGTGGCTGTCTGCATGTCAATCTGCATCTCTGACTTTTTGGTTTTCTTTCTATCTGAAACTGTAGCTGGTTTTTTAGCTATGTACAACGGTTTGACTTCATTTTGCAACTGTGTGAGGCCTGCTTTCTATCCATCAGCAGCTGTACGTATGTGAGTACCCGTATGCCACTGTGGAACAGGTAAGTGATAATTCAGTTTCTATACATATATTGACTTTCTTTTTTGTCATACAGGTTTTCAGGAACCCATGATTTCCTCAATCCCTGAAAGTTTATCTATCTAAGAAGGGTTAGGTGCTCCGGCTCCTTCTGCATTCCTTTTTTCACCCAACGCTCACTCACTTCAGCTGGATTACAAGGTAAAAGCATGTTACCTGTTCACAATAATACATTTAATGTATCTTCAAACATAGATACACATTTACACTGGTGATGGGCTGCCTTGCCCCAACACAGTCTCATCGTCAATCTCCTAATGTGTGGCTATCTGCATGTCCATATGTATCTCTGGCGTTTTGGTTTTCTTTCCATCTGAAGCTGTTGCTGGCTTTTTATCTATGTTCAACTGTTTGACTTTCTTTTTGCAACTGTGAGATCTGCTTTCTATCCATCAGCAGCTGTATGTATGTGAGTATCCGTGTGCCACTGTGGAACAGGTAAGTGATAATTCAGTTTCTATACATATATTGACTTTCTTTTTTGTCATCCAGGTTCTCTGGAATCCATGATATCCTCAATCCCTGAAGGTGTATCCAGCTAAGAAGGGTTAGGTGCTCCGGCTCTGTTTGCATTCCTTTTTTCTCCCAACGCTCACTCACTTCAGCTGGATAACAAGGTAAATGCATGTTACCTGTTAACAATAATACATGTAATGTATCTTTAAACATAGATTTAAATTTACACTGGTGATAGGCTGCCTTGCCCCAACACAGTCTCATCGTCAATCTCCTAATATGTTGCTCTCTGCATGTCCATCTGTATCTCTGGCTTTTTGGTTTTCATTCCATCTGAAGCTGTTGCTGGCTTTTTATCTATGTTCAACTGTTTGACTTTCTTTTTGCAACTGTGTGAGGCCTGCCTTCCATCCATCAGCAGCTGTATGTATGTGAGTATCTGTATGCCACTGTGGAACAGGTAAGTGATAATTCAGTTTCTATACATATATTGACTTTCTTTTTTGTCATACAGGTTTTCAGGAACCCATGATTTCCTCAATCCCTGAAAGTGTATCCATCTAAGAAGTGTTAGGTGCTCCGGCTTCCTCTGCATTCCTTTTTTCACCCAACGCTAACTCGCTTCAGCTGGATAACAAGGTAAAAGCATGTTATCTGTTTACAATAATACATTTAATGTATCTTCAAACATAGATACAAATTTTCACTGGTGATTGGCTGCCTTGCCCCAACACAGTCTCATCATTAATCTCCAAATCTGTGGCTGTCTGCATGTCCATCTGCATCTCTGGCTGTTTGGTTTTCTTTCAATCTGAAGCTGTTGCTGGCTTTTTATCTATGTTCAACTGTTTGACTTTCTTTTTGCAACTGCGAGATCTGCTTTCTATCCATCAGCAGCTGTATGTATGTGAGTATCCGTATGCCACTGTGGAACAGGTAAGTGATAATTCAGTTTCTGTACATATATTGACTTTCTTTTTTGTCATACAGGTTTTCAGGAACCCATGATATCCTCAATCCCTGAACGTGTATCCAGCTAAGAAGGGTTAGGTGCTCCGGCTCTGTTTGCATTCCTTTTTTCACCCAACGCTCACTCACTTCAGCTGGATAACAAGGTAAAAGCATGTTACCTGTTCACAATAATACATGTAATGTATCTTCAAACATAGATATAAATTTACACTGGGGATGGGCTGCCTTGCCCCAACACAGTCTCATCATCCATCTCCAAATGGGTGGCTGTCTGCATGTCCATCTGCATCTCTGACTTTTTGGTTTTCATTCCATCTGAAGTTGTTGCTGGCTTTTCATCTATGTTCAACTGTATGACTTTCTTTTTGCAACTGTGTGAGGCCTGCCTTCCATACATAAGCAGCTGTTTGTATGTGAGTATCCGTTTGCCACTGTGGAACAGGTAAGTGATAATTCACTTTCTATACATATATTGACTGTGCTTTTTGTCATACAGTATTTCAGAAACCCTTGATATCCTCAATCCCTTAAAGTGTATCCAGCTAAGAAGGGTTAAGTGCTCCGGCTCCCTCTGCATTCCTTTTTTTCACCCAACGCTTCCTCACTTCAGATGGATTACAAGGTAAGAACATGTTACCTGTTTGCAACAATACATTTAATGTATCTTCAAATACACATACAAATTTACACTGGTGATGGGCTGCCTTGCCCCAACACAGTCTCATCATTCATCTCCAAATCTGTGGCTGTCTGCATGTCCATCTGCATCTCTCGCTGTTTGCTTTTCTTTCTACTTGAAGCTGTGGCTGGTTTTTTATCTATGTACAACTGCTTGACTTCATTTTGCAACTGTGTGAGGCCTGTTTTCTATCCATCAGCAGCTGTACGTATGTGAGTATCCGTGTGCCACTGTGGAACAGGTAAGTGATAATTCAGTTTCTATACATATATTGACTTTCTTTTTTGTCGTACAGTTTTTTAGGATCCCGTGATATCCTCAATCCCTGACGGTGTATCCATCTAAGAAGGGTTAGGTGCTCGGGCTCCCTCTGCATTCCTTTTTTCACCCAACGCTCACTTACTTGAGCTGGATTACAAGGTAAGAACATGTTACCTGTTAACAATAATACATGTAATGTATCTTCAAACATAGATACACATTTACACTGGTGATGGGCTGACTTGCCCCAACACAGTCTCATCATCCATCTCCAAATATGTGGCTGTCTGCATGTCCATCTGCACCTCTGGCGTTTTGGTTTTCTTTCCATCTGAAGCTGTGGCTGGCTTTTTATCTATGTTCAACTGTTTGACTTTCTTTTTGAAACTGTGTGAGGCCTGCCTTCCATCCATCAGCAGCTGTATGTGAGTATCCGTGTGCCACCGTGGAACAAGTAAGTGATAATTCAGTTTCTATACATATATTGACTTTCTTTTTTGTCGTACAGTTTTTTAGGAACCCGTGATATCCTCAATCCCTGACAGTGTATCCATCTAAGAAGGGTTAGGTGCTCGGGCTCCCTCTGCATTCCTTTTTTCACCCAACGCTCACTCACTTCAGCTGGATTACAAGGTAAAAGCATGTTACCTATTTACAATAATACACTTAATGTATCTTCAAACAAAGATAAAAATTTACCGCGGTGATGGGCTGCCTTGCCCCAACACAGTCTCATCATCCATCTCCAAATGTGTGGCTGTCTGCATATCCATCTTCATCTCTGGCGTTTTGGTTTTCTTTCCATCTGATCTGATCTATGTTCAACTGTTTGACTTTCTTATTGTAACTGTATGAGGCCTGCCTTCCATCCATCAGCAGCTGTATGTATGTGAGTACCCGTATGCCACTGTGGAACAGGTAAGTGATAATTCAGTTTCTATACATATATTGACTTTCTTTTTTGTCATACAGGTTTTCAGGAACCCATGATTTCCTCAATCCCTGAAGGTTTATCTATCTAAGAAGGGTTAGGTGCTCCGGCTCTGTTTGCATTCCTTTTTTCACCCAACGCTCACTCACTTCAGCTGGATAACAAGGTAAATGCATGTTACCTGTTAACAATAATAAATGTAATGTATCTTCAAACATAGATATAAATTTACACTGGTGATAGAATGCCTTGCCCCAACACAGTCTCATCATCCATCTCCAAATGTGTGGCTGTCTGCATATCCATCTTCATCTCTGGCGTTTTGGTTTTCTTTCCATCTGATCTGATCTATGTTCAACTGTTTGACTTTCTTATTGTAACTGTATGAGGCCTGCCTTCCATCCATCAGCAGCTGTATGTATGTGAGTACCCGTATGCCACTGTGGAACAGGTAAGTGATAATTCAGTTTCTATACATATATTGACTTTCTTTTTTGTCATACAGGTTTTCAGGAACCCATGATTTCCTCAATCCCTGAAGGTTTATCTGTCTAAGAAGGGTTAGGTGCTCCGGCTCCTTCTGCATTTTTTTTTACCCAATGCTCACTCACTTCAGCTGGATTACAAGGTAAAAGCATGTTACCTGTTTACAATAATACATTTAATGTATCTTCAAACATAGATACAAATTTACACTGGTGATGGGCTACCTTGCCCCAACACAGTCTCCTCATCCATCTCCAAATGTGTGGCTGTCTGCATGTCCATCTGCATCTCTGGCTTTTTGGTTTTCTTTCCATATGAAGCTGTGGCTGGCTTTTTATCCATGTTCAACTGTTTGACTTTCTTTTTGCAACTGTGTGAGGTCTGCTTTCTATCCATCAGCAGCTGTATGTATGTGAGCATCCGTATGCTACTGTGGATAAGGTAAGTGATAATTCAGTTTCTATACATATATTGACTTTCTTTTTTATCATACAGGTTCTTGGGAATCCCTGATATCCTCAATACTTGAAAGTGTATCCATCTAAGAAGGGTTAGGTGCTCCGGCTCCCTCTGCATTACCTTTTTCACCCAACGCTCACTCACTTCAGCTGGATTACAAGGTAAAAGCATGTTACCTGTTTACAATAATACATTTAATGTATCTTCAAACATAGATACAAATTTACACTGGTGATGGGCTACATTGCCCCAACACAGTCTCCTCATCCATCTCCAAATGTGTGGCTGTCTGCATGTCCATCTGCATCTCTGGCTTTTTGGTTTTCTTTTCTTTTTGAAGATGTAGCTGGCTTTTTATCTATGTTCAACTGTTTGACTTTCTTTTTCAACTGTGTGAGGTCTGCTTTCTATCCATCAGCAGCTGTATGTATTTGGGTATCATTATGCCACTGTGGAACAGGTAAGTGCTAATTCTGTTTCTATACATATATTGACTTTCTTTTTTGTCATACAGGTTTTCAGGGAGCCATGATATCCTCAATCCCTGAAAGTGTATCCATCTAAGAAGGGTTTGGTGCTCCGTCTCATTCTGCATTTTCTTTTACCCAACACTCACTTGCTTCAGCTGGATTACAAGGTAAAAGCATGCTATCTGTTTACAATAATACATTTGATGTATCTTCAAACATAGATATAAATTTACACTGGTGATGGGCTGCCTTGCCCCAACACAGTCATCATCCATCTCCAAATGTGTGGCTGTCTGCATGTCAATCTGCATCTCTGACTTTTTGGTTTTCTTTCTATCTGAAACTGTAGCTGGTTTTTTAGCTATGTACAACGGTTTGACTTCATTTTGCAACTGTGTGAGGCCTGCTTTCTATCCATCAGCAGCTGTACGTATGTGAGTACCCGTATGCCACTGTGGAACAGGTAAGTGATAATTCAGTTTCTATACATATATTGACTTTCTTTTTTGTCATACAGGTTTTCAGGAACCCATGATTTCCTCAATCCCTGAAGGTTTATCTATCTAAGAAGGGTTAGGTGCTCCGGCTCCTTCTGCATTCCTTTTTTCACCCAACGCTCACTCACTTCAGCTGGATTACAAGGTAAAAGCATGTTACCTGTTCACAATAATACATTTAATGTATCTTCAAACACAGATACACATTTACACTGGTGATAGGCTGCCTTGCCCCAACACATTCTCATCGTCAATCTCCTAATGTGTGGCTATCTGCATGTCCATATGTATCTCTGGCGTTTTGGTTTTCTTTCCATCTGAAGCTGTTGCTGGCTTTTTATCTATGTTCAACTGTTTGACTTTCTTTTTGCAACTGTGAGATCTGCTTTCTATCCATCAGCAGCTGTATGTATGTGAGTATCCGTGTGCCACTGTGGAACAGGTAAGTGATAATTAAGTTTCTATACATATATTGACTTTCTTTTTTGTCATCCAGGTTCTCTGGAATCCATGATATCCTCAATCCCTGAAGGTGTATCCAGCTAAGAAGGGTTAGGTGCTCCGGCTCTGTTTGCATTCCTTTTTTCACCCAACGCTCACTTCAGCTGGATAACAAGGTAAATGCATGTTACCTGTTAACAATAATAAATGTAATGTATCTTCAAACATAGATATAAATTTACACTGGTGATAGGCTGCCTTGCCCCAACACATTCTCATCGTCAATCTCCTAATTTGTTGCTCTCTGCATGTCCATCTGTATCTCTGGCTTTTTGGTTTTCATTCCATCTGAAGCTGTTGCTGGCTTTTTATCTATGTTCAACTGTTTGACTTTCTTTTTGCAACTGTGTGAGGTCTGCCTTCCATCCATCAGCAGCTGTATGTATGTGAGTATCTGTATGCCACTGTGGAACAGGTAAGTGATAATTCAGTTTCTATACATATATTGACTTTCTTTTTTGTTATACAGGTTTTCAGGAACCCATGATATCCTCAATCCCTGAACGTGTATCCAGCTAAGAAGGGTTAGGAGCTCCGGCTCTTTTTGCATTCCTTTTTTCACCCAACGCTCACTCACTTCAGCTGGATAACCAGGTAAAAGCATGTTACCTGTTAACAATAATACATGTAATGTATCTTCAAACATAGATATAAATTTACACTGGGGATGGGCTGCCTTGCCCCAACACAGTCTCATCATCCATCTCCAAATGGTTGGCTGTCTGCATGTCCATCTGCATCTCTGACTTTTTGGTTTTCATTCCATCTGAAGTTGTTGCTGGCTTTTCATCTATGTTCAACTGTATGACTTTCTTTTTGCAACTGTGTGAGGCCTGCCTTCCATACATAAGCAGCTGTTTGTATGTGAGTATCCGTGTGCCACTGTGGAACAGGTAAGTGATAGTTCACTTTCTATCCATATATTGACTGTCCTTTTTGTCATACAGTATTTCAGAAACCCTTGATATCCTCAATCCCTTAAAGTGTATCCAGCTAAGAAGGGTTAAGTGCTCCGGCTCCCTCTGCATTCTTTTTTTCACCCAACGCTCCCTCACTTCAGATGGATTACAAGGTAAGAACATGTTACCTGTTTGCAACAATACATTTAATGTATCTTCAAATATACATACAAATTTACACTGGTGATGGGCTGCCTTGCCCCAACACAGTCTCATCATTCATCTCCAAATCTGTGGCTGTCTGCATGTCCATCTGCATCTCTGGCTGTTTGCTTTTCTTTCTATCTGAAGCTGTGGCTGTTTTTTTATCTATGTACAACTGCTTGACTTCATTTTGCAACTGTGTGAGGCCTGTTTTCTATCCATCAGCAGCTGTATGTATGTGAGTATCCGTGTGCCACTGTGGAACAGGTAAGTGATAATTCAGTTTCTATACATATATTGACTTTCTTTTTTGTCATCCAGGTTTTCAGGAACCCATGATATACTCAATCCCTAAAAGTGTATCCAGCTAAGAAGGGTTAGGTGCCCCGGCTCCCTCTGCATTCCTTTTTTCACCCAACGCTCACTTACTTGAGCTGGATTACAAGGTAAGAACATGTTACCTGTTAACAATAATACATGTAATGTATCTTCAAACATAGATACACATTTACACTGGTGATGGGCTGACTTGCCCCAACACAGTCTCATCATCCATCTCCAAATATGTGGCTGTCTGCATGTCCATCTGCACCTCTGGCGTTTTGGTTTTCTTTCCATCTGAAGCTGTGGCTGGCTTTTTATCTATGTTCAACTGTTTAACTTTGTTTTTGCGAATGTGTGAGGCCTGCCTTCCATCCATCAGCAGCTGTATGTATGTGAGTATCCGTTTGCCACTGTGGAACAGGTAAGTGATAATTCAGTTTCTATCCATATATTGACTTTCTTTTTTGTCATACAATTTTTCAGGAACCCATGATATACTCAATCCCTAAAAGTGTATCCAGCTAAGAAGGGTTAGGTGCTCTGGCTCCCTCTGCATTCCTTTTTTCACCCAACGCTCACTTACTTCAGCTGGATTACGAGGTAAAAGCATGTTACCTGTTTACAATAATACATTTAATGTATCTTCAAACATGAATACAAATTTTCAGTGGTGATAGGCTGCCTTGTCCCAACACAGTCTCATCATCCATCTCCAAATGTGTGGCTGTCTTTATGTCCATCTGCATCTCTGGCGTTTTGGTTTTCTTTCCATCTGAAGGTGTGGCTGGCTTTTTATCTATGTTCAACTGTTTGACTTTATTTTTGCAACTGTGTGAGGCCTGCCTTCCATCCATCAGCAGCTGTATGTAAGTATCCGTGTGCCACCGTGGAACAAGTAAGTGATAATTAAGTTTCTATACATATATTGACTTTCTTTTTTGTCATACAGGTTTTCAGGAAGCCATGATATCCTCATTCCCTAAAAGTGTATCCAGCTAAGAAGGGTTAGGTGCTCCGGCTCCTTCTGCATTCCTTTTTTTACCCAACGCTCACTTACTTCAGCTGGATTACAAGGTAAAAGCATGTTACCTGTTTACAATAATACATTTAATGTATCTTCAAACATAGATACAAATTTACACTGGTGATGGGCTGCCTTGCCCCAACACAGTCTCATCATCCATCTCCAAATGTGTGGCTGTCTGCATGTCCATCTGCATCTCTGAATTTTTGGTTTTCATTCCATCTGAAGTTGTTGCTGGCTTTTCATCTATGTTCAACTGTATGACTTTCTTTTTGCAACTGTGTGAGGCCTGCCTTCCATACATAAGCAGCTGTTTGTATGTGAGTATCCGTGTGCCACTTTGGAACAGGTAAGTGATAATTCACTTTCTATACATATATTGACTGTCCTTTTTGTCATACAGTATTTCAGAAACCCTTGATATCCTCAATCCCTTAAAGTGTATCCAGCTAAGAAGGGTTAAGTGCTCCAGGTCCCTCTGCATTCTTTTTTTCACCCAACGCTCCCTCACTTCAGATGGATTACAAGGTAAGAACATGTTATCTGTTTGCAACAATACATTTAATGTATCTTCAAATATACATACAAATTTACACTGGTGATGGGCTGCCTTGCCCCAACACAGTCTCATCATTCATCTCCAAATCTGTGGCTGTCTGCATGTCCATCTGCATCTCTGGCTGTTTGCTTTTCTTTCTATCTGAAGCTGTGGCTGGTTTTTTATCTATGTACAACTGCTTGACTTCATTTTGCAACTGTGTGAGGCCTGTTTTCTATCCATCAGCATCTGTATGTATGTGAGTATCCGTGTGCCACTGTGGAACAGGTAAGTGATAATTCAGTTTCTATACATATATTGACTTTCTTTTTTGTCATACAGGTTTTCAGGAACCCATGATATACTCAATCCCTAAAAGTGTATCCAGCTAAGAAGGGTTAAGTGCTCCGGCTCCCTCTGCATTCTTTTTTTCACCCAACGCTCCCTCACTTCAGATGGATTACAAGGTAAGAACATGTTACCTGTTTGCAACAATACATTTAATGTATCTTCAAATATACATACAAATTTACACTGGTGATGGGCTGCCTTGCCCCAACACAGTCTCATCATTCATCTCCAAATCTGTGGCTGTCTGCATGTCCATCTGCATCTCTGGCTGTTTGCTTTTCTTTCTATCTGAAGCTGTGGCTGTTTTTTTATCTATGTACAACTGCTTGACTTCATTTTGCAACTGTGTGAGGCCTGTTTTCTATCCATCAGCAGCTGTATGTATGTGAGTATCCGTGTGCCACTGTGGAACAGGTAAGTGATAATTCAGTTTCTATACATATATTGACTTTATTTTTTGTCATCCAGGTTTTCAGGAACCCATGATATACTCAATCCCTAAAAGTGTATCCAGCTAAGAAGGGTTAGTTGCTCCGGCTCACTCTGCATTCCTTTTTTCACCCAACGCTCACTTACTTGAGCTGGATTACAAGGTAAGAACATGTTACCTGTTAACAATAATACATGTAATGTATCTTCAAACATAGATACACATTTAAACTGGTGATGGGCTGCCTTGCCCCAACACAGTCTCACCATCCATCTCCAAATATGTGGCTGTCTGCATGTCCATCTGCACCTCTGGCGTTTTGGTTTTCTTTCCATCTGAAGCTGTGGCTGGCTTTTTATCTATGTTCAACTGTTTAACTTTGTTTTTGCGAATGTGTGAGGCCTGCCTTCCATCCATCAGCAGCTGTACGTATGTCAGTATCCGTGTGCCACTGTGGAACAGGTAAGTGATAATTCAGTTTCTATACATATATTGACTTTCTTTTTTGTCGTACAGTTTTTTAGGAACCCGTGATATCCTCAATCCCTGACGGTGTATCCATCTAAGAAGGGTTAAGTGCTCGGGCTCCCTCTGCATTCCTTTTTTCACCCAACGCTCACTCACTTCAGCTGGATTACAAGGTAAGAACATGTTATCTGTTTACAATAATACATTTAATGTATCTTCAAACATAGATACAAATTTACACCGGTAATGGGCTGCCTTGCCCCAACACAGTCTCATCGTCAATCTTCTAATGTGTGGCTGTCTACATGTCCATCTGCATCTCTGACGTTTTGGTTTTCTTTACATCAGAAGCTGTGGCTTGCTTTTTATCTATGTTCAACTGTCTGACTTTCTTTTTGCAACTGTGTGAGGCCTGTTTTCTATCCATCAGCATCTGTATGTATGTGAGCATCCGTATGCTACTGTGGATAAGGTAAGTGATAATTCAGTTTCTATACATATATTGACTTTCTTTTTTATCATACAGGTTCTTGGGAATCCCTGATATCCTCAATACTTGAAAGTGTATCCATCTAAGAAGGGTTAGGTGCTCCGGCTCCCTCTGCATTACCTTTTTCACCCAACGCTCACTCACTTCAGCTGGATTACAAGGTAAAAGCATGTTACCTGTTTACAATAATACATTTAATGTATCTTCAAACATAGATACAAATTTACACTGGTGATGGGCTACATTGCCCCAACACAGTCTCCTCATCCATCTCCAAATGTGTGGCTGTCTGCATGTCCATCTGCATCTCTGGCTTTTTGGTTTTCTTTTCTTTCTGAAGATGTGGCTGGCTTTTTATCTATGTTCAACTGTTTGACTTTCTTTTTCAACTGTGTGAGGTCTGCTTTCTATCCATCAGCAGCTGTATGTATTTGGGTATCCGTATGCCACTGTGGAACAGGTATGTGCTAATTCTGTTTCTATACATATATTGACTTTCTTTTTTGTCATAGAGGTTTTCAGGAAGCCATGATATCCTCAATCCCTAAAAGTGTATCCAGCTAAGAAGGGTTAGGTGCTCCGGCTCCTTCTGCATTCCTTTTTTCACCCAATGCTCACTCACGTCAGCTGGATTACAAGGTAAAAGCATGTTATCTGTTTACAATAATACATTTAATGTATCTTCAAACATAGATACAAATTTACACTGGTGATGGGCTGCCTTGCCCCAACACAGTCTCATCATCAATCTCCAAATGTGTGGCTGTCTGCATGTCAATCTGCATCTCTGGCTTTTTGGTTTTCGTTCCATCTGAAGCTGTGGCTGGCTTTTTATCTATGTTCAACTGTTTGACTTTCTTTTTGCAACTGTGTGAGGCCTGCTTTCTATCCATCAGCAGCTGTATGTATGTGAGTATCCGTTTGCCACTGTGGAACAGGTAAGTGATAATTCTGTTTCTATACATATATTGACTTTCTTTTTTGTCATACAGGTTTTCAGGAAGCCATGATATCCTCAATCCCTGAAAGTGTATCCATCTAAGAAGTGTTAGGTGCTCCGTCTCATTCTGCATTTTCTTTTACCCAACGCTCACTTGCTTCAGCTGGATTACAAGGTAAAAGCATGTTACCTGTTTACAATAATACATTTAATGTATCTTCAAACATAGATACAAATTTACACTGGTGATGGGCTACATTGCCCCAACACAGTCTCCTCATCCATCTCCAAATGTGTGGCTGTCTGCATGTCCATCTGCATCTCTGGCTTTTTGGTTTTCTTTTCTTTCTGAAGATGTGGCTGGCTTTTTATCTATGTTCAACTGTTTGACTTTCTTTTTCAACTGTGTGAGGTCTGCTTTCTATCCATCAGCAGCTGTATGTATTTGGGTATCCGTATGCCACTGTGGAACAGGTATGTGCTAATTCTGTTTCTATACATATATTGACTTTCTTTTTTGTCATACAGGTTTTCAGGAAGCCATGATATCCTCAATCCCTAAAAGTGTATCCAGCTAAGAAGGGTTAGGTGCTCCGGCTCCTTCTGCATTCCTTTTTTCACCCAATGCTCACTCACGTCAGCTGGATTACAAGGTAAAAGCATGTTATCTGTTTACAATAATACATTTAATGTATCTTCAAACATAGATACAAATTTACACTGGTGATGGGCTGCCTTGCCCCAACACAGTCTCATCATCAATCTCCAAATGTGTGGCTGTCTGCATGTCAATCTGCATCTCTGGCTTTTTGGTTTTCGTTCCATCTGAAGCTGTGGCTGGCTTTTTATCTATGTTCAACTGTTTGACTTTCTTTTTGCAACTGTGTGAGGCCTGCTTTCTATCCATCAGCAGCTGTATGTATGTGAGTATCCGTTTGCCACTGTGGAACAGGTAAGTGATAATTCTGTTTCTATACATATATTGACTTTCTTTTTTGTCATACAGGTTTTCAGGAAGCCATGATATCCTCAATCCCTGAAAGTGTATCCATCTAAGAAGTGTTAGGTGCTCCGTCTCATTCTGCATTTTCTTTTACCCAACGCTCACTTACTTCAGCTGGATTACAAGGTAAAAGCATGTTACTTGTTTACAATAATACATTTAATGTATCTTCAAACATAGATAAAAATTTACACTGGTGATGGGCTACCTTGCCCCAACACAGTCTCCTCATCCATCTCCAAATGTGTGGCTGTCTGCATGTCCATCTGCATCTCTGGCTTTTTGGTTTTCTTTCCATATGAAGCTGTGGCTGGCTTTTTATCCATGTTCAACTGTTTGACTTTCTTTTTGCAACTGTGTGAGGTCTGCTTTCTATCCATCAGCAGCTGTTTGTATGTGAGCATCCGTATGCTACTGTGGATAAGGTAAATGATAATTCAGTTTCTATACATATATTGACTTTCTTTTTTATCATACAGGTTCTTGGGAATCCCTGATATCCTCAATACTTGAAAGTGTATCCATCTAAGAAGGGTTAGGTGCTCCGGCTCCCTCTGCATTACCTTTTTCACCCAACGCTCACTCACTTCAGCTGGATTACAAGGTAAAAGCATGTTACCTGTTTACAATAATACATTTAATGTATCTTCAAACATAGATACAAATTTACACTGGTGATGGGCTACATTGCCCCAACACAGTCTCCTCATCCATCTCCAAATGTGTGGCTGTCTGCATGTCCATCTGCTTCTCTGGCTTTTTGGTTTTCTTTTCTTTCTGAAGATGTGGCTGGCTTTTTATCTATGTTCAACTGTTTGACTTTCTTTTTGCAACTGTGTGAGGTCTGCTTTCTATCCATCAGCAGCTGTATGTATTTGGGTATCCGTATGCCACTGTGGAACAGGTAAGTGCTAATTCTGTTTCTATACATATATTGACTTTCTTTTTTGTCATACAGGTTTTCAGGGAGCCATGATATCCTCAATCCCTGAAAGTGTATCCATCTAAGAAGGGTTTGGTGCTCCGTCTCATTCTGCATTTTCTTTTACCCAACGCTCACTTACTTCAGCTGGATTACAAGGTAAAAGCATGCTATCTGTTTACAATAATACATTTGATGTATCTTCAAACATAGATATAAATTTACACTGGTGATGGGCTGCCTTGCCCCAACACAGTCATCATCCATCTCCAAATGTGTGGCTGTCTGCATGTCAATCTGCATCTCTGACTTTTTGGTTTTCTTTCTATCTGAAACTGTAGCTGGTTTTTTAGCTATGTACAACGGTTTGACTTCATTTTGCAACTGTGTGAGGCCTGCTTTCTATCCATCAGCAGCTGTACGTATGTGAGTACCCGTATGCCACTGTGGAACAGGTAAGTGATAATTCAGTTTCTATACATATATTGACTTTCTTTTTTGTCATACAGGTTTTCAGGAACCCATGATTTCCTCAATCCCTGAAAGTTTATCTATCTAAGAAGGGTTAGGTGCTCCGGCTCCTTCTGCATTCCTTTTTTCACCCAACGCTCACTCACTTCAGCTGGATTACAAGGTAAAAGCATGTTACCTGTTCACAATAATACATTTAATGTATCTTCAAACATAGAAACACATTTACACTGGTGATGGGCTGCCTTGCCCCAACACAGTCTCATCGTCAATCTCCTAATGTGTGGCTATCTGCATGTCCATATGTATCTCTGGCGTTTTGGTTTTCTTTCCATCTGAAGCTGTTGCTGGCTTTTTATCTATGTTCAACTGTTTGACTTTCTTTTTGCAACTGTGAGATGTGCTTTCTTTCCATCAGCAGCTGTATGTATGTGAGTATCCGTGTGCCACTGTGGAACAAGTAAGTGATAATTCAGTTTCTATACATATATTGACTTTCTTTTTTGTCATCCAGGTTCTCTGGAATCCATGATATCCTCAATCCCTGAAGGTGTATCCAGCTAAGAAGGGTTAGGTGCTCCGGCTCTGTTTGCATTCCTTTTTTCACCCAACGCTCACTCACTTCAGCTGGATAACAAGGTAAATGCATGTTACCTGTTAACAATAATACATGTAATGTATCTTTAAACATAGATATAAATTTACACTGGTGATAGGCTGCCTTGCCCCAACACAGTCTCATCGTCAATCTCCTAATATGTTGCTCTCTGCATGTCCATCTGTATCTCTGGCTTTTTGGTTTTCATTCCATCTGAAGCTGTTGCTGGCTTTTTATCTATGTTCAACTGTTTGACTTTCTTTTTGCAACTGTGTGAGGCCTGCCTTCCATCCATCAGCAGCTGTATGTATGTGAGTATCTGTATGCCACTGTGGAACAGGTAAGTGATAATTCAGTTTCTATACATATATTGACTTTCTTTTTTGTCATACAGGTTTTCAGGAACCCATGATTTCCTCAATCCCTGAAAGTGTATCCATCTAAGAAGTGTTAGGTGCTCCGGCTTCCTCTGCATTCCTTTTTTCACCCAACGCTCACTCGCTTCAGCTGGATTACAAGGTAAAAGCATGTTATCTGTTTACAATAATACATTTAATGTATCTTCAAACATAGATACAAATTTTCACTGGTGATTGGCTGCCTTGCCCCAACACAGTCTCATCATTAATCTCCAAATCTGTGGCTGTCTGCATGTCCATCTGCATCTCTGGCTGTTTGGTTTTCTTTCAATCTGAAGCTGTTGCTGGCTTTTTATCTATGTTCAACTGTTTGACTTTCTTTTTGCAACTGCGAGATCTGCTTTCTATCCATCAGCAGCTGTATGTATGTGAGTATCCGTATGCCACTGTGGAACAGGTAAGTGATAATTCAGTTTCTGTACATATATTGACTTTCTTTTTTGTCATACAGGTTTTCAGGAACCCATGATATCCTCAATCCCTGAACGTGTATCCAGCTAAGAAGGGTTAGGTGCTCCGGCTCTGTTTGCATTCCTTTTTTCACCCAACGCTCACTCACTTCAGCTGGATAACAAGGTAAAAGCATGTTACCTGTTAACAATAATACATGTAATGTATCTTCAAACATAGATATAAATTTACACTGGGGATGGGCTGCCTTGCCCCAACACAGTCTCATCATCCATCTCCAAATGGGTGGCTGTCTGCATGTCCATCTGCATCTCTGACTTTTTGGTTTTCATTCCATCTGAAGTTGTTGCTGGCTTTTCATCTATGTTCAACTGTATGACTTTCTTTTTGCAACTGTGTGAGGCCTGCCTTCCATACATAAGCAGCTGTTTGTATGTGAGTATCCGTGTGCCACTGTGGAACAGGTAAGTGATAATTCACTTTCTATACATATATTGACTGTCCTTTTTGTCATACAGTATTTCAGAAACCCTTGATATCCTCAATCCCTTAAAGTGTATCCAGCTAAGAAGGGTTAAGTGCTCCGGCTCCCTCTGCATTCTTTTTTTCACCCAACGCTCCCTCACTTCAGATGGATTACAAGGTAAGAACATGTTACCTGTTTGCAACAATACATTTAATGTATCTTCAAATACACATACAAATTTACACTGGTGATGGGCTGCCTTGCCCCAACACAGTCTCATCATTCATCTCCAAATCTGTGGCTGTCTGCATGTCCATCTGCATCTCTGGCTGTTTGCTTTTCTTTCTAATTGAAGCTGTGGCTGGTTTTTTATCTATGTACAACTGCTTGACTTCATTTTGCAACTGTGTGAGGCCTGTTTTCTATCCATCAGCAGCTGTACGTATGTGAGTATCCGTGTGCCACTGTGGAACAGGTAAGTGATAATTCAGTTTCTATACATATATTGACTTTCTTTTTTATCGTACAGTTTTTTAGGAACCCGTGATATCCTCAATCCCTGACAGTGTATCCATCTAAGAAGGGTTAGGTGCTCGGGCTCCCTCTGCATTCCTTTTTTCACCCAACGCTCACTCACTTCAGCTGGATTACAAGGTAAGAACATGTTATCTGTTTACAATAATACATTTAATGTATCTTCAAACATAGATACAAATTTACACCGGTAATGGGCTGCCTTGCCCCAACACAGTCTCATCGTCAATCTTCTAATGTGTGGCTGTCTACATGTCCATCTGCATCTCTGACGTTTTGGTTTTCTTTACATCAGAAGCTGTGGCTTGCTTTTTATCTATGTTCAACTGTCTGACTTTCTTTTTGCAACTGTGTGAGGTCTGCTTTTTGTCCATCAACAGTTGTATGTCTGTGAGTATCCGTATGCCACTGTGGAACAGGTAAGTGATAATTCAGTTTCTATACATATATTGACTTTATTTTTTGTCATCCAGGTTTTCAGGAACCCATGATATACTCAATCCCTAAAAGTGTATCCAGCTAAGAAGGGTTAGGTGCTCCGGCTCCTTCTGCATTCCTTTTTTTACCCAACGCTCACTTACTTCAGCTGGATTACAGGGTAAAAGCATGTTACCTGTTTACAATAATACATTTAATGTATCTTCAAACATAGATACAAATTTACACTGGTGATTGGCTGCCTTGCCCCAACACAGTCTCATCATCCATCTCCAAATGTGTGGCTGTCTGCATGTCCATCTGCATCTCTGACTTTTTGGTTTTCATTCCATCTGAAGTTGTTGCTGGCTTTTCATCTATGTTCAACTGTCTGACTTTCTTTTTGCAACTGTGTGAGGCCTGCCTTCCATACATAAGCAGCTGTTTGTATGTGAGTATCCGTGTGCCACTTTGGAACAGGTAAGTGATAATTCACTTTCTATACATATATTGACTGTCCTTTTTGTCATACAGTATTTCAGAAACCCTTGATATCCTCAATCCCTTAAAGTGTATCCAGCTAAGAAGGGTTAAGTGCTCCGGCTCCCTCTGCATTCTTTTTTTCACCCAACGCTCCCTCACTTCAGATGGATTACAAGGTAAGAACATGTTACCTGTTTGCAACAATACATTTAATGTATCTTCAAATATACATACAAATTTACACTGGTGATGGGCTGCCTTGCCCCAACACAGTCTCATCATTCATCTCCAAATCTGTGGCTGTCTGCATGTCCATCTGCATCTCCGGCTGTTTGCTTTTCTTTCTATCTGAAGCTGTGGCTGGTTTTTTATCTATGTACAACTGCTTGACTTCATTTTGCAAATGTGTGAGGCCTGTTTTCTATCCATCAGCAGCTGTATGTATGTGAGTATCCGTGTGCCACTGTGGAACAGGTAAGTGATAATTCAGTTTCTATACATATATTGACTTTCTTTTTTGTCGTACAGTTTTTTAGGAACCCGTGATATCCTCAATCCCTGACGGTGTATCCATCTAAGAAGGGTTAGGTGCTCGGGTTCCCTCTGCATTCCTTTTTTCACCCAACGCTCACTCACTTCAGCTGGATTACAAGTTAAGAACATGTTATCTGTTTACAATAATACATTTAATGTATCTTCAAACATAGATACAAATTTACACCGGTAATGGGCTGCCTTGCCCCAACACAGTCTCATCGTCAATCTTCTAATGTGTGGCTGTCTACATGTCCATCTGCATCTCTGACGTTTTGGTTTTCTTTACATCAGAAGCTGTGGCTTGCTTTTTATCTATGTTCAACTGTCTGACTTTCTTTTTGCAACTGTGTGAGGTCTGCTTTTTGTCCATCAACAGTTGTATGTCTGTGAGTATCCGTATGCCACTGTGGAACAGGTAAGTGATAATTCAGTTTCTATACATATATTGACTTTATTTTTTGTCATACAGGTTTTCAGGAACCCATGATTTCCTCAATCCCTGAAGGTTTATCTATCTAAGAAGGGTTAGGTGCTCCGGCTCCTTCTGCATTCCTTTTTTCACCCAATGCTCACTCACTTCAGCTGGATTACAAGGTAAAAGCATGTTATCTGTTTACAATAATACATTTAATGTATCTTCAAACATAGATACAAATTTTCAGTGGTGATGGGCTGCCTTGTCCCAACACAGTCTCAATATCCATCTCCAAATGTGTGGCTGTCTTTATGTCCATCTGCATCTCTGGCGTTTTGGTTTTCTTTCCATCTGAAGGTGTGGCTGGCTTTTTATCTATGTTCAACTGTTTGACATTTTTTTTGCAACTGTGTTAGGTCTGCTTTCTATCCATCAGCAGCTGTATGTATGTTAGTATCCGTGTGCCACTGTGGAACAGGTAAGTGATAATTAAGTTTCTATACATATAGTGACTTTCTTTTTTGTCATACAGATTCTCTGGAACCCATGATATCCTCAATCCCTGAAGGTGTATCCATCTAAGAAGGGTTAGGTGCTCCGGCTCCTTCTGCATTCCTTTTTTCACCCAACGCTCACTCACTTCAGCTGGATTACAAGGTAAAAGCATGTTACCTATTTACAATAATACACTTAATGTATCTTCAAACAAAGATAAAAATTTACCGCGGTGATGGGCTGCCTTGCCCCAACACAGTCTCATCATCCATCTCCAAATGTGTGGCTGTCTGCATATCCATCTTCATCTCTGGCGTTTTGGTTTTCTTTCCATCTGATCTGATCTATGTTCAACTGTTTGACTTTCTTATTGTAACTGTATGAGGCCTGCCTTCCATCCATCAGCAGCTGTATGTATGTGAGTACCCGTATGCCACTGTGGAACAGGTAAGTGATAATTCAGTTTCTATACATATATTGACTTTCTTTTTTGTCATACAGGTTTTCAGGAACCCATGATTTCCTCAATCCCTGAAGGTTTATCTATCTAAGAAGGGTTAGGTGCTCCGGCTCCTTCTGCATTCCTTTTTTCACCCAATGCTCACTCACTTCAGCTGGATTACAAAGTAAAAGCATGTTATCTGTTTACAATAATACATTTAATGTATCTTCAAACATAGATACAAATTTACACTGGTGATGGGCTGACTTTCCCCAACACAGTCTCATCATCAATCTCCAAATGTGTGGCTGTCTGCATGTCAATCTGCATCTCTGGCTTTTTGGTTTTCGTTCCATCTGAAGCTGTGGCTGGCTTTTTATCTATGTTCAACTGTTTGACTTTCTTTTTGCAACTGTGTGAGGCCTGCTTTCTATCCATCAGCAGCTGTATGTATGTGAGTATCCGTTTGCCACTGTGGAACAGGTAAGTGATAATTCTGTTTCTATACATATATTGACTTTCTTTTTTGTCATACAGGTTTTCAGGAAGCCATGATATCCTCAATCCCTGAAAGTGTATCCATCTAAGAAGTGTTAGGTGCTCCGTCTCATTCTGCATTTTTTTTTACCCAACGCTCATTTGCTTCAGCTGGATTACAAGGTAAAAGCATGTTACCTGTTTACAATAATACATTTAATGTATCTTCAAACATAGATACAAATTTACACTGGTGATGGGCTACCTTGCCCCAACACAGTCTCCTCATCCATCTCCAAATGTGTGGCTGTCTGCATGTCCATCTGCATCTCTGGCTTTTTGGTTTTCTTTCCATATGAAGCTGTGGCTGGCTTTTTATCCATGTTCAACTGTTTGACTTTCTTTTTGCAACTGTGTGAGGTCTGCTTTCTATCCATCAGCAGCTGTATGTATGTGAGCATCCGTATGCTACTGTGGATAAGGTAAGTGATAATTCAGTTTCTATACATATATTGACTTTCTTTTTTATCATACAGGTTCTTGGGAATCCCTGATATCCTCAATACTTGAAAGTGTATCCATCTAAGAAGGGTTAGGTGCTCCGGCTCCCTCTGCATTACCTTTTTCACCCAACGCTCACTCACTTCAGCTGGATTACAAGGTAAAAGCATGTTACCTGTTTACAATAATACATTTAATGTATCTTCAAACATAGATACAAATTTACACTGGTGATGGGCTATATTGCCCCAACACAGTCTCCTCATCCATCTCCAAATGTGTGGCTGTCTGCATGTCCATCTGCATCTCTGGCTTTTTGGTTTTCTTTTCTTTCTGAAGATGTGGCTGGCTTTTTATCTATGTTCAACTGTTTGACTTTCTTTTTCAACTGTGTGAGGTCTGCTTTCTATCCATCAGCAGCTGTATGTATTTGGGTATCCGTATGCCACTGTGGAACAGGTATGTGCTAATTCTGTTTCTATACATATATTGACTTTCTTTTTTGTCATACAGGTTTTCAGGGAGCCATGATATCCTCAATCCCTGAAAGTGTATCCATCTAAGAAGGGTTTGGTGCTCCGTCTCATTCTGCATTTTCTTTTACCCAACACTCACTTGCTTCAGCTGGATTACAAGGTAAAAGCATGCTATCTGTTTACAATAATACATTTGATGTATCTTCAAACATAGATATAAATTTACACTGGTGATGGGCTGCCTTGCCCCAACACAGTCATCATCCATCTCCAAATGTGTGGCTGTCTGCATGTCAATCTGCATCTCTGACTTTTTGGTTTTCTTTCTATCTGAAACTGTAGCTGGTTTTTTAGCTATGTCCAACGGTTTGACTTCATTTTGCAACTGTGTGAGGCCTGCTTTCTATCCATCAGCAGCTGTACGTATGTGAGTACCCGTATGCCACTGTGGAACAGGTAAGTGATAATTCAGTTTCTATACATATATTGACTTTCTTTTTTGTCATACAGGTTTTCAGGAACCCATGATTTCCTCAATCCCTGAAGGTTTATCTATCTAAGAAGGGTTAGGTGCTCCGGCTCCTTCTGCATTCCTTTTTTCACCCAACGCTCACTCACTTCAGCTGGATTACAAGGTAAAAGCATGTTACCTGTTCACAATAATACATTTAATGTATCTTCAAACATAGATACACATTTACACTGGTGATGGGCTGCCTTGCCCCAACACAGTCTCATCGTCAATCTCCTAATGTGTGGCTATCTGCATGTCCATATGTATCTCTGGCGTTTTGGTTTTCTTTCCATCTGAAGCTGTTGCTGGCTTTTTATCTATGTTCAACTGTTTGACTTTCTTTTTGCAACTGTGAGATCTGCTTTCTATCCATCAGCAGCTGTATGTATGTAAGTATCCGTGTGCCACTGTGGAACAGGTAAGTGATAATTCAGTTTCTATACATATATTGACTTTCTTTTTTGTCATCCAGGTTCTCTGTAATCCATGATTTCCTCAATCCCTGAAAGTGTATCCATCTAAGAAGTGTTAGGTGCTCCGGCTTCCTCTGCATTCCTTTTTTCACCCAACGCTAACTCGCTTCAGCTGGATTACAAGGTAAAAGCATGTTATCTGTTTACAATAATACATTTAATGTATCTTCAAACATAGATACAAATTTTCACTGGTGATGGGCTGCCTTGCCCCAACACAGTCTCATCATCCATCTCCAAATCTGTGGCTGTCTGCATGTCCATCTGCATCTCTGGCTGTTTGGTTTTCTTTCAATCTGAAGCTGTTGCTGGCTTTTTATCTATGTTCAACTGTTTGACTTTCTTTTTGCAACTGCGAGATCTGCTTTCTATCCATCAGCAGCTGTATGTATGTGAGTATCCGTATGCCACTGTGGAACAGGTAAGTGATAATTCAGTTTCTGTACATATATTGACTTTCTTTTTTGTCATACAGGTTTTCAGGAACCCATGATATCCTCAATCCCTGAACGTGTATCCAGCTAAGAAGGGTTAGGAGCTCCGGCTCTTTTTGCTTTCCTTTTTTCACCCAACGCTCACTCACTTCAGCTGGATAACAAGGTAAAAGCATGTTACCTGTTAACAATAATACATGTAATGTATCTTCAAACATAGATATAAATTTACACTGGGGATGGGCTGCCTTGCCCCAACACAGTCTCATCATCCATCTCCAAATGGGTGGCTGTCTGCATGTCCATCTGCATCTCTGACTTTTTGGTTTTCATTCCATCTGAAGTTGTTGCTGGCTTTTCATCTATGTTCAACTGTCTGACTTTCTTTTTGCAACTGTGTGAGGCCTGCCTTCCATACATAAGCAGCTGTTTGTATGTGAGTATCCGTGTGCCACTGTGGAACAGGTAAGTGATAATTCACTTTCTATCCATATATTGACTGTCCTTTTTGTCATACAGTATTTCAGAAACCCTTGATATCCTCAATCCCTTAAAGTGTATCCAGCTAAGAAGGGTTAAGTGCTCCGGCTCCCTCTGCATTCTTTTTTTCACCCAACGCTCCCTCACTTCAGATGGATTACAAGGTAAGAACATGTTACCTGTTTGCAACAATACATTTAATGTATCTTCAAATATACATACAAATTTACACTGGTGATAGGCTGCCTTGCCCCAACACAGTCTCATCATTCATCTCCAAATCTGTGGCTGTCTGCATGTCCATCTGCATCTCTGGCTGTTTGCTTTTCTTTCTATCTGAAGCTGTGGCTGGTTTTTTATCTATGTACAACTGCTTGACTTCATTTTGCAACTGTGTGAGGCCTGTTTTCTATCCATCAGCAGCTGTATGTATGTGAGTATCCGTGTGCCACTGTGGAACAGGTAAGTGATAATTCAGTTTCTATACATATATTGACTTTCTTTTTTGTCATCCAGGTTTTCAGGAACCCATGATATACTCAATCCCTAAAAGTGTATCCAGCTAAGAAGGGTTAGGTGCTCCGGCTCCCTCTGCATTCCTTTTTTCACCCAACGCTCACTTACTTGAGCTGGATTACAAGGTAAGAACATGTTACCTGTTAACAATAATACATGTAATGTATCTTCAAACATAGATACACATTTAAACTGGTGATGGGCTGCCTTGCCCCAACACAGTCTCACCATCCATCTCCAAATATGTGGCTGTCTGCATGTCCATCTGCACCTCTGGCGTTTTGCTTTTCTTTCTATCTGAAGCTGTGGCTGGTTTTTTATCTATGTACAACTGCTTGACTTCATTTTGCAACTGTGTGAGGCCTGTTTTCTATCCATCAGCAGCTGTATGTATGTGAGTATCCGTGTGCCACTGTGGAACAGGTAAGTGATAATTCAGTTTCTATACATATATTGACTTTCTTTTTTGTCGTACACTTTTTTAGGAACCCGTGATATCCTCAATCCCTGACGGTGTATCCATCTAAGAAGGGTTAGGTGCTCGGGTTCCCTCTGCATTCCTTTTTTCACCCAGCGCTCACTCACTTCAGCTGGATTACAAGGTAAGAACATGTTATCTGTTTACAATAATACATTTAATGTATCTTCAAACATAGATACAAATTTACACCGGTAATGGGCTGCCTTGTCCCAACACAGTCTCATCATCCATCTCCAAATGTGTGGCTGTCTTTATGTCCATCTGCATCTCTGGCGTTTTGGTTTTCTTTCCATCTGAAGGTGTGGCTGGCTTTTTATCTATGTTCAACTGTTTGACTTTATTTTTGCAACTGTGTGAGGCCTGCCTTCCATCCATCAGCAGCTGTATGTAAGTATCCGTGTGCCACCGTGGAACAAGTAAGTGATAATTAAGTTTCTATACATATATTGACTTTCTTTTTTGTCATACAGGTTTTCAGGAAGCCATGATATCCTCAATCCCTAAAAGTGTATCCAGCTAAGAAGGGTTAGGTGCTACGGCTCCTTCTGCATTCCTTTTTTTACCCAACGCTCACTTACTTCAGCTGGATTACAAGGTAAAAGCATGTTACCTGTTTACAATAATACATTTAATGTATCTTCAAACATAGATACAAATTTACACTGGTGATGGGCTGCCTTGCCCCAACACAGTCTCATCATCCATCTCCAAATGTGTGGCTGTCTGCATGTCCATCTGCATCTCTGACTTTTTGGTTTTCATTCCATCTGAAGTTGTTGCTGGCTTTTCATCTATGTTCAACTGTATGACTTTCTTTTTGCAACTGTGTGAGGCCTGCCTTCCATACATAAGCAGCTGTTTGTATGTGAGTATCCGTGTGCCACTTTGGAACAGGTAAGTGATAATTCACTTTCTATACATATATTGACTGTCCTTTTTGTCATACAGTATTTCAGAAACCCTTGATATCCTCAATCCCTTAAAGTGTATCCAGCTAAGAAGGGTTAAATGCTCCGGCTCCCTCTGCATTCTTTTTTTCACCCAACGCTCCCTCACTTCAGATGGATTACAAGGTAAGAACATGTTACCTGTTTGCAACAATACATTTAATGTATCTTCAAATATACATACAAATTTACACTGGTGATGGGCTGCCTTGCCCCAACACAGTCTCATCATTCATCTCCAAATCTGTGGCTGTCTGCATGTCCATCTGCATCTCTGGCTGTTTGCTTTTCTTTCTATCTGAAGCTGTGGCTGGTTTTTTATCTATGTACAACTGCTTGACTTCATTTTGCAACTGTGTGAGGCCTGTTTTCTATCCATCAGCAGCTGTATGTATGTGAGTATCCGTGTGCCACTGTGGAACAGGTAAGTGATAATTCAGTTTCTATACATATATTGACTTTCTTTTTTGTCGTACACTTTTTTAGGAACCCGTGATATCCTCAATCCCTGACGGTGTATCCATCTAAGAAGGGTTAGGTGCTCGGGTTCCCTCTGCATTCCTTTTTTCACCCAGCGCTCACTCACTTCAGCTGGATTACAAGGTAAGAACATGTTATCTGTTTACAATAATACATTTAATGTATCTTCAAACATAGATACAAATTTACACCGGTAATGGGCTGCCTTGCCCCAACACAGTCTCATCGTCAATCTTCTAATGTGTGGCTGTCTACATGTCCATCTGCATCTCTGACGTTTTGGTTTTCTTTACATCAGAAGCTGTGGCTTGCTTTTTATCTATGTTCAACTGTCTGACTTTCTTTTTGCAACTGTGTGAGGTCTGCTTTTTGTCCATCAACAGTTGTATGTCTGTGAGTATCCGTATGCCACTGTGGAACAGGTAAGTGATAATTCAGTTTCTATACATATATTGACTTTATTTTTTGTCATACAGGTTTTCAGGAACCCATGATTTCCTCAATCCCTGAAAGTGTATCCATCTAAGAAGTGTTAGGTGCTCCGGCTCCCTCTGCATTCCTTTTTTCACCCAACGCTCACTTACTTCAGCTGGATTACAAGGTAAAAGCATGTTACCTGTTTACAATAATACATTTAATGTATCTTCAAACATGAATACAAATTTTCACTGGTGATGGGCTGCCTTGTCCCAACACAGTCTCATCATCCATCTCCAAATGTGTGGCTGTCTTTATGTCCATCTGCATCTCTGGCGTTTTGGTTTTCTTTCCATCTGAAGGTGTGGCTGGCTTTTTATCTATGTTCAACTGTTTGACTTTCTTTTTGCAACTGTGTGAGGCCTGCCTTCCATCCATCAGCAGCTGTATGTAAGTATCCGTGTGCCACCGTGGAACAAGTAAGTGATAATTAAGTTTCTATACATATATTGACTTTCTTTTTTGTCATACAGGTTTTCAGGAAGCCATGATATCCTCAATCCCTAAAAGTGTATCCAGCTAAGAAGGGTTAGGTGCTCCGGCTCCTTCTGCATTCCTTTTTTTACCCAACGCTCACTTGCTTCAGCTGGATTACAAGGTAAAAGCATGTTACCTGTTTACAATAATACATTTAATGTATCTTCAAACATAGATACAAATTTACACTGGTGATGGGCTACCTTGCCCCAACACAGTCTCCTCATCCATCTCCAAATGTGTGGCTGTCTGCATGTCCATCTGCATCTCTGGCTTTTTGGTTTTCTTTCCATATGAAGCTGTGGCTGGCTTTTTATCCATGTTCAACTGTTTGACTTTCTTTTTGCAACTGTGTGAGGTCTGCTTTCTATCCATCAGCAGCTGTTTGTATGTGAGCATCCGTATGCTACTGTGGATAAGGTAAGTGATAATTCAGTTTCTATAAATATATTGACTTTCTTTTTTATCATACAGGTTCTTGGGAATCCCTGATATCCTCAATACTTGAAAGTGTATCCATCTAAGAAGGGTTAGGTGCTCCGGCTCCCTCTGCATTACATTTTTCACCCAACGCTCACTCACTTCAGCTGGATTACAAGGTAAAAGCATTTTACCTGTTTACAATAATACATTTAATGTATCTTCAAACATAGATACAAATTTACACTGGTGATGGGCTACATTGCCCCAACACAGTCTCGTCATCCATCTCCAAATGTGTGGCTGTCTGCATGTCCATCTGCATCTCTGGCTTTTTGGTTTTCTTTTCTTTCTGAAGATGTGGCTGGCTTTTTATCTATGTTCAACTGTTTGACTTTCTTTTTGCAACTGTGTGAGGTCTGCTTTCTATCCATCAGCAGCTGTATGTATTTGGGTATCCGTATGCCACTGTGGAACAGGTAAGTGCTAATTCTGTTTCTATACATATATTGACTTTCTTTTTTGTCATACAGGTTTTCAGGAACCCATGATTTCCTCAATCCCTGAAGGTTTATCTATCTAAGAAGGGTTAGGTGCTCCGGCTCCTTCTGCATTCCTTTTTTCACCCAACGCTCACTCACTTCAGCTGGATTACAAGGTAAAAGCATGTTACCTGTTCATAATAATACATTTAATGTATCTTCAAACATAGATACACATTTACACTGGTGATGGGCTGCCTTGCCCCAACACAGTCTCATCGTCAATCTCCTAATGTGTGGCTATCTGCATGTCCATATGTATCTCTGGCGTTTTGGTTTTCTTTCCATCTGAAGCTGTTGCTGGCTTTTTATCTATGTTCAACTGTTTGACTTTCTTTTTGCAACTGTGAGATCTGCTTTCTATCCATCAGCAGCTGTATGTATGTGAGTATCCGTGTGCCACTGTGGAACAGGTAAGTGATAATTCAGTTTCTATACATATAGTGACTTTCCTTTTTGTCATACAGATTCTCTGGAACCCATGATATCCTCAATCCCTGAAGGTGTATCCATCTAAGAAGGGTTAGGTGTTCCGGCTCCTTCTGCATTCCTTTTTTCACCCAACGCTCACTCACTTCAGCTGGATTACAAGGTAAAAGCATGTTACCTATTTACAATAATACACTTAATGTATCTTCAAACAAAGATAAAAATTTACCGCGGTGATGGGCTGCCTTGCCCCAACACAGTCTCATCATCCATCTCCAAATGTGTGGCTGTCTGCATATCCATCTTCATCTCTGGCGTTTTGGTTTTCTTTCCATCTAATCTGATCTATGTTCAACTGTTTGACTTTCTTATTGTAACTGTATGAGGCCTGCCTTCCATCCATCAGCAGCTGTATGAATGTGAGTACCCGTATGCCACTGTGGAACAGGTAAGTGATAATTCAGTTTCTATACATATATTGACTTTCTTTTTTGTCATACAGGTTTTCAGGAACCCATGATTTCCTCAATCCCTGAAGGTTTATCTATCTAAGAAGGGTAGGTGCTCCGGCTCCTTCTGCATTCCTTTTTTCACCCAATGCTCACTCACTTCAGCTGGATTACAAGGTAAAAGCATGTTATCTGTTTACAATAATACATTTAATGTATCTTCAAACATAGATACAAATTTACACTGGTGATGGGCTGCCTTTCTCCAACACAGTCTCATCATCAATCTCCAAATGTGTGGCTGTCTGCATGTCAATCTGCATCTCTGGCTTTTTGGTTTTCGTTCCATCTGAAGCTGTGGCTGGCTTTTTATCTATGTTCAACTGTTTGACTTTCTTTTTGCAACTGAGTGAGGCCTGCTTTCTATCCATCAGCAGCTGTATGTATGTGAGTATCCGTTTGCCACTGTGGAACAGGTAAGTGATAATTCAGTTTCTGTACATATATTGACTTTCTTTTTTGTCATACAGGTTTTCAGGAACCCATGATATCCTCAATCCCTGAACGTGTATCCAGCTAAGAAGGGTTAGGAGCTCCGGCTCTGTTTGCATTCCTTTTTTCACCCAACGCTCACTCACTTCAGCTGGATAACAAGGTAAAAGCATGTTACCTGTTAACAATAATACATGTAATGTATCTTCAAACATAGATATAAATTTACACTGGGGATGGGCTGCCTTGCCCCAACACAGTCTCATCATCCATCTCCAAATGGGTGGCTGTCTGCATGTCCATCTGCATCTCTGACTTTTTGGTTTTCATTCCATCTGAAGTTGTTGCTGGCTTTTCATCTATGTTCAACTATATGACT
This sequence comes from Salminus brasiliensis, assembly GCF_030463535.1. Lineage (NCBI taxonomy): Eukaryota > Metazoa > Chordata > Actinopteri > Characiformes > Bryconidae > Salminus > Salminus brasiliensis. The sequence continues at coordinate 18,704,582 of NC_132896.1, forward strand.
TTCTTTTTGCAACTGTGTGAGGCCTGCCTTCCATACATAAGCAGCTGTTTGTATGTGAGTATCCGTGTGCCACTGTGGAACAGGTAAGTGATAATTCACTTTCTATCCATATATTGACTGTCCTTTTTGTCATACAGTATTTCAGAAACCCTTGATATCCTCAATCCCTTAAAGTGTATCCAGCTAAGAAGGGTTAAGTGCTCCGGCTCCCTCTGCATTCTTTTTTTCACCCAACGCTCCCTCACTTCAGATGGATTACAAGGTAAGAACATGTTACCTGTTTGCAACAATACATTTAATGTATCTTCAAATATACATACAAATTTACACTGGTGATGTGCTGCCTTGCCCCAACACAGTCTCATCATTCATCTCCAAATCTGTGGCTGTCTGCATGTCCATATGCATCTCTGGCTGTTTGCTTTTCTTTCTATCTGAAGCTGTGGCTGTTTTTTTATCTATGTACAACTGCTTGACTTCATTTTGCAACTGTGTGAGGCCTGTTTTCTATCCATCAGCAGCTGTACGTATGTGAGTATCCGTGTGCCACTGTGGAACAGGTAAGTGATAATTCAGTTTCTATACATATATTGACTTTCTTTTTTGTCATCCAGGTTTTCAGGAACCCATGATATACTCAATCCCTAAAAGTGTATCCAGCTAAGAAGGGTTAGGTGCTCCGGCTCCCTCTGCATTCCTTTTTTCACCCAACGCTCACTTACTTGAGCTGGATTACAAGGTAAGAACATGTTACCTGTTAACAATAATACATGTAATGTATCTTCAAACATAGATACACATTTAAACTGGTGATGGGCTGCCTTGCCCCAACACAGTCTCACCATCCATCTCCAAATATGTGGCTGTCTGCATGTCCATCTGCACCTCTGGCGTTTTGGTTTTCTTTCCATCTGAAGCTGTGGCTGGCTTTTTATCTATGTTCAACTGTTTAACTTTGTTTTTGCGAATGTGTGAGGCCTGCCTTCCATCCATCAGCAGCTGTATGTATGTGAGTATCCGTTTGCCACTGTGGAACAGGTAAGTGATAATTCAGTTTCTATCCATATATTGACTTTCTTTTTTGTCATACAATTTTTCAGGAACCCATGATATACTCAATCCCTAAAAGTGTATCCAGCTAAGAAGGGTTAGGTGCTCCGGCTCCCTCTGCATTCCTTTTTTCACCCAACGCTCACTTACTTCAGCTGGATTACAAGGTAAAAGCATGTTACCTGTTTACAATAATACATTTAATGTATCTTCAAACATGAATACAAATTTTCAGTGGTGATGGGCTGCCTTGTCCCAACACAGTCTCATCATCCATCTCCAAATGTGTGGCTGTCTGCATGTCAATCTGCATCTCTGGCAGTTTGGTTTTCTTTCTATCTGAATCTGTGGCTGGCTTTTTATCTATGTTCAACTGTTTGACTTTCTTTTTGCAACTGTGTGAGGTCTGCTTTCTATGCATCAGCAGCTGTATGTATTTGGGTATCCGTATGCCACTGTGGAACAGGTAAGTGCTAATTCTGTTTCTATACATATATTGACTTTCTTTTTTGTCATACAGGTTTTCAGGGAGCCATGATATCCTCAATCCCTGAAAGTGTATCCATCTAAGAAGGGTTTGGTGCTCCGTCTCATTCTGCATTTTCTTTTACCCAACACTCACTTGCTTCAGCTGGATTACAAGGTAAAAGCATGCTATCTGTTTACAATAATACATTTGATGTATCTTCAAACATAGATATAAATTTACACTGGTGATGGGCTGCCTTGCCCCAACACAGTCATCATCCATCTCCAAATGTGTGGCTGTCTGCATGTCAATCTGCATCTCTGACTTTTTGGTTTTCTTTCTATCTGAAACTGTAGCTGGTTTTTTAGCTATGTACAACGGGTTGACTTCATTTTGCAACTGTGTGAGGCCTGCTTTCTATCCATCAGCAGCTGTACGTATGTGAGTACCCGTATGCCAGTGTGGAACAGGTAAGTGATAATTCAGTTTCTATACATATATTGACTTTCTTTTTTGTCATACAGGTTTTCAGGAACCCATGATTTCCTCAATCCCTGAAGGTTTATCTATCTAAGAAGGGTTAGGTGCTCCGGCTCCTTCTGCATTCCTTTTTTCAACCCAACGCTCACTCACTTCAGCTGGATTACAAGGTAAAAGCATGTTACCTGTTCACAATAATACATTTAATGTATCTTCAAACATAGATACACATTTACACTGGTGATGGGCTGCCTTGCCCCAACACAGTCTCATCGTCAATCTCCTAATGTGTGGCTATCTGCATGTCCATATGTATCTCTGGCGTTTTGGTTTTCTTTCCATCTGAAGCTGTTGCTGGCTTTTTATCTATGTTCAACTGTTTGACTTTCTTTTTGCAACTGTGAGATCTGCTTTCTATCCATCAGCAGCTGTATGTATGTGAGTATCCGTGTGCCACTGTGGAACAGGTAAGTGATAATTCAGTTTCTATACATATATTGACTTTCTTTTTTGTCATCCAGGTTCTCTGGAATCCATGATATCCTCAATCCCTGAAGGTGTATCCAGCTAAGAAGGGTTAGGTGCTCCGGCTCTGTTTGCATTCCTTTTTTCACCCAACGCTCACTCACTTCAGCTGGATAACAAGGTAAATGCATGTTACCTGTTAACAATAATACATGTAATGTATCTTCAAACATAGATATAAATTTACACTGGTGATAGGCTGCCTTGCCCCAACACAGTCTCATCATCCATCTCCAAATGGGTGGCTGTCTGCATGTCCATCTGCATCTCTGACTTTTTGGTTTTCATTCCATCTGAAGTTGTTGCTGGCTTTTCATCTATGTTCAACTGTATGACTTTCTTTTTGCAACTGTGTGAGGCCTGCCTTCCATACATAAGCAGCTGTTTGTATGTGAGTATCCGTGTGCCACTGTGGAACAGGTAAGTGATAATTCACTTTCTATACATATATTGACTGTCCTTTTTGTCATACAGTATTTCAGAAACCCTTGATATCCTCAATCCCTTAAAGTGTATCCAGCTAAGAAGGGTTAAGTGCTCCGGCTCCCTCTGCATTCTTTTTTTCACCCAACGCTCCCTCACTTCAGATGGATTACAAGGTAAGAACATGTTACCTGTTTGCAACAATACATTTAATGTATCTTCAAATACACATACAAATTTACACTGGTGATGGGCTGCCTTGCCCCAACACAGTCTCATCATTCATCTCCAAATCTGTGGCTGTCTGCATGTCCATCTGCATCTCTGGCTGTTTGCTTTTCTTTCTAATTGAAGCTGTGGCTGGTTTTTTATCTATGTACAACTGCTTGACTTCATTTTGCAACTGTGTGAGGCCTGTTTTCTATCCATCAGCAGCTGTACGTATGTGAGTATCCGTGTGCCACTGTGGAACAGGTAAGTGATAATTCAGTTTCTATACATATATTGACTTTCTTTTTTGTCGTACAGTTTTTTAGGAACCCGTGATATCCTCAATCCCTGACGGTGTATCCATCTAAGAAGGGTTAGGTGCTCGGGCTCCCTCTGCATTCCTTTTTTCACCCAACGCTCACTCACTTCAGCTGGATTACAAGGTAAGAACATGTTATCTGTTTACAATAATACATTTAATGTATCTTCAAACATAGATACAAATTTACACCGGTAATGGGCTGCCTTGCCCCAACACAGTCTCATCGTCAATCTTCTAATGTGTGGCTGTCTACATGTCCATCTGCATCTCTGACGTTTTGGTTTTCTTTACATCAGAAGCTGTGGCTTACTTTTTATCTATGTTCAACTGTCTGACTTTCTTTTTGCAACTGTGTGAGGTCTGCTTTTTGTCCATCAACAGTTGTATGTCTGTGAGTATCCGTATGCCACTGTGGAACAGGTAAGTGATAATTCAGTTTCTATACATATATTGACTTTATTTTTTGTCATACAGGTTTTCAGGAACCCATGATTTCCTCAATCCCTGAAAGTGTATCCATCTAAGAAGTGTTAGGTGCTCCGGCTCCCTCTGCATTCCTTTTTTCACCCAACGCTCACTTACTTCAGCTGGATTACAAGGTAAAAGCATGTTACCTGTTTACAATAATACATTTAATGTATCTTCAAACATGAATACAAATTTTCACTGGTGATGGGCTGCCTTGTCCCAACACAGTCTCATCATCCATCTCCAAATGTGTGGCTGTCTTTATGTCCATCTGCATCTCTGGCGTTTTGGTTTTCTTTCCATCTGAAGGTGTGGCTGGCTTTTTATCTATTTTCAACTGTTTGACTTTCTTTTTGCAACTGTGTGAGGCCTGCCTTCCATCCATCAGCAGCTGTATGTGAGTATCCGTGTGCCACCGTGGAACAAGTAAGTGATAATTAAGTTTCTATACATATATTGACTTTCTTTTTTGTCATACAGGTTTTCAGGAAGCCATGATATCCTCAATCCCTAAAAGTGTATCCAGCTAAGAAGGGTTAGGTGCTCCGGCTCCTTCTGCATTCCTTTTTTTACCCAACGCTCACTTACTTCAGCTGGATTACAAGGTAAAAGCATGTTACCTGTTTACAATAATACATTTAATGTATCTTCAAACATAGATACAAATTTACACTGGTGATGGGCTGCCTTGCCCCAACACAGTCTCATCATCCATCTCCAAATGTGTGGCTGTCTGCATGTCCTTCTGCATCTCTGACTTTTTGGTTTTCATTCCATCTGAAGTTGTTGATGGCTTTTCATCTATGTTCAACTGTCTGACTTTCTTTTTGCAACTATGTGAGGCCTGCTTTCTATCCATCAGCAGCTGTATGTATGTGAGTATCCGTGTGCCACTGTGGAACAGGTAAGTGATAATTAAGTTTCTATACATATAGTGACTTTCCTTTTTGTCATACAGATTCTCTGGAACCCATGATATCCTCAATCCCTGAAGGTGTATCCATCTAAGAAGGGTTAGGTGCTCCGGCTCCTTCTGCATTCCTTTTTTCACCCAACGCTCACTCACTTCAGCTGGATTACAAGGTAAAAGCATGTTACCTATTTACAATAATACACTTAATGTATCTTCAAACAAAGATAAAAATTTACCGCGGTGATGGGCTGCCTTGCCCCAACACAGTCTCATCATCCATCTCCAAATGTGTGGCTGTCTGCATATCCATCTTCATCTCTGGCGTTTTGGTTTTCTTTCCATCTGATCTGATCTATGTTCAACTGTTTGACTTTCTTATTGTAACTGTATGAGGCCTGCCTTCCATCCATCAGCAGCTGTATGTATGTGAGTACCCGTATGCCACTGCGGAACAGGTAAGTGATAATTCAGTTTCTATACATATATTGACTTTCTTTGTTGTCATACAGGTTTTCAGGAACCCATGATTTCCTCAATCCCTGAAGGTTTATCTATCTAAGAAGGGTTAGGTGCTCCGGCTCCTTCTGCATTCCTTTTTTCACCCAATGCTCACTCACGTCAGCTGGATTACAAGGTAAAAGCATGTTATCTGTTTACAATAATACATTTAATGTATCTTCAAACATGAATACAAATTTTCACTGGTGATGGGCTGCCTTGTCCCAACACAGTCTCATCATCCATCTCCAAATGTGTGGCTGTCTTTATGTCCATCTGCATCTCTGGCGTTTTGGTTTTCTTTCCATCTGAAGGTGTGGCTGGCTTTTTATCTATGTTCAACTGTTTGACTTTCTTTTTGCAACTGTGTGAGGCCTGCCTTCCATCCATCAGCAGCTGTATGTGAGTATCCGTGTGCCACCGTGGAACAAGTAAGTGATAATTAAGTTTCTATACATATATTGACTTTCTTTTTTGTCATACAGGTTTTCAGGAAGCCATGATATCCTCAATCCCTAAAAGTGTATCCAGCTAAGAAGGGTTAGGTGCTCCGGCTCCTTCTGCATTCCTTTTTTTACCCAACGCTCACTTACTTCAGCTGGATTACAAGGTAAAAGCATGTTACCTGTTTACAATAATACATTTAATGTATCTTCAAACATAGATACAAATTTACACTGGTGATGGGCTGCCTTGCCCCAACACAGTCTCATCATCCATCTCCAAATGTGTGGCTGTCTGCATGTCAATCTGCATCTCTGGCAGTTTGGTTTTCTTTCTATCTGAAACTGTGGCTGGCTTTTTATCTATGTTCAACTTTTTGACATTTTTTTTGCAACTGTGTTAGGTCTGCTTTCTATCCATCAGCAGCTGTATGTATGTGAGTATCCGTGTGCCACTGTGGAACAGGTAAGTGATAATTAAGTTTCTATACATATAGTGACTTTCCTTTTTGTCATACAGATTCTTTGGAACCCATGATATCCTCAATCCCTGAAGGTGTATCCATCTAAGAAGGGTTAGGTGCTCCGGCTCCTTCTGCATTCCTTTTTTCACCCAACGCTCACTCACTTCAGCTGGATTACAAGGTAAAAGCATGTTACCTATTTACAATAATACACTTAATGTATCTTCAAACAAAGATAAAAATTTACCGCGGTGATGGGCTGCCTTGCCCCAACACAGTCTCATCATCCATCTCCAAATGTGTGGCTGTCTGCATATCCATCTTCATCTCTGGCGTTTTGGTTTTCTTTCCATCTGATCTGATCTATGTTCAACTGTTTGACTTTCTTATTGTAACTGTATGAGGCCTGCCTTCCATCCATCAGCAGCTGTATGTATGTGAGTACCCGTATGCCACTGTGGAACAGGTAAGTGATCATTCTGTTTCTATACATATATTGACTTTCTTTTTTGTCATACAGGTTTTCAGGAAGCCATGATATCCTCAATCCCTGAAAGTGTATCCATCTAAGAAGTGTTAGGTGCTCCGTCTCATTCTGCATTTTCTTTTACCCAACGCTCACTTGCTTCAGCTGGATTACAAGGTAAAAGCATGTTACCTGTTTACAATAATACATTTAATGTATCTTCAAACATAGATACAAATTTACACTGGTGATGGGCTACCTTGCCCCAACACAGTCTCCTCATCCATCTCCAAATGTGTGGCTGTCTTTATGTCCATCTGCATCTCTGGCGTTTTGGTTTTCTTTCCATCTGAAGGTGTGGCTGGCTTTTTATCTATGTTCAACTGTTTGACTTTCTTTTTGCAGCTGTGTGAGGCCTGCCTTCCATCCATCAGCAGCTGTATGTGAGTATCCGTGTGCCACCGTGGAACAAGTAAGTGATAATTAAGTTTCTATACATATATTGACTTTCTTTTTTGTCATACAGGTTTTCAGGAAGCCATGATATCCTCAATCCCTAAAAGTGTATCCAGCTAAGAAGGGTTAGGTGCTCCGGCTCCTTCTGCATTCCTTTTTTTACCCAACGCTCACTTACTTCAGCTGGATTACAAGGTAAAAGCATGTTACCTGTTTACAATAATACATTTAATGTATCTTCAAACATAGATACAAATTTACACTGGTGATGGGCTGCCTTGCCCCAACACAGTCTCATCATCCATCTCCAAATGTGTGGCTGTCTGCATGTCAATCTGCATCTCTGGCAGTTTGGTTTTCTTTCTATCTGAAACTGTGGCTGGCTTTTTATCTATGTTCAACTTTTTGACATTTTTTTTGCAACTGTGTTAGGTCTGCTTTCTATCCATCAGCAGCTGTATGTATGTGAGTATCCGTGTGCCACTGTGGAACAGGTAAGTGATAATTAAGTTTCTATACATATAGTGACTTTCCTTTTTGTCATACAGATTCTTTGGAACCCATGATATCCTCAATCCCTGAAGGTGTATCCATCTAAGAAGGGTTAGGTGCTCCGGCTCCTTCTGCATTCCTTTTTTCACCCAACGCTCACTCACTTCAGCTGGATAACAAGGTAAAAGCATGTTACCTGTTAACAATAATACATGTAATGTATCTTCAAACATAGATATAAATTTACACTGGGGATGGGCTGCCTTGCCCCAACACAGTCTCATCATCCATCTCCAAATGGGTGGCTGTCTGCATGTCCATCTGCATCTCTGACTTTTTGGTTTTCATTCCATCTGAAGTTGTTGCTGGCTTTTCATCTATGTTCAACTGTATGACTTTCTTTTTGCAACTGTGTGAGGCCTGCCTTCCATACATAAGCAGCTGTTTGTATGTGAGTATCCGTGTGCCACTGTGGAACAGGTAAGTGATAATTCACTTTCTATACATATATTGACTGTCCTTTTTGTCATACAGTATTTCAGAAACCCTTGATATCCTCAATCCCTTAAAGTGTATCCAGCTAAGAAGGGTTAAGTGCTCCGGCTCCCTCTGCATTCTTTTTTTCACCCAACGCTCCCTCACTTCAGATGGATTACAAGGTAAGAACATGTTACCTGTTTGCAACAATACATTTAATGTATCTTCAAATACACATACAAATTTACACTGGTGATGGGCTGCCTTGCCCCAACACAGTCTCATCATTCATCTCCAAATCTGTGGCTGTCTGCATGTCCATCTGCATCTCTGGCTGTTTGCTTTTCTTTCTAATTGAAGCTGTGGCTGGTTTTTTATCTATGTACAACTGCTTGACTTCATTTTGCAACTGTGTGAGGCCTGTTTTCTATCCATCAGCAGCTGTACGTATGTGAGTATCCGTGTGCCACTGTGGAACAGGTAAGTGATAATTCAGTTTCTATACATATATTGACTTTCTTTTTTATCGTACAGTTTTTTAGGAACCCGTGATATCCTCAATCCCTGACAGTGTATCCATCTAAGAAGGGTTAGGTGCTCGGGCTCCCTCTGCATTCCTTTTTTCACCCAACGCTCACTTACTTGAGCTGGATTACAAGGTAAGAACATGTTACCTGTTAACAATAATACATGTAATGTATCTTCAAACATAGATACACATTTACACTGGTGATGGGCTGACTTGCCCCAACACAGTCTCATCATCCATCTCCAAATATGTGGCTGTCTGCATGTCCATCTGCACCTCTGGCGTTTTGGTTTTCTTTCCATCTGAAGCTGTGGCTGGCTTTTTATCTATGTTCAACTGTTTAACTTTGTTTTTGCGAATGTGTGAGGCCTGCCTTCCATCCATCAGCAGCTGTATGTATGTGAGTATCCGTTTGCCACTGTGGAACAGGTAAGTGATAATTCAGTTTCTATCCATATATTGACTTTCTTTTTTGTCATACAATTTTTCAGGAACCCATGATATACTCAATCCCTAAAAGTGTATCCAGCTAAGAAGGGTTAGGTGCTCTGGCTCCCTCTGCATTCCTTTTTTCACCCAACGCTCACTTACTTCAGCTGGATTACAAGGTAAAAGCATGTTACCTGTTTACAATAATACATTTAATGTATCTTCAAACATGAATACAAATTTTCAGTGGTGATGGGCTGCCTTGTCCCAACACAGTCTCATCATCCATCTCCAAATGTGTGGCTGTCTTTATGTCCATCTGCATCTCTGGCGTTTTGGTTTTCTTTCCATCTGAAGGTGTGGCTGGCTTTTTATCTATGTTCAACTGTTTGACTTTCTTTTTGCAACTGTGTGAGGCCTGCCTTCCATCCATCAGCAGCTGTATGTGAGTATCCGTGTGCCACCGTGGAACAAGTAAGTGATAATTAAGTTTCTATACATATATTGACTTTCTTTTTTGTCATACAGGTTTTCAGGAAGCCATGATATCCTCAATCCCTAAAAGTGTATCCAGCTAAGAAGGGTTAGGTGCTCCGGCTCCTTCTGCATTCCTTTTTTTACCCAACGCTCACTTACTTCAGCTGGATTACAAGGTAAAAGCATGTTACCTGTTTACAATAATACATTTAATGTATCTTCAAACATAGATACAAATTTACACTGGTGATTGGCTGCCTTGCCCCAACACAGTCTCATCATCCATCTCCAAATGTGTGGCTGTCTGCATGTCCATCTGCATCTCTGACTTTTTGGTTTTCATTCCATCTGAAGTTGTTGCTGGCTTTTCATCTATGTTCAACTGTCTGACTTTCTTTTTGCAACTGTGTGAGGCCTGCCTTCCATACATAAGCAGCTGTTTGTATGTGAGTATCCGTGTGCCACTTTGGAACAGGTAAGTGATAATTCACTTTCTATACATATATTGACTGTCCTTTTTGTCATACAGTATTTCAGAAACCCTTGATATCCTCAATCCCTTAAAGTGTATCCAGCTAAGAAGGGTTAAGTGCTCCGGCTCCCTCTGCATTATTTTTTTCACCCAACGCTCCCTCACTTCAGATGGATTACAAGGTAAGAACATGTTACCTGTTTGCAACAATACATTTAATGTATCTTCAAATATACATACAAATTTACACTGGTGATGGGCTGCCTTGCCCCAACACAGTCTCATCATTCATCTCCAAATCTGTGGCTGTCTGCATGTCCATCTGCATCTCCAGCTGTTTGCTTTTCTTTCTATCTGAAGCTGTGGCTGGTTTTTTATCTATGTACAACTGCTTGACTTCATTTTGCAAATGTGTGAGGCCTGTTTTCTATCCATCAGCAGCTGTATGTATGTGAGTATCCGTGTGCCCCTGTGGAACAGGTAAGTGATAATTCAGTTTCTATACATATATTGACTTTCTTTTTTGTCGTACAGTTTTTTAGGAACCCGTGATATCCTCAATCCCTGACGGTGTATCCATCTAAGGAGGGTTAGGTGCTCGGGTTCCCTCTGCATTCCTTTTTTCACCCAACGCTCACTCACTTCAGCTGGATTACAAGGTAAGAACATGTTATCTGTTTACAATAATACATTTAATGTATCTTCAAACATAGATACAAATTTACACCGGTAATGGGCTGCCTTGCCCCAACACAGTCTCATCGTCAATCTTCTAATGTGTGGCTGTCTACATGTCCATCTGCATCTCTGACGTTTTGGTTTTCTTTACATCAGAAGCTGTGGCTTGCTTTTTATCTATGTTCAACTGTCTGACTTTCTTTTTGCAACTGTGTGAGGTCTGCTTTTTGTCCATCAACAGTTGTATGTCTGTGAGTATCCGTATGCCACTGTGGAACAGGTAAGTGATAATTCAGTTTCTATACATATATTGACTTTATTTTTTGTCATACAGGTTTTCAGGAACCCATGATTTCCTCAATCCCTGAAAGTGTATCCATCTAAGAAGTGTTAGGTGCTCCGGCTCCCTCTGCATTCCTTTTTTCACCCAACGCTCACTTACTTCAGCTGGATTACAAGGTAAAAGCATGTTACCTGTTTACAATAATACATTTAATGTATCTTCAAACATAGATACAAATTTACACTGGTGATGGGCTACATTGCCCCAACACAGTCTCCTCATCCATCTCCAAATGTGTGGCTGTCTGCATGTCCATCTGCATCTCTGGCTTTTTGGTTTTCTTTTCTTTCTGAAGATGTGGCTGACTTTTTATCTATGTTCAACTGTTTGACTTTCTTTTTCAACTGTGTGAGGTCTGCTTTCTATCCATCAGCAGCTGTATGTATTTGGGTATCCGTATGCCACTGTGGAACAGGTAAGTGCTAATTCTGTTTCTATACATATATTGACTTTCTTTTTTGTCATACAGGTTTTCAGGGAGCCATGATATCCTCAATCCCTGAAAGTGTATCCATCTAAGAAGGGTTTGGTGCTCCGTCTCATTCTGCATTTTCTTTTACCCAACACTCACTTGCTTCAGCTGGATTACAAGGTAAAAGCATGCTATCTGTTTACAATAATACATTTGATGTATCTTCAAACATAGATATAAATTTACACTGGTGATGGGCTGCCTTGCCCCAACACAGTCATCATCCATCTCCAAATGTGTGGCTGTCTGCATGTCAATCTGCATCTCTGACTTTTTGGTTTTCTTTCTATCTGAAACTGTAGCTGGTTTTTTAGCTATGTACAACGGTTTGACTTCATTTTGCAACTGTGTGAGGCCTGCTTTCTATCCATCAGCAGCTGTACGTATGTGAGTACCCGTATGCCACTGTGGAACAGGTAAGTGATAATTCAGTTTCTATACATATATTGACTTTCTTTTTTGTCATCCAGGTTCTCTGGAATCCATGATATCCTCAATCCCTGAAGGTGTATCCAGCTAAGAAGGGTTAGGTGCTCCGGCTCTGTTTGCATTCCTTTTTTCACCCAACGCTCACTCACTTCAGCTGGATAACAAGGTAAATGCATGTTACCTGTTAACAATAATAAATGTAATGTATCTTCAAACATAGATATAAATTTACACTGGTGATAGGCTGCCTTTCCCCAACACATTCTCATCGTCAATCTCCTAATTTGTTGCTCTCTGCATGTCCATCTGTATCTCTGGCTTTTTGGTTTTCATTCCATCTGAAGCTGTTGCTGGCTTTTTATCTATGTTCAACTGTTTGACTTTCTTTTTGCAACTGTGTGAGGCCTGCCTTCCATCCATCAGCAGCTGTATGTATGTGAGTATCTGTATGCCACTGTGGAACAGGTAAGTGATAATTCAGTTTCTATACATATATTGACTTTCTTTTTTGTCATACAGGTTTTCAGGAACCCATGATATACTCAATCCCTAAAAGTGTATCCAGCTAAGAAGGGTTAGGTGCTCCGGCTCCCTCTGCATTCCTTTTTTCACCCAACGCTCACTTACTTGAGCTGGATTACAAGGTAAGAACATGTTACCTGTTAACAATAATACATGTAATGTATCTTCAAACATAGATACACATTTACACTGGTGATGGGCTGACTTGCCCCAACACAGTCTCATCATCCATCTCCAAATATGTGGCTGTCTGCATGTCCATCTGCACCTCTGGCGTTTTGGTTTTCTTTCCATCTGAAGCTGTGGCTGGCTTTTTATCTATGTTCAACTTTTTAACTTTGTTTTTGCGAATGTGTGAGGCCTGCCTTCCATCCATCAGCAGCTGTATGTATTTGAGTATCCGTTTGCCACTGTGGAACAGGTAAGTGATAATTCACTTTCTATACATATATTGACTGTCCTTTTTGTCATACAGTATTTCAGAAACCCTTGATATCCTCAATCCCTTAAAGTGTATCCAGCTGAGAAGGGTTAAGTGCTCCGGCTCCCTCTGCATTCTTTTTTTCACCCAACGCTCCCTCACTTCAGATGGATTACAAGGTAAGAACATGTTACCTGTTTGCAACAATACATTTAATGTATCTTCAAATATACATACAAATTTACACTGGTGATGGGCTGCCTTGCCCCAACACAGTCTCATCATTCATCTCCAAATCTGTGGCTGTCTGCATGTCCATCTGCATCTCCGGCTGTTTGCTTTTCTTTCTATCTGAAGCTGTGGCTGGTTTTTTATCTATGTACAACTGCTTGACTTCATTTTGCAAATGTGTGAGGCCTGTTTTCTATCCATCAGCAGCTGTATGTATGTGAGTATCCGTGTGCCACTGTGGAACAGGTAAGTGATAATTCAGTTTCTATACATATATTGACTTTCTTTTTTGTCGTACAGTTTTTTAGGAACCCATGATTTCCTCAATCCCTGAAGGTTTATCTATCTAAGAAGGGTTAGGTGCTCCGGCTCCTTCTGCATTCCTTTTTTCACCCAATGCTCACTCACTTCAGCTGGATTACAAGGTAAAAGCATGTTATCTGTTTACAATAGTACATTTAATGTATCTTCAAACATAGATACAAATTTACACTGGTGATGGGCTACATTGCCCCAACACAGTCTCCTCATCCATCTCCAAATGTGTGGCTGTCTGCATGTCCATCTGCATCTCTGGCTTTTTGGTTTTCTTTTCTTTCTGAAGATGTGGCTGGCTTTTTATCTATGTTCAACTGTTTGACTTTCTTTTTCAACTGTGTGAGGTCTGCTTTCTATCCATCAGCAGCTGTATGTATTTGGGTATCCGTATGCCACTGTGGAACAGGTAAGTGCTAATTCTGTTTCTATACATATATTGACTTTCTTTTTTGTCATACAGGTTTTCAGGGAGCCATGATATCCTCAATCCCTGAAAGTGTATCCATCTAAGAAGGGTTTGGTGCTCCGTCTCATTCTGCATTTTCTTTTACCCAACACTCACTTGCTTCAGCTGGATTACAAGGTAAAAGCATGCTATCTGTTTACAATAATACATTTGATGTATCTTCAAACATAGATATAAATTTACACTGGTGATGGGCTGCCTTGCCCCAACACAGTCATCATCCATCTCCAAATGTGTGGCTGTCTGCATGTCAATCTGCATCTCTGACTTTTTGGTTTTCTTTCTATCTGAAACTGTAGCTGGTTTTTTAGCTATGTACAACGGTTTGACTTCATTTTGCAACTGTGTGAGGCCTGCTTTCTATCCATCAGCAGCTGTACGTATGTGAGTACCCGTATGCCACTGTGGAACAGGTAAGTGATAATTCAGTTTCTATACATATATTGACTTTCTTTTTTGTCATCCAGGTTCTCTGGAATCCATGATATCCTCAATCCCTGAAGGTGTATCCAGCTAAGAAGGGTTAGGTGCGCCGGCTCTGTTTGCATTCCTTTTTTCACCCAACGCTCACTCACTTCAGCTGGATAACAAGGTAAATGCATGTTACCTGTTAACAATAATAAATGTAATGTATCTTCAAACATAGATATAAATTTACACTGGTGATAGGCTGCCTTGCCCCAACACATTCTCATCGTCAATCTCCTAGTTTGTTGCTCTCTGCATGTCCATCTGTATCTCTGGCTTTTTGGTTTTCATTCCATCTGAAGCTGTTGCTGGCTTTTTATCTATGTTCAACTGTTTGACTTTCTTTTTGCAACTGTGTGAGGCCTGCCTTCCATCCATCAGCAGCTGTATGTATGTGAGTATCTGTATGCCACTGTGGAACAGGTAAGTGATAATTCAGTTTCTATACATATATTGACTTTCTTTTTTGTCATACAGGTTTTCAGGAACCCATGATTTCCTCAATCCCTGAAAGTGTATCCATCTAAGAAGTGTTAGGTGCTCCGGCTTCCTCTGCATTCCTTTTTTCACCCAACGCTCACTCGCTTCAGCTGGATTACAAGGTAAAAGCATGTTATCTGTTTACAATAATACATTTAATGTATCTTCAAACATAGATACAAATTTTCACTGGTGATGGGCTGCCTTGCCCCAACACAGTCTCATCATCCATCTCCAAATCTGTGGCTGTCTGCATGTCCATCTGCATCTCTGGCTGTTTGGTTTTCTTTCAATCTGAAGCTGTTGCTGGCTTTTTATCTATGTTCAACTGTTTGACTTTCTTTTTGCAACTGCGAGATCTGCTTTCTATCCATCAGCAGCTGTATGTATGTGAGTATCCGTATGCCACTGTGGAACAGGTAAGTGATAATTCAGTTTCTGTACATATATTGACTTTCTTTTTTGTCATACAGGTTTTCAGGAACCCATGATATCCTCAATCCCTGAACGTGTATCCAGCTAAGAAGGGTTAGGAGCTCCGGCTCTTTTTGCATTCCTTTTTTCACCCAACGCTCACTCACTTCAGATGGATAACCAGGTAAAAGCATGTTACCTGTTAACAATAATACATGTAATGTATCTTCAAACATAGATATAAATTTACACTGGGGATGGGCTGCCTTGCCCCAACACAGTCTCATCATCCATCTCCAAATGGGTGGCTGTCTGCATGTCCATCTGCATCTCTGACTTTTTGGTTTTCATTCCATCTGACGTTGTTGCTGGCTTTTCATCTATGTTCAACTGTATGACTTTCTTTTTGCAACTGTGTGAGGCCTGCCTTCCATACATAAGCAGCTGTTTGTATGTGAGTATCCGTGTGCCACTGTGGAACAGGTAAGTGATAATTCACTTTCTATCCATATATTGACTGTCCTTTTTGTCATACAGTATTTCAGAAACCCTTGATATCCTCAATCCCTTAAAGTGTATCCAGCTAAGAAGGGTTAAGTGCTCCGGCTCCCTCTGCATTCTTTTTTTCACCCAATGCTCCCTCACTTCAGATGGATTACAAGGTAAGAACATGTTACCTGTTTGCAACAATACATTTAATGTATCTTCAAATATACATACAAATTTACACTGGTGATGGGCTGCCTTGCCCCAACACAGTCTCATCATTCATCTCCAAATCTGTGGCTGTCTACATGTCCATCTGCATCTCTGACGTTTTGGTTTTCTTTACATCAGAAGCTGTGGCTTGCTTTTTATCTATGTTCAACTGTCTGACTTTCTTTTTGCAACTGTGTGAGGTCTGCTTTTTGTCCATCAACAGTTGTATGTCTGTGAGTATCCGTATGCCACTGTGGAACAGGTAAGTGATAATTCAGTTTCTATACATATATTGACTTTATTTTTTGTCATCCAGGTTTTCAGGAACCCATGATATACTCAATCCCTAAAAGTGTATCCAGCTAAGAAGGGTTAGGTGCTCCGGCTCCCTCTGCATTCCTTTTTTCACCCAACGCTCACTTACTTGAGCTGGATTACAAGGTAAGAACATGTTACCTGTTAACAATAATACATGTAATGTATCTTCAAACATAGATACACATTTACACTGGTGATGGGCTGACTTGCCCCAACACAGTCTCATCATCCATCTCCAAATGTGTGGCTGTCTTTATGTCCATCTGCATCTCTGGCGTTTTGGTTTTCTTTCCATCTGAAGGTGTGGCTGGCTTTTTATCTATGTTCAACTGTTTGACTTTATTTTTGCAACTGTGTGAGGCCTGCCTTCCATCCATCAGCAGCTGTATGTAAGTATCCGTGTGCCACCGTGGAACAAGTAAGTGATAATTAAGTTTCTATACATATATTGACTTTCTTTTTTGTCATACAGGTTTTCAGGAAGCCATGATATCCTCAATCCCTAAAAGTGTATCCAGCTAAGAAGGGTTAGGTGCTCCGGCTCCTTCTGCATTCCTTTTTTTACCCAACGCTCACTTGCTTCAGCTGGATTACAAGGTAAAAGCATGTTACCTGTTTACAATAATACATTTAATGTATCTTCAAACATAGATACAAATTTACACTGGTGATGGGCTACCTTGCCCCAACACAGTCTCCTCATCCATCTCCAAATGTGTGGCTGTCTGCATGTCCATCTGCATCTCTGGCTTTTTGGTTTTCTTTCCATATGAAGCTGTGGCTGGCTTTTTATCCATGTTCAACTGTTTGACTTTCTTTTTGCAACTGTGTGAGGTCTGCTTTCTATCCATCAGCAGCTGTTTGTATGTGAGCATCCGTATGCTACTGTGGATAAGGTAAGTGATAATTCAGTTTCTATACATATATTGACTTTCTTTTTTATCATACAGGTTCTTGGGAATCCCTGATATCCTCAATACTTGAAAGTGTATCCATCTAAGAAGGGTTAGGTGCTCCGGCTCCTTCTGCATTCCTTTTTTCACCCAACGCTCACTCACTTCAGCTGGATTACAAGGTAAAAGCATGTTACCTATTTACAATAATACACTAAATGTATCTTCAAACAAAGATAAAAATTTACCGCGGTGATGGGCTGCCTTGCCCAAACACAGTCTCATCATCCATCTCCAAATGTGTGGCTGTCTGCATATCCATCTTCATCTCTGGCGTTTTGGTTTTCTTTCCATCTGATCTGATCTATGTTCAACTGTTTGACTTTCTTATTGTAACTGTATGAGGCCTGCTTTCTATCCATCAGCAGCTGTACGTATGTGAGTACCCGTATGCCAGTGTGGAACAGGTAAGTGATAATTCAGTTTCTATACATATATTGACTTTCTTTTTTGTCATACAGGTTTTCAGGAACCCATGATTTCCTCAATCCCTGAAGGTTTATCTATCTAAGAAGGGTTAGGTGCTCCGGCTCCTTCTGCATTCCTTTTTTCACCCAACGCTCACTCACTTCAGCTGGATTACAAGGTAAAAGCATGTTACCTGTTCACAATAATACATTTAATGTATCTTCAAACATAGATACAAATTTACACTGGTGATGGGCTGCCTTGCCCCAACACAGTCTCATCGTCAATCTCCTAATGTGTGGCTATCTGCATGTCCATATGTATCTCTGGCGTTTTGGTTTTCTTTCCATCTGAAGCTGTTGCTGGCTTTTTATCTATGTTCAACTGTTTGACTTTCTTTTTGCAACTGTAAGATCTGCTTTCTATCCATCAGCAGCTGTATGTATGTGAGTATCCGTGTGCCACTGTGGAACAGGTAAGTGATAATTCAGTTTCTATACATATATTGACTTTCTTTTTTGTCATACAGATTCTCTGGAACCCATGATATCCTCAATCCCTGAAGGTGTATCCATCTAAGAAGGGTTAGGTGCTCCGGCTCCTTCTGCATTCCTTTTTTCACCCAACGCTCACTCACTTCAGCTGGATTACAAGGTAAAAGCATGTTACCTATTTACAATAATACACTTAATGTATCTTCAAACAAAGATAAAAATTTACCGCGGTGATGGGCTGCCTTGCCCCAACACAGTCTCATCATCCATCTCCAAATGTGTGGCTGTCTGCATATCCATCTTCATCTCTGGCGTTTTGGTTTTCTTTCCATCTGATCTGATCTATGTTCAACTGTTTGACTTTCTTATTGTAACTGTATGAGGCCTGCCTTCCATCCATCAGCAGCTGTATGAATGTGAGTACCCGTATGCCACTGTGGAACAGGTAAGTGATAATTCAGTTTCTATACATATATTGACTTTCTTTTTTGTCATACAGGTTTTCAGGAAGCCATGATATCCTCAATCCCTGAAAGTGTATCCATCTAAGAAGTGTTAGGTGCTCCGTCTCATTCTGCATTTTTTTTTTACCCAACGCTCACTTGCTTCAGCTGGATTACAAGGTAAAAGCATGTTACCTGTTTACAATAATACATTTAATGTATCTTCAAACATAGATACAAATTTACACTGGTGATGGGCTACCTTGCCCCAACACAGTCTCCTCATCCATCTCCAAATGTGTGGCTGTCTGCATGTCCATCTGCATCTCTGGCTTTTTGGTTTTCTTTCCATATGAAGCTGTGGCTGGCTTTTTATCCATGTTCAACTGTTTGACTTTCTTTTTGCAACTGTGTGAGGTCTGCTTTCTATCCATCAGCAGCTGTTTGTATGTGAGCATCCGTATGCTACTGTGGATAAGGTAAGTGATAATTCAGTTTCTATACATATATTGACTTTCTTTTTTATCATACAGGTTCTTGGGAATCCCTGATATCCTCAATACTTGAAAGTGTATCCATCTAAGAAGGGTTAGGTGCTCCGGCTCCTTCTGCATTCCTTTTTTCACCCAACGCTCACTCACTTCAGCTGGATTACAAGGTAAAAGCATGTTACCTATTTACAATAATACACTAAATGTATCTTCAAACAAAGATAAAAATTTACCGCGGTGATGGGCTGCCTTGCCCAAACACAGTCTCATCATCCATCTCCAAATGTGTGGCTGTCTGCATATCCATCTTCATCTCTGGCGTTTTGGTTTTCTTTCCATCTGATCTGATCTATGTTCAACTGTTTGACTTTCTTATTGTAACTGTATGAGGCCTGCTTTCTATCCATCAGCAGCTGTATGTATGTGAGTATCCGTTTGCCACTGTGGAACAGGTAAGTGATAATTCAGTTTCTGTAGATATATTGACTGTCCATTTTGTCATACAGTATTTCAGAAACCCTTGATATCCTCAATCCCTAAAAGTGTATCCAGCTAAGAAGGGTTAGGTGCTCTGGCTCCCTCTGCATTCCTTTTTTCACCCAACGCTCACTTACTTCAGCTGGATTACAAGGTAAAAGCATGTTACCTGTTTACAATAATACATTTAATGTATCTTCAAACATGAATACAAATTTTCAGTGGTGATGGGCTGCCTTGTCCCAACACAGTCTCATCATCCATCTCCAAATGTGTGGCTGTCTTTATGTCCATCTGCATCTCTGGCGTTTTGGTTTTCTTTCCATCTGAAGGTGTGGCTGGCTTTTTATCTATGTTCAACTGTTTGACTTTCTTTTTGCAACTGTGTGAGGCCTGCCTTCCATCCATCAGCAGCTGTATGTGAGTATCCGTGTGCCACCGTGGAACAAGTAAGTGATAATTAAGTTTCTATACATATATTGACTTTCTTTTTTGTCATACAGGTTTTCAGGAAGCCATGATATCCTCAATCCCTAAAAGTGTATCCAGCTAAGAAGGGTTAGGTCCTCCGGCTCCTTCTGCATTCCTTTTTTTACCCAACGCTCACTTACTTCAGCTGGATTACAAGGTAAAAGCATGTTACCTGTTTACAATAATACATTTAATGTATCTTCAAACATAGATACAAATTTACACTGGTGATGGGCTGCCTTGCCCCAACACAGTCTCATCATCCATCTCCAAATGTGTGGCTGTCTGCATGTCCATCTGCATCTCTGACTTTTTGGTTTTCATTCCATCTGAAGTTGTTGCTGGATTTTCATCTATGTTCAACTGTCTGACTTTCTTTTTGCAACTGTGTGAGGCCTGCCTTCCATACATAAGCAGCTGTTTGTATGTGAGTATCCGTGTGCCACTTTGGAACAGGTAAGTGATAATTCACTTTCTATACATATATTGACTGTCCTTTTTGTCATACAGTATTTCAGAAACCCTTGATATCCTCAATCCCTTAAAGTGTATCCAGCTGAGAAGGGTTAAGTGCTCCGGCTCCCTCTGCATTCTTTTTTTCACCCAACGCTCCCTCACTTCAGATGGATTACAAGGTAAGAACATGTTACCTGTTTGCAACAATACATTTAATGTATCTTCAAATATACATACAAATTTACACTGGTGATGGGCTGCCTTGCCCCAACACAGTCTCATCATTCATCTCCAAATCTGTGGCTGTCTGCATGTCCATCTGCATCTCCGGCTGTTTGCTTTTCTTTCTATCTGAAGCTGTGGCTGGTTTTTTATCTATGTACAACTGCTTGACTTCATTTTGCAAATGTGTGAGGCCTGTTTTCTATCCATCAGCAGCTGTATGTATGTGAGTATCCGTGTGCCACTGTGGAACAGGTAAGTGATAATTCAGTTTCTATACATATATTGACTTTCTTTTTTGTCGTACAGTTTTTTAGGAACCCGTGATATCCTCAATCCCTGACGGTGTATCCATCTAAGAAGGGTTAGGTGCTCGGGTTCCCTCTGCATTCCTTTTTTCACCCAACGCTCACTCACTTCAGCTGGATTACAAGGTAAGAACATGTTATCTGTTTACAATAATTCATTTAATGTATCTTCAAACATAGATACAAATTTACACCGGTAATGGGCTGCCTTGCCCCAACACAGTCTCATCGTCAATCTTCTAATGTGTGGCTGTCTACATGTCCATCTGCATCTCTGACGTTTTGGTTTTCTTTACATCAGAAGCTGTGGCTTGCTTTTTATCTTTGTTCAACTGTCTGACTTTCTTTTTGCAACTGTGTGAGGTCTGCTTTTTGTCCATCAACAGTTGTATGTCTGTGAGTATCCGTATGCCACTGTGGAACAGGTAAGTGATAATTCAGTTTCTATACATATATTGACTTTATTTTTTGTCATACAGGTTTTCAGGAACCCATGATTTCCTCAATCCCTGAAAGTGTATCCATCTAAGAAGTGTTAGGTGCTCCGGCTCCCTCTGCATTCCTTTTTTCACCCAACGCTCACTTACTTCAGCTGGATTACAAGGTAAAAGCATGTTACCTGTTTACAATAATACATTTAATGTATCTTCAAACATGAATACAAATTTTCACTGGTGATGGGCTGCCTTGTCCCAACACAGTCTCATCATCCATCTCCAAATGTGTGGCTGTCTGCATGTCAATCTGCATCTCTGGCAGTTTAGTTTTCTTTCTATCTGAAACTGTGGCTGGCTTTTTATCTATGTTCAACTTTTTGACATTTTTTTTGCAACTGTGTTAGGTCTGCTTTCTATCCATCAGCAGCTGTATGTATGTGAGTATCCGTGTGCCACTGTGGAACAGGTAAGTGATAATTCAGTTTCTATACATATATTGACTTTCTTTTTTGTCATACAGGTTTTCAGGAACCCATGATTTCCTCAATCCCTGAAGGTTTATCTATCTAAGAAGGGTTAGGTGCTCCGGCTCCTTCTGCATTCCTTTTTTCACCCAATGCTCACTCACTTCAGCTGGATTACAAGGTAAAAGCATGTTATCTGTTTACAATAGTACATTTAATGTATCTTCAAACATAGATACAAATTTACACTGGTGATGGGCTACATTGCCCCAACACAGTCTCCTCATCCATCTCCAAATGTGTGGCTGTCTGCATGTCCATCTGCATCTCTGGCTTTTTGGTTTTCTTTTCTTTCTGAAGATGTGGCTGGCTTTTTATCTATGTTCAACTGTTTGACTTTCTTTTTCAACTGTGTGAGGTCTGCTTTCTATCCATCAGCAGCTGTATGTATTTGGGTATCCGTATGCCACTGTGGAACAGGTAAGTGCTAATTCTGTTTCTATACATATATTGACTTTCTTTTTTGTCATACAGGTTTTCAGGGAGCCATGATATCCTCAATCCCTGAAAGTGTATCCATCTAAGAAGGGTTTGGTGCTCCGTCTCATTCTGCATTTTCTTTTACCCAACACTCACTTGCTTCAGCTGGATTACAAGGTAAAAGCATGCTATCTGTTTACAATAATACATTTGATGTATCTTCAAACATAGATATAAATTTACACTGGTGATGGGCTGCCTTGCCCCAACACAGTCATCATCCATCTCCAAATGTGTGGCTGTCTGCATGTCCATCTGCATCTCTGACTTTTTGGTTTTCATTCCATCTGACGTTGTTGCTGGCTTTTCATCTATGTTCAACTGTATGACTTTCTTTTTGCAACTGTGTGAGGCCTGCCTTCCATACATAAGCAGCTGTTTGTATGTGAGTATCCGTGTGCCACTGTGGAACAGGTAAGTGATAATTCACTTTCTATCCATATATTGACTGTCCTTTTTGTCATACAGTATTTCAGAAACCCTTGATATCCTCAATCCCTTAAAGTGTATCCAGCTAAGAAGGGTTAAGTGCTCCGGCTCCCTCTGCATTCTTTTTTTCACCCAACGCTCCCTCACTTCAGATGGATTACAAGGTAAGAACATGTTACCTGTTTGCAACAATACATTTAATGTATCTTCAAATATACATACAAATTTACACTGGTGATGGGCTGCCTTGCCCCAACACAGTCTCATCATTCATCTCCAAATCTGTGGCTGTCTACATGTCCATCTGCATCTCTGACGTTTTGGTTTTCTTTACATCAGAAGCTGTGGCTTGCTTTTTATCTATGTTCAACTGTCTGACTTTCTTTTTGCAACTGTGTGAGGTCTGCTTTTTGTCCATCAACAGTTGTATGTCTGTGAGTATCCGTATGCCACTGTGGAACAGGTAAGTGATAATTCAGTTTCTATACATATATTGACTTTATTTTTTGTCATCCAGGTTTTCAGGAACCCATGATATACTCAATCCCTAAAAGTGTATCCAGCTAAGAAGGGTTAGGTGCTCCGGCTCCCTCTGCATTCCTTTTTTCACCCAACGCTCACTTACTTGAGCTGGATTACAAGGTAAGAACATGTTACCTGTTAACAATAATACATGTAATGTATCTTCAAACATAGATACACATTTACACTGGTGATGGGCTGACTTGCCCCAACACAGTCTCATCATCCATCTCCAAATGTGTGGCTGTCTTTATGTCCATCTGCATCTCTGGCGTTTTGGTTTTCTTTCCATCTGAAGGTGTGGCTGGCTTTTTATCTATGTTCAACTGTTTGACTTTATTTTTGCAACTGTGTGAGGCCTGCCTTCCATCCATCAGCAGCTGTATGTAAGTATCCGTGTGCCACCGTGGAACAAGTAAGTGATAATTAAGTTTCTATACATTTATTGACTTTCTTTTTTGTCATACAGGTTTTCAGGAAGCCATGATATCCTCAATCCCTAAAAGTGTATCCAGCTAAGAAGGGTTAGGTGCTCCGGCTCCTTCTGCATTCCTTTTTTTACCCAACGCTCACTTGCTTCAGCTGGATTACAAGGTAAAAGCATGTTACCTGTTCACAATAATACATTTAATGTATCTTCAAACATAGAAACACATTTACACTGGTGATGGGCTGCCTTGCCCCAACACAGTCTCATCGTCAATCTCCTAATGTGTGGCTATCTGCATGTCCATATGTATCTCTGGCGTTTTGGTTTTCTTTCCATCTGAAGCTGTTGCTGGCTTTTTATCTATGTTCAACTGTTTGACTTTCTTTTTGCAACTGTAAGATCTGCTTTCTATCCATCAGCAGCTGTATGTATGTGAGTATCCGTGTGCCACTGTGGAACAGGTAAGTGATAATTCAGTTTCTATACATATATTGACTTTCTTTTTTGTCATACAGATTCTCTGGAACCCATGATATCCTCAATCCCTGAAGGTGTATCCATCTAAGAAGGGTTAGGTGCTCCGGCTCCCTCTGCATTACCTTTTTCACCCAACGCTCACTCACTTCAGCTGGATAACAAGGTAAAAGCATGTTACCTGTTAACAATAATACATGTAATGTATCTTCAAACATAGATATAAATTTACACTGGGGATGGGCTGCCTTGCCCCAACACAGTCTCATCATCCATCTCCAAATGGGTGGCTGTCTGCATGTCCATCTGCATCTCTGACTTTTTGGTTTTCATTCCATCTGAAGTTGTTGCTGGCTTTTCATCTATGTTCAACTGTATGACTTTCTTTTTGCAACTGTGTGAGGCCTGCCTTCCATACATAAGCAGCTGTTTGTATGTGAGTATCCGTGTGCCACTGTGGAACAGGTAAGTGATAATTCACTTTCTATACATATATTGACTGTCCTTTTTGTCATACAGTATTTCAGAAACCCTTGATATCCTCAATCCCTTAAAGTGTATCCAGCTAAGAAGGGTTAAGTGCTCCGCCTCCCTCTGCATTCTTTTTTTCACCCAACGCTCCCTCACTTCAGATGGATTACAAGGTAAGAACATGTTACCTGTTTGCAACAATACATTTAATGTATCTTCAAATACACATACAAATTTACACTGGTGATGGGCTGCCTTGCCCCAACACAGTCTCATCATTCATCTCCAAATCTGTGGCTGTCTGCATGTCCATCTGCATCTCTGGCTGTTTGCTTTTCTTTCTAATTGAAGCTGTGGCTGGTTTTTTATCTATGTACAACTGCTTGACTTCATTTTGCAACTGTGTGAGGCCTGTTTTCTATCCATCAGCAGCTGTACGTATGTGAGTATCCGTGTGCCACTGTGGAACAGGTAAGTGATAATTCAGTTTCTATACATATATTGACTTTCTTTTTTGTCGTACAGTTTTTTAGGAACCCGTGATATCCTCAATCCCTGACGGTGTATCCATCTAAGAAGGGTTAGGTGCTCGGGCTCCCTCTGCATTCCTTTTTTCACCCAACGCTCACTCACTTCAGCTGGATTACAAGGTAAGAACATGTTATCTGTTTACAATAATATATTTAATGTATCTTCAAACATAGATACACATTTACACTGGTGATGGGCTGCCTTGCCCCAACACAGTCTCATCATCCATCTCCAAATGTGTGGCTGTCTGCATGTCCATCTGCATCTCTGACTTTTTGGTTTTCATTCCATCTGAAGTTGTTGCTGGATTTTCATCTATGTTCAACTGTCTGACTTTCTTTTTGCAACTGTGTGAGGCCTGCCTTCCATACATAAGCAGCTGTTTGTATGTGAGTATCCGTGTGCCACTTTGGAACAGGTAAGTGATAATTCACTTTCTATACATATATTGACTGTCCTTTTTGTCATACAGTATTTCAGAAACCCTTGATATCCTCAATCCCTTAAAGTGTATCCAGCTGAGAAGGGTTAAGTGCTCCGGCTCCCTCTGCATTCTTTTTTTCACCCAACGCTCCCTCACTTCAGATGGATTACAAGGTAAGAACATGTTACCTGTTTGCAACAATACATTTAATGTATCTTCAAATATACATACAAATTTACACTGGTGATGGGCTGCCTTGCCCCAACACAGTCTCATCATTCATCTCCAAATCTGTGGCTGTCTGCATGTCCATCTGCATCTCCGGCTGTTTGCTTTTCTTTCTATCTGAAGCTGTGGCTGGTTTTTTATCTATGTACAACTGCTTGACTTCATTTTGCAAATGTGTGAGGCCTGTTTTCTATCCATCAGCAGCTGTATGTATGTGAGTATCCGTGTGCCACTGTGGAACAGGTAAGTGATAATTCAGTTTCTATACATATATTGACTTTCTTTTTTGTCGTACAGTTTTTTAGGAACCCGTGATATCCTCAATCCCTGACGGTGTATCCATCTAAGAAGGGTTAGGTGCTCGGGTTCCCTCTGCATTCCTTTTTTCACCCAACGCTCACTCACTTCAGCTGGATTACAAGGTAAGAACATGTTATCTGTTTACAATAATACATTTAATGTATCTTCAAACATAGATACAAATTTACACCGGTAATGGGCTGCCTTGCCCCAACACAGTCTCATCGTCAATCTTCTAATGTGTGGCTGTCTACATGTCCATCTGCATCTCTGACGTTTTGGTTTTCTTTACATCAGAAGCTGTGGCTTGCTTTTTATCTATGTTCAACTGTCTGACTTTCTTTTTGCAACTGTGTGAGGTCTGCTTTTTGTCCATCAACAGTTGTATGTCTGTGAGTATCCGTATGCCACTGTGGAACAGGTAAGTGATAATTCAGTTTCTATACATATATTGACTTTATTTTTTGTCATACAGGTTTTCAGGAACCCATGATTTCCTCAATCCCTGAAAGTGTATCCATCTAAGAAGTGTTAGGTGCTCCGGCTCCCTCTGCATTCCTTTTTTCACCCAACGCTCACTTACTTCAGCTGGATTACAAGGTAAAAGCATGTTACCTGTTTACAATAATACATTTAATGTATCTTCAAACATGAATACAAATTTTCACTGGTGATGGGCTGCCTTGTCCCAACACAGTCTCATCATCCATCTCCAAATGTGTGGCTGTCTGCATGTCAATCTGCATCTCTGGCAGTTTGGTTTTCTTTCTATCTGAAACTGTGGCTGGCTTTTTATCTATGTTCAACTTTTTGACATTTTTTTTGCAACTGTGTTAGGTCTGCTTTCTATCCATCAGCAGCTGTATGTATGTGAGTATCCGTGTGCCACTGTGGAACAGGTAAGTGATAATTCAGTTTCTATACATATATTGACTTTCTTTTTTGTCATACAGGTTTTCAGGAACCCATGATTTCCTCAATCCCTGAAGGTTTATCTATCTAAGAAGGGTTAGGTGCTCCGGCTCCTTCTGCATTCCTTTTTTCACCCAATGCTCACTCACTTCAGCTGGATTACAAGGTAAAAGCATGTTATCTGTTTACAATAGTACATTTAATGTATCTTCAAACATAGATACAAATTTACACTGGTGATGGGCTACATTGCCCCAACACAGTCTCCTCATCCATCTCCAAATGTGTGGCTGTCTGCATGTCCATCTGCATCTCTGGCTTTTTGGTTTTCTTTTCTTTCTGAAGATGTGGCTGGCTTTTTATCTATGTTCAACTGTTTGACTTTCTTTTTCAACTGTGTGAGGTCTGCTTTCTATCCATCAGCAGCTGTATGTATTTGGGTATCCGTATGCCACTGTGGAACAGGTAAGTGCTAATTCTGTTTCTATACATATATTGACTTTCTTTTTTGTCATACAGGTTTTCAGGGAGCCATGATATCCTCAATCCCTGAAAGTGTATCCATCTAAGAAGGGTTTGGTGCTCCGTCTCATTCTGCATTTTCTTTTACCCAACACTCACTTGCTTCAGCTGGATTACAAGGTAAAAGCATGCTATCTGTTTACAATAATACATTTGATGTATCTTCAAACATAGATATAAATTTACACTGGTGATGGGCTGCCTTGCCCCAACACAGTCATCATCCATCTCCAAATGTGTGGCTGTCTGCATGTCCATCTGCATCTCTGACTTTTTGGTTTTCATTCCATCTGACGTTGTTGCTGGCTTTTCATCTATGTTCAACTGTATGACTTTCTTTTTGCAACTGTGTGAGGCCTGCCTTCCATACATAAGCAGCTGTTTGTATGTGAGTATCCGTGTGCCACTGTGGAACAGGTAAGTGATAATTCACTTTCTATCCATATATTGACTGTCCTTTTTGTCATACAGTATTTCAGAAACCCTTGATATCCTCAATCCCTTAAAGTGTATCCAGCTAAGAAGGGTTAAGTGCTCCGGCTCCCTCTGCATTCTTTTTTTCACCCAACGCTCCCTCACTTCAGATGGATTACAAGGTAAGAACATGTTACCTGTTTGCAACAATACATTTAATGTATCTTCAAATATACATACAAATTTACACTGGTGATGGGCTGCCTTGCCCCAACACAGTCTCATCATTCATCTCCAAATCTGTGGCTGTCTACATGTCCATCTGCATCTCTGACGTTTTGGTTTTCTTTACATCAGAAGCTGTGGCTTGCTTTTTATCTATGTTCAACTGTCTGACTTTCTTTTTGCAACTGTGTGAGGTCTGCTTTTTGTCCATCAACAGTTGTATGTCTGTGAGTATCCGTATGCCACTGTGGAACAGGTAAGTGATAATTCAGTTTCTATACATATATTGACTTTATTTTTTGTCATCCAGGTTTTCAGGAACCCATGATATACTCAATCCCTAAAAGTGTATCCAGCTAAGAAGGGTTAGGTGCTCCGGCTCCCTCTGCATTCCTTTTTTCACCCAACGCTCACTTACTTGAGCTGGATTACAAGGTAAGAACATGTTACCTGTTAACAATAATACATGTAATGTATCTTCAAACATAGATACACATTTACACTGGTGATGGGCTGACTTGCCCCAACACAGTCTCATCATCCATCTCCAAATGTGTGGCTGTCTTTATGTCCATCTGCATCTCTGGCGTTTTGGTTTTCTTTCCATCTGAAGGTGTGGCTGGCTTTTTATCTATGTTCAACTGTTTGACTTTATTTTTGCAACTGTGTGAGGCCTGCCTTCCATCCATCAGCAGCTGTATGTAAGTATCCGTGTGCCACCGTGGAACAAGTAAGTGATAATTAAGTTTCTATACATTTATTGACTTTCTTTTTTGTCATACAGGTTTTCAGGAAGCCATGATATCCTCAATCCCTAAAAGTGTATCCAGCTAAGAAGGGTTAGGTGCTCCGGCTCCTTCTGCATTCCTTTTTTTACCCAACGCTCACTTGCTTCAGCTGGATTACAAGGTAAAAGCATGTTACCTGTTCACAATAATACATTTAATGTATCTTCAAACATAGAAACACATTTACACTGGTGATGGGCTGCCTTGCCCCAACACAGTCTCATCATCCATCTCCAAATGGGTGGCTGTCTGCATGTCCATCTGCATCTCTGACTTTTTGGTTTTCATTCCATCTGAAGTTGTTGCTGGCTTTTCATCTATGTTCAACTGTATGACTTTCTTTTTGCAACTGTGTGAGGCCTGCCTTCCATACATAAGCAGCTGTTTGTATGTGAGTATCCGTGTGCCACTGTGGAACAGGTAAGTGATAATTCACTTTCTATACATATATTGACTGTCCTTTTTGTCATACAGTATTTCAGAAACCCTTGATATCCTCAATCCCTTAAAGTGTATCCAGCTAAGAAGGGTTAAGTGCTCCGCCTCCCTCTGCATTCTTTTTTTCACCCAACGCTCCCTCACTTCAGATGGATTACAAGGTAAGAACATGTTACCTGTTTGCAACAATACATTTAATGTATCTTCAAATACACATACAAATTTACACTGGTGATGGGCTGCCTTGCCCCAACACAGTCTCATCATTCATCTCCAAATCTGTGGCTGTCTGCATGTCCATCTGCATCTCTGGCTGTTTGCTTTTCTTTCTAATTGAAGCTGTGGCTGGTTTTTTATCTATGTACAACTGCTTGACTTCATTTTGCAACTGTGTGAGGCCTGTTTTCTATCCATCAGCAGCTGTACGTATGTGAGTATCCGTGTGCCACTGTGGAACAGGTAAGTGATAATTCAGTTTCTATACATATATTGACTTTCTTTTTTGTCGTACAGTTTTTTAGGAACCCGTGATATCCTCAATCCCTGACGGTGTATCCATCTAAGAAGGGTTAGGTGCTCGGGCTCCCTCTGCATTCCTTTTTTCACCCAACGCTCACTCACTTCAGCTGGATTACAAGGTAAGAACATGTTATCTGTTTACAATAATATATTTAATGTATCTTCAAACATAGATACACATTTACACTGGTGATGGGCTGACTTGCCCCAACACAGTCTCATCATCCATCTCCAAATATGTGGCTGTCTGCATGTCCATCTGCACCTCTGGCGTTTTGGTTTTCTTTCCATCTGAAGCTGTGGCTGGCTTTTTATCTATGTTCAACTGTTTAACTTTGTTTTTGCGAATGTGTGAGGCCTGCCTTCCATCCATCAGCAGCTGTATGTGAGTATCCGTGTGCCACCGTGGAACAGGTAAGTGATAATTAAGTTTCTATACATATAGTGACTTTCCTTTTTGTCATACAGATTCTCTGGAACCCATGATATCCTCAATCCCTGAAGGTGTATCCATCTAAGAAGGGTTAGGTGCTCCGGCTCCTTCTGCATTCCTTTTTTCACCCAACGCTCACTCACTTCAGCTGGATTACAAGGTAAAAGCATGTTACCTATTTACAATAATACACTTAATGTATCTTCAAACAAAGATAAAAATTTACCGCGGTGATGGGCTGCCTTTCCCCAACACAGTCTCATCATCCATCTCCAAATGTGTGGCTGTCTGCATATCCATCTTCATCTCTGGCGTTTTGGTTTTCTTTCCATCTGATCTGATCTATATTCAACTGTTTGACTTTCTTATTGTAACTGTATGAGGCCTGCCTTCCATCCATCAGCAGCTGTATGTATGTGAGTACCCGTATGCCACTGTGGAACAGGTAAGTGATAATTCAGTTTCTATACATATATTGACTTTATTTTTTGTCATCCAGGTTTTCAGGAACCCATGATATACTCAATCCCTAAAAGTGTATCCAGCTAAGAAGGGTTAGGTGCTCCGGCTCCCTCTGCATTCCTTTTTTCACCCAACGCTCACTTACTTGAGCTGGATTACAAGGTAAGAACATGTTACCTGTTAACAATAATACATGTAATGTATCTTCAAACATAGATACACATTTACACTGGTGATGGGCTGCCTTGCCCCAACACAGTCTCATCGTCAAACTCCTAATGTGTGGCTGTCTGCATGTCCATCTGCATCACTGGTTGTTTGGTTTTCTTCCTATGTGAAACTGTGGCTGGTTTTTTATCTATGTTCAACTGTTTGACTTCATTTTTCAACTGTGTGAGGCCTGCTTTCTATCCATCAGCTGCTGTATGTATGTGAGTATCCGTATGCCACCGTGGAACAGGTAAGTGATAATTCAGTTTCTATACATATATTGACTTTCTTTTTTGTCATACAGGTTTTCAGGAAGCCATGATATCCTCAATCCCTAAAGGTGTATCCTGTTAAAAAATGGTTAGGGGGTCCGGCTTCCTTTGCTTTCCTTTTTTCACCCAACGCTCACTCACTTCACCAGGATTACAAGGTAAAAGCATGTTATCTGTTTACAATAATACATTTAATGTATCTTCAAACATACATGAAAATTCACATTGATGATGGGCTGCCTTGCCCCAACACAGTGAGAGAAAATATGGTCTTTTCTAACATTACTTTCATGTGGTTTCAACTTGTTATCAAATGGTTATCTTAATCCTTTGTCTCACCTTTTGTTACCCTTCGTCTGCCGGCCTAAAGTGGTCACTCTCTTTGTATACCATCAACCCCCCCCTCAACTTCACCCACCTTCTACCCCTCTTTAAAGTGATAACTATGATACTCCAAGTGACCTATCCTTCATCCCCCTCCTACCCCTCCTTAAACTCCTCTTCATCAACCTTTCTCCTCCCACAATTTCCAATGTATATAAGGCCCTCTCAAAATACCCCTAATCAGACTGGGTTGACCGTGACCGATCGAGTTGTACATCTCTGTGTGTACCAATAAACTCATCAACACTGAAGATCCAGTCTCCTGACTCCTGAATCTGTCTCCTGGACGCCAGATTTCTAACAATTTGGTGCCGTGACCCGGATGGCCTACTGAAACCTTCTTGGTGAGTAAACGCCATTTCGAATCGAAGAGAAATTCTGGTTTCCTGAGACAGAGGAGTCAGTAAGTGTTAGCCTCTCTGAAAGAAGAGAAGTTATCTGTTTGTCACTGACAAAAACCTAGTGTTTTGTGGCTGTTATCCTCTCTGTTTTTGAGGGAAGTTTGGTTGTTTGTCACTGATAGAAACCTAGTGTTTGTGGCTGTTATCCTCTCTGTTTTTGAGGGAAGTTTTGTTGTTTGTCACTGATAGAAACCTAGTGTTTTGTGGCTGTTATCCTCTCTAAAGGAGAGAAGTTTGTTTTGTTACTGTTAAACGTAACGTTTGTAACCGGAATCCTCTCTGAATGGAGAGAGGTCTGTTTGTTACTGATGAGTTGTGTTTTTGTTCTTCTGTAGTTTAGTTAATAAGAAGAAAACTTGGTTTTGTTCTCCTGTTTCCTCACCATGTCCAGAAAAGGCCAACATACTCAGAATCTTGGTAAAGACTCATGGAAGCCTCTTAACTATAAAAGCAGCACCTTAGTTAAGGGAGGGACTGAAATGCCTCAGTGGACTGATTCTGATTTTGAAAAGGTAATCAATGGCATAGTGAAGAAACATATTAATGAGCAAAAGATAACTCAGTACTTTTCCTCCAAAGGTTTCTCTGCTGATAGAGAATGGACTTTTGCTGAGTGTAAGGTAGCTTTAGGTTATGGCCTTAAGCATGACTCAGTGAAGAAGTGTCTTTTTGTAATTAAGCAATACTGGAAATGCAAGTTAAAGTCTATGGAAGATGAGTTAAAGGAAGCTCAGGGAAAGATCTTAGAACTAATTAGTGAATGCAGACGGCATAAAACAGCTACCATAAATGCCAATAGAACATGTAAGACACTTCAGCAAAACCTGACAGAAGTTGAACAGCAGCATGCTAGTTGTAAAACTAAATCAAGGTGCCAGTGTCCTTCTGTTGCCCCTCCAGCAGGTCAGCCATGTTACACAGAGGATGGAGATTCTCAAGTAACAGTAAGGCTGTATCCTGAATTATCTGTAAACGACAAAGGCAATGAGACTGTTCATTCTGATGGATCAGAATCTTCATCTTCTGACAAGGGTTCTGAACATGCTAGTGCAAGGCGAGTTCAGATGAGACCTGTAACCATTGTATCTTCTGAGGTACTTAATCATGCAAAATGCAGAGGTACTGAAACCAGAGTAGAAATTGGTCATGTTCCTTTAGATGCAGATACTTTGGACAAGTTGTCCAAGGAGTTTAAGCATCCAAGGAAAATGGGGCTTGATTTCATTGACCTCATGCATAAGAAAAGGAATCTCTACTCTTTGCACCCCAATGATGCTGTAGCTATAGCAAGCCAGGTACTTAACGTTGCAGACAGTAGACAGCTTGCTAAAAAGGTGTTAAATGCTATGGGTAACAATGGCCAGAACCTTGAAGGGGGATGGAAAGCTTTCAATGATTGGATTAGCTGTCAATGCCATAAAGCAACTGACTGGACACAGATAACCAAATGTAGACAAAGAAAGGGAGAGTCTGCAGCAGACTTCTGTGAGAGATTTGAAAGAGTCTTTTTGCGTCACTCAGGCATTCATCAATACAATGGTGATAACATTGACAGTACAACTGATGGTCCCCATTTTGGACAGCTGGTTGAGTCACTACGGACAGATCTAAAACAAGCTCTGGTGACTGCTGTTCCAAATTGGCGGCAAACTAAGTGGAGTGACCTTAAGAATGAACTTGACCGATTGGACATTGATCTAGAACCATGCCATGTTCCAGCATCAATCCATGTCCTCAAAGAGACTAGCTCTAACTCAGATGCAAGCAAGAGGTTCTCTAATCAGAAGAAACAATGTCATTACTGTCATCAAATTGGTCACTTTTCTAGAGTATGTCGCAAAAAGCGGGCAGATAGCCACAATATGGGTGCAAGGTTGAGAGACAACCTAGTGGGAAATTCTTCGGGGGGGTTTTCACAGGGAAGCCCAGCAGGGATTTCACAAGAGCAATTGTCTTTGACGTTAAGGACCTTGCAGGGAGTCACAGAGCAGTTGTTTCTGATATTCAATGGAATACAGAGAGTCATAGGGACATCAACAGTTCCTCCTGCTGTGGTTTAAACTAAACTGTCCACAGAATTGAACTCACCATACTTACTGTAGCATATTAATGACACCCAAGTAGTGTGAATGAGAAAATGCATATCAAATGCATGAATGCACTTTTTTTTTATTCTTTTTTACTGTTTTTTATGTAAGCAAGGGACATAAGGTCCTGATGCAGTTCAGTTGTGTTGTGCTGGTGTACATATTCTGGACAATGTTACCCAGGGTTCTAGAGGAATTGTGCCTTGTAGAAAAGCTGCAGTTATCGCAATGTCACTGCCAAGCACAGTGCACTAATTGCCAAGCTTTCTTAGGCCTTGTAAGTAATGCTACATTTTTAAAAACCACTATACGATCTGCTTAAAGATAACCCTGGGCAACATGGCCCTATTGTAGATTTAGAGTGAACACTAGAGTGAACCACTGATCTGTGGAATAATAGATATGGCTAAATAATGGTGTGAAAATTTCTCCAGATGATGTGACACTAGCATTACACTACCTGGTTACACTAGTGTTTCAGAAATGTTTTCAGAACTAACAAGATTAGTTAGCCAAAACTGTGCTACTTGCTGAAAGGTCAATGGATCTTGGTGAGGAAACAGTGACGAACAGTCCTTAGAACTTAGATGGGGTGGCCCATTTCAGGTTATGCTAATCACTGATTCAGCAGTGAAATGTAAAGGAAACAGTTATTCATGTTTCTTACTGTAAGGTTGTATCTGCTCATCAGAACGAAATAATAGGGTCAGTAAAGAGAAGAGGTGGGTAATGCACAGAGCCTCAGGGAAGAACTATGGTTTTTATGCCATAGGGGCCAACCCTTTGGTGAAGACTTTCAACACACTATGCATTACCAAAGCAGCCTCCTCTGAGGGACAGATAGTGGGGATGAGCAGGTAAACTAATGGTGAAAAATTCCCAACAACAATGAACAGTTTACTGCGCAATGTTACTTCTGTGTTACAGATCAGTTGGAGCCAGACAGTGCTCCTGTTCATTGAGAATGGCAAGAATAGTTTTTGACACATTGCACCCAAGCTTCAGACTCGAAGAACCAACTGACCACTGGACTACTTGGATGATCTACCATCGACTGATGTTTACAAACATAACTTGGACACACACTGTGACTAATCACAGACACAGAAGAAAACTCTCTATGGTATTTTTCAGGAAGTTGCAGCCATGGATAACATGGACATTCTTTAGCATAATAATATAGAAATAGGCACTGCCCTGTTTTTGTATAGTTATTGCCTTTTATTTTGTTTGTTTTTGTTTTCGACTTCTTATTGTACATATGTATTGTACCTAGTAGTCTTAATATTGTTTTGTGATTCTCCATGAGGGAGAATCAAAGGGGGAATTGAGAGAAAATATGGTCTTTTCTAACATTACTTTCATGTGGTTTCAACTTGTTATCAAATGGTTATCTTAATCCTTTGTCTCACCTTTTGTTACCCTTCGTCTGCCGGCCTAAAGTGGTCACTCTCTTTGTATACCATCAACCCCCCCTCAACTTCACCCACCTTCTACCCCTCTTTAAAGTGATAACTATCACCCCCTATTGTTGACACTCCAAGTGCCCTCAACTTCACCCACCTCCTACCCCTCTTTAAAGTGATAACTATGATACTCCAAGTGACCTATCCTTCATCCCCCTCCTACCCCTCCTTAAACTCCTCTTCATCAACCTTTCTCCTCCCACAATTTCCAATGTATATAAGGCCCTCTCAAAATACCCCTAATCAGACTGGGTTGACCGTGACCGATCGAGTTGTACATCTCTGTGTGTACCAATAAACTCATCAACACTGAAGATCCAGTCTCCTGACTCCTGAATCTGTCTCCTGGACGCCGGATTTCTAACAGTCTCATCATCAATTTCCAAATGTGTGGCTGTCTGCATGTCCATCTGCATCTCTGACTTTTTGGTTTTCTTTCCATCTGAAAGTGTGGCTGGCTTTTTATCTATGTTTAACTGTTTGATTTTCTTTTTGCAACTGTGTGAGGTTTGCCTTCCATCCATCAGCAGCTGTATGTATGTGAGTATCCGTATGCCACTGTGGAACAGGTAAGTGATAATTCAGTTTCTATACATATATTGACTTTCTTTTTTGTCATACAGGTTTTCAGGAACCAATGATATCCTCAATCCCTAAAATTGTGTCCATCTAAGAAGGGTTAGGTGCTCCGGCTCCCTATTTCTCCCTTTTTCACCCAACTCTCACTCACTTCAGCTGGATTACAAGGTAAAATCATGTTACCTGTTTACAGTAATACATTTAATGTATCTTCAAACATAGATACACATTTAAACTGGTGATAGGCTGCCTTGCCTCAACACAGTCTCATCATCAATTTCCAAATGTGTAGTTGTCTGCATGTCCATCTGCATCTCTGACTTTTTGGTTTTCTTTCCATCTGAAGATGTGGCTGGCTTTTTATCTATGTTCAACTGTTTGACTTTCTTTTTGCAACTGTGTGAGGCCTGCCTTCCATCCATCAGCAGCTGTACGTATGTGAGTATCCGTTTGCCTCTGTGGAACAGGTAAGTGATAATTCACTTTCTATACATATATTATAAATAATACATTTAATGTATCTTCAAACATAGATACAAATTTACACTGGTGATGGGCTGCTTTGCCCCAACACAGTCTCATCATCCATCTCCAAATGTGTGCTGTCTCAGACGTCACAATAACGCTATGTGTTTGCAGTAGCTAAACTTAGCGAAGCAGCAGCAGCTGCAGAAGCAGCTGTGGACTATATCCTTTCTAACACTTGTCAAGAGTGTACCTTACCTTTACCGTGCCATAGATGATGAGGTATATTCCTTCAGGCTGGTCATTTTCACGCATGATGGTCTCGCCAGACTTAAAATGCAACAGCTTGGAAACTTTCTAAAAACAACAGCAGGACCAATCCATCAAAATCCAAAATCATGCATTTTGGGTCTATGCACTAGATAGTAATAATAATAATTATTTAAACTTTATCTGTACTTCTGAAACAGCATATGTCAACTCATACTGTTCCACAATATATAACTGTATATTGAGAATGATACTATATTAGTGTAACAGTCTCAAACATATACTTATCACTTGTTATAAGTGTGTTGACCTATAAAACTCTATATAACCTTAGAATAAACCTAAATAAATATAAAGTCAGTGATCAGAATGTTCTGTTGATCAGTAAAGTTATAGATATGCTAGTTAGAGCAGCACAGCTAGGAAAACACAGGTTTGAGTGCTGATCTTTTATGAGCTCCAGACTCTGTTTGACTTTAATGAAGGACTGATTAGATAAAATAGGTGTTGGTTGGGAAGTGAACATATCTGTCTTCCTCCAGGACAGCACTGGAAATGGATGACTATTTGTATGTGGAGCAGTGTTTAATGTGAGGTTCTTTTTGAACAAATAAAAACTTAAATAAAATACTGTATTTATACACCAAAGAGCCAAACATTCGAAACCTCATCTACTGTTGCCTACACTAGACACGCGAGTGTCGGAAATGGACCTTGAACCTTGAGGAGCAATGAGGGGTGGTCTGTTTTTTTGGAAGATCACATCGTGTGTGTGCTCTATTTAGCACAGATACCACCTTCAGGAAGTCTGAGCTGTTTTGGCAGCACATGGAAGAACAACAGCATACTACCCCTCATAATGTTTTGGCTCATTGGTGTAGAAACCTGCATTTAGGTCTCTATTTCAGCTCCTTAATTAAATACTTTAGGTTCTACCTTCAAATACAGAATCTGAGGAATGCTGTTATGAAGCCATG
The DNA here is from genome assembly GCF_030463535.1 of Salminus brasiliensis. NCBI lineage: Eukaryota > Metazoa > Chordata > Actinopteri > Characiformes > Bryconidae > Salminus > Salminus brasiliensis. Next base: position 18,742,701 of record NC_132896.1, read on the forward strand.
GCACATTTTACAGGACCTCCATGTGTATCGGCATCAGGATGGCCGGAATCAGGGAAATCCCTGATGTACTTCATATTTTTTTCAATGACCTGATCAAAACAACAAACAAGTAGAAATTATTAACTTAACAGCAGTGAGCTGGAATCTGGAATTACGACAGAAAGTAGTGACAAAAAGTGTTTTTTTTTTTTACCTTCTCAAGTTTTGAGGCTTCCACTTCATCTACATGTCCTGCTGAATCAAATGTTTGGATGGTTTCTCTTTTGGAGTTGAGAATCGATCGAAGGGCCTTCCTGGTCATCACTGAGATGGCAATCTCCGGAAAGCTTTTCTGAAGCAGATCTGCAGACACAAAATGTTTCACATGGACTTACAAAAGCTGTCAAACGTGAGTGGTCACTGATTTCTGATCTTCTTCAATTGAGTAAGACAATAAATCCTTGCAAAGGTGTAGTGATGATAAAGCAGCTGTGAACTAAAGCTGAGGGTATACTGATGATCAGGTTCTTTATTGGTCTAAAAAGCAGGTGTGGCCTAAACAACGATCTGACAGTTTTCTTTTCCAGACTATTGTAAAAGCCCATCCTACAGAGAAAACCTTCATTTGTATTAAAGGGCTACAATACGTCTTCCTATGTTTAGTGGCTGCTTTGCAGTTTGGGGCGTTTTCACACTCTCAGTCCGGTTAAATCGGACTCTGGTTCGTTTTCACCCTTTGTTTGGGCAGGTGAGAATACCTGCCAGTAACCGGTAACTCAGATCCAGACCAAAACAACCGCACAAGGAACCTCTGGAGCGGTTCATTTGTGGTGAGAAGGTGATCTGACCTCGTTCTGCAGGTGCAGTTTAACCAGGTATCCTGCCTGATCATTACTACAGCTATGAACAGACACCATCTCCGCTGCTGCTCCATGTTAAACTGCACAGAAATCTGCACTAGACCTTCTTCCTGTATTTACTGTCTTGCTCCGCTCCCAACAAGTCTGACCAATCAGCAGAGAGAACATTATCACATGGTTTGATGGGACACATTTTGGTGTGCTTGGATTTTTCCCTCCAAGTTTACAAACTCCTAACTGATTCAGACCAGAGCGAATCAGCTGTAGGCCAAGTTTCCAAACATGGACAGTTTGGACGGGAGGGTGAACGGTGCGCTGTGAAACCTTGTTGGCATCAAGCTCTTTTATTTCATAATAGTGAGGTCTATTCAGTTTTCAATGGTTCGGGCCTTTTAAATATATTCTGAGAAGCTGTACTGCATGTCTTCCAGTATGACTGAAAACAAACTGGATGTAGATGTTCTCAGACCACAAAGCCAGTGTGGTCTCTCTCTCCGGTCCATATTAGTTGTGCACTGCGGGAGAATCAATATCCATTTCAATCCAATCCGTGTTTCGATTGCGGACCGGCACAAGAATACCATTTTGATGCTAATCAAGTGTTACGTGGCTGTCGCGAAAAGACGGGCACTGCTAAGAATGTGGCTTTGTGGCATTCTGTCCAGCGGTGCTCCTGTAATCCGTTTCTTTGCAAAAGGTCAAGACTATTCGGTAAGCCCTCTGCATCATGCTGTCTGCCTCTGTGCATTTATCATATTATGTTTTATTTTCTGAAAAAAAAGAAAAGAAAAGAAAAAATCAAAAATGTTCAAATGATTGGGCTGATCACCCGAGTCTGGGGTCAATAATCAGACATGTTTAGGATCTGTGCTTCTTTAGTTTGCAACCGGAAATGCTAGGCTAACGATGCTAATAAACACAAGATCTAGACTGTCACCAACGTTTGCGCCATAAATACCAACAACAACTTCTTTAGCTTCAAATAAACCCAAAAAGTGTTTAAAAACGTCACCCTGTAGGAAATGTAACTGGAATAATTACAGACACACTATAAAGACGTGGTGTAAATGTAAATAAAGGGCTTACCGATCTCTATAGCAGCATACTTCATGTCCCTCTCCAAAAGGCTCTTTACTTGCTGAAGAAAGAAAAGTGACTGAACTAATTAGTTGATCAGGAATAATAATTCATTAATTAAAATCTCTTTCATCAGTGTGTAATTTCACTAAACCTAAACAGTGTGTTGAATGTGTGTCTATTAACCGTGGTAGTTCCTAGACTCCAGGAGATTAAGCAACTATCACAGCTGCAAATGTTCCCAATAAAGAAAACACATGCAGTGAGCAGACAGAAGCTCCTTCTTGACGAGAGAGGTCAACTGAGAATATGTAGTTTGTAAACATAAAACTAGCTAATTGAGGAACTTCATTACTAATAATTCTATTTAGAATTACAGAACAGAAATATGAAATAGGTTTAGAATTAGACATGGGTAATATAGAGTTTTCTTAGGTGTTCTTAGGCTAATCAGACGGATAAATTTACCCCTAACTATTTGAGTCTATTTAAGTTTATTTGCACCTCAACAGCAGCCCTGAACTGAATTAAGTTCAATCTCCTGAATAAGGCAGAGACACAGTATATGGCTCCTACTCCCTATGCAATGCACTGCACAGGTCATTAGACTATGTGCAAATGCGCACACACACACACACACACACACACACACACACACAGCTTGTCTATTTCCTGTAGAGAACTACTGCCAATAGAATTGGACTCTCTGGAGCAGATCGTCATCATGAACCTATTGGCACCATGCTGCCTAATGCCAGGCGTGGGCTAGAGGGGTATAAAGCCCCCCAGCATTGAGCTGTGGAGCAGTGGAAGAGCTGTACTCTCTGGAATGATGGTGGAGCTCCATCCAGTACTTCTGGGATGAGTTGGGGGGTTGGAAATGAGGAGGGGTGGTGATCATCATCAAACATCCTGACCTCACTAATGTTCTTGCTGTAATCAAATCCTCATAGTAATGCTTCAAAATCTAGTAGAAAATCTTCTTCCCTGGACAGTAAAGACAGTTGCTCCAACAAAAGCAGGACAAACCTTTTCTAATTCTCCTGATTTCAGAATGAGCAGATGTCCCAATACTTTTGCCCATATGTGTATTAAAGGACCGATATATGACAGCGTTTTTACAACTCCTTTTATCCTGTATGCCCCTTTTGTCCTATTCTATTGGCAGTACTTCTCTACAGGGGCTAGACTAATCTCTCCATGACGTGACAATTCCATAAAACCAGTGAACAACAAAACACTTTACATTCTGCTGCCAAACTGGTGCTTGTTGACTTTATGCTGAATGAAGATTGTAAATAACACAGCTAAAACTGAATCTCCTACAGAAGCTCAAATGATAAACAGCACTCACCGCTGTAAGTGCAGCCGTGGTTAGGAGAACGGAGAAACATGATATTTTGTCGGTACCTCAGCAACTCTTTGGTCTTCGGTGATGTGGTCTATGATTTTGCTGATGTCCTCCAGTGCATTGATGTAGCCTGTTGCAATGTCATAGCCAAAGTTCACCTGTTTCTGAAACTCATGACAAAGTATTTTCACCAGGACCTGCGTGATTACCTGGAGGTAAACAAAGATCAAGTGCTACATTTATTACAGACCCGAACGCAGGCCAAAACACTGCTGAGTAACTGCACACTTCTTCATTAGAACTGTATTACACTGTGTGGCTTCTGCTCCCTTTACATGTATTTCTTTTTATTCTTCTGTAAACAGCAGCCAGTACAAGTATAAGTAATTCATAATAGTTCCAACAATCGTAAACATAAGCTTTCCTCAAAGCCATAGCCTGTCGAAACACACATCAATCAGATATGCATCATTCAGAACATGCAAGCTATTGCAGGTGACCAGCCACTGCCACAAACCACACCCTCATTTCTCTTACCCTCAACATAGCTTCACCAACGTAAAAGGCAAAGAAGACATAGTTTGCCACGCTGAGCTCCAGGTCGTACTTCGTGCTAACTTCAGGGATGAAGTCCAAAATGATGGTCAATAGGTTGAGCAGGATTACGATGCACATGAGAATGTTGAAGGGGGCACTGAAGACAATCTTGTAGCACAGCTTCAGCACGGCATTCCTGTCAAACCCAACATTGTATTATTCAGAAACCAAAATTCAGAAATTCCAAAATTCTTTACCTCTTAATCATCAGCATAACAGAAACATACGGTCTTATGCAAACGTTTAGGCACCAATGGCCAAATTCTTTTTTTCTCCAATCTAAAAGTTTTTTATTAGAGCAGTGGTAAACACAGCCCCCACGGCTAATCAAACATACTGTCAGGTCCGCGTCGCCGCGCCCGCCTCTTATGTTCATGTTCATGTCACGGACTTTTAGTTCTGGATTCACGTACAACGCCATGTTTTCTGTTTAATTGGGGTCACCTGAGAACTGGGGTATAAAGGGAGCAAACGCAATCTTCCCCTCGCCGAGAATTAAGGTTCCCAAGCCGACCTGGAGTGTCTGCGTCTGTGTACGGTCCGTTAGCCGACCGGGAGTGTTGGCGTCTTGGTACACTTGCTATGCCAACCTGGAGGGTTGGCTTCATGTTCAGGAGATTCGTGGCTGTCATTGGTGTTTCTCACGAGGGCGTCTGAGAGAGTTATCTTTTACTGGCCCTGCCAGTGGTTTTTGGTTCTAGCATTGTCTCCCTGTTTATCTTAACGGGCCTCAAAAAGTAAAGCACAGCATTCTTCTTTTAGGAAAAGTGAAAGAAGGTCCTACACAGATTAAACTGTAGGAGAGCTTCTACACACAACTCAGATTCACGCTAACTGAGTTTGAGCTGAACAGATCTTGGAGACGCAGCTCCCTCCATTGGTGAGGAAGACACACAGCGAGTTCTAGTTCTAGGTGTCATTAATCACGGCTGGCAGAAGTCACGTCACACTTGAGTCAGCTATGGGACGCATGTAACATCGCTAGTGCGGTGTTAGCACGGCCCGGCTCGCTCGTGGAAATTAGCATCAAACACTTTCAAGTGAATTGCAGGGTTTCTGTGTGGACCATGTTCATGATTTTGAGACTTTACATCATCTTTTATGACAGGACCATGGCAACAGCCTAAACTAGCTAACTGCATGCCAAAGTCGTTACAAAGTCGTGTCTAACCTGTTTGAGTTTGTTTTAAACAGACTTGAAGTGGATTCCAATAGGAATTATTTGGCACTACATTTATATGAAGGCCTCCTTGGCTTGGTTTGGGAAGAGTGTGATTTATGCATGCAGATTACACTGTGCTAACAGATGCTAGTGTTAAGTGCTACATTAGCCTTGTAGTTGCAGTGCAAGACTAAAGAACGAAACCGTTGCATAATTATTACGAGACACCGTGCGCTTGCTGGTCCTGATTTAGCAACACAGCAAATGTAAATAGAAGCCGTTCTAAGGGGTCAGTACCGACGCAGAACCGCACAGCATGGCTTTCGTAACCATCTGGTCCTGCAGTGGAAGAGGCCCATGTGTTCGTCTAGTGTCAAAGTGTAATTTCTCTGGTCTAGAAGAAATGGGGTTTGTCACTTACTTTGAAGGCTTGATGCATTTGATGACACCGATCCAGTTGATCAGTTTCCAGCACTTGATGCTGAAATGTTTTCCCCAATCCCAGTACATGTTTGTGTCATCAACACTCATGAACCTGAGGACTACACTACAGCACTCAAAATTACTCCACCTCCACTGTAAATGAGTGTAATCTCCAGATTCAGCTCACAATACCACTAGTAATGACTGCTGTCTCAGATGAATTCAACCCACTGAACATAATCCTGCACAAGAGCTAGGGGTGTGATTCAGAGGGCTGGGATGTGTTTTTAGAAGATGATTATCTTGATGAATTTACATTTGCATTGAAGGCATTTAGCAGCTGCTCTTCTCCAGAGCAACAACAAACGTGCTTCACCGTTCACTCAGAAAATACCCTTGGCTCGTTTGTAGAGGCTAGGATCCAAAAGCTTAGACTCTACTATTTGTGGTCTATATACTGACTTCTAAATTTAGTACTCTAGTAAGTAAGACGGCGTTTGAAGACAGCGAGTGAAAGGGCAAGATGGATTCAAACAAGTATCAGGAAATCCTAGAAGAAAAAAATCATGCCTTCTGTGAGGAGGCTGAAGCTTGGGTATCTTTGGACCTTCCAACAGGACAATGAGCCAAAACATACCTCAAAGTCCCCCAAGGCTTGGTTTAAGAAGTCCTGGAAGATTCTGGAGTGCCCATCACAGTCGCCTGACTTGAACCCCTGAACCCCATAGAAAATCTTTGGAAGGCGGCTGCAGCAGCAAACCCAGCAATATCGGTGAACTGGAGCCGGTGAACAGATCATTTTTTTCAAAATGCAATTTTGCTAATAAACCTAATTTGCAGGAATAATTCTGAGTGAAACTCTACACTAGGTGTTAAAAATATCTGTTGCTTTCAACCTTTTAAGAGAGAATGCCAGAACAGCAGGGTTAGCTTTTAAAAGTGTTCAGCAGTGTTTGTGTTTAGGTGAGCTCCTTTAGATCCTTCAGAGCTGTACTGTAGCTCTACTGAGACTCACCCATAGACTACTGTATCCAAACTAACAGGCCTCTTTGTTTAAACTAGATGGTGACAGACTTGTTGCAATGCATTGATTATTTGGCAAACTGGCGAATTGGAAATATTTACATCTATATCCTGTTCTGTATTTAGTTCTACTTCTACTAACATTTGTGTGAGTTCAGGAACCAAAGCAGCCATGATAATATGAATACAACTATTTTCTGTTACTATGCCTTTAATGCTAAATAAGCCTACATAAATAATATGTAAATAAGCTCTGTTCTGACTGGCTGCCCTGTTTTGCACCTCATTCAAAGAGCAGGCTGGACTGAAACACTGTTAATGAAGTAAATGTGAATGGGCAAACATATGTAAATGTGCCAGATTTTATGACATCACAACACAAAGAATATATTCAAAATGTGCTGTTTTTCTGCTTGGTTTCTATATGCAAACTGCATGGACTGAGTAGTAAACAGTACTTTACAATCCTTACATTATTACAGTTTTTACACACTACACCAAAAACTTCAATTTTATATTTAATATTTTTAAACATTTAGAAAAAACACTGCTTGCTTCCATACTTTTTGGCCTATAGTATAAGACAAATCACTATCATTATACATACTGCTACATACTGTCACGCCCGCTCCGCCGTGCCCGCCCCAGGGGCGGTCTCGGGCCGCAGCTCACAGGCGATCAAGAACTCCCCCTTCAAAGTCTTGTCATGGTCATGTCATGTTTAGTTAGTAAGTTGGTCTTTTTGAGTAACAGTGGTTGCAGAGGATGGTTAGTTGACAAAGGGTAACCGTAAGAAAGTTGGAAGAATGAAGTCGTCATTTGAACCAGAGTAATGGAACTAGAGAAAAGTAAGCAGGCGCTTTCTGTGGCCTTGGCGCTGTCGGGAAGAGCGAGGGAGTCGGTGTTGGAAAAAGCGGTAGATGACTTGAATAAAGACACTGGCATGAATTACTTGCGATTTGTTTCTCATAGAAGAAAAAGACAGAACATACAAGGCATACTCAAGTTTTGATCGATTATATAGTCCGCCATAGATGCACAATGTCTCTCATAATCAGAATTTTTGTGGGGTTTTTTTTTTCGAATTTTTCAACACCGGTACTCACGGATGCGTAAATCCAACATGGAACCTCCTGCCGTAGTATTAGCATTCAAACTGCTAGATACAGCATGCTTGGATGTGAAAGACTAACAGTTGGCTTTGACTGGTTTAGGGAAGAAAGTAGTCTGTGGTAACAGGAATGAACCAAGAAACCGCCCAAGTAAGAGCAAAGACGACAGGGAGGCAAGCCTTGGTCCCAAAATAATCAACAAAAGACACCACTGCCTTTAACCAATCCCTTGAAGGAGGGGACTTTTCAAAAAAAAAAAGATAAGATGATAATGTGTTTAAGGAAGTCACAGAAGAGGGACAACAGTGCAGTTATTTATCAAAGACAGTGGACACTTCAAACCATGGACAAAAACAAAAGAAAATGCATTACTACAAGGAACAAAAGTGGCACGTGACATTTATTTCAGGCTTCCACCGGAGGCTGACTGTAAAGGAATATTATGGAAATGTGTTTTATGAAATTTTCAACCAAAAGGAGGATTGTCAAATAACTCCGGTTCCACGCCAGAGGTTCCGTGTAAAAAGGTCCCTTTATTTCACAATCAACAGAAAGCAAACTTGGCAAAATGCTTTCAGTTTTACAATGAGACTTGCTGTTACTCACCACTCACTGGATCGGGAGAGCCCTTCGATCCTGACAAGAGACAGCCATCTCAGTAAACCACCGAGCCGACTCTCACCAGAAAAGAGGGGAAACCCGTCCTTTGTATCTTAAACAAAACGAAGAACTGTGTGTGGACGGGGACGGGGGCCAACCGCTCCCACCAGGCACAGTCTTCCCTTGACCCTTAATTCCAGTGGTTGATAACAGCACCCTCATGAAAAACATGTTATATAATTGATTATATAAATGTTAGTTTACAGTAGAACATAACCCGTGACTTAAAACAACTGTATAGGCCAGTTTCAACATATTGCTAATACATTATGACCATACCTTTAATATAAGGTGAACATGGACGCATTATATCGTTATATTCGGATATGTAGACCAAATTAGCATGGCTCTGCAGTGCACCTGCACCACTAACCTCATAACGCCCATCATAGTACAAACACCCTTTCAGCCTATCCAAAGAGAAATAGTGGAAATAGTGTTGAGAGCAGGAGGAAACGTGTCCAGAGTCGACCCAGCCGCTTTCTATTAAATTAATCTGGACCGCACCGTAATTGGGGTACTTGCCCGTAATTGTAGATGACTTCAAATGACTAATAACAAAAAAAGCACAAATACACCACAAATTACACATGGACCCTTCACAAGCCTCGGAAAAAGACACCTCCCTCTGTGAGGAAGAGAAGGACCAACTCAAGTCAAAGGCAGGCCAAATTCTCTGGGTAGCAAGAAAGATTAGGCCAGAGGTCATGTTTGATGCTAGTCACTTGGCATCAAGATTCAAAAAGGCAACTGTGAAGACAGTCCATGAAGCACACAGAATAGTGTGCAAACTGCAGTCCAAGGAGACTTCCAACACTTAGGCAGAGACAGTGCTCTTCAATTGACTGGTGTTCAGAAATGCCTCATTTGGAAATCTTTCAGATAGTGGGACTCAAGAAGGATATTTGATATTTGTCTGTCACAGATGATAAGCAGATCAGCATCATCAAAGAAATCACAGAAAGTTGAAAGATACTGTGGCACAGTACAAAAGAACAGCCTACAGATCTTACCAAAATGGCTAAATCAGCTAATAAGTTACTACATGCCCCAAGTGTAGGACAATGGAAACTTGATTAAAAATACATTTTGAAAAGACATAATGCTGCTTTTCAGTGCTATTCAAAAACACAGATTATATTTGTGTCACTTCTGTATACTCTGTTTAAATGGTTAAAAGGAGTTCTATCTGAATATACTTAAGCTTTTTTTTTTTTTTTAAATAAGTGAGAGAGTTTTGAAAGTCTTAAAGACATGCATTGTTTTTTTGTATTCTCTTACATTGGGAAAACAACATTGTACTATCAAGTGGAGGTGTAGTTCACTGTGATCTGGAGAAATAAAAGTTGCACTATAGCTTGTTAAGTTTGTCTTTGAGTAACAGCCGCCACCAAGACCACTTTAGCTTGAGTACCCGCAATACCGAAAACCTAGGGGAGCCCATGAATTTAGAATAAAACAGCGACAGCCTCTGTGAATTCTCACCAAGGACGTGACTAACATAGCCACAAAAGTGGTACCAAGTTTTCCATTAAAGAGTACAGTAGGCTTTATGACCTGTGGACCTATGTGGTTAAAGATGACAGTGGTGGTGGTGGCGGCGGCTGCAATGTGCGTTACAATATTCAAACACAGCATGAAATCCTTGGTCACTGTAATTATGATGTTTTCATGTTACAGGATGCAGTAGAGAACATGAAGGGTGATAAATTGAACCTCTGTTGGTATTCCTGGTACATTGATGCCCACAGGCTCTCTCCAGTGCGGGAATGGAGACGACGACCCTCTGTGTCTGGCGCGCTGGTAGTGCTGTAATTAAGACAACCCCGTTGGAGGAGTCACAGGTAGCCTCCAGCCTCGTCTTCCATCTGTAGAGTTTGAACTGCCACTACAACAGCAGCTGGATATGCTGGTCAATCTTGACAACCTTGCAGAGTGTTAGGAGAGCTCTGAAAGCCATATTCCTCAGAAGTAAATACAGACAGAAATGCCAACAATGGTTAGTGAGACAAAGTACTGTACAGTAACACTGGTAGCAGATTGCTTAAGGATTACAACAACTGGCTAAGATAAATAGGAAAGCTAATATTAAAGACTATAAAGTAGGAATGGTCGCTTGACGAAATTGATACCCATTTGAGACAGACATGCTAATTCTGCCTGTCACTGTTGACGCTCACAGCTAAAAGTGATCGGTTTCAGAGTACATGTCTGGTCACAATAACATGGTGCTAGCTTTTTCTACCAAATTTCTTTGATTCTGATTGAAGCAACACTGTCAAGGCTAGAACGGAGCACAGGCGACAGGTCATCTGTTACATGCTCTAGATCTTTAGGGTGAAGTGGTAAAATGGATGGATAAATCTGAAAGGTTTTTACTGAACACTTGCCGTCAATCATTTAGCTTCAGAGCTAGAAGTTTAGGTTGTAGCCACAAAAATGGTACCAACTTTGCCATTGAAGAGAACAATAGGTTTTATTACCTGAATGTGGTCAAAGATCACGGCGGTGGTGGGTTACAATATTCAAACGCAGCATGAAATCCTTGGTCACTGTAACTGAAAATCAAGGGTAAGATTGATAAATTGAACCTAAACTGTGAAATCTGCATTCAAGGGAAATCTGCTCAGAGTAGAAATAGAGAACCTGATGCACAAGCAAAAGCAGTACCTGAACTAGTAAATTCGACCTTCCTGATCCTATAGATCCAGTGTGCAAAAGAGGGTTGTTCTGCTCTGCCAACCACCAGTCCTTAGCAGTATCTGAAAGAACAGATGTTAAGGACCTCAGGGACACCAAGAGGCCTCACTGCTAGATATTCTTCACACCTATCGATAAAAGCTACAGCATCTTGTTCTGAACTGCCATATTTTGGAAAATAGAGGTTGATAGAGGCTGTATGCTTCAACACATTCTAATTACTCTCAGCTGTGTTTGCAGGAGTAGACGTTACAAGGTTGGGTATAGGATATGGGCTAGAAGCTGGGTTGCTGACGTGAAATCATGCGTTTAAACCGTATGTCCCGTCGTTTGAGGCAGTCTACTACGAACTGACCCAGTTTCTGCAATTGGCTTTTCAGATTTTGTTCAACTCTACCACATTCTCTTTCTACGTCATAAATTACCATCTCCAACAGGGCCATGAACGTCCTTTACCTGACTCAACTTCGCTGCATGGTTTCTGTGGCTTGTTCTAGTTTCTCTTCCATGTTTGAGACTCTTTCTCAGAGTTCGCTGTGTAGATCTGAGTAGATAGGGTTGTCTCCTGGGGAAGGTGGTGGTTGAGGGTAATCACCTAAGGGAATTACCACACAGGCAAGAAAAAAAGGTTTGTTGGCCATAAGTAGTTCATAAATATGTTAGAATCACAAAATCTTCTATAAGGTGGCACAGAATCTCCCTGTCTTTCTACATCCCTTCACACAGAAGATAAATTACTGATTAATGATTGGTCCATTTATGAAGCCCCAGTTATGGCCATAGCAGAAGGGTTAGAGTATAGGACTTGAGCCAAGAACAAATTCAGATCCATAAAAAAAAATCCCAATCCAGTCAATCAAACGCCTTCTCTGCATCAAAGGAGAGAATGGCACATGGTGCAACATTCTGGTGTGTCTGGCGAGTGATGGAATACATGGAATAATCGTCATACATTATTTAATCTGTCACGTGGTCCCACTGGGCCCTGATACTTGGTTGTTTTATAGCAGAATCTCCAATAAGAAGAGCAATAAGAACAATGAGAACACTGCCCTGAGGAGCTGTCCACAGTGACTAAGCAGGTGAAGGCAAAATCAAAGAGCTGAGGAACACAAACCTGTTAGCAGAGGTGAAAACCGTCTGTTGGTGGAGGAGCCCACAGCTTTTCCCGTGCCGGTAGTTCTGTAAATAGGACAACCCCATTAGAGAAGTCACAGGCAGCCTCCAGCCTTGTCTTCCGTCTGTGGAGTTTGCACAGCCTCTACAACAGCAGATGGATATGCTGGTCAAGCTAGAGACAGAAATGCAAACGATGGTTAGTGAGAGAAAGTACTCTACAGTCAGACATAGCAGCTCAAGGATTACAACTATAAAGTAGGGATGGTCGCTCAAACGAACTGACACCATTTGAGAGAGAAGTTCTGATTCTGCATGTTGACGTTCACACTTACGAGTGACCGGTTTCAGAGAACGTGTCTGGTCATTATACCATGGGTATTGGGTTGGGTTTGGGTTGTGCATAGAACTGAACTAAAAATTGTGCCGATGCCTCCACCACAACCACTTCTGCGTGAGTAACCTCATTAGCTAAAATCTGTGGAGAGCAAATGCATTTCGAATAAAGAAGCGATGGCTTCTGTGAATTCTCATGAAGGACATGACGAAACTTCCTGAAAACTAAAGGGTGAAACTGTAAAAGATACTGAGCGATGCTTGGCAGATTCTCGGTGGAACCTCCAAAACTGTGTTAGTCGGATTCGCTTCTCTGCACTTAAAAGAATCAACTCTGAGTGAGCCTTAAGAATGTAGAAACACACTTTAATCCTGCAGTAAACGTAATGCCGGCTGAAGCCTTCAAACCCTCTCATATGGTGTCATTGTAACGTAGTACATGTTCATCATGTGTTTGTGGAGTAAAGAAATGTAACATTCACTCATTGATCAGGCTGGTTTCAGTCGACTTTGATGTCCATATGCTGATAATGCGGATTTTCAGAGCCCACTGTGGTGAGGCTGGTGTGAAGCTGACAGACCCCATTGTTTAAAGGTAATAAACTCATTATATGTTCCTATAAGAACAACAACAACAACAACATGTGGAAAAAACATAAAATGAAAATCTATTTAAAAGAAAAAAATTGAACAGTGCATGCTCGTAGAAACTTACCTAAAGAATTCTGGACACATGCTGTGATGACCGCTGCAGTCATTGGCCAAAGTTGCTTAAAATAGCTGTTTGAAACAAACTCCATATGACATGTTTAACAGGGAGAAAGCCTAAACTTTCAAAAGATGAAAGTATTTGGATCAGCAGGCTACACTTACAGACATGACAGAAAGAAACTAGATTCAAAAAACAGGAGACCGTGGCTTTGCTCTTTGGTCCCTGATACGTTTTTTACAGTAGAATCTCCAACAATGAGAACACTGCTCTGAGCAGTCGTCCTTGGTGATTAAGCAGGTGAAGGCAAAGTCGAAGAACTGAGGAACCCCGAACTGGTTAGACCCCGTTGGAGGAGTCACAGGCAGCCCCCAGCCTCGTCTTCCGTCTGTGGAGTTTGGATTGCCGCTACAACAGCAGCTGGACATGCTGGTGAAGCTAGATGGCCTCTATGCAGAGCGTCTGGAGAGCGCTGCGAGCCATGTTCCTCAAATGTAAACACAGAGACAGGAATGCAAACGATGGTTAGCGAGACAAAAGTACTGTACAGTAACACAGACAGCAGACAGCTCAACGATTACGATTGGCGAAGATAAATAAGACAAAGCTAATACTAAACACTATAAAGTAGGGATGACCCCTCGACCAAACTAATAACATTTGAGTCAGAGAAATTATTTTTCTGCGGGACACTGTTGACATTCACAGCTACAAATGACTGGTTTCAGAGAACATATCTAGTTATTATACCATGGTGCTAGCTTTTTCTACCAAATTTCTTTGATTCTGACTGCTCCATTCTAGCCTTGACAATGTCGCAATCTTCAAAGTCTACAGATCCTCCGTTACACCCTCTAAATCTGTAGGGTGAGCCTTAAGAATGTAGAAACACACACTTTAATCCTGCAGTAAATGTAATGTTGGCGGAAGCCTTCAGAAACGAGTCTGAGAAAAAACCCTCTCATATAGTGTAACTGTTACATTTCTATACTCCACAAACACATGATGAACATGTACTACGTTACATTCACTCATTGATCAAGCTGGTTTCAATGGTCTTTGATGTCCATTTACCGAAACACGCTGGTTTTCATTGCCTTTGATGTCCATATGCTGATATCGCTGGTGTTGACAGACCCCATTGTTTAAAGGTAAAGAACCCACCATATGTTCCTATTCCCCAGGCAGTCAAATATGTAATAACCTGGAAAAACATGAAATAAAAATCCACAAAAAATAAACTCACAGTGCATGCTCGTAGCAATTTACCTAAGAATTCTAGCCACAGGTGCTCAAATGGCTTGGAGAGAGCCTAACCTTTCAAAAGATGAAAGTATTTGGATCAGCAGGCTACACTTACAGACATGACGGAAAGAAGCTAGATTCAAAAGGTGAAAGAGAATCTTTGCTGCTTTAGGATGTTGCTGCGTCAAACGGGGAGAACAGTAGAGAACGATGGTGCTGAAGGGGTCACGCAGCCGCAGCGCCAAGCTGTCTGGCGATGTCCAGGATACGAGCACCTGGAAAAAAACAGGAGACCGTGGCGTTACTCTTTGGGCCCTGATACGTTTTACAGTAGAATCTCCAACAATGAGAACACTGCCCTGAGGACGTCTCCTCTGTGACGAAGCAGGGGAAGGCGAAGTCGAAGAGCTGAGGACCTCGCACCGGCTAGCAGAGGTAAGACGACCCGCTGTCCGGTGCGCCAGTAGTGCTGTAACTAAGATCACAGGCAGTCTCCAGCCTCATCATCCGTCAGTGGAACAACAGAAGCTGGATATTTTGGTGAAGCTCGACTCCTTCCTTTCAGAGCGTCTGGAGTGTAAACACAAACGCAAACAATGGTTAGTAAGAAGTACTGTACAGTAAGACCGGCACCAGATAGCTCAACGATTACAACAACTAGATAAGATAAAGACAAATGCTAATATTAAAGACTATAAAGTAGGGATGATCGCGCGACCAAATTGATACCCATTTGCGACGGAGAAATTCTAATTCTGCGTGTCACTGTTGACGTTCACAGCTACAATTGATTGGTTTCAGAGAACATGTCTGGTTATTATACCGTGGTCCTAGCTTTTTCTACTCAATTTATTTAATTCTAAATTGGAGCAACATTGTCAAGGCTAGAACGGAGCACGGACTACATGTCATCTGTTACATGTTCCAGATCTTTAGGGTGAAATTGGAAAGGGATGGATTATTATGTTATTAATGACTCGGTGGAGGGTTGAGGGGTGATCATTATTTACTTATTTTTCATTATTATCCATTATCAAGAACATACAATATAAAACAGAGAAAAAGTGGGAGATTGTGTACACCACACACCCCGAGGCACCCCTCCCCAATGGCCAGCTCATCAGAAACAATTTGCAAGCAAAGGGAAAAGAAAAAGCCAGGTAAATTATGGAAAGATTGCAATCATTGAAACATCCGGAGTGCAGTCTCATCCGTTGCCACACAGGGAAGAAAAAAGGTTTGTTGGCCGTAAGAAGTTAATAATTACGGAAGATGGGGGAGTTTTAGTGCCACCTGGTGGAAGATTATGATCATTTCTACATCCCTCCACACAGAAAGTAAATTACTAATGACTGGTCCATACCTCAATTTACAATGTTTTAGAGGGATATTTGAATAAATTAAGCCTTGTAGTCTATGGGGAGCCATTCTACATGCAAGTCTTCGCATCAGGATTAAGCCAAGTGGTTAGAACCCGTGGTGATAACGGAAGACTATAATTTCAAGTTCAGAGCCGAGAGGCCCCCCATCAGTTTTACAATGTTAGAGGTTTAAATATTTGAATATAGGTCTCTTGCCACTCCTCGAATAAACCAAAATAACAATCACGTTTCTTCCAGAAATTCATGGGGGTGATGGAGGAATCATTGAGGCAAATAACGTTAAGTCTGGGAAGAACAAATTTTGTATTGTGCAGCAACATGGTGTTAAATCGCCATCTGGGCGCATGCTGTGAAACTGTGAAATGTTATCTTCGTAATATTAGGGTAATGATCAGACATCGAAAGAGGAGATATATCAGTTGAATACATCAGTTGTAGTAAGGAGGAAAATGTAAGATCATCAATTCTAGAGAATGATTTATGTCTGGCAGAAAATGTAGTATATTTTCTGGATGATGGGTTAAGGGCAGGCCAGACATCACCCAGTGTGAAATCAGAGAGGAACTTGTTTAAAACAGAGGTGGATTTGATTTGTGTATCAGAGAGAATTGCGTTGGAGCGATCTTGCAGATTATTAGCATCAATTAGTAACAGAGTCAAAATGGAGAGATATTTAGATAGGGCTGCAAAAAACTACGACCCAAATACAGCTGGGGCGTAGGCTGAGACAAAAGTGAGTTGCTATAATGTGAGAAATGTGCCCAGACGTGTCGCCGCCTGTATAACTAATCGATTACATTTTTCTCTTTCTTAGCAGAAGAGTACGCTGCCGCCTTAAAATATTTATTTGACATTCTAGACTCATTGGTAGGCAAGAGATTGGATTCTTGTAATAACGTAATATCTATTCTTTTTCTACTGAAAATATCTCAGTGCAAGCAAAGCAAAGCAAAAGACCCTCTTTGAAGGTGAATTCAGACACTGGACATTCTAAGACAATATTGTTAGTTCAGTCACAGACGTTTATAAATACTAGCACAAGTAATCCAGAATAAGCAGGAAAAGATGGAAAGTATATCTGAGAGGTTTGGGTGGTGATTAACAGATAAATGAAACAATGTCTTAAATAACAAGGAGAAACTGACCAGGAACAAACAACCCACAACCCAGGGTGCTCACAGAGAACAGGAAGAAAAGCCGTTCTTCTCTTAGAAGGGGAGGAGTGAAGGAGATGGGGCTGCTGGCCCTGCTTACCTTCAGTAGAAGCTGCCCATCCCGGTACCACAGGAGCTTGAAAATGAGGACCTGCTCGGAGTTTGCTGTGTCTTTCGAGCTTCTATAGACACAGTGAGCTCGATACAGGTCTGCCATTTTTGGGAGTTCAGATGAGTGGCTTTGCTTCATCTTTTTTTTTGATTGGGGAAGCAACTGGAGAGGGAAGTGGTCATGGTTTTACAGTAGACATCACAGCCATTCCATCACCAGTAAATGCCCCAAGTATCAGAGTTAAGAACAACAAAAAAGAACAGAAAAGCAAGAGTTCTAGCCATTCGCTACTATTCTGAGAATAATAGTAGTGAAAACCATTTCTCGGTGGAGAGGCACTTAGCTTTTCCTGGTTACACTGACGCCCACAGGCTCTCTCTAGAACAGGTCTGCAGACGACTCACTCTGTCTGGTGAGCCGGTAGGGCTGTGATTAAGACAACCCTGTTGGAGGAGTCACAGGGAGCCTCCAGCCTAGTCTTCCGTCGGTGTTTGGATGGTCTGGATGGACATGCTGGTCAAGCTAAACTGCCTCCTTGCAGAGTGTCTGAGGAACTCTGCAAGCCATGTTCCTCAAGTGTAAACAGACAAACACAAATGATGGTTAGTGAGACAAAGTACTGTACAGTAACTATAGCTCAAGGGTTACTGATGGCAAAGATAAATAAGACAAAGCTAATATTAAAGACTATAAATGATGTTCACAGCTACAATCTGATCGGTTTTGCTTTACTTTTGAGTAAAGCATCAATGAATTAAGCAGGGACAGTGCTGGATATGGAGACAGATATGACCGTGCAGTGATGTTCAAACAACATGCAAAACTTGACTTTAGAAGCTCTGGTCATTATGGTGTGAACATTATGGACAATGGAAAGAATAACATTCAAGTTCATGACACCAGCATCCTGACACCTGCTGAAGACGTCACTTTAAATTAATAAAAAAAAAAAAAATAAAGGCCTTGAGTCTCACGGTTACAAAATTCCGACAGTCTTGAAATAAATCTTGATGAAGCTTCATACAGTTCGGACATGCTTCTGCTGACAGGCTGCAGAGGCTTCTGGCTAGCTCAGGCAATAAAGATATGGAATGTGGCATAATTCTTTAAAGAACTGTTAATGAAATGTGAAACATGTCAGAGACACAGTAGGACCAGACCAAAGCCTTTACATTATTGACCAGTTCTCTCAGTTTAGCGCAGGCAGCATTCTGACCACAAAGTCCTCTAAAATGGTGAAACACTTCGTTCATGATTGGATTAGCCTGCATGGTCCACCTCAGAAACCTTTCAGTGATGATGGAGGAGAATTCAACAACGATTAAGTGAGAGGTATGGCAAAAATCTTCAACAGAGAAGTAAAGACAACAGCTGCATACAGCCCATGGAGCAATGGACTTGAAAGAGCACAACCAAACGCTCACTGAGATCATAATGAAAGTAAAGAAAAGTAACGGTTGAAACTGGGACACTGACAAGCCTCCTGCTTTAGAGGGCACCACAAAAAGTGAAGGAGCGGCAAAACACACTTCTGCTTCACATGCATGTAGAAAGGCTTTTATTGAAGCAGAATGTTCAGAAAGAATACAGAGAGCACAGCGGAAACTGCTTCATCACACAGATCTCCTCTTTAGGGGACTGTCCAAAGTAGAAAGGACCAGGAGTTGTCATTGGTCAGGATGGTGCAATGGCGTTGTCTGAGGTGGTGCACCCAGCTACAGGTTCCTCCATGTCTGACAGAAAAGTGAATGCAGAGAGTGAGGATCCAGGTGACAAAGGATAAATTAGAAAATGACCCAAATATTGTACATAAACAAGAGAACACGAGAGCTGCTGAGGACAACGTAGAGGGGACAGAAACTGGAACTGAAACGTGTGGTTCAAACTGAGCACACAGGCACAACCACTGGGGCACAAACAATTACATTATGGAAGTGTGTTTTATGAAATTTTGTACCAAAGGGAGGATCGTCAAATAACTCCGGTTCCACGCCAGAGGTTCCGTACAAAAAGGTCCCTTTATTTCACAATCAACACAAACTTGGCAGAATGCTTTCAGTTTTGCAATGAGACTTGCCGTTACTCACCACTCACTGGATCGGGAGAGCCCTTCGATCCTGATAAGAGACCGCCATCTCAATAAACCACCGAGCTGGACCTGCAGTTCCACTTAGCCGACTCTCACCAGAAAAGAGGGAAACCCGTCCTTTGTATCTTTAACAAAACGAAGAACTGTGCGTGGACGGGGACGGGGGCCAACTGCTCCCACCAGGCACAGTCTTCCCTTGACCCTTAATTCCAGTGGTTGATAACAGTACCCTCATGAAAAACAAGCTATATAATTGACTATATAAACGTTAGTTTACAGTAGAACATAACCTGTGACTTAAAATAGCTGTATAGACCCGTTTCAACATATTGCCAATACATTATGACCAGCAAGCATACCTTTAATATAAGGTGAACATGGATGCATTATATCTTTATCCTAGGCCTCTTTCTAGTGGTTACATCAAATAACCGAACAGTGAGTTGTTCATACGATACAGTGTGTACTAATTGGATGGAGTGCACCCTAAGGCGGCGTCAGCAGGGCAGAATTCATTCATATTACAAAATGTGTGTATGGTCTAGGAGATTCTTCATTGTACTGGTACGACAGAGTGAAGGAAATCGTGCTGAGAGCAGGAGGAAACATGTCCAGAGTCGACCCAGCCGCTTTCTATTAAATTAATCTGGACTGCACCGTAATTGGGGTACTTGCCTGTCATGTAGATGACTTCATATGACTAATAACAAAACAGCACAAATACACCACAAATTACATCCAACCCATACACATGGACCCTTCACAAGCCTCGGAAAAAGACACCTCCCTCTGTGAGGAAGAGAAGGACCAACTCAGGTCAAAGACAGGCCAAATTCTCTGGGTAGCAAGACAGATTAGGCCAGATGTCATGTTTGATGCTAGTCACTTGGCATCAAGCTTCAAAAAGGCAACTGTGAAGACGGTCCATGAAGCACACAGAATAGTGTGCAAACCCAAGGAGACTTCCAACACTTAGGCAGAGATAATGTTCTTCAGTTGATTGGTGTTCAGAAATGCCTCATTTGGAAATCTTTCAGATGGTGGGACTCAAGAAGGATATTTGATATTTGTCTGTCACAGATGATAAGCAGGAGATCAGCATCATCAAAGAAATCACAGAAAGTTGAAAGATACTGTGGCACAGTACAAAAGAACAGCCTACAGATCTTACCAAAATGGGGGCATCAGCTAATAAGTTACTACATGCCCCAAGTGTAGGACAATGGAAACTTGATTAAAAATACATTTAAAAAAGACATAATACTGCTTTTCAGTGCTATTAAAAAACAGATGTGTCGTTTCTGTATACCCTGTTTCAATGGTTAAAAGGAGTTCTATCTGAATATACTTAAGCTTTTTTTTTGTTAATAAATGAGAGAGTTTTGAAAGTCTTATAAAGACATGCGTTGTTTTTTGTATTCTCTTACATTGGGAAAACAACATTGTACTATGAAGTGGAGGTGTAGTTCACTGTGATCTGGAGAAATAAAAGTTGCACTATAGCTTGTGAAGTTTGTCTTTCTGAGTAACAGCCGCCACCACGACCACTTTAGCTTGAGTAATCGCAAAACCGAAAAACCATGAATTTAGAATAAAACAGCGCCAGCCTCTGTGAATTCTCACCAAGGACGTGACTAACATAGCCACTAAAACGGTACCAAGTTTGCCATTAAAGAGTACAATAGGCTTTATGACCTGAATGTGGTTAATGATCACAGTGGTGGTGGTGGCGGCTGCAATGTGCTTTACAATATTCAAACACAGCATGAAATCCTTGGTCACTGTAATTATGATGTTTTCATGTTACAGGATGCAGCAGAGAACATGAAAAGTTAAGATTGATAAATTGAACCTCTGTTGGCTCTCCAGTGCGGGAATGGAGACGACGACCCTCTGTGTCTGGCGCGCTGGTAGTGCTTTAATTAAGACGACTCTGTTGGAGGAGTCACAGGCAGTCTCCAGCCTCGTCTTCCATCTGTAGAGTTTGGACTGGCACTACAACAGCAGCTGGATATGCTGGTCAATCTTGACAACCTTGCAGAGCGTTCAGAGAGCCCTGAAAGCCATGTTCCTCAGAAGTAAATACAAACAGAAATGCCAACAATGGTTAGTGAGACAAAGTACTGTACAGTAACACTGGTAGCAGATTGCTTAAGGAGTACAACAGCTAGATAAGAAATAAGACAAAAGCTAATATTAAAGACTATAAAGTAGGGATGGTCGCTTGATCTAATTGATACCCATTTGAGACAGAACCCTATTTCATATAGAAAGGTGCATGCTAGCAGCAACTTACCTAAAGAAATCTGGTCATATGCTGTAACCGCTGCAGTCATTGGAAACAGGAGCTTAAATAGCAGTTTCAAACCAACTCCATATGACACGTAGACAGGGATTAAACCTAATCTTTTAAAAGATGAAAGCATTTGGATCAGTATGCTACACTTAAACAGGATTCAAAATGTGAAAGAATCTTTGCTGCTTCAGGATCTCGGTACGTCAGGGAGAATATCAGAGAACGATGGTGCCGAAGAGGTCACGCAAGGGAGCCAAGGGAAGCTGTCTGGTGACATCCAGGAAACGGGCATGTGGAAAACAGGAGATCATGGCATTACTCTTTGGGCCTCATTTTTTTTAATCAACTATTTTAATTTTTTTATTGTATGTAATAACATACAATATAAAACCAAAAAAAAGAAAAAGCTCATCAGAAACAAATGTGATATTAATATGCGGCACCATTTAAAAAGGAACTTGACTGGCTTGAGATAAGAGATAAGATGTATTGTCAAAAAGCTAAACAAACAATTTACTTACTTTTTCCAGTCAATTCCAGACCCAACATACAGCTCCGTAAATATTAAGAGACGACCCTACATGATCAATTTCTCTGGTTTTACTATTTATAGGCAATGTGTATATGGAAATTAATATTTAAACTGTGTTTCATAAACCATGGACAACATTTCCCCAAAATTCCAAATAAAACATTGCTATTTGGAACAGTTATTTGAAGAAAGGACATCTCAAATAATGCAAGAAAATAGTTACAATACAAAAGAAGTTATTAAAATGTAAACCAAGTACTTATATTTGAACTTTGAGAGCATTCCTCTTTGGGGCTAACTGGGACCTTGATATTACAATTTCTTTTCACCCCATGTACCACATGTGATGCGAATGACCGTCTCCTTTATTCAAAATTCACTATGGAGAAATAACCTTCACTGCCAATCACAGGTTGGCTCTCCACTAGTCTTTCACATTGATGTTGGGTGACTATACCATTCATATTGTGCAAATTCAGGTAACTCAGCTTTGTTTGATGAAATGCCTGAAATAAAATGGCTGCCATACACATGGACATCTTTGTCCTTACATTTGCATTTCTATGTGTATGGCAGCCATTTTATTTCAGGCATTTCATAAAAACAAAGCTGAGTTATTAGACTACTTGGACATCTTTGTCCTTACATTTGCATTTCTAAGTAGTCTAATTTGTTGCCAGAGCTGTATAACTGAGCCATGAAACGTTAGCCAGCATGAGCATAGCAGCGAGAAGTCGCACTGCACCCCTGTTATTATACAACATATCTACCTTATTTTAAATGCCAAGATGTACAAGGAAAATAAAAGAAATATAAAAGAGGGTTTCTCACCTAAAGAGAAGAGAACAGTAGGCATAAACTTACGCATCTAAAAACTAAGATGGTGTAACATGTGACATGTTGACAGGGAGAAGGCCTAACCTTTTAAAAGATGAAAGTAAAGGTAAATAAGACAAAGCTAATATTAAACACTATAAAGTAGGGACTTCTACAATAGAATCTCCAACAATAAAAACACTGGCCTGAGCAGTCGTCCTCGGTGACGAAACAGATGAAGGCGAAGAGCTGAGAAACGCCGAACTGGTTAGCAGAGGTGAAAACCGTCTGTTGGTGGAGGAGCAGTGTGGCCGGGAAAAGCTCCCTCTAGCACAGGTTTGCAGACGATGACCTCCTTCTGTCTGGTGCACCGTTAGTGCTGTAACTAAGACGACCCTGCTGGAGGAGTCACAGGCTCCATCCTGTCTCATCTTGGAGTTTGGACTGCCTCTATAACAGCAGCTGGACATGCTGGTCAAGCAAGATGGCCTCCTTGCATAACGAAGCTAGATTCAAAATGTGAAAGAGAATCTTTGTAGGGTACGACAAGAACAGTCCATTATACCTAGTCTACTATCCAGAGAAAGTCCTTAAACACAGGCTTGTGCAATTTTTCAAAATGTGTTACAGAACACCAGATTAAAATTGACCAGGCAATGGCACCTGATTATTTCCATGGGGAGAGGTGTGTACCCTCCCATGCCAACAGCTAACTGTGTTAATCAGACTCCAGAAAATGTCCAAGAGTCTCAAACTGGATACTGTGTACCGTGTCTGTCTCCCTCTGTTTAAATGCCATCTTGAACATCAAAAAGAGAAAGGAATTTCTCTAAAAAGTATTTAGCTGACTGCGTCAGATATTGAAGACCAGACCTGATCAATACTGACCACTGTTACAGGGTCTGTAATGTACCAGAGAGCTTTAAAGAGGCAAGGAGTTCAACAGAATCACAGTTTCAGGTTGATGCAGATGACCCTTCACCACCTGGACATTTCAACAGCCTACTAGCATGAACCGATTGATTGAGATATGTATAGAGAGCAACCAGAGGGATATATATGGACTACAACAAACACATGAGAACACAGGAGAAGACTGATATGCTGAATAATCTCTGAATAGTGTTTTTTAAGTGATGGATGTTTGCTTGTTAAGATGTTCCATCATGAAGTACAGTAAGCTAGCTGTGATGCTGCTGGTTAACATGATCACAGCTGCGTATTCCTTGTCTCAGGAACATACTGGCTCCCTTATAAGTGTAACAGCTACAGTATTTATTTAATAATATATATATATATATATATATATATATATATATAAATATATAAGGAAGTCATAACTCCACTACTGGATCTCATCTAACAGGCTAGATTGCTTGTACTCGGACAGCCGGAACAATCTGTGTCGAGAGTCTCGATACTGCAGGGTTTGTCTGCAATACGATGAATAAAATGACTGCATAAATGGTTGAAATCGAGGAAATCATGTAAATCACTTCTCTGCTCACTATCCAGTTCACCAACCTGACCGGTGTGACTGGGAAGGGACAGCCAGTCCTGGCGTAGCACCTTCTCGATGTTCCCAGAGAGGACGACGGACCCCAGCCGGCTCGGATGAGGCCCCTCTGCGGTAGAGCACCTGACCGGCAGCCAGCAGTGGAGCGCGAAGAGCTGGGTAAACGACTCGCTGACGCGCCCAGGCCCTCTCCGGTGTGGGAGTGGAGACGACGAGCCTCGGTGTAGTGCTGGAATTGAGACGACCGCGTTGGAGGCGTCACAGGCTGCTTCTGGCTTCGTTTTCCGTCGAAGGAACTCGATCTACCGGTCCAGCTGAACGAGCTCCGTGCAGAGCGTCTGGAGAGCTCGTTTCTCGGTTTCGCGTCCGCCATTTTCCTCGAGAGAAAACGGAGATAGAAACGCAAACGGCAGCTAGTGAGTCAAAATACTGTACAGTAACACAGCCAGTTGTAATCCTTGTGCTTTCTGCTCCCTAAGATAAATAAGACACAGCTAATATTAAAGACTACAACGTAGGAATGGTCGCTAGACCATGTCGAATAACGCCTCGAGCAGCAGTTCCGCGTCTCCTTCAAAACAGTGCTGCCAACTCCTCAGTAAGGAAAGTAGCTATTGGCTGTCCAATAAGTCGCGGAATGACGTCATCTCTCAATTAGCATAATTGCCCATTTGCGTGTATTTGAAGCTGTAGAATAAAGGAATAATGTTGTGGGAGAGAAAACTGTGAGTAAACACCCTAAATATGCATAGAACTACAGAAATGGTTTAGTTTTTAATGTTTTGTCTAGACTCACATTACATAAATATTTTTTACATGAATTACATAAACCTATTTTGTTTTGTTGTTAAATGTTAGCAAATCAAATGTAATTGGTGGAATTGCTACTCTACATTTAACCCTCCTCCTTTATCCAGGCTTGGGACCAGCAAAGTGACCCTAAAAGAGACAGTTTGGTAGAGTTGCTTAGTTCTCTCTTTTTTGTTCTTTTACAAAAAAAAAAAAACAGCTG
This sequence comes from Salminus brasiliensis, assembly GCF_030463535.1. NCBI lineage: Eukaryota > Metazoa > Chordata > Actinopteri > Characiformes > Bryconidae > Salminus > Salminus brasiliensis. Next base: position 18,767,960 of record NC_132896.1, read on the forward strand.
GTGAAACAACATATTTTACACCATCACAACAAAAGATGTATATGTCCTGTGTCAGATTATAAGCGCCAGCGCAAAACTGTATTTGCCAGCAACACTAAGTATAGAATAATTTCTCTTTCATATCTGTTATTTAGTTATTTATATACATTCAGTTACTTTTAAGCTCATAGATTGTTGTAAACATTCTCTTTTCTTAAACTAATTCATTGTTTTCAATTCAAAAAATATTTTTTTCAGGTTAAGGAGGGAATTTTGACAGAATTTCGTTCAGGATATATAAATATATAAACAAACCTCCGTATTCAAGGGTTTATAACTGGAGACAATGTGAAATTACCTTAAATAAAAATATTTAAGTCTACTTTTGTTTAATTATGTGTTCAACACTAGTCCCAGTCCAGTCCCTGTTTCAGCCTCCTTGTATAGCCTCTCATCAAGTCATGTGTCCAGTCTCTGTCTATGCCCGTTGTCTGGTCTTGTGTCCAATCTCGTGTTCCACTTCCTGTCCAGTCTCCGGTGTCATCTCTTGTCTGGCCCCCGTTCTATGTCCTGCCCATGTCTCAGTCCCATTTCCTGTCTGAACCCCTGTGTGCTTTTCTGGCCTCCCCCTTTTACCAGTTTTCCAAAACAATGGAATCCCTTACAATGGCCCATTTTAAAAACATCATGGGAATACATAATTTAGTGTAACATTAGTTACACACTGAAGCACCTTCCCTTAAAAACTATACATATCTTGGAGCATCAATAAATTTGAGAGTATTATGTTGGTCTGCTTGTAGAGATGAAAATGGTGTGCTTACACTTTTGCTGAGCATCTCATAAAAATCAACAAGGACTCCTTTAGAGAAAAACTCCCAGCATTGTTTCAGCTGAAGCAGTGACAAATATACACCATCAGAGGATGGATGGCATCAACCTCATCATACAACTGTAAGATAAGAGCAGAATATACACAAAAGCTTCATTATGATATTACAATAAAGAAAACCCTTTTCGCTTTGTGGATATGATGTTGTTCCTCATCCCTGTTGCTCTCAGTTGTCCAATATTACAGGCAAAAGCTTTCAAGTGAGTGGTTCAGATTTTGTCTCTTTTGTCTCTCTTAAGTTTAAATCTGGAATATATTAATATTTTGTGAGTAAAGAGGCAATCTGTTGATTTTGGACACGTTTGAGAGACAAACCGTCAGTAGAGAGTTTGGCCTTGTGAGCTTGGCTGCATGTGAGGGATTCCCCATGCACCCGTCTTCTTCGTGGCTTTTGAGTTAACTGAGCCGGCTGCTCCAGTTAAATCAACACTGTGCTGACAAGTGACAGAAATTGCATGCCCTTATTAATCTGGAGAAAGTTTTATATTATCAAATTAAATCATGTCAAACTTATTTTACAGAATCAGTAATCAGTAAAAAGACAAGAAATCAACAACAAAAGAAGACATGAAAACCTAAGACCCCCAGTGAACAAGCCAAAGGTGACAGTGACAAGGAAAACCTCTATTTTTATACAGATTTTATACATTTTTATTTAAAATATTGATGACAGATTTTGTACATATATCGCATTCCCATGGATCAGCCTAATTATCCAATATCCGATCAACTCATTTTGTTAATATCGGGACCAATATTCTATTCTATTATCTGATGGGTGCATCCCTAGTCTCATTGGGCCTGTTGTGGTTGGACCTTTAAGCCACTTGCCTATTGTCTATTTTCTATATTGGCATAAACGTTCTTCCACTTGGGTCTACTCGAAACCCATTTATGTTCATCCATGTTTTTTTTCATGGTAATTCCTACTCCATCCACCATGTGGCAGTATATTGGATGTATGCCAAAAGTTACAAGCCAAAAGGAGGGAATCCAAGAGTAGCAAGGTGGTTTGGTTGTGGCTAACTTTAGGTCTCACTGGAATGAAAACCGTCATTGAAGGAACTAGATTCTAAGATTGTAAGTTTGCTATCATTTCTTTCTTTATATATTCAACTAAGCTTTGTGTATGTTTTATTCATATTAAGTTTTGAGCTGTTCTTCTTTTGTAGAAAGCTTCTCTTTTTTCTTGTTTTTTTTGTTTGTTTGTTTCTCTGTTTGCACTTTTTACAACTTGATTGAGAAACCTATATGCTTTATGGATGTTTCTCTGAATCAGTATTACATAAAAAGTGTCACATTAATGATTTATGCGTTATGAAAATGTGCTACATGTGTGTTTTGAAAAATATAAATCAATTCGTTTAAAGAGAGGAAGGTAAGGTTAGTCATTGATTTTCCTTTTGTCTCTGTTCTTCGATAGGTTTAATGCCTTTATAAGTAACATCAGCAGCTCCTTATCTCGGTGAGTGTTTTATGTTTCTGTACTTTATAGATGGTCTTTTACCATCCATGACACCTGATGTAGGAATTCTGTCTATTTTTATTAAATATCCCTGTCAAAATGGAAAGGGACTGAAAATGTTGAGAAAATGATTGTAGTTTCAGAGTTTTGAGTGTTGTGAGTGAGAAGAGGGGCAAAGTCAATATCTGCTGATCCATTCAAGAAACTTACTTGACAGAGTTCCCCAAACTCAAGTGAAAATGTGCTTTGATGTACAAACGATTGAATGTTTCTTCTGGTCATTAGTAAGACAGCCTGATTCACTCCGCTGAAGGTTAATTTGCTAGCATTGTCGTGACCCTGAAAGCTGGTTTCCATGGAACATATGTAATACTGTAATGTGTGTTCTCTTGAATGATCTTTGTTCACATGCAGCTTCTTCTAGTCCTAGAGCTCTCATGTTGCTTGTATGTCTTAATATTCTTTAACATTAGCTTTGGCCTGTTTATCTTAGCCAGTTTTTCTTGTGCTGTCTGCTGTGTGTGTTACTTTTACATTCCTTTGCTTTACTAACTAGGAGGCCATGTGGAGGCCATGTGGAGGCCCTGGGAGCATCAGTTTTCAGGTTTTCACGTCTGCTAACCGACTAAATATCCTCAGCACACCAGTCAGGTAAGTTATTTTCTGCTGTTTCCTTGCTTGAATCGAGACTGTGTCTGTGCATAACATAGTTTATAATCATACACGTCATAGACAAAGGGGTTATTGTCACCACCTGGTGGGACTGAGACATACTGTGAGCAGTACTTATTTTTTTTAATCACTTTGCTTGATTTATTTTTTTTATTTTATTGTTTCAAAGTACATTGCATGGGCAAGTAGAAAGGCAATTTGTTGCTAAGATAAGCTTAGATAAATAGTTGTTAATGCTGCATGTTCTACTGGACAATGAAAGCTCCAAAGTCACTAGTAACTAGCCCACTTCTGCTTTTGGCAAACAAAGGGGATCCAGTGTTTGGCGTGCATTGTCTTGAGTCGGGTAGGCGTACAAATTACTTCTTGTTTGTCAATTTATGTAGAGCAGGCAGTGACGCTGGAGGTGATTGTGATTGTTATAGCAATAATCTGGAATAATAATGATATAATAATGTGTTTAATGGTGAGTTTTTAGATGTTAATGTCCATTTTTGGTTGAGTACACCTTGTAGCAGTTGGGTGTTCTTTTTTTAATATATATTTATATACTTTTAGGTCATCCAGGTTCTCTGGAATCCATGATATCCTCAATCTCTGAAAGTGTATCCATCTAAGAAGGGTTAGGTGCTCCGGCTCCCTCTGCATTCCTTTTTTCACCCAACGCTCACTCACTTCAGCTGGATTACAAGGTAAAAGCATGTTACCAGTTTACAATAATACATTTAATGTATCTTCAAACATAGATACAAATTTACACCGGTGATGGGCTGCCTTGCCCCAACACAGTCTCATCGTCAATCTCCAAATGTGTGGCTGTCTGCATGTCCATCTGCATCTCTGGCGTTTTGGTTTTCTTTCCATCTGAAGCTGTTGCTGGCTTTTTATCTATGTTCAACTGTTTGACTTTCTTTTTGGAACTGTGTGAGGTCTGCTTTCTATCCATCAGCAGCGGTATGTATTTGAGTATCCCTATGCCACTGTGGAACAGCTAAATGATAATTCAGTGTCTATACATATTTTGACTTTCTTTTTTGTCATACAGGTTTTCAGGAACCCCTGATATCCTCAATCCCTGAAGTTGTATCCTGCTAAGAAGGGTTAGGTGCTCGGACTCCCTATTTCTCCATTTTTCACCCAACACTCCCTCACTTCAGCTGGATTACAAGGTAAAAGCATGTTACCTGTTTACAATAATACATTTAATGTATCTTCAAACATAGATACAAATTTTCTCTGCTGATCTGCTGCCTTGCCCCAACACAGTCTCATCATCCATCTCCAAATGTGTGGCTGTCTGCATGTCCATCTGCATCTCTGGCGTTTTGGTTTTCGTGCCATCAGAAGCTGTGGCTGGCTTTTTATCTATGTTGAACTGTTTGACTTTCTTTTTGCAATTGTGTGAGGTCTGCTTTCTATCCATCAGCAGCTGTATGTATGTGAGTATCCGTATGCCGCTGTGGAACAGGTAAGTGATAATTCACTTTCTTTACATATATTGACTTTCTTTTTTGTCATACAGGTTTTCAGGAATCCATGATATCCTCAATCCCTGAAGTTGTATCCAGCTAAGACGGGTTAGGTGGTCGGGCTCCCTATTTCTCCTTTTTTCACCCAACGCTCACTTACTTCAGCTGGATTACAAGGTAAAAGCATGTTACCTGTTTACAATAATACATTTAATGTATCTTCAAACATAGATACAAATTTTCTCTGCTGATCGGCTGCCTTGACCCAACACAGTCTCATCATCAATCTCCAAATGTGTGGCTGTCTGCATGTCCATCTGCATCTCTGGCGTTTTGGTTTTCGTGCCATCAGAAGCTGTGGCTGGCTTTTTATCTATGTTGAACTGTTTGACTTTCTTTTTGCAATTGTGTGAGGTCTGCTTTCTATCCATCAGCAGCTGTATGTATGTGAGTATCCGTATGCCACTGTGGAACAGGTAAGTGATAATTCACTTTCTTTACATATATTGACTTTCTTTTTTGTCATACAGGTTTTCAGGAATCCATGATATCCTCAATCCCTAAAGGTGTATCCAGTTAAATAAGGGTCAGGTGCTCCGGCTCCCTTTGCATTCTTTTTTTCACCCAACGCTCACTCACTTCAGCTGGATTACAAGGTAAAAGCATGTTACCTGTTTACAATAATATATTTAATGTATCTTCAAACAAAGATACAAATTTACACTGGTGATGGGCTGCCTTCCCCCAACACAGTCTCATCATCCATCTCCAAATGTGTGGCTGTCTGCATGTCAATCTGCATCTCTGGCTGTTTGGTTTACTTTCGATCTGAAACTGTGGCTGGCTTTTTATCTATGTTCAACTGTTTGACTTTCTTTTTACAACTGTGTGAGGCCTGCCTTCCATCCATCAGTAGCTGTATGTGTGAGAGTATCCGTGTGCCACTGTGGAACAGCTAAGTGATAATTCAGTTTCTATACATATATTGACTTTCTTTTTTGTCATACAGGTTTTCAGGGACCCATGATTTCCTCAATTCCTGAAGGTTTATCCATCTAAGAACGGTTAGGTGCTCAGGCTCCTTCTGCATTCCTTTTTCACCCAACGCTCACTTGCTTCAGCTGGATTACAAGGTAAAAGCATGTTACCTGTTTACAATAATACATTTAATGTATCTCAAACATGGATACAAATTTACACTGGTGATGGGCTGCCTTGGCCCAACACAGTCTCATCGTCAATCTCCAAATGTGTGGCTGTCTGCATGTCCATCTGCATCTCTGGCGTTTTGGTTTTCTTTCCATCTGAAACTTTGGCTGGCTTTTTATCTATGTTCAACTGTTTGACTTTCTTTTTGCAACTTTGTGAGGTCTGCTTTCTATCCATCAGCAGCTGTATTTATGTGAGTATCCGTATGCCACTGTGGAACAGGTAAGTGATAATTCACTGTCTTTACATATATTGACTTTCTTTTTTGTCATACAGGTTCTCTGGAATCCCTGATATCCTCAATCCCTGAAAGTGTTTCCAGCTAAGAAGTGTTAGGTACTCCGGCTCCCTCTGCATTCCGTTTTTCACCCAACTCTCACTCACTTTAGCTGGATTAAAAGGTAAAAGCATGTTACCTGTTTACAATAATACATTTAATGTATATTCAAACAAAGATACAAATTTACTGCGGTGATGGGCTGCCTTGCCCCAACACAGTCTCATCATCCATCTCCAAATGTGTGGCTGTCTGCATGTCAATCTGCATCTCTGGCTGTTTGGTTTTCTTTCTATCTGAAGCTGTTGCTGGCTTTTTATCTATGTTCAACTGTTTGACATTCTTTTTGCAACTGTTTGAGGTCTGCTTTCTATCCATCAGCAGCTGTATGTATTTTGGGTATCCGTATGCCACTGTGGAACAGGTAAGTGACAATTCTGTTTCTATACATATATTGACTTTCTTTTTTGTCATACAGGTTTTCAGGAAGCCATGATATCCTCAATCCTTGAAAGTGTATCCATCTAAGAAGGGTTAGGTGATCCGTCTCATTCTGCATTTTTTTTACCCAACGCTTACTTGCTTCAGCTGGATTACAAGGTAAAAGTGTGTTATCTTTTTACAATAATACATTTAATGTATCTTCAAACATAGATAAACATTTTCACTGGTGATCGGCTGCCTTGCCCCAACACAGTCTCATCATCAATCTCCAAATGTGTGGCTGTCTTCATGTCCATCTGCATCTCTGGCATTTTGGTTTTCTTTCCATCTGAAGCTGTGACTGGTTTTTTATCTATGTTCAACTGTTTGACTTTCTTTTTGCAACTGTGAGATCTGCTTTCTATCCATCAGCAGCTGTATGTATGTGAGTATCCGTGTGCCACTGTGGAACAGGTAAGTGATAATTCAGTTTCTATACATATATTGACTTTCTTTTTTGTCATCCAGGTTCTCTGGAATCCATGATATCCTCAATCCCAGAAGGTGTATCCAGCTAAGAAGGGTTAGGTGCTCCGGCTCTGTTTGCATTCCTTTTTTCACCCAACGCTCACTCACTTCAGCTGGATAACAAGGTAAATGCATGTTACCTGTTAACAATAATACATGTAATGTATCTTCAAACATAGATATAAATTTACACTGGTGATAGGCTGCCTTGCCCCAACACATTCTCATCATCAATCTCCTAATATGTTGCTCTCTGCGTGTCCATCTGTATCTCTGGCTTTTTGGTTTTCATTCCATCTGAAGCTGTTGCTGGCTTTTTATCTATGTTCAACTGTTTGACTTTCTTTTTGCAACTGTGTGAGGCCTGCCTTCCATCCATCAGCAGCTGTATGTATGTGAGTATCTGTATGCCACTGTGGAAAAAGTAAGTGATAATTCAGTTTCTATACATATATTGACTTTCTTTTTTGTCATACAGGTTTTCAGGAACCCATGATTTCCTCAATCCCTGAACGTGTATCCAGCTAAGAAGGGTTAGGTGCTCCGGCTCTGTTTGCATTCCTTTTTTCACCCAACGCTCACTCACTTCAGCTGGATAACAAGGTAAAAGCATGTTACCTGTTAACAATAATACATGTAATGTATCTTCAAACATAGATATAAATTTACACTGGGGATGGGCTGCCTTGCCCCAACACAGTCTCATCATCCATCTCCAAATGGGTGGCTGTCTGCATGTCCATCTGCATCTCTGACTTTTTGGTTTTCATTCCATCTGAAGTTGTTGCTGGCTTTTCATCTATGTTCAACTGTATGACTTTCTTTCTGCAACTGTTTGAGGCCTGCCTTCCATACATAAGCAGCTGTTTGTATGTGAGTATCCGTGTGCCACTGTGGAACAGGTAAGTGATAATTCACTTTCTATACATATATTGACTGTCCTTTTTGTCATACAGTATTTCAGAAACCCTTGATATCCTCAATCCCTTAAAGTGTATCCAGCTAAGAAGGGTTAAGTGCTCCGGCTCCCTCTGCATTCTTTTTTTCACCCAACGCTCCCTCACTTCAGATGGATTACAAGGTAAGAACATGTTACCTGTTTGCAACAATACATTTAATGTATCTTCAGATACACATACAAATTTACACTGGTGATGGGCTGCCTTGCCCCAACACAGTCTCATCATTCATCTCCAAATCTGTGGCTGTCTGCATGTCCATCTGCATCTCTGGCTGTTTGCTTTTCTTTCTAATTGAAGCTGTGGCTGGTTTTTTATCTATGTACAACTGCTTGACTTCATTTTGCAACTGTGTGAGGCTTGTTTTCTATCCATCAGCGGCTGTACGTATGTGAGTATCCGTGTGCCACTGTGGAACAGGTTAAGTGATAATTCAGTTTCTATACATATATTGACTTTCTTTTTTGTCGTACAGTTTACTTAGGAACCCGTGATATCCTCAATCCCTGACGGTGTATCCATCTAAGAAGGGTTAGGTGCTCGGGCTCCCTCTGCATTCCTTTTTTCACCCAACGCTCACTCACTTCAGCTGGATTACAAGGTAAGAACATGTTATCTGTTTACAATAATACATTTAATGTATCTTCAAACATAGATACAAATTTACACCGGTAATGGGCTGCCTTGCCCCAACACAGTCTCATCGTCAATCTTCTAATGTGTGGCTGTCTACATGTCCATCTGCATCTCTGACGTTTTGGTTTTCTTTACATCAGAAGCTGTGGCTTGCTTTTTATCTATGTTCAACTGTCTGACTTTCTTTTTGCAACTGTGTGAGGTCTGCTTTTTGTCCATCAACAGTTGTATGTCTGTGAGTATCCGTATGCCACTGTGGAACAGGTAAGTGATAATTCAGTTTCTATACATATATTGACTTTATTTTTTGTCATCCAGGTTTTCAGGAACCCATGATATACTCAATCCCTAAAAGTGTATCCAGCTAAGAAGGGTTAGGTGCTCCGGCTCCCTCTGCATTCCTTTTTTCACCCAACGCTCACTTACTTGAGCTGGATTACAAGGTAAGAACATGTTACCTGTTAACAATAATACATGTAATGTATCTTCAAACATAGATACACATTTACACTGGTGATGGGCTGACTTGCCCCAACACAGTCTCATCATCCATCTCCAAATATGTGGCTGTCTGCATGTCCATCTGCACTTCTGGCATTTTGGTTTTCTTTCCATCTGAAGCTGTGGCTGGCTTTTTATCTATGTTCAACTGTTTAACTTTGTTTTTGCGAATGTGTGAGGCCTGCCTTCCATCCATCAGCAGCTGTATGTGAGTATCCGTGTGCCACCGTGGAACAAGTAAGTGATAATTAAGTTTCTATACATATATTGACTTTCTTTTTTGTCATACAGGTTTTCAGGAAGCCATGATATCCTCAATCCCTAAAAGTGTATCCAGCTAAGAAGGGTTAGGTGCTCCGGCTCCTTCTGCATTCCTTTTTTTACCCAACGCTCACTTACTTCAGCTGGATTACAAGGTAAAAGCATGTTACCTGTTTACAATAATACATTTAATGTATCTTCAAACATAGATACAAATTTACACTGGTGATGGGCTGCCTTGCCCCAACACAGTCTCATCATCCATCTCCAAATGTGTGGCTGTCTGCATGTCAATCTGCATCTCTGGCAGTTTGGTTTTCTTTCTATCTGAAACTGTGGCTGGCTTTTTATCTATGTTCAACTTTTTGACATTTTTTTTGCAACTGTGTTAGGTCTGCTTTCTATCCATCAGCAGCTGTGTGTATGTGAGTATCCGTGTGCCACTGTGGAACAGGTAAGTGATAATTAATTTTCTATACATATAGTGACTTTCCTTTTTGTCATACAGATTCTCTGGAACCCATGATATCCTCAATCCCTGAAGGTGTATCCATCTAAGAAGGGTTAGGTGCTCCGGCTCCTTCTGCATTCCTTTTTTCACCCAACGCTCACTCACTTCAGCTGGATTACAAGGTAAAAGCATGTTACCTATTTACAATAATACACTTAATGTATCTTCAAACAAAGATAAAAATTTACCGCGGTGATGGGCTGCCTTGCCCCAACACAGTCTCCTCATCCATCTCCAAATGTGTGGCTGTCTGCATATCCATCTTCATCTCTGGCGTTTTGGTTTTCTTTCCATCTGATCTGATCTATGTTCAACTGTTTGACTTTCTTATTGTAACTGTATGAGGCCTGCCTTCCATCCATCAGCAGCTGTATGTATGTGAGTACCCGTATGCCACTGTGGAACAGGTAAGTGATAATTCAGTTTCTATACATATATTGACTTTCTTTTTTGTCGTACAGTTTTTTAGGAACCCGTGATATCCTCAATCCCTGACGGTGTATCCATCTAAGAAGGGTTAAGTGCTCGGGCTCCCTCTGCATTCCTTTTTTCACCCAACGCTCACTCACTTCAGCTGGATTACAAGGTAAGAACATGTTATCTGTTTACAATAATACATTTAATGTATCTTCAAACATAGATACAAATTTACACCGGTAATGGGCTGCCTTGCCCCAACACAGTCTCATCGTCAATCTTCTAATGTGTGGCTGTCTACATGTCCATCTGCATCTCTGACGTTTTGGTTTTCTTTACATCAGAAGCTGTGGCTTGCTTTTTATCTATGTTCAACTGTCTGACTTTCTTTTTGCAACTGTGTGAGGTCTGCTTTTTGTCCATCAACAGTTGTATGTCTGTGAGTATCCGTATGCCACTGTGGAACAGGTAAGTGATAATTCAGTTTCTATACATATATTGACTTTATTTTTTGTCATCCAGGTTTTCAGGAACCCATGATATACTCAATCCCTAAAAGTGTATCCAGCTAAGAAGGGTTAGGTGCTCCGGCTCCCTCTGCATTCCTTTTTTCACCCAACGCTCACTTACTTGAGCTGGATTACAAGGTAAGAATATGTTACCTGTTTACAATAATACATGTAATGTATCTTCAAACATAGATACACATTTACACTGGTGATGGGCTGACTTGCCCCAACACAGTCTCATCATCCATCTCCAAATATGTGGCTGTCTGCATGTCCATCTGCACCTCTGGCGTTTTGGTTTTCTTTCCATCTGAAGCTGTGGCTGGCTTTTTATCTATGTTCAACTGTTTAACTTTGTTTTTGCGAATGTGTGAGGCCTGCCTTCCATCCATCAGCAGCTGTATGTATGTGAGTATCCGTTTGCCACTGTGGAACAGGTAAGTGATAATTAAGTTTCTATCCATATATTGACTTTCTTTTTTGTCATACAATTTTTCAGGAACCCATGATATACTCAATCCCTAAAAGTGTATCCAGCTAAGAAGGGTTAGGTGCTCTGGCTCCCTCTGCATTCCTTTTTTCACCCAACGCTCACTTACTTCAGCTGGATTACAAGGTAAAAGCATGTTACCTGTTTACAATAATACATTTAATGTATCTTCAAACATGAATACAAATTTTCAGTGGTGATGGGCTGCCTTGTCCCAACACAGTCTCATCATCCATCTCCAAATGTGTGGCTGTCTTTATGTCCATCTGCATCTCTGGCGTTTTGGTTTTCTTTCCATCTGAAGGTGTGGCTGGCTTTTTATCTATGTTCAACTGTTTGACTTTATTTTTGCAACTGTGTGAGGCCTGCCTTCCATCCATCAGCAGCTGTATGTAAGTATCCGTGTGCCACCGTGGAACAAGTAAGTGATAATTAAGTTTCTATACATATATTGACTTTCTTTTTTGTCATACAGGTTTTCAGGAAGCCATGATATCCTCAATCCCTAAAAGTGTATCCAGCTAAGAAGGGTTAGGTGCTCCGGCTCCTTCTGCATTCCTTTTTTTACCCAACGCTCACTTACTTCAGCTGGATTACAAGGTAAAAGCATGTTACCTGTTTACAATAATACATTTAATGTATCTTCAAACATAGATACAAATTTACACTGGTGATGGGCTGCCTTGCCCCAACACAGTCTCATCATCCATCTCCAAATGTGTGGCTGTCTGCATGTCCATCTGCATCTCTGACTTTTTGGTTTTCATTCCATCTGAAGTTGTTGCTGGCTTTTCATCTATGTTCAACTGTATGACTTTCTTTTTGCAACTGTGTGAGGCCTGCCTTCCATACATAAGCAGCTGTTTGTATGTGAGTATCCGTTTGCCACTTTGGAACAGGTAAGTGATAATTCACTTTCTATACATATATTGACTGTCCTTTTTGTCATACAGTATTTCAGAAACCCTTGATATCCTCAATCCCTTAAAGTGTATCCAGCTAAGAAGGGTTAAGTGCTCCGGCTCCCTCTGCATTCTTTTTTTCACCCAACGCTCCCTCACTTCAGATGGATTACAAGGTAAGAACATGTTACCTGTTTGCAACAATACATTTAATGTATATTCAAATATACATACAAATTTACACTGGTGATGGGCTGCCTTGCCCCAACAAAGTCTCATCATTCATCTCCAAATCTGTGGCTGTCTGCATGTCCATCTGCATCTCTGGCTGTTTGCTTTTCTTTCTATCTGAAGCTGTGGCTGGTTTTTAATCTATGTACAACTGCTTGACTTCATTTTGCAACTGTGTGAGGCCTGTTTTCTATCCATCAGCAGCTGTATGTATGTGAGTATCCGTGTGCCACTGTGGAACAGGTAAGTGATAATTCAGTTTCTATACATATATTGACTTTCTTTTTTGTCGTACAGTTTTTTAGGAACCCGTGATATCCTCAATCCCTGACGGTGTATCCATCTAAGAAGGGTTAGGTGCTCGGGTTCCCTCTGCATTCCTTTTTTCACCCAACGCTCACTCACTTCAGCTGGATTACAAGGTAAGAACATGTTATCTGTTTACAATAATACATTTAATGTATCTTCAAACATAGATACAAATTTACACCGGTAATGGGCTGCCTTGCCCCAACACAGTCTCATCGTCAATCTTCTAATGTGTGGCTGTCTACATGTCCATCTGCATCTCTGACGTTTTGGTTTTCTTTACATCAGAAGCTGTGGCTTGCTTTTTATCTATGTTCAACTGTCTGACTTTCTTTTTGCAACTGTGTGAGGTCTGCTTTTTGTCCATCAACAGTTGTATGTCTGTGAGTATCCGTATGCCACTGTGGAACAGGTAAGTGATAATTCAGTTTCTATACATATATTGACTTTATTTTTTGTCATACAGGTTTTCAGGAACCCATGATTTCCTCAATCCCTGAAAGTTTCTCTATCTAAGAAGGGTTAGGTGCTCCGGCTCCTTCTGCATTCCTTTTTTCACCCAATGCTCTCTCACTTCACCTGGATTACAAGGTAAAAGCATGTTATCTGTTTACAATAATACATTTAATGTATCTTCAAACATACATACAAATTTACACTGGTGATGGGCTACCTTTCTCCAACACAGTCTCATCTTCAATCTCCAAATGTGTGGCTGTCTGCATGTCAATCTGCATCTCTGGCTTTTTGGTTTTCGTTCCATCTGAAGCTGTGGCTGGCTTTTTATCTATGTTCAACTGTTTGACTTTCTTTTTGCAACTGTGTTAGGCCTGCTTTCTATCCATCAGCAGCTGTATGTATGTGAGTATCCGTTTGCCACTGTGGAACAGGTAAGTGATAATTCTGTTTCTATACATATATTGACTTTCTTTTTTGTCATACAGGTTTTCAGGAAGCCATGATATCCTCAATCCCTGAAAGTGTATCCATCTAAGAAGTGTTAGGTGCTCCATCTCATTCTGCATTTTTTTTTACCCAACGCTCACTTGCTTCAGCTGGATTACAAGGTAAAAGCATTTTACCTGTTTACAATAATACATTTAATGTATCTTCAAACATAGATACAAATTTACACTGGTGATGGGCTACCTTGCCCCAACACAGTCTCCTCATCCATCTCCAAATGTGTGGCTGTCTGCATGTCCATCTGCATCTCTGGCTTTTTGGTTTTCTTTCCATATGAAGCTGTGGCTGGCTTTTTATCCATGTTCAACTGTTTGACTTTCTTTTTGCAACTGTGTGAGGTCTGCTTTCTATCCATCAGCAGCTGTTTGTATGTGAGCATCCGTATGCTACTGTGGATAAGGTAAGTGATAATTCAGTTTCTATACATATATTGACTTTCTTTTTTATCATACAGGTTCTTGGGAATCCCTGATATCCTCAATACTTGAAAGTGTATCCATCTAAGAAGGGTTAGGTGCTCCGGCTCCCTCTGCATTACCTTTTTCACCCAACGCTCACTCACTTCAGCTGGATTACAAGGTAAAAGCATGTTACCTGTTTACAATAATACATTTAATGTATCTTCAAACATAGATACAAATTTACACTGGTGATGGGCTACATTGCCCCAACACAGTCTCCTCATCCATCTCCAAATGTGTGGCTGTCTGCATGTCCATCTGCTTCTCTGGCTTTTTGGTTTTCTTTTCTTTCTGAAGATGTGGCTGGCTTTTTATCTATGTTCAACTGTTTGACTTTCTTTTTGCAACTGTGTGAGGTCTGCTTTCTATCCATCAGCAGCTGTATGTATTTGGGTATCCGTATGCCACTGTGGAACAGGTAAGTGCTAATTCTGTTTCTATACATATATTGACTTTCTTTTTTGTCATACAGGTTTTCAGGGAGCCATGATATCCTCAATCCCTGAAAGTGTATCCATCTAAGAAGGGTTTGGTGCTCCGTCTCATTCTGCATTTTCTTTTACCCAACACTCACTTGCTTCAGCTGGATTACAAGGTAAAAGCATGCTATCTGTTTACAATAATACATTTGATGTATCTTCAAACATAGATATAAATTTACACTGGTGATGGGCTGCCTTGCCCCAACACAGTCATCATCCATCTCCAAATGTGTGGCTGTCTGCATGTCAATCTGCATCTCTGACTTTTTGGTTTTCTTTCTATCTGAAACTGTAGCTGGTTTTTTAGCTATGTACAACGGTTTGACTTCATTTTGCAACTGTGTGAGGCCTGCTTTCTATCCATCAGCAGCTGTATGTATGTGAGTACCCGTATGCCACTGTGGAACAGGTAAGTGATAATTCAGTTTCTATACATATATTGACTTTCTTTTTTGTCATCCAGGTTCTCTGGAATCCATGATATCCTCAATCCCTGAAGGTGTATCCAGCTAAGAAGGGTTAGGTGCTCCGGCTCCTTTTGCATTCCTTTTTTCACCCAACGCTCACTCACTTCAGCTGGATAACAAGGTAAATGCATGTTACCTGTTAACAATAATACATGTAATGTATCTTTAAACATAGATATAAATTTACACTGGTGATAGGCTGCCTTGCCCCAACACAGTCTCATCGTCAATCTCCTAATATGTTGCTCTCTGCATGTCCATCTGTATCTCTGGCTTTTTGGTTTTCATTCCATCTGAAGCTGTTGCTGCCTTTTTATCTATGTTCAACTGTTTGACTTTCTTTTTGCAACTGTGTGAGGCCTGCCTTCCATCCATCAGCAGCTGTATGTATGTGAGTATCTGTATGCCACTGTGGAACAGGTAAGTGATAATTCAGTTTCTATACATATATTGACTTTCTTTTTTGTCATACAGGTTTTCAGGAACCCATGATTTCCTCAATCCCTGAAAGTGTATCCATCTAAGAAGTGTTAGGTGCTCCGGCTTCCTCTGCATTCCTTTTTTCACCCAACGCTCACTCGCTTCAGCTGGATTACAAGGTAAAAGCATGTTATCTGTTTACAATAATACATTTAATGTATCTTCAAACATAGATACAAATTTTCACTGGTGATTGGCTGCCTTGCCCCAACACAGTCTCATCATTAATCTCCAAATCTGTGGCTGTCTGCATGTCCATCTGCATCTCTGGCTGTTTGGTTTTCTTTCAATCTGAAGCTGTTGCTGGCTTTTTATCTATGTTCAACTGTTTGACTTTCTTTTTGCAACTGCGAGATCTGCTTTCTATCCATCAGCAGCTGTATGTATGTGAGTATCCGTATGCCACTGTGGAACAGGTAAGTGATAATTCAGTTTCTGTACATATATTGACTTTCTTTTTTGTCATACAGGTTTTCAGGAACCCATGATATCCTCAATCCCTGAACGTGTATCCAGCTAAGAAGGGTTAGGTGCTGGGTGATGGGCTGACTTGCCCCAACACAGTCTCATCATCCATCTCCAAATATGTGGCTGTCTGCATGTCCATCTGCACCTCTGGCGTTTTGGTTTTCTTTCCATCTGAAGCTGTGGCTGGCTTTTTATCTATGTTCAACTGTTTAACTTTGTTTTTGCGAATGTGTGAGGCCTGCCTTCCATCCATCAGCAGCTGTATGTATGTGAGTATCCGTTTGCCACTGTGGAACAGGTAAGTGATAATTCAGTTTCTATCCATATATTGACTTTCTTTTTTGTCATACAATTTTTCAGGAACCCATGATATACTCAATCCCTAAAAGTGTATCCAGCTAAGAAGGGTTAGGTGCTCTGGCTCCCTCTGCATTCCTTTTTTCACCCAACGCTCACTTACTTCAGCTGGATTACAAGGTAAAAGCATGTTACCTGTTTACAATAATACATTTAATGTATCTTCAAACATGAATACAAATTTTCAGTGGTGATGGGC
Source organism: Salminus brasiliensis (assembly GCF_030463535.1). Taxonomy (NCBI): domain Eukaryota; kingdom Metazoa; phylum Chordata; class Actinopteri; order Characiformes; family Bryconidae; genus Salminus; species Salminus brasiliensis. The sequence continues at coordinate 18,784,480 of NC_132896.1, forward strand.
TGCCTTGTCCCAACACAGTCTCATCATCCATCTCCAAATGTGTGGCTGTCTTTATGTCCATCTGCATCTCTGGCGTTTTGGTTTTCTTTCCATCTGAAGGTGTGGCTGGCTTTTTATCTATGTTCAACTGTTTGACTTTCTTTTTGCAACTGTGTGAGGCCTGCCTTCCATCCATCAGCAGCTGTATGTGAGTATCCGTGTGCCACCGTGGAACAAGTAAGTGATAATTAAGTTTCTATACATATATTGACTTTCTTTTTTGTCATACAGGTTTTCAGGAAGCCATGATATCCTCAATCCCTAAAAGTGTATCCAGCTAAGAAGGGTTAGGTGCTCCGGCTCCTTCTGCATTCCTTTTTTTACCCAACGCTCACTTACTTCAGCTGGATTACAAGGTAAAAGCATGTTACCTGTTTACAATAATACATTTAATGTATCTTCAAACATAGATACAAATTTACACTGGTGATGGGCTGCCTTGCCCCAACACAGTCTCCTCATCCATCTCCAAATGTGTGGCTGTCTACATATCCATCTTCATCTCTGGCGTTTTGGTTTTCTTTCCATCTGATCTGATCTATGTTCAACTGTTTGACTTTCTTATTGTAACTGTATGAGGCCTGCCTTCCATCCATCAGCAGCTGTATGTATGTGAGTACCCGTATGCCACTGTGGAACAGGTAAGTGATAATTCAGTTTCTATACATATATTGACTTTCTTTGTTGTCATACAGGTTTTCAGGAACCCATGATTTCCTCAATCCCTGAAGGTTTATCTATCTAAGAAGGGTTAGGTGCTCCGGCTCCTTCTGCATTCCTTTTTTCACCCAATGCTCACTCACTTCAGCTGGATTACAAGGTAAAAGCATGTTATCTGTTTACAATAATACATTTAATGTATCTTCAAACATAGATACAAATTTACACTGGTGATGGGCTGCCTTGCCCCAACACAGTCTCATCATCAATCTCCAAATGTGTGGCTGTCTGCATGTCAATCTGCATCTCTGGCTTTTTGGTTTTCGTTCCATCTGAAGCTGTGGCTGGCTTTTTATCTATGTTCAACTGTTTGACTTTCTTTTTGCAACTGTGTGAGGCCTGCTTTCTATCCATCAGCAGCTGTATGTATGTGAGTATCCGTTTGCCACTGTGGAACAGGTAAGTGATAATTCTGTTTCTATACATATATTGACTTTCTTTTTTGTCATACAGGTTTTCAGGAAGCCATGATATCCTCAATCCCTGAAAGTGTATCCATCTAAGAAGTGTTAGGTGCTCTGTCTCATTCTGCATTTTCTTTTACCCAACGCTCACTTGCTTCAGCTGGATTACAAGGTAAAAGCATGTTACCTGTTTACAATAATACATTTAATGTATCTTCAAACATAGATACAAATTTACACTGGTGATGGGCTACCTTGCCCCAACACAGTCTCCTCATCCATCTCCAAATGTGTGGCTGTCTGCATGTCCATCTGCATCTCTGGCTTTTTGGTTTTCTTTCCATATGAAGCTGTGGCTGGCTTTTTATCCATGTTCAACTGTTTGACTTTCTTTTTGCAACTGTGTGAGGTCTGCTTTCTATCCATCAGCAGCTGTTTGTATGTGAGCATCCGTATGCTACTGTGGATAAGGTAAGTGATAATTCAGTTTCTATACATATATTGACTTTCTTTTTTATCATACAGGTTCTTGGGAATCCCTGATATCCTCAATACTTGAAAGTGTATCCATCTAAGAAGGGTTAGGTGCTCCGGCTCCCTCTGCATTACCTTTTTCACCCAACGCTCACTCACTTCAGCTGGATTACAAGGTAAAAGCATGTTACCTGTTTACAATAATACATTTAATGTATCTTCAAACATAGATACAAATTTACACTGGTGATGGGCTACCTTGCCCCAACACAGTCTCCTCATCCATCTCCAAATGTGTGGCTGTCTGCATGTCCATCTGCTTCTCTGGCTTTTTGGTTTTCTTTTCTTTCTGAAGATGTGGCTGGCTTTTTATCGATGTTCAACTGTTTGACTTTCTTTTTGCAACTGTGTGAGGTCTGCTTTCTATCCATCAGCAGCTGTATGTATTTGGGTATCCGTATGCCACTGTGGAACAGGTAAGTGCTAATTCTGTTTCTATACATATATTGACTTTCTTTTTTGTCATACAGGTTTTCAGGGAGCCATGATATCCTCAATCCCTGAAAGTGTATCCATCTAAGAAGGGTTTGGTGCTCCGTCTCATTCTGCATTTTCTTTTACCCAACACTCACTTGCTTCAGCTGGATTACAAGGTAAAAGCATGCTATCTGTTTACAATAATACATTTGATGTATCTTCAAACATAGATATAAATTTACACTGGTGATGGGCTGCCTTGCCCCAACACAGTCATCATCCATCTCCAAATGTGTGGCTGTCTGCATGTCAATCTGCATCTCTGACTTTTTGGTTTTCTTTCTATCTGAAACTGTAGCTGGTTTTTTAGCTATGTACAACGGTTTGACTTCATTTTGCAACTGTGTGAGGCCTGCTTTCTATCCATCAGCAGCTGTACGTATGTGAGTACCCGTATGCCACTGTGGAACAGGTAAGTGATAATTCAGTTTCTATACATATATTGACTTTCTTTTTTGTCATACAGGTTTTCAGGAACCCATGATTTCCTCAATCCCTGAAAGTTTATCTATCTAAGAAGGGTTAGGTGCTCCGGCTCCTTCTGCATTCCTTTTTTCACCCAACGCTCACTCACTTCAGCTGGATTACAAGGTAAAAGCATGTTACCTGTTCACAATAATACATTTAATGTATCTTCAAACATAGATACACATTTACACTGGTGATGGGCTGCCTTGCCCCAACACAGTCTCATCGTCAATCTCCTAATGTGTGGCTATCTGCATGTCCATATGTATCTCTGGCGTTTTGGTTTTCTTTCCATCTGAAGCTGTTGCTGGCTTTTTATCTATGTTCAACTGTTTGACTTTCTTTTTGCAACTGTGAGATCTGCTTTCTATCCATCAGCAGCTGTATGTATGTGAGTATCCGTGTGCCACTGTGGAACAGGTAAGTGATAATTCAGTTTCTATACATATATTGACTTTCTTTTTTGTCATCCAGGTTCTCTGGAATCCATGATATCCTCAATCCCTGAAGGTGTATCCAGCTAAGAAGGGTTAGGTGCTCCGGCTCTGTTTGCATTCCTTTTTTCTCCCAACGCTCACTCACTTCAGCTGGATAACAAGGTAAATGCATGTTACCTGTTAACAATAATACATGTAATGTATCTTTAAACATAGATATAAATTTACACTGGTGATAGGCTGCCTTGCCCCAACACAGTCTCATCGTCAATCTCCTAATATGTTGCTCTCTGCATGTCCATCTGTATCTCTGGCTTTTTGGTTTTCATTCCATCTGAAGCTGTTGCTGGCTTTTTATCTATGTTCAACTGTTTGACTTTCTTTTTGCAACTGTGTGAGGCCTGCCTTCCATCCATCAGCAGCTGTATGTATGTGAGTATCTGTATGCCACTGTGGAACAGGTAAGTGATAATTCAGTTTCTATACATATATTGACTTTCTTTTTTGTCATACAGGTTTTCAGGAACCCATGATTTCCTCAATCCCTGAAAGTGTATCCATCTAAGAAGTGTTAGGTGCTCCGGCTTCCTCTGCATTCCTTTTTTCACCCAACGCTAACTCGCTTCAGCTGGATAACAAGGTAAAAGCATGTTATCTGTTTACAATAATACATTTAATGTATCTTCAAACATAGATACAAATTTTCACTGGTGATTGGCTGCCTTGCCCCAACACAGTCTCATCATTAATCTCCAAATCTGTGGCTGTCTGCATGTCCATCTGCATCTCTGGCTGTTTGGTTTTCTTTCAATCTGAAGCTGTTGCTGGCTTTTTATCTATGTTCAACTGTTTGACTTTCTTTTTGCAACTGCGAGATCTGCTTTCTATCCATCAGCAGCTGTATGTATGTGAGTATCCGTATGCCACTGTGGAACAGGTAAGTGATAATTCAGTTTCTGTACATATATTGACTTTCTTTTTTGTCATACAGGTTTTCAGGAACCCATGATATCCTCAATCCCTGAACGTGTATCCAGCTAAGAAGGGTTAGGTGCTCCGGCTCTGTTTGCATTCCTTTTTTCACCCAACGCTCACTCACTTCAGCTGGATAACAAGGTAAAAGCATGTTACCTGTTCACAATAATACATGTAATGTATCTTCAAACATAGATATAAATTTACACTGGGGATGGGCTGCCTTGCCCCAACACAGTCTCATCATCCATCTCCAAATGGGTGGCTGTCTGCATGTCCATCTGCATCTCTGACTTTTTGGTTTTCATTCCATCTGAAGTTGTTGCTGGCTTTTCATCTATGTTCAACTGTATGACTTTCTTTTTGCAACTGTGTGAGGCCTGCCTTCCATACATAAGCAGCTGTTTGTATGTGAGTATCCGTGTGCCACTGTGGAACAGGTAAGTGATAATTCACTTTCTATACATATATTGACTGTGCTTTTTGTCATACAGTATTTCAGAAACCCTTGATATCCTCAATCCCTTAAAGTGTATCCAGCTAAGAAGGGTTAAGTGCTCCGGCTCCCTCTGCATTCCTTTTTTTCACCCAACGCTTCCTCACTTCAGATGGATTACAAGGTAAGAACATGTTACCTGTTTGCAACAATACATTTAATGTATCTTCAAATACACATACAAATTTACACTGGTGATGGGCTGCCTTGCCCCAACACAGTCTCATCATTCATCTCCAAATCTGTGGCTGTCTGCATGTCCATCTGCATCTCTCGCTGTTTGCTTTTCTTTCTACTTGAAGCTGTGGCTGGTTTTTTATCTATGTACAACTGCTTGACTTCATTTTGCAACTGTGTGAGGCCTGTTTTCTATCCATCAGCAGCTGTACGTATGTGAGTATCCGTGTGCCACTGTGGAACAGGTAAGTGATAATTCAGTTTCTATACATATATTGACTTTCTTTTTTGTCGTACAGTTTTTTAGGATCCCGTGATATCCTCAATCCCTGACGGTGTATCCATCTAAGAAGGGTTAGGTGCTCGGGCTCCCTCTGCATTCCTTTTTTCACCCAACGCTCACTCACTTCAGCTGGATTACAAGGTAAGAACATGTTATCTGTTTACAATAATACATTTAATGTATCTTCAAACATAGATACAAATTTACACCGGTAATGGGCTGCCTTGCCCCAACACAGTCTCATCGTCAATCTTCTAATGTGTGGCTGTCTACATGTCCATCTGCATCTCTGACGTTTTGGTTTTCTTTACATCAGAAGCTGTAGCTTGCTTTTTATCTATATTCAACTGTCTGACTTTCTTTTTGCAACTGTGTGAGGTCTGCTTTTTGTCCATCAACAGTTGTATGTCTGTGAGTATCCGTATGCCACTGTGGAACAGGTAAGTGATAATTCAGTTTCTATACATATATTGACTTTATTTTTTGTCATCCAGGTTTTCAGGAACCCATGATATACTCAATCCCTAAAAGTGTATCCAGCTAAGAAGGGTTAGGTGCTCCGGCTCCCTCTGCATTCCTTTTTTCACCCAACGCTCACTTACTTGAGCTGGATTACAAGGTAAGAACATGTTACCTGTTAACAATAATACATGTAATGTATCTTCAAACATAGATACACATTTACACTGGTGATGGGCTGACTTGCCCCAACACAGTCTCATCATCCATCTCCAAATATGTGGCTGTCTGCATGTCCATCTGCACCTCTGGCGTTTTGGTTTTCTTTCCATCTGAAGCTGTGGCTGGCTTTTTATCTATGTTCAACTGTTTGACTTTCTTTTTGAAACTGTGTGAGGCCTGCCTTCCATCCATCAGCAGCTGTATGTGAGTATCCGTGTGCCACCGTGGAACAAGTAAGTGATAATTAAGTTTCTATACATATATTGACTTTCTTTTTTGTCATACAGGTTTTCAGGAAGCCATGATATCCTCAATCCCTAAAAGTGTATCCAGCTAAGAAGGGTTAGGTGCTCCGGCTCCTTCTGCATTCCTTTTTTTACCCAACGCTCACTTACTTCAGCTGGATTACAAGGTAAAAGCATGTTACCTGTTTACAATAATGCATTTAATGTATCTTCAAACATAGATACAAATTTACACTGGTGATGGGCTGCCTTGCCCCAACACAGTCTCATCATCCATCTCCAAATGTGTGGCTGTCTGCATGTCCATCTGCATCTCTGACTTTTTGGTTTTCATTCCATCTGAAGTTGTTGCTGGCTTTTCATCTATGTTCAACTGTATGACTTTCTTTTTGCAACTGTGTGAGGCCTGCCTTCCATACATAAGCAGCTGTTAGTATGTGAGTATCCGTGTGCCACTTTGGAACAGGTAAGTGATAATTCACTTTCTATACATATATTGACTGTCCTTTTTGTCATACAGTATTTCAGAAACCCTTGATATCCTCAATCCCTTAAAGTGTATCCAGCTAAGAAGGGTTAAGTGCTCCGGCTCCCTCTGCATTCTTTTTTTCACCCAACGCTCCCTCACTTCAGATGGATTACAAGGTAAGAACATGTTACCTGTTTGCAACAATACATTTAATGTATCTTCAAACATAGGTACAAATTTACACTGGTGATGGGCTGCCTTTCCCCAACACAGTCTCATCATCAATCTCCAAATGTGTGGCTGTCTGCATGTCAATCTGCATCTCTGGCTTTTTGGTTTTCGTTCCATCTGAAGCTGTGGCTGGCTTTTTATCTATGTTCAACTGTTTGACTTTGTTTTTGCGACAGTGTGAGGCCTGCTTTCTATCCATCAGCAGCTGTATGTATGTGAGTATCCGTTTGCCACTGTGGAACAGGTAAGTGATAATTCTGTTTCTATACATATATTGACTTTCTTTTTTGTCATACAGGTTTTCAGGAAGCCATGATATCCTCAATCCCTGAAAGTGTATCCATCTAAGAAGTGTTAGGTGCTCCGTCTCATTCTGCATTTTTTTTTACCCAACGCTCACTTGCTTCAGCTGGATTACAAGGTAAAAGCATGTTACCTGTTTACAATAATACATTTAATGTATCTTCAAACATAGATACAAATTTACACTGGTGATGGGCTACCTTGCCCCAACACAGTCTCCTCATCCATCTCCAAATGTGTGGCTGTCTGCATGTCCATCTGCATCTCTGGCTTTTTGGTTTTCTTTCCATATGAAGCTGTGGCTGGCTTTTTATCCATGTTCAACTGTTTGACTTTCTTTTTGCAACTGTGTGAGGTCTGCTTTCTATCCATCAGCAGCTGTTTGTATGTGAGCATCCGTATGCTACTGTGGATAAGGTAAGTGATAATTCAGTTTCTATACATATATTGACTTTCTTTTTTATCATACAGGTTCTTGGGAATCCCTGATATCCTCAATACTTGAAAGTGTATCCATCTAAGAAGGGTTAGGTGCTCCGGCTCCCTCTGCATTACCTTTTTCACCCAACGCTCACTCACTTCAGCTGGATTACAAGGTAAAAGCATGTTACCTGTTTACAATAATACATTTAATGTATCTTCAAACATAGATATAAATTTACACTGGTGATGGGCTGCCTTGCCCCAACACAGTCATCATCCATCTCCAAATGTGTGGCTGTCTGCATGTCAATCTGCATCTCTGACTTTTTGGTTTTCTTTCTATCTGAAACTGTAGCTGGTTTTTTAGCTATGTACAACGGTTTGACTTCATTTTGCAACTGTGTGAGGCCTGCTTTCTATCCATCAGCAGCTGTACGTATGTGAGTACCCGTATGCCACTGTGGAACAGGTAAGTGATAATTCAGTTTCTATACATATATTGACTTTCTTTTTTGTCATACAAGTTTTCAGGAACCCATGATTTCCTCAATCCCTGAAGGTTTATCTATCTAAGAAGGGTTAGGTGCTCCGGCTCCTTCTGCATTCCTTTTTTCACCCAACGCTCACTCACTTCAGCTGGATTACAAGGTAAAAGCATGTTACCTGTTCACAATAATACATTTAATGTATCTTCAAACATAGATACACATTTACACTGGTGATGGGCTGCCTTGCCCCAACACAGTCTCATCGTCAATCTCCTAATATGTTGCTCTCTGCATGTCCATCTGTATCTCTGGCTTTTTGGTTTTCTTTCAATCTGAAGCTGTTGCTGGCTTTTTATCTATGTTCAACTGTTTGACTTTCTTTTTGCAACTGCGAGATCTGCTTTCTATCCATCAGCAGCTGTATGTATGTGAGTATCCGTATGCCACTGTGGAACAGGTAAGTGATAATTCAGTTTCTGTACATATATTGACTTTCTTTTTTGTCATACAGGTTTTCACGAACCCATGATATCCTCAATCCCTGAACGTGTATCCAGCTAAGAAGGGTTAGGTGCTCCGGCTCTGTTTGCATTCCTTTTTTCACCCAACGCTCACTCACTTCAGCTGGATAACAAGGTAAAAGCATGTTACCTGTTAACAATAATACATGTAATGTATCTTCAAACATAGATATAAATTTACACTGGGGATGGGCTGCCTTGCCCCAACACAGTCTCATCATCCATCTCCAAATGGGTGGCTGTCTGCATGTCCATCTGCATCTCTGACTTTTTGGTTTTCATTCCATCTGAAGTTGTTGCTGGCTTTTCATCTATGTTCAACTGTATGACTTTCTTTTTGCAACTGTGTGAGGCCTGCCTTCCATACATAAGCAGCTGTTTGTATGTGAGTATCCGTGTGCCACTGTGGAACAGGTAAGTGATAATTCACTTTCTATACATATATTGACTGTCCTTTTTGTCATACAGTATTTCAGAAACCCTTGATATCCTCAATCCCTAAAAGTGTATCCAGCTAAGAAGGGTTAAGTGCTCCGGCTCCCTCTGCATTCTTTTTTTCACCCAACGCTCCCTCACTTCAGATGGATTACAAGGTAAGAACATGTTACCTGTTTGCAACAATACATTTAATGTATCTTCAAATACACATACAAATTTACACTGGTGATGGGCTGCCTTGCCCCAACACAGTCTCATCATTCATCTCCAAATCTGTGGCTGTCTGCATGTCCATCTGCATCTCTGGCTGTTTGCTTTTCTTTCTAATTGAAGCTGTGGCTGGTTTTTTATCTATGTACAACTGCTTGACTTCATTTTGCAACTGTGTGAGGCCTGTTTTCTATCCATCAGCAGCTGTATGTATGTGAGTATCCGTGTGCCACTGTGGAACAGGTAAGTGATAATTCAGTTTCTATACATATATTGACTTTCTTTTTTGTCGTACAGTTTTTTAGGAACCCGTGATATCCTCAATCCCTGACAGTGTATCCATCTAAGAAGGGTTAGGTGCTCCGGCTCCCTCTGCATTCCTTTTTTCACCCAACGCTCACTCACTTCAGCTGGATTACAAGGTAAGAACATGTTATCTGTTTACAATAATACATTTAATGTATCTTCAAACATAGATACAAATTTACACCGGTAATGGGCTGCCTTGCCCCAACACAGTCTCATCGTCAATCTTCTAATGTGTGGCTGTCTACATGTCCATCTGCATCTCTGACGTTTTGGTTTTCTTTACATCAGAAGCTGTGGCTTGCTTTTTATCTATGTTCAACTGTCTGACTTTCTTTTTGCAACTGTGTGAGGTCTGCTTTTTGTCCATCAACAGTTGTATGTCTGTTAGTATCCGTATGCCACTGTGGAACAGGTAAGTGATAATTCAGTTTCTATACATATATTGACTTTATTTTTTGTCATCCAGGTTTTCAGGAACCCATGATATACTCAATCCCTAAAAGTGTATCCAGCTAAGAAGGGTTAGGTGCTCTGGCTCCCTCTGCATTCCTTTTTTCACCCAACGCTCACTTACTTCAGCTGGATTACAAGGTAAAAGCATGTTACCTGTTTACAATAATACATTTAATGTATCTTCAAACATGAATACAAATTTTCAGTGGTGATGGGCTGCCTTGTCCCAACACAGTCTCATCATCCATCTCCAAATGTGTGGCTGTCTTTATGTCCATCTGCATCTCTGGCGTTTTGGTTTTCTTTCCATCTGAAGGTGTGGCTGGCTTTTTATCTATGTTCAACTGTTTGACTTTCTTTTTGCAACTGTGTGAGGCCTGCCTTCCATCCATCAGCAGCTGTATGTGAGTATCCGTGTGCCACCGTGGAACAAGTAAGTGATAATTAAGTTTCTATACATATATTGACTTTCTTTTTTGTCATACAATTTTTCAGGAACCCATGATATACTCAATCCCTAAAAGTGTATCCAGCTAAGAAGGGTTAGGTGCTCCGGCTCCCTCTGCATTCCTTTTTTCACCTAACGCTCACTTACTTGAGCTGGATTACAAGGTAAGAACATGTTACCTGTTAACAATAATACATGTAATGTATCTTCAAACATAGATAAACATTTACACTGGTGATGGGCTGCCTTGCCCCAACACAGTCTCATCATCCATCTCCAAATATGTGGCTGTCTGCATGTCCATCTGCACCTCTGGCGTTTTGGTTTTCTTTCCATCTGAAGGTGTGGCTGGCTTTTTATCTATGTTCAACTGTTTAACTTTGTTTTTGCGAATGTGTGAGGCCTGCCTTCCATCCATCAGCAGCTGTATGTATGTGAGTATCCGTTTGCCACTGTGGAACAGGTAAGTGATAATTCAGTTTCTATCCATATATTGACTTTCTTTTTTGTCATACAATTTTTCAGGAACCCATGATATACTCAATCCCTAAAAGTGTATCCAGCTAAGAAGGGTTAGGTGCTCTGGCTCCCTCTGCATTCCTTTTTTCACCCAATGCTCACTTACTTCAGCTGGATTACAAGGTAAAAGCATGTTACCTGTTTACAATAATACATTTAATGTATCTTCAAACATGAATACAAATTTTCAGTGGTGATGGGCTGCCTTGTCCCAACACAGTCTCATCATCCATCTCCAAATGTGTGGCTGTCTTTATGTCCATCTGCATCTCTGGCGTTTTGGTTTTCTTTCCATCTGAAGGTGTGGCTGGCTTTTTATCTATGTTCAACTGTTTGACTTTCTTTTTGCAACTGTGTGAGGCCTGCCTTCCATCCATCAGCAGCTGTATGTGAGTATCCGTGTGCCACCGTGGAACAAGTAAGTGATAATTAAGTTTCTATACATATATTGACTTTCTTTTTTGTCATACAGGTTTTCAGGAAGCCATGATATCCTCAATCCCTAAAAGTGTATCCAGCTAAGAAGGGTTAGGTGCTCCAGCTCCCTCTGCATTCCTTTTTTCACCCAACGCTCACTCACTTCAGCTGGATTACAAGGTAAAAGCATGTTACCTGTTTACAATAATACATTTAATGTATCTTCAAACATAGATACAAATTTACACTGGTGATGGGCTGCCTTGCCCCAACACAGTCTCATCATCCATCTCCAAATGTGTGGCTGTCTGCATGTCCATCTGCATCTCTGACTTTTTGGTTTTCATTCCATCTGAAGTTGTTGCTGGCTTTTCATCTATGTTCAACTGTCTGACTTTCTTTTTGCAACTGTGTGAGGCCTGCCTTCCATACATAAGCAGCTGTTTGTATGTGAGTATCCGTTTGCCACTTTGGAACAGGTAAGTGATAATTCACTTTCTATACATATATTGACTGTCCTTTTTGTCATACAGTATTTCAGAAACCCTTGATATCCTCAATCCCTTAAAGTGTATCCAGCTAAGAAGGGTTAAGTGCTCCGGCTCCCTCTGCATTCTTTTTTTCACCCAACGCTCCCTCACTTCAGATGGATTACAAGGTAAGAACATGTTACCTGTTTGCAACAATACATTTAATGTATCTTCAAATATACATACAAATTTACACTGGTGATGGGCTGCCTTGCCCCAACACAGTCTCATCATTCATCTCCAAATCTGTGGCTGTCTGCATGTCCATCTGCATCTCCGGCTGTTTGCTTTTCTTTCTAACTGAAGCTGTGGCTGGTTTTTTATCTATGTACAACTGCTTGACTTCATTTTGCAAATGTGTGAGGCCTGTTTTATTTCCATCAGCAGCTGTATGTATGTGAGTATCCGTGTGCCACTGTGGAACAGGTAAGTGATAATTCAGTTTCTATACATATATTGACTTTCTTTTTTGTCGTACAGTTTTTTAGGAACCCGTGATATCCTCAATCCCTGACGGTGTATCCATCTAAGAAGGGTTAGGTGCTCGGGTTCCCTCTGCATTCCTTTTTTCACCCAACGCTCACTCACTTCAGCTGGATTACAAGGTAAGAACATGTTATCTGTTTACAATAATACATTTAATGTATCTTCAAACATAGATACAAATTTACACCGGTAATGGGCTGCCTTGCCCCAACACAGTCTCATCGTCAATCTTCTAATGTGTGGCTGTCTACATGTCCATCTGCATCTCTGACGTTTTGGTTTTCTTTACATCAGAAGCTGTGGCTTGCTTTTTATCTATGTTCAACTGTCTGACTTTCTTTTTGCAACTGTGTGAGGTCTGCTTTTTGTCCATCAACAGTTGTATGTCTGTGAGTATCCGTATGCCACTGTGGAACAGGTAAGTGATAATTCAGTTTCTATACATATATTGACTTTATTTTTTGTCATACATGTTTTCAGGAACCCATGATTTCCTCAATCCCTGAAAGTGTATCCATCTAAGAAGTGTTAGGTGCTCCGGCTCCCTCTGCATTCCTTTTTTCACCCAACGCTCACTTACTTCAGCTGGATTACAAGGTAAAAGCATGTTACCTGTTTACAATAATACATTTAATGTATCTTCAAACATGAATACAAATTTTCACTGGTGATGGGCTTCCTTGTCCCAACACAGTCTCATCATCCATCTCCAAATGTGTGGCTGTCTTTATGTCCATCTGCATCTCGAGCGTTTTGGTTTTCTTTCCATCTGAAGGTGTGGCTGGCTTTTTATCTATGTTCAACTGTTTGACTTTCTTTTTGCAACTGTGTGAGGCCTACCTTCCATCCATCAGCAGCTGTATGTGAGTATCCGTGTGCCACCGTGGAACAAGTAAGTGATAATTAAGTTTCTATACATATATTGACTTTCTTTTTTGTCATACAGGTTTTCAGGAAGCCATGATATCCTCAATCCCTGAAGGTGTATCCATCTAAGAAGGGTTAGGTGCTCCGGCTCCTTCTGCATTCCTTTTTTCACCCAACGCTCACTCACTTCAGCTGGATTACAAGGTAAAAGCATGTTACCTATTTACAATAATACACTTAATGTATCTTCAAACAAAGATAAAAATTTACCGCGGTGATGGGCTGCCTTGCCCCAACACAGTCTCATCATCCATCTCCAAATGTGTGGCTGTCTGCATATCCATCTTCATCTCTGGCGTTTTGGTTTTCTTTCCATCTGATCTGATCTATGTTCAACTGTTTGACTTTCTTATTGTAACTGTATGAGGCCTGCCTTCCATCCATCAGCAGCTGTATGTATGTGAGTACCCGTATGCCACTGTGGAACAGGTAAGTGATAATTCAGTTTCTATACATATATTGACTTTCTTTTTTGTCATACAGGTTTTCAGGAACCCATGATTTCCTCAATCCCTGAAGGTTTATCTATCTAAGAAGGGTTAGGTGCTCCGGCTCCTTCTGCATTCCTTTTTTCACCCAACGCTCACTCACTTCAGCTGGATTACAAGGTAAAAGCATGTTACCTGTTCACAATAATACATTTAATGTATCTTCAAACACAGATACACATTTACACTGGTGATGGGCTGCCTTGCCCCAACACAGTCTCATTGTCAATCTCCTAATGTGTGGCTATCTGCATGTCCATATGTATCTCTGGCGTTTTGGTTTTCTTTCCATCTGAAGCTGTTGCTGGCTTTTTATCTATGTTCAACTGTTTGACTTTCTTTTTGCAACTGTGAGATCTGCTTTCTATCCATCAGCAGCTGTATGTATGTGAGTATCCGTGTGCCACTGTGGAACAGGTAAGTGATAATTCAGTTTCTATACATATATTGACTTTCTTTTTTGTCATCCAGGTTCTCTGGAATCCATGATATCCTCAATCCCTGAAGGTGTATCCAGCTAAGAAGGGTTAGGTGCTCCGGCTCTGTTTGCATTCCTTTTTTCACCCAACGCTCACTCACTTCAGCTGGATAACAAGGTAAATGCATGTTACCTGTTAACAATAATAAATGTAATGTATCTTCAAACATAGATATAAATTTACACTGGTGATAGAATGCCTTGCCCCAACACAGTCTCATCATCCATCTCCAAATGTGTGGCTGTCTGCATATCCATCTTCATCTCTGGCGTTTTGGTTTTCTTTCCATCTGATCTGATCTATGTTCAACTGTTTGACTTTCTTATTGTAACTGTATGAGGCCTGCCTTCCATCCATCAGCAGCTGTATGTATGTGAGTACCCGTATGCCACTGTGGAACAGGTAAGTGATAATTCAGTTTCTATACATATATTGACTTTCTTTTTTGTCATACAGGTTTTCAGGAACCCATGATTTCCTCAATCCCTGAAGGTTTATCTGTCTAAGAAGGGTTAGGTGCTCCGGCTCCTTCTGCATTTTTTTTTACCCAATGCTCACTCACTTCAGCTGGATTACAAGGTAAAAGCATGTTACCTGTTTACAATAATACATTTAATGTATCTTCAAACATAGATACAAATTTACACTGGTGATGGGCTACCTTGCCCCAACACAGTCTCCTCATCCATCTCCAAATGTGTGGCTGTCTGCATGTCCATCTGCATCTCTGGCTTTTTGGTTTTCTTTCCATATGAAGCTGTGGCTGGCTTTTTATCCATGTTCAACTGTTTGACTTTCTTTTTGCAACTGTGTGAGGTCTGCTTTCTATCCATCAGCAGCTGTATGTATGTGAGCATCCGTATGCTACTGTGGATAAGGTAAGTGATAATTCAGTTTCTATACATATATTGACTTTCTTTTTTATCATACAGGTTCTTGGGAATCCCTGATATCCTCAATACTTGAAAGTGTATCCATCTAAGAAGGGTTAGGTGCTCCGGCTCCCTCTGCATTACCTTTTTCACCCAACGCTCACTCACTTCAGCTGGATTACAAGGTAAAAGCATGTTACCTGTTTACAATAATACATTTAATGTATCTTCAAACATAGATACAAATTTACACTGGTGATGGGCTACATTGCCCCAACACAGTCTCCTCATCCATCTCCAAATGTGTGGCTGTCTGCATGTCCATCTGCATCTCTGGCTTTTTGGTTTTCTTTTCTTTTTGAAGATGTGGCTGGCTTTTTATCTATGTTCAACTGTTTGACTTTCTTTTTCAACTGTGTGAGGTCTGCTTTCTATCCATCAGCAGCTGTATGTATTTGGGTATCATTATGCCACTGTGGAACAGGTAAGTGCTAATTCTGTTTCTATACATATATTGACTTTCTTTTTTGTCATACAGGTTTTCAGGGAGCCATGATATCCTCAATCCCTGAAAGTGTATCCATCTAAGAAGGGTTTGGTGCTCCGTCTCATTCTGCATTTTCTTTTACCCAACACTCACTTGCTTCAGCTGGATTACAAGGTAAAAGCATGCTATCTGTTTACAATAATACATTTGATGTATCTTCAAACATAGATATAAATTTACACTGGTGATGGGCTGCCTTGCCCCAACACAGTCATCATCCATCTCCAAATGTGTGGCTGTCTGCATGTCAATCTGCATCTCTGACTTTTTGGTTTTCTTTCTATCTGAAACTGTAGCTGGTTTTTTAGCTATGTACAACGGTTTGACTTCATTTTGCAACTGTGTGAGGCCTGCTTTCTATCCATCAGCAGCTGTACGTATGTGAGTACCCGTATGCCACTGTGGAACAGGTAAGTGATAATTCAGTTTCTATACATATATTGACTTTCTTTTTTGTCATACAGGTTTTCAGGAACCCATGATTTCCTCAATCCCTGAAGGTTTATCTATCTAAGAAGGGTTAGGTGCTCCGGCTCCTTCTGCATTCCTTTTTTCACCCAACGCTCACTCACTTCAGCTGGATTACAAGGTAAAAGCATGTTACCTGTTCACAATAATACATTTAATGTATCTTCAAACACAGATACACATTTACACTGGTGATAGGCTGCCTTGCCCCAACACATTCTCATCGTCAATCTCCTAATGTGTGGCTATCTGCATGTCCATATGTATCTCTGGCGTTTTGGTTTTCTTTCCATCTGAAGCTGTTGCTGGCTTTTTATCTATGTTCAACTGTTTGACTTTCTTTTTGCAACTGTGAGATCTGCTTTCTATCCATCAGCAGCTGTATGTATGTGAGTATCTGTATGCCACTGTGGAACAGGTAAGTGATAATTCAGTTTCTATACATATATTGACTTTCTTTTTTGTTATACAGGTTTTCAGGAACCCATGATATCCTCAATCCCTGAACGTGTATCCAGCTAAGAAGGGTTAGGAGCTCCGGCTCTTTTTGCATTCCTTTTTTCACCCAACGCTCACTCACTTCAGCTGGATAACCAGGTAAAAGCATGTTACCTGTTAACAATAATACATGTAATGTATCTTCAAACATAGATATAAATTTACACTGGGGATGGGCTGCCTTGCCCCAACACAGTCTCATCATCCATCTCCAAATGGTTGGCTGTCTGCATGTCCATCTGCATCTCTGACTTTTTGGTTTTCATTCCATCTGAAGTTGTTGCTGGCTTTTCATCTATGTTCAACTGTATGACTTTCTTTTTGCAACTGTGTGAGGCCTGCCTTCCATACATAAGCAGCTGTTTGTATGTGAGTATCCGTGTGCCACTGTGGAACAGGTAAGTGATAATTCACTTTCTATCCATATATTGACTGTCCTTTTTGTCATACAGTATTTCAGAAACCCTTGATATCCTCAATCCCTTAAAGTGTATCCAGCTAAGAAGGGTTAAGTGCTCCGGCTCCCTCTGCATTCTTTTTTTCACCCAACGCTCCCTCACTTCAGATGGATTACAAGGTAAGAACATGTTACCTGTTTGCAACAATACATTTAATGTATCTTCAAATATACATACAAATTTACACTGGTGATGGGCTGCCTTGCCCCAACACAGTCTCATCATTCATCTCCAAATCTGTGGCTGTCTGCATGTCCATCTGCATCTCTGGCTGTTTGCTTTTCTTTCTATCTGAAGCTGTGGCTGTTTTTTTATCTATGTACAACTGCTAGACTTCATTTTGCAACTGTGTGAGGCCTGTTTTCTATCCATCAGCAGCTGTATGTATGTGAGTATCCGTGTGCCACTGTGGAACAGGTAAGTGATAATTCAGTTTCTATACATATATTGACTTTCTTTTTTGTCATCCAGGTTTTCAGGAACCCATGATATACTCAATCCCTAAAAGTGTAACCAGCTAAGAAGGGTTAGGTGCCCCGGCTCCCTCTGCATTCCTTTTTTCACCCAACGCTCACTTACTTGAGCTGGATTACAAGGTAAGAACATGTTACCTGTTAACAATAATACATGTAATGTATCTTCAAACATAGATACACATTTAAACTGGTGATGGGCTGCCTTGCCCCAACACAGTCTCACCATCCATCTCCAAATATGTGGCTGTCTGCATGTCCATCTGCACCTCTGGCGTTTTGGTTTTCTTTCCATCTGAAGCTGTGGCTGGCTTTTTATCTATGTTCAACTGTTTAACTTTGTTTTTGCGAATGTGTGAGGCCTGCCTTCCATCCATCAGCAGCTGTACGTATGTCAGTATCCGTGTGCCACTGTGGAACAGGTAAGTGATAATTCAGTTTCTATACATATATTGACTTTCTTTTTTGTCGTACAGTTTTTTAGGAACCCGTGATATCCTCAATCCCTGACGGTGTATCCATCTAAGAAGGGTTAAGTGCTCGGGCTCCCTCTGCATTCCTTTTTTCACCCAACGCTCACTCACTTCAGCTGGATTACAAGGTAAGAACATGTTATCTGTTTACAATAATACATTTAATGTATCTTCAAACATAGATACAAATTTACACCGGTAATGGGCTGCCTTGCCCCAACACAGTCTCATCGTCAATCTTCTAATGTGTGGCTGTCTACATGTCCATCTGCATCTCTGACGTTTTGGTTTTCTTTACATCAGAAGCTGTGGCTTGCTTTTTATCTATGTTCAACTGTCTGACTTTCTTTTTGCAACTGTGTGAGGTCTGCTTTTTGTCCATCAACAGTTGTATGTCTGTGAGTATCCGTATGCCACTGTGGAACAGGTAAGTGATAATTCAGTTTCTATACATATATTGACTTTCTTTTTTGTCATCCAGGTTTTCAGGAACCCATGATATACTCAATCCCTAAAAGTGTATCCAGCTAAGAAGGGTTAGGTGCTCCGGCTCCCTCTGCATTCCTTTTTTCACCCAACGCTCACTTACTTGAGCTGGATTACAAGGTAAGAACATGTTACCTGTTAACAATAATACATGTAATGTATCTTCAAACATAGATACACATTTACACTGGTGATGGGCTGACTTGCCCCAACACAGTCTCATCATCCATCTCCAAATATGTGGCTGTCTGCATGTCCATCTGCACCTCTGGCGTTTTGGTTTTCTTTCCATCTGAAGCTGTGGCTGGCTTTTTATCTATGTTCAACTGTTTAACTTTGTTTTTGCGAATGTGTGAGGCCTGCCTTCCATCCATCAGCAGCTGTATGTATGTGAGTATCCGTTTGCCACTGTGGAACAGGTAAGTGATAATTCAGTTTCTTTCCATATATTGACTTTCTTTTTTGTCATACAATTTTTCAGGAACCCATGATATACTCAATCCCTAAAAGTGTATCCAGCTAAGAAGGGTTAGGTGCTCTGGCTCCCTCTGCATTCCTTTTTTCACCCAACGCTCACTTACTTCAGCTGGATTACGAGGTAAAAGCATGTTACCTGTTTACAATAATACATTTAATGTATCTTCAAACATGAATACAAATTTTCAGTGGTGATAGGCTGCCTTGTCCCAACACAGTCTCATCATCCATCTCCATATGTGTGGCTGTCTTTATGTCCATCTGCATCTCTGGCGTTTTGGTTTTCTTTCCATCTGAAGGTGTGGCTGGCTTTTTATCTATGTTCAACTGTTTGACTTTATTTTTGCAACTGTGTGAGGCCTGCCTTCCATCCATCAGCAGCTGTATTTAAGTATCCGTGTGCCACCGTGGAACAAGTAAGTGATAATTAAGTTTCTATACATATATTGACTTTCTTTTTTGTCATACAGGTTTTCAGGAAGCCATGATATCCTCAATCCCTGAAAGTGTATCCATCTAAGAAGTGTTAGGTGCTCCGTCTCATTCTGCATTTTTTTTTACCCAACGCTCATTTGCTTCAGCTGGATTACAAGGTAAAAGCATGTTACCTGTTTACAATAATACATTTAATGTATCTTCAAACATAGATACAAATTTACACTGGTGATGGGCTACCTTGCCCCAACACAGTCTCCTCATCCATCTCCAAATGTGTGGCTGTCTGCATGTCCATCTGCATCTCTGGCTTTTTGGTTTTCTTTCCATATGAAGCTGTGGCTGGCTTTTTATCCATGTTCAACTGTTTGACTTTCTTTTTGCAACTGTGTGAGGTCTGCTTTCTATCCATCAGCAGCTGTATGTATGTGAGCATCCGTATGCTACTGTGGATAAGGTAAGTGATAATTCAGTTTCTATACATATATTGACTTTCTTTTTTATCATACAGGTTCTTGGGAATCCCTGATATCCTCAATACTTGAAAGTGTATCCATCTAAGAAGGGTTAGGTGCTCCGGCTCCCTCTGCATTACCTTTTTCACCCAACGCTCACTCACTTCAGCTGGATTACAAGGTAAAAGCATGTTACCTGTTTACAATAATACATTTAATGTATCTTCAAACATAGATACAAATTTACACTGGTGATGGGCTACATTGCCCCAACACAGTCTCCTCATCCATCTCCAAATGTGTGGCTGTCTGCATGTCCATCTGCATCTCTGGCTTTTTGGTTTTCTTTTCTTTCTGAAGATGTGGCTGGCTTTTTATCTATGTTCAACTGTTTGACTTTCTTTTTCAACTGTGTGAGGTCTGCTTTCTATCCATCAGCAGCTGTATGTATTTGGGTATCCGTATGCCACTGTGGAACAGGTATGTGCTAATTCTGTTTCTATACATATATTGACTTTCTTTTTTGTCATAGAGGTTTTCAGGAAGCCATGATATCCTCAATCCCTAAAAGTGTATCCAGCTAAGAAGGGTTAGGTGCTCCGGCTCCTTCTGCATTCCTTTTTTCACCCAATGCTCACTCACGTCAGCTGGATTACAAGGTAAAAGCATGTTATCTGTTTACAATAATACATTTAATGTATCTTCAAACATAGATACAAATTTACACTGGTGATGGGCTGCCTTGCCCCAACACAGTCTCATCATCAATCTCCAAATGTGTGGCTGTCTGCATGTCAATCTGCATCTCTGGCTTTTTGGTTTTCGTTCCATCTGAAGCTGTGGCTGGCTTTTTATCTATGTTCAACTGTTTGACTTTCTTTTTGCAACTGTGTGAGGCCTGCTTTCTATCCATCAGCAGCTGTATGTATGTGAGTATCCGTTTGCCACTGTGGAACAGGTAAGTGATAATTCTGTTTCTATACATATATTGACTTTCTTTTTTGTCATACAGGTTTTCAGGAAGCCATGATATCCTCAATCCCTGAAAGTGTATCCATCTAAGAAGTGTTAGGTGCTCCGTCTCATTCTGCATTTTCTTTTACCCAACGCTCACTTGCTTCAGCTGGATTACAAGGTAAAAGCATGTTACCTGTTTACAATAATACATTTAATGTATCTTCAAACATAGATACAAATTTACACTGGTGATGGGCTACATTGCCCCAACACAGTCTCCTCATCCATCTCCAAATGTGTGGCTGTCTGCATGTCCATCTGCATCTCTGGCTTTTTGGTTTTCTTTTCTTTCTGAAGATGTGGCTGGCTTTTTATCTATGTTCAACTGTTTGACTTTCTTTTTCAACTGTGTGAGGTCTGCTTTCTATCCATCAGCAGCTGTATGTATTTGGGTATCCGTATGCCACTGTGGAACAGGTATGTGCTAATTCTGTTTCTATACATATATTGACTTTCTTTTTTGTCATACAGGTTTTCAGGAAGCCATGATATCCTCAATCCCTAAAAGTGTATCCAGCTAAGAAGGGTTAGGTGCTCCGGCTCCTTCTGCATTCCTTTTTTCACCCAATGCTCACTCACGTCAGCTGGATTACAAGGTAAAAGCATGTTATCTGTTTACAATAATACATTTAATGTATCTTCAAACATAGATACAAATTTACACTGGTGATGGGCTGCCTTGCCCCAACACAGTCTCATCATCAATCTCCAAATGTGTGGCTGTCTGCATGTCAATCTGCATCTCTGGCTTTTTGGTTTTCGTTCCATCTGAAGCTGTGGCTGGCTTTTTATCTATGTTCAACTGTTTGACTTTCTTTTTGCAACTGTGTGAGGCCTGCTTTCTATCCATCAGCAGCTGTATGTATGTGAGTATCCGTTTGCCACTGTGGAACAGGTAAGTGATAATTCTGTTTCTATACATATATTTACTTTCTTTTTTGTCATACAGGTTTTCAGGAAGCCATGATATCCTCAATCCCTGAAAGTGTATCCATCTAAGAAGTGTTAGGTGCTCCGTCTCATTCTGCATTTTCTTTTACCCAACGCTCACTTGCTTCAGCTGGATTACAAGGTAAAAGCATGTTACTTGTTTACAATAATACATTTAATGTATCTTCAAACATAGATAAAAATTTACACTGGTGATGGGCTACCTTGCCCCAACACAGTCTCCTCATCCATCTCCAAATGTGTGGCTGTCTGCATGTCCATCTGCATCTCTGGCTTTTTGGTTTTCTTTCCATATGAAGCTGTGGCTGGCTTTTTATCCATGTTCAACTGTTTGACTTTCTTTTTGCAACTGTGTGAGGCCTGCCTTCCATCCATCAGCAGCTGTATGTATGTGAGTATCTGTATGCCACTGTGGAACAGGTAAGTGATAATTCAGTTTCTATACATATATTGACTTTCTTTTTTGTCATACAGGTTTTCAGGAACCCATGATTTCCTCAATCCCTGAAAGTGTATCCATCTAAGAAGTGTTAGGTGCTCCGGCTTCCTCTGCATTCCTTTTTTCACCCAACGCTCACTCGCTTCAGCTGGATTACAAGGTAAAAGCATGTTATCTGTTTACAATAATACATTTAATGTATCTTCAAACATAGATACAAATTTACACTGGTGATGGGCTACATTGCCCCAACACAGTCTCCTCATCCATCTCCAAATGTGTGGCTGTCTGCATGTCCATCTGCATCTCTGGCTTTTTGGTTTTCTTTTCTTTCTGAAGATGTGGCTGGCTTTTTATCTATGTTCAACTGTTTGACTTTCTTTTTCAACTGTGTGAGGTCTGCTTTCTATCCATCAGCAGCTGTATGTATTTGGGTATCCGTATGCCACTGTGGAACAGGTATGTGCTAATTCTGTTTCTATACATATATTGACTTTCTTTTTTGTCATACAGGTTTTCAGGAAGCCATGATATCCTCAATCCCTAAAAGTGTATCCAGCTAAGAAGGGTTAGGTGCTCCGGCTCCTTCTGCATTCCTTTTTTCACCCAATGCTCACTCACGTCAGCTGGATTACAAGGTAAAAGCATGTTATCTGTTTACAATAATACATTTAATGTATCTTCAAACATAGATACAAATTTACACTGGTGATGGGCTGCCTTGCCCCAACACAGTCTCATCATCAATCTCCAAATGTGTGGCTGTCTGCATGTCAATCTGCATCTCTGGCTTTTTGGTTTTCGTTCCATCTGAAGCTGTGGCTGGCTTTTTATCTATGTTCAACTGTTTGACTTTCTTTTTGCAACTGTGTGAGGCCTGCTTTCTATCCATCAGCAGCTGTATGTATGTGAGTATCCGTTTGCCACTGTGGAACAGGTAAGTGATAATTCTGTTTCTATACATATATTGACTTTCTTTTTTATCATACAGGTTCTTGGGAATCCCTGATATCCTCAATACTTGAAAGTGTATCCATCTAAGAAGGGTTAGGTGCTCCGGCTCCCTCTGCATTACCTTTTTCACCCAACGCTCACTCACTTCAGCTGGATTACAAGGTAAAAGCATGTTACCTGTTTACAATAATACATTTAATGTATCTTCAAACATAGATACAAATTTACACTGGTGATGGGCTACATTGCCCCAACACAGTCTCCTCATCCATCTCCAAATGTGTGGCTGTCTGCATGTCCATCTGCTTCTCTGGCTTTTTGGTTTTCTTTTCTTTCTGAAGATGTGGCTGGCTTTTTATCTATGTTCAACTGTTTGACTTTCTTTTTGCAACTGTGTGAGGTCTGCTTTCTATCCATCAGCAGCTGTATGTATTTGGGTATCCGTATGCCACTGTGGAACAGGTAAGTGCTAATTCTGTTTCTATACATATATTGACTTTCTTTTTTGTCATACAGGTTTTCAGGGAGCCATGATATCCTCAATCCCTGAAAGTGTATCCATCTAAGAAGGGTTTGGTGCTCCGTCTCATTCTGCATTTTCTTTTACCCAACGCTCACTTACTTCAGCTGGATTACAAGGTAAAAGCATGCTATCTGTTTACAATAATACATTTGATGTATCTTCAAACATAGATATAAATTTACACTGGTGATGGGCTGCCTTGCCCCAACACAGTCATCATCCATCTCCAAATGTGTGGCTGTCTGAATGTCAATCTGCATCTCTGACTTTTTGGTTTTCTTTCTATCTGAAACTGTAGCTGGTTTTTTAGCTATGTACAACGGTTTGACTTCATTTTGCAACTGTGTGAGGCCTGCTTTCTATCCATCAGCAGCTGTACGTATGTGAGTACCCGTATGCCACTGTGGAACAGGTAAGTGATAATTCAGTTTCTATACATATATTGACTTTCTTTTTTGTCATACAGGTTTTCAGGAACCCATGATTTCCTCAATCCCTGAAAGTTTATCTATCTAAGAAGGGTTAGGTGCTCCGGCTCCTTCTGCATTCCTTTTTTCACCCAACGCTCACTCACTTCAGCTGGATTACAAGGTAAAAGCATGTTACCTGTTCACAATAATACATTTAATGTATCTTCAAACATAGAAACACATTTACACTGGTGATGGGCTGCCTTGCCCCAACACAGTCTCATCGTCAATCTCCTAATGTGTGGCTATCTGCATGTCCATATGTATCTCTGGCGTTTTGGTTTTCTTTCCATCTGAAGCTGTTGCTGGCTTTTTATCTATGTTCAACTGTTTGACTTTCTTTTTGCAACTGTGAGATGTGCTTTCTTTCCATCAGCAGCTGTATGTATGTGAGTATCCGTGTGCCACTGTGGAACAAGTAAGTGATAATTCAGTTTCTATACATATATTGACTTTCTTTTTTGTCATCCAGGTTCTCTGGAATCCATGATATCCTCAATCCCTGAAGGTGTATCCAGCTAAGAAGGGTTAGGTGCTCCGGCTCTGTTTGCATTCCTTTTTTCACCCAATGCTCACTCACTTCAGCTGGATAACAAGGTAAATGCATGTTACCTGTTAACAATAATACATGTAATGTATCTTTAAACATAGATATAAATTTACACTGGTGATAGGCTGCCTTGCCCCAACACAGTCTCATCGTCAATCTCCTAATATGTTGCTCTCTGCATGTCCATCTGTATCTCTGGCTTTTTGGTTTTCATTCCATCTGAAGCTGTTGCTGGCTTTTTATCTATGTTCAACTGTTTGACTTTCTTTTTGCAACTGTGTGAGGCCTGCCTTCCATCCATCAGCAGCTGTATGTATGTGAGTATCTGTATGCCACTGTGGAACAGGTAAGTGATAATTCAGTTTCTATACATATATTGACTTTCTTTTTTGTCATACAGGTTTTCAGGAACCCATGATTTCCTCAATCCCTGAAAGTGTATCCATCTAAGAAGTGTTAGGTGCTCCGGCTTCCTCTGCATTCCTTTTTTCACCCAACGCTCACTCGCTTCAGCTGGATTACAAGGTAAAAGCATGTTATCTGTTTACAATAATACATTTAATGTATCTTCAAACATAGATACAAATTTACACTGGTGATGGGCTACATTGCCCCAACACAGTCTCCTCATCCATCTCCAAATGTGTGGCTGTCTGCATGTCCATCTGCATCTCTGGCTTTTTGGTTTTCTTTTCTTTCTGAAGATGTGGCTGGCTTTTTATCTATGTTCAACTGTTTGACTTTCTTTTTCAACTGTGTGAGGTCTGCTTTCTATCCATCAGCAGCTGTATGTATTTGGGTATCCGTATGCCACTGTGGAACAGGTATGTGCTAATTCTGTTTCTATACATATATTGACTTTCTTTTTTGTCATACAGGTTTTCAGGAAGCCATGATATCCTCAATCCCTAAAAGTGTATCCAGCTAAGAAGGGTTAGGTGCTCCGGCTCCTTCTGCATTCCTTTTTTCACCCAATGCTCACTCACGTCAGCTGGATTACAAGGTAAAAGCATGTTATCTGTTTACAATAATACATTTAATGTATCTTCAAACATAGATACAAATTTACACTGGTGATGGGCTGCCTTGCCCCAACACAGTCTCATCATCAATCTCCAAATGTGTGGCTGTCTGCATGTCAATCTGCATCTCTGGCTTTTTGGTTTTCGTTCCATCTGAAGCTGTGGCTGGCTTTTTATCTATGTTCAACTGTTTGACTTTCTTTTTGCAACTGTGTGAGGCCTGCTTTCTATCCATCAGCAGCTGTATGTATGTGAGTATCCGTTTGCCACTGTGGAACAGGTAAGTGATAATTCTGTTTCTATACATATATTGACTTTCTTTTTTATCATACAGGTTCTTGGGAATCCCTGATATCCTCAATACTTGAAAGTGTATCCATCTAAGAAGGGTTAGGTGCTCCGGCTCCCTCTGCATTACCTTTTTCACCCAACGCTCACTCACTTCAGCTGGATTACAAGGTAAAAGCATGTTACCTGTTTACAATAATACATTTAATGTATCTTCAAACATAGATACAAATTTACACTGGTGATGGGCTACATTGCCCCAACACAGTCTCCTCATCCATCTCCAAATGTGTGGCTGTCTGCATGTCCATCTGCTTCTCTGGCTTTTTGGTTTTCTTTTCTTTCTGAAGATGTGGCTGGCTTTTTATCTATGTTCAACTGTTTGACTTTCTTTTTGCAACTGTGTGAGGTCTGCTTTCTATCCATCAGCAGCTGTATGTATTTGGGTATCCGTATGCCACTGTGGAACAGGTAAGTGCTAATTCTGTTTCTATACATATATTGACTTTCTTTTTTGTCATACAGGTTTTCAGGGAGCCATGATATCCTCAATCCCTGAAAGTGTATCCATCTAAGAAGGGTTTGGTGCTCCGTCTCATTCTGCATTTTCTTTTACCCAACGCTCACTTACTTCAGCTGGATTACAAGGTAAAAGCATGCTATCTGTTTACAATAATACATTTGATGTATCTTCAAACATAGATATAAATTTACACTGGTGATGGGCTGCCTTGCCCCAACACAGTCATCATCCATCTCCAAATGTGTGGCTGTCTGCATGTCAATCTGCATCTCTGACTTTTTGGTTTTCTTTCTATCTGAAACTGTAGCTGGTTTTTTAGCTATGTACAACGGTTTGACTTCATTTTGCAACTGTGTGAGGCCTGCTTTCTATCCATCAGCAGCTGTACGTATGTGAGTACCCGTATGCCACTGTGGAACAGGTAAGTGATAATTCAGTTTCTATACATATATTGACTTTCTTTTTTGTCATACAGGTTTTCAGGAACCCATGATTTCCTCAATCCCTGAAAGTTTATCTATCTAAGAAGGGTTAGGTGCTCCGGCTCCTTCTGCATTCCTTTTTTCACCCAACGCTCACTCACTTCAGCTGGATTACAAGGTAAAAGCATGTTACCTGTTCACAATAATACATTTAATGTATCTTCAAACATAGAAACACATTTACACTGGTGATGGGCTGCCTTGCCCCAACACAGTCTCATCGTCAATCTCCTAATGTGTGGCTATCTGCATGTCCATATGTATCTCTGGCGTTTTGGTTTTCTTTCCATCTGAAGCTGTTGCTGGCTTTTTATCTATGTTCAACTGTTTGACTTTCTTTTTGCAACTGTGAGATGTGCTTTCTTTCCATCAGCAGCTGTATGTATGTGAGTATCCGTGTG
The DNA here is from genome assembly GCF_030463535.1 of Salminus brasiliensis. NCBI lineage: Eukaryota > Metazoa > Chordata > Actinopteri > Characiformes > Bryconidae > Salminus > Salminus brasiliensis. The sequence continues at coordinate 18,811,817 of NC_132896.1, forward strand.
CCACTGTGGAACAAGTAAGTGATAATTCAGTTTCTATACATATATTGACTTTCTTTTTTGTCATCCAGGTTCTCTGGAATCCATGATATCCTCAATCCCTGAAGGTGTATCCAGCTAAGAAGGGTTAGGTGCTCCGGCTCTGTTTGCATTCCTTTTTTCACCCAATGCTCACTCACTTCAGCTGGATAACAAGGTAAATGCATGTTACCTGTTAACAATAATACATGTAATGTATCTTTAAACATAGATATAAATTTACACTGGTGATAGGCTGCCTTGCCCCAACACAGTCTCATCGTCAATCTCCTAATATGTTGCTCTCTGCATGTCCATCTGTATCTCTGGCTTTTTGGTTTTCATTCCATCTGAAGCTGTTGCTGGCTTTTTATCTATGTTCAACTGTTTGACTTTCTTTTTGCAACTGTGTGAGGCCTGCCTTCCATCCATCAGCAGCTGTATGTATGTGAGTATCTGTATGCCACTGTGGAACAGGTAAGTGATAATTCAGTTTCTATACATATATTGACTTTCTTTTTTGTCATACAGGTTTTCAGGAACCCATGATTTCCTCAATCCCTGAAAGTGTATCCATCTAAGAAGTGTTAGGTGCTCCGGCTTCCTCTGCATTCCTTTTTTCACCCAACGCTCACTCGCTTCAGCTGGATTACAAGGTAAAAGCATGTTATCTGTTTACAATAATACATTTAATGTATCTTCAAACATAGATACAAATTTTCACTGGTGATTGGCTGCCTTGCCCCAACACAGTCTCATCATTAATCTCCAAATCTGTGGCTGTCTGCATGTCCATCTGCATCTCTGGCTGTTTGGTTTTCTTTCAATCTGAAGCTGTTGCTGGCTTTTTATCTATGTTCAACTGTTTGACTTTCTTTTTGCAACTGCGAGATCTGCTTTCTATCCATCAGCAGCTGTATGTATGTGAGTATCCGTATGCCACTGTGGAACAGGTAAGTGATAATTCAGTTTCTGTACATATATTGACTTTCTTTTTTGTCATACAGGTTTTCAGGAACCCATGATATCCTCAATCCCTGAACGTGTATCCAGCTAAGAAGGGTTAGGTGCTCCGGCTCTGTTTGCATTCCTTTTTTCACCCAACGCTCACTCACTTCAGCTGGATAACAAGGTAAATGCATGTTACCTGTTAACAATTATACATGTAATGTATCTTTAAACATAGATATAAATTTACACTGGTGATAGGCTGCCTTGCCCCAACACAGTCTCATCGTCAATCTCCTAATATGTTGCTCTCTGCATGTCCATCTGTATCTCTGGCTTTTTGGTTTTCATTCCATCTGAAGCTGTTGCTGGCTTTTTATCTATGTTCAACTGTTTGACTTTCTTTTTGCAACTGTGTGAGGCCTGCCTTCCATCCATCAGCAGCTGTATGTATGTGAGTATCTGTATGCCACTGTGGAACAGGTAAGTGATAATTCAGTTTCTATACATATATTGACTTTCTTTTTTGTCATACAGGTTTTCAGGAACCCATGATTTCCTCAATCCCTGAAAGTGTATCCATCTAAGAAGTGTTAGGTGCTCCGGCTTCCTCTGCATTCCTTTTTTCACCCAACGCTCACTCGCTTCAGCTGGATTACAAGGTAAAAGCATGTTATCTGTTTACAATAATACATTTAATGTATCTTCAAACATAGATACAAATTTTCACTGGTGATTGGCTGCCTTGCCCCAACACAGTCTCATCATTCATCTCCAAATCTGTGGCTGTCTGCATGTCCATCTGCATCTCTGGCTGTTTGGTTTTCTTTCAATCTGAAGCTGTTGCTGGCTTTTTATCTATGTTCAACTGTTTGACTTTCTTTTTGCAACTGCGAGATCTGCTTTCTATCCATCAGCAGCTGTATGTATGTGAGTATCCGTATGCCACTGTGGAACAGGTAAGTGATAATTCAGTTTCTGTACATATATTGACTTTCTTTTTTGTCATACAGGTTTTCAGGAACCCATGATATCCTCAATCCCTGAACGTGTATCCAGCTAAGAAGGGTTAGGTGCTCCGGCTCTGTTTGCATTCCTTTTTTCACCCAACGCTCACTCACTTCAGCTGGATAACAAGGTAAAAGCATGTTACCTGTTAACAATAATACATGTAATGTATCTTCAAACATAGATATAAATTTACACTGGGGATGGGCTGCCTTGCCCCAACACAGTCTCATCATCCATCTCCAAATGGGTGGCTGTCTGCATGTCCATCTGCATCTCTGACTTTTTGGTTTTCATTCCATCTGAAGTTGTTGCTGGCTTTTCATCTATGTTCAACTGTATGACTTTCTTTTTGCAACTGTGTGAGGCCTTCCTTCCATACATAAGCAGCTGTTTGTATGTGAGTATCCGTGTGCCACTGTGGAACAGGTAAGTGATAATTCACTTTCTATACATATATTGACTGTCCTTTTTGTCATACAGTATTTCAGAAACCCTTGATATCCTCAATCCCTTAAAGTGTATCCAGCTAAGAAGGGTTAAGTGCTCCGGCTCCCTCTGCATTCTTTTTTTCACCCAACGCTCCCTCACTTCAGATGGATTACAAGGTAAGAACATGTTACCTGTTTGCAACAATACATTTAATGTATCTTCAAATACACATACAAATTTACACTGGTGATGGGCTGCCTTTCCCCAACACAGTCTCATCATTCATCTCCAAATCTGTGGCTGTCTGCATGTCCATCTGCATCTCTGGCTGTTTGCTTTTCTTTCTAATTGAAGCTGTGGCTGGTTTTTTATCTATGTACAACTGCTTGACTTCATTTTGCAACTGTGTGAGGCCTGTTTTCTATCCATCAGCAGCTGTACGTATGTGAGTATCCGTGTGCCACTGTGGAACAGGTAAGTGATAATTCAGTTTCTATACATATATTGACTTTCTTTTTTATCGTACAGTTTTTTAGGAACCCGTGATATCCTCAATCCCTGACAGTGTATCCATCTAAGAAGGGTTAGGTGCTCGGGCTCCCTCTGCATTCCTTTTTTCACCCAACGCTCACTCACTTCAGCTGGATTACAAGGTAAGAACATGTTATCTGTTTACAATAATACATTTAATGTATCTTCAAACATAGATACAAATTTACACCGGTAATGGGCTGCCTTGCCCCAACACAGTCTCATCGTCAATCTTCTAATGTGTGGCTGTCTACATGTCCATCTGCATCTCTGACGTTTTGGTTTTCTTTACATCAGAAGCTGTGGCTTGCTTTTTATCTATGTTCAACTGTCTGACTTTCTTTTTGCAACTGTGTGAGGTCTGCTTTTTGTCCATCAACAGTTGTATGTCTGTGAGTATCCGTATGCCACTGTGGAACAGGTAAGTGATAATTCAGTTTCTATACATATATTGACTTTATTTTTTGTCATCCAGGTTTTCAGGAACCCATGATATACTCAATCCCTAAAAGTGTATCCAGCTAAGAAGGGTTAGGTGCTCCGGCTCCTTCTGCATTCCTTTTTTTACCCAACGCTCACTTACTTCAGCTGGATTACAAGGTAAAAGCATGTTACCTGTTTACAATAATACATTTAATGTATCTTCAAACATAGATACAAATTTACACTGGTGATTGGCTGCCTTGCCCCAACACAGTCTCATCATCCATCTCCAAATGTGTGGCTGTCTGCATGTCCATCTGCATCTCTGACTTTTTGGTTTTCATTCCATCTGAAGTTGTTGCTGGCTTTTCATCTATGTTCAACTGTCTGACTTTCTTTTTGCAACTGTGTGAGGCCTGCCTTCCATACATAAGCAGCTGTTTGTATGTGAGTATCCGTGTGCCACTTTGGAACAGGTAAGTGATAATTCACTTTCTATACATATATTGACTGTCCTTTTTGTCATACAGTATTTCAGAAACCCTTGATATCCTCAATCCCTTAAAGTGTATCCAGCTAAGAAGGGTTAAGTGCTCCGGCTCCCTCTGCATTCTTTTTTTCACCCAACGCTCCCTCACTTCAGATGGATTACAAGGTAAGAACATGTTACCTGTTTGCAACAATACATTTAATGTATCTTCAAATATACATACAAATTTACACTGGTGATGGGCTGCCTTGCCCCAACACAGTCTCATCATTCATCTCCAAATCTGTGGCTGTCTGCATGTCCATCTGCATCTCCGGCTGTTTGCTTTTCTTTCTATCTGAAGCTGTGGCTGGTTTTTTATCTATGTACAACTGCTTGACTTCATTTTGCAAATGTGTGAGGCCTGTTTTCTATCCATCAGCAGCTGTATGTATGTGAGTATCCGTGTGCCACTGTGGAACAGGTAAGTGATAATTAAGTTTCTATACATATAGTGACTTTCTTTTTTGTCATACAGATTCTCTGGAACCCATGATATCCTCAATCCCTGAAGGTGTATCCATCTAAGAAGGGTTAGGTGCTCCGGCTCCTTCTGCATTCCTTTTTTCACCCAACGCTCACTCACTTCAGCTGGATTACAAGGTAAAAGCATGTTATCTGTTTACAATAATACATTTAATGTATCTTCAAACATAGATACAAATTTACACTGGTGATGGGCTGCCTTTCCCCAACACAGTCTCATCATCAATCTCCAAATGTGTGGCTGTCTGCATGTCAATCTGCATCTCTGGCTTTTTGGTTTTCGTTCCATCTGAAGCTGTGGCTGGCTTTTTATCTATGTTCAACTGTTTGACTTTCTTTTTGCAACTGTGTGAGGCCTGCTTTCTATCCATCAGCAGCTGTATGTATGTGAGTATCCGTTTGCCACTGTGGAACAGGTAAGTGATAATTCTGTTTCTATACATATATTGACTTTCTTTTTTGTCATACAGGTTTTCAGGAAGCCATGATATCCTCAATCCCTGAAAGTGTATCCATCTAAGAAGTGTTAGGTGCTCCGTCTCATTCTGCATTTTTTTTTACCCAACGCTCATTTGCTTCAGCTGGATTACAAGGTAAAAGCATGTTACCTGTTTACAATAATACATTTAATGTATCTTCAAACATAGATACAAATTTACACTGGTGATGGGCTACCTTGCCCCAACACAGTCTCCTCATCCATCTCCAAATGTGTGGCTGTCTGCATGTCCATCTGCATCTCTGGCTTTTTGGTTTTCTTTCCATATGAAGCTGTGGCTGGCTTTTTATCCATGTTCAACTGTTTGACTTTCTTTTTGCAACTGTGTGAGGTCTGCTTTCTATCCATCAGCAGCTGTATGTATGTGAGCATCCGTATGCTACTGTGGATAAGGTAAGTGATAATTCAGTTTCTATACATATATTGACTTTCTTTTTTATCATACAGGTTCTTGGGAATCCCTGATATCCTCAATACTTGAAAGTGTATCCATCTAAGAAGGGTTAGGTGCTCCGGCTCCCTCTGCATTACCTTTTTCACCCAACGCTCACTCACTTCAGCTGGATTACAAGGTAAAAGCATGTTACCTGTTTACAATAATACATTTAATGTATCTTCAAACATAGATACAAATTTACACTGGTGATGGGCTATATTGCCCCAACACAGTCTCCTCATCCATCTCCAAATGTGTGGCTGTCTGCATGTCCATCTGCATCTCTGGCTTTTTGGTTTTCTTTTCTTTCTGAAGATGTGGCTGGCTTTTTATCTATGTTCAACTGTTTGACTTTCTTTTTCAACTGTGTGAGGTCTGCTTTCTATCCATCAGCAGCTGTATGTATTTGGGTATCCGTATGCCACTGTGGAACAGGTATGTGCTAATTCTGTTTCTATACATATATTGACTTTCTTTTTTGTCATACAGGTTTTCAGGGAGCCATGATATCCTCAATCCCTGAAAGTGTATCCATCTAAGAAGGGTTTGGTGCTCCGTCTCATTCTGCATTTTCTTTTACCCAACACTCACTTGCTTCAGCTGGATTACAAGGTAAAAGCATGCTATCTGTTTACAATAATACATTTGATGTATCTTCAAACATAGATATAAATTTACACTGGTGATGGGCTGCCTTGCCCCAACACAGTCATCATCCATCTCCAAATGTGTGGCTGTCTGCATGTCAATCTGCATCTCTGACTTTTTGGTTTTCTTTCTATCTGAAACTGTAGCTGGTTTTTTAGCTATGTCCAACGGTTTGACTTCATTTTGCAACTGTGTGAGGCCTGCTTTCTATCCATCAGCAGCTGTACGTATGTGAGTACCCGTATGCCACTGTGGAACAGGTAAGTGATAATTCAGTTTCTATACATATATTGACTTTCTTTTTTGTCATACAGGTTTTCAGGAACCCATGATATCCTCAATCCCTGAACGTGTATCCAGCTAAGAAGGGTTAGGAGCTCCGGCTCTTTTTGCTTTCCTTTTTTCACCCAACGCTCACTCACTTCAGCTGGATAACAAGGTAAATGCATGTTACCTGTTAACAATAATAAATGTAATGTATCTTCAAACATAGATATAAATTTACACTGGTGATAGGCTGCCTTGCCCCAACACATTCTCATCGTCAATCTCCTAATTTGTTGCTCTCTGCATGTCCATCTGTATCTCTGGCTTTTTGGTTTTCATTCCATCTGAAGCTGTTGCTGGCTTTTTATCTATGTTCAACTGTTTGACTTTCTTTTTGCAACTGTGTGAGGCCTGCCTTCCATCCATCAGCAGCTGTATGTATGTGAGTATCTGTATGCCACTGTGGAACAGGTAAGTGATAATTCAGTTTCTATACATATATTGACTTTCTTTTTTGTCATACAGGTTTTCAGGAACCCATGATTTCCTCAATCCCTGAAAGTGTATCCATCTAAGAAGTGTTAGGTGCTCCGGCTTCCTCTGCATTCCTTTTTTCACCCAACGCTCACTCGCTTCAGCTGGATTACAAGGTAAAAGCATGTTATCTGTTTACAATAATACATTTAATGTATCTTCAAACATAGATACAAATTTTCACTGGTGATGGGCTGCCTTGCCCCAACACAGTCTCATCATCCATCTCCAAATCTGTGGCTGTCTGCATGTCCATCTGCATCTCTAGCTGTTTGGTTTTCTTTCAATCTGAAGCTGTTGCTGGCTTTTTATCTATGTTCAACTGTTTGACTTTCTTTTTGCAACTGCGAGATCTGCTTTCTATCCATCAGCAGCTGTATGTATGTGAGTATCCGTATGCCACTGTGGAACAGGTAAGTGATAATTCAGTTTCTGTACATATATTGACTTTCTTTTTTGTCATACAGGTTTTCAGGAACCCATGATATCCTCAATCCCTGAACGTGTATCCAGCTAAGAAGGGTTAGGAGCTCCGGCTCTTTTTGCTTTCCTTTTTTCACCCAACGCTCACTCACTTCAGCTGGATAACAAGGTAAAAGCATGTTACCTGTTAACAATAATACATGTAATGTATCTTCAAACATAGATATAAATTTACACTGGGGATGGGCTGCCTTGCCCCAACACAGTCTCATCATCCATCTCCAAATGGGTGGCTGTCTGCATGTCCATCTGCATCTCTGACTTTTTGGTTTTCATTCCATCTGAAGTTGTTGCTGGCTTTTCATCTATGTTCAACTGTCTGACTTTCTTTTTGCAACTGTGTGAGGCCTGCCTTCCATACATAAGCAGCTGTTTGTATGTGAGTATCCGTGTGCCACTGTGGAACAGGTAAGTGATAATTCACTTTCTATCCATATATTGACTGTCCTTTTTGTCATACAGTATTTCAGAAACCCTTGATATCCTCAATCCCTTAAAGTGTATCCAGCTAAGAAGGGTTAAGTGCTCCGGCTCCCTCTGCATTCTTTTTTTCACCCAACGCTCCCTCACTTCAGATGGATTACAAGGTAAGAACATGTTACCTGTTTGCAACAATACATTTAATGTATCTTCAAATATACATACAAATTTACACTGGTGATGGGCTGCCTTGCCCCAACACAGTCTCATCATTCATCTCCAAATCTGTGGCTGTCTGCATGTCCATCTGCATCTCTGGCTGTTTGCTTTTCTTTCTAATTGAAGCTGTGGCTGGTTTTTTATCTATGTACAACTGCTTGACTTCATTTTGCAACTGTGTGAGGCCTGTTTTCTATCCATCAGCAGCTGTACGTATGTGAGTATCCGTGTGCCACTGTGGAACAGGTAAGTGATAATTCAGTTTCTATACATATATTGACTTTCTTTTTTGTCGTACAGTTTTTTAGGAACCCGTTATATCCTCAATCCCTGACGGTGTATCCATCTAAGAAGGGTTAGGTGCTCGGGCTCCCTCTGCATTCCTTTTTTCACCCAACGCTCACTCACTTCAGCTGGATTACAAGGTAAGAACATGTTATCTGTTTACAATAATACATTTAATGTATCTTCAAACATAGATACAAATTTACACCGGTAATGGGCTGCCTTGCCCCAACACAGTCTCATCGTCAATCTTCTAATGTGTGGCTGTCTACATGTCCATCTGCATCTCTGACGTTTTGGTTTTCTTTACATCAGAAGCTGTGGCTTACTTTTTATCTATGTTCAACTGTCTGACTTTCTTTTTGCAACTGTGTGAGGTCTGCTTTTTGTCCATCAACAGTTGTATGTCTGTGAGTATCCGTATGCCACTGTGGAACAGGTAAGTGATAATTCAGTTTCTATACATATATTGACTTTATTTTTTGTCATACAGGTTTTCAGGAACCCATGATTTCCTCAATCCCTGAAAGTGTATCCATCTAAGAAGTGTTAGGTGCTCCGGCTCCCTCTGCATTCCTTTTTTCACCCAACGCTCACTTACTTCAGCTGGATTACAAGGTAAAAGCATGTTACCTGTTTACAATAATACATTTAATGTATCTTCAAACATGAATACAAATTTTCACTGGTGATGGGCTGCCTTGTCCCAACACAGTCTCATCATCCATCTCCAAATGTGTGGCTGTCTTTATGTCCATCTGCATCTCTGGCGTTTTGGTTTTCTTTCCATCTGAAGGTGTGGCTGGCTTTTTATCTATTTTCAACTGTTTGACTTTCTTTTTGCAACTGTGTGAGGCCTGCCTTCCATCCATCAGCAGCTGTATGTGAGTATCCGTGTGCCACCGTGGAACAAGTAAGTGATAATTAAGTTTCTATACATATATTGACTTTCTTTTTTGTCATACAGGTTTTCAGGAAGCCATGATATCCTCAATCCCTAAAAGTGTATCCAGCTAAGAAGGGTTAGGTGCTCCGGCTCCTTCTGCATTCCTTTTTTTACCCAACGCTCACTTACTTCAGCTGGATTACAAGGTAAAAGCATGTTACCTGTTTACAATAATACATTTAATGTATCTTCAAACATAGATACAAACTTACACTGGTGATGGGCTGCCTTGCCCCAACACAGTCTCATCATCCATCTCCAAATGTGTGGCTGTCTGCATGTCAATCTGCATCTCTGGCAGTTTGGTTTTCTTTCTATCTGAAACTGTGGCTGGCTTTTTATCTATGTTCAACTTTTTGACATTTTTTTTGCAACTGTGTTAGGTCTGCTTTCTATCCATCAGCAGCTGTATGTATGTGAGTATCCGTGTGCCACTGTGGAACAGGTAAGTGATAATTAAGTTTCTATACATATAGTGACTTTCCTTTTTGTCATACAGATTCTTTGGAACCCATGATATCCTCAATCCCTGAAGGTGTATCCATCTAAGAAGGGTTAGGTGCTCCGGCTCCTTCTGCATTCCTTTTTTCACCCAACGCTCACTCACTTCAGCTGGATTACAAGATAAAAGCATGTTACCTATTTACAATAATACACTTAATGTATCTTCAAACAAAGATAAAAATTTACTGCGGTGATGGGCTGCCTTGCCCCAACACAGTCTCATCATCCATCTCCAAATGTGTGGCTGTCTGCATATCCATCTTCATCTCTGGCGTTTTGGTTTTCTTTCCATCTGATCTGATCTATGTTCAACTGTTTGACTTTCTTATTGTAACTGTATGAGGCCTGCCTTCCATCCATCAGCAGCTGTATGTATGTGAGTACCCGTATGCCACTGTGGAACAGGTAAGTGATCATTCTGTTTCTATACATATATTGACTTTCTTTTTTGTCATACAGGTTTTCAGGAAGCCATGATATCCTCAATCCCTGAAAGTGTATCCATCTAAGAAGTGTTAGGTGCTCCGTCTCATTCTGCATTTTCTTTTACCCAACGCTCACTTGCTTCAGCTGGATTACAAGGTAAAAGCATGTTACCTGTTTACAATAATACATTTAATGTATCTTCAAACATAGATACAAATTTACACTGGTGATGGGCTGCCTTGCCCCAACACAGTCTCCTCATCCATCTCCAAATGTGTGGCTGTCTTTATGTCCATCTGCATCTCTGGCGTTTTGGTTTTCTTTCCATCTGAAGGTGTGGCTGGCTTTTTATCTATGTTCAACTGTTTGACTTTCTTTTTGCAACTGTGTGAGGCCTGCCTTCCATCCATCAGCAGCTGTATGTGAGTATCCGTGTGCCACCGTGGAACAAGTAAGTGATAATTAAGTTTCTATACATATATTGACTTTCTTTTTTGTCATACAGGTTTTCAGGAAGCCATGATATCCTCAATCCCTAAAAGTGTATCCAGCTAAGAAGGGTTAGGTGCTCCGGCTCCTTCTGCATTCCTTTTTTTACCCAACGCTCACTTACTTCAGCTGGATTACAAGGTAAAAGCATGTTACCTGTTTACAATAATACATTTAATGTATCTTCAAACATAGATACAAATTTACACTGGTGATGGGCTGCCTTGCCCCAACACAGTCTCATCATCCATCTCCAAATGTGTGGCTGTCTGCATGTCAATCTGCATCTCTGGCAGTTTGGTTTTCTTTCTATCTGAAACTGTGGCTGGCTTTTTATCTATGTTCAACTTTTTGACATTTTTTTTGCAACTGTGTTAGGTCTGCTTTCTATCCATCAGCAGCTGTATGTATGTGAGTATCCGTGTGCCACTGTGGAACAGGTAAGTGATAATTAAGTTTCTATACATATAGTGACTTTCCTTTTTGTCATACAGATTCTTTGGAACCCATGATATCCTCAATCCCTGAAGGTGTATCCATCTAAGAAGGGTTAGGTGCTCCGGCTCCTTCTGCATTCCTTTTTTCACCCAACGCTCACTCACTTCAGCTGGATAACAAGGTAAAAGCATGTTACCTGTTAACAATAATACATGTAATGTATCTTCAAACATAGATATAAATTTACACTGGGGATGGGCTGCCTTGCCCCAACACAGTCTCATCATCCATCTCCAAATGGGTGGCTGTCTGCATGTCCATCTGCATCTCTGACTTTTTGGTTTTCATTCCATCTGAAGTTGTTGCTGGCTTTTCATCTATGTTCAACTGTATGACTTTCTTTTTGCAACTGTGTGAGGCCTGCCTTCCATACATAAGCAGCTGTTTGTATGTGAGTATCCGTGTGCCACTGTGGAACAGGTAAGTGATAATTCAGTTTCTATACATATATTGACTTTCTTTTTTGTCATACAGGTTTTCAGGAACCCATGATTTCCTCAATCCCTGAAAGTGTATCCATCTAAGAAGTGTTAGGTGCTCCGGCTTCCTCTGCATTCCTTTTTTCACCCAACGCTCACTCGCTTCAGCTGGATTACAAGGTAAAAGCATGTTATCTGTTTACAATAATACATTTAATGTATCTTCAAACATAGATACAAATTTTCACTGGTGATGGGCTGCCTTGCCCCAACACAGTCTCATCATCCATCTCCAAATCTGTGGCTGTCTGCATGTCCATCTGCATCTCTAGCTGTTTGGTTTTCTTTCAATCTGAAGCTGTTGCTGGCTTTTTATCTATGTTCAACTGTATGACTTTCTTTTTGCAACTGTGTGAGGCCTGCCTTCCATACATAAGCAGCTGTTTGTATGTGAGTATCCGTGTGCCACTGTGGAACAGGTAAGTGATAATTCAGTTTCTATACATATATTGACTTTCTTTTTTGTCATACAGGTTTTCAGGAACCCATGATTTCCTCAATCCCTGAAAGTGTATCCATCTAAGAAGTGTTAGGTGCTCCGGCTTCCTCTGCATTCCTTTTTTCACCCAACGCTCACTCGCTTCAGCTGGATTACAAGGTAAAAGCATGTTATCTGTTTACAATAATACATTTAATGTATCTTCAAACATAGATACAAATTTTCACTGGTGATGGGCTGCCTTGCCCCAACACAGTCTCATCATCCATCTCCAAATCTGTGGCTGTCTGCATGTCCATCTGCATCTCTAGCTGTTTGGTTTTCTTTCAATCTGAAGCTGTTGCTGGCTTTTTATCTATGTTCAACTGTTTGACTTTCTTTTTGCAACTGCGAGATCTGCTTTCTATCCATCAGCAGCTGTATGTATGTGAGTATCCGTATGCCACTGTGGAACAGGTAAGTGATAATTCAGTTTCTGTACATATATTGACTTTCTTTTTTGTCATACAGGTTTTCAGGAACCCATGATATCCTCAATCCCTGAACGTGTATCCAGCTAAGAAGGGTTAGGAGCTCCGGCTCTTTTTGCTTTCCTTTTTTCACCCAACGCTCACTCACTTCAGCTGGATAACAAGGTAAAAGCATGTTACCTGTTAACAATAATACATGTAATGTATCTTCAAACATAGATATAAATTTACACTGGGGATGGGCTGCCTTGCCCCAACACAGTCTCATCATCCATCTCCAAATGGGTGGCTGTCTGCATGTCCATCTGCATCTCTGACTTTTTGGTTTTCATTCCATCTGAAGTTGTTGCTGGCTTTTCATCTATGTTCAACTGTCTGACTTTCTTTTTGCAACTGTGTGAGGCCTGCCTTCCATACATAAGCAGCTGTTTGTATGTGAGTATCCGTGTGCCACTGTGGAACAGGTAAGTGATAATTCACTTTCTATCCATATATTGACTGTCCTTTTTGTCATACAGTATTTCAGAAACCCTTGATATCCTCAATCCCTTAAAGTGTATCCAGCTAAGAAGGGTTAAGTGCTCCGGCTCCCTCTGCATTCTTTTTTTCACCCAACGCTCCCTCACTTCAGATGGATTACAAGGTAAGAACATGTTACCTGTTTGCAACAATACATTTAATGTATCTTCAAATATACATACAAATTTACACTGGTGATGGGCTGCCTTGCCCCAACACAGTCTCATCATTCATCTCCAAATCTGTGGCTGTCTGCATGTCCATCTGCATCTCTGGCTGTTTGCTTTTCTTTCTAATTGAAGCTGTGGCTGGTTTTTTATCTATGTACAACTGCTTGACTTCATTTTGCAACTGTGTGAGGCCTGTTTTCTATCCATCAGCAGCTGTACGTATGTGAGTATCCGTGTGCCACTGTGGAACAGGTAAGTGATAATTCAGTTTCTATACATATATTGACTTTCTTTTTTGTCGTACAGTTTTTTAGGAACCCGTTATATCCTCAATCCCTGACGGTGTATCCATCTAAGAAGGGTTAGGTGCTCGGGCTCCCTCTGCATTCCTTTTTTCACCCAACGCTCACTCACTTCAGCTGGATTACAAGGTAAGAACATGTTATCTGTTTACAATAATACATTTAATGTATCTTCAAACATAGATACAAATTTACACCGGTAATGGGCTGCCTTGCCCCAACACAGTCTCATCGTCAATCTTCTAATGTGTGGCTGTCTACATGTCCATCTGCATCTCTGACGTTTTGGTTTTCTTTACATCAGAAGCTGTGGCTTACTTTTTATCTATGTTCAACTGTCTGACTTTCTTTTTGCAACTGTGTGAGGTCTGCTTTTTGTCCATCAACAGTTGTATGTCTGTGAGTATCCGTATGCCACTGTGGAACAGGTAAGTGATAATTCAGTTTCTATACATATATTGACTTTATTTTTTGTCATACAGGTTTTCAGGAACCCATGATTTCCTCAATCCCTGAAAGTGTATCCATCTAAGAAGTGTTAGGTGCTCCGGCTCCCTCTGCATTCCTTTTTTCACCCAACGCTCACTTACTTCAGCTGGATTACAAGGTAAAAGCATGTTACCTGTTTACAATAATACATTTAATGTATCTTCAAACATGAATACAAATTTTCACTGGTGATGGGCTGCCTTGTCCCAACACAGTCTCATCATCCATCTCCAAATGTGTGGCTGTCTTTATGTCCATCTGCATCTCTGGCGTTTTGGTTTTCTTTCCATCTGAAGGTGTGGCTGGCTTTTTATCTATTTTCAACTGTTTGACTTTCTTTTTGCAACTGTGTGAGGCCTGCCTTCCATCCATCAGCAGCTGTATGTGAGTATCCGTGTGCCACCGTGGAACAAGTAAGTGATAATTAAGTTTCTATACATATATTGACTTTCTTTTTTGTCATACAGGTTTTCAGGAAGCCATGATATCCTCAATCCCTAAAAGTGTATCCAGCTAAGAAGGGTTAGGTGCTCCGGCTCCTTCTGCATTCCTTTTTTTACCCAACGCTCACTTACTTCAGCTGGATTACAAGGTAAAAGCATGTTACCTGTTTACAATAATACATTTAATGTATCTTCAAACATAGATACAAACTTACACTGGTGATGGGCTGCCTTGCCCCAACACAGTCTCATCATCCATCTCCAAATGTGTGGCTGTCTGCATGTCAATCTGCATCTCTGGCAGTTTGGTTTTCTTTCTATCTGAAACTGTGGCTGGCTTTTTATCTATGTTCAACTTTTTGACATTTTTTTTGCAACTGTGTTAGGTCTGCTTTCTATCCATCAGCAGCTGTATGTATGTGAGTATCCGTGTGCCACTGTGGAACAGGTAAGTGATAATTAAGTTTCTATACATATAGTGACTTTCCTTTTTGTCATACAGATTCTTTGGAACCCATGATATCCTCAATCCCTGAAGGTGTATCCATCTAAGAAGGGTTAGGTGCTCCGGCTCCTTCTGCATTCCTTTTTTCACCCAACGCTCACTCACTTCAGCTGGATTACAAGGTAAAAGCATGTTACCTATTTACAATAATACACTTAATGTATCTTCAAACAAAGATAAAAATTTACTGCGGTGATGGGCTGCCTTGCCCCAACACAGTCTCATCATCCATCTCCAAATGTGTGGCTGTCTGCATATCCATCTTCATCTCTGGCGTTTTGGTTTTCTTTCCATCTGATCTGATCTATGTTCAACTGTTTGACTTTCTTATTGTAACTGTATGAGGCCTGCCTTCCATCCATCAGCAGCTGTATGTATGTGAGTACCCGTATGCCACTGTGGAACAGGTAAGTGATCATTCTGTTTCTATACATATATTGACTTTCTTTTTTGTCATACAGGTTTTCAGGAAGCCATGATATCCTCAATCCCTGAAAGTGTATCCATCTAAGAAGTGTTAGGTGCTCCGTCTCATTCTGCATTTTCTTTTACCCAACGCTCACTTGCTTCAGCTGGATTACAAGGTAAAAGCATGTTACCTGTTTACAATAATACATTTAATGTATCTTCAAACATAGATACAAATTTACACTGGTGATGGGCTGCCTTGCCCCAACACAGTCTCCTCATCCATCTCCAAATGTGTGGCTGTCTTTATGTCCATCTGCATCTCTGGCGTTTTGGTTTTCTTTCCATCTGAAGGTGTGGCTGGCTTTTTATCTATGTTCAACTGTTTGACTTTCTTTTTGCAACTGTGTGAGGCCTGCCTTCCATCCATCAGCAGCTGTATGTGAGTATCCGTGTGCCACCGTGGAACAAGTAAGTGATAATTAAGTTTCTATACATATATTGACTTTCTTTTTTGTCATACAGGTTTTCAGGAAGCCATGATATCCTCAATCCCTAAAAGTGTATCCAGCTAAGAAGGGTTAGGTGCTCCGGCTCCTTCTGCATTCCTTTTTTTACCCAACGCTCACTTACTTCAGCTGGATTACAAGGTAAAAGCATGTTACCTGTTTACAATAATACATTTAATGTATCTTCAAACATAGATACAAATTTACACTGGTGATGGGCTGCCTTGCCCCAACACAGTCTCATCATCCATCTCCAAATGTGTGGCTGTCTGCATGTCAATCTGCATCTCTGGCAGTTTGGTTTTCTTTCTATCTGAAACTGTGGCTGGCTTTTTATCTATGTTCAACTTTTTGACATTTTTTTTGCAACTGTGTTAGGTCTGCTTTCTATCCATCAGCAGCTGTATGTATGTGAGTATCCGTGTGCCACTGTGGAACAGGTAAGTGATAATTAAGTTTCTATACATATAGTGACTTTCCTTTTTGTCATACAGATTCTTTGGAACCCATGATATCCTCAATCCCTGAAGGTGTATCCATCTAAGAAGGGTTAGGTGCTCCGGCTCCTTCTGCATTCCTTTTTTCACCCAACGCTCACTCACTTCAGCTGGATAACAAGGTAAAAGCATGTTACCTGTTAACAATAATACATGTAATGTATCTTCAAACATAGATATAAATTTACACTGGGGATGGGCTGCCTTGCCCCAACACAGTCTCATCATCCATCTCCAAATGGGTGGCTGTCTGCATGTCCATCTGCATCTCTGACTTTTTGGTTTTCATTCCATCTGAAGTTGTTGCTGGCTTTTCATCTATGTTCAACTGTATGACTTTCTTTTTGCAACTGTGTGAGGCCTGCCTTCCATACATAAGCAGCTGTTTGTATGTGAGTATCCGTGTGCCACTGTGGAACAGGTAAGTGATAATTCAGTTTCTATACATATATTGACTTTCTTTTTTGTCATACAGGTTTTCAGGAACCCATGATTTCCTCAATCCCTGAAAGTGTATCCATCTAAGAAGTGTTAGGTGCTCCGGCTTCCTCTGCATTCCTTTTTTCACCCAACGCTCACTCGCTTCAGCTGGATTACAAGGTAAAAGCATGTTATCTGTTTACAATAATACATTTAATGTATCTTCAAACATAGATACAAATTTTCACTGGTGATTGGCTGCCTTGCCCCAACACAGTCTCATCATTAATCTCCAAATCTGTGGCTGTCTGCATGTCCATCTGCATCTCTGGCTGTTTGGTTTTCTTTCAATCTGAAGCTGTTGCTGGCTTTTTATCTATGTTCAACTGTTTGAC
This sequence comes from Salminus brasiliensis, assembly GCF_030463535.1. Lineage (NCBI taxonomy): Eukaryota > Metazoa > Chordata > Actinopteri > Characiformes > Bryconidae > Salminus > Salminus brasiliensis. Next base: position 18,828,888 of record NC_132896.1, read on the forward strand.
TTTCTTTTTGCAACTGCGAGATCTGCTTTCTATCCATCAGCAGCTGTATGTTTGTGAGTATCCGTATGCCACTGTGGAACAGGTAAGTGATAATTCAGTTTCTGTACATATATTGACTTTCTTTTTTGTCATACAGGTTTTCAGGAACCCATGATATCCTCAATCCCTGAATATGTATCCAGCTAAGAAGGGTTAGGTGCTCCAGCTCTGTTTGCATTCCTTTTTTCACCTAACGCTCACTCACTTCAGCTGGATAACAAGGTAAAAGCATGTTACCTGTTAACAATAATACATGTAATGTATCTTCAAACATAGATATAAATTTACACTGGGGATGGGCTGCCTTGCCCCAACACAGTCTCATCATCCATCTCCAAATGGGTGGCTGTCTGCATGTCCATCTGCATCTCTGACTTTTTGGTTTTCATTCCATCTGAAGTTGTTGCTGGCTTTTCATCTATGTTCAACTGTATGACTTTCTTTTTGCAACTGTGTGAGGCCTGCCTTCCATACATAAGCAGCTGTTTGTATGTGAGTATCCGTGTGCCACTGTGGAACAGGTAAGTGATAATTCACTTTCTATACATATATTGACTGTCCTTTTTGTCATACAGTATTTCAGAAACCCTTGATATCCTCAATCCCTTAAAGTGTATCCAGCTAAGAAGGGTTAAGTGCTCCGGCTCCCTCTGCATTCTTTTTTTCACCCAACGCTCCCTCACTTCAGATGGATTACAAGGTAAGAACATGTTACCTGTTTGCAACAATACATTTAATGTATCTTCAAATACACATACAAATTTACACTGGTGATGGGCTGCCTTGCCCCAACACAGTCTCATCATTCATCTCCAAATCTGTGGCTGTCTGCATGTCCATCTGCATCTCTGGCTGTTTGCTTTTCTTTCTAATTGAAGCTGTGGCTGGTTTTTTATCTATGTACAACTGCTTGACTTCATTTTGCAACTGTGTGAGGCCTGTTTTCTATCCATCAGCAGCTGTACGTATGTGAGTATCCGTGTGCCACTGTGGAACAGGTAAGTGATAATTCAGTTTCTATACATATATTGACTTTCTTTTTTATCGTACAGTTTTTTTGGAACCCGTGATATCCTCAATCCCTGACAGTGTATCCATCTAAGAAGGGTTAGGTGCTCGGGCTCCCTCTGCATTCCTTTTTTCACCCAACGCTCACTCACTTCAGCTGGATTACAAGGTAAGAACATGTTATCTGTTTACAATAATACATTTAATGTATCTCCAAACATAGATACAAATTTACACCGGTAATGGGCTGCCTTGCCCCAACACAGTCTCATCGTCAATCTTCTAATGTGTGGCTGTCTACATGTCCATCTGCATCTATGACGTTTTGGTTTTCTTTACATCAGAAGCTGTGGCTTGCTTTTTATCTATGTTCAACTGTCTGACTTTCTTTTTGCAACTGTGTGAGGTCTGCTTTTTGTCCATCAACAGTTGTATGTCTGTGAGTATCCGTATGCCACTGTGGAACAGGTAAGTGATAATTCAGTTTCTATACATATATTGACTTTATTTTTTGTCATCCAGGTTTTCAGGAACCCATGATATACTCAATCCCTAAAAGTGTATCCAGCTAAGAAGGGTTAGGTGCTCCGGCTCCCTCTGCATTCCTTTTTTCACCTAACGCTCACTTACTTGAGCTGGATTACAAGGTAAGAACATGTTACCTGTTAACAATAATACATGTAATGTATCTTCAAACATAGATACACATTTACACTGGTGATGGGCTGACTTGCCCCAACACAGTCTCATCATCCATCTCCAAATATGTGGCTGTCTGCATGTCCATCTGCACCTCTGGCGTTTTGGTTTTCTTTCCATCTGAAGCTGTGGCTGGCTTTTTATCTATGTTCAACTGTTTAACTTTGTTTTTGCGAATGTGTGAGGCCTGCCTTCCATCCATCAGCAGCTGTATGTATGTGAGTATCCGTTTGCCACTGTGGAACAGGTAAGTGATAATTCAGTTTCTATCCATATATTGACTTTCTTTTTTGTCATACAATTTTTCAGGAACCCATGATATACTCAATCCCTAAAAGTGTATCCAGCTAAGAAGGGTTAGGTGCTCTGGCTCCCTCTGCATTCCTTTTTTCACCCAACGCTCACTTACTTCAGCTGGATTACAAGGTAAAAGCATGTTACCTGTTTACAATAATACATTTAATGTATCTTCAAACATGAATACAAATTTTCAGTGGTGATGGGCTGCCTTGTCCCAACACAGTCTCATCATCCATCTCCAAATGTGTGGCTGTCTTTATGTCCATCTGCATCTCTGGCGTTTTGGTTTTCTTTCCATCTGAAGGTGTGGCTGGCTTTTTATCTATGTTCAACTGTTTGACTTTCTTTTTGCAACTGTGTGAGGCCTGCCTTCCATCCATCAGCAGCTGTATGTGAGTATCCGTGTGCCACCGTGGAACAAGTAAGTGATAATTAAGTTTCTATACATATATTGACTTTCTTTTTTGTCATACAGGTTTTCAGGAAGCCATGATATCCTCAATCCCTAAAAGTGTATCCAGCTAAGAAGGGTTAGGTGCTCCGGCTCCTTCTGCATTCCTTTTTTTACCCAACGCTCACTTACTTCAGCTGGATTACAAGGTAAAAGCATGTTACCTGTTTACAATAATACATTTAATGTATCTTCAAACATAGATACAAATTTACACTGGTGATTGGCTGCCTTGCCCCAACACAGTCTCATCATCCATCTCCAAATGTGTGGCTGTCTGCATGTCCATCTGCATCTCTGACTTTTTGGTTTTCATTCCATCTGAAGTTGTTGCTGGCTTTTCATCTATGTTCAACTGTCTGACTTTCTTTTTGCAACTGTGTGAGGCCTGCCTTCCATACATAAGCAGCTGTTTGTATGTGAGTATCCGTGTGCCACTTTGGAACAGGTAAGTGATAATTCACTTTCTATACATACATTGACTGTCCTTTTTGTCATACAGTATTTCAGAAACCCTTGATATCCTCAATCCCTTAAAGTGTATCCAGCTAAGAAGGGTTAAGTGCTCCGGCTCCCTCTGCATTATTTTTTTCACCCAACGCTCCCTCACTTCAGATGGATTACAAGGTAAGAACATGTTACCTGTTTGCAACAATACATTTAATGTATCTTCAAATATACATACAAATTTACACTGGTGATGGGCTGCCTTGCCCCAACACAGTCTCATCATTCATCTCCAAATCTGTGGCTGTCTGCATGTCCATCTGCATCTCCAGCTGTTTGCTTTTCTTTCTATCTGAAGCTGTGGCTGGTTTTTTATCTATGTACAACTGCTTGACTTCATTTTGCAAATGTGTGAGGCCTGTTTTCTATCCATCAGCAGCTGTATGTATGTGAGTATCCGTGTGCCACTGTGGAACAGGTAAGTGATAATTCAGTTTCTATACATATATTGACTTTCTTTTTTGTCGTACAGTTTTTTAGGAACCCGTGATATCCTCAATCCCTGACGGTGTATCCATCTAAGGAGGGTTAGGTGCTCGGGTTCCCTCTGCATTCCTTTTTTCACCCAACGCTCACTCACTTCAGCTGGATTACAAGGTAAGAACATGTTATCTGTTTACAATAATACATTTAATGTATCTTCAAACATAGATACAAATTTACACCGGTAATGGGCTGCCTTGCCCCAACACAGTCTCATCGTCAATCTTCTAATGTGTGGCTGTCTACATGTCCATCTGCATCTCTGACGTTTTGGTTTTCTTTACATCAGAAGCTGTGGCTTGCTTTTTATCTATGTTCAACTGTCTGACTTTCTTTTTGCAACTGTGTGAGGTCTGCTTTTTGTCCATCAACAGTTGTATGTCTGTGAGTATCCGTATGCCACTGTGGAACAGGTAAGTGATAATTCAGTTTCTATACATATATTGACTTTATTTTTTGTCATACAGGTTTTCAGGAACCCATGATTTCCTCAATCCCTGAAAGTGTATCCATCTAAGAAGTGTTAGGTGCTCCGGCTCCCTCTGCATTCCTTTTTTCACCCAACGCTCACTTACTTCAGCTGGATTACAAGGTAAAAGCATGTTACCTGTTTACAATAATACATTTAATGTATCTTCAAACATGAATACAAATTTTCACTGGTGATGGGCTGCCTTGTCCCAACACAGTCTCATCATCCATCTCCAAATGTGTGGCTGTCTGCATGTCAATCTGCATCTCTGGCAGTTTGGTTTTCTTTCTATCTGAAACTGTGGCTGGCTTTTTATCTATGTTCAACTTTTTGTCATACAGGTTTTCAGGAACCCATGATTTCCTCAATCAAGTGTTGAAAGTGTATCCATCTAAGAAGGGTTAGGTGCTCCGGCTCCCTCTGCATTACCTTTTTCACCCAACGCTCACTCACTTCAGCTGGATTACAAGGTAAAAGCATGTTACCTGTTTACAATAATACATTTAATGTATCTTCAAACATAGATACAAATTTACACTGGTGATGGACTACATTGCCCCAACACAGTCTCCTCATCCATCTCCAAATGTGTGGCTGTCTGCATGTCCATCTGCATCTCTGGCTTTTTGGTTTTCTTTTCTTTCTGAAGATGTGGCTGACTTTTTATCTATGTTCAACTGTTTGACTTTCTTTTTCAACTGTGTGAGGTCTGCTTTCTATCCATCAGCAGCTGTATGTATTTGGGTATCCGTATGCCACTGTGGAACAGGTAAGTGCTAATTCTGTTTCTATACATATATTGACTTTCTTTTTTGTCATACAGGTTTTCAGGGAGCCATGATATCCTCAATCCCTGAAAGTGTATCCATCTAAGAAGGGTTTGGTGCTCCGTCTCATTCTGCATTTTCTTTTACCCAACACTCACTTGCTTCAGCTGGATTACAAGGTAAAAGCATGCTATCTGTTTACAATAATACATTTGATGTATCTTCAAACATAGATATAAATTTACACTGGTGATGGGCTGCCTTGCCCCAACACAGTCATCATCCATCTCCAAATGTGTGGCTGTCTGCATGTCAATCTGCATCTCTGACTTTTTGGTTTTCTTTCTATCTGAAACTGTAGCTGGTTTTTTAGCTATGTACAACGGTTTGACTTCATTTTGCAACTGTGTGAGGCCTGCTTTCTATCCATCAGCAGCTGTACGTATGTGAGTACCCGTATGCCACTGTGGAACAGGTAAGTGATAATTCAGTTTCTATACATATATTGACTTTCTTTTTTGTCATCCAGGTTCTCTGGAATCCATGATATCCTCAATCCCTGAAGGTGTATCCAGCTAAGAAGGGATAGGTGCTCCGGCTCTGTTTGCATTCCTTTTTTCACCCAACGCTCACTCACTTCAGCTGGATAACAAGGTAAATGCATGTTACCTGTTAACAATAATAAATGTAATGTATCTTCAAACATAGATATAAATTTACACTGGTGATAGGCTGCCTTGCCCCAACACATTCTCATCGTCAATCTCCTAATTTGTTGCTCTCTGCATGTCCATCTGTATCTCTGGCTTTTTGGTTTTCATTCCATCTGAAGCTGTTGCTGGCTTTTTATCTATGTTCAACTGTTTGACTTTCTTTTTGCAACTGTGTGAGGCCTGCCTTCCATCCATCAGCAGCTGTATGTATGTGAGTATCTGTATGCCACTGTGGAACAGGTAAGTGATAATTCAGTTTCTATACATATATTGACTTTCTTTTTTGTCATACAGGTTTTCAGGAACCCATGATATACTCAATCCCTAAAAGTGTATCCAGCTAAGAAGGGTTAGGTGCTCCGGCTCCCTCTGCATTCCTTTTTTCACCCAACGCTCACTTACTTGAGCTGGATTACAAGGTAAGAACATGTTACCTGTTAACAATAATACATGTAATGTATCTTCAAACATAGATACACATTTACACTGGTGATGGGCTGACTTGCCCCAACACAGTCTCATCATCCATCTCCAAATATGTGGCTGTCTGCATGTCCATCTGCACCTCTGGCGTTTTGGTTTTCTTTCCATCTGAAGCTGTGGCTGGCTTTTTATCTATGTTCAACTTTTTAACTTTGTTTTTGCGAATGTGTGAGGCCTGCCTTCCATCCATCAGCAGCTGTATGTATTTGAGTATCCGTTTGCCACTGTGGAACAGGTAAGTGATAATTCAGTTTCTATCCATATATTGACTTTCTTTTTTGTCATACAATTTTTCAGGAACCCATGATATACTCAATCCCTAAAAGTGTATCCAGCTAAGAAGGGTTAGGTGCTCTGGCTCCCTCTGCATTCCTTTTTTCACCCAACGCTCACTTACTTCAGCTGGATTACAAGGTAAAAGCATGTTACCTGTTTACAAAAATACATTTAATGTATCTTCAAACATGAATACAAATTTTCAGTGGTGATGGGCTGCCTTGTCCCAACACAGTCTCATCATCCATCTCCAAATGTGTGGCTGTCTTTATGTCCATCTGCATCTCTGGCGTTTTGGTTTTCTTTCCATCTGAAGGTGTGGCTGGCTTTTTATCTATGTTCAACTGTTTGACTTTCTTTTTGCAACTGTGTGAGGCCTGCCTTCCATCCATCAGCAGCTGTATGTGAGTATCCGTGTGCCACCGTGGAACAAGTAAGTGATAATTAAGTTTCTATACATATATTGACTTTCTTTTTTGTCATACAGGTTTTCAGGAAGCCATGATATCCTCAATCCCTAAAAGTGTATCCAGCTAAGAAGGGTTAGGTCCTCCGGCTCCTTCTGCATTCCTTTTTTTACCCAACGCTCACTTACTTCAGCTGGATTACAAGGTAAAAGCATGTTACCTGTTTACAATAATACATTTAATGTATCTTCAAACATAGATACAAATTTACACTGGTGATGGGCTGCCTTGCCCCAACACAGTCTCATCATCCATCTCCAAATGTGTGGCTGTCTGCATGTCCATCTGCATCTCTGACTTTTTGGTTTTCATTCCATCTGAAGTTGTTGCTGGATTTTCATCTATGTTCAACTGTCTGACTTTCTTTTTGCAACTGTGTGAGGCCTGCCTTCCATACATAAGCAGCTGTTTGTATGTGAGTATCCGTGTGCCACTTTGGAACAGGTAAGTGATAATTCACTTTCTATACATATATTGACTGTCCTTTTTGTCATACAGTATTTCAGAAACCCTTGATATCCTCAATCCCTTAAAGTGTATCCAGCTGAGAAGGGTTAAGTGCTCCGGCTCCCTCTGCATTCTTTTTTTCACCCAACGCTCCCTCACTTCAGATGGATTACAAGGTAAGAACATGTTACCTGTTTGCAACAATACATTTAATGTATCTTCAAATATACATACAAATTTACACTGGTGATGGGCTGCCTTGCCCCAACACAGTCTCATCATTCATCTCCAAATCTGTGGCTGTCTGCATGTCCATCTGCATCTCCGGCTGTTTGCTTTTCTTTCTATCTGAAGCTGTGGCTGGTTTTTTATCTATGTACAACTGCTTGACTTCATTTTGCAAATGTGTGAGGCCTGTTTTCTATCCATCAGCAGCTGTATGTATGTGAGTATCCGTGTGCCACTGTGGAACAGGTAAGTGATAATTCAGTTTCTATACATATATTGACTTTCTTTTTTGTCGTACAGTTTTTTAGGAACCCGTGATATCCTCAATCCCTGACGGTGTATCCATCTAAGAAGGGTTAGGTGCTCGGGTTCCCTCTGCATTCCTTTTTTCACCCAACGCTCACTCACTTCAGCTGGATTACAAGGTAAGAACATGTTATCTGTTTACAATAATACATTTAATGTATCTTCAAACATAGATACAAATTTACACCGGTAATGGGCTGCCTTGCCCCAACACAGTCTCATCGTCAATCTTCTAATGTGTGGCTGTCTACATGTCCATCTGCATCTCTGACGTTTTGGTTTTCTTTACATCAGAAGCTGTGGCTTGCTTTTTATCTATGTTCAACTGTCTGACTTTCTTTTTGCAACTGTGTGAGGTCTGCTTTTTGTCCATCAACAGTTGTATGTCTGTGAGTATCCGTATGCCACTGTGGAACAGGTAAGTGATAATTCAGTTTCTATACATATATTGACTTTATTTTTTGTCATACAGGTTTTCAGGAACCCATGATTTCCTCAATCCCTGAAAGTGTATCCATCTAAGAAGTGTTAGGTGCTCCGGCTCCCTCTGCATTCCTTTTTTCACCCAACGCTCACTTACTTCAGCTGGATTACAAGGTAAAAGCATGTTACCTGTTTACAATAATACATTTAATGTATCTTCAAACATGAATACAAATTTTCACTGGTGATGGGCTGCCTTGTCCCAACACAGTCTCATCATCCATCTCCAAATGTGTGGCTGTCTGCATGTCAATCTGCATCTCTGGCAGTTTGGTTTTCTTTCTATCTGAAACTGTGGCTGGCTTTTTATCTATGTTCAACTTTTTGATATTTTTTTTGCAACTGTGTTAGGTCTGCTTTCTATCCATCAGCAGCTGTATGTATGTGAGTATCCGTGTGCCACTGTGGAACAGGTAAGTGATAATTCAGTTTCTATACATATATTGACTTTCTTTTTTGTCATACAGGTTTTCAGGAACCCATGATTTCCTCAATCCCTGAAGGTTTATCTATCTAAGAAGGGTTAGGTGCTCCGGCTCCTTCTGCATTCCTTTTTTCACCCAATGCTCACTCACTTCAGCTGGATTACAAGGTAAAAGCATGTTATCTGTTTACAATAGTACATTTAATGTATCTTCAAACATAGATACAAATTTACACTGGTGATGGGCTACATTGCCCCAACACAGTCTCCTCATCCATCTCCAAATGTGTGGCTGTCTGCATGTCCATCTGCATCTCTGGCTTTTTGGTTTTCTTTTCTTTCTGAAGATGTGGCTGGCTTTTTATCTATGTTCAACTGTTTGACTTTCTTTTTCAACTGTGTGAGGCCTGCCTTCCATACATAAGCAGCTGTTTGTATGTGAGTATCCGTGTGCCACTGTGGAACAGGTAAGTGATAATTCACTTTCTATCCATATATTGACTGTCCTTTTTGTCATACAGTATTTCAGAAACCCTTGATATCCTCAATCCCTTAAAGTGTATCCAGCTAAGAAGGGTTAAGTGCTCCGGCTCCCTCTGCATTCTTTTTTTCACCCAACGCTCCCTCACTTCAGATGGATTACAAGGTAAGAACATGTTACCTGTTTGCAACAATACATTTAATGTATCTTCAAATATACATACAAATTTACACTGGTGATGGGCTGCCTTGCCCCAACACAGTCTCATCATTCATCTCCAAATCTGTGGCTGTCTACATGTCCATCTGCATCTCTGACGTTTTGGTTTTCTTTACATCAGAAGCTGTGGCTTGCTTTTTATCTATGTTCAACTGTCTGACTTTCTTTTTGCAACTGTGTGAGGTCTGCTTTTTGTCCATCAACAGTTGTATGTCTGTGAGTATCCGTATGCCACTGTGGAACAGGTAAGTGATAATTCAGTTTCTATACATATATTGACTTTATTTTTTGTCATCCAGGTTTTCAGGAACCCATGATATACTCAATCCCTAAAAGTGTATCCAGCTAAGAAGGGTTAGGTGCTCCGGCTCCCTCTGCATTCCTTTTTTCACCCAACGCTCACTTACTTGAGCTGGATTACAAGGTAAGAACATGTTACCTGTTAACAATAATACATGTAATGTATCTTCAAACATAGATACACATTTACACTGGTGATGGGCTGACTTGCCCCAACACAGTCTCATCATCCATCTCCAAATGTGTGGCTGTCTTTATGTCCATCTGCATCTCTGGCGTTTTGGTTTTCTTTCCATCTGAAGGTGTGGCTGGCTTTTTATCTATGTTCAACTGTTTGACTTTATTTTTGCAACTGTGTGAGGCCTGCCTTCCATCCATCAGCAGCTGTATGTAAGTATCCGTGTGCCACCGTGGAACAAGTAAGTGATAATTAAGTTTCTATACATTTATTGACTTTCTTTTTTGTCATACAGGTTTTCAGGAAGCCATGATATCCTCAATCCCTAAAAGTGTATCCAGCTAAGAAGGGTTAGGTGCTCCGGCTCCTTCTGCATTCCTTTTTTTACCCAACGCTCACTTGCTTCAGCTGGATTACAAGGTAAAAGCATGTTACCTGTTCACAATAATACATTTAATGTATCTTCAAACATAGAAACACATTTACACTGGTGATGGGCTGCCTTGCCCCAACACAGTCTCATCGTCAATCTCCTAATGTGTGGCTATCTGCATGTCCATATGTATCTCTGGCGTTTTGGTTTTCTTTCCATCTGAAGCTGTTGCTGGCTTTTTATCTATGTTCAACTGTTTGACTTTCTTTTTGCAACTGTAAGATCTGCTTTCTATCCATCAGCAGCTGTATGTATGTGAGCATCCGTATGCTACTGTGGATAAGGTAAGTGATAATTCAGTTTCTATACATATATTGACTTTCTTTTTTATCATACAGGTTCTTGGGAATCCCTGATATCCTCAATACTTGAAAGTGTATCCATCTAAGAAGGGTTAGGTGCTCCGGCTCCCTCTGCATTACCTTTTTCACCCAACGCTCACTCACTTCAGCTGGATAACAAGGTAAAAGCATGTTACCTGTTAACAATAATACATGTAATGTATCTTCAAACATAGATATAAATTTACACTGGGGATGGGCTGCCTTGCCCCAACACAGTCTCATCATCCATCTCCAAATGGGTGGCTGTCTGCATGTCCATCTGCATCTCTGACTTTTTGGTTTTCATTCCATCTGAAGTTGTTGCTGGCTTTTCATCTATGTTCAACTGTATGACTTTCTTTTTGCAACTGTGTGAGGCCTGCCTTCCATACATAAGCAGCTGTTTGTATGTGAGTATCCGTGTGCCACTGTGGAACAGGTAAGTGATAATTCACTTTCTATACATATATTGACTGTCCTTTTTGTCATACAGTATTTCAGAAACCCTTGATATCCTCAATCCCTTAAAGTGTATCCAGCTAAGAAGGGTTAAGTGCTCCGCCTCCCTCTGCATTCTTTTTTTCACCCAACGCTCCCTCACTTCAGATGGATTACAAGGTAAGAACATGTTACCTGTTTGCAACAATACATTTAATGTATCTTCAAATACACATACAAATTTACACTGGTGATGGGCTGCCTTGCCCCAACACAGTCTCATCATTCATCTCCAAATCTGTGGCTGTCTGCATGTCCATCTGCATCTCTGGCTGTTTGCTTTTCTTTCTAATTGAAGCTGTGGCTGGTTTTTTATCTATGTACAACTGCTTGACTTCATTTTGCAACTGTGTGAGGCCTGTTTTCTATCCATCAGCAGCTGTACGTATGTGAGTATCCGTGTGCCACTGTGGAACAGGTAAGTGATAATTCAGTTTCTATACATATATTGACTTTCTTTTTTGTCGTACAGTTTTTTAGGAACCCGTGATATCCTCAATCCCTGACGGTGTATCCATCTAAGAAGGGTTAGGTGCTCGGGCTCCCTCTGCATTCCTTTTTTCACCCAACGCTCACTCACTTCAGCTGGATTACAAGGTAAGAACATGTTATCTGTTTACAATAATATATTTAATGTATCTTCAAACATAGATACACATTTACACTGGTGATGGGCTGACTTGCCCCAACACAGTCTCATCATCCATCTCCAAATATGTGGCTGTCTGCATGTCCATCTGCACCTCTGGCGTTTTGGTTTTCTTTCCATCTGAAGCTGTGGCTGGCTTTTTATCTATGTTCAACTGTTTAACTTTGTTTTTGCGAATGTGTGAGGCCTGCCTTCCATCCATCAGCAGCTGTATGTGAGTATCCGTGTGCCACCGTGGAACAGGTAAGTGATAATTAAGTTTCTATACATATAGTGACTTTCCTTTTTGTCATACAGATTCTCTGGAACCCATGATATCCTCAATCCCTGAAGGTGTATCCATCTAAGAAGGGTTAGGTGCTCCGGCTCCTTCTGCATTCCTTTTTTCACCCAACGCTCACTCACTTCAGCTGGATTACAAGGTAAAAGCATGTTACCTATTTACAATAATACACTTAATGTATCTTCAAACAAAGATAAAAATTTACCGCGGTGATGGGCTGCCTTTCCCCAACACAGTCTCATCATCCATCTCCAAATGTGTGGCTGTCTGCATATCCATCTTCATCTCTGGCGTTTTGGTTTTCTTTCCATCTGATCTGATCTATGTTCAACTGTTTGACTTTCTTATTGTAACTGTATGAGGCCTGCCTTCCATCCATCAGCAGCTGTATGTATGTGAGTACCCGTATGCCACTGTGGAACAGGTAAGTGATAATTCAGTTTCTATACATATATTGACTTTATTTTTTGTCATCCAGGTTTTCAGGAACCCATGATATACTCAATCCCTAAAAGTGTATCCAGCTAAGAAGGGTTAGGTGCTCCGGCTCCCTCTGCATTCCTTTTTTCACCCAACGCTCACTTACTTGAGCTGGATTACAAGGTAAGAACATGTTACCTGTTAACAATAATACATGTAATGTATCTTCAAACATAGATACACATTTACACTGGTGATGGGCTGCCTTGCCCCAACACAGTCTCATCGTCAAACTCCTAATGTGTGGCTGTCTGCATGTCCATCTGCATCACTGGTTGTTTGGTTTTCTTCCTATGTGAAACTGTGGCTGGTTTTTTATCTATGTTCAACTGTTTGACTTCATTTTTCAACTGTGTGAGGCCTGCTTTCTATCCATCAGCTGCTGTATGTATGTGAGTATCCGTATGCCACCGTGGAACAGGTAAGTGATAATTCAGTTTCTATACATATATTGACTTTCTTTTTTGTCATACAGGTTTTCAGGAAGCCATGATATCCTCAATCCCTAAAGGTGTATCCTGTTAAAAAATGGTTAGGGGGTCCGGCTTCCTTTGCTTTCCTTTTTTCACCCAACGCTCACTCACTTCACCAGGATTACAAGGTAAAAGCATGTTATCTGTTTACAATAATACATTTAATGTATCTTCAAACATACATGAAAATTCACATTGATGATGGGCTGCCTTGCCCCAACACAGTCTCATCATCAATTTCCAAATGTGTGGCTGTCTGCATGTCCATCTGCATCTCTGACGTTTTGGTTTTCTTTACATCAGAAGCTGTGGCTTGCTTTTTATCTATGTTCAACTGTCTGACTTTCTTTTTGCAACTGTGTGAGGTCTGCTTTTTGTCCATCAACAGTTGTATGTCTGTGAGTATCCGTATGCCACTGTGGAACAGGTAAGTGATAATTCAGTTTCTATACATATATTGACTTTATTTTTTGTCATCCAGGTTTTCAGGAACCCATGATATACTCAATCCCTAAAAGTGTATCCAGCTAAGAAGGGTTAGGTGCTCCGGCTCCCTCTGCATTCCTTTTTTCACCCAACGCTCACTTACTTGAGCTGGATTACAAGGTAAGAACATGTTACCTGTTAACAATAATACATGTAATGTATCTTCAAACATAGATACACATTTACACTGGTGATGGGCTGCCTTGCCCCAACACAGTCTCATCATCCTTCTCCAAATATGTGGCTGTCTGCATGTCCATCTGCACCTCTGGCGTTTTGGTTTTCTTTCCATCTGAAGCTGTGGCTGGCTTTTTATCTATGTTCAACTGTTTAACTTTGTTTTTGCGAATGTGTGAGGCCTGCCTTCCATCCATCAGCAGCTGTATGTATGTGAGTATCCGTTTGCCACTGTGGAACAGGTAAGTGATAATTCAGTTTCTATACATATATTGACTTTCTTTTTTGTCATACAGGTTTTCAGGAAGCCATGATATCCTCAATCCCTAAAGGTGTATCCTGTTAAAAAATGGTTAGGGGGTCCGGCTTCCTTTGCTTTCCTTTTTTCACCCAACGCTCACTCACTTCACCAGGATTACAAGGTAAAAGCATGTTATCTGTTTACAATAATACATTTAATGTATCTTCAAACATACATGAAAATTCACATTGATGATGGGCTGCCTTGCCCCAACACAGTGAGAGAAAATATGGTCTTTTCTAACATTACTTTCATGTGGTTTCAACTTGTTATCAAATGGTTATCTTAATCCTTTGTCTCACCTTTTGTTACCCTTCGTCTGCCGGCCTAAAGTGGTCACTCTCTTTGTATACCATCAACCCCCCCCTCAACTTCACCCACCTTCTACCCCTCTTTAAAGTGATAACTATGATACTCCAAGTGACCTATCCTTCATCCCCCTCCTACCCCTCCTTAAACTCCTCTTCATCAACCTTTCTCCTCCCACAATTTCCAATGTATATAAGGCCCTCTCAAAATACCCCTAATCAGACTGGGTTGACCGTGACCGATCGAGTTGTACATCTCTGTGTGTACCAATAAACTCATCAACACTGAAGATCCAGTCTCCTGACTCCTGAATCTGTCTCCTGGACGCCAGATTTCTAACAATTTGGTGCCGTGACCCGGATGGCCTACTGAAACCTTCTTGGTGAGTAAACGCCATTTCGAATCGAAGAGAAATTCTGGTTTCCTGAGACAGAGGAGTCAGTAAGTGTTAGCCTCTCTGAAAGAAGAGAAGTTATCTGTTTGTCACTGACAAAAACCTAGTGTTTTGTGGCTGTTATCCTCTCTGTTTTTGAGGGAAGTTTGGTTGTTTGTCACTGATAGAAACCTAGTGTTTGTGGCTGTTATCCTCTCTGTTTTTGAGGGAAGTTTTGTTGTTTGTCACTGATAGAAACCTAGTGTTTTGTGGCTGTTATCCTCTCTAAAGGAGAGAAGTTTGTTTTGTTACTGTTAAACGTAACGTTTGTAACCGGAATCCTCTCTGAATGGAGAGAGGTCTGTTTGTTACTGATGAGTTGTGTTTTTGTTCTTCTGTAGTTTAGTTAATAAGAAGAAAACTTGGTTTTGTTCTCCTGTTTCCTCACCATGTCCAGAAAAGGCCAACATACTCAGAATCTTGGTAAAGACTCATGGAAGCCTCTTAACTATAAAAGCAGCACCTTAGTTAAGGGAGGGACTGAAATGCCTCAGTGGACTGATTCTGATTTTGAAAAGGTAATCAATGGCATAGTGAAGAAACATATTAATGAGCAAAAGATAACTCAGTACTTTTCCTCCAAAGGTTTCTCTGCTGATAGAGAATGGACTTTTGCTGAGTGTAAGGTAGCTTTAGGTTATGGCCTTAAGCATGACTCAGTGAAGAAGTGTCTTTTTGTAATTAAGCAATACTGGAAATGCAAGTTAAAGTCTATGGAAGATGAGTTAAAGGAAGCTCAGGGAAAGATCTTAGAACTAATTAGTGAATGCAGACGGCATAAAACAGCTACCATAAATGCCAATAGAACATGTAAGACACTTCAGCAAAACCTGACAGAAGTTGAACAGCAGCATGCTAGTTGTAAAACTAAATCAAGGTGCCAGTGTCCTTCTGTTGCCCCTCCAGCAGGTCAGCCATGTTACACAGAGGATGGAGATTCTCAAGTAACAGTAAGGCTGTATCCTGAATTATCTGTAAACGACAAAGGCAATGAGACTGTTCATTCTGATGGATCAGAATCTTCATCTTCTGACAAGGGTTCTGAACATGCTAGTGCAAGGCGAGTTCAGATGAGACCTGTAACCATTGTATCTTCTGAGGTACTTAATCATGCAAAATGCAGAGGTACTGAAACCAGAGTAGAAATTGGTCATGTTCCTTTAGATGCAGATACTTTGGACAAGTTGTCCAAGGAGTTTAAGCATCCAAGGAAAATGGGGCTTGATTTCATTGACCTCATGCATAAGAAAAGGAATCTCTACTCTTTGCACCCCAATGATGCTGTAGCTATAGCAAGCCAGGTACTTAACGTTGCAGACAGTAGACAGCTTGCTAAAAAGGTGTTAAATGCTATGGGTAACAATGGCCAGAACCTTGAAGGGGGATGGAAAGCTTTCAATGATTGGATTAGCTGTCAATGCCATAAAGCAACTGACTGGACACAGATAACCAAATGTAGACAAAGAAAGGGAGAGTCTGCAGCAGACTTCTGTGAGAGATTTGAAAGAGTCTTTTTGCGTCACTCAGGCATTCATCAATACAATGGTGATAACATTGACAGTACAACTGATGGTCCCCATTTTGGACAGCTGGTTGAGTCACTACGGACAGATCTAAAACAAGCTCTGGTGACTGCTGTTCCAAATTGGCGGCAAACTAAGTGGAGTGACCTTAAGAATGAACTTGACCGATTGGACATTGATCTAGAACCATGCCATGTTCCAGCATCAATCCATGTCCTCAAAGAGACTAGCTCTAACTCAGATGCAAGCAAGAGGTTCTCTAATCAGAAGAAACAATGTCATTACTGTCATCAAATTGGTCACTTTTCTAGAGTATGTCGCAAAAAGCGGGCAGATAGCCACAATATGGGTGCAAGGTTGAGAGACAACCTAGTGGGAAATTCTTCGGGGGGGTTTTCACAGGGAAGCCCAGCAGGGATTTCACAAGAGCAATTGTCTTTGACGTTAAGGACCTTGCAGGGAGTCACAGAGCAGTTGTTTCTGATATTCAATGGAATACAGAGAGTCATAGGGACATCAACAGTTCCTCCTGCTGTGGTTTAAACTAAACTGTCCACAGAATTGAACTCACCATACTTACTGTAGCATATTAATGACACCCAAGTAGTGTGAATGAGAAAATGCATATCAAATGCATGAATGCACTTTTTTTTTATTCTTTTTTACTGTTTTTTATGTAAGCAAGGGACATAAGGTCCTGATGCAGTTCAGTTGTGTTGTGCTGGTGTACATATTCTGGACAATGTTACCCAGGGTTCTAGAGGAATTGTGCCTTGTAGAAAAGCTGCAGTTATCGCAATGTCACTGCCAAGCACAGTGCACTAATTGCCAAGCTTTCTTAGGCCTTGTAAGTAATGCTACATTTTTAAAAACCACTATACGATCTGCTTAAAGATAACCCTGGGCAACATGACCCTATTGTAGATTTAGAGTGAACACTAGAGTGAACCACTGATCTGTGGAATAATAGATATGGCTAAATAATGGTGTGAAAATTTCTCCAGATGATGTGACACTAGCATTACACTACCTGGTTACACTAGTGTTTCAGAAATGTTTTCAGAACTAACAAGATTAGTTAGCCAAAACTGTGCTACTTGCTGAAAGGTCAATGGATCTTGGTGAGGAAACAGTGACGAACAGTCCTTAGAACTTAGATGGGGTGGCCCATTTCAGGTTATGCTAATCACTGATTCAGCAGTGAAATGTAAAGGAAACAGTTATTCATGTTTCTTACTGTAAGGTTGTATCTGCTCATCAGAACGAAATAATAGGGTCAGTAAAGAGAAGAGGTGGGTAATGCACAGAGCCTCAGGGAAGAACTATGGTTTTTATGCCATAGGGGCCAACCCTTTGGTGAAGACTTTCAACACACTATGCATTACCAAAGCAGCCTCCTCTGAGGGACAGATAGTGGGGATGAGCAGGTAAACTAATGGTGAAAAATTCCCAACAACAATGAACAGTTTACTGCGCAATGTTACTTCTGTGTTACAGATCAGTTGGAGCCAGACAGTGCTCCTGTTCATTGAGAATGGCAAGAATAGTTTTTGACACATTGCACCCAAGCTTCAGACTCGAAGAACCAACTGACCACTGGACTACTTGGATGATCTACCATCGACTGATGTTTACAAACATAACTTGGACACACACTGTGACTAATCACAGACACAGAAGAAAACTCTCTATGGTATTTTTCAGGAAGTTGCAGCCATGGATAACATGGACATTCTTTAGCATAATAATATAGAAATAGGCACTGCCCTGTTTTTGTATAGTTATTGCCTTTTATTTTGTTTGTTTTTGTTTTCGACTTCTTATTGTACATATGTATTGTACCTAGTAGTCTTAATATTGTTTTGTGATTCTCCATGAGGGAGAATCAAAGGGGGAATTGAGAGAAAATATGGTCTTTTCTAACATTACTTTCATGTGGTTTCAACTTGTTATCAAATGGTTATCTTAATCCTTTGTCTCACCTTTTGTTACCCTTCGTCTGCCGGCCTAAAGTGGTCACTCTCTTTGTATACCATCAACCCCCCCTCAACTTCACCCACCTTCTACCCCTCTTTAAAGTGATAACTATCACCCCCTATTGTTGACACTCCAAGTGCCCTCAACTTCACCCACCTTCTACCCCTCTTTAAAGTGATAACTATGATACTCCAAGTGACCTATCCTTCATCCCCCTCCTACCCCTCCTTAAACTCCTCTTCATCAACCTTTCTCCTCCCACAATTTCCAATGTATATAAGGCCCTCTCAAAATACCCCTAATCAGACTGGGTTGACCGTGACCGATCGAGTTGTACATCTCTGTGTGTACCAATAAACTCATCAACACTGAAGATCCAGTCTCCTGACTCCTGAATCTGTCTCCTGGACGCCGGATTTCTAACAGTCTCATCATCAATTTCCAAATGTGTGGCTGTCTGCATGTCCATCTGCATCTCTGACTTTTTGGTTTTCTTTCCATCTGAAAGTGTGGCTGGCTTTTTATCTATGTTTAACTGTTTGATTTTCTTTTTGCAACTGTGTGAGGTTTGCCTTCCATCCATCAGCAGCTGTATGTATGTGAGTATCCGTATGCCACTGTGGAACAGGTAAGTGATAATTCAGTTTCTATACATATATTGACTTTCTTTTTTGTCATACAGGTTTTCAGGAACCAATGATATCCTCAATCCCTAAAATTGTGTCCATCTAAGAAGGGTTAGGTGCTCCGGCTCCCTATTTCTCCCTTTTTCACCCAACTCTCACTCACTTCAGCTGGATTACAAGGTAAAATCATGTTACCTGTTTACAGTAATACATTTAATGTATCTTCAAACATAGATACACATTTAAACTGGTGATAGGCTGCCTTGCCTCAACACAGTCTCATCATCAATTTCCAAATGTGTAGTTGTCTGCATGTCCATCTGCATCTCTGACTTTTTGGTTTTCTTTCCATCTGAAGATGTGGCTGGCTTTTTATCTATGTTCAACTGTTTGACTTTCTTTTTGCAACTGTGTGAGGCCTGCCTTCCATCCATCAGCAGCTGTACGTATGTGAGTATCCGTTTGCCTCTGTGGAACAGGTAAGTGATAATTCACTTTCTATACATATATTATAAATAATACATTTAATGTATCTTCAAACATAGATACAAATTTACAGTGGTGATGGGCTGCTTTGCCCCAACACAGTCTCATCATCCATCTCCAAATGTGTGCTGTCTCAGACGTCACAATAGCGCTATGTGTTTGCAGTAGCTAAACTTAGCGAAGCAGCAGCAGCTGCAGAAGCAGCTGTGGACTATATCCTTTCTAACACTTGTCAAGAGTGTACCTTACCTTTACCGTGCCATAGATGATGAGGTATATTCCTTCAGGCTGGTCATTTTCACGCATGATGGTCTCGCCAGACTTAAAATGCAACAGCTTGGAAACTTTCTAAAAACAACAGCAGGACCAATCCATCAAAATCCAAAATCATGCATTTTGGGTCTATGCACTAGATAGTAATAATAATAATTATTTCAACTTTATCTGTACTTCTGAAACAGCATATGTCAACTCATACTGTTCCACAATATATAACTGTATATTGAGAATGATACTATATTAGTGTAACAGTCTCAAACATATACTTATCACTTGTTATAAGTGTGTTGACCTATAAAACTCTATATAACCTTAGAATAAACCTAAATAAATATAAAGTCAGTGATCAGAATGTTCTGTTGATCAGTAAAGTTATAGATATGCTAGTTAGAGCAGCACAGCTAGGAAAACACAGGTTTGAGTGCTGATCTTTTATGAGCTCCAGACTCTGTTTGACTTTAATGAAGGACTGATTAGATAAAATAGGTGTTGGTTGGGAAGTGAACATATCTGTCTTCCTCCAGGACAGCACTGGAAATGGATGACTATTTGTATGTGGAGCAGTGTTTAATGTGAGGTTCTTTTTGAACAAATAAAAACTTAAATAAAATACTGTATTTATACACCAAAGAGCCAAACATTCGAAACCTCATCTACTGTTGCCTACACTAGACACGCGAGTGTCGGAAATGGACCTTGAACCTTGAGGAGCAATGAGGGGTGGTCTGTTTTTTTGGAAGATCACATCGTGTGTGTGCTCTATTTAGCACAGATACCACCTTCAGGAAGTCTGAGCTGTTTTGGCAGCACATGGAAGAACAACAGCATACTACCCCTCATAATGTTTTGGCTCATTGGTGTAGAAACCTGCATTTAGGTCTCTATTTCAGCTCCTTAATTAAATACTTTAGGTTCTACCTTCAAATACAGAATCTGAGGAATGCTGTTATGAAGCCATGGCACATTTTACAGGACCTCCATGTGTATCGGCATCAGGATGGCCGGAATCAGGGAAATCCCTGATGTACTTCATATTTTTTTCAATGACCTGATCAAAACAACAAACAAGTAGAAATTATTAACTTAACAGCAGTGAGCTGGAATCTGGAATTACGACAGAAAGTAGTGACAAAAAGTGTTTTTTTTTTTTTACCTTCTCAAGTTTTGAGGCTTCCACTTCATCTACATGTCCTGCTGAATCAAATGTTTGGATGGTTTCTCTTTTGGAGTTGAGAATCGATCGAAGGGCCTTCCTGGTCATCACTGAGATGGCAATCTCCGGAAAGCTTTTCTGAAGCAGATCTGCAGACACAAAATGTTTCACATGGACTTACAAAAGCTGTCAAACGTGAGTGGTCACTGATTTCTGATCTTCTTCAATTGAGTAAGACAATAAATCCTTGCAAAGGTGTAGTGATGATAAAGCAGCTGTGAACTAAAGCTGAGGGTATACTGATGATCAGGTTCTTTATTGGTCTAAAAAGCAGGTGTGGCCTAAACAACGATCTGACAGTTTTCTTTTCCAGACTATTGTAAAAGCCCATCCTACAGAGAAAACCTTCATTTGTATTAAAGGGCTACAATACGTCTTCCTATGTTTAGTGGCTGCTTTGCAGTTTGGGGCGTTTTCACACTCTCAGTCCGGTTAAATCGGACTCTGGTTCGTTTTCACCCTTTGTTTGGGCAGGTGAGAATACCTGCCAGTAACCGGTAACTCAGATCCAGACCAAAACAACCGCACAAGGAACCTCTGGAGCGGTTCATTTGTGGTGAGAAGGTGATCTGACCTCGTTCTGCAGGTGCAGTTTAACCAGGTATCCTGCCTGATCATTACTACAGCTATGAACAGACACCATCTCCGCTGCTGCTCCATGTTAAACTGCACAGAAATCTGCACTAGACCTTCTTCCTGTATTTACTGTCTTGCTCCGCTCCCAACAAGTCTGACCAATCAGCAGAGAGAACATTATCACATGGTTTGATGGGACACATTTTGGTGTGCTTGGATTTTTCCCTCCAAGTTTACAAACTCCTAACTGATTCAGACCAGAGCGAATCAGCTGTAGGCCAAGTTTCCAAACATGGACAGTTTGGACGGGAGGGTGAACGGTGCGCTGTGAAACCTTGTTGGCATCAAGCTCTTTTATTTCATAATAGTGAGGTCTATTCAGTTTTCAATGGTTCGGGCCTTTTAAATATATTCTGAGAAGCTGTACTGCATGTCTTCCAGTATGACTGAAAACAAACTGGATGTAGATGTTCTCAGACCACAAAGCCAGTGTGGTCTCTCTCTCCGGTCCATATTAGTTGTGCACTGCGGGAGAATCAATATCCATTTCAATCCAATCCGTGTTTCGATTGCGGACCGGCACAAGAATACCATTTTGATGCTAATCAAGTGTTACGTGGCTGTCGCGAAAAGACGGGCACTGCTAAGAATGTGGCTTTGTGGCATTCTGTCCAGCGGTGCTCCTGTAATCCGTTTCTTTGCAAAAGGTCAAGACTATTCGGTAAGCCCTCTGCATCATGCTGTCTGCCTCTGTGCATTTATCATATTATGTTTTATTTTCTGAAAAAAAAGAAAAGAAAAGAAAAAATCAAAAATGTTCAAATGATTGGGCTGATCACCCGAGTCTGGGGTCAATAATCAGACATGTTTAGGATCTGTGCTTCTTTAGTTTGCAACCGGAAATGCTAGGCTAACGATGCTAATAAACACAAGATCTAGACTGTCACCAACGTTTGCGCCATAAATACCAACAACAACTTCTTTAGCTTCAAATAAACCCAAAAAGTGTTTAAAAACGTCACCCTGTAGGAAATGTAACTGGAATAATTACAGACACACTATAAAGACGTGGTGTAAATGTAAATAAAGGGCTTACCGATCTCTATAGCAGCATACTTCATGTCCCTCTCCAAAAGGCTCTTTACTTGCTGAAGAAAGAAAAGTGACTGAACTAATTAGTTGATCAGGAATAATAATTCATTAATTAAAATCTCTTTCATCAGTGTGTAATTTCACTAAACCTAAACAGTGTGTTGAATGTGTGTCTATTAACCGTGGTAGTTCCTAGACTCCAGGAGATTAAGCAACTATCACAGCTGCAAATGTTCCCAATAAAGAAAACACATGCAGTGAGCAGACAGAAGCTCCTTCTTGACGAGAGAGGTCAACTGAGAATATGTAGTTTGTAAACATAAAACTAGCTAATTGAGGAACTTCATTACTAATAATTCTATTTAGAATTACAGAACAGAAATATGAAATAGGTTTAGAATTAGACATGGGTAATATAGAGTTTTCTTAGGTGTTCTTAGGCTAATCAGACGGATAAATTTACCCCTAACTATTTGAGTCTATTTAAGTTTATTTGCACCTCAACAGCAGCCCTGAACTGAATTAAGTTCAATCTCCTGAATAAGGCAGAGACACAGTATATGGCTCCTACTCCCTATGCAATGCACTGCACAGGTCATTAGACTATGTGCAAATGCGCACACACACACACACACACACACACACACACACACAGCTTGTCTATTTCCTGTAGAGAACTACTGCCAATAGAATTGGACTCTCTGGAGCAGATCGTCATCATGAACCTATTGGCACCATGCTGCCTAATGCCAGGCGTGGGCTAGAGGGGTATAAAGCCCCCCAGCATTGAGCTGTGGAGCAGTGGAAGAGCTGTACTCTCTGGAATGATGGTGGAGCTCCATCCAGTACTTCTGGGATGAGTTGGGGGGTTGGAAATGAGGAGGGGTGGTGATCATCATCAAACATCCTGACCTCACTAATGTTCTTGCTGTAATCAAATCCTCATAGTAATGCTTCAAAATCTAGTAGAAAATCTTCTTCCCTGGACAGTAAAGACAGTTGCTCCAACAAAAGCAGGACAAACCTTTTCTAATTCTCCTGATTTCAGAATGAGCAGATGTCCCAATACTTTTGCCCATATGTGTATTAAAGGACCGATATATGACAGCGTTTTTACAACTCCTTTTATCCTGTATGCCCCTTTTGTCCTATTCTATTGGCAGTACTTCTCTACAGGGGCTAGACTAATCTCTCCATGACGTGACAATTCCATAAAACCAGTGAACAACAAAACACTTTACATTCTGCTGCCAAACTGGTGCTTGTTGACTTTATGCTGAATGAAGATTGTAAATAACACAGCTAAAACTGAATCTCCTACAGAAGCTCAAATGATAAACAGCACTCACCGCTGTAAGTGCAGCCGTGGTTAGGAGAACGGAGAAACATGATATTTTGTCGGTACCTCAGCAACTCTTTGGTCTTCGGTGATGTGGTCTATGATTTTGCTGATGTCCTCCAGTGCATTGATGTAGCCTGTTGCAATGTCATAGCCAAAGTTCACCTGTTTCTGAAACTCATGACAAAGTATTTTCACCAGGACCTGCGTGATTACCTGGAGGTAAACAAAGATCAAGTGCTACATTTATTACAGACCCGAACGCAGGCCAAAACACTGCTGAGTAACTGCACACTTCTTCATTAGAACTGTATTACACTGTGTGGCTTCTGCTCCCTTTACATGTATTTCTTTTTATTCTTCTGTAAACAGCAGCCAGTACAAGTATAAGTAATTCATAATAGTTCCAACAATCGTAAACATAAGCTTTCCTCAAAGCCATAGCCTGTCGAAACACACATCAATCAGATATGCATCATTCAGAACATGCAAGCTATTGCAGGTGACCAGCCACTGCCACAAACCACACCCTCATTTCTCTTACCCTCAACATAGCTTCACCAACGTAAAAGGCAAAGAAGACATAGTTTGCCACGCTGAGCTCCAGGTCGTACTTCGTGCTAACTTCAGGGATGAAGTCCAAAATGATGGTCAATAGGTTGAGCAGGATTACGATGCACATGAGAATGTTGAAGGGGGCACTGAAGACAATCTTGTAGCACAGCTTCAGCACGGCATTCCTGTCAAACCCAACATTGTATTATTCAGAAACCAAAATTCAGAAATTCCAAAATTCTTTACCTCTTAATCATCAGCATAACAGAAACATACGGTCTTATGCAAACGTTTAGGCACCAATGGCCAAATTCTTTTTTTCTCCAATCTAAAAGTTTTTTATTAGAGCAGTGGTAAACACAGCCCCCACGGCTAATCAAACATACTGTCAGGTCCGCGTCGCCGCGCCCGCCTCTTATGTTCATGTTCATGTCACGGACTTTTAGTTCTGGATTCACGTACAACGCCATGTTTTCTGTTTAATTGGGGTCACCTGAGAACTGGGGTATAAAGGGAGCAAACGCAATCTTCCCCTCGCCGAGAATTAAGGTTCCCAAGCCGACCTGGAGTGTCTGCGTCTGTGTACGGTCCGTTAGCCGACCGGGAGTGTTGGCGTCTTGGTACACTTGCTATGCCAACCTGGAGGGTTGGCTTCATGTTCAGGAGATTCGTGGCTGTCATTGGTGTTTCTCACGAGGGCGTCTGAGAGAGTTATCTTTTACTGGCCCTGCCAGTGGTTTTTGGTTCTAGCATTGTCTCCCTGTTTATCTTAACGGGCCTCAAAAAGTAAAGCACAGCATTCTTCTTTTAGGAAAAGTGAAAGAAGGTCCTACACAGATTAAACTGTAGGAGAGCTTCTACACACAACTCAGATTCACGCTAACTGAGTTTGAGCTGAACAGATCTTGGAGACGCAGCTCCCTCCATTGGTGAGGAAGACACACAGCGAGTTCTAGTTCTAGGTGTCATTAATCACGGCTGGCAGAAGTCACGTCACACTTGAGTCAGCTATGGGACGCATGTAACATCGCTAGTGCGGTGTTAGCACGGCCCGGCTCGCTCGTGGAAATTAGCATCAAACACTTTCAAGTGAATTGCAGGGTTTCTGTGTGGACCATGTTCATGATTTTGAGACTTTACATCATCTTTTATGACAGGACCATGGCAACAGCCTAAACTAGCTAACTGCATGCCAAAGTCGTTACAAAGTCGTGTCTAACCTGTTTGAGTTTGTTTTAAACAGACTTGAAGTGGATTCCAATAGGAATTATTTGGCACTACATTTATATGAAGGCCTCCTTGGCTTGGTTTGGGAAGAGTGTGATTTATGCATGCAGATTACACTGTGCTAACAGATGCTAGTGTTAAGTGCTACATTAGCCTTGTAGTTGCAGTGCAAGACTAAAGAACGAAACCGTTGCATAATTATTACGAGACACCGTGCGCTTGCTGGTCCTGATTTAGCAACACAGCAAATGTAAATAGAAGCCGTTCTAAGGGGTCAGTACCGACGCAGAACCGCACAGCATGGCTTTCGTAACCATCTGGTCCTGCAGTGGAAGAGGCCCATGTGTTCGTCTAGTGTCAAAGTGTAATTTCTCTGGTCTAGAAGAAATGGGGTTTGTCACTTACTTTGAAGGCTTGATGCATTTGATGACACCGATCCAGTTGATCAGTTTCCAGCACTTGATGCTGAAATGTTTTCCCCAATCCCAGTACATGTTTGTGTCATCAACACTCATGAACCTGAGGACTACACTACAGCACTCAAAATTACTCCACCTCCACTGTAAATGAGTGTAATCTCCAGATTCAGCTCACAATACCACTAGTAATGACTGCTGTCTCAGATGAATTCAACCCACTGAACATAATCCTGCACAAGAGCTAGGGGTGTGATTCAGAGGGCTGGGATGTGTTTTTAGAAGATGATTATCTTGATGAATTTACATTTGCATTGAAGGCATTTAGCAGCTGCTCTTCTCCAGAGCAACAACAAACGTGCTTCACCGTTCACTCAGAAAATACCCTTGGCTCGTTTGTAGAGGCTAGGATCCAAAAGCTTAGACTCTACTATTTGTGGTCTATATACTGACTTCTAAATTTAGTACTCTAGTAAGTAAGACGGCGTTTGAAGACAGCGAGTGAAAGGGCAAGATGGATTCAAACAAGTATCAGGAAATCCTAGAAGAAAAAAATCATGCCTTCTGTGAGGAGGCTGAAGCTTGGGTATCTTTGGACCTTCCAACAGGACAATGAGCCAAAACATACCTCAAAGTCCCCCAAGGCTTGGTTTAAGAAGTCCTGGAAGATTCTGGAGTGCCCATCACAGTCGCCTGACTTGAACCCCTGAACCCCATAGAAAATCTTTGGAAGGCGGCTGCAGCAGCAAACCCAGCAATATCGGTGAACTGGAGCCGGTGAACAGATCATTTTTTTCAAAATGCAATTTTGCTAATAAACCTAATTTGCAGGAATAATTCTGAGTGAAACTCTACACTAGGTGTTAAAAATATCTGTTGCTTTCAACCTTTTAAGAGAGAATGCCAGAACAGCAGGGTTAGCTTTTAAAAGTGTTCAGCAGTGTTTGTGTTTAGGTGAGCTCCTTTAGATCCTTCAGAGCTGTACTGTAGCTCTACTGAGACTCACCCATAGACTACTGTATCCAAACTAACAGGCCTCTTTGTTTAAACTAGATGGTGACAGACTTGTTGCAATGCATTGATTATTTGGCAAACTGGCGAATTGGAAATATTTACATCTATATCCTGTTCTGTATTTAGTTCTACTTCTACTAACATTTGTGTGAGTTCAGGAACCAAAGCAGCCATGATAATATGAATACAACTATTTTCTGTTACTATGCCTTTAATGCTAAATAAGCCTACATAAATAATATGTAAATAAGCTCTGTTCTGACTGGCTGCCCTGTTTTGCACCTCATTCAAAGAGCAGGCTGGACTGAAACACTGTTAATGAAGTAAATGTGAATGGGCAAACATATGTAAATGTGCCAGATTTTATGACATCACAACACAAAGAATATATTCAAAATGTGCTGTTTTTCTGCTTGGTTTCTATATGCAAACTGCATGGACTGAGTAGTAAACAGTACTTTACAATCCTTACATTATTACAGTTTTTACACACTACACCAAAAACTTCAATTTTATATTTAATATTTTTAAACATTTAGAAAAAACACTGCTTGCTTCCATACTTTTTGGCCTATAGTATAAGACAAATCACTATCATTATACATACTGCTACATACTGTCACGCCCGCTCCGCCGTGCCCGCCCCAGGGGCGGTCTCGGGCCGCAGCTCACAGGCGATCAAGAACTCCCCCTTCAAAGTCTTGTCATGGTCATGTCATGTTTAGTTAGTAAGTTGGTCTTTTTGAGTAACAGTGGTTGCAGAGGATGGTTAGTTGACAAAGGGTAACCGTAAGAAAGTTGGAAGAATGAAGTCGTCATTTGAACCAGAGTAATGGAACTAGAGAAAAGTAAGCAGGCGCTTTCTGTGGCCTTGGCGCTGTCGGGAAGAGCGAGGGAGTCGGTGTTGGAAAAAGCGGTAGATGACTTGAATAAAGACACTGGCATGAATTACTTGCGATTTGTTTCTCATAGAAGAAAAAGACAGAACATACAAGGCATACTCAAGTTTTGATCGATTATATAGTCCGCCATAGATGCACAATGTCTCTCATAATCAGAATTTTTGTGGGGGTTTTTTTTTCGAATTTTTCAACACCGGTACTCACGGATGCGTAAATCCAACATGGAACCTCCTGCCGTAGTATTAGCATTCAAACTGCTAGATACAGCATGCTTGGATGTGAAAGACTAACAGTTGGCTTTGACTGGTTTAGGGAAGAAAGTAGTCTGTGGTAACAGGAATGAACCAAGAAACCGCCCAAGTAAGAGCAAAGACGACAGGGAGGCAAGCCTTGGTCCCAAAATAATCAACAAAAGACACCACTGCCTTTAACCAATCCCTTGAAGGAGGGGACTTTTCAAAAAAAAAAAGATAAGATGATAATGTGTTTAAGGAAGTCACAGAAGAGGGACAACAGTGCAGTTATTTATCAAAGACAGTGGACACTTCAAACCATGGACAAAAACAAAAGAAAATGCATTACTACAAGGAACAAAAGTGGCACGTGACATTTATTTCAGGCTTCCACCGGAGGCTGACTGTAAAGGAATATTATGGAAATGTGTTTTATGAAATTTTCAACCAAAAGGAGGATTGTCAAATAACTCCGGTTCCACGCCAGAGGTTCCGTGTAAAAAGGTCCCTTTATTTCACAATCAACAGAAAGCAAACTTGGCAAAATGCTTTCAGTTTTACAATGAGACTTGCTGTTACTCACCACTCACTGGATCGGGAGAGCCCTTCGATCCTGACAAGAGACAGCCATCTCAGTAAACCACCGAGCCGACTCTCACCAGAAAAGAGGGGAAACCCGTCCTTTGTATCTTAAACAAAACGAAGAACTGTGTGTGGACGGGGACGGGGGCCAACCGCTCCCACCAGGCACAGTCTTCCCTTGACCCTTAATTCCAGTGGTTGATAACAGCACCCTCATGAAAAACATGTTATATAATTGATTATATAAATGTTAGTTTACAGTAGAACATAACCCGTGACTTAAAACAACTGTATAGGCCAGTTTCAACATATTGCTAATACATTATGACCATACCTTTAATATAAGGTGAACATGGACGCATTATATCGTTATATTCGGATATGTAGACCAAATTAGCATGGCTCTGCAGTGCACCTGCACCACTAACCTCATAACGCCCATCATAGTACAAACACCCTTTCAGCCTATCCAAAGAGAAATAGTGGAAATAGTGTTGAGAGCAGGAGGAAACGTGTCCAGAGTCGACCCAGCCGCTTTCTATTAAATTAATCTGGACCGCACCGTAATTGGGGTACTTGCCCGTAATTGTAGATGACTTCAAATGACTAATAACAAAAAAAGCACAAATACACCACAAATTACACATGGACCCTTCACAAGCCTCGGAAAAAGACACCTCCCTCTGTGAGGAAGAGAAGGACCAACTCAAGTCAAAGGCAGGCCAAATTCTCTGGGTAGCAAGAAAGATTAGGCCAGAGGTCATGTTTGATGCTAGTCACTTGGCATCAAGCTTCAAAAAGGCAACTGTGAAGACAGTCCATGAAGCACACACAATAGTGTGCAAACTGCAGTCCAAGGAGACTTCCAACACTTAGGCAGAGACAGTGCTCTTCAATTGACTGGTGTTCAGAAATGCCTCATTTGGAAATCTTTCAGATGGTGGGACTCAAGAAGGATATTTGATATTTGTCTGTCACAGATGATAAGCAGATCAGCATCATCAAAGAAATCACAGAAAGTTGAAAGATACTGTGGCACAGTACAAAAGAACAGCCTACAGATCTTACCAAAATGGCTAAATCAGCTAATAAGTTACTACATGCCCCAAGTGTAGGACAATGGAAACTTGATTAAAAATACATTTTGAAAAGACATAATGCTGCTTTTCAGTGCTATTCAAAAACACAGATTATATTTGTGTCACTTCTGTATACTCTGTTTAAATGGTTAAAAGGAGTTCTATCTGAATATACTTAAGCTTTTTTTTTTTTTTTTAAATAAGTGAGAGAGTTTTGAAAGTCTTAAAGACATGCATTGTTTTTTTGTATTCTCTTACATTGGGAAAACAACATTGTACTATCAAGTGGAGGTGTAGTTCACTGTGATCTGGAGAAATAAAAGTTGCACTATAGCTTGTTAAGTTTGTCTTTGAGTAACAGCCGCCACCAAGACCACTTTAGCTTGAGTACCCGCAATACCGAAAACCTAGGGGAGCCCATGAATTTAGAATAAAACAGCGACAGCCTCTGTGAATTCTCACCAAGGACGTGACTAACATAGCCACAAAAGTGGTACCAAGTTTTCCATTAAAGAGTACAGTAGGCTTTATGACCTGTGGACCTATGTGGTTAAAGATGACAGTGGTGGTGGTGGCGGCGGCTGCAATGTGCGTTACAATATTCAAACACAGCATGAAATCCTTGGTCACTGTAATTATGATGTTTTCATGTTACAGGATGCAGTAGAGAACATGAAGGGTGATAAATTGAACCTCTGTTGGTATTCCTGGTACATTGATGCCCACAGGCTCTCTCCAGTGCGGGAATGGAGACGACGACCCTCTGTGTCTGGCGCGCTGGTAGTGCTGTAATTAAGACAACCCCGTTGGAGGAGTCACAGGTAGCCTCCAGCCTCGTCTTCCATCTGTAGAGTTTGAACTGCCACTACAACAGCAGCTGGATATGCTGGTCAATCTTGACAACCTTGCAGAGTGTTAGGAGAGCTCTGAAAGCCATATTCCTCAGAAGTAAATACAGACAGAAATGCCAACAATGGTTAGTGAGACAAAGTACTGTACAGTAACACTGGTAGCAGATTGCTTAAGGATTACAACAACTGGCTAAGATAAATAGGAAAGCTAATATTAAAGACTATAAAGTAGGAATGGTCGCTTGACGAAATTGATACCCATTTGAGACAGACATGCTAATTCTGCCTGTCACTGTTGACGCTCACAGCTAAAAGTGATCGGTTTCAGAGTACATGTCTGGTCACAATAACATGGTGCTAGCTTTTTCTACCAAATTTCTTTGATTCTGATTGAAGCAACACTGTCAAGGCTAGAACGGAGCACAGGCGACAGGTCATCTGTTACATGCTCTAGATCTTTAGGGTGAAGTGGTAAAATGGATGGATAAATCTGAAAGGTTTTTACTGAACACTTGCCGTCAATCATTTAGCTTCAGAGCTAGAAGTTTAGGTTGTAGCCACAAAAATGGTACCAACTTTGCCATTGAAGAGAACAATAGGTTTTATTACCTGAATGTGGTCAAAGATCACGGCGGTGGTGGGTTACAATATTCAAACGCAGCATGAAATCCTTGGTCACTGTAACTGAAAATCAAGGGTAAGATTGATAAATTGAACCTAAACTGTGAAATCTGCATTCAAGGGAAATCTGCTCAGAGTAGAAATAGAGAACCTGATGCACAAGCAAAAGCAGTACCTGAACTAGTAAATTCGACCTTCCTGATCCTATAGATCCAGTGTGCAAAAGAGGGTTGTTCTGCTCTGCCAACCACCAGTCCTTAGCAGTATCTGAAAGAACAGATGTTAAGGACCTCAGGGACACCAAGAGGCCTCACTGCTAGATATTCTTCACACCTATCGATAAAAGCTACAGCATCTTGTTCTGAACTGCCATATTTTGGAAAATAGAGGTTGATAGAGGCTGTATGCTTCAACACATTCTAATTACTCTCAGCTGTGTTTGCAGGAGTAGACGTTACAAGGTTGGGTATAGGATATGGGCTAGAAGCTGGGTTGCTGACGTGAAATCATGCGTTTAAACCGTATGTCCCGTCGTTTGAGGCAGTCTACTACGAACTGACCCAGTTTCTGCAATTGGCTTTTCAGATTTTGTTCAACTCTACCACATTCTCTTTCTACGTCATAAATTACCATCTCCAACAGGGCCATGAACGTCCTTTACCTGACTCAACTTCGCTGCATGGTTTCTGTGGCTTGTTCTAGTTTCTCTTCCATGTTTGAGACTCTTTCTCAGAGTTCGCTGTGTAGATCTGAGTAGATAGGGTTGTCTCCTGGGGAAGGTGGTGGTTGAGGGTAATCACCTAAGGGAATTACCACACAGGCAAGAAAAAAAGGTTTGTTGGCCATAAGTAGTTCATAAATATGTTAGAATCACAAAATCTTCTATAAGGTGGCACAGAATCTCCCTGTCTTTCTACATCCCTTCACACAGAAGATAAATTACTGATTAATGATTGGTCCATTTATGAAGCCCCAGTTATGGCCATAGCAGAAGGGTTAGAGTATAGGACTTGAGCCAAGAACAAATTCAGATCCATAAAAAAAAATCCCAATCCAGTCAATCAAACGCCTTCTCTGCATCAAAGGAGAGAATGGCACATGGTGCAACATTCTGGTGTGTCTGGCGAGTGATGGAATACATGGAATAATCGTCATACATTATTTAATCTGTCACGTGGTCCCACTGGGCCCTGATACTTGGTTGTTTTATAGCAGAATCTCCAATAAGAAGAGCAATAAGAACAATGAGAACACTGCCCTGAGGAGCTGTCCACAGTGACTAAGCAGGTGAAGGCAAAATCAAAGAGCTGAGGAACACAAACCTGTTAGCAGAGGTGAAAACCGTCTGTTGGTGGAGGAGCCCACAGCTTTTCCCGTGCCGGTAGTTCTGTAAATAGGACAACCCCATTAGAGAAGTCACAGGCAGCCTCCAGCCTTGTCTTCCGTCTGTGGAGTTTGCACAGCCTCTACAACAGCAGATGGATATGCTGGTCAAGCTAGAGACAGAAATGCAAACGATGGTTAGTGAGAGAAAGTACTCTACAGTCAGACATAGCAGCTCAAGGATTACAACTATAAAGTAGGGATGGTCGCTCAAACGAACTGACACCATTTGAGAGAGAAGTTCTGATTCTGCATGTTGACGTTCACACTTACGAGTGACCGGTTTCAGAGAACGTGTCTGGTCATTATACCATGGGTATTGGGTTGGGTTTGGGTTGTGCATAGAACTGAACTAAAAATTGTGCCGATGCCTCCACCACAACCACTTCTGCGTGAGTAACCTCATTAGCTAAAATCTGTGGAGAGCAAATGCATTTCGAATAAAGAAGCGATGGCTTCTGTGAATTCTCATGAAGGACATGACGAAACTTCCTGAAAACTAAAGGGTGAAACTGTAAAAGATACTGAGCGATGCTTGGCAGATTCTCGGTGGAACCTCCAAAACTGTGTTAGTCGGATTCGCTTCTCTGCACTTAAAAGAATCAACTCTGAGTGAGCCTTAAGAATGTAGAAACACACTTTAATCCTGCAGTAAACGTAATGCCGGCTGAAGCCTTCAAACCCTCTCATATGGTGTCATTGTAACGTAGTACATGTTCATCATGTGTTTGTGGAGTAAAGAAATGTAACATTCACTCATTGATCAGGCTGGTTTCAGTCGACTTTGATGTCCATATGCTGATAATGCGGATTTTCAGAGCCCACTGTGGTGAGGCTGGTGTGAAGCTGACAGACCCCATTGTTTAAAGGTAATAAACTCATTATATGTTCCTATAAGAACAACAACAACAACAACATGTGGAAAAAACATAAAATGAAAATCTATTTAAAAGAAAAAAATTGAACAGTGCATGCTCGTAGAAACTTACCTAAAGAATTCTGGACACATGCTGTGATGACCGCTGCAGTCATTGGCCAAAGTTGCTTAAAATAGCTGTTTGAAACAAACTCCATATGACATGTTTAACAGGGAGAAAGCCTAAACTTTCAAAAGATGAAAGTATTTGGATCAGCAGGCTACACTTACAGACATGACAGAAAGAAACTAGATTCAAAAAACAGGAGACCGTGGCTTTGCTCTTTGGTCCCTGATACGTTTTTTACAGTAGAATCTCCAACAATGAGAACACTGCTCTGAGCAGTCGTCCTTGGTGATTAAGCAGGTGAAGGCAAAGTCGAAGAACTGAGGAACCCCGAACTGGTTAGACCCCGTTGGAGGAGTCACAGGCAGCCCCCAGCCTCGTCTTCCGTCTGTGGAGTTTGGATTGCCGCTACAACAGCAGCTGGACATGCTGGTGAAGCTAGATGGCCTCTATGCAGAGCGTCTGGAGAGCGCTGCGAGCCATGTTCCTCAAATGTAAACACAGAGACAGGAATGCAAACGATGGTTAGCGAGACAAAAGTACTGTACAGTAACACAGACAGCAGACAGCTCAACGATTACGATTGGCGAAGATAAATAAGACAAAGCTAATACTAAACACTATAAAGTAGGGATGACCCCTCGACCAAACTAATAACATTTGAGTCAGAGAAATTATTTTTCTGCGGGACACTGTTGACATTCACAGCTACAAATGACTGGTTTCAGAGAACATATCTAGTTATTATACCATGGTGCTAGCTTTTTCTACCAAATTTCTTTGATTCTGACTGCTCCATTCTAGCCTTGACAATGTCGCAATCTTCAAAGTCTACAGATCCTCCGTTACACCCTCTAAATCTGTAGGGTGAGCCTTAAGAATGTAGAAACACACACTTTAATCCTGCAGTAAATGTAATGTCGGCGGAAGCCTTCAGAAACGAGTCTGAGAAAAAACCCTCTCATATAGTGTAACTGTTACATTTCTATACTCCACAAACACATGATGAACATGTACTACGTTACATTCACTCATTGATCAAGCTGGTTTCAATGGTCTTTGATGTCCATTTACCGAAACACGCTGGTTTTCATTGCCTTTGATGTCCATATGCTGATATCGCTGGTGTTGACAGACCCCATTGTTTAAAGGTAAAGAACCCACCATATGTTCCTATTCCCCAGGCAGTCAAATATGTAATAACCTGGAAAAACATGAAATAAAAATCCACAAAAAATAAACTCACAGTGCATGCTCGTAGCAATTTACCTAAGAATTCTAGCCACAGGTGCTCAAATGGCTTGGAGAGAGCCTAACCTTTCAAAAGATGAAAGTATTTGGATCAGCAGGCTACACTTACAGACATGACGGAAAGAAGCTAGATTCAAAAGGTGAAAGAGAATCTTTGCTGCTTTAGGATGTTGCTGCGTCAAACGGGGAGAACAGTAGAGAACGATGGTGCTGAAGGGGTCACGCAGCCGCAGCGCCAAGCTGTCTGGCGATGTCCAGGATACGAGCACCTGGAAAAAAACAGGAGACCGTGGCGTTACTCTTTGGGCCCTGATACGTTTTACAGTAGAATCTCCAACAATGAGAACACTGCCCTGAGGACGTCTCCTCTGTGACGAAGCAGGGGAAGGCGAAGTCGAAGAGCTGAGGACCTCGCACCGGCTAGCAGAGGTAAGACGACCCGCTGTCCGGTGCGCCAGTAGTGCTGTAACTAAGATCACAGGCAGTCTCCAGCCTCATCATCCGTCAGTGGAACAACAGAAGCTGGATATTTTGGTGAAGCTCGACTCCTTCCTTTCAGAGCGTCTGGAGTGTAAACACAAACGCAAACAATGGTTAGTAAGAAGTACTGTACAGTAAGACCGGCACCAGATAGCTCAACGATTACAACAACTAGATAAGATAAAGACAAATGCTAATATTAAAGACTATAAAGTAGGGATGATCGCTCGACCAAATTGATACCCATTTGCGACGGAGAAATTCTAATTCTGCGTGTCACTGTTGACGTTCACAGCTACAATTGATTGGTTTCAGAGAACATGTCTGGTTATTATACCATGGTCCTAGCTTTTTCTACTCAATTTATTTAATTCTAAATTGGAGCAACATTGTCAAGGCTAGAACGGAGCACGGACTACATGTCATCTGTTACATGTTCCAGATCTTTAGGGTGAAATTGGAAAGGGATGGATTATTATGTTATTAATGACTCGGTGGAGGGTTGAGGGGTGATCATTATTTACTTATTTTTCATTATTATCCATTATCAAGAACATACAATATAAAACAGAGAAAAAGTGGGAGATTGTGTACACCACACACCCCGAGGCACCCCTCCCCAATGGCCAGCTCATCAGAAACAATTTGCAAGCAAAGGGAAAAGAAAAAGCCAGGTAAATTATGGAAAGATTGCAATCATTGAAACATCCGGAGTGCAGTCTCATCCGTTGCCACACAGGGAAGAAAAAAGGTTTGTTGGCCGTAAGAAGTTAATAATTACGGAAGATGGGGGAGTTTTAGTGCCACCTGGTGGAAGATTATGATCATTTCTACATCCCTCCACACAGAAAGTAAATTACTAATGACTGGTCCATACCTCAATTTACAATGTTTTAGAGGGATATTTGAATAAATTAAGCCTTGTAGTCTATGGGGAGCCATTCTACATGCAAGTCTTCGCATCAGGATTAAGCCAAGTGGTTAGAACCCGTGGTGATAACGGAAGACTATAATTTCAAGTTCAGAGCCGAGAGGCCCCCCATCAGTTTTACAATGTTAGAGGTTTAAATATTTGAATATAGGTCTCTTGCCACTCCTCGAATAAACCAAAATAACAATCACGTTTCTTCCAGAAATTCATGGGGGTGATGGAGGAATCATTGAGGCAAATAACGTTAAGTCTGGGAAGAACAAATTTTGTATTGTGCAGCAACATGGTGTTAAATCGCCATCTGGGCGCATGCTGTGAAACTGTGAAATGTTATCTTCGTAATATTAGGGTAATGATCAGACATCGAAAGAGGAGATATATCAGTTGAATACATCAGTTGTAGTAAGGAGGAAAATGTAAGATCATCAATTCTAGAGAATGATTTATGTCTGGCAGAAAATGTAGTATATTTTCTGGATGATGGGTTAAGGGCAGGCCAGACATCACCCAGTGTGAAATCAGAGAGGAACTTGTTTAAAACAGAGGTGGATTTGATTTGTGTATCAGAGAGAATTGCGTTGGAGCGATCTTGCAGATTATTAGCATCAATTAGTAACAGAGTCAAAATGGAGAGATATTTAGATAGGGCTGCAAAAAACTACGACCCAAATACAGCTGGGGCGTAGGCTGAGACAAAAGTGAGTTGCTATAATGTGAGAAATGTGCCCAGACGTGTCGCCGCCTGTATAACTAATCGATTACATTTTTCTCTTTCTTAGCAGAAGAGTACGCTGCCGCCTTAAAATATTTATTTGACATTCTAGACTCATTGGTAGGCAAGAGATTGGATTCTTGTAATAACGTAATATCTATTCTTTTTCTACTGAAAATATCTAAGCAAAAGACCCTCTTTGAAGGTGAATTCAGACACTGGACATTCTAAGACAATATTGTTAGTTCAGTCACAGACGTTTATAAATACTAGCACAAGTAATCCAGGATAAGCAGGAAAAGATGGAAAGTATATCTGAGAGGTTTGGGTGGTGATTAACAGATAAATGAAACAATGTCTTAAATAACAAGGAGAAACTGACCAGGAACAAACAACCCACAACCCAGGGTGCTCACAGAGAACAGGAAGAAAAGCCGTTCTTCTCTTAGAAGGGGAGGAGTGAAGGAGATGGGGCTGCTGGCCCTGCTTACCTTCAGTAGAAGCTGCCCATCCCGGTACCACAGGAGCTTGAAAATGAGGACCTGCTCGGAGTTTGCTGTGTCTTTCGAGCTTCTATAGACACAGTGAGCTCGATACAGGTCTGCCATTTTTGGGAGTTCAGATGAGTGGCTTTGCTTCATCTTTTTTTTTGATTGGGGAAGCAACTGGAGAGGGAAGTGGTCATGGTTTTACAGTAGACATCACAGCCATTCCATCACCAGTAAATGCCCCAAGTATCAGAGTTAAGAACAACAAAAAAGAACAGAAAAGCAAGAGTTCTAGCCATTCGCTACTATTCTGAGAATAATAGTAGTGAAAACCATTTCTCGGTGGAGAGGCACTTAGCTTTTCCTGGCTACACTGACGCCCACAGGCTCTCTCTAGAACAGGTCTGCAGACGACTCACTCTGTCTGGTGAGCCGGTAGGGCTGTGATTAAGACAACCCTGTTGGAGGAGTCACAGGGAGCCTCCAGCCTAGTCTTCCGTCGGTGTTTGGATGGTCTGGATGGACATGCTGGTCAAGCTAAACTGCCTCCTTGCAGAGTGTCTGAGGAACTCTGCAAGCCATGTTCCTCAAGTGTAAACAGACAAACACAAATGATGGTTAGTGAGACAAAGTACTGTACAGTAACTATAGCTCAAGGGTTACTGATGGCAAAGATAAATAAGACAAAGCTAATATTAAAGACTAT
The DNA here is from genome assembly GCF_030463535.1 of Salminus brasiliensis. NCBI lineage: Eukaryota > Metazoa > Chordata > Actinopteri > Characiformes > Bryconidae > Salminus > Salminus brasiliensis. The sequence goes on from NC_132896.1 coordinate 18,866,989, forward strand.
AAATGATGTTCACAGCTACAATCTGATCGGTTTTGCTTTACTTTTGAGTAAAGCATCAATGAATTAAGCAGGGACAGTGCTGGATATGGAGACAGATATGACCGTGCAGTGATGTTCAAACAACATGCAAAACTTGACTTTAGAAGCTCTGGTCATTATGGTGTGAACATTATGGACAATGGAAAGAATAACATTCAAGTTCATGACACCAGCATCCTGACACCTGCTGAAGACGTCACTTTAAATTAATAAAAAAAATAAAAATAAAGGCCTTGAGTCTCACGGTTACAAAATTCCGACAGTCTTGAAATAAATCTTGATGAAGCTTCATACAGTTCGGACATGCTTCTGCTGACAGGCTGCAGAGGCTTCTGGCTAGCTCAGGCAATAAAGATATGGAATGTGGCATAATTCTTTAAAGAACTGTTAATGAAATGTGAAACATGTCAGAGACACAGTAGGACCAGACCAAAGCCTTTACATTATTGACCAGTTCTCTCAGTTTAGTGCAGGCAGCATTCTGACCACAAAGTCCTCTAAAATGGTGAAACACTTCGTTCATGATTGGATTAGCCTGCATGGTCCACCTCAGAAACCTTTCAGTGATGATGGAGGAGAATTCAACAACGATTAAGTGAGAGGTATGGCAAAAATCTTCAACAGAGAAGTAAAGACAACAGCTGCATACAGCCCATGGAGCAATGGACTTGAAAGAGCACAACCAAACGCTCACTGAGATCATAATGAAAGTAAAGAAAAGTAACGGTTGAAACTGGGACACTGACAAGCCTCCTGCTTTAGAGGGCACCACAAAAAGAGAAGGAGCGGCAAAACACACTTCTGCTTCACATGCATGTAGAAAGGCTTTTATTGAAGCAGAATGTTCAGAAAGAATACAGAGAGCACAGCGGAAACTGCTTCATCACACAGATCTCCTCTTTAGGGGACTGTCCAAAGTAGAAAGGACCAGGAGTTGTCATTGGTCAGGATGGTGCAATGGCGTTGTCTGAGGTGGTGCACCCAGCTACAGGTTCCTCCATGTCTGACAGAAAAGTGAATGCAGAGAGTGAGGATCCAGGTGACAAAGGATAAATTAGAAAATGACCCAAATATTGTACATAAACAAGAGAACACGAGAGCTGCTGAGGACAACGTAGAGGGGACAGAAACTGGAACTGAAACGTGTGGTTCAAACTGAGCACACAGGCACAACCACTGGGGCACAAACAATTACATTATGGAAGTGTGTTTTATGAAATTTTGTACCAAAGGGAGGATCGTCAAATAACTCCGGTTCCACGCCAGAGGTTCCGTACAAAAAGGTCCCTTTATTTTACAATCAACACAAACTTGGCAGAATGCTTTCAGTTTTGCAATGAGACTTGCCGTTACTCACCACTCACTGGATCGGGAGAGCCCTTCGATCCTGATAAGAGACCGCCATCTCAATAAACCACCGAGCTGGACCTGCAGTTCCACTTAGCCGACTCTCACCAGAAAAGAGGGAAACCCGTCCTTTGTATCTTTAACAAAACGAAGAACTGTGCGTGGACGGGGACGGGGGCCAACTGCTCCCACCAGGCACAGTCTTCCCTTGACCCTTAATTCCAGTGGTTGATAACAGTACCCTCATGAAAAACAAGCTATATAATTGACTATATAAACGTTAGTTTACAGTAGAACATAGTTGTATAGACCCGTTTCAACATATTGCCAATACATTATGACCAGCAAGCATACCTTTAATATAAGGTGAACATGGATGCATTATATCTTTATCCTAGGCCTCTTTCTAGTGGTTACATCAAATAACCGAACAGTGAGTTGTTCATACGATACAGTGTGTACTAATTGGATGGAGTGCACCCTAAGGCGGCGTCAGCAGGGCAGAATTCATTCATATTACAAAATGTGTGTATGGTCTAGGAGATTCTTCATTGTACTGGTACGACAGAGTGAAGGAAATCGTGCTGAGAGCAGGAGGAAACATGTCCAGAGTCGACCCAGCCGCTTTCTATTAAATTAATCTGGACTGCACCGTAATTGGGGTACTTGCCTGTCATGTAGATGACTTCATATGACTAATAACAAAACAGCACAAATACACCACAAATTACATCCAACCCATACACATGGACCCTTCACAAGCCTCGGAAAAAGACACCTCCCTCTGTGAGGAAGAGAAGGACCAACTCAGGTCAAAGACAGGCCAAATTCTCTGGGTAGCAAGACAGATTAGGCCAGATGTCATGTTTGATGCTAGTCACTTGGCATCAAGCTTCAAAAAGGCAACTGTGAAGACGGTCCATGAAGCACACAGAATAGTGTGCAAACCCAAGGAGACTTCCAACACTTAGGCAGAGATAATGTTCTTCAGTTGATTGGTGTTCAGAAATGCCTCATTTGGAAATCTTTCAGATGGTGGGACTCAAGAAGGATATTTGATATTTGTCTGTCACAGATGATAAGCAGGAGATCAGCATCATCAAAGAAATCACAGAAAGTTGAAAGATACTGTGGCACAGTACAAAAGAACAGCCTACAGATCTTACCAAAATGGGGGCATCAGCTAATAAGTTACTACATGCCCCAAGTGTAGGACAATGGAAACTTGATTAAAAATACATTTAAAAAAGACATAATACTGCTTTTCAGTGCTATTAAAAAACAGATGTGTCGTTTCTGTATACCCTGTTTCAATGGTTAAAAGGAGTTCTATCTGAATATACTTAAGCTTTTTTTTTGTTAATAAATGAGAGAGTTTTGAAAGTCTTATAAAGACATGCGTTGTTTTTTGTATTCTCTTACATTGGGAAAACAACATTGTACTATGAAGTGGAGGTGTAGTTCACTGTGATCTGGAGAAATAAAAGTTGCACTATAGCTTGTGAAGTTTGTCTTTCTGAGTAACAGCCGCCACCACGACCACTTTAGCTTGAGTAATCGCAATACCGAAAAACCATGAATTTAGAATAAAACAGCGCCAGCCTCTGTGAATTCTCACCAAGGACGTGACTAACATAGCCACTAAAACGGTACCAAGTTTGCCATTAAAGAGTACAATAGGCTTTATGACCTGAATGTGGTTAATGATTACAGTGGTGGTGGTGGCGGCTGCAATGTGCTTTACAATATTCAAACACAGCATGAAATCCTTGGTCACTGTAATTATGATGTTTTCATGTTACAGGATGCAGCAGAGAACATGAAAAGTTAAGATTGATAAATTGAACCTCTGTTGGCTCTCCAGTGCGGGAATGGAGACGACGACCCTCTGTGTCTGGCGCGCTGGTAGTGCTTTAATTAAGACGACTCTGTTGGAGGAGTCACAGGCAGTCTCCAGCCTCGTCTTCCATCTGTAGAGTTTGGACTGGCACTACAACAGCAGCTGGATATGCTGGTCAATCTTGACAACCTTGCAGAGCGTTCAGAGAGCCCTGAAAGCCATGTTCCTCAGAAGTAAATACAAACAGAAATGCCAACAATGGTTAGTGAGACAAAGTACTGTACAGTAACACTGGTAGCAGATTGCTTAAGGAGTACAACAGCTAGATAAGAAATAAGACAAAAGCTAATATTAAAGACTATAAAGTAGGGATGGTCGCTTGATCTAATTGATACCCATTTGAGACAGAACCCTATTTCATATAGAAAGGTGCATGCTAGCAGCAACTTACCTAAAGAAATCTGGTCATATGCTGTAACCGCTGCAGTCATTGGAAACAGGAGCTTAAATAGCAGTTTCAAACCAACTCCATATGACACGTAGACAGGGATTAAACCTAATCTTTTAAAAGATGAAAGCATTTGGATCAGTATGCTACACTTAAACAGGATTCAAAATGTGAAAGAATCTTTGCTGCTTCAGGATCTCGGTACGTCAGGGAGAATATCAGAGAACGATGGTGCCGAAGAGGTCACGCAAGGGAGCCAAGGGAAGCTGTCTGGTGACATCCAGGAAACGGGCATGTGGAAAACAGGAGATCATGGCATTACTCTTTGGGCCTCATTTTTTTTAATCAACTATTTTAATTTTTTTATTGTATGTAATAACATACAATATAAAACCAAAAAAAAGAAAAAGCTCATCAGAAACAAATGTGATATTAATATGCGGCACCATTTAAAAAGGAACTTGACTGGCTTGAGATAAGAGATAAGATGTATTGTCAAAAAGCTAAACAAACAATTTACTTACTTTTTCCAGTCAATTCCAGACCCAACATACAGCTCCGTAAATATTAAGAGACGACCCTACATGATCAATTTCTCTGGTTTTACTATTTATAGGCAATGTGTATATGGAAATTAATATTTAAACTGTGTTTCATAAACCATGGACAACATTTCCCCAAAATTCCAAATAAAACATTGCTATTTGGAACAGTTATTTGAAGAAAGGACATCTCAAATAATGCAAGAAAATAGTTACAATACAAAAGAAGTTATTAAAATGTAAACCAAGTACTTATATTTGAACTTTGAGAGCATTCCTCTTTGGGGCTAACTGGGACCTTGATATTACAATTTCTTTTCACCCCATGTACCACATGTGATGCGAATGACCGTCTCCTTTATTCAAAATTCACTATGGAGAAATAACCTTCACTGCCAATCACAGGTTGGCTCTCCACTAGTCTTTCACATTGATGTTGGGTGACTATACCATTCATATTGTGCAAATTCAGGTAACTCAGCTGTTTGATGAAATGCCTGAAATAAAATGGCTGCCATACACATGGACATCTTTGTCCTTACATTTGCATTTCTATGTGTATGGCAGCCATTTTATTTCAGGCATTTCATAAAAACAAAGCTGAGTTATTAGACTACTTGGACATCTTTGTCCTTACATTTGCATTTCTAAGTAGTCTAATTTGTTGCCAGAGCTGTATAACTGAGCCATGAAACGTTAGCCAGCATGAGCATAGCAGCGAGAAGTCGCACTGCACCCCTGTTATTATACAACATATCTACATTATTTTAAATGCCAAGATGTACAAGGAAAATAAAAGAAATATAAAAGAGGGTTTCTCACCTAAAGAGAAGAGAACAGTAGGCATAAACTTACGCATCTAAAAACTAAGATGGTGTAACATGTGACATGTTGACAGGGAGAAGGCCTAACCTTTTAAAAGATGAAAGTAAAGGTAAATAAGACAAAGCTAATATTAAACACTATAAAGTAGGGACTTCTACAATAGAATCTCCAACAATAAAAACACTGGCCTGAGCAGTCGTCCTCGGTGACGAAACAGATGAAGGCGAAGAGCTGAGAAACGCCGAACTGGTTAGCAGAGGTGAAAACCGTCTGTTGGTGGAGGAGCAGTGTGGCCGGGAAAAGCTCCCTCTAGCACAGGTTTGCAGACGATGACCTCCTTCTGTCTGGTGCACCGTTAGTGCTGTAACTAAGACGACCCTGCTGGAGGAGTCACAGGCTCCATCCTGTCTCATCTTGGAGTTTGGACTGCCTCTATAACAGCAGCTGGACATGCTGGTCAAGCAAGATGGCCTCCTTGCATAACGAAGCTAGATTCAAAATGTGAAAGAGAATCTTTGTAGGGTACGACAAGAACAGTCCATTATACCTAGTCTACTATCCAGAGAAAGTCCTTAAACACAGGCTTGTGCAATTTTTCAAAATGTGTTACAGAACACCAGATTAAAATTGACCAGGCAATGGCACCTGATTATTTCCATGGGGAGAGGTGTGTACCCTCCCATGCCAACAGCTAACTGTGTTAATCAGACTCCAGAAAATGTCCAAGAGTCTCAAACTGGATACTGTGTACCGTGTCTGTCTCCCTCTGTTTAAATGCCATCTTGAACATCAAAAAGAGAAAGGAATTTCTCTAAAAAGTATTTAGCTGACTGCGTCAGATATTGAAGACCAGACCTGATCAATACTGACCACTGTTACAGGGTCTGTAATGTACCAGAGAGCTTTAAAGAGGCAAGGAGTTCAACAGAATCACAGTTTCAGGTTGATGCAGATGACCCTTAGCTTCACCACCTGGACATTTCAACAGCCTACTAGCATGAACCGATTGATTGAGATATGTATAGAGAGCAACCAGAGGGATATATATGGACTACAACAAACACATGAGAACACAGGAGAAGACTGATATGCTGAATAATCTCTGAATAGTGTTTTTTAAGTGATGGATGTTTGCTTGTTAAGATGTTCCATCATGAAGTACAGTAAGCTAGCTGTGATGCTGCTGGTTAACATGATCACAGCTGCGTATTCCTTGTCTCAGGAACATACTGGCTCCCTTATAAGTGTAACAGCTACAGTATTTATTTAATAATATATATATATATATATATATATATATATAAATATATAAGGAAGTCATAACTCCACTACTGGATCTCATCTAACAGGCTAGATTGCTTGTACTCGGACAGCCGGAACAATCTGTGTCGAGAGTCTCGATACTGCAGGGTTTGTCTGCAATACGATGAATAAAATGACTGCATAAATGGTTGAAATCGAGGAAATCATGTAAATCACTTCTCTGCCCACTATCCAGTTCACCAACCTGACCGGTGTGACTGGGAAGGGACAGCCAGTCCTGGCGTAGCACCTTCTCGATGTTCCCAGAGAGGACGACGGACCCCAGCCGGCTCGGATGAGGCCCCTCTGCGGTAGAGCACCTGACCGGCAGCCAGCAGTGGAGCGCGAAGAGCTGGGTAAACGACTCGCTGACGCGCCCAGGCCCTCTCCGGTGTGGGAGTGGAGACGACGAGCCTCGGTGTAGTGCTGGAATTGAGACGACCGCGTTGGAGGCGTCACAGGCTGCTTCTGGCTTCGTTTTCCGTCGAAGGAACTCGATCTACCGGTCCAGCTGAACGAGCTCCGTGCAGAGCGTCTGGAGAGCTCGTTTCTCGGTTTCGCGTCCGCCATTTTCCTCGAGAGAAAACGGAGATAGAAACGCAAACGGCAGCTAGTGAGTCAAAATACTGTACAGTAACACAGCCAGTTGTAATCCTTGTGCTTTCTGCTCCCTAAGATAAATAAGACACAGCTAATATTAAAGACTACAACGTAGGAATGGTCGCTAGACCATGTCGAATAACGCCTCGAGCAGCAGTTCCGCGTCTCCTTCAAAACAGTGCTGCCAACTCCTCAGTAAGGAAAGTAGCTATTGGCTGTCCAATAAGTCGCGGAATGACGTCATCTCTCAATTAGCATAATTGCCCATTCGCGTGTATTTGAAGCTGTAGAATAAAGGAATAACGTTGTGGGAGAGAAAACTGTGAGTAAACACCCTAAATATGCATAGAACTACAGAAATGGTTTAGTTTTTAATGTTTTGTCTAGACTCACATTACATAAATATTTTTTACATGAATTACATAAACCTATTTTGTTTTGTTGTTAAATGTTAGCAAATCAAATGTAATTGGTGGAATTGCTACTCTACATTTAACCCTCCTCCTTTATCCAGGCTTGGGACCAGCAAAGTGACCCTAAAAGAGACAGTTTGGTAGAGTTGCTTAGTTCTCTCTTTTTTGTTCTTTTACAAAAAAAAAAAACAGCTGGTGAAACAACATATTTTACACCATCACAACAAAAGATTTATATGTCCTGTGTCAGATTATAAGCGCCAGCGCAAAACTGTATTTGCCAGCAACACTAAGTATAGAATAATTTCTCTTTCATATCTGTTATTTAGTTATTTATATACATTCAGTTACTTTTAAGCTCATAGATTGTTGTAAACATTCTCTTTTCTTAAACTAATTCATTGTTTTCAATTCAAAAAATATTTTTTTCAGGTTAAGGAGGGAATTTTGACAGAATTTCGTTCAGGATATATAAATATATAAACAAACCTTCGTATTCAAGGGTTTATAACTGGAGACAATGTGAAATTACCTTAAATAAAAATATTTAAGCTTTTGTTTAATTGTGTTCAACACTAGTCCCAGTCCAGTCCCTGTTTCAGCCTCCTTGTATAGCCTCTCATCAAGTCATGTGTCCAGTCTCTGTCTATGCCCATTGTCTGGTCTTTTGTCTAATCTCGTGTTCCACTTCCTGTCCAGTCTCCAGTGTCATCTCTTGTCTGGCCCCGTTCTATGTCCTGCCCATGTCTCAGTCCCATTTCCTGTCTAAACCCCTGTGTGCTTTTCTGGCCTCCCCCTTTTACCAGTTTTCCAAAACAATGGAATCCCTTACAACGGCCCATTTCAAAAACATCATGGGAATACATAATTTAGTGTAACATTAGTTACACACTGAAGCACCTTCCCTTAAAAACTTTTTTCTTGGAGCATCAATACATTTGAGAGTATTATGTTGGTCTGCTTGTAGAGATGAAAATGGTGTGCTTACACTTTTGCTGAGCATCTCATAAAAATCAACAAGGACTCCTTTAGAGAAAAACTCCCAGCATTGTTTCAGCTGAAGCAGTGACAAATATACACCATCAGAGGATGGATGGCATCAACCTCATCATACAACTGTAAGATAAGAGCAGAATATACACAAAAGCTTCATTATGATATTACAATAAAGGATAGTGATGAAGCCAGTCTCACCCTTTTCGCTTTGTGGATATGATGTTGTTCCTCATCCCTGTTGCTCTCAGTTGTCCAATATTACAGGCAAAAGCTTTCAAGTGAGTGGTTCAGATTTTGTTTCTTTTGTCTCTCTTAAGTTTAAATCTGGAATATATTAATATTTTGTGAGTAAAGAGGCAATCTGTTGATTTTGGACACGTTTGAGAGACAAACCGTCAGTAGAGAGTTTGGCCTTGTGAGCTTGGCTGCATGTGAGGGATTCCCCGTGCACCCGTCTTCTTCGTGGCTTTTGAGTTAACTGAGCCGGCTGCTCCAGTTAAATCAACACTGTGCTGACAAGTGACAGAAATTGCATGCCCTTATTAATCTGGAGAAAGTTTTATATTATCAAATTAAATCATGTCAAACTTATTTTACAGAATCAGTAATCAGTAAAAAGACAAGAAATCAACAACAAAAGAAGACATGAAAACCTAAGACCCCCAGTGAACAAGCCAAAGGTGACAGTGACAAGGAAAACCTCTATTTTTATACAGATTTTATACATTTTTATTTAAAATATTGATGACAGATTTTGTACATATATCGCATTCCCATGGATCAGCCTAATTATCCAATATCCGATCAACTCATTTTGTTAATATCGGGACCAATATTCTATTCTATTATCTGATGGGTGCATCCCTAGTCTCATTGGGCCTGTTGTGGTTGGACCTTTAAGCCACTTGCCTATTGTCTATTTTCTATATTGGCATAAAATTTCTTCCACTTGGGTCTACTCGAAGCCCATTTATGTTCATCCATGTTTTTTTTCATGGTAATTCCTACTCCATCCACCATGTGGCAGTATATTGGATGTATGCCAAAAGTTACAAGCCAAAAGGAGGGAATCCAAGAGTAGCAAGGTGGTTTGGTTGTGGCTAACTTTAGGCCTCTGGAATGAAAACCGTCATTGAAGGAACTAGATTCTAAGATTGTAAGTTTGCTATCATTTCTTTCTTTATATATTCAACTAAGCTTTGTGTATGTTTTATTCATATTAAGTTTTGAGCTGTTCTTCTTTTGTAGAAAGCTTCTCTTTTTTCTTGTTTTTTTTTTGTTTGTTTGTTTCTCTGTTTGCACTTTTTACAACTTGATTGAGAAACCTATATGCTTTATGGATGTTTCTCTGAATCAGTATTACATAAAAAGTTTTAAAATAGGCATATCTTATGACAGTGTCACATTAATGATTTATGCGTTATGAAAATGGGCTACATGTGTGTTTCGAGAAATATAAATCAATTCGTTTAAAGTGAGGAAGGTGAGGTTAGTCATTGATTTTCCTTTTGTCTCTGTTCTTCGATAGGTTTAATGCCTTTATAACTAACATCAGCAGCTCCTTATCTCGGTGAGTGTTTTATGTTTCTGTACTTTATAGATGGTCTTTTACCATCCATGACACCTGATGTAGGAATTCTGGTTATTTTTATTAAATATCCCTGTCAAAATGGAAAGGGACTGAAAATGTTGAGAAAAGGATTGTAGTTTCAGAGTTTTGAGTGTTGTGAGTGAGAAGAGGGGCAAAGTGAATATCTGCTGATCCATTCAAGAAACTTACTTGACAGAGTTCCCCAAACTCAAGTGAAAATGTGCTTTGATGTACAAACGATTGAATGTTTCTTCTGGTCATTAGTAAGACAGCCTGATTCACTCCGCTGAAGGTTAATTTGCTAGCATTGTCGTGACCCTGAAAGCTGGTTTCCATGGAACATATGTAATGTGTGTTCTCTTGAATGATCTTTGTTCACATGCAGCTTCTCCTAGTCTTAGAGCTCTCATGTTGCTTGTATGTCTTAATATTCTTTAACATTAGCTTTGGCCTGTTTATCTTAGCCAGTTTTTCTTGTGCTGTCTGCTGTGTGTGTTACTTTTACATTCCTTTGCTTTACTAACTAGGAGGCCATGTGGAGGCCATGTGGAGGCCCTGGGAGCATCAGTTTTCAGGTTTTCACGTCTGCTAACCGACTAAATATCCTCAGCACACCAGTCAGGTAAGTTATTTTCTGCTGTTTCCTTGCTTGAATCGAGACTGTGTCTGTGCATAACATAGTTTATAATCATACACGTCATAGACAAAGGGGTCATTGTCACCACCTGGTGGGACTGAGACATACTGTGAGCAGTACTTATTTTTTTTTTATCACTTTGCTTGATTTATTTTTTTTATTTTTACTGTTTCAAAGTACATTGCATGGGCAAGTAGAAAGGCAATTTGTTGCTAAGATAAGCTTAGATAAATAGTTGTTAACGCTGCATGTTCTACTGGACAATGAAGGCTCCAAAGTCACTAGCAACTAGCCCACTTCTGCTTTTGGCAAACAAAGGGGATCCAGTGTTTGGCGTGCATTGTCTTGAGTCGGGTAGGCATACAAATTACTTCTTATTTGTCAATTTATGTAGAGCAGGGCAGTGACGCTGGAGATGATTGTGATTGTTATAGCAATAATCTGGAATAATAATGATATAATAATGTGCTTAATGGTGAGTTTTTAGATGTTAATGTCCATCTTTGGTTGAGTACACCTTGTAGCAGTTGTGTGTTCTTTTTTATTTATATACATATATATATATATATATATATATATATATATATATATATATATATTAAAGTTTTATTGGGGATGCATACATGTTTAAGGGTATTCCTCTTGTAATATTACTTGGTGAGTCCTACAGGTTTTGAGCAATATTTTGACTGTGGCTGGGTTTTTATCCATGTTTAACTGTTTGGCTTTCTTTTTGCAACTGTGTGAGGCCTGCTCTCCACCCATCAGCAGCTGTATGTATGTGAGCATCCGTATGCTACTGTGGATAAGGTAAGTGATAATTCAGTTTCTATACATATATTGACTTTCTTTTTATTATACAGGTTTGTCATCCCTGATATCCTCAATCCTTGAAAGTGTGTCCATCTAAGAAAGGTTAGGTGCTGCGGCTCCCTCTGCATTACCTTTTTCACCCAACGCTCACTCACTTCAGCTGGATTACAAGGTAAAAACATGTTACCTGTTTACAATAATACATTTAATGTATCTTCAAACATAGATACAAATTTACACTGGTGATGGGCTGCCTTGCCCCAACACAGTCTCATCATCCATCTCCAAATGTGTGGCTCTCTGCATGTCCATCTGCATCTCTGGCTGTTTGATTTTCTTTCCATCTGAAGCTGTGGCTGGCTTTTTATCTATGTTCAACTGTTTGACTTCATTTTGCAACTGTGTGAGGCCTGCTTTCTATCCATCAGCAGCTGTATGTATGTAAGTATCCGTATGCCTCTGTGGAACAGGTAAGTGATAATTCACTTTCTTTACATATATTGACTTTCTTTTTTGTCATACAGGTTCTCTGGAATCCCTGATATCCTCAATCCCTGAAAGTGTTTCCAGCTAAGAAGTGTTAGGTGCTCCGGCTCCCTCTGCATTCCGTTTTTCACCCAACTCTCACTCACTTTAGCTGGATTAAAAGGTAAAAGCATGTTACCTGTTTACAATAATACATTTAATGTATCTTCAAACATAGATACAAATTTACACTGGTGATGGGCTGCCTTGCCCCAACACAGTCTCATCATCCATCTCCAAATGTGTGGCTCTCTGCATGTCCATCTGCATCTCTGGCTGTTTGATTTTCTTTCCATCTGAAGCTGTGGCTGGCTTTTTATCTATGTTCAACTGTTTGACATTTTTTTTGCAACTGTGTTAGGTCTGCTTTCTATCCATCAGCAGCTGTATGTATGTGAGTATCCGTATGCCACTGTGGAACAGGTAAGTGATAAAAAAGAAAGTCAATATATGTATAGAAACAGAATTGTCATACAGGTTCTCAGGAATCCCTGATATCCTCAATCCTTGAAAGTGTATCCATCTAAGAAGGGTTAGGTGCTCCGTCTCATTCTGCATTTTGTTTTTTACCCAACGCTCACTTGCTTCAGCTGGATTACAAGGTAAAAGCATGTTATCTGTTTACAATAATACATTTAATGTATCTTCAAACATAGATACAAATTTTCACTGGTGATCGGCTGCCTTGCCCCAACACAGTCTCATCATCAATTTCCAAATGTGTGGCTGTCTTCATGTCCATCTGCATCTCTGGTTGTTTGGTTTTCTTTCTTTGTGAAACTGTGGCTGGCTTTTTATCTATGTTCAACTGTTTGACTTCATTTTGCAACTGTGTGAGGCCTGCTTTCTATCCATCAGCAGCTGTATGTATGTGAGTATCCGTGTCCCACTGTGGAACAGGTAAGTGATAATTCAGTTTCTTTACATATATTGACTTTCTTTTTTGTCATACAGGTTCTCTGGAATCCCTGATGTCCTCAATCACTGAAAGTGTATCCATCTTAGAAGGGTTAAGTGCTGCGGTTTCCTCTGCATTCCTTTTTTCACCCAATGCTCACTCACTTCAGCTGGATTACAAGGTAAAAGCATGTTACCTGTTTACAATAATACATTTAATGTATCTTCAAACAAAGATACAAATTTACTGCGGTGATGGGCTGCCTTGTCCCAACACAGTCTCATCATCCATCTCCAAATGTGTGGCTGTCTTCATGTCCATCTGCATCTCTGGCTGTTTGGTTTTCTTTCTATCTGAAACTGTGGCTGGCTTTTTATCTATGTACAACTGTTTGACTTCATTTTGCAACTGTGTGAGGCCTGCTTTCTATCCATCAACAGCTGTATGTATGTGAGTATCCGTATGCCACTGTAGAACAGGTAAGTGATAATTCAGTTTCTATCCATATATGGACTTTCTTTTTTGTCATACAGGTTCTCGGGAATCCCTGATATCCTCAATCCTTGAAGGTGTATCCATCTAAGAAGGGTTAGGTGCTCCGGCTCCTTCTGCATTCCTTTTTTCACCCAACGCTCACTCACTTCAGCTGGATTACAAGGTAAAAGCATGTTACCTGTTTACAATAATACACTTAATGTATCTTCAAACATAGATACAAATTTACACTGGTGATGGGCTGCCTTGCCCCAACACAGTGTCATCATCAATCTCCAGATATGTGGCTGTCTGCATGTCCATCCTCATCTCTGGCTTTTTGGTTTTCTTTCCATCTGAAGCTGTGGATGGCTTTTTATCTATGTTCAACTGTTTGAAATTGTTTTTGCAACTGTGTTAGGTCTGCTTTCTATCCATCAGCAGCTGTATGTATGTGAGTATCCGTATGCCACTGTGGAAGAGGTAAGTGATAATTCAGTTTCTATACATATATTGACTTTCTTTTTTGTCATACAGGTTCTCAGGAATCCCTGATATCCTCAATCCCTGAAAGTGTATCCATCTAAGAAGGGTTAGGTGCTGCGGTTTCCTCTGCATTCCTTTTTTCACCCAATGCTCACTCACTTCAGCTGGATTACAAGGTAAAAGCATGTTACCTGTTTACAATAATACATTTAATGTATCTTCAAACATAGATACAAATTTACACCAGTCATGGGCTGCCTTGCCCCAACACAGTCTCATCATCCATCTCCAAATGTGTGGCTGTCTGCATGTCAATCTGCATCTCTGGCGTTTTGGTATTCTTTTCATCTGAAGCTGTTGCTGGCTTTTTATCTATGTTCAACTGTTTGACTTTCTTTTTGCAACTGTGTGAGGCCTCCCTTCCATCCATCAGCAGCTGTATGTTTGTGAGTATCCGTGTGCCACTGTGGAATAGGTAAATGATAATTAAGTTTCTATACATATATTGACTTTCCTTTTTGTCATACAGATTCTCTGGAACCCATGATATCCTCAATCCCTGAAGGTGTATCCATCTAAGAAGGGTTAGGTGCTCCGGCTCCTTCTGCATTCCTTTTTTCACCCAACGCTCACTCACTTCAGCTGGATTACAAGGTAAAAGCATGTTACCTGTTTACAATAATACATTTAATGTATCTTCAAACATAGATACAAATTTACACTGGTGATGGGCTGCCTTGCCCCAACACAGTGTCATCATCAATCTCCAGATATGTGGCTGTCTGCATGTCCATCTGCATCTCTGGCGTTTTGGTTTTCTTTCCATCTGATCTGATCTATGTTCAACTGTTTGACTTTCTTTTTGTAACTGTGTGAGGCCTGCCTTCCATCCATCAGCAGCTGTATGTATGTGAGTATCCGTATGCCACTGTGGAACAGGTAAATGATTTTTCTGTTTCTATACATATACTGACTTTCTTTTTTATCATACAGGTTTTCAGGAACCCATGATATCCTCAATCCCTGAAGTTGTATCCAGCTAAGACGGGTTACGTGCTCGGGCTTTTTGGTTTTCTTTCCATCTGAAGCTGTGGCTGGCTTTTTATCTATGTTCAACTGTTTGACTTCCTTTTTGCAACTGTGTGAGGCCTGCTTTCTATCCATCAGCAGCTGTATGTATTTGGGTATCCGTGTGCCACTGTGGAACAGGTAAGTGATAATTCAGTTTCTATACATATATTGAATTTCTTTTTTGTCATACAGGTTTTCAGGAACCCATGATTTCCACAATCCCTGAAGGTGTATCCAGCTAAGAAGGGTTAGGTGCTCCGGCTCCTTCTGCATTCCTTTTTTTGCCCAACGCTCACTCACTTCAGCTGGATTACAAGGTAAAAGCATGTTACCTGTTTACAATAATACATTTAATGTATCTTCAAACATAGATACAAATTTACACTGGTGATGGGCTGCCTTGCCCCAACACAGTCTCATCATCCATCTCCAAATGTGTGGCTGTCTGCATGTCCATCTGCATCTCTGACTTTTTGGTTTTCTTTCTATCTGAAGCTGTGGCTGGCTTTTTATCTATGTTCAACTGTTTGACTTTCTTTTTGCAACTGTGTGAGGCCTGCTTTCTATCCATCAGCAGCTGTATGTATGTGAGTATCCGTATGCCACTGTGGAACAGGTAAGTGATAATTCACTTTCTTTACATATATTGACTTTCTTTTTTGTCATACAGGTTCTCTGGAATCCCTGATATCCTCAATCCCTGAAAGTGTATCCAGCTAAGAAGGGTTAGGTGCTCGGGCTCCCTATTTCTCTCTTTTTCACCCAACGCTCCCTCACTTCACCTGGATTACAAGGTAAAAGCATGTTATCTGTTTACAATAATACATTAAATGTATCTTCAAACATAGATACAAATTTACACTGGTGATGGGCTGCCTTGCCCCAACACAGTCTCATCATCAATCTCCAGATATGTGGCTGTATGCTTGTCCATCCTCATCTCAGGCTTTATGGTTTTCTTTCCATCTGATCTGATCTATGTTCAACTGTTTGACTGTCTTTTTGTAACTGTGTGAGGCCTGCCTTCCATCCATCAGCAGCTGTATGTGAGTATCCGTGTGCCACTGTGGAACAGGTAAGTGATAATTAAGTTTCTATACATATATTGACTTTCTTTTTTATCATACAGGTTTTCAGGAACCCATGATATCCTCAATCCTTGAAGTTGTATCCAGCTAAGACGGGTTAGGTGCTCGGGCTCCCTATTTCTCCTTTTTTCACCCAACGCTCTCTCACTTCAGCTGGATTACAAGGTAAAAGCATGTTATCTGTTTACAATAATACATTTAATGTATCTTCAAACATAGATACAAATTTACACTGGTGATGGGCTGCCTTGTCCCAACACAGTGTCATCATCCATCTCCAAATGTGTGGCTGTCTGCATGTCCATCCTCATCTCAGGCTTTATGGTTTTCTTTCCATCTGATCTGATCTATGTTCAACTGTTTGACTTTCTTTTTGTAACTGTGTGAGGCCTGCCTTCCATCCATCAGCAGCTGTATGTGAGTATCCGTGTGCCACTGTGGAACAGGTAAGTGATAATTCACTTTCTTTACATATATTGACTTTCTTTTTTGTCATACAGGTTCTCTGGAATCCCTGATATCCTCAATCTCTGAAAGTGTTTCCAGCTCAGAAGTGTTAGGTGCTCCGGCTCCCTCTGCATTCCGTTTTTCACCCAACTCTCACTCACTTTAGCTGGTTTAAAAGGTAAAAGCATGTTACCTGTTTACAATAATACATTTAATGTATCTTCAAACATAGATACAAATTTTCACTGGTGATGGGCTGCCTTGCCCCAACACAGTCTCATCATCCATCTCCAAATGTGTGGCTCTCTGCATGTCCATCTGCATCTCTGGCTTTTTGATTTTCTGTCCATCTGAAGCTGTGGCTGGCTTTTTATCTATGTTCAACTGTTTGACATTTTTTTTGCAACTGTGTTAGGTCTGCTTTCTATCCATCAGCAGCTGTATGTATGTGAGTATCCGTATGCCACTGTGGAACAGGTAAGTGATAATTCTGTTTCTATACATATATTGACTTTCTTTTTTGTCATACAGGTTCTCAGGAATCCCTGATATCCTCAATCCTTGAAAGTGTATCCATCTAAGAAGGGTTAGGTGCTCCGTCTCATTCTGCATTTTTTTTTACCCAACGCTCACTTGCTTCAGCTGGATTACAAGGTAAAAGCATGTTATCTGTTTACAATAATACATTTAATGTATCTTCAAACATAGATACAAATTTTCACTGGTGATCGGCTGCCTTGCCCCAACACAGTCTCATCATCAATTTCCAAATGTGTGGCTGTCTTCATGTCCATCTGCATCTCTGGTTGTTTGGTTTTCTTTCTTTGTGAAACTGTGGCTGGCTTTTTATCTATGTTCAACTGTTTGACTTCATTTTGCAACTGTGTGAGGCCTGCTTTCTATCCATCAGCAGCTGTATGTATGTGAGTATCCGTGTCCCACTGTGGAACAGGTAAGTGATAATTCAGTTTCTTTACATATATTGACTTTCTTTTTTGTCATACAGGTTCTCTGGAATCCCTGATGTCCTCAATCACTGAAAGTGTATCCATCTTAGAAGGGTTAAGTGCTGCGGTTTCCTCTGCATTCCTTTTTTCACCCAATGCTCACTCACTTCAGCTGGATTACAAGGTAAAAGCATGTTACCTGTTTACAATAATACATTTAATGTATCTTCAAACAAAGATACAAATTTACTGCGGTGATGGGCTGCCTTGTCCCAACACAGTCTCATCATCCATCTCCAAATGTGTGGCTGTCTTCATGTCCATCTGCATCTCTGGCTGTTTGGTTTTCTTTCTATCTGAAACTGTGGCTGGCTTTTTATCTATGTACAACTGTTTGACTTCATTTTGCAACTGTGTGAGGCCTGCTTTCTATCCATCAGCAGCTGTATGTATGTGAGTATCCGTATGCCACTGTAGAACAGGTAAGTGATAATTCAGTTTCTATCCATATATGGACTTTCTTTTTTGTCATACAGGTTCTCGGGAATCCCTGATATCCTCAATCCTTGAAGGTGTATCCATCTAAGAAGGGTTAGGTGCTCCGGCTCCTTCTGCATTCCTTTTTTCACCCAACGCTCACTCACTTCAGCTGGATTACAAGGTAAAAGCATGTTACCTGTTTACAATAATACACTTAATGTATCTTCAAACATAGATACAAATTTACACTGGTGATGGGCTGCCTTGCCCCAACACAGTGTCATCATCAATCTCCAGATATGTGGCTGTCTGCATGTCCATCCTCATCTCTGGCTTTTTGGTTTTCTTTCCATCTGAAGCTGTGGATGGCTTTTTATCTATGTTCAACTGTTTGACATTGTTTTTGCAACTGTGTTAGGTCTGCTTTCTATCCATCAGCAGCTGTATGTATGTGAGTATCCGTATGCCACTGTGGAACAGGTAAGTGATAATTCAGTTTCTATACATATATTGACTTTCTTTTTTGTCATACAGGTTCTCAGGAATCCCTGATATCCTCAATCCCTGAAAGTGTATCCATCTAAGAAGGGTTAGGTGCTCGGGCTCCCTATTTCTCTCTTTTTCACCCAACGCTCCCTCACTTCAGCTGGATTACAAGGTAAAAGCATGTTACCTGTTTACAATAATACATTTAATGTATCTTCAAACATAGATACAAATTTACGCTGGTGATGGGCTGCCTTGCCCCAACACAGTGTCATCATCAATCTCCAGATATGTGGCTGTCTGCATGTCCATCTGCATCTCTGGCGTTTTGGTTTTCTTTCCATCTGATCTGATCTATGTTCAACTGTTTGACTTTCTTTTTGTAACTGTGTGAGGCCTGCCTTCCATCCATCAGCAGCTGTATGTATGTGAGTATCCGTATGCCACTGTGGAACAGGTAAATGATTTTTCTGTTTCTATACATATACTGACTTTCTTTTTTATCATACAGGTTTTCAGGAACCCATGATATCCTCAATCCCTGAAGTTGTATCCAGCTAAGACGGGTTAGGTGCTCGGGCTTTTTGGTTTTCTTTCCATCTGAAGCTGTGGCTGGCTTTTTATCTATGTTCAACTGTTTGACTTTCTTTTTGCAACTGTGTGAGGCCTGCTTTCTATCCATCAGCAGCTGTATGTATTTGGGTATCCGTGTGCCACTGTGGAACAGGTAAGTGATAATTCAGTTTCTATACATATATTGAATTTCTTTTTTGTCATACAGGTTTTCAGGAACCCATGATTTCCTCAATCCCTGAAGGTGTATCCAGCTAAGAAGGGTTAGGTGCTCCGGCTCCTTCTGCATTCCTTTTTTTGCCCAACGCTCACTCACTTCAGCTGGATTACAAGGTAAAAGCATGTTACCTGTTTACAATAATACATTTAATGTATCTTCAAACATAGATACAAATTTACACTGGTGATGGGCTGCCTTGCCCCAACACAGTCTCATCATCCATCTCCAAATGTGTGGCTGTCTGCATGTCCATCTGCATCTCTGACTTTTTGGTTTTCTTTCTATCTGAAGCTGTGGCTGGCTTTTTATCTATGTTCAACTGTTTGACTTTCTTTTTGCAACTGTGTGAGGCCTGCTTTCTATCCATCAGCAGCTGTATGTATGTGAGTATCCGTATGCCACTGTGGAACAGGTAAGTGATAATTCACTTTCTTTACATATATTGACTTTCTTTTTTGTCATACAGGTTCTCTGGAATCCCTGATATCCTCAATCCCTGAAAGTGTATCCAGCTAAGAAGGGTTAGGTGCTCGGGCTCCCTATTTCTCTCTTTTTCACCCAACGCTCCCTCACTTCACCTGGATTACAAGGTAAAAGCATGTTATCTGTTTACAATAATACATTAAATGTATCTTCAAACATAGATACAAATTTACACTGGTGATGGGCTGCCTTGCCCCAACACAGTCTCATCATCAATCTCCAGATATGTGGCTGTATGCTTGTCCATCCTCATCTCAGGCTTTATGGTTTTCTTTCCATCTGATCTGATCTATGTTCAACTGTTTGACTGTCTTTTTGTAACTGTGTGAGGCCTGCCTTCCATCCATCAGCAGCTGTATGTGAGTATCCGTGTGCCACTGTGGAACAGGTAAGTGATAATTAAGTTTCTATACATATATTGACTTTCTTTTTTATCATACAGGTTTTCAGGAACCCATGATATCCTCAATCCTTGAAGTTGTATCCAGCTAAGACGGGTTAGGTGCTCGGGCTCCCTATTTCTCCTTTTTTCACCCAACGCTCTCTCACTTCAGCTGGATTACAAGGTAAAAGCATGTTATCTGTTTACAATAATACATTTAATGTATCTTCAAACATAGATACAAATTTTCACTGGTGATCGGCTGCCTTGCCCCAACACAGTCTCATCATCAATTTCCAAATGTGTGGCTGTCTTCATGTCCATCTGCATCTCTGGTTGTTTGGTTTTCTTTCTTTGTGAAACTGTGGCTGGCTTTTTATCTATGTTCAACTGTTTGACTTCATTTTGCAACTGTGTGAGGCCTGCTTTCTATCCATCAGCAGCTGTATGTATGTGAGTATCCGTGTCCCACTGTGGAACAGGTAAGTGATAATTCAGTTTCTTTACATATATTGACTTTCTTTTTTGTCATACAGGTTCTCTGGAATCCCTGATGTCCTCAATCACTGAAAGTGTATCCATCTTAGAAGGGTTAAGTGCTGCGGTTTCCTCTGCATTCCTTTTTTCACCCAATGCTCACTCACTTCAGCTGGATTACAAGGTAAAAGCATGTTACCTGTTTACAATAATACATTTAATGTATCTTCAAACAAAGATACAAATTTACTGCGGTGATGGGCTGCCTTGTCCCAACACAGTCTCATCATCCATCTCCAAATGTGTGGCTGTCTTCATGTCCATCTGCATCTCTGGCTGTTTGGTTTTCTTTCTATCTGAAACTGTGGCTGGCTTTTTATCTATGTACAACTGTTTGACTTCATTTTGCAACTGTGTGAGGCCTGCTTTCTATCCATCAGCAGCTGTATGTATGTGAGTATCCGTATGCCACTGTAGAACAGGTAAGTGATAATTCAGTTTCTATCCATATATGGACTTTCTTTTTTGTCATACAGGTTCTCGGGAATCCCTGATATCCTCAATCCTTGAAGGTGTATCCATCTAAGAAGGGTTAGGTGCTCCGGCTCCTTCTGCATTCCTTTTTTCACCCAACGCTCACTCACTTCAGCTGGATTACAAGGTAAAAGCATGTTACCTGTTTACAATAATACACTTAATGTATCTTCAAACATAGATACAAATTTACACTGGTGATGGGCTGCCTTGCCCCAACACAGTGTCATCATCAATCTCCAGATATGTGGCTGTCTGCATGTCCATCCTCATCTCTGGCTTTTTGGTTTTCTTTCCATCTGAAGCTGTGGATGGCTTTTTATCTATGTTCAACTGTTTGACATTGTTTTTGCAACTGTGTTAGGTCTGCTTTCTATCCATCAGCAGCTGTATGTATGTGAGTATCCGTATGCCACTGTGGAACAGGTAAGTGATTTTTCTGTTTCTATACATATACTGACTTTCTTTTTTATCATACAGGTTTTCAGGAACCCATGATATCCTCAATCCCTGAAGTTGTATCCAGCTAAGACGGGTTAGGTGCTCGGGCTTTTTGGTTTTCTTTCCATCTGAAGCTGTGGCTGGCTTTTTATCTATGTTCAACTGTTTGACTTTCTTTTTGCAACTGTGTGAGGCCTACTTTCTATCCATCAGCAGCTGTATGTATTTGGGTATCCGTGTGCCACTGTGGAACAGGTAAGTGATAATTCAGTTTCTATACATATATTGAATTTCTTTTTTGTCATACAGGTTTTCAGGAACCCATGATTTCCTCAATCCCTGAAGGTGTATCCAGCTAAGAAGGGTTAGGTGCTCCGGCTCCTTCTGCATTCCTTTTTTTGCCCAACGCTCACTCACTTCAGCTGGATTACAAGGTAAAAGCATGTTACCTGTTTACAATAATACATTTAATGTATCTTCAAACATAGATACAAATTTACACTGGTGATGGGCTGCCTTGCCCCAACACAGTCTCATCATCCATCTCCAAATGTGTGGCTGTCTGCATGTCCATCTGCATGTCTGACTTTTTGGTTTTCTTTCTATCTGAAGCTGTGGCTGGCTTTTTATCTATGTTCAACTGTTTGACTTTCTTTTTGCAACTGTGTGAGGCCTGCTTTCTATCCATCAGCAGCTGTATGTATGTGAGTATCCGTATGCCACTGTGGAACAGGTAAGTGATAATTCACTTTCTTTACATATATTGACTTTCTTTTTTGTCATACAGGTTCTCTGGAATCCCTGATATCCTCAATCCCTGAAAGTGTATCCAGCTAAGACGGGTTAGGTGCTCGGGCTCCCTATTTCTCCTTTTTTCACCCAACGCTCCCTCACTTCAGCTGGATTACAAGGTAAAAGCATGTTATCTGTTTACAATAATACATTTAATGTATCTTCAAACATAGATACAAATTTACACTGGTGATGGGCTGCCTTGCCCCAACACAGTCTCATCATCAATCTCCAGATATGTGGCTGTATGCTTGTCCATCCTCATCTCAGGCTTTATGGTTTTCTTTCCATCTGATCTGATCTATGTTCAGCTGTTTGACTTTCTTTTTGTAACTGTGTGAGGCCTGCCTTCCATCCATCAGCAGCTGTATGTGAGTATCCGTGTGCCACTGTGGAACAGGTAAGTGATAATTCACTTTCTTTACATATATTGACTTTCTTTTTTGTCATACAGGTTCTCTGCAATCCCTGATATCCTCAATCCCTGAAAGTGTTTCCAGCTCAGAAGTGTTAGGTGCTCCGGCTCCCTCTGCATTCCGTTTTTCACCCAACTCTCACTCACTTTAGCTGGATTAAAAGGTAAAAGCATGTTACCTGTTTACAATAATACATTTAATGTATCTTCAAACATAGATACAAATTTACACTGGTGATGGGCTGCCTTGCCCCAACACAGTCTCATCATCCATCTCCAAATGTGTGGCTCTCTGCATGTCCATCTGCATCTCTGGCTGTTTGATTTTCTTTCCATCTGAAGCTGTGGCTGGCTTTTTATCTATGTTCAACTGTTTGACATTTTTTTTGCAACTGTGTTAGGTCTGCTTTCTATCCATCAGCAGCTGTATGTATGTGAGTATCCGTATGCCACTGTGGAACAGGTAAGTGATAATTCTGTTTCTATACATATATTGACTTTCTTTTTTGTCATACAGGTTCTCAGGAATCCCTGATATCCTCAATCCTTGAAAGTGTATCCATCTAAGAAGGGTTAGGTGCTCCGTCTCATTCTGCATTTTTTTTTACCCAACGCTCACTTGCTTCAGCTGGATTACAAGGTAAAAGCATGTTATCTGTTTACAATAATACATTTAATGTATCTTCAAACATAGATACAAATTTTCACTGGTGATCGGCTGCCTTGCCCCAACACAGTCTCATCATCAATTTCCAAATGTGTGGCTGTCTTCATGTCCATCTGCATCTCTGGTTGTTTGGTTTTCTTTCTTTGTGAAACTGTGGCTGGCTTTTTATCTATGTTCAACTGTTTGACTTCATTTTGCAACTGTGTGAGGCCTGCTTTCTATCCATCAGCAGCTGTATGTATGTGAGTATCCGTGTCCCACTGTGGAACAGGTAAGTGATAATTCAGTTTCTTTACATATATTGACTTTCTTTTTTGTCATACAGGTTCTCTGGAATCCCTGATGTCCTCAATCACTGAAAGTATATCCATCTTAGAAGGGTTAAGTGCTGCGGTTTCCTCTGCATTCCTTTTTTCACCCAATGCTCACTCACTTCAGCTGGATTACAAGGTAAAAGCATATTACCTGTTTACAATAATACATTTAATGTATCTTCAAACAAAGATACAAATTTACTGCGGTGATGGGCTGCCTTGTCCCAACACAGTCTCATCATCCATCTCCAAATGTGTGGCTGTCTTCATGTCCATCTGCATCTCTGGCTGTTTGGTTTTCTTTCTATCTGAAACTGTGGCTGGCTTTTTATCTATGTACAACTGTTTGACTTCATTTTGCAACTGTGTGAGGCCTGCTTTCTATCCATCAGCAACTGTATGTATGTGAGTATCCGTATGCCACTGTAGAACAGGTAAGTGATAATTCAGTTTCTATCCATATATGGACTTTCTTTTTTGTCATACAGGTTCTCGGGAATCCCTGATATCCTCAATCCTTGAAGGTGTATCCATCTAAGAAGGGTTAGGTGCTCCGGCTCCTTCTTCATTCCTTTTTTCACCCAACGCTCACTCACTTCAGCTGGATTACAAGGTAAAAGCATGTTACCTGTTTACAATAATACACTTAATGTATCTTCAAACATAGATACAAATTTACACTGGTGATGGGCTGCCTTGCCCCAACACAGTGTCATCATCAATCTCCAGATATGTGGCTGTCTGCATGTCCATCCTCATCTCTGGCTTTTTGGTTTTCTTTCCATCTGAAGCTGTGGATGGCTTTTTATCTATGTTCAACTGTTTGACATTGTTTTTGCAACTGTGTTAGGTCTGCTTTCTATCCATCAGCAGCTGTATGTATGTGAGTATCCGTATGCCACTGTGGAACAGGTAAGTGATAATTCAGTTTCTATACATATATTGACTTTCTTTTTTGTCATACAGGTTCTCAGGAATCCCTGATATCCTCAATCCCTGAAAGTGTATCCATCTAAGAAGGGTTAGGTGCTGCGGTTTCCTCTGCATTCCTTTTTTCACCCAATGCTCACTCACTTCAGCTGGATTACAAGGTAAAAGCATGTTACCTGTTTACAATAATACATTTAATGTATCTTCAAACATAGATACAAATTTACACCGGTCATGGGCTGCCTTGCCCCAACACAGTCTCATCATCCATCTCCAAATGTGTGGCTGTCTGCATGTCAATCTGCATCTCTGGCGTTTTGGTATTCTTTTCATCTGAAGCTGTTGCTGGCTTTTTGTCTATGTTCAACTGTTTGACTTTCTTTTTGCAACTGTGTGAGGCCTGCCTTCCATCCATCAGCAGCTGTATGTTTGTGAGTATCCGTGTGCCACTGTGGAATAGGTAAATGATAATTAAGTTTCTATACATATATTGACTTTCCTTTTTGTCATACAGATTCTCTGGAACCCATGATATCCTCAATCCCTGAAGGTGTATCCATCTAAGAAGGGTTAGGTGCTCCGGCTCCTTCTGCATTCCTTTTTTCACCCAACGCTCACTCACTTCAGCTGGATTACAAGGTAAAAGCATGTTACCTGTTTACAATAATACATTTAATGTATCTTCAAACATAGATACAAATTTACACTGGTGATGGGCTGCCTTGCCCCAACACAGTGTCATCATCAATCTCCAGATATGTGGCTGTCTGCATGTCCATCTGCATCTCTGGCGTTTTGGTTTTCTTTCCATCTGATCTGATCTATGTTCAACTGTTTGACTTTCTTTTTGTAACTGTGTGAGGCCTGCCTTCCATCCATCAGCAGCTGTATGTATGTGAGTATCCGTATGCCACTGTGGAACAGGTAAGTGATTTTTCTGTTTCTATACATATACTGACTTTCTTTTTTATCATACAGGTTTTCAGGAACCCATGATATCCTCAATCCCTGAAGTTGTATCCAGCTAAGACGGGTTAGGTGCTCGGGCTTTTTGGTTTTCTTTCCATCTGAAGCTGTGGCTGGCTTTTTATCTATGTTCAACTGTTTGACTTTCTTTTTGCAACTGTGTGAGGCCTGCTTTCTATCCATCAGCAGCTGTATGTATTTGGGTATCCGTGTGCCACTGTGGAACAGGTAAGTGATAATTCAGTTTCTATACATATATTGAATTTCTTTTTTGTCATACAGGTTTTCAGGAACCCATGATTTCCTCAATCCCTGAAGGTGTATCCAGCTAAGAAGGGTTAGGTGCTCCGGCTCCTTCTGCATTCCTTTTTTCGCCCAACGCTCACTCACTTCAGCTGGATTACAAGGTAAAAGCATGTTATCTGTTTACAATAATACATTAAATGTATCTTCAAACATAGATACAAATTTACACTGGTGATGGGCTGCCTTGCCCCAACACAGTCTCATCATCAATCTCCAGATATGTGGCTGTATGCTTGTCCATCCTCATCTCAGGCTTTATGGTTTTCTTTCCATCTGATCTGATCTATGTTCAACTGTTTGACTGTCTTTTTGTAACTGTGTGAGGCCTGCCTTCCATCCATCAGCAGCTGTATGTGAGTATCCGTGTGCCACTGTGGAACAGGTAAGTGATAATTAAGTTTCTATACATATATTGACTTTCTTTTTTATCATACAGGTTTTCAGGAACCCATGATATCCTCAATCCCTGAAGTTGTATCCAGCTAAGACGGGTTAGGTGCTCGGGCTCCCTATTTCTCCTTTTTTCACCCAACGCTCCCTCACTTCAGCTGGATTACAAGGTAAAAGCATGTTATCTGTTTACAATAATACATTTAATGTATCTTCAAACATAGATACAAATTTACACTGGTGATGGGCTGCCTTGCCCCAACACAGTCTCATCATCCATCTCCAAATGTGTGGCTGTCTGCATGTCAATCTGCATCTCTGGCAGTTTGGTTTTCTTTCTATCTGAAACTGTAGCTGGTTTTTTAGCTATGTACAACGGTTTGACTTCATTTTGCAACTGTGTGAGGCCTGCTTTCTATCCATCAGCAGCTGTACGTATGTGAGTACCCGTATGCCACTGTGGAACAGGTAAGTGATAATTCAGTTTCTATACATATATTGACTTTCTTTTTTGTCATACAAGTTTTCAGGAACCCATGATTTCCTCAATCCCTGAAGGTTTATCTATCTAAGAAGGGTTAGGTGCTCCGGCTCTGTTTGCATTCCTTTTTTCACCCAACGCTCACTCACTTCAGCTGGATTACAAGGTAAAAGCATGTTACCTGTTTACAATAATACATTTAATGTATCTTCAAACATAGATACAAATTTACACTGGTGATGGGCTGCCTTGCCCCAACACAGTGTCATCATCAATCTCCAGATATGTGGCTGTCTGCATGTCCATCTGCATCTCTGGCGTTTTGGTTTTCTTTCCATCTGATCTGATCTATGTTCAACTGTTTGACTTTCTTTTTGTAACTGTGTGAGGCCTGCCTTCCATCCATCAGCAGCTGTATGTATGTGAGTATCCGTATGCCACTGTGGAACAGGTAAGTGATTTTTCTGTTTCTATACATATACTGACTTTCTTTTTTATCATACAGGTTTTCAGGAACCCATGATATCCTCAATCCCTGAAGTTGTATCCAGCTAAGACGGGTTAGGTGCTCGGGCTTTTTGATTTTCTTTCCATCTGAAGCTGTGGCTGGCTTTTTATCTATGTTCAACTGTTTGACTTTCTTTTTGCAACTGTGTGAGGCCTGCTTTCTATCCATCAGCAGCTGTATGTATGTGAGTATCCGTATGCCACTGTGGAACAGGTAAGTGATAATTCAGTTTCTATACATATATTGACTTTCTTTTTTGTCATACAGGTTCTCAGGAATCCCTGATATCCTCAATCCCTGAAAGTGTATCCATCTAAGAAGGGTTAGGTGCTGCGGTTTCCTCTGCATTCCTTTTTTCACCCAATGCTCACTCACTTCAGCTGGATTACAAGGTAAAAGCATGTTACCTGTTTACAATAATACATTTAATGTATCTTCAAACATAGATACAAATTTACACCGGTCATGGGCTGCCTTGCCCCAACACAGTCTCATCATCCATCTCCAAATGTGTGGCTGTCTGCATGTCAATCTGCATCTCTGGCGTTTTGGTATTCTTTTCATCTGAAGCTGTTGCTGGCTTTTTGTCTATGTTCAACTGTTTGACTTTCTTTTTGCAACTGTGTGAGGCCTGCCTTCCATCCATCAGCAGCTGTATGTTTGTGAGTATCCGTGTGCCACTGTGGAATAGGTAAATGATAATTAAGTTTCTATACATATATTGACTTTCCTTTTTGTCATACAGATTCTCTGGAACCCATGATATCCTCAATCCCTGAAGGTGTATCCATCTAAGAAGGGTTAGGTGCTCCGGCTCCTTCTGCATTCCTTTTTTCACCCAACGCTCACTCACTTCAGCTGGATTACAAGGTAAAAGCATGTTACCTGTTTACAATAATACATTTAATGTATCTTCAAACATAGATACAAATTTACACTGGTGATGGGCTGCCTTGCCCCAACACAGTGTCATCATCAATCTCCAGATATGTGGCTGTCTGCATGTCCATCTGCATCTCTGGCGTTTTGGTTTTCTTTCCATCTGATCTGATCTATGTTCAACTGTTTGACTTTCTTTTTGTAACTGTGTGAGGCCTGCCTTCCATCCATCAGCAGCTGTATGTATGTGAGTATCCGTATGCCACTGTGGAACAGGTAAGTGATTTTTCTGTTTCTATACATATACTGACTTTCTTTTTTATCATACAGGTTTTCAGGAACCCATGATATCCTCAATCCCTGAAGTTGTATCCAGCTAAGACGGGTTAGGTGCTCGGGCTTTTTGGTTTTCTTTCCATCTGAAGCTGTGGCTGGCTTTTTATCTATGTTCAACTGTTTGACTTTCTTTTTGCAACTGTGTGAGGCCTGCTTTCTATCCATCAGCAGCTGTATGTATTTGGGTATCCGTGTGCCACTGTGGAACAGGTAAGTGATAATTCAGTTTCTATACATATATTGAATTTCTTTTTTGTCATACAGGTTTTCAGGAACCCATGATTTCCTCAATCCCTGAAGGTGTATCCAGCTAAGAAGGGTTAGGTGCTCCGGCTCCTTCTGCATTCCTTTTTTCGCCCAACGCTCACTCACTTCAGCTGGATTACAAGGTAAAAGCATGTTATCTGTTTACAATAATACATTAAATGTATCTTCAAACATAGATACAAATTTACACTGGTGATGGGCTGCCTTGCCCCAACACAGTCTCATCATCAATCTCCAGATATGTGGCTGTATGCTTGTCCATCCTCATCTCAGGCTTTATGGTTTTCTTTCCATCTGATCTGATCTATGTTCAACTGTTTGACTGTCTTTTTGTAACTGTGTGAGGCCTGCCTTCCATCCATCAGCAGCTGTATGTGAGTATCCGTGTGCCACTGTGGAACAGGTAAGTGATAATTAAGTTTCTATACATATATTGACTTTCTTTTTTATCATACAGGTTTTCAGGAACCCATGATATCCTCAATCCCTGAAGTTGTATCCAGCTAAGACGGGTTAGGTGCTCGGGCTCCCTATTTCTCCTTTTTTCACCCAACGCTCCCTCACTTCAGCTGGATTACAAGGTAAAAGCATGTTATCTGTTTACAATAATACATTTAATGTATCTTCAAACATAGATACAAATTTACACTGGTGATGGGCTGCCTTGCCCCAACACAGTCTCATCATCCATCTCCAAATGTGTGGCTGTCTGCATGTCAATCTGCATCTCTGGCAGTTTGGTTTTCTTTCTATCTGAAACTGTAGCTGGTTTTTTAGCTATGTACAACGGTTTGACTTCATTTTGCAACTGTGTGAGGCCTGCTTTCTATCCATCAGCAGCTGTACGTATGTGAGTACCCGTATGCCACTGTGGAACAGGTAAGTGATAATTCAGTTTCTATACATATATTGACTTTCTTTTTTGTCATACAAGTTTTCAGGAACCCATGATTTCCTCAATCCCTGAAGGTTTATCTATCTAAGAAGGGTTAGGTGCTCCGGCTCTGTTTGCATTCCTTTTTTCACCCAACGCTCACTCACTTCAGCTGGATTACAAGGTAAAAGCATGTTACCTGTTTACAATAATACATTTAATGTATCTTCAAACATAGATACAAATTTACACTGGTGATGGGCTGCCTTGCCCCAACACAGTGTCATCATCAATCTCCAGATATGTGGCTGTCTGCATGTCCATCTGCATCTCTGGCGTTTTGGTTTTCTTTCCATCTGATCTGATCTATGTTCAACTGTTTGACTTTCTTTTTGTAACTGTGTGAGGCCTGCCTTCCATCCATCAGCAGCTGTATGTATGTGAGTATCCGTATGCCACTGTGGAACAGGTAAGTGATTTTTCTGTTTCTATACATATACTGACTTTCTTTTTTATCATACAGGTTTTCAGGAACCCATGATATCCTCAATCCCTGAAGTTGTATCCAGCTAAGACGGGTTAGGTGCTCGGGCTTTTTGATTTTCTTTCCATCTGAAGCTGTGGCTGGCTTTTTATCTATGTTCAACTGTTTGACTTTCTTTTTGCAACTGTGTGAGGCCTGCTTTCTATCCATCAGCAGCTGTATGTATTTGGGTATCCGTGTGCCACTGTGGAACAGGTAAGTGATAATTCAGTTTCTATACATATATTGAATTTCTTTTTTGTCATACAGGTTTTCAGGAACCCATGATTTCCTCAATCCCTGAAGGTGTATCCAGCTAAGAAGGGTTAGGTGCTCCGGCTCCTTCTGCATTCCTTTTTTTGCCCAACGCTCACTCACTTCAGCTGGATTACAAGGTAAAAGCATGTTACCTGTTTACAATAATACATTTAATGTATCTTCAAACATAGATACAAATTTACACTGGTGATGGGCTGCCTTGCCCCAACACAGTCTCATCATCAATCTCCAGATATGTGGCTGTATGCTTGTCCATCCTCATCTCAGGCTTTATGGTTTTCTTTCCATCTGATCTGATCTATGTTCAACTGTTTGACTGTCTTTTTGCAACTGTGTTAGGTCTGCTTTCTATCCATCAGCAGCTGTATGTATGTGAGTATCCGTATGCCACTGTGGAACAGGTAAGTGATAATTCAGTTTCTATACATATATTGACTTTCTTTTTTGTCATACAGGTTCTCAGGAATCCCTGATATCCTCAATCCCTGAAAGTGTATCCATCTAAGAAGGGTTAGGTGCTGCGGTTTCCTCTGCATTCCTTTTTTCACCCAATGCTCACTCACTTCAGCTGGATTACAAGGTAAAAGCATGTTACCTGTTTACAATAATACATTTAATGTATCTTCAAACATAGATACAAATTTACACCGGTCATGGGCTGCCTTGCCCCAACACAGTCTCATCATCCATCTCCAAATGTGTGGCTGTCTGCATGTCAATCTGCATCTCTGGCGTTTTGGTATTCTTTTCATCTGAAGCTGTTGCTGGCTTTTTATCTATGTTCAACTGTTTGACTTTCTTTTTGCAACTGTGTGAGGCCTGCCTTCCATCCATCAGCAGCTGTATGTTTGTGAGTATCCGTGTGCCACTGTGGAATAGGTAAGTGATTTTTCTGTTTCTATACATATACTGACTTTCTTTTTTATCATACAGGTTTTCAGGAACCCATGATATCCTCAATCCCTGAAGTTGTATCCAGCTAAGACGGGTTAGGTGCTCGGGCTTTTTGGTTTTCTTTCCATCTGAAGCTGTGGCTGGCTTTTTATCTATGTTCAACTGTTTGACTTTCTTTTTGCAACTGTGTGACTTTGACTTTGACTTTCTTTTTGCAACTGCCTTCCATCCATCAGCAGTTGTATGTGAGTATCCGTGTGCCACTGTGGAATAGGTAAATGATAATTAAGTTTCTATACATATATTGACTTTCCTTTTTATCATACAGATTCTCTGGAACCCATGATATCCTCAATCCCTGAAGGTGTATCCATCTAGGAAGGGTTAGGTGCTCCGGCTCCTTCTGCATTCCTTTTTTCACCCAACGCTCACTCACTTCAGCTGGATTACAAGGTAAAAGCATGTTACCTGTTTACAATAATACATTTAATGTATCTTCAAACATAGATACAAATTTACACTGGTGATGGGCTGCCTTGCCCCAACACAGTGTCATCATCAATCTCCAGATATGTGGCTGTCTGCATGTCCATCTGCATCTCTGGTGTTTTGGTTTTCTTTCCGTCTGATCTGATCTATGTTTAACTGTTTGACTTTCTTTTTGTAACTGTATGAGGCCTGCCTTCCATCCATCAGCAGCTGTATGTATGTGAGTACCCGTATGCCACTGTGGAACAGGTAAGTGATAATTCAGTTTCTATACATATATTGACTTTCTTTTTTATCATACAGGTTTTCAGGAACCCATGATTTCCTCAATCCCTGAAGGTGTATCCGGCTAAGAAGGGTTAGGTACTCCGGCTCTTTCTGCATTCCTTTTTTCACCCAACGCTCACTCACTTCACCTGGATTACAAGGTAAAAGCATGTCATCTGTTTACAATAATACATTTAATGTATTTTCAAACAAAGATACAAATTTACACGAGTGATGGGCTGCCTTGCCCCAACACAGTCTCATTGTCAATCTCCAAATGTGTGGCTCTCTGCATGTCCATCTGCATCTCTGGCTTTATTGTTTTCTTTCCATCTGAAGCTGTGGCTGGCTTTTTATCTATGTTCAACTGTTTGACTTTCTTTTTGCAACTGTGAGGCCTGCTTTCTATTCATCAGCAGCTGTATGTATGTGAGTATCCGTGTCCCACTGTGGAACAGGTATGTTATAATTCAGTTTCTATACATATATTGACTTTCTTTTTTGTCATACAGGTTTTCAGGAACCCATGATTTCCTCAATCCCTGAAAGTGTATCCATCTAAGAAGGGTTAGGTGCTGCGGCTTCCTCTGCATTCCTTTTTTTACCCAACGCTCACTCACTTCAGCTGGATTACAAGGTAAAAGCATGTTATCCGTTTACAATAATACATTTAATGTATCGTCAAACATAGATACAAATTTATACTGGTGATGGGCTGCCTTGCCCCAACACAGTCTCATCATCCATCTCCAAATGTGTCGCTGTCTGCATGTCCATCTGCATCTCTGACCTTTTGGTTTTCTTTCTATCTGAAGCCGTGGCTGGCTTTTTATCTATGTTCAACTGTTTGACTTTCTTTTTGCAACTGTGTGAGGCCTGCCTTCCATCCATCAGCAGCTGTATGTGAGTATCCGTGTGCCACTGTGGAACAGGTAAGTGATAATTCAGTTTCTATACATATATTGACTTTCTTTTTTGTCATACAGGTTTTCAGGAACCCATGATATCCTCAATCCCTGAAGTTGTATCCAGCTAAGACGGGTTAGGTGCTCGGGCTCCCTATTTCTCCTTTTTTCACCCAACGCTCCCTCACTTCAGCTGGATTACAAGGTAAAAGCATGTTATCTTTTTACAATAATACATTTAATATATCTTCAAACATAGATACAAATTTTCACTGGTGATCGGCTGCCTTGTCCCAACACAGTCATCATCAATCTCCAAATGTGTGGCTGTCTTCATGTCCATCTGCATCTCTGGTTGTTTGGTTTTCTTTCTTTGTGAAACTGTGGCTGGCTTTTTATCTATGTTCAACTGTTTGACTTCATTTTGCAACTTTGTGAGGCCTGCTTTCTATCCATCAGCAGCTGTATGTATGTGAGTATCCGTGTGCCACTGTGGAACAGGTAAGTGATAATTCAGTTTCTTTACATATATTGACTTTCTTTTTTATCATACAGGTTCTCAGGAATCCCTGATGTCCTCAATCCCTGAAAGTGTATCCATCTAAGAAGGGTTAGGTGCTGCGACTTCCTCTGCATTCCTTTTTTCACCCAATGCTCACTCACTTCAGCTGGATTACAAGGTAAAAGCATGTTACCTGTTTACAATAATACATTTAATGTATCTTCAAACATAGATACAAATTTACACTGGTGATGGGCTGCCTTGCCCCAACACAGTGTCATCATCAATTTCCAAATGTGTGGCTGTCTGCATGTCCATCTGTCTCTCGGGTGTTTTGGTTTTCTTTCCATCTGAAGGTGTGGTTGGCTTTTTATCTATGTTCAACTGTTTGACTTTTTTTTTGCAACTGTGTGAGGCCTGCCTTCCATCCATCAGCAGCTGTATGTGAGTATCTGTGTGCCACTGTGGAACAGGTAAGTGATAATTAAGTTTCTATACATATATTGACTTTCCTTTTTGTCATACAGGTTTTCAGAAAGCCATGATATCCTCAATCCCTAAAGGTGTATCCAGTTAAAGTAGGGTTAGGTGCTCCAGCTCTCTTTGCATTCTTTTTTTCACCCAACGCTCCCTCACTTCAGCTGGATTACAAGGTAAAAGCATGTTACCTGTTTACAATAATACATTTAATGTATCTTCAAACATAGATACAAATTTACACTGGTGATGGGCTGCCTTGCCCCAACACAGTCTCATCATCCATCTCCAAATGTGTGGCTGTCTGCATGTCCATCTGCATCTCTGACTTTTTGGTTTTCTTTCTATCTGAAGCTGTGGCTGGCTTTTTATCTATGTTCAACTGTTTGACTTAGTTTTTGCAACTGTGTGAGGCCTGCTTTCTATCCATCAGCAGCTGTATGTATGTGAGTATCCGTGTGCCACTGTGAAACAGGTAAGTGATTATTCTGTTTCTATACATATATTGACTTTCTTTTTTATAATACAGATTCTCTGGAACCCATGATATCCTCAATCCCTGAGGGTGTATCCATCTAAGAAGGGTTAGGTGCTCCGGCTCCTTCTGCATTCCTTTTTTCACCCAACGCTCACTCACTTCAGCTGGATTACAAGGTAAAAGCATGTTATCTGTTTACAATAATACATTTAATGTATCTTCAAACATAGATACAAATTTATACTGGTGATCGGCTGCCTTGCCCCAACACAGTCTCGTCATCCATCTCCAAATGTGTGGCTGTCTGCATGTCCATCTGCATCTCTGACTTTTTGGTTTTCTTTCTATCTGAAACTGTGGCTGTTTTTTTTATCTATGTACAACTGTTTGACTTTCTTTTTGCAACTGTGTGAGGCCTGCTTTCTATCCATCAGCAGCTGTATGTATGTGAGCATCCGTATGCTACTGTGGATAAGGTAAATGATAATTCAGTTTCTATACATATATTGACTTTCTTTTTTATCATACAGGTTCTCGGGAATCCCCTGATATCCTCAATCCCTAAAAGTGTATCCAGCTAAGAAGGGTTAGGTGCTCGGGCTCCCTATTTCTCCGTTTTTCACCCAACGCTCCCTCACTTCACCTGGATTACAAGGTAAAAGCATGTTATCTGTTT
The DNA here is from genome assembly GCF_030463535.1 of Salminus brasiliensis. Lineage (NCBI taxonomy): Eukaryota > Metazoa > Chordata > Actinopteri > Characiformes > Bryconidae > Salminus > Salminus brasiliensis. The sequence continues at coordinate 18,902,009 of NC_132896.1, forward strand.
ACAATAATACATTTAATGTATCTTCAAACAAAGATACAAATTTACACTAGTGATGGGCTGCCTTGCCCCAACACAGTCTCATTGTCAATCTCCAAATGTGTGGCTGTCTGCATGTCCATCTACATCTCTGGCTTTATTGTTTTCTTTCCATCTGAAGCTGTGGCTGGCTTTTTATCTATGTTCAACTGTTTGACTTTCTTTTTGCAACTGTGAGGCCTGCTTTCTATTCATCAGCAGCTGTATGTATGTGAGTATCCGTGTCCCACTGTGGAACAGGTAAGTGATAATTCAGTTTCTATACATATATTGACGTTCTTTTTTTCTCATACAAGTTCATTGGAATCCATGATGGGGGCTGCCTTGCCCCAACACAGTCTCATCATCAGTCTCCAAATGTGTGGCTGTCTGCATGTCCATCTGCATCTCAGGTTGTTTGGTTTTCTTTCTTTGTGAAACTGTGGCTGGCTTTTTATCTATGTTCAACTGTTTGACTTCATTTTGCAACTGTGTGAGGCCAGCTTTCTATCCATCAGCAGCTGTATATATGTGAGTATCCGTATGCCACTGTGGAACAGGTAAGTGATAATTCTGTTTCTATACATATATTGACTTTCTTTTTTGTCATACAGGTTCTCAGGAATCCCTGATATCCTCAATCCTCGAAAGTGTATCCATCTAAGAAGGGTTAGGTGCTCCGTCTTATTCTGCATTTTTTTTTACCCAACGCTCACTTGCTTCAGCTGGATTACAAGGTAAAAGCATGTTATCTTTTTACAATAATACATTTAATATATCTTCAAACATAGATACAAATTTTCACTGGTGATCGGCTGCCTTGTCCCAACACAGTCATCATCAATCTCCAAATGTGTGGCTGTCTTCATGTCCATCTGCATCTCTGGTTGTTTGGTTTTCTTTCTTTGTGAAACTGTGGCTGGCTTTTTATCTATGTTCAACTGTTTGACTTCATTTTGCAACTTTGTGAGGCCTGCTTTCTATCCATCAGCAGCTGTATGTATGTGAGTATCCGTGTGCCACTGTGGAACAGGTAAGTGATAATTCAGTTTCTTTACATATATTGACTTTCTTTTTTATCATACAGGTTCTCAGGAATCCCTGATGTCCTCAATCCCTGAAAGTGTATCCATCTAAGAAGGGTTAGGTGCTGCGACTTCCTCTGCATTCCTTTTTTCACCCAATGCTCACTCACTTCAGCTGGATTACAAGGTAAAAGCATGTTACCTGTTTACAATAATACATTTAATGTATCTTCAAACATAGATACAAATTTACACTGGTGATGGGCTGCCTTGCCCCAACACAGTGTCATCATCAATTTCCAAATGTGTGGCTGTCTGCATGTCCATCTGTCTCTCGGGTGTTTTGGTTTTCTTTCCATCTGAAGGTGTGGTTGGCTTTTTATCTATGTTCAACTGTTTGACTTTTTTTTTGCAACTGTGTGAGGCCTGCCTTCCATCCATCAGCAGCTGTATGTGAGTATCTGTGTGCCACTGTGGAACAGGTAAGTGATAATTAAGTTTCTATACATATATTGACTTTCCTTTTTGTCATACAGGTTTTCAGAAAGCCATGATATCCTCAATCCCTAAAGGTGTATCCAGTTAAAGTAGGGTTAGGTGCTCCAGCTCTCTTTGCATTCTTTTTTTCACCCAACGCTCCCTCACTTCAGCTGGATTACAAGGTAAAAGCATGTTACCTGTTTACAATAATACATTTAATGTATCTTCAAACATAGATACAAATTTTCACTAGTGATGGGCTGCCTTGCCCCAACACAGTCTCATCATCAATCTCCAGATATGTGGCTGTATGCTTGTCCATCCTCATCTCAGGCTTTATGGTTTTCTTTCCATCTGATCTGATCTATGTTAAACTGTTTGACTTTCTTTTTGTAAATGTGTGAGGCCTGCCTTCCATCCATCAGCAGCTGTATGTGTGTATCCGTGTGCCACTGTGGAACAGGTAAGTGATAATTCAGTTTCTATACATATATTGACGTTCTTTTTTTGTCATACAAGTTCACTGGAATCCATGATGTCCTCAATCCCTGAAAGTGTATCCATCTAAGAAGGGTTAGGTGCTCTGGCTCCTTCTGCATTCCTTTTTTCACCCAACGCTCACTCACTTCAGCTGGATTACAAGGTAAAAGCATGTTATCTGTTTACAATAATACATTTAATGTATTTTCAAACATAGATATAAATTTACACTGGTGATGGGCTGCCTTGCCCCAACACAGTCTCATCATCAATTTCCAAATGTGTGGCTGTCTTCATATCCATCTTCATCTCTGGCGTTTTGGTTTTCTTTCCATCTGATCTGATCTATGTTCAACTGTTTGACTTTCTTTTTGTAACTGTATGAGGCCTGCCTTCCATCCATCAGCAGCTGTACGTATGTGAGTATCCGTATGCCACTGTGGAACAGGTAAGTGATTATTCTGTTTCTATACATATACTGACTTTCTTTTTTGTCATACAGGTTTTCAGGAACCCATGATATCCTCAATCCCTGAAGGTTTGTCCATCTAAGAAGGGTTAGATGCTCCGGCTCCTTCTGCATTCCTTTTTTTACCCAACTCTCACTCACTTCAGCTGGATTACAAGGTAAAAGCATGTTATCTGTTTACAATAATACATTTAATGTATCTTCAAACATACATGAAAATTCACATTGATGATGGGCTGCCTTGCCCCAACACAGTCTCATCATCAATTTCCAAATGTGTCGCTGTCTTCATGTCCATCTACATCTCTGGCGTTTTGGTTTTCTTTCCATCTGAAGGTGTGGCTGGCTTTTTATCTATGTTCAACTGTTTGACTTTCTTTTTGCAACTGTGTGAGGCCTGCCTTCCATCCATCAGCAGCTGTATGTGAGTATCCGTGTGCCACTGTGGAATAGGTAAATGATAATTAAGTTTCTATACATATATTGACTTTCCTTTTTGTCATACAGATTCTCTGGAACCCATGATATCCTCAATCCCTGAAGGTGTATCCAGCTAAGACGGGTTAGGTGCTCGGGCTCCCTATTTCTCCTTTTTTCACCCAACGCTCCCTCACTTCAGCTGGATTACAAGGTAAAAGCATGTTACCTGTTTACAATAATACATTTAATGTATCTTCAAACATGGATACAAATTTACCCCGGTGATGGGCTGCCATGCCCCAACACAGTCTCATCGTCAATCTCCAAATGTGTGGCTGTCTGCATGTCCATCTGCATCTCTGGCGTTTTGGTTTTCTTTCCATCTGAAGCTGTTGCTGGCTTTTTATCTATGTTCAACTGTTTGACTTTGTTTTTGCGACTGTGTGAGGCCTGCCTTCCATCCATCAGCAGCTGTATGTGAGTATCCGTGTGCCACTTTTGAACAGGTAAGTGATAATTAAGTTTCTATACATATATTGACTTTCCTTTTTGTCATACAGATTCTCTGGAAACCATGATATCCTCAATCCCTGAAGGAGTATCCAGCTAAGAAGGGTTAGGTGCTCGGGCTCCGTCTGCATGTTTTTTTTTTTTTCACCCAACGCTCACTCACTTCACCTGGATTACAAGGTAAAAGCATGTTATCTGTTTACAATAATACATTTAATGTATCTTCAAAAAAAGGTACAAATTTACACTAGTGATGGGCTGCCTTGCCCCAAAACAGTCTTATTGTCAATCTCCAAATGTGTGGCTCTCTGCATGTCCATCTGCATCTCTGGCATTTTGGTTTTCTTTCCATCTGAAGCTGTGGCTGGATTTATATCTATGTTCAACTGTTTGACTTTCTTTTTGCAACTGTGTGAGGCCTGCTTTCTATCCATCAGCAGCTGTATGTATGTGAGTATCCGTATGCCACTGTGGAACAGGTAAGTGATAATTCAGTTTCTATCCATATGTGGACTTTCTTAGCTAAGAAGGGTTAGGTGCTCGGGCTCCCTTTTTCTCCCTTTTTCACCCAACGCTCCCTCACTTCACCTGGATTACAAGGTAAAAGCATGTTATCTGTTTACAATAATACATTTAATGTATCTTCAAACAAAGATACACATTTACACTGGTGATGGGCTGCCTTGCCCCAACACGGTCTCATCATCCATCTCTATCTATCTCTATCTATCTGAAACTGTGGCTGTTTTTTTATCTATGTACAACTGTTTGACTTTCTTTTTGCAACTGTGTGAGGCCTGCTTTCTATCCATCAGCAGCTGTATGTATGTGAGTATCCGTATGCCACTGTGGAACAGGTAAGTGATAATTCTGTTTCTATCCATATATGGACTTTCTTTTTTGTCATACAGGTTTTCAGGAACCCATGATATCCTCAATCCCTAAAAGTGTATCCATCTAAGAAGGGTTAGGTGCTCCGTCTCATTCTGCATTTTTTTTTTTACCCAACGCTCACTTCCTTCAGCTGGATTACAAGGTAAAAGCATGTTATCTGTTTACAATAATACATTTAATGTATCTTCAAACATAGATACAAATTTTCACTGGTGATCGGCTGCCTTGCCCCAACACAGTCTCATCATCAATTTCCAAATGTGTGGCTGTCTTCATGTCCATCTGCATCTCTGGTTGTTTGGTTTTCTTTCTTTGTGAAACTGTGGCTGGCTTTTTATCTATGTTCAACTGTTTGACTTCATTTTGCAACTGTGTGAGGCCTGCTTTCTATCCATCAGCAGCTGTATGTATGTGAGTATCCGTGTCCCACTATGGAACAGGTAAGTGATAATTCAGTTTCTTTACATATATTGACTTTCTTTTTTGTCATACAGGTTCTCTGGAATCCCTGATGTCCTCAATCCCTGAAAGTGTATCCATCTAAGAAGGGTTAAGTGCTGCGGTTTCCTCTGCATTCCTTTTTTCACCCAATGCTCACTCACTTCAGCTGGATTACAAGGTAAAAGCATGTTACCTGTTTACAATAATACATTTAATGTATCTTCAAACAAAGATACAAATTTACTGCGGTGATGGGCTGCCTTGTCCCAACACAGTCTCATCATCCATCTCCAAATGTGTGGCTCTCTGCATGTCCATCTGCATCTCTGGCTGTTTGATTTTCTTTCCATCTGAAGCTGTGGCTGGATTTTTATCTATGTTCAACTGTTTGACATTTTTTTTGCAACTGTGTTAGGTCTGCTTTCTATCCATCAGCAGCTGTATGTATGTGAGTATCCGTATGCCACTGTGGAACAGGTAAGTGATAATTCTGTTTCTATACATATATTGACTTTCTTTTTTGTCATACAGGTTCTCAGGAATCCCTGATATCCTCAATCCTTGAAAGTGTATCCATCTAAGAAGGGTTAGGTGCTCCGTCTCATTCTGCATTTTTTTTTACCCAACGCTCACTTGCTTCAGCTGGATTACAAGGTAAAAGCACGTTATCTGTTTACAATAATACATTTAATGTATCTTCAAACATAGATACAAATTTTCACTGGTGATCGGCTGCCTTGCCCCAACACAGTCTCATCATCAATTTCCAAATGTGTGGCTGTCTTCATGTCCATCTGCATCTCTGGTTGTTTGGTTTTCTTTCTTTGTGAAACTGTGGCTGGCTTTTTATCTATGTTCAACTGTTTGACTTCATTTTGCAACTGTGTGAGGCCTGCTTTCTATCCATCAGCAGCTGTATGTATGTGAGTATCCGTGTCCCACTGTGGAACAGGTAAGTGATAATTCAGTTTCTTTACATATATTGACTTTCTTTTTTGTCATACAGGTTCTCTGGAATCCCTGATGTCCTCAATCACTGAAAGTGTATCCATCTTAGAAGGGTTAAGTGCTGCGGTTTCCTCTGCATTCCTTTTTTCACCCAATGCTCACTCACTTCAGCTGGATTACAAGGTAAAAGCATGTTACCTGTTTACAATAATACATTTAATGTATCTTCAAACAAAGATACAAATTTACTGCGGTGATGGGCTGCCTTGTCCCAACACAGTCTCATCATCCATCTCCAAATGTGTGGCTGTCTTCATGTCCATCTGCATCTCTGGCTGTTTGGTTTTCTTTCTATCTGAAACTGTGGCTGGCTTTTTATCTATGTTCAACTGTTTGACTTCATTTTGCAACTGTGTGAGGCCTGCTTTCTATCCATCAGCAGCTGTATGTATGTGAGAATCCGTATGCCACTGTAGAACAGGTAAGTGATAATTCAGTTTCTATCCATATATGGACTTTCTTTTTTGTCATACAGGTTCTCGGGAATCCCTGATATCCTCAATCCTTGAAGGTGTATCCATCTAAGAAGGGTTAGGTGCTCCGGCTCCTTCTGCATTCCTTTTTTCACCCAACGCTCACTCACTTCAGCTGGATTACAAGGTAAAAGCATGTTACCTGTTTACAATAATACACTTAATGTATCTTCAAACATAGATACAAATTTACACTGGTGATGGGCTGCCTTGCCCCAACACAGTGCCATCATCAATCTCCAGATATGTGGCTGTCTGCATGTCCATCCTCATCTCTGGCTTTTTGGTTTTCTTTCCATCTGAAGCTGTGGATGGCTTTTTATCTATGTTCAACTGTTTGACATTGTTTTTGCAACTGTGTTAGGTCTGCTTTCTATCCATCAGCAGCTGTATGTATGTGAGTATCCGTATGCCACTGTGGAACAGGTAAGTGATAATTCAGTTTCTATACATATATTGACTTTCTTTTTTGTCATACAGGTTCTCAGGAATCCCTGATATCCTCAATCCCTGAAAGTGTATCCATCTAAGAAGGGTTAGGTGCTGCGGTTTCCTCTGCATTCCTTTTTTCACCCAATGCTCACTCACTTCAGCTGGATTACAAGGTAAAAGCATGTTACCTGTTTACAATAATACATTTAATGTATCTTCAAACATAGATACAAATTTACACCGGTCATGGGCTGCCTTGCCCCAACACAGTCTCATCATCCATCTCCAAATGTGTGGCTGTCTGCATGTCAATCTGCATCTCTGGCGTTTTGGTATTCTTTTCATCTGAAGCTGTTGCTGGCTTTTTATCTATGTTCAACTGTTTGACTTTCTTTTTGCAACTGTGTGAGGCCTGCCTTCCATCCATCAGCAGCTGTATGTTTGTGAGTATCCGTATGCCACTGTGGAATAGGTAAATGATAATTAAGTTTCTATACATATATTGACTTTCCTTTTTGTCATACAGATTCTCTGGAACCCATGATATCCTCAATCCCTGAAGGTGTATCCATCTAAGAAGGGTTAGGTGCTCCGGCTCCTTCTGCATTCCTTTTTTCACCCAACGCTCACTCACTTCAGCTGGATTACAAGGTAAAAGCATGTTACCTGTTTACAATAATACATTTAATGTATCTTCAAACATAGATACAAATTTACACTGGTGATGGGCTGCCTTGCACCAACACAGTGTCATCATCAATCTCCAGATATGTGGCTGTCTGCATGTCCATCTGCATCTCTGGCGTTTTGGTTTTCTTTCCATCTGATCTGATCTATGTTCAACTGTTTGACTTTCTTTTTTTTAACTGTGTGAGGCCTGCCTTCCATCCATCAGCAGCTGTATGTATGTGAGTATCCGTATGCCACTGTGGAACAGGTAAGTGATTTTTCTGTTTCTATACATATACTGACTTTCTTTTTTATCATACAGGTTTTCAGGAACCCATGATATTCTCAATCCCTGAAGTTGTATCCAGCTAAGACGGGTTAGGTGCTCGGGCTTTTTGGTTTTCTTTCCATCTGAAGCTGTGGCTGGCTTTTTATCTATGTTCAACTGTTTGACTTTCTTTTTGCAACTGTGTGAGGTCTGCTTTCTATCCATTAGCAGCTGTATGTATGTGAGTATCCGTATGCCACCGTGGAACAGGTAAGTGATAATTCACTTTCTTTACATATATTGACTTTCTTTTTTGTCATACAGGTTCTCTGGAATCCCTGATATCCTTAATCCCTGAAAGTGTATCCAGCTAAGAAGTGTTAGGTGCTCCGGCTCCCTCTGCATTCCGTTTTTCACCCAACTCTCACTCACTTTAGCTGAATTAAAAGGTAAAAGCATGTTACCTGTTTACAATAATACATTTAATGTATCTTCAAACATAGATACAAATTTACACTGGTGATGGGCTGCCTTGACCCAACACAGTCTTCATCAATCTCCAAATGTGTGGCTGTCTTCATGTCCATCTGCATCTCAGGTTGTTTGGTTTTCTTTCTTTGTGAAACTGTGGCTGGCTTTTTATCTATGTTCAACTGTTTGACTTCATTTTGCAACTGTGTGAGGCCTGCTTTCTATCCATCAGCAGCTGTATGTATGTGAGTATCTGTGTGCCACTGTGGAACAGGTAAGTGATAATTCAGTTTCTTTACATATATTGACTTTCTTTTTTGTCATACAGGTTCTCTGGAATCCCTGATGTCCTCAATCCCTGAAAGTGCATCCATCTAAGAAGGGTTAGGTGCTGCGGCTTCCTCTGCATTCGTTTTTTCACCCAATGCTCACTCACTTCAGCTGGATTACAAAGTAAAAGCATGTAACCTGTTTACAATAATACATTTAATGTATCTTCAAACATAGATACAAATTTACCACAGTGATGGGCTGCCTTGCCCCAACACAGTCTCATCATCAATTTCCAAATGTGTCGCTGTCTTCATGTCCATCTACATCTCTGGCGTTTTGGTTTTCTTTCCATCTGAAGGTGTGGCTGGCTTTTTATCTATGTTCAACTGTTTGACTTTCTTTTTGCAACTGTGTGAGGCCTGCCTTCCATCCATCAGCAGCTGTATGTGAGTATCCGTGTGCCACTGTGGAATAGGTAAATGATAATTAAGTTTCTATACATATATTGACTTTCCTTTTTGTCATACAGATTCTCTGGAACCCATGATATCCTCAATCCCTGAAGGTGTATCCAGCTAAGACGGGTTAGGTGCTCGGGCTCCCTATTTCTCCTTTTTTCACCCAACGCTCCCTCACTTCAGCTGGATTACAAGGTAAAAGCATGTTACCTGTTTACAATAATACATTTAATGTATCTTCAAACATGGATACAAATTTACCCCGGTGATGGGCTGCCATGCCCCAACACAGTCTCATCGTCAATCTCCAAATGTGTGGCTGTCTGCATGTCCATCTGCATCTCTGGCGTTTTGGTTTTCTTTCCATCTGAAGCTGTTGCTGGCTTTTTATCTATGTTCAACTGTTTGACTTTGTTTTTGCGACTGTGTGAGGCCTGCCTTCCATCCATCAGCAGCTGTATGTGAGTATCCGTGTGCCACTTTTGAACAGGTAAGTGATAATTAAGTTTCTATACATATATTGACTTTCCTTTTTGTCATACAGATTCTCTGGAAACCATGATATCCTCAATCCCTGAAGGAGTATCCAGCTAAGAAGGGTTAGGTGCTCGGGCTCCGTCTGCATGTTTTTTTTTTTTTTCACCCAACGCTCACTCACTTCACCTGGATTACAAGGTAAAAGCATGTTATCTGTTTACAATAATACATTTAATGTATCTTCAAAAAAAGGTACAAATTTACACTAGTGATGGGCTGCCTTGCCCCAAAACAGTCTTATTGTCAATCTCCAAATGTGTGGCTCTCTGCATGTCCATCTGCATCTCTGGCATTTTGGTTTTCTTTCCATCTGAAGCTGTGGCTGGATTTATATCTATGTTCAACTGTTTGACTTTCTTTTTGCAACTGTGTGAGGCCTGCTTTCTATCCATCAGCAGCTGTATGTATGTGAGTATCCGTATGCCACTGTGGAACAGGTAAGTGATAATTCAGTTTCTATCCATATGTGGACTTTCTTAGCTAAGAAGGGTTAGGTGCTCGGGCTCCCTTTTTCTCCCTTTTTCACCCAACGCTCCCTCACTTCACCTGGATTACAAGGTAAAAGCATGTTATCTGTTTACAATAATACATTTAATGTATCTTCAAACAAAGATACACATTTACACTGGTGATGGGCTGCCTTGCCCCAACACGGTCTCATCATCCATCTCTATCTATCTCTATCTATCTGAAACTGTGGCTGTTTTTTTATCTATGTACAACTGTTTGACTTTCTTTTTGCAACTGTGTGAGGCCTGCTTTCTATCCATCAGCAGCTGTATGTATGTGAGTATCCGTATGCCACTGTGGAACAGGTAAGTGATAATTCTGTTTCTATCCATATATGGACTTTCTTTTTTGTCATACAGGTTTTCAGGAACCCATGATATCCTCAATCCCTAAAAGTGTATCCATCTAAGAAGGGTTAGGTGCTCCGTCTCATTCTGCATTTTTTTTTTTACCCAACGCTCACTTCCTTCAGCTGGATTACAAGGTAAAAGCATGTTATCTGTTTACAATAATACATTTAATGTATCTTCAAACATAGATACAAATTTTCACTGGTGATCGGCTGCCTTGCCCCAACACAGTCTCATCATCAATTTCCAAATGTGTGGCTGTCTTCATGTCCATCTGCATCTCTGGTTGTTTGGTTTTCTTTCTTTGTGAAACTGTGGCTGGCTTTTTATCTATGTTCAACTGTTTGACTTCATTTTGCAACTGTGTGAGGCCTGCTTTCTATCCATCAGCAGCTGTATGTATGTGAGTATCCGTGTCCCACTATGGAACAGGTAAGTGATAATTCAGTTTCTTTACATATATTGACTTTCTTTTTTGTCATACAGGTTCTCTGGAATCCCTGATGTCCTCAATCCCTGAAAGTGTATCCATCTAAGAAGGGTTAAGTGCTGCGGTTTCCTCTGCATTCCTTTTTTCACCCAATGCTCACTCACTTCAGCTGGATTACAAGGTAAAAGCATGTTACCTGTTTACAATAATACATTTAATGTATCTTCAAACAAAGATACAAATTTACTGCGGTGATGGGCTGCCTTGTCCCAACACAGTCTCATCATCCATCTCCAAATGTGTGGCTCTCTGCATGTCCATCTGCATCTCTGGCTGTTTGATTTTCTTTCCATCTGAAGCTGTGGCTGGATTTTTATCTATGTTCAACTGTTTGACATTTTTTTTGCAACTGTGTTAGGTCTGCTTTCTATCCATCAGCAGCTGTATGTATGTGAGTATCCGTATGCCACTGTGGAACAGGTAAGTGATAATTCTGTTTCTATACATATATTGACTTTCTTTTTTGTCATACAGGTTCTCAGGAATCCCTGATATCCTCAATCCTTGAAAGTGTATCCATCTAAGAAGGGTTAGGTGCTCCGTCTCATTCTGCATTTTTTTTTACCCAACGCTCACTTGCTTCAGCTGGATTACAAGGTAAAAGCACGTTATCTGTTTACAATAATACATTTAATGTATCTTCAAACATAGATACAAATTTTCACTGGTGATCGGCTGCCTTGCCCCAACACAGTCTCATCATCAATTTCCAAATGTGTGGCTGTCTTCATGTCCATCTGCATCTCTGGTTGTTTGGTTTTCTTTCTTTGTGAAACTGTGGCTGGCTTTTTATCTATGTTCAACTGTTTGACTTCATTTTGCAACTGTGTGAGGCCTGCTTTCTATCCATCAGCAGCTGTATGTATGTGAGTATCCGTGTCCCACTATGGAACAGGTAAGTGATAATTCAGTTTCTTTACATATATTGACTTTCTTTTTTGTCATACAGGTTCTCTGGAATCCCTGATGTCCTCAATCCCTGAAAGTGTATCCATCTAAGAAGGGTTAAGTGCTGCGGTTTCCTCTGCATTCCTTTTTTCACCCAATGCTCACTCACTTCAGCTGGATTACAAGGTAAAAGCATGTTACCTGTTTACAATAATACATTTAATGTATCTTCAAACAAAGATACAAATTTACTGCGGTGATGGGCTGCCTTGTCCCAACACAGTCTCATCATCCATCTCCAAATGTGTGGCTCTCTGCATGTCCATCTGCATCTCTGGCTGTTTGATTTTCTTTCCATCTGAAGCTGTGGCTGGATTTTTATCTATGTTCAACTGTTTGACATTTTTTTTGCAACTGTGTTAGGTCTGCTTTCTATCCATCAGCAGCTGTATGTATGTGAGTATCCGTATGCCACTGTGGAACAGGTAAGTGATAATTCTGTTTCTATACATATATTGACTTTCTTTTTTGTCATACAGGTTCTCAGGAATCCCTGATATCCTCAATCCTTGAAAGTGTATCCATCTAAGAAGGGTTAGGTGCTCCGTCTCATTCTGCATTTTTTTTTACCCAACGCTCACTTGCTTCAGCTGGATTACAAGGTAAAAGCACGTTATCTGTTTACAATAATACATTTAATGTATCTTCAAACATAGATACAAATTTTCACTGGTGATCGGCTGCCTTGCCCCAACACAGTCTCATCATCAATTTCCAAATGTGTGGCTGTCTTCATGTCCATCTGCATCTCTGGTTGTTTGGTTTTCTTTCTTTGTGAAACTGTGGCTGGCTTTTTATCTATGTTCAACTGTTTGACTTCATTTTGCAACTGTGTGAGGCCTGCTTTCTATCCATCAGCAGCTGTATGTATGTGAGTATCCGTGTCCCACTATGGAACAGGTAAGTGATAATTCAGTTTCTTTACATATATTGACTTTCTTTTTTGTCATACAGGTTCTCTGGAATCCCTGATGTCCTCAATCCCTGAAAGTGTATCCATCTAAGAAGGGTTAAGTGCTGCGGTTTCCTCTGCATTCCTTTTTTCACCCAATGCTCACTCACTTCAGCTGGATTACAAGGTAAAAGCATGTTACCTGTTTACAATAATACATTTAATGTATCTTCAAACAAAGATACAAATTTACTGCGGTGATGGGCTGCCTTGTCCCAACACAGTCTCATCATCCATCTCCAAATGTGTGGCTCTCTGCATGTCCATCTGCATCTCTGGCGTTTTGGTTTTCTTTCCATCTGAAGGTGTGGCTGGCTTTTTATCTATGTTCAACTGTTTGACTTTCTTTTTGCAACTGTGTGAGGCCTGCCTTCCATCCATCAGCAGCTGTATGTGAGTATCCGTGTGCCACTGTGGAATAGGTAAATGATAATTAAGTTTCTATACATATATTGACTTTCCTTTTTGTCATACAGATTCTCTGGAACCCATGATATCCTCAATCCCTGAAGGTGTATCCAGCTAAGACGGGTTAGGTGCTCGGGCTCCCTATTTCTCCTTTTTTCACCCAACGCTCCCTCACTTCAGCTGGATTACAAGGTAAAAGCATGTTACCTGTTTACAATAATACATTTAATGTATCTTCAAACATGGATACAAATTTACCCCGGTGATGGGCTGCCATGCCCCAACACAGTCTCATCGTCAATCTCCAAATGTGTGGCTGTCTGCATGTCCATCTGCATCTCTGGCGTTTTGGTTTTCTTTCCATCTGAAGCTGTTGCTGGCTTTTTATCTATGTTCAACTGTTTGACTTTGTTTTTGCGACTGTGTGAGGCCTGCCTTCCATCCATCAGCAGCTGTATGTGAGTATCCGTGTGCCACTTTTGAACAGGTAAGTGATAATTAAGTTTCTATACATATATTGACTTTCCTTTTTGTCATACAGATTCTCTGGAAACCATGATATCCTCAATCCCTGAAGGAGTATCCAGCTAAGAAGGGTTAGGTGCTCGGGCTCCGTCTGCATGTTTTTTTTTTTTTCACCCAACGCTCACTCACTTCACCTGGATTACAAGGTAAAAGCATGTTATCTGTTTACAATAATACATTTAATGTATCTTCAAAAAAAGGTACAAATTTACACTAGTGATGGGCTGCCTTGCCCCAAAACAGTCTTATTGTCAATCTCCAAATGTGTGGCTCTCTGCATGTCCATCTGCATCTCTGGCATTTTGGTTTTCTTTCCATCTGAAGCTGTGGCTGGATTTATATCTATGTTCAACTGTTTGACTTTCTTTTTGCAACTGTGTGAGGCCTGCTTTCTATCCATCAGCAGCTGTATGTATGTGAGTATCCGTATGCCACTGTGGAACAGGTAAGTGATAATTCAGTTTCTATCCATATGTGGACTTTCTTAGCTAAGAAGGGTTAGGTGCTCGGGCTCCCTTTTTCTCCCTTTTTCACCCAACGCTCCCTCACTTCACCTGGATTACAAGGTAAAAGCATGTTATCTGTTTACAATAATACATTTAATGTATCTTCAAACAAAGATACACATTTACACTGGTGATGGGCTGCCTTGCCCCAACACGGTCTCATCATCCATCTCTATCTATCTCTATCTATCTGAAACTGTGGCTGTTTTTTTATCTATGTACAACTGTTTGACTTTCTTTTTGCAACTGTGTGAGGCCTGCTTTCTATCCATCAGCAGCTGTATGTATGTGAGTATCCGTATGCCACTGTGGAACAGGTAAGTGATAATTCTGTTTCTATCCATATATGGACTTTCTTTTTTGTCATACAGGTTTTCAGGAACCCATGATATCCTCAATCCCTAAAAGTGTATCCATCTAAGAAGGGTTAGGTGCTCCGTCTCATTCTGCATTTTTTTTTTTACCCAACGCTCACTTCCTTCAGCTGGATTACAAGGTAAAAGCATGTTATCTGTTTACAATAATACATTTAATGTATCTTCAAACATAGATACAAATTTTCACTGGTGATCGGCTGCCTTGCCCCAACACAGTCTCATCATCAATTTCCAAATGTGTGGCTGTCTTCATGTCCATCTGCATCTCTGGTTGTTTGGTTTTCTTTCTTTGTGAAACTGTGGCTGGCTTTTTATCTATGTTCAACTGTTTGACTTCATTTTGCAACTGTGTGAGGCCTGCTTTCTATCCATCAGCAGCTGTATGTATGTGAGTATCCGTGTCCCACTATGGAACAGGTAAGTGATAATTCAGTTTCTTTACATATATTGACTTTCTTTTTTGTCATACAGGTTCTCTGGAATCCCTGATGTCCTCAATCCCTGAAAGTGTATCCATCTAAGAAGGGTTAAGTGCTGCGGTTTCCTCTGCATTCCTTTTTTCACCCAATGCTCACTCACTTCAGCTGGATTACAAGGTAAAAGCATGTTACCTGTTTACAATAATACATTTAATGTATCTTCAAACAAAGATACAAATTTACTGCGGTGATGGGCTGCCTTGTCCCAACACAGTCTCATCATCCATCTCCAAATGTGTGGCTCTCTGCATGTCCATCTGCATCTCTGGCTGTTTGATTTTCTTTCCATCTGAAGCTGTGGCTGGATTTTTATCTATGTTCAACTGTTTGACATTTTTTTTGCAACTGTGTTAGGTCTGCTTTCTATCCATCAGCAGCTGTATGTATGTGAGTATCCGTATGCCACTGTGGAACAGGTAAGTGATAATTCTGTTTCTATACATATATTGACTTTCTTTTTTGTCATACAGGTTCTCAGGAATCCCTGATATCCTCAATCCTTGAAAGTGTATCCATCTAAGAAGGGTTAGGTGCTCCGTCTCATTCTGCATTTTTTTTTACCCAACGCTCACTTGCTTCAGCTGGATTACAAGGTAAAAGCACGTTATCTGTTTACAATAATACATTTAATGTATCTTCAAACATAGATACAAATTTTCACTGGTGATCGGCTGCCTTGCCCCAACACAGTCTCATCATCAATTTCCAAATGTGTGGCTGTCTTCATGTCCATCTGCATCTCTGGTTGTTTGGTTTTCTTTCTTTGTGAAACTGTGGCTGGCTTTTTATCTATGTTCAACTGTTTGACTTCATTTTGCAACTGTGTGAGGCCTGCTTTCTATCCATCAGCAGCTGTATGTATGTGAGTATCCGTGTCCCACTGTGGAACAGGTAAGTGATAATTCAGTTTCTTTACATATATTGACTTTCTTTTTTGTCATACAGGTTCTCTGGAATCCCTGATGTCCTCAATCACTGAAAGTGTATCCATCTTAGAAGGGTTAAGTGCTGCGGTTTCCTCTGCATTCCTTTTTTCACCCAATGCTCACTCACTTCAGCTGGATTACAAGGTAAAAGCATGTTACCTGTTTACAATAATACATTTAATGTATCTTCAAACAAAGATACAAATTTACTGCGGTGATGGGCTGCCTTGTCCCAACACAGTCTCATCATCCATCTCCAAATGTGTGGCTGTCTTCATGTCCATCTGCATCTCTGGCTGTTTGGTTTTCTTTCTATCTGAAACTGTGGCTGGCTTTTTATCTATGTACAACTGTTTGACTTCATTTTGCAACTGTGTGAGGCCTGCTTTCTATCCATCAGCAGCTGTATGTATGTGAGAATCCGTATGCCACTGTAGAACAGGTAAGTGATAATTCAGTTTCTATCCATATATGGACTTTCTTTTTTGTCATACAGGTTCTCGGGAATCCCTGATATCCTCAATCCTTGAAGGTGTATCCATCTAAGAAGGGTTAGGTGCTCCGGCTCCTTCTGCATTCCTTTTTTCACCCAACGCTCACTCACTTCAGCTGGATTACAAGGTAAATGCATGTTACCTGTTTACAATAATACACTTAATGTATCTTCAAACATAGATACAAATTTACACTGGTGATGGGCTGCCTTGCCCCAACACAGTGCCATCATCAATCTCCAGATATGTGGCTGTCTGCATGTCCATCCTCATCTCTGGCTTTTTGGTTTTCTTTCCATCTGAAGCTGTGGATGGCTTTTTATCTATGTTCAACTGTTTGACATTGTTTTTGCAACTGTGTTAGGTCTGCTTTCTATCCATCAGCAGCTGTATGTATGTGAGTATCCGTATGCCACTGTGGAACAGGTAAGTGATAATTCAGTTTCTATACATATATTGACTTTCTTTTTTGTCATACAGGTTCTCAGGAATCCCTGATATCCTCAATCCCTGAAAGTGTATCCATCTAAGAAGGGTTAGGTGCTGCGGTTTCCTCTGCATTCCTTTTTTCACCCAATGCTCACTCACTTCAGCTGGATTACAAGGTAAAAGCATGTTACCTGTTTACAATAATACATTTAATGTATCTTCAAACATAGATACAAATTTACACCGGTCATGGGCTGCCTTGCCCCAACACAGTCTCATCATCCATCTCCAAATGTGTGGCTGTCTGCATGTCAATCTGCATCTCTGGCGTTTTGGTATTCTTTTCATCTGAAGCTGTTGCTGGCTTTTTATCTATGTTCAACTGTTTGACTTTCTTTTTGCAACTGTGTGAGGCCTGCCTTCCATCCATCAGCAGCTGTATGTTTGTGAGTATCCGTATGCCACTGTGGAATAGGTAAATGATAATTAAGTTTCTATACATATATTGACTTTCCTTTTTGTCATACAGATTCTCTGGAACCCATGATATCCTCAATCCCTGAAGGTGTATCCATCTAAGAAGGGTTAGGTGCTCCGGCTCCTTCTGCATTCCTTTTTTCACCCAACGCTCACTCACTTCAGCTGGATTACAAGGTAAAAGCATGTTACCTGTTTACAATAATACATTTAATGTATCTTCAAACATAGATACAAATTTACACTGGTGATGGGCTGCCTTGCACCAACACAGTGTCATCATCAATCTCCAGATATGTGGCTGTCTGCATGTCCATCTGCATCTCTGGCGTTTTGGTTTTCTTTCCATCTGATCTGATCTATGTTCAACTGTTTGACTTTCTTTTTTTTAACTGTGTGAGGCCTGCCTTCCATCCATCAGCAGCTGTATGTATGTGAGTATCCGTATGCCACTGTGGAACAGGTAAGTGATTTTTCTGTTTCTATACATATACTGACTTTCTTTTTTATCATACAGGTTTTCAGGAACCCATGATATTCTCAATCCCTGAAGTTGTATCCAGCTAAGACGGGTTAGGTGCTCGGGCTTTTTGGTTTTCTTTCCATCTGAAGCTGTGGCTGGCTTTTTATCTATGTTCAACTGTTTGACTTTCTTTTTGCAACTGTGTGAGGTCTGCTTTCTATCCATTAGCAGCTGTATGTATGTGAGTATCCGTATGCCACCGTGGAACAGGTAAGTGATAATTCACTTTCTTTACATATATTGACTTTCTTTTTTGTCATACAGGTTCTCTGGAATCCCTGATATCCTTAATCCCTGAAAGTGTATCCAGCTAAGAAGTGTTAGGTGCTCCGGCTCCCTCTGCATTCCGTTTTTCACCCAACTCTCACTCACTTTAGCTGAATTAAAAGGTAAAAGCATGTTACCTGTTTACAATAATACATTTAATGTATCTTCAAACATAGATACAAATTTACACTGGTGATGGGCTGCCTTGACCCAACACAGTCTTCATCAATCTCCAAATGTGTGGCTGTCTTCATGTCCATCTGCATCTCAGGTTGTTTGGTTTTCTTTCTTTGTGAAACTGTGGCTGGCTTTTTATCTATGTTCAACTGTTTGACTTCATTTTGCAACTGTGTGAGGCCTGCTTTCTATCCATCAGCAGCTGTATGTATGTGAGTATCTGTGTGCCACTGTGGAACAGGTAAGTGATAATTCAGTTTCTTTACATATATTGACTTTCTTTTTTGTCATACAGGTTCTCTGGAATCCCTGATGTCCTCAATCCCTGAAAGTGCATCCATCTAAGAAGGGTTAGGTGCTGCGGCTTCCTCTGCATTCGTTTTTTCACCCAATGCTCACTCACTTCAGCTGGATTACAAAGTAAAAGCATGTAACCTGTTTACAATAATACATTTAATGTATCTTCAAACATAGATACAAATTTACCACAGTGATGGGCTGCCTTGCCCCAACACAGTCTCATCATCAATTTCCAAATGTGTCGCTGTCTTCATGTCCATCTACATCTCTGGCGTTTTGGTTTTCTTTCCATCTGAAGGTGTGGCTGGCTTTTTATCTATGTTCAACTGTTTGACTTTCTTTTTGCAACTGTGTGAGGCCTGCCTTCCATCCATCAGCAGCTGTATGTGAGTATCCGTGTGCCACTGTGGAATAGGTAAATGATAATTAAGTTTCTATACATATATTGACTTTCCTTTTTGTCATACAGATTCTCTGGAACCCATGATATCCTCAATCCCTGAAGGTGTATCCAGCTAAGACGGGTTAGGTGCTCGGGCTCCCTATTTCTCCTTTTTTCACCCAACGCTCCCTCACTTCAGCTGGATTACAAGGTAAAAGCATGTTACCTGTTTACAATAATACATTTAATGTATCTTCAAACATGGATACAAATTTACCCCGGTGATGGGCTGCCATGCCCCAACACAGTCTCATCGTCAATCTCCAAATGTGTGGCTGTCTGCATGTCCATCTGCATCTCTGGCGTTTTGGTTTTCTTTCCATCTGAAGCTGTTGCTGGCTTTTTATCTATGTTCAACTGTTTGACTTTGTTTTTGCGACTGTGTGAGGCCTGCCTTCCATCCATCAGCAGCTGTATGTGAGTATCCGTGTGCCACTTTTGAACAGGTAAGTGATAATTAAGTTTCTATACATATATTGACTTTCCTTTTTGTCATACAGATTCTCTGGAAACCATGATATCCTCAATCCCTGAAGGAGTATCCAGCTAAGAAGGGTTAGGTGCTCGGGCTCCGTCTGCATGTTTTTTTTTTTTTCACCCAACGCTCACTCACTTCACCTGGATTACAAGGTAAAAGCATGTTATCTGTTTACAATAATACATTTAATGTATCTTCAAAAAAAGGTACAAATTTACACTAGTGATGGGCTGCCTTGCCCCAAAACAGTCTTATTGTCAATCTCCAAATGTGTGGCTCTCTGCATGTCCATCTGCATCTCTGGCATTTTGGTTTTCTTTCCATCTGAAGCTGTGGCTGGATTTATATCTATGTTCAACTGTTTGACTTTCTTTTTGCAACTGTGTGAGGCCTGCTTTCTATCCATCAGCAGCTGTATGTATGTGAGTATCCGTATGCCACTGTGGAACAGGTAAGTGATAATTCAGTTTCTATCCATATGTGGACTTTCTTAGCTAAGAAGGGTTAGGTGCTCGGGCTCCCTTTTTCTCCCTTTTTCACCCAACGCTCCCTCACTTCACCTGGATTACAAGGTAAAAGCATGTTATCTGTTTACAATAATACATTTAATGTATCTTCAAACAAAGATACACATTTACACTGGTGATGGGCTGCCTTGCCCCAACACGGTCTCATCATCCATCTCTATCTATCTCTATCTATCTGAAACTGTGGCTGTTTTTTTATCTATGTACAACTGTTTGACTTTCTTTTTGCAACTGTGTGAGGCCTGCTTTCTATCCATCAGCAGCTGTATGTATGTGAGTATCCGTATGCCACTGTGGAACAGGTAAGTGATAATTCTGTTTCTATCCATATATGGACTTTCTTTTTTGTCATACAGGTTTTCAGGAACCCATGATATCCTCAATCCCTAAAAGTGTATCCATCTAAGAAGGGTTAGGTGCTCCGTCTCATTCTGCATTTTTTTTTTTACCCAACGCTCACTTCCTTCAGCTGGATTACAAGGTAAAAGCATGTTATCTGTTTACAATAATACATTTAATGTATCTTCAAACATAGATACAAATTTTCACTGGTGATCGGCTGCCTTGCCCCAACACAGTCTCATCATCAATTTCCAAATGTGTGGCTGTCTTCATGTCCATCTGCATCTCTGGTTGTTTGGTTTTCTTTCTTTGTGAAACTGTGGCTGGCTTTTTATCTATGTTCAACTGTTTGACTTCATTTTGCAACTGTGTGAGGCCTGCTTTCTATCCATCAGCAGCTGTATGTATGTGAGTATCCGTGTCCCACTATGGAACAGGTAAGTGATAATTCAGTTTCTTTACATATATTGACTTTCTTTTTTGTCATACAGGTTCTCTGGAATCCCTGATGTCCTCAATCCCTGAAAGTGTATCCATCTAAGAAGGGTTAAGTGCTGCGGTTTCCTCTGCATTCCTTTTTTCACCCAATGCTCACTCACTTCAGCTGGATTACAAGGTAAAAGCATGTTACCTGTTTACAATAATACATTTAATGTATCTTCAAACAAAGATACAAATTTACTGCGGTGATGGGCTGCCTTGTCCCAACACAGTCTCATCATCCATCTCCAAATGTGTGGCTCTCTGCATGTCCATCTGCATCTCTGGCTGTTTGATTTTCTTTCCATCTGAAGCTGTGGCTGGATTTTTATCTATGTTCAACTGTTTGACATTTTTTTTGCAACTGTGTTAGGTCTGCTTTCTATCCATCAGCAGCTGTATGTATGTGAGTATCCGTATGCCACTGTGGAACAGGTAAGTGATAATTCTGTTTCTATACATATATTGACTTTCTTTTTTGTCATACAGGTTCTCAGGAATCCCTGATATCCTCAATCCTTGAAAGTGTATCCATCTAAGAAGGGTTAGGTGCTCCGTCTCATTCTGCATTTTTTTTTACCCAACGCTCACTTGCTTCAGCTGGATTACAAGGTAAAAGCATGTTATCTGTTTACAATAATACATTTAATGTATCTTCAAACATAGATACAAATTTTCACTGGTGATCGGCTGCCTTGCCCCAACACAGTCTCATCATCAATTTCCAAATGTGTGGCTGTCTTCATGTCCATCTGCATCTCTGGTTGTTTGGTTTTCTTTCTTTGTGAAACTGTGGCTGGCTTTTTATCTATGTTCAACTGTTTGACTTCATTTTGCAACTGTGTGAGGCCTGCTTTCTATCCATCAGCAGCTGTATGTATGTGAGTATCCGTGTCCCACTGTGGAACAGGTAAGTGATAATTCAGTTTCTTTACATATATTGACTTTCTTTTTTGTCATACAGGTTCTCTGGAATCCCTGATGTCCTCAATCACTGAAAGTGTATCCATCTTAGAAGGGTTAAGTGCTGCGGTTTCCTCTGCATTCCTTTTTTCACCCAATGCTCACTCACTTCAGCTGGATTACAAGGTAAAAGCATGTTACCTGTTTACAATAATACATTTAATGTATCTTCAAACAAAGATACAAATTTACTGCGGTGATGGGCTGCCTTGTCCCAACACAGTCTCATCATCCATCTCCAAATGTGTGGCTGTCTTCATGTCCATCTGCATCTCTGGCTGTTTGGTTTTCTTTCTATCTGAAACTGTGGCTGGCTTTTTATCTATGTACAACTGTTTGACTTCATTTTGCAACTGTGTGAGGCCTGCTTTCTATCCATCAGCAGCTGTATGTATGTGAGAATCCGTATGCCACTGTAGAACAGGTAAGTGATAATTCAGTTTCTATCCATATATGGACTTTCTTTTTTGTCATACAGGTTCTCGGGAATCCCTGATATCCTCAATCCTTGAAGGTGTATCCATCTAAGAAGGGTTAGGTGCTCCGGCTCCTTCTGCATTCCTTTTTTCACCCAACGCTCACTCACTTCAGCTGGATTACAAGGTAAAAGCATGTTACCTGTTTACAATAATACACTTAATGTATCTTCAAACATAGATACAAATTTACACTGGTGATGGGCTGCCTTGCCCCAACACAGTGCCATCATCAATCTCCAGATATGTGGCTGTCTGCATGTCCATCCTCATCTCTGGCTTTTTGGTTTTCTTTCCATCTGAAGCTGTGGATGGCTTTTTATCTATGTTCAACTGTTTGACATTGTTTTTGCAACTGTGTTAGGTCTGCTTTCTATCCATCAGCAGCTGTATGTATGTGAGTATCCGTATGCCACTGTGGAACAGGTAAGTGATAATTCAGTTTCTATACATATATTGACTTTCTTTTTTGTCATACAGGTTCTCAGGAATCCCTGATATCCTCAATCCCTGAAAGTGTATCCATCTAAGAAGGGTTAGGTGCTGCGGTTTCCTCTGCATTCCTTTTTTCACCCAATGCTCACTCACTTCAGCTGGATTACAAGGTAAAAGCATGTTACCTGTTTACAATAATACATTTAATGTATCTTCAAACATAGATACAAATTTACACCGGTCATGGGCTGCCTTGCCCCAACACAGTCTCATCATCCATCTCCAAATGTGTGGCTGTCTGCATGTCAATCTGCATCTCTGGCGTTTTGGTATTCTTTTCATCTGAAGCTGTTGCTGGCTTTTTATCTATGTTCAACTGTTTGACTTTCTTTTTGCAACTGTGTGAGGCCTGCCTTCCATCCATCAGCAGCTGTATGTTTGTGAGTATCCGTATGCCACTGTGGAATAGGTAAATGATAATTAAGTTTCTATACATATATTGACTTTCCTTTTTGTCATACAGATTCTCTGGAACCCATGATATCCTCAATCCCTGAAGGTGTATCCATCTAAGAAGGGTTAGGTGCTCCGGCTCCTTCTGCATTCCTTTTTTCACCCAACGCTCACTCACTTCAGCTGGATTACAAGGTAAAAGCATGTTACCTGTTTACAATAATACATTTAATGTATCTTCAAACATAGATACAAATTTACACTGGTGATGGGCTGCCTTGCACCAACACAGTGTCATCATCAATCTCCAGATATGTGGCTGTCTGCATGTCCATCTGCATCTCTGGCGTTTTGGTTTTCTTTCCATCTGATCTGATCTATGTTCAACTGTTTGACTTTCTTTTTTTTAACTGTGTGAGGCCTGCCTTCCATCCATCAGCAGCTGTATGTATGTGAGTATCCGTATGCCACTGTGGAACAGGTAAGTGATTTTTCTGTTTCTATACATATACTGACTTTCTTTTTTATCATACAGGTTTTCAGGAACCCATGATATTCTCAATCCCTGAAGTTGTATCCAGCTAAGACGGGTTAGGTGCTCGGGCTTTTTGGTTTTCTTTCCATCTGAAGCTGTGGCTGGCTTTTTATCTATGTTCAACTGTTTGACTTTCTTTTTGCAACTGTGTGAGGTCTGCTTTCTATCCATTAGCAGCTGTATGTATGTGAGTATCCGTATGCCACCGTGGAACAGGTAAGTGATAATTCACTTTCTTTACATATATTGACTTTCTTTTTTGTCATACAGGTTCTCTGGAATCCCTGATATCCTTAATCCCTGAAAGTGTATCCAGCTAAGAAGTGTTAGGTGCTCCGGCTCCCTCTGCATTCCGTTTTTCACCCAACTCTCACTCACTTTAGCTGAATTAAAAGGTAAAAGCATGTTACCTGTTTACAATAATACATTTAATGTATCTTCAAACATAGATACAAATTTACACTGGTGATGGGCTGCCTTGACCCAACACAGTCTTCATCAATCTCCAAATGTGTGGCTGTCTTCATGTCCATCTGCATCTCAGGTTGTTTGGTTTTCTTTCTTTGTGAAACTGTGGCTGGCTTTTTATCTATGTTCAACTGTTTGACTTCATTTTGCAACTGTGTGAGGCCTGCTTTCTATCCATCAGCAGCTGTATGTATGTGAGTATCTGTGTGCCACTGTGGAACAGGTAAGTGATAATTCAGTTTCTTTACATATATTGACTTTCTTTTTTGTCATACAGGTTCTCTGGAATCCCTGATGTCCTCAATCCCTGAAAGTGCATCCATCTAAGAAGGGTTAGGTGCTGCGGCTTCCTCTGCATTCGTTTTTTCACCCAATGCTCACTCACTTCAGCTGGATTACAAAGTAAAAGCATGTAACCTGTTTACAATAATACATTTAATGTATCTTCAAACATAGATACAAATTTACCACAGTGATGGGCTGCCTTGCCCCAACACAGTCTCATCATCCATCTTCAAATGTGTGGCTGTCTTCATATCCATCTTCATCTCTGGCGTTTTGGTTTCTTTCCATCTGATCTGATCTATGTTCAACTGTTTGACTTTCTTTTTGTAACTGTATGAGGCCTGCCTTCCATCCATCAGCAGCTGTACGTATGTGAGTATCCGTATGCCACTGTGGAACAGGTAAGTGATTATTCTGTTTCTATACATGTACTGACTTTCTTTTGTCATACAGGTTTTCAGGAACCCATGATATCCTCAATCCCTGAAGGTTTGTCCATCTAAGAAGGGTTAGATTCTCCGGCTCCTTCTGCATTCCTTTTTTTACCCAACTCTCACTCACTTCAGCTGGATTACAAGGTAAAAGCATGTTATCTGTTTACAATAATACATTTAATGTATCTTCAAACATACATGAAAATTCACATTGATGGGCTGCATTGCCCCAACACAGTCTCATCATCCATCTCCAAATGTGTCGCTGTCTGCATGTCCATCTGCATCTCTGACCTTTTGGTTTTCTTTCTATCTGAAGCTCTGGCTGGCTTTTTATCTATGTTCAACTGTTTGACTTTCTTTTTGCAACTGTGTGACTTTGACTTTGACTTTCTTTTTGCAACTGCCTTCCATCCATCAGCAGTTGTATGTGAGTATCCGTGTGCCACTGTGGAATAGGTAAATGATAATTAAGTTTCTATACATATATTGACTTTCCTTTTTATCATACAGATTCTCTGGAACCCATGATATCCTCAATCCCTGAAGGTGTATCCATCTAAGAAGGGTTAGGTGCTCCGGCTCCTTCTGCATTCCTTTTTTCACCCAACGCTCACTCACTTCAGCTGGATTACAAGGTAAAAGCATGTTACCTGTTTACAATAATACATTTAATGTATCTTCAAACATAGATACAAATTTACACTGGTGATGGGCTGCCTTGCCCCAACACAGTGTCGTCATCAATCTCCAGATATGTGTCTGTCTGCATGTCCGTCTGCATCTCTGGTGTTTTGGTTTTCTTTCCGTCTGATCTGATCTATGTTTAACTGTTTGACTTTCTTTTTGTAACTGTATGAGGCCTGCCTTCCATCCATCAGCAGCTGTATGTATGTGAGTATCCGTATGCCACTGTGGAACAGGTAAGTGATTATTCTGTTTCTATACATATACTGACTTTCTTTTTTGTCATACAGGTTATCAGGAACCCATGATATCCTCAATCCCTGAAGTTGTATCCAGCTTAGACGGGTTATGTGGTCGGGCTCCCTATTTCTCCTTTTTTCACCCAACACTCCCTCACTTCAGCTGGATTACAAGGTAAAAGCATGTTATCTGTTTACAGTAATACATTTAATGTATCTTCAAACATAGATACAAATTTACACTGGTGATGGGCTGCCTTGCCCCAACACAGTCTTATCATCCATCTCCAAATGTGTGGCTGTCTGCATGTCCATCTGCATCTCTGGCATTTTGGTTTTCTTTTCATCTGAAGCTGTTGTTGGCTTTTTATCTATGTTCAACTGTTTGACTTTCTCTTTGCAACTGTGTGAGGCCTGCTTTCTATCCATCAGCAGCTGTATGTATTTGGGTATCCGTGTGCCACTGTGGAACAGGTAAGTGATAATTCAGTTTCTATACATATATTGAATTTCTTTTTTGTCATACAGGTTTTCAGGAACCCATGATTTCCTCAATCCCTGAAGGTGTATCCAGCTAAGAAGGGTTAGGTGCTCCGGCTCCTTCTGCATTCCTTTTTTCACCCAACGCTCACTCACTTCAGCTGGATTACAAGGTAAAAGCATGTTACCTGTTTACAATAATACATTTAATGTATCTTCAAACATAGATTCAAATTTACACTAGAGATGGGCTGCCTTGCCCCAACACAGTGTCATCATCAATCTCCAGATATGTGGTTGTCTGCATGTCCATCTGCATCTCTGGCTTTTTGGTTTTCTTTCCATCTGAAGCTGTGGCTGGCTTTTTATCTATGTTCAACTGTTTGACTTTCTCTTTGCAACTGTGTGAGGCCTGCTTTCTATCCATCAGCAGCTGTATGTATTTGGGTATCCGTGTGCCACTGTGGAACAGGTAAGTGATAATTAAGTTTCTATACATAAATTGACTTTCTTTTTTGTCATACAGGTTCTCTGGAATCCCTGATGTCCTCAATCCCTGAAAGTGTATCCATCTAAGAAGGGTTAGGTGCTCCGGTTTCTTCTGCATTCCTTTTTTCACCCAATGCTCACTCACTTCAGCTGGATTACAAGGTAAAAGCATGTTACCTGTTTACAATAATACATTTAATGTATCTTCAAACATAGATACAAATTTACACTGGTGATGGGCTGCCTTGCCCGAACACAGTCTCATCATCCATCTCCAAATGTGTGGCTGTCTGCATGTCCATCTGCATCTCTGACTTTTTGGTTTTCTTTCAATCTGAAGCTGTGGCTGGCTTTTTATCTATGTTCAACTGTTTGACTTTCTTTTTGCAACTGTGTGAGGCCTGCCTTCCATCCATCAGCAGCTGTATGTGAGTATCCGTGTGCCACTGTGGAACAGGTAAGTGATTTTTCTGTTTCTATACATATATTGACTTTCTTTTTTGTCATACAGGTTTTCAGGAACCCATGATTTCCTCAATCCCTGAAGGTTTATCCATCTAAGAAGGGTTAGATGCTCCAGCTCCTTCTGCATTACTTTTTTTACCCAACTCTCACTCACTTCAGCTGGATTACAAGGTAAAAGCATGTTACCTGTTTACAATAATACATTTAATGTATCTTCAAACATGAATACAAATTTTCAGTGGTGATGGGCTGCCTTGTTCCAACACAGTCTCATCATCAATCTCCAGATATGTGGCTGTATGCTTGTCCATCCTCATCTCAGGCTTTATGGTTTTGTTTCCATCTGATCTGATCTATGTTCAACTTTTTGACTTTTTTTGCAACTGTGTGAGGCCTGCTTTCTACCCATCAGCAGCTGTATGTATGTGAGCATCCGTATGCTACTGTGGATAAGGTAAGTGATAATTCAGTTTCTCTACATATATTGACTTTCTTTTTTATCATACAGGCTCTCGGAAAAGGTGCTCCGGCTCCCTCTGCATTAACTTATTCACCCAATGCTCACTCACTTCAGCTGGATTACAAGGTAAAAGCATGATATCCGTTTACAATAATACATTTAATGTATCGTCAAACATGGATACAAATTTACACTGGTGATGGGCTGCCTTGCCCCAACACAGTCTCATCATCCATCTCCAAATGTGTGGCTGTCTGCATGTCCATCTGCATCTCTGACTTTTTGGTTTTCTTTCTATCTGAAGCTGTGGCTGGCTTTTTATCTATGTTCAACTGTTTGACTTTCTTTTTGCAACTGTGTGAGGCCTGCTTTCTATCCATCAGCAGCTGTATGTATGTGAGTATCCGTGTGCCACTGTGAAACAGGTAAGTGATTATTCTGTTTCTATACATATATTGACTTTCTTTTTTATCATATAGATTCTCTGGAACCCATGATATCCTCAATCCCTGAAGGTGTATCCATCTAAGAAGGGTTAGGTGCTCCGGCTCCTGCATTCCTTTTTTCACCCAACGCTCACTCACTTCAGCTGGATTACAAGGTAAAAGCATGTTACCTGTTTACAATAATACACTTAATGTATCGTCAAACATAGATACAAATTTACACTGGTGATGGGCTGCCTTGCCCCAACACAGTCTCATCATCCATCTCCAAATGTGTTGCTGTCTGCATGTCCATCTGCATCTCTGGCTGTTTGGTTTTCTTTCCATCTGAAGCTGTGGCTGGCTTTTTATCTATGTTCAACTGTTTGACATTTTTTTTGCAACTGTGTGAGGTCTGCTTTCTATCCATCAGCAGCTGTATGTTTGTGAGTATCCGTGTGCCACTGTGGAACAGATAAGTGATAATTCAGTTTCTATACATATATTGACTTTCTTTTTTATCATAAAGGTTTTCAGGAACCCATGATTTCCTCAATCCCTGAAAGTGTATCCATCTAAGAAGGGTTAGGTGCTGCGGCTTCCTCTGCATTCCTTTTTTTACCCAACGCTCACTCACTTCAGCTGGATTACAAGGTAAAAGCATGTTATCTGTTTACAATAATACATTTAATGTATCGTCAAACATAGATACAAATTTACACCTGTGATGGGCTGCCTTGCCCCAACACAGTCTCATCATCCATCTCCAAATGTGTGGCTGTCTGCATGTCCATCTGCATCTCTGACTTTTTGGTTTTCTTTCTATCTGAAGCTGTGGCTGGCTTTTTATCTATGTTCAACTGTTTGACTTTCTTTTTGCAACTGTGTGAGGCCTGCTTTCTATCCATCAGGAGCTGTATGTATGTGAGTATCAGTGTGCCACTTTGGAATAGGTAAGTGATTATTCTGTTTCTATACATATATTGACTTTCTTTTTTGTCATACAGGTTTTCAGGAACCCATGATTTCCTCAATCCCTGAAGGTTTATCCGTCTAAAAAGGGTTAGATGCTCCGGCTCCTTCTGCATTCCTTTTTTCACCCAATGCTCACTCACTTCAGCTGGATTACAAGGTAAAAGCATGTTACCTGTTTACAATAATACATTTAATGTATCTTCAAACAATGATACAAATTTACACCGGTGATGGGCTGCCTTGCCCCAACACAGTCTCATCATCCATCTCCAAATGTGTGGCTGTCTGCATGTCAATCTGCATCTCTGGCGTTTTGGTATTCTTTCCATCTGAAGCTGTTGCTGGCTTTTTATCTATGTTCAACTGTTTGACATTGTTTTTGCAACTGTGTTAGGTCTGCTTTCTATCCATCAGCAGCTGTATGTATGTGAGTATCCGTGTGCCACTGTGGAACAGGTAAGTGATAATTCAGTTTCTATACATATATTGACTTTCTTTTTTGTCATACAGGTTCTCAGGAATCCCTGATATCCTCAATCCCTGAAAGTGTATCCAGCTAAGAAGGGTTAGGTGCTGCGGTTTCCTCTGCATTCCTTTTTTCACCCAATGCTCACTCACTTCAGCTGGATTACAAGGTAAAAGCATGTTACCTGTTTACAATAATACACTTAATGTATCTTCAAACATAGATACAAATTTACACTGGTGATGGGCTGCTTTTCCCCAACACAGTCTCATCATCCATCTCCAAATGTGTGGCTCTCTGCATGTCCATCTGCATCTCTGGCTGTTTGGTTTTCTTTCCATCTGAAGCTTTGGCTGTCTTTTTATCTATGTTCAACTGTTTGACATTTTTTTTGCAACTGTGTTAGGTCTGCTTTCTATCCATCAGCAGCTGTATGTATGTGAGTATCCGTATGCCACTGTGGAACAGGTAAGTGATAATTCTGTTTCTATACATATATTGACTTTCTTTTTTGTCATACAGGTTCTCTGGAATCCCTGATGTCCTCAATCCCTGAAAGTGTATCCATCTAAGAAGGGTTAGGTGCTGCGGTTTCCTCTGCATTCCTTTTTTCACCCAATGCTCACTCACTTCAGCTGGATTACAAGGTAAAAGCATGTTAGCTGTTTACAATAATACATTTAATGTATCTTCAAACATAGATACAAATTTACACCGGTGATGGGCTGCCTTGCCCCAACACAGTCTCATCATCCATCTCCAAATGTGTGGCTGTCTGCATGTCAATCTGCATCTCTGGCGTTTTGGTATTCTTTTCATCTGAAGCTGTTGCTGGCTTTTTATCTATGTTCAACTGTTTGACTTTCTTTTTGCAACTGTGTGAGGCCTGCCTTCCATCCATCAGCAGCTGTATGTTTGTGAGTATCCGTGTGCCACTGTGGAATAGGTAAATGATAATTCAGTTTCTATACATATATTGACTTTCCTTTTTGTCATACAGATTCTCTGGAACCCATGATATCCTCAATCCCTGAAGGTGTATCCATCTAAGAAGGGTTAGGTGCTCCGGCTCCTTCTGCATTCCTTTTTTCACCCAACGCTCACTCACTTCAGCTGGATTACAAGGTAAAAGCATGTTACCTGTTTACAATAATACATTTAATGTATCTTCAAAAATAGATACAAATTTACACTGGTGATGGGCTGCCTTGCCCCAACACAGTGTCATCATCAATCTCCAGATATGTGGCTGTCTGCATGTCCATCTGCATCTCTGGCGTTTTGGTTTTCTTTCCATCTGATCTGATCTATGTTCAACTGTTTGACATTTTTTTTGCAACTGTGTTAGGTCTGCTTTCTATCCATCAGCAGCTGTATGTATGTGAGTATCCGTATGCCACTGTGGAACAGGTAAGTGATAATTCTGTTTCTATACATATATTGACTTTCTTTTTTGTCATATAGGTTCTCAGGAATCCCTGATATCCTCAATCCTTGAAAGTGTATCCATCTAAGAAGGGTTAGGTGCTCCGTCTCATTCTGCATTTTTTTTTACCCAACGCTCACTTGCTTCAGCTGGATTACAAGGTAAAAGCATGTTATCTGTTTACAATAATACATTTAATGTATCTTCAAACATAGATACAAATTTTCACTGTTATCGGCTGCCTTGCCCCAACACAGTCTCATCATCAATTTCCAAATGTGTGGCTGTCTTCATGTCCATCTGCATCTCTGGTTGTTTGGTTTTCTTTCTTTGTGAAACTGTGGCTGGCTTTTTATCTATGTTCAACTGTTTGACTTCATTTTGCAACTGTGTGAGGCCTGCTTTCTATCCATCAGCAGCTGTATGTATGTGAGTATCCGTGTCCCACTGTGGAACAGGTAAGTGATAATTCAGTTTCTTTACATATATTGACTTACTTTTTTGTCATACAGGTTCTCTGGAATCCCTGATGTCCTCAATCCCTGAAAGTGTATCCATCTAAGAAGGGTTAAGTGCTGCGGTTTCCTCTGCATTCCTTTTTTCACCCAATGCTCACTCACTTCAGCTGGATTACAAGGTAAAAGCATGTTACCTGTTTACAATAATACATTTAATGTATCTTCAAACAAAGATACAAATTTACTGCGGTGATGGGCTGCCTTGTCCCAACACAGTCTCATCATCCATCTCCAAATGTGTGGCTCTCTGCATGTCCATCTGCATCTCTGGCTGTTTGATTTTCTTTCCATCTGAAGCTGTGGCTGGCTTTTTATCTATGTTCAACTGTTTGACATTTTTTTTGCAACTGTGTTAGGTCTGCTTTCTATCCATCAGCAGCTGTATGTATGTGAGTATCCGTATGCCACTGTGGAACAGGTAAGTGATAATTCAGTTTCTATACATATATTGACTTTCTTTTTTGTCATACAGGTTCTCTGGAATCCCTGATGTCCTCAGTCCCTGAAAGTGTATCCATCTAAGAAGGGTTAAGTGCTGCGGTTTCCTCTGCATTCCTTTTTTCACCCAATGCTCACTCACTTCAGCTGGATTACAAGGTAAAAGCATGTTATCTGTTTACAATAATACATTTAATGTATCTTCAAACATAGATACAAATTTACACTGGTGATGGGCTGCCTTGCCCTAACACAGTCTCATCATCCATCTCCAAATGTGTGGCTCTCTGCATGTCCATCTGCATCTCTGGCTGTTTGATTTTCTTTCCATCTGAAGCTGTGGCTGGCTTTTTATCTATGTTCAACTGTTTGACATTTTTTTTGCAACTGTGTTAGGTCTGCTTTCTATCCATCAGCAGCTGTATGTATGTGAGTATCCGTATGCCACTGTGGAACAGGTAAGTGATAATTCTGTTTCTATACATATATTGACTTTCTTTTTTGTCATACAGGTTCTCAGGAATCCCTGATATCCTCAATCCTTGAAAGTGTATCCATCTAAGAAGGGTTAGGTGCTCCGTCTCATTCTGCATTTTTTTTTACCCAACGCTCACTTGCTTCAGCTGGATTACAAGGTAAAAGCATGTTATCTGTTTACAATAATACATTTAATGTATCTTCAAACATAGATACAAATTTTCACTGGTGATCGGCTGCCTTGCCCCAACACAGTCTCATCATCAATTTCCAAATGTGTGGCTGTCTTCATGTCCATCTGCATCTCTGGTTGTTTGGTTTTCTTTCTTTGTGAAACTGTGGCTGGCTTTTTATCTATGTTCAACTGTTTGACTTCATTTTGCAACTGTGTGAGGCCTGCTTTCTATCCATCAGCAGCTGTATGTATGTGAGTATCCGTGTCCCACTGTGGAACAGGTAAGTGATAATTCAGTTTCTTTACATATATTGACTTTCTTTTTTGTCATACAGGTTCTCGGGAATCCCTGATATCCTCAATCCTTGAAGGTTTATCCATCTAAGAAGGGTTAGGTGCTCCGGCTCCTTCTGCATTCCTTTTTTCACCCAACGCTCACTCACTTCAGCTGGATTACAAGGTAAAAGCATGTTACCTGTTTACAATAATACACTTAATGTATCTTCAAACATAGATACAAATTTTCACTGGTGATGGGCTGCCTTGCCCCAACACAGTGTCATCATCAATCTCCAGATATGTGGCTGTCTGCATGTCCATCCTCATCTCTGGCTTTTTGGTTTTCTTTCCATCTGAAGCTGTGGATGGCTTTTTATCTATGTTCAACTGTTTGACATTGTTTTTGCAACTGTGTTAGGTCTGCTTTCTATCCATCAGCAGCTGTATGTATGTGAGTATCCGTATGCCACTGTGGAACAGGTAAGTGATAATTCAGTTTCTATACATATATTGACTTTCTTTTTTGTCATACAGGTTCTCAGGAATCCCTGATATCCTCAATCCCTGAAAGTGTATCCATCTAAGAAGGGTTAAGTGCTGCGGTTTCCTCTGCATTCCTTTTTTCACCCAATGCTCACTCACTTCAGCTGGATTACAAGGTAAAATCATGTTATCTGTTTACAATAATACATTTAATGTATCTTCAAACATAGATACAAATTTACACTGGTGATGGGCTGCCTTGCCCTAACACAGTCTCATCATCCATCTCCAAATGTGTGGCTCTCTGCATGTCCATCTGCATCTCTGGCTGTTTGATTTTCTTTCCTTCTGAAGCTGTTGCTGGCTTTTTATCTATGTTCAACTGTTTGACTTTCTTTTTGCAACTGTGTGAGGCCTGCCTTCCATCCATCAGCAGCTGTATGTTTGTGAGTATCCGTGTGCCACTGTGGAATAGGTAAATGATAATTAAGTTTCTATACATATATTGACTTTCCTTTTTGTCATACAGATTCTCTGGAACCCATGATATCCTCAATCCCTGAAGGTGTATCCATCTAAGAAGGGTTAGGTGCTCCGGCTCCTTCTGCATTCCTTTTTTCACCCAACGCTCACTCACTTCAGCTGGATTACAAGGTAAAAGCATGTTACCTGTTTACAATAATACATTTAATGTATCTTCAAACATAGATACAAATTTACACTGGTGATGGGCTGCCTTGCCCCAACACAGTGTCATCATCAATCTCCAGATATGTGGCTGTCTGCATGTCCATCTGCATCTCTGGCGTTTTGGTTTTCTTTCCATCTGATCTGATCTATGTTCAACTGTTTGACTTTCTTTTTGTAACTGTGTGAGGCCTGCCTTTCATCCATCAGCAGCTGTATGTATGTGAGTATCCGTATGCCACTGTGGAACAGGTAAGTGATTTTTCTGTTTCTATACATATACTGACTTTCTTTTTTATCATACAGGTTTTCAGGAACCCATGATATCCTCAATCCCTGAAGTTGTATCCAGCTAAGACGGGTTAGGTGCTCGGGCTTTTTGGTTTTCTTTCCATCTGAAGCTGTGGCTGGCTTTTTATCTATGTTCAACTGTTTGACTTTCTTTTTGCAACTGTGTGAGGCCTGCTTTCTATCCATCAGCAGCTGTATGTATTTGGGTATCCGTGTGCCACTGTGGAACAGGTAAGTGATAATTCAGTTTCTATACATATACTGACTTTCTTTTTTATCATACAGGTTTTCAGGAACCCATGATATCCTCAATCCCTGAAGTTGTATCCAGCTAAGACGGGTTAGGTGCTCGGGCTCCCTATTTCTCCTTTTTTCACCCAACGCTCCCTCACTTCAGCTGGATTACAAGGTAAAAGCATGTTATCTGTTTACAATAATACATTTAATGTATCTTCAAACATAGATACAAATTTACACTGGTGATGGGCTGCCTTTCCCCAACACAGTCTCATCATCAGTCTCCAAATGTGTGGCTGTCTGCATGTCCATCTGCATCTCTGGCGTTTTGGTTTTCTTTCCATCTGAAGCTGTTGCTGGCTTTTTATCTATGTACAACTGTTTGACTTCATTTTGCAACTGTGTGAGGCCTGCTTTCTATCCATCAGCAGCTGTATGTATGTGAGTATCCGTATGCCACTGTGGAACAGGTAAGTGATAATTCACTTTCTTTACATATATTGACTTTCTTTTTTGTCATACAGGTTCTCTGGAATCCCTGATATCCTCAATCCCTGAAAGTGTTTCCAGCTAAGAAGTGTTAGGTGCTCCGGCTCCCTCTGCATTCCGTTTTTCACCCAACTCTCACTCACTTTAGCTGGATTAAAAGGTAAAAGCATGTTACCTGTTTACAATAATACATTTAATGTATCTTCAAACATAGATACAAATTTACACTGGTGATGGGCTGACTTGCCCCAACACAGTCTCATCATCCATCTCCAAATGTGTGGCTCTCTGCATGTCCATCTGCATCTCTGGCTGTTTGATTTTCTTTCCATCTGAAGCTGTGGCTGGCTTTTTATCTATGTTCAACTGTTTGACATTTTTTTTGCAACTGTGTTAGGTCTGCTTTCTATCCATCAGCAGCTGTATGTATGTGAGTATCCGTATGCCACTGTGGAACAGGTAAGTGATAATTCTGTTTCTATACATATATTGACTTTCTTTTTTGTCATATAGGTTCTCAGGAATCCCTGATATCCTCAATCCTTGAAAGTGTATCCATCTAAGAAGGGTTAGGTGCTCCGTCTCATTCTGCATTTTTTTTTACCCAACGCTCACTTGCTTCAGCTGGATTACAAGGTAAAAGCATGTTATCTGTTTACAATAATACATTTAATGTATCTTCAAACATAGATACAAATTTTCACTGTTATCGGCTGCCTTGCCCCAACACAGTCTCATCATCAATTTCCAAATGTGTGGCTGTCTTCATGTCCATCTGCATCTCTGGTTGTTTGGTTTTCTTTCTTTGTGAAACTGTGGCTGGCTTTTTATCTATGTTCAACTGTTTGACTTCATTTTGCAACTGTGTGAGGCCTGCTTTCTATCCATCAGCAGCTGTATGTATGTGAGTATCCGTGTCCCACTGTGGAACAGGTAAGTGATAATTCAGTTTCTTTACATATATTGACTTACTTTTTTGTCATACAGGTTCTCTGGAATCCCTGATGTCCTCAATCCCTGAAAGTGTATCCATCTAAGAAGGGTTAAGTGCTGCGGTTTCCTCTGCATTCCTTTTTTCACCCAATGCTCACTCACTTCAGCTGGATTACAAGGTAAAAGCATGTTACCTGTTTACAATAATACATTTAATGTATCTTCAAACAAAGATACAAATTTACTGCGGTGATGGGCTGCCTTGTCCCAACACAGTCTCATCATCCATCTCCAAATGTGTGGCTCTCTGCATGTCCATCTGCATCTCTGGCTGTTTGATTTTCTTTCCATCTGAAGCTGTGGCTGGCTTTTTATCTATGTTCAACTGTTTGACATTTTTTTTGCAACTGTGTTAGGTCTGCTTTCTATCCATCAGCAGCTGTATGTATGTGAGTATCCGTATGCCACTGTGGAACAGGTAAGTGATAATTCTGTTTCTATACATATATTGACTTTCTTTTTTGTCATACAGGTTCTCTGGAATCCCTGATGTCCTCAGTCCCTGAAAGTGTATCCATCTAAGAAGGGTTAAGTGCTGCGGTTTCCTCTGCATTCCTTTTTTCACCCAATGCTCACTCACTTCAGCTGGATTACAAGGTAAAAGCATGTTATCTGTTTACAATAATACATTTAATGTATCTTCAAACATAGATACAAATTTACACTGGTGATGGGCTGCCTTGCCCTAACACAGTCTCATCATCCATCTCCAAATGTGTGGCTCTCTGCATGTCCATCTGCATCTCTGGCTGTTTGATTTTCTTTCCATCTGAAGCTGTGGCTGGCTTTTTATCTATGTTCAACTGTTTGACATTTTTTTTGCAACTGTGTTAGGTCTGCTTTCTATCCATCAGCAGCTGTATGTATGTGAGTATCCGTATGCCACTGTGGAACAGGTAAGTGATAATTCTGTTTCTATACATATATTGACTTTCTTTTTTGTCATACAGGTTCTCAGGAATCCCTGATATCCTCAATCCTTGAAAGTGTATCCATCTAAGAAGGGTTAGGTGCTCCGTCTCATTCTGCATTTTTTTTTACCCAACGCTCACTTGCTTCAGCTGGATTACAAGGTAAAAGCATGTTATCTGTTTACAATAATACATTTAATGTATCTTCAAACATAGATACAAATTTTCACTGGTGATCGGCTGCCTTGCCCCAACACAGTCTCATCATCAATTTCCAAATGTGTGGCTGTCTTCATGTCCATCTGCATCTCTGGTTGTTTGGTTTTCTTTCTTTGTGAAACTGTGGCTGGCTTTTTATCTATGTTCAACTGTTTGACTTCATTTTGCAACTGTGTGAGGCCTGCTTTCTATCCATCAGCAGCTGTATGTATGTGAGTATCCGTGTCCCACTGTGGAACAGGTAATTGATAATTCAGTTTCTTTACATATATTGACTTTCTTTTTTGTCATACAGGTTCTCGGGAATCCCTGATATCCTCAATCCTTGAAGGTTTATCCATCTAAGAAGGGTTAGGTGCTCCGGCTCCTTCTGCATTCCTTTTTTCACCCAACGCTCACTCACTTCAGCTGGATTACAAGGTAAAAGCATGTTACCTGTTTACAATAATACACTTAATGTATCTTCAAACATAGATACAAATTTACACTGGTGATGGGCTGCCTTGCCCCAACACAGTGTCATCATCAATCTCCAGATATGTGGCTGTCTGCATGTCCATCCTCATCTCTGGCTTTTTGGTTTTCTTTCCATCTGAAGCTGTGGATGGCTTTTTATCTATGTTCAACTGTTTGACATTGTTTTTGCAACTGTGTTAGGTCTGCTTTCTATCCATCAGCAGCTGTATGTATGTGAGTATCCGTATGCCACTGTGGAACAGGTAAGTGATAATTCAGTTTCTATACATATATTGACTTTCTTTTTTGTCATACAGGTTCTCAGGAATCCCTGATATCCTCAATCCCTGAAAGTGTATCCATCTAAGAAGGGTTAAGTGCTGCGGTTTCCTCTGCATTCCTTTTTTCACCCAATGCTCACTCACTTCAGCTGGATAACAAGGTAAAAGCATGTTATCTGTTTACAATAATACATTTAATGTATCTTCAAACATAGATACAAATTTACACTGGTGATGGGCTGCCTTGCCCTAACACAGTCTCATCATCCATCTCCAAATGTGTGGCTCTCTGCATGTCCATCTGCATCTCTGGCTGTTTGATTTTCTTTCCATCTGAAGCTGTTGCTGGCTTTTTATCTATGTTCAACTGTTTGACTTTCTTTTTGCAACTGTGTGAGGCCTGCCTTCCATCCATCAGCAGCTGTATGTTTGTGAGTATCCGTGTGCCACTGTGGAATAGGTAAATGATAATTAAGTTTCTATACATATATTGACTTTCCTTTTTGTCATACAGATTCTCTGGAACCCATGATATCCTCAATCCCTGAAGGTGTATCCATC
Organism: Salminus brasiliensis; assembly: GCF_030463535.1. Taxonomy (NCBI): domain Eukaryota; kingdom Metazoa; phylum Chordata; class Actinopteri; order Characiformes; family Bryconidae; genus Salminus; species Salminus brasiliensis. The sequence continues at coordinate 18,940,395 of NC_132896.1, forward strand.
TAAGAAGGGTTAGGTGCTCCGGCTCCTTCTGCATTCCTTTTTTCACCCAACGCTCACTCACTTCAGCTGGATTACAAGGTAAAAGCATGTTACCTGTTTACAATAATACATTTAATGTATCTTCAAACATAGATACAAATTTACACTGGTGATGGGCTGCCTTGCCCCAACACAGTGTCATCATCAATCTCCAGATATGTGGCTGTCTGCATGTCCATCTGCATCTCTGGCGTTTTGGTTTTCTTTCCATCTGATCTGATCTATGTTCAACTGTTTGACTTTCTTTTTGTAACTGTGTGAGGCCTGCCTTCCATCCATCAGCAGCTGTATGTATGTGAGTATCCGTATGCCACTGTGGAACAGGTAAGTGATTTTTCTGTTTCTATACATATACTGACTTTCTTTTTTATCATACAGGTTTTCAGGAACCCATGATATCCTCAATCCCTGAAGTTGTATCCAGCTAAGACGGGTTAGGTGCTCGGGCTTTTTGGTTTTCTTTCCATCTGAAGCTGTGGCTGGCTTTTTATCTATGTTCAACTGTTTGACTTTCTTTTTGCAACTGTGTGAGGCCTGCTTTCTATCCATCAGCAGCTGTATGTATTTGGGTATCCGTGTGCCACTGTGGAACAGGTAAGTGATAATTCAGTTTCTATACATATATTGAATTTCTTTTTTGTCATACAGGTTTCCAGGAACCCATGATTTCCTCAATCCCTGAAGGTGTATCCAGCTAAGAAGGGTTAGGTGCTCCGGCTCCTTCTGCATTCCTTTTTTTGCCCAACGCTCACTCACTTCAGCTGGATTACAAGGTAAAAGTATGTTACCTGTTTACAATAATACATTTAATGTATCTTCAAACATAGATACAAATTTAAACTGGTGATGGGCTGCCTTGCCCCAACACAGTCTCATCATCCATCTCCAAATGTGTGGCTATCTGCATGTCCATCTGCATCTCTGACTTTTTGGTTTTCTTTCTATCTGAAGCTGTGGCTGGCTTTTTATCTATGTTCAACTGTTTGACTTTCTTTTTGCAACTGTGTGAGGCCTGCTTTCTATCCATCAGCAGCTGTATGTATTTGGGTATCCGTGTGCCACTGTGGAACAGGTAAGTGATTATTCTGTTTCTATACATATATTGACTTTCTTTTTTGTCATACAGGTTTTCAGGAACCCATGATTTCCTTAATCCCTGAAGGTTTATCCATCTAAGAAGGGTTAGATGCTCCAGCTCCTTCTGCATTCCTTTTTTTTACCCAACTCTCACTCACTTCAGCTGGATTACAAGGTAAAAGCATGTTATCCGTTTACAATAATACATTTAATGTATCTTCAAACATGGATACAAATTTACACTGGTAATGGGCTGCCTTGACCCAACACAGTCTCATCATCCATCTCCAAATGTGTGGCTGTCTGCATGTCCATCTGCATCTCTGGCGTTTTGGTTTTCGTTCCATCAGAAGCTGTGGCTGGCTTTTTATCTATGTTCAACTGTTTGACTTTCTTTTTGCAACTGTGTGAGGTCTGCTTTCTATCCATTAGCTCACTCACTTTAGCTGAATTAAAAGGTAAAAGCATATGTTACCTGTTTACAATAATACATTTAATGTATCTTCAAACATGGATACAAATTTACACTGGTGATGGGCTGCCTTGCCCCAACACAGTCTTCATCAATCTCCAAATGTGTGGCTGTCTTCATGTCCATCTGCATCTCAGGTTGTTTGGTTTTCTTGCTTTGTGAAACTGTGGCTGGCTTTTTATCTATGTTCAACTGTTTGACTTCATTTTGCAACTGTGTGAGGCCTGCTTTCTATCCATCAGCAGCTGTATGTATGTGAGTATCCGTGTCCCACTGTGGAACAGGTAAGTGATAATTCAGTTTCTTTATATATATTGACTTTCTTTTTTGTCATACAGGTTCTCTGGAATCCCTGATGTCCTCAATCCCTGAAAGTGTATCCATCTAAGAAGGGTTAGGTGCTGCGGCTTCCTCTGCATTCCTTTTTTCACCCAATGCTCACTCACTTCAGCTGGATTACAAAGTAAAAGCATGTAACCTGTTTACAATAATACATTTAATGTATCTTCAAACATAGATACAAATTTACCACGGTGATGGGCTGCCTTGCCCCATCACAGTCTCATCATCCATCTTCAAATGTGTGGCTGTCTTCATATCCATCTTCATCTCTGGCGTTTTGGCTTCTTTCCATCTGATCTGATCTATGTTCAACTGTTTGACTTTTTTTTTGTAACTGTATGAGGCCTGCCTTCCATCCATCAGCAGCTGTACATATGTGAGTATCCGTATGCCACTGTGGAACAGGTAAGTGATTATTCTGTTTCTATACATATACTGACTTTCTTTTGTCATACAGGTTTTCAGGAACCCATGATATCCTCAATCCCTGAAGGTTTGTCCATCTAAGAAGGGTTAGATTCTCCGGCTCCTTCTGCATTCCTTTTTTTACCCAACTCTCACTCACTTCAGCTGGATTACAAGGTAAAAGCATGTTATCTGTTTACAATAATACATTTAATGTATCTTCAAACATACATGAAAATTCACATTGATGATGGGCTGCCTTGCCCCAACACAGTCTCATCATCAATTTCCAAATGTGTGATTGTCTGCATATCCATATGAATCTCTGGCGTTTTGGTTTTCTTTCCATCTGAAGCTGTTGCTGGCTTTTTATCTATGTTCAACTGTTTGACTTTCTTTTTGCAACTGTGTGAGGCCTGTTTTCTATCCATCAGCAGCTGTATGTATGTGAGCATCCGTATACTACTGTGGAACAGGTAAGTGATAATTCAGTTTCTATACATATATTGTCTTTCTTTTTTGTCATACAGGTTTTCAGGAATCCATGATATCCTCAATCCCTAAATGTGTATCCAGTTAAAGAAGGGTTAGGTGCTCCGGCTCCCTTTGCATTCTTTTTTTCACCCAACGCTCCCTCACTTCAGCTGGATTACAAAGTAAAAGCATGTTACCTGTTTACAATAATACATTTAATGTATCTTCAAACATAGAGACAAATTTACCACGGTGTTGGGCTGCCTTGCCCCAACACAGTCTCATCATCCATCTCCAAATGTGTGGCTGTCTGCATGTCCATCTGCATCTCTGGCGTTTTGGTTTTCTTTCCATCTGCAGGTGTGGCTGGCTTTTTATCTATGTTCAACTGTTTGACTTTCTTTTTGCAACTGTGTGAGGCCTGCCTTCCATCCATCAGCAGCTGTATGTATGTGAGTATCCGTATGCCACTGTGGAACAGGTAAGTGATTATTCTGTTTCTATACATATAATGACTTTCTTTTTAGTCATACAGGTTTTCAGGAACCCATGATATCCTCAATCCCTGAAGGTTTGTCCATCTAAGAAGGGTTAGATGCTCCGGCTCCTTCTGCATTCCTTTTTTTACCCAACTCTCACTCACTTCAGCTGGATTACAAGGTAAAAGCATGTTACCGGTTTACAATAATACATTTAATGTATCTTCAAACATGAATACAAATTTTCAGTGGTGATGGGCTGCCTTGTCCCAACACAGTCTCATCATCCATCTCCAAATGTGTCGCTGTCTTCATGTCCATCTACATCTCTGGCGTTTTGGTTTTCTTTCCATCTGAAGGTGTGGCTGGCTTTTTATGTATGTTCAACTGTTTGACTTTCTTTTTGCAACTGTGTGAGGCCTGCCTTCCATCCATCAGCAGCTGTATGTGAGTATCTGTGTGCCACTGTGGAACAGGTAAGTGATAATTAAGTTTCTATACATATATTGACTTTCCTTTTTGTCATACAGGTTTTCAGGAAGCCATGATATCCTCAATCCCTAAAGGTGTATCCAGTTAAAGAAGGGTTAGGTGCTCCGGCTCTCATTACATTCTTTTTTTCACCCAACGCTCCCTCACTTCAGCTGGATTACAAGGTAAAAGCATGTTACCTGTTTACAATAATACATTTAATGTATCTTCAAACATAGATACAAATTTACACTGGTGATGGGCTGCCTTGCCCCAACACAGTCTCATCATCAATCTCCAGATATGTGGTTGTCTGCATGTCCATCCTCATCTCTGGCTGTTTGCTTTTTTTTTTTTTACAGCTGAAGCTGATGCTGGCTTTTTATCTATGTTCAACTGTTTGACTTTGTTTTTGCAACTGTGTGAGGTCTGCTTTCTATCCTTCAGCAGCTGTATGTATGTGAGTATCCGTATGCCACTGTGGAACAGGTAAGTGATAATTCACTTTCTTTACATATATTGACTTTATTTTTTGTCATACAGGTTCTCTGGAATCCCTGATATCCTCAATCCCTGAAAGTGTTTCCAGCTAAGAAGGGTTAGGTGCTCCGGCTCCTTCTGCATTCCGTTTTTCACCCAACTCTCACTCACTTTAGCTGGATTAAAAGGTAAAAGCATGTTACCTGTTTACAATAATACATTTAATGTATCTTCAAACATAGATATACATTTACACTGGTGATGGGTGATCTCATCATCCATCTCCAAATGTGTGGCTGTCTGCATGTCCATCCTCATCTCTGGCTTTTTGGTTTTCTTTCCATCTGAAGCTGTGGCTTTCTTTTTATCTATGTTCAACTGTTTGACTTTCTTTTTGCAACTGTGTGAGGCCTGCCTTCCATATATCAGCAGCTGTATGTATGTGAGTATCCGTGTGCCACTGTGGAACAGGTAAGTGATAATTCAGTTTCTATACATATATTGACTTTCTTTTTTGTCATACAGGTTTTTTTTAGGAACCCATGATTTCCTCAATCCCTGAAGGTGTATCCAGCTAAGAAGGGTTAGGTGCTCCGGCTCCTTCTGCATTCCATTTTTCACCCAACGCTCACTCACTTCAGCTGGATTACAAGGTAAAAAGCATGTTACCTGTTTAGATTAATACATTTAATGTATTTTTAAACATAGATACACATTTACACTGGTGATGGGCTGCCTTGCCCCAACACAGTCATCATCCATCTCCAAATGTGTGGCTGTCTGCATGTCCATCTGCATCTCTGACTTTTTGGTTTTCTTGCTATCTGAAACTGTGGCTGGTTTTTTATCTATGTTCAACTGTTTGACTTTCTTTTTGCAACTATGTGAGGTCTGCTTTCTATCCATCAGCAGCTGTTTGTATGTGAGTATCCGGATGCCACTGTGGAATATGTAAGTGATAATTCAGTTTCTATACATATGTTAACTTTCTTTTTTATCATACAGGTTCTCGGGATTCCCTGATATCCTCAATCCTTGAAAGTGTGTCCATCTAAGAAGGGTTAGGTGCTCCGGCTCCCTCTGCATTACCTTTTTCACCCAACGCTCACTCACTTCAGCTGGATTACAGGGTAAAAGCATGTTACCTGTTTACAATAATACATTTAATGTATCTTCAAACATAGAAACAAATTCACACTAGTGATGGGCTGCCTTGCCCCAAAACAATCTCATTGTCAATCTCCAAATGTGTGCCTCTCTGCATGTCCATCTGCATCTCTGGCTTTATGGTTTTCTATCCATCTGAAGCTGTGGCTGGCTTTTTATCTATGTTCAACTGTTTCACATTCTTTTTGCAACTGTGTGAGGTCTGCTTTCTATCCATCAGCAGCTGTATGTATTTCAGTATCTGTATGCCACTGTGGAACAGGTAAGTGATAATTCAGTTTCTATACATATATTGACTTTCTTTTTTGTCATACAGGTTTTTTTTAGGAACCCATGATATCCTCAATCCCTGAAGGTTTGTCCATCTAAGAAGGGTTAGATGCTCCGGCTCCTTCTGCATTCCTTTTTTCACCCAACGCTCACTCACTTCAGCTGGATTAGAAGGTAAAAGCATGTTACCTGTTTACAATAATACACTTAATGTATCTTCAAACATAGATACAAATTTACACTGGTGATGGGCTGCCTTGCCCCAACACAGTGTCATCATCAATCTCCAGATATGTGGCTGTCTGCATGTCCATCTGCATCTCTGGCTTTTTTGTTTTCTTTCCATCTGAAGCTGTGGCTGGCTTTTTATCTATGTTCAACTGTTTGACTTTCTTTTTGCAACTGTGTGAGGCCTGCTTTCTATCCATCAGCAGCTGTATGTATTTGGGTATCCGTGTGCCACTGTGGAACAGGTAAGTGATAATTCAGTTTCTATACATATATTGAATTTCTTTTTTGTCATACAGGTTTTCAGGAACCCATGATTTCCTCAATCCCTGAAGGTGTATCCATCTAAGAAGGGTTAGGTGCTCCGGCTCCTTCTGCATTCCTTTTTTCGCCCAACGCTCACTCACTTCAGCTGGATTACAAGGTAAAAGCATGTTACTTGTTTACAATAATACATTTAATGTATCTTCAAACATAGATACAAATTTACACTGGTGATGGGCTGCCTTGCCCCAACACAGTCTCATCATCCATCTCCAAATGTGTGGCTGTCTGCATGTCCATCCTCATCTCTGGCTTTTTGGTTTTCTTTCCATCTGAAGCTGTGGCTGGATTTTTATCTATGTTCAACTGTTTGACTTTCTTTTTGCAACTGTGTGAGGTCTGCTTTCTCTCCATCAGCAGCTGTATGTATGTGAGTATCCGTATGCCACTGTGGAACAGGTAAGTGATAATTCACTTTCTTTACATATATTGACTTTCTTTTTTGTCATACAGGTTCTCTGGAATCCCTGATATCCTCAATCCCTGAAAGTGTTTCCAGCTAAGAAGTGTTAGGTGCTTCGGCTCCCTCTGCATTCCGTTTTTCACCCAACTCTCACTCACTTTAGCTGGATTAAAAGGTAAAAGCATGTTACCTGTTTACAATAATACATTTAATGTATCTTCAAACATAGATACAAATTTGCACTGGTGATGGGCTGCCTTGCCCCAACACAGTCTCATCATCCATCTCCAAATGTGTGGCTCTCTGCATGTCCATCTGCATCTCTGGCTGTTTGGTTTTCTTTGCATCTGAAGCTGTGGCTGGCTTTTTATCTATGTTCAACTGTTTGACATTTTTTTTGCAACTGTGTTAGGCCTGCTTTCTATCCATCAGCAGCTGTATGTGAGTATCCGTGTGCCACTGTGGAATAGGTAAATGATAATTAAGTTTCTATACATATATTGACTTTCCTTTTGTCATACAGATTCTCTGGAACCCATGATATCCTCAATCCCTGAAGGTTTGTCCATCTAAGAAGGGTTAGATGCTCCGGCTCCTTCTGCATTCCTTTTTTCACCCAACGCTCACTCACTTCAGCTGGATTAGAAGGTAAAAGCATGTTACCTGTTTACAATAATACACTTAATGTATCTTCAAACATAGATACAAATTTACACTGGTGATGGGCTGCCTTGCCCCAACACAGTGTCATCATCAATCTCCAGATATGTGGCTGTCTGCATGTCCATCTGCATCTCTGGCTTTTTTGTTTTCTTTCCATCTGAAGCTGTGGCTGGCTTTTTATCTATGTTCAACTGTTTGACTTTCTTTTTGCAACTGTGTGAGGCCTGCTTTCTATCCATCAGCAGCTGTATGTATTTGGGTATCCGTGTGCCACTGTGGAACAGGTAAGTGATAATTCAGTTTCTATACATATATTGAATTTCTTTTTTGTCATACAGGTTTTCAGGAACCCATGATTTCCTCAATCCCTGAAGGTGTATCCATCTAAGAAGGGTTAGGTGCTCCAGCTCCTTCTGCATTCCTTTTTTCGCCCAACGCTCACTCACTTCAGCTGGATTACAAGGTAAAAGCATGTTACTTGTTTACAATAATACATTTAATGTATCTTCAAACATAGATACAAATTTACACTGGTGATGGGCTGCCTTGCCCCAACACAGTCTCATCATCCATCTCCAAATGTGTGGCTGTCTGCATGTCCATCCTCATCTCAGGCTTTATGGTTTTCTTTCCATCTGATCTGATCTATGTTCAACTTTTTGACTTTTTTTGCAACTGTGTGAGGCCTGCTTTCTACCCATCAGCAGCTGTATGTATGTGAGCATCCGTATGCTACTGTGGATAAGGTAAGTGATAATTCAGTTTCTCTACATATATTGACTTTCTTTTTTATCATACAGGTTCTCGGAAAAGGTGCTCCGGCTCCCTCTGCATTAACTTATTCACCCAATGCTCACTCACTTCAGCTGGATTACAAGGTAAAAGCATGTTATCCGTTTACAATAATACATTTAATGTATCTTCAAACATGGATACAAATTTACACTGGTGATGGGCTGCCTTGCCCCAACACAGTCTCATCATCCATCTCCAAATGTGTGGCTGTCTGCATGTCCATCTGCATCTCTGACTTTTTGGTTTTCTTTCTATCTGAAGCTGTGGCTGGCTTTTTATCTATGTTCAACTGTTTGACTTTCTTTTTGCAACTGTGTGAGGCCTGCTTTCTATCCATCAGCAGCTGTATGTATGTGAGTATCCGTGTGCCACTGTGAAACAGGTAAGTGATTATTCTGTTTCTATACATATATTGACTTTCTTTTTTATCATACAGATTCTCTGGAACCCATGATATCCTCAATCCCTGAAGGTGTATCCATCTAAGAAGGGTTAGGTGCTCCGGCTCCTTCTGCATTCCTTTTTTCACCCAACGCTCACTTACTTCAGCTGGATTACAAGGTAAAAGCATGTTACCTGTTTACAATAATACATTTAATGTATCTTCAAACAAAGATACAAATTTACACCGGTGATGGGCTGCCTTGCCCCAACACAGTCTCATCATCCATATCCAAATGTGTGGCTGTCTGCATGTCAATCTGCATCTCTGGCGTTTTGGTATTCTTTCCATCTGAAGCTGTTGCTGGCTTTTTATCTATGTTCAACTGTTTGACTTTCTTTTTGCAACTGTGTGAGGCCTGCCTTCCATCCATCAGCAGCTGTATGTTTGTGAGTATCCGTGTGCCACTGTGGAACAGGTAAGTGATTATTCTGTTTCTATACATATACTGACTTTCTTTTTTGTCATACAGGTTTTCAGGAACCCATGATTTCCTCAATCCCTGAAGGTTTGTCCATCTAAGAAGGGTTAGATGCTCCGGCTCCTTCTGCATTCCTTTTTTTACCCAATTCTCACTCACTTCAGCTGGATTACAAGTTAAAAGCATGTTACCTGTTTACAATAATACATTTAATATATCTTCAAACATGAATACAAATTTTCAGTGGTGATGGGCTGCCTTGTCCCAACACAGTCTCATCATCCATCTCCAAATGTGTCGCTGTCTTCATGTCCATCTACATCTCTGGCGTTTTGGTTTTCTTTCCATCTGAAGGTGTGGCTGGCTTTTTATCTATGTTCAACTGTTTGACTTTCTTTTTGCAACTGTGTGAGGCCTGCCTTCCATCCATCTGCAGCTGTATGTGAGTATCCGTGTGCCACTGTGGAATAGGTAAATGATAATTAAGTTTCTATACATATATTGACTTTCCTTTTTGTCATACAGATTCTCTGGAACCCATGATATCCTCAATCCCTGAAGGTGTATCCATCTAAGAAGGGTTAGGTGCTCCGGCTCCTTCTGCATTCCTTTTTTCACCCAACGCTCACTCACTTCAGCTGGATTACAAGGTAAAAGCATGTTACCTGTTTACAATAATACACTTAATGTATCTTCAAACATAGATACAAATTTACACTGGTGATGGGCTGCCTTGCACCAACACAGTATCATCATCAATCTCCAGATATGTGGCTGTCTGCATGTCCATCTGCATCTCTGGCGTTTTGGTTTTCTTTCCATCTTATCTGATCTATGTTCAACTGTTTGACTTTCTTTTTGTAACTGTGTGAGGCCTGCCTTCCATCCATCAGCAGCTGTATGTATGTGAGTATCCGTATGCCACTGTGGAACAGGTAAGTGATTTTTCTGTTTCTATACATATACTGACTTTCTTTTTTGTCATACAGGTTTTCAGGAACCCATGATTTCCTCAATCCCTGAAGTTGTATCCAGCTAAGACGGGTTAGGTGCTCGGGCTCCCTATTTCTCCTTTTTTCACCCAACGCTCCCTCACTTCAGCTGGATTACAAGGTAAAAGCATGTTATCTGTTTACAATAATACATTTAATGTATCTTCAAACATAGATACAAATTTACACTAGTGATGGGCTGCCTTGCCCCAACACAGTGTCATCATCAATCTCCAGATATGTGGTTGTCTGCATGTCCATCTGCATCTCTGGCTTTTTGGTTTTCTTTCCATCTGAAGCTGTGGCTGGCTTTTTATCTATGTTCAACTGTTTGACTTTCTTTTTGCAACTGTGTGAGGCCTGCTTTCTATCCATCAGCAGCTGTATGTATTTGGGTATCCGTGTGCCACTGTGGAACAGGTAAGTGATAATTCAGTTTCTATACATATATTATTGACTTTCTTTTTTGTCATACAGGTTTTCAGGAACCCATGATTTCCTTAATCCCTGAAGGTTTATCCATCTAAGAACGGTTAGATGCTCCAGCTCCTTCTGCATTCCTTTTTTTACCCAACTCTCACTCACTTCAGCTGGATTACAAGGTAAAAGCATGTTACCTGTTTACAATAATACATTTAATGTATCTTCAAACATGAATACAAATTTTCAGTGGTGATGGGCTGCCTTGTTCTAACACAGTCTCATCATCAATCTCCAGATATGTGGCTTTCTGCTTGTCCATCCTCATCTCAGGCTTTATGGTTTTCTTTCCATCTGATCTGATCTATGTTCAACTGTTTGACTTTCTTTTTGTAACTGTGTGAGGCCTGCCTTCCATCCATCAGCAGCTGTATGTGAGTATCCGTGTGCCACTGTGGAACAGGTAAGTAATAATTAAGTTTCTATACATATATTGACTTTCTTTTTTGTCATACAGGTTTTCAGGAACCCATGATATCCTCAATCCCTGAAGTTGTATCCAGCTAAGACGGGTTAGGTGCTCGGGCTCCCTATTTCTCCTTTTTTCACCCAACGCTCCCTCACTTCAGCTGGATTTCAAGGTAAAAGCATGTTATCTGTTTACAATAATACATTTAATGTATCTTCAAACATAGATACAAATTTTCTCTGCTGATCGGCTGCCTTGACCCAAAACAGTCTCATCATCCATCTCCAAATGTGTGGCTGTCTGCATGTCCATCTGCATCACTGGTTGTTTGGTTTTCTTTCTGCGTGTAACTGTGGTTGGTTTTTTATCTATGTTCAACTGTTTGACTTCATTTTGCAACTGTGTGAGGCCTGCTTTCTATCCATCAGCTGCTGTATGTATGTAAGTATCCGTATGCCACTGTGGAACAGGTAAGTGATAATTCAGTTTCTATACATATGTTGACTTTCTTTTTTGTCATACAAGTTTTCAGGAACCCATGATATCCTCAATCCTTGAAAGTGTATCCATCTAAGAAGGGTTAGGTGCTCCGGCTCCTTCTGCATTCCTTTTTTCGCCCAACGCTCACTCACTTCAGCTGGATTACAAGGTAAAAGCATGTTACCTGTTTACAATAATACATTTAATGTATCTTCAAACATAGATACAAATTTACACTGGTGATGGGCTGCCTTGCCCCAACACAGTCTCATCATCCATCTCCAAATGTGTGGCTGTCTGCATGTCCATCTGCATCTCTGACTTTTTGTTTTTATTTCTATCTGAAACTGTGGCTGGTTTTTTATCTATGTACAACTGTTTGACTTTCTTTTTGTAACTGTGTGAGGCCTGCCTTCCATCCATCAGCAGCTGTATGTGAGTATCCGTGTGCCACTGTGGAACAGGTAAGTGATAATTAAGTTTCTATACATATATTGACTTTCTTTTTTGTCATACAGGTTTTCAGGAACCCATGATATCCTCAATCCCTAAAAGTGTATCCAGCTAAGAAGGGTTAGGTGCTCGGGCTCCCTATTTCTCTCTTTTTCACCCAACGCTCCCTCACTTCACCTGGATTACAAGGTAAAAGCATGTTATCTGTTTACAATAAGACATTAAATGTATCTTCAAACATAGATACAAATTTACACTGGTGATGGGCTGCCTTGCCCCAACACAGTCTCATCATCAATCTCCAGATATGTGGCTGTATGCTTGTCCATCCTCATCTCAGGCTTTATGGTTTTCTTTCCATCTGATCTGATCTATGTTCAACTGTTTGACTTTCTTTTTGTAACTGTGTGAGGCCTGCCTTCCATCCATCAGCAGCTGTATGTGCGTATCCGTGTGCCACTGTGGAACAGGTAAGTGATAATTCAGTTTCTATCCATATATGGAATTTCTTTTTTGTCATACAGTTTTTCAGGAACCCATGATATCCTCAATCCCTAAAAGTGTATCCAGCTAAGAAGGGTTAGGTGCTCGGGCTCCCTATTTCTCTCTTTTTCACCCAACGCTCCCTCACTTCACCTGGATTACAAGGTAAAAGCATGTTATCTGTTTACAATAATACATTAAATGTATCTTCAAACATAGATACAAATTTACACTGGTGATGGGCTGCCTTGCCCCAACACAGTCTCATCATCAATCTCCAGATATGTGGCTGTATGCTTGTCCATCCTCATCTCAGGCTTTATGGTTTTCTTTCCATCTGATCTGATCTATGTTCAACTGTTTGACTTTCTTTTTGTAACTGTGTGAGGCCTGCCTTCCATCCATCAGCAGCTGTATGTGAGTATCCGTGTGCCACTGTGGAACAGGTAAGTGATAATTAAGTTTCTATACATATATTGACTTTCTTTTTTGTCATACAGGTTTTCAGGAACCCATGATATCCTCAATCCCTGAAGTTGTATCCAGCTAAGACGGGTTAGGTGCTCGGGCTCCCTATTTCTCCTTTTTTCACCCAACGCTTCCTCACTTCAGCTGGATTACAAGGTAAAAGCATGTTATCTGTTTACAATAAGACATTAAATGTATCTTCAAACATAGATACAAATTTACACTGGTGATGGGCTGCCTTGCCCCAACACAGTCTCATCATCAATCTCCAGATATGTGGCTGTATGCTTGTCCATCTGCATCTCTGGCTGTTTAGTTTTCTTTCTATCTGAAACTGTGGCTGGCCTTTTATCTATGTACAACTGTTTTACTTCATTTTGCAACTGTGTGAGGCCTGCTTTCTATCCATCAGCAGCTGTATGTATGTGAGTATCCATATGCCACTGTGGAACAGGTAAGTGATAATTCAGTTTCTATCCATATATGGAATTTCTTTTTTGTCATACAGTTTTTCAGGAACCCATGATATCCTCAATCCCTAAAAGTGTATCCAGCTAAGAAGGGTTAGGTGCTCGGGCTCCCTATTTCTCTCTTTTTCACCCAACGCTCCCTCACTTCACCTGGATTACAAGGTAAAAGCATGTTATCTGTTTACAATAATACATTAAATGTATCTTCAAACATAGATACAAATTTACATTGGTGATGGGCTGCCTTGCCCCAACACAGTCTCCTCATCAATCTCCAAATGTGTGGTTGTCTGCATGTCCATCTGCATCTCTGGCTGTTTGGTTTTCTTTTCTTTCTGAAGATGTGGCTGGCTTTTTATCTATGTTCAACTGTTTGACTTTCTTTTTGCAACTGTGTGAGGCCTGCTTTCCACCCATCAACAGCTGTATGTATGTGAGTATCCGTATGCCACTGTGGAACAGGTAAGTGACAATTCAGTTTCTATCCATATATTGACTTTCTTTTTTGTCATCCAGGTTCTCTGGAATCCCTGATATCCTCAATCCCTGAAAGTGTTTTCAGGTAAGAAGGGTTAGGTGCTCCGGCTCCCTCTGCATTCCGTTTTTCACCCAACTCTCACTCACTTTAGCTGGATTACAAGGTAAAAGCATGTTACCTGTTTACAATAATACATTTAATGTATCTTCAAACATCGATACAAATTTACGCTGGTGATGGGCTGCCTTGCCCCAACACAGTCTCATTGTCAATCTCCAAATGTGTGGCTCTCTGCATGTCCACCTGCATCTCTGGCTTTATGGTTTTCTTTCCATCTGAAGCTATGGCTGGCTTTTTATCTATGTTCAACTGTTTGACTTTCTTTTTGCAACTGTGTGAGGCCTGCCTTCCATATATCAGCAGCTGTATGTACGTGAGTATCCGTATGCCACTGTGTAGAAACAGATTATTCTGTTTCTACACATATACTGACTTTCTTTTTTGTCATACAGTTTTTCAGGAAACCATGATATCCTCAATCCCTGAAGTTGTATTCAGCTAAGAAGGGTTAGGTGCTCCGGCTCCCTCTGCATTCCGTTTTTCACCCAACGCTCCCTCACCTCACCTGGATTACAAGGTAAAAGCATGTTATCTGTTTACAATAATACATTTAATGTATCTTCAAACATACATGAAAATTCACATTGATGATGGGCTGCCTTGCCCCAACACAGTCTCATCATCAATTTCCAAATGTGTGGCTGTCTGCATGTCCATCTGCATCCCTGGCATTTTGGTTTTCTTTCCATCTGAAGCTGTTGCTGGCTTTTTATCTATGTTCAACTGTTTGACTTTCTTTTTGCAACTGTGTGAGGTCTGCTTTCTATCCATCAGCAGCTGTATGTATGTGAGTATCCGTGTGCCACTGTGGAACAGATAAGTGATAATTCAGTTTCTATACATATATTGACTTTCTTTTTTATCATACAGGTTTTCAGGAACCCATGATTTCCTCAATCCCTGAAGGTGTATCCAGCTAAGAAGTGTTAGGTGCTCCGGCTCCTTCTGCATTCCGTTTTTCACCCAACTCTCACTCACTTTAGCTGGATTAAAAGGTAAAAGCATGTTACCTGTTTACAATAATACATTTAATGTATCTTCAAACATAGATACAAATTTACACTGGTGATGGGCTGCCTTGCCCCAACACAGTCTCATTATCCATCTCGAAATGTGTGGCTCTCTGCATGTCCATCTGCATCTCTGGCTGTTTGGTTTTCTTTCCATCTGACGCTGTGGCTGGCTTTTTATCTATGTTCAACTGTTTGACATTTTTTTTGCAACTGTGTTAGGCCTGCTTTCTATCCATCAGCAGCTGTATGTTTGTGAGTATCCGTGTGCCACTGTGGAACAGGTAAGTGATTATTCTGTTTCTATACATGTACTGACTTTCTTTTTTGTCATACAGGTTTTCAGGAACCCATGATATCCTCAATCCCTGAAGGTTTGTCCATCTAAGAAGGGTTAGATGCTCCGGCTCCTTCTGCATTCCTTTTTTTACCCAATTCTCACTCACTTCAGCTGGATTACAAGTTAAAAGCATGTTACCTGTTTACAATAATACATTTAATGTATCTTCAAACATGAATACAAATTTTCAGTGGTGATGGGCTGCCTTGTCCCAACACAGTCTCATCATCCATCTCCAAATGTGTCGCTGTCTTCATGTCCATCTACATCTCTGGCGTTTTGGTTTTCTTTCCATCTGAAGGTGTGGCTGGCTTTTTATCTATGTTCAACTGTTTGACTTTCTTTTTGCAACTGTGTGAGGCCTGCTTTCTATCCATCAGCAGCTGTATGTATGTGAGTATCTGTGTGCCACTGTGGAACAGGTAAGTGATAATTCAGTTTCTATACATATATTGAATTTCTTTTTTGTCATACAGGTTCTCTGGAATCCCTGATGTCCTCAATCCCTGAAAGTGTATCCATCTAAGAAGGGTTAGGTGCTCCGGTTTCTTCTGCATTCCTTTTTTCACCCAATGCTCACTCACTTCAGCTGGATTACAAGGCAAAAGCATGTTACCTGTTTACAATAATACATTTAATGTATCTTCAAACATAGATACAAATTTACACCGGTGATGGACTGCCTTGCCCCAACACAGTCTCATCATCCATCTCCAAATGTGTGGCTGTCTGCATGTCCATCCTCATCTCTGGCTTTTTGGTTTTCTTTCAATCTGAAGCTGTGGCTGGATTTTTATCTATGTTCAACTGTTTGACTTTCTTTTTGCAACTGTGTGAGGTCTGCTTTCTCTCCATCAGCAGCTGTATGTATGTGAGTATCCGTATGCCACTGTGGAACAGGTAAGTGATAATTCACTTTCTTTACATATATTGACTTTCTTTTTTGTCATACAGGTTCTCTGGAATCCCTGATATCCTCAATCCCTGAAAGTGTTTCCAGCTAAGAAGTGTTAGGTGCTTCGGCTCCCTCTGCATTCCGTTTTTCACCCAACTCTCACTCACTTTAGCTGGATTAAAAGGTAAAAGCATGTTACCTGTTTACAATAATACATTTAATGTATCTTCAAACATAGATACAAATTTACACTGGTGATGGGCTGCCTTGCCCCAACACAGTCTCATCATCCATCTCCAAATGTGTGGCTCTCTGCATGTCCATCTGCATCTCTGGCTGTTTGGTTTTCTTTGCATCTGAAGCTGTGGCTGGCTTTTTATCTATGTTCAACTGTTTGACATTTTTTTTGCAACTGTGTTAGGCCTGCTTTCTATCCATCAGCAGCTGTATGTATGTGAGTATCCGTGTGCCACTGTGGAACAGGTAAGTGATAATTCAGTTTCTATACATATATTGAATTTCTTTTTTGTCATACAGGTTCTCTGGAATCCCTGATGTCCTCAATCCCTGAAAGTGTATCCATCTAAGAAGGGTTAGGTGCTCCGGTTTCTTCTGCATTCCTTTTTTCACCCAATGCTCACTCACTTCAGCTGGATTACAAGGCAAAAGCATGTTACCTGTTTACAATAATACATTTAATGTATCTTCAAACATAGATACAAATTTACACCGGTGATGGGCTGCCTTGCCCCAACACAGTCTCATCATCCATCTCCAAATGTGTGGCTGTCTGCATGTCAATCTGCATCTCTGGCTTTTTGGTATTCTTTCCATCTGAAGCTGTTGCTGGCTTTTTATCTATGTTCAACTGTTTGACTTTCTTTTTGCAACTGTGTGAGGCCTGCCTTCCATCCATCAGCAGCTGTATGTGAGTATCCGTGTGCCACTGTGGAATAGGTAAATGATAATTAAGTTTCTATACATATATTGACTTTCCTTTTTGTCATACAGATTCTCTGGAACCCTTGATATCCTCAATCCCTGAAGGTTTGTCCATCTAAGAAGGGTTAGATGCTCCGGCTCCTTCTGCATTCCTTTTTTCACCCAACGCTCACTCACTTCAGCTGGATTAGAAGGTAAAAGCATGTTACCTGTTTACAATAATACACTTAATGTATCTTCAAACATAGATACAAATTTACACTGGTGATGGGCTGCCTTGCCCCAACACAGTGTTATCATCAATCTCCAGATATGTGGCTGTCTGCATGTCCATCTGCATCTCTGGCTTTTTTGTTTTCTTTCCATCTGAAGCTGTGGCTGGCTTTTTATCTATGTTCAACTGTTTGACTTTCTTTTTGCAACTGTGTGAGGCCTGCTTTCTATCCATCAGCAGCTGTATGTATTTGGGTATCCGTGTGCCACTGTGGAACAGGTAAGTGATAATTCAGTTTCTATACATATATTGAATTTCTTTTTTGTCATACAGGTTTTCAGGAACCCATGATTTCCTCAATCCCTGAAGGTGTATCCAGCTAAGAAGGGTTAGGTGCTCCGGCTCCTTCTGCATTCCTTTTTTCGCCCAACGCTCACTCACTTCAGCTGGATTACAAGGTAAAAGCATGTTATCTGTTTACAATAAAACATTTAATGTATCTTCAAACATAGATACAAATTTACACTGGTGATGGGCTGCCTTGCCCCAACACAGTCTCATCATCCATCTCCAAATGTGTGGCTGTCTGCATGTCCATCTGCATCTCTGACTTTTTGTTTTTATTTCTATCTGAAACTGTGGCTGGTTTTTTATCTATGTACAACTGTTTGACTTTCTTTTTGTAACTGTGTGAGGCCTGCCTTCCATCCATCAGCAGCTGTATGTGAGTATCCGTGTGCCACTGTGGAACAGGTAAGTGATAATTAAGTTTCTATACATATATTGACTTTCTTTTTTGTCATACAGGTTTTCAGGAACCCATGATATCCTCAATCCCTGAAGTTGTATCCAGCTAAGACGGTTTAGGTGCTCGGGCTCCCTATTTCTCCTTTTTTCACCCAACGCTCCCTCACTTCAGCTGGATTACAAGGTAAAAGCATGTTATCTGTTTACAATAATACATTTAATATATCTTCAAACATAGATACAAATTTTCACTGTTGATCGGCTGCCTTGCCCCAACACAGTCTCATTGTCAATCTCCAAATGTGTGGCTGTCTGCATGTCCATCTGCATCACTGGTTGTTTGGTTTTCTTTCTACGTATAACTGTGGCTGGTTTTTTATCTATGTTCAACTGTTTGACTATATTTTGCAACTGTGTGAGGCCTGCTTTCTATCCATCAGCTGCTGTATGTATGTGAGTATCCGTATGCCACTGTGGAACAGGTAAGTGATAATTCAGTTTCTATACATATGTTGACTTTCTTTTTTGTCATACAAGTTTTCAGGAACCCATGATTTCCTCAATTCCTGAAGGTTTATCCACCTAAGAAGGGTTAGGTGCTCCGGCTCCTTCTGCATTCCTTTTTTCACCCAACGCTCACTCACTTCAGCTGGATTACAAGGTAAAAGCATGTTATCTGTTTACAATAATACATTAAATGTATCTTCAAACATAGATACAAATTTACACTGGTGATGGGCTGCCTTGCCCCAACACAGTCTCATCATCAATCTCCAGATATGTGGCTGTATGCTTGTCCATCCTCATCTCAGGCTTTATGGTTTTCTTTCCATCTGATCTGATCTATGTTCAACTGTTTGACTTTCTTTTTGTAACTGTGTGAGGCCTGCCTTCCATCCATCAGCAGCTGTATGTGAGTATCCGTGTGCCACTGTGGAACAGGTAAGTGATAATTCAGTTTCTATCCATATATGGAATTTCTGTTTTGTCATACAGTTTTTCAAGAACCCATGATATCCTCAATCCCTAAAAGTGTATCCAGCTAAGAAGGGTTAGGTGCTCGGGCTCCCTATTTCTCTCTTTTTCACCCAACGCTCCCTCACTTCACCTGGATTACAAGGTAAAAGCATGTTATCTGTTTACAATAATACATTAAATGTATCTTCAAACATAGATACAAATTTACACTGGTGATGGGCTGCCTTGCCCCAACACAGTCTCCTCATCAATCTCCAAATGTGTGGTTGTCTGCATGTCCATCTGCATCTCTGGCTTTTTGGTTTTCTTTTCTTTCTGAAGATGTGGCTGGCTTTTTATCTATGTTCAACTGTTTGACTTTCTTTTTGCAACTGTGTGAGGCCTGCTTTCCACCCATCAACAGCTGTATGTATGCGAGTATCCGTATGCCACTGTGGAACAGGTAAGTGACAATTCAGTTTCTATCCATATATTGACTTTCTTTTTTGTCATCCAGGTTCTCTGGAATCTCTGATATCCTCAATCCCTGAAAGTGTTTCCAGGTAAGAAGGGTTAGGTGCTCCGGCTCCCTCTGCATTCCGTTTTTCACCCAACTCTCACTCACTTTAGCTGGATTACAAGGTAAAAGCATGTTACCTGTTTACAATAATACATTTAATGTATCTTCAAACATCGATACAAATTTACGCTGGTGATGGGCTGCCTTGCCCAAACACAGTCTCATTGTCAATCTCCAAATGTGTGGCTCTCTGCATGTCCACCTGCATCTCTGGCTTTATGGTTTTCTTTCCATCTGAAGCTATGGCTGGCTTTTTATCTATGTTCAACTGTTTGACTTTCTTTTTGCAACTGTGTGAGGCCTGCCTTCCATCCATCAGCAGCTGTATGTACGTGAGTATCCGTATGCCACTGCGTAGAAACAGATTATTCTGTTTCTACACATATACTGACTTTCTTTTTTGTCATACAGTTTTTCAGGAAACCATGATATCCTCAATCCCTGAAGTTGTATTCAGCTAAGAAGGGTTAGGTGCTCCGGCTCCCTCTGCATTCCTTTTTTCACCCAACGCTCACTCACTTTACCTGGATTACAAGGTAAAAGCATGTTACCTGTTTACAATAATACATTTAATGTATCTTCAAACATAGATACAAATTGACACTGGTGATGGGCTGCCTTGCCCCAACACAGTGTCATCACCAAATTCCAGATATGTGGTTGTCTGCATGTCCATCCTCATCTCTGGCTGTTTGCTTTTTTTTACAACTGAAGCTGATGCTGGCTTTTTATCTATGTTCAACTGTTTGACTTTGTTTTTGCGACAGTGTGAGGCCTGTTTCTATCCATCAGCAGCTGTATGTATGTGAGTATCCGTATGCCACTGTGGAACAGGTAAGTGATAATTCAGTTTCTATCCATATATGGACTTTCTTTTTTGTCATACAGTTTTTCAGGAACCCATGATATCCTCAATCCCTAAAAGTGTATCCAGCTAAGAAGGGTTAGGTGCTCGGGCTCCCTATTTCTCCGTTTTTCACCCAACGCTCCCTCACTTCACCTGGATTACAAGGTAAAAGCATGTCATCTGTTTACAATAATACATTTAATGTATCTTCAAACAAAGATACAAATTTACACTAGTGATGGGCTGCCTTGCCCCAACACAGTCTCATTGTCAATCTCCAAATGTGTGGCTCTCTGCATGTCCATCTGCATCTCTGGCTTTATTGTTTTCTTTCCATCTGAAGCTGTGGCTGGCTTTTTATCTATGTTCAACTGTTTGACTTTCTTTTTGCAACTGTGAGGCCTGCTTTCTTTTCATCAGCAGCTGTATGTATGTGAGTATCCGTGTGCCACTGTGAAACAGGTAAGTGATTATTCTGTTTCTATACATATATTGACTTTCTTTTTTGTCATACAGATTCTCTGGAATCCATGATGTCCTCAATCCCTGAAAGTGTATCCATCTAAGAAGGGTTAGATGCTCCGGTTCCTTCTGCATTCCTTTTTTCACCCAACGCTCCCTCACCTCACCTGGATTACAAGGTAAAAGCATGTTATCTGTTTACAATAATACATTTAATGTATCTTCAAACATACATGAAAATTCACATTGATGATGGGCTGCCTTGCCCCAACACAGTCTCATCATCCATCTCCAAATGTGTGGCTCTCTGCATGTCCATCTGCATCTCTGGCGTTTTGGTTTTCTTTCCATCTGATCTGATCTATGTTCAACTGTTTGACTTTCTTTTTGTAACTGTGTGAGGCCTGCCTTCCATCCATCAGCAGCTGTATGTGAGTATCTGTGTGCCACTGTGGAACAGGTAAGTGATAATTCAGTTTCTATTCATATATTGAATTTCTTTTTTGTCATACAGGTTTTCAGGAACCCATGATTTCCTCAATCCCTGAAGGTTTGTCCATCTAAGAAGGGTTAGATGCTCCGGCTCCTTCTGCATTCCTTTTTTTACCCAACTCTCACTCACTTCAGCTGGATTACAAGGTAAAAGCATGTTACCTGTTTACAATAATACATTTAATGTATCTTCAAACATGAATACAAATTTTCAGTGATGATGGGCTGCCTTGTCCCAACACAGTCTCATCATCCATCTCCAAATGTGTCGCTGTCTTCATGTCCATCTACATTTCTGGCATTTTGGTTTTCTTTCCATCTGAAAGTGTGGCTGGCTTTTTATCTATGTTCAACTGTTTGACTTTCTTTTTGCAACTGTGTCAGGCCTGCCTTCCATCCATCAGCAGCTGTAAGTGAGTATCCGTGTGCCACTGTGGAATAGGTAAATGATAATTAAGTTTCTATACATATATTGACTTTCCTTTTTGTCATACAGATTCACTGGAACCCATGATATCCTCAATCCCTGAAGGTGTATCCATCTAAGAAGGGTTAGGTGCTCCGGCTCCTTCTGCATTCCTTTTTTCACCCAACGCTCACTCACATCAGCTGGATTACAAGGTAAAAGCATGTTATCTGTTTACAATAATGCACTTAATGTATCTTCAAACAAAGATAAAAATTTACCGCGGTGATGGGCTGCCTTGCCCCAACACAGTCTCATCATCCATCTCCAAATGTGTGGCTGTCTTCATATCCATCTGCATCTCTGGCTTTTTGGTTTTCGTTCCATCAGAACCTGTGGCTGGCTTTTTATTTATGTTCAACTGTTTGACTTTCTTTTTACAACTGTGTGAGGTCTGCTTTCTATCCATCAGGAGCTGTATGTATGTGAGTATCCGTATGCCACTGTGGAACAGGTAAGTGATAATTCAGTTTCTATACATATATTGACTTTCTTTTTTGTCATACAAGTTTTCAGGAACCCATGATTTCCTCAATTCCTGAAGGTTTATCCATCTAAGAAGGGTTTGGTGCTCCGGCTCCTTCTGCATTCCTTTTTTCACCCAACTCTCACTCACTTCAGCTGGATTACAAGGTAAAAACATGTTACCTGTTTACAATAATACATTTAATGTATCTTGAACCATGAATACAAATTTTCAGTGGTGATGGGCTGCCTTGTCCCAACACAGTCTCATCATCCATCTCCAAATTTGTGGCTGTCTTCATGTCCATCTGTATCTCTGGCTGTTTGGTTTTCTTTCTATCTGAAACTGTGGCTGGCTTTTTATCTATGTACAACTGTTTGACTTCATTTTGCAACTGTGTGAGGCCTGCTTTCTATCCATCAGCAGCTGTATGTATGTGAGTATCCGTATGCCACTGTGGAACAGGTAAGTGATAATTCAGTTTCTATCCATATATGGACTTTCTTTTTTGTCATACAGTTTTTCAGGATCCCATGATATCCTCAATCCCTAAAAGTGTATCCAGCTAAGAAGGGTTAGGTGCTCGGGCTCCCTATTTCTGCCTTTTTCACCCAACGCTCTCTCACTTCTGCTGGATTACAAGGTAAGAACATGTTATCTGTTTACAATAATACATTTAATGTATCTTCAAACATAGATACAAATTTTCACTGGTGATGGGCCGGCTTGCCCCAACACAGTCTCATCATCCATCTCCAAATGTGTGGCTGTCTGCATGTCCATCTGCATCTTTGGCGTTTTGGTTTTCTTTCCATCTGAAGCTGTGGCTGGCTTTTTGTCTATGTTCAACTGTTTGACTGTCTTTTTGCAACTGTGTGAGGCCTGCCTTCCATCCATCAGCAGCTGTATGTATGTGAGTATCCGTATGCCAATGTGGAACAGGTAAGTGATTATTCTGTTTCTATACATATACTGACTTTCTTTTTTGTCATACAGGTTTTCAGGAACCCATGATATCCTCAATCCCTGAAGGAGTATCCAGCTAAGAAGGGTTAGGTGCTCGGGCTCCGTCTGCATGTTTTTTTTTTTCACCCAACGCTCACTCACTTTACCTGGATTACAAGGTAAAAGCATGTTATCTTTTTACAATAATACATTTAATGTATCTTCAAACAAAGATACAAATTTACACTAGTGATGGGCTGCCTTGCCCCAACACAGTCTCATCATCCATCTCCAAATGTGTGGCTGTCTGCATGTCCATCTGCATCTCTGGCGTTTTGGTTTTCTTTCCATCTGATCTGATCTATGTTCAACTGTTTGACTTTCTTTTTGTAACTGTATGAGGCCTGCCTTCCATCCATCAGCAGGTGTATGTATTTGAGTATCCGTTTGCCACTGTGGAACAGGTAAGTGATTTTTCTGTTTCTATACATATACTGACTTTCTTTTTTGTCAAACAGATTTTCAGGAATCCATGATATCCTCAATCCCTAAAAGTGTATCCATCTAAGAAGGGTTAGGTGCTCCGTCTCCCTCTGCATTTATTTTTTACCCAACGCTCACTCACTTCAGCTGGATTACAAGGTCAAAGCATGTTACCTGTTTACAATAATACATTTAATGTATCTTCAAACATGGATACAAATTTACACTGGTGATGGGCTGCCTTGCCCCATCACAGTCTCATCATCAATCTCCAAATATGTGGCTGTCTGCATGTCTATCTGCATCTCTGGCTTTTTGGTTTTCATTTCATCTGAAGGTGTGGCTGCCTTTTTATCTATGTTCAACTGTTTGACTTTTATTTTGCAACTGTGTGAGGCCTGCTTTCTATCCATCAGCAGCTATATGTATGTGAGTATCCGTATGCCACTGTGGAACAGGTAAGTGATCATTCAGTTTCTGTACATTTATTAACTTTCTTTTTTGTCATAAAACTTTTCAGGAGCCCAAGATATCCTCAATCCCTGAAAGTGTATCCATCTAAGAAGGGTTTGGTGCTCCGGCTCCCTCTGCATTCTTTTTTTCACCCAACGCTCACTCACTTCAGCTGGATTACAAGGTAAAAGCATGTTACCTGTTTACAATAATACATTTAATGTATCTTCAAACATAGATACACATTTACACTGGTGATGGGCTGCCTTGCCCCAACACAGTCTCATCGTCAATCTCCTAATGTGTGGCTGTCTACATGTCCATCTGCATCTCTGACTTTTTGGTTTTCATTCCTTTTGAAGCTGTTGTTGGCTTTTTATCTATGTTCAACTGTTTGACTTTTATTTTGCAACTGTGTGAAGCCTGCTTTCCTTCCATCAGCAGCTGTATGTATGTGAGTATCCGTATGCCACTGTGGAACAGTTAAGTGATCATTCAGTTTATATACATATATTGACTTTATTTTTTGTCATACAGGTTCTTTAGTATCCATGATATCCTTAATCCCTGAAGGTGTATCCAGCTATGAAGGGTTAGGTGCTCCGGCTCCCTTTGCATTCCTTTTTTCATCCAACGCTCACTCACTTCAGCTGGATTACAAGGTAAAAGCATGTTACCTGTTTACAATAATACATGTAATGTATCTTCAAACATCGATACAAATTTACACCTGTGATGGGCTGCCTTGCCCCAACACAGTCTCATCGTCAAACTCCTATTGTGTGGCTGTCTGCATGTCCATCTGCATCTCTGGCTGTTTGGTTTTCTTTCCATCTGAAACTGTGGCTGGCTTTTTATCTATGTTCAACTGTTTGAAAGGGTTTCCAGCTAAGAAGGGTTAGGTGCTTGGACTCGCTTTTTCGCCCAACACTCACTCACTTCAGCTGGATTACAAGGTAAAAACATGTTACCTGTTTACAATAATACATCTAATGTAACTTCAAACATAGATACAAATTTACACCTGTGATGGGCTGCCTTGCCCCAACACAGTCTCATCAATCTCCTAATATTTTGCTTTCTGCATGTCCATCTGCATCTCTGACTTTTTGGTTTTCATTCCATCTGAAGCTGTTGCTGGCTTTTTGTCTATGTTCAACTGTTTGACTTTCTCTTTGCAACTGTGTGAGGCCTGCTTTCTATCCATCAGCAGCTGTATGTATGTGAGTATCCGTATGCCACTGTGGAACAGGTAAGTGATAATTCAGTTTCTATACATATATTGACTTTCCTTTTTGTCATACAGTATTTCAGAAACCCTTGATATCCTCAATCCCTAAAAGTGTATCCAGCTGAGAAGGGTTAAGTGCTCCGGCTCCCTCTGCATTCTTTTTTTCACCCAACGCTCCCTCACTTCAGATGGATTACAAGGTAAGAACATGTTACCTGTTTGCAACAATACATTTAATGTATCTTCAAATATACATACAAATTTACACTGGTGATGGGCTGCCTTGCCCCAACACAGTCTCATCATTTATCTCCAAATCTGTGGCTGTCTGCATGTCCATCTGCATCTCTGGCTGTTTGGTTTTCTTTCTATCTGAAGCTGTGGCTGGTTTTTTATCTATGTTCAACTGTTTGACTTTGTTTTTGCGACAGTGTGAGGCCTGCCTTCCATTCATCAGCAGCGGTATGTGAGTATCCGTGTGCCACTGTGGAACAGGTAAGTGACAATTCAGTTTCTATACATATATTGACTTTCCTTTTTGTCATACAGATTCTCTGGAACCCATGATATCCTCAATCCCTGAAGGAGTATCCAGCTAAGAAGGGTTAGGTGCTCGGGCTCCGTCTGCATGTTTTTTTTTTTTTTTTCACCCAACGCTCACTCACTTTACCTGGATTACAAGGTAAAAGCATGTTATCTGTTTACAATAATACATTTAATATATCTTCAAACATAGATACAAATTTTCACTGGTGATCGATTGCCTTGTCCCAACACAGTCTCATCATCAATCTCCAAATGTGTGGCTGTCTGCATGTCTATCTACATTTCTGGCTTTTTGGTTTTCAATCCATCATAAGCTGTGGTTGGCTTTTTATCTATGTTCAACTGTTTGACTTTCTTTTTGCAACTGTGTGAGGTCTGCTTTCTATCCATCAAGATGTATCCAGCTAAGAAGGGTTAGGTGCTCGGACTCCCTATTTCTCCATTTTTCATCCAACGCTCCCTCACTTCAGCTGGATTACAAGGTAAAAGCATGTTACCTGTTTACAATAATACATTTAATGTATCTTCAAACATAGATACAAATTAACACTGGTGATGGGCTGCCTTGCCCCAACACAGTCTCATTGTCAATCTCCAAATGTGTGGCTCTCTGCATGTCCATCTGCATCTCTGGCTTTATGGTTTTCTTTGCATCTGAAGCTGTGGCTGGCTTTTTATCTATGTTCAACTGTTTGACTTTCTTTTTGCAACTGTGTGAGGCCTGCTTTCTATCCATCAGCAGCTGTATGTATGTGAGTATCCGTGTGCCACTGTGGAACAGGTAAGTGATTATTCTGTTTCTATACAAATATTGACTTTCTTTTTTGTCATACAGGTTTTCAGGAACCCATGATTTCCTCAATCCCTGAAGGTTTATCCATCTAAGAAGGGTAAGATGCTCCGGCTCCTTCTGCATTCCTTTTTTTACCCCACGCTCAGTCACTTCAGCTGGATTACAAGGTAAAAGCATGTTACCTGTTTACAATAATACATTTGATGTATCTTCAAACATAGATACAAATTTACACTGGTGATGGGCTGCCCTGCCCCAACACAGTCTCATCATCCATCTCCAAATGTGTGGCTGTCTGCATGTCCATCTGCATCTCTGGCGTTTTGGTTTTCTTTCCATCTGATCTGATCTATGTTCAACTGTTTGACTTTCTTTTTGTAACTGTATGAGGCCTGCCTTCCATCCATCAGCAGCTGTATGTATGTGAGTATCCGTATGCCACTGTGGAACAGGTAAGTGATTTTTCTGTTTCTATACATATAATGACTTTCTTTTTTGTCCTACAGGTTTTCAGGAACCCATGATATCCTCAATCCCTGAAGTTGTATCCAGCTAAGACGGGTTAGGTGCTCGGGCTCCCTATTTCTCCTATTTTCACCCAACGCTCCCTCACTTCAGCTGGATTACAAGGTAAAAGCATGTTATCTGTTTACAATAATACATTTAATATATCTTCAAACATAGATACAAATTTTCACTGGTGATCGATTGCCTTGTCCCAACACAGTCTCATCATCAATCTCCAAATGTGTGGCTGTCTGCATGTCTATCTACATTTCTGGCTTTTTGGTTTTCAATCCATCATAAGCTGTGGTTGGCTTTTTATCTATGTTCAACTGTTTGACTTTCTTTTTGCAACTGTGTGAGGTCTGCTTTCTATCCATCAAGATGTATCCAGCTAAGAAGGGTTAGGTGCTCGGACTCCCTATTTCTCCATTTTTCATCCAACGCTCACTCACTTCAGCTGGATTACAAGGTAAAAGCATGTTACCTGTTTACAATAATACATTTAATGTATCTTCAAACATGAATACAAATTTTCAGTGATGGGCTGCCTTGTCCCAACACAGTCTCATCATCCATCTCCAAATGTGTGGCTGTCTGCATGTCAATCTGCATCTCTGGCTGTTTGGTTTTCTTTCTGTCTGAAACTGTGGCTGGCTTTTTATCTATGTTCAACTGTTTGACTTTGTTTTACCGACTATGTAAGGCCTGCCTTCCATCCATCAGCAGCTGTATGTATGTGAGTATCCGTGTGCCACTGTGGAACAGGTAAGTGATAATTAAGTTTCTATACATATATTGACTTTCCTTTTTGTCATACAGATTCTCTGGAACCCATGATATCCTCAATCCCTGAAGGAGTATCCAGCTAAGAAGGGTTAGGTGCTCCGGCTCAGTCTGCATGTTTTTTTTTTTTTTTCACCCAATGCTCACTCACTTCAGCTGGATTACAAGGTAAAAGCATGTTACCTGTTTACAATAATACATTTAATGTATCTTCAAACATAGATACAAATTTACACTGGTGATGGGCTGCCTTGCCCCAACACAGTCTCATCATCCATCTCCAAATGTGTGGCTGTCTGCATGTCAATCTGCATCTCTGGCTGTTTGGTTTTCTTTCTGTCTGAAACTGTGGCTGGCTTTTTATCTATGTTCAACTGTTTGACTTTGTTTTTGCAACTTTGTGAGGTCTGCTTTCTATCCATCAGCAGCTGTATGTATGTGAGTATCCGTATGCCATTGTGGAACAGGTAAGTGATTATTCTGTTTCTATACATATACTGACTTTCTTTTTTGTCATACAGGTTTTCAGGAACCCATGATATCCTCAATCCCTGAAGTTGTATCCAGCTAAGACGGGTTAGGTGCTCGGGCTCCCTATTTCTCCTATTTTCACCCAACGCTCCCTCACTTCAGCTGGATTACAAGGTAAAAGCATGTTATCTGTTTACAATAATACATTTAATATATCTTCAAACATAGATACAAATTTTCACTGGTGATCGATTGCCTTGTCCCAACACAGTCTCATCATCAATCTCCAAATGTGTGGCTGTCTGCATGTCTATCTACATTTCTGGCTTTTTGGTTTTCAATCCATCATAAGCTGTGGTTGGCTTTTTATCTATGTTCAACTGTTTGACTTTCTTTTTGCAACTGTGTGAGGTCTGCTTTCTATCCATCAAGATGTATCCAGCTAAGAAGGGTTAGGTGCTCGGACTCCCTATTTCTCCATTTTTCATCCAACGCTCCCTCACTTCAGCTGGATTACAAGGTAAAAGCATGTTACCTGTTTACAATAATACATTTAATGTATCTTCAAACATAGATACAAATTAACACTGGTGATGGGCTGCCTTGCCCCAACACAGTCTCATTGTCAATCTCCAAATGTGTGGCTCTCTGCATGTCCATCTGCATCTCTGGCTTTATGGTTTTCTTTGCATCTGAAGCTGTGGCTGGCTTTTTATCTATGTTCAACTGTTTGACTTTCTTTTTGCAACTGTGTGAGGCCTGCTTTCTATCCATCAGCAGCTGTATGTATGTGAGTATCCGTGTGCCACTGTGGAACAGGTAAGTGATTATTCTGTTTCTATACAAATATTGACTTTCTTTTTTGTCATACAGGTTTTCAGGAACCCATGATTTCCTCAATCCCTGAAGGTTTATCCATCTAAGAAGGGTAAGATGCTCCGGCTCCTTCTGCATTCCTTTTTTTACCCCACGCTCAGTCACTTCAGCTGGATTACAAGGTAAAAGCATGTTACCTGTTTACAATAATACATTTGATGTATCTTCAAACATAGATACAAATTTACACTGGTGATGGGCTGCCCTGCCCCAACACAGTCTCATCATCCATCTCCAAATGTGTGGCTGTCTGCATGTCCATCTGCATCTCTGGCGTTTTGGTTTTCTTTCCATCTGATCTGATCTATGTTCAACTGTTTGACTTTCTTTTTGTAACTGTATGAGGCCTGCCTTCCATCCATCAGCAGCTGTATGTATGTGAGTATCCGTATGCCACTGTGGAACAGGTAAGTGATTTTTCTGTTTCTATACATATAATGACTTTCTTTTTTGTCCTACAGGTTTTCAGGAAC
This sequence comes from Salminus brasiliensis, assembly GCF_030463535.1. Classification (NCBI taxonomy): domain Eukaryota; kingdom Metazoa; phylum Chordata; class Actinopteri; order Characiformes; family Bryconidae; genus Salminus; species Salminus brasiliensis. The sequence goes on from NC_132896.1 coordinate 18,970,159, forward strand.
CCATGATATCCTCAATCCCTGAAGTTGTATCCAGCTAAGACGGGTTAGGTGCTCGGGCTCCCTATTTCTCCTATTTTCACCCAACGCTCCCTCACTTCAGCTGGATTACAAGGTAAAAGCATGTTATCTGTTTACAATAATACATTTAATATATCTTCAAACATAGATACAAATTTTCACTGGTGATCGATTGCCTTGTCCCAACACAGTCTCATCATCAATCTCCAAATGTGTGGCTGTCTGCATGTCTATCTACATTTCTGGCTTTTTGGTTTTCAATCCATCATAAGCTGTGGCTGGCTTTTTATCTATGTTCAACTGTTTGACTTTCTTTTTGCAACTGTGTGAGGTCTGCTTTCTATCCATCAAGATGTATCCAGCTAAGAAGGGTTAGGTGCTCGGACTCCCTATTTCTCCATTTTTCATCCAACGCTCACTCACTTCAGCTGGATTACAAGGTAAAAGCATGTTACCTGTTTACAATAATACATTTAATGTATCTTCAAACATGAATACAAATTTTCAGTGATGATGGGCTGCCTTGTCCCAACACAGTCTCATCATCCATCTCCAAATGTGTGGCTGTCTGCATGTCAATCTGCATCTCTGGCTGTTTGGTTTTCTTTCTGTCTGAAACTGTGGCTGGCTTTTTATCTATGTTCAACTGTTTGACTTTGTTTTTGCGACTGTGTAAGGCCTGCCTTCCATCCATCAGCAGCTGTATGTATGTGAGTATCCGTGTGCCACTGTGGAACAGGTAAGTGATAATTAAGTTTCTATACATATATTGACTTTCCTTTTTGTCATACAGATTCTCTGGAACCCATGATATCCTCAATCCCTGAAGTTGTATCCAGCTACGACCGGTTAGGTGGTCGGGCTCCCTATTTCTCCTTTTTTCACCCAACGCTCCCTCACTTCAGCTGGATTACAAGGTAAAAGCAATTTATCTGTTTACAATAATACATTTAATGTATCTTCAAACATAGATACAAATTTACTCTAGTGATGGGCTGCCTTGCCCCAACACAGTGTCATCATCAATCTCCAGATATGTGGCTGTCTGCATGTCCATCCTCATCTCTGGCTTTTTGGTTTTCTTTCCATCTGAAGCTGTGGCTGGCTTTTTATCTATGTTCAACTGTTTGACTTTCTTTTTGCAACTGTGTGAGGCCTGCCTTCCATCCATCAGCAGCTGTACGTATGTGAGTATCCGTATGCCACTGTCGAACAGGTAAGTGATAATTCAGTTTCTGTACATTTATTAACTTTCTTTTTTGTCATACAAGTTTTCAGGAACCCATGATATCCTCAATCCCTGAACGTGTATCCAGCTAAGAAGGGTTAGGTGCTCCGGCTCCTTCTGCATTCCTTTTTTCACCCAATGCTCACTCACTTCACCTGGATTACAAGGTAAAAGCATGTTATCTGTTTACAATAATACATTTAATGTATCTTCAAACATAGATACAAATTTTCACTGGTGATCGGCTGCCTTGCCCCAACACAGTCTCATCGTCAAACTCCTAATGTGTGGCTGTCTGCATGTCCATCTGCATTACTGGTTGTTTGGTTTTCTTTCTATGTGAAACTGTGGCTGGTTTTTTATCTATGTTCAACTGTTTGACTTTCCTTTTGCAACTGTGTGAGGTCTGCTTTCTATCCATCAGCTGCTGTATGTATGTGAGTATCCGTATGCCACTGTGGAACAGGTAAGTGATAATTCAGTTTCTATACAAATATTGACTTTCTTTTTTGTCATCCAGGTTCTTTGGAATCCCTGATATCCTCAATCCCTGAAAGTGTATCCATCTAAGAAGGGTTAGGTGCTCCGTCTCCCTCTGCATTTTTTTACCCAACGCTCACTAGCTTCAGCTGGATTACAAGGTAAAAGCATGTTACCTGTTTACAATAATACATTTAATGTATCTTCAAACATAGCTACAAATTTACACCGGTGATGTGCTGCCGTGCCCCAACACAGTCTCATCGTCAAACTCCTAATGTGTGGCTGTCTGCATGTCCATCTGCATCTGTGGCGTTTTGGTTTTCTTTCAATCTGAAACTGTGGCTGGTTTTTTATCTATGTACAACTGTTTGACTTTCTTTTTGCAACTGTGTGAGGCCTGCTTTCTATCCATCAGCAGCTGTATGTATGTGAGTATCCGTATGCCACTGTGGAACATGTAAGTGATAATTCAGTTTCTATACATATATTGACTTTCTTTTTTGTCATACAGTTTTTCAGGAACCCATGATATCCTCAATCCCTAAAGGTGTATCCAGTTAAAAAAGGGTTAGGGGGTCCGGCTCCCTTTGCATTCCTTTTTTCACCCAACGCTCACTCACTTCACCTGGATTACAAGGTAAAAGCATGTTATCTGTTTACAATAATACATTTAATGTATCTTCAAACATAGATAAAAATTTACATTGGTGTTGGGCTGCCTTGCCCCAACACAGTCTCATCGTCAATCTCCTTATGTGTGGCTGTCTGCATGTCCATCCTCATCTCTGGCTTTTTGGTTTTCTTTCTATCTGAAGCTGTGGCTTTCTTTTTTTCTATGTTCAACTGTTTGACTTTCTTTTTGCAACTGTGTGAGGCCTGCCTTCCATCCATCAGCATTCACGTTCATGTCACTCACTAGACTTTTATGTTGACAACACACTATGTACAACGTTATGTTTTCTGTTTAATTGGGGTCACCTGAGAACTGGGGTATAAAGGGAGCAAACGCGCTTTTCCTCTCGCCGAGAATTAAGGTTCCCAAGCCGACCTGGAGGGTCGGCGTCTGTGTACGGTTCGTTAGCCGACCGGGAGTGTTTGTGTCTTGGTACACTTGCTATGCCAACCTGGAGGGTTGGCTTCATGTTCAGGAGATTCGTGGCTGTCATTGTTGTTTCTCACAAGGGCGCCTGAGAGAGTTATCTTTTACTGGCCCTGCCAGTGGTTTTTGGTTCTAGCATTGTCTCCCTGTTTATCTTCCCTATCTCGCCTGGCTCCCTGGCTACCAACCAGCCTCAGGTGGCTTTCATGTTTTGCCCATGTTAGTCTGTCACGTTTGTTTTGTTTATTCATTATCTCTTGTTATTGCTGCATTCTTGTTTGTTTTATTAAAATCTTGCATCGCACCGTCCCTGCGAGTGTTCACCCGTCATTGTCCTAGGCAGTCATGACACATACCCACAATATTTTCAGCAAATCCTACTAGACAGTTAAGGCCGTTACACACCAAAGGTTTTGAAAATGCTAAAAATTACCACACAATGTTCTCACGTCTCTCAAGTGCTCACACAGGTGTAGCACATTTTTTAGTTGAGGGCTTGAGAAGGACTGAACCAACTGTGAAATGAGATTTACTTCATATGACTGTGGAGCTGTGTGCAGATTTCCACGAGGAAACTGTTCGTTCTCCTTTCACCACTGACCTGCACATTTCACTCTCTCTGAGAAGAGACTTTCGGCCCTGTCTCAAATCACATCATACGCTCTACATAGTGCACTACTTAAAAAAACACAACACAAAAATCATTAGACAGTGCCAGCATGGTAGAAACCGAGTTGTCCAGCTGAATGTAACTGTCTTGTACTGACGTGTACAAAAAGTAAAGCACAGCATTCTTCTTTTAGGAAAAGTGAAAGAAGGTCCTACACAGATTAAACTGTAGGAGCGCTTCTACACACAACAAGATTCACGCTAACTCAGTTTGAGCTGAACAGATCTTGGAGACGCAGCTCCCTCCATTGGTGAGGAAGACACACAGCGAGTTCTAGTTCTAGGTGTCATTAATCACGGCTGGCAGAAGTCACGTCACACTTGAGTCAGCTATGGGACGCATGTAACATCGCTAGTGCGGTGTTAGCATGGCCCGGCTCGCTCGTGGAAATTAGCACCAGGCGAATTGCAGGGTTTCTGTGTGGACCATGTTCATGACTTTGAGACTTTACATCATCTTTTATGACAGGACCATGGCTACAGCCTAAACTAGCTAACTGCGTCACAAAGTCGTGTCTAACCTGTTTGAGTTTGTTTTAAACAGACTTGAAGTGGATTCCAATAGGAATTATTTGGCACTACATTTATATGAAGGCCTCCTTGGCTTGGTTTGGGAAGAGTGTGATTTATGCATGCAGATTACACTATGCTAACAGGTGCTAGTGTTAAGTGCTACATTAGCCTTGTAGTTGCAGTGTAAGACTAAAGAACGAAACCGTAGCATAATTATTACGAGACACCGTGCGCTGCCTGGTCCTGATTTAGCAACACAGCAAATGTAAATAGAAGCCGTTCTAACGGGTCAGTACCGACGCAGAACCGCACAGCATGGCTTTCGTAACCATCTGGTCCTGCAGTGGAAGAGGCCCATGTGTTCGTCTAGTGTCAAAGTGTAATTTCTCTGGTCTAGAAGAAATGGGGTTTGTCACTTACTTTGAAGGCTTGATGCATTTGATGACACCGATCCAGTTGATCAGTTTCCAGCACTTGATGCTGAAATGTTTTCCCCAATCCCAGTACATGTTTGTGTCATCAACACTCATGAACCTGAGGACTACACTACAGCACTCAAAATTACTCCACCTCCACTGTAAATGAGTGTAATCTCCAGATTCAGCTCACAATACCACTAGTAATGACAACTGCTGTCTCAGATGAATTCAACCCACTGAACATAATCCTGCACAAGAGCTAGGGGTGTGATTCAGAGGGCTGGGATGTGTTTTTAGAAGATGATTATCTTGATGAATTTACATTTACATTGAAGGCATTTAGCAGCTGCTCTTCTCCAGAGCAACAACAAACGTGCTTCACCGTTCACTCAGAAAATACCCTTGGCTCGTTTGTAGAGGCTAGGATCCAAAAGCTTAGACTCTACTACTTGTGGTCTATATACTGACTTCTAAATTTAGTACTCTAGTAAGTAAGACGGCGTTTGAAGACAGCGAGTGAAAGGGCAAGATGGATTCAAACAAGTATCAGGAAATCCTAGGAGAAAACATCATGCCTTCTGTGAGGAGGCTGAAGCTTGGGTATCTTTGGACCTTCCAACAGGACAATGAGCCAAAACATACCTCAAAGTCCCCCAAGGCTTGGTTTAAGAAGTCCTGGAAGATTCTGGAGTGCCCATCACAGTCGCCTGACTTGAACCCCTGAACCCCATAGAAAATCTTTGGAAGGCAGCTGCAGCAGCAAACCCAGCAATATCGGTGAACTGGAGCTGGTTAACAGATCATTTTTTTCAAAATGCAATTTTGCTAATAAATCTAATTTGCAGGAATAATTCTGAGTGAAACTCTACACTAGGTGTTAAAAGTTTGAAAGCAACAGATATTTTTAAGAGAGAATGCCAGAACAGCAGGGTTAGCTTTTAAAAGTGTTCAGCAGTGTTTGTGTTTAGGTGAGCTCCTTTAGATCCTTCAGAGCTATACTGTAGCTCTACTGAGATTCACCCATAGACTACTGTATCCAAACTAACAGGCCTCTTTGTTTAAACTAGATGGTGACAGACTTGTTGCAATGCATTGATTATTTGGCAAACTGGCGAATTGGAAATATTTACATCTATATCCTGTTCTGTATTTAGTTCTACTTCTACTAACATTTGTGTGAGTTCAGGAACCAAAGCAGCCATTATAATATGAATACCACTATTTTCTGTTACTATGCCTTTAATGCTAAATAAGCCTACATAAATAATATGTAAATAAGCTCTGTTCTGACTGGCTGCCCTGTTTTGCACCTCATTCAAAGAGCAGGCTGGACTGAAACACTGTTAATGAAGTAAATGTGAATAGGCAAACATATGTAAATGTGCCAGATTTTATGACATCACAACACAAAGAACATATTCAAAATGGGCTGTTTTTCTGCTTGGTTTCTATATGCAAACTGCATGGACTGAGTAGTGAACAGTACCTTACAATCCTTACATTATTACAGTTTTTACACACTACACCAAAAACTTCAATTTTATATTTAATATTTTTAAACATTTAGAAAAAACACTGCTTGCTTCCATACTTTTTGGCCTATAGTATAAGACAAATCACTATCATTATACATACTGCTACATACTGTCACACCCGCTCCGCCGTGCCCGCCCCAGGGGCGATCTCGGGCCGCAGCTCACAGGCGATCAAGAACTCCCCCTTCAAAGTCTTGTCATGGTCATGTCATGTTTAGTTAGTAAGTTGGTCTTTTTGAGTAACAGTGGTTGCAGAGGATGGTTAGTTGACAAAGGGTAACCGTAAGAAAGTTGGAAGAATGAAGTCGTCATTTGAACCAGAGTAATGGAACTAGAGAAAAGTAAGCAGGCGCTTTCTGTGGCCTTGGCGCTGTCGGGAAGAGCGAGGGAGTCGGTGTTGGAAAAAGCGGTAGATGACTTGAATAAAGACACTGGCATGAATTACTTGCGATTTGTTTCTCATAGAAGAAAAAGACAGAACATACAAGGCATACTCAAGTTTTGATCTGATTATGAGAGACATTGTGCGTCTATGGCGGACTATATAATCGATTTGTTTTTTTTTCCGAATTTTTCAACACCGGTACTCACGGATGCGTAAATCCAACATGGAACCTCCTGCCGTAGTATTAGCATTCAAGCTGCTAGATACAGCATGCTTGGATGTGAAGGACTAACAGTTGGCTTTGACTGGTTTAGGGAAGAAAGTAGTCTGTGGTAACAGGAATGAACCAAGAAACCGCCCAAGTAAGAGCAAAGACGACAGGGAGGCAAGCCTTGGTCCCAAAATAATCAACAAAAGACACCACTGCCTTTAACCAATCCCTTGAAGGAGGGGACTGTTAAAAAAAAAGATAAGATAATAATGTGTTTAAGGAAGTCACAGAAGAGGGACAACAGTGCAGTTACTTATCAAAGACAGTGTACACTTCAAACCATGGACAAAAACAAAAGAAAATGCATTACTACAAGGAACAAAAGTGGCACGTGACATTTATTTCAGGCTTCCACCGGAGGCTGACTGTAAAGGAATATTATGGAAGTGTGTTTTATGAAATTTTCAACCAAAAGGAGGATTGTCAAATAACTCTGGTTCCACGCCAGAGGTTCCGTGTAAAAAGGTCCCTTTATTTCACAATCAACACAAACAGAAAGCAAACTTGGCAAAATGATTTCAGTTTTACAATGAGACTTGCCGTTACTCACCACTCACTGGATCGGGAGAGCCCTTCGATCCTGACAAGAGACATCAGTAAACCACCGAGCTGGACCTGCAGTTCCACTTAGCCGACTCTCACCAGAAAAGAGGGAAACCCGTCCTTTGTATCTTAAGCAAAACGAAGAACTGTGTGTGGATGGGGACGGGGGCCAACCGCTCCCACCAGGCACAGTCTTCCCTTGACCCTTAATTCCAGTGGTTGATAACAGCACCCTCATGAAAAACATGTTATATAATTGATTATATAAATGTTAGTTTACAGTAGAACATAACCCGTGACCTAAAACAGCTGTATAGGCCAGTTTCAACATATTGCTAATACATTATGACCATACCTTTAATATAAGGTGAACATGGATGCATTATATCCTTATATTCGGATATGTAGACCAAATTAGCATGGCTCCGCAGTGCACCTGCACCACTAACCTCATCACGCCCATCATAGTACAAACACCCTTTTAGCCTATCCAAAGAGAAATAGTGGAAATAGAGTTGAGAGCAGGAGGAAACGTGTCCAGAGTCGACCCAGACGCTTTCTATTAAATTAATCTGGACTGCACCGTAATTGGGGTACTTGCCCGTAATTGTAGATGACTTCAAATGACTAATAACAAAAAAGCACAAATACACCACAAATTACACATGGACCCTTCACAAGCCTCAGAAAAAGACACCTCCCTCTGTGAGGAAGAGAAGGACCAACTCAAGTCAAAGACAGGCCAAATTCTCTGGGTAGCAAGACAGATTAGGCCAGAGGTCATGTTTGATGCTAGTCACTTGGCATCAAGCTTCAAAAAGGCAACTGTGAAGACAGTCCATGAAGCACACACAATAGTGTGCAAACTGCAGTCCAAGGAGACTTCCAACACTTAGGCAGAGACAGTGCTCTTCAATTGACTGGTGTTCAGAAATGCCTTATTTGGAAATCTTTCAGATGGTGGGACTCAAGAAGGACATTTGATTGTTCTTATGGGAGACAATGGAAAGTTCTCGCCAGTTCCTTGTCAGTTAAAGAGAGTCAAGAGGACTGTGCAGAGCAAATTTGCTGGTGAAACACTGGCAATGTCTGATGGAACTGATAATGCCATTTTCTTGGCCACGCTGATCTCTGAACTAACTACTGGGGGTGCTGAACTTGCTCCACCCATAATTTGCATCACAGATAATCATTAACTTGCTGATGCAGTGAAGTCCACAAAGTCTGTCACAGATGATAAGCAGGAGATCAGCATCATCAAAGAAATCACAGAAAGTTGAAAGATGCTGTGGCACAGTACAAAAGAACAGCCTACGGATCTTACCGAAATGGCTAAATCAGCTAATAAGTTACTACATGCCCCAAGTGTAGGACAATGGAAACTTGATTAAAATACATTTTGAAAAGACATAATACTGCTTTTCAGTGCTATTCAAAAACACAGATTATATTTGTGGCACTTCTGTATACTCTGTTTAAATGGTTAAAAGGAGTTCTATCTGAATATACTTAAGCTTTTTTTTTTAAATAAGTGAGAGAGTTTTGAAAGTCTTAAAGACATGCATTGTTTTTTTGTATTCTCTTACATTGGGAAAACAACATTGTACTATCAAGTGGAGGTGTAGTTCACTGTGATCTGGAGAAATAAAAGTTGCACTATAGCTTGTTAAGTTTGTCTTGAGTACCCGCAATACCGAAAACCTAGGGGAGTCCATGAATTTAGAATAAAAGAGCGACAGACTCTGAATTCTCACCAAGGACAAAAGTGGTATCAAGTTTGCCATTAAAGAGTACAATAGGCTTTATGACCTGAATGTGGTTAAAGATGACAGTGGTGGTGGTGGCGGCTGCAATGTGCGTTACAATATTCAAACACAGCATGAAATCCTTGGTCACTGTAATTATGATGTTTTCATGTTACAGGATGCAGTAGAGAACATGAAGAGTGATAAATTGAACCTCTGTTGGTATTCCTGGTACATTGACGCCCACAGGCTCTCTCCAGTGCGGGAATGGAGACGACGACCCTCTGTGTCTGGCGCGCTGGTAGTGCTGTAATTAAGACAACCCCGTTGGAGGAGTCACAGGTAGCCTCCAGCCTTGTCTTCCATCTGTAGAGTTTGAACTGCCACTACAACAGCAGCTGGATATGCTGGTCAATCTTGACAACCTTGCAGAGTGTTAGGAGAGCTCTGAAAGCCATATTCCTCAGAAGTAAATACAGACAGAAATGCCAACAATGGTTAAAAGTACTGTACAGTAACACTGGTAGCAGATTGCTTAAGGATTACAACAACTGGCTAAGATAAATAGGAAAGCTAATATTAAAGACTATAAAGTAGGAATGGTTGCTTGACTAAATTGAGACAGAGATGCTAATTCTGCCTGTCACTGTTGACGCTCACAGCTAAAAGTGATCGGTTTCAGAGTACATGTCTGGTCACAATAACATGGTGCTAGCTTTTTCTACCAAATTTCTTTGATTCTGATTGAAGCAACACTGTCAAGGCTAGAACGGAGCACAGGCGACAGGTCATCTGTTACATGCTCTAGATCTTTAGGGTGAAGTGGTAAAATGGATGGATAAATCTGAAAGGTTTTTACTGAACACTTGCCGTCAATCATTTAGCTTCAGAGCTAGAAGTTTAGGTTGTAGCCACAAAAATGGTACCAACTTTGCCATTGAAGAGAACAATAGGTTTTATTACCTGAATGTGGTCAAAGATCACGGCGGTGGTGGGTTACAATATTCAAACGCAGCATGAAATCCTTGGTCACTGTAACTGAAAATCAAGGGTAAGATTGATAAATTGAACCTAAACTGTGAAATCTGCATTCAAAGGAAATCTGCTCAGAGTAGAGAACCTGATGCACAAGCAAAAGCAGTACCTGAACTAGTACATTCGACCTTCCTGATCCTATAGATCCAGTGTGCAAAAGAGGGTTGTTCTGCTCTGCCAACTACCAGTCCTTAGCAGTATCTGAAAGAACAGATGTTAATGTAGCCAGGACCTCAGGGACACCAAGAGGCCTCACTGCTAGATATTCTTCACACCTATCGATAAAAGCTACAGCATCTTGTTCTGAACTGCCATATTTTGGAAAACAGAGGTTGATAGAGGCTGTGTGCTTCAACACATTCTAATTACTCTCAGCTGTGTTTGCAGGAGTAGATGTTACAAGGTTGGGTATAGGATGTGGGCTGGAAGCTGTTGGATGTATACCAGAGGAGCTGGGTTGCTGACATGAAATCATGCGTTTAAACCGTATGTCCCGTCGTTTGAGGCAGTCTACTACGAACTGACCCAGTTTCTGCAATTGGCTTTTCAGATTTTGTTCAACTCTACCACATTCTCTTTCTCCAACAAGGCCATGAACGTCCTTTACCTGACTCAACTTCGCTGCATGGTTTCTGTGGCTTGTTCTAGTTTCTCTTCCATGTTTGAGACTCTTTCTCAGAGTTCGCTGTGTAGATCTGAGTAGATAGGGTTGTCTCCTGGGGAAGGTGGTGGTTGAGGGTAATCACCTAAGGGAATTACCACACAGGCAAGAAAAAAAAGGTTTGTTGGCCATAAGTAGTTCATAAATATGTTAGAATCACAAAATCTTCTATAAGGTGGCATAGAATCTCCCTGTCTTTCTACATCCCTTCACTCAGAAGATAAATTACTGATTAATGATTGGTCCATTTATGAAGCCCCAGTTATGACCATAGCAGAAGGGTTAGAGTATAGGACTTGATCCAAGAACAAATTCAGATCCATAAAAAAAAATCCAAATCCAGTCAATCAAACGCCTTCTCTGCATCAAAGGAGAGAATGGCACATGGTGCAACATTCTGGTGTGTCTGGTGAGTGATGGAATACATGGAATAATCGTCATACATTATTTAATCTGTCACGTGGTCCCACTGGGCCCTGATACTTGGTTGTTTTATAGCAGAATCTCCAATAAGAAGAGCAATAAGAACAATGAGAACACTGCCCTGAGGAGCTGTCCACAGTGACTAAGCAGGTGAAGGCAAAATCAAAGAGCTGAGGAACACAAACCCTGTTAGCAGAGGTGAAAACCGTCTGTTGGTGGAGGAGCCCACAGCTTTTCCCGTGCCGGTAGTTCTGTAAATAAGACAACCCCATTAGAGAAGTCACAGGCAGCCTCCAGCCTTGTCTTCCGTCTGTGGAGTTTGCACAGCCTCTACAACAGCAGATGGATATGCTGGTCAAGCTAGAGACAGAAATGCAAACGATGGTTAGTGAGAGAAAGTACTCTACAGTCAGACATAACAGCTCAAGAAGCGACGGCTTCTGTGAATTCTCATGAAGGACATGACGAAACTTCCTGAAAACTAAAGGGTGAAACTGTAAAAGATACTGAGCGATGCTTGGCAGATTCTCGGTGGAACCTCCAAAACTGTGTTAGTCGGATTCGCTTCTCTGCACTTAAAGAATCAACTCTGTGAGTGAGCCTTAAGAATGTAGAAACACACTTTAATCCTGCAGTAAACGTAATGCCGGCTGAAGCCTTCAAACCCTCTCATATGGTGTCATTGTAACGTAGTACATGTTCATCATGTGTTTGTGGAGTAAAGAAATGTAACATTCACTCATTGATCAGGCTGGTTTCAGTCGACTTTGATGTCCATATGCTGATAATGCGGATTTTCAGAGCCCACTGTGGTGAGGCTGGTGTGAAGCTGACAGACCCCATTGTTTAAAGGTAATAAACTCATTATATGTTCCTATAAGAACAATAACAACAACAACAACATGTGGAAAAAACATAAAATGAAAATCTATTTAAAAGAAAAAAGAAAAAAAAAAAATTGAACAGTGCATGCTCGTAGAAACTTACCTAAAGAATTCTGGACACATGCTGTGATGACCGCTGCAGTCATTGGCCAAAGTTGCTTAAAATAGCTGTTTGAAACAAACTCCATATGACATGTTTAACAGGGAGAAAGCCTAAACTTTCAAAAGATGAAAGTATTTGGATCAGCAGGCTACACTTACAGACATGACAGAAAGAAACTAGATTCAAAAAACAGGAGACCGTGGCTTTGCTCTTTGGTCCCTGATACGTTTTTTACAGTAGAATCTCCAACAATGAGAACACTGCTCTGAGCAGTCGTCCTTGGTGATTAAGCAGGTGAAGGCAAAGTCGAAGAACTGAGGAACCCCGAACTGGTTAGACCCCGTTGGAGGAGTCACAGGCAGCCCCCAGCCTCGTCTTCCGTCTGTGGAGTTTGGATTGCCGCTACAACAGCAGCTGGACATGCTGGTGAAGCTAGATGGCCGCTATGCAGAGCGTCTGGAGAGCGCTGCGAGCCATGTTCCTCAAATGTAAACACAGAGACAGAAATGCAAACGATGGTTAGCGAGACAAAAGTACTGTACAGTAACACAGACAGCAGATAACTCAACGATTACGATTGGCGAAGATAAATAAGACAAAGCTAATATTAAACACTATAAAGTAGGGATGACCCCTCGACCAAACTAATAACATTTGAGTCAGAGAAATTATTTTTCTGCGGGACACTGTTGACATTCACAGCTACAAATGACTGGTTTCAGAGAACATATCTAGTTATTATACCATGGTGCTAGCTTTTTCTACCAAATTTCTTTGATTCTGACTGCTCCATTCTAGCCTTGACAATGTCGCAATCTTCAAAGTCTACAGATCCTCCGTTACACCCTCTAAATCTGTAGGGTGAGCCTTAAGAATGTAGAAACACACACTTTAATCCTGCAGTAAATGTAATGTCGGCGGAAGCCTTCAGAAACGAGTCTGAGAAAAAACCCTCTCATATAGTGTAACTGTTACATTTCTATGTGAATGTACTACGTTACATTCACTCACTGATCAAGCTGGTTTCAATTGTCTTTGATGTCCATTTACCGAAACACGCTGGTTTTCATTGCCTTTGATGTCCATATGCTGATATCGCTGGTGTTGACAGACCCCATTGTTTAAAGGTAAAGAACCCACCGTATGTTCCTATTCCCCAGGCAGTCAAATATGTAATAACCTGGGAAAAACATGAAATAAAAATCCACAAAAAATAAACTCACAGTGCATGCTCGTAGCAATTTACCTAAGAATTCTAGCCACAGGTGCTCAAATGGCTTGGAGAGAGCCTAACCTTTCAACAGATGAAAGTATTTGGATCAGCAGGCTACACTTACAGACATGACGGAAAGCTAGATTCAAAATGTGAAAGAGAATCTTTGCTCCTTTAGGATGTTGCTGCGTCAAACGGGGAGAACAGTAGAGAACGATGGTGCTGATGGTGCTGATGGTGCTGAGAACGAGGGTCACGCAGCCGCAGCGCCAAGCTGTCTGGCGATGTCCAGGATACGAGCACCTGGAAAAAACAGGAGACCGTGGCGTTACTCTTTGGGCCCTGATACGTTTTACAGTAGAATCTCCAACAATGAGAACACTGCCCTGAGGACGTCTCCTCTGTGACGAAGCAGGGGAAGGCGAAGTCGAAGAGCTGAGGACCTCGAACCGGCTAGCAGAGGTAAGACGACCCGCTGTCCGGTGTGCCAGTAGTGCTGTAACTAAGATCACAGGCAGCCTCATCATCCGTCAGTGGAACAACAGAAGCTGGATATTTTGGTGACGCTCGACTCCTTCCTTTCAGAGCATCTGGAGCGTAAACACAAACGCAAACAATGGTTAGTAAGAAGTACTGTACAGTAAGCAAGGCACCAGATAGCTCAACGATTACAACAACTAGATAAGATAAATAAGACAAATACTAATATTAAAGACTATAAAGTAGGGATGATCGCTCGACCAAATTGATACCCATTTGCGATGGAGAAATTCTAATTCTGCGTGTCACTGTTGACGTTCACAGCTACAATTGATTGGTTTCAGAGAACATGTCTGGTTATTATACCATGGTCCTAGCTTTTTCTACTCAATTTATTTAATTCTAAATTGGAGCAACATTGTCAAGGCTAGAACGGAGCACGGACTACATGTCATCTGTTACATGTTCCAGATCTTTAGGGTGAAATTGCAAAGGGATGGATTATTATGTTATTAATGACTTAATGAGGGTTGAGGGGTGATCATTATTTACTTATTTTTCATTATTATCCATTATCAAGAACATACAATATAAAACAGAGAAAAAGTGGGAGATTGTGTACACCACACACCCCGAGGCACCCCTCCCCAATGGCCAGCTCATCAGAAACAATTTGCAAGCAAAGGGAAAAGAAAAAGCCAGGTAAATTATGGAAAGATTGCAATTACTGAAACATCCGGAGTGCAGTCTCACCAAAAATAAAAGTGTTGATTACATTCCGTTGCCACACAGGGAAGAAAAAAGGTTTGCTGGCCGTAAGAAGTTTATAATTACGGAAGATGGGGGAGGTTTAGTGCCACCTGGTGGAAGATTATGATTATTTCTACATCCCTCCACACAGAAAGTAAATTACTAATGACTGGTCCATACCTCAATTTACAATGTTTTAGAGGGATATTTGAATAAATTAAGCCTTGTAGTCTATGGGGAGCCATTCTACATGCAAGTCTTCGCATCAGGATTAAGCCAAGTGGTTAGAACCCGTGGTGATAACTGAAGACTATAATTTCAAGTTCAGAGCAGAGAGGCCACCATCAGTTTTACAATGTTAGAGGTTTAAATATTTGAATCTAGGTCTCTTGCCACTCCTCAAATAAACCAAAATAACAATCACGTTTCTTCCAGAAATTCATGGGGGTGATGGAGGAATCATTGAGGCAAATAACGTTAAGTCTGGGAAGAACAAATTTTGTATTGTGCAGCAACATGGTGTTAAATCGTCATCTGGGCGCATGCTGTGATAAACTGTGAAATGTTATCTTCGTAATATTAGGGTAATGATCAGACATCGAAAGAGGAGATATATCAGTTGAATACATCAGTTGTAGTAAGGAGGAAAATGTAAGATCATCAATTCTAGAGAATGATTTATGTCTGGCAGAAAATGTAGTATATTTTCTGGATGATGGGTTAAGGGCAGGCCAGACATCACCCAGTGTGAAATCAGAGATGAACTTGTTTAAAACAGAGGTGGATTTGATTTGTGTATCAGAGTGAATTGCGTTGAAGCGATCTTACAGATTATTAGCATCAATGAGTAACACAGTCAAAATGGAGAGATATTTAGACAGGGCTACAAAAAACTACGACCCAAATACAGCTGGGGCGTAGGCTGAGACAAAAGTGAGTTGCTATAATGTGAGAAATGTGCCCAGACGTGTCGACGCCTGTATGACTAATTGATTACATTTTTCTCTTTCTTAGCAGAAGAGTACGCTGCCGCCTTAAAATATTTATTTGACATTCTAGACTCATTGGTAGGCAAGAGATTGGATTCTTGTAATAACGTAATATCTATTCTTTTTCTATTGAAAAGATCTAAGCAAAAGATCCTCTTTAAAGGTGAATTCAGACACTGGACATTCTAAGCCAATATTGTTAGTTCAGTCACAGACGTTTATAAATACTAGCACAAGTAATCCAGGATAAGCAGGAAAAGATGGAAAGTATATCTGAGAGGTTTGGGTGGTGATTAACAGATAAATGAAACAATGTCTTAAATAACAAGGAGAAACTTACCAGGAACAAACAACCCACAACCCAGGGTGCTCACGGAGAACAGGAAGAAAAGCCGTTCTTCTCTTAGAAGGGAAGGAGTGAAGGAGATGGGGCTGCTGGCCCTGCTTACCTTCAGTAGAAGCTGCCCATCCCGGTACCACAGGAGCTTGAAAATGAGGACCTGCTGGGAGTTTGCTGTGTCTTTCGAGCTTCTATAGACACAGTGAGCTCGATCCAGGTCTGCCATTTTTGGGAGTTCAGATGAGTGGCTTTGCTTCATCTTTTTTTTTGATTGGGGAAGCAACTGGAGAGGGAAGTGGTCATGGTTTTACAGTAGACATCACAGCCATTCCATCACCAGTAAATGCCCCAAGTATCAGAGTTAAGAACAACAAAAAAGAACAGAAAAGCAAGAGTTCTAGCCATTCGCTACTATTCTGAGAATAATAGTAGTGAAAACCGTTTCTCGGAGGAGAGGCACTTAGCTTTTCCTGGCTACACTGACGCCCACAGGCTCTCTCTAGAACAGGTCTGCAGACGACTCACTCTGCCTGGTGAGCCGGTAGGGCTGTGATTAAGACAACCCTGTTGGAGGAGTCACAGGGAGCCTCCAGCCTAGTCTTCCGTCGGTGTTTGGATGGTCTGGATGGACATGCTGGTCAAGCTAAACTGCCTCCTTGCAGAGTGTCTGAGGAACTCTGCAAGCCATGTTCCTCAAGTGTAAACAGACAAACACAAATGATGGTTAGTGAGACAAAGTACTGTACAGTAACACAGATAGCTCAAGGGTTACTGATGGCAAAGATAAATAAGACAAAGCTAATATTAAAGACTATAAATGATGTTCAAAGCTACAATCTGATCGATTTTGCTTTACTTTTGAGTAAAGCATCAATGAATTAAGCAGGGACAGTGCTGGATATGGAGACAGATATGACCGTGCAGTGATGTTCAAACAACATGCAAAACTTGACTTTAGAAGCTCTGGTCATTATGGTGTGAACATTATGGACAATGGAAAGAATAACATTCAAGTTCATGACACCAGCATCCTGACACCTGCTGAAGACGTCACTTTAAATTAATAAAAAAAAAAAATAAAGGCCTTGAGTCTCACGGTTACAAAATTCCGACAGTCTTGACATGTCTCGGACATGCTTCTGCTGACAGGCTGCAGAGGCTTCTGGCTAGCTCAGGCAATAAAGATATGGAATGTGGCATAATTCTTCAAAGAACTGTTAATGAAATGTGAAACATCAGAGACAGACACAGTAGGCCCAGACCAAAGCCTTTACATTATTGACCAGTTCTCTCAGTTTAGTGCAGGCAGCATTCTGACCACAAAGTCCTCTAAAATGGTGAAACACTTCATTCATGATTGGATTAGCCTGCATGGTCCACCTCAGAAACCTTTCAGTGATGATGGAGGAGAATTCAACAACGATGAAGTGAGAGATATGGCAAAAATCTTCAACAGAGAAGTAAAGACAACAGCTGCATACAGCCCATGGAGCAATGGACTTGAAAGAGCACAACCAAATGCTCACTGAGATCATAATGAAAGTAAAGAAAAGTAACGGTTGAAACTGGGATACTGACAAGCCTCCTGCTTTAGAGTGCACCACAAAAAGTGAAGGAGCGGCAAAACACACTTCTGCTTCACATGCATGTAGAAAGGCTTTTACTGAAGCAGAATGTTCAGAAAGAATACAGAGAGCACAGCGGAAACTGCTTCATCACACAGATCTCCTCTTTAGGGGACTGTCCAAAATAGAAAGGACCAGGAGTTGTCATTGGTCAGGATGGTGCAATGCCGTTGTCTGAGGTGGTGCACCCAGCTACAGGTTCCTCCATGTCTGACAGAAAAGTGAATGCAGAGAGTGAGGATGCAGGTGACAAAGGATAAATTAGAAAATGACCCAAATATTGTACATAAACAAGAGAACACGAGAGCTGCTGAGAACAACGTAGAGGGGACAGAAACTGGAACTGAAGCGTGTGGTTTAAACTGAGCACACAGGCACAACCACTGGGGCACAAACAATTACATTATGGAAGTGTGTTTTATGAAATTTTGAACCAAAGGGAGGATCGTCAAATAACTCCGGTTCCACGCCAGAGGTTCCGTATAAAAAGGTCCCTTTATTTCACAATCAACACAAACTTGGCAGAATGCTTTCAGTTTTACAATGAGACTTGCCGTTACTCACCACTCACTGGATCGGGAGAGCCCTTCGATCCTGATAAGAGACCGCCATCTCAGTAAACCACCGAGCTGGACCTGCAGTTCCACTTAGCCGACTCTCACCAGAAAAGGGGGAAAACCGTCCTTTGTATTTTTAACAAAACGAAGAACTGTGCGTGGACGGGGACGGGGGCCAACCGCTCCCACCAGGCACAGTCTTCCCTTGACCCTTAATTTCAGTGGTTGATAACAGTACCCTCATGAAAAACAAGCTATATAACTGATTATATAAACGTTAGTTTACAGTAGAACATAACCTGTGACTTAAAATAGCTGTATAGACCAGTTTCAACATATTGCCAATACATTATGACCAGCAAGTATACCTTTAATATAAGGTGAAAATGGATGCATTATATCCTTATCCTAGGCCTCTTTCTAGTGGTTACATCAAATAACCGAACAGTGAGTTGTTCATACGATACAGTGTGTACTAATTGGATGGAGTGCACCCTAAGGCGGCGTCAGCAGGGCAGAATTCATTCATATTACAAAATGTGTGTATGGTCTAGCAGATGCTTCATTGTACTGGTACGACAGAGTGAAGGAAATCGTGCTGAGAGCAGGAGGAAACATGTCCAGAGTCGACCCAGCCGCTTTCTATTAAATTAATCTGGACTGCACCGTAATTGGGGTACTTGCCTGTCATGTAAATGATATGACTAATAACAAAAAAGCACAAATACACCATAAATTACACATGGACCCTTCACAAGCCTCGGAAAAAGACACCTCCCTCTGTGAGGAAGAGAAGGACCAACTCAGGTCAAAGACAGGCCAAATTCTCTGGGTAGCAAGACAGATTAGGCCAGAGGTCATGTTTGATGCTAGTCACTTGGCATCAAGCTTCAAAAAGGCAATTGTGAAGACAGTCCATGAAGCACACAGAATAGTGTGCAAACCCAAGGAGACTTCCAACACTTAGGCAGAGACAATGTTCTTCAATTGATTGGTGTTCAGAAATGCCTCATTTGGAAATCTTTCAGATGGTGGGACTCAAGAAGGACATTTGATTGTTCTTATGGGAGACAATGGAAAGTTCTCGCCAGTTCCTTGTCAGTTAAAGAGAGTCAAGAGGATTGTGCGGAGCAAATTTGCTGGTGAAACACTGGCAATGTCTGATGGAATTGATAATACCATTTTCTTGGCCACGCTGATCTCTCAACTAACTACTGGGGGTTCTGAACTTGCTCCACCCATAATTTGCATCACAGATAATCATTAACTTGCTGATGCAGTGAAGTCCACAAAGTCTGTCACAAAGAAACTTTGCCTGGAGATAAGCAACATCAAAGAACTCACAGAATGTTGAAAGGTGCTGTGGCACAGTACAAAAGAACAGCCTACAGATCTTACCAAAATGAGGGCATCAGCTAATAAGTTACTACACGCCCCAAGTGTAGGACAATGGAAACTTGATTAAAAATACATTTTGAAAAGACAGAATACTGCTTTTTAGTGCTATTAAAAAACAGATGTGTCGTTTCTGTATACCCTGTTTCAATGGTTAAAAGGAGTTATATCTGAATATACTTAAGCTTTTTTTTTTTTTTTAATAAGTGAGAGAGTTTTAAAAGTCTTAAAGACATGCATTGTTTTTTTGTATTCTCTTACATTGGGAAAACAACATTGTACTATGAAGTGGAGGTGTAGTTCACTGTGATCTGGAGAAATAAAAGTTGCACTATAGCTTGTTAAGTTTGTCTTTCTGAGTAACAGCCGCCACCACGACCACTTTAGCTTGAGTAATCGCAATACCGAAAAACCATGAATTTAGAATAAAACAGCGCCAGCCTCTGTGAATTCTCACCAAGGACGTGACTAACATAGCCACTAAAACGGTACCAAGTTTGCAATAGGCTTTATGACCTGAATGTGGTTAATGATCACAGTGGTGGTGGTGGTGGCGGCTGCAACGTGCTTTACAATATTCAAACACAGCATGAAATCCTTGGTCACTGTAATTATGATGTTTTCATGTTACAGGATGCAGCAGAGAACATGAAAAGTTAAGATTGATAAATTGAACCTCTGTTGGCTCTCCAGTGCGGGAATGGAGACGACGACCCTCTGTGTCTGGCGCGCTGGTAGTGCTTTAATTAAGACGACTCTGTTGGAGGAGTCACAGGCAGTCTCCAGCCTCGTCTTCCATCTGTAGAGTTTGGACTGGCACTACAACAGCAGCTGGATATGCTGGTCAATCTTGACAACCTTGCAGAGCGTTCAGAGAGCCCTGAAAGCCATGTTCCTCAGAAGTAAACACAAACAGAAATGCCAACAATGGTTAGTGAGACAAAGTACTGTACAGTAATACTGGTAGCAGATTACAACAACTAGATAAGAAATAAGACAAAAAGCTAATATGAAAGACTATAAAGTAGGGATGGTCGCTCGATCTAATTGATACCCATTTAAGACAGAACCCTATTTTATATAGAAAGGTGTATGCTAGCAGCAACTTACCTAAAGAAATCTGGTCATATGCTGTAACCGCTGCAGTCATTGGAAACAGGGGCTTAAATAGCAGTTTCAAACCAACTCCATATGACACGTAGACAGGGATTAAACCTAATCTTTTAAAAGATGAAAGCATTTGGATCAGTATGCTACACTTAAACAGGATTCAAAATGTGAAAGAAACTTTGCTGCTTCAGGATCTCTGTACGTCAGGGAGAATATCAGAGAACGATGGTGCCGAAGAGGTCACGCAAGGGAGCCAAGGGAAGCTGTCTGGTGACATCCAGGAAATGGGCATGTGGAAAACAGGAGATCATGGCATTACTCTTTGGGCCTCATTTTTTTAATCAACTATTTTCTTTTTTTTATTGTATGTAATAACATACAATATAAAACCAAAAAAAAAGAAAAAGCTCATCAGAAACAATGTGATATTAATATGCGGCACCATTTAAAAAGGAACTTGACTGGCTTGAGATAAGAGATAAGATGTATTGTCAATAAGCAAAACAAACAATTTACTTACTTTTTCCAGTCAATTCCAGACCCAACATACAGCTCCGTAAATATTAAGAGACGACCCTACATGATCAATTTCTTTGGTTTTACTATTTATAGGCAATGTGTATACGGAAATTAACATTTAAATTGTATTTCATAAACCATGGACAACATTTCCCCAAAATTCCAAATAAAACATTGCTATTTGGAACAGTTATTTGAAGAAAGGACATCTCAAATAATGCAAGGAAATAGTTACAATACAAAAGAAGCTATTAAAATGTAAACCAAGTACTTATATTTGAACTTTGAGAGCATTCCTCTTTGGGGCTAACTGACCGTCTCCTTTATTCAAAATTCACTATGGAGAAATAACCTTCACTGCCAATCACAGGTTGGCTCTCCACTAGTCTTTTACATTGATGTTGGGTGACTATACCATTCATATTGTGCAAATTCAGGTAACTCAGCTTTGTTTGATGAAATGCCTGAAATAAAATGGCTGCCATACACATGGACATCTTTGTCCTTACATTTGCATTTCTATGTGTATGGCAGCCATTTTATTTCAGGCATTTCATAAAAACAAAGCTGAGTTATTAGACTACTTGGACATCTTTGTCCTTACATTTGCATTTCTAAGTAGTCTAATTTGTTGCCAGAGCTGTATAACTGAGCCATGAAACGTTAGCCAGCATGAGCATAGCAGTGAGAAGTCGCACTGCACCCCTGTTATTATACAACACATCTACATTATTTTAAATGCCAAGATGTACAAGGAAAATAAAAGAAATATAAAAGAGGGTTTCTCACCTAAAGAGAAGAGAACAGTAGGCATAAACTTACGCATCTAAAAACTAAGATGGTGTAACATGTGACATGTTGACAGGGAGAAGGCCTAACCTTTTAAAAGATGAAAGTAAAGGTAAATAAGACAAAGCTAATATTAAACACTATAAAGTAGGGACTTCTACAATAGAATCTCCAACAATAAAAACACTGGCCTGAGCAGTCGTCCTCGGTGACGAAACAGATGAAGGCGAAGAGCTGAAAAACGCCGAACTGGTTAGCAGAGGTGAAAACCGTCTGTCGGTGGAGGAGCAGTGTGGCCGGGAAAAGCTCCCTCTAGCACAGGTTTGCAGACGATGACCTCCTTCTGTCTGGTGCACCGTTAGTGCTGTAACTAAGAAGACCCTGCTGGAAGAGTCACAGGCTCCATCCTGTCTCATCTTGGAGTTTGGACTGCCTCTATAACAGCAGCTGGACATGCTGGTCAAGCAAGATGGCCTCCTTGCATAACGAAGCTAGATTCAAAATGTGAAAGAGAATCTTTGTAGGGTACGACAAGAACAGTCCATTATACCTAGTCTACTATCCAGAGAAAGTCCTTAAACACAGGCTTGTGCAATTTTTCAAAATGTGTTACAGAACACCAGATTAAAATTGACCAGGCAATGGCACCTGATTATTTCCATGGGGAGAGGTGTGTACCCTCCCATGCCAACAGCTAACTGTGTTAATCAGACTCCAGAAAATGTCCAAGAGTCTCAAACTGGATACTGTGTACCGTGTCTGTCTCCCTCTGTTTAAATGCCATCTTGAACATCAAAAAGAGAAAGGAAAGCACCTCAGTATTTAGCTGACTGCGTCAGATATTGAAGACCAGACCTGATCAATACTGACCACTGTTACAGGGTCTGTAATGTACCAGAGAGCTTTAAAGAGGCAAGGAGTTCAACAGAATCACAGTTTCAGGTTGATGCAGATGACCCTTAGCTTCACCACCTGGACATTTCAACAGCCTACTAGCATGAACCGATTGATTGAGATATGTATAGGGAGCAACCAGAGGGATATCAATGGACTACAACAAACACATGAGAACACAGGAGAAGACTGATATCCTGAATAATCTCTGAATAGTGTTTTTAAGTGATGGATGTTTGCTTGTTAAGATGTTCCCTTATGAAGTACAGTAAGCTAGCTGTGATGCTGCTGGTTAACATGATCACAGCTGCGTATTCCTTGTCTCAGGAACATACTGGCTCCCTTATAAGTGTAACGGCTACAGTATTTATTTAATTATATATATATATATATATAGATAACTAAGGAAGTCATAACTCCACTACTGGATCTCATCTAACAGGCTAGATTGCTTGTACTCGGACAGCCCATACGATCTGTGTCGAGAGTCTCGATACTGCAGGGTTTGTCTGCAATACGATGAATAAAATGACTGCATAAATGGTTGAAATCGAGGAAATCATGTAAATCACTTCTCTGCCCACTATCCAGTTCACCAACCTGACCGGTGTGACTGGGAAATGACAGCCAGTCCTGGCGTAGCACCTTCTCGATGTTCCCAGAGAGGACGACGGACCCCAGCCGGCTCGGATGAGGCCCCTCTGCGGTAGAGCACCTGACCGGCAGCCAGCAGTGGAGCACGAAGAGATGGGTAAACGACTCGCTGACGCGCCCAGACCCTCTCCGGTGTGGGAGTGGAGACGACGAGCCTCGGTGTAGTGCTGGAATTAGCGACCGCGTTGGAGGCGTCACAGGCTGCTTCTGGCTTCGTTTTCCGTTAAAGGAACTCGATCTACCGGTCCAGCTGAACGAGCTCCGTGCAGAGCGTCTGGAGAGCTCGTTTCTCGGTTTCGCGTCCGCCATTTTCCTCGAGAGAAAACGGAGATAGAAACGCAAACGGCAGCTAGTGAGTCAAAATACTGTACAGTAACACAGCCAGTTGTAATCCTTGTGCTTTCTGCTCCCTAAGATAAATAAGACACAGCTAATATTAAAGACTACAACGTAGGAATGGTCGCTAGACCATGTCGAATAACGCCTCGAGCAGCAGTTCCGCGTCTCCTTCAAAACAGTGCTGTAAACTCCTCAGTAAGGAAAGTAGCTATTGGCTGTCCAATAAGTCGCGGAATGACGTCATCTCTCAATTAGCATAATTGCCCATTCGCGTGTATTTGAAGCTGTAGAATAAAGGAATAACGTTGTGGGAGAGAAAACTGTGAGTAAACACCCTAAATATGCATAGAACTACAGAAATGGTTTAGTTTTTAATGTTTTGTCTAGACTCACATTACATAAATATTTTTTACATGAATTACATAAACCTATTTTGTTTTGTTGTTAAATGTTAGCAAATCAAATGTAATTGGTGGAATTGCTACTCTACATTTAACCCTCCTCCTTTATCCAGGCTTGGGACCAGCAAAGTGACCCTAAAAGAGACAGTTTGGTAGAGTTGCTTAGTTCTCTCTTTTTTGTTCTTTTACAAAAAAAAAAAAACAGCTGGTGAAACAACATATTTTACACCATCACAACAAAAGATTTATATGTCCTGTGTCAGATTATAAGCGCCAGCGCAAAACTGTATTTGCCAGCAACACTAAGTATAGAATAATTTCTCTTTCATATCTGTTATTTAGTTATTTATATACATTCAGTTACTTTTAAGCTCATAGATTGTTGTAAACATTCTCTTTTCTTAAACTAATTCATTGTTTTCAATTCAAAAAATATTTTTTTCAGGTTAAGGAGGGAATTTTGACAGAATTTCGTTCAGGATATATAAATATATAAACAAACCTCCGTATTCAAGGGTTTATAACTGGAGACAATGTGAAATTACCTTAAATAAAAACATTTAAGTCTACTTTTGTTTAATTATGTGTTCAACACTAGTCCCAGTCCAGTCCCTGTTTCAGCCTCCTTGTATAGCCTCTCATCCAGTCATGTGTCCAGTCTCTGTCTATGCCCGTTGTCTGGTCTTGTGTCCAATCTCGTGTTCCACTTCCTGTCCAGTCTCCAGTGTCATCTCTTGTCTGGCCCCCGTTCTATGTCCTGCCCATGTCTCAGTCCCATTTCCTGTCTGAACCCCTGTGTGCTTTTCTGGCCTCCCCCTTTTACCAGTTTTCCAAAACAATGGAATCCCTTACAATGGCCCATTTCAAAAACATCATGGGAATACATAATTTAGTGTAACATTAGTTACACACTGAAGCACCTTCCCTTAAAAACTATACATATCTTGGAGCATCAATAAATTTGAGAGTATTATGTTGGTCTGCTTGTAGAGATGAAAATGGTGTGCTTACACTTTTGCTGAGCATCTCATAAAAATCAACAAGGACTCCTTTAGAGAAAAACTCCCAGCATTGTTTCAGCTGAAGCAGTGACAAATATACACCATCAGAGGATGGATGGCATCAACCTCATCATACAACTGTAAGATAAGAGCAGAATATACACAAAAGCTTCATTATGATATTACAATAAAGGATAGTGATGAAGCCAGTCTCACCCTTTTCGCTTTGGGGATATGATGTTGTTCCTCATCCCTGTTGCTCTCAGTTGTCCAATATTACAGGCAAAAGCTTTCAAGTGAGTGGTTCAGATTTTGTTTCTTTTGTCTCTCTTAAGTTTAAATCTGGAATATATTAATATTTTGTGAGTAAAGGCAATCTGTTGATTTTGGACACGTTTGAGAGACAAACCGTCAGTAGAGAGTTTGGCCTTGTGAGCTTGGCTGCATGTGAGGGATTCCCCGTGCACCCGTCTTCTTCGTGGCTTTTGAGTTAACTGAGCCGGCTGCTCCAGTTAAATCAACACTGTGCTGACAAGTGACAGAAATTGCATGCCCTTATTAATCTGGAGAAAGTTTTATATTATCAAATTAAATCATGTCAAACTTATTTTACAGAATCAGTAATCAGTAAAAAGACAAGAAATCAACAACAAAAGAAGACATGAAAACCTAAGACCCCCAGTGAACAAGCCAAAGGTGACAGTGACAAGGAAAACCTCTATTTTTATACAGATTTTATACATTTTTATTTAAAATATTGATGACAGATTTTGTACATATATCGCATTCCCATGGATCAGCCTAATTATCCAATATCCGATCAACTCATTTTGTTAATATCGGGACCAATATTCTATTCTATTATCTGATGGGTGCATCCCTAGTCTCATTGGGCCTGTTGTGGTTGGACCTTTAAGCCACTTGCCTATTGTCTATTTTCTATATTGGCATAAAATTTCTTCCACTTGGGTCTACTCGAAGCCCATTTATGTTCATCCATGTTTTTTTTCATGGTAATTCCTACTCCATCCACCATGTGGCAGTATATTGGATGTATGCCAAAAGTTACAAGCCAAAAGGAGGGAATCCAAGAGTAGCAAGGTGGTTTGGTTGTGGCTAACTTTAGGCCTCTGGAATGAAAACCGTCATTGAAGGAACTAGATTCTAAGATTGTAAGTTTGCTATCATTTCGTTCTTTATATATTCAACTAAGCTTTGTGTATGTTTTATTCATATTAAGTTTTGAGCTGTTCTTCTTTTGTAGAAAGCTTCTCTTTTTTCTTGTTTTTTTTTGTTTGTTTGTTTCTCTGTTTGCACTTTTTACAACTTGATTGAGAAACCTATATGCTTTATGGATGTTTCTCTGAATCAGTATTACATAAAAAGTTTTAAAATAGGCATATCTTATGACAGTGTCACATTAATGATTTATGCGTTATGAAAATGGGCTACATGTGTGTTTCGAAAAATATAAATCAATTCGTTTAAAGTGAGGAAGGTGAGGTTAGTCATTGATTTTCCTTTTGTCTCTGTTCTTCGATAGGTTTAATGCCTTTATAACTAACATCAGCAGCTCCTTATCTCGGTGAGTGTTTTATGTTTCTGTACTTTATAGATGGTCTTTTACCATCCATGACACCTGATGTAGGAATTCTGGTTATTTTTATTAAATATCCCTGTCAAAATGGAAAGGGACTGAAAATGTTGAGAAAAGGATTGTAGTTTCAGAGTTTTGAGTGTTGTGAGTGAGAAGAGGGGCAAAGTGAATATCTGCTGATCCATTCAAGAAACTTACTTGACAGAGTTCCCCAAACTCAAGTGAAAATGTGCTTTGATGTACAAACGATTGAATGTTTCTTCTGGTCATTAGTAAGACAGCCTGATTCACTCCGCTGAAGGTTAATTTGCTAGCATTGTCGTGACCCTGAAAGCTGGTTTCCATGGAACATATGTAATGTGTGTTCTCTTGAATGATCTTTGTTCACATGCAGCTTCTCCTAGTCTTAGAGCTCTCATGTTGCTTGTATGTCTTAATATTCTTTAACATTAGCTTTGGCCTGTTTATCTTAGCCAGTTTTTCTTGTGCTGTCTGCTGTGTGTGTTACTTTTACATTCCTTTGCTTTACTAACTAGGAGGCCATGTGGAGGCCATGTGGAGGCCCTGGGAGCATCAGTTTTCAGGTTTTCACGTCTGCTAACCGACTAAATATCCTCAGCACACCAGTCAGGTAAGTTATTTTCTGCTGTTTCCTTGCTTGAATCGAGACTGTGTCTGTGCATAACATAGTTTATAATCATACACGTCATAGACAAAGGGGTTATTGTCACCACCTGGTGGGACTGAGACATACTGTGAGCAGTACTTATTTTTTTTTTATCACTTTGCTTGATTTATTTTTTTTATTTTTACTGTTTCAAAGTACATTGCATGGGCAAGTAGAAAGGCAATTTGTTGCTAAGATAAGCTTAGATAAATAGTTGTTAACGCTGCATGTTCTACTGGACAATGAAGGCTCCAAAGTCACTAGTAACTAGCCCACTTCTGCTTTTGGCAAACAAAGGGGATCCAGTGTTTGGCGTGCATTGTCTTGAGTCGGGTAGGCATACAAATTACTTCTTGTTTGTCAATTTATGTAGAGCAGGGCAGTGACGCTGGAGATGATTGTGATTGTTATAGCAATAATCTGGAATAATAATGATATAATAATGTGCTTAATGGTGAGTTTTTAGATGTTGATGTCCATCTTTGGTTGAGTACACCTTGTAGCAGTTGTGTGTTCTTTTTTATTTATATATATATATATATATATATATATATATATATATATATATATATATATATATATACATATATATATATATATTAAAGTTTTATTGGGGATGCATACATGTTTAAGGGTATTCCTCTTGTAATATTACTTGGTGAGTCCTACAGGTTTTGAGCAATATTTTGACTGTGGCTGGGTTTTTATCCATGTTTAACTGTTTGGCTTTCTTTTTGCAACTGTGTGAGGCCTGCTCTCCACCCATCAGCAGCTGTATGTATGTGAGCATCCGTATGCTACTGTGGATAAGGTAAGTGATAATTCAGTTTCTATACATATATTGACTTTCTTTTTATTATACAGGTTTATCATCCCTGATATCCTCAATCCTTGAAAGTGTGTCCATCTAAGAAAGGTTAGGTGCTGAGGCTCCCTCTGCATTACCTTTTTCACCCAACGCTCACTCACTTCAGCTGGATTACAAGGTAAAAACATGTTACCTGTTTACAATAATACATTTAATGTATCTTCAAACATAGATACAAATTTACACTGGTGATGGGCTGCCTTGCCCTAACACAGTCTCATCATCCATCTCCAAATGTGTGGCTGTCTGCATGTCCATCTGCATCTCTGGTTGTTTGGTTTTCTTTCTTTGTGAAACTGTGGCTGGCTTTTTATCTATGTTCAACTGTTTGACTTCATTTTGCAACTGTGTGAGGCCTGCTTTCTATCCATCAGCAGCTGTATGTATGTAAGTATCCGTATGCCTCTGTGGAACAGGTAAGTGATAATTCACTTTCTTTACATATATTGACTTTCTTTTTTGTCATACAGGTTCTCTGGAATCCCTGATATCCTCAATCCCTGAAAGTGTTTCCAGCTAAGAAGTGTTAGGTGCTCCGGCTCCCTCTGCATTCCGTTTTTCACCCAACTCTCACTCACTTTAGCTGGATTAAAAGGTAAAAGCATGTTACCTGTTTACAATAATACATTTAATGTATCTTCAAACGTAGATACAAATTTACACTGGTGATGGGCTGCCTTGCCCCAACACAGTCTCATCATCCATCTCCAAATGTGTGGCTCTCTGCATGTCCATCTGCATCTCTGGCTGTTTGATTTTCTTTCCATCTGAAGCTGTGGCTGGCTTTTTATCTATGTTCAACTGTTTGACATTTTTTTTGCAACTGTGTTAGGTCTGCTTTCTATCCATCAGCAGCTGTATGTATGTGAGTATCCGTATGCCACTGTGGAACAGGTAAGTGATAAAAAAGAAAGTCAATATATGTATAGAAACAGAATTGTCATACAGGTTCTCAGGAATCCCTGATATCCTCAATCCTTGAAAGTGTATCCATCTAAGAAGGGTTAGGTGCTCCGTCTCATTCTGCATTTTTTTTTACCCAACGCTCACTTGCTTCAGCTGGATTATAAGGTAAAAGCATGTTATCTGTTTACAATAATACATTTAATGTATCTTCAAACATAGATACAAATTTTCACTGGTGATCGGCTGCTTTGCCCCAACACAGTCTCATCATCAGTCTCCAAATGTGTGGCTGTCTGCATGTCCATCTGCATCTCTGGCATTTTGGTTTTCTTTCCATCTGAAGCTGTTGCTGGCTTTTTATCTATGTACAACTGTTTGACTTCATTTTGGAACTGTGTTAGGTCTGCTTTCTATCCATCAGCAGCTGTATGTATGTGAGTATCCGTATGCCACTGTGAAACAGGTAAGTGATAATTCTGTTTCTATACATATATTGACTTTCTTTTTTGTCATACAGGTTCTCTGGAATCCCTGATATCCTCAATCCCTGAAAGTGTATCCAGCTAAGAAGGGTTAGGTGCTCGGGCTCCCTATTTCTCTCTTTTTCACCCAACGCTCCCTCACTTCACCTGGATTACAAGGTAAAAGCATGTTATCTGTTTACAATAATACATTAAATGTATCTTCAAACATAGATACAAATTTACACTGGTGATGGGCTGCCTTGCCCCAAAACAGTCTCATCATCAATCTCCAGATATGTGGCTGTATGCTTGTCCATCCTCATCTCAGGCTTTATGGTTTTCTTTCCATCTGATCTGATCTATGTTCAACTGTTTGACTGTCTTTTTGTAACTGTGTGAGGCCTGCCTTCCATCCATCAGCAGCTGTATGTGAGTATCCGTGTGCCACTGTGGAACAGGTAAGTGATAATTAAGTTTCTATACATATATTGACTTTCTTTTTTATCATACAGGTTTTCAGGAACCCATGATATCCTCAATCCCTGAAGTTGTATCCAGCTAAGACGGGTTAGGTGCTCGGGCTCCCTATTTCTCCTTTTTTCACCCAACGCTCCCTCACTTCAGCTGGATTACAAGGTAAAAGCATGTTATCTGTTTACAATAATACATTTAATGTATCTTCAAACATAGATACAAATTTACACTGGTGATGGGCTGCCTTGCCCCAACACAGTCTCATCATCAGTCTCCAAATGTGTGGCTGTCTGCATGTCCATCTGCATCTCTGGCATTTTGGTTTTCTTTCCATCTGAAGCTGTTGCTGGCTTTTTATCTATGTACAACTGTTTGACTTCATTTTGCAACTGTGTTAGGTCTGCTTTCTATCCATCAGCAGCTGTATGTATGTGAGTATCCGTATGCCACTGTGAAACAGGTAAGTGATAATTCTGTTTTTATACATATATTGACTTTCTTTTTTGTCATACAGGTTCTCAGGAATCCCTGATATCCTCAATCCTTGAAAGTGTATCCATCTAAGAAGGGTTAGGTGCTCCGTCTCATTCTGCATTTTTTTTTTACCCAACGCTCCCTTGCTTCAGCTGGATTACAAGGTAAAAGCATGTTATCTGTTTACAATAATACATTTAATGTATCTTCAAACATAGATACAAATTTTCACTGGTGATCGGCTGCCTTGCCCCAACACAGTCTCATCATCAATTTCCAAATGTGTGGCTGTCTTCATGTCCATCTGCATCTCTGGTTGTTTGGTTTTCTTTCTTTGTGAAACTGTGGCTGGCTTTTTATCTATGTTCAACTGTTTGACTTCATTTTGCAACTGTGTGAGGCCTGCTTTCTATCCATCAGCAGCTGTATGTATGTGAGTATCCGTGTCCCACTGTGGAACAGGTAAGTGATAATTCAGTTTCTTTACATATATTGACTTTCTTTTTTGTCATACAGGTTCTCTGGAATCCCTGATGTCCTCAATCACTGAAAGTGTATCCATCTTAGAAGGGTTAAGTGCTGCGGTTTCCTCTGCATTCCTTTTTTCACCCAATGCTCACTCACTTCAGCTGGATTACAAGGTAAAAGCATGTTACCTGTTTACAATAATACATTTAATGTATCTTCAAACAAAGATACAAATTTACTGCGGTGATGGGCTGCCTTGTCCCAACACAGTCTCATCATCCATCTCCAAATGTGTGGCTGTCTTCATGTCCATCTGCATCTCTGGCTGTTTGGTTTTCTTTCTATCTGAAACTGTGGCTGGCTTTTTATCTATGTACAACTGTTTGACTTCATTTTGCAACTGTGTGAGGCCTGCTTTCTATCCATCAGCAGCTGTATGTATGTGAGTATCCGTATGCCACTGTAGAACAGGTAAGTGATAATTCAGTTTCTATCCATATATGGACTTTCTTTTTTGTCATACAGGTTCTCGGGAATCCCTGATATCCTCAATCCTTGAAGGTGTATCCATCTAAGAAGGGTTAGGTGCTCCGGCTCCTTCTGCATTCCTTTTTTCACCCAACGCTCACTCACTTCAGCTGGATTACAAGGTAAAAGCATGTTACCTGTTTACAATAATACACTTAATGTATCTTCAAACATAGATACAAATTTACACTGGTGATGGGCTGCCTTGCCCCAACACAGTGTCATCATCAATCTCCAGATATGTGGCTGTCTGCATGTTCATCCTCATCTCTGGCTTTTTGGTTTTCTTTCCATCTGAAGCTGTGGATGGCTTTTTATCTATGTTCAACTGTTTGACATTGTTTTTGCAACTGTGTTAGGTCTGCTTTCTATCCATCAGCAGCTGTATGTATGTGAGTATCCGTATGCCACTGTGGAACAGGTAAGTGATAATTCAGTTTCTATACATATATTGACTTTCTTTTTTGTCATACAGGTTCTCAGGAATCCCTGATATCCTCAATCCCTGAAAGTGTATCCATCTAAGAAGGGTTAGGTGCTGCGGTTTCCTCTGCATTCCTTTTTTCACCCAATGCTCACTCACTTCAGCTGGATTACAAGGTAAAAGCATGTTACCTGTTTACAATAATACATGTAATGTATCTTCAAACATAGATACAAATTTACACCGGTCATGGGCTGCCTTGCCCCAACACAGTCTCATCATCCATCTCCAAATGTGTGGCTGTCTGCATGTCAATCTGCATCTCTGGCGTTTTGGTATTCTTTTCATCTGAAGCTGTTGCTGGCTTTTTATCTATGTTCAACTGTTTGACTTTCTTTTTGCAACTGTGTGAGGCCTGCCTTCCATCCATCAGCAGCTGTATGTTTGTGAGTATCCGTGTGCCACTGTGGAATAGGTAAATGATAATTAAGTTTCTATACATATATTGACTTTCCTTTTTGTCATACAGATTCTCTGGAACCCATGATATCCTCAATCCCTGAAGGTGTATCCATCTAAGAAGGGTTAGGTGCTCCGGCTCCTTCTGCATTCCTTTTTTCACCCAACGCTCACTCACTTCAGCTGGATTACAAGGTAAAAGCATGTTACCTGTTTACAATAATACATTTAATGTATCTTCAAACATAGATACAAATTTACACTGGTGATGGGCTGCCTTGCCCCAACACAGTGTCATCATCAATCTCCAGATATGTGGCTGTCTGCATGTCCATCTGCATCTCTGGCGTTTTGGTTTTCTTTCCATCTGATCTGATCTATGTTCAACTATTTGACTTTCTTTTTGTAACTGTGTGAGGCCTGCCTTCCATCCATCAGCAGCTGTATGTATGTGAGTATCCGTATGCCACTGTGGAACAGGTAAGTGATTTTTCTGTTTCTATACATATACTGACTTTCTTTTTTATCATACAGGTTTTCAGGAACCCATGATATCCTCAATCCCTGAAGTTGTATCCAGCTAAGACGGGTTAGGTGCTCGGGCTTTTTGGTTTTCTTTCCATCTGAAGCTGTGGCTGGCTTTTTATCTATGTTCAACTGTTTGACTTTCTTTTTGCAACTGTGTGAGGCCTGCTTTCTATCCATCAGCAGCTGTATGTATGTGAGTATCCGTGTCCCACTGTGGAACAGGTAAGTGATAATTCAGTTTCTTTACATATATTGACTTTCTTTTTTGTCATACAGGTTCTCTGGAATCCCTGATGTCCTCAATCACTGAAAGTGTATCCATCTTAGAAGGGTTAAGTGCTGCGGTTTCCTCTGCATTCCTTTTTTCACCCAATGCTCACTCACTTCAGCTGGATTACAAGGTAAAAGCATGTTACCTGTTTACAATAATACATTTAATGTATCTTCAAACAAAGATACAAATTTACTGCGGTGATGGGCTGCCTTGTCCCAACACAGTCTCATCATCCATCTCCAAATGTGTGGCTGTCTTCATGTCCATCTGCATCTCTGGCTGTTTGGTTTTCTTTCTATCTGAAACTGTGGCTGGCTTTTTATCTATGTACAACTGTTTGACTTCATTTTGCAACTGTGTGAGGCCTGCTTTCTATCCATCAGCAGCTGTATGTATGTGAGTATCCGTATGCCACTGTAGAACAGGTAAGTGATAATTAAGTTTCTATACATATATTGACTTTCTTTTTTATCATACAGGTTTTCAGGAACCCATGATATCCTCAATCCTTGAAGTTGTATCCAGCTAAGACGGGTTAGGTGCTCGGGCTCCCTATTTCTCCTTTTTTCACCCAACGCTCCCTCACTTCAGCTGGATTACAAGGTAAAAGCATGTTATCTGTTTACAATAATACATTTAATGTATCTTCAAACATAGATACAAATTTACACTGGTGATGGGCTGCCTTGCCCCAACACAGTCTCATCATCAATCTCTAGATATGTGGCTGTATGCTTGTCCATCCTCATCTCAGGCTTTATGGTTTTCTTTCCATCTGATCTGATCTATGTTCAACTGTTTGACTTTCTTTTTGTAACTGTGTGAGGCCTGCCTTCCATCCATCAGCAGCTGTATGTGAGTATCCGTGTGCCACTGTGGAACAGGTAAGTGATAATTCACTTTCTTTACATATATTGACTTTCTTTTTTGTCATACAGGTTCTCTGGAATCCCTGATATCCTCAATCCCTGAAAGTGTTTCCAGCTCAGAAGTGTTAGGTGCTCCGGCTCCCTCTGCATTCCGTTTTTCACCCAACTCTCACTCACTTTAGCTGGATTAAAAGGTAAAAGCATGTTACCTGTTTACAATAATACATTTAATGTATCTTCAAACATAGATACAAATTTTCACTGGTGATGGGCTGCCTTGCCCCAACACAGTCTCATCATCCATCTCCAAATGTGTGGCTCTCTGCATGTCCATCTGCATCTCTGGCTGTTTGATTTTCTTTCCATCTGAAGCTGTGGCTGGCTTTTTATCTATGTTCAACTGTTTGACATTTTTTTTGCAACTGTGTTAGGTCTGCTTTCTATCCATCAGCAGCTGTATGTATGTGAGTATCCGTATGCCACTGTGGAACACGTAAGTGATAATTCTGTTTCTATACATATATTGACTTTCTTTTTTGTCATACAGGTTCTCAGGAATCCCTGATATCCTCAATCCTTGAAAGTGTATCCATCTAAGAAGGGTTAGGTGCTCCGTCTCATTCTGCATTTTTTTTTACCCAACGCTCACTTGCTTCAGCTGGATTACAAGGTAAAAGCATGTTATCTGTTTACAATAATACATTTAATGTATCTTCAAACATAGATACAAATTTACACTGGTGATGGGCTGCCTTGCCCCAACACAGTCTCATCATCCATCTCCAAATGTGTGGCTGTCTGCATGTCCATCTGCATCTCTGACTTTTTGGTTTTCTTTCTATCTGAAGCTGTGGCTGGCTTTTTATCTATGTTCAACTGTTTGACTTTCTTTTTGCAACTGTGTGAGGCCTGCTTTCTATCCATCAGCAGCTGTATGTATGTGAGTATCCGTATGCCACTGTGGAACAGGTAAGTGATAATTCACTTTCTTTACATATATTGACTTTCTTTTTTGTCATACAGGTTCTCTGGAATCCCTGATATCCTCAATCCCTGAAAGTGTATCCAGCTAAGAAGGGTTAGGTGCTCGGGCTCCCTATTTCTCTCTTTTTCACCCAACGCTCCCTCACTTCACCTGGATTACAAGGTAAAAGCATGTTATCTGTTTACAATAATACATTAAATGTATCTTCAAACATAGATACAAATTTACACTGGTGATGGGCTGCCTTGCCCCAACACAGTCTCATCATCAATCTCCAGATATGTGGCTGTATGCTTGTCCATCCTCATCTCAGGCTTTATGGTTTTCTTTCCATCTGATCTGATCTATGTTCAACTGTTTGACTGTCTTTTTGTAACTGTGTGAGGCCTGCCTTCCATCCATCAGCAGCTGTATGTGAGTATCCGTGTGCCACTGTGGAACAGGTAAGTGATAATTAAGTTTCTATACATATATTGACTTTCTTTTTTATCATACAGGTTTTCAGGAACCCATGATATCCTCAATCCTTGAAGTTGTATCCAGCTAAGACGGGTTAGGTGCTCGGGCTCCCTATTTCTCCTTTTTTCACCCAACGCTCCCTCACTTCAGCTGGATTACAAGGTAAAAGCATGTTATCTGTTTACAATAATACATTTAATGTATCTTCAAACATAGATACAAATTTACACTGGTGATGGGCTGCCTTGCCCCAACACAGTCTCATCATCAATCTCTAGATATGTGGCTGTATGCTTGTCCATCCTCATCTCAGGCTTTATGGTTTTCTTTCCATCTGATCTGATCTATGTTCAACTGTTTGACTTTCTTTTTGTAACTGTGTGAGGCCTGCCTTCCATCCATCAGCAGCTGTATGTGAGTATCCGTGTGCCACTGTGGAACAGGTAAGTGATAATTCACTTTCTTTACATATATTGACTTTCTTTTTTGTCATACAGGTTCTCTGGAATCCCTGATATCCTCAATCCCTGAAAGTGTTTCCAGCTCAGAAGTGTTAGGTGCTCCGGCTCCCTCTGCATTCCGTTTTTCACCCAACTCTCACTCACTTTAGCTGGATTAAAAGGTAAAAGCATGTTACCTGTTTACAATAATACATTTAATGTATCTTCAAACATAGATACAAATTTTCACTGGTGATGGGCTGCCTTGCCCCAACACAGTCTCATCATCCATCTCCAAATGTGTGGCTCTCTGCATGTCCATCTGCATCTCTGGCTGTTTGATTTTCTTTCCATCTGAAGCTGTGGCTGGCTTTTTATCTATGTTCAACTGTTTGACATTTTTTTTGCAACTGTGTTAGGTCTGCTTTC
The DNA here is from genome assembly GCF_030463535.1 of Salminus brasiliensis. Taxonomy (NCBI): domain Eukaryota; kingdom Metazoa; phylum Chordata; class Actinopteri; order Characiformes; family Bryconidae; genus Salminus; species Salminus brasiliensis. The sequence goes on from NC_132896.1 coordinate 19,006,542, forward strand.
TATCCATCAGCAGCTGTATGTATGTGAGTATCCGTATGCCACTGTGGAACAGGTAAGTGATAATTCTGTTTCTATACATATATTGACTTTCTTTTTTGTCATACAGGTTCTCAGGAATCCCTGATATCCTCAATCCTTGAAAGTGTATCCATCTAAGAAGGGTTAGGTGCTCCGTCTCATTCTGCATTTTTTTTTACCCAACGCTCACTTGCTTCAGCTGGATTACAAGGTAAAAGCATGTTATCTGTTTACAATAATACATTTAATGTATCTTCAAACATAGATACAAATTTTCACTGGTGATCGGCTGCCTTGCCCCAACACAGTCTCATCATCAATTTCCAAATGTGTGGCTGTCTTCATGTCCATCTGCATCTCTGGTTGTTTGGTTTTCTTTCTTTGTGAAACTGTGGCTGGCTTTTTATCTATGTTCAACTGTTTGACTTCATTTTGCAACTGTGTGAGGCCTGCTTTCTATCCATCAGCAGCTGTATGTATGTGAGTATCCGTGTCCCACTGTGGAACAGGTAAGTGATAATTCAGTTTCTTTACATATATTGACTTTCTTTTTTGTCATACAGGTTCTCAGGAATCCCTGATATCCTCAATCCCTGAAAGTGTATCCATCTAAGAAGGGTTAGGTGCTGCGGTTTCCTCTGCATTCCTTTTTTCACCCAATGCTCACTCACTTCAGCTGGATTACAAGGTAAAAGCATGTTACCTGTTTACAATAATACATTTAATGTATCTTCAAACATAGATACAAATTTACACCGGTCATGGGCTGCCTTGCCCCAACACAGTCTCATCATCCATCTCCAAATGTGTGGCTGTCTGCATGTCAATCTGCATCTCTGGCGTTTTGGTATTCTTTTCATCTGAAGCTGTTGCTGGCTTTTTATCTATGTTCAACTGTTTGACTTTCTTTTTGCAACTGTGTGAGGCCTGCCTTCCATCCATCAGCAGCTGTATGTTTGTGAGTATCCGTGTGCCACTGTGGAATAGGTAAATGATAATTAAGTTTCTATACATATATTGACTTTCCTTTTTGTCATACAGATTCTCTGGAACCCATGATATCCTCAATCCCTGAAGGTGTATCCATCTAAGAAGGGTTAGGTGCTCCGGCTCCTTCTGCATTCCTTTTTTCACCCAACGCTCACTCACTTCAGCTGGATTACAAGGTAAAAGCATGTTACCTGTTTACAATAATACATTTAATGTATCTTCAAACATAGATACAAATTTACACTGGTGATGGGCTGCCTTGCCCCAACACAGTGTCATCATCAATCTCCAGATATGTGGCTGTCTGCATGTCCATCTGCATCTCTGGCGTTTTGGTTTTCTTTCCATCTGATCTGATCTATGTTCAACTGTTTGACTTTCTTTTTGTAACTGTGTGAGGCCTGCCTTCCATCCATCAGCAGCTGTATGTATGTGAGTATCCGTGTGCCACTGTGGAACAGGTAAGTGATTTTTCTGTTTCTATACATATACTGACTTTCTTTTTTATCATACAGGTTTTCAGGAACCCATGATATCCTCAATCCCTGAAGTTGTATCCAGCTAAGACGGGTTAGGTGCTCGGGCTTTTTGGTTTTCTTTCCATCTGAAGCTGTGGCTGGCTTTTTATCTATGTTCAACTGTTTGACTTTCTTTTTGCAACTGTGTGAGGCCTGCTTTCTATCCATCAGCAGCTGTATGTATTTGGGTATCCGTGTGCCACTGTGGAACAGGTAAGTGATAATTCAGTTTCTATACATATATTGAATTTCTTTTTTGTCATACAGGTTTTCAGGAACCCATGATTTCCTCAATCCCTGAAGGTGTATCCAGCTAAGAAGGGTTAGGTGCTCCGGCTCCTTCTGCATTCCTTTTTTTGCCCAACGCTCACTCACTTCAGCTGGATTACAAGGTAAAAGCATGTTACCTGTTTACAATAATACATTTAATGTATCTTCAAACATAGATACAAATTTACACTGGTGATGGGCTGCCTTGCCCCAACACAGTCTCATCATCAATCTCCAGATATGTGGCTGTATGCTTGTCCATCCTCATCTCAGGCTTTATGGTTTTCTTTCCATCTGATCTGATCTATGTTCAACTGTTTGACTGTCTTTTTGTAACTGTGTGAGGCCTGCCTTCCATCCATCAGCAGCTGTATGTGAGTATCCGTGTGCCACTGTGGAACAGGTAAGTGATAATTAAGTTTCTATACATATATTGACTTTCTTTTTTATCATACAGGTTTTCAGGAACCCATGATATCCTCAATCCCTGAAGTTGTATCCAGCTAAGACGGGTTAGGTGCTCGGGCTCCCTATTTCTCCTTTTTTCACCCAACGCTCCCTCACTTCAGCTGGATTACAAGGTAAAAGCATGTTATCTGTTTACAATAATACATTTAATGTATCTTCAAACATAGATACAAATTTTCACTGGTGATGGGCTGCCTTGCCCCAACACAGTCTCATCATCCATCTCCAAATGTGTGGCTGTCTGCATGTCCATCTGCATCTCTGACTTTTTGGTTTTCTTTCTATCTGAAGCTGTGGCTGGCTTTTTATCTATGTTCAACTGTTTGACTTTCTTTTTGCAACTGTGTGAGGCCTGCTTTCTATCCATCAGCAGCTGTATGTATGTGAGTATCCGTATGCCACTGTGGAACAGGTAAGTGATAATTCACTTTCTTTACATATATTGACTTTCTTTTTTGTCATAGAGGTTCTCTGGAATCCCTGATATCCTCAATCCCTGAAAGTGTATCCAGCTAAGAAGGGTTAGGTGCTCGGGCTCCCTATTTCTCTCTTTCACCCAACGCTCCCTCACTTCACCTGGATTACAAGGTAAAAGCATGTTATCTGTTTACAATAATACATTAAATGTATCTTCAAACATAGATACAAATTTACACTGGTGATGGGCTGCCTTGCCCCAACACAGTCTCATCATCAATCTCCAGATATGTGGCTGTATGCTTGTCCATCCTCATCTCAGGCTTTATGGTTTTCTTTCCATCTGATCTGATCTATGTTCAACTGTTTGACTGTCTTTTTGTAACTGTGTGAGGCCTGCCTTCCATCCATCAGCAGCTGTATGTGAGTATCCGTGTGCCACTGTGGAACAGGTAAGTGATAATTAAGTTTCTATACATATATTGACTTTCTTTTTTATCATACAGGTTTTCAGGAACCCATGATATCCTCAATCCCTGAAGTTGTATCCAGCTAAGACGGGTTAGGTGCTCCGGCTCCCTCTGCATTCCGTTTTTCACCCAACTCTCACTCACTTTAGCTGGATTAAAAGGTAAAAGCATGTTACCTGTTTACAATAATACATTTAATGTATCTTCAAACATAGATACAAATTTACACTGGTGATGGGCTGCCTTGCCCCAACACAGTCTCATCATCCATCTCCAAATGTGTGGCTCTCTGCATGTCCATCTGCATCTCTGGCTGTTTGATTTTCTTTCCATCTGAAGCTGTGGCTGGCTTTTTATCTATGTTCAACTGTTTGACATTTTTTTTGCAACTGTTAGGTCTGCTTTCTATCCATCAGCAGCTGTATGTATGTGAGTATCCGTATGCCACTGTGGAACAGGTAAGTGATAATTCTGTTTCTATACATATATTGACTTTCTTTTTTGTCATACAGGTTCTCAGGAATCCCTGATATCCTCAATCCTTGAAAGTGTATCCATCTAAGAAGGGTTAGGTGCTCCGTCTCATTCTGCATTTTTTTTTTACCCAACGCTCACTTGCTTCAGCTGGATTACAAGGTAAAAGCATGTTATCTGTTTACAATAATACATTTAATGTATCTTCAAACATAGATACAAATTTTCACTGGTGATCGGCTGCCTTGCCCCAACACAGTCTCATCATCAATTTCCAAATGTGTGGCTGTCTTCATGTCCATCTGCATCTCTGGTTGTTTGGTTTTCTTTCTTTGTGAAACTGTGGCTGGCTTTTTATCTATGTTCAACTGTTTGACTTCATTTTGCAACTGTGTGAGGCCTGCTTTCTATCCATCAGCAGCTGTATGTATGTGAGTATCCGTGTCCCACTGTGGAACAGGTAAGTGATAATTCAGTTTCTTTACATATATTGACTTTCTTTTTTGTCATACAGGTTCTCTGGAATCCCTGATGTCCTCAATCACTGAAAGTGTATCCATCTTAGAAGGGTTAAGTGCTGCGGTTTCCTCTGCATTCCTTTTTTCACCCAATGCTCACTCACTTCAGCTGGATTACAAGGTAAAAGCATGTTACCTGTTTACAATAATACATTTAATGTATCTTCAAACAAAGATACAAATTTACTGCGGTGATGGGCTGCCTTGTCCCAACACAGTCTCATCATCCATCTCCAAATGTGTGGCTGTCTTCATGTCCATCTGCATCTCTGGCTGTTTGGTTTTCTTTCTATCTGAAACTGTGGCTGGCTTTTTATCTATGTACAACTGTTTGACTTCATTTTGCAACTGTGTGAGGCCTGCTTTCTATCCATCAGCAGCTGTATGTATGTGAGTATCCGTATGCCACTGTAGAACAGGTAAGTGATAATTCAGTTTCTATCCATATATGGACTTTCTTTTTTGTCATACAGGTTCTCGGGAATCCCTGATATCCTCAATCCCTGAAGTTGTATCCAGCTAAGACGGGTTACGTGCTCGGGCTTTTTGGTTTTCTTTCCATCTGAAGCTGTGGCTGGCTTTTTATCTATGTTCAACTGTTTGACTTTCTTTTTGCAACTGTGTGAGGCCTGCTTTCTATCCATCAGCAGCTGTATGTATTTGGGTATCCGTGTGCCACTGTGGAACAGGTAAGTGATAATTCAGTTTCTATACATATATTGAATTTCTTTTTTGTCATACAGGTTTTCAGGAACCCATGATTTCCTCAATCCCTGAAGGTGTATCCAGCTAAGAAGGGTTAGGTGCTCCGGCTCCTTCTGCATTCCTTTTTTTGCCCAACGCTCACTCACTTCAGCTGGATTACAAGGTAAAAGCATGTTACCTGTTTACAATAATACATTTAATGTATCTTCAAACATAGATACAAATTTACACTGGTGATGGGCTGCCTTGCCCCAACACAGTCTCATCATCCATCTCCAAATGTGTGGCTGTCTGCATGTCCATCTGCATCTCTGACTTTTTGGTTTTCTTTCTATCTGAAGCTGTGGCTGGCTTTTTATCTATGTTCAACTGTTTGACTTTCTTTTTGCAACTGTGTGAGGCCTGCTTTCGATCCATCAGCAGCTGTATGTATGTGAGTATCCGTATGCCACTGTGGAACAGGTAAGTGATAATTCACTTTCTTTACATATATTGACTTTCTTTTTTGTCATACAGGTTCTCTGGAATCCCTGATATCCTCAATCCCTGAAAGTGTATCCAGCTAAGAAGGGTTAGGTGCTCGGGCTCCCTATTTCTCTCTTTTTCACCCAACGCTCCCTCACTTCACCTGGATTACAAGGTAAAAGCATGTTATCTGTTTACAATAATACATTAAATGTATCTTCAAACATAGATACAAATTTACACTGGTGATGGGCTGCCTTGCCCCAACACAGTCTCATCATCAATCTCCAGATATGTGGCTGTATGCTTGTCCATCCTCATCTCAGGCTTTATGGTTTTCTTTCCATCTGATCTGATCTATGTTCAACTGTTTGACTGTCTTTTTGTAACTGTGTGAGGCCTGCCTTCCATCCATCAGCAGCTGTATGTGAGTATCCGTGTGCCACTGTGGAACAGGTAAGTGATAATTAAGTTTCTATACATATATTGACTTTCTTTTTTATCATACAGGTTTTCAGGAACCCATGATATCCTCAATCCCTGAAGTTGTATCCAGCTAAGACGGGTTAGGTGCTCGGGCTCCCTATTTCTCCTTTTTTCACCCAACGCTCCCTCACTTCAGCTGGATTACAAGGTAAAAGCATGTTATCTGTTTACAATAATACATTTAATGTATATTCAAACATAGATACAAATTTACACTGGTGATGGGCTGCCTTGCCCCAACACAGTCTCATCATCAATCTCCAGATATGTGGCTGTATGCTTGTCTATCCTCATCTCAGGCTTTATGGTTTTCTTTCCATCTGATCTGATCTATGTTCAACTGTTTGACTTTCTTTTTGTAACTTTGTGAGGCCTGCCTTCCATCCATCAGCAGCTGTATGTATGTGAGTATCCGTATGCCACTGTGGAACAGGTAAGTGATAATTCTGTTTCTATACATATATTGACTTTCTTTTTTGTCATACAGGTTCTCAGGAATCCCTGATATCCTCAATCCTTGAAAGTGTATCCATCTAAGAAGGGTTAGGTGCTCCGTCTCATTCTGCATTTTTTTTTACCCAACGCTCACTTGCTTCAGCTGGATTACAAGGTAAAAGCATGTTATCTGTTTACAATAATACATTTAATGTATCTTCAAACATAGATACAAATTTTCACTGGTGATGGGCTGCCTTGCCCCAACACAGTCTCATCATCAATTTCCAAATGTGTGGCTGTCTTCATGTCCATCTGCATCTCTGGTTGTTTGGTTTTCTTTCTTTGTGAAACTGTGGCTGGCTTTTTATCTATGTTCAACTGTTTGACTTCATTTTGCAACTGTGTGAGGCCTGCTTTCTATCCATCAGCAGCTGTATGTATGTGAGTATCCGTGTCCCACTGTGGAACAGGTAAGTGATAATTCAGTTTCTTTACATATATTGACTTTCTTTTTTGTCATACAGGTTCTCTGGAATCCCTGATGTCCTCAATCACTGAAAGTGTATTCATCTTAGAAGGGTTAAGTGCTGCGGTTTCCTCTGCATTCCTTTTTTCACCCAATGCTCACTCACTTCAGCTGGATTACAAGGTAAAAGCATGTTACCTGTTTACAATAATACATTTAATGTATCTTCAAACAAAGATACAAATTTACTGCGGTGATGGGCTGCCTTGTCCCAACACAGTCTCATCATCCATCTCCAAATGTGTGGCTGTCTTCATGTCCATCTGCATCTCTGGCTGTTTGGTTTTCTTTCTATCTGAAACTGTGGCTGGCTTTTTATCTATGTAAAACTGTTTGACTTCATTTTGCAACTGTGTGAGGCCTGCTTTCTATCCATCAGCAGCTGTATGTATGTGAGTATCCGTATGCCACTGTGGAACAGGTAAGTGATAATTCACTTTCTTTACATATATTGACTTTCTTTTTTGTCATACAGGTTCTCTGGAATCCCTGATATCCTCAATCCCTGAAAGTGTATCCATCTAAGAAGGGTTAGGTGCTGCGGTTTCCTCTGCATTCCTTTTTTCACCCAATGCTCGTTCACTTCAGCTGGATTACAAGGTAAAAGCATGTTACCTGTTTACAATAATACATTTAATGTATCTTCCAACATAGATACAAATTTACACCGGTCATGGGCTGCCTTGCCCCAACACAGTCTCATCATCCATCTCCAAATGTGTGGCTGTCTGCATGTCAATCTGCATCTCTGGCGTTTTGGTATTCTTTTCATCTGAAGCTGTTGCTGGCTTTTTATCTATGTTCAACTGTTTTACTTTCTTTTTGCAACTGTGTGAGGCCTGCCTTCCATCCATCAGCAGCTGTATGTTTGTGAGTATCCGTGTGCCACTGTGGAATAGGTAAATGATAATTAAGTTTCTATACATATATTGACTTTCCTTTTTGTCATACAGATTCTCTGGAACCCATGATATCCTCAATCCCTGAAGGTGTATCCATCTAAGAAGGGTTAGGTGCTCCGGCTCCTTCTGCATTCCTTTTTTCACCCAACGCTCACTCACTTCAGCTGGATTACAAGGTAAAAGCATGTTACCTGTTTACAATAATACATTTAATGTATCTTCAAACATAGATACAAATTTACACTGGTGATGGGCTGCCTTGCCCCAACACAGTGTCATCATCAATCTCCAGATATGTGGCTGTCTGCATGTCCATCTGCATCTCTGGCGTTTTGGTTTTCTTTCCATCTGATCTGATCTATGTTCAACTGTTTGACTTTCTTTTTGTAACTGTGTGAGGCCTGCCTTCCATCCATCAGCAGCTGTATGTATGTGAGTATCCGTATGCCACTGTGGAACAGGTAAATGATTTTTCTGTTTCTATACATATACTGACTTTCTTTTTTATCATACAGGTTTTCAGGAACCCATGATATCCTCAATCCCTGAAGTTGTATCCAGCTAAGACGGGTTAGGTGCTCGGGCTTTTTGGTTTTCTTTCCATCTGAAGCTGTGGCTGGCTTTTTATCTATGTTCAACTGTTTGACTTTCTTTTTGCAACTGTGTGAGGCCTGCTTTCTATCCATCAGCAGCTGTATGTATTTGGGTATCCGTGTGCCACTGTGGAACAGGTAAGTGATAATTCAGTTTCTATACATATATTGAATTTCTTTTTTGTCATACAGGTTTTCAGGAACCCATGATTTCCTCAATCCCTGAAGGTGTATCCAGCTAATAAGGGTTAGGTGCTCCGGCTCCTTCTGCATTCCTTTTTTTGCCCAACGCTCACTCACTTCAGCTGGATTACAAGGTAAAAGCATGTTACCTGTTTACAATAATACATTTAATGTATCTTCAAACATAGATACAAATTTACACTGGTGATGGGCTGCCTTGCCCCAACACAGTCTCATCATCCATCTCCAAATGTGTGGCTGTCTGCATGTCCATCTGCATCTCTGACTTTTTGGTTTTCTTTCTATCTGAAGCTGTGGCTGGCTTTTTATCTATGTTCAACTGTTTGACTTTCTTTTTGCAACTGTGTGAGGCCTGCTTTCTATCCATCAGCAGCTGTATGTATGTAAGTATCCGTATGCCACTGTGGAACAGGTAAGTGATAATTCACTTTCTTTACATATATTGACTTTCTTTTTTGTCATACAGGTTCTCTGGAATCCCTGATATCCTCAATCCCTGAAAGTGTATCCAGCTAAGAAGGGTTAGGTGCTCGGGCTCCCTATTTCTCTCTTTTTCACCCAACGCTCCCTCACTTCACCTGGATTACAAGGTAAAAGCATGTTATCTGTTTACAATAATACATTAAATGTATCTTCAAACATAGATACAAATTTACACTGGTGATGGGCTGCCTTGCCCCAACACAGTCTCATCATCAATCTCCAGATATGTGGCTGTATGCTTGTCCATCCTCATCTCAGGCTTTATGGTTTTCTTTCCATCTGATCTGATCTATGTTCAACTGTTTGACTGTCTTTTTGTAACTGTGTGAGGCCTGCCTTCCATCCATCAGCAGCTGTATGTGAGTATCCGTGTGCCACTGTGGAACAGGTAAGTGATAATTAAGTTTCTATACATATATTGACTTTCTTTTTTATCATACAGGTTTTCAGGAACCCATGATATCCTCAATCCCTGAAGTTGTATCCAGCTAAGACGGGTTAGGTGCTCCGTCTCATTCTGCATTTTTTTTTACCCAACGCTCACTTGCTTCAGCTGGATTACAAGGTAAAAGCATGTTATCTGTTTACAATAATACATTTAATGTATCTTCAAACATAGATACAAATTTTCACTGGTGATCGGCTGCCTTGCCCCAACACAGTCTCATCATCAATTTCCAAATGTGTGGCTGTCTTCATGTCCATCTGCATCTCTGGTTGTTTGGTTTTCTTTCTTTGTGAAACTGTGGCTGGCTTTTTATCTATGTTCAACTGTTTGACTTCATTTTGCAACTGTGTGAGGCCTGCTTTCTATCCATCAGCAGCTGTATGTATGTGAGTATCCGTGTCCCACTGTGGAACAGGTAAGTGATAATTCAGTTTCTTTACATATATTGACTTTCTTTTTTGTCATACAGGTTCTCGGGAATCCCTGATATCCTCAATCCTTGAAGGTGTATCCATCTAAGAAGGGTTAGGTGCTCCGGCTCCTTCTACATTCCTTTTTTCACCCAACGCTCACTCACTTCAGCTGGATTACAAGGTAAAAGCATGTTACCTGTTTACAATAATACACTTAATGTATCTTCAAACATAGATACAAATTTACACTGGTGATGGGCTGCCTTGCCCCAACACAGTGTCATCATCAATCTCCAGATATGTGGCTGTCTGCATGTCCATCCTCATCTCTGGCTTTTTGGTTTTCTTTCCATCTGAAGCTGTGGATGGCTTTTTATCTATGTTCAACTGTTTGACATTGTTTTTGCAACTGTGTTAGGTCTGCTTTCTATCCATCAGCAGCTGTATGTATGTGAGTATCCGTATGCCACTGTGGAACAGGTAAGTGATAATTCAGTTTCTATACATATATTGACTTTCTTTTTTGTCATACAGGTTCTCAGGAATCCCTGATATCCTCAATCCCTGAAAGTGTATCCATCTAAGAAGGGTTAGGTGCTGCGGTTTCCTCTGCATTCCTTTTTTCACCCAATGCTCACTCACTTCAGCTGGATTACAAGGTAAAAGCATGTTACCTGTTTACAATAATACATTTAATGTATCTTCAAACATAGATACAAATTTACACCGGTCATGGGCTGCCTTGCCCCAACACAGTCTCATCATCCATCTCCAAATGTGTGGCTGTCTGCATGTCAATCTGCATCTCTGGCGTTTTGGTATTCTTTTCATCTGAAGCTGTTGCTGGCTTTTTATCTATGTTCAACTGTTTGACTTTCTTTTTGCAACTGTGTGAGGCCTGCCTTCCATCCATCAGCAGCTGTATGTTTGTGAGTATCCGTGTGCCACTGTGGAATAGGTAAATGATAATTAAGTTTCTATACATATATTGACTTTCCTTTTTGTCATACAGATTCTCTGGAACCCATGATATCCTCAATCCCTGAAGGTGTATCCATCTAAGAAGGGTTAGGTGCTCCGGCTCCTTCTGCATTCCTTTTTTCACCCAACGCTCACTCACTTCAGCTGGATTACAAGGTAAAAGCATGTTACCTGTTTACAATAATACATTTAATGTATCTTCAAACATAGATACAAATTTACACTGGTGATGGGCTGCCTTGCCCCAACACAGTGTCATCATCAATCTCCAGATATGTGGCTGTCTGCATGTCCATCTGCATCTCTGGCGTTTTGGTTTTCTTTCCATCTAATCTGATCTATGTTCAACTGTTTGACTTTCTTTTTGTAACTGTGTGAGGCCTGCCTTCCATCCATCAGCAGCTGTATGTATGTGAGTATCCATATGCCACTGTGGAACAAGTAAGTGATTTTTCTGTTTCTATACATATACTGACTTTCTTTTTTATCATACAGGTTTTCAGGAACCCATGATATCCTCAATCCCTGAAGTTGTATCCAGCTAAGACGGGTTAGGTGCTCGGGCTTTTTGGTTTTCTTTCCATCTGAAGCTGTGGCTGGCTTTTTATCTATGTTCAACTGTTTGACTTTCTTTTTGCAACTGTGTGAGGCCTGCTTTCTATCCATCAGCAGCTGTATGTATTTGGGTATCCGTGTGCCACTGTGGAACAGGTAAGTGATAATTCAGTTTCTATACATATATTGAATTTCTTTTTTGTCATACAGGTTTTCAGGAACCCATGATTTCCTCAATCCCTGAAGGTGTATCCAGCTAAGAAGGGTTAGGTGCTCCGGCTCCTTCTGCATTCCTTTTTTCGCCCAACGCTCACTCACTTCAGCTGGATTACAAGGTAAAAGCATGTTACCTGTTTACAATAATACATTTAATGTATCTTCAAACATAGATACAAATTTACACTGGTGATGGGCTGCCTTGCCCCGACACAGTCTCATCATCCATCTCCAAATGTGTGGCTGTCTGCATGTCCATCTGCATGTCTGACTTTTTGGTTTTCTTTCTATCTGAAGCTGTGGCTGGCTTTTTATCTATGTTCAACTGTTTGACTTTCTTTTTGCAACTGTGTGAGGCCTGCTTTCTATCCATCAGCAGCTGTATGTATGTGAGTATCCGTATGCCACTGTGGAACAGGTAAGTGATAATTCACTTTCTTTACATATATTGACTTTCTTTTTTGTCATACAGGTTCTCTGGAATCCCTGATATCCTCAATCCCTGAAAGTGTATCCAGCTAAGAAGGGTTAGGTGCTCGGGCTCCCTATTTCTCTCTTTTTCACCCAACGCTCCCTCACTTCACCTGGATTACAAGGTAAAAGCATGTTATCTGTTTACAATAATACATTAAATGTATCTTCAAACATAGATACAAATTTACACTGGTGATGGGCTGCCTTGCCCCAACACAGTCTCATCATCAATCTCCAGATATGTGGCTGTATGCTTGTCCATCCTCATCTCAGGCTTTATGGTTTTCTTTCCATCTGATCTGATCTATGTTCAACTGTTTGACTGTCTTTTTGTAACTGTGTGAGGCCTGCCTTCCATCCATCAGCAGCTGTATGTGAGTATCCGTGTGCCACTGTGGAACAGGTAAGTGATAATTAAGTTTCTATACATATATTGACTTTCTTTTTTGTCATACAGGTTTTCAGGAACCCATGATATCCTCAATCCATGAAGTTGTATCCAGCTAAGACGGGTTAGGTGCTCGGGCTCCCTATTTCTCCTTTTTTCACCCAACGCTCCCTCACTTCAGCTGGATTACAAGGTAAAAGCATGTTATCTGTTTACAATAATACATTTAATGTATCTTCAAACATAGATACAAATTTACAATGGTGATGGGCTGCCTTGCCCCAACACAGTCTCATCATCAATCTCCAGATATGTGGCTGTATGCTTGTCCATCCTCATCTCAGGCTTTATGGTTTTCTTTCCATCTGATCTGATCTATGTTCAACTGTTTGACTTTCTTTTTGTAACTTTGTGAGGCCTGCCTTCCATCCATCAGCAGCTGTATGTGAGTATCCGTGTGCCACTGTGGAACAGGTAAGTGATAATTCACTTTCTTTACATATATTGACTTTCTTTTTTGTCATACAGGTTCTCTGGAATCCCTGATATCCTCAATCCCTGAAAGTGTTTCCAGCTCAGAAGTGTTAGGTGCTCCGGCTCCCTCTGCATTCCGTTTTTCACCCAACTCTCACTCACTTTAGCTGGATTAAAAGGTAAAAGCATGTTACCTGTTTACAATAATACATTAAATGTATCTTCAAACATAGATACAAATTTACACTGGTGATGGGCTGCCTTGCCCCAACACAGTCTCATCATCCATCTCCAAATGTGTGGCTCTCTGCATGTCCATCTGCATCTCTGGCTGTTTGATTTTCTTTCCATCTGAAGCTGTGGCTGGCTTTTTATCTATGTTCAACTGTTTGACATTTTTTTTGCAACTGTGTTAGGTCTGCTTTCTATCCATCAGCAGCTGTATGTATGTGAGTATCCGTATGCCACTGTGGAACAGGTAAGTGATAATTCTGTTTCTATACATATATTGACTTTCTTTTTTGTCATACAGGTTCTCAGGAATCCCTGATATCCTCAATCCTTGAAAGTGTATCCATCTAAGAAGGGTTAGGTGCTCCGTCTCATTCTGCATTTTTTTTTACCCAACGCTCACTTGCTTCAGCTGGATTACAAGGTAAAAGCATGTTATCTGTTTACAATAATACATTTAATGTATCTTCAAACATAGATACAAATTTTCACTGGTGATCGGCTGCCTTGCCCCAACACAGTCTCATCATCAATTTCCAAATGTGTGGCTGTCTTCATGTCCATCTGCATCTCTGGTTGTTTGGTTTTCTTTCTTTGTGAAACTGTGGCTGGCTTTTTATCTATGTTCAACTGTTTGACTTCATTTTGCAACTGTGTGAGGCCTGCTTTCTATCCATCAGCAGCTGTATGTATGTGAGTATCCGTATGCCACTGTGGAACAGGTAAGTGATAATTCACTTTCTTTACATATATTGACTTTCTTTTTTGTCATACAGGTTCTCTGGAATCCCTGATATCCTCAATCCCTGAAAGTGTATCCAGCTAAGAAGGGTTAGGTGGTCGGGCTCCCTATTTCTCTCTTTTTCACCCAACGCTCCCTCACTTCACCTGGATTACAAGGTAAAAGCATGTTATCTGTTTACAATAATACATTAAATGTATCTTCAAACATAGATACAAATTTACACTGGTGATGGGCTGCCTTGCCCCAACACAGTCTCATCATCAATCTCCAGATATGTGGCTGTATGCTTGTCCATCCTCATCTCAGGCTTTATGGTTTTCTTTCCATCTGATCTGATCTATGTTCAACTGTTTGACTGTCTTTTTGTAACTGTGTGAGGCCTGCCTTCCATCCATCAGCAGCTGTATGTGAGTATCCGTGTGCCACTGTGGAACAGGTAAGTGATAATTAAGTTTCTATACATATATTGACTTTCTTTTTTATCATACAGGTTTTCAGGAACCCATGATATCCTCAATCCCTGAAGTTGTATCCAGCTAAGACGGGTTAGGTGCTCGGGCTCCCTATTTCTCCTTTTTTCACCCTACGCTCCCTCACTTCAGCTGGATTACAAGGTAAAAGCATGTTATCTGTTTACAATAATACATTTAATGTATCTTCAAACATAGATACAAATTTACACTGGTGATGGGCTGCCTTGCCCCAACACAGTCTCATCATCAATCTCCAGATATGTGGCTGTATGCTTGTCCATCCTCATCTCAGGCTTTATGGTTTTCTTTCCATCTGATCTGATCTATGTTCAACTGTTTGACTTTCTTTTTGTAACTGTGTGAGGCCTGCCTTCCATCCATCAGCAGCTGTATGTGAGTATCCGTGTGCCACTGTGGAACAGGTAAGTGATAATTCACTTTCTTTACATATATTGACTTTCTTTTTTGTCATACAGGTTCTCTGGAATCCCTGATATCCTCAATCCCTGAAAGTGTTTCCAGCTCAGAAGTGTTAGGTGCTCCGGCTCCCTCTGCATTCCGTTTTTGACCCAACTCTCACTCACTTTAGCTGGATTAAAAGGTAAAAGCATGTTACCTGTTTACAATAATACATTTAATGTATCTTCAAACATAGATACAAATTTACACTGGTGATGGGCTGCCTTGCCCCAACACAGTCTCATCATCCATCTCCAAATGTGTGGCTCTCTGCATGTCCATCTGCATCTCTGGCTGTTTGATTTTCTTTCCATCTGAAGCTGTGGCTGGCTTTTTATCTATGTTCAACTGTTTGACATTTTTTTTGCAACTGTGTTAGGTCTGCTTTCTATCCATCAGCAGCTGTATGTATGTGAGTATCCGTATGCCACTGTGGAACAGGTAAGTGATAATTCTGTTTCTATACATATATTGACTTTCTTTTTTGTCATACAGGTTCTCAGGAATCCCTGATATCCTCAATCCTTGAAAGTGTATCCATCTAAGAAGGGTTAGGTGCTCCGTCTCATTCTGCATTTTTTTTTACCCAACGCTCACTTGCTTCAGCTGGATTACAAGGTAAAAGCATGTTATCTGTTTACAATAATACATTTAATGTATCTTCAAACATAGATACAAATTTTCACTGGTGATCGGCTGCCTTGCCCCAACACAGTCTCATCATCAATTTCCAAATGTGTGGCTGTCTTCATGTCCATCTGCATCTCTGGTTGTTTGGTTTTCTTTCTTTGTGAAACTGTGGCTGGCTTTTTATCTATGTTCAACTGTTTGACTTCATTTTGCAACTGTGTGAGGCCTGCTTTCTATCCATCAGCAGCTGTATGTATGTGAGTATCCGTGTCCCACTGTGGAACAGGTAAGTGATAATTCAGTTTCTTTACATATATTGACTTTCTTTTTTGTCATACAGGTTCTCTGGAATCCCTGATGTCCTCAATCACTGAAAGTGTATCCATCTTAGAAGGGTTAAGTGCTGCGGTTTCCTCTGCATTCCTTTTTTCACCCAATGCTCACTCACTTCAGCTGGATTACAAGGTTAAAGCATGTTACCTGTTTACAATAATACATTTAATGTATCTTCAAACAAAGATACAAATTTACTGCGGTGATGGGCTGCCTTGTCCCAACACAGTCTCATCATCCATCTCCAAATGTGTGGCTGTCTTCATGTCCATCTGCATCTCTGGCTGTTTGGTTTTCTTTCTATCTGAAACTGTGGCTGGCTTTTTATCTATGTACAACTGTTTGACTTCATTTTGCAACTGTGTGAGGCCTGCTTTCTATCCATCAGAAGCTGTATGTATATGAGTATCCGTATGCCACTGTAGAACAGGTAAGTGATAATTCAGTTTCTATCCATATATGGACTTTCTTTTTTGTCATACAGGTTCTCGGGAATCCCTGATATCCTCAATCCTTGAAGGTGTATCCATCTAAGAAGGGTTAGGTGCTCCGGCTCCTTCTGCATTCCTTTTTTCACCCAACGCTCACTCACTTCAGCTGGATTACAAGGTAAAAGCATGTTACCTGTTTACAATAATACACTTAATGTATCTTCAAACATAGATACAAATTTACACTGGTGATGGGCTGCCTTGCCCCAACACAGTGTCATCATCAATCTCCAGATATGTGGCTGTCTGCATGTCCATCCTCATCTCTGGCTTTTTGGTTTTCTTTCCATCTGAAGCTGTGGATGGCTTTTTATCTATGTTCAACTGTTTGACATTGTTTTTGCAACTGTGTTAGGTCTGCTTTCTATCCATCAGCAGCTGTATGTATGTGAGTATCCGTATGCCACTGTGGAACAGGTAAGTGATAATTAAGTTTCTATACATATATTGACTTTCTTTTTTGTCATACAGGTTCTCAGGAATCCCTGATATCCTCAATCCCTGAAAGTGTATCCATCTAAGAAGGGTTAGGTGCTGCGGTTTCCTCTGCATTCCTTTTTTCACCCAATGCTCACTCAGTTCAGCTGGATTACAAGGTAAAAGCATGTTACCTGTTTACAATAATACATTTAATGTATCTTCAAACATAGATACAAATTTACACCGGTCATGGGCTGCCTTTCCCCAACACAGTCTCATCATCCATCTCCAAATGTGTGGCTGTCTGCATGTCAATCTGCATCTCTGGCATTTTGGTATTCTTTTCATCTGAAGCTGTTGCTGGCTTTTTATCTATGTTCAACTGTTTGACTTTCTTTTTGCAACTGTGTGAGGCCTGCCTTCCATCCATCAGCAGCTGTATGTTTGTGAGTATCCGTGTGCCACTGTGGAATAGGTAAATGATAATTAAGTTTCTATACATATATTGACTTTCCTTTTTGTCATACAGATTCTCTGGAACCCATGATATCCTCAATCCCTGAAGGTGTATCCATCTAAGAAGGGTTAGGTGCTCCGGCTCCTTCTGCATTCCTTTTTTCACCCAACGCTCACTCACTTCAGCTGGATTACAAGGTAAAAGCATGTTACCTGTTTACAATAATACATTTAATGTATCTTCAAACATAGATACAAATTTACACTGGTGATGGGCTGCCTTGCCCCAACACAGTGTCATCATCAATCTCCAGATATGTGGCTGTCTGCATGTCCATCTGCATCTCTGGCGTTTTGGTTTTCTTTCCATCTGATCTGATCTATGTTCAACTGTTTGACTTTCTTTTTGTAACTGTGTGAGGCCTGCCTTCCATCCATCAGCAGCTGTATGTATGTGAGTATCCATATGCCACTGTGGAACAGGTAAGTGATTTTTCTGTTTCTATACATATACTGACTTTCTTTTTTATCATACAGGTTTTCAGGAACCCATGATATCCTCAATCCCTGAAGTTGTATCCAGCTAAGACGGGTTAGGTGCTCGGGCTTTTTGGTTTTCTTTCCATCTGAAGCTGTGGCTGGCTTTTTATCTATGTTCAACTGTTTGACTTTCTTTTTGCAACTGTGTGAGGCCTGCTTTCTATCCATCAGCAGCTGTATGTATTTGGGTATCCGTGTGCCACTGTGGAACAGGTAAGTGATAATTCAGTTTCTATACATATATTGAATTTCTTTTTTGTCATACAGGTTTTCAGGAACCCATGATTTCCTCAATCCCTGAAGGTGTATCCAGCTAAGAAGGGTTAGGTGCTCCGGCTCCTTCTGCATTCCTTTTTTTGCCCAACGCTCACTCACTTCAGCTGGATTACAAGGTAAAAGCATGTTATCTGTTTACAATAATACATTTAATGTATCTTCAAACATAGATACAAATTTTCACTGGTGATCGGCTGCCTTGCCCCAACACAGTCTCATCATCAATTTCCAAATGTGTGGCTGTCTTCATGTCCATCTGCATCTCTGGTTGTTTGGTTTTCTTTCTTTGTGAAACTGTGGCTGGCTTTTTATCTATGTTCAACTGTTTGACTTCATTTTGCAACTGTGTGAGGCCTGCTTTCTATCCATCAGCAGCTGTATGTATGTGAGTATCCGTATGCCACTGTGGAACAGGTAAGTGATAATTCACTTTCTTTACATATATTGACTTTCTTTTTTGTCATACAGGTTCTCTGGAATCCCTGATATCCTCAATCCCTGAAAGTGTATCCAGCTAAGAAGGGTTAGGTGGTCGGGCTCCCTATTTCTCTCTTTTTCACCCAACGCTCCCTCACTTCACCTGGATTACAAGGTAAAAGCATGTTATCTGTTTACAATAATACATTAAATGTATCTTCAAACATAGATACAAATTTACACTGGTGATGGGCTGCCTTGCCCCAACACAGTCTCATCATCAATCTCCAGATATGTGGCTGTATGCTTGTCCATCCTCATCTCAGGCTTTATGGTTTTCTTTCCATCTGATCTGATCTATGTTCAACTGTTTGACTGTCTTTTTGTAACTGTGTGAGGCCTGCCTTCCATCCATCAGCAGCTGTATGTGAGTATCCGTGTGCCACTGTGGAACAGGTAAGTGATAATTAAGTTTCTATACATATATTGACTTTCTTTTTTATCATACAGGTTTTCAGGAACCCATGATATCCTCAATCCCTGAAGTTGTATCCAGCTAAGACGGGTTAGGTGCTCGGGCTCCCTATTTCTCCTTTTTTCACCCTACGCTCCCTCACTTCAGCTGGATTACAAGGTAAAAGCATGTTATCTGTTTACAATAATACATTTAATGTATCTTCAAACATAGATACAAATTTACACTGGTGATGGGCTGCCTTGCCCCAACACAGTCTCATCATCAATCTCCAGATATGTGGCTGTATGCTTGTCCATCCTCATCTCAGGCTTTATGGTTTTCTTTCCATCTGATCTGATCTATGTTCAACTGTTTGACTTTCTTTTTGTAACTGTGTGAGGCCTGCCTTCCATCCATCAGCAGCTGTATGTGAGTATCCGTGTGCCACTGTGGAACAGGTAAGTGATAATTCACTTTCTTTACATATATTGACTTTCTTTTTTGTCATACAGGTTCTCTGGAATCCCTGATATCCTCAATCCCTGAAAGTGTTTCCAGCTCAGAAGTGTTAGGTGCTCCGGCTCCCTCTGCATTCCGTTTTTGACCCAACTCTCACTCACTTTAGCTGGATTAAAAGGTAAAAGCATGTTACCTGTTTACAATAATACATTTAATGTATCTTCAAACATAGATACAAATTTACACTGGTGATGGGCTGCCTTGCCCCAACACAGTCTCATCATCCATCTCCAAATGTGTGGCTCTCTGCATGTCCATCTGCATCTCTGGCTGTTTGATTTTCTTTCCATCTGAAGCTGTGGCTGGCTTTTTATCTATGTTCAACTGTTTGACATTTTTTTTGCAACTGTGTTAGGTCTGCTTTCTATCCATCAGCAGCTGTATGTATGTGAGTATCCGTATGCCACTGTGGAACAGGTAAGTGATAATTCTGTTTCTATACATATATTGACTTTCTTTTTTGTCATACAGGTTCTCAGGAATCCCTGATATCCTCAATCCTTGAAAGTGTATCCATCTAAGAAGGGTTAGGTGCTCCGTCTCATTCTGCATTTTTTTTTACCCAACGCTCACTTGCTTCAGCTGGATTACAAGGTAAAAGCATGTTATCTGTTTACAATAATACATTTAATGTATCTTCAAACATAGATACAAATTTTCACTGGTGATCGGCTGCCTTGCCCCAACACAGTCTCATCATCAATTTCCAAATGTGTGGCTGTCTTCATGTCCATCTGCATCTCTGGTTGTTTGGTTTTCTTTCTTTGTGAAACTGTGGCTGGCTTTTTATCTATGTTCAACTGTTTGACTTCATTTTGCAACTGTGTGAGGCCTGCTTTCTATCCATCAGCAGCTGTATGTATGTGAGTATCCGTGTCCCACTGTGGAACAGGTAAGTGATAATTCAGTTTCTTTACATATATTGACTTTCTTTTTTGTCATACAGGTTCTCTGGAATCCCTGATGTCCTCAATCACTGAAAGTGTATCCATCTTAGAAGGGTTAAGTGCTGCGGTTTCCTCTGCATTCCTTTTTTCACCCAATGCTCACTCACTTCAGCTGGATTACAAGGTTAAAGCATGTTACCTGTTTACAATAATACATTTAATGTATCTTCAAACAAAGATACAAATTTACTGCGGTGATGGGCTGCCTTGTCCCAACACAGTCTCATCATCCATCTCCAAATGTGTGGCTGTCTTCATGTCCATCTGCATCTCTGGCTGTTTGGTTTTCTTTCTATCTGAAACTGTGGCTGGCTTTTTATCTATGTACAACTGTTTGACTTCATTTTGCAACTGTGTGAGGCCTGCTTTCTATCCATCAGAAGCTGTATGTATATGAGTATCCGTATGCCACTGTAGAACAGGTAAGTGATAATTCAGTTTCTATCCATATATGGACTTTCTTTTTTGTCATACAGGTTCTCGGGAATCCCTGATATCCTCAATCCTTGAAGGTGTATCCATCTAAGAAGGGTTAGGTGCTCCGGCTCCTTCTGCATTCCTTTTTTCACCCAACGCTCACTCACTTCAGCTGGATTACAAGGTAAAAGCATGTTACCTGTTTACAATAATACACTTAATGTATCTTCAAACATAGATACAAATTTACACTGGTGATGGGCTGCCTTGCCCCAACACAGTGTCATCATCAATCTCCAGATATGTGGCTGTCTGCATGTCCATCCTCATCTCTGGCTTTTTGGTTTTCTTTCCATCTGAAGCTGTGGATGGCTTTTTATCTATGTTCAACTGTTTGACATTGTTTTTGCAACTGTGTTAGGTCTGCTTTCTATCCATCAGCAGCTGTATGTATGTGAGTATCCGTATGCCACTGTGGAACAGGTAAGTGATAATTAAGTTTCTATACATATATTGACTTTCTTTTTTGTCATACAGGTTCTCAGGAATCCCTGATATCCTCAATCCCTGAAAGTGTATCCATCTAAGAAGGGTTAGGTGCTGCGGTTTCCTCTGCATTCCTTTTTTCACCCAATGCTCACTCAGTTCAGCTGGATTACAAGGTAAAAGCATGTTACCTGTTTACAATAATACATTTAATGTATCTTCAAACATAGATACAAATTTACACCGGTCATGGGCTGCCTTTCCCCAACACAGTCTCATCATCCATCTCCAAATGTGTGGCTGTCTGCATGTCAATCTGCATCTCTGGCATTTTGGTATTCTTTTCATCTGAAGCTGTTGCTGGCTTTTTATCTATGTTCAACTGTTTGACTTTCTTTTTGCAACTGTGTGAGGCCTGCCTTCCATCCATCAGCAGCTGTATGTTTGTGAGTATCCGTGTGCCACTGTGGAATAGGTAAATGATAATTAAGTTTCTATACATATATTGACTTTCCTTTTTGTCATACAGATTCTCTGGAACCCATGATATCCTCAATCCCTGAAGGTGTATCCATCTAAGAAGGGTTAGGTGCTCCGGCTCCTTCTGCATTCCTTTTTTCACCCAACGCTCACTCACTTCAGCTGGATTACAAGGTAAAAGCATGTTACCTGTTTACAATAATACATTTAATGTATCTTCAAACATAGATACAAATTTACACTGGTGATGGGCTGCCTTGCCCCAACACAGTGTCATCATCAATCTCCAGATATGTGGCTGTCTGCATGTCCATCTGCATCTCTGGCGTTTTGGTTTTCTTTCCATCTGATCTGATCTATGTTCAACTGTTTGACTTTCTTTTTGTAACTGTGTGAGGCCTGCCTTCCATCCATCAGCAGCTGTATGTATGTGAGTATCCATATGCCACTGTGGAACAGGTAAGTGATTTTTCTGTTTCTATACATATACTGACTTTCTTTTTTATCATACAGGTTTTCAGGAACCCATGATATCCTCAATCCCTGAAGTTGTATCCAGCTAAGACGGGTTAGGTGCTCGGGCTTTTTGGTTTTCTTTCCATCTGAAGCTGTGGCTGGCTTTTTATCTATGTTCAACTGTTTGACTTTCTTTTTGCAACTGTGTGAGGCCTGCTTTCTATCCATCAGCAGCTGTATGTATTTGGGTATCCGTGTGCCACTGTGGAACAGGTAAGTGATAATTCAGTTTCTATACATATATTGAATTTCTTTTTTGTCATACAGGTTTTCAGGAACCCATGATTTCCTCAATCCCTGAAGGTGTATCCATCTAAGAAGGGTTAGGTGCTCCGTCTCATTCGGCATTTTTTTTTACCCAACGCTCACTTGCTTCAGCTGGATTACAAGGTAAAAGCATGTTATCTGTTTACAATAATACATTTAATGTATCTTCAAACATAGATACAAATTTTCACTGGTGATCGGCTGCCTTGCCCCAACACAGTCTCATCATCAATTTCCAAATGTGTGGCTGTCTTCATGTCCATCTGCATCTCTGGTTGTTTGGTTTTCTTTCTTTGTGAAACTGTGGCTGGCTTTTTATCTATGTTCAACTGTTTGACTTCATTTTGCAACTGTGTGAGGCCTGCTTTCTATCCATCAGCAGCTGTATGTATGTGAGTATCCGTGTCCCACTGTGGAACAGGTAAGTGATAATTCAGTTTCTTTACATATATTGACTTTCTTTTTTGTCATACAGGTTCTCTGGAATCCCTGATGTCCTCAATCACTGAAAGTGTATCCATCTTAGAAGGGTTAAGTGCTGCGGTTTCCTCTGCATTCCTTTTTTCACCCAATGCTCACTCACTTCAGCTGGATTACAAGGTTAAAGCATGTTACCTGTTTACAATAATACATTTAATGTATCTTCAAACAAAGATACAAATTTACTGCGGTGATGGGCTGCCTTGTCCCAACACAGTCTCATCATCCATCTCCAAATGTGTGACTGTCTTCATGTCCATCTGCATCTCTGGCTGTTTGGTTTTCTTTCTATCTGAAACTGTGGCTGGCTTTTTATCTATGTACAACTGTTTGACTTCATTTTGCAACTGTGTGAGGCCTGCTTTCTATCCATCAGAAGCTGTATGTATATGAGTATCCGTATGCCACTGTAGAACAGGTAAGTGATAATTCAGTTTCTATCCATATATGGACTTTCTTTTTTGTCATACAGGTTCTCGGGAATCCCTGATATCCTCAATCCTTGAAGGTGTATCCATCTAAGAAGGGTTAGGTGCTCCGGCTCCTTCTGCATTCCTTTTTTCACCCAACGCTCACTCACTTCAGCTGGATTACAAGGTAAAAGCATGTTACCTGTTTACAATAATACACTTAATGTATCTTCAAACATAGATACAAATTTACACTGGTGATGGGCTGCCTTGCCCCAACACAGTGTCATCATCAATCTCCAGATATGTGGCTGTCTGCATGTCCATCCTCATCTCTGGCTTTTTGGTTTTCTTTCCATCTGAAGCTGTGGATGGCTTTTTACCTATGTACAACTGTTTGACTTCATTTTGCAACTGTGTGAGGCCTGCTTTCTATCCATCAGCAGCTGTATGTATGTGAGTATCCGTATGCCACTGTGGAACAAGTAAGTGATAATTCACTTTCTTTACAAATATTGACTTTCTTTTTTGTCATACAGGTTCTCTGGAATCCCTGATATCCTCAATCCCTGAAAGTGTATCCATCTAAGAAGGGTTAGGTGCTGCAGTTTCCTCTGCATTCCTTTTTTCACCCAATGCTCACTCACTTCAGCTGGATTACAAGGTAAAAGCATGTTACCTGTTTACAATAATACATTTAATGTATCTTCAAACATAGATACAAATTTACACCGGTCATGGGCTGCCTTGCCCCAACACAGTCTCATCATCCATCTCCAAATGTGTGGCTGTCTGCATGTCAATCTGCATCTCTGGCGTTTTGGTATTCTTTTCATCTGAAGCTGTTGCTGGCTTTTTATCTATGTTCAACTGTTTGACTTTCTTTTTGCAACTGTGTGAGGCCTGCCTTCCATCCATCAGCAGCTGTATGTTTGTGAGTATCCGTGTGCCACTGTGGAATAGGTAAATGATAATTAAGTTTCTATACATATATTGACTTTCCTTTTTGTCATACAGATTCTCTGGAACCCATGATATCCTCAATCTCTGAAGGTGTATCCATCTAAGAAGGGTTAGGTGCTCCGGCTCCTTCTGCATTCCTTTTTTCACCCAACGCTCACTCACTTCAGCTGGATTACAAGGTAAAAGCATGTTACCTGTTTACAATAATACATTTAATGTATCTTCAAACATAGATACAAATTTACACTGGTAATGGGCTGCCTTGCCCCAACACAGTGTCATCATCAATCTCCAGATATGTGGCTGTCTGCATGTCCATCTGCATCTCTGGCGTTTTGGTTTTCTTTCCATCTGATCTGATCTATGTTCAACTGTTTGACTTTCTTTTTGTAACTGTGTGAGGCCTGCCTTCCATCCATCAGCAGCTGTATGTATGTGAGTATCCGTATGCCACTGTGGAACAGGTAAGTGATTTTTCTGTTTCTATACATATACTGACTTTCTTTTTTATCATACAGGTTTTCAGGAACCCATGATATCCTCAATCCCTGAAGTTGTATCCAGCTAAGACGGGTTAGGTGCTCGGGCTTTTTGGTTTTCTTTCCATCTGAAGCTGTGGCTGGCTTTTTATCTATGTTCAACTGTTTGACTTTCTTTTTGCAACTGTGTGAGGCCTGCTTTCTATCCATCAGCAGCTGTATGTATTTGGGTATCCGTGTGCCACTGTGGAACAGGTAAGTGATAATTCACTTTCTTTACATATATTGACTTTCTTTTTTGTCATACAGGTTTTCAGGAACCCATGATTTCCTCAATCCCTGAAGGTGTATCCAGCTAAGAAGGGTTAGGTGCTCCGGCTCCTTCTGCATTCCTTTTTTTGCCCAACGCTCACTCACTTCAGCTGGATTACAAGGTAAAAGCATGTTACCTGTTTACAATAATACATTTAATGTATCTTCAAACATAGATACAAATTTACACTGGTGATGGGCTGCCTTGCCCCAACACAGTCTCATCATCCATCTCCAAATGTGTGGCTGTCTGCATGTCCATCTGCATCTCTGACTTTTTGGTTTTCTTTCTATCTGAAGCTGTGGCTGGCTTTTTATCTATGTTCAACTGTTTGACTTTCTTTTTGCAACTGTGTGAGGCCTGCTTTCTATCCATCAGCAGCTGTATGTATGTGAGTATCCGTATGCCACTGTGGAACAGGTAAGTGATAATTCACTTTCTTTACATATATTGACTTTCTTTTTTGTCATACAGGTTCTCTGGAATCCCTGATATCCTCAATCCCTGAAAGTGTATCCAGCTAAGAAGGGTTAGGTGCTCGGGCTCCCTATTTCTCTCTTTTTCACCCAACGCTCCCTCACTTCACCTGGATTACAAGGTAAAAGCATGTTATCTGTTTACAATAATACATTAAATGTATCTTCAAACATAGATACAAATTTACACTGGTGATGGGCTGCCTTGCCCCAACACAGTCTCATCATCAATCTCCAGATATGTGGCTGTGTGCTTGTCCATCCTCATCTCAGGCTTTATGGTTTTCTTTCCATCTGATCTGATCTATGTTCAACTGTTTGACTGTCTTTTTGTAACTGTGTGAGGCCTGCCTTCCATCCATCAGCAGCTGTATGTGAGTATCCGTGTGCCACTGTGGAACAGGTAAGTGATAATTAAGTTTCTATACATATGTTGACTTTCTTTTTTATCATACAGGTTTTCAGGAACCCATGATATCCTCAATCCCTGAAGTTGTATCCAGCTAAGACGGGTTAGGTGCTCGGGCTCCCTATTTCTCCTTTTTTCACCCAACGCTCCCTCACTTCAGCTGGATTACAAGGTAAAAGCATGTTATCTGTTTACAATAATACATTTAATGTATCTTCAAACATAGATACAAATTTACACTGGTGATGGGCTGCCTTGCCCCAACACAGTCTCATCATCAATCTCCAGATATGTGGCTGTATGCTTGTCCATCCTCATCTCAGGCTTTATGGTTTTCTTTCCATCTGATCTGATCTATGTTCAACTGTTTGACTTTCTTTTTGTATCTGTGTGAGGCCTGCCTTCCATCCATCAGCAGCTGTATGTGAGTATCCGTGTGCCACTGTGGAACAGGTAAGTGATAATTCACTTTCTTTACATATATTGACTTTCTTTTTTGTCATACAGGTTCTCTGGAATCCCTGATATCCTCAATCCCTGAAGGTGTATCCATCTAAGAAGGGTTAGGTGCTCCGGCTCCTTCTGCATTCCTTTTTTCACCCAACGCTCACTCACTTCAGCTGGATTACAAGGTAAAAGCATGTTACCTGTTTACAATAATACATTTAATGTATCTTCAAACATAGATACAAATTTACACTGGTGATGGGCTGCCTTGCCCCAACACAGTGTCATCATCAATCTCCAGATATGTGGCTGTCTGCATGTCCATCTGCATCTCTGGCGTTTTGGTTTTCTTTCCATCTGATCTGATCTATGTTCAACTGTTTGACTTTCTTTTTGTAACTGTGTGAGGCCTGCCTTTCATCCATCAGCAGCTGTATGTATGTGAGTATCCGTATGCCACTGTGGAACAGGTAAGTGATTTTTCTGTTTCTATACATATACTGACTTTCTTTTTTATCATACAGGTTTTCAGGAACCCATGATATCCTCAATCCCTGAAGTTGTATCCAGCTAAGAAGGGTTAGGTGCTCGGGCTTTTTGGTTTTCTTTTCATCTGAAGCTGTGGCTGGCTTTTTATCTATGTTCAACTGTTTGACTTTCTTTTTGCAACTGTGTGAGGCCTGCTTTCTATCCATCAGCAGCTGTATGTATTTGGGTATCCGTGTGCCACTGTGGAACAGGTAAGTGATAATTCAGTTTCTATACATATATTGAATTTCTTTTTTATCATACAGGTTTTCAGGAACCCATGATTTCCTCAATCCCTGAAGGTGTATCCAGCTAAGAAGGGTTAGGTGCTCCGGCTCCTTCTGCATTCCTTTTTTCGCCCAACGCTCACTCACTTCAGCTGGATTACAAGGTAAAAGCATGTTACCTGTTTACAATAATACATTTAATGTATCTTCAAACATAGATACAAATTTACACTGGTGATGGGCTGCCTTGCCCCAACACAGTCTCATCATCCATCTCCAAATGTGTGGCTGTCTGCATGTCCATCTGCATGTCTGACTTTTTGGTTTTCTTTCTATCTGAAGCTGTGGCTGGCTTTTTATCTATGTTCAACTGTTTGACTTTCTTTTTTGCAACTGTGTGAGGCCTGCTTTCTATCCATCAGCAGCTGTATGTATGTGAGTATCCGTATGCCACTGTGGAACAGGTAAGTGATAATTCAGTTTCTATACATATATTGAATTTCTTTTTTGTCATACAGGT
Source organism: Salminus brasiliensis (assembly GCF_030463535.1). NCBI lineage: Eukaryota > Metazoa > Chordata > Actinopteri > Characiformes > Bryconidae > Salminus > Salminus brasiliensis. Next base: position 19,034,248 of record NC_132896.1, read on the forward strand.
TCTCTGGAATCCCTGATATCCTCAATCCCTGAAAGTGTATCCAGCTAAGAAGGGTTAGGTGCTCGGGCTCCCTATTTCTCTCTTTTTCACCCAACGCTCCCTCACTTCACCTGGATTACAAGGTAAAAGCATGTTATCTGTTTACAATAATACATTAAATGTATCTTCAAACATAGATACAAATTTACACTGGTGATGGGCTGCCTTGCCCCAACACAGTCTCATCATCAATCTCCAGATATGTGGCTGTATGCTTGTCCATCCTCATCTCAGGCTTTATGGTTTTCTTTCCATCTGATCTGATCTATGTTCAACTGTTTGACTGTCTTTTTGTAACTGTGTGAGGCCTGCCTTCCATCCATCAGCAGCTGTATGTGAGTATCCGTGTGCCACTGTGGAACAGGTAAGTGATAATTAAGTTTCTATACATATATTGACTTTCTTTTTTATCATACAGGTTTTCAGGAACCCATGATATCCTCAATCCATGAAGTTGTATCCAGCTAAGACGGGTTAGGTGCTCGGGCTCCCTATTTCTCCTTTTTTCACCCAACGCTCCCTCACTTCAGCTGGATTACAAGGTAAAAGCATGTTATCTGTTTACAATAATACATTTAATGTATCTTCAAACATAGATACAAATTTACAATGGTGATGGGCTGCCTTGCCCCAACACAGTCTCATCATCAATCTCCAGATATGTGGCTGTATGCTTGTCCATCCTCATCTCAGGCTTTATGGTTTTCTTTTCATCTGATCTGATCTATGTTCAACTGTTTGACTTTCTTTTTGTAACTGTGTGAGGCCTGCCTTCCATCCATCAGCAGCTGTATGTGAGTATCCGTGTGCCACTGTGGAACAGGTAAGTGATAATTCACTTTCTTTACATATATTGACTTTCTTTTTTGTCATACAGGTTCTCTGGAATCCCTGATATCCTCAATCCCTGAAAGTGTTTCCAGCTCAGAAGTGTTAGGTGCTCCGGCTCCCTCTGCATTCCGTTTTTCACCCAACTCTCACTCACTTTAGCTGGATTAAAAGGTAAAAGCATGTTACCTGTTTACAATAATACATTAAATGTATCTTCAAACATAGATACAAATTTACACTGGTGATGGGCTGCCTTGCCCCAACACAGTCTCATCATCCATCTCCAAATGTGTGGCTCTCTGCATGTCCATCTGCATCTCTGGCTGTTTGATTTTCTTTCCATCTGAAGCTGTGGCTGGCTTTTTATCTATGTTCAACTGTTTGACATTTTTTTTGCAACTGTGTTAGGTCTGCTTTCTATCCATCAGCAGCTGTATGTATGTGAGTATCCGTATGCCACTGTGGAACAGGTAAGTGATAATTCTGTTTCTATACATATATTGACTTTCTTTTTTGTCATACAGGTTCTCAGGAATCCCTGATATCCTCAATCCTTGAAAGTGTATCCATCTAAGAAGGGTTAGGTGCTCCGTCTCATTCTGCATTTTTTTTTACCCAACGCTCACTTGCTTCAGCTGGATTACAAGGTAAAAGCATGTTATCTGTTTACAATAATACATTTAATGTATCTTCAAACATAGATACAAATTTTCACTGGTGATCGGCTGCCTTGCCCCAACACAGTCTCATCATCAATTTCCAAATGTGTGGCTGTCTTCATGTCCATCTGCATCTCTGGTTGTTTGGTTTTCTTTCTTTGTGAAACTGTGGCTGGCTTTTTATCTATGTTCAACTGTTTGACTTCATTTTGCAACTGTGTGAGGCCTGCTTTCTATCCATCAGCAGCTGTATGTATGTGAGTATCCGTATGCCACTGTGGAACAGGTAAGTGATAATTCACTTTCTTTACATATATTGACTTTCTTTTTTGTCATACAGGTTCTCTGGAATCCCTGATATCCTCAATCCCTGAAAGTGTATCCAGCTAAGAAGGGTTAGGTGGTCGGGCTCCCTATTTCTCTCTTTTTCACCCAACGCTCCCTCACTTCACCTGGATTACAAGGTAAAAGCATGTTATCTGTTTACAATAATACATTAAATGTATCTTCAAACATAGATACAAATTTACACTGGTGATGGGCTGCCTTGCCCCAACACAGTCTCATCATCAATCTCCAGATATGTGGCTGTATGCTTGTCCATCCTCATCTCAGGCTTTATGGTTTTCTTTCCATCTGATCTGATCTATGTTCAACTGTTTGACTGTCTTTTTGTAACTGTGTGAGGCCTGCCTTCCATCCATCAGCAGCTGTATGTGAGTATCCGTGTGCCACTGTGGAACAGGTAAGTGATAATTAAGTTTCTATACATATATTGACTTTCTTTTTTATCATACAGGTTTTCAGGAACCCATGATATCCTCAATCCCTGAAGTTGTATCCAGCTAAGACGGGTTAGGTGCTCGGGCTCCCTATTTCTCCTTTTTTCACCCTACGCTCCCTCACTTCAGCTGGATTACAAGGTAAAAGCATGTTATCTGTTTACAATAATACATTTAATGTATCTTCAAACATAGATACAAATTTACACTGGTGATGGGCTGCCTTGCCCCAACACAGTCTCATCATCAATCTCCAGATATGTGGCTGTATGCTTGTCCATCCTCATCTCAGGCTTTATGGTTTTCTTTCCATCTGATCTGATCTATGTTCAACTGTTTGACTTTCTTTTTGTAACTGTGTGAGGCCTGCCTTCCATCCATCAGCAGCTGTATGTGAGTATCCGTGTGCCACTGTGGAACAGGTAAGTGATAATTCACTTTCTTTACATATATTGACTTTCTTTTTTGTCATACAGGTTCTCTGGAATCCCTGATATCCTCAATCCCTGAAAGTGTTTCCAGCTCAGAAGTGTTAGGTGCTCCGGCTCCCTCTGCATTCCGTTTTTGACCCAACTCTCACTCACTTTAGCTGGATTAAAAGGTAAAAGCATGTTACCTGTTTACAATAATACATTTAATGTATCTTCAAACATAGATACAAATTTACACTGGTGATGGGCTGCCTTGCCCCAACACAGTCTCATCATCCATCTCCAAATGTGTGGCTCTCTGCATGTCCATCTGCATCTCTGGCTGTTTGATTTTCTTTCCATCTGAAGCTGTGGCTGGCTTTTTATCTATGTTCAACTGTTTGACATTTTTTTTGCAACTGTGTTAGGTCTGCTTTCTATCCATCAGCAGCTGTATGTATGTGAGTATCCGTATGCCACTGTGGAACAGGTAAGTGATAATTCTGTTTCTATACATATATTGACTTTCTTTTTTGTCATACAGGTTCTCAGGAATCCCTGATATCCTCAATCCTTGAAAGTGTATCCATCTAAGAAGGGTTAGGTGCTCCGTCTCATTCTGCATTTTTTTTTACCCAACGCTCACTTGCTTCAGCTGGATTACAAGGTAAAAGCATGTTATCTGTTTACAATAATACATTTAATGTATCTTCAAACATAGATACAAATTTTCACTGGTGATCGGCTGCCTTGCCCCAACACAGTCTCATCATCAATTTCCAAATGTGTGGCTGTCTTCATGTCCATCTGCATCTCTGGTTGTTTGGTTTTCTTTCTTTGTGAAACTGTGGCTGGCTTTTTATCTATGTTCAACTGTTTGACTTCATTTTGCAACTGTGTGAGGCCTGCTTTCTATCCATCAGCAGCTGTATGTATGTGAGTATCCGTATGCCACTGTGGAACAGGTAAGTGATAATTCACTTTCTTTACATATATTGACTTTCTTTTTTGTCATACAGGTTCTCTGGAATCCCTGATATCCTCAATCCCTGAAAGTGTATCCAGCTAAGAAGGGTTAGGTGCTCGGGCTCCCTATTTCTCTCTTTTTCACCCAACGCTCCCTCACTTCACCTGGATTACAAGGTAAAAGCATGTTATCTGTTTACAATAATACATTAAATGTATCTTCAAACATAGATACAAATTTACACTGGTGATGGGCTGCCTTGCCCCAACACAGTCTCATCATCAATCTCCAGATATGTGGCTGTATGCTTGTCCATCCTCATCTCAGGCTTTATGGTTTTCTTTCCATCTGATCTGATCTATGTTCAACTGTTTGACTGTCTTTTTGTAACTGTGTGAGGCCTGCCTTCCATCCATCAGCAGCTGTATGTGAGTATCCGTGTGCCACTGTGGAACAGGTAAGTGATAATTAAGTTTCTATACATATATTGACTTTCTTTTTTATCATACAGGTTTTCAGGAACCCATGATATCCTCAATCCCTGAAGTTGTATCCAGCTAAGACGGGTTAGGTGCTCGGGCTCCCTATTTCTCCTTTTTTCACCCTACGCTCCCTCACTTCAGCTGGATTACAAGGTAAAAGCATGTTATCTGTTTACAATAATACATTTAATGTATCTTCAAACATAGATACAAATTTACACTGGTGATGGGCTGCCTTGCCCCAACACAGTCTCATCATCAATCTCCAGATATGTGGCTGTATGCTTGTCCATCCTCATCTCAGGCTTTATGGTTTTCTTTCCATCTGATCTGATCTATGTTCAACTGTTTGACTTTCTTTTTGTAACTGTGTGAGGCCTGCCTTCCATCCATCAGCAGCTGTATGTGAGTATCCGTGTGCCACTGTGGAACAGGTAAGTGATAATTCACTTTCTTTACATATATTGACTTTCTTTTTTGTCATACAGGTTCTCTGGAATCCCTGATATCCTCAATCCCTGAAAGTGTTTCCAGCTCAGAAGTGTTAGGTGCTCCGGCTCCCTCTGCATTCCGTTTTTGACCCAACTCTCACTCACTTTAGCTGGATTAAAAGGTAAAAGCATGTTACCTGTTTACAATAATACATTTAATGTATCTTCAAACATAGATACAAATTTACACTGGTGATGGGCTGCCTTGCCCCAACACAGTCTCATCATCCATCTCCAAATGTGTGGCTCTCTGCATGTCCATCTGCATCTCTGGCTGTTTGATTTTCTTTCCATCTGAAGCTGTGGCTGGCTTTTTATCTATGTTCAACTGTTTGACATTTTTTTTGCAACTGTGTTAGGTCTGCTTTCTATCCATCAGCAGCTGTATGTATGTGAGTATCCGTATGCCACTGTGGAACAGGTAAGTGATAATTCTGTTTCTATACATATATTGACTTTCTTTTTTGTCATACAGGTTCTCAGGAATCCCTGATATCCTCAATCCTTGAAAGTGTATCCATCTAAGAAGGGTTAGGTGCTCCGTCTCATTCTGCATTTTTTTTTACCCAACGCTCACTTGCTTCAGCTGGATTACAAGGTAAAAGCATGTTATCTGTTTACAATAATACATTTAATGTATCTTCAAACATAGATACAAATTTTCACTGGTGATCGGCTGCCTTGCCCCAACACAGTCTCATCATCAATTTCCAAATGTGTGGCTGTCTTCATGTCCATCTGCATCTCTGGTTGTTTGGTTTTCTTTCTTTGTGAAACTGTGGCTGGCTTTTTATCTATGTTCAACTGTTTGACTTCATTTTGCAACTGTGTGAGGCCTGCTTTCTATCCATCAGCAGCTGTATGTATGTGAGTATCCGTATGCCACTGTGGAACAGGTAAGTGATAATTCACTTTCTTTACATATATTGACTTTCTTTTTTGTCATACAGGTTCTCTGGAATCCCTGATATCCTCAATCCCTGAAAGTGTATCCAGCTAAGAAGGGTTAGGTGCTCGGGCTCCCTATTTCTCTCTTTTTCACCCAACGCTCCCTCACTTCACCTGGATTACAAGGTAAAAGCATGTTATCTGTTTACAATAATACATTAAATGTATCTTCAAACATAGATACAAATTTACACTGGTGATGGGCTGCCTTGCCCCAACACAGTCTCATCATCAATCTCCAGATATGTGGCTGTATGCTTGTCCATCCTCATCTCAGGCTTTATGGTTTTCTTTCCATCTGATCTGATCTATGTTCAACTGTTTGACTGTCTTTTTGTAACTGTGTGAGGCCTGCCTTCCATCCATCAGCAGCTGTATGTGAGTATCCGTGTGCCACTGTGGAACAGGTAAGTGATAATTAAGTTTCTATACATATATTGACTTTCTTTTTTATCATACAGGTTTTCAGGAACCCATGATATCCTCAATCCCTGAAGTTGTATCCAGCTAAGACGGGTTAGGTGCTCGGGCTCCCTATTTCTCCTTTTTTCACCCTACGCTCCCTCACTTCAGCTGGATTACAAGGTAAAAGCATGTTATCTGTTTACAATAATACATTTAATGTATCTTCAAACATAGATACAAATTTACACTGGTGATGGGCTGCCTTGCCCCAACACAGTCTCATCATCAATCTCCAGATATGTGGCTGTATGCTTGTCCATCCTCATCTCAGGCTTTATGGTTTTCTTTCCATCTGATCTGATCTATGTTCAACTGTTTGACTTTCTTTTTGTAACTGTGTGAGGCCTGCCTTCCATCCATCAGCAGCTGTATGTGAGTATCCGTGTGCCACTGTGGAACAGGTAAGTGATAATTCACTTTCTTTACATATATTGACTTTCTTTTTTGTCATACAGGTTCTCTGGAATCCCTGATATCCTCAATCCCTGAAAGTGTTTCCAGCTCAGAAGTGTTAGGTGCTCCGGCTCCCTCTGCATTCCGTTTTTGACCCAACTCTCACTCACTTTAGCTGGATTAAAAGGTAAAAGCATGTTACCTGTTTACAATAATACATTTAATGTATCTTCAAACATAGATACAAATTTACACTGGTGATGGGCTGCCTTGCCCCAACACAGTCTCATCATCCATCTCCAAATGTGTGGCTCTCTGCATGTCCATCTGCATCTCTGGCTGTTTGATTTTCTTTCCATCTGAAGCTGTGGCTGGCTTTTTATCTATGTTCAACTGTTTGACATTTTTTTTGCAACTGTGTTAGGTCTGCTTTCTATCCATCAGCAGCTGTATGTATGTGAGTATCCGTATGCCACTGTGGAACAGGTAAGTGATAATTCTGTTTCTATACATATATTGACTTTCTTTTTTGTCATACAGGTTCTCAGGAATCCCTGATATCCTCAATCCTTGAAAGTGTATCCATCTAAGAAGGGTTAGGTGCTCCGTCTCATTCTGCATTTTTTTTTACCCAACGCTCACTTGCTTCAGCTGGATTACAAGGTAAAAGCATGTTATCTGTTTACAATAATACATTTAATGTATCTTCAAACATAGATACAAATTTTCACTGGTGATCGGCTGCCTTGCCCCAACACAGTCTCATCATCAATTTCCAAATGTGTGGCTGTCTTCATGTCCATCTGCATCTCTGGTTGTTTGGTTTTCTTTCTTTGTGAAACTGTGGCTGGCTTTTTATCTATGTTCAACTGTTTGACTTCATTTTGCAACTGTGTGAGGCCTGCTTTCTATCCATCAGCAGCTGTATGTATGTGAGTATCCGTGTCCCACTGTGGAACAGGTAAGTGATAATTCAGTTTCTTTACATATATTGACTTTCTTTTTTGTCATACAGGTTCTCTGGAATCCCTGATGTCCTCAATCACTGAAAGTGTATCCATCTTAGAAGGGTTAAGTGCTGCGGTTTCCTCTGCATTCCTTTTTTCACCCAATGCTCACTCACTTCAGCTGGATTACAAGGTTAAAGCATGTTACCTGTTTACAATAATACATTTAATGTATCTTCAAACAAAGATACGAATTTACTGCGGTGATGGGCTGCCTTGTCCCAACACAGTCTCATCATCCATCTCCAAATGTGTGGCTGTCTTCATGTCCATCTGCATCTCTGGCTGTTTGGTTTTCTTTCTATCTGAAACTGTGGCTGGCTTTTTATCTATGTACAACTGTTTGACTTCATTTTGCAACTGTGTGAGGCCTGCTTTCTATCCATCAGAAGCTGTATGTATATGAGTATCCGTATGCCACTGTAGAACAGGTAAGTGATAATTCAGTTTCTATCCATATATGGACTTTCTTTTTTGTCATACAGGTTCTCGGGAATCCCTGATATCCTCAATCCTTGAAGGTGTATCCATCTAAGAAGGGTTAGGTGCTCCGGCTCCTTCTGCATTCCTTTTTTCACCCAACGCTCACTCACTTCAGCTGGATTACAAGGTAAAAGCATGTTACCTGTTTACAATAATACACTTAATGTATCTTCAAACATAGATACAAATTTACACTGGTGATGGGCTGCCTTGCCCCAACACAGTGTCATCATCAATCTCCAGATATGTGGCTGTCTGCATGTCCATCCTCATCTCTGGCTTTTTGGTTTTCTTTCCATCTGAAGCTGTGGATGGCTTTTTATCTATGTTCAACTGTTTGACATTGTTTTTGCAACTGTGTTAGGTCTGCTTTCTATCCATCAGCAGCTGTATGTATGTGAGTATCCGTATGCCACTGTGGAACAGGTAAGTGATAATTAAGTTTCTATACATATATTGACTTTCTTTTTTGTCATACAGGTTCTCAGGAATCCCTGATATCCTCAATCCCTGAAAGTGTATCCATCTAAGAAGGGTTAGGTGCTGCGGTTTCCTCTGCATTCCTTTTTTCACCCAATGCTCACTCAGTTCAGCTGGATTACAAGGTAAAAGCATGTTACCTGTTTACAATAATACATTTAATGTATCTTCAAACATAGATACAAATTTACACCGGTCATGGGCTGCCTTGCCCCAACACAGTCTCCTCATCCATCTCCAAATGTGTGGCTGTCTGCATGTCCATCTGCATCTCTGACTTTTTGGTTTTCTTTCTATCTGAAGCTGTTGCTGGCTTTTTATCTATGTTCAACTGTTTGACTTTCTTTTTGCAACTGTGTGAGGCCTGCCTTCCATCCATCAGCAGCTGTATGTTTGTGAGTATCCGTGTGCCACTGTGGAATAGGTAAATGGTAATTAAGTTTCTATACATATATTGACTTTCCTTTTTGTCATACAGATTCTCTGGAACCCATGATATCCTCAATCCCTGAAGGTGTATCCATCTAAGAAGGGTTAGGTGCTCCGGCTCCTTCTGCATTCCTTTTTTCACCCAACGCTCACTCACTTCAGCTGGATTACAAGGTAAAAGCATGTTACCTGTTTACAATAATACATTTAATGTATCTTCAAACATAGATACAAATTTACACTGGTGATGGGCTGCCTTGCCCCAACACAGTGTCATCATCAATCTCCAGATATGTGGCTGTCTGCATGTCCATCTGCATCTCTGGCGTTTTGGTTTTCTTTCCATCTGATCTGATCTATGTTCAACTGTTTGACTTTCTTTTTGTAACTGTGTGAGGCCTGCCTTCCATCCATCAGCAGCTGTATGTATGTGAGTATCCATATGCCACTGTGGAACAGGTAAGTGATTTTTCTGTTTCTATACATATACTGACTTTCTTTTTTATCATACAGGTTTTCAGGAACCCATGATATCCTCAATCCCTGAAGTTGTATCCAGCTAAGACGGGTTACGTGCTCGGGCTTTTTGGTTTTCTTTCCATCTGAAGCTGTGGCTGGCTTTTTATCTATGTTCAACTGTTTGACTTTCTTTTTGCAACTGTGTGAGGCCTGCTTTCTATCCATCAGCAGCTGTATGTATTTGGGTATCCGTGTGCCACTGTGGAACAGGTAAGTGATAATTCAGTTTCTATACATATATTGAATTTCTTTTTTGTCATACAGGTTTTCAGGAACCCATGATTTCCTCAATCCCTGAAGGTGTATCCAGCTAAGAAGGGTTAGGTGCTCCGGCTCCTTCTGCATTCCTTTTTTTGCCCAACGCTCACTCACTTCAGCTGGATTACAAGGTAAAAGCATGTTACCTGTTTACAATAATACATTTAATGTATCTTCAAACATAGATACAAATTTACACTGGTGATGGGCTGCCTTGTCCCAACACAGTCTCATCATCCATCTCCAAATGTGTGGCTGTCTTCATGTCCATCTGCATCTCTGGCTGTTTGGTTTTCTTTCTATCTGAAACTGTGGCTGGCTTTTTATCTATGTACAACTGTTTGACTTCATTTTGCAACTGTGTGAGGCCTGCTTTCTATCTATCAGCAGCTGTATGTATGTGAGTATCCGTATGCCACTGTGGAACAGGTAAGTGATAATTCACTTTCTTTACATATATTGACTTTCTTTTTTGTCATACAGGTTCTCTGGAATCCCTGATATCCTCAATCCCTGAAAGTGTATCCAGCTAAGAAGGGTTAGGTGCTCGGGCTCCCTATTTCTCTCTTTTTCACCCAACGCTCCCTCACTTCACCTGGATTACAAGGTAAAAGCATGTTATCTGTTTACAATAATACACTTAATGTATCTTCAAACATAGATACAAATTTACACTGGTGATGGGCTGCCTTGCCCCAACACAGTCTCATCATCAATCTCCAGATATGTGGCTGTATGCTTGTCCATCCTCATCTCAGGCTCTATGGTTTTCTTTCCATCTGATCTGATCTATGTTCAACTGTTTGACTGTCTTTTTGTAACTGTGTGAGGCCTGCCTTCCATCCATCAGCAGCTGTATGTGAGTATCCGTGTGCCACTGTGGAACAGGTAAGTGATAATTAAGTTTCTATACATATATTGACTTTCTTTTTTATCATACAGGTTTTCAGGAACCCATGATATCCTCAATCCCTGAAGTTGTATCCAGCTAAGACGGGTTAGGTGCTCGGGCTCCCTATTTCTCCTTTTTTCACCCAACGCTCCCTCACTTCAGCTGGATTACAAGGTAAAAGCATGTTATCTGTTTACAATAATACATTTAATGTATCTTCAAACATAGATACAAATTTACACTGGTGATGGGCTGCCTTGCCCCAACACAGTCTCATCATCAATCTCCAGATATGTGGCTGTATGCTTGTCCATCCTCATCTCAGGCTTTATGGTTTTCTTTCCATCTGATCTGATCTATGTTCAACTGTTTGACTTTCTTTTTGTAACTGTGTGAGGCCTGCCTTCCATCCATCAGCAGCTGTATGTGAGTATCCGTGTGCCACTGTGGAACAGGTAAGTGATAATTCACTTTCTTTACATATATTGACTTTCTTTTTTGTCATACAGGTTCTCTGGAATCCCTGATATCCTCAATCCCTGAAAGTGTTTCCAGCTCAGAAGTGTTAGGTGCTCCGGCTCCCTCTGCATTCCGTTTTTCACCCAACTCTCACTCACTTTAGCTGGATTAAAAGGTAAAAGCATGTTACCTGTTTACAATAATACATTTAATGTATCTTCAAACATAGATACAAATTTACACTGGTGATGGGCTGCCTTGCCCCAACACAGTCTCATCATCCATCTCCAAATGTGTGGCTCTCTGCATGTCCATCTGCATCTCTGGCTGTTTGATTTTCTTTCCATCTGAAGCTGTGGCTGGCTTTTTATCTATGTTCAACTGTTTGACATTTTTTTTGCAACTGTGTTAGGTCTGCTTTCTATCCATCAGCAGCTGTATGTATGTGAGTATCCGTATGCCACTGTGGAACAGGTAAGTGATAATTCTGTTTCTATACATATATTGACTTTCTTTTTTGTCATACAGGTTCTCAGGAATCCCTGATATCCTCAATCCTTGAAAGTGTATCCATCTAAGAAGGGTTAGGTGCTCCGTCTCATTCTGCATTTTTTTTTACCCAACGCTCACTTGCTTCAGCTGGATTACAAGGTAAAAGCATGTTATCTGTTTACAATAATACATTTAATGTATCTTCAAACATAGATACAAATTTTCACTGGTGATCGGCTGCCTTGCCCCAACACAGTCTCATCATCAATTTCCAAATGTGTGGCTGTCTTCATGTCCATCTGCATCTCTGGTTGTTTGGTTTTCTTTCTTTGTGAAGCTGTGGCTGGCTTTTTATCTATGTTCAACTGTTTGAATTCATTTTGCAACTGTGTGAGGCCTGCTTTCTATCCATCAGCAGCTGTATGTATGTGAGTATCCGTGTCCCACTGTGGAACAGGTAAGTGATAATTCAGTTTCTTTACATATATTGACTTTCTTTTTTGTCATACAGGTTCTCTGGAATCCCTGATGTCCTCAATCACTGAAAGTGTATCCATCTTAGAAGGGTTAAGTGCTGCGGTTTCCTCTGCATTCCTTTTTTCACCCAATGCTCACTCACTTCAGCTGGATTACAAGGTAAAAGCATGTTACCTGTTTACAATAATACATTTAATGTATCTTCAAACAAAGATACAAATTTACTGCGGTGATGGGCTGCCTTGTCCCAACACAGTCTCATCATCCATCTCCAAATGTGTGGCTGTCTTCATGTCCATCTGCATCTCTGGCTGTTTGGTTTTCTTTCTATCTGAAACTGTGGCTGGCTTTTTACCTATGTACAACTGTTTGACTTCATTTTGCAACTGTGTGAGGCCTGCTTTCTATCCATCAGCAGCTGTATGTATGTGAGTATCCGTATGCCACTGTGGAACAGGTAAGTGATAATTCACTTTCTTTACATATATTGACTTTCTTTTTTGTCATACAGGTTCTCTGGAATCCCTGATATCCTCAATCCCTGAAAGTGTATCCATCTAAGAAGGGTTAGGTGCTGCAGTTTCCTCTGCATTCCTTTTTTCACCCAATGCTCACTCACTTCAGCTGGATTACAAGGTAAAAGCATGTTACCTGTTTACAATAATACATTTAATGTATCTTCAAACATAGATACAAATTTACACCGGTCATGGGCTGCCTTGCCCCAACACAGTCTCATCATCCATCTCCAAATGTGTGGCTGTCTGCATGTCAATCTGCATCTCTGGCGTTTTGGTATTCTTTTCATCTGAAGCTGTTGCTGGCTTTTTATCTATGTTCAACTGTTTGACTTTCTTTTTGCAACTGTGTGAGGCCTGCCTTCCATCCATCAGCAGCTGTATGTTTGTGAGTATCCGTGTGCCACTGTGGAATAGGTAAATGATAATTAAGTTTCTATACATATATTGACTTTCCTTTTTGTCATACAGATTCTCTGGAACCCATGATATCCTCAATCTCTGAAGGTGTATCCATCTAAGAAGGGTTAGGTGCTCCGGCTCCTTCTGCATTCCTTTTTTCACCCAACGCTCACTCACTTCAGCTGGATTACAAGGTAAAAGCATGTTACCTGTTTACAATAATACATTTAATGTATCTTCAAACATAGATACAAATTTACACTGGTAATGGGCTGCCTTGCCCCAACACAGTGTCATCATCAATCTCCAGATATGTGGCTGTCTGCATGTCCATCTGCATCTCTGGCGTTTTGGTTTTCTTTCCATCTGATCTGATCTATGTTCAACTGTTTGACTTTCTTTTTGTAACTGTGTGAGGCCTGCCTTCCATCCATCAGCAGCTGTATGTATGTGAGTATCCGTATGCCACTGTGGAACAGGTAAGTGATTTTTCTGTTTCTATACATATACTGACTTTCTTTTTTATCATACAGGTTTTCAGGAACCCATGATATCCTCAATCCCTGAAGTTGTATCCAGCTAAGACGGGTTAGGTGCTCGGGCTTTTTGGTTTTCTTTCCATCTGAAGCTGTGGCTGGCTTTTTATCTATGTTCAACTGTTTGACTTTCTTTTTGCAACTGTGTGAGGCCTGCTTTCTATCCATCAGCAGCTGTATGTATTTGGGTATCCGTGTGCCACTGTGGAACAGGTAAGTGATAATTCACTTTCTTTACATATATTGACTTTCTTTTTTGTCATACAGGTTTTCAGGAACCCATGATTTCCTCAATCCCTGAAGGTGTATCCAGCTAAGAAGGGTTAGGTGCTCCGGCTCCTTCTGCATTCCTTTTTTTGCCCAACGCTCACTCACTTCAGCTGGATTACAAGGTAAAAGCATGTTACCTGTTTACAATAATACATTTAATGTATCTTCAAACATAGATACAAATTTACACTGGTGATGGGCTGCCTTGCCCCAACACAGTCTCATCATCCATCTCCAAATGTGTGGCTGTCTGCATGTCCATCTGCATCTCTGACTTTTTGGTTTTCTTTCTATCTGAAGCTGTGGCTGGCTTTTTATCTATGTTCAACTGTTTGACTTTCTTTTTGCAACTGTGTGAGGCCTGCTTTCTATCCATCAGCAGCTGTATGTATGTGAGTATCCGTATGCCACTGTGGAACAGGTAAGTGATAATTCACTTTCTTTACATATATTGACTTTCTTTTTTGTCATACAGGTTCTCTGGAATCCCTGATATCCTCAATCCCTGAAAGTGTATCCAGCTAAGAAGGGTTAGGTGCTCGGGCTCCCTATTTCTCTCTTTTTCACCCAACGCTCCCTCACTTCACCTGGATTACAAGGTAAAAGCATGTTATCTGTTTACAATAATACATTAAATGTATCTTCAAACATAGATACAAATTTACACTGGTGATGGGCTGCCTTGCCCCAACACAGTCTCATCATCAATCTCCAGATATGTGGCTGTGTGCTTGTCCATCCTCATCTCAGGCTTTATGGTTTTCTTTCCATCTGATCTGATCTATGTTCAACTGTTTGACTGTCTTTTTGTAACTGTGTGAGGCCTGCCTTCCATCCATCAGCAGCTGTATGTGAGTATCCGTGTGCCACTGTGGAACAGGTAAGTGATAATTAAGTTTCTATACATATGTTGACTTTCTTTTTTATCATACAGGTTTTCAGGAACCCATGATATCCTCAATCCCTGAAGTTGTATCCAGCTAAGACGGGTTAGGTGCTCGGGCTCCCTATTTCTCCTTTTTTCACCCAACGCTCCCTCACTTCAGCTGGATTACAAGGTAAAAGCATGTTATCTGTTTACAATAATACATTTAATGTATCTTCAAACATAGATACAAATTTACACTGGTGATGGGCTGCCTTGCCCCAACACAGTCTCATCATCAATCTCCAGATATGTGGCTGTATGCTTGTCCATCCTCATCTCAGGCTTTATGGTTTTCTTTCCATCTGATCTGATCTATGTTCAACTGTTTGACTTTCTTTTTGTATCTGTGTGAGGCCTGCCTTCCATCCATCAGCAGCTGTATGTGAGTATCCGTGTGCCACTGTGGAACAGGTAAGTGATAATTCACTTTCTTTACATATATTGACTTTCTTTTTTGTCATACAGGTTCTCTGGAATCCCTGATATCCTCAATCCCTGAAAGTGTTTCCAGCTCAGAAGTGTTAGGTGCTCCGGCTCCCTCTGCATTCCGTTTTTCACCCAACTCTCACTCACTTTAGCTGGATTAAAAGGTAAAAGCATGTTACCTGTTTACAATAATACATTTAATGTATCTTCAAACATAGATACAAATTTACACTGGTGATGGGCTGCCTTGCCCCAACACAGTCTCATCATCAATCTCCAGATATGGGCTGTATGCTTGTCCATCCTCATCTCAGGCTTTATGGTTTTCTTTCCATCTGACCTGATCTATGTTCAACTGTTTGACTTTCTTTTTGTAACTGTGTGAGGCCTGCCTTCCATCCATCAGCAGCTGTATGTGAGTATCCGTGTGCTACTGTGGAACAGGTAAGTGATAATTAAGTTTCTATACATATATTGACTTTCTTTTTTATCATACAGGTTTTCAGGAACCCATGATATCCTCAATCCCTGAAGTTGTATCCAGCTAAGACGGGTTAGGTGCTCGGGCTCCCTATTTCTCCTTTTTTCACCCAACGCTCCCTCACTTCAGCTGGATTACAAGGTAAAAGCATGTTATCTGTTTACAATAATACATTTAATGTATCTTCAAACATAGATACAAATTTTCACTGGTGATCGGCTGCCTTGCCCCAACACAGTCTCATCATCAATTTCCAAATGTGTGGCTGTCTTCATGTCCATCTGCATCTCTGGTTGTTTGGTTTTCTTTCTTTGTGAAACTGTGGCTGGCTTTTTATCTATGTTCAACTGTTTGACTTCATTTTGCAACTGTGTGAGGCCTGCTTTCTATCCATCAGCAGCTGTATGTATGTGAGTATCCGTGTCCCACTGTGGAACAGGTAAGTGATAATTCAGTTTCTATACATATATTGACTTTCTTTTTTATCATACAGGTTTTCAGGAACCCATGATATCCTCAATCCCTGAAGTTGTATCCAGCTAAGACGGGTTACATGCTCGGGCTTTTTGGTTTTCTTTCCATCTGAAGCTGTGGCTGGCTTTTTATCTATGTTCAACTGTTTGACTTTCTTTTTGCAACTGTGTGAGGCCTGCTTTCTATCCATCAGCAGCTGTATGTATTTTGGTATCCGTGTGCCACTGTGGAACAGGTAAGTGATAATTCAGTTTCTATACATATATTGAATTTCTTTTTTGTCATACAGGTTTTCAGGAACCCATGATTTCCTCAATCCCTGAAGGTGTATCCAGATAAGAAGGGTTAGGTGCTCCGGCTCCTTCTGCATTCCTTTTTTTGCCCAACGCTCACTCACTTCAGCTGGATTACAAGGTAAAAGCATGTTACCTGTTTACAATAATACATTTAATGTATCTTCAAACATAGATACAAATTTACACTGGTGATGGGCTGCCTTGCCCCAACACAGTCTCATCATCCATCTCCAAATGTGTGGCTGTCTGCATGTCCATCTGCATCTCTGACTTTTTGGTTTTCTTTCTATCTGAAGCTGTGGCTGGCTTTTTATCTATGTTCAACTGTTTGACTTTCTTTTTGCAACTGTGTGAGGCCTGCTTTCTATCCATCAGCAGCTGTATGTATGTGAGTATCCGTATGCCACTGTGGAACAGGGAAGTGATAATTCACTTTCTTTACATATATTGACTTTCTTTTTTATCATACAGGTTTTCAGGAACCCATGATATCCTCAATCCCTGAAGTTGTATCCAGGTAAGACGGGTTAGGTGCTCGGGCTCCCTATTTCTCCTTTTTTCACCCAATGCTCCCTCACTTCAGCTGGATTACAAGGTAAAAGCATGTTATCTGTTTACAATAATACATTTAATGTATCTTCAAACATAGATACAAATTTACACTGGTGATGGGCTGCCTTGCCCCAACACAGTCTCATCATCAATCTCCAGATATGTGGCTGTATGCTTGTCCATCCTCATCTCAGGCTTTGTGGTTTTCTTTCCATCTGATCTGATCTATGTTCAACTGTTTGACTTTCTTTTTGTAACTGTGTGAGGCCTGCCTTCCATCCATCAGCAGCTGTATGTGAGTATCCGTGTGCCACTGTGGAACAGGTAAGTGATAATTCACTTTCTTTACATATATTGACTTTCTTTTTTGTCATACAGGTTCTCTGGAATCCCTGATATCCTCAATCCCTGAAAGTGTTTCCAGCTCAGAAGTGTTAGGTGCTCCGGCTCCCTCTGCATTCCGTTTTTCACCCAACTCTCACTCACTTTAGCTGGATTAAAAGGTAAAAGCATGTTACCTGTTTACAATAATACATTTAATGTATCTTCAAACATAGATACAAATTTACACTGGTGATGGGCTGCCTTGCCCCAACACAGTGTCATCATCCATCTCCAAATGTGTGGCTCTCTGCATGTCCATCTGCATCTCTGGCTGTTTGATTTTCTTTCCATCTGAAGCTGTGGCTGGCTTTTTATCTATGTTCAAATGTTTGACATTTTTTTTGCAACTGTGTTAGGTCTGCTTTCTATCCATCAGCAGCTGTATGTATGTGAGTATCCGTATGCCACTGTGGAACAGGTAAGTGATAATTCTGTTTCTATACATATATTGACTTTCTTTTTTGTCATACAGGTTCTCAGGAATCCCTGATATCCTCAATCCTTGAAAGTGTATCCATCTAAGAAGGGTTAGGTGCTCCGTCTCATTCTGCATTTTTTTTTACCCAACGCTCACTTGCTTCAGCTGGATTACAAGGTAAAAGCATGTTATCTGTTTACAATAATACATTTAATGTATCTTCAAACATAGATACAAATTTTCACTGGTGATCGGCTGCCTTGCCCCAACACAGTCTCATCATCAATTTCCAAATGTGTGGCTGTCTTCATGTCCATCTGCATCTCTGGTTGTTTGGTTTTCTTTCTTTGTGAAACTGTGGCTGGCTTTTTATCTATGTTCAACTGTTTGACTTCATTTTGCAACTGTGTGAGGCCTGCTTTCTATCCATCAGCAGCTGTATGTATGTGAGTATCCGTGTCCCACTGTGGAACAGGTAAGTGATAATTCAGTTTCTTTACATATATTGACTTTCTTTTTTGTCATACAGGTTCTCTGGAATCCCTGATGTCCTCAATCACTGAAAGTGTATCCATCTTAGAAGGGTTAAGTGCTGCGGTTTCCTCTGCATTCCTTTTTTCACCCAATGCTCACTCACTTCAGCTGGATTACAAGGTAAAAGCATGTTACCTGTTTACAATAATACATTTAATGTATCTTCAAACAAAGATACAAATTTACTGCGGTGATGGGCTGCCTTGTCCCAACACAGTCTCATCATCCATCTCCAAATGTGTGGCTGTCTTCATGTCCATCTGCATCTCTGGCTGTTTGGTTTTCTTTCTATCTGAAACTGTGGCTGGCTTTTTATCTATGTACAACTGTTTGACTTCATTTTGCAACTGTGTGAGGCCTGCTTTCTATCCATCAGCAGCTGTATGTATGTGAGTATCCGTATGCCACTGTAGAACAGGTAAGTGATAATTCAGTTTCTATCCATATATGGACTTTCTTTTTTGTCATACAGGTTCTCGGGAATCCCTGATATCCTCAATCCTTGAAGGTGTATCCATCTAAGAAGGGTTAGGTGCTCCGGCTCCTTCTGCATTCCTTTTTTCACCCAACGCTCACTCACTTCAGCTGGATTACAAGGTAAAAGCATGTTACCTGTTTACAATAATACACTTAATGTATCTTCAAACATAGATACAAATTTACACTGGTGATGGGCTGCCTTGCCCCAACACAGTGTCATCATCAATCTCCAGATATGTGGCTGTCTGCATGTCCATCCTCATCTCTGGCTTTTTGGTTTTCTTTCCATCTGAAGCTGTGGATGGCTTTTTATCTATGTTCAACTGTTTGACATTGTTTTTGCAACTGTGTTAGGTCTGCTTTCTATCCATCAGCAGCTGTATGTATGTGAGTATCCGTATGCCACTGTGGAACAGGTAAGTGATAATTCAGTTTCTATACATATATTGACTTTCTTTTTTGTTATACAGGTTCTCAGGAATCCCTGATATCCTCAATCCCTGAAAGTGTATCCATCTAAGAAGGGTTAGGTGCTGCGGTTTCCTCTGCATTCCTTTTTTCACCCAATGCTCACTCACTTCAGCTGGATTACAAGGTAAAAGCATGTTACCTGTTTACAATAATACATTTAATGTATCTTCAAACATAGATACAAATTTACACCGGTCATGGGCTGCCTTGCCCCAACACAGTCTCATCATCCATCTCCAAATGTGTGGCTGTCTGCATGTCAATCTGCATCTCTGGCGTTTTGGTTTTCTTTCCATCTGATCTGATCTATGTTCAACTGTTTGACTTTCTTTTTGTAACTGTGTGAGGCCTGCCTTCCATCCATCAGCAGCTGTATGTATGTGAGTATCCATATGCCACTGTGGAACAGGTAAGTGATTTTTCTGTTTCTATACATATACTGACTTTCTTTTTTATCATACAGGTTTTCAGGAACCCATGATATCCTCAATCCCTGAAGTTGTATCCAGCTAAGACGGGTTACATGCTCGGGCTTTTTGGTTTTCTTTCCATCTGAAGCTGTGGCTGGCTTTTTATCTATGTTCAACTGTTTGACTTTCTTTTTGCAACTGTGTGAGGCCTGCTTTCTATCCATCAGCAGCTGTATGTATTTGGGTATCCGTGTGCCACTGTGGAACAGGTAAGTGATAATTCAGTTTCTATACATATATTGAATTTCTTTTTTGTCATACAGGTTTTCAGGAACCCATGATTTCCTCAATCCCTGAAGGTGTATCCAGCTAAGAAGGGTTAGGTGCTCCGGCTCCTTCTGCATTCCTTTTTTTGCCCAACGCTCACTCACTTCAGCTGGATTACAAGGTAAAAGCATGTTACCTGTTTACAATAATACATTTAATGTATCTTCAAACATAGATACAAATTTACACTGGTGATGGGCTGCCTTGCCCCAACACAGTCTCATCATCCATCTCCAAATGTGTGGCTGTCTGCATGTCCATCTGCATCTCTGACTTTTTGGTTTTCTTTCTATCTGAAGCTGTGGCTGGCTTTTTATCTATGTTCAACTGTTTGACTTTCTTTTTGCAACTGTGTGAGGCCTGCTTTCTATCCATCAGCAGCTGTATGTATGTGAGTATCCGTATGCCACTGTGGAACAGGGAAGTGATAATTCACTTTCTTTACATATATTGACTTTCTTTTTTATCATACAGGTTTTCAGGAACCCATGATATCCTCAATCCCTGAAGTTGTATCCAGGTAAGACGGGTTAGGTGCTCGGGCTCCCTATTTCTCCTTTTTTCACCCAATGCTCCCTCACTTCAGCTGGATTACAAGGTAAAAGCATGTTATCTGTTTACAATAATACATTTAATGTATCTTCAAACATAGATACAAATTTACACTGGTGATGGGCTGCCTTGCCCCAACACAGTCTCATCATCAATCTCCAGATATGTGGCTGTATGCTTGTCCATCCTCATCTCAGGCTTTATGGTTTTCTTTCCATCTGATCTGATCTATGTTCAACTGTTTGACTTTCTTTTTGTAACTGTGTGAGGCCTGCCTTCCATCCATCAGCAGCTGTATGTGAGTATCCGTGTGCCACTGTGGAACAGGTAAGTGATAATTCACTTTCTTTACATATATTGACTTTCTTTTTTGTCATACAGGTTCTCTGGAATCCCTGATATCCTCAATCCCTGAAAGTGTTTCCAGCTCAGAAGTGTTAGGTGCTCCGGCTCCCTCTGCATTCCGTTTTTCACCCAACTCTCACTCACTTTAGCTGGATTAAAAGGTAAAAGCATGTTACCTGTTTACAATAATACATTTAATGTATCTTCAAACATAGATACAAATTTACACTGGTGATGGGCTGCCTTGCCCCAACACAGTGTCATCATCCATCTCCAAATGTGTGGCTCTCTGCATGTCCATCTGCATCTCTGGCTGTTTGATTTTCTTTCCATCTGAAGCTGTGGCTGGCTTTTTATCTATGTTCAAATGTTTGACATTTTTTTTGCAACTGTGTTAGGTCTGCTTTCTATCCATCAGCAGCTGTATGTATGTGAGTATCCGTATGCCACTGTGGAACAGGTAAGTGATAATTCTGTTTCTATACATATATTGACTTTCTTTTTTGTCATACAGGTTCTCAGGAATCCCTGATATCCTCAATCCTTGAAAGTGTATCCATCTAAGAAGGGTTAGGTGCTCCGTCTCATTCTGCATTTTTTTTTACCCAACGCTCACTTGCTTCAGCTGGATTACAAGGTAAAAGCATGTTATCTGTTTACAATAATACATTTAATGTATCTTCAAACATAGATACAAATTTTCACTGGTGATCGGCTGCCTTGCCCCAACACAGTCTCATCATCAATTTCCAAATGTGTGGCTGTCTTCATGTCCATCTGCATCTCTGGTTGTTTGGTTTTCTTTCTTTGTGAAACTGTGGCTGGCTTTTTATCTATGTTCAACTGTTTGACTTCATTTTGCAACTGTGTGAGGCCTGCTTTCTATCCATCAGCAGCTGTATGTATGTGAGTATCCGTGTCCCACTGTGGAACAGGTAAGTGATAATTCAGTTTCTTTACATATATTGACTTTCTTTTTTGTCATACAGGTTCTCTGGAATCCCTGATGTCCTCAATCACTGAAAGTGTATCCATCTTAGAAGGGTTAAGTGCTGCGGTTTCCTCTGCATTCCTTTTTTCACCCAATGCTCACTCACTTCAGCTGGATTACAAGGTTAAAGCATGTTACCTGTTTACAATAATACATTTAATGTATCTTCAAACAAAGATACGAATTTACTGCGGTGATGGGCTGCCTTGTCCCAACACAGTCTCATCATCCATCTCCAAATGTGTGGCTGTCTTCATGTCCATCTGCATCTCTGGCTGTTTGGTTTTCTTTCTATCTGAAACTGTGGCTGGCTTTTTATCTATGTACAACTGTTTGACTTCATTTTGCAACTGTGTGAGGCCTGCTTTCTATCCATCAGAAGCTGTATGTATATGAGTATCCGTATGCCACTGTAGAACAGGTAAGTGATAATTCAGTTTCTATCCATATATGGACTTTCTTTTTTGTCATACAGGTTCTCGGGAATCCCTGATATCCTCAATCCTTGAAGGTGTATCCATCTAAGAAGGGTTAGGTGCTCCGGCTCCTTCTGCATTCCTTTTTTCACCCAACGCTCACTCACTTCAGCTGGATTACAAGGTAAAAGCATGTTACCTGTTTACAATAATACACTTAATGTATCTTCAAACATAGATACAAATTTACACTGGTGATGGGCTGCCTTGCCCCAACACAGTGTCATCATCAATCTCCAGATATGTGGCTGTCTGCATGTCCATCCTCATCTCTGGCTTTTTGGTTTTCTTTCCATCTGAAGCTGTGGATGGCTTTTTATCTATGTTCAACTGTTTGACATTGTTTTTGCAACTGTGTTAGGTCTGCTTTCTATCCATCAGCAGCTGTATGTATGTGAGTATCCGTATGCCACTGTGGAACAGGTAAGTGATAATTAAGTTTCTATACATATATTGACTTTCTTTTTTGTCATACAGGTTCTCAGGAATCCCTGATATCCTCAATCCCTGAAAGTGTATCCATCTAAGAAGGGTTAGGTGCTGCGGTTTCCTCTGCATTCCTTTTTTCACCCAATGCTCACTCAGTTCAGCTGGATTACAAGGTAAAAGCATGTTACCTGTTTACAATAATACATTTAATGTATCTTCAAACATAGATACAAATTTACACCGGTCATGGGCTGCCTTGCCCCAACACAGTCTCCTCATCCATCTCCAAATGTGTGGCTGTCTGCATGTCCATCTGCATCTCTGACTTTTTGGTTTTCTTTCTATCTGAAGCTGTTGCTGGCTTTTTATCTATGTTCAACTGTTTGACTTTCTTTTTGCAACTGTGTGAGGCCTGCCTTCCATCCATCAGCAGCTGTATGTTTGTGAGTATCCGTGTGCCACTGTGGAATAGGTAAATGGTAATTAAGTTTCTATACATATATTGACTTTCCTTTTTGTCATACAGATTCTCTGGAACCCATGATATCCTCAATCCCTGAAGGTGTATCCATCTAAGAAGGGTTAGGTGCTCCGGCTCCTTCTGCATTCCTTTTTTCACCCAACGCTCACTCACTTCAGCTGGATTACAAGGTAAAAGCATGTTACCTGTTTACAATAATACATTTAATGTATCTTCAAACATAGATACAAATTTACACTGGTGATGGGCTGCCTTGCCCCAACACAGTGTCATCATCAATCTCCAGATATGTGGCTGTCTGCATGTCCATCTGCATCTCTGGCGTTTTGGTTTTCTTTCCATCTGATCTGATCTATGTTCAACTGTTTGACTTTCTTTTTGTAACTGTGTGAGGCCTGCCTTCCATCCATCAGCAGCTGTATGTATGTGAGTATCCATATGCCACTGTGGAACAGGTAAGTGATTTTTCTGTTTCTATACATATACTGACTTTCTTTTTTATCATACAGGTTTTCAGGAACCCATGATATCCTCAATCCCTGAAGTTGTATCCAGCTAAGACGGGTTAGGTGCTCGGGCTTTTTGGTTTTCTTTCCATCTGAAGCTGTGGCTGGCTTTTTATCTATGTTCAACTGTTTGACTTTCTTTTTGCAACTGTGTGAGGCCTGCTTTCTATCCATCAGCAGCTGTATGTATTTGGGTATCCGTGTGCCACTGTGGAACAGGTAAGTGATAATTCACTTTCTTTACATATATTGACTTTCTTTTTTGTCATACAGGTTTTCAGGAACCCATGATTTCCTCAATCCCTGAAGGTGTATCCAGCTAAGAAGGGTTAGGTGCTCCGGCTCCTTCTGCATTCCTTTTTTTGCCCAACGCTCACTCACTTCAGCTGGATTACAAGGTAAAAGCATGTTACCTGTTTACAATAATACATTTAATGTATCTTCAAACATAGATACAAATTTACACTGGTGATGGGCTGCCTTGCCCCAACACAGTCTCATCATCCATCTCCAAATGTGTGGCTGTCTGCATGTCCATCTGCATCTCTGACTTTTTGGTTTTCTTTCTATCTGAAGCTGTGGCTGGCTTTTTATCTATGTTCAACTGTTTGACTTTCTTTTTGCAACTGTGTGAGGCCTGCTTTCTATCCATCAGCAGCTGTATGTATGTGAGTATCCGTATGCCACTGTGGAACAGGTAAGTGATAATTCACTTTCTTTACATATATTGACTTTCTTTTTTGTCATACAGGTTCTCTGGAATCCCTGATATCCTCAATCCCTGAAAGTGTATCCAGCTAAGAAGGGTTAGGTGCTCGGGCTCCCTATTTCTCTCTTTTTCACCCAACGCTCCCTCACTTCACCTGGATTACAAGGTAAAAGCATGTTATCTGTTTACAATAATACATTAAATGTATCTTCAAACATAGATACAAATTTACACTGGTGATGGGCTGCCTTGCCCCAACACAGTCTCATCATCAATCTCCAGATATGTGGCTGTGTGCTTGTCCATCCTCATCTCAGGCTTTATGGTTTTCTTTCCATCTGATCTGATCTATGTTCAACTGTTTGACTGTCTTTTTGTAACTGTGTGAGGCCTGCCTTCCATCCATCAGCAGCTGTATGTGAGTATCCGTGTGCCACTGTGGAACAGGTAAGTGATAATTAAGTTTCTATACATATGTTGACTTTCTTTTTTATCATACAGGTTTTCAGGAACCCATGATATCCTCAATCCCTGAAGTTGTATCCAGCTAAGACGGGTTAGGTGCTCGGGCTCCCTATTTCTCCTTTTTTCACCCAACGCTCCCTCACTTCAGCTGGATTACAAGGTAAAAGCATGTTATCTGTTTACAATAATACATTTAATGTATCTTCAAACATAGATACAAATTTACACTGGTGATGGGCTGCCTTGCCCCAACACAGTCTCATCATCAATCTCCAGATATGTGGCTGTATGCTTGTCCATCCTCATCTCAGGCTTTATGGTTTTCTTTCCATCTGATCTGATCTATGTTCAACTGTTTGACTTTCTTTTTGTAACTGTGTGAGGCCTGCCTTCCATCCATCAGCAGCTGTATGTGAGTATCCGTGTGCCACTGTGGAACAGGTAAGTGATAATTCACTTTCTTTACATATATTGACTTTCTTTTTTGTCATACAGGTTCTCTGGAATCCCTGATATCCTCAATCCCTGAAAGTGTTTCCAGCTCAGAAGTGTTAGGTGCTCCGGCTCCCTCTGCATTCCGTTTTTCACCCAACTCTCACTCACTTTAGCTGGATTAAAAGGTAAAAGCATGTTACCTGTTTACAATAATACATTTAATGTATCTTCAAACATAGATACAAATTTACACTGGTGATGGGCTGCCTTGCCCCAACACAGTCTCATCATCAATCTCCAGATATGTGCTGTATGCTTGTCCATCCTCATCTCAGGCTTTATGGTTTTCTTTCCATCTGACCTGATCTATGTTCAACTGTTTGACTTTCTTTTTGTAACTGTGTGAGGCCTGCCTTCCATCCATCAGCAGCTGTATGTGAGTATCCGTGTGCTACTGTGGAACAGGTAAGTGATAATTAAGTTTCTATACATATATTGACTTTCTTTTTTATCATACAGGTTTTCAGGAACCCATGATATCCTCAATCCCTGAAGTTGTATCCAGCTAAGACGGGTTAGGTGCTCGGGCTCCCTATTTCTCCTTTTTTCACCCAACGCTCCCTCACTTCAGCTGGATTACAAGGTAAAAGCATGTTATCTGTTTACAATAATACATTTAATGTATCTTCAAACATAGATACAAATTTTCACTGGTGATCGGCTGCCTTGCCCCAACACAGTCTCATCATCAATTTCCAAATGTGTGGCTGTCTTCATGTCCATCTGCATCTCTGGTTGTTTGGTTTTCTTTCTTTGTGAAACTGTGGCTGGCTTTTTATCTATGTTCAACTGTTTGACTTCATTTTGCAACTGTGTGAGGCCTGCTTTCTATCCATCAGCAGCTGTATGTATGTGAGTATCCGTGTCCCACTGTGGAACAGGTAAGTGATAATTCAGTTTCTATACATATATTGACTTTCTTTTTTATCATACAGGTTTTCAGGAACCCATGATATCCTCAATCCCTGAAGTTGTATCCAGCTAAGACGGGTTACATGCTCGGGCTTTTTGGTTTTCTTTCCATCTGAAGCTGTGGCTGGCTTTTTATCTATGTTCAACTGTTTGACTTTCTTTTTGCAACTGTGTGAGGCCTGCTTTCTATCCATCAGCAGCTGTATGTATTTGGGTATCCGTGTGCCACTGTGGAACAGGTAAGTGATAATTCAGTTTCTATACATATATTGAATTTCTTTTTTGTCATACAGGTTTTCAGGAACCCATGATTTCCTCAATCCCTGAAGGTGTATCCAGCTAAGAAGGGTTAGGTGCTCCGGCTCCTTCTGCATTCCTTTTTTTGCCCAACGCTCACTCACTTCAGCTGGATTACAAGGTAAAAGCATGTTACCTGTTTACAATAATACATTTAATGTATCTTCAAACATAGATACAAATTTACACTGGTGATGGGCTGCCTTGCCCCAACACAGTCTCATCATCCATCTCCAAATGTGTGGCTGTCTGCATGTCCATCTGCATCTCTGACTTTTTGGTTTTCTTTCTATCTGAAGCTGTGGCTGGCTTTTTATCTATGTTCAACTGTTTGACTTTCTTTTTGCAACTGTGTGAGGCCTGCTTTCTATCCATCAGCAGCTGTATGTATGTGAGTATCCGTATGCCACTGTGGAACAGGGAAGTGATAATTCACTTTCTTTACATATATTGACTTTCTTTTTTATCATACAGGTTTTCAGGAACCCATGATATCCTCAATCCCTGAAGTTGTATCCAGGTAAGACGGGTTAGGTGCTCGGGCTCCCTATTTCTCCTTTTTTCACCCAATGCTCCCTCACTTCAGCTGGATTACAAGGTAAAAGCATGTTATCTGTTTACAATAATACATTTAATGTATCTTCAAACATAGATACAAATTTACACTGGTGATGGGCTGCCTTGCCCCAACACAGTCTCATCATCAATCTCCAGATATGTGGCTGTATGCTTGTCCATCCTCATCTCAGGCTTTGTGGTTTTCTTTCCATCTGATCTGATCTATGTTCAACTGTTTGACTTTCTTTTTGTAACTGTGTGAGGCCTGCCTTCCATCCATCAGCAGCTGTATGTGAGTATCCGTGTGCCACTGTGGAACAGGTAAGTGATAATTCACTTTCTTTACATATATTGACTTTCTTTTTTGTCATACAGGTTCTCTGGAATCCCTGATATCCTCAATCCCTGAAAGTGTTTCCAGCTCAGAAGTGTTAGGTGCTCCGGCTCCGTCTGCATTCCGTTTTTCACCCAACTCTCACTCACTTTAGCTGGATTAAAAGGTAAAAGCATGTTACCTGTTTACAATAATACATTTAATGTATCTTCAAACATAGATACAAATTTACACTGGTGATGGGCTGCCTTGCCCCAACACAGTGTCATCATCCATCTCCAAATGTGTGGCTCTCTGCATGTCCATCTGCATCTCTGGCTGTTTGATTTTCTTTCCATCTGAAGCTGTGGCTGGCTTTTTATCTATGTTCAAATGTTTGACATTTTTTTTGCAACTGTGTTAGGTCTGCTTTCTATCCATCAGCAGCTGTATGTATGTGAGTATCCGTATGCCACTGTGGAACAGGTAAGTGATAATTCTGTTTCTATACATATATTGACTTTCTTTTTTGTCATACAGGTTCTCAGGAATCCCTGATATCCTCAATCCTTGAAAGTGTATCCATCTAAGAAGGGTTAGGTGCTCCGTCTCATTCTGCATTTTTTTTTACCCAACGCTCACTTGCTTCAGCTGGATTACAAGGTAAAAGCATGTTATCTGTTTACAATAATACATTTAATGTATCTTCAAACATAGATACAAATTTTCACTGGTGATCGGCTGCCTTGCCCCAACACAGTCTCATCATCAATTTCCAAATGTGTGGCTGTCTTCATGTCCATCTGCATCTCTGGTTGTTTGGTTTTCTTTCTTTGTGAAACTGTGGCTGGCTTTTTATCTATGTTCAACTGTTTGACTTCATTTTGCAACTGTGTGAGGCCTGCTTTCTATCCATCAGCAGCTGTATGTATGTGAGTATCCGTGTCCCACTGTGGAACAGGTAAGTGATAATTCAGTTTCTTTACATATATTGACTTTCTTTTTTGTCATACAGGTTCTCTGGAATCCCTGATGTCCTCAATCACTGAAAGTGTATCCATCTTAGAAGGGTTAAGTGCTGCGGTTTCCTCTGCATTCCTTTTTTCACCCAATGCTCACTCACTTCAGCTGGATTACAAGGTAAAAGCATGTTACCTGTTTACAATAATACATTTAATGTATCTTCAAACAAAGATACAAATTTACTGCGGTGATGGGCTGCCTTGTCCCAACACAGTCTCATCATCCATCTCCAAATGTGTGGCTGTCTTCATGTCCATCTGCATCTCTGGCTGTTTGGTTTTCTTTCTATCTGAAACTGTGGCTGGCTTTTTATCTATGTACAACTGTTTGACTTCATTTTGCAACTGTGTGAGGCCTGCTTTCTATCCATCAGCAGCTGTATGTATGTGAGTATCCGTATGCCACTGTAGAACAGGTAAGTGATAATTCAGTTTCTATCCATATATGGACTTTCTTTTTTGTCATACAGGTTCTCGGGAATCCCTGATATCCTCAATCCTTGAAGGTGTATCCATCTAAGAAGGGTTAGGTGCTCCGGCTCCTTCTGCATTCCTTTTTTCACCCAACGCTCACTCACTTCAGCTGGATTACAAGGTAAAAGCATGTTACCTGTTTACAATAATACACTTAATGTATCTTCAAACATAGATACAAATTTACACTGGTGATGGGCTGCCTTGCCCCAACACAGTGTCATCATCAATCTCCAGATATGTGGCTGTCTGCATGTCCATCCTCATCTCTGGCTTTTTGGTTTTCTTTCCATCTGAAGCTGTGGATGGCTTTTTATCTATGTTCAACTGTTTGACATTGTTTTTGCAACTGTGTTAGGTCTGCTTTCTATCCATCAGCAGCTGTATGTATGTGAGTATCCGTATGCCACTGTGGAACAGGTAAGTGATAATTCAGTTTCTATACATATATTGACTTTCTTTTTTGTTATACAGGTTCTCAGGAATCCCTGATATCCTCAATCCCTGAAAGTGTATCCATCTAAGAAGGGTTAGGTGCTGCGGTTTCCTCTGCATTCCTTTTTTCACCCAATGCTCACTCACTTCAGCTGGATTACAAGGTAAAAGCATGTTACCTGTTTACAATAATACATTTAATGTATCTTCAAACATAGATACAAATTTACACCGGTCATGGGCTGCCTTGCCCCAACACAGTCTCATCATCCATCTCCAAATGTGTGGCTGTCTGCATGTCAATCTGCATCTCTGGCGTTTTGGTTTTCTTTCCATCTGATCTGATCTATGTTCAACTGTTTGACTTTCTTTTTGTAACTGTGTGAGGCCTGCCTTCCATCCATCAGCAGCTGTATGTATGTGAGTATCCATATGCCACTGTGGAACAGGTAAGTGATTTTTCTGTTTCTATACATATACTGACTTTCTTTTTTATCATACAGGTTTTCAGGAACCCATGATATCCTCAATCCCTGAAGTTGTATCCAGCTAAGACGGGTTACATGCTCGGGCTTTTTGGTTTTCTTTCCATCTGAAGCTGTGGCTGGCTTTTTATCTATGTTCAACTGTTTGACTTTCTTTTTGCAACTGTGTGAGGCCTGCTTTCTATCCATCAGCAGCTGTATGTATTTGGGTATCCGTGTGCCACTGTGGAACAGGTAAGTGATAATTCAGTTTCTATACATATATTGAATTTCTTTTTTGTCATACAGGTTTTCAGGAACCCATGATTTCCTCAATCCCTGAAGGTGTATCCAGCTAAGAAGGGTTAGGTGCTCCGGCTCCTTCTGCATTCCTTTTTTTGCCCAACGCTCACTCACTTCAGCTGGATTACAAGGTAAAAGCATGTTACCTGTTTACAATAATACATTTAATGTATCTTCAAACATAGATACAAATTTACACTGGTGATGGGCTGCCTTGCCCCAACACAGTCTCATCATCCATCTCCAAATGTGTGGCTGTCTGCATGTCCATCTGCATCTCTGACTTTTTGGTTTTCTTTCTATCTGAAGCTGTGGCTGGCTTTTTATCTATGTTCAACTGTTTGACTTTCTTTTTGCAACTGTGTGAGGCCTGCTTTCTATCCATCAGCAGCTGTATGTATGTGAGTATCCGTATGCCACTGTGGAACAGGGAAGTGATAATTCACTTTCTTTACATATATTGACTTTCTTTTTTATCATACAGGTTTTCAGGAACCCATGATATCCTCAATCCCTGAAGTTGTATCCAGGTAAGACGGGTTAGGTGCTCGGGCTCCCTATTTCTCCTTTTTTCACCCAATGCTCCCTCACTTCAGCTGGATTACAAGGTAAAAGCATGTTATCTGTTTACAATAATACATTTAATGTATCTTCAAACATAGATACAAATTTACACTGGTGATGGGCTGCCTTGCCCCAACACAGTCTCATCATCAATCTCCAGATATGTGGCTGTATGCTTGTCCATCCTCATCTCAGGCTTTATGGTTTTCTTTCCATCTGATCTGATCTATGTTCAACTGTTTGACTTTCTTTTTGTAACTGTGTGAGGCCTGCCTTCCATCCATCAGCAGCTGTATGTGAGTATCCGTGTGCCACTGTGGAACAGGTAAGTGATAATTCACTTTCTTTACATATATTGACTTTCTTTTTTGTCATACAGGTTCTCTGGAATCCCTGATATCCTCAATCCCTGAAAGTGTTTCCAGCTCAGAAGTGTTAGGTGCTCCGGCTCCCTCTGCATTCCGTTTTTCACCCAACTCTCACTCACTTTAGCTGGATTAAAAGGTAAAAGCATGTTACCTGTTTACAATAATACATTTAATGTATCTTCAAACATAGATACAAATTTACACTGGTGATGGGCTGCCTTGCCCCAACACAGTGTCATCATCCATCTCCAAATGTGTGGCTCTCTGCATGTCCATCTGCATCTCTGGCTGTTTGATTTTCTTTCCATCTGAAGCTGTGGCTGGCTTTTTATCTATGTTCAAATGTTTGACATTTTTTTTGCAACTGTGTTAGGTCTGCTTTCTATCCATCAGCAGCTGTATGTATGTGAGTATCCGTATGCCACTGTGGAACAGGTAAGTGATAATTCTGTTTCTATACATATATTGACTTTCTTTTTTGTCATACAGGTTCTCAGGAATCCCTGATATCCTCAATCCTTGAAAGTGTATCCATCTAAGAAGGGTTAGGTGCTCCGTCTCATTCTGCATTTTTTTTTACCCAACGCTCACTTGCTTCAGCTGGATTACAAGGTAAAAGCATGTTATCTGTTTACAATAATACATTTAATGTATCTTCAAACATAGATACAAATTTTCACTGGTGATCGGCTGCCTTGCCCCAACACAGTCTCATCATCAATTTCCAAATGTGTGGCTGTCTTCATGTCCATCTGCATCTCTGGTTGTTTGGTTTTCTTTCTTTGTGAAACTGTGGCTGGCTTTTTATCTATGTTCAACTGTTTGACTTCATTTTGCAACTGTGTGAGGCCTGCTTTCTATCCATCAGCAGCTGTATGTATGTGAGTATCCGTGTCCCACTGTGGAACAGGTAAGTGATAATTCAGTTTCTTTACATATATTGACTTTCTTTTTTGTCATACAGGTTCTCTGGAATCCCTGATGTCCTCAATCACTGAAAGTGTATCCATCTTAGAAGGGTTAAGTGCTGCGGTTTCCTCTGCATTCCTTTTTTCACCCAATGCTCACTCACTTCAGCTGGATTACAAGGTAAAAGCATGTTACCTGTTTACAATAATACATTTAATGTATCTTCAAACAAAGATACAAATTTACTGCGGTGATGGGCTGCCTTGTCCCAACACAGTCTCATCATCCATCTCCAAATGTGTGGCTGTCTTCATGTCCATCTGCATCTCTGGCTGTTTGGTTTTCTTTCTATCTGAAACTGTGGCTGGCTTTTTATCTATGTACAACTGTTTGACTTCATTTTGCAACTGTGTGAGGCCTGCTTTCTATCCATCAGCAGCTGTATGTATGTGAGTATCCGTATGCCACTGTAGAACAGGTAAGTGATAATTCAGTTTCTATCCATATATGGACTTTCTTTTTTGTCATACAGGTTCTCGGGAATCCCTGATATCCTCAATCCTTGAAGGTGTATCCATCTAAGAAGGGTTAGGTGCTCCGGCTCCTTCTGCATTCCTTTTTTCACCCAACGCTCACTCACTTCAGCTGGATTACAAGGTAAAAGCATGTTACCTGTTTACAATAATACACTTAATGTATCTTCAAACATAGATACAAATTTACACTGGTGATGGGCTGCCTTGCCCCAACACAGTGTCATCATCAATCTCCAGATATGTGGCTGTCTGCATGTCCATCCTCATCTCTGGCTTTTTGGTTTTCTTTCCATCTGAAGCTGTGGATGGCTTTTTATCTATGTTCAACTGTTTGACATTGTTTTTGCAACTGTGTTAGGTCTGCTTTCTATCCATCAGCAGCTGTATGTATGTGAGTATCCGTATGCCACTGTGGAACAGGTAAGTGATAATTCAGTTTCTATACATATATTGACTTTCTTTTTTGTTATACAGGTTCTCAGGAATCCCTGATATCCTCAATCCCTGAAAGTGTATCCATCTAAGAAGGGTTAGGTGCTGCGGTTTCCTCTGCATTCCTTTTTTCACCCAATGCTCACTCACTTCAGCTGGATTACAAGGTAAAAGCATGTTACCTGTTTACAATAATACATTTAATGTATCTTCAAACATAGATACAAATTTACACCGGTCATGGGCTGCCTTGCCCCAACACAGTCTCATCATCCATCTCCAAATGTGTGGCTGTCTGCATGTCAATCTGCATCTCTGGCGTTTTGGTTTTCTTTCCATCTGATCTGATCTATGTTCAACTGTTTGACTTTCTTTTTGTAACTGTGTGAGGCCTGCCTTCCATCCATCAGCAGCTGTATGTATGTGAGTATCCATATGCCACTGTGGAACAGGTAAGTGATTTTTCTGTTTCTATACATATACTGACTTTCTTTTTTATCATACAGGTTTTCAGGAACCCATGATATCCTCAATCCCTGAAGTTGTATCCAGCTAAGACGGGTTACATGCTCGGGCTTTTTGGTTTTCTTTCCATCTGAAGCTGTGGCTGGCTTTTTATCTATGTTCAACTGTTTGACTTTCTTTTTGCAACTGTGTGAGGCCTGCTTTCTATCCATCAGCAGCTGTATGTATTTGGGTATCCGTGTGCCACTGTGGAAGAGGTAAGTGATAATTCAGTTTCTATACATATATTGAATTTCTTTTTTGTCATACAGGTTTTCAGGAACCCATGATTTCCTCAATCCCTGAAGGTGTATCCAGCTAAGAAGGGTTAGATGCTCCGGCTCCTTCTGCATTCCTTTTTTTGCCCAACGCTCACTCACTTCAGCTGGATTACAAGGTAAAAGCATGTTACCTGTTTACAATAATACATTTAATGTATCTTCAAACATAGATACAAATTTACACTGGTGATGGGCTGCCTTGCCCCAACACAGTCTCATCATCCATCTCCAAATGTGTGGCTGTCTGCATGTCCATCTGCATCTCTGACTTTTTGGTTTTCTTTCTATCTGAAGCTGTGGCTGGCTTTTTATCTATGTTCAACTGTTTGACTTTCTTTTTGCAACTGTGTGAGGCCTGCTTTCTATCCATCAGCAGCTGTATGTATGTGAGTATCCGTATGCCACTGTGGAACAGGGAAGTGATAATTCACTTTCTTTACATATATTGACTTTCTTTTTTATCATACAGGTTTTCAGGAACCCATGATATCCTCAATCCCTGAAGTTGTATCCAGGTAAGACGGGTTAGGTGCTCGGGCTCCCTATTTCTCTCTTTTTCACCCAACGCTCCCTCACTTCACCTGGATTACAAGGTAAAAGCATGTTATCTGTTTACAATAATACATTAAATGTATCTTCAAACATAGATACAAATTTACACTGGTGATGGGCTGCCTTGCCCCAACACAGTCTCATCATCAATCTCCAGATATGTGGCTGTATGCTTGTCCATCCTCATCTCAGGCTCTATGGTTTTCTTTCCATCTGATCTGATCTATGTTCAACTGTTTGACTGTCTTTTTGTAACTGTGTGAGGCCTGCCTTCCATCCATCAGCAGCTGTATGTGAGTATCCGTGTGCCACTGTGGAACAGGTAAGTGATAATTAAGTTTCTATACATATATTGACTTTCTTTTTTATCATACAGGTTTTCAGGAACCCATGATATCCTCAATCCCTGAAGTTGTATCCAGCTAAGACGGGTTAGGTGCTCGGGCTCCCTATTTCTCCTTTTTTCACCCTACGCTCCCTCACTTCAGCTGGATTACAAGGTAAAAGCATGTTATCTGTTTACAATAATACATTTAATGTATCTTCAAACATAGATACAAATTTACACTGGTGATGGGCTGCCTTGCCCCAACACAGTCTCATCATCAATCTCCAGATATGTGGCTGTATGCTTGTCCATCCTCATCTCAGGCTTTATGGTTTTCTTTCCATCTGATCTGATCTATGTTCAACTGTTTGACTTTCTTTTTGTAACTGTGTGAGGCCTGCCTTCCATCCATCAGCAGCTGTATGTGAGTATCCGTGTGCCACTGTGGAACAGGTAAGTGATAATTCACTTTCTTTACATATATTGACTTTCTTTTTTGTCATACAGGTTCTCTGGAATCCCTGATATCCTCAATCCCTGAAAGTGTTTCCAGCTCAGAAGTGTTAGGTGCTCCGGCTCCCTCTGCATTCCGTTTTTCACCCAACTCTCACTCACTTTAGCTGGATTAAAAGGTAAAAGCATGTTACCTGTTTACAATAATACATTTAATGTATCTTCAAACATAGATACAAATTTACACTGGTGATGGGCTGCCTTGCCCCAACACAGTCTCATCATCCATCTCCAAATGTGTGGCTCTCTGCATGTCCATCTGCATCTCTGGCTGTTTGATTTTCTTTCCATCTGAAGCTGTGGCTGGCTTTTTATCTATGTTCAACTGTTTGACATTTTTTTTGCAACTGTGTTAGGTCTGCTTTCTATCCATCAGCAGCTGTATGTATGTGAGTATCCGTATGCCACTGTGGAACAGGTAAGTGATAATTCTGTTTCTATACATATATTGACTTTCTTTTTTGTCATACAGGTTCTCAGGAATCCCTGATATCCTCAATCCTTGAAAGTGTATCCATCTAAGAAGGGTTAGGTGCTCCGTCTCATTCTGCATTTTTTTTACCCAACGCTCACTTGCTTCAGCTGGATTACAAGGTAAAAGCATGTTATCTGTTTACAATAATACATTTAATGTATCTTCAAACATAGATACAAATTTTCACTGGTGATGGGCTGCCTTGCCCCAACACAGTCTCATCATCAATTTCCAAATGTGTGGCTGTCTTCATGTCCATCTGCATCTCTGGTTGTTTGGTTTTCTTTCTTTGTGAAACTGTGGCTGGCTTTTTATCTATGTTCAACTGTTTGACTTCATTTTGCAACTGTGTGAGGCCTGCTTTCTATCCATCAGCAGCTGTATGTATGTGAGTATCCGTGTCCCACTGTGGAACAGGTAAGTGATAATTCAGTTTCTTTACATATATTGACTTTCTTTTTTGTCATACAGGTTCTCTGGAATCCTTGATGTCCTCAATCACTGCAAGTGTATCCATCTTAGAAGGGTTAAGTGCTGCGGTTTCCTCTGCATTCCTTTTTTCACCCAATGCTCACTCACTTCAGCTGGATTACAAGGTAAAAGCATGTTACCTGTTTACAATAATACATTTAATGTATCTTCAAACAAAGATACAAATTTACTGCGGTGATGGGCTGCCTTGTCCCAACACAGTCTCATCATCCATCTCCAAATGTGTGGCTGTCTTCATGTCCATCTGCATCTCTGGCTGTTTGGTTTTCTTTCTATCTGAAACTGTGGCTGGCTTTTTATCTATGTACAACTGTTTGACTTCATTTTGCAACTGTGTGAGGCCTGCTTTCTATCCATCAGCAGCTGTATGTATGTGAGTATCCGTATGCCACTGTGGAACAGGTAAGTGATAATTCACTTTCTTTCCATATATTGACTTTCTTTTTTGTCATACAGGTTCTCTGGAATCCCTGATATCCTCAATCCCTGAAAGTGTATCCAGCTAAGAAGGGTTAGGTGCTCGGGCTCCCTATTTCTCTCTTTTTCACCCAACGCTCCCTCACTTCACCTGGATTACAAGGTAAAAGCATGTTATCTGTTTACAATAATACATTAAATGTATCTTCAAACATAGATACAAATTTACACTGGTGATGGGCTGCCTTGCCCCAACACAGTCTCATCATCAATCTCCAGATATGTGGCTGTATGCTTGTCCATCCTCATCTCAGGCTCTATGGTTTTCTTTCCATCTGATCTGATCTATGTACAACTGTTTGACTTCATGTTGCAACTGTGTGAGGCCTGCTTTCTATCCATCAGCAGCTGTATGTATGTGAGTATCCGTATGCCACTGTAGAACAGGTAAGTGATAATTCAGTTTCTATCCATATATGGACTTTCTTTTTTGTCATACAGGTTCTCGGGAATCCCTGATATCCTCAATCCTTGAAGGTGTATCCATCTAAGAAGGGTTAGGTGCTCCGGCTCCTTCTGCATTCCTTTTTTCACCCAACGCTCACTCACTTCAGCTGGATTACAAGGTAAAAGCATGTTACCTGTTTACAATAATACACTTAATGTATCTTCAAACATAGATACAAATTTACACTGGTGATGGGCTGCCTTGCCCCAACACAGTGTCATCATCAATCTCCAGATATGTGGCTGTCTGCATGTCCATCCTCATCTCTGGCTTTTTGGTTTTCTTTCCATCTGAAGCTGTGGATGGCTTTTTATCTATGTTCAACTGTTTGACATTGTTTTTGCAACTGTGTTAGGTCTGCTTTCTATCCATCAGCAGCTGTATGTATGTGAGTATCCGTATGCCACTGTGGAACAGGTAAGTGATAATTCAGTTTCTATACATATATTGACTTTCTTTTTTGTCATACAGGTTCTCAGGAATCCCTGATATCCTCAATCCCTGAAAGTGTATCCATCTAAGAAGGGTTAGGTGCTGCGGTTTCCTCTGCATTCCTTTTTTCACCCAATGCTCACTCACTTCAGCTGGATTACAAGGTAAAAGCATGTTACCTGTTTACAATAATACATTTAATGTATCTTCAAACATAGATACAAATTTACACCGGTCATGGGCTGCCTTGCCCCAACACAGTCTCATCATCCATCTCCAAATGTGTGGCTGTCTGCATGTCAATCTGTATCTCTGGCGTTTTGGTATTCTTTTCATCTGAAGCTGTTGCTGGCTTTTTAATCTATGTTCAACTGTTTGACTTTCTTTTTGCAACTGTGTGAGGCCTGCCTTCCATCCATCAGCAGCTGTATGTTTGTGAGTATCCGTGTGCCACTGTGGAATAGGTAAATGATAATTAAGTTTCTATACATATATTGACTTTCCTTTTTGTCATACAGATTCTCTGGAACCCATGATATCCTCAATCCCTGAAGGTGTATCCATCTAAGAAGGGTTAGGTGCTCCGGCTCCTTCTGCATTCCTTTTTTCACCCAACGCTCACTCACTTCAGCTGGATTACAAGGTAAAAGCATGTTACCTTTTTACAATAATACATTTAATGTATCTTCAAACATAGATACAAATTTACACTGGTGATGGGCTGCCTTGCCCCAACACAGTGTCATCATCAATCTCCAGATATGTGGCTGTCTGCATGTCCATCTGCATCTCTGACGTTTTGGTTTTCTTTCCATCTGATCTGATCTATGTTCAACTGTTTGACTTTCTTTTTGTAACTGTGTGAGGCCTGCCTTCCATCCATCAGCAGCTGTATGTATGTGAGTATCCATATGCCACTGTGGAACAGGTAAGTGATTTTTCTGTTTCTATACATATACTGACTTTCTTTTTTATCATACAGGTTTTCAGGAACCCATGATATCCTCAATCCCTGAAGTTGTATCCAGCTAAGACGGGTTACGTGCTCGGACTTTTTGGTTTTCTTTCCATCTGAAGCTGTGGCTGGCTTTTTATCTATGTTCAACTGTTTGACTTTCTTTTTGCAACTGTGTGAGGCCTGCTTTCTATCCATCAGCAGCTGTATGTATTTGGGTATCCGTGTGCCACTGTGGAACAGGTAAGTGATAATTCAGTTTCTATACATATATTGAATTTCTTTTTTGTCATACAGGTTTTCAGGAACCCATGATTTCCTCAATCCCTGAAGGTGTATCCAGCTAAGAAGGGTTAGGTGCTCCGGCTCCTTCTGCATTCCTTTTTTTGCCCAACGCTCACTCACTTCAGCTGGATTACAAGGTAAAAGCATGTTACCTGTTTACAATAATACATTTAATGTATCTTCAAACATAGATACAAATTTACACTGGTGATGGGCTGCCTTGCCCCAACACAGTCTCATCATCCATCTCCAAATGTGTGGCTGTCTGCATGTCCATCTGCATCTCTGACTTTTTGGTTTTCTTTCTATCTGAAGCTGTGGCTGGCTTTTTATCTATGTTCAACTGTTTGACTTTCTTTTTGCAACTGTGTGAGGCCTGCTTTCTATCCATCAGCAGCTGTATGTATGTGAGTATCCGTATGCCACTGTGGAACAGGTAAGTGATAATTCACTTTCTTTACATATATTGACTTTCTTTTTTATCATACAGGTTTTCAGGAACCCATGATATCCTCAATCCCTGAAGTTGTATCCAGCTAAGACGGGTTAGGTGCTCGGGCTCCCTATTTCTCCTTTTTTCACCCAACGCTCCCTCACTTCAGCTGGATTACAAGGTAAAAGCATGTTATCTGTTTACAATAATACATTTAATGTATCTTCAAACATAGATACAAATTTACACTGGTGATGGGCTGCCTTGCCCCAACACAGTCTCATCATCAATCTCCAGATATGTGGCTGTATGCTTGTCCATCCTCATCTCAGGCTTTATGTTTTTCTTTCCATCTGATCTGATCTATGTTCAACTGTTTGACTTTCTTTTTGTAACTGTGTGAGGCCTGCCTTCCATCCATCAGCAGCTGTATGTGAGTATCCATGTGCCACTGTGGAACAGGTAAGTGATAATTCACTTTCTTTACATATATTGACTTTCTTTTTTGTCATACAGGTTCTCTGGAATCCCTGATATCCTCAATCCCTGAAAGTGTTTCCAGCTCAGAAGTGTTAGGTGCTCCGGCTCCCTCTGCATTCCGTTTTTCACCCAACTCTCACTCACTTTAGCTGGATTAAAAGGTAAAAGCATGTTACCTGTTTACAATAATACATTTAATGTATCTTCAAACATAGATACAAATTTACACTGGTGATGGGCTGCCTTGCCCCAACACAGTCTCATCATCCATCTCCAAATGTGTGGCTCTCTGCATGTCCATCTGCATCTCTGGCTGTTTGATTTTCTTTCCATCTGAAGCTGTGGCTGGCTTTTTATCTATGTTCAACTGTTTGACATTTTTTTTGCAACTGTGTTAGGTCTGCTTTCTATCCATCAGCAGCTGTATGTATGTGAGTATCCGTATGCCACTGTGGAACAGGTAAGTGATAATTCTGTTTCTATACATATATTGACTTTCTTTTTTGTCATACAGGTTCTCAGGAATCCCTGATATCCTCAATCCTTGAAAGTGTATCCATCTAAGAAGGGTTAGGTGCTCCGTCTCATTCTGCATTTTTTTTACCCAACGCTCACTTGCTTCAGCTGGATTACAAGGTAAAAGCATGTTATCTGTTTACAATAATACATTTAATGTATCTTCAAACATAGATACAAATTTTCACTGGTGATCGGCTGCCTTGCCCCAACACAGTCTCATCATCAATTTCCAAATGTGTGGCTGTCTTCATGTCCATCTGCATCTCTGGTTGTTTGGTTTTCTTTCTTTGTGAAACTGTGGCTGGCTTTTTATCTATGTTCAACTGTTTGACTTCATTTTGCAACTGTGTGAGGCCTGCTTTCTATCCATCAGCAGCTGTATGTATGTGAGTATCCGTGTCCCACTGTGGAACAGGTAAGTGATAATTCAGTTTCTTTACATATATTGACTTTCTTTTTTGTCATACAGGTTCTCTGGAATCCTTGATGTCCTCAATCACTGAAAGTGTATCCATCTTAGAAGGGTTAAGTGCTGCGGTTTCCTCTGCATTCCTTTTTTCACCCAATGCTCACTCACTTCAGCTGGATTACAAGGTAAAAGCATGTTACCTGTATACAATAATACATTTAATGTATCTTCAAACAAAGATACAAATTTACTGCGGTGATGGGCTGCCTTGTCCCAACACAGTCTCATCATCCATCTCCAAATGTGTGGCTGTCTTCATGTCCATCTGCATCTCTGGCTGTTTGGTTTTCTTTCTATCTGAAACTGTGGCTGGCTTTTTATCTATGTACAACTGTTTGACTTCATTTTGCAACTGTGTGAGGCCTGCTTTCTATCCATCAGCAGCTGTATGTATGTGAGTATCCGTATGCCACTGTGGAACAGGTAAGTGATAATTCACTTTCTTTCCATATATTGACTTTCTTTTTTGTCATACAGGTTCTCTGGAATCCCTGATATCCTCAATCCCTGAAAGTGTATCCAGCTAAGAAGGGTTAGGTGCTCGGGCTCCCTATTTCTCTCTTTTTCACCCAACGCTCCCTCACTTCACCTGGATTACAAGGTAAAAGCATGTTATCTGTTTACAATAATACATTAAATGTATCTTCAAAAATAGATACAAATTTACACTGGTGATGGGCTGCCTTGCCCCAACACAGTCTCATCATCAATCTCCAGATATGTGGCTGTATGCTTGTCCATCCTCATCTCAGGCTCTATGGTTATCTTTCCATCTGATCTGATCTATGTTCAACTGTTTGACTGTCTTTTTGTAACTGTGTGAGGCCTGCCTTCCATCCATCAGCAGCTGTATGTGAGTATCCGTGTGCCACTGTGGAACAGGTAAGTGATAATTAAGTTTCTATACATATATTGACTTTCTTTTTTATCATACAGGTTTTCAGGAACCCATGATATCCTCAATCCCTGAAGTTGTATCCAGCTAAGACGGGTTAGGTGCTCGGGCTCCCTATTTCTCCTTTTTTCACCCTACGCTCCCTCACTTCAGCTGGATTACAAGGTAAAAGCATGTTATCTGTTTACAATAATACATTTAATGTATCTTCAAACATAGATACAAATTTACACTGGTGATGGGCTGCCTTGCCCCAACACAGTCTCATCATCAATCTCCAGATATGTGGCTGTATGCTTGTCCATCCTCATCTCAGGCTTTATGGTTTTCTTTCCATCTGATCTGATCTATGTTCAACTGTTTGACTTTCTTTTTGTAACTGTGTGAGGCCTGCCTTCCATCCATCAGCAGCTGTATGTGAGTATCCGTGTGCCACTGTGGAACAGGTAAGTGATAATTCACTTTCTTTACATATATTGACTTTCTTTTTTGTCATACAGGTTCTCTGGAATCCCTGATATCCTCAATCCCTGAAAGTGTTTCCAGCTCAGAAGTGTTAGGTGCTCCGGCTCCCTCTGCATTCCGTTTTTCACCCAACTCTCACTCACTTTAGCTGGATTAAAAGGTAAAAGCATGTTACCTGTTTACAATAATACATTTAATGTATCTTCAAACATAGATACAAATTTACACTGGTGATGGGCTGCCTTGCCCCAACACAGTCTCATCATCCATCTCCAAATGTGTGGCTCTCTGCATGTCCATCTGCATCTCTGGCTGTTTGATTTTCTTTCCATCTGAAGCTGTGGCTGGCTTTTTATCTATGTTCAACTGTTTGACATTTTTTTTGCAACTGTGTTAGGTCTGCTTTCTATCCATCAGCAGCTGTATGTATGTGAGTATCCGTATGCCACTGTGGAACAGGTAAGTGATAATTCTGTTTCTATACATATATTGACTTTCTTTTTTGTCATACAGGTTCTCAGGAATCCCTGATATCCTCAATCCTTGAAAGTGTATCCATCTAAGAAGGGTTAGGTGCTCCGTCTCATTCTGCATTTTTTTTACCCAACGCTCACTTGCTTCAGCTGGATTACAAGGTAAAAGCATGTTATCTGTTTACAATAATACATTTAATGTATCTTCAAACATAGATACAAATTTTCACTGGTGATGGGCTGCCTTGCCCCAACACAGTCTCATCATCAATTTCCAAATGTGTGGCTGTCTTCATGTCCATCTGCATCTCTGGTTGTTTGGTTTTCTTTCTTTGTGAAACTGTGGCTGGCTTTTTATCTATGTTCAACTGTTTGACTTCATTTTGCAACTGTGTGAGGCCTGCTTTCTATCCATCAGCAGCTGTATGTATGTGAGTATCCGTGTCCCACTGTGGAACAGGTAAGTGATAATTCAGTTTCTTTACATATATTGACTTTCTTTTTTGTCATACAGGTTCTCTGGAATCCTTGATGTCCTCAATCACTGCAAGTGTATCCATCTTAGAAGGGTTAAGTGCTGCGGTTTCCTCTGCATTCCTTTTTTCACCCAATGCTCACTCACTTCAGCTGGATTACAAGGTAAAAGCATGTTACCTGTTTACAATAATACATTTAATGTATCTTCAAACA
This sequence comes from Salminus brasiliensis, assembly GCF_030463535.1. Taxonomy (NCBI): domain Eukaryota; kingdom Metazoa; phylum Chordata; class Actinopteri; order Characiformes; family Bryconidae; genus Salminus; species Salminus brasiliensis. The sequence continues at coordinate 19,077,320 of NC_132896.1, forward strand.
AAGATACAAATTTACTGCGGTGATGGGCTGCCTTGTCCCAACACAGTCTCATCATCCATCTCCAAATGTGTGGCTGTCTTCATGTCCATCTGCATCTCTGGCTGTTTGGTTTTCTTTCTATCTGAAACTGTGGCTGGCTTTTTATCTATGTACAACTGTTTGACTTCATTTTGCAACTGTGTGAGGCCTGCTTTCTATCCATCAGCAGCTGTATGTATGTGAGTATCCGTATGCCACTGTGGAACAGGTAAGTGATAATTCACTTTCTTTCCATATATTGACTTTCTTTTTTGTCATACAGGTTCTCTGGAATCCCTGATATCCTCAATCCCTGAAAGTGTATCCAGCTAAGAAGGGTTAGGTGCTCGGGCTCCCTATTTCTCTCTTTTTCACCCAACGCTCCCTCACTTCACCTGGATTACAAGGTAAAAGCATGTTATCTGTTTACAATAATACATTAAATGTATCTTCAAACATAGATACAAATTTACACTGGTGATGGGCTGCCTTGCCCCAACACAGTCTCATCATCAATCTCCAGATATGTGGCTGTATGCTTGTCCATCCTCATCTCAGGCTCTATGGTTTTCTTTCCATCTGATCTGATCTATGTACAACTGTTTGACTTCATTTTGCAACTGTGTGAGGCCTGCTTTCTATCCATCAGCAGCTGTATGTATGTGAGTATCCGTATGCCACTGTAGAACAGGTAAGTGATAATTCAGTTTCTATCCATATATGGACTTTCTTTTTTTTCATACAGGTTCTCGGGAATCCCTGATATCCTCAATCCTTGAAGGTGTATCCATCTAAGAAGGGTTAGGTGCTCCGGCTCCTTCTGCATTCCTTTTTTCACCCAACGCTCACTCACTTCAGCTGGATTACAAGGTAAAAGCATGTTACCTGTTTACAATAATACACTTAATGTATCTTCAAACATAGATACAAATTTACACTGGTGATGGGCTGCCTTGCCCCAACACAGTGTCATCATCAATCTCCAGATATGTGGCTGTCTGCATGTCCATCCTCATCTCTGGCTTTTTGGTTTTCTTTCCATCTGAAGCTGTGGATGGCTTTTTATCTATGTTCAACTGTTTGACATTGTTTTTGCAACTGTGTTAGGTCTGCTTTCTATCCATCAGCAGCTGTATGTATGTGAGTATCCGTATGCCACTGTGGAACAGGTAAGTGATAATTCAGTTTCTATACATATATTGACTTTCTTTTTTGTCATACAGGTTCTCAGGAATCCCTGATATCCTCAATCCCTGAAAGTGTATCCATCTAAGAAGGGTTAGGTGCTGCGGTTTCCTCTGCATTCCTTTTTTCACCCAATGCTCACTCACTTCAGCTGGATTACAAGGTAAAAGCATGTTACCTGTTTACAATAATACATTTAATGTATCTTCAAACATAGATACAAATTTACACCGGTCATGGGCTGCCTTGCCCCAACACAGTCTCATCATCCATCTCCAAATGTGTGGCTGTCTGCATGTCAATCTGTATCTCTGGCGTTTTGGTATTCTTTTCATCTGAAGCTGTTGCTGGCTTTTTAATCTATGTTCAACTGTTTGACTTTCTTTTTGCAACTGTGTGAGGCCTGCCTTCCATCCATCAGCAGCTGTATGTTTGTGAGTATCCGTGTGCCACTGTGGAATAGGTAAATGATAATTAAGTTTCTATACATATATTGACTTTCCTTTTTGTCATACAGATTCTCTGGAACCCATGATATCCTCAATCCCTGAAGGTGTATCCATCTAAGAAGGGTTAGGTGCTCCGGCTCCTTCTGCATTCCTTTTTTCACCCAACGCTCACTCACTTCAGCTGGATTACAAGGTAAAAGCATGTTACCTTTTTACAATAATACATTTAATGTATCTTCAAACATAGATACAAATTTACACTGGTGATGGGCTGCCTTGCCCCAACACAGTGTCATCATCAATCTCCAGATATGTGGCTGTCTGCATGTCCATCTGCATCTCTGACGTTTTGGTTTTCTTTCCATCTGATCTGATCTATGTTCAACTGTTTGACTTTCTTTTTGTAACTGTGTGAGGCCTGCCTTCCATCCATCAGCAGCTGTATGTATGTGAGTATCCATATGCCACTGTGGAACAGGTAAGTGATTTTTCTGTTTCTATACATATACTGACTTTCTTTTTTATCATACAGGTTTTCAGGAACCCATGATATCCTCAATCCCTGAAGTTGTATCCAGCTAAGACGGGTTACGTGCTCGGGCTTTTTGGTTTTCTTTCCATCTGAAGCTGTGGCTGGCTTTTTATCTATGTTCAACTGTTTGACTTTCTTTTTGCAACTGTGTGAGGCCTGCTTTCTATCCATCAGCAGCTGTATGTATTTGGGTATCCGTGTGCCACTGTGGAACAGGTAAGTGATAATTCAGTTTCTATACATATATTGAATTTCTTTTTTGTCATACAGGTTTTCAGGAACCCATGATTTCCTCAATCCCTGAAGGTGTATCCAGCTAAGAAGGGTTAGGTGCTCCGGCTCCTTCTGCATTCCTTTTTTTGCCCAACGCTCACTCACTTCAGCTGGATTACAAGGTAAAAGCATGTTACCTGTTTACAATAATACATTTAATGTATCTTCAAACATAGATACAAATTTACACTGGTGATGGGCTGCCTTGCCCCAACACAGTCTCATCATCCATCTCCAAATGTGTGGCTGTCTGCATGTCCATCTGCATCTCTGACTTTTTGGTTTTCTTTCTATCTGAAGCTGTGGCTGGCTTTTTATCTATGTTCAACTGTTTGACTTTCTTTTTGCAACTGTGTGAGGCCTGCTTTCTATCCATCAGCAGCTGTATGTATGTGAGTATCCGTATGCCACTGTGGAACAGGTAAGTGATAATTCACTTTCTTTACATATATTGACTTTCTTTTTTATCATACAGGTTTTCAGGAACCCATGATATCCTCAATCCCTGAAGTTGTATCCAGCTAAGACGGGTTAGGTGCTCGGGCTCCCTATTTCTCCTTTTTTCACCCAACGCTCCCTCACTTCAGCTGGATTACAAGGTAAAAGCATGTTATCTGTTTACAATAATACATTTAATGTATCTTCAAACATAGATACAAATTTACACTGGTGATGGGCTGCCTTGCCCCAACACAGTCTCATCATCAATCTCCAGATATGTGGCTGTATGCTTGTCCATCCTCATCTCAGGCTTTATGGTTTTCTTTCCATCTGATCTGATCTATGTTCAACTGTTTGACTTTCTTTTTGTAACTGTGTGAGGCCTGCCTTCCATCCATCAGCAGCTGTATGTGAGTATCCATGTGCCACTGTGGAACAGGTAAGTGATAATTCACTTTCTTTACATATATTGACTTTCTTTTTTGTCATACAGGTTCTCTGGAATCCCTGATATCCTCAATCCCTGAAAGTGTTTCCAGCTCAGAAGTGTTAGGTGCTCCGGCTCCCTCTGCATTCCGTTTTTCACCCAACTCTCACTCACTTTAGCTGGATTAAAAGGTAAAAGCATGTTACCTGTTTACAATAATACATTTAATGTATCTTCAAACATAGATACAAATTTACACTGGTGATGGGCTGCCTTGCCCCAACACAGTCTCATCATCCATCTCCAAATGTGTGGCTCTCTGCATGTCCATCTGCATCTCTGGCTGTTTGATTTTCTTTCCATCTGAAGCTGTGGCTGGCTTTTTATCTATGTTCAACTGTTTGACATTTTTTTTGCAACTGTGTTAGGTCTGCTTTCTATCCATCAGCAGCTGTATGTATGTGAGTATCCGTATGCCACTGTGGAACAGGTAAGTGATAATTCTGTTTCTATACATATATTGACTTTCTTTTTTGTCATACAGGTTCTCAGGAATCCCTGATATCCTCAATCCTTGAAAGTGTATCCATCTAAGAAGGGTTAGGTGCTCCGTCTCATTCTGCATTTTTTTTACCCAACGCTCACTTGCTTCAGCTGGATTACAAGGTAAAAGCATGTTATCTGTTTACAATAATACATTTAATGTATCTTCAAACATAGATACAAATTTTCACTGGTGATCGGCTGCCTTGCCCCAACACAGTCTCATCATCAATTTCCAAATGTGTGGCTGTCTTCATGTCCATCTGCATCTCTGGTTGTTTGGTTTTCTTTCTTTGTGAAACTGTGGCTGGCTTTTTATCTATGTTCAACTGTTTGACTTCATTTTGCAACTGTGTGAGGCCTGCTTTCTATCCATCAGCAGCTGTATGTATGTGAGTATCCGTGTCCCACTGTGGAACAGGTAAGTGATAATTCAGTTTCTTTACATATATTGACTTTCTTTTTTGTCATACAGGTTCTCTGGAATCCTTGATGTCCTCAATCACTGAAAGTGTATCCATCTTAGAAGGGTTAAGTGCTGCGGTTTCCTCTGCATTCCTTTTTTCACCCAATGCTCACTCACTTCAGCTGGATTACAAGGTAAAAGCATGTTACCTGTTTACAATAATACATTTAATGTATCTTCAAACAAAGATACAAATTTACTGCGGTGATGGGCTGCCTTGTCCCAACACAGTCTCATCATCCATCTCCAAATGTGTGGCTGTCTTCATGTCCATCTGCATCTCTGGCTGTTTGGTTTTCTTTCTATCTGAAACTGTGGCTGGCTTTTTATCTATGTACAACTGTTTGACTTCATTTTGCAACTGTGTGAGGCCTGCTTTCTATCCATCAGAAGCTGTATGTATGTGAGTATCCGTATGCCACTGTGGAACAGGTAAGTGATAATTCACTTTCTTTCCATATATTGACTTTCTTTTTTGTCATACAGGTTCTCTGGAATCCCTGATATCCTCAATCCCTGAAAGTGTATCCAGCTAAGAAGGGTTAGGTGCTCGGGCTCCCTATTTCTCTCTTTTTCACCCAACGCTCCCTCACTTCACCTGGATTACAAGGTAAAAGCATGTTATCTGTTTACAATAATACATTAAATGTATCTTCAAACATAGATACAAATTTACACTGGTGATGGGCTGCCTTGCCCCAACACAGTCTCATCATCAATCTCCAGATATGTGGCTGTATGCTTGTCCATCCTCATCTCAGGCTCTATGGTTTTCTTTCCATCTGATCTGATCTATGTTCAACTGTTTGACTGTCTTTTTGTAACTGTGTGAGGCCTGCCTTCCATCCATCAGCAGCTGTATGTGAGTATCCGTGTGCCACTGTGGAACAGGTAAGTGATAATTAAGTTTCTATACATATATTGACTTTCTTTTTTATCATACAGGTTTTCAGGAACCCATGATAACCTCAATCCCTGAAGTTGTATCCAGCTAAGACGGGTTAGGTGCTCGGGCTCCCTATTTCTCCTTTTTTCACCCTACGCTCCCTCACTTCAGCTGGATTACAAGGTAAAAGCATGTTATCTGTTTACAATAATACATTTAATGTATCTTCAAACATAGATACAAATTTACACTGGTGATGGGCTGCCTTGCCCCAACACAGTCTCATCATCAATCTCCAGATATGTGGCTGTATGCTTGTCCATCCTCATCTCAGGCTTTATGGTTTTCTTTCCATCTGATCTGATCTATGTTCAACTGTTTGACTTTCTTTTTGTAACTGTGTGAGGCCTGCCTTCCATCCATCAGCAGCTGTATGTGAGTATCCGTGTGCCACTGTGGAACAGGTAAGTGATAATTCACTTTCTTTACATATATTGACTTTCTTTTTTGTCATACAGGTTCTCTGGAATCCCTGATATCCTCAATCCCTGAAAGTGTTTCCAGCTCAGAAGTGTTAGGTGCTCCGGCTCCCTCTGCATTCCGTTTTTCACCCAACTCTCACTCACTTTAGCTGGATTAAAAGGTAAAAGCATGTTACCTGTTTACAATAATACATTTAATGTATCTTCAAACATAGATACAAATTTACACTGGTGATGGGCTGCCTTGCCCCAACACAGTCTCCTCATCCATCTCCAAATGTGTGGCTGTCTTCATGTCCATCTGCATCTCTGGCTGTTTGGTTTTCTTTCTATCTGAAACTGTGGCTGGCTTTTTATCTATGTACAACTGTTTGACTTCATTTTGCAACTGTGTTAGGTCTGCTTTCTATCCATCAGCAGCTGTATGTATGTGAGTATCCGTATGCCACTGTAGAACAGGTAAGTGATAATTCAGTTTCTATCCATATATGGACTTTCTTTTTTGTCATACAGGTTCTCGGGAATCCCTGATATCCTCAATCCTTGAAGGTGTATCCATCTAAGAAGGGTTAGGTGCTCCGGCTCCTTCTGCATTCCTTTTTTCACCCAACGCTCACTCACTTCAGCTGGATTACAAGGTAAAAGCATGTTACCTGTTTACAATAATACACTTAATGTATCTTCAAACATAGATACAAATTTACACTGGTGATGGGCTGCCTTGCCCCAACACAGTGTCATCATCAATCTCCAGATATGTGGCTGTCTGCATGTCCATCCTCATCTCTGGCTTTTTGGTTTTCTTTCCATCTGAAGCTGTGGATGGCTTTTTATCTATGTTCAACTGTTTGACATTGTTTTTGCAACTGTGTTAGGTCTGCTTTCTATCCATCAGCAGCTGTATGTATGTGAGTATCCGTATGCCACTGTGGAACAGGTAATTGATAATTCAGTTTCTATACATATATTGACTTTCTTTTTTGTCATACAGGTTCTCAGGAATCCCTGATATCCTCAATCCCTGAAAGTGTATCCATCTAAGAAGGGTTAGGTGCTGCGGTTTCCTCTGCATTCCTTTTTTCACCCAATGCTCACTCACTTCAGCTGGATTACAAGGTAAAAGCATGTTACCTGTTTACAATAATAAATTTAATGTATCTTCAAACATAGATACAAATTTACACCGGTCATGGGCTGCCTTGCCCCAACACAGTCTCATCATCCATCTCCAAATGTGTGGCTGTCTGCATGTCAATCTGCATCTCTGGCGTTTTGGTATTCTTTTCATCTGAAGCTGTTGCTGGCTTTTTATCTATGTTCAACTGTTTGACTTTCTTTTTGCAACTGTGTGAGGCCTGCCTTCCATCCATCAGCAGCTGTATGTTTGTGAGTATCCGTGTGCCACTGTGGAATAGGTAAATGATAATTAAGTTTCTATACATATATTGACTTTCCTTTTTGTCATACAGATTCTCTGGAACCCATGATATCCTCAATCCCTGAAGGTGTATCCATCTAAGAATGGTTAGGTGCTTCGGCTCCTTCTGCATTCCTTTTTTCACCCAACGCTCACTCACTTCAGCTGGATTACAAGGTAAAAGCATGTTACCTGTTTACAATAATACATTTAATGTATCTTCAAACATAGATACAAATTTACACTGGTGATGGGCTGCCTTGCCCCAACACAGTGTCATCATCAATCTCCAGATATGTGGCTGTCTGCATGTCCATCTGCATCTCTGGCGTTTTGGTTTTCTTTCCATCTGATCTGATCTATGTTCAACTGTTTGACTTTCTTTTTGTAACTGTGTGAGGCCTGCCTTCCATCCATCAGCAGCTGTATGTATGTGAGTATCCGTATGCCACTGTGGAACAGGTAAGTGATTTTTCTGTTTCTATACATATACTGACTTTCTTTTTTATCATACAGGTTTTCAGGAACCCATGATATCCTCAATCCCTGAAGTTGTATCCAGCTAAGACGGGTTAGGTGCTCGGGCTTTTTGGTTTTCTTTCCATCTGAAGCTGTGGCTGGCTTTTTATCTATGTTCAACTGTTTGACTTTCTTTTTGCAACTGTGTGAGGCCTGCTTTCTATCCATCAGCAGCTGTATGTATTTGGGTATCCGTGTGCCACTGTGGAACAGGTAAGTGATAATTCAGTTTCTATACATATATTGAATTTCTTTTTTGTCATACAGGTTTTCAGGAACCCATGATTTCCTCAATCCCTGAAGGTGTATCCAGCTAAGAAGGGTTAGGTGCTCCGGCTCCTTCTGCATTCCTTTTTTCGCCCAACGCTCACTCACTTCAGCTGGATTACAAGGTAAAAGCATGTTATCTGTTTACAATAATACATTAAATGTATCTTCAAACATAGATACAAATTTACACTGGTGATGGGCTGCCTTGCCCCAACACAGTCTCATCATCAATCTCCAGATATGTGGCTGTATGCTTGTCCATCCTCATCTCAGGCTTTATGGTTTTCTTTCCATCTGATCTGATCTATGTTCAACTGTTTGACTTTCTTTTTGTAACTGTGTGAGGCCTGCCTTCCATCCATCAGCAGCTGTATGTGAGTATCCGTGTGCCACTGTGGAACAGGTAAGTGATAATTCACTTTCTTTACATATATTGACTTTCTTTTTTGTTATACAGGTTCTCTGGAATCCCTGATATCCTCAATCCCTGAAAGTGTTTCCAGCTCAGAAGTGTTAGGTGCTCCGGCTCCCTCTGCATTCCGTTTTTCACCCAACTCTCACTCACTTTAGCTGGATTAAAAGGTAAAAGCATGTTACCTGTTTACAATAATACATTTAATGTATCTTCAAACATAGATACAAATTTACACTGGTGATGGGCTGCCTTGCCCCAACACAGTCTCATCATCCATCTCCAAATGTGTGGCTCTCTGCATGTCCATCTGCATCTCTGGCTGTTTGATTTTCTTTCCATCTGAAGCTGTGGCTGGCTTTTTATCTATGTTCAACTGTTTGACATTTTTTTTGCAACTGTGTTAGGTCTGCTTTCTATCCATCAGCAGCTGTATGTATGTGAGTATCCGTATGCCACTGTGGAACAGGTAAGTGATAATTCTGTTTCTATACATATATTGACTTTCTTTTTTGTCATACAGGTTCTCAGGAATCCCTGATATCCTCAATCCTTGAAAGTGTATCCATCTAAGAAGGGTTAGGTGCTCCGTCTCATTCTGCATTTTTTTTACCCAACGCTCACTTGCTTCAGCTGGATTACAAGGTAAAAGCATGTTATCTGTTTACAATAATACATTTAATGTATCTTCAAACATAGATACAAATTTTCACTGGTGATCGGCTGCCTTGCCCCAACACAGTCTCATCATCAATTTCCAAATGTGTGGCTGTCTTCATGTCCATCTGCATCTCTGGTTGTTTGGTTTTCTTTCTTTGTGAAACTGTGGCTGGCTTTTTATCTATGTTCAACTGTTTGACTTCATTTTGCAACTGTGTGAGGCCTGCTTTCTATCCATCAGCAGCTGTATGTATGTGAGTATCCGTATGCCACTGTGGAACAGGTAAGTGATAATTCTGTTTCTATACATATATTGACTTTCTTTTTTGTCATACAGGTTCTCAGGAATCCCTGATATCCTCAATCCTTGAAAGTGTATCCATCTAAGAAGGGTTAGGTGCTCCGTCTCATTCTGCATTTTTTTTACCCAACGCTCACTTGCTTCAGCTGGATTACAAGGTAAAAGCATGTTATCTGTTTACAATAATACATTTAATGTATCTTCAAACATAGATACAAATTTTCACTGGTGATCGGCTGCCTTGCCCCAACACAGTCTCATCATCAATTTCCAAATGTGTGGCTGTCTTCATGTCCATCTGCATCTCTGGTTGTTTGGTTTACTTTCTTTGTGAAACTGTGGCTGGCTTTTTATCTATGTTCAACTGTTAGACTTCATTTTGCAACTGTGTGAGGCCTGCTTTCTATCCATCAGCAGCTGTATGTATGTGAGTATCCGTATGCCACTGTGGAACAGGTAAGTGATAATTCACTTTGTTTACATATATTGACTTTCTTTTTTGTCATACAGGTTCTCTGGAATCCCTGATATCCTCAATCCCTGAAAGTGTATCCAGCTAAGAAGGGTTAGGTGCTCGGGCTCCCTATTTCTCTCTTTTTCACCCAACGCTCCCTCACTTCACCTGGATTACAAGGTAAAAGCATGTTATCTGTTTACAATAATACATTAAATGTATCTTCAAACATAGATACAAATTTACACTGGTGATGGGCTGCCTTGCCCCAACACAGTCTCATCATCAATCTCCAGATATGTGGCTGTATGCTTGTCCATCCTCATCTCAGGCTTTATGGTTTTCTTTCCATCTGATCTGATCTATGTTCAACTGTTTGACTGTCTTTTTGTAACTGTGTGAGGCCTGCCTTCCATCCATCAGCAGCTGTATGTGAGTATCCGTGTGCCACTGTGGAACAGGTAAATGATAATTAAGTTTCTATACATATATTGACTTTCTTTTTTTATCATACAGGTTCTCTGGAATCCCTGATATCCTCAATCCCTGAAAGTGTTTCCAGCTAAGAAGTGTTAGGTGCTCCGGCTCCCTCTGCATTCCGTTTTTCACCCAACTCTCACTCACTTTAGCTGGATTAAAAGGTAAAAGCATGTTACCTGTTTACAATAATACATTTAATGTATCTTCAAACATAGATACAAATTTACACTGGTGATGGGCTGCCTTGCCCCAACACAGTCTCATCATCAATCTCCAGATATGTGGCTGTATGTTTGTCCATCCTCATCTCAGTCTTTATGGTTTTCTTTCCATCTGATCTGATCTATGTTCAACTGTTTGACTTTCTTTTTGTAACTGTGTGAGGCCTGCCTTCCATCCATCAGCAGCTGTATGTGAGTATCCGTGTGCCACTGTGGAACAGGTAAGTGATAATTCACTTTCTTTACATATATTGACTTTCTTTTTTGTCATACAGGTTCTCTGGAATCCCTGATATCCTCAATCCCTGAAAGTGTTTCCAGCTAAGAAGTGTTAGGTGCTCCGGCTCCCTCTGCATTCCGTTTTTCACCCAACTCTCACTCACTTTAGCTGGATTAAAAGGTAAAAGCATGTTACCTGTTTACAATAATACATTTAATGTATCTTCAAACATAGATACAAATTTACACTGGTGATGGGCTGCCTTGCCCCAACACAGTCTCATCATCCATCTCCAAATGTGTGGCTCTCTGCATGTCCATCTGCATCTCTGGCTGTTTGATTTTCTTTCCATCTGAAGCTTTGGCTGGCTTTTTATCTATGTTCAACTGTTTGACATTTTTTTTGCAACTGTGTTAGGTCTGCTTTCTATCCATCAGCAGCTGTATGTATGTGAGTATCCGTATGCCACTGTGGAACAGGTAAGTGATAATTCTGTTTCTATACATATATTGACTTTCTTTTTTGTCATACAGGTTCTCAGGAATCCCTGATATCCTCAATCCTTGAAAGTGTATCCATCTAAGAAGGGTTAGGTGCTCCGTCTCATTCTGCATTTTTTTTTACCCAACGCTCACTTGCTTCAGCTGGATTACAAGGTAAAAGCATGTTATCTGTTTACAATAATACATTTAATGTATCTTCAAACATAGATACAAATTTACACTGGTGATGGGCTGCCTTGCCCCAACACAGTCTCATCATCCATCTCCAAATGTGTGGCTCTCTGCATGTCCATCTGCATCTCTGGCTGTTTAATTTTCTTTCCATCTGAAGCTGTTGCTGGCTTTTTATCTATGTTCAACTGTTTGACTTCATTTTGCAACTGTGTGAGGCCTGCTTTCTATCCATCAGCAGCTGTATGTATGTGAGTATCCGTGTCCCACTGTGGAACAGGTAAGTGATAATTCAGTTTCTTTACATATATTGACTTTCTTTTTTGTCATACAGGTTCTCTGGAATCCCTGATGTCCTCAATCACTGAAAGTGTATCCATCTTAGAAGGGTTAAGTGCTGCGGTTTCCTCTGCATTCCTTTTTTCACCCAATGCTCACTCACTTCAGCTGGATTACAAGGTAAAAGCATGTTACCTGTTTACAATAATACATTTAATGTATCTTCAAACAAAGATACAAATTTACTGCGGTGATGGGCTGCCTTGTCCCAACACAGTCTCATCATCCATCTCCAAATGTGTGGCTGTCTTCATGTCCATCTGCATCTCTGGCTGTTTGATTTTCTTTCTATCTGAAACTGTGGCTGGCTTTTTATCTATGTACAACTGTTTGACTTCATTTTGCAACTGTGTGAGGCCTGCTTTCTATCCATCAGCAGCTGTATGTATGTGAGTATCCGTATGCCACTGTAGAACAGGTAAGTGATAATTCAGTTTCTATCCATATATGGACTTTCTTTTTTGTCATACAGGTTCTCGGGAATCCCTGATATCCTCAATCCTTGAAGGTGTATCCATCTAAGAAGGGTTAGGTGCTCCGGCTCCTTCTGCATTCCTTTTTTCACCCAATGCTCACTCACTTCAGCTGGATTACAAGGTAAAAGCATGTTACCTGTTTACAATAATACACTTAATGTATCTTCAAACATAGATACAAATTTACACTGGTGATGGGCTGCCTTGCCCCAACACAGTGTCATCATCAATCTCCAGATATGTGGCTGTCTGCATGTCCATCCTCATCTCTGGCTTTTTGGTTTTCTTTCCATCTGAAGCTGTGGATGGCTTTTTATCTATGTTCAACTGTTTGACATTGTTTTTGCAACTGTGTTAGGTCTGCTTTCTATCCATCAGCAGCTGTATGTATGTGAGTATCCGTATGTCACTGTGGAACAGATAAGTGATAATTCAGTTTCTATACATATATTGACTTTCCTTTTTGTCATACAGATTCTCTGGAACCCATGATATCCTCAATCCCTGAAGGTGTATCCATCTAAGAAGGGTTAGGTGCTCCAGCTCCTTCTGCATTCCTTTTTTCACCCAACGCTCACTCACTTCAGCTGGATTACAAGGTAAAAGCATGTTACCTGTTTACAATAATACATTTAATGTATCTTCAAACATAGATACAAATTTACACTGGTGATGGGCTGCCTTGCCCCAACACAGTGTCATCATCAATCTCCAGATATGTGGCTGTCTGCATGTCCATCTGCATCTCTGGCGTTTTGGTTTTCTTTCCATCTGATCTGATCTTTGTTCAACTGTTTGACTTTCTTTTTGTAACTGTGTGAGGCCTGCCTTCCATCCATCAGCAGCTGTATGTATGTGAGTATCCGTATGCCACTGTGGAACAGGTAATTGATTTTTCTGTTTCTATACATATACTGACTTTCTTTTTTATCATACAGGTTTTCAGGAACCCATGATATCCTCAATCCCTGAAGTTGTATCCAGCTAAGACGGGTTAGGTGCTCGGGCTTTTTGGTTTTCTTTCCATCTGAAGCTGTGGCTGGCTTTTTATCTATGTTCAACTGTTTGACTTTCTTTTTGCAACTGTGTGAGGCCTGCTTTCTATCCATCAGCAGCTGTATTTATTTGGGTATCCGTGTGCCACTGTGGAACAGGTAAGTGATAATTCAGTTTCTATACATATATTGAATTTCTTTTTTGTCATACAGGTTTTCAGGAACCCATGATTTCCTCAATCCCTGAAGGTGTATCCAGCTAAGAAGGGTTAGGTGCTCCGGCTCCTTCTGCATTCCTTTTTTTGCCCAACGCTCACTCACTTCAGCTGGATTACAAGGTAAAAGCATGTTACCTGTTTACAATAATACATTTAATGTATCTTCAAACATAGATACAAATTTACACTGGTGATGGGCTGCCTTGCCCCAACACAGTCTCATCATCAATCTCCAGATATGTGGCTGTATGCTTGTCCATCCTCATCTCAGGCTTTATGGTTTTCTTTCCATCTGATCTGATCTATGTTCAACTGTTTGACTGTCTTTTTGTAACTGTGTGAGGCCTGCCTTCCATCCATCAGCAGCTGTATGTGAGTATCCGTGTGCCACTGTGGAACAGGTAAGTGATAATTAAGTTTCTATACATATATTGACTTTCTTTTTTATCATACAGGTTTTCAGGAACCCATGATATCCTCAATCCCTGAAGTTGTATCCAGCTAAGACGGGTTAGGTGCTCGGGCTTTTTGGTTTTCTTTCCATCTGAAGCTGTGGCTGGCTTTTTATCTATGTTCAACTGTTTGACTTTCTTTTTGCAACTGTGTGAGGCCTGCTTTCTATCCATCAGCAGCTGTATTTATTTGGGTATCCGTGTGCCACTGTGGAACAGGTAAGTGATAATTCAGTTTCTATACATATATTGAATTTCTTTTTTGTCATACAGTTTTTCAGGAACCCATGATTTCCTCAATCCCTGAAGGTGTATCCAGCTAAGAAGGGTTAGGTGCTCCGGCTCCTTCTGCATTCCTTTTTTTGCCCAACGCTCACTCACTTCAGCTGGATTACAAGGTAAAAGCATGTTACCTGTTTACAATAATACATTTAATGTATCTTCAAACATAGATACAAATTTACACTGGTGATGGGCTGCCTTGCCCCAACACAGTCTCATCATCAATCTCCAGATATGTGGCTGTATGCTTGTCCATCCTCATCTCAGGCTTTATGGTTTTCTTTCCATCTGATCTGATCTATGTTCAACTGTTTGACTTTCTTTTTGTAACTGTGTGAGGCCTGCCTTCCATCCATCAGCAGCTGTATGTGAGTATCCGTGTGCCACTGTGGAACAGGTAAGTGATAATTCACTTTCTTTACATATATTGACTTTCTTTTTTGTCATACAGGTTCTCTGGAATCCCTGATATCCTCAATCCCTGAAAGTGTTTCCAGCTCAGAAGTGTTAGGTGCTCGGGCTCCCTCTGCATTCCGTTTTTCACCCAACTCTCACTCACTTTAGCTGGATTAAAAGGTAAAAGCATGTTACCTGTTTACAATAATACATTTAATTTATCTTCAAACATAGATACAAATTTACACTGGTGATGGGCTGCCTTGCCCCAACACAGTCTCATCATCCATCCAAATGTGTGGCTCTCTGCATGTCCATCTGCATCTCTGGCTGTTTGATTTTCTTTCCATCTGAAGCTGTGGCTGGCTTTTTATCTATGTTCAACTGTTTGACTTTTTTTTGCAACTGTGTTAGGTCTGCTTTCTATCCATCAGCAGCTGTATGTATGTGAGTATCCGTATGCCACTGTGGAACAGGTAAGTGATAATTCTGTTTCTATACATATATTGACTTTCTTTTTTGTCATACAGGTTTTCAGGAACCCATGATATCCTCAATCCCTGAAGTTGTATCCAGCTAAGACGGGTTAGGTGCTCGGGCTTTTTGGTTTTCTTTCCATCTGAAGCTGTGGCTGGCTTTTTATCTATGTTCAACTGTTTGACTTTCTTTTTGCAACTGTGTGAGGCCTGCTTTCTATCCATCAGCAGCTGTATGTATTTGGGTATCCGTGTGCCACTGTGGAACAGGTAAGTGATAATTCAGTTTCTATACATATATTGAATTTCTTTTTTGTCATACAGGTTTTCAGGAACCCATGATTTCCTCAATCCCTGAAGGTGTATCCAGCTAAGAAGGGTTAGGTGCTCCGGCTCCTTCTGCATTCCTTTTTTTGCCCAACGCTCACTCACTTCAGCTGGATTACAAGGTAAAAGCATGTTACCTGTTTACAATAATACATTTAATGTATCTTCAAACATAGATACAAATTTACACTGATGATGGGCTGCCTTGCCCCAACACAGTCTCATCATCCATCTCCAAATGTGTGGCTGTCTGCATGTCCATCTGCATCTCTGACTTTTTGGTTTTCTTTCTATCTGAAGCTGTGGCTGGCTTTTTATCTATGTTCAACTGTTTGACTTTCTTTTTGCAACTGTGTGAGGCCTGCTTTCTATCCATCAGCAGCTGTATGTATGTGAGTATCTGTATGCCACTGTGGAACAGGTAAGTGATAATTCACTTTCTTTACATATATTGACTTTCTTTTTTGTCATACAGGTTCTCTGGAATCCCTGATATCCTCAATCCCTGAAAGTGTATCCAGCTAAGACTGGTTAGGTTCTCGGGCTCCCTATTTCTCCTTTTTTCACCCAACGCTCCCTCACTTCAGCTGGATTACAAGGTAAAAGCATGTTATCTGTTTACAATAATACATTTAATGTATCTTCAAACATAGATACAAATTTACACTGGTGATGGGCTGCCTTGCCCCAACACAGTCTCATCATCAATTTCCAAATGTGTGGCTGTCTTCATGTCCATCTGCATCTCTGGTTGTTTGGTTTTCTTTCTTTGTGAAACTGTGGCTGGCTTTTTATCTATGTTCAACTGTTTGACTTCATTTTGCAACTGTGTGAGGCCTGCTTTCTATCCATCAGCAGCTGTATGTATGTGAGTATCCGTGTCCCACTGTGGAACAGGTAAGTGATAATTCAGTTTCTTTACATATATTGACTTTCTTTTTTGTCATACAGGTTCTCTGGAATCCCTGATGTCCTCAATCACTGAAAGTGTATCCATCTTAGAAAGGGTTAAGTGCTGCGGTTTCCTCTGCATTCCTTTTTTCACCCAATGCTCACTCACTTCAGCTGGATTACAAGGTAAAAGCATTTTACCTGTTTACAATAATACATTTAATGTATCTTCAAACAAAGATACAAATTTACTGCGGTGATGGGCTGCCTTGTCCCAACACAGTCTCATCATGCATCTCCAAATGTGTGGCTGTCTTCATGTCCATCTGCATCTCTGGCTGTTTGGTTTTCTTTCTATCTGAAACTGTGGCTGGCTTTTTATCTATGTACAACTGTTTGACTTCATTTTGCAACTGTGTGAGGCCTGCTTTCTATCCATCAGCAGCTGTATGTATGTGAGTATCCGTATGCCACTGTAGAACAGGTAAGTGATAATTCAGTTTCTATCCATATATGGACTTTCTTTTTTGTCATACAGGTTCTCGGGAATCCCTGATATCCTCAATCCTTGAAGGTGTATCCATCTAAGAAGGGTTAGGTGCTCCGGCTCCTTCTGCATTCCTTTTTTCACCCAACGCTCACTCACTTCAGCTGGATTACAAGGTAAAAGCATGTTACCTGTTTACAATAATACACTTAATGTATCTTCAAACATAGATACAAATTTACACTGGTGATGGGCTGCCTTGCCCCAACACAGTGGCATCATCAATCTCCAGATATGTGGCTGTCTGCATGTCCATCCTCATCTCTGGCTTTTTGGTTTTCTTTCCATCTGAAGCTGTGGATGGCTTTTTATCTATGTTCAACTGTTTGACATTGTTTTTGCAACTGTGTTAGGTCTGCTTTCTATCCATCAGCAGCTGTATGTATGTGAGTATCCGTATGCCACTGTGGAACAGGTAAGTGATAATTCAGTTTCTATACATATATTGACTTTCTTTTTTGTCATACAGGTTCTCAGGAATCCCTGATATCTTCAATCCCTGAAAGTGTATCCATCTAAGAAGGGTTAGGTGCTGCGGTTTCCTCTGCATTACCTTTTTCACCCAATGCTCACTCACTTCAGCTGGATTACAAGGTAAAAGCATGTTACCTGTTTACAATAATACATTTAATGTATCTTCAAACATAGATACAAATTTACACCGGTCATGGGCTGCCTTGCCCCAACACAGTCTCATCATCCATCTCCAAATGTGTGGCTGTATGCATGTCCATCTGCATCTCTGGCGTTTTGGTTTTCTTTCCATCTGATCTGATCTATGTTCAACTGTTTGACTTTCTTTTTGTAACTGTGTGAGGCCTGCCTTCCATCCATCAGCAGCTGTATGTATGATACCTGTCATACAGAATCTGTATGATACCTGTTCCACAGTATCCATCTAAGAAGGGTTAGGTGCTGCGGTTTCCTCTGCATTCCTTTTTTCACCCAATGCTCACTCACTTCAGCTGGATTACAAGGTAAAAGCATGTTACCTGTTTACAATAATACATTTAATGTATCTTCAAACATAGATACAAATTTACACCGGTCATGGGCTGCCTTGCCCCAACACAGTCTCATCATCCATCTCCAAATGTGTGGCTGTCTGCATGTCAATCTGCATCTCTGGCGTTTTGGTATTCTTTTCATCTGAAGCTGTTGCTGGCTTTTTATCTATGTTCAACTGTTTGACTTTCTTTTTGCAACTGTGTGAGGCCTGCCTTCCATCCATCAGCAGCTGTATGTTTGTGAGTATCCGTGTGCCACTGTGGAACAGGTATGTTATAATTCAGTTTCTATACATATATTGACTTTCTTTTTTATCATAAAGGTTTTCAGGAACCCATGATTTCCTCAATCCCTGAAAGTGTATCCATCTAAGAAGGGTTAGGTGCTGCGGCTTCCTCTGCATTCCTTTTTTTACCCAACGCTCACTCACTTCAGCTGGATTACAAGGTAAAAGCATGTTATCCGTTTACAATAATACATTTAATGTATCGTCAAACATAGATACAAATTTATACTGGTGATGGGCTGCCTTGCCCCAACACAGTCTCATCATCCATCTCCAAATGTGTCGCTGTCTGCATGTCCATCTGCATCTCTGACCTTTTGGTTTTCTTTCTATCTGAAGCTGTGGCTGGCTTTTTATCTATGTTCAACTGTTTGACGTTCTTTTTGCAACTGTGTGACTTTGACTTTGACTTTCTTTTTGCAACTGCCTTCCATCCATCAGCAGCTGTATGTATGTGAGTATCCGTATGCCACTGTGGAACAGGTAAGTGATAATTCTGTTTCTATACATATATTGACTTTCTTTTTTGTCATACAGGTTCTCAGGAATCCCTGATATCCTCAATCCTTGAAAGTGTATCCATCTAAGAAGGGTTAGGTGCTCCGTCTCATTCTGCATTTTTTTTTACCCAACGCTCACTTGCTTCAGCTGGATTACAAGGTAAAAGCATGTTATCTGTTTACAATAATACATTTAATGTATCTTCAAACATAGATACAAATTTTCACTGGTGATCGGCTGCCTTGCCCCAACACAGTCTCATCATCAATTTCCAAATGTGTGGCTGTCTTCATGTCCATCTGCATCTCTCGTTGTTTGGTTTTCTTTCTTTGTGAAACTGTGGCTGGCTTTTTATCTATGTTCAACTGTTTGACATTGTTTTTGCAACTGTGTTAGGTCTGCTTTCTATCCATCAGCAGCTGTATGTATGTGAGTATCCGTATGCCACTGTGGAACAGGTAAGTGATAATTCAGTTTCTATACATATATTGACTTTCTTTTTTATCATACAGGTTTTCAGGAACCCATGATATCCTCAATCCCTGAAGTTGTATCCAGCTAAGACGGGTTAGGTGCTCGGGCTTTTTGGTTTTCTTTCCATCTGAAGCTGTGGCTGGCTTTTTATCTATGTTCAACTGTTTGACTTTCTTTTTGCAACTGTGTGAGGCCTGCTTTCTATCCATCAGCAGCTGTATGTATTTGGGTATCCGTGTGCCACTGTGGAACAGGTAAGTGATAATTCAGTTTCTATACATATATTGAATTTCTTTTTTGTCATACAGGTTTTCAGGAACCCATGATTTCCTCAATCCCTGAAGGTGTATCCAGCTAAGAAGGGTTAGGTGCTCCGGCTCCTTCTGCATTCCTTTTTTTACCCAACTCTCACTCACTTCAGCTGGATTACAAGGTAAAAGCATGTTATCCGTTTACAATAATACATTTAATGTATCTTCAAACATGGATACAAATTTACACTGGTGATGGGCTGCCTTGCCCCAACACAGTGTCATCATCAATCTCCAGATATGTGGCTGTCTGCATGTCCATCTGCATCTCTGGCTTTTTGGTTTTCTTTCCATCTGAAGCTGTGGATGGCTTTTTATCTATGTTCAACTGTTTGACATTGTTTTTGCAACTGTGTTAGGTCTGCTTTCTATCCATCAGCAGCTGTATGTATGTGAGTATCCGTATGCCACTGTGGAACAGGTAAGTGATAATTCAGTTTCTATACATATATTGACTTTCTTTTTTGTCATACAGGTTCTCAGGAATCCCTGATATCTTCAATCCCTGAAAGTGTATCCATCTAAGAAGGGTTAGGTGCTGCGGTTTCCTCTGCATTACCTTTTTCACCCAATGCTCACTCACTTCAGCTGGATTACAAGGTAAAAGCATGTTACCTGTTTACAATAATACATTTAATGTATCTTCAAACATAGATACAAATTTACACCGGTCATGGGCTGCCTTGCCCAAACACAGTCTCATCATCCATCTCCAAATGTGTGGCTGTCTGCATGTCCATCTGCATCTCTGGCGTTTTGGTTTTCTTTCCATCTGATCTGATCTATGTTCAACTGTTTGACTTTCTTTTTGTAACTGTGTGAGGCCTGCCTTCCATCCATCAGCAGCTGTATGTATGTGAGTATCCGTATGCCACTGTGGAACAGGTAAGTGATTTTTCTGTTTCTATACATATACTGACTTTCTTTTTTATCATACAGGTTTTCAGGAACCCATGATATCCTCAATCCCTGAAGTTGTATCCAGCTAAGACGGGTTAGGTGCTCGGGCTTTTTGGTTTTCTTTCCATCTGAAGCTGTGGCTGGCTTTTTATCTATGTTCAACTGTTTGACTTTCTTTTTGCAACTGTGTGAGGCCTGCTTTCTATCCATCAGCAGCTGTATGTATTTGGGTATCCGTGTGCCACTGTGGAACAGGTAAGTGATAATTCAGTTTCTATACATATATTGAATTTCTTTTTTGTCATACAGGTTTTCAGGAACCCATGATTTCCTCAATACCTGAAGGTGTATCCAGCTAAGAAGGGTTAGGTGCTCCGGCTCCTTCTGCATTCCTTTTTTTACCCAACTCTCACTCACTTCAGCTGGATTACAAGGTAAAAGCATGTTATCCGTTTACAATAATACATTTAATGTATCTTCAAACATGGATACAAATTTACACTGGTGATGGGCTGCCTTGCCCCAACACAGTGTCATCATCAATCTCCAGATATGTGGCTGTCTGCATGTCCATCTGCATCTCTGGCTTTTTGGTTTTCTTTCCATCTGAAGCTGTGGATGGCTTTTTATCTATGTTCAACTGTTTGACATTGTTTTTGCAACTGTGTTAGGTCTGCTTTCTATCCATCAGCAGCTGTATGTATGTGAGTATCCGTATGCCACTGTGGAACAGGTAAGTGATAATTCAGTTTCTATACATATATTGACTTTCTTTTTTGTCATACAGGTTCTCAGGAATCCCTGATATCCTCAATCCCTGAAAGTGTACCCATCTAAGAAGGGTTAGGTGCTGCGGTTTCCTCTGCATTCCTTTTTTCACCCAATGCTCACTCACTTCAGCTGGATTACAAGGTAAAAGCATGTTACCTGTTTACAATAATACATTTAATGTATCTTCAAACAAAGATACAAATTTACTGCGGTGATGGGCTGCCTTGTCCCAACACAGTCTCATCATCCATCTCCAAATGTGTGGCTGTTTTCATGTCCATCTGCATCTCTGGCTGTTTGGTTTTCTTTCTATCTGAAACTGTGGCTGGCTTTTTATCTATGTACAACTGTTTGACTTCATTTTGCAACTGTGTGAGGCCTGCCTTCCATCCATCAGCAGCTGTATGTTTGTGAGTATCCGTGTGCCACTGTGGAATAGGTAAATGATAATTAAGTTTCTATACATATATTGACTTTCCTTTTTGTCATACAGATTCTCTGGAACCCATGATATCCTCAATCCCTGAAGGTGTATCCATCTAAGAAGGGTTAGGTGCTCCGGCTCCTTCTGCATTCCTTTTTTCACCCAACGCTCACTCACTTCAGCTGGATTACAAGGTAAAAGCATGTTACCTGTTTACAATAATACATTTAATGTATCTTCAAACATAGATACAAATTTACACTGGTGATGGGCTGCCTTGCCCCAACACAGTGTCATCATCAATCTCCAGATATGTGGCTGTCTGCATGTCCATCTGCATCTCTGGCGTTTTGGTTTTCTTTCCATCTGATCTGATCTATGTTCAACTGTTTGACTTTCTTTTTGTAACTGTGTGAGGCCTGCCTTCCATCCATCAGCAGCTGTATGTATGTGAGTATCCGTATGCCACTGTGGAACAGGTAAGTGATTTTTCTGTTTCTATACATATACTGACTTTCTTTTTTATCATACAGGTTTTCAGGAACCCATGATATCCTCAATCCCTGAAGTTGTATCCAGCTAAGACGGGTTAGGTGCTCGGGCTTTTTGGTTTTCTTTCCATCTGAAGCTGTGGCTGGCTTTTTATCTATGTTCAACTGTTTGACTTTCTTTTTGCAACTGTGTGAGGCCTGCTTTCTATCCATCAGCAGCTGTATGTATTTGGGTATCCGTGTGCCACTGTGGAACAGGTAAGTGATAATTCAGTTTCTATACATATATTGAATTTCTTTTTTGTCATACAGGTTTTCAGGAACCTATGATTTCCTCAATCCCTGAAGGTGTATCCAGCTAAGAAGGGTTAGGTGCTCCGACTCCTTCTGCATTCCTTTTTTTGCCCAACGCTCACTCACTTCAGCTGGATTACAAGGTAAAAGCATGTTACCTGTTTACAATAATACATTTAATGTATCTTCAAACATAGATACAAATTTACACTGGTGATGGGCTGCCTTGCCCCAACACAGTCTCATCATCCATCTCCAAATGTGTGGCTGTCTGCATGTCCATCTGCATCTCTGACTTTTTGGTTTTCTTTCTATCTGAAGCTGTGGCTGGCTTTTTATCTATGTTCAACTGTTTGACTTTCTTTTTGCAACTGTGTGAGGCCTGATTTCTATCCATCAGCAGCTGTATGTATATGAGTATCCGTATGCCACTGTGGAACAGGTAAGTGATAATTCACTTTCTTTACATATATTGACTTTCTTTTTTGTCATACAGGTTCTCTGGAATCCCTGATATCCTCAATCCCTGAAAGTGTATCCAGCTAAGAAGGGTTAGGTGCTCGGGCTCCCTATTTCTCTCTTTTTCACGCAACGCTCCCTCACTTCACCTGGATTACAAGGTAAAAGCATGTTATCTGTTTACAATAATACATTAAATGTATCTTCAAACATAGATACAAATTTACACTGGTGATGGGCTGCCTTGCCCCAACACAGTCTCATCATCAATCTCCAGATATGTGGCTGTATGCTTGTCCATCCTCATCTCAGGCTTTATGGTTTTCTTTCCATCTGATCTGATCTATGTTCAACTGTTTGACTGTCTTTTTGTAAATTTGTGAGGCCTGCCTTCCATCCATCAGCAGCTGTATGTGAGTATCCGTGTGCCACTGTGGAACAGGTAAGTGATAATTAAGTTTCTATACATATATTGACTTTCTTTTTTATCATACAGGTTGTCAGGAACCCATGATATCCTCAATCCCTGAAGTTGTATCCAGCTAAGACTGTTTAGGTGCTCGGGCTCCCTATTTTTCCTTTTTTCACCCAACGCTCCCTCACTTCAGCTGGATTACAAGGTAAAAGCATGTTATCTGTTTACAATAATACATTTAATGTATCTTCAAACATAGATACAAATTTACACTGGTGATGGGCTGCCTTGCCCCAACACAGTCTCATCATCAGTCTCCAAATGTGTGGCTGTCTGCATGTCCATCTGCATCTCTGGCGTTTTGGTTTCTTTTCATCTGATCTGATCTATGTTCAACTGTTTGACTTTCTTTTTGTAACTATATGAGGCCTGCCTTCCATCCATCAGCAGCTGTACGTATGTGAGTATCCGTATGCCACTGTGGAACAGGTAAGTGATTATTCTGTTTCTATACATGTACTGACTTTGTTTTGTCATACAGGTTTTCAGGAACCCATGATATCCTCAATCCCTGAAGGTTTGTCCATCTAAGAAGGGTTAGATTCTCCGGCTCCTTCTGCATTCCTTTTTTTACCCAACTCTCACTCACTTCAGCTGGATTACAAGGTAAAAGCATGTTATCTGTTTACAATAATACATTTAATGTATCTTCAAACATACATGAAAATTCACATTGATGATGGGCTGCCTTGCCCCAACACAGTCTCATCATCAATTTCCAAATGTGTGATTGTCAGCATGTCCATCTGAATCTCTGGCATTTTGGTTTTCTTTCCATCTGAAGCTGTTGCTGGCTTTTTATCTATGTTTAACTGTTTGACTTTCTTTTTGCAACTGTGTGAGGCCTGTTTTCTATCCATCAGCAGCCGTATGTATTTGGGTATCCGTATGCCACTGTGGAATAGGTAAGTGATAATTCTGTTTCTATACATAAGTTGACTTTCTTTTTTATCATACAGGTTCTCGGGAATCCCTGATATCCTCAAACCCTGAAGGTGTATCCATCTGAGAAGGGTTAGGTGCTCCGGCTCCCTCTGCATTACCTTTTTCACCCAACGCTCACTCACTTCACCTGGATTACAAGGTAAAAACATGTTACCTGTTTACAATAATACATTTAATGTATCTTCAAACATGAATACAAATTTTCAGTGGTGATGGGCTGCCTTGTCCCAACACAGTCTCATCATCCATCTCCAAATGTGTCGCTGTCTTCATGTCCATCTACATCTCTGGCGTTTTGGTTTTCTTTCCATCTGAAGGTGTGGCTGGCTTTTTATCTATGTTCAACTGTTTGACTTTCTTTTTGCAACTGTGTGAGGCCTGCCTTCCATCCATCAGCAGCTGTATGTGAGTATCTGTGTGCCACTGTGGAACAGGTAAGTGATAATTAAGTTTCTATACATATATTGACTTTCCTTTTTGTCATACAGGTTTTCAGGAAGCCATGATATCCTCAATCCCTAAAGGTGTATCCAGTTAAAGAAGGGTTAGGTGCTCCGGCTCTCTTTACATTCTTTTTTTCACCCAACTCTCCCTCACTTCAGCTGGATTACAAGGTAAAAGCATGTTACCTGTTTACAATAATACATTTAATGTATCTTCAAACATAGATACAAATTTACACTGGTGATGGGCTGCCTTGCCCCAACACAGTCTCATCATCAATCTCCAGATATGTGGTTGTCTGCATGTCCATCCTCATCTCTGGCTGTTTGCTTTTTTTTTTTTTTTACAGCTGAAGCTGATGCTGGCTTTTTATCTATGTTCAACTGTTTGACTTTGTTTTTGCAACTGTGTGAGGTCTGCTTTCTATCCATCAGCAGCTGTATGTATGTGAGTATCCGTATGCCACTGTGGAACAGGTAAGTGATAATTCACTTTCTTTACATATATTGACTTTATTTTTTGTCATACAGGTTCTCTGGAATCCCTGATATCCTCAATCCCTGAAAGTGTTTCCAGCTAAGAAGGGTTAGGTGCTCCGGCTCCTTCTGCATTCCGTTTTTCACCCAACTCTCGCTCACTTTAGCTGGATTAAAAGGTAAAAGCATGTTATCTGTTTACAATAAAACATTTAATGTATCTTCAAACATAGATACAAATTTACACTGGTGATGGGCTGCCTTGTCCCAACACAGTCTCATCATCCATCTCCAAATGTGTGGCTGTCTGCTTGTCCATCTGCATCTCTGACTTTTTGGTTTTCTTTCTATCTGAAGCTGTGGCTGGCTTTTTATCTATGTTCAACTGTTTGACTTTCTTT